>NC_141465.1:108164985-110860818 GCF_009769465.1 Tauraco erythrolophus
CAATCCCTTCTTTGATGATGGACAACAGGAGACTTGCAGCATACTGCACGGAATCATGGGACGGACAAAGCTATACTGGCAAAAACTGAGCTTCAAGCAAACTGTTATTAAACTTTAAGGACATAAAGAACATTTTAAGGTTTCATCCTGAAGAGTTTATTTTCAAAAAATATTTTTTGTCTGAAAGCTTGAAGTATCCTGTCATCTCCCCTGAATACAAAAAGGACATTTCATCTGCATTAAGTTAAAATACAATGTTTGAGATGTAGTAAAGTCAAAGTAGGGAATGCCAGAAGTAAGACTGTGCAACCTCTGTTTCTGCTCGCACTTGTGTTACGAGATAGCCTTTGCAGGAAGAGAAACCATCTCCCTCACATACGTCTGTTTCATTTACTGCATGGGTGAGGGATCCAGATTACTAAAAGTCATCTTTAAATTGGGATGGGAATTCAGACAGAAACATGCTCATTCTCTCCCAGTTACAGGAAAGCATTTCATTTACAAGCCAAACAGTTACAGAAGTTGCAGGCAACAGGCAGGACCGAGTACTGATATCAATAGGTTGCTTCTGGATCTTCAGCAATTATGTTGCTTTAAGCATTTATTCAGAAACACAGGAAGACATCAGCTTGCATTCTTACTGCCACATTCCCAACTGCGGTGGGCAGAGAACTCCAGCATCAGCATGCCTGCTTCTCTGTTTTTACAGACAGTTCTATTTCATTTTCCACTCCACAAATGATCTCACTCTATCTGTAAATTACAGAGGTACTGTGTTGTCACTTCTTTCAGTGGTGTAGTAGATGGTATCCATTGCAGTTATGTCTTTCCAGATGAATATTATGTTCCTTTAAGCACTGACTGGGAAACTGTAACCTGGAGGGAGAAGCTTGTACATTCCCAGGAGATTACTGCTTGAGTAGAGGGAGATGCTCCAGGATAGGAAAGGCAAGAGCTGGCAGACTGCAGCAAGGAATAGGAAGATGCCAGGCCAGTCCCAGGAGAGAGGAAGAAGCCTTCCTGAGACCAGAGAGATGGAGCGGAGATTTCTGCAACTCAGAAGGCTGGAAACAAGGACCTGCCCCACTAGGATACTGCAGATAAGCAAGACAATTACGTACAAAGCCTTTTTTGTTTTTCATTAGTTAACTTAGTGTCTTTGTGTTTTCAATATTTCAAAACTAAAAATGAACTATTTTAGATTATAAAAATAAATATTATTCTCACCTTTTGAGTTTAAAAGCTTTTCAGTCATACTTGGGAAGCTCCCAGTACAAGGACTAGGTAGATCTATCCAAGAGCTCCAGCTTCTTTGGTTTCTGTCACATATGATTGTCCCAGACCTTTTCATTCATCTAAAGATTAGAAGCTGCCTTCTAAATTCTAAGCTACAGTTATTCATGGCAACTTTGTATCCATTTAACTTTGTACATGTACTTTGTACATTTTTTGTATCCATTTAACTATCCATCCAACTTTGTACATGTTCTTGTACCAAAACTGACTTTTAGCTTAAATAGCTTCTTTCTTCCTTAGTGTTTGTTGCTTTCATATATTTATAAAAAGAAATTATATCAATTCTTAGTCTTCATTTTGCAAGAATGAAGAAGCCCAGCTTTTAATATTTCCATTCATAAAACAAGCTTGCCATTTCCCTTGTCATTTTAACAGTTGCTTTTACATTCTTCCCATTAAGACTCATCTTCTACAATTGCCAAAACCTGCAGTTGTAGCGAGCATTCTCAGGTAGGGTTTCAGCAGTGCCCTGTATTAATTCTAGATTGTCAGATGATACATGCTAGATGACATTTGTTTTCTCATATGACATGCCACGATCCAGATGTTTTGCAATGGACTGCTAAATTCATGTCTTTTTCTGTAGTATTTCATCTTTTCTACAGTGCATGGTTGTATAGGAAACGGGAGTCTGAAACTTGCCCCAGCATCAGATGCCCAAACTAGTGTGCTGATGTCCCAGTTTTTTATCAGATTGTGTCCTGAGGATACACTTTTCATCAGCCCTAGGTAACTTACTAGCCCCTTAAAAGCCCCTTAAATTCAGTCTTTCACATCCAAATGCAGGTATTCAAATAAGTAATATGTTTTGGATTTTTTTAACTGTACACTTTGTTGAATGCATGATGAATTTGTAAACACGTTTTTGTTTGAAATAAATGGGTGTAGTGGGAAAAAAAAATTATATAATTTAGTCAAAAAGAGTGGGATTTACATTCCCTAAAGTGGCGATGCTTGTACCTGAACTAGTCATTCAGGCCCACACTGTTGACAATAGAGAAGAATAATTCCCATTGCTCACTCCTGTTCCTCATCCTAAACCTTTGCCATCCTGGATAATGTCCCATTTCAAACAGAGGACTTGCTTGTTCCTTGCTTTCTCTATTTTTATCTGAATTCAACTATACATCTGGGACAGACTGATCTGTTTAGGGCAGTTCCTCAGAAGAGCAGGAGAGTAGGGAGGTCCCTTGGCCTGCATGAACACATCATGTAACGTAACAAACGTGAACAAAGAAGTCTGCCATCGCTTATCTCAGGGACTACCACGTAGCAGACATACAGATCAGGCCTTGGTCATACAATGATGCCACCCTGTTGCCCATGGATGCTGGTAGAGAGCTTCGTCCACAGTTTTAAGAAAACTCTTTTCCATGTTTAATGCTTCTGCCAGCAAGAGTTTGTAGTGAGCCCTGTGCTTTTAACAACTTCAGGAATTAATTTATGTAAACAGGAATGTATTCTGTATTTCTAGATAGAAATCAAATTTCCCAGGCAGCTATACTAAGAATAACATACTGTATCAGAAAGTTTGCCTAGTCCTTACATACACACATTTTGTAATTCTTGCTATGTCTGTCTTGCTTAGAACTGTTATTTTACATAGTGCCAAAATGTAAAATTCATGTCTTTAAGAGACAAATGAAGCAGCAGAGGTATACTGAGTTCGTAGCCATTTAAGGTATTTTCCTTCATAGAAAGCTACGGCATGGAGCATTCGTTTAAACTCTCACCTGCCCTCTGCGACATGAATAACTGTACTCAGAAAGCAGGCTTAATAAATCAATAAAGTTTGATTAATTAAGTTCTTCTGTCTTGTTTTTTCTTTGGAACGTAGTGAATGCACTTTTATTCCCTTCTGGAGTCACAGATCTGTATAAATAAACCCTATTATTTCCAGACAAATAAAAACAAGTTCTTCCTCAACTACTTTCCATCTTACAACAACATGTCATACCTTCCATGCACATGAGTGCAGACATACCAGTTTTTGTCATTTTAAGCATTTTGTTCTGTGGAGTGACTTTATTTTTCTTCCCCTATCATGGAGATTTTCGGAAAAAGGTCTTTCCTTTGTGCTTTTTCTGATGAAAAAAAAAACCACAACCAATTATCAAAACCAAGACTGCTCCCAAATCTTGCCTTAAATATGTATGAGCCAACAGGAAGTGCTCACTGAGGAATTAGAAACTGAATATTACTGTAGTCTTGTTGATTAATGTACATATTGCACTAGAAAGGCAATTTATATCAGCTTCATACATATACTGTTCTGTTTGGTTTCTCACGTGTATATAAATTACATCTGTGCTTCCATTATTGCAAGCTCTCCTACTTGATAGCATTACCTACTTTCTACAGTCACATCTCCTGATATAGCAAGTTGCTAGGGCTTCCACTACTGGCAAACAGACATTTAAAAAAAATAATCGAGCTCTCATTTCTAAAACTAGTGTCTGGCTGTAGCTCAGTTCAGTCCTTGAAGGAAAACATGCCAAGAAAGAACAAAGGAAATCTTCCAGTGTTGTCACATCTTTGGAGTCAGAGAGTCCTTATATATCACATTTACCTCATTTTCTGGGGAAGCACATATTTTCTTGGGATTGGGGGGAAGTTTTACAGTTTACAGTCCTTCCTCTGTGATGTGCAGAAGGGACCTGCATTGGGAATATTAGAGATGAGAGGAATAGGGTTGGAAAAGGATCAGCTCTAATGTCTCCTCCACTCTTTTCTTGTCCCACCTTATGCGTGTTGGTTTATGCATGAGACAAGGGCGGGTATTCTAAGTGCAGCAGATGGAAAGCAACCATAACTGAGGAGAAGACTTGTGTATTAATTCACTTTCCTCTAAGCTGGATCAAAATGTTAAGTTAGGGTTTCTTAGTGGCAGGCAGTTTATTTGCTAGGGGGTTTCCTGCAACAAATCAGTCACTCTCAGTTTGAGCTAGTCAGCCACAAAGCTAAGAGTTTAAAGTCACAGATTGCTTTCCACAATCCATTAATAACAGGAATGTTGCTCTTCAATGAACTACACAGCTTTGCAAAGTTTTTTGTTTAACAATAACATGAGCGTGCTGCAAGATCCTACATGGTAAGAATCCAGAAATTTGTGCACCCCTGCAAGGTGTACACTGGATGAAATACATGGGCTGTACCTTCCAACAATACAAACCCTCTATTAGCTTCTGCAGTTTTGAAAGGAAGGCAGATTTTCACTGTATTTGAGGTGGGATGGTGCCAGTCTACTAAAATCTGCTCCTCTTATTCAAGATCAGTGGAACTTTACTCAGCAACTAGTAGATGGAGATCTTAATTAGCAGGAAGGCAGGCAGTATGTACAGGAGTAGGGGCAGAGAAGCAACAATGTCAGGAGTTTCATCCACACATATTCAGAAATACCAGTATCCTATTTCAAGACACGCAGACACCTGGAAGATGAGACTTCTTGTATTTTCACCTCCTTCTTTTTCCTACATGAGCTCATTTTACCCAGCCTATACCCCATTCAAAAACATTCATGTGAGTCTCTCTCCATCTGTGGAAGAGGGCACTTCTGTGCATCTCCCAAGAGAAGCACCTCAGGACTTAAGAAGAGCTTTTTTCATGGTCTCCATAAACAAAGAATCCTATGTTACTTAACTGAGTAAAGACTATTTTTTATCTGAACTAATTCTCCAACTAACAAAATTTTTATAGTCTCTTACTGCAGTTAGGCTTATTTTAAAATGCCTGAAACATTTTCTCATGCTCCATTTATTGTGTTTTCATCACTCTGCATGAGACTGGCCATACCGATTATCAGCTGCTGTAGTTAGCAAGGAAATAACTGTCTATGGTAGATTTGTAGGATAATAGGATTAAAGTACAAACTATTCCAGGAAAAAAAAAAAAAAAAAAAAAAAGAAGATAAGCAGACCAAAAAAGTTAAAAACAAGGAACCAAAAGAAAAATACAGAGGAAAAATAAGGTACAAAAGCAGTTTACGGCTTGCTTAAAGTCACTCAGAGTAGCTTTAGCTTGCCAGTTCAAAAAAAAAAAAAAAAAGAAGCAGATTCAAGAATTAGAGAGAATTCTTCAATCACCTAAGTGTTAGTGCTCTGGTCAAAAGAGACTACTATTCCTCTGTCTCCCTCTCAACTATCTGCAGCACTTTTGGTCTATATCATATAAACGCCTGATCCAAAGCTTACCTGACTCAACAAAAGAATCTGTCCTTGGACTTTTCTAAGCAGTAAACAGCTGTAGCTGAATATATACCTATTTTTCAAAAAAATAAAGTACACATCATTACAGATGTGAAAAAAACTTCAGTGTTTAGAAGAATACACATTTACCAAAACTTTGGTGTAAGATGAGCAGTGGATAGTCAATGACATGAAACAACAGCATTCTCAAGAAAGGAAGCAGTAAACCATTCTGTAATGGGATGGAAAGCTCACTTTGGGTTAAGCTGTTTGCCAGATGCACAAGTGGAAGCTCTTCCACCTCAAACTACTTTCCAACCTCACAACTGCCTTTCTGTTCTGAATCTTGAGTAACACAAACTTAATTGTACTGAAGCATTGTGGAGAATATGAAAAAGCAGCAAGCATTAAAGAAAACGGACAAAGCTAATTTCATGATTGAGTTGTCCAGACTGGTATGTTTCCAGAATGCTGCAGCCCCTGTTCTGCATATCAGATTTTTTTTTTTTTTTTTTTTTGTGAACCTGTATTTGATGTAGAGGAGACTTTTCCAGCTACATGCATTAACATTGCAGCACCTCACATACCAAATTAGCCCTGGCGCCGGGAAGAGAAAAAAAATACAGTCAAAGCATCAGCTAGACTGGGGATTAAGAAAGCAAAACAGGCAGGAGAGTCGTTCAGCGATTCAGAACAAGCCAGCAACACAGACCATTTAAATTGTCTACATTAAGTGACAGGAATGATGACTGTGAAAAGGTCTCAGGAAAAAAATGAAAGGAAAAATGAAATTCAAAGAGCTGGGATGGAAAAAGGTTCGAGTTAATGATAGACAATCTGAATTGGATTAAAACAAAGGAAGAAGGAAATTATAAAAAGATAGATAGGAAGAGAATTCTGGAGGAAAAAAAAAAAGAATGACGTGAAAATAGCAGCATTAACTAAAGTGAAAAAAGCACCTAAGCAAAGAAAGATTAACATCTTTAAATGCATGATGCAAAAAATTAATTGAATTGACAGAGCTATTTATGAGATTGCAAATTAATTTATTGCCTGAATACCTCTGACAGGAATTTAATTAAAGTAGAATCTACAGGGTTTTTTTCAGCTTAGTTTCAAACAGCTTTTTAAGCTGCCTAAGTTTATGACCAGTAATACTGTGGGCAGCTTGGAAGCTAATAAAACCGACGACCTGCAGAGCACAGGACACATCATCTCCCACATCTGCGCTGTTCATCAGATGCATTAAAGGGATGTTTGTTTTCTGTAAAAGCCTCTCTGACTGGAATCCATCTTACCTGTGCTAGTGGTCCACTTAACCTAAATTTATTGACTAGGCTTCTCCTATAGTATGTGGAAACAGGCATCTGTGGACAGGCATTGGTCCCATCGGTTGTTCTAAATATACACCGAAAAAAGAGGAAGAAGCAGCAGGCTTAATTTTCACAAATTAAAATAGAGTTTGAGAAAAACTTTCTAAAAACAAGTGTAGTAAAACACTGGACTAGAAAGCCTCCAGAGACTGCAGTGTCTTTTTTACCAGTACTTTAGAAGAAGAACCTGTTTGCAGAAACACTTTCTAGTACAGTTAAGACTTATTTTTGTCTTATTTTTTAACTATTGCAGGACCAATAGTTAAATTAGGTAAATTGTATTCAGTGTTTTACAATTTTAGACCCCTACCAGTTTTCCAGAACAGTTGTAGATCCCTTTGGAAATTCCACATATGTTGATTGCATGTAATTCATGCAAGCCTGTTGACAATAAAAATAGTTGAAGAATTATTGTATTAAAAAAGTTACAACTCTTTGTACTTACGGTCTTCTGCATTAAATCAAATAGAATGACACTAACACTGGTTTTGGCAACCAAAATGAAGCAGAGTCAGCACATTTCAGTTGCAGATCTTCCCTATCCAGCTTATAAAAATATTTCATTTTTTAACAAAAAAAGCTCACATGAACTTAGGTAGATGATCATACGTATTGTTGATATTGTAGTGACTTGTCACTTACAGTTGTTGGTCTTTCTTTTTTTGGACAAAATTGATGTTTCAATCCACCATCATTTGATAATGGGAGTAATTTTTTGCCTTCATTTAGCTTTTACACTGGAACATGAATTGCAGTACCATGCAGAAGATTTAGCATGCAGTGATATACCTTGCTCATCTCAGGGAAGCATTACTAAAAATAATATTTGAGCACTAATAATCAGGAATTTGTTTTGCATTTAGCATCATCAAATGTTAAATTTTCAGAAAAAATCTGTCAAGAGTTTCAATAAAACAATTTCCACTAACTAGATAAACCCCGAGTTAAAATGTCTTTACAAGCATCTTGATTTTGTGATGAACAGTGGAAGCTGTTACAGCCTTTCCTTGTCATTCTAATTTGAGTCCATCAAGCAATGCAAGCACATCACAGCAGCAATTTGATAAAGCTTTGTTTTACAAGTGATCTCACTGTTCAAACTGAAAATAAAATTTACATTTAAGGCATAATACAAAAAAATGAATGCATGCTTTACTTTGATAGCTACCACTTTCAGCATAAAGAGGTGAAGTTGCAGGTTTTCTTCTCATTTTCTTTCACAGAGCTAAAAATAACTCTGAACTATTTTTAGAGTAGAGCCCAAAACATTTTATGTAGAATTATAGAACAGAATCATAGAATCATTTCAGTTGGAAAAGACCTTTATCGAGTCCAACCATAAAATGCATTTGCTGTTTCCTTAGCTGTGAGGCCTTTTCAGTGTAAACTGCATTACTTTAATAATTTAAAGATAGGATAGTCTACTCTAGCTTGATGACAAAAGACCTGTTCTCTCCTATGGAAGCATCACTGATATGAGACAGATGACTGTACTGAACAGTCAGAACTGAAATAGGTAAAGAGTGGGTTTTTTTAGAGATGCCTGGAGGCCAATTGCCTCTTCAGTTCATATTTGGAAGAGTTTAGAATCAGGGCAATGGAATTACGACAGGGTAGCAGTCACCAATGAAAATTTGGAGAGAACTGCAACAAAGAAATGAGATATCAAGTCTCATCAGTCCCTGAAACACTCAAGTGGTCTCATTTTTAAGATCCTCTAGAGATTTTTTTTCCTAAATCCCCCATAAACTTCTGTGGCTGCAATTTTTTCTGGCACTCTAAATAAGTTCCTCTGGCATTTTAGTAGGATGGAAGAAATTTAAAAGACACAGGCTAATTTACAAAAGCACATGGTTAAAATTGCTTTCCTCTGTCCTTTGCAGATGTTTAGGCACGGTGCAAAAACATTTAGCAATCCCTGACCCTAAAGGTCAAAAATCAATGGAAGATCTCCATCTTAAATTTCTACAGCCACAAGATTACGAATAAGAATGAAATTTTTATTCAGATCAGATTTTAAACAACAGATTCCTGGACCTGAGGCCACAGGGCACTGACTGTCCTGCAATCCCTCTCTGAAACAGGTTTATCTTGGAGAGAGTTGGAGATGTCCAAAACAGAGCCATGAAATAAGAATAATCAGTACTTGAGCTCACTCTGGCCACTCTCACTTTGTGCTACAGACATATTAATTGGGAGCAGTATTTAGTCAAGAAGTGGGAATAAAATGAATCTGACATAAATAATTGGACCATTTTGATTTCATTGTCACCCATAATGGATAACATTGACTACCATACAGTTGGCAAGACATGCTGTGCCCTTGTTCATGTACTAATAATCTGCTCTGCATGGGTGGTGCTTATTGACATTGAGTGCTTGTACGATCTTTCACTATTCATGCTGGGGGTAAAGAAGCCTAGCTGCTGTTATTGCGAGCCAGTATTATTTGTAACCTACTCTAGAGTCCACGGCAATAGAACAGAACCCTGTCACAAGTTAATGGGTCTCTACTGCCAAATCACTACTGCTAACTGGAAATGTCAATGTAAAAATGAATTGAAAGATGTTAATTTTTCAAGCAACATGGATCCTCTGACAGCATTTTATTACAGTAATGCTATTTACTTTCCCTCCCCCACCCACATGAGGATAATGTGGTTTAGAAAGCTACTGCAATAAACATTAGCTGATGAGTTACATCCAACATTGTCTTTTTTTTTTCAATTTAAACATAAAAAATTTAATTTATTAAATGGCTGATATTAACATCATAATGAATACACATGCATTTATATTTCATCTATCAGACTCCAAACTTCTTGTGCAACTGTCACAGCACCACAGTTTCTACACAACAATAGAGGATTTGGACAGTTCCCTCTGATCAAACTTTTACTGCCACTCCAACAAGAGGTCAAAGACTGTAAAATCCTTCGTAGGTATTCTGAGAAACTACAAATGTGTGGAAAGCAAAAAGTGGTCAAGTAGGAAGAACTGTGGCTCTGACACATCTCCACTATACCTAAGGTAAAGCAAGATGTAGATCCTTCGCTATCAAGAACAAGTTGGGAGAGAGAGATTAAAGAAAGAAATGGCCAGGTACTAGCTTAGGTTGGAAAGGACCTCTGGGGTTTAACTGGTTCAAGCCCCGCTCAGACGTGAGTCAGCCTCAGTTACATCAGGGCCTTGTCCAATCGTCTTTTCAGTATCACCGAAGATGGAGATTCCATAGCCTCTCTTAGCAATCAGTTCCAGTGTCCAAACACTCTACAGAATACTTCTTTCCTTACAAATAATCAGAAATTTTCATACTGCAATCTATGTCCACTGCTTTCACTGTCCACCTCTAACTCAATTTTGTCTTCATCTTCTATACGACTGTCCCTTAGGTGTTTGAAAGATTTCCCCTCACCTTTCCCTGCTTCATGTTGAATAAAGCTGGCTCCATGAGTCACTCCTCCTCCATTATGTGCTTCAGTTCCCTAACTATCCTGGTAGTCCTCTACCAGACTTGCTCCACTTTGCCTGTTCTTTTGTACTGTAAGCCCTCCAAAACTTCTAACCACAAAAATCTCATCCTGATGCTGCCAGTTTGGAGTCAGGGCATTCCCTCTACCTCTTAGGAGTTTGTCTGCCTGGGCTCACCTACAGTATTAAGATGAAGATCCAATTTTCTCCTTATCCTGAAAATCAACCTGAAGATTCAATCTCTCTCATTGCTCAGGAGAATGTTGAAAACAGTAGGCTACACACATACATAGGCAATGTAAAGACAGGTGTGTACCATCAGTGAGAAAACGAGGACACACAGATATGTATCAGTATTTGGAGTACTCTCCCTGGCTTTGCCATAGAAAGCCAATGTTCTTCTCCCTCTACTCATGATCTCTTCCTTGTTTTAACTACTGGTGGTTGGATGTACAACACAGACACCATTCCCAGAATGAGGTCTAGAATTCCCCTCTGTCTGGTTTGAGGCACTGAGTTGTCAACTCAGACATTGTTCTGCATTCCCTCCTTATCATGCAAGAAGCCATAAAGACAGCACAGAAAAAAAAAAAAAAACAAACAACTTTCATAACGAATTCACAGGTTTAGCAAAAAAACTCAAGTAAAATTTAAGGTATGAATCTGGTTCCATATGCAAAACTGTCTTGTAATAATTGGCTAATAGTCAATGATATTTTGAAATGACCAGGACATGAAATCAAGTTTACATTATCAGAAGATATGACAATCACTTGATGACTTACACCTTTGATTTTGTTTTGTTAAGTGAGCAGGAAATAGGTAGTGCACTTCCATTTACCGTACTGCAAAGGTTTCTCTTGCAGACAAACAGGCAAATTATTGGGGAAAACTATGAACAACTCTGTATGCAATTAATTTGAGTTCAAAAGAACTAAGATTTGCTCCTTTCTTGACTTCTGTAATTAGACCTCAAGTCATATACATAAAAAAAAATACCCAGGACACAAACCTAAAGCTTTCAAAGCAGCACTCATGAAGAACTGATACAACAGCTGAAACCAGCAGGTAATTTTAATAGCTATTTCACCTGTAAATAACCTGAGTCTGATCATACCACTTTTACTTGAGTGAGAAGTCCCTCCATACAAACAGCATCTCCAAAATAACTTGTATAAGAGTGAGACGCATGACAGGACCCTAAGATCAGACCTGACCTTAACTCTGCCTTGAACAAAAGCCAGGACAACTTTGTTGCCCAGAGAGAATCACAAAGACTCCATATATGTATGGAATTATTATTCTTCTCCTAGTTTTGTGGTTTCCCCATATTTAAAGGAGGTTGCCATTATTACTGGCATTCATCAGCCACAACTTACCACTCCATACTCCACGGCAGCTCACTTACCGTGGTCAACTAATAAAGGTATCAAAGTCCTGCTTCCTCAGGGAAGGAGTCAGAGGGCTGCACAGGTCAGTTACTTACACATGCATGTATATTTAAGGTCTGCATAAACCCAGCTTTGTGCAGAAGCACCATGTCTATTTCTACACTCTACGAAAGTCATAGCAGTAAGTCGGGCCCATAGTAAAAACTAACAGTGCTTTGGCAAAGCTAGCATGCAATCTGAAGTACTTCAGAAAAGACAGACATGAAAAGCAGTTCCAAGTAATGCCTGATGCTTACGAAGCATTAGGAGCATTAGTCAGTATTAATACCAAGATATTTTTGATCATCCATAGCGAGAACATTCACTAGATGTGGATGATATGCTTCTGATATATATTTCCATCCAGTTTACTGTCTTACAAACAGCCTACAGCTAGTTGAATTTCTGAGATGTTTGTGATGGCAAACAGAATAGCCCACATCTACTAAAATCTCGTGGCTTTTCAGAAGATGTACAGTGTGAGCCTGGAATTGCAAAATGACTGTGCACCACAATAGGTAAGACAAAGCATATCCCCCACTTTTTTATTAAAAAAAAAACCAACCAAAATTTCATAGAATCATAGAATCATAGAATGGTTAGGGCTGGAAGGGACCTTCAAAGGTCATCTAGTCCAACCCCCCTGCAAGGAACAGGGATATCTCCTACTAGATCAGGTTGCTCAGGGCCTTGTCCAACCTGGCCTTGAACGTCTCCAGGGATGGAGCATCCACCACCTCTCTGGGCAACCTGTTCCAGTGTTCTACCACTCTCATAGCAAAAAATTTTTTCCTAATATCCAACCTGAACCTACCTCCCTCTATTTTAAAACCATTACCCCTTGTCCTATCATAACTGGCCATCCTGAACAGCCTCTCCCCATCTTTCCTGTAGGCCCCCTTGAGGTACTGGAAGACGGGTACAGGTCCCCGATGACTGGAAGAGAGGGAACATAACCCCCATTTTTAAAAAGGGGAACAAGGAGGACCCGGGCAACTACAGACCGGTCAGCCTCACCTCTGTGCCTGGCAAGGTCATGGAGCAGATTCTCCTGGGAACCATGCTAAGGCACATGGAGAGCAAGGAGGTGGTGGGTGACAGCCAACATGGCTTCACCAAAGGCAGATCGTGCCTGACCAACTTGGTGGCCTTTTACGATGGGGTGACAACATCGGTGGACAAGGGTCGACCAACGGATGTCATCTACTTGGACTTGTGCAAAGCTTTTGACACTGTCCCGCACGACATTCTTCTCTCTAAACTAGAGAGTCATGGGTTTGATGGATGGACCACTCGGTGGATAAGGAATTGGCTCAATGGCCACACTCAGAGAGTAGTGGTCAACGGCTCAATGTCCAAGTGGAGACCGGTCACGAGTGGCGTCCCTCAGGGGTCCGTGTTGGGCCCGGCCCTCTTCAACATCTTTGTCGGTGACGTGGACAGTGGCATGGAGTGCACCCTCAGCAAGTTCGCCGATGACACCAAGCTGTGTGGTGCCGTCGACACGCTGGAAGGGAGGGATGCCATCCAGAGGGACCTCGACAGGCTGGAGAGGTGGGCCCGTACCAACCTCATGAAGTTTAACCAGGCCAAATGCAAGGTCCTACATCTGGGTCGTGGCAATCCCAGGCATAAATACAGACTGGGTGGTGAATGGATCGACAGCAGCCCTGAGGAGAAGGACTTGGGAGTACTGGTGGACGAGAAGCTCAATATGAGCCGGCAATGTGCTCTTGCGGCCCAGAAGGCCAACCGCGTCCTGGGCTGCATCAAGAGGAGCGTGGCCAGCAGGTCGAGGGAGGTGATTCTCCCCCTCTACTCTGCCCTCGTGAGACCTCACTTGGAGTACTGCGTCCAGTTCTGGAGTCCCCAACATAAGAAGGACATGGACCAGTTGGAGAGGGTCCAGAGGAGGGCCACGAAGATGATAAGAGGGCTGGAGCACCTTTCCTATGAGGACAGGCTGAAAGAGTTGGGGCTGTTCAGCCTGGAGAAGAGGAGGCTCCGGGGCTGACCTTATAGCGGTCTTCCAGTACCTCAAGGGGGCCTACAGGAAAGATGGGGAGAGGCTGTTCAGGAGGGCCAGTTATGATAGGACAAGGGCTAATGGTTTTAAAATAGAGGGAGGTAGGTTCAGGTTGGATATTAGGAAAAAATTTTTTTACCATGAGAGTGGTAGAACACTGGAACAGGTTGCCCAGAGAGGTGGTGGATGCTCCATCCCTGGAGACGTTCAAGGCCAGGTTGGACAAGGCCCTGAGCAACCTGATCTAGTTGGAGATATCCCTGTTCCTTGCAGGGGGGTTGGACTAGATGACCTTTGAAGGTCCCTTCCAGCCCTAACCATTCTATGATTCTATGATTCTAAGACCGCTATAAGGTCACCCCAGAGCCTCCTCTTCTCCAGGCTGAACAGCCCCAACTCTTTCAGCCTGTCCTCATAGGAAAGGTGCTCCAGCCCTCTGATCATCTTCGTGGCCCTCCTCTGGACCCTCTCCAACTGGTCCATGTCCTTCTTATGTTGGGGACTCCAGAACTGGACGCAGTACTCCAAGTGAGGTCTCACGAGGGCAGAGTAGAGGGGGAGAATCACCTCCCTCGACCTGCTGGCCACGCTCCTCTTGATGCAGCCCAGGATGCGGTTGGCCTTCTGGGCCGCAAGAGCACATTGCCGGCTCATATTGAGCTTCTCGTCCACCAATATTGAGCTTCTCGTCCACCATCATGAGATGGCAACAAATTTGTGGATAGTGATCTTCCCACTCCCACCACACAAATATTACTTTCAAGGTCTACAAATAGAACTTGATTATAGGACCATCTTGATCTATTGTTCAGAATCAAATAGCAATTTTCTCCATTAAAATGATTGAAAGCCTCTAAGGTTGGTATAATTCTTATACACAACACCTGCAACTGGTCTATTAGTGGCTATTTGCAAGCATTCCAACCCCTTTAAAATCTGCTTTCCAGGAACATTTAACCTCTTCAGGGAGATAAAGGAGATCAATTCTATACTCTGAAAAAATGCAGTAGAATCTTTTTTCTTCTTGTTCAGTACATACATTTTCTTCTTTGTTTGTAGACAGAACTAATTTTAACCTGACAAACCTTTCCATAAAGAACAAGCAGCTGTCTCCATCTCCCACCAAGCTTGCTGAACTTGCCGTAAAAAGGAAAAAAAAAAGAAGAAAAAAAATTCAACTCATTATATCACATAAAAAAGCAGTTTTGTTTTCATGCAAACAAGTTCTTGTAATTTTGGTTTTGAACAATTCCCCGGGAGCTTTATATCATGTGCTAAACATCAAGATCAAACAACAGCAAGTACGCAGTGCAATGCTGTAACATACAGTATCGACAGGAGGGGAAAGTGCCTGTTGGGGAAGGTATTCACAGAGGCTAACATTAGCCCCTGCAGGCTATTGCCTCAATGGCTTTTCTCTAATCACTAAAGAGTGAACAGCTCCTCCAGAGGGCGATTCAGAACTGAAGATTCATTTAGCTACTCCATCTTTCTCTGGAGGAACCTCACTTCCATTAACTTCAGAAACAGCCTGCAGAGATTAGCCTCAAAAAAATCACGCTAGCCTTTGTGAACACTCCCCGGTATTTACCTTCCATCAGTAGGAACAGCGGCTGAAACTCACTGCCGAGAGGTGTAGCTGGGTATTACTGTATTTAAATCTGAACACCACGCGTTGCGCATGGACTGAATTTTACTCAGCTGGAGCTTTGGGCTCCTGCCGGTATCACTGGAACACAGGCTCCACACTGCTACTAGGATGACTGCAGGATTTAGTTTTTTCCACTGCGCATTAAAGAGCTCCGTTTGACGACCACCCACATGCTGCCACAGAAAGGACTGCTGTGCCCCCAGCACCTTCAGAATCCACTAACGTTCTGCAGTGGCACTGGCACAGCTCCTTCTCTCGCTCCAACTGCGCATTGTATCACTGGAGCAGCAGCGGGAGCTGGGTTTTCACCGTCAACCTAAACATGAAGAAGAAAAATTCTCAACTTCTGAGACCTGCTGTGAACAATTTTTACAGTTATTATTTAGTAGCAACCAAAGAGGAGGAAATGGTCTTTTAATTTCATACACAGAAAAAAGTTGGATTCTGTGGCCAGAGAACACAAGGAAGAAAGCCATAGTACTGACAGAGCTATTATCAGGGCCATTTCTGAGCTCTTCCAGTTCCTCTGTACTTCTGGGATATTTGTGCTTCCCTTCCTGAAAAATTTCCATGATACCTTCAAATTCTACCAAAGAATAATTTGATAAAACTAAGACTTCTATAATATTGTATAAACCAAAAGAATCATTACAGCTTTTTAAAAGTTTTGGTGTGACTTTTCACATTTATGGTTCTGCCAAAATTTCTCTTTTTAACATAAACCAACCATCCTTTCACAAACGAGAAATACAAATACATAAAAAAAGTCCCTTTAAATTGACTTCAGCAAATGCGTGACAAAGTTTATCACAAACAAAGTATTTCACCTAATATCAGTCAAGTTATAACCAAAGCCCCAGACAATACAAACTCCAGGTAGAATTGATTGCCAAAGTGTGCCTTAAAGTATGGTTAGACAAACCAGTACAAGTCTCAGAGTCCCGCACTTCTCACAATCTTATGACGACTCCCAAGCCCTAGGAAGCCTGGTTCTAAACTTAAATTTTTTTCTACACAATCATGTCAAACACGACTTTGGTGTAACAAAATTAACTTAAACCTCAAATCAACTTGGAAGCATCTGGTAAGTGTATTTTACCGCTGAAGTCAAGCCTCTTTACCAAGTGGAAAAGTCAGGTTCAGATTTTAGAGACCATATTGAGACAAAGGTGTAATGAATACAGAAAGTACTGTAAAGATCAGTTATTGCTCTGAATGAACAGATCCTTTGCACGTTACATAAACTACTTGCAATGCAGTATGTAAAACAAGTACTTTATGCTGTGTTATTACCTAAGTAACAGTGTAAGAAATGCTAATCATCATCCAACACTATTTTTACATAGCCCTCCTTTACAGAAATATCAAAGCATCTTAGTTTCAAAATGCACTTAACCGTGACAGCCTTTCAGAAACTATCTTTCACCTTCAGAGAAGGAAAAAAAAGAAAAGGTTCCTGTTTGTTATATTCCAGTATCAGGTGGATTTTCAGGTATTCAGTCAAGAGATTTTCAGACAAAAATTACAAGCAACTAATTTAGCTCATCATGACTATATTGTGGCGTCAGATTAATAGAAACTATGTACTCTGCTCCTTAAGGGCACTGTTTTGTAGAGTTCTACATAATAACAATGAAAGAAATTAAATGAATCGAATCTTGAAGCATGAAAATTGAAATGAATTTCAAAGATGTTCATTAGAAGGTTAAAGGGCAGTGTTTTTAATTTTTGTCAAAATCTAACTATGGAAATGAGAGAGGAACAAAGTTTGCACTTTTTTCATATGCTTGTTTATTAAAATAAAGGAAAATCCAGAATTTTACAATCTTAGAGTTGGAAAACATTTACAGTCAAATATCACTTTCAGAAGAGGTTTTCCTTCTATATACTCAATCTACACTCACTCAGAAGGACATTTTGTAGTTCTGTACTATCTGACACATTATCTGAACATCTCTCTAGAGCACAGCTATTGCACAGGACAGTTGTATTTGTGATGATACTCATTTAACCAAGCACTACATTGCTAACTGTTCTTTCTGTTCAACTCAGTGGGACAGAAAAAAAACCAACAAAGTAAAATTCTGCCAAATTTATTAAATAGCAAAGTAGATTAGCAGTTGAAGAAAAGCAGTAATTTCTCTAATTAAAATATAAAACTGATAGTTCACCCCGGCAATTTATAAACAAGAAGCATGTAATCTGAACACAAACAGTTCAGTGAATTCTACGCTGTTTCTCATGTAACACAGAGTAACAAAACAAGACTGTTAGAAAGAACCAGTATTAGTCTACTGAAAAAGGAATGACATTTTTGACCAGTACCTACACACTCCTGAATTATGCTGCAATCCTTCTCGGCTGATGGCACTTCCTGTGAGGACACTAGGTCTCAAATTCTCTGAAACTGCATTTAATTTAACTTCAGAGTACTTCAAATGAAGTTTTAACACATAGAAATCTGTTTTCTCCTTCATTTAAAATATTTGCAGCAATTAAATCTGACAGTTACTTTGGAACATTTGGCAGTTATTTGAGTAATAAACCCTGCAAATTTCCCTTCTATTTGAGCTTAATACTTGAACCATGTGAAAATTGTTACTCTAAACTTGGAAATAAGTCTAGAAAAACAATTAAGGGGCGGGAGGCGTTGTATTACTCAGTAGGAATAATTTCTTTGTAGCAAAATCATAACACCATTCCCCCTTGCACAAAGTAGGCTCTGTTAACAATATTCAATATTTTAAATATCTATTGATCATGGCTGTGTGTTTACCCTTGTGGTCTCAGTAACACCTATCGAAAAGTCCATCTTTCTTTCAGGAACATAACATGCAATCAGCCCATTCTTCTACTAGTAAGGGAAGAATCAGTGCATGAGTTAATACATTTTAACAAAGAAATGAAACCTGATCTATGTTTTAAGAAAAGTCAAATCCTGGGAAGTCATTTTTGCTAGCTTTAGAAAAGGCCAATTCATTGGTTGTATTTCGGAGTTCCAAAATAGACCTTTGTTGCATTGCAATGTCACTTATTCCAAAGCTTTCAGGAGAGGTTAAGAACTCCCAACTCGATCTCTGGGAATAATCCGTAGGTCTGAACCATGCTTTAGAAATACATTTCCTAAACAAACAAACAAACAAAACAGAATGTGTTACCACTCAATCAAATAAAGTGTTACCTGAACAAGCATGCATATTTAAAGACTAATAATGTTAGGTCAGTGTTTAACGTCTTCGTAATAATTCCTCTAACATACCAGAAATATATTTTTTTATGTTTCCGTGGAATCCCATCTTATATCTCTTACTCCAAAGAGCTCTTATTTTTAAATAAAAATACCAGACGCAAGTTATCTAATAAGTCTTGCAAGCTATGGCCTTTCAAACTTCGCAGTTCCATACTTGAATGCCTGATTTCACTCATGTGCCATAATAATTTCAAAGCCGGGAAATGCAGTTCCATTCCACTTCTACATAATTACTTTTTTTTAATCTTGAGGTCATTCATGCATATACTTATTTTTAATTGTCTCCTTGGTTCAGTATTTATCTGCTTCTAACTTCAGAACCTCAAGTGTACTTTTCTTTTAGGAAAGCTCTTCACATACCCAAGCATAAGTCAGTCACATTTAAGCATAAAAATCTTGAAATTCATATTTATTTCTATATAGTCTTAATCATGGTAGTCTTTTCAGGAGGACACAGTATGAAAATCAGAAGATTCTAATACTTAGACATCTAGAATATTTTCTGTATGTATTCAGGATTGTCATTCAGGTTGCTGTTTTCTTCCATTAAATGTAACATTTGAATATGAAACCACATTGCTAAAAGTAACGCATTATTTAATTACTATATGAACCCTTTTTTTTTTTACTTCATACTGCTACTGCACAAAACAAACTGTATGTAATTCTACAATATCAGGTTTTAATAATATCTACCTATTGCTATTCATCTTTTTGTTGACTTGTAAAAACAGACTAATTTTATTTGTCTCCCAAGCACCCCATTTCAGAGATGTAGAGAGCTCTCATAAAGAAGATTTAAGATATTTAACAGTTGTTCAAGTTATTAGCATATTAGAACAAAGCTACCCTTTTTCAATCTTCACTTTTCCAGCACTTAGATCAGGATTGAAACTGTTCTACTTATTCAACATAACGAGTGTTAGAAAATCAGTTCAAAAAAATGTGTTATCAGAAGAAGTTCTGGTTTTAGACCCTGCCAAGACCACATACTGAAGACATCTACAAAATCGACTGCACACAAATCTGTCACACCAGCAAACCACAGAATTAAGTTTACTAATCTAGATGAAAAGTATCTATATTGCAATGGTCATCACAAAACTCTAAAATTTTAAAACAGGCTGCATCTCATGCAGACAGCAGTTCCCTCCACCTCTCAGTCTGTTTCCGTCATTAATATCACAGCAGTTTTATTAAAGTCATGGCATACTATTCCCTGAACTACCAAGGATTTAAAATTGAAATCAGTATGGGAATTAAGTGCTAAGCCTGGCTTTTTCAGCTTTCATTTCCCCTGCTCCATGGAATCATGTAGGGAGAATGAGAGAAAGTCAAACTTCAGGAGTACTTTTATATTCAGAAAGGTGGAAAAATAGTGGAACAGTAAAAAACCTCTAAAATCTCCAAGGATTACTAAGATTTTACTCCTAGATCATCTCATTTTGGGAAGCTTTAGAAGACTAAAGTAACTGTTCAATCTACAGGAACTTTAATATATGTAAAAAAAAAAAAAAAGAAAAAAACAGAAAAAAAAAAAGTACCTTTTACCCTACCACATTTCTGACATATCTGTTAATAAGGCTGAACATAAGGTAATAGTTAAATATGTTTCCTTGTAAACTGAGGAGTGATTTTGGTCTGGGTCTTGGGTTTGGTGTAGGTCATTTTTCAGTTAGATTTTTTGGGGGGGAGGGGGGGAGGAGGGTTGGGTTGTATTTTCTCTCCTCAGTTTTAGGGCAACATCACATAGCACTGTCAGGGCAATGGGACCTTCTATGTTAAAAAAAATAATCCGTGTGCAACCCCTGTGCCTAATCTTACATTTGCAGATAAGATTAAGACTGTGATGAAAATATTTTGCACCTAGATGCTTTTGATTTACCTGATCCTTGATTATGAGATTCTGTCTTCTACTATGGAATAATTCCTCAACTTTTATAAGAGTTTAGGAGAGGTAAAGCACATCAATTGGAGATGTGAATTCAACATGCATAGCTGCAAGCATGATGAACTACCATATGGATGTTTTCATTCAAGAGTCAAGTAGTCCTAAATACATTTACTTTGCAGGATTAAGCTACAACTAATTTGAGCGACATAATACAAAATGGAAGTGTACTTTCAGGGAAGAGAAACTCCATAAATATACTTAAGTAACTGACTTCACCTGTTTTGCCTAAGTATTCTTGAGTGGTCATGTGAAAATGTGGCTTTACATGTGGGTGATGATCTAGTAGCTAAATTATGAATTTTATTATCTGTTTTTAATTTGGTCATGGGATCATGATGAAGACATCATCAGCTGAGGAGCCTGCCTGGGGCAGTACACCTGTCAAACAATAATACAGGTGTCCTAAGGCAAGTCCAGGCAGGACAGAAACCTGCAGTGGAGCAGAAAGCCAAACACTCATTTGATCTTCATTTTCAAATGTTGTTGATGCAATGGGTCACTACACTTACATGGTTCCTTTTACAGCTCCAAGAAATTCCCTAAACTAATGTCAATCAACTGCTCTTCAAGCCATCAGATACTATTATGTGCTCTGCAAGGATTTACTTTATACTGTTTATCTCACATAGCTAAGTATGCTCATAATATCTTGCTTTCTTATTCTCTCTTTAGATCTGAAAAAAAAAAAATAATAGTGTGTTACCTTCAATAACAACTGGCATACAGAGGGCACAAACTAATGAGATCTGGCAGATATTTCATGTGAAAAACAGAGATGTGGCAACACTCATCTCGAATAGGTTGAGATTAGATTACTGTAATAATTTCCAAATTAATTTAAAAGTATAGTTTTTCAAGAACAAGTCCACAGAAGCCTGGTTCCAGTCAACAGACCATTACTAGTACAATTTGACGTCTGTATTACATTTCCATGTGTTTCAGGAGGTGATAGGGAAAAGCTCTACACTTTTCTATGATAGAGATAAACTCTTGTCCCACAGCAAACCTCCACAGTTGAAATCAGAGATTGCTAACTCGGAATCCCTTGGTGAGAACAAGGCAGCCATCAGCAAGAAGATCCTCTCTTCTTAAAAACATGCTTTCCAAAGCACCTAGAGTTCCTGCTGTAAAGCTGAGTATTATTTTTTAAACATATCTCATGAGAAGTGCTGCTAAAATAGAAAATACTACTCAACTAGGTGTACTGGGGAAAAAAATATAGCTATTACTTGTTGTTTCAGTAACATGTAATACAGTATTGCTCTTTTAAACTGCACACTGAGTAAGTAAGCTCTGAAGATCAGAAGTTCCTCCTTTTTTCACAGTCCTAAATAAAGAAATGCTGAACAATAGTTCTTTGGATTTAACCTTTTACACACTACACCGACTGTAGTTTCCAACTACGGGGAAATGCTTCTCCCATTTAAGAAATCAAAACTTAAAATATAAATCAACCTTGAGTGCTATGCATTAGTTTAAAAGAAAAATAACTGAGATTTTTAATACCAGGTTTCATAAATAACTTACCTGCTGTCTGTGCAGGGTTTATTCCTATACCATCTAGGAGGGGAAAAAAAAACGATAAAAAAGAGAGGAAGACGAAACAGACATATTATTAGAGTTCAAAAAATATAATATACCAACAAGACAGAATTATTACATTAGGTCTTCATGCCGTTACTTCCTATAACCAAAAATAGTTTTATCACAGGAACTGACAAGAAAGCTTCAGCACAGAAAATCCAAGCTGTATATTTGGACAAAACCAAATTAATAGTATTAGTGGTTTAATACCTTCATCCCATGCATAAGCAATTTAAATAATGCTGCAATATTATTAAATTCAGTTTGCAGTCTGTAGAGGTTGTGAAAGAAAAGACACTTTCGCTTTTATCAATACCACTTCACTGAAACTACAATACAAAAACTATTTAAAAATATATACAAACTATTTTCTTACCATTTGTTATAATGGCACTTGTTGCTGCAGGAACTTTGAACTAAAGGGAATAACAATAGGACAAAATAATATAAGAGACATAGTTAAAGCAGAAAATATATGGGGACTATTCAAAGCAATTGAAATTTTAGCTAGTTCAGGAACAAAAATATTATGAGAAAAGATTCCCCTCATATTTATAGATACAGCAAAATAAAGGTTTAAAGTCACAGTTGATTGGACACCTCAATACAGAATGAGAAATGTACAGCACTAAAAAACTTACCAAATCCAATTATTATTACTCATTGCATAAATGTAAGTTAAACCACGTGCAAAGCTAAGAAATATTAGTTCTTATACTAAACAAAGGAATACCTAAAACATGTATGGAAATGAATTTCTAAGAAGCATACCTGTTATGTTTAACAGGATTTAAACAAGAATTAGCTCGAGCTAATCTTGACTAATTTTGACCAGCTTCCTAGCTTTCTCTCTGGCTCTATTGGGAGCTCTCCAACCGCACTGCTCTAAGAGTTGAGTTGACTCCAGGATTTGCTTACAAAAGGAAGCACTAACAGCACTGCACCAAATCTGGCTCCCTCCTCAGGTTTCTGACACGAGCCTAAGCAGGCTTTGTACCCTCAGCCACTACCACCGTGTGTCCCTACGCTACCCCACTTCGGTGCGCATCATACACTGTTCTACAACACAAAAAGCCCTACTCAGGTGAGGCTGCATTGCATTCAGGCTTCAAACTATTTCAGAAGATCCGAACTGAGATGGGGAAGCCAAAAGTAATTATTTCTCAGGACCAGAGGGTGCCAGGCAGGGCCAGAGAAAAGTCCTGCACTATCTAATGTGGTTGGACGACTCAGGATAGAAAGGGTAGTGTGGGTACAAGTCAATCAGTACTACATGGATGGTCTGAGGACCAAAGGTTGCTCCTTGGACTTCCTTTACTTAGCACAACGAACAGCCCACAAAGTAAAAGACTGGTGTCTCTGCAATTAGCAAGTATTAGTGAAAGCTCCTGTCAAAGCACTTCATCCTCCTCTCTACATTGCACAAGAAAAAGGGCAGATAACTACGAATGCTAACTCTGAGAGCTTCCCTGGAAGAACTGCAGAGCTCTCCCATCTGCTCAACAAGTCACTTCAGCCATGCCTTTCAATAGCATTCACTAGTTGTGCTTTCCTCATTTTCTGATTGCTTAACTTAAGACTTCAAGGTCTGATTTGCAGAAACTCTGTGCATTAACAGCAACAGCTAAAGCTCACAGAAGCCATGCTTGAATACAGTACCTAATTTTTAATATACTGAAAAACTGCCTCTTTTTGCCTCCAGACACATAAAATTAGCAGATTTTTTTAAAAAAACTCTTTCTTTCTTAACTTTTTATCCATAGCAAGTAAATCATGTCACCTCCTCATCTTGCAGGGTGACATGAAAACAGTAATTTCTGCAAAAGATAAGTTAGATACCAGTGTCATGGCAGAAAAGCCATGAGGAAAGTAACAACTCGTCTTCAAGAGTAAGATTTGAATAATGAAGTTGATAAAACAGAAGCTACATATTTAACAGTAAGAATGTAAAAAATACTACGTCATCTCATAACAGGTAATGTATACATATCATATAGAGTCTTTGAAACACATCTACAATTACTGTATAAAACTGTGCTGATCAGAGTGGTCTGAGGTCAGACAGCAGAACTCCCATGGATGCTCAAAATACTCACATCAGCTAAAAGAATGGTTTGCTAAATGTGAATATTTAAGTAATTAATTCTTCTCTAAACCCATGTTACAGAGGACCGTGTCACCAACTAACATTGTGGTTCCACAAGTATGTAAAGTTAACAGGTTTAACAGCAACCCTCCCACCAGAAATGGCCCCTCACTCCTGGTGTCTCCAACTACTCAGCTCCACTCCAATCTTTCCTGGTCTCTCATACTAGTCTACTAGACTTTTCAGTCTAGGTCCCTATGGATGGATTGTCTAGGCACAGCTGCATTAGTTCAGATTACAGTAATTGGGGGAAAAAACACAGGAAAAAAAAACAGCAATTCTATCAGAAATTATCTTTAACAGCATTTATTATTCTTTATATTGTTCTGTTCAAGTGAAGTTACAGCAAACAAACAACCCACAACCTTTCCCCACAAGCTGTGTCTCCACTTAGAACTTCTGTTGCATAGTGGTATAACACTAACAACATAAGGAGAGTAAAGACACATAGTCCATTATCCTTCCTAACTATTTTTTTAATTACAATTCCAATGCTTAAACAAATGAAATTTTCAGTAACCCAAACTTTTCCAAGTTTTTCCTAAACAGACAGAAAGGGAATTGCAAGAACAGACTGTTTGCTAACTAGATGAAAAAAGCCACCATGGTTTTGAGCACTTTATTTTACTGTTTACACCCAGATGGACATCTCTTAATCTCTGTACGCTTAATCTGAAACAAACCGGATGCATCCCTTCAAATACATTATATAGGCACCTACTGGTTTTGGGTTCCACGTGAACGATCAAACACTAAGAAACCAAAGAACGCATTATCCAAGTCTTATTCACTTCAGTCTGTTTTTTTAACCTAGCCCATATGCCTAATCTCAATACCTTCTACAATCAAAAATTATACATCTTCCAAAGTCAGACATTACTGGAACTGAATGTGAGAAGAGTTTAAGAACTTCTTAAATAATTCTAACGAATTTTCTGGATATTCTACAGAAGCAATTTAAAATACTAAACATTCAATAGCTGTATCTTTTAATTATGTTCACTGCCATAAACTTTTGCATTATTGCTATAGAATGGTTGAATTTAATTGCAAAGAAGAATAGGAAGCATGTCAATACCTGCTGTTGATGTGTAAATTGTGCAAGAATTGCTAAGTTTTGGCAGGCCCCCACTGACACCATTAAACCTTGTGCCCACACGTGTCTAACAAGAGCATTCTTTGTGCCGAATTAACCATTGTATTTTACAACTAAAAAGCTTTTGCCTTCAATAAAGTTCAACTTAAAAACCAACATCATCACTTTCTACTTACTTCTTCTGCAGCAAACTTCAAGACAGCTGTGAAAGGTGTACTTTCAGGTACGCTTAACCTGAAATTACAATGCGAGTAAATACGTGACTGCTAAAACAAACTGAAATTCAACTCTATTTGTTATTAAACTACAGATGAAACTTTCACTTTTACCAACAGTAAAATGCTCACGAAAGATGTGCATGTACTATTAAAGGTCCAGATCAAAGCCTAAAAAGCAATCAAAGATACACATGGCAATAAAACAAAACAGAAAAGCCCTGACACATGAGTTAACAGCAGAAAACCGCCTTTTGCTTCATACAGAGGGAGAAAAACACCTTTTCCACTCATGCGAAAGCCCTGTCAGGATGACCATTAAAAGCCTCACGGCTCAGCAGCATGTATGCGCCTCACCACCCCCAAATTCATTCCGCGAGCAGTGAGGCACTGGAACAGGTTGCCCAGAGAAGCTGTGGATGCCCCGTCCCTGTAGGCATTCAAGGCCAGGTTGGATGAGGCTTTAGGCAACCTGGTGTACTGGAGGGTGTCCCTGCCCATGGCAGGGGGGTTGGAACCAGACGATCTTTGAGGTCCCTTCCAACCCAAACCATTCTATGACTCTACGTCTGCGCTGCCGCCAGTTTTCACGGCCTCCTCGCGTCACGCAGCGACACCACAACACCCGCCCGGCCCCGGCCCGCCACCCCACTCACACTTTGTAGGGCAGCCGCGGGTCCGACGTGAGCGTCACTTTAAAGGTGACCTTCGACCTGGGAAGGAAGGAGCAGAAAGCACCAGGTTAGGGCTAGGGAGGAAGGAAGAGAGGGAGGAAGGAACGGGAGCAGCGGAGCGCGGCGCCGCTCACTCACATGATGCTGCCGAGCGCCGCCGCCGCCGCTCCCCACCGACACGTCAACCGGCGCCCGAGGGGGCCTTCGCTGCCCTGTCCGTTTCCTAAGCTGCCGCCGGCGCGCCTGAGTGGAAAGGAAAAGTAAACATGGCCCGCTGACCGCTACGGGGGAGGGAACGGGGGCGTTCTGTCTCCGCGCCTGACTGAAGCGGGGAGGGGAGAGGATGAGGGGTGGGCGAGGTGCAGTGGAGAACGGTGGTGAGGATTTCTAATGAGGCAGAGGCTTTGGCTGTTCCGCGGTGAAGGTAGGACCCTGGTACTGGGACTTCCGCATTTCCGTAGGCGTCGTGGAGTGATATCCGGGCGGTCCCGGAGGGCGAGTGGAGGGAGTGGGGCTGGTCGGGACCGAGGGCTTGGAGGCGGCGTGCCCCGGGCCGGGCACGGCTGGGGGACATGGCGGGCGGCGGCCTGCGCGCCTGGCCTCGGGCCGGCGGGGTCGGAGGTGTGGGGCTGTTAAACAAAGATGAGTTCTGCTCTGAAGAAACGCCAGCAAGTGTGTGCTGGGTTGAAATGTGTGCTGAGATATAGCCGCGGGGGGTGGGTGTGTGTAGATGTGTGCAGACTACGTGTAACGTGGGGCCGTTCGTCGTTGGGTTTGGGTACGGGGTTGTCGAGGCCGCGTGCTGCGCTCAGACCGGGGTGTTCCGCCCGCGCTCCTTGGAGTTGCGGAGGGGAAGACGGGCACAAGTGCACAGCGATTCCCGTCCCCTTAACGTTCAGAATCGTTCGCATCTTCCTTGCGTTGGGGCAGCTGGAGTTGGAGTTTTGTTTGGATAGTGATGGAAAATTTTATGGCAGAAAACCAGCAGTTCCCGGTTTTGCTTGGGACTTGGACAAGAGAATTTCTTTTAAAAGCTAAATGAGGTTGCATGGAAATGGAAAGTAATTGTTGTCTTCAGTGCTTGTTCATCTGTTAATGCAGATGATGACCATGTTTCTCACTCTAGGTATGTCAGTATTACCATTTTAGGTAATACCTAGTACATTTAGGTAATACCAAGTATTTTGGCAAATTGCTTTCATATGTTCTCCAGTCTACCATCTGCAGGAAGGACAGCTCTCGCTGTGGACAGAGGTGCTTGTTACCACACACTGCTTGCCAGACTGGTCATGGCAAAGCACTTTGTTGTTTGCACTATAGTTGGGGTCTCATGAGCATTAAGGTAGAAGAAATGTCGTACAAAAGGCAATTGACACATTGGAGTCACTAATTTCTTACTCAAGGATTGGCTCAGTGCCCAGCCATGAAATTCAGCTTTCCACCCTTGTGGCTTTTTTGAACATAGCCAAAAACTGAAAATAAAATAACGAGAAGAAATTTACTAGCAGCTTGTGCAACTACATTAATATTTCCCATTATCTCTTGCATGTACCTTTATATTATTGTGTCTGCCTTTCACAGCTGTATCACATTGGTGGTTCATGCTCATTTTGTAATCCATTAGTGATCTTGCGACTTTTTTATCCTCCAGTTTCTAAGAGATCACACCTTAAGTTAGAAATAATTCATAGTCATTTCTGAGCATGTAACCTTGCATTTCATGTAGCTAAATGTCACCCCATGTTTATTCTTGCCCTCTTCAAAATTAGTTTTTTTTTGTGATGTCATGTCTTTGATTTATACAACTCTGTTATCTGCAGTTCTCATTAATACATTGCTGTTTTCTGTGCCAAGGTCATTAATGCAGATGTGAAATAAAAGACCAATCCTTTTAGTACTTCGTTTCATGCCTTTCACTCTAAGGACTTTGCCTTTGAGGAAATAAGCGCACCCGAATCTTCATGCTGTTGAAGCTGAACTGCTTTTAGTACCCAAATTTACTGAGTTAAATCTGGATTGAGCATATGTGTGCTAGAATGCTGCTGAGAACAGTCTAAATCCAGGCTGGGGTAGTCCTGTGTTCAGGCCACATGGTCTTGTCCTCTGCCAGGCAGAGGAACTAACACTCGAGACCAGGTAGAGAGTCAGTTCAGAGAACTGGTTTGTCAAAAAAACTGAATTTTTCTTTTAGGTGGTTTTCATCTGGTTAGCTTCCTGCAACAGCAGAAAGAAGGACATGAGGAAGCACATCTGGCTGGCAGTCATATGGCACTGCACTTTAAGTCAACTTAAGATGCTGTGGAGGCGTATCCTGAGCAGGGGTCAAGAGTGCGATGGTGTCCTTATTTGCTGGTAACTTCAGGGTCAGGATCTTTGGAAGTAGATTCAGGAATCCAAGTGATTTAATAAAAATAAGTCCTCTCCAGTGCTGGAAACTTATAATTTTACTATGCTATCTAAACCTTTTTTGAAAGCTAGCAGGGTTAATGATTTTTTTTTTTTGAGAATTTACAATAAATAAAGGAAGGAGAATGTGTATGATTTTTCTCTTTCAGCTGGAAGAGTTAATGGAACTTGATGTCCCATCTGCAATAAGCCAGAGATGGATTAGAGGTGACTGTATCTCGCTAATGTTTCTTTACACGACATTCTGCTCAACTCCAGAAAAACTGGTCTGTTGTCAATGACGTCTGCCCTCCTTTCCCCATGAGTGAAACCGGAGAAGAAACTGGAGTTCTTTCTTCCATTTGTTTTCCCTACAGCTCTTACCCACACTTAGATACATTGTGTGATAGCAGTGAGACAGCTTTGGCTTTTTTAGCTTTTTTTCTAGATGACAAACAATGGCAATTTGAGCAATTAAAACAGTTGGGATCTTTGGCAATTTGTAAACACATTAGTACAACAGAAAGCTTCTAAGTCAGGAAAATGTAAAAAAAAAAAAAAAAAAAAAAAGGAAAAAAAATCCCTCTAGATGCTAAGGTGTAGCTGAGGTGAATTAAAATACCTCAGACAACTCTTCAGGGAAATCTCTCTAGTTGTAAGTAGCATTGCCAGAGAGAAAAGTGCTGCAATACATAGGAGCTATTCATCCCTTATGAATAAGTACCCATAGGAGCTATTTATCCCTTATGGAGTCTCCTTCTCTGGAGATGTTCAAAACCTGCCTGGACGCGTTCTTGTGTGATCTAATCTAGGTGGTCCTGCTCAGGCAGGGGGATTGGACTAGATAATCCTTTGAGGTCCCTTCCAATCCCTAACGTTCTGTGATTCTGTGATCCCACATGCCTATATTGTGTAGGTAGCCACCTGGCTGGACCTAGTTTAATTGTTCGAGGTGGGGGAAATAGAACAGTAAGGAAGGAAATGGAATTTAAAAAGTACCAAAAAAATTACCAAGATCTATTAATCAATATTTAACTGCCTGAGCAAGATGATCACTTTTGATAGAAAAGGGTAAAATTGTTCTAGAAGGTGCAGCTGTTTCCTGAAATAAGATGGAACATGTAAAATTACAGCAGAGGTGGAGGTAAGTGTTTGTTTCTCAAGTTGTTACATCCTATATGGAGGCATTTCCTTACTAGATACTTGTAGCCTGAATCCAGTTTCCTGCTAAACATTTTCTGAGTTGCCATAATTAATTACCACAATTATTTTACTTACATGCAACATGGGGGGAAAAAAAAGCTCATTGATAGTATTTTCTACCTGCTTTCGAGGCAGTAAAGGACAACGTAGAGTACAACATGCTGGAGAATTGTGTTTAAAGCAATGTTATTTAGTCTGGCTTTTCTTCCCTCTGTTTGCTCTTCTCCCTTACTGCAGTCTCTATTGGATATGATATATTGATGAGCAGTCGGTTAGAGCAGCCCCGCGATACAGAACTGGGAATCACAGTTTCCTGCTCATCCAGCAACATGTAAACATGGCCACAGTTCAGAGTCCTGCCGTAAAAATTAAGCTGCAGCGTTTGTGTTTTTGAAAGATTTCTCCTTTGCTTCTGAAGCAGATTGGTGTGTCTTAAAATCTTTTAACCTTCATATGTATTTCTAACAGTCATGAGTACATGTGCCATTTGGAGAACACCAATTCTTACGCTACAAACCAAGTGCTCATGTGAAGGAAGGTTGCCACACAAGCATCCATCCTAAGAACTCTATGGAAGTACCAATTCTAAAAGGTTAAGAAATGTAAAATAGCTCTGACCTGCAGAACGTACTTTTAGCCTTGTCAGTTTTGGGCTGAATAAGGAACATTCAACTTCCAAGAATCTTTGCTGAAAAAGCGCTGAATTAAGCCTTTCCGCAGGTACCCAGAAAATTAAACCTTGGCACTCGGCAAACTTTTCTTCTGTGTTTGCAAACAATGAGTTAAACTTTAATTAAACAATTAAAATTGCTTAGCAACGTGTTACAGGAGGGAGAGAGGGAGGCAAAGGAAACACAGTGTTTCTCTAACCAACCACTTCCATATGGAGCACATGAGTAACGGTCTGATTCCTTCTACTCTTAGTGAGGCTGTGGTTTCACCAGATGGATAGAGCAGTGCTAACCTCCATGAAGAAGGAGAAACCCTGTTTTTTTCCCCCCACTTCCTTTTCAGTCTCTGTTCCTGACCTCCTGCCTGCTTGCTGCTCCTTGCTCTGGCTTTGTTGCTTAGTGGATCCACCTATGAGTCAATTGGAATCAGCAGAAGACATCGATGTTTCCCTGCTGGCTCAGAGCATTGAGTCAGCTCAGGGAAAGGTCTGAGCCGACACAGCAGAGGAGGCAAGGAGATCTTGTATCTGTAGGGAAACATGGGATAAAGCTTCCTCTTGATACCATTTCCTTTAGTCAGAGGGTTGGGGTCCTCCTCCGGTGGGTACATCCCCTTAATTCTCCTTTGGCTCAGCATGGTGGTGTGTCTCTTGGCTCTCCTTCTGATCCAGGTCAAGCTCATCAGTGTTAACCCTGTGATTCTTCCCAGTGGGTAGAGGCACCTCCTCGGCTGCAGAGTCCTGGAGCTCGTCCACAGGAGTCAGCTGCCTTTCTCAGATAGTCTGCTCCTGGTTGCTCTGGTGGGATCTTTCTGTAGGAAATTCGGCCCTCCAGAAAGGAAGCAATAGCCCTGCATGATCTCTAGGTTGTTTTTGTTGCAGAATCTGAAAATCTGACTTTGTGTGCCATTCTTTGCCAAAGTTTCTGTACTCCAAGGCTATGAGCTACAGCATTAGGCTAGGTTACTGCTCACCCTTAGCACATTAGGTGTAGCTGGGTTGCTCTATTTACTCCCCCAAACTGCAGATTCTATGTTTTCTTATTAATTTTTTTTTAAACAGAAATAGTGTTGTAACGTACAACATAAATTTAGCCTGTTTAAACTAGCCTGTTGGTACCTACCAGTGAGAAAACTTTAGCCTTCTTCAAACAAAGTTTTCACCTTCACGAGCCTGCAGCCCATGTGAGAGAAAAGCAGTTTTCTATTACACGCTCTGTAACTGGGTTTCTCTGTAAAATATAGGCATCAAAGGATTTTTGAAAAGCATTGTTAAGCCAAAGATGGAAGATTATAACAATTTAAGAATGCAATTAAAAGTTATTAATTAGACAAGTTAACACAACTTCATAATCTTTCTTCAACAAAACAGTAGTTAAAGACCTATTGCAGTTATTCCATGTCACAAACATTTTACGAAAATAATGTGTCAAAATGAGAAGATTGCATACCAATGTCGTATTAGTCATACAGAAATCATAATGTTAGGTCTCTAGACTTCAGAAGTTTTATTTTGTGTGTGATTAGATAATACAGATAACTCTAACAAACCAAGGATTAGTCTTCTGAAGCATCACCGCAGGATAAGTTTTTCAGCTATAGATAGTGTTCTTTCTTCCACATATGAAGATTTGGTGGTTTGGTGGGTTGTGGTTTGTTTTTTTTTTTCAATTGCTTTGAAAAACTAATTATTAAATCTTTAAATCAAAAGGATAACAAGTATCTAGCAGGAAAAAATGTCTGGAAGAAGCAAAATTGAGTATTCTTACTTCTGTCTGATTTTTTTTGTCATGGAATACAATTTAAGTAATAGGTGGATAACACCATTGTATAGATGTACTGCATCTTATTTTCCAGAATTTATCTGAAATCACTTTAACTTTGAATAATTTTCCAGGTGTCCCATCCATCTTAAAAGCAGTTCGATTTATATGAGAATGATGATATTTTTGTTAGTTATATCAATGCTTATGTGGTATTTTGTTTTTATATGCAGGAAATGTTCTTCAAGTAGTTTCCATATGATTCATACCCATCATAATTATGTTTTAATTGGGCACTAAAACCAAAATTCCATCTTTTGATTTGAAAGTGTCTAATAAACTGTAGTTCTTCAAATATGGAGAGCTCTCATTGTTCTGGTGAGGAAAGGAAGACATTTTTTAGGAAGATATGGATATAAAGAAAATGTGTCTGCAAATTTAACCTTTTCCCATAATTGTTAACTATATCAAAATCTTTTTTGCTTGCAGAGGCAGCACATATAACTAGCTTAAGGTTTTATAGAATATTTTATGAACTATTTTTTGGTGAACTGTGAAAAGATTGTATTTTGTCAGCTTGTCACCAGTCTCAGGAAAAACGTGTACCTGTATTACATGCCTGCTGCAAGCAGCAAAGTCTGTGATCTGAGCGTGCTGCTCTGAAATGGCCCAATATGTATTTTCATCTAATTATGCAGATTCTTTTATTCAGTAAGCTTTCCCGTGTGTCGATTTCCTTGTGTCCATCATCAAGCTCTGCAGTTCTGTTGTTTATTTTCACTGCCATTATGCACTACAGTGGGTTAGCTTGCTACTAGAGATAAAATCACCTTGTTTACAAGAGGATTGAGAGAATCGGACAATATACGCAACTGTATTGCAGGCTCCTATAGTGAAACATAAGAGTGTACAGAGGCATAAATTCAAGCTAAGAACGTTTTTATTGTAGTATCCTTTTCTTCTGTAGAGCATAAATACAATTCCAACAAGATGCTTTTCCAATAAAACCGGGGAAGCTTTCTTATGTTCTGTTTCACATCTTAAGCAGGTTGTGCTCCATGTGCAGAATTCAGTTGTAACTAAGTCCGTGAAAATTCAGTGGGAGACCAAAATTTCATCCTTTATCTGCAGTCATAATGAAAAAAAAAACCCAGCAAGAGTCGTGATTCAGCTCCTACTGCAATTTAATTATTCATAAAATGCCTAGCCTATTAGATTTTTTTTAATGAGGGATACTTTTTTTTTTACTTTAAATAAATGAGGTTATTCTAGTGACTTCAGAGTTAACATTTAAAAAAAAAAGCTGCACAGATTCTTACTGAAGTAAAGCAAGAAATTAAGCCAAATTATGTTTCCATTTTTGAATGTAAAGACTGGCAGAGAGAAGAAGACTAAATAAGACGTTAATTTCAGGTCCAGGAAGTTGTGATTCCGACAGGCTTAGTACAAGATGTCAACCATGATATCCCTCACAGTTCTCTAAACAAGGTCATCTTGTATATATTTTCTTTATTCAGTCATTTGTTATGAAGATACCTCTCGTATTTTTCCTACTCTCCTTTTTGTTCTCTTTGATGGCAAGCCCAGAAAAGAGTTTATATAGCGTGCAAGTGTTACTGCAAGAGAACAGTTTTCAGTGACACGGAGGTGAGGTTACACAGATCACTAGTTTAGTGTTTGAAGGCATTAGAAGAGAGATTTACTGAGATGGCAGAAGGTAGTGCATCTCTGTGGGAATGAAGGAGAAATGAAAACCTATGTTGTGTTCGCAAAGTCTGGACTTTTAAATTGCTAAAGCTTTGTTTGGTGAAAAGATAAACATGACCTTTCATTTTCGTCATCTAGAACAGGCGTTTCTAACCTGCTGTCCTGGTTCAGGACACCAGCCTTCAAATCTTGACTCCATTTATCAGTCTTTGCCTTCTAATTTCTTTGGGTACAAAGCCAAGAATTTCTCTGCATGTTGCCTTCTTGTGGGCTTCTTAATGGAACAGAGGTTTAGCTGGAATGTTCTGACCTGGGAAATACGCCTCCTTGTTCGGTGCTTGCTGTACCACAATGCTGAAGATTTGTCTGACCATTTAAGATGCTTTTGTGTTAGACGTGGTGAGAAACTTCTTGTTTCTGGACCATTACCCATAAAGCAAAATGAATTCTACTAAGTGCAAAATTATATTGGCACAAGGGATTTTTAGATTTTTAAGCTTTGAAGTGTAACACTATTAGGAATACTGAAGAAACAAGCAGAGAACAGAAAATGACCCTTATATAGCAGTGTTGTGCCAAAAGAGTATCTGAGTAATGTGCAATTCCTTTCAGTAACTTTTTGTTTGCTTTCCATTGCAGGGTTTTTTTTTTTTTGTATAGTGTGTTATCTCATTATGATATCTTTATGCCATTTCCTAAATGCTACTGTTTAGAAAGACTTAAGAAAACTTACGAATATCTTTAGGTCTTCTGATTGCAATATGTTTTAATTACAGATCCAACACTACCAGCATAAGGGGTAGCGTTCAGCTGGCCAAATGTTGGTGCCAACCCTGTAAGTATTGTAAATATACCTAAGCTAGTTCCCTTAGGTTCCTTTTGTATTGAAAGCAAAGAAGATACTTCTGGTGCATGATATGTATCATTCTGAAGTAGATATCTGAAAAGATGAGCTATTCCCTCAAAGTGCCTATTTCTTCCCAGATTGACAATACGCACAAGCTAGGCTGACTAGCTGTTGTATTGACATCTACTTTATACAAACAACAGGGTCTGGTGAGGTGAATCCCATCTCATATTCGTGTCCCAGTGCTGTTCTGGAGCTTCATAATTCAGAGCCCCTGTTCCACTGTTCCTCTCATATAAGTTTAGGCACTCAGTTGAATTCAACTCCATTTGAAATGGTTCTCTTGTTAGAACATGGGGAGAGATAGGTAACTTCAGGTTTTAACCCACCCAGTGTGTGAATTGCTCTGTCGAGTTGTTCTGATTTTTGTAGGATGGAAAATAAATTATTTATGGGATCTTCTCTTTATACAGTATTCTTAAAGTTAAAATACTACAAAGCATAACAGATCGTATCAATCTTTAATAATAAAGAAAATATCACAGTTAACAAGCATACCATACATGAAAGTAAAATCAAATTAACTTCTGGAAGGCGAAGAAAGTGCACATAGGATTTCAGTGGATAAATACAGTAATGGTTACCGTTGTTATGCCAGAGCAAAAGAATAACTACATTTCACGTTTCAGGAGCATCATCAGTTGAGGCTAATGTGGTGTCTTCACAGAAGAGAGTGTCTTCCATCTGTCTAAAGCTTGCGTAATTAAACCCTTAAGGTTTTCCTCCTATGAAAAGAGAAAAAATTAAAACAATTGTTTTAGTAATGATTTAAATATTCACTTAGATGTCTGTCCTTCATGCCCTCCTATGCTGCAGTGCTCATGACTCGTACTGAGATCAGTTGTCTCACACTCTAGAGTCAGTCTGGGCTATTATACCTCTAACTTTAGCAGATAATTATCTTTCTCTGAAAGCTCCATTGCACATATTCTCTTCATCAATTGCTTTGGGAACACTCTCAAAGAGAAATCAGGCTTATACATGCTAGAAGGGCAGAGAGATATATAGAGAATATAAAACAAAGTAGTAAGTGGTAGCATAGAAATGGATAAAGGAAATGAAATGGAAAAAGGTGAAAGGAAGATTGAATACATTTATTGGAAAGAAGACATCACGAAATCACACAATAGTTGACTTTAGAAGGGTAGAGGCAATCTGGTCCAACCGCCCTGCTCAAGCAGTGCCACCTAGAGCAGGTTGCGCAGGGCTATGTGCAGATGGCTTCCGACTATCTCCAAGGATGGAGACTCTGCAGCCTACCTGGGCAACCTGTGCCAGTGCTCGGTCACCTTCACAGTGAAAAAATGTTTCCTGATACTCAGGAGAAATATCGGTTTTCAGTTTGTGCTCATTGCTTCTTGTCCTAGTTCAATAAACTAATTCAAAGGAAATAAGCTGTATAGGAAAGCGATGACAGAAAAAGCAAATACAAAATAGAGTGGAAAATAATGGAGGCTATTTGTGGGTATCACCTGTCTACTGCCCAGATAGAAGGCACAAAAATGATAAAACCACAAGGATTGTTAATGAAGTAGTCAAATAATTGAAACTACATACGGTGAGAAAATGAAATGGGGAAGTATGAGATAACATCACACACATTGTTAACTTGGAAAATCTACCCAAAACTCAAATGCTAGAGGAAAAAGGAATTCTCTGCATTTTATATTTTTTCATAGTTTCATTCTTGATTACATGTGTATTGACTCCATTTGGACACTCTTATTGTTGAGGTCTGGCAAAAAACTTTTAGTATCATGCTATCGGGAATTTTTCTTCGTCTCCTATATCATATTAAAGTTTTTTATCCTGTATAGTTCCAGCACTATTTGCATTTTCTCTTTGCTTTCTGGTTTCTTTTGCTGATCCCTACCTTATTTGCACTTTTTGTGCATATTTTCCTCCTATCTCTCTGCCTTCCCCATGCTGTGCTCCATGTACTCAATTACTTTGTTTGTATTGCACAAATTACCAATTCTTCACGAGTTCTCACCTTAGATCTTTTTTTCCTTTAAATATGAGCCAAGTGATGGCTGCTGCAAGATTGTTATGTAACCTTAAATTCATGGTATTATCTATTACATCGAAATATTTAAAATGTGCTGTTGTAGATATTAAACTCCTGGGTCCAGTTTGTTTTCCCATACAGAGTGATACAGATTCAGTCAATGTATTCTAAATGAAGCACCATATGGAGAAGCAAATGCAAATTTTGAAATAAAAAAAAAGTTTTTTCAGAGGTCTATCCTCTGAGTTCAAGCTACTGTAAAACTGGCAGATTTCCCAACAGAGATGACCTAATTTAAAAATTAAAAAATGCCACATGGAAAAAGCAGAACCTATACATTACATAAGAAAATATATCATATGAACAAGTTTCCTTATTTTTATGTGATGTACAATAGAACATGTTGTTTTTGCAGGAACTTAAGAAACTAAAATGGTAATATGCCATTAATTATGAAATAATGACCAATGTTAATACATGAGTTGTAATAGGAATCATATTCTTAGAGAATTGAGTATTCAGAAGTTAGTAGGTCCCGAAATCATAGAATCATAGAATGGTTAGGGCTGGAAGGTCATCTAGTCCATGATATAATCATAAATCATAATAGTGTAAGTAAAATAAAAACTACAAAAAAAAAAAAAACCCTCACAAATAAATTGAACTAGTTCGTTAGACTTACCGTTTCTACTAGATCTGTACCATACCTTTTAATCCATATTCTCTCTATCTAACACAAATAAACTGATCATCTTCAGTAAAGCTATTGTGGGAAAACTTCTGTAAAGGAACAAAGTTTGTTAGTTCAAATACTGCCTATTCAAAAGTTCCTGCAACATGTAATTTTTAGTTAGATTATGGGCAGAATAGGAATTACTGGTTCAGATGATTTCATAGAATCATAGTATCGTTTAGGTTGGAAAATACCTTGAAGATCATCAACGTCCAAACGTTGGACACACTGCCAAGTCCATCTCTAAACCACATGCCTAAGCGTGACATCTACATGTTATTTAAATACCTCCAGGGATGGTGACTCAACTACTTCCTTGGGCAGCCTGTTCCAATGAATGACAGCTCTTTCGGTGAAGAAATTTCTCCTTATATCCAATCTAAACCTCTCATGGTTTAGATGGCAGACCAAAGGACCTCACTAGAACACCATCCCTCAAACATGGGCATGCCGTCTCCAGGCTTGTCTCTTTCCCCCATCAAATCTAGTTTAAAGCTCTTTCAATGAGCTCTGCTATCTTCTTCAGAAGATCTTTTTGCCCTTTGAGATAGGCTTACACCCTCTGTCGCCAGCAGGCCTGGTGTTGTGTAGACCAACCCATGATCAAAAAACTTTGCCAGTGACACCAGGCTTGGAGCCAGGTACTGATCTGCTGGCTCTTCTTGTTTTTTCCCTCATCATTCTCTGCAACTGGAATCTAGAGGATTTGGGAAGGTATGGGGTTTTTTGTTGTTTGTTTGTTTTAATTACAAGTATTCATCTTGAAGGGGAGAATGTCAGAGACATATTAGTTAAGCTTAGGTATTGAGAAGTATGCATAGGTAGCATGTTAAGTTCATGCTATATTCTACAGATTCAGATTAGGCAAAAAAACCAACGTCAGATAAGAGTACTTTTGCTGTATTTGCCTATTGTTTTCTTGCACAGTCTGTGCTAAATTAATGCATGAGGTAGAACATGTCTTTTTTCAGGTAAAGCTCTTCTTGGCTTCCTAGCAAAAAGAAGACTGTGGAAAATAATGTTCTTCTGAAGTAGAACTTCACATGATTGTATTTGTTCGGTAACTTCTCATCACATACAAAACGGTCCTGCTTGCTATTGATATTTTGTCAGACTAAGCTAGTGTTTTTCACTTCAAAGACATTCTTATTAACTCTGTGTCAAAGCCCATAAAGGTATGTTTTAACAAGTGCTCTATCAGCACTGTGGAAGTGGATTTTCTAAGAATCTCAGTTGACTTATTAGTCAATTATTCTGTAAAAGCTGCTTGTATGGCTTTCAGAACATGAATGTTATAGGAAAGAGGCAATTTTCTGGCATGCTGAAGATTTTTTTGTTGTTACCTACATTACTGTATACAGAATAGCAGAATAGTTCAGGCTGGAAGGCACCTCTGGAGATCATCTGCTTTACTTCCCCTCCTCAAAGCAGGGTCACCTAGCGCTGGTTGCCCGGGACCTTATCCAGTTAAGTTTTCAGTATCTTCAAGGGGTGAAGACTCCATAGCCTCTCTGGGCAACCTATGCCAGTGTTTGACCACCTGAAAGTAAAAAAGTTTTTTCTTACGTTTAAATGGGCATTTCTTCAGCCTTCTGATCTCCTCCTGAACATCAGCCCTCCCCTCGAGTGCACTGATTTTGTTATTTTCCACAGGCTTCCTCATGGTGCATTCTGTCTCATTATCCAGATTGTTAATAAAGGTATCTTCCCCAGTAGTGCCCGTTGAGGAGCACCACTATCAGCTGGACTTTATATCATTGATCACAAGTCTTGAAGTGTAGAAGTCCAGCTAATTTTCCACCTGCATTGTAGTCCACCTATTGAAACTGTATCACCACTTTGCTTAAAGGATGCTATGGGACATCATCCTGAAAACTTTAGTAAAGACGGGGTAAATGACACCCGCTGCTTTTCCAACAGCTGCATAGCTGATAGTATCATCATGGAAAGATATCAGGTTGCTCAAGTAGGGTTTGCGCTTTGCAAATCCACGCTGGTTGCTCCCAGTCACCTCCAGGCCATCATATGCCCTAAAGAATCCAGGAGGATTTGCTCCATAACCTTCTGTCATGGTTTAGCACAGCAGGCAACTAAGCACCATGCAGCTACTTGCTCACTCCTCCCCACTGCAGTGGGACAGAGAGGAAAATATATAACAAAAGTTTTGAGGGTCGAGACAAGGACAGGGAGGGATCACTCACCAATTATGGTCATGGGCAAACAGACTTGACTTGGGAAAAACATGAATTTAATTTAGAATCATAGAATCATAGAATCGTTAGGGCTGGAAGGGACCTTCAAAGGTCATCTAGTCCAACCCCCCTGCAAGGAACAGGGATATCTCCAACTAGATCAGGTTGCTCAGAGCCTCATCCAACCATTGAGCCAATTCCTTATCCACTGAGTGGTCCATCCATCAAACCCATGCCTCTCTAGTTTAGAGAGAAGAATGTCGTGCGGGACAGTGTCAAAAGCTTTGCACAAGTCCAGGTAGATGACATCCGTTGGTCGACCCTTGTCCACCGATGTTGTCACCCCATCATCAAAGGCCACCAAGTTGGTCAGGCACGATCTGCCTTTGGTGAAGCCATGTTGGCTGTCACCCACCACCTCCTTGCTCTCCATGTGCCTTAGCATGGTTCCCAGGAGAATCTGCTCCATGACCTTGCCAGGCACAGAGGTGAGGCTGACCGGCCTGTAGTTGCCCGGGTCCTCCTTGTTCCCCTTTTTAAAAATGGGGGTTATGTTCCCTCTCTTCCAGTCATCGGGGACCTCGCCAGACCGCCACGACTTCTCAAATACAATGGCCAGTGGCTTGGCAACTTCATCCGCCAGTTCCTTCAGGACCCGCGGATGGATCTCATCAGGTCCCATGGACTTGTGCACCTTCAAGTTCCTCAGATGTTCCCGAACCTGCTCTTCAAGTACAGTGGGCGGTGGTTCATCCTCACAGTCCCTGCTAGTTCTTTCCACAGCTTGGGTGGTAAGACAAGAGGCTTTATCAGTGAAGACTGAGGCAAAAAATTCATTGAGTACCTCAGCCTTCTCTATGTCCCGGGTGACCAGAGCACCAGTATCCTTCCGGAGGGGGCCTACGTTCTCCTTGGACTTCCTTTTGTCCCCTACATACCTATAGAAGCTTTTCTTATTGCTTTTTATATCCCTTGCCAAATTCAATTCCTTCAGGGCTTTAGCCTTCCTCACTTGATCCCTGGTCACTCTTACAGCTTCTCTGTATTCCTCCCAGGCTATCTGTCTCCGCTTCCACCCTCTGTAGGCTAACCTCTTCATTTTCAGTTGGTCCAGGAGCTCCTTGCTCATCCACGCAGGCCTCCTGGTCTTTTTGCCCGACTTGTTCTTCATCGGGATGCACCTCTGCTGAGCTTGGAGGAGGTGCTCCTTGAATGTGGACCAACTTTCCTGGGCCCCTCGTCCCTCCAGGGCTGGCTCCCATGGCACTTTGCCCATCAAGTCCTTGAAGAGGCCGAAGTCCACCTTCTTGAAGTCTAGGGTACAGAGTTTGCTGAATGGTTTCCTTGCTGCCCCATGGATCTTGAACTCCACCATGTCGTGGTCACTGCAGCCAAGGCTGTCCTTAAGTTTCACATCACCCACCAGTCCCTCCCTGTTGGTGAGCACAAGGTCGAGCATGGCACCCCTCCTTGTCGGCTCCTCTATCACCTGCAGGAGGAAGTTGTCATCCACGCATTCCAGGAACCTCCTGGACTGCCTGTGCCCTGCCGTATTGTCTCTCCAACAGATGTCAGGGTGGTTGAAGTCCCCCATGAGGACCAGGGCTTGTGACCGCGAGGCTGCTCCTATCTGGCTATAAAGCGCCTCATCTGCTCTGTCCTCCTGGCCAGGTGGCCTGTAACAGACCCCTACCGTAACATCCCCTATCCGTCCCCGTCCTCTAATCTTGACCCATAAGCTCTCTGTCAGCTCCTCCTCCGACCCCAGGCAAAGCTCCACGCACTCCAGCCGGTTGCTGACATAGAGAGCGACACCCCCTCCTCGTCTCCCCTTCCTGTCCTTTCTAAAAGGCTTATACCCCTCCATGTTGACACTCCAGTCATAGGAGTCGTCCCACCACGTCTCCGTGATGCCAATAAGGTCGTAGCCCTGCTCATGTGCACGCATCTCCAGCTCATCCTGTTTATTTCCCATGCTGCGTGCGTTGGTGTACATACACTTCAGCTGGGCCTCCGACAAAGCCGACTCGCTGGCTGGAGCGACAGGGGTTCTCTTGGACGGCAGTGTAAGTTCGTTTGAACATACCTGCGATCCTTCCTCATCCTCTGGACCCTCGGTGCTGGCACTGGTGCCATGCTGACAGCGGTATGAATCTGACTTCTTGGCTGGAGCGGCTGGAATTCCCTTCTTCTGTTCTACAGGTACTTCCAGCATATCTTTATCATTCTTGATATTCCCCCTCTCCCCCTTCAAATCTAGTTTAAAGCCCTGCCAATGAGCCCTGCTAGCTTTTGAGCTAAGACCCTGGTTCCCCTCTGAGAAAGGCATGTTCCATCTGGTACCATCAGACCTGGTTCAGGGAAAGCCTCCCCATGATCAAAGAAACCAAATTTCCGTCGGTGGCACCAGCCTCTGAGCCATCTGTTAATCAAATCTGATTTTCTGTTCCTCTCTATGTTCTTTCCTGCCACTAAAGGGATTGAAGAAAACACTACCTGGGCTCCTGACCCTTCGACCAATCTCCCCAATGCCCTGAAGTCCCTTTTGATGGCCTTTGGACTTCTCTCTGTTAGCTCATCACTACCAACTTGCATTACCAGTAATGGATAATATTCAGAGGGCCGTACCAGAGCAGGGAGTTTCCTAGTGACGTCCCTGACGCGGGCCCCAGGGAGGCAGCAGACTTCCCTGTGGGTTGGGTCTGGTCGACATATTGGCCCCTCTGTTCCCTTCAGAAGGGAATCACCTATGACAATTACCCTCCTTTTTCTTTTAACAGGGGCAGTCAGAAGTCGTGGAGCAGACTGACTCCCCTTAGGCAACCCTCTGCGTGGGCCCTCGTCTATGTTTTCTTCTTTTGATGAGGTTTTAATACCGATGGCAGTCTGATCCGGCTTTGGAGACACCTCCAAGCAGGGACAGCCATCACCCTCCCTGTCATCTAGTTCCCCTTGCAGAGCACTGTACCTGTTGCATAAGGACACCTGGGGGGGCAAAGGGAATTACTATTCCATTGCGCTTGCCACGCCGAGCAGGGACCTTGTGCCATTGCTCCTTGTCCCCTAATTCCTCGCATTCCCTGATCCCCTTTACCCTCTCCACTTCTTTCTGCTCTGCCACAACCAGATTATGGCAGCTGTCAATTTGTTACCGATCACATCAGAGATGATAATGAGAAACAAAGCCAGATCTTAAAAACACTGTCCTCCACCCCTCCATTCTTCCCAGGTCTACCTCCTCCCCGCAGTGATGCAGGGGGATGGGGAATGGGGGTTGCGGTCGGTTCATCACATGTTTCTCCTGCTCCTTCCTCTTTAGGGGGAGGACTCCTCACACTTTTCCCCTGCTCCAGAGTGAGGTCCCTTCCTACAGGACACAGTTCTCCATGAACTTCTCTGATGTGAGTCCTTTCCGTGAGCTGCAGTTCTTCATGAACTGCTGCATCGTGGGTCCCTCCCGCAGAGTGCAGTCCTTTACCAACAGACTGTTCCAGTGCTGGCTTTCCCTTGGAGTCATGGCCTTCTTTGGACACAGCCACCTGCTCTGGTGTGGGGTCCTCCATGACTGTAGGTCTTCACAGACTGCCCACTGTTAGTCTCCATGGACTGCAGGGGGACAGCCTTCTGTCTTACCATGGGCTACAGAGAAGTCTCTGCTCCGGCACACCTCCTCCCCATCCTTCACTGACCTTGGTGTCTGCATAGTTATTTTTCCCACATCTCACTCCTCTCTCTGCTGCAGCTACACCAGGCCCAAGCGGCCTGACAAACTGTGGCAGTCCCAGTGGGATGAGTTATGCCCAGCAGGTGCTGCTGGAGCGGGGAGCTTCAGAGTGCTTCAAGCTGTTCCAAGCTGCGGCCACTGCTGTGCCCACCAAGGCGGGGCAAGAGGTGGGTTGGCCCAGAGCAGACAGCCACCTCTGCCTTCTCCTCTCTGCTGCAGGTCCCACATGGTGCAAGTTTCTTTGTACCTTCTTAAAATATGTTGTTCACAGGGATGCTGATTGGCTCAGCCCCGGCCAGAGGCGGGTCTGAACTGGAGCCAGGGAAGCTTCCAGCAGCTTCTTGCAGAAGCCATCCCTGTAGCCCCTTCCCCGCTACCAAATCCCTACCACACAAACCCAACACACCTTCCGAGGGACTAATATGAGAATGACTGGTCTGTAGTTCCTCAGAGCCACCTTCTTACTCTTCCTGAAGATCATCTGATGTTTGTGTTTACCAGTCATCAGGAACCTCCCACGATTGCCACAGCCTTTCAAAGGTGTTGTAGTATTGCCTTGTAGTGACACTGGTCAGTTCCCTCAGCACCACCTTTATCTCAGAAGTTGTTTTTTTTTCAAAAAAATCTTCTTCTTAAACACTGCATTAGCATACATATTTCTGCTTGTTTCTCACTCCCTGTACACATACATATAAAGAAAGGGAGAAATGTGTAAATTAATATTTATGTAGAGAAATTCCAAGCCAATGGTAAAAGAATATAGATTTTCAAGAAAATGTTAGAAGAGAATAGAGCTTAGATTCCTGAAATTTTTGAAGTCAAAGGGAGTTTTACAATTTACTTCAATGGATCCAAAATTTCACTCACAGTATTTATGACTTTATAAAATTTGGAACATAACTTGCCTTTGAATCAAGTGTAGAATTTTCTTTGAAATTAGTTATAACGTTTTAGAGAGAAAAATTAATATGAATTGGAACTGAAAAGTTAGAGCATTCATTTTTTTTCCATAAACTCTTGTCAGATTCTATGAAAAAATGGGGTGTGACCTTAATGAAAATTAATTGAAAATGAATTTCCATTTTTTGATTGACAGCAGATCTTTGTATTTGGTCAATGTTAAGCCATTCATGTGTCTGCATTCATACAAATTCTGAATATAGGATCCCCTTCTGACCAAGAAATTGTACTTTGCATGTAGTGAGCAAGAAGCTGACCAAAAGAGATGATGTCTGAGAAAGTGGAGTTTCTCCTGGGCGTGGCTTAGTGGTTGCAAGCATTTTACTTGTCCAGACTTAGGCAATCAGAAGTGTACAAAGAGTCCATTCAGATGATAAAATGATATGCATACATTAAAGAATTCAAAAACATTCAAGCATTTAAACAGTTGTTTTAAGAAAAAGAAGATCAGCCATTTTAGTGTAGTTTTTAAACATAAGTCTACACCTGAACTGTCTCATTGGAGACAAAGAGATTGCAGTAAATAGTGTCCAGAAGATGCGTTGACCTCCAGCACATTAGAATAGGGAGTCAAATGAGATGTGAATGTCTTCACTGCCTCAGTATAATGAAGATCAGCGTGATAGACAGTGGAAATGGAAGACCAACCAAATTAGTGGAAAACTTAATTAAGGGAGATGATACAATTTTCGCACTGGACTATGACGACAGTTGGCAGAGCCAAAGACAATTACAGGAAGAGAAAAATCGTTTCCACAAAAAGAAAGAAAAGTTTCCACAAAAAGAAGGAAAAACATTTTCTAAATATATGCTTCAATAGTCACAGTTACTGAACTATAAGACATTCTTCTACAAACCCTTAGAAAAAGGAAAGGATTAGTTTTGATCCACATAAAATAGTGAATTCAGCTAAAAAGACAGAAATGATTAAGCTTGAGCAACTAAGCTCTTCATCCAGTCTGTTTAGCAGAAACTGAAAATGAACACATCCTACTTCTAATATTTCCAAATTTCTTAGTTGGAGAGAATTATTTTTACTATTGGCAACAGTTCAGTTAGGGTTTAGGTATTTTTATTTTTAAAGTTCACTCCTGCAACACATATTTAGAACCAATTTGTTAACATTTGCTTTGCTTGTTCAAATAATACTTGTTGTATTTCATATTAATGCTTGCCTGATCAACCCTGGGAGTTTTTTTCACCCTGTACCCCAATATCATAAAAACTAATGGTGATGGTGTAACTTTCTCATCAACTTTTCTTTTGGAAGCAATAGAATCATAGAATAGTTAGGGTTGGAAAGGACCTCAAAGATCATCTAGTTCCAAGCCCCTGCCATGGGCAGGGAAACTCTCCACTACACCACATTGCCCTAAGCCTCATCCAACCTGGCCTTGAACACCTCCAGGGATGGGGCACCTACAACTTCTCTGGGCAGCCTGTTCCAGTGCCTCACCACCCTCAGAGTAAAAAATTTCTTCCTTATATCTAATCTAAATCTCTCCTCTTTCAGTTTAAATCCATTGCCCCTTGTCCTATCACTACACGCCCTTGTAAAAAGTCTCTCTCCAGCTTTCCTGTAGGCCCCCTTTAAGTACTGGAAGGCTGCTATAAGATCCCCCCGGAGCCTTCTCTTCTCCAGGCTGAACAGCCCCAACTCTCTCAGCCTGTCTTTATAGCAGAGGTGCTCCAGCCCTTGGATCATCTTCGTGGCCCTCCTCTGGACCCGCTCCAGCAGCTCCATGTCCTTCTTGTGCTGGGGACTCCAGAGCTGAACACAGTATTCCAGGTGGGGTCTCACGAGAGCAGAGTAGAGGGGCAGAATGACCTCCCTTGACCTGCTTCTTTTGATGCAGTCCAGGATACAGTTTGCTTTCCGGGCTGCCAGCGCACATTGCTGGCTCATGTTGAGCTTCTCATCCACCAGCACTCCCAAGTCCTTTTCCTCAGGGCTGCTCTCAATCCATTCTCCGCCCAGCCTGTACTTGTGCTTGGGATTGCCCCGACCCACATGCAGGACCTTGCACTTGGCCTTATTGAACTTCATGAGGTTCTCACAGGCCCACCTCTCCGGCCTGTCGAGGTCCCTCTGGATGGCATCCCTTCCCTCCAGCATGTCCACACCACCACACAACTTGGTGTCATCAGCAAATTTGCTGAGGGCGCACTCGATCTCACTGTCCAAGTCACCAACAAAGATGTTAAATAGCTCCTGCTTTGTTACCTAATATGGAGGAACGAGACAAGGAGAATTAGGCAGTGGGCCTTTTAGCATGGAGTAGTATGGCATGTGCCGTGTTTATGCCATCTCATGTCTTCATGCACTTCCTTGTTGTGGATATCTACTGTGTTGCATCAGTCAGTCTGAAACCCTGCTGAAGATCCTGCTCAGAAAGCTAAATTTCTTACCTATGGTGTGTTTTCTGGAAGTGGCTCCAGACCTTTTCCAGACTCTTAAAGAATTCCTCAGAATGGTCCAGCGTACACACTTCTTTCTTGCTGTAAAAAGGGTATGAAAACCACTGAAGCATCTGATTTTGCTCTGCTCTCCTTCGTTCATGTAATTAGATCACTGCAGGGCAGTTGCATTGTGGGAGGACAAGATACAGTTTCCTGAAAGGATTTTTGCTAGTGCCATTTGAAACACTCTTTGTTGATCAAAGCCAACTACATGGGGCTGGCAAATATGACATGCTTTAAAGAGATCTCCACCCTTCTTGCTTCTCAGTGTGATACACAGGATACCTAATGACAGCTAAAATGGCCCTGACTGCCAGCATTGCACATCTGAATCCTGTGTTTAGTGGCTGGTCAGCTGAATCACTCTTTAGGCTCCTGACATTCTCTCTGGATCTCTGCAGAATACAACAGCTTAACCACCTAGATTTAGGTGGTCATAACATCTGGCTGAATCCCACTCTGGTTGGCTAGACTCCCATTATGGTCAATGGAGAAAAAGCAACTCTTTTAAAGTAAGATTCATTTGCACTATTTGAAATGTTTACCTTAAGGTAAGTTACATACTTAAAATGTCTTTCTAGTTACTCACTACTGGGGGATGCTACATGCATGTATCTGTCTGATTTCTATGTATTCCACCCTGTTTGCATTTGGTGGCTCAGCAGTGCAGCTTCACAATGCAGACTGGTTTTGGCATAGAAAGTATTGAATCTTGTTGTCAAATTCTCCTTGCATGTTAGATCAAATTAATTGTCTTCCAAATAATGAGTAGAAGAGAGCCTGTGGTAACCTACCTGCATGTTTTATAGATTGAAAAGCATTCCAATTGTTTTTTTGTTAATGGTTTGCTAATATTACTTATCACACCCTAATTATGGCTACTTATATTGCCTTTCCAGTGTCTGTCTCTCCAGTCATATTTTGCAGGTATTATTCTTCCCTGGGTATTACTGATATTGTACAGCATAATAATAAAATAAATGTAGATGTTCCAGTAAAATAGCCCTTCCCTCTAGCTCAAGAGAACTGAAAAGAAAGAACAGAAATTGAAAATTGAAAAATCCTTGCTCAAATGCCAAACATGAAGAACGTAAATCTTCATTGTTAAATTTCTAGATCCAGAGAACTGAATGTAAGATACCTGCGTTTAAAAACTAATACCACCTTAATAATCTAGAAAAGTGTGAGAGGGGTCGATTTTCCGACTTTTCTTGTTCTTTATAAGACAATATTAAATATCTAGATGTAACTACATACTTCAGTTTTATTTAGTATTTATAAGTTTCTTAATGTGCCAATGGATTCTGATATATATGTATAGATACATATAACGGTTGTAGTTTTTATTCAGTTTTGTAATCCTGCTCTGAAGTAAAAGCTTTTCTTTCTTTTTATTAGTAAGGACTTAGATTCTTTGGGTGGAAAGTTCTCATTAACTTGATTTTATATTAAACCAAATTATATTAATCACCCTGTAGATATTCTCAGCATGTGGAAAAGTAATTAAAATAGATATGTACCTTGTGATACGAAGTTTATTCACAGATTTCGATTTAGCAACTTTGCCAGTAGTCAAAGGAGCAGAACATTGGTGTGAAGCTGAAGAAGAAAATACTGCTTGAAGAAACACATCTTACTCTATTAGAAATAGAAAGCAAGTAAGAGCAAGATAGAAAATAGAGATTTGTGTTTGGGCTTAATTCATTTCCCTAGCCTGTTTCCAAAACCAATCTTCTCCCACTTGCCAATGTTAAGGATCATTTAACCAATACATGTTTGAACATTCAGACCATTTAAATCAGTTAGCATAACAGTTTCTTGGGAGAATTCTGCTTGAACACTGTATATTTTTATTTCTTTAAAATTTTGAATAGAAAACAGTATCTTTTCTAAATAAAATCAGAACAAACCAGGCTAATCATGCAGTTTAGGTCAGCCAGCAACTAAACGCCACGCAGCCGCTTGCTCACCCTCCCTTACCCCCAGGAAAAGGGAAGGAGACCCATGGGTAGAGATAGGAACAATCTAATACTACTACTGCTAATATATGAATGTATATATATGTATAATGATAATAAGATGTACAAACAAGTGATGCACAGTGTAATTGCTCACCACCCAGTGACCAAGGCCTGTCCCATCCTGGACTAATGATCCTGAAACAGATAAGTCCCGATACCACAATCCCAGATGAGTGAGAGGCCCAGGGAGGGGGGTGAGGGGGTTGGGGGTGGGGTGGTGGGAGCGGGGAGCGGGGGAGAGAGAGAGCTCCGAGAATCTGAGAGTGAGAGCCCCCAGAAGAGCAAAGGCCCTTCTTTCTGGTCAACTCTCATTTTTACTCTGGGCATGATGCTGCGTGATATGGAATACTCCATTGGCCAGTTTGGCCCTCAATCCAAAGTCTAAGTTCAAATCATGAGAGAAGTGGTGGACCCTCTGTCCTGGCTATCCTCCCCACTATCCTGTTGTGCTCCTGCACACTGGCAAGAACATGGGGAGCTGAAAAGTCCTTGAGACCTCAGTGCCAACTATAAACATCAGTGCACTATCAGCATTTTTCTTATAATGAATCCCAGACTAAAATCAAAACGCAGAACTCTTCTAGCTGCTAAAAAGAACTAGCTCTGTCCCAGCTGAAACCAGGACACATGTATAATGCCTTATATCTGCTATGGAAATGGAAAAGAAAAGGCTGATCCAGAACTTCATATAGGGGTGGAAAATGATACAGTGCAATTATTCATTCAGAAAATAAGCAAAACCCCAGAATGTTGAGTATTTTAAAAGTGTAATCAGGCTTTTCATTGTGAGCTACAGTGGTGAACACATAACAAAGGAGCTCTGCTGCTACCTTTTTATTCTGTAGGTGGAGTTGGAAAAGTCTCTCCCTCTCCCGGGGGCCTGTTTCACTGGCTGCTTTCCTGAGGACTCACTGACCTTGGCGAGAATGTGATTCAGTGTTTCTGTAACTGAAAAGGAATGGGACATCAGGTTGTTGGAGCTGCACACTCATGGTTTATTTTACTGTTGACATCTAAAGTAGCCAAGAACCTAACTCTAAAGCTCAAACCTAAAATTCTGATTTACAATGAATGCTTGAAAGGCGTACATGTAAATTGCTCTAATGCTCTTTATCCGAAAATCAACAGCCTTAGATTCTGTTAGGAGTGGCAAAGCGGTCTTCACAGAGAAACTGGATACTCTAATGGTAACGCAATTGGAAGTATCAGAGATGCAAATTCCATTTTGTTGCACCAGCAAAGGTAGGCTGAATACAGATAGGAAAAGTGCATTCTCTGGCTGTGAATTTTGTCCGATCATGCTAGCAGCAAAGAAGCCCAAGATGATGTTTTGACCACGGATCGTAACAGTCTTCCCTTCTACATATTTCCTTGAATTGTCAAATATGTCTTGTACAAGCTGCAAATAATAGGCAATTGGTTTTGCCTGTGTCTCGAGTTTTTGGAAATTTGGGTATGGAAAACCCAGGTAAGAAATAAGAAAGCATCAAGTCTTACTTGTTCTAGGGATATGATGAGATCTGCCTTTTCTTTCACTGCGTCTTGGATTGTAAGAGAGAGAAAAACATTCTGAGTATCCATAGAAGCCTGTAGATGACAAGAACATTTTTCTCAACCTTGTTTTCCTGCTTCATTTACAAATGCATGGCATCTCTGCCATGTCTGTCCCATTTGATCTTACTAAGGCTCTCCACGGTCATGGACTGCTTCCTTCAATGTCCCATTGCTTGGCCTTTCAGAAATCAGTAACAGCTTATATGCTTTTTTTTTCACACAGAAAGTTAAATAGCTGTGTCTTTTTTGCATTGACAACTTATTGATCAAGAAAATGTCAAAACAGAGAGCAAGATATGACATTTAGTGCAACAAAATTCAATAATCCTTTTTATGATATTTCCCAGGGCTGTGAAATACTAATATGGAATGAAGGTGGAGGACAGAAACTGAGAATAGGCAGTGGAGTATAACAAATCCACAGGAAGGGCTTAGATTTGCAAAAATTCATTTGTTATTTTATATCTACAGTCATTCTAAGCAAAGTCACATAAGGAGTAAAATTGACACCAACACCATAGCTGCTCATTATGAATCAGAAAATAACTCTCAGCTGAGACTTAGAGTTATTCCAAAAGTCTGAGACTAGCAATCCTGAAAGTGGTAGTTTTGTATGGCCTTTTTTTTTAATTATCTCTTTTTTAATGGCAAAGAAATGTGAAATACCTTCGAACTCAACTTCTTATTCTAGTTTGACGTAGAAAGCATGTGGCTAAATATCAGCATCATCTGCCTTGCTCTTGAGTGGCATTCTGTGATGTGCTGACAAAAGGAGAGCTTGCGTGCAGCGATAGCCGGGCCTGTGCGGAGCTGCCTAAGGCACAGAACCCTGCAGCCTCCGGGTGCTGCCGCTCCAGTGACTCTGCAGATCACATTTGGATAGTTGAGCATGTCCCTCATTGAACCTCTGAAAGTTGGAGCTGTCCAGCTAATTAATTCTGATGGGGCCTCCAGGCTCTGTTCTAATGTATTAAAAATCAGAAAAGACCTTCCCAGCTTTTGTCCCATTGCTTTATTTTAACTTGGATGCTTTTAAGCATAGATAGTTCCAAGGAAAACTCTGGGCTGAGTGGTACATCATTCTCTGCAGAGCTTTTAAAAAAAAAAATCTCCCCATTTACAAATTGCAGAGACTGCTTGGTCATTTTTGATTTCTTCATTCCCACTGGCAATACTGAATTTGTTAGGTTAAATGAAAAGCCTCATTTTTTTCTAGTGGCTTATTTTTTGCAAGTTATTTGCATAATGGGGACTATGATTTCTTTCAAATCTACAGCAACACATTTATTTGTTTGTATATATTGTTGTGACTGAATATAAATGCATAGCGATTAATTTAACTGCATTTAAATCCTGCATTCCTGTTGAAATAGAAGTGAAGAAAATTCAGAGGTCATTCAAATTAGGAATGTTATTTTTCATCATCCGAGTAGCAATTAACAGGGTAAGGAGCTGTGAACAAAAGTAGTCTATTACCATAATGAAATTAAAATGACCTTATTCATTTCAATGATACCACACTAGAAGTTACATGTAAGACGCTGCCATTTTGAAACTATTTATGCTAGACAATACACAATCCATCTTTGCGGTTGTTATTTTTGAATATAGAAAGTCAAACTTTTTGGTAAAATGGTTTATCCTGAAGGATTCACACTGCTATCCTATCTCTGTTTCCTTAAGTTCACAAGTATTATAAAATCAACCTGAATATGTCTTGAATGATCAATTATAACAGAAATTATAGTTTTGTTGCATTGTGCATAGTGTACATAAACGGCGTCTCCTCAGTGCAATGTAACTGTAATTTGTGTTACAACCACTTTCTCTGAGGTATTTCAATTTCACAACCTATTTTGCATTAAAAGTCACATTCCTAGTAGGAATAAGCATGAATACTGTTCTTCGATTATTTTTCTCAGTCACTTGATGGTTTTGCTACTGCAACGCTGGTTTCAAATTGTGCGCTATTACAAAAATGTTACAATTCCTTTTGGCGCTCTGTGCACTAAAATTCCTCTTCCATCAGCATCTTGTCAATTTCACCTCTCCAATATCTCCTTGATATCTTCTTGAAATCCATCTTGAAAGTATCTGAGATATGGTTTCTCTCATTCTGTTTCTTCTCTCTCTTTTCTGAGTTCTATATTTTGAAATGTATAGCTCATCACAAAGATTTGAATATTGCCATCAAGCACTTCATTTTTTTTCTGTGGACATTCGTAGGTCACTCACTTATCATATCCATATTTTCAGTATAAAAATATATCTCATTCTTAAAATCATGAGGCAACTGTCACTTAAAACACTTTTTGGAAATTTGAAAAGGAAGAATTATTAAACCAATTTTTAGAAAGTGAAAAAGGAAGTGTCGGGGCTGTATGAGCAACACTATAGCCAGCAGGTTGAGAGGAGTGATCATTCCCCTCTGTTCAACATGTGTGAGATGACAATATTTTGCTGTTGGGTTCCCTAGAACAAGAAAAATACTGAACACTGGAGCATCCAATGGAGAGCTGCCAAAATGACTGGGGACTGGAATGCTTGATGTGCAAGGATAGGCTGATCATCCATGAGGTGAGAAGATGAAAGAAAGGGAGACCTTGTTGCTTCCTATGGTAGAGTGTAGGGGATGTGGACTTCTCAGAAGAGCATGGCTTCAGGACAGGAGGCAATAGCCACAAGTTGCAACAAGGGAAATTCTGATCAGATATTAGAAAAAAATAATTCACCATGAGAGTGATTGAACACTGGCACAGATTATCCGGAGAGGCTGAGAAACCTTCATCATTGGAGATGCTCAAAATTCAGTGAGGCAAGGCTCTGTGCTCTCTGATCTCTTTGACCCTGCTCTGAGTGGACTTTGTACCAGATGACCTCCAGGGGTCCTTTCAGTGTCCGTTGTTCTGTGATTCTGTGGAGTGACTTATCCAAGGCTAAGCTAAACCTACAAGCTTTTCTTTACTGGTTTATCTGCCCTATCTTTTTGTTGTTGGTGGTGGGTTTTTTTGTTTTTACAGTCTAGTCAAAATAACATACCTAGAATTTATACAAAACTCTTGTGCTTTTTTCCAGCCTGAAATTCAAGATTCTTGTCTTCATCGTTAAACATCTCCAAGGTATTATCCTGTTGATATGGCCATCTGTGTCAAGAGTTAATGCGGTCCAGTTCTCTCTGACCTAATCCATTAGACTTATCCCACATAAAGTACAACTGAAAAAATTAAAATCTCTCTATTCAAAGGAACCAAGAGCTGTTTCTTTTATTTCAGAGAAAGCCTTTGAACTAATGAACTGAACTCTTTGAAGAAGTCTTCCAAGCATGAGTGGAATAGTTTTGTTTTATTGCAAATGAACAAGTCAACCTGAAGAAATGACAACAGAGAGACCCACAGAGCTCGTTTTTGCCACTGGTATTAACAAGCACAAAGAGACGAACTATGCTAGTAACAAAACAGGAGTATTTTCTGTATGAATATCACAATATCTGTCACTGAGCTGTAGTCAACCATTTCTAAAAATCAAGAGAATCTAGCAGTGTATTGTAAAATGTAAGATTTATTGTGATAAATTCACAATGTTGCATATAATAACAAAATACCATAGAACATATTATTCAGAGTGGGATTACAGCTGACTGGCAGAAGGGAATAAAAGACTAGAGGATTAGAGTGAATAAAGAAGAAAACAAAATTGCCTGTGCAGCAAAATGTGTTCTTCAGATTCTGTTTGGCTTTCTGGAAACTACTGCAGTAAAGAATATAGACTAAGGGGGAGTGACTTGAGTGTACGTGTTTCAGACAGACATATCTTAGCAACCATGATTTTTAGGGGAGAAACATCAGACTGGATCAAAGGAACAGTGATTTTTGAGTACTTAAAAGAATTTTTTTATGACAGAAGATTTGAATCACTTGTTTCAAAAAGCCAGACCATCATGGGAAAGTTTGTGAAGGACTAAATCAGTAAAGAAAAGGTGTCATCTTCGAAAACATGCTGCTGAAGGTGGGATGGGCAAACTTATTAACAACTGAGGGAATGCATCCAAAGTCATATTTCAAAGGACAGCAAATTTCCTCCCTTGCCTGTTAATCTTGCTGTGTTGCTGGGACCTAGGAAAACATTTAGCCCCTCTGAGTATATTTTGTGGGGAGTGTTTCTTATCTAACAGCCACTAGAGCTGTCTATCCAAGTGAAAGAGCAAATTTGTGAGGTAGCTAGATATAAGAGTAAGAATAGCAACATCCAGAATGTTTGTTATAAAATTGCTGTTTATAGTGCAATAAAGCTTGTGTACGAATGTAATTATTTTGTATAAGGAATCTGGTTTGGTTTTGTTTTCTTGAAGATCATTACATTAAAAATATTTTATGAGAAAAAAAGAGCAGAGGAATGATCAATCGTACAGCTAGTGGGGGGAAAGTAACCCTAATATTCAAATGATAGCTGAGATTTCAACAGACTTGTCTATAACAGCTCGACATATTGAAAAATCCTGCTAGGTTCCCTGTGGTACTAGAAATCTTAATCAGAAAGCTCATATATAGATATGGGTCATCCTAGAACGCCAAACTAAGTTACTGGATTTCATCGGAGAGTACAGCACTCTTCCCATGGTCAAGCCATGAAAATAATTTCACCAACTCATTTTTTCCCCCCGTTTTAATTATTATCCATTTTTTTACAGTCCTGTATCGAATCACCAACAGCGTCTATACTTAAGTGATTTAATGTCCAGCTTTCCTGCTGCTGTTAAACATGATAGGGAGATATCAAATAGCAATTAATTATTCAGCATCTAAAGTATGTGTAAATAAAGTGTGTTTTAGTAAGCTATTTGTAGTGGTCAGGTCAATATCTACCGTATATACAGATACCCGGGCTCAAAACTTTTCAACTACATTTTATTTCTTTGCAAGAGATTGTAGGGAGAAGAAGAGAGGGCAACTGAGTAAGATATTGTCTACCATTTCAGATCAGCCCAGGATTTACTTTCTTGAACCTCATAAAGATACTGCTTCTAATCTTTTGAAAATTCCCCCTTATAAATTCCATGATACTAACTTCCCTGTCAGATTTATTGAAACCATTCTGACATGCTCTTGTTCCAAAACCTGCAATACTTTTCATAAAGAAATGTATCTTTTTACACTGTAGTGTGGCTCTTCAGACTCTGTGATTTTGCAATCCTGGAGAATACTTCAGGATAAATAATCTGGTAGATCTCAGGAAGGAGGAGTGTTTGAATAGCATTACATTTTGGATGCTTTTCTGTCACGATAGTTTTGCTCTTTTTCAGACCTGATCACAGGTCTCCAGTAGATAACAGCCCTCTGAAAAAGCTTGCATTTAGAAAGGAATATGTTCATGATACGGTCAGACTGTTTCTTCATCAGATGGTTCTCTGAGAAGGATAAATTACCGAAGAAGGCAACTGCTCACTGAGAAGCGTTTTAGTGATGATCAGTTTTAACGAAGTTGTGGAAGACAAATACAGTGTCTGTCAATCTGTTTAAAAAGTTTCCCAAGGATAAGTTTAGAGTGGGTGTTTGTGGGAATTTAGTTTGTGTTTTCACAACTTAATGCTATAAATCCTGGACACAAAGACACAGAGAATGAGAAATAAATACATACGTTATACTTCAAATTATTAAGTTGAAGGTTCCACATCATAGAAAATAATAATTTTATTTAATGGACATATTACTAAAGATACACAAAGACTGTTTTGTCCTACAGTTACTGCTTTGATCATTGGTGTATATGAACATTGAAAGTCTTTCAAATGTTAATCATTCTGCTTTTCTCCAGACATATCTTACTGGCCATCTCAAGGTGTAGTCAGGGTAAAATCTTGAGAAAAGATTTCCAAATTTCTTAGCCTTTTAAGAATATATACTTTCTGTAATTTATATTTCCAGCTGCCTCAGGAAAGACCCGTCAGGTGCATTGGGGCTGAGCCTACTTAAAACAACTTGCACAGAAATGATGAAGTACAGTGTAGCTGCTTTGGAAGACATTATTTTGCCCTGCAATAGGTCCAGCAGCTGACCTGGGGAGGCTGTATGTATTTGGACTGGTGCGTTAGTCCTCCAGAAAAGGATTTCTGTGTCTTTCCCTGTATTTTGCTGGCATTTAAATGCTGCCTCTTCCCTCCTCAGTTTCCTCAGAAATCCTCCTGACTTGCAGGAGGTTGGCTTTTTCCTGCATCTGTACTAAGAAACGCGACGAAATTGAAGAGAGGAAAATTTGTTCTTCATTTTCAGACTTCTTGGGAGGCTATAGATTGCTATTTATCTTTCTAGCCAGGAAGGCCAGAAAAAAGAGCCCCAAACTCTTTCAAGCTTCTGTGTGCAGCCACCTGGGTGATACAGGTTCTCTGGGAAGGAAAGAGTGGTAGGTGTAGGAGGTGCAAGAAGGGCAACTGTTGTGTTGAGTAGGTTGGGCTGTTTCACAGCTAGAGCCACAGCTGTTTTCAACAGGAGAGAGCTCTAAATGCATTAGTGAGCCATTTGGTTCAGAGAGAATAAAAGATGTGAAGAAATTGAAAGAGAAAAACCACACCCCCTTCTTTCACATTTGAACATGCTGGATTTTCAGTATAATCCATTAACCTACGCATAGCCTTTCATTAGAGCCCTTGGGAGACTGGAATATTTTTGGCAATGTACTGTTATGAAAAATACAAGTAAAAGACCCACATAACTGCCCCCTCCCCAGCAATTGAAGGGGTCATAGGGAAACTCAAATCTTTTCTCTGAGCATAACAAGAACTGTGTGAAATTACATGCACATCAGATATGTTTCACTTCATATTTATGTCATTTTTGTGAAGAAATAAAAAATCACCCATAGCTTTACCATAATTTGTCTACAAGGTACTCAGTATATAAGGCATACACAAAATCTTTTAAATATGGGTAGGTAGGGGAAAAAATACTTATAAGGTGGGAGAAATAATGTGGTTTTAGTTTGGAAGGCAGTTGGACAAATAGTCAGGATTAAGCACTATTTCAACCAGTAAATTCTTCTGATATATCGCAGAACTATTCCGTTAGCTTCATCGAAGGCCTCTGGGGTGTAATACAAGAACTGCTGGTCATTTTAGTTGACATGATAACATGTTATTTTCCAGTTTCAGCCTCAGTCACTACCATGAAGCTCTCCATCATATGCCTTAGTGTCATTTAAAGGACCTCCAAGAAGCCTGTTTTATTACCTCAGCCACTATTTTCTTAACTCTTGTCTGGAATGACATCAAGGGTCATGGGACAAACAATACTACCAATATCGCACCAAGCAATATTTTAAATAGTTTTTGAAATACAAAGTTCTAATGTCTCTGATCAAATCCTCTTTGAAAAGTGGAGAATAATCTTTCCTGCATTTTTGCTAGACATTTTTTAATGTCAGTGTTGTCCCATAGGCCTTTTAAAATTAAGAAATTATATTAAATACCTCTGTTCCCGTTTCTGTGCATTAGTCTAAGCAAAGAAGAAAGCATAATTGTCCTGCTGGAGTATTTTTTAACAAAATACTCCCTTCCAGGTACTTGTCTGAAGACTATACAGTTGACGGAGAAGTTGGCACAAATGTGGAGAAAATAAAGCTAGAAACATTTTCAATTTTATATGTACTAGATGAGATTTTGCCTCTGCTGAAATCATTCGGATTTCTCTTGTGGAACCTGGATTTTCATACAGTCAATACTTCTTAAATTTAGTACTGAGATCTTGTATTGATTAAAATGTGAACTATGTATGTTTAATGTTTTACCAGCAGATTATGTTTGAGGACTAATCGGACATTGCAGAGGAGCTGTAAAAATATCATAAAAGATATCTGAGTTACATTAGAACACTGGTACTGTAAATATAGTTTTAAAATACTGTATTCAAACTTTTATTTTTGCTTGAAAGCCACCTCTTATTAACTAGATAAACACATTTTCCTCTATGGCCTTTGTTTAAGAATGACACCTTTTAACTGTTTCAGCTCAGAAGTGTGTTTTGGCCACATTTAAAGAAATACATTGTGAAAATATGCTGGGAGGAAGCCTCAGACAGAAGTTATGTGGGTTTTTTCCATTCTGTTACTTGTACTAACCAATAAATGCTATACAAATGTATTATCAGCAAATATATCTTGTTGCAGCAATATTTTATCTTTCTTTCTAATAGCTATTTTTATAACTTCCAACAGTTCTTTGTGAGTTCAGAATTTCTAGTATCAGCTGCTGGATAAGAAAATTTCACTGATTTTCCACAAGGTGGCATATAAGAATCAGTCTAGCTGGATTTTAATTAATATAATTTGGTTAATATACACTTTGTGTATGTCATATTCATGTGCATACTCAAAGAAAAAGGAATATATTCATAGGACACAGTATACTGTGATTGGCAATTTAAATACAGCATAGCAAGCGATGCTCTATCACTAGCTAAATTATAGAGTTGACTACTGTTGTATAATTTACAGAATAGCTTATCAAAATAAAATCTAACCTAAGTACCTCACAGTTACTTGTATCATGAAATGAGATTAAAACCTGATTCACATAATGAGATTCTGTGGAATTGTCCAGTTACTTTAGGACAAATTATTTTTTCATTATTCATTATTATTTAGTCATGCTCATATTTTATGAAAGACAAAGATCAGTATCAATATATGTTTCTTTAATGTGGATAAATCATTGTAAAGCAGACATTTAGTTAATATTAAAGACTATTCACAGTCATTCAATTTGAGTTACCGAACAGTTTTTGTTCAAGAGAGCTTCCTACTCAAAATAGGAAACAGTTCTGACCTAAGTTGCCATTCAAGCACAAACTAGTCATGATTTTGCAGATCTAATAGTGTTCAGCTAATGACTGATTTCTTCCAGTGCTGTAGATCTCCATATTCTCTAAATTTCCTAGTATTGCAGTAAATCAAACAAATAAAATCTGCTAAACTACCACCAAAAATTTGCTACTATAGTATTTTTTCCATCTTATTTAGAAGCTTAGTAGACAGGAAATCTGACAAACTCTGTGCTTTTAATAGATTTTCTGCAAAAGCGACTTTTGACATCCAAAAAACTGGGAACTGATCAGAACTGAGCGATCTCCTGCAACTTGAATGGGAGTCGTCCTGGGCGCTGCCATGATGACAGAGTTAGATGATTGAATCTGTAAAGCTCTTTTCATTATTCCAGATTCACAAAAACAAATATAAATTTGATATTGTTGTTTGCTAAGGAGTATCTCATGTTCAGCCATCTCCAGGAAAGCAGGGCTCCATCACGTGTAACAGTTACTTACAAACGCCATTACTCCAAATGTCCCCCACTTCCTTCCTCTTCTCCTTCAGCTTTTACTGCTGAGCATGACATTATGTGTATGTGATGTCCCCTCGTTCAGCCAAGGCCAGCCACCCCATCTGTTCTCCCCGAAACTTCCCTTGCCCACCAGCCCACCCATGGGCAGGGCAGCACGAGAATCAGAAAATGCCCCGATGCTGTGCAAGCGCTGCTCAACGGCAACTGAAACGTCCTCCTGCCATCAACACCACCCTCATCACAAATCCTAAGCGTAGCCCCATACAAGGCACCACAAAGAAATTTAACTCCTTTCCATCCAAAACTAGTTCATAACTCCAGCTCTCAAAAATGCACTTTTGAGAACTGCAGAAAAACCCAGGTAATTGAACACGGTGCCTTCTTTCACCAGTCTCTGCTTACTGTTAGGTAAACCCCAATGTCAGAAGGAAATGAAGTGATTTAAAGCCATCTTCTGGTTTTCATGTGCTTCAGCTTTAGTCTCTGAGGCTCAAAGTCTTCCTTATTCATCCTAGAAGGTTGGTGCCAAAGAAAAACTTTCAGATTGAGGCTCTTTCCTGAGATCCTTAACAATGTGCCAGAAGTTTCCCTGCCCATGGCAGGGGGTTGGAACTAGATGATCTTTAAGGTCTCTTCCAACCCTGACGATCCTATGATTCTATGATTCTAAGTTTATTTTTCAAGATTGAAAATTTTACAATATTGCAGTAAAATGTTTCTAGACTTGCAGATCAAGAAAACTGAAGGAAAAGTCATTGTCAAAGGTTGTATCTCAGCTGAAAAATTTATACAATTTTTGAACAATTACCTGCAATGCAATTTATTGAAAAATTTATCAATTATGTTGTTTATTGAACAAGTAATTGCAATTTATGCAGTTTATGCAATAATCATAGGTGAGCTTTTAATTTACTTTGAGTCCTGTTTGCATATAGTTGAAAATTTCATCATTATAGATTTCACATATGTGAATATGTCCTAGAATAAACAACAGGTTACAAATACTAAAAACATCTCATCAATTTGACTTCAGCGTCAAAGCCCAGTCGGTCATCTTAGTAGATTCATTGGCAATTAGTAAACAAACCCGGTCTCTTTTCTGTTTTATGTTATATGCACTATTCCAGCTTCTCATTAAAACAAAAAAAGAAGAAAAAAAAAAGGCTTACTCTGCCCCCGCGTTACTGTTTTGGGTGCAGTCAAAGCCAGAGAATATGGCTGAGAACTTCTTAAGCCATGTTTGCTACCAAGGAAAACACATAAGGGAATTGTTCTCTATAATATTGCCACATCTGGTACAGAGCATTATTTTTGCCCCTTACCCCTTTTGCTAAGGTATAAGGCAGAAGCCATGCTTTTCAGCCTGCTGATACATTTGTCCATCTGGATCTGCAGAGGGACAACAACTGCCTTTAGTACTTCCCTCTCACAGTCTCTCTTTTGACCCAAGGTGACAGATATCTCATTTTGTCCATGGTAGTTGGAGAAAAAAATATGTTCACATTGTGGAGAATGATCTCATTCTTCCCACAAATATATAAATTTTGTGGCCGGATACACAAAGTTTTCATAAATACAATATTAACCAACTTTAGAGACATTTCTCAGTTTTAAATTTGAGCAACAAAGCAATCCATAAAGAAATCAATACAGTGGATAATAAGCTGTAGGCCCAGATGAATCATACCAAGAAGGAAAATGGCATTTTAACCAGACTGCAAACACCGTATACAAGACATCTAATTTTGCAATTACTCTGCAGTGGGTCTCTGCCTCTTTCTACAATCATGAAATACAATCTACCAGTACATAGCAATGTTCTTAATTCCATATCAAAGCCATATAATTGTTTGCCATCTGCTAGGAAAATTTCCCTGAAAAATATCTTGCTTTTTAAATTTTATTACTCAGGAAGATTATTTTCCCATGGGTAGTGGAAGAACAACATAATTTTAAGTAAGCAGGGGACATCTATAATCATATGTATGCCAAATGTGACTTAGCAAAATGCATTCAAGGGATGAGAAGGAAGAAAATAAGCAATATGCCTTTGGCAACCAAATTCTAAATTCAGAGTCATTATCATAAGTAACAGAGATAATTAGCATTGTGTCTGAAGCACGCAGTACTCTTAACCCAGGAAAATGGTAATACTGAAATATTGATCTTGATCCTTGATCTGAGGTTGATCTCTGGAATTGATCACTGCTGAAATTAATCCTTCATCAACTAAAATTCTCAGAAAGCCACAGAGGTGCCTCTGTCCTTGAGGCCCTAAAGGAAAGGACTTTCCAAGTTTGCTGTTGGCATTTTCTCTACGTTTCAATATAGCAAATAATAACATTGGATGTTCCCACATGCTGCCATTTTGGGAAACGAACTTTTCAGGCGATGTAGAAGAAAAGACAGAAGATGACAGAGGGTTAAACAGGCAATTAAGAACTGTAACGAGTTCAGGCATTGTGCACAGAGTCCTACGTTCACACGTACCAACAGTAAAGGGTATTGTGCATACTGCAGCTACTGATCTGGTAGTGTCAGTGATCTGGAACCACTTGACTCCTTACCCAAGGAAATCATATTGACAGCTGAAGAACAGTTAGCAGCATTGGTGGCAGAAGGATTTATAATTTTATGCCTGAGATGACTGATGCTTACCACTTTTCAAGAAAATTGTTCCGTTAAGCTGTGATACAGAATTTGAGCACCAGTTCATTTTTTCTCCTGAAACAACTGCGACTCCAACCCCTGTGATGTGCCCACTTGTGCTTCTGGAGATGGAGTTACTGGATTTCGCCAGCTCACAGAAAAGTCCATTTGATTTTTTTTTTTCTTTTTAGCAACCAGCTCATTCACTAGCTGTCTCAAGATGTTTACATCTTTAAAAAGTGAACTAAGAACTGCCAGGGATTGTAGTTTAACCCCTTATTTCCTCCCTTTCTCTGTGAACAACAGACTGAAGCTGGGGCAGCAGAGCTGTGTGATACTGCAAAGCATGAACTGGCTGTTTTTAAAGCTCTTTCTCCACAGTATGCCAGAGACTGCATATGCCTCCTTGGAATGCTTTTACTACAACCATGGTGTGCCTTCCTTGAAGCAAGGGAAGAGTTACTTTCCTGTTACTATTGCTAAAACAATTGCAAACAATTGCAGCCTCAGAAGGGTTGCCTAGTGTACAAAGTAGCTCACTATCTTTCTGAAAAATTGTAATTATCAGTAATTAAGTACTTAAGCCAACGATATGAAGTTCTTAGGCCTCTTGAGGTGCTGTTCATGATACATTTTAGAACTGTATCAACATTGCTCTTCGATCTATATGAAGGATTTCCATCCACTTAATGTTTATTCTGAAGTCATTTCAACAAGAATTATACTACTAAATATGAAAATGTAGAAGTTTAGTTAATGTAATTTGCTCAAAGTCTTATAACATTGAAATAATATTCATTTATATGCTGCAAAAGAAATCCAGGATTGCGGTTTAATTGACTGTTTGTAATTAAATAGAAGTATAGTGTGCTGAATAAAATTTAGGTGAAAAAAATTTAAGTGACAGAAAATGTTTTTCAATTTTCTGTCTCTGTGGAAAAAGAAAAATTCTTTATTCTCAATAACAGTTAGCATTCAGTGGATGTATAAGAATGTAAACAAGTTGACTATTTTGTACTTCATTAGTGCTGCTGGCGTGGCCTCAAAGCAGGTCAAATATTGGTGACACACTCCCTGGAGTTTATTCATCGAACAAGCTGACTTGTTTCTTCTGCTTCAAAGAGGCAGATACAGGTGGACTGAAATGTAATGCCGATTTGAAGCCTCAAACATAACAAGTATAGGTAAGGTTTGTGATGTTTGATGAATTGAAGAATTACGTTACTGCTAACCTACCAAAACATTAGTAGAAAAGTGAGATTTCAGAAAAATCGATTTTGTTTCTCTCTGCCTTTTCAGTAACATTAGTCCTGTAAGTATCTTTATAAACTGATTTTAAAGGCCTCTAAGCCTTGAGGAAATATGCCTAAAATCATATTTTCCTTTCTTAATGTCTTCCTTTCTTTGCCTTAAAAAGGCAAAGTGAGAATGTTTATTCTTAATAAGATAGCCTTCTGTTGACATACAGCATGTTTTTAAACAAGCTGTAAATTTCTGTCTTCCAGTTGCTAGTGGCTTTCCTCTATGGTCCACCTCAAAATATCTTCACCTTTCTTTAACATTTCCAGCAAGAAGCTGGAATAGGAATTCTGAGACAGATCCTTTTGCTGCATTTCCTAGATCTGGTATTTGAATTTTATTTGCCTCTCTAATACCAAGATGCTGGAACAGAGGTCATTTTGTGAAGTTCATTAGTATCTTCTTTCATTCTCACGGTGTCACCCTGAAAACACTTGCTTGGATTTAACTAAATGTAAAAGTAAAATAAGCATTTTAGTACAATTGTACTGGGTTAAAACACAGTTTTGGTTTTATGAATTTATGGTCCTGGTCATTTTGACCAGGAAATTATATTAAAATGCTGTCTGCCTTGATGTCAGGGATCTAGAACTGGTTGTTCTCTCTTGCTATAACTTAATCTACACAATGTTAAAGCTTTAAACTGAGCTGATTTTAAGATACTCTGTCTTTGATATTGATTAAATAGTTTCTGGTAGTTCCCAGTCGTGCATTTACTGAGTACACTTATTGAGTTTTTAATAAACTTCAGTGTGTTTCTAAAGTCAAAGGCTATAAAACTCATATATTGATCTAAATCTTATTTTAGTGGACTGGCTATGGGGATTACTAGAGGTACAGCTATCTTTTTTCCAAACAGTAATACAAAATAAACAAAACAGAAATTCTCTACTTCGGGAACTGCACATTTCTGCCTCATGTTGGTAAATTCAATTTTATTTTTCTTGGCTTTGTTCATATTCACATGACAGTCAGTAGAAGTAACCGATCATGTCACACTTCACATTTCATTTAGAGGAAAAGATGTATATTAGAAAAAAGAATTTCTCAGAATAAAGCGTTCAGACTGCAGGGTTTTTTTTTTTTCGAATTGCATCTTTATCTTATCTTTATCTAGGTCCCTATAAATCCTCAAATACCGAGCTCTAGCCTCTGCTTCTTGTTAAAACCTTTGACTTCAGTGAGTTTTTTCACTCAAACTTGGTATGACATCATCTCATCCAATCATGTCTATTGACTAGAAGCCAACATCTGAGCTACCACCTCAAATTCCCATTATTATCGAAGGAGAATAATAATTTTCTAAGCCAAATTTGGCCTATTTTAGAAGGTCATATTAGGAAGAAATAAGCTATGCCATTAAAAAACTTATTTATTTTCCTTCTCTATAAGAGGAATGTTTCATGATACCTCAGATCTGGATGTCTATAGGATGGTCTCATCATTTGTGTTAATAGCCTACAGCTATGCCTTTTAGTGTTTAAAGGAGAATTCAGGCAAGTCTTTGGGAACTGTAGATCATGGACATCAAGTATAACTGGCACTTACACCTGATGAGTTCATCATTTAGTTCTGGGCCGTAGTGAAATCTCTCAATATTGCACTGCAAAAGCTCCATAGCAGCTGCTTTGTTAGAGGTGCTGCAGCTTGCTGGCGTAGACTGTCTCCTGGACAGAGCTCCCATGCATATCAGTGCTCTGAGGCTAAGCAGTTTCAGTGGGTTTTGTCTGGCCTAAATGTAGATTCTATGTCTGAACCAAGTATCCTTATTGTCAGAGGAGAAAAAAATACCCATTTTCAGGCCATGATTCATCAGATCTAGTTAAGTGTCTACCTTAGGATGAGACAAATTCCCCAGAGATGCCTGTGTCTCTCCACATAGAAAAGGATTTGACGGATGGACCACTCAGCGGATAAGGAATTGGCTGGATGGTCACACTCAAAGAGTTGCAGTCAACGGCTCAATGTCCAAGTGGAGGCCAGTGACAAGTGGTGTTCCTCAGGGGTCAGTACTGGGGCTGGTGCTGTCTAACATCTTTGTCAGCAACACGGACAGTGGGATCGATGCACCCTCAGCAAGTTTGCTGATGACACCAAACTGTGTGGTGTGGTTGACATGCTGGAGGGAAGGGATGCCATCCAGAGGGACCTTGACAGGCTGGAGAGGTGGGCCTATGAGAGAACCTCATGCAGTTCAACAAGGCCAAGTGCAAGGTCCTGCACGTGGGTCGGGGCAATCCCAAGCACAAATATAGGCTGGGCGGAGAATGGATTGAGAGCAGCTGAGAGGAGAAGGACTTGCAGGTGTTGCTTGATGAGAAGCTCAACATGAGCTGGCAATGTGTGCTTTCAGCCCAGAAAGACAACCATATCCTGAGCTGTATCAAAAGAAGCTTGGCCAGCAGGTCAAGGGAGGTGTTTCTGCCCCTCTACTCTGCTCTCATGAGACCCCACCTGGAATACTGCATTCAGCTCTGGAGTCCCCAGCACAAGAAGGACATGGAGCTGCTGGAGTGGGTCCAGAGGAGGGCCACAAAGATGATCCGAGGGCTGGAGCACCTCTCTTCTGAAGACAGGCTGAGAGAGTTGGGATTGCTCAGCTTGGAGAAGTGTCATGGTTTGATGTGGGGGGGGAGGTTCTGGTGGCAGGAGCTGGCTACCAGATTGGACTCCCATCCCCCTCAAGGTTTGAGCCAATCGGCGCCTCTGCGAATTGCCCTATTTAAGTCGGGACAAAGGAACCGGAAAGGTGTGCCTTTGCCTAAGAGTGAGGAGAGGGGAGGAGGGCACTGCCCCCGTTCCCCAGCGCCCGGTCGGGTGGTTGCTCGTGCCGGGCCTGCACCACCCGCTGAGGATGGTCGCAGTAGAGCCACTTGGGGAACCTGGGGAGAGCCCCGCTCCCAGGGTGCCCACTGGGCTGAGTTCACCCAGAGAGGACTGAGATCTGAGACAAACGTCCATGCCGACACCAGGTCAGTGAAGATGGAATGGGACGAGGTGTACCACAGCTGAGTTTCCCCTGCAACTGGTGGCGAGACAGCAGGCGGCCCCCTTGCAGCCATGACGGTCTCAGTGGAGCAGAGACCCACTCACAGCCCATGGAGAACCCATGTCGGAGAAGAGATGCCTGAGCCTGAGGACGGTACGCATCTAGAGTCCGTGGGACAACCTCCATCAGTGTGGAGGTGTTTTGTTTAGAGGAGATGCCTGAGCCTGAGGACAGTTGTGAAACATGGGCACAGGTAGAGACGCATTTAGAGTCTATATGACGACCCACGCCGGAGCGAGTGGCAACAACTCCCTAAGAATCCGAGACTGTGGTAAAGCCCGTACCGGAGCAATCCGATGGGGAAGGATTGCATCCTGCGGGTAGGACTCACACTGGAAAAGTTTGTGGATTTTTCCTCGTGAGTAGAGGATGCACTGGAGCAAGGGAAAATGGTGTAAGGACTACTCCTCCTTTAAGAAAGGAGCAGCAGTAACAACATGGGATGAACTGACCTGCACTCCCCCATTCCCTGCACCCCTGTGCCGCTGGGGGGAGGAGGTAGAGCTGGGAAGGAAAGGAAAGGGGGTGGAGAGGTGTTGTTTTTACGATCTGGCCTTGTTTCCTTTTTATCCTTTTAAGTAACTGGTTTTGCTTGTCTCTATTCTTTTAAGTAACTGTTAATAAATTTTTTTTCTTTAAGAAAGCTGAGTCTGTTTTGTCTGGGACCAAGGTTGGTGGGTGCTCCCTCTGTTCTTGTCTCAACCCTCAGTTCTTTTATTATATTTTTTCTCCTCTCCACTTTACTGGAGCGAGAGAGCGGCTGTGTGGAGTTTAGTTGCCGGATCGGCCTAAAACCACGACAAGAAGACTCCAGGGAGACCTTCTAACAGCCTTCCAGTACTTAAAGGGGGCCTACAAGAAAGCTGGAGAGTTACTTTTTGCAAGTATGTGTAGTGGTAAGATAAGGGATAATGGATTTAAATTGAAAGAAGGCAGATTTAGACTGGATGTAAAGAAGAAATTATTCCTTCTGAGGGTGGTGAGGGACTGGAATAGATTGCCCAGAGAAGTTGTGGATGCCTCATGCCTGGAAGTGTTCAAGGCCAGTTTGGATGAGACTTTGAGCAACCCGATCTAGTGGAAGGTGTCCCTGCCCATGGCAGAGGGATTGGAACTAGATGATCTTTAAGGTTTCTTCCAATCCAAACCATTCTGTGATTCTATGATTCTCTAAGTAGTTCAGTTATGAAGGAAATCCTACATTCCAGAGGTTTATAGAATGGGTGAGATTTATCCTTCTTCTGAGACAGATATCATCTTGATCTTAGTTTCATTGAAATTCTATTTTCCTGATTCTTTGTCTCATTCTTTTACTACCTATTTGTTTTGCCTTATGTATATCCTATGAACCTTGACTCTCTGACATTGGTTCCTTCAGGATAACCAGCTCCTGTGTCATGGGTCGTATAGGAACTATAATGCCTCTGTAGACCCTTTGGAGTGTTCGCTTCCCTATGACAGTTAAAGGTTAACTCAGTTGAAAGCTCGTCTCAAAGATGCAGTCATTTGAAAGAAGCAGTAGTATGTGGTAATGCCTTTTCTTTATGAATCCTCCACTTACTGGGCATGGAGAGGCTACTGACTGCACAGGCATCCTCAGACGTTGTTTGCAAGCCTCCATCTTAAATTCAGACAAGCCATAAAAACGTACTTACTCTGTTGATGAGATACTGTCTGTCACAGTGTAAGCTCTTGAAATGACTCTACAGTCCCCTCGCTGGGCAGCCTGAGGCAGTTTCATTGCCTAGGTTGCTGTTAAGAAAGAACATGATAGGTGGCTCTTCATTGAAAATGCTCAGTAAATATATAAAAAAAACCCTGAATTGTTGCAGGTGTTTTACTTTAGCATATAATCTTTTAAAATACATCAGGGACAATCAGTTATAAGATACGTATTGCTGAAGGAATTAAACTTACTACCAGTTCTAAACAGAGATCTCACAAATTTGAAACTGGAGACATATTTGGATTTAATAATATCCAAATCTCAATGTGGTACATGTGGGGTCACATCACTTACTTGTAAATTGAATCTTTTCTGTTGTATGATCTCAATTTGTTTTTTAAAAGAGAAGCAGCCACCTGATAATATGTATTCACACTGACTCCCTAAGTACTGCATCAAAGAATTTCTAGACAGATCGTCTTGATAATTTCTAAGCTCCCATATTGTTCCTCACCATTCCTGAAAGCTTTGAAAATAAATCAACCACAAAAGTGTAGGTATGGTTTATTTCTCAGTGACAGTTACTCTACATATACAAGTAAGACATTTATTTTTGAGCTTACCAATAACTGCGGTTATGGCAAATATTCATTAGTGCTGAACATACCAATATAGTGTTTTTCTTTGATTTAATGTATCAAAACTAAGCTGTTAGTTTTCTATGCAATCCATTTTGAATAATGTTGATAGTCTTTCTATAAAGACAAATAGCCTTGAAAGGCGTGTATTAGAAATTCCATCATGACAAGAAAGATGTGATCAGTGCTGGGGTAATTACATTTCTTAAAAGCTTTTCCATTCCAGTATCTATTAGGAATATTGTGGCTTTCTTTCGCTATCTCATAACACTTACCCAGAAGGCAGTTTGTCTTTTTAATGCTTTCTGCTGTAGAGCTGTGTATTTATTATTACATTCCTGAGTAATTAAGTTCTAAGAACTATCTGGACTCCCTTGAATACTCGAAAACACACCTAGTAATATACTTGTTGAAGTGTGGAGACTGTGATCCATCGTACCTCTCATCTCCCTGGCGTTTATAATTTTCAAAGGTTAAATTTCTAATTTGTGAACTTTATAAAACCTATTTATGTAAATAAACAAAGGACTACTTTGCAAATATATGCATTTCCAAAGTCAGTCAACAGAGAAAGCTGAATTACCTGCCATAGAAATTGGACTATTGAAACATTAATATGTATGAAACACTAATATGTATGCAAGCACCTGTATGGATCATAAACCTCAAATCTTTATGGTGAAGCTCTGTGGAAAACTCTGTCCTTAGATGATACAACTTTGGAATAATGTCTGATTACCACCAAAAGTTATCAGATTTGTGTTCAGATGGAGGACTCCAAAGTGGGCCGAGATATACTGGTATGTTGTGCAGAAAATATATACCTCTTATGAGGCCCATGAAATGGGCAGAACAGGATTTTGACTTTCAGAATTACTACTTAGTCTTGTCATTTTTCGAAGACGCATTTTGCCTCTGTGACCCATATATTCCTAAATCTCTCTGTTCTTAGCTGATTTATAGTGATAATCTCTAGGAGCAGTTCAAAATAATAACCTGTGATGTGTGGACCAAGCACTGCCAGCATCAGGAGCAGAGCCTTGGATGTACAACCTCACTATAGCAGTAACATCTCTAATTTTTGAAAGCACTTTAGTAACAGTGTTGGTTTGTAGATCTGTTATGCATTTTTACAGGGCTATTATAATGTTGCAGGAGATAAAAGCATCTAGAACAGTTCCCCTACCCAGCAGGTCGACTGTCATCAAGGCAGGGGTAAACACGATGTAGTCACTCGGTTAAACAACAACCAGGGATTTGTAGAGATGTGAACTGTGGAGATGGGACAACATTCCTGAATTTTAGCAGCAATCCTTCCAGAGTGTGAGAAGGATTTAAGGAGAACAAACTATAAGAATATATTGAGAACTAAGACATTAATAGAAAACCTATGGAGGCCTCTTGCAACAGGATCAAAAGGTCAGGCTGATAGAGAAAGAAGAGAGATGTGAGGCAGCTAACTCTCTTTTCCATAATGTCTCCAGATAAGCTTATCAGGAAAGGCTATTAGTGCATTGTACTTTAAATTAGCAGTGATTTATCAGAACAGGAGCATGGTTACGCATGTACTTTGTCTCTTTTGAACTGAATATTATTTCTTTATTAGTTTTCACCCATATATTTAAGTAGGTCACTAGTCATTATCTATTTATGTTATGCCAGTTCAGAATAAATAACTACTACATTTCTCTGATGGATCTGTATGCTTCAAATGCGCTAGAGTTAGATATACGAAAGTATGTAATTATTTGGGGAAGTAAGTTATCTATGTCTAACTGAAATGTCAAACTGTCCTGGATAAATGGATCACATTTCTGATTGATCTAATTTTTTTAAATACTCTACTGTTTTTAAAGATGTAAGTCCTATCTTTTTTGATTTTCTGTGTATGTACATACACTCAGCCTTTGCTGGGAGGCAGGTCTAGTGTTTGGTGATTCGATGTTGATCAGAAGCCTAGACTGAAGCCTTAATGCACTTGCTATTGACACTGTTCAAAACCTGAGCCCAGGTTCAAATACTCCGAGTCAGAGTTTAAAACTTGTAATCCCTACTGTGATCTGAGCTTGGCAGCTGAGTCTACCTGGGTTTGACATGTAAAGCAAGCTCCAGTGTGGTAACCAAAGACTACTTTACATCATACACTTGTGTTTTGGGACCTTTAAGGTTGTTTTGACTGTGAATTTTCTCAGCACTCCTGCTAACAGGTTTAAAGGTAATACCTGTTTCTCAGCCTCCTCTGCGCTCACCTACCATCTCACAAGCTGTCAAATGCTTAGTCAAGTGCTAAAATATGAATACAAATTTGACATAATTAAGTTAAACTTAGAGCAATTGTTTTTCGCTTATGTTTTGCTTGGAATTTGCTTCTTGTGCACAAAGCCTGAAGACAGTCCTTGCTTGTCTGAAAGGTAGTCTGTTAATCTGCTGATATAACTCAGCGCAATAAAAGACAGTAATTTTCCCTACAGCACGTACACTACTTAAGAGCAACTCCAGAGAGGTTTTTTTTGAAGTGTTAGCAGGTAGCTGAATATTAGCAATCACGTGGTTATCTGTGGCTGTGAAACAGGTGTTGAAAATTAGTATTTGACTGACTACTCTCAAACACTAGCTGGAAGGTTTGCTAGTTGCCCTTAATTTACTCTTACTGCTTTTGGTGGAGCTGTCTGCATGTTGGCCGGTCCTCTGAGCTGAGAGCTGTCTACTGGCACAGCAGGTGGCTGAAGGGCACAGAGGGGCAACACAAACGGACAGCACCTTAAGAGCTCTCTTTTCTTTCTGTTGATTAGAATTTGAACCTCCTGTTAGTGGCAGAGATATAAACATATACATTAACAATATTTAAATTTTGAGATGAATCACATTCAGCTACAGTGTGGCTGTGTCACCTCTTCACCTTCACTCATGACAACCTAAAAAGGGACAAAGTGTCCCTAAAAGTGAAGGAAGTTCAGGTGATGTGTGCTATACTGTGCTATACTGTTATGGCAATCAACAGAAGCGTCAAAGAAGTTCATCTACTTATAAAAAAACACAAAATGCATGTGTTCATTTGTTCATTTCTCATTCCTTTAAAAGTGTAGATGTGCAGTTATTCAATAATTCCTGAATTCATATCTGACCTGAACAGATTTATTTTGTGTCAGACATCTTGAACACCCTGCTGCCAGTTTTGGTGTTCATAATATTACATCTATAGAGCAGCATTTTTTGTTCTTCAGCTTTTAAAAATGGATAATCACAAGATGCATTACCTCAGAGTAAGTGGCAGATCTGGGTTTCTTCATATTTAAACACAATGAGCTCTTTTTATACTCATGTGAAAAAATATGTAATTTCATGGACATTTCAACAGTGCCCGTCAGTTTATTTCAGAAGGCTGAGGAAGCTTTTGATCTTGTCTGAAAGTTAATGAACTATTGAACAGGAAAAGAAGCAAGCAGGAAAATAATCACCCTGATTTTTACTCTGCAAACAGAAGAATTTCCCATAAAGAAAAATAGGTGTATGTGGTGAATAGATACAGCAGATTTATTTCTCTACTAGAAAATTCAAAGCCAATGAACATGGTGTGAAACACAGAACTATACAACAAATGCAGAGCAGATGAACTCAGAGAAAGTGAAGCTGGGACCAGCTTTGCTGCATCAAACATTATAATGTTAAGTTACACATTTGCTTAGCAATACCATAGTCATCTTCCATATAATCGCCCGCTGTTTTTTTCCATATAGTCTTAATAACTTGTCTGATCTTCTGGTAGCTACCAGGCACAGCCTCAGAATAGCACAAAACAAGGTCTCTGTGTTACCTCAAAGGAGCAACATGTCAAAGGTGTAACGTCGTGCTCTTTTGCTGAACATATTGTAGAAGATTCTTTTTCTTCTGTAAGACTTTGAGTGAAGATTAGTGGATATATATAGTGCGTCCCATGTTTTCAAAACCCAAACTGACTTTTTAGAAAACTTCAGAAAAACTTGGGTCAGCCCTTGCTTTCATGTTCTAATGAAATGTCAAAAGTTAGCTCATGTAATTGGCTCAGCCAGAGATGACTATTTTCTGCACCAAAGGCATACAAAGCAGGACAGAACTAATTTCAGACCTGGCAGCCTTTCGTTTCTCCATTAAAGTTAATCAGGTCAGCTGGAGAAGTATTTATTTGGGGCTTAATTCGACTAGTTGTGGACTTTCAGTTTTAAATGTGAAGCAGCTTGTTGAGCTGGAACCATTTTGGTCCTCACTGAAGTCTTTCAATTTAGCACTTAGATTATATCAGCATTGTACATTTAACTCCAATTTTTACTCAGGCTTTGCTCAATACTTTTCTTCCTCTGCCTTTCACCCAAGAAAAAAAGCTCACACAGATTTTGGAGATCTTTAAGCCTAGTTGCTAAGGCAAGTTGCCCTAGTTGCCCTTCAAATCAGGCCGCCTCCTGGGAGAGAACCCTGGGAAATGTCACTCACACCCTGTAGTCTTTTAGTGTCTTTCTCACCCTGCTCTCTCTGAAGAGATAAATAAAGTTTCATGTGCTTGATATAGCTATCTGGAAGAAAACCTTGGCCATCTCAACTCTTGCCTATTCCTGTGCTACCTAGAGTATGCAGGTAAGCTGGGAGCCAGGAAGGTCTTAGTAATGCATCCAGGGCTCTACCTCAGGCACTGTAGAGCAGATGCCAACATTATCTGACAGAGAACAGAGCCAGAGCGATGATGCGCAGGGACAGTTTTACTTCTAGGTAGAACTACAGCTTGAGTTGTTCAACCCCAATCCAAATCTGGGATTTTAACTTAAATGCCAAGGAAGATGTAACTTTTTGGATGATGATACTATCAGACTAGATAATAGTTAAGAAAAGCTCCAAATGAAAAGTCTGTGTGTCCAAATCCTATCTGTTTTTACCAGCCATTCTCATTATTACCTCAATATTAAGAAATATTCTCCCTCTCTGCAACTTTTAGGAAATGTATGTGTTTGGGGCTGTTTGGCTTGGAGAAGAGAAGGCTCCGAGGGGATCTTATTGCAGCCTTCCAGTACTTAAAGGGGGCCTACAGGAAAGCTGGAGAGGGACTTTTTACAAGGGTATGTAGTGATAGGACAAAGGGCAATGGCTTTAAACTGAAAGAGGGCAGATTTAGATTAGATATAAGGAAGAAATTTTTCACTCTGAGAGTGGTGAGACACTGGAACAGGTTGTCCAGAGAAGTTGTAGATGCCCCATCCCTGGAAGTGTTCAAGGCCAGGTTGGATGAGGCTTTGGGCAACCTGCTGTAGTGGAGGGTTTCCCTGCCCATGGCATGGTAGTTGGAACTAGATGATCTTTGAGGTCCCTTCCAACCCTAACCATTCTATGATTCTATGATACCTTGTCAGTGAAATGAATAGGACACCAAAAAGAACATTGACAGATTTTTTTTTCCCTCTTGCAGAACCAAATTATCTTTAAAATGTCTCAGGGTAAATAAAATGATTAACAATTATAAGCACTTATTGAGCTGACATGAGAATCTCCCAACCTCAAATGGAAGAAAAGCAGAAGCAAAAAAGATCAAACTATGATGATGTTCAAGAATAAGTGCTCATAACTTTGAGACAGGTAATTCAGCCTTAATTTTGCAGGAGATTTTTTCCCCTTTGTGTTGTATACAGAACAGTTTCTAGAACTCATCTTTCTTTTCTCTTGTGCATCGTTAGTTATCTTTATTTATGTACAGCAAGAATATTGAGCCCTACAAGAGATGCTCGGGTCAAAAAAAGGACAGGCTTAAGTATTTACCCCCTGTCAAAACCACTTATATTTATGACAAAATCTAATAATTTTGAAAAGAAAGATCTTTATGTAGCACAGCCCTGGGGTACAAAGTGCTTATGCATTGCCTACATATACTAGTCTTGTGTGTGTTGGCTTTATTTAATTACACCCTAAGGCTTGCACAGAAAAAAAATGGCTTTTAAAATACATTAAACATGACACACATACCATCTGTAAGATACAAGACATGTTAGGAACATGTGGATCTATTATAAGAAAGGAAATAAATCTGCTGTGATAGTTTCCAGCATTGTTCAACACTGGATCTTTCAGGGGAACAACACTCACTTGCCGACAATGATTGTACTAAGTAGGTCAACTAAGTAGACCTTGTGTCTCACAGCAGCATCAGTTTCTGCCCTGAAGTACTTAAAAGATCTTAAAAGGCACAGTGTAGAAAAAACAAGAAAATGGAAAGGGAGAATAAAGTTATAACAGGCAACCCAGAGGCAACATGATTAAGCCGTGCCACTTGAAAGGATTGATCTAATTGGCTGGTTAAATTGCCCAAACCAAAAACTGTGAAAGATGAGGTGGGATTATTCTTGATTCAGGGAAGGTGCATGTTTAGTCAGACTTCCTTTCCATGTTTAGAGCATCACGTCTGGGAATTTGTAGTCTGCCCTGGTCTGGGTGAGGGCAGAATTGTAGTCCAGCAATAACACTGGATCTCCAAAACCAATCGTTTTTCATTTTGGGAATCAGTGGCAGCTGTCTTATGGAAAAGTGTTATTTCTTTAGCAATTAGAAGACTCCAATAATGGGGAATGAAAGGTTTAACAATCAACAACCTCTTCAAGGGTTTTGACATGCCATCTTGGGAAACAAATACTGAGCAGATTGTTGTAGTTTAACCCCAGCCGGCAGCTAAGCACCACACAAGCGCTCTCTCACTCCCCTCCAGTGGGATGGGGGAGAGAATCAGAAGGGTAAAAGTGAGAAAACTCATGGTTGAGATAAGAACAGTTTAATAGGTAAAGCAAAAAGCCGTGCACACTAGCAAAGCAAAATAAGGAACTCATTCACTACTTCCCATGGACAGGCAGGTGTTCAGCCATCTCCAGGAAACAGGGCTCCATCACACGTAATGGTTACTTGGGAAGACAAATGCCATCAGTCCAAATGTGTCCCCCACCCTTCTCCTTCACCCAGATTTATATGCTGAGCATGATATCATATAGTGTGGAATATGCCTTTGGTCAGCTGGGGTCAGCTGTCCCAGCTGTGCCCACTCCCAGCTTCTTGTGCACCCCCTGCCTACTCACTGGTGGGGTGGAGTGAGAAGCAGAAAAGGCCTTGACTCTGTGTAAGCACTGCTCAGCAGTAACAAAAAACATCTCTGCAATATCAACACTGTTTACAGTACAAATCCAAAACATAGCCCTATACTAGCTACTATGAAGAAAATTAACTCTGTCACAGCCAAAACGAGCACACAGCTATACATGGGAAATGTGTCAACAGAATGGGAGAAAGGCGGTTGCCATATTCTGAAGATGTGTGGTGTGTGGGCCTTGCATTGGGAAGAAAAGGGACAGATGAGAGAGCTATATATGTAAGTCTCATGACAGTGTTCAAATAATGGTGCACGTGGCATGACAGCTCATGAAGGAATGTTATTGTAGGCCTGTTCCTCATATTCCAGAGTGAATTTAATTTTCCTCAGGCAAAATGGTTTTCATGCTTTCTTGTGCTATACCTCTGAACGTCGTCGCTACATAGGATGCTGTGGCTGTAAGCCAACTCTGATATCTGCACGATCCTTCAAAAAGATGATGGTACACAAAACAAGGAGCTTCTATTTTGTTTCTGAGTAAAACTACTGAAATACAGGAAAAAATATTCAAGCTTCAAGAGAAGTGTTTCTTTTCATTTGTAATTCTTCATGGAACCATTTTTTCTGGACCTTTCACTTGTAGAAATTATGAGATAGTCTCTAGGTAGATAGCTCTAGGCAAGTTATGTGTTGTGGAAGATTCACTGTAACTTATATATTGTCAGGACCTTTATCTCCTTGATTCTCTAGCCCTCCACACATTGTTTTCAATGCATAAGTCTTGCATTTCAGGCAGCACTATGACTTACAAATACGCACCGTCTATAATAGAATCATAGAATCATAGAATCGTTAGGGCTGGAAGGGGCCTTCAAAGGCCATCTAGTCCAACCCCCCTGCAAGGAACAGGGATATCTCCAACTAGATCAGGTTGCTCAGGGCCTCATCCAACCGGGCCTTGAACGTCTCCAGGGATGGAGCATCCACCACCTCTCTGGGCAACCTGTTCCAGTGTTCTACAACTCTCATGGTAAAAAATTTTTTCCTAATATCCAACCTGAATCTACCTCCCTCTATTTTAAAACCCTTACCCCTTGTCCTATCACAACTGGCCCTCCTGAACAGCCTCTCCCCATCTTTCTTGTAGGCCCCCTTGAGGTACTGGAAGACCGCTATAAGGTCACCCCGGAGCCTCCTCTTCTCCAGGCTGAACAGCCCCAACTCTTTCAGCCTGTCCTCATAGGAAAGGTGCTCCAGCCCTCTTATCATCTTCGTGGCCCTCCTCTGGACCCTCTCCAACTGGTCCATGTCCTTCTTATGTTGGGGACTCCAGAACTGGACGCAATACTCCAAGTGAGGTCTCACGAGGGCAGAGTAGAGGGGGAGAATCACCTCCCTCGACCTGCTGGCCACGCTCCTCTTGATGCAGCCCAGGACGCGGTTGGCCTTCTGGGCCGCAAGAGCACATTGCCAGCTCATATTGAGCTTCTCGTCCACCAGTACTCCCAAGTCCTTCTTCTCAGGGCTGCTCTCGATCCATTCTCCGCCCAGTCTGTATTTGTGCCTGGGATTGCCATGACCCAGATGTAGGACCTTGCACTTGGCCTGGTTAAACTTCATGAGGTTGGTACGGGCCCACCTCTCCAGCCTGTCGAGGTCCCTCTGGATGGCGTCCCTCCCTTCCAGCGTGTCGACGGCACCACACAGCTTGGTGTCATCGGCGAACTTGCTGAGGGTGCACTCCATGCCACTGTCCACGTCACCGACAAAGATGTTGAAGAGGGCCGGGCCCAACACGGACCCCTGAGGGACACCACTCGTGACCGGTCTCCACTTGGACATCGAGCCGTTGACCACTACTCTCTGAGTGCGGCCATTGAGCCAATTCCTTATCCACCGAGTGGTCCATCCATCAAACCCATGCCTCTCTAGTTTAGAGAGAAGAATGTCGTGCGGGACAGTGTCAAAAGCTTTGCACAAGTCCAAGTAGATGATATCCATTGGTCGACCCTTGTCCACCGATGCTATCACCCCATCATAAAAGGCCACCAAGTTGGTCAGGCACGATCTGCCTTTGGTGAAGCCATGTTGGCTGTCACCCACCACCTCCTTGCTCTCCATGTGCCTTAGCATGGTTCCCAGGAGAATCTGCTCCATGACCTTGCCAGGCACAGAGGTGAGGCTGACCGAAAATAATGGCATGGGCCATTATTTTAGGGACCGTTTTTTAGAGCTTTTAGCTTTTTTGAGATCTTTTCTCTGTAAAGAAGGACAGGTTAGATTTAACTGTCATTGAAGTGACTTAAATCATAATTAAAGATTAAGGCATACTCATCATACTCCAAAATTCAGTGAAGGACCAAAGCACACATCAGCAGTTACTGGTCCAGCTGTGTAGATGATGCTGTACCTCTTTCACATATGATTCTTTTTGTAGAGTGATGTTTCCAAGCAGACAAATGTATTGCACCCAGTTTACTTCCAATCACAAAATACTATTAGCTATCACAATCAGACATTACTACAGCCCTTACTTCAGGAAAAATCTAGGTTGGCAACCATTTAGTCTTCTCACTTACGGCCAATGACTCTGAAAGCATTCTATCTATCTGGACTGTTGTAGACTGTACTCTACATAAACCTGGACTGTTTCAGTCATGGCTGGGAACAGAATTGGTCATTCAGAAATGATATTGTACAGTTTACAGTTACAACACGGATAAACTTTTAAGTTTTAACAAACAGACAAAAACTTTGCAATTCATGGACCACAAGGATTTTGTTTTCTTTTATAAAATACATGTATCGTTTTCCAGTAGTTTGTTGCATAAAGGATGGACTTTGTGTTCATAAAATATATTGTTAGAGGCAGTTATCTCTTTTTGCAATAACATTGTGGGGAGACATTCCTCTGTCCCTGGAATTTCCCCATGCAAGATTTGGAAATAAATAGAGAGATAAACAGAAATGAATAGACATAAATAGAGAGAATGTCTGGGTGGTCTAATCTCAAGCTGAACACAAATTTCTAATCATAAAGGAAAATAAAATAGGGAAGCCTAAGTTAAAAAATGAACCTTACAGAAGTATTTGTTAAAGATGTTCACCTTTTAACTCAAAATATGAGAGATTGCATTAATCACTTTAAAAGCAGTATTTCCTCAAGCAGTTTTCCCTGAATTAATGAAAAAATTGAAAAAATAGAGAAGAGGTTAATGGAAGGTATATGATGAATCTCTGTAACCTTCCATGTTCTGAAAGAAGTGCCTGTGCTTAGATGTTAAAATGTTTAGATTTTAGTAATATTGAAATTTCCACAGGTGAACTTCAGAGGCAGTTCATAGGTTAAACAAAAGCATCAGAGACTTCATACCTAATGGTGGCCACCAGCATTCCAGATGAAAATCAGAAGTTGAACAAAAGCCCTGGTCTGCAACAACAGATATTTGGCATTTGGGAAACAAACTTTCCCTTCTAAAATATGATTAACGGTCATTACTAGGGAAAAACTTGTAGGAGTCTTGCTGGAACAAACTTGGATCTGTGTGTGAAGGAACTATCTACTGTTGCTTTATTCTCAGCAAAATGTCCTGGAAAACACAGCTTTGTGTAATATTTGTGAGCAAACAAAACTGCATCAAAGACATATCTAACCTATAACCAAATATTTCTACAAATACAAACAAACTGCAAGACAACACTTTGACTATCTGCTAGGTGACAAGGGTGTAAAAATAAGGAAGAGTTTTGATGTATAATCATCCCACCTAATTTCTCTTTTAAATGATTAGAGTAGGAGTAGATACACACTTGGCTCGAATGTTAGTCAAAAGTGTAAGATACCTCCAGAACAAGACTCGTATCAGTAATTATATGTGGCTGTATAGGGAAACTAGAGCAAATTCGAGTGATTCTGGAATACAGAAATAAATGGCAAGAATCCAGATTGTAGTGTTTTTTAGAAAACACATAAACTCCATTCACCTACCAAGGGAAATAATAGAAGACATTCTTATTTCATAAACAGATAAGCTTCTTTGGCTGGAATGATAATTTCACATTGCAAAGAACTTAATGTTTCAGGGGTAACTTTTGTAAATTTTTTTCAAACATAGTTGTCTATTGTTCTGTTATGCTATGATACTTCAAGATTTTCTGGGAGAACAACTGGTCTTGGACACTTGCCCCAGTACATTATGAGCTTAATTTTAAGTCTTGACCACTTTGCTGAATGCAATTTAAAAAAAAAAAAAAAAAAGCATTTTCTGACAGTTCTAATAACTTTATTAGGAAAGGTAAGAGCAAGTGGAAGTCACAATCTGTACTTTTGCTTAGGAGTAATTGTTAGACTTCATGTGAGTCCATTCATCCATAAAGTAAAGGAAAATAACATAAGATTACTTCATAATTTGTCATCAACAAGAAATCTCTGTGTTCATTAAAATTTAGAGAGTTCTTCTAGCTAATATATTTAGCAAATGTTAGGAAAAAATCCTTTTCGAATTTAAGCTTTCAATCATGTCATTGTCTATTATTCCCATAATATCTTTTCCCCCTTTTTTGTTTTCTTGTGCAAGAACATTCAAGTGATATTTCCAGTTCTTTTACTGTCTCAATGGCATCATTAAGAACAGACTTCAAAAATTTATCTTTCTCTGTTTTTGAAGTATATTGTCCTCTGCATGAGAAACTAATTGAAGGCAGACAGTCCTGTTAGGTACTACTCAATGACAAAATTAATTTTCAAAAAACTCATCCTAACCCACAATGTCTGAGTATGGGACTGCATTTCATCTAGTACTGTGGCATTGCTGGAGGTTCTGTGACAGGATATTGAAGTCCCTCGACCATTTTATATCCTCCTAATCCTGTCTTCCTTGAATCCTAACTGTCTCTCAGAATACCTTGGTTGCAAAGGTGAAACTTTACGCCAGAGAGAGCTGAAGCAGCAGGACTCGTTCAGAAGGAAGCCCTCCCAGGGAAACTATTCAGAGAGCTTTTAGGGAGAGTGGAAGTTCACATTCAAGAAGGCTGCTTCAAATCTTTCTTGCTTAAAGAATTTCTCAACTAGAGCACCAGGTCCCAGTCCTGGCTGAAATATGTCAAAAACTGTTCCTCACATAAGATTTCCTGATATAAGGTTACCAATGGACAGACTTTTTTGTGACTGAATCTGTATCCTCCTATGAAAGTTTCACTTTCATCTGTTATTGTTATAGTTCCTCTGCTCCTTAAATGCATCTCAGTCCATTTTTTCCAGTAACACTTGCCATCATGTAGTAGTTTTTTCCTCCCAATGAATTTCAGAAAGCAACTTTGGTGTCATGGCAACCTGTTTCTTTAACATTTGCCAGAGATAACTTGAACCTGTCTTGAAATAGCGTCAGACCAAAGTTTCAAAACCAAAAAATGAAGCTTAGCAATTGCTTAGCAAATCGTACTTGTCATCTCTTCAAGGTGGAAGATGCTACAGAAAGTAGTGCTTTTTTTCTCCCTAAAGCTTTCTTTTTCCAGGTCAGCTATAAATATTCTTCAGCATCAATATTGAAAGGTTGCTCTTGTTCAGTCTTTTAAAGGCTTAGTTGTGTTTTGAAATGTATACCTGCAAAAGCGGCGAAGAAGCAGAAAGCATCTTTTCTCATCCCTGCCTAAATATATGTGGGTGAATGGGGACAAGCAGCTATTTCCTCATAATTTTTCTTTGTTCAAAGGGGAAATACTCCTAGGAACATGATCTGTGACAGTTTTTTATCCTGTTGCACCACAGCCTCTCCCCTGTTCGTTCCTATAGTCTTTATTTCTACCTTGTTTCCTGTAATAACTCCCATTTCAATTTGTGTGTCACTTACTTCCCCCTTCCTTTTATATGGTATTTCCATGATACCATATAAAGATTAAATTTGATGAAAACTATTTGAAGCAGAGCAATATGGCATTGGATTAATTAGGCAGTTAAATCTTGTGAGAGGAGTCCCTCTCTTACAAGCCCTCAGAGACACCATGCATTGATTATATGCAAACATGAGAATATAAATTATACTCATGTTTCCATCCTGCAACACTCAGGAGTCTGGCATATAGGCGTGAGGGAAGTTTAACTTCTTTGTACTTGTTACAAATCTCAGTAACGATAGTAAGAAGGGCAACTTCAGTGTCTTCAGTCCAGAGGTCCCTGAAGATGCAATGTAGAGCTCAGTGAGTGCTGGCCCATTGGGAAGTTCCACATAACTCCTTGGAGTCTCAGCCCCACAGTCCATCCCAGTGGCTCCCAGGTTTGCTAATATTTCGTCTTCCACTGTCTCTTTTACCCTACACCTTTTCTGCTGCATGTTGTCTATTTTTCTACCTTTGCTGTACTTTTTCCTTTTTCTTGCCTGGTCTGTTGGAGAGCACGTGTGCATTGATCCGCTGGCTGGGTAGTAAGGAAAACAGTGTGTGCTGCTCTCCTCTGGAGAGATCACCAAATAAAACTGTTCAATCAGACATAGTGTAGTGCTTTAAAGATACCTGCTACATTTAAAAAAGATTCTTTTTTTTTTTTCATGTAGAAAGATGAGGTTTCAGGCCATCTGCAGTAGGTTTGAGTTTCTGTTAATGGCAAGAAGTAGTTCTTTCTATTAGTGAGTCACATTCGCTGGTTGATTGTACGTGAAACTCTTCCCATGTTACACAGAATCGCAGAATCGCAGAATCACAGAATATTAGGGATTAGAAAGGATCTCAAAGGATCATCTAGTCCAATCCCCCTGTTGGAGCAGGACCACCTAGATCAGGTCACACAAGAATGCGTCCAGGCGGGTTTTGAACATCTCCAGAGAAGGAGACTCCACAACCTCTCTCGTGTGGTTACACACCACTCTCTTGACCAAGAAAGAAGGTCCTACTTTTGTAGCTGTGCCAACATAGGTTTCCTAAACATCCTGTCAGCTTCAGGCTTTGCTTCTCTTTTTATTTCTCTTGGTTGACTATTTTCACTCCTTAATGCGTTGTTTTTTTTTTTTTATCCAGAGGAACTTTAGAGGGAAATAAAGGGAACATTTTCTTAAATGTGCTTAGATTTTTTTGGTCTGCTTTCATTTTCACTGCAGATGTGAAAGCTAACAACGAATATACCAAGATTATGACAATTACGTGTTATAAAACAAACCTATTAAAAAAATGCTTCAATTTTGTTCTATAAACCAGTAGACAGACCCAGAAACTTTCCTGCTTCTGTACCTACATGATTACAGCTTGCTGAGCATATGTTATAAATGTACCGTGTGCAGTCAGAGGAGCGACAATGACAGATGCCTTGAAAATTTGATGAAATTCCAGTCAATATTTTAAACAGCTATTTACTGATTTACTGGAATTTAATGTACCGCAAGAAGTGATATGGTAACAAAGTTATTTGCTATTTAAAAGAAACCAAGTCTGGTTTATTGAAAGTGGATGAATAATTCTCAGGCTCACTACCCTGGAATTCAGGCAAGCAGAATTTGGCCTCTTCAGGGATCTCCTTGCTAGAGTACAATGGGATGAAGCCCTGAAGGGAAGAGGGGCACAGGAAAGCTGGTTAATATTTAGTATTTAAGAATCACCTCCTCCAAGCTCAGGAGTGCTGCATCCCAACAAAGAGAAAGTCTGGTAGGAACACCGGGAGGACTGCATGGATGAACAAGAAGCTCCTGGACCAGCTCGGGCACTAAAAGAAGGCCTATAGAGGGTGGAAGCAAGGACAGGTGGCATGGGAAGAATACAGAGCGATTGTCCGAGCAACCAGAGATCAGGTTAGGAAAGCTAAAGACCTGATAGAGCTAAATCTGGCCAGGGACATCAAGGGCAACAAGAAAAACTTCTATAGATATGTCAGTGTGTCGTGGTTTTAGGCTCATCCAGCAACTAAAACTCACACAGTCTCTCCTTCTCCAGTAAAGTAGAGAGGAGAGAAAAAAAAAACCAAAACCCAAATGGACTGAGGGTTGAGACAAGAACAGAGGGAGCACCCACCAACCATGGTCCTGGGCAAAACAGACAGGGCTTTCTCAAAGCAAAACAGTTAATTAATGATTACTTAGAAGGACAAAGGGAAACAGAAAAACCGATTACTTGAGAGGACAGAAAGAAACAAAACCAGATCTTAAAACCGACACCTTTCCCCCCCACCTTTCCTTTTCCTCCCGGCTCTACCTCCCCCGCCAGCAGCACAGGGGGCAGGGACTGGGGGAGTGCAGGTCAGTTCATTCCGTGCTGTTACTGCTGCTTCTTTCTTAAAGGAGGAGGAGTCCTTACACCCTTTTCCCCTGCTCCAATGGATCCCCTACCCATGAGGAAAAATCCACAAACTTCTCCAGCGTGAGTCCAGCCCACTGGAAACAATCCTTCCCCACAGATTGCTCCGGTGTGGGCTTTACCACAGTCTCGGGTACTTAGGGAGCTGTAGCCACTCGCTCCGGCGTGGGTCGTCTCGCAGACTCCAGATGCCTCTCTGCCTTGTTGTGCACCCCAACACGACCATCCTCAGGCTCAGGCATCTTCTCCTCACGGGCTGCGAGTGGGTCTCTGCTCCACCGAGGCCGTCCTGGTTGCAGGGGGGCCGCCTGCTATCTCACCATCAGCCGCAGGGGAAACTCGGCTCCGGCACACCTCCTCCCGCTCCATCCTCACTGACCTGCTGTCGATGCGGCTGTTTCTCTCAGATTTCAGTCCTCTCCAGGTGAACTCAGCCCAGTGGGCACCCCGGGAGTGGGGTGTCCCCGAGTTCCCCAGCTGGCTCCGCCGCCGCCATTCTCCGTGGGCGGCGCCGGCCCGACGCAGGCAGCCGCCCGGCCGGGAGCCAGGGAGCGGGGGCAGTGCCCTCCTCCCTTCTCTCCTCGATCCTGGGCGAAGCACCTTTTCCGGTTCCTTTGTCCTGACTTAAATAGGGCAATTCGCAGAGGCGCCCTATTGGCTCAATCCCGAGGGGGATGGCAGTCTGATCTGGTGGCTAGAACTAAGCCTAACCCGGTTCCAAAACCGGGGAAGTCGCAGGGAGCAAAACCCCTCTCCTGCCACCAGAACCAACCCCCCTCCACATCAAACCATGACACAGTGATAAAAAGAGATCTAGGGAAGATGTAGGCCCTCTCCGGAAGGGAACGGGGGACCTGGCTACGCGGGATATGGAGAAGGCTGAGGTTCTCAATGACTTCTTTGCCTCAGTCTTCACTGGCAAGAGCTCCAGCTGCACAGTCCAAGCCACAGAAGGCAAAGGCAGGGACTGTGAGAATGTAGAACCACCCATTGTAGGAGAAGATCAGGTTTGAGACCATCTAAAGAACCTGAAGGTGGACAAGTCCATGGGACCTGATGAGGTGCACCCAGGGGTCCTGAGAGAACTGGCAGATGAAGTTGCTAAGCCACTATCCATCATATTTCAGAAGTCGTGGCAATCTGGTGAAGTTCTCAATGACTGGAAAAGGGGAAACATAGCCCCCATCTTTAAAAAGGGAAAAAAAGAAGACCCAGGGAACTACAGGCCAGTCAGTCTCACCTCCGTGCCCAGCAAGATCATGGAGCAGATCCTCCTGGCGACTATGCTAAGGCACATAGAAAACAAGGAGGTGATTGGTGACAGCCAACACGGCTTCACTAAGGGCAAATCCTGCCTGACTAATTTGGTGGCCTTCTATGATGAGGTTACAGCATTGATGGATAGGGGAAGAGCAACTGACATCATCTACCTGGACTTATCCAAAGCATTTGATACTGTCCCACACGACATCCTTGTCTCTAAACTGGAAAGACGTGGTTTTGATGGATGGACCACTCAGTGGATAAGGAATTGACTGGATGGTTGCACTCAAAGAGTTGTGGTCAACAGTTCAATGTCCACGTGGAGGCCTGTGACGAGGGGTCAGTACTGGAACTAGTGCTATTTAGCATCTTTGTTGGTGACATTGACAGTGGGATTGAGTGTACCCTCAGCAAGTTTGCAGATGACACCAAGTTGTGTGGTGTTGTGGACATGCTGGAGGGAAGGGATGCCATCCAGAGGGACCTTGACAGGCTGGAGAGGTGGGCCTGTGAGAACCTCATGAAGTGCAACAAGGCCAAGTGCAAGGTCCTGCACGTGGGTCAGGGCAATGCCAAGCACAAGTACAGGCTGGGCGGAGAATGGATTGAGAGCAGCCCTGAGGAAAAGGACTTGGGAGTGCTGGTTGATGAGAAGCTCAACATGAGCCGGCAATGTGCACTGGCAGTCCAGAAAGCCAACCGTATCCTGGACTGCATCAAAAGGACCGTGGCCAGCAGGTCGAGGGAAGTGATTCTGCCCCTCTACTCTGCTCTTCTGAGACCCCACCTGGAATATTGCCTTCAGCTCTGGAGTCCCCAGCACTAGAAGAAGGACATGGAGCTGTTGGGAGCGGGTCCAGAGGAGGGCCACAAAGATGATCCAAGGGCTGGAGCACCTCTGCTGTGAAGACAGGCTGAGAGAGTTGGGGCTGTTCAGCCTGGAGAAGAGAAGGCTCTGAGGTGATCTTATTGCAGCCTTCCAGTACTTAAAGGGGGCCTACAGGAAAGCTGGAGAGGGACTTTTTACAAGGGCGTGTAGTGATAGGACAAGAGACAATGGCTTTAAACTGAAAGAGGGCAGATTTAGATTAGATATAAGGAAGAAATTTTTCACTCAGAGGGTGGTGAGGCACTGGAACAGGTTGCCCAGAGAAGTTGTAGGTGCCCCATCCCTGGAGGTGTTCAAGGCCAAGTTGGATGAGGCTTTGGGCAACCTGGTGTAGTGGAGGGTTTCCCTGTCCATGGCAGGAGGGTTGGAACTAGATGGTCTTTGAGGTCCCTTCCAACTCTAACCATTCTATGATTCTATGATTCTATGATATTACACAAAGAGAAGTCTGTACTGAACAGGAAAAATAGCAAGATCTAGCAAAAGACATTTATGTGATAAAGATGAAAAAATGAAAACATTTGTTGTTGCTTTCTGAAGCCTGACAATGCTGCATGAAGCAGCATGAAGTACATTTCTGTCCTCTTTTGCGAGAGCTGAATCTCTCTAAACATGTTCCTCCCAAGCCATCTTTTGTACATCTTACACATGGCAGATTTTTATTTCCATTTGATTTTCAGCTGTAAATTTAATACTCAAATAATCTAGGAACATTCAAATTTCTGTAGGAAATCATGCTTTAGATTCATGAGCTATGGGCTCTATTGGATTGCGATTGGCAAAAAATGCATCACAGAAATGTATGAAATATTTTAAAACAAACAACTAAACCAAAAGAGGAGAGGAGAGGATATAGAGGGTAAAGACTAATTGTAACCATCAAAAAGGTGTGTTTAGCATATATTAATTATCCATTCCCCATTTTTATTCCCTTTTTATTCAGTGAACTCAGTTTTTATTCAATGAATTCAATTTTTATTCAGTGAGACTCAGTAGCTCAAGGGTGCCTACAGGAAAGCTGGAGAGGGATTTTTTGCAATGGCGTATAGTGATAGGACAAGGGGCAATGGATTTAAACTGAAAGAGGGGAGATTTAGATTAGATGTAAGGAAGAAGTTTTTTACAGTGAGAGTGGTGAAACACTGGAACATGTTGCCCAGAGGAGTTGTGGATGCCCCATTCCTGGATGTGTTCAAGGCCAGGTTGAATGAGGCTTTGAGCAACCTGGTGTAGTGGAAGGTATTTCTGCCCACAGCAGCGGGGTGGAAACTAGATGATCCTGAAGGTCTCTTCGAAACCGAACCATTCTGTGATTCTATGATTCCATGATTCATTGAGTGTAAATTGTCAAATGTGAAAATGTCTAAAATAGGTAGGTTTAGTAGTCCTATGGAGATGCTCATGTCTATCTGTGGAGACCAGAGAAGACTAGAAAACTATCAATATATATACCAATTTGAGGTCGTTTTTTCCATAATGCTCAAACTAATCTCAGAACTTCAGTGTCAAAACTCATGAGTTATCTTGGACACTATATATATTTTCGCTGGCTTTATACTTTTCTTTATGCTTCTTTAGCCACTCTTGGATAAAGAATAATGAGAAAAATGGACTTTGCGTGATCTCGTTTAGTCATTCTTATGTTCTTATAGACTCAAAAAATGCCTCAGAAGTTCCACATGCAGATCTTTGGCAGAATCCCATGGATATTACAAAGGAAAATAGGACTAGATGGGAAAAGGCAGATCATACAAATTTAAAACTGCAAATAACCGTTGTAAAGACATTTAGTCCAGGATTATCTAGTATGTACTTTCCAAAAGCCACACCACAGCATGATTTCTAGCTTTGATAATAATTCTAAACTCTTACGTTAGCAAAAGCTATTATATTTCACAGGAATAGTGCACAAGCATCACCAGTATCCCAGAGTATTGCTATAGGTAAAATTAGTTGAATGGACAGAAGTAGATAAAAAAATCTGAATATGTTTTTGACAATTTGAATTCAAATTAAAAATACTTTTATACAGCTCAGTAAGCAACCCTGGAGTTAATTTCTTTATAGTTAAGTCTTTTATGTTAAAAATGGTGAATCCGTCACAGCAAATAATTTAATGATAGTAAAATTGACTTGATCTTTTTAATCCTTGCTAATTACTACTCTTTACACATATACTATGACAACTGTTTCTGATAAGAATTTTTTTTTTCTTTCGTTGATTTAAATAATGTGATGATAAATTTTCTATCCTCACTGCCCTGTTTCTCTACTGCATTGCAGCAGTGTCATCTTGATAGTCCATTCAAAGATCACAATATGCCTTTGAATTCTACTCTTATTCATGGACCATCTTCCTTGAACTGGCTGATCACTGCTTTGTATCTTATCTTTCATTTTTTTAATAAAGTGTATTCCTGTCAGTAAGCATCAAAATAAATAGCTGATAAGAATAGATGGATGCTACTTGAAATATTTTTTACACAAGCTCTAAACATAGTCTCTAAAAACACTTGGTTCCTTTCTTTTTAAGTTAGCTAAGGCAGAATTCTACATTACTAAGGGTGACGTCATCTCTGTGTGGCAACTGTTGAAGAACCAGGAAACCATATCACTAAAAGCTGGAATCACTTGCTACATTAGGACATTTTAGACAAAATGTGTTTTACCTAAATGCATTTGGACATTGGAAAGGTGAACTCTAGTTCATACTGTAGGGAGAGGTTTTGTGTGCTAAACTGTAAGGACTGAGAAAAACCCAAGGCTTATAGTTGTCTAGCAAGTAGAGTGGACTGATAGTACTGGATCTATAAAATGATACAGCTGATGCTGAGAATCTGGCATCCACACTATACATATTCTTTTTTTTTTGGTCTTTTTCTCCCCCCTGCATTCAAATGACCTCTAACTTTGTCTCAAGGACTTGTCCATTTGTACCTGAAATCCATTAGATGCACTCCTAGAACTGCTTTGCAGTTGCTTCCAAATGTTTTCACCTTCCAGTCTTTTTTCATCCAAAAGTAATCCCAGTCATACACTCGGCCACCACACTATGATGGAAACCAAAGTGTAGTAAATGGGGAAGAAATGAGAGAATCACTTCAAAGGTACACTCCTGATCTAAATTAATGCAATAATGCGGAAAAAAGAAAGATTGATATGTACTTATAAAGAAATAACTAATGAATAGGAGAGAGGAAGGGTATATTTTATTAAAATACTCTAGTTAGTTCTGGGGCACATACATTTAGAAGGATATTGATAAAACAGAGAATACCCAAGAAAATGAATCAATTAAAGCAAATGCGCTTCTCATCAGAGCTTAATCTGGTAAAGTCATTAAAGAAAACAATGAAAATTAACCTAATTACAGATATAAGTAACTTCAGAGAGAAAAATACTGGCCGTTAAATAACACGTTACTCTAGTGAAGAGAGTATAATCCTACAGCTAAGGTCTAGATAGAAGCTGAATGTAAATGAGTTCGAATTGTAAATAGAGCAATACTTCTATAACAATGATTAAGCACTGCAGCAAATATGGAAGTGGTGAACTCTGCATCTTTTAATATCTTCCAAGTAAGATACTATACTTTCCTGGCAGATATAATTTTGACAGACATAAATTACTGGGCTCATTATGGGACCAAATTACTTAATTTCATGATGTGATGTGCACAAGATCAAATTAGGTGATGTGATAGTCCACTCTCTGAAGACTTTTGTACCTCTTTATTGAATAGGATTTATTTATTCTGTTTGCTTGAGTAATGTTACCATCAGAGACTTACGGAGGATTTGAATGTGAAATTGTTTACGTTTCACACTGTTCTGGTCTGTGAGTTTAAAGCTGTCAAACTCTTGGATACTTCTCATATTGTTATGCTTGTTATTACATGCCTTGTCTGCTAAGCAAATTGCAGCTGTGTGTAAGAAGATGAAAGTATTTGTACTAGTCTTATCCAAAACTTTTAAAAGAATATGGAGGAAAAAATTTCCTGCAGCAGAAGAGCAAAATTTCTCCCATATCTTGTTTAGAGATGTAGGTTATTCATGACATTTATCATGCAATATTAATATGTATCTCATTGTCATAAGTGCAGCTGATCAGTTCTCCATCTTTACTTCAGCTATCCTTATGTTATCATTTTTAAGTGGGATTTGTGTTTTAAATCACTATTGCCTAAATACATGCTGGGGCACTGGCCTTTTGACAATCCAGATTGGGATCGGGATGAGTTGTGCCATCTTCCATCTCACAGCTCAGAGGTTTCTCTCACTGGAAATCTTGGTACATAGCAGCTGAGGAAGCAGGAGCTGGTGAGCTCTTGAGTCTTGCTTTATGATGAAGCTGAGATACACACTGAGCATATATTTTCTTGAGATTTCAAGATTATTTTCAAGTTCAAAAAATGTGTGTAAACAGAAGGATGGAGGCCACCATCCTCTGACCATTAATTCTGGAACTGTACAAAATTAATCTGGATGAGACATGAGTACAAACCTACATTCTTACAAAATTGGCTAGAGTTCAGACCATTGTTATCCTTTCATGCTTGCTTTGTATTAGCTGCAAAAAACCCCGGAGGATACCTGTTTCTGGCATCCAAGTTATGTTTCTCAGTCACTGCTTTTTGGACAAATTTGAATGAGCAGACACAGATTTTATAAATCAGAATTTTGTGTCATGTGATTTTAATGTTTCTTTTTCCATTGTGTGTTAAGAACTTTAAAATAGAATTTATTGTATAGTCAAACCAAAGATAGAAATTGAGATTCAATGAAGTATTTCTGTAATGAGAATGTATTTAGGTGGAAGTTGGTTACCTGCATCCATAATCTCAGTTCTGACAATTCCAGATAATTTTGGAATTGCCTAGATGTCTCAGAAGCCTTATATATTCGTTGATTGATTGATGTTCTGTCTTGGTTCTGAATAACATTATAGAATTTTAGTAAAATAATATTTTAATTCCATATATATTTTAAAACTCTATTTAGTAATTCATTCCCTATTGGATTCTACAGATTTCCAACATTATTTTCAAGTATTTTATTATGGTTTTGTGGAATCCTATTGTTTACAGTTTCCATTCCATTTATTTTCCCAGCACAATTTTAGGTTGAGACCAGTGAAACTTAAATATTCTTGCTCTACTATTTGTCTAGAGGTACTAGAATAAATCAAACATTTTGAAATGAGACTTACTAAGTATATGGAGAAACGGGTAGTTAAGAAATTCAGTTTGAAGTAAAGGAGAACCAGGTTTTGAATTTGTTGACATTTTAACAGAATTTTGAATCTGCAAGTATTCAAAAAGCTGGGAAACATTTTTGTTGACCAAGTGAATAGATACTACCCTTTAAAGCTTGATTCCCCTCAGGATACTAAGAGGACAAACAGTGTTATTTCCTGAAATTTTTTACACTAATTCAGTATATTTTTCCTTTAAAAAAAAAAAGGCATTCGTATTTTAAAATGAAACCTAGGAATAACTTAATAGACCAGATAACGTGCATTTGCTATTAAACAGAGCTTTGCTTTCAAAGTACTGTACTAAGCAAAGTACTAATGTTATCATCTGATTTAGTTCTATGCAACACAGGAAAACTATGCTTTTAATGAAAGAGATACTCCTCACAGGCATTAGTAAGAAATATCTTTCAAGTTTTAAACAAGACGACTAAAGTCCAAAGTTAAACAAAACAGTTTAAAGTGTTTATTTGCATTTAAACTTTTCCACAAAGACGATGAGACAACTTAGTTTAGAATTAAAAATTAAAAAATTAAAGATTTTCTTGAAAACTATTAGTTGTGTATACAATGTAGAAAAGTGACTCCTAAACTCTTCATTATGAGTTTTGTTAAAGAAAGCTGAATTTCTGTCAGAGTCCTGACACCACATCATTGCATGCACTTGATGTCCTGTGTCCTAGCTCAGTAGCTGCTCATCTTAAAGCACAAGACTGGTTGGTGATGTTCAAAGGTAAGAGTTTTGTATGCAAAGTTATGTTCTAAGGGTATTCAAATATGGATGCAGATGTCTAAGAGGATACTTTAAGACATTTTGAATAAAAGGTGAAATGGTTTTTTTTGCTCACGTTAGTATTATTTGCAACATAAAACCTGCTACTTGGTGTTTGTCAGTAAGGATTCTATATGAGCTTTAATGGGCAATCACAATTTTCTTTGTATGTCTGGAAACATTTGGATGAAGTGATTAAAAATGAAACTTAAAAAAGAAAAATTAGGAAAAACAATAAAAAGTGCTGTATGGTGCTTTATGGCTTATTTCCTCATTCATAATTCATTAGGAAATGAAATCAGACATGCAATTTGGTGCTTTAGTACTTATTTCCTCTTCATAAATACTCTTCACAAAAGACTCGTATGGTTGATTTTCTGTTGTTCTAACTGGATACATGAAAATGAAAAAAAATCTATAAACACCCAAATTTGTCCGTATTTTGGTAACCTGATGCCAAATGAGTTTATAGAATCATAGGATCATATTATAGAATGGTTTGGATTGGAAGGGACTTTAAAGATCATCTAGTTGCAACCCCACTGCCATGGGCAGGGACATCTTCCACTAGATTGGGTTGCTCGAAGCCTCATCCAACCTGGCCTTGAGCACTTCCAGGGATGGGGCATCAACAACTTCTCTTGGCAATCTGTTCCAGTGCCTCACCACCCTCAGAGTGGACATTGTCCCTTGTCCTATCACTACATGCCCTTGTAAAAAGTCCCTCTCCAGCTTTCCTGTAGACCCCCTTTAAGTACTGGAAGGCTACTAGAAAATCTCCCTGGAGCCTTCTCTTCTCCAGGATGAACAACCCCAACTCTCTAAGCCTGCGTGGTGCTCCAGCCCTCGGATCATCTTTGTGGCCCTCCTCTGGACCCGCTCCAGCAGCTCCATGTCCTTCTTGTGTTGGGGACTCCAGAGCTGAACACAGTATTCCAGGTGGGGTCTCACGAGAGCAGAGTAGAGGGGCAGAATCACCTACCTCGACCTGCTGGCCACACTTCTTTGGATGCAGCCCAGGATACGGCTGGATTTCTGGGCTGCCAGTGCACATTGCTGGCTCATGTTGAGCTTCTCATCCACCAGCACTCCCAAGTCCTTTTCCTCAGGGCTGCTCTCAATCCATTCTCCACCCAGCCTGTACTCGTGCTTGGGATTGCCCCGACCCACGTGCAGGACCTTGCACTTGGCCTTGTTGAACTTCATGAGGTTCTCACAGGCCCACCTCTCCAGCCTGTCAAGGTCCCTCTGGATGGCATCCCTTCCCTCCAGCGTGTCCACAACACCACACAACTTGGTGTCGTCTGCAAACTTGCTGAGAGTCCAGCCAATTCCTTATCCACCGAGCGGTCCATTCGTCAAATCCATGTATCTCCAATTTAGAGACGAGGATGTCATGTGGGACAGTATCAAATGCTTTGGACAAGTCCAGGTAGATGATGTCGGTTGCTCTTCTCTTATCCACCGACGCTTAAACCTGTCGTAGAAGGCCATCAAATTAGTCAGGCATGATTTGGCCTTAGTGAAGCCATGTTGGCTGTCACCAATCACCTCCTTATTTTTCCATATGACTTAGCATAATTGCCAGGAGAATCTGCTCCACGATCTTGCCAGGCAGGGAGGTGAGACTGACTGGCCTGTAGTTCCCTGGGTCTTTCTTGTGTCCCTTTTTAAAAATGGGGGCTGTTTCCCCTTTTTCTTGTTGGTGGAAACTTCACAGGACTTCCACGACTTCTGAAATATGATGGATAGTGGCTTAGCAACTTCATCTGCTAGTTCCCTCAGGACCCAAGGATGCAACTCATCAGGTCCCATGAGTTCCAGGTGTCTCTCCAGACTTTAAGAGAAAAGAATGAATTTTTTGGGAATTATTGCTACAATAACACAGCCAAGGCAACTTTTGTCTCAAGCTGTGGTGTTTTTTTGTTGTCATATTAATTTATATTAACCCTCTTTGTTGTAAAGTAATAGATATAATGCAGTTTTCACAAGTCTAGGTGTATTCACGAATATGTATGTATTTTTTGATTCATGTTTTGGTCCAACATTACATCACTTAGGAGGAGTTTTTATGGAAGACCCCCAAAATCATGTAATTCTGTGGATTTTCTAAACTGAACCAAAATAGGATCAAAAGAACTCAGTTATCTGAGTTAACAGAAAAAGAATATCTCTCTAGCTTTGATCTTATTGTTTACTATGACTGTGGCCTCTTAATATACTGCTAGGTTCCTCCTTCTGCTTGAGACTTATAGCTCATATTCATGGCTTTAGGTAGCATGTGGAGCATTTTTTTTTCCTATTTTGATAAGAATCAGAGTAGGCAGCAAGAGGCTTTAGTGTTTAAAGTGCGTGTAGAGATGTAGCAATGCCTTTCTTGTCTACAAAAGCTCATTTGTTAAAGAAGTCACTGAGCATAGTACAGACCTGAGTTCTCTTCTCTGCTTGGGAGGTTTCAGAAGCCTATCAGCCATGAGTCCCTTAAACGTCAGGCTAGTAACAGAGAAAGTGAACTGGAGCGCAGGGGTGCGGAAGGCACTTGCCACTGCACTTCACATGTGTCTTCCTTGCTGTTTTCTCCTTTTGCCTCCCCCATCATCTCTTGATTCAACAAAAGGAATTGAGACCTGAACTCCACCTTGGAACAGGTGACAGCCTGGTACTCTGGGTGCTTAACAGAGCTACAGACATGATCTCCTGCAGAAATATTTGCTTTAATATTTTTTTTCTATTACTTACATAAATGCAACTAGGATGTTATACTTAACAAAGCAGAGTAATGGAAGGCGTGTCTGTCAAAAGTAACCACTGCAAGAATAGAGTTTCCTTTCATGTAGGTTGAATGTAGAAAGCTTCATTACAATTTCTTCAATTTATACTTTAGAAGGTATTAAACCTCATTCTGTGTTTTTCAGAGCTGCTGAGACTGCTTTTCCTTGACTGAATCAGGAATTTTTTAAAAAAAATACTGTAATGAATTATTTTAATCATAATCTAGCAATTACCTATTTTAAGGGACTCCTCCTGCTTCCTGTGCAGTTATCTCCTCTTTAGAGCGTAGATTTTAGGAAATTGAGGTAGGGACCAGATGTAGGAAAACTCTTAAGCATAATCAGTATATCTGTCTGTAGCTTCATCTGTGCTTAAAGTTCCCTCACTATATTGGGTCCTAATTTCTTTATTGGAGAATTAAATTCTATAGTTATATCTTTGTCAAGAGTTGACTTATTCTACACTTATCAACAATTTTTCTGTTGATTTTTGTTCTCTTATCACTGAAAATAATTACCCATTTGTTAGGTTTGAATTGATTAATCTGTTCTCACTTATAGATCTCCAGATAATTTTCTAGGGAGAAGCTAACAGAAGAGAAGGAGAGAAATAAATGAATTTCTACATTACATTTCACATCCATTTGTTTTAATACGACAAATATAGCATACTTTTAAATATTGACCATCATTGCTCACCGGAAAGAACAGTTCCTTTGCTCAGAAATAGAGAAACAACAGTCTGCTGACATTTTTCGCATAGAGTTTAACTTTCACTTACTTCTTTGAGGGTATTTCTCTGAAGTTACAAGCTGTATAATTTTATTATTATTCAACTTTTATGTTACATTTTCTCTTTATTCATCTGAGACAACATATGAGCAGTGAACATTCAGGAAATCCTCCACCCATTGTACATCTGTCTCTAAGAAACATCAGATTTTAAGAAGCATGTCTGAGATTCATTCAAGCACGTAAATTAAATTAAAAAAAAAAAAAAAGACATTTTTGTCCCTAATCAAGTATTGCAGCCTTGAATATTGTTACAGAAGGTGGATGTATTAGATAGGCTTAGACAGTCTTTGGGTCCTAGTTTAACAGGAAGTATTTGATTCCTGATTCCAGAAATGTATTGTTTGAACATATAAAAAATTAAGCACTTCAGTGTAATGCGAACCAGCCAACTGCAAATACTGAAAAGTCTGTGTGAAATATTGCAACTCCCTTAGATGAAGCAGCCAAAATCTTTTTATAAGATCTGATGTTATATATGATTAATTTTTGAAAAATAGTTAGAAATTTAAAAAAATAAATCTGAGAATATACCTGTTTAATAGAATACGTGAATTTTTCTAAGGGATTGTTAACATTTGTTTTAACGTATCTTTTTTTAAATTTTCATCAAAAATCTAGGGGGAAAACTCACCAGGTATTTTATAGAAAATTAGAGAAATTAATTCGGCTTTCAGGGCTCCTAGTAATTAGGTAGTATAATGTGAAGTTGAAATACTTTTCATGGTCTATTTAGCTTTTAGGAAATTGAGTTAAACATTGATTTGATTGTAGTCGAGAAGCTCTACACAGTCAGGCAATCTTTATACAACTTTATGTAAAGTTTTTGATATCCAAAGACTGGAAACATACTAGAAAATGTAAAAGGAAAATGTTTTAGAAAGGCACAGCTGGCTGTTGGAATAACAGGGCTGGGGCTGAGCATTTGTCACATGGGGATGAAATTACCATTTCTATGTACTACCCAGAAGAGTAAATGAGAAAAAAAAAGCTCACCCATGTCTGGCCCATTGAGAAACCTTCCAAGACCATCCTTCCTTCTGAGAAGTGACACTAAGAACATACTGGGCATGGAGTGTGGGGAGACAGCAAATATCAGACATCTAAGAAGAGCCTAAGGCAGCTTAGGAACCCACCTAATTTAGACTTAAGTCTTATTTAGGCTATGCATGAATTTCTTAGTTCACTTGTTCAGTTCACACAGTTCAAAATAAAGTACTATGGTCCATGTCTTCCTTGGCTGAGTCAAAAGGATACAGTATGTGCTTTATGTAAACCCTTAAATCATGTCTATATGTGGTCTAGACTAGAAGGTTCTTGCTTGCCCATGGGTACGGTACTGTGCAAGCGATGTGCTATGGGCAGCGTCACTCTTATTGCTTTGTGTCAGCAGCCAGCAGCTACTTCTCATGTTTGTTGGAGGGCTTTGTAGGCAGCAAGGTAACCCTTGAGCCGTGCACTAAATATTGGTATATATTTCTATGCAAGAACTGCTGAGTGAAATGTTCTTATTTGTCCTTTGCCTCAAGTCAGACTGGGTAATCAAAGTGGTCCTTTCTACCCTGGTATGTATTCAGCCTGTTAGCTGTCTTTGAAAAGAAAAATGTCAGGCATTTATTGCCCATCAGATTTCCAAGATGAAGAATAAAGCAGCTTACTGACATTTCAGGACAGTTGCAAATAGGTAATGTGTTACAAAAATTGATGAGGCAATGAAGGATTTATTCCACATATTAAACAATTCTGAAAAATGGTCGAAGGTTAAAAATTGGAGAAGAGAAGCAGAGTTAAGAAACTCCCTTTAAAAGAATTGGCAAATGTGAGACAGTAAAGAATGATAAAGTATTTTGATTTAATCCTTTAAGAGCATATTGAACTATCTATTAAAACAGCAGCAATAGCAACAAAAGTGAAAGCAAAACCAAACCAAAATCAACATAGAGTTTCCAGAAAATACTTCTGGAATTTGTTCTGTGTTTGTACATAATATATCATCCTGCCTTGTCGAATTCACCAAGGAAAGTGGGAAGACAGTGGGAAGGAAGTAAGGTGCCAGCCCGGCCTTTTACTGTCATATTTCAGTTCATGTCATGGGGAGCATTTATGGCACTTAACATGTTCCTCCTTGTCGTGGTTTTAGGCTGATCCATCAACTAAAACTCACACAGCCTCTCCTTCTCCAGTAAAGTAGAGAGGAGAGAAAAAAAAAACAAAGGGACTGAGGGTTGAGACAAGAACAGAGGGAGCACCCACCAACCATGGTTCTAGGCAAAACAGACAGGGCTTTCTCAAAGCAAAACAGTTTATTAATGATTACTTAGAAGGACAAAGGGAAACAAAAACCGATTACTCGAGAGGACAGAAAGAAACAAAACCAGATCTTAAAACCGACACCTTCCCCCCCCCCGCCCCTTTCCTTTTCCTCCCGGCTCTACCTCCTCCCCCCAGCAGCACAGGGGGCAGGGACTGGGGGAGTGCAGGTCAGTTCATTCCGTGCTGTTACTGCTGCTTCTTTCTTAAAGGAGGAGGAGTCCTTACACCCTTTTCCCCTGCTCCAATGGATCCCCTACCCACGAGGAAAAATCCACAAACTTCTCCAGCGTGAGTCCAGCCCACTGGAACCAATCCTTCCCCACAGATTGCTCCGGTGTGGGCTTTACCACAGTCTCGGATACTTAGGGAGCTGTAGCCACTCGCTCCGGCGTGGGTCGTCACGCAGACTCCAGATGCCTCTCTGCCTTGTTGTGCATCCCAACACGACCATCCTCAGGCTCAGGCATCTTCTCCTCACGGGCTGCGAGTGGGTCTCTGCTCCACCGAAGCCGTCCTGGTTGCAGGGGGCCGCCTGCTATCTCACCATCAGCCGCAGGGGAAACTCGGCTCCGGCACACCTCCTCCCACTCCATCCTCACTGACCTGCTGTCGATGCGGCTGTTTCTCTCAGATCTCAGTCCTCTCCAGGTGAACTCAGCCCAGTGGGCACCCCGGGAGTGGGGTGCCCCTGAGTTCCCCAGCTGGCTCCGCTGCCGCCATTCTCCGTGGGCGGTGCCGGCCCGACGCAGGCAGCTGCCCGGCCGGGAGCCAGGGAGCGGGGGCAGTGCCCTCCTCCCTTCTCTGGTCGATCCTGGGCGAAGCACCTTTTCCGGTTCCTTTGCCCTGACTTAAATAGGGCAATTCGCAGAGGCGCCCTATTGGCTCAATCCCGAGGGGGATGGGAGTCTGATCTGGTGGCCAGAACTAAGCCGAACCCGGATCCAAAACCGGGGAGGTCGCAGGGAGCAAAATCCCTCTCCTGCCACCAGAACCACCCCCCCCTCCACATCAAACGATGACACTCCTCTTGCCATTTATTTAACCACATTGCAGTTGAGTCCAGACTGAAATTGTCATCCAGGACTAAGAATCTAGATGCAGACAGATGATGGGTAGTAAGCCTTAATGGAAGTTAAATGCCTGCCTTTTTTGGTTTTGGATATTTTGGGTATCTTTGATGCTTCCTAGAACCAAAGATGTCTGCCAGACAGCTTGAAAATGACCAAGGAAGAGGCAATTCTAGAAACTGTTCAGAACAGTTAGAATTTGTCTTCACTGATCATAGAATCAAAGAATCATAGAATGGTTAGGGTTGGAAGGGACCTTAAAAATCATCTAGTTCCAAGCCCCCTGCCATGGGCAGAGAAATCCTCCACTACACCAGGTTGCCCAAAGCCTCATCTAACCTGGCCTTGAACACCTCCAGGGATGGGGCATCCACAACTTCTCTGGGCAACCTGTTCCAGTACCTCACCATCCTCAATGTAAAAAATTTCTTCCTTATATCTAATCGAAACCTCCCCTCTTTCACTTTAAATCCATTGCCCCTTGTCCTATCACTACACACCCTTGTAAAAAGTCCCTCTCCAGCTTTCCTGTAGGCCCCCTTTAGGTACTGGAAAGCTGCTATAAGATCACCCCGGAGCCTTCTTTTCTCCAGGCTGAACAGCCCCAACTCTCTCAGCCTGTCTTCATAGCAGAGGTGTTCCAGCCCTTGGATCATCTTTGCGGCCCTCCTCTGGACTCGTTCCAGCAGCTCCATGTCCTTCTTGTGTTGGGGACTCCAGAGCTGAACACAGCATTCCAGGTGGGGTCATCCTGATGAGGATGACTCTTCCTCGCCTCCCCATCTATTTTCCTGGTTTAGAATCAGACTATTCCTATGCCAATATATCACTGGATGTTAGTTAAATAAAAACAATGCTTACCTAGAAAACCAGCATCATAGCTGCTAGCAAAATTCTCTATTAGTCTGCTGCTGACAGGCTCAGACACAGCCTTGTTCTGTCAAGGCAGAAATAACCAGTGGCTGGAAAGATAACCTGCGATTATTAGAGACTTCGGTTTTCAAAATAAATAGAAACCTGGCCTTATCAAAGTCAGTGCAAATGGCAGTGATTTCAGTGGATCAGGTTTTAATTTCTTCTTCTTCTACTTCTCACTTTGTTAGAGAACTAATATGAATCGGTAAATCTCTAACCGTATGTCAGACAAATAAGTACGGTCAGAGGAAAAAGCAAGTCTTTGCTAAACTTGAAGAGTTAGATAACCTCTATCTATTGACCACAAAGTGATCCTTGAAAAACGTATCATCTATCATCTCTGTGGTTTTTAAACATACATTTCAACACAGTGTTAAAATTACATTAAAAAGGCATAGGTGCTTAAATGCATGCAAGTTTTTCTGCAAATCTTCAGCCATTATTTTCCTTCCAGTATCTTTGTTTTGCCAGCAGTGAGTTTTCTGTCAATATATCTATTTTCAAGAATCTATCTCTCTCTCTCGCAATATATTTATCCATGCTGGTAATTAATATGGTAAATTGTTATTGCAATTCTGGAATGCGTCTACTATGAGATACAATGATTCAGTAATGTAACAGCAGAATGTCAATTTAAAATCTGTTATTGTTTCCCAGTTTATTTGCAGCAGTATAAAAAATAATGTGCCCTCAAGATGAAGCAATATGAAAAGAACCTTAATAGATTTCCTTCAATATAAACAATTAAGAAAGTCATTTCTAAAAAGAAATGTTTTAATGTCAATGAATTACTTTGTAAGGCAACAGCTAGAAGTCAAAAATGTTCTGATATGTGTAAAGCTGCGACTTCCAAAGTTGCAAGCATCTTCAGTAATTAAAACCAGATTATTGCCAGAAAATTCTGTTCTTGTTTTGATATTAACAGGATCGGACAGGTGAATTTAGTCCAGATTTGCTTTGTCAGAAATCAAAAGGCTACCTTAGGGCTATTAAATCCTCAGATACTTTTCAAGGGAAAACCAATAGAAAGAAATGCTCTAAGTAATTGATTAAAGGCAATGGTTAATTCAGACAGTGAGTAAGTAGAAAAGTGACCCGACACTGCTTTTAAGAGTCCATTATCCTTAGTATTGATTAAAAATAAAAAGGCTAATTGAAAAGAAGCCTCATTTAAAAGGAAATAGAGGGGAATGGTTGCAAAGATAGAACTGATATGGTCAGTTTATTCAGTTTCATATATGAAATGTTTAGATAAAAGGCGATTTGGAATGCCCTTGGCTTACAGTGCTCTTTTTGTTGTGCCGCAGTAGAGGTGAAGTATCTTCCTTTCTCCAGCACAGCTTTCTTGCTTGTCTTTAACTTGTCAAGCTTGAAGGCAAAATCAAAATACAGCTCCTGCAAATTTATGAAACTTAATTTATAAACCAGCAAATAAATGAACCATTCATTCACTGCCTGACAAGCTCACCAACACAACAGAGCTCATGAGATGCTGGGATCAGTGGTTGTTGTCTCCCAGCTGCATGACATGTCCCAGCTCTTTGGGGTAGATTTATCATCACAAGGTCAAGCTCCAGGGCAACATTTCCTTCTCTTTGTTAAGTCATTGTCAGAGTTTTACTTCCTAACATACAGACTTGATGAGATTTTTCTTTTTCAAAATAAAAAAAAAATAAAATTATATTATCACTGGTTATTGTGCTTAAGTCCATACAGATATATGCATTTGTGCTATGAAAGCTGATGTGAAACAGCAGCACTGTCAAGATAAAGAGAACCTATCTTGAGAAGTATTTTAGTTCTAAGAAACTTGCATTCACTGTCATGCTTGTTTTTCTTTACATCATCAAGGCTTCATTCACTTGTATTTTGTTTCTGACCCTTCTGCAGTTGTCTGAAATAATTATTCATGAATAGTGAAGAAAAGTTTGGAAGACACCAACTACCTAGAGAATGACCAAGCCATTTCAAAGGGCCTTGCTTGCTGCAGCTCGGGTAAGAACAACTCCACACCATCTGAGCTGCTCTCCTGACTGCTCCTGATGTGGGTGATGGTAGCAATATAGACATGCTACTCAGTACAATAGTACATTGGTACCAAAAGTGCAGCTTGCAGCCTGCATCATTTTTCTCTATCTGAGTGCCTGCATCCCTCCCACAACTCTAAATCCGCTTGGTCCACACCAGATAAGCATTCCTGTGCCTTAATCCCCTTAATCCCCTACACCTTAATCCCTCCCCTGGCACAACAGCTAGGCACCTGACGGCTGCTTTAAGTCTACAAGCACTGCTGGATGTGTGCTCTGCGATGCGTTAGTCATTGGCAGAAGTCAAGGGGTAACACAAATGCTGCTCCTGCTTTTGTGTCAGCTGAGGCAGTAGGGACGGGATCGAGAGATTTCTGGTATCGGAGTGAGAGCAGGCAGGAGTGGAGCTCTGTAGATCAGACAGCGGGGCATCTGCCTAAGACTTGGGAGGCCCTGGGATGTTTGATGTGGGAGCTGTGACGTGTGCTGAGAGCAGGACTCCCCTTCTGCTGGCTCCGTTTGTGCTCATTTGTCCAGACTTTTACACATGTCCCTCTGTGTCACTGTGCCACAACTCTCGGCAGAGGAACATCTTCAACTTGCATCATGTAAAGTGGCTTCTTGTGTATGGTGATGGATCTTCAGTGACTCATCATTTGTGCACAGCATGGTCTCATTTTCTCCTGTTTTACAGGAAATGGTTCTCTTCCACAAGGCAGTTATATTGAGGGAGAAAGGGAAAAATGGGGCGAAAAGGCCGCTTAAAAACTTCTTTATTTGCCATAACAGCTGTCCCATGAGACATGTGCTCCTGTGTCATCTCATGTGCTACACGGCCCATCACCCTCTCCTGGCTACTACATAAGGCACAGGCAGAAGCATCGCTAGTGGCCGAGTTTTCCATGCTTAAAGGATGACTCAGATATTAAATTCAGGTAAACGCCTGTGACTGTGAAACCCGATCTCACATACCTGAGTCTGCAGAAATCTCCTCTGGTCACAAGAAAGCTTTGATTTCATCTACTCTCCTTCTCTTTGGTGTTTATTGATGGCAAGTTTAAGTTCTTAGTGTGTCACCTGTCATGACTCTCTCTTGGTTAGATAAGTAGAAGTTTCCAGGCAAGATACTACCATTGTGTGAAGTGAGAGTAGGGTCACTACCCACGTGGCTTCTCCTGAGAAATTCATGCTGTTTGGGACCAGCTCCCTTCCTGGTCTGGCATACAAACATATACAAATCACATTACTGCCAGAACAAACGCATGTTCTCCATTATTGTTTTTTCCTCTGCTGAGTCAGCACCATCACAGGCTGACCACAGTAATAATTAAGGGTATTTCAAAATTAATTTCCTCTCATGCAGCAAAGGCCGCATTCCTCATTAAGTGCAAAATTCATCTCCCTATGAACTTTTAAGACAAAGAATCAGGATATGCAAGTGCGATAAATGCATGAAGAGTCTGAGCAGTATTCATCAAAGTGCTCAGGCACACAACTTTAATGTACTTGCTTCACTCGGTGGAATACATTTACCTTGCACTCCATTCTTACCTCGTTCCTTAACTTCAAAGTAAATTATGTCAGCACTAAAGTGCAGTAGCAGATACTTCAACCACGAAATGTTATTCTATAAAAAAATGTGTAATAGCTGAAAGTGGAGAATTTACGTCCATAGACCTCCTGACCCGTAACTGCAGTCTGTCAGCATGGTACTCACCAAAGCTTGGAGCACCAGGACAGAAGCCCCCAAGGGGCTGTGGAGCACCAAGCCTGACGTCCTTCCATTAGGCAGGTTTAGAAACGTTTACCCACTCTGGCTTCTCAGGTTTAGGGAGGATCATATGCTGCAAGTCTTTGTCTGTATGTAAGCGCAGTTTGAGTTGGCTTAGCAATATGGTATGTGTGAAGAAACGTGGGTAGTCCATCAGGAGTCATGTAGTTGAGGTTCATATGTCCATATGAGACAGACTCACTGGAGGGTGTGTGTGTGCATGGGAGACAAACAGAGACATGTCCAGGGTGTCTTGAGTAGGTGTGTTTTTGGGTGCAAGGTCCTGCTCCTACCTTGTTCCCAGCCAAGAGCTCCTGCTGAGGAAATTCATCTGCCAGGCTGAAAGCCATAAGCTGAGAACAGCAAAGGCAGAGGAAGGGCTCCAGGGAGCCTTCGCCTGTCTGCACTGAGAAAGCAGCGACCTGTATGGAGTGGGGGGCAGGACTCACTGCTCTCGGTCTGTGTTACTGCCTCAGAGCAGTGCTTCGTGACACCACCGGTGTCAGCGATGCTGAACCGTCCCAGTTTTCATTGCGGCCACTTCAGACAGGCAGCTGGGTGGGGACAAGGGCAGGGTGGGACAATTGGGTTATATAGTGGTGGGCCATCTCTTGGGGTACCTGTGGGGATGACTCCAGACACTAAACCTAAGTGAGGGTGGGCTGTTCCCTCTGGCAGGTGTGCACTCCTGTCACGCAGCACGGTCTCTCCATGGCTGTAGAATACTTACTTCATTTGACTTCCAAGAAAAGCCACTCTTGATTAAATCTTGTGGACTCTCTTAGTGGTGATAAGACCAGGTGCCAGATTTGTTTATGTTACAAGTGAGTACAGCTTAGAGGAATTTGGCAAAATTACTCTATAAGTGGGTTTGACTCACAATCAGCAGAGGCTGTTTAAACATGTGGGATAAGATTATGTCTAGGTGCCATGAGAAGACAGGAAAAAGACATTACTGTGACCCAGAGTGTGCCAGCACTGCAGATAGCCATGCCTATACATGCCTGAGGAATATGCTACCAGACGCTGGCCCAAAATACCTGCTACTTTTTGAGATCTGAAGAAGAAATCTTTATAATAATGACTTTCAATTTTGGGTTTTGTTACTGAGTCATGCAGTTGTTCAAGCAGATTGAATTCAGAGTCATTTTAATGAGGTACAAAAAGACTAATTAACATGTAAAATAATATCTCATTTACTCCTTAAACGTCCTGGGTTTGCTCTGAGAATATGCTTTACTAATTACTCTGTGGATGCCAAATGGTGGGAAGAAAACTCATTCCTAAGCTAATTAACATATGTCTTATTTTGTCTAATCTAGTTTTCTGTGTGTTGATGGGAAATGACAGCTTTTTCTTTTACTCTTTTTCTTGCAGTGATGGGATTCCTCTTGGTCGCTTATGCATGCTTTGTGTGTTTCTCTACATTGCAAGTCTTTAACAGGCAAACAAGATAATAAGACTAATTTGAGACAATAGCCAGCTACTTTATGGATCCTGGAGTTAATTTTGTATTAGGTAAATGCTATGTTTTAAGGTGCACCAAAATGAAATGGTATTACATTTATAATTAGTTTTGAAGTAGTTTGGGAAAAGTTATTTTGACGGAGTGTTTCATTAAAGCCAGCATGTTAATTCTCAAAGTGTAAATTAGAAAAAATTACCTGCATTGTAACTTGGAGAATAGGTCCTAAGGAAGCTGTGAGGAAGCAGACTGATGATCAGAAATAATTTTTAATTTGATTCTCTAAAATGGAGGGATCAAAAAAAATGTTTCATTTTGGGAGAGGGGTTGAAAATGGTATGGATGCAGAAACAATCTGCACTTATGAGAGGGATTTTTGTTTGCTTTTACAGGCTTAATCCTTCAAAACTGATAGAGAAGCCTTCTTAGTAATTTAAGTTCTTCAAGAAAAGATATTAAAGATAGCACATCAAAAATCTAATTATTAACAAAAAAAGTAAAAAGCATTATAAATTCTATGATGATTTGTTCTGATATGAAGGTTTATTAGCATATAGGTTAAAAATTTTCCAAAATATTTATCACAAGCTTTAGCATATTGCTGTTTCTTTTTTTCATCCCTTCTCTATAACGGAGAGTATTCAGTTTGTAATAGTTCTCTTTCTGACACATTTTACCTTTCTAAAAGTAATGCAATGTCATAAAGTTTATGATACATAGTTCAGATCATTCACTTAAAGTTAGTTATGAAACTCCAGTTAAGAGAAAAAGGTTCTTGTCTCTTTTCTGACACTTTCAGCATCCTGATAAATATATCTAAAGATATTTGAAAATAATCTTAAAAATGAAGCATGGTGAGATTAAAATGGGTTTTGGTAACATAATAGATTTCCTTGGTATGCCTGATGAACATGGGAGGACAAATGGGATTTGTTGGTAATCTCATAACAACACAGAAAGTGTTTCCATTTTATGTATCTTAAAAGCCACAAATAGCTCTTTAAACACTTAATTTATTCTAAGACGTATCTTGTTTCTTGTGAAGGATAAAAAGTCATTGAAAGGCAAGCTGTATAGGAGGGAGATTTTAGCAGTCTTATGCTCTAAAGGAATCTGCTCACACTGAACTTACTGATGTTTATGGAAATTTCCAGGTCATATTTTTTTGTATTTAGTAGTAGTAGTATTAATATCCTAGTATTATCCATGCTAACATTATATAATCCCAATTTGATCATAGATACAGCATTCATAAACTGCTATCTCAAACAACATACACACCAGCAAATACTCACCCAGAGGAGACTGTATCTTCTCATTGCAAAAGAAGATAAGGAAAGGTGACATTTTATGCATCTTTGTAAACAGTTTGTACTGTGTTTGCTTCTGAAGTTCAATTTGGCAATGTTACCTGTTAGCAAGAGAAAAATGAATTTGGTGAGAATGATGTAAAGTTGTGGATGCTTACAAATATGCAGACAAAATTGCTTCTCCTAGATGCAGGGTCAGGAATAGAAACAACTAAAATCTTGCTTGTAACTGCTTAGTGATACCTCTGCCACTTTCTGGGAGTCAAAGCAAGTGCTTTATTCCAGTCGGTATCGCTATTAAAATATGCAGAAGATAGGTGTGTGGGAAAAGGTGTACGTGATAAAAATCTCATCTTCATTGTGAGGAAATGATATCCCTCTGTTTCTTTTTCTTTCCATATTTTAAAAGTGATTGAGTCTGCTTCCTTGTTTCATATCTTTTTGTGGTTCCAACTAAAAGTCTATTGGTGATAGGACACGTGCCAACAGATCTCCAGTGAAGCATTTGATACAGCACTGTGTGGGCACTTACAAAGGTAATTGAAGAAGAGTGGATTTTATACAAGAAATTTTTAGAGGAATAAGAAGCTCACTAAAGGGGATGTGGCAAAAGGTTGTTTGAAAGAAATTTCAGACCTGAGGAAGTTTGATAGTGGAGTTCCTTAATATGTGGTCTTACAATAGATTGTAAATAGTGATTTCATTAATGACCAAGGATAAATACATGTTAATGAAGTGAATGCACAAGGCACAATTCATTGTTAAAACCAATTGGTTTAGGTTCCATCATTCTTTTGAAAGACATTGTGCTTAAGAGTTTGATAAAGTTCATGGGGGACACTAGCTATGGCGTATGTACAAAAATATATGAACACACAAGTACCTAAACATATATTTAAACATGATGTTACACCAGAGCACAAGATAAGGAGAGGAAAACCTGAAACCAGTAATACCCCTAATCTCCACTGTGGAGTAGGAAACATACATATATTTCAGTAGTAAATGATGAATTTTTTTAACAGTTAGTAGTTCTGAGTCATGACTAAATTATCTCAAATCTCTTTCTGGCACGAAGACTTCTACATTATAGCAATGATTTCAATGACAAAGTGTGTGAGTTGGTTTGGTTTGGAAGAAGGGCTGTTAAAGTCTTGTTTGCCCAAAGATCCTCTGTTTCAAGATAGATTTTAGTAAGCATTGCCTTTTCCAAGTGAGAGGTGTAAATTACATAAATACTCAGGGCAATGCTATGGACCAGTTTACCAAGTGAGAATGTTCATATATGAAAAGAAGATAAAACCCTATTTTCACTCATTTGGTCCATTGTTTTTTGAGATAAACCCTGAAATTGTGTGCAGTCTGGGCATCTTCAACCGAATGCTAAGAGAACATCCCTTCCTTTCTACCCCATAAGAAGTCCTTCAATCCTTTGTAAAGTATATGGGTGTATAACCCTTCATTTACTAAACTGTGTAGAGGGCATGGTTTTCAAGGTATAACCATTACATCTTTGTAGGACAGGAGACTGGAAAAATTATGCTGGAAAATCATAGAATCATAGAATGGTTAGGGTTGGAAGGGACCTCAAAGATCATCTAGTTCCAACCCCCCTGCCATGGGCAGGGAAATCCTCCACTACACCAGGTTGCCCAAAGCCTCATCGAACCTGGCCTTGAACACCTCCAGGGATGGGACATCCACAACTTCTCTGGGCAACCTGTTCCACTGCCTCACCACCCTCAATGTAAAGAATTTCTTTCTTATATCTAATCTAAATCTGCCCTCTTTCAGTTTAAATCCATTGCCCCTTGTCCTATCACTACACACCCTTGTAAAAAGTCCCTCTCCAGCTTTCCTGTAGGCCCCCTTTAAGTACTGGAAAGCTGCTATAAGATCACCCCAGAGCCTTCTCTTCTCCAGGCTGAACAGCCCCAACTCTCTCAGCCTGTCTTCATAGCAGAGGTGCTCCAGCCCTCGGATCATCTTCGTGGCCGTCCTCTGGACCCACTCCAGCTGCTCCATGTCCTTCTTGTGTTGTGGACTCCAGAGCTGAATGCAGTATTCCAGGTGGGGTCTCAGAAGAGCAGAGTAAAGGGGCAGAATCACTTCCCTCGACCTGCTGGCCACGCTTCTTTGGATGCAGCCGAGGATACAGCTGGATTTCTGGGCTGCCAGTGGACATTGCCGGCTCATGTTGAGCTTCTCATCCACCAGTACCCCCAAGTCCTTCTCTTCAGGGCTCCTCTCAATCCATTCTCCACCTAGGCTGTCCTTGTGCTTGGCATTGCCATGACCCACGTGCAGGACCTTACACTTGGCCTTGTTGCACTTCATTAGGTTCTCACAGACCCACCTCTCCTGCCTGTCAAGGTCCCTCTGGATGGCATCCCTTCCCTCCAGCATGTCCACAACACCACACAACTTGGTGTCATCTGCAAACTTGCTGAGGGTGCACTCAATCCCAGTGTCAATGTCTCCAACAAAGATGTTAAATAGCACTGTCTAGTGAATAGGTTTCACCATTTACGATCATCGCACTCCCCTTGCCTTCTCCTCTAGTACATGAAGGTGCAGCCTTTATTTTCAGTCTTGTGTCACTTATCTATGCAGCAAGCTCACAAGAAGGTCAATTCTTCATGCGTCTGCTTTGTGATTCAGCTCTATGGGAAGACACCAATGACATCTGTGAGTACCTTAGCTCAGGAATTATGAGCCCTGCTCTAGTTGCAACAGACTTCCATGACAGCCTGAGTGGAGTCCACGTGGCTGTAATCACTAGTTACACCTCAACTGCACCCATGCTCTTATGTTCTTGCCTTCTTGCCTAAATTGGCCATGCAGTAAGTCATCCCAGAGAACTGATCAAGATCAAAAATAAACCCTGTAGAAAACATAATCAAACAAAAAAAGTAACTTATTTTCAGCCAGAGCTGCTCCCTGGAGCAGTTTATTGCACAGAGGTGCACCAATGCCTGGTGAAGGGAAGGGTCAGAAGATTTGGGAGGAAGATTTGGGAAGGCTGACAGGACAGGTTTAGATTTGCATTAGCTGTCATGGGACTGCATGCTGAGTCCTGCAGAAAGACAGATTAGCTCAAGTTTAGCATCAGGTTGATGTGGCTTCTCTGTTCTGAGAGCTGACCTACAACCTGTGATTAATGCTGCACTGGACCACACAGACTTTCCTGAGTGTTTGGGGCTCTCCGGTGTTTCTGTATTGAGCTGTGTTTTCATGCGTAGGGATGCTGTTTCACACAGAGTGATGCTGTTAGGATGTAGCTCAGCAACCTCCAGCATGCACGCTTGAAATCACATCCAGCCAGAGTTTGACTGGTATGTGATGAACTGGCACAGGGAAAGATCATGCAAAGGCAGTACCTTAATAGGTTCCAGCTCATACAAAGGTTCAAAACCACTTCTAATTAAAGCCCGCTAAAGCCTGAACTCGGAGCCAAGAGCTGCAGCTTCTTGCATGGTCTAGATGAGCTGAACTGCAGTGTCATGTCTCTTTGAGAGGCAAGTTTTCCCACCCTCCATTGTATTTCCATTGTCACACTTAGTCTCAATACATTGTAGGAAAACTCTCCTGAAAAAGGTAGGATTTAACAATAATTTTTTCGATGCAAAGAAGTCAGGTAGAAAAGGATCAGTCTCCTAATGGTGCAATACCAATTATTTCTCTAATAGAAACTGAGATCAAAATGCACAAAAATCATATAACCACAGGGTGCCTAATTATAGTTATTAGGAATAGGGTTTGTCTACTAGTTTCTTGTTTCTTTCTTTCCTGGTAATTTGCCTACAAGTATGTTTTACTGCCTGTAGATTTGGCTGAATATTATCAAGCCCAAATTAATGGAATGACTCAATGTATAAGCTCATGATTCAGATACATCGTTGATGGGAATTCAGGAGAGGTTTTCAATAAATAAGTAACAAACCAGAAAAAAAAAAGCTATCTAAAAATGCAAAGTGAAAACTCTAGGTTTAAATGTTAATTTTGGTTTATTACATATTCAGAGTCTATCTGGGCCTTGGCTTGCTCTTTTCTGAAAGGCGTAAATGTGATGCATTAACCAGTTTTTTTTGTATTGTGCATTTGAGCTTCACTGCAATTATATCCAGAAATTCTGTACAGAATCTACAGGCATGAAAAATGTTGCTGCTGAATGGTCATACACTAGACTGTTATTATGCCACATTTTAACTAGTTTAATCCAAAAGAATTAAACAATGTATTTCAACTGCCACACAAAGATATTCCATAGTCTAAGTGAACTCACATATACTAGTGAAAAATGTTTGAGATTGAGTCTGAATTTTCCCTGGAAAATTACAGACATACAATTTAGTAATTCCGTGACTTTAATATTCTGCTTGATATAAGAAGCTCTCCTTTAGCAAAGTCAGTTTATAGCAATGTGAATTATTAGAAATTAGCAATGTGAGTTATTAGAAATCACAATAACAATAATTAATATGAATATCACAATTTGGGCAGTTTGCAAGTATTGGCTAGGTTTTGTCTTTTTGTTTTTGCTTTTGTAGTAGTAGTAGCATCTTTAGTTATTATAAAAAGGACTTTTTATTCCTTTTCAAAGGCAAAACCATTTGGTAGTTGCAGCAAAAGGACCACATGTAATCCCCAAACTATGCAGGTTACCACTTACACTCCATTATGCTACCACATATATGTATTATTGCCACATTCACTTTCCTTTCCCTCTTTCCTCCAAGGTATTTGTTGTTTCACACATATTCAGAAAAGCTGATTTGTTATTATCATTCTCTGAAGAAAATTCTTTTTTCAGAAATGTATTTGTATTGCAGTACCTCTTGGGAGCCCTAGGCATAGGTTAAAGTCATGCTATACTACATACCTTAAATAAACACATAATAAAGAACAACCCTTTCCAGAGATCTTCCAGTGTAAAATGAGACAGGCAGCAGATAGATACAAAGGAATGGAGTTGTGTCTCCTCATTTAGTAATGCAGAAGTAAGGACCAAATCCCTACTCTCAGTTGGGCCCTTCTAATAGCCAAAGAGTTATGGACATCTCCAGAACTGCTCAAAGATAGAAATGCAGGTGGGATGAACCACACTTAGAAGTCACTATTTTTTTCAAGGACTTTTAAGGGAGGCTGGGCTGACTGGCTCCGATTAGACACTCAGTTTCTAGTGACTAGAATTTAGCATCTTGGTGCTGTTATGAACATCACTAATTTCACTGCTGCCTTTGTTTGTTCATAAACAGCCTAAATTCCAGCTCATTCCCTCACTATGACCTTTTGTCCTAATACACTTGGAAAAGAAAAGTCTTTCTCTTCCTTATCACTTTATTGGCTAGCATTAACTGATTCTTGTTTATCTTCCCGGTGTATTGTGAGGAATAATTAATGTTTGTGCACTGCATTGAAAAAGAGCATCCATTGCATCAAATGCTAGTTTGAGCAGAAAGATGCTTTTTGATGTTATCTTTTTTTGTGCTGGCTTTAATTGGCTCTGTATTCATCTTCATCCCACTCTTTCAGTTGCAATTTCAATTATATTTTTTAACCTTAGATCTTTGAGCTGTTTCTCTAAAAACACAATAGTCACTCTTGATCTGCCTGATTCATCTCTTTCAGTTATCTGAGTTCCCAGGGAGAAGAAGGAGATGAAGACAACCTTTCAGGTCACAAGGATAACACGATGGACATGTATGCTAGTTACATGGACTGAGGAGAAACTTTTTGAGGGGCTGTAGGGAAGGGAAAACAGGATTATCACTAAAGAAAGGAGAAGAAAAATCCTTGTGATTTTGTTTCCCACTTTGGGAAGCCCTTCACTGGGCTGGAATTCCTGTCTCGTAAGGAGAGTAGGAAGTTCTTTTAATTTTTGCAGGAGTTTTTGTTTCTGAGTTTCTTGTTTGCTTCAGAGGGATGAGGGGGACTACAAACAGAACAACCTGTCAGGCGATGGATTTAAAACCTGAAGGAAAAGTAAAAGACAATGGCCAGCTCTCATTAGACTTGAATTCACCATATTTCTCTGTAGAGGGGTCAGAATTTTTGACACTTGCAAATTGTGAAACTAAACTGGACAATATGTGGTACTGTAGAAGAATTACAAAAAATTGTGATTTACAAGGTGTCCCAAAAATATTTGTATTTCTAATTCCTGAACCTTGAGATTTTGTGCCTGTTCAAACAGCTAAATTTTCTTATACATCTTTCACAAAAATGCATGGTAATCTAAATATGTAAATGCAACAACAAATGAGCAAAAAAAGCCAGTAGATAAAGTGTGTTGTTGTGGCCTGGCAGTGTTCTGATTACCTGAATTTGATGCACTGGCTAGCTATTTTCCGAATGCCTGACCCTGTAAAAGCTGGAAAACATATAAATGTTATTATCTCTCTGTTGACTCACACTAAAACATATTAACATTTTGGAAACTCATACCAAAACAAAATGTGAATAAAATACAGAGAAGTGAAGAAAAGAGAGATCCAGCCCTAATAAGTCTGGAAAGAATTTCTCTGAAAGAGGGTAAGAAATATATCCAGACCTGAAGATCTTTGTTTTGGACTATGTCTGGTTTTGATACTACGTTTTCCAAAATTCAGCCAGTGTTTTAGAATGGATGGAGACTTTGTTCATATACTTGGTAACAGCAAGTGAATATTTGGCCTGTATGAAATTAATTTAATCATGAAAATGAAACATCTCTTTTTAGTACCAAAAATTCAGTTTGACTGGAAGCAGTTTTTTATGATTACATTTTTGACCAGAGATTGCAAGCAGTGCCATGAGATTTAGCGGACCATCTGTACAGCTTGTATATTGAGTAATGACTATCACAACCTCAGTACAGCATTTAGGGCAGATTGCTTGCAAGGCATTGATAAACCAGGACTTCATTCTCTTGAGGTCATTCATATCTTAATGAATTTTCAGTACCAAACAAATTGGTAAAACTCACAAATAAAGCAGCAAAATATGGTGGATTAGATGGTGGATTAAATTTTATGATCCTTATCTTTTGTGATCCAAATAGTTTAGCCTGTGTTAAAGAAGTTGGCCCTTTTGAAGTAATTCTGGATATGTAATCACCAAAATGATGGATAGAATTAAAACTTCTGTTCTTTTAGCAGTATTATTTTCAGGCAGAACTCCTGTGATAGAGAATGAATCTCAGTAGATTAGATCTTAAAGATTGTGGAGAAAAGCAGAGGCATGATTAGTTTTACCTTCTATTAATGACCAAACAGACAAAAAAAATAGGAAACAAAAATTGATCGCCACCGATTTTCCTGGGTTTGGTTTTCCTAACCTGTGATTTCTGGGACTGAATCATTGATAATACCATCCACAGAAAGAAAAGGTTGGAAAATGGGACAGGGAAAACTTCAATCAATGTACACAAAATCTTTTTATGCATTGTCTTACTTACCTGTTTGACTTATGTACATGTCTTACTGCTGAATGCAGTTCAGGCATGAGTATATTTATCTTGGCTTTCATACAGGACTTGCACAGCATCTCTTTGTTGTATAGATTGGTCACTCATTGCTTCAGCTGACTTTGTCCGTGGTTTATTTTTGTTGTTGTTGTTATTCATATTGTCAGACCTTATCTTATTGTTAGGAAAATGCATAAAAACAGCTTACAAAAGGTTGCAGGTTTTTTTCCTTTTTCAAAAATATATTTCAACATAACAGGCTAAGAGTTAGTATAACCGTTTCATCTCGCAGCTGTTATTAGAGAAACAGCACAAAACATTGTACTAACTCTTTGTCTCTGCTCCTCCCCCCCACTTCAATATTTCCCCTGTTCCACTGGTTCAAGTCAATTTTTTTCTTTATTTCCTTTCCAGTTTTGATAGTAACTATACTCTGGATAAAAGTGTTGGAACTATAACGAAGCATCATAAAATTTTCTGGGACTGATGTGAGAACTAAAGGTGTTGAATGCTGTTAGAAACTTTCTGAGCAGAAGGGAAAACGGCAAAGAATGCATTGGAACTGACCTGCTAGTCAATAAACACTGTGGTGCTCACACTAGCACTATAACTGTTTGGTTTGGGAACTACGTAGTGGTCTCTTAAGTCCACCTGTACTTAAAGGGAGATGTTACTTTGAGATTAAATATATATATCAAACAGTGAATATAGTTCACAGTGAATATCATATTTATGTTTCATCTTGATGGTAAAGAATGTGTTCTGTCCCAAGGGTGCAGCCTGAAGCAGCAAACGTGGGAGGGCTGTCATGAAGCATGTGATGTCTCTGTAGCAGTACTGTCTGGAGGTTCAGCACAAGTTGTCTGTGCCTTGCGTTCTCTTCCACTTATGGCTGTTGACCCTGAAATGTGGTTGTAGATGTGGTAAGAGTACCCATGGTGCCTTGACCATGCAGCACCTCCTGCAGGCATGTCAAAACAGGTAGTACAGTGTACTACGGGAGCTGCCCTGAGGGAACTCTTCCCTGATCTGTCCTGGGAGGACTAGGGTGCAGTTTAGCATGTGGTTTTCTCTGTTTTCTGAAAAGCATCAGCCTTCATTTAGTGGAAACAGGATTGTTCAACTGGGGCTTTAAATATTACAGCAGAACCAGCAAGTGGCATTAAATAATTTCCTGAGCTAGAAATGATAGCCAAAAACCTAATCTGGAGGGAGTGCAGCCAAATATCTTCAAGCTGTAATTAGCAGAGGACTACATGTTACTGTTTGAAACCCACTCTCTATGAGGATTTAAAAATTACTCACCAAATGGAATACATTCAAAAGGCACTTGAATGTGCCCCTTTATGTTTTCAGTATGCTGTGTGACCTACGCTCTTACCTAGAGCTGTCGAGAAGCGTTTAGCCTGCTTTTTGCTCCAAAATCACCCAGATATTATTGCTGCAGAGAAAGGACTTGGGATTTTTATAATATTTAAAGTCCTTAAAAAACATCACCAAACCTAACAGCCTGAGGACACCTTTCATAAGATATTCAGCTGCTATTCATGGGCTTATGTGAATAGTGAATTTGTCATTTTAAATTACTATTTCCTTGTAGTTCATAACCAATTTTACTTTAAAGAACAGGCACAGTTCCTCAGTGGCTGTAGATCAGCTCTATCTACTTTAGTAAATAATTTAGCACCACGGGAGCGGGTTGGTAGATCAAAGAAAATACCTCCAGCTACATCACACATGGCTCAAGGTGTTCATATCTGACCAGATGTAGTTTGACTTACTAAACCAAATATCCTCTGGCTGCATGCAGTTTGAAGATATTTAAAGAAGCAGTCACTGATTCAGATCCATATGTACTTTTGGGGCTGGAGGGCATGTGATGGAAAAAGTTCCTGCTTGGTTGCTTATGAAATGAATGCCATTCACTTATGCACAAACCATTTCTTACACTGGACCTATGCATGGGCGCTGAGGATTATTCAGGATTTTGCTGCAAAATGGCTTGATTATTCTAGATCAAAACAGTGACATGGGCACCAGCTTCAACATTGCTTCATTGCAAATGTAGTTTTGGCCAGTTGTCTTTACCTCCAAACATATCAGGAAGTCTTGTAGAACAAGCCTTACCAGAAATGCATTACATGAAGATATAATACCAGTTGAAACTATTGTAGGAAGAAATATATGAGTCTGAGAACCTCTTCATAATACCCTTTAACAAAAATGTTGCCAGTTCAAGTCAGAACACAATTTGCCTTGTGGAAGGACTGGATTTCAAGAGAAAGACAAGTCTAGTTATGTTCTAAAATGAGTTATGAGGAAGTAAAATTATCATTGGTTTGGCTACTTTGGAGTCAAAACATGTTCTGGAAGGTCGTATTTTACCTATGATGACCCAAAGGACAGAAATTGTAGAGAACATGATAAAAAATGAATAGCTTTTCGTAGTTACAGTTCTTTCAATTATTCAAGTAAATAGTGTGATAAGTCCTGGTTAAAGGTTAGTAAAAGTCACTTTTATTAGACTGAAAATTATTATAAGAGCCTGCAAAGACTAACACAATAGAAATTCTAAGTCAAGTAATTAATCCTATTACAGGAGGCAGACAAGCCATTACATTTCAGCATATTACATATTTGAGTTTCTGATGCATATTCTTCTGTTCTGTATATTTTTGTATTATAAAATCTCTGTTATTTCTAACAATTTCATACTGGTATTTCAGGTTAGATTCACAGAGGAGTGACATTCCTAGCTTTGTAAAAAATGTTTTAGATTTATTTCTCGTGCTGCTTTTCTATACGCCTGTTTATTAGCGGTAATATAATGTGATAAGTAAGATCATTGCCTAGGGCTACAAAATTAAGTGTTCTGTATCATAAAATGCTTACATATATACTCTTTTTTTTTAGGGGTCAGTGCATGAGGTAATACATTTCTTGTAAAATATAAGCCAGTTTCAGGATTAAACACTTGTTTACACATCATATTTTTTCTGCTTATGCCTGCTTCTGACTGTTCACCCTGCTTACTAGGGTCACGATTCATCACTATACTAAAGCACATAAGTAAGTCATAGATATTGCATAGTAACTCCTCTATAACTCTTAAGTAATAGGAACTCCTATTACTCATATAAATAATAGAAATGCAGGTGAAAAAGTTGAATTTTTTTTGTTTTATCTTTGGGTCGGTTGGTTGTTTTCTGTTTTTCCTTTCCCCAGAAAATAACTTTCTAAATATACCATCTTTTGGCAGGACTTTTAAAAAATTACAGCAGCTGCATAAATGAGACTTTCTAACAAGGTAATAGCAAGAATTGAATGAGGTTCTGCTAAAGAAAATATTTTGGCAAAATAGGTCTTTGGACAGGGACTAAGATCGTCTCCTCAGTTTAGAGTTAACAAAGCTGGATTACATTTTCTTCATTCTTCTCTCTCAGCTTCTGTTCCAAGCACACCTCAGCCAGACAATTTGTTCAAGAGATATTGCCAAATTCACTGGTATAAAAATTTTAATTAAAATGTCCAAGCATTTAACTCCACATGTTAAGATATGTGTCTCAGCATTGTGCCACAAGAAGAGATACTTAAAACAAGGTTGTGGGACTGTTTGACATACACCATTTAAAACTTTTCTTTGTGTTACAGTATACAGAACAATACAAAATGGCTCAAAATCCCATCCACACCCAATGTAAATTGATTTTGAGGACCCATACTGGGTTGCACTAGCTGGGATCCTGACCCACAGAAGATCACAAAAAGCTCATGACTGGTTTTTGTCCATTTCATCCAATGTGAATTGCTTTTTGGTCAGTCTAATTTCTGGTACAATAACAAATTTCATTGTTGTATTGTCTTGTGCTTATTTATCCATTTTTGAAGTTATGTTTATCTTCAAACAAACAATTCCCTCTCCTCCCAAACCTGGGTCTAAATGCAACATTATTCCTGATAAAGATAAATGTGCAATCGGTTTTGTAATTATCACTGTGAATCCTATCTTTCTGTGTGAGGAGAAATTTAGTTTGATTGTTTTGATGTGCATTGTACTAAGCCTGAAATGTTAGGAGAACTTTTAGGTGAAGTCATTTAATAAAAGTTTGTTAAGTTTTCATAAAAGAACCTTGCACTGTGTATATAATTGCATTAGATTAATCATAAATTATACTGGAGATTTATGACGAGTTCTGTGAGCCCCTAAATCAGGAGACACAATCAATGCCCATAGACTCTGCTGTTCCTTTAGCACAGACATTAGGAAGAGCAAACTTGTTTACCCAGAAACTAACAGCGAGGCAAATAAGGTTTTGCTTGTTCCTTGTTGCAAAGTGGCAGCGTGTGGCCCAGAGAAGATTTCTTGCTACCTCACAGCAAGACTGGTGGGGCTAAAGGAATCTGAAGAGAGGAGAAGCTGAAGAATTATGTTCAAATCTTGGTAGAAACATCCTATATTGGGTTCCTGGTTTCTGTCTTTTGGAACATTGTTCTGGAAAGTACGGAAATAAAGTGATGAAACACCTATGCCTGAATGGGAAAGTGGTATGTTTACCTGGATGTGCAGCAGATGCAAGGGGTTACAAGTCATCCACTGACTCATCCCTGATCCATGAGTGTCTTTAAACTACCACAGACCCATATCGTTACAGAATGCTACAGCTCTGTGAAATTCAGGAAAATACTTTTTCACCAGGAAAGTGGAAAAAGCAGGAGCAAAAGTAGGAGCAGTTAGTTCACCATAGATTCTCCAAAAGGAATAGCTTCTGTGCTTGCCAGGCTATTCTGGAAAATCAGAGTACATCAAATTTCAGTCTCAAATTAGCAAAAAAAAAATAATATTAAGACTGCAATAAAAAAAAATAAATTGAGTTTTCCTAATGGCTCACAAGGGATAAATCTGTGCTATATTTGGAGATTATGACTAAAGAAAAGGCCATTTAGTCATCTGGAGAACTATTTGGACTTTCAGAACTCTGTCTTCATTACATCTTTGTTTTTATTCTTCTGCATAGTCTGCTTATCACTTTCTGTTTTAAGAAAGATAATTAGTAGAATAAAACCAGTAATTTTTTCTAGGGAGAAAAGTGTATCTTTATCTTCACACTTTTAGGAGTTCTTGGGCACAAATGAGAAAATATATGATTTTTGAAAGTAGAATTCCTTTTATCTATTGTGAGTTTGTTACACTTCTGATGAATTGTTCTGGTTTGCTGGGAATTTGCATCTCCACTAAGACTGATAGAAAATTATGTCCAAACTGCCACTGTGTTCAGCAGCGCACAATGGCAACCATTGTGACTACAAAAAGTGTCACTATATTGGTTTTCTTATTAATATTAGGAAGTGTTATAGGCTCGAATGAGCAGGACATCAACTATTCAGTGAGAAAATTATGAGATACACGGAGGGCAAAGCATCATATAAGATTGTGACAGAATAAGCAATTGATATAAATACACTACAAAACAATTCTAGTGTCTGAAAGACAAGAAAAGAGGTTGTACTCTTGGGTAAACTCAGCTCTCAAGGATTATTGAGATAGACCTGGGCTTTTCATTTTAAAGCAATCTTAATTGGATGTGATTTTTCTTCTAACTTTGACATTTCATTTATTTGGTTGTCATGGTGCACCTATTCATTCAATAAGCTTTAACACTTTTATAATTGCATAGATTTTTTTTCCCCTTGGTTTTAAAGTACCTCAATGTTTGGAAGGAGTTTGGGTCTATAATTTCAAATCAAACTCAATCACAGCTTTTAGGGTGTCTGTCATGCTAATGTACCCATATCACGTGGAGGCTTACCCCATGGTTTCCACCGAGGTAGAGAGAAGGAAGCAGGAGACCTTGGTTCATGATTCTGAATTTTAGACTGGATGCCAAAAAGAGCTCCATGAAAAAGGCCTATACCTAACAAATAGTTAATCTAAATGTTTAAAGTAGTTTGCAAGTACAGGCAATCTGGAGAAACATTTCGATTAGTTTCTTCACACCAGGCTAGTGAGTACGTGTGGTTTTGTGTTTCTACATTATTATGTTATAAATCTTCACACTCTGTTTATTGCAGTATACATCTTCACTAGTATTTGGTTTAGTATCTGAAAATGTCTCATTTCTGCAATTAAACATTTCAACTGAGAGTACTAGTCTGTGATCCATGTTATCATAGAATCATAGGATCGTAGAATGGTTTTGGTTGGAAGGGACTTCATAGAATCATAGAATGGTTAGGGTTGGAAGGGACCTCCAAGATCATCTAGTTCCAACCCGCCTGCCATGGACAGGGAAACCCTCCACTACAGCAGGTTGCCCAAAGCCTCATCCAACCTGGCCTTGAACACTTCCAGGGATGGGGCATCTACAACTTCTCTGGGCAACCTGTTCCAGTACAGCACCACCCTCTGAGTGAAAAATTTCTTCCTTATATCTAATCTGAATCTGCCCTCTTTCAATTTAAAACCATTGCCCCTTGTCCTATCACTACATGCCCTTGTAAAAAGTCCCTCTCCAGCTTTCCTGTAGGCCCCCTTTAGGTACTGGAAGGCTGCTATGAGATCACCCTGGAGCCTTCTCTTCTCCAAGCTGAACAGCCCCAACTTTCTCAGTTTGTCTTCATAGCAGAGATGCTCCAGCCCTCGGATCATCTTTGTGGCCCTCCTCTGGACCCGCTCCAGCAGCTCCATGTCCTTCTAGTGCTGGGGACTCCAGAGCTGAATGCAGTATTCCAGGTGGGGTCTCATGAGAGCAGAGGGGCAGAATCACCTCCCTTGACCTGCTGGCCACACTTCTTTTGATGCAGCCCAGGATACGGTTGGCTTTCTGGGCTGCCAGTGCGCATTACCAGCTCATGTTGAGCTTCTTAAAATCATCTAGTTCCAACCCCACTTCCATGGATAGGGACACCTTCCCCCTAGATCACGTTGCTCAAAGCTTCATCCAACCTGTTGCCCGGTGGGAAGCCTGTTCCAGCCCCTCACCACCCTCTGAGTGAAGAATTTCTTCCTTGTATCTAATCAAAATCTCCCCTCTTTCAGTTTAAAGCCATTGCCCCTTGTCCTATCGCTACACGCCCTTGTCAAAAGTCCCTCTTCAGCTTTCTTGTAGGCCCCCTTTAGGTACTGGATTACTGCTATAAGATCTCCTCAGAGCCTTCTCTTCTCCAGGCTATTATAACGATATTAAGTCATTCGCTGGTGAGCTAACATTTATTTCATAATTAGGAGTATGAATGTTATTAAGCTACATAATTTCTGGGAACATTCAGCCTTGTATGGCAGGGTCTGAAGGGAAGAGATTAATTGAACCTTCAAAAATGGACAATTATGGGACATAATTTCTGATCTCTCATTAAGGAAGTTACTCAGATTGCAGAAATGATAGCTATTACAAAACCTCAGACAAACCGCCAAAAATATTGTGTCCACTAGAGATATATGTACTGCATGTGTCTTCTTGACATCATAATTTCAGCTCTGTTGCCTTTGTTGCCTGATGATTGAAGGCAAAAAATGGTCATTTAAGTGGTCTAATAGTTGAAAAAAATATTCTAAATATTTTTTGCATTAGAAATACCTTTTATATTCTTTTGTAATTTTAGTTTTAAAATACAGATTTGCAACAAAATAGGGAAAGAAATGTGTTCTCTAAATTTCTAGGAAGCTTTATAGACTGGCTTTCTTCCTAAAATTTGTCATCATGGCAATTCTACCATGGCTATCCTTGATGTTCCTTGTGTTACAGCAGAAATTTTTGGATTATTTTCAGAAAACTTTATAAAGAATATTGCCTATGCGGTCAAATTTAGTGTTTGACGTTAATCATAAGAACAGAGTAATGTTGAAAATTATATTGTAAAAAATCAGACTTATGAGGAAGTCTAAGTGAATGATAGAGATTTACCTACTGTCAGAAATATCTCATGATGAAATGTTGAAGTTCTGTTCTTCTATTGTCTCCTCGTTACGGCATCAAGCTACAAAAAGCAATTTATCTTACTTAGATTTCTAGGGTGCCACTAAAAGCAGGAAACTATATCGAGATTTATGTTTGTATAAATAGCTCCTAAATTTCATAAGCTTACACGTCTATATACACAGTTATATATATACAAATATTTACAGAAGTATAGCAGAAGCAGGTGAAATCATTCAAGCACTATTTTTCATAGAATCAACAGTGAAAAGAGACAGAAGAAAAAGAAACAGTAATTGTCACTGAACTTAGTTTCTTTGGGGTCATAATTTCACTGCTCTTCATAGAGTTTTTATATCCTTTGAGCTCTAACAGAGATCTGATTTTGTGCAACCATCAAGAACACTGACTTGACTGATCATGCAAAAATTCCTCAGGTCATTTAGAAGGTATGTGGTGTTTCTAGGCATTTTCGAATTAATTTGTTTCTCAAAAAGCAGGTCTTTAGTTAGTCTGCTAGATTCATCTTTCCTATAGTTTTCTTGACCAAGAACTGATAAATTGTTTAATACTTTCTTTGATGTCATCAAGGTAAAAGTCTTAAGTAAAAGCAGTTATTGTCAAAGGCTAAATTATTTTTTCATATTCAGTTGATTTCTTTGAGACTAGTACTTTTAGTATCTCTTTCCATTGAGAACACTGTTAATTCCAACATATTTTCTAACTTCTGTCAAGGCCATTATTGATCTATCTTTATATGCCTACTTTTCTAGACAAAACAAAAATAAATTTCTTCTTGCTAACTGAAATCCTGTGTGCTGGCACAGAATTTCTTAATGTTCAAAAACACAGGCAGACACAGGACCTAAAAGTTTCAGAAGTCATCAAGACAGTAGGAGTGCACCTGTACCAGGAAACTAAATTGGACTAGAGTTCAGACTCAAATACCATCCTTAGATCATTCACAGGGTTTAGGTACTGGCATACTCCCTGCTGCAGTTATATAGTGAATGAGCCCTCTCCCAGGCAAGTCCCAGACTTCAGTTCCATGTATCCCCCACATTTCTGGAGAAAGCATGGACCACAGATGCTTCTTGATAGGCAGGATAGATGTGGCCAACATATTTTGAGGGGATAAGAGAGTTTAGCCGTATTGACACAGGCCATGCCAGGCCACTTTTCTTGAGGGCAGAGAATGGGCACTAATCCAAGAGAGACATTTATTAATACATGTGTGCAGCCTAGCTTTCCAGAAGACCAAGTCAGTAACAAGGTGGATCTCAAGATTAGCAGAAACACTTTGGATAAAAGTAGCCTTCAAAAATAAAATCCCATATGCTTGCAAGAAAGCTGGGGCCAATTCATTGCCAAGCAAGCTTTGTGGGTCATGGTTATATATAGTTCATATACACAATCCATAGAAAGCATGCAGCAAGTCTCTTGCAGGGTTGAATCCTGCTTCCTACACTGAATCATGCAGGCGTATAGTAACATTTTCAGAGGTCCCATTAATTTAATTTATTGCATAAAAGAACATTAAGACCCATGTCAAGTTTACCTACTTTCTACTCATGGCTTCTTTTCTGAACTGTCAGTATTTTTCTAGATATTGTAATTACCTAATGTTTTGTTTGTTTTCTCTTTCCAAACTATATTTTGATTAACTTGTAGGGAAATTTTGTGTCTAAATGATTTCAGCTGCCTATCAAGAATTCCTCAAAGGTGACAAAGGTGACATGTTGCTTCTGAGATGAACTATTATATGTGAATGTATATGTAGTATATACAATAACAATAATATCTAAATGATATGAATGAATTACATGAATTATATGAGCCATCAATAATTATAAATTTTGTGGTTTTCCCCAGTAAATTGCATTAAGGAAAAATAACTTCTATCTGCGTTCTTTGTTTCTTTGCTCACTATTCTTTCTCATGATGCTGTCAAATAAGAGCCATACTGTGTGTAATTGCTGGAAAACAGACTTCATTTGAAACACTGTCAGGTATCATTGTTTGAATTTGGGACTTCACTTTCTTCTCACTTTTACCAGTTTAAATATTAATTTGTTTTCAGTCGAGTTATTTATGTTTTGTATCAGTGATGCTTCAAGTCAAACTAGTCCCATGGTTTTTCAGTGGCTGACACACATGACTGTGTTCGTACAAGCAAATTACATGTGCCTTCCAGGCACCACAGCCAGTTGGCAGAGCTCCTTTGGTACGTTTTCCTAGTCTCCAAAACAGAGTGATCACATGCAAAAGACCCTCTGGGAAAGGCCCCTGCGGCACCCTCTGCTTCAGTATCATGACTGGGAATTACTAGGGAGAGTGCTAGTTGGTACATGCCAAAACTACACCAGGGAACATTTCAGCCACCTGGCAGTGTAGATGAACATGTATCGGTGTCTGGGAACATTCCTGGGAACTCTTTAATATATTAATATAGACAAAGCCATTACAACCTGTGGTTCTAATGGAAAATAGGAAATGCGACTGGATGCTTCTGCTGAAAAATGTCCAATGGTATTAAAAATTTTGTCCATATTGTCTCCTCTTCCATTTGACAAAAGTTAACTATTCCAGACATTTGACTGTACTAGGTTAATATCTTTCTAGATTTCCTACCTCCTGAAGAGAAAAGAGAAGTTTGTGTTATAGACATTCTTACAGAAGGTCTGCAAATCCCTTAATAGAAAATCCATATATCAGCTGCTGTCACTTTCCTGACTTGAAGAGCATTAAGAATATTTTTCTTGTACATGCTGTCTGCATTCAAAATAATTTTTGAGACGTTTCCTAATATGTTTGTACTCAGATGTCATCAGCATTTTAAGGAGTTAGCTATGTCTTTTTCTTAGGTCAGCAATAGAATTTACTGTTTTTGCTGTGAATCTTGGTTCCATTATGTTCCCTTCCCTTGATGCTGATTTCTGCAAATACATACTGGCTTTATAAAAGTCTTCCCAGGTTTCTTCTTGTGTTATGGCTATTTTTATTCACTTTCCTATGCTTTTCCGATTCTATTCAATATTGAAAATCCTGTGGATGACATGAAATATAAAATATAGAAGTTTTGTTGTTATATCTTTTTCAAAGCCCTTGAGAATCTTGGCCATGATTTCACAGCTCTGACAGACCTTGTCATATTTGATCATTAAAAAATTCACTCTTGTGCTTTCTCACCTTGAGTGGCAGCAGTCACAAGTGTGTATCATGATGCTAACATTGTGTGAATCCGACTAAATAAACTCTGCTGTGTGATGGCATAGAAACACCTCAAAGACTTATGGCAGAGCAGCCACAAGTTCCCTATTCATCTCATTTACTGCAGCTATTTCTTTCACTCTCTGGGTACGGCTTGTAGTCTGCTTATCTAGTAAAACCATAGCAACTGCAGAACTGAGTCATAGAGTGGCCAGAAACGTGAACAGGGTCACTAATACCTGATAACATGGGGCCCCTGAGAAATCACTGTAGAATATCATGTTGACACAGCCCAGGAGAAAACATAGAATTTCGCTGAGTTTTTATGAAGGGCATGTACGTAATGTACGTCATCATTCATTACATGTCTTATACTGAGAGCTGTCTCCCACCATGTTACAGGGATCTAGGTTCTTCTTCATTTAATAGTGAAGCACTGACTAACAACTTTAAAATCGGCATGGAAGACAACTCTGGGAACTAAATTCACATAGAATATATAACCTTCTTATTATTTCATTCCAGTGAAACCATATTTAACCATAAGAGCTATGGGATAAGCGAGAGAAGCAGTGCATAGAGATGTCTTATGAATTACTTACACAATAATAACGGAATTCACTTGATTTCTATTTAACTCTGGAAATGACTGATTACACTTCAGTTTGTTTTTTTCAAATATGACCCAATGAGCTGATATACAAATGCTGCTCAACATGAAAGAATTTCATAGGAAAAAGGATTTATTATTCCTTTTTTGAAAGGATTTAAATTATTCCTTTTTAAAGGAATAATTTTAAAGGAATGATTTTAAACTTAGGTAAATAATATATATTAAATATAAAATAATTTATAAGTTATAACATTTAAGTTATTAAACTATATACTACTTTTTAAAGCAATATTTCCTTTAAAGGAATGTGAATTTTAAGGAAATAGCAACAGGCACTGAGCTCCATAAATAAGGAGAAAGATTTCCTCTATAGATGCAATAAAGCTAAAGGATGACCAGTTTCCAATACTTACAAAGTGGCATATGAAAAAAATAATCTACATCTGTAATAAGCTTACTTGAATGTATGCAGAAATGGTGGGCAACTCACAATTAGAGGATGAAATTACCTAGGTGTAGAACAAAGTGTGACATGTTACTAGGTTCGAGTTACCCATTTTGAAGCTAGTTGCCAACCTGTTGCAGTCAACAGAAATACTTAATTTAGTTAATGTGGGAAAACTCTTTTTTATAAATTCTCTTTACTGTAGTAATCCTGGTGACGCAGTACTATACGTCACACATATTGAAGTTGTTGACTGCCACCACATTCCTACAGATTTTCTCCCAAAACCTGAATACATTATATTTTTGAAAATGTGTTAATTCTCAGGATTAATACTTTTGTTTCTCTGTACCCTGTTTAGATTAAATAGTTATGAATTCATCTTTACCTATGTGTAACCCTCTTCAGCTCAGACTTTAAGACTGTGGCAAGACCCATTTTTTGGTGAAGGCTGTGCAGGTCTGAGGCCCTCATCTCCTGACTGTCCAAACTGTCACTTCTTCAAAGTGACTTCTGGTTCCCTCTTGAGGCTCATATCTGGTCTTCCTTTGCAAAGAAACCAGATGAGGGGAGAAATGTAGGATGAGCATTACCCCAGAAAAGAGCAGCAACAAAGTGCTTAGAGATAACTCACTTCAATGACTGCTGGAATGAGAATTAGGCATTCAATATTTTTTAACTGATGGCAACTAGTGTGCCTTCAGCTTTGTCAAGTACCTTTTACTAAACTCTCCCTCTTCAAATAAGAAGTGTATTCATGGATTGCTGTTTTAAATCTAATGGGCAACCTCTGCTTTGAAATGAAAAAGCAGATAAGCTTTCTAAGAGTAGAAGTCAGTGAGTAAAACCTAGATCATAAAGTGATCCAGATTTTTTTCTTTCTTTCTTTACTGAACTGCATTAGCTCTCTAGTTACTGGAGTGCTAGAAACCCCAAACATTTGGACACACCTATGGGATCAAAGCAGAACAAAAGTATGTACATCCGAAATTTGGACTTTGAGGCTGGCAAAACACTTACATTTGATGAAATTCTTCAAAACTATATTCTACTCGTGTGCTTGGCAAGGTCTGCAGGCCAGGTAGTTTTCTGCCTCTCCTGCTCAAAAAGATTTCACGAGGCCTCCAAACACCCTCAGCCACTGCACAAACATGGCACAACCACTGCTTGCCTCTCAAACACAAAATCAAGAGTTTGGAGAGGAGATATGTGCAGGTGGCTGTGGTGGCTGCTTTGCTTTGCTGTTAGTTTGGCAGTGTGATGGTTGGATCAGTGACTTGCGGTGGCATTGACTTAACCCTGCCTTGAGGGGATCCAGATCCATCCTTCCCAGGCAGACAGCTCAGCTGACAGCCTTGTCCTTAGCAAGATGAGAGTCATTCTCTTTTTTTTTTGTGGTGTTCATAACTCAGCATTGCATCTTGCATGCACAGTAACTGGTTGCAGTAGATGAAACCTTCTAAAAATGTGAACTTTAAATAATGGGAATCTCAGTGAGTCATTTTTGTTCTAATACTCATAACTCATGGAGTAAGAGGAGATAATGGTGGACAGGCTGTTTTTAATGCCTATTAAACTGTTATGATCATCTAATCAGTCTGGCTCCCTTCTGCATTTTAAAGGAAAAAACAAACAAGCAGACAAACCATTTAGTAGTTTCTGCATGAGTAAAGACTTTCAGGACAGAAGCCTAACTTCAGAGGCTACAACTCAGCCACCTGTAAAGCTCACTCTCTACTTACTATCGAGAAACCTTCAGTTCCATATTCTTTGCATAAGTGACTGCTTAACTTGAAAAAAAAAAAAAAGACAGGTTAAATATCGTATCAAATCACAGTACATCAGTGTTACAATGTGCAAACTGGTTATGGCACATTATTTCTCGCTAGCAAGAACACCTGCAAATGCAAAATTTTTTCTCAGTACAGAATGTCAACAGTACATCTCAGACACCTAATCTACATGAAGCCACTTCTCTTTCCTCATGAGTAGATCTGTCTCCTCTTCTGTAATTAAACCCTTTCTCCTGGGGGAAATTGACCTGAGCAGAAGTGGAAATGCATACTGTATAATAATAAAGTGTATAAACAATAATGTAGTGAAGTGATACCAAGCTGTTTCCCTGGCAAGTTTTGTTTGTTGCTCAAGTTTGCACTAGTTTTTACTTTAGTCTCACAGTTCTTGAGAGCTATTTCTATTTTTGTCACTGTTTCATACAAAATCCAGCTCCCTAGTCCCAATGCTAAGTGAGGAATCTACCTTTTGAAAGACTTTTCTTTCTCTACATAATGAAATTATTCACTATTCCACCATTATGCCCCATTCCTCACAAGAGTGCCACTGCAGCACCCACAGCCTGTATTTTCTGTGTTTTCTTCAGAGTAATAAAAATTGAAGACTTCTGTGTTCCATGGAGTGTCTCCCTATCAGCCAAAGGGAATATCTACTTGCAATTTGAAATGTTAAGAGTTGTACCGATATTAAAAGATTGATCTTGCATATTCAATATTTTGAATAAACTCTGAAACGTGGAGATTTTCCAAAGTTAAGACAATTGACCAAAGAAAATATTAAACGGATAAAGTACAATAGGCTATGTTTTTTTTTTTTTTTAATATCTTCAAAATACTGTAAGGAAAATGCTTTGTAAAATTGATAAGCTCAGTTTATGCATGGATAGGACAATCTGACATTCATTTATAGCAATAATTCAGAACTTCATCACATTGTCTTTTGTTTAGGCGATTAAGGAGTAAGAAATATCATTTGCTGGCAACAGCTCTGCTATGAGTCTGCCAAAACCACAGACATAAGCCCTTGAATTTGTCTCCTTTTGAGCAGAGAACGTTGAAAATATTAAATTCATAGGAAAGAAGAAATCATTAATCACATATTTTGACTGATTTCTGTAGCAGAAAACAATGGTTTAGCAGAAAAACCCTGCAGCCACAGTATTGCAGAGTGGGTTTTGCACCATCTACGACTGGATACATTAAAATTATAACTTGGAGAGATTTGCTTTAAAAACCAGAATGTGTTTGCTCATTTTTACAAACAAGTTTCAGCTAAGGATTTATATTCAAATGAATGTCCTCACAGGGTGGTTTTCATTAGAATTTGCAATATTTCGATTTCTTCCTTACTCTATCAGTAAAATTGCACTTGTCATGATGATTTCGAAGGCGTTTACCTTGTGTTCAGTAATGTGTGTGAGCTACTGCTGCTTTCAGATCCGTGTGGCAATTCTGCAGCTATTGCTGAACATTGGAACACTGCTCATTTGTGAAAACAGACTTACTGAATGCAGTGCAGGTCCTTGGACTTATAACATCTATTAAGGAAATATTTGCAAGTCCAGTCACTGGCAGCTACTGAAACACTGGAAGAACAAACTAGGATGGTGAAATCCTTTACTCTGAGCCTATTTCTACACAGTGATAAGCAAAAGAGGAGCAGGGATTGTTCCTTACCACTGAAGCCTAACAGGATGGATTAGTTTCCCTCAGTAAAGCTGGCAGCTAGTCATCTCCAAAGCCTTCAAAGGTAGGTTTGGGCAGCTGTGTAAGATGGGAAGGAGTGTAAACAAGCATAGCCTCAGCGAAACTGCTCATTTGAACTTCTAAATTTGGGAGCAAACGAACCATCCTCTTAACTGTACTATAGCAAAACAACTCACTGTGGTCCAAAATAAAGCCAGAGGAGCAAGCTAAGGATTAAAGAGTGTGAATGATCAGGGATCAGGTGTTCGAGCCTTCCCCTGCCTCTTTTTGATTTGAAGAGGAGGTGTGCCTTAAGAAGCAGCAAAGCCATCTGCCTCAAATTACTGTGCTATTGATCCTTCTCTGAGAAAGCAGAAAAATTAGAAAGGATGCAGAAGCCCTCTGAAACAAAACCAAGAAAATAAGAGAAATGTCTTGCCATGAGAGTTTTAACTGTGATCTGGGAAACTGAGTCACATCATTTAGGAAAATAAAGAAAGGCAGAGCTGCACAGTTCTGTGCATGTATGGCATGTTCACTGAACCTTAAAACTGAGTAAAATAGCATTAGAATTAAGGAGCTTCCTGAAAATAAAGATGTAAAAGCAAACGAACAAAAAATCCAACCAAAACTTAGTATAGCAACAGTATTGATTGCAAAGTAGTTAAATTTGTGAGAGGTAAGACACTTGGTTTTATTTCCTACAGCAGAATTTTACATTTCCAGTGGCATGTTGATGAAATTTGATCATTATCAGAAGATTTATGAAGAACTTTACGTTTTATTCAGTCCATCACTCAAAATACATTAATCCACAAAAGTACCAACTTATTTAACAAATATTTTTTTGTTGTTTATTTCTAACTTTTCATAGTGAAAACAGACTCTTCTGCTTTTTCTCGTTCAAGAGATTGTTGCATTACTGTTCATCATGTCTTTCTAAAGAAAAAGATGCCACAACACTTAACATTTTGTTTTAATGTTTATAGAAAAAAGTTGTGTAAATCAGTTAAAAAGCTCTAAATAAATAGTTATTTTAAATAGACATTAAATATTAAAAATGCTACAGTAATTGTTTGCCTACATATGGTAGACCCAAATATTATGCCATCATCTAAGAACACTGAAGTGTAACAGTCTTAGAAAGCCTGTTTTTGACCTTTTCAGTGAGGTGAACAGCATATTGCTTTATAAACTTTCTGATGTGAACGCAGTCCAGCTTAATAGGGTGCAATGGGAAAAACAAGCCTGGAAGAAATACAGATGAGCAAACACACAACAAACTTCAGAGAGGCAATTGCAGGGCAATGGCATATTTCCAAGCCACAGGACTCAGCTGTTCTGCTGGCTGGGAACAAGGAGATCAAAAAGATATTCCCCAGCTGAAAGGCTCTTCCTAGAACAGGAGCCAGCCATCGAATGGCCCCTATGCAAGGGAAGCTGACAAAGCTGAGCCTCCGCACCAAATAAAGTTACTCAGGTGTACTTACTTGATGATTTAAAATGTGCTTTTTTTCCTGAAGTAATTTTTTACTCAGTAAGTAGTGCCTTCTCCAAATAGATAGCTTGTTTGTGACTGTGGACCATTATCACTGGAGAGGAGAGAGAGAAAGAGTCCTCATTCAGCAATGTTTTGGGGAACGTCACCTCCCCCACAGGAGAAAGTTGGGGTTATGGTCAGTTATGAGAGTGGTGCATCTGTGAAAAAAGGTGTAGGTAGTTCCAGTTTATGTGTGGGGTGTGAAGGGGATGGCCCAAAGCAGGCAGTGTTAGGAAATTCCTCTTTAACAAGAGGTACTATCTCCCTTTTAATAAAAATAAAGTAATGAATATATCTAAGCAAATAATAACTTAGCCCTGCTTACAAACAACACCAAAAATACTATTTCAAATAGAACATCTGAAATGAAATACTAAAAACTTCTCAAGGGCCTCAAGAATTGGAATGACGAAAAGCACAAAATCAATAGAGAAAATGCATCCTTCATGCCTTACTTATTTTAAGTAGAGTGAGAATCAACCTAAATCAAAATGTAAGAGCACATGTTGCAGAAATTCAAAACACTGCCATCTGAAATGGGATGTGTTTGATATTTTTCTTAAAGTATTCTTTAAAAAATTGGTAAATTTATTTTTGGAAGTATTTTTTGTCTCATTGAGTTAGAAGAGTGAGCCTTAAACAGTATACAGCAATTTTTCTTTTTTCTAATGAGCTCCTTATTTTTTTCTCTCTGATCACAAACACATGTTAATCCAGGATGAACATAGCAAAATAAAAATGTTGAAGAAATAGGATAAAATTCTCAAAAATTTAAGGAACAGTGCCCCTGCTCTTACTGACTTTCACTGGTAGCACATCCTATTTACTGAGAGAGGAGACCTGTTTCCAACTTTTTATGTGTGCTATATGCAGGAAGTTTTAAAGTATTTAGTGATGTCAGCTTCCTATGAGATCAGTTTGTCTTTATTAAAAATGCCTAAGAAGATTAAAGCATAGAACATACACAACAGATTATCTGATCTGAAGTGTTTTATTTATTAGTTTGCTTTGTTTCCAGGCTTGTTTGAGCCTGACTTGAATTTTTTTTCATTCTTCTAACTGCTGGAATAAAGATATATAAATACACACATGTATAAATTCCTGCAGAGAACAGTGCTCAGAAATTCTTTGTTTAGTGGAGTGTTTCCATTGCGACCAACAGCTGTTGGTTTGACAGCAGATTTTTCTTTTTGTTTAAAGGTTCGAAAAGTATATAACTATAGCTAACTTAAATGATTTATTTGTTTTATTACTCTTACTCTTTTATTCTGAACTGTGGAAGCTGGTAAGAACAATTCCACAGGGGAATATTAGTGATACCTATTAATATGCTATGTGAAAAACGTATGAGTTTGATCATTTTATACAAACATATTAATCATACAGGAATGTGCATGTACCATCTGGCACAACATATGAAGTCTGAGAGAACAGGGTGTGATATTTTTACTGTTAAAACTCCATACATGTAGAAACGAAGACTACTCATACTGACATAAATTAGTGCATTTAATGATACAAATGACTGAATGATAATGGCTCAGTGATTTTTCTTTGTAGAGTGTTCTCAGCGACCGTTATATGTTTTGGGGAGATATCACTGACTGATTGTTTGCTGAATCATTTGCAATGTTAATTGCATGAACACGATAGCTCTCTTCATGATGGATAAGAAGTTGTTGACAGGAAGGCCTTTTCCAGTGACAGAACACCCTTTCCACAGAGAACTGATTTTTCCGTCAGCAGTGCATTCACTAAAATGGCCCTGTCTAATGGCTTTTGGTAATTGCACTAAAAAGATTTCAAAATAGAATGAAAAAAGGCAAAAATCTAGCAGGACTTTGTAGGCTCTTTGGTTTTGTCTTTTTTTAAAAAAAAAAAATAATTCCGGTTTGTCTCGGAATCATAAACATAACAGAGACATAAATGCTCAAAAAAAAAAAAAAAAGAAACAAAATGCTCTCAGGCTGACAAAACAAACAATTTTTCTCACCAGGATCAGGTTTAAGTTAGTGACAATGAAACAAAACAAAGACTTTATCATCGTGATCTAACCACCTTTGAACAGATGTCCAAAATGTTTTAATTGCGGTTGACTCTACATTGTGATGAAGAGCTAGTCTAGGCAATACCTCCAAGATCCCATTACAGCCTTGTTTTCTACAATTTCTTGAAACTGAAAACAAGCAAATCTTTAACAAAGTTCTGCATGTTCTTGGCCAGACACATTTTATTTTAGTATGTTTTCTAGATGTTTCAGATAGTGTGGTGATGTAAAAAAGCACTGTGACATCTGCACTATCTCATATTTTTCTCTTGAACAAAGCAGTCTCAGAAGTAGAGCCAGGAATATTTTTCTCATCCACCTGATGCTTAACTCAGTTTCTCTCTTTCCTCTTCACTTTTAATCAGATATTTCTGGTACTGATGGGGGAAGGAAAGTACTTCCACTGTCAATATTCATCAGTTGAGTGGAGACATAGAGCAGGACTTACCTTGGCTAAGTACAAACTGTGCATCAGATGTGTCAGCACAGGTGACAGTCACTATAACCTGCAACTATTTGATCCTGGAGGTAAATGGGTAGAGGGATGCTGTGCAAAAGGTTACATGGACTGCATGCTGTATTCTACTCATGACCTTGACGTCATTGCTTACTCAAATTAAGAAAGCACCAATCCCTGATGTTTCACATAAGCAACGATGAAAGGATGCAGTTTGTGCAGTAAACAAAACCAATATGCTGCAGTGTTAAAGCTGGGGTACAATACATGATAAGCTGGAGTGGTCAGAGCACACTGATGAGCATTTTGTGAGCAACTTGGCAAAGAGGAGTTTTAACAAAACATTAGGAGAACATCTTTGTTCCTTCCAAGTATCACGAGGTGGTAAGCCAACGCTTTTCAAATTTTAAATTAAACAGAACTGTGTTTCACTTCAGTTGTGCTCTTTCAATTAGGTCTCTGCGCATAATCGGTTGTACAGCTGTGACACAAGAAAACCCTTGCATCTAAATTTGTAAGAGAAAGTCTTTCTTGTGGTCAAATGGAGAGTTCAAACCTCAGTGAAACTAAAGGGAGTAAAAGTTTTCTTGTGTGACCAAGCAGTTTTTAGCTTTCATGGGCTGGATGCCTGCTAGAGAATAATCCTTGTCTTTTCATGGCAGAATGTGGGGTACACTTACATCATTTTCCAGAAATCAGTGGTTGGATATGTGTGCTTTTCACATATTAACTTAGTATTACAAAAGTACCTGCCATATACATGCCTACATGCGACACGTTCACAAGGTAAGTGAATGGAATAAGCAGCATGATATTTATTCAACTATCCTGTACGAAGGGTTAATTCTATAAGAAAGGTGAGTTGGAGAATGATCCTCTAATATTGTTATAGATGATATAATTGTAAGTAAACTAATTTTGTAAAGCAAGCTAAAATAAATGCACAAGTCACCGCCTCTGGTAGAAATGGTAGTTTCAGAATGTCGCAGTTAGTATGCTTTAAATCAAGTAAGTCAACAAATACAGTATTTTTTTTTTGTTCCCTCACTTCATCTAGTATCTTTGGCAGCCTTTACAACACCAAAGTTGAGTGTATCACCTATGCCTGTGTATGCGTTCTTGCACACAGTCACATATACACACATTTTGCATGTATAGTAGATTTGTGTTCAAGGGCTGGAGAAAGGCAGAAGTTCCAATCCCACACATTTTTTCACCTCGCCATGTTTATTTTTTTCATCACCTAAGAGTTCCTGTTGCTTCTTCTAGTGAACATTTTCCCAGAGATTCAGTGACAGTTTTTTTCAAATACAGAAGCTTTATTTCTCCTGTGAGTACTTAAGAGCTATTTGAGAACATTTCTGTCTAGAGTTATTGTGATGTTATGAGCAAACTGATTCATACAGTTGGTTTATTAACTTTGTGCACTCTCTTTCCTCTTAAACCAGCTCCAGTTTCAGACCTATTCATAGCCAATCAAGGCTGTTTATCATAGTTTTTCAAATCAACATCAGGGAAATGTAGTTTTCAGTCTTCAAAATGGGAACAAATTAGTTAAAAAAAAAAAAGTCTGGCTTAATTTTGTAGTTCAATATAATAAGAAAAATTAGAAACTGAAAAAGGAGCCATTTCTTTACAGAAAATGTTAGAAGGGTAGAATTTCTTTCCTTACTGTCTGAGAATCAGTAAGGAGAGACATTTGTTCTTTCAGATCATCTGGGACTGAAAAAGTTCAGCAGGAACTGATTTGTGGGTGAATGGTATGATATCACAGAGATGACTGACTAAAGAAACAGAATTTACAATCTTTTTAATGGAAATCAATGGATTGAAACTAATTATACTTTGACTACAATTTTTAGATATCCCACATCTGAATAGCCTTTTGATTACCTCTTTTGTCTCTGAATAAAAGTTACAAATGCCTTAGTAGGCAGATAATAAATTACCTAGCTTTGTTTATCTCAGTGGAAGTTCCTCTCCATTCCCTGAAATAATACCTTGTGACTCCTTGGTGAGCTGCAGCAGATATTTTTTCAGGTCTTTCTGTGAATCAGAGGGATAATGGGATCTTTCTTTCTACCTATTAAATAACAGTGAGTATGTCACACTTAACTAACAGAAGAGTTGACCATGACTACATAATAGTAGTATTTGTCCAGCCTGGATAAAAATATGATTATTATTCATCATTCAAAGAAGAGAGCATGTATTAACTGTTCAATTATATTGCTTGGGAGCTTGGGATTTTTCAACATCTCAATTTCCAAAATAACATCCAGAGTTTGCCAAAATTAGTGGTAGATTTCTTCTCACCCTCAAGAGGATTCTTCATGTAGATGTCTGATATAGAAACCAAAAAGTGAGAAATACTTATCTGTACACTTTTGTGCTGTGGCATGGAATTGCTGTAATATGGAAAAGCTCAAAATGAACAGAGTGTTCATAGTTCTCATGATTGACCTAGTGATTGCTGTGATTGAACTCCGTATTAAAATCTTGATAGATTTTGCCTTGCAAAGGTCAGTTGGACTGCATAACAATCATTCACAAGAAAAATAAACTAAATAATTTTAAAAAAGCATCCAGAGGATCACATGTTCTACTGACAACGAGACCTGTGCTGCTAAATCACTTAAAGGACTTAGAGAAATCTGCACTTTACTGTTGCATGGTTAAAATGCTGTCTTTAAACCTGAATTTCTCTGTATTCCTTATAGCTATGTCAAAAGCAGCTTGCACAATTTGTCTTGAATGCTTTTAGTTGGGGTGCTCCCTGTCAAGGACTGACCTCCTGCAGCCTTAGCACAATTGATAAAGTTGTTGAGTTGCTAAACTCTTACTATCGAGGAATCTGAAGTATTTTCCAGCTAACCTGCCTTTAGGAGCCTTAGTTGGATCATTGCTGACTTTAGTGGCGTTAGTTTAATGAAGAAGGAAACTACTGTCATTTTCCTGTCTCTAAAGCTCAGTCATTACTCAATTACAGAGGTCTAAATCAGATGAATCCATATTTTTCTTCATCCCTTAATTAAAACGTTATAGAAGGAAGCTCAAATCTTAAAATTGTTCATATTAGTATTGTTAGGATTTCTGTAGTTCAACACCCTGACTCTTCTTCCTAGACTTTGTATATAAGTGTGTTTGCACTGTAAGGCTGCATAAATAACAGTCTCTTCATTCCTCATGCCTATCATCTATCTTTCCCTTTTCTATGAACAATTTGAATGTTAAACATCACACGAGTCTTACCAAACACTGATTTCTTGCATATATGCAAACATTGTCTCATTATTTTCTAATAATATTAATATAAAGGTGAAGTCAATTAATGTGAAGTCAGCATTTATTCCTAAATGTAATTCAGATCAATCTTTAGTGAATTCTAGAAATTTCAACAAATTGCAGCACTGGTGAACATGCACTTACATATCAAGTGTGTAAGTATGGTTGATTAGGTTCTGGACACTTGCAGGAAAATGTTCTACTGGGATCACTCCACTGGAGTTATGCTGTTGAAGAGTAGTCTTGACCTTGCAGAATACAAGAACAAGTTTTCCTCAGCTTTTCTCTGTCTTGGTTCTGTTAAGTCTCCATGTAGACAAACTCCTTAACCATCGAGAAGCTCACCATAGGCTACTCTAATTTAAAATGTTTTGGGTTCTTCTGACAAGGAAGTGGAGATATATATCATATTCCTTCCCACCTCATGTCCTCCTAAAAATCATCAAAATTATCAAGGGAAAGTTCTAGTCCGTAGTAATAAAGTAATGACTTCCCACACCTTGAGTATAAAAAATGAAAGCACTCTAAAATTCACTGAGAAAACAGAAACTAAATGAAAAAGAAATCAGTCATTAAAACTTACTTGGCATTTTGATTATACGGCTTAAAATTCAGAGATAGTAGGTATGACCTTAAAACATCCAAAGTGGGTATGTATTGCCATGTTTTTTCAAACTTGCAAGATTTTTTTAATCTTAAATGCTGAAATTCTACACTCAAAAAAAAAAACAGCCAACATCTAGCAATTTTGATTCATACGCAGGTTCCTGCTCATTTCGTTGCAGCCTTTGAATCTACATTTTTCCTTAGAGAAATGCATGAAAAATACTGATAAAATTCTTAATAATCTTCTTACCCTTCCTTAAGTTGGATCTTCTTACTGTTTTACCAATAATTTTACCAATCTCTTTGTTTTTCTGAAAGAATGAAATATCCTCTTTGAAAAATCTAACAAAGACTAAGATACATGGTAATAAAAAGCAATAGCTTTTTCAAATTTTGAAGAACTAAGAGGTTCCAACCTTTTTTTCTTTTTTTTTTTAGTATCAGATTTGTTGGCCACTGCCTTGTAGAGCCTCCTTCATTCTCCCCAGTCCAAGGATGTGTTTCAGAAAGCTCAGAGAGCAATGGAGCTTACAACTTTGCTACTTAGAAAACTTGGGGCACAGAAGTGAGAGTCTCTTCTGCCAATGGAGCACAAAGAATAAAGCAGAGAGTGTCTGATTATTCCACGGAAGCAATTTATGTTTAGGGCAGTAATAATTCAGTTCAGCCAGCCTATCTCTATGTTTGTTTCCTTTTTATATTGTCCTTTTAAAATTATTATTTTCTTTGCAGTAGCAAGTGCTATACAGTAAGTGTAGCAATCTGGCTATGGAGTCCTCTCAGTCCATGATGAGGTACTTAATTAAAGTGACAATAAGTCAACAGCTTGCTCAGAATCCAAGTGCTGAGAACTTTTCATTCTGAGCACAGAATATAGCATGTCACTTGTAAAGACAAGTAATTTTGCATGCCTATATCATCCTTTATAATTTGAATATACACCAGAGTTTTAGACACCTTCAAAGCATGTATTCATCTGAGCTACTTCTGACAGAATGTTCATCCAAATCACCAGTAATGTGCACAGTGCCATACAACCACAGGCAGCACTTCCTGGGTGCTCAGTCTTCATTTCTTTGACTCTGTATTTCTAGTTGTGAAGAAACAGGGTTTTGAACAAGATTGGCTTGTCACTCTTTCTCTGAATTATGTTTAGTTATTTCCCTTGCTGCCCAGATTTGTTGTAAACATTTCTGTACTGAATGCTTTTAATTCATAGATGCTGTTCTGAACGCAACTGAAATTCTCCCGGGGCTAGAGAACACAGCGTTTTTCCACACAAACTGTCTTGTACAATGTTGGTTTGATTGGAAATAGGTATTGTGGCGTTTTAGGCATAGACCCATTTGCACTACATAGGCCAGCTCTAGTGTTGTGAGTAAAGAAATTGGAAATACTGGATTGCTATATGGCAGTAAAAGTTGATTTCAGACATAAATATTTGAAATTATGCACCTTAATAATCCATCCATTTTTTGGACCCCAATACAAAAAAGATCCAAACTCAAACAAGTTTAACAAGGAGCCACTAATATGGTTGGGAGCTGGAGCATTTGTCCTACAAGGAGAGAATGAAGTAGCTGGACTCATTCAACCTCAAGAAAAGATGGTTTGGAGGGACTTAGCAGGCCTCCAGTGACTTATTGAGATGATGAAGTCAGGTGCTCTACAGCAGAGCAAGAGATGACAAGAGGCTACCAGCACAAGCTGAAGAACTGATGTTCAGAAGACAGTAAATTAAGTAGAGGAGAAATTTTTTGCCTTGTGAAGATGGTCAGGCAGTAGAACAGGTTGCCCAGAGAGCTCGTGCAGTCTTCAACTTCAGGGGTGTCCAAGTCTCAGCTGAATAAAGCCCTGAGCAACTTGGTCTGATCACAGCTGAAAATTGGATTAGATACCTCCTGAGGTCCCTTCCAATTTGAGTTATCTCAAGATCCTATAGAGTTTAGGCACCTAATTGCTCTCACTAGTTCACCTTATTAAGTCAATAGATTTCATGTGCACTGAAAAACAAGCCACATGCTTAGATAAGTAAATACAGTTTTCAAAAAGTTCTGTAATGGTAGGTGCTTCTGCAAACTTTCTAGCTGCATTTTTTAGGTTCCTTAATTTCTTAAAAAAGCCCAGAACGTAGACCCCCAAGACCTGGAAGTCACATGTTGTTTAACAAGTTAACTCCCATGTGATTTGGTTTTCCTGTTTTCCGGTGACGTTGGAGTGTTGTCTAATGTAACAGAATGGTCCGAATGTGATATGTGACTGTTATTATTACTATACTAGACTTCCATGAAATGTTTTTAAACATGTTTGCTTTTTTTCCCCATGGCTTTAAAGCCTCAAGTTTAGCTTTGTCTGTGCTGCTAGATATTAAGCACTATTACTTGAAGGTTTATATTAAGTCTTATTTTTGCTATATACTTCCTCAGGGGAAACAAAAACTAAAATTGTCTGCCCACCTTGTCCTGTTCATCTCCATCTCAACTCTTTTCTTTACCAGACCTGTGTAATGATGCTCCAGTAGTCACTTGCCATGAAGTCTCCTTATGATAGCACTTCCTGCCCAAGTTACACCACTGGCGTGTGAGTACACTGTAAGTGTCTAATGAAATAATTATTTTTGTGCAAGTGCACACATTCCTTGTACTGATAACAGAGGTGGAGACTGAACTGTACTAACTGTACATGGAGACTTGCAGAAGGAGGTCCTGTGCGTTTAAATACAGGTAAAGAGGCTCTTCCTCTGAAGACCTAAAGCACTGCCCGTTCACTGGCTGCACTGGAGGCTTTCCAGGAATTGCCTTCACAAATATTGTTTCTCTAAGGACCTACTATTTAAGCGCAGGCTGGATGTCTACATGAGGCAGAGCTCTCATTAGGTTCAGATGCCAGATAATAAAAACTGTTATTTAGTAGCAGAGACTTTTTCTGTTATTTATGTTAGTAGAGGCAGTAAGCGTTGTAGCCAGGAGTTGTCTCCTGTGTCTTCTCACCAAATCTAACCTGCACTTTAGAGAAATCCTGTCAGACAGTTGTTCAGGCCCTAATCATCACCCTTTTCCAAAGAGGACACTGACCAAAGAGCCTTTACTGATGAGCACTTAGTGGGGAAATGTCAGAAGACACTGAAATTTGTTTCTCTGTACAGGGAGGATGGCATAATCCAAGTGTTAAAATTAGGATCTGCTCCTTAGAGAAATTCTGTCATTTCACCTTAGGTTGGCTTTTATTCTTCCGTTTTGCTTGAAAGTCTCTGTAAAAGGGCACCTCACCTTTTAATTATTTACTCTAAAGTCTTCTTGATTCTCGTTTAATGGAAACACATAGCTCTTCAAAAATGAATTAACTCTTTATCATAGACTATCATGAGGTCATCTCCATAGTAATTAATTTAAGAGAATGGCATTCACCTGGCATATAATATAATTATGCTTTAATATTGAAGTTGATCTTTGCAACTAATCAAAATGAATTAATAAAATATATTTTATTAAAGCTAAGCAGGGTATTATTATTATTATTATTATTATTATTATTATTATTATTATTATTATTATTATTATTATTATTATTTATTATTTTTATTACTACTACATGGATCTCAAATTCTTCATTTTTTTCTGGTGGCAAATACTCAGTTTACTTTTACATGAAGTGTTAAGGACATGGACCAGTTGGAGAGGGTCCAGAGGAGGGCCACGAAGATGATAAGAGGGCTGGAGCACCTTTCCTATGAGGACAGGCTGAAAGAGTTGGGGCTGTTCAGCCTGGAGAAGAGGAGGCTCCGGGGTGACCTTATAGCGGTCTTCCAGTACCTCAAGGGGGCCTACAGGAAAGATGGGGAGAGGCTGTTCAGGAGGGCCAGTTATGATAGGACAAGGGGTAATGGTTTTAAAATAGAGGGAGGTAGGTTCAGGTTGGATATTAGGAAAAAATTTTTTACTATGAGAGTGGTAGAACACTGGAACAGGTTACCCAGAGAGGTGGTGGATGCTCCATCCCCGGAGACGTTCAAGGCCAGGTTGGACAAGGCCCTGAGCAACCTGATCTAGTTGGAGATATCCCTGTTCCTTGCAGGGGTGTTGGACTAGATGACCTTTGAAGGTCCCTTCCAGCCCTAACCATTCTATGATTCTATGATTCTATGTTCTTAAGACCATAGTGATGTCAGAGTGGTTTGTCTGTATTTTTCAAATTAGAAAACCATTCAAAGAACATAAGCTATAGTTGACTACTATATGCATTTTTAAACCTGCCTAGTTATTAATATATAGCAGTAATATATAACAATAACCATTATTATGCTAGTTTTACAGAAAGCGAGTTAACGATATCTCATCCCTAAGATGTTAGCATGGGGCTAAGATGTTTTTTTTTTGCTAAATTATTTATTCTAAAACCAAAACAAAGTATCCCTTCAGACAAAAATTTGTTTCACTGATCATGTTTTTTCCAAAGCCTTCCCCAAAGTAGGTGTAATGGACTCTATTCACCCGGATCTTATCCTCCATTGGTTGCACACAGTTTGTTGATTTCTTCGAATTCACAAAGCTGCCCATTGGTTTAGTTTCTGTCTCCAGATTCTTTACTCTCTCAGCAATCCTAAATACTGCTCCTTATTATTCTTACTAACTGAACAACAGGCCAGCCTTGTAATTCTTGCCTTGCTCTCAGTCTAATCAGGTCACTATTTACAGATACACACACTGCTACTTGTACTATATATATTCACAAATATAAAACCATATATAGAATCATAGAATTACAGAATGGTTTGGGTTGGAAGGGACCTCAAAGATCATCTAGTTCCAACCCCTCTGCCATGGGCAGGGACACCTTCCACTACATCAGGTTGTGTATATGTCATACAAGTATCTATAAATCTATGAGAACAGTTATTTAAAAGTATGTATGCATATGTGCATATATTCTTATATTAATAAACTGGGGATGGCACAGGTAAAATTTGACAATGTGAATATTTGTATTTATCAAATGTAACCTATAGAGACAAAAAAACATATGTTTTTTGTATTTAAAAAGAAAATTAGAGAAGATAATGTTTTAGATAAACCAAGTTAGCAAATTAGAACCGTGTTTCAAGCAAGTTTGCTCAGGGATTTCATGAGATATCTCTTTCCCAGAACATGATTTCACACACTGGCAGGACAAGCTGATGCCAATAGAAAGCCATGCAACTGATGTTTTGATAAATCATATCTCAGAATCAATCATGTATGCTTCACTCACTGCACTTCCAGAGAAACTGGAAGAAAAATGCTACTGGAATTATGTTTTATTTCCAAACAAAAGATACACAAAGATTTGTTTAAACAAACCAAGGCCTGGGTTATGACTTCATTATGATGATTATGATTTCCCAAAATCAACTATAAAGTCCATTACAGTAATTTATTAGATTTTGGTTTATGATGCAACTCTGGATCTTCTCAGAAGAAAACTAAACTATGTATTTTGTGTTTAGGCAAACACAGTCCATTATTCCTTCATTGTAGTGTTTACTTTTTACTGATTTTGCACACTGAGACTGAAGAATACCATTAGCCAGAAAGAAACAATGTTAGCTGTATGCTATTTCCAATCTCTCCAGAGATGTGTATGTGCTTTGGAAAAACTAGGTTTTGAACTTCTTGATAACTCTGACAGCCCGTACAACAGACAAGAATAAGTGACTGGAACTAATAGCTGAACATATTTGCAATGTGAATAAAAAGTGGAATTTGTGGAGAATTTCTGTACAGATACAATATGGGCCATTTTGATAACTTTTTCATTTTTTCTACAGCAGTGCTGTTTTTTCCATCATATAGTAGTAACTGGAAAACCCTGATGTTTAACTATTCCGTATATAATTGCTTTCATACTTTTTCATTCCTTTTATTACAGAAACTGCATCTCTGTAATAGACTAAAACCAAAAAAGAGCTGCTACATGTTGCAAATATTCTGTTCTCATCTCTCTATACTATTTTCGGTATCTTCTTTCTTTTTGTTTGTTGTAAAGATCTGTTTGCTGGAATCTCTAGTAAAGTGAAACGGGTGGTTGCCTGAAAAACACATAAGAACTAGGACATTTTGCACAATACTCAAGGACTGTTTATCAGCTGTTCACTGTCAGACAAAAAGGACATTTCCAGTAAGTTCCAGAGAGGTCTGTCTTGGTGTGGTGTTATTGAATAATTTCGTTAACGACTTTGACCTCTCATTAGAATTGATTTGTAAAATTTATGGACGTCTTCCTGCATAACAAGTACTGCGAGACAGGGTGAAAATCCACAATGTCTGTGCTAAATTAGAGAGATGGTTTGATATCAGCAAGAATAAAGTAGTGCAGACAAAAGCGAAGTGCTTCGCGTAAGAAAGGAGAAATGAAATGCGTAAATACAAAATGGGGACTCATTGTCTCAGCAGCATTACTGCAGAAAAGGATCTGGGAATAATAATTACCACAAAATGAATAAGAGTCAGGAATATAATGCTGCAGTAAAAAGGAAAAACAAAAGCCACAAAAAAATCATGTCAATCCAGGATACATTAACAGCGACATAAACTGTGTGAAGGAATAATATCCATTCAAACGCACCTAGTACCAGAGAGGCTTTATGAAGAGTACTGCGTCCACTTTTAGGTGCTGTACTTTAGCGAGCAGGTCCATGTGTTGGAGATGGGCATACAAAGGCAACAACGAAAGGGAAATCAGGTTAGAAAACCATCCAAAGAGTGGAAACTAGAAAAAAATTGAGTTTAGTCTGGAAAAGAGAAAGCTAATGGAGAATATAACAAGTTCAAACCACATTTTAAAGAGGAGAAGATGTTGAGTTGTCCTCCATGTTCCCTGAATATGAAACAAGAAATAGCTAATGTAATTTACCATAGTGAATGGGCAAGCAAGAGATAGAAGAAAGAAGATTTTAAAAAACATGGTAGATTTGTGCTGAATCATGTAGATTCACATGATCCCTTTCTCTAGCCTCAAAGTAAATATGTTCATGAGGTCTCCTCTGACTGTGCCTTCTCTCTGTGAAAGAAATTTGGGGCCATCAGAGGAAGAAAGTAATTTTTACTTTCCCATAATGAGGCAAAAAAACCCCAACCCCTAAACATGCAAATTGATTTTTGGGTCTCCTGAATGTTTAGATAAGGAGGTTTTAAGCAAGAATTTAGTAACAAGCATTAAGTTGCCTGCTTATACAGATTTTATGAGGTTTCATATAAATGAAATAATGAGACCATTTGATGAGATGGCTATACAGTTATGATACCAACAAAATTGAAAATTCCAATGAAATTCCAAATAAATAGCTCCTGGATTGGATAGAGGGAAGTTGTGTTTAAGTAGTTCGACTTGTTTGCCTCATCAGAAAGGAGACTTACAGACAACCTGATTACAGAGTACACATACTTCCATGGAAAAATTTATGGAGCTCTGGGATGTGGTATTTGCACAGGTTAATTCTCAGCCCAGGACCTTTCTTCTAAAGGCTTTTTCTCCAATCTGTACAGAAAGATAGTATGCTCATGGGGACAGTCAGAGCAGAACACAAACTTCTGGTGCTCTGAATTGCTCCCAGGAGGGTCCTATCTCTGCCTGGAGACAGAACCCAGGGAGACTACCTCCCTAGGGTACAGTTAGACTCGCTGACTACCATCCTGAATGTCTCCCTAATTCAGCAGCTGACAGCTGAAAGCAGAAGACAGACAAATTCACAGTTTCAAGCAATGACAGTGATTAAGCTTTGGAAGATGCTGTAAGGGAAGCAGCATATCTATTGCTATTTTTAAATCAAAGCCAGATCTCTCTCTGAAAGTTTTGCATTAGTCAAACAAGGCATGATTCAATCAAACAAGGGTTATTGGTCTCACTACAGGAACAAGTGTTTGAAAGGGAGTGGGCTATGATTTAAGAGGGTGATCTAATGGCTTAAACAGGAGCTAAAAATTGTCTTACATGAGCAGTAAGAAACGTGTAATAGTGTCTATGACTCAAAAATAAGATAATTTCAGTCTCCCCTTCGATTTACCTTTTTTGTTTCTTTCTAGGCCTAAAGCAGGAAAAAGATCTATTTGTTGACAAACTAAATTATTTGTGGTTTTAAATAGCACCATATGTCTATAAAAAGCACTGATGGGACCTGATGAGAACAGTTCATGACATTTTATCTCCTTAGCCTCTCTTTATCTCCCTTTATTGAACTGACTTAATTTGCATTTCCCTTATTTCTATTCTTACACCTACTAAAGAATTAAAACTTTATAAAAAGATCAGTATTTTAACAGTATGTGCAGTGGCAGTCAAAAATCAGGTTTTTAATCTCTTAGGGAAAAAAATGAAAGCACAGCAACCTGTAAATTCTAGCCTACCTTCCTTTCCTTGTCTGCTGTAAATTTTCTGTATTGCTTTGAGCAGTTTTAAGGGTAAGACCACAGAAAGGGCTTTTCAACACAGACATTTTTTAGAAGCTGTTATTTGTCTGTATGATCCTGCTTACTAAGTAAAATTTCGTACAAAGTCATTAAAAAGACAGGGTACACATGCAAATGACAGAGCAAATACTCAGCTTGGCCTCTGTTATAAAGGTGATGATACTAGTTGCAGTCTTGCACCTAAACGCTTGCTCTCTACTACAAGAGGAAACAGCTGCATTCTCACACAGTGTATTTTGTGATGTAAAAGAGCTTTGTATTATTCTGGGCAATGGACTTGAAAAGAGCCTTCCTTTCCTAAATTAAACTGACAGTACTTGTGAGAGAAATACGTTGGAGACAGTATGAGGAATTTTCTTGCTGTGAAAAGATAAGGAAAGAGGGAAGAATTCAATAACCAGTTGTCAGTAAAATTTGCGTACTGAAAAAGACAATTAGTGTCCTGAATTTCTACCATGATTGGAACTTCATGTAAGGGAAAAAAATAACTTTAATGTACTGAAATATAATGAAAATATAGTCAAAAGTTTTACATCCCGTTTTAATTGCAGTGGAGTTTTGTGAAAATATTTAGAACATGCTTTAATTTTGGATTTGTTCTGTTCCAATGACACAGAATGAAAAGGGAGGGGTTTTTTAGGTGCCAGAAAAAAGTTGTGTATTCTGCAGGAATATCGTGACATTTACAATTTTCAAAGTTTTTACCATGATCTGTTCAAGTTAGAACAGCCTTAAAGCCCAGTCTGTGTTTAGCTCATATCACCATAAATTGGGAACAACTCCATCAAAGTTAATGAAAATGCACATCTATAAAATGCCCTGTGATTGAGACATTTCAGTCAGAATCCAAACATCAAGTCATCTCTATTTCAACAAAGATAAGATTAGAAGATAAAATTATCAAATTATATCATCAGTACTTCCTTCTGCTGCAGCTGAAGTCTATAATTAAACAAACACCAGACAAACAAGGGACATTTTACTCTGGAATAATTACTTTTCCCTGCCAAAGCTATTTTATTCATAGATTTTTGTTTTTTTTTACTGTCAAGTATAGTCTTTTTGGTAAACTATCATCTTGAGAATTATGAATTCATTGTAGTCTTGTTTTCCAATATTAAGCTTAAAGTTGACTTTATATCTTACTGAAGAACATTGCATTGAGAATATGTATCCATCCACTAGTTCTTTTCTCCATCTGAGAAACCAGATATCTTATTTTTTCTGGGGAGAGGTCAGAGTATATGTGCCTGATGTGAAGGTGGAAGAATAACTCCCAGTATCTTCTGTCAGTTCATCAGCTTGTCATGGGAGCTGAATCAATGCAGACTAATGGCAAAAGAAAAGAATGTGATTAACTTCCACCAAGACCAGAAGTAAGTCTACTAGACAATAGTTGTTTCTTATTGGGACAAATGTTTATTTACACTTCTGACAAAGTTCTGACAGCATAAAATAACCTGAAAATGAGTGAAACTGTGACAACTTTAGTGCCCCTTCACTTGAACAGAATTGGTGTAATTCATACAGGTGAGATCCAGGCTCTTTGAAGGTCCATCTGCCTTCGGTACTCACAGGAAACCAAATTTATAGTTTTTTACCATCTCAGTAACTGGAATGTTTTAATCTCATAGAATCATAGAATCATAGAATGGTTAGGGTTGGAAGGGACCTCAAAGATCATCTAGTTCCAAGCCCCCTGCCATGGGCAGGGAAATCCTCCACTACACCAGGTTGCCCAAAGCCTCATCCAACCTGGCCTTGAACACTTCCCGGGATGGGGCATCCACAACTTCTCTGGGCAACCTGTTCCAGTACCTCACCATCCTCAATGTAAAAAATTTCTTTCTTATATCTAACCTAAATCTGCCCTTTTTCAGTTTAAATCCGTTGCCCCTTGTCCTATCACTACACACCCTTGTAAAAAGTGCCTCTCCAGCTTTCCTGTAGGCCCCCTTTAGGTATTGGAAAGCTGCTATAAGATCACTGCAGAGCCTTCTCTTCTCCAGGCTGAACGGCCCCAACTCTCTCAGCCTGTCTTCATAGCAGAGGTGTTCCAGCCCTCGGATCATCTTCGTGGCCCTCCTCTGGACTCGTTCCAGCAGCTGTATGTCCTTCTTGTGTTGGGGACTCCAGAGCTGAACACAGTATTCCAGGTGGGGTCTCACGAGAGCTGAGTAGAGGGGCAGAATCACTTCCCTCGACCTGCTGGCCACGCTCCTTTTGATACAGTCCAGGATATGGTTGGCTTTCTGGGCTGCCAGTGCACATTGCCAGCTCATGTTGAACTTCTCATCCACCAGCACTCCCTAGTCCTTTTCCTCAGAGCTGCTCTCAATCCATTCTCCGCCCAGCCTGTACTTGTGCATGGGATTGCCCCGACCCACGTGCAGGACCTTGCACTTGGCCTTGTTGAACTTCATGAGGTTCTCACAGGCCCATCTCTCCAGCCTGTCAAGGTCCCTCTGGATGGCATCCCTTCCCTCCAGCATGTCCACAACACCACACAACTTGGTGTCATCTGCAAACTTGCTGAGGGTGCACTCAATCCCACTGTCCATGCCTCCAACAAAGATGTTAAATAGCACTGGTCCCAGTACCGACCCCTGAGGAACACTACTCATCACAGGCCTCCACGTGGACATTGTCTATGTTGAAAGAAGAAACATAATTTGAGTTTTCCTGAGTATGTATGGATGTATTACGGATACAGCCCTAATATCATTTCCCTGGTTGCTACATGAAAATAGGAAAAAAGCTCTGATTGTCTGAGGAGCTATATCCTTCATATGCATGTAATTATAATGGATTAAGCACGTATATCTATTATAGTTTCACTGTATACTAAAACCATCTACTTGAATATTCAGCTTCCATCTTCTGTCAAGACTGAAGTCAGTTTAAAGGATAATGCTGATAAGACCTCAGACAGGATAATGAGAATAGCACTGAGTACTTGAAAACGTCATCACAAACTAGTTTAATGTAAAGATTATCAAGAAATGCCATCTCTTCAAAATGAACAAAACCAAAGAGACTATGACACAGTGTATAGAGGATAAGAGATTTTATTTTTTTCTTTTAAAAGGGTAGACATTTCTACTGAATGAATAAGGAACTACTGAAAATTTATAAAGTGGTTGTGCAAGATAAGTACACAGGACTGAATGAGAAAAACAACAGGCTGGTTAAAAAGGCAGAAAAAAATCCCCGTAAGAAATATAGGATAATACAAAGAGAAACTCTGCTAAGAAACATTTTGAACCCCATTCCCTTCTCTTCTTTGTTTTTTTTTGTTTTTTTTTTTTTTTTTATTCACCAGAAGAACTTATTAAAACATTTGTTGAGATAATTTTGAAGTAGTCTGATATGGAAAAGGAGGATGACTCTAAAATGTTAAAATATTATAAATATTATCATTGGCATAACAGCAAAACAAAGGAGCCGGAAGATAATCTTTGGTTAAATTATTCTCAGGAAGGCAATAATATTGAGTTCCAGATATGTGTTTCCAGAAAGTTATACATTTACTTACTTAACTAGTCAAAATGGGAAAATTGTAAACTATATTTTAGCATTTACATTGCTTAATAAAACAGCTGGTTCCTTAGATAAGTATTAGCAGAAAACTACATTTTATATTAGCACCACTACAACAGAAGTGAAAAATACCTCCAATGCCACATCTTTATATTGAGATATATAAACCTGTGTTGCAAAACAGAGTAATGTTGAAGAAAAACAAAGACAAAAGAAATCAGAAGAATTGTACATTAGTGTATAAATAGTCCAGAAAATTAGAATTATGTGATAACAGTGGTAGGAGATCTTAATCTGACAATAATCCACATTGACATTTTGAGTGAATGAATTTAGGGAAGATGTCTTCAGATATATTTGCTGAAGAAAATTTCAACCGCAAAACTTTTAAGAAAAGTGTGCTGAAAAGTTAGACTCTTGATCTTGAAGATGGGAACAAAGTCTAGACCCGGTGGCTGGAAACAGAACTGAAGTAGGTTCAAACTGGAAATAACAACTGCATGCGTAATTAACCACTGGAACAATTTATTGAGAGATGCGGTACATTATCATAGGAAATCATTAAATTATCATGGGCTAGGCTTTTAAAAATACAAGTTTTAGTTCAATCACAAGTTGCTATATTCACTGAGAGAAAAGTTATGAATTCATGATAAATTGAATTTAATCATGAAACAGAAAATCAGTTTAGACTCTTATAATGGGTCTTCTGGTTTTAAAATCTATGACCCAGATGAAAATGTAATCACAGAAAGAAACTTGATACCAAATAAATGGATTTTAAAATTATTCATAGTTTGGACCAGATATCTCGAAACAGGCATTTTCATGCATTTTTATCCACAGAGATAAATGCAGTGTATTTAATAAATGTTACCTTTTTGCAATAAGAAGTTGGAAACAACAAAGAAATCACCAACATTTGATCAGTTCACTCCACACTGTGAACTTTTGGGTATCACTGTGTAAAATCACAGAATGATCAGAAGGATTTTTCTTGCAATTGACTATACCATGAGTATACTATACTATCAGAAACCCTATGTGACAAGTGTTATCTGTATGCAAGCAATGAATTAAAAATTTACTGTGTTCTTGATAATTGTTTTCAAATTATTCTGTGCTAAAATTAAAGAGCGTTTTTGAACACGTATGACAGCTCTTGCAAGCAATTGACTTTCATAAATGAGTGTTCAGGCAGGTTTTCACAATGATTTTTGTCTCTGAGAATTAATAGGCATGCAAATTTTATATCAATTTTGTTTAGGTGGATATTTTTTGAGTCTGATACAATTAAAATTGTACGGTCCTGGACATGCAAAATGTCTCATGTAGATACATACAGTTTAGAGCTGTGTTTTGCTGGCTGACTTTAGCTCAGGGGCTCCATTCACTGTTGTCTGTTGCAAGCTTTGAGAACGGGATCTACAAAACTCTGGTTCAGCATACAGGTCACTACCCAGTAAGATGTGTCACTGTGATGGATGAGCTTAAAAACTGGCATTTTCAAGGATATGAGACCCTAACTGTGAGCTGCAGGAAATCACTGTCTTGGAGTCCAAAATCCGTGAGTTTTCTGCTGGAATTAAAGGCCTTTTATTTCAAATCATGGGTGGAAAAGGAGAAAATAGTGTCCAGTGTCGACTTGTTCTGCTGGGATTCTTCTAAAAGGTGGATTCAAACCCTTTCCAAGACAGAAGCAGTCTGATCCTTGGCCTGCCACATCCCAGGCACTTTTCTCTTGCCTCTGTCAAGGCCATTAGTTCCTTGAGGCTTTGCTGTGGAGTGGGTCTCTGAGTGTCCCAGAGCTGCTGGGACGTGCTCATCCCAGGAATGAAAAATAGCAAGTCTACTGGGTAAGTGTGAGATGATGCAAGGGAGGCATGATTCAGGCCAAGGTTTAAAGTGTTTAAACATATAAAGTTAGGTAGCTGGACCTGTTTCTGGAGATTTAGAAACTTAAAACCGTGAAGGCTCTGGCTGAGGTGCAGGAATGGTTTATAGTCAAACGGTTCACGGTGCTGCTGTGTCTGCTCAGCCATGCGTGCCCCGCTGTGCAGATTGCCGGTTATTAATGAAGCAGGTGCTAAGCTATTTCCATTTGCAGCCTAATGTTTAAGGCAAAAGCTCAAAAGGACTCAGAAAAGGTGAAACTTTAATGTCAGACTGGTGCTGGGAAGAGAAACTGATTCACGAGCAGTTCACAGGAGTAAAGGTGACTGAGGTGACTGACTCACCTTGAACAAAAGAAACGTTTTTAAACTTCAGCCTTTAGTTAGTTTTCATCTTTTCCTAGATACTGAGGAAAACTGAAAAGATATGAGTGAGTTTTTTGTAAATCCTACAGAAGATAAACAAATTCTGTTGTCTGAGGAGCTGCCAGTTGAGTTCAGGCATCGGACATTTTGTATAGCTTGGCAGGTGTAACTTTTATGTGCTGTTGATGGTCACAGAGCTATTCATGTCTTTAAAATCTCGCTACAGTGTTCAACTGATGCATGTGAGTGAGACAGCAATTGTTGATGACAAATTGCTAAATTGTATAAAAGAGAAAGGCTACAATACTGGAAAAGACCAAAAACCATGCAGAAAAAGCATCTGAAAATCAGATGTGCATGTAAGCTAAATTTTAAAATATATTTTGAGACTAGCAATACCCCTCTAATTAGAACAGAGTCCTGTGCGTTTATTCAGGTTTCCTAATTGTTCCTTCTCTTACTAGTCCCTGTAGATGATTGATGTATTAAGGTTAAAAGAATCAAAATCCAGCAGCTCACCCAGTGCAACTGCAACATCTGTATTGAATGCCAGTCACCAATGCAAACCATAAGCACAGCTCAGGCTTGTGTTTGTCCTGTATTCTCTGGTGCAACTGGCTTAACATGGGGTAACGCTGCTGCTGAACCGGCACGTGAAACTGCAGCCTAGCCAAGACTGGACCATGCCATGCAGAGCCAAACAGGGAGCTCTGGTAAAGGCTCTTTCTTTGAAAAGAGAGGACGTCTGCCCCACAGCCTACTCAGCAGGATCAGGCCAGTCAGTTTTTACCTGTAGACTATGTTCCTAGAGTCATAGAACCATAGAATGGTTGCCCCTATCATCTGCCCCAGGGCCTTTATCTTCTCCTACGGAAGAAGATACCTTCTCCTATGGCTGCTCCAGCAGCCCTCCCCAGACACATGGGAATGAGTGAGGAAATATTGGTAAGTGGGCGGTGAAAACCAAACAGACCATTTGATGTCATCTCCATGGCTTTTTCCCATGTACCTGAGCAAGAAGCAGGATTAATTACTTGTTCTTCACCTAACATGAGGATTTGCAAAGGGAACGTCGCCTTGCCCAGTACTGACGGCAGTGCTTTTGGAGTGAAATCAAACTTAATTCAAGCTCCTCTCTGAAAGTGCACTTTTTGGTCTAGTCACAGCCAGCTGCACAAAAAAGGATCCAATTCCAGTTAAGACCTTTAAGACCTATAAGTATTTTACAAAGTACTGCAGACCACATGGCTCCATTAGGCACTTGGTTGTCCCTACGAACATGAAACATGAAACTCCATGCATCGTAACACAGGACAGTGCCTGTTACCAAACCTCAACCTGGCAGATGTCCCTCTCAACCCTGCCAGGCATGGGCACTCCTGTGATACCACGGTAGGACAAATTTGCCTTCTATTAGAACTTCTTTGACAACTAGTCACTGTGACACTGTACACAAGATGCTAACCAGAGCTGGAGAGACATTGTTGTGTGTTCGTGTGAGGCAGCTGTGCCAGTGTGAAAACATCGGGGACAAATGAATAACTTCTGTGCTCTGACACTGAGCCTCTACAGGAATATGCATTTCAAAACTGATTATGCTTTTTATTCCAAAGTTGTTGTGTTAAAGACAAGTTGAGAAATGACATCAGGCTGACTGTTGGATTTCACTTTGCTGATCTGAGAAAAAATATTATTTGGATAGTGGGAACAGCAGTGGTATGAGAAATTAAGTCCAAATAGATAATGCAGGGAAACTTGGGCACATTTTATTATGGGTTTGTGGCATTTCTGCTTGTCATTGTTTGTCCATGTATGGAGATGGAAAAAGACTGTGTGGATTGAATTTATCAACAACTGACTTAGAAAAAAAGATTTAAAATATTTCACACTTCCAAGTCCAGTGAAATATTGTTGCTACGTTTCACTACAACTCTTCTCTGTATAACTTGTCAGTACCTTAGTGATCTAACTTGCATTTTGAATAAAGTGCTCACTTACCCAGAAATAAGCTGGTCATGTATACAGGCAAGTAAGGAGTGTGTTCCTCTGTATTTGTGAAAATACTTATGCTGTAACTTATGCATTTGAATTGCTGTTCCTTGGTGGCCTCCTGCCATTGATAGAATTGTACCATTTGACACTGTGGTTATTGAAAAATAAAATAATCACTTTTCTTGTAGAGGAGAAAGACCTAGAAATGCTGTGGACAAAATGTTTCTTAATATAAATATTAAATTATTTTTTTTTTTCCAAAGTAGAAGAACATGAAAGTACTTAATCATATCTTGATATTTAGCATATGGTTTTTATGTTGTATAAATTAAACTCTCTAAATGCTCAGCATTACATATTTTGTTACTGGGTTTACATGGTGATTTATTTCAATGTTCAAATTAGTTACAGACAAAGATTTCCTTAGAAAGTGTAAAATTCTATACCTGTATGTGTCTGCCTCCATGTTTTGGAGTGTGTGTGCTTGATTTTAATTGATTTTCATCACTGAATGTTGGATTTTCAGTGTATATTATTGTTGTGGGTTAGGCCGCTCCAGCAACCAAACTGCCCCCCCCCTCAGTCGTTGACTCACCCTCTCCCAGCCCCAGGGATGAGGGAGAGAATTAAAGGATAAATGGGATACCCATGGGTTGAGATAAGAACAATTTAATACAGATGATTTAATACACAGTGTAGATGCTCACAACCCCATCGTATGCAAAGCCCGTCTTGTCCCGAAGCTGCAATCCCGGACGAACGCGAGGTCCAAAATAGAGAGGGGCAGAGAGAGAGAGAGAGTACTCTGAGAGTGGGAGTGCTGGGAGAGAGAGGGGAAAAAAAAAGGCAATAGAGCAAAAGCGCAGCAAGCGCAAAAGAGCAAAAGCGGCGAAAGAGCCAAAGCGCAAAAGCCCTTCTTCCCGGCTGACCCTCACTTTTATACTGGGCATGATGCTGCATGATATGGAATACTAATTGGCCAGTTTGGCCCTCAATCTTAAGTTCCACCACAAATCACAAGGGGAATCATGGCCCCCTTGTCCCAGCTATGCTCCCCCCTTATCCCGCCGTGCTTCTGCACTCCGGCACACTGAAAAGTCCTTGGAGTCTCAAGTCCAACCACAAACATCAGCTTGCTGTCAATATTCTTCTCAGAGCGAGCCTCTGAGTAAAACCAAAACACGGAGCTCTTCTAGCTGCTAAAAAGAAGAGCTAACTCTGTCCCAGCTAAAACCAGGACAATTATTGACTTGCTTTGATTTGATAGACAACAAGATGACAGACCATGCCTGCTTAGTTTGTCGCATCCTTTTTGTTCCTGTTGTTGAGTATTATGACATGGGACATATACATGTCTACAAAAGATACTGCAGGTAACATCAAATTTTGTGGTCTGCTCTTTAGAAAACCAAAAAGTCCTAGCTACATTATACATCTATATTTAATATAAAGTAGGAGGTGCAAGATAAATAGAAGGATGAAATATTCAATGTGGAAAGAAGTCCTTTACAAAGTAATTGATCTGGATATAATCTCAGTTGGAAATTGTAATTTCACAAACTGTTTCTCATGGAAAAATTTTCATGCTGTCAATCTATCTGATGCCAGCAAAAATGTTCAATTTTTTTCAGACCTGAGTGTGCTCAAAAGACAGTCCAGAACACCGAGCAAGTAGGTTCATGGTGAAGGTAGTAAGTAGGAACATGCTAATTATGGACAAAGGGAAGCAGATAAGATATGTTTTAATTATTTGAAGGAAATCTGAGGAAAGAGGGGTTTGCAGTTGTAAATATATCTTGCATTTCAGAGATTTCTACTGAAATTGTCAAAATTCAATGAAATCTAAAGATATAATAAAAATTGAAAGTAGCCAAAACAACGGTACATTCTTAACCGATTTGAATCTGGATGATCCTACTCAGTTACAGTTTCCTGGCTGATGTCATCCCAGAGGCATCTTCGGTTTTCGATATTTTTTTGGAAGGACAGAAGTCAAAGAGCTGAGCTGAAAAACTTCAATATATTCCTGAGTAATACAAAAGATGGCTGTGCAGAAAGTACAAGGCTCAGCACTTGTCATCCCACAGTGAAGACAGAAATAATTCAGTTTACATTTTTTGCCCCAAAGACCATAACTGTGATGGACGTAGAAACACATTTTCCATCATTCAAGCCCTGTGCTTTTATTTCAAATGCACTGTGCTTATAAAAACTGATAGCCTGCTAGAAATATTACTTGTAGGAACTGGATATCTGTGAAGAGAGAAAACCTGCAAGTCCTTTCAACAACTGCTCTCATTTTCAGGTTGGAAAGAAAGTGGTTTTTGCAAAATTGGCTCTTGTAAATACGGAGTTCCGTGTGTCTCTGTCTCCAGCACATCTCCTTGCATACCTGTTAGGACACGTAGAGGAAATGAGCAATTTATGAGGTATGTGAATTCAGTCCTGATCTGTTAATGCAGTATGTACAGCACGCCCTTATTTGTGCCTAGTAAATCAAGCCCATCACTTACATTTACCCCTTGTCTGCCTTAGTTCTGCTGGTAGCTCTTCCCCGGCTGCACAAGGACTGCCTCTAAATGTTGGTGGCTTGAGGAAGGCTACTGGTCCTTAACTTGTAGCGTCTCCTAAAACTGCAACATCTTGTGCATGACAGCACAGTCTATTTCTGAACATGATTAACATGCCAATGGGGCAAATTTCACAAATGGAGAATACAATTCAACACTTAATCAGCAAGCAGGGAGACGAAAAGAAAGAAATTATATATATTCAGCAGTCCTAGGTCTCAACAGTGCTTAGGGGAAGGGGATTATTAGTTACTCTAGCAATTAGGCAAGAGACACCCCACAGTAAACAGTTTCTCTCTAAGTTGTATGAAGTTGCAGTTCTCTGCCCAGCCTCATCAATTCTGGCAAAGAACAGACTTTTCACCAGGGAGAGACTGTGTTTAGCTGAGGTCTGCAATTGTAAAATGCCTATAAAAGGAAAAACATTTTACATTTCTCTGAGTCTTTGTGTGCAGAATAACTGTCTGTGGTAAAGGAAACAAGCACAGCATGCTGGAGGGAATGAAAAGGAGGGGTAAAATGGGTTGTTTTCTTACTGTTATCTTTTGAAGCAAGATATTCCACTGATAGGGAATATCCATCTCGATATCAGAGTTATGATGATTTATCTCATTTTGCAGGTCACCCCCCAACCAGGCTGTTAGGCTTCTTGTGGAAACCACAGCAGCAGACAGAGAAGAGGTTTGTTTCAGAAAAGGAATGATTTTTTTTTTATTCATCCGAAGTTTTGTGATGCATATCTATATTTGTATTCAAAACAAAGTAGAGAAATCTTTCCCCCAGAGGTGAATTTAGGGCTTGTGTCATGAAATACCGTGATATAAGTGCAGGACACATATGTTTAGATCAGTCATGCTTAATCTTGTGCTTCCTAAAGCCTGGTCAGGGAAGGCTGATGGCAACAAATAACATTGCCCACGAAGAGCTGTCGAGGTCAAATAACAGACAGCCCAGTCCTACAGCTTAGAGTCCTGCTGAACACATTTCAAAAGATTAAGCACTGTGGGATGATATTTCAATAGAAATAAACCAAAGTGAGATGGAATAGAATCATATTGCATGTATGCTCCCAAAAAGGTGCTTTTCCATCCAGTTCCTCTCATGTCCTCTCTTGATTTTAGCTTCAGTGATTGCTCCGATTCATGCAGCTCAAAGAGAAACATGCACCGCTTCCAGAGGAGAGAACTGCACAGACACTGACCGTGTCTTACAAGATGCTCAACTGATAGCAGCTCAGCTTATCAAAGTGGGAGCAGCTTGACTCGACTGCCTGTTTGCTCCTCAAAGAGGCTCTTCTCTTCAAGGAGAAAGGGAGTGGCTGCTGAATGCTTAACTGTGCATCAGTCACTCTGTGAAGGAATCTATACGGTTGCACACTAAGCAGAGTAGAAGCCCGCAAAACCATCCTTCCACAGAGAAAAAACAGCAAACAGAAGGACTGTCTCCAATGTGTAGCATTTTTTTCCCCAAATCATTCCTATCTGAGGATAATGATGTTTACTTGTGAAATTATCTCTACTGTTGCCCAGAAATAGCCCATATATGTGGAACTCCAGGACTTGCTATGAGAAAACGAGCCACTTTTTGTAAGGCTTATAAGGAAAATTGAGGCCATGTGTTTTTTCTCACATTGTTGTTACTGTATATTCCTGCTTCTGCAGAAATTAGTTGAACAAAATCATACGTTTTGGATGTGGCTCTGGGACTACGAAGTTACTAAGCTGGTTGCTGGCAGGACTCTCAGGGGCTGGCGTACACATTTAAAACAATCAAATCCAACTTAATAACAAGTGATTGCAGGAGTTGCTTTCTTTTAGCTGCAGTCATAATGCATTTTATGGATGAACGAAGTTCTGGGTGAATAGAGATGATAAGTAGCTTGCTTGAAGTCACACAAGAAGCAAAGAAGCCAGGGAACCTGGTCACTGTGACCTATCCTAATCCACTCCCATTTTTATTTCTTTTGACAAGATCTGATTATATATTAAAGCTTTGATTACACCAGGAAATAAATTGTCCACCTTTTCCCTCACCACCTTGAAGACTTTGATAGTGTTAATGTTAAACAAGAAATAATCTGTGCAGCCTCTAAGAGTGGCAGGAGTCAACTCTCTATGAAGCTGTATTTCTTTATTCTTGTTCTATGTATTCTTCAATGAGAAAGGAGAAGGAGAATTTTGGGATGGCATGTATCTGTGCAACTGTCTTGAAAAAAATCTCTTTGCAAAGGAGGAAAAATGTGAAATCAGAACTTTCACTAAATGAAGATTCAGCTGTTTCCTCAGTCTAGTGAAGAAAGAATATGCTCAGTCTTTTGGACTGGGCAACTGTTGTGAGACCTAGACTTTTACTCGGGCTTTAATCTGGAGATAATAAGTGTTATCTTGAGTGTACGCTCTCATTGGGGTAATGATATCTTTCATTTAAAGATATTTCAAGGCAGGGAAGCAGACTTTTGCTAAAAGACTGCATCTTTAGAGTTTTGCCACCATATTTTATCATGTATAAGTGTTGTAAGTCCACCTTTAAGCCTAATAGGAACATTTAATTAAGAATAATTATCTTTTTGGGGCCATCATCTGCCATTAGTGTTCCAGATCACTCTTCCCATATAGGATACTGCTGAGACAGGGAACTAGATGTTAAAGTGAAACTGCTCGTTAGAAGAAAACTAAGACACATGGATGTTTTATCCATGAGGCCTAAGCACAAAATATATGTGACTCAAGTTAGTGCCTTGTATAAAGCAAGAAAGGATTTGAGGAAACTTAGACTTAATGGTGGTTATTTTCAGTTTTTAAATATTCAGTTCAGTGAATTTAATGGTTTTAATTTTAAATTATCATGTATGATGTTGAAATGTGTGTACCATGTAAAAATTCTTGGCCTCACATCACTCAACACCAGATTTTTCAAAATTTCCATTAGTAACACATCCTCTATAAAAGTTAGGTCCTCTTAAATGAGGCTTTGGAAAAGAAGTCATTCACATTGCTTTGTCTGTCCAGAAGCAAAAGAGAAAATAAGTGACAGAAATTTATGCATTTTTTCCCTTTATTTCTTTTTCCTTTCTTCCTCTCTTCCTCTCTCTCTTTCTCTTTCTCTTTTTTCATTCTCTCTCCTTCCTTCCTTCCTTCCTTCCTTCCTTCCTTCCTTCCTTCCTTCCTTCCTTCCTTCCTTCCTTCCTTCCTTCCTTCCTTCCTTCCTTCCTTCCTTCCTTCCTTCCCTCCTTCCTTCCTTCCTGTCTTTCTTTCCATCTTTCTTTCCGTCTTTCTTTCTGTCTTTCTTTCTGTCTTTCTCTTTTTATTCTTTTTTTTTTTTTGTGGAAGGACAATATTATTAGCACTACACCAATACAGTTTATTTGGCTTGTCTGAGTATCTTCCTAGTCATTAAATGAATCACTTGTCAAAAAAATATATTTGACAGTCTGCCAGTGAGTTAAGTGGCCAGTAATCAATTCATATCTAGCAAGCAGCAATACTACTAATTGGCAATGATTTAAAAGCTTTGTGCTACCATGACTGTTTATAGACTGGTTTTCTTTGTGATAGTGGTTGATCTTGATCTGCTGGAACGTTTTGTTTGTTTGGTTGTTTTTTTAATAACAAAATGAATCACAGAATTTAGATTGGAAGAGACTTTGAAGATCATCAAGTCCAACCATTAACATAACACTGCCAAATCCACCACTTGATGATGTCCCTAAACACCATGTCTACATGTCTGTTAAATACCTCCAGGGATGGTGACTCCACCACTTCCCTGGGAAACCTCTTCCAGTGCTTGACAACCCTTTCAGTGAAGAAATTTTTCCGAATATCCTATCTAAACCTCCCCTCATGCAACTTGAGGCCATTTCCTCTTGTTCTATCACTTGTTACTTGAAAGAAGAGACCGACATCACCTCACTACAACCTCCTTTCAGGTAGTTGTAGAGAGCCATAAGGTCTCTCCTCAGCCTCCTTCTCTCCAGACGGAACAACCCCAGTTCCTTCAACCACTCCTCATAAAACTTGTGCTCTAGACCCTTCACCAGCTTCATTGCCCTCTTGGGATACATTCCAGCACCTCAGTGTCTTTCTTGTAGTGTGGGGCCCAAAACTGAACACAGCATTCGAGATGTGGCCTCATCAGTGCCAAGTACAGGGAGACAATCACTTTCCTAGTCCTGCTGGCCACACTATTGCTGATACAAGCCAGGATGCTCTTTGCCTTCTTGGCCACCTGGGCACACTACTGGCTCATATTCAGCCAGCTATCAGTCAATACCCCCAGGTCCTTTTCCAGCAGGCAGGTTTCCAGACGCTCTTCCCCAAGCCTGTAACATTGCATGGATTTGTTGTGAATCAAGTGCAGGACTTGACACTTAGCCTTGTTGAATCTCATACAATTAGCCTTGGACTCTGTAGAGCCTCCCTACCCTCAAACAGATCAACACTCCTGCCCAAGTTGGTGTCACCTGCAAACTTATTGAGGGTGCACTCAATCCCCTTGCCCAGATCATTGATATTAAAGATATTAAAGAGAACTGGTCCCAGTACTGACCTCTGGGGAACACCACTTGTGACCAACCACCAACTGGATTTAACTCTATTCACCACAACATTTGGGCCTGACCATCCAGCCAGTTTTTTACCCAACAAAGAGTATGCCCGTCCAAGCCATGAGCAGCCAGTTTCTCCAGGAGAATGCTTTGAGAAACAGTGTCAAAGGCTTTACTAAAGTCTAAAGACAACATCCACAGCCTTTTCCTTATCCGCTGGGTGGGTCAACTTGTCATAGAAGGAGATCAATTTAGTCAAGCAGGACCTGCCTTTCATAAATCCGTGCTCACTGGGTTATCCTGTATGTGCTGCATGATGACACTCAAGATGATTTGCTCCATAAACTTCCCCAGCACTGAGGTCAGACTGACAGGCCTGTAGTTCACTGGATCCTCCTTCCAGCCCTTCTTGTAGATGAGCATCATATTTGTTAACACCCAGTCAACTGAGACCTCCCTGGTTAGCCAGGATTAGGATTGCTGATAAATGTTGGAAAGTGACTTGGTGAGTACTTCCGCCAGCTCCCTCAGTACCCTTGAGTGGATCCCATCTGGCCCACAGACTTGTGTGAGTCTAAGCGGTGTAGCAGGTCACTAACCGTTTCACCTTGGATTACGAGGGCTTTATTCTGCTCCCTGTCCTCATCATCTAGCTCAGCAGTCTGGGTACCCTGAGAACAGCTGTTCTTAATGTTAAAGACTGAGGCAAAAAAGGCATTAAATACCTCAGCCTTTTCCTTGTCTTGATCTAAAAAAGTTTTTCTCTTAATTCCAGACAATTCATTCTCTGTTTATTTGTTTATTTCTATTTCTATTGTAAGATAGGCCAGGATGTCTTCACACATTGCTGAGTGTAGGTCTTGCAAAGATGTATTCTTACCAGTTGTGTACAGACTTGAAAGAGTCTGAATCTATTTAGTCTCTCAAATGGAGAGATCACAAGAGCTGCTGTTCCTGTTTATACAGGTGAGGATGACTATCACAGCTCTGTGTCCAGCCATCTCATCACTTTTCTTACAGGGCTAGGTAAAACAGCTTTAAAGCAAGAGCTGACCTACCACAATTTTCAACCTGGTGTACTAAAGTAAATTGGCACTGATTTTTGATTTCTTTGATAGTCATTCTGTAAATGAGCTGCTGAACTGTCCTTGGTGATGGCTCAGGGTACAATCCAGTACAGTTCTTTTAAGATAAACTATCCTGTTCATGGCTCAGAGACTGGATGTGGGAATCTATCTTCAGAGCTCCATATATGGTCTTAAAACCACTCATGTCAGAATTATTAGAGTTTGGGGAGAGGCTTGGAGGGGTGAGGAATTTTAATGACGTGCACTGTGGGAGCTGGATTTGTGATACTTTTTGGTATAACCTGTGCTGTTTATTTACATTCTAGAGTTACCCTGTTAAAGTAGGATCTTGCCATTTTTCTTGTCTGTTCACAGTTGACATTTCTTGGGTCAAATATGTGAATGTGAGACAGTACTAGAGATCAGCATTGTTGGAACGATGGGTTACTGTTGCCTCAGTCCACAAAAAAATACTCTTCTCTCCTCCTCTCCTCTCCTCTTTTTTTTTTTTTTTTTTTCAAATTTCTGGCATAATAAGAGCTGTCCTGTTAATTCTCATTATAATATAGAATGTTTAGTTGGGGAAACTGCAGTTTTGAAAGGTTTGTGTCAGCTGTTTGTCTTTCACAAGTAGCTGCCTCTCTTTCTGAGCAATTTTATTTTTACCTTTCCAATGAATCACTTTATATTCATTATTCCTGCTTTCTGCCATTCAAAGACTCATTTTCATCCCCTGTTTCCAAACTCTTACATGTGATTTAGCAAAACAACCTGATTGTTTAGACTGTAACGTTTTCACATCTTATGTTTTAGCTTCTGCTGTGGGAAGCAACGACCAAAATAAAGTAGCCTGTTGTCAGAAAAGTTTAGGCCTGTTTAGCATACAAACCGGTTAATGCCTTTTGAAACACAAATGCATGAGTTTTCATCTGACACTTGCTTAGAACGTAAATTGATCCACATAAAACAAGACATACCTGAAAAGCATTGGCAATATTTTTGCCTTATCAAAATATCTTGACAGACAAGTTCATGACAAATGAATAATACTTGAAAAAAAAGGCCACATACACAATAGCATGACTAATCTGATGGCAGTCAGGTATTCTGAGTTGTGTAGGATCTGTGCACTAGCAACTCATTTTCAAAGTGCAATAATATTTGGGGTATAGAAAAGTTGTTAAGACTGACACAGAGAAAAACGTAACTGCATTGTTGGAATCACAGCTCAAAAGAAAAGTCAAGTAAGACTATTTTAAATCTTGTAGAGCAGCCTTTCAATAACAAGGTGTGAGATATATGCATCCTGATGTCCATACAGGCTCATTTTCTAATACCTTTCTTCCAGTATAAGGGCAATTATGTTACATGAAAATAGAGACATTTCAATATCCTTGCCCACTGGCTTACCACTTGCCAGGAAGACAGATGTGGCTTTCATGGAAGAGCTTCTCATTAAAATTCCCTCATGCCATCACTCACCAGTCTTTCTGCTCTGACTACAAAGGAAAAGAACAGATAATGCAATCCATATCCAGTTCTACCTAATATATATCCACTGATCCATAGAAATCCCCATGTCTCAGTGCTACATCTGAATGGACAAGCACTAAACTATATCTCTGTTCCTCTTCCTGCTCTCTAATTCCTTTCCTTAGCAGTGCTTTTGCTGCTATCATGTGTTTTAGTGCCTGTGCTATGGTCAGGCACCTATAACCTAATAACATAGCAGTTCTGACCTGCAAGACTCCCTCATCTCGTTCACATATTCTTCTTTTAAACTGATTTCTTCCCAGGATTAGCCTCAGCAATAACTTTTGCACAGTGTATCCTAGCTGGATGTTCTATTTTACTGCTAGGTTATGAGCTCTATGCATCTGTGATAGGTCATAGTACTTCGGAAAGCATTATGTGGTTTTATAATACTGCATAACAATTTTATAATGCTGCATCATTTTATAATACTGCATTTTATAATACTGCTAAATCGTGGGGAACGGGAGAGGTGCCTGAGGACTGGAGGAAAGCAAATGTCACTCCTGTCTTCAAAAAGGGCAAGAAGGAAGACCCAGGTAACTATAGACCGGTCAGCCTCACCTCCATCCCAGGAAAGATAATGGAACAACTTATCCTTGGTGCTGTCTCTAAGCTTATCAAGGATAAGAGGGTCATTAGGGGCAGTCAACATGGCTTCACTAAGGGGAAGTCGTGCTTGACAAACCTGATAGTCTTTTATGAGGACATCACCCAGTGGGTGGATGGTGGTAGAGCAGTGGATGTGGCCTATCTTGACTTCAGTAAAGCATTTGACACAGTCTCCCACAGCATTCTCACAGATAAACTGAGGAAGTGTTGTCTGGATGATCAGATAGTGAGGTGGATTGTGAACTGGCTGAAGGATAGAAGCCAGAGAGTAGTGGTCAATGGGACAGAGTCCAGTTGGAGGCCCGTATCCAGTGGAGTTCCTCAAGGGTCAGTACTGGGACCAGTATTGTTCAACATATTCATCGATGATTTAGATGAGGGAATAGAGTGCGTGGTCAGCAAGTCTGCTGATGACACTAAACTGGGAGGGGTGGCTGACACACCTGACAGCTGTGCTGCCATTCAGAGAGACCTGGACAGGCTGGAGAGTTGGGCGGGGAGAAATTCAATGAAATACAACAAGGGCAAGTGGAGAGTCTTGCATCTGGGTAAGAACAACACCATGTACCAGTACAAGTTGGGGACTGAACTGTTGGGGAGCAACACAGAGGAAAGGGACCTGGGGGTCCTGGTGGACAGCAGGATGACCATGAGCCAGCAATGTGCCCTTGTGGCCAAGAAGGCCAATGGCAAGCTGGGGTGTATTAGAAGGGGTGTGGTTAGTAGGTTGAGAGAGTTTCTCCTCCCCCTCTACTCTGCCCTGGTGAGGCCGCATCTGTAATATTGTGTCCAGTTCTGGGCCCCTCAGTTCAAGAAGGACAAGGAACTGCTTGAGAGAGTCCAGCGCAGGGCCACAAAGATGATCGAGGGTGTGGAGCATCTCCCTTATGAGGAAAGGCTGAGGGAGCTGGGTCTCTTTAGCTTGGAGAAGAGGAGACTGAGGGGGGACCTCATTAATGTTTATAAATATGTAAAGGGTGACTGTCATGAGGATGGAGCCAGGCTCTTCTCACTGGCATCCAATGATAGGACAAGGGGAAATGGATATAATCTGGAACATAGGAGGTTCCGCTTAAACATGAGGAAGAACTTCTTCCCAGTAAGGGTAACAGAACACTGGAACAGACTACCCAGAGAAGTTGTGGAGTTTCCTTCTCTGGAGATGTTCAAAACCAATCTGGACATGTTCTTGTGTGATCTAATCTAGGTGGTCCTGCTCCAGCAGGGGGATTGGACTAGATGATCCTTTGAGGTCCCTTCCAATCCCTAACATTCTGTGATTCTGTGATCAATGTTATTACTAACATGAAATCCCATCTTGCTGTGTGAGAAGTAACTGACTGCCTGGTTCATTTTTTCTCTTGCTTTGACAGGCTGCCTACAGCCCGACTGCCATCACGGTAATCTTAATTCTTCCAGTATGGCATCCAGAAATGACAGAACAGAGGAAGACCCCTGGCAATGGACTGCCATATGTCCTTGATACTTTTCTCATGCATAACTCAGTCCTCTTTGTTCCAGTTCCATTACTACTACATGAAACACATCCATACTGTCTTTGACCTTATGTCCTCATTAACCCATGCATGACAATGTAACCAACTTCAATCACTGCTTTCTTGTCTGTTTCTGCTACCCCATGGCAGAACTCCATTGCTATTCTGCTAATCTGGCTGTTCTCTGACTATCACCCTTGTCCTACCAAGCATTTGAATCTTCTCTTTCAGTTCTCCATACATGCCACTGACACAATGAAAGCTTTCCCTTTCCAAGGAGAGCTTTTCACTTTTTTCATCACACTGAGCACATCATTTGACTCGTCTTGAAGAGGATAGTTCAGATTCAGACACCTATGTGTAAGTGTCTATAGTGGAGACGACCACATGGGATGGTAGTGTCTCACCTTCCATAGGAGATGATGGACCTTTTTTAAGCAGTTCACTGAGGGGAGAAAACTTTTCATCTAGAATAGGCACCTGCGCTTGGTCATCTGTATAATTTCCCAGGTTCTGTTGACTTTAATGAGGGAGAAGAAGTAGGAATTAATAGTCTTTCAGTTCGAATGGGCAATTGAATGGGTTTCAACAGGAGTGAAGAAATCACAAATGGTTTACTGTATGTAGGTTTGAGAAGTCTGGAGACAAGCTGGATACTTGTTTTATATCAGGTACTGATGTTCTAGGTTAATTGTGGATTAGCTGACAGCATGTGGAACTGCTGTTGTGAAATGCTGGAGTAGATCAACTGCTTCTGAGCTCCAACTTTGTGTGTACCCATACTGATTTTTTTTGTGGGATCAGAAGTTCTGGTATGTACATTAAAGAAGGAGGTGATTTGGGATTTGCTGAGGACCAGAACTACAACTTAAATTGTGTATAGCTCTCTGAGAGCTCATGAGTCTCTGTTGATTTTCACCAGCTGATAAACTTGCTATACACTTCTTATAAAGACTGTTTTTCTAAACAGACAACCATGACAAACATTATTGATGTAGGGTTACAATAGTCTGGCTGACTCATATTTAACAGATTTGCCAAACAGCATATTTTTGGTACTAAAGGCTTATATCCTCTAATATGGAAGTAGACTGTATTGCCATTCCAGTTATTAATATCCCAAAAGAAGCCTAAACTTTGGGAGAAATCTACCTCACTATACTACTTGCTTCAGTTTGGCCACAAACAATCTCCTTTAGGACTGTTATAGAACTGAAGCCATTGTACTGGCCTCTGTGTAGGACAGAATATAATTTATTTAGGTTCTATCTAGACTAGGAAAATAAGATGTGCTTTAAAACTATTAGCTAATGTTTGTTACTCCTGTTGTTTCTTTAAATACTACTAATCCCAATGTTATCCAAGGACTATATTAATGATAATTAGGTAGTATTTAATTTCCTTAGTTTGGATAGAACTTTAGAAAAAAAGACTAACATGTCTTTACATGAGCAGTAGAATTACTGGAGCTTAGCTTGCTATATATTTATATGCAGTGGTTGGCTTTGTGGTTGTCTAATACTATCAGAACTCAGGAATTAGCCTGTCCAGAGGGCCGGGGATCCATGTGATCAATGTAGGACAAGGAGAGACCTCCAGCTGCACCTTTCTGTCTGCCAACATACACATAGTGCTATTCTACACGGTTGTCTGCTCATGAAACTTTCAGGAACTGTAAGATCTTTCCCACAGTGTCAGATTTGACTGAAGCTAGGCAGAAGTAAGTAGAAAGTGTATGCACACATACATGTTAAAATGTGATGATTGCCTAAACCATGTTTCTTTAGGAAAGCAGTCTAGCCAGTTATATTATCTGGAAACAACATCTCTCACAAGCAGTCACCCTGCTTTAACCAAATATTACTTTTGTAATGAATGGTACAACATGCACACTCCAGGACTACTGCTCAGGTAAGAAATGGCTGACAGGATCTGCTTCTAATGGCTCATTGTTTAATCTTCTTCATTGTTATATTGCTATAAGCAATAGTGAGAAAAAGAAAGGGGATGTAATACACAGAACCATCCCCAGATGACTATCAGTCATACGTCAGTCCATGAAGAACATAAAGCAGAATAACGAGCCCTTTCACATTTCCAGGACAGGTGAGCAAGCAGCAGCAAATAGAGTAGCTACATTAGATGGTCTAAGCATTTGCTGTATTTGTTGTAGATATGCATCTGGGTGTGCTTTTTTGATGAGGTGTTTCAGATTTTGGTCACATGTCCATCCTCTTTGCCCTCAAGGGACAAAAGAGTTGTCAAATCAAACAAAGTAACAAATGGCCTGTATAACTGTTCTTTTCCAAAACGAGCGCAAATGTCTCTCAAGAAATCACTGTGTTCTCTGCGCTTCTGTACAGCAGGAGTGGAACTGCAGGACTTGAAAGGCTTTGAATCTCATGAGGAGAAATACTGTACAATTCCATGAAAGCAGTAGTTCCATATATAGCTAGGGAAAGATCTATGAATTTTATCCTGGTTTTGACTAATATGAAGTGTGCAAAAATGGTCTGTTTAACAGGGATTAGAACTCATATTTCCCCTTCTGGTGCAGTACTGTCCTACTCACCTTCCTAGAAAACAAAGGTCTCACTCACTCTGTGTGTCTGGGCCAACAAATCTTTACTTCTGCTACTCACAGCGTAGGACGTTCAACAGAAAAGGGAAAGAAGGCTCCACATTAGAACAATAACCATTCTGATCCTTCCCATTTCATGGGAGATGGGAAAGAAGAGAAACAAAGTCCAAAGAAGAGCAACAAAGCTGGTGAAAGGTCTAGTGCACAAGTCTTATGAGGAGCGACTGAGGGAACTGAGGTTGTTTAGCCTGGAGAAAAGGGGGCTGAGGGGAGACCTTATCACCCTCTACAACTACCTGAAAGGAGGTTGTAGTGAGCTGGGTGTTGGACTCTTTTCCCATGTAACAAGCAATAGGACAAGAGAAAATGGCCTCAAGTTGCACCAGGAGAGGTTTAGATTGGATATTAGGGAAAATTTCTTCACCGAAACGGTTGTTGAGAATTGGAAGAGGTTCCCCAGAGAAGTGATTGAGTCACCATCCCTGGAGGTATTTAAAAGATGTGTAGATGTGGTGCTTAGGGACATAGTTAAGTGGTGGATTTAGCAGTGCTAGGTTAAGGGTTGGCCTCCATGAATTTAAGGGTAATTTTCAACCTAAATGATTGTACAATGCTATAAACTGTAATTTTGGTACTCCCACAGGCAGAGTTGGTTATTGAACCTGAGCCTTCTGCATATGGGGACAGTTACTCTAACGACTGGAAAATTACATAACCACATAACCATTGCTATACTTAAACAACATGTTTTTGCAGTGTTTTCAAAACGTTTTCAAAAAAGTGGGGGTAAATTATGATTTTGCTTACCAGTTTGCACCTTGGAGGGGTTTTAAATGAAAGAGGATCTAAACAGGACACCCAATGAGGCCTTGAACATGATACATTTGCTGAACTGCCTGGGAGAGTTTTTAGAGAAGAACTTTAGGGAATTTTACTGTATATAAAAAAAGAGTATTTGTGGTGTTAGAGAATCTAATGGTTGAATTAACACTTCTAAATTCCACTTCATCCAGAGTTTAGGCAGCATTATGGATCAAATCCGTTATGTTTTTCTGTCTAAATCATCCCATATGCAGCTACATTACAAATGTCTACTTAATGCTGGAATTCCAAACATGTTGCTGAACAATAAGAAAATGTTATTTCTAATAACTTATATATCCTGTCAGCACCACAGTGACACTCTAAAGAGATAACAGAAGGCAGTTATCTTATGAAGCTAACACCGCGGTTGGCAGAATCCGCACCTTCTTGTACCCAATTAAACTCCCTCAGAATTTGTAAAATAATAAATGTTGCATTTTCCCTTCAGTTCTGGGTGAATGCCTTAGACTGGAGTTCAAAGCAGTCACTGTGCAGTTTGTCCAAAAATTGCTTTATGGACTTCTTGATTCATAGAATCATAGAATCATAGAATCGTCTGGTTGGAAAAGATCTTCAAGATTCTGAACTCAGCACCTGTAATCTTCTATGGCAAGCATATTTTTCTTTTCAGATCAGAACCAGTATTTCATATTGATGCTTCAGGATTTTGTCTGCAGAGCTGAAGGAGTTTCCTTAAACTTTATGAATTCAATTAGGATCAGAATCCAGGCAGAGTTGGCTTTGGCAAAGCTTTCTCTGCTTTTTGTTCCTTATTTAGTAAATAGAACCTGCAGAGTTCGGGGACATTGCTATCTCCTTTGAAATCTTTGGCTTTGGTGTACTGAACTGGAAATGAGATACATAGATCAAAAGAAATCTAGCAAAACAAGAGAGTGTGCTTTTGGAAAGCAGCAAATTAATTTTTCAAACCAAGATACTCTGCCTGTTAATAGCAGCTTTAAGATCTGCCAAAGCTTTGTGAAAAGCTTTGTGGAAAGCTTTGCGGAAAGCTTTGCAAGCCATTTAGTTGAAAAAAAAATATTTTTTTTCTAAACCTACACTATTTGCCCTCTTAGGAAAGATAAGACTGAGCAAACAGAAAGATAGAACTGTATACACAGTGGTAATCTTGCTGTTAACTGAGGTGCCTTTTACATTAGACAGGTGGTATACAGTCTGAAGTCGTATCTGTAGTGCATGGTACAATGCAGCATAGTTCATGAATAAGAACTCTAGCAGCTGTAGTTCTGCACGGGCTAATTTGCCCTGCCAGATGAAGTATTTCTACCTGCATAGAGGTATGTGACTTAGATACACAGTCCTTCCATCTGTCCTTTCATGGATCTGGCCGTTGGTCCTTGGTGGCCTGAACATTTTCTCCTACCAGTCCTCATTCTGACAGCTGTCTCTGGGTTTTCTTCTCCTCAGCTGTCGTGGTTTAGCCCATTCAGCAGCTGAGCTACCATGAGGTTGCCCGCTCACTCCTCCCCCTTGGTGAGGTAAAGAGAAAAATGTAACCAAAGGGCTGAGGGTCAAGGAGGTAAGAACAGGGAGCGATCACTCACCAACCATGGCCATGGGCAAAACAGACTCAGCTTGGAGACAAAACAATTTAATCCGTTAACAGTTACTTGAAAGGATAACAAGAAACTAAGCCAGATCTGAAAAAAACTTCCCCCCACCCTCCCTTCTTCTGGCTCTGCGTGCTCCCTCCAGCAGCATAGGGGGACTGGGAATGGGGTGACGTTGAGGGTCAGTTCATCACACGCTGTTTCCACTGCTCCTTTCTTAAAGGAAGAGGGCTCCTCAAACTCTTTTCCCGTGCTCAATGGATCTCCTCCTCACAGGACATTACACGGACTTCTCCATCGTGAGTCCTTCCCGCAGGATGCAATCCTCACCCATCAGACTGCTCCAGCATGGGCTTTTCCCACAGAGTCACAGCTTCTTAGGGAGCTGCCACTGACTCTGGCGTGGGGTTCTCCACGAGCTTCAGATGCCTCTCTGCCTTGCCGTCAGTTTCCAGCATCTTGGGGTTCTTCCCAATGAGACAATCTATGACCTCCCTTGTGCACAAGCATCTCTGCTCCAGTGTGGGGTTCTCCATGGGCTGTAGGTGGATCTCTGCTCCACCATTAGTCTCCATGGGCTGCAGGTGGATCTCTGCTCCACCATTAGTCTCCATGGGCTGCAGGGGGACACTGTCATCTCACCACAGGCTGCAGGGGAATTTCAGCTCCGGCGCACCTCCTCCTGCTCCATCCGGACCCAACGAACCTCAGCAGTCCCACCAGGACAAACTCCACCCAGCAGGTGCCCCAGGAGCCGGGGGCTTCGGAGCTCTCCAAGCTGCACCACCATGGCCATCTCCAGTCAAGTGGCAGCGGCCCAGTGCAGGCAGATGTCCACCTGGGAGGCAGGGGGGAAGCCCATGCCCCTGCCTCTCTCTTCACTGTAGGTCCAGCCCAGTTCGGGCTCCTTTGTCCTGTTCTTAAATAGGGTATTCGCAGAGGCACTGATGGCTCAGCCCCGGCCAGAGGGGAAGGGGGTCTGACCTGTCCAGAGACCGGTCCAACTGGTTTTGGAGGTGGGAAAGCTTTTTTTTTTTCTCTCAGCTTCTTACAGAAGCCATCTCTGCAGCCCCTCCCCTGCTACCAAAACCCCATCACACAAACCCAGCACATCACTTACCATCCATTTACATACCATTAAGAACAGTGATATGCAGCTCTGTGTGTATACTGGAAGTGTGCGGACTTAGAACTCTGTTTTTTAGCTCCATTAAAATCTGCACTTTCCTCCTGCTAAAGCAGATATAAACACATTGACACTAAGCTTGTTTCTTAGTGACCATTTATGAAACTTTCAGAAATAATCTGCAACATCCAGGTATACCCAAATGCAGGTTTATGGTATAAAGCATAAAGAAAATAAAGCCTGTTTCCATACTAATAACCCTGTGAATAAAATGCACCACAACAATTTTAAATGTGCTATTGTTTGATGGAATGTCAGCAAGATTTTTCCTAAATTCAGCAAGACAAAAAAGCAAAGATAGGGGAAGCCATAAGTGTAGGATGATCTTTCAAATCGCATATCTGCATAATCTATCCACAGAACATCTGCAAGTGACCAGTATAAAGCTAGAAGGAATACTTCATTTAACTGGGGTTTATATAATATTGTTGTGCATAGCTGTTCTGAAAATATATGTCCATAGGCAATTCCATCCTGTGTGTGAAATTTTTCTGTAACTTGAAAAAACCCAGACTGTGAAAAGATCACATAATTTTACATGTAATCATAATGGGAGCAAGCACATGCTAAAGAAATAGCTTGATGTTAGAGAATTCTGATAGCAATAGATTCAGTAAAGTCCTGGAACATGAGATGCAGTATTAGTCCCTTAGTGAAACCTACTTTTTTTTTTTTTAGCAGTTATGTCTATACAGATCTATTCTTACAAAATTAATTTTAAAATCATGCAAAGCAGAACCAACTAGGTCATGATTCAATGCTCTTTTGAGTAATCTATATGTTAGATTGGCCAGCAGTTACAACTGTGAGGCAAAACTGTTTCTAATCATCTAGTAAGGCTTTTATGCTCTGCCTTTTAGGCACTTAATTCAACCTTTTTGAACTAAAGGCCTAGAAGACACATAGATCAACTTTAAGACACTGAAGTCCTGATTCCCTGCTTAGGAATCAGCCTAGTATCAAGGAAGAATATTGAGATGGGGAATGACTCACGAAAAATCTCTAGGGATTGACTTCACTCATTTAAAAATATGTACGTAAGTGAGAGCCAGAAAGCCCACGGACTGTCTGCATGCTTTAAAAATTGAGTCAGTGATCTCTGATAAGATGACTGTAAGTCATGAAATTTCAGGCTTTAATCTGTATCCTTGTGAATGGATTTCCTTCTCCCCACTCCCTGAATATTAACTCTAAGATGCAAGCCAAACAGCTGTAGCATGTGCCAGTGGAAAGTTAAGTGAAGGGTAGATAGAAAGAAGAAAGATTTGGATGCCTCAAGTCTAACGCAGCTCTTGGTTCACCTAACCCTACTGCAATTCCCCCTTCTTTTCAAGCAATCATACTCCTGGAGGTACTGTCTTGCTTGTCCTCTGCTGAGATTTCTCCCATTGGTGGCAAATAACGCTAAAAAACCAAAATCCCACCTTTGAATTAAATTCTTTCTAAATGTTGTGAAATTCTGGTAGCAGTATCTTGGACTTGAGCACCACCTTGGAAGAGTAAATATTTTGCTTTTACAGAGCACGGACAAGCACTAGTCTCAGAGATGTGAGGGTTTTCCAGAAGCTGATCTTTCCTGAAGTAGAATCAGCAGGATTTACAGTCTTCCTTCACTTTCAAATTACATAGGTTAACCTTTATGGTGCATGTATTTGAGGTATTTTATATATTGCAAATGTAATGAAACATACAAGGACTACAGGCCAACAGAACGTTTACAGTCTCAAATCCTTTGGCATTTTCCACAAGGATGTATTTTAGACATTGAAATTCATGCTAACAATGTTAAGAGTAAAATGCTTTGTTGAATCTGTGCCTGAATGTGTTTTGTGTTGGTTGAAAAGAAGTATTTCATTTATGTGAAGAAACACACTTAGAGATATTAGAGTCTCACTTCTGTGAAACTGAACTCCAAGGTCACGAGTACCCCTGCACAACTGATTTGAGTAGGCTTTGGTTCAGGCTTTGTGCAAAGGCAATTTTTTTAGCAAACGCCTGTTAAAGAAACAGTGGTCGAATGTCGACTGGAAATGTCTTCTGCTGCTCCTGTGCCACTGTACTGATTTAAGCTCCTATGGAAATGCCATGCTAAGGGACTTAGGTATAAATTTCCATTGTTGGTAAGGTGGGATTAGACATGCCTTCTTGTAACAGTGTCATAAAATCTAGGAATCTACAAGAAGGCTTGAAGCTTCCATCATTTAATTCACTAAATATTCACTCATGTTCTTTATAGCATGATGAACACTGTGGTTAGCCCGTATGTTTTGAGCCTGAATATCTCTCCTAGCTCTTATAACACTCATGCTTTTCTACTTTTAACAATTTCATTTACCTTTCGTAGTCAATGTAATGTGTCTGTCTTTATTGGTTTTGGTAACAGGTGTCAAACCTCATGTGATCCTGTGGATAAGATTCCTCTTATTTGACTGTACACATGTGCAGCTGAAAATGTAAATATCTCCTTCTGGCCATCTTGTCTACTCTGCCTTTACTGTCTATAGGAAGTAGACAAAAGTAGACAAAGCAGACTTTGGCTGCTTTCAGTGTCCATTTTAGGAAGAAATTATTCACTCCTTTTAAGGACATCTTTCTGTTGTAGATAAGTATACTGCCAGTGCTTAATTTTAGCATCTATCCTATGTAATATATGCATGGCTTTTCTTCCCTGTCATGGGATACAGTATCCTTTTTCTTTTTAATGATGAATTTTCTTCCTCTTGTCTCTGGCAAGAGCCTTTTCTTCTGTTTACAAAGCTTGCCAAACATATTTTAGTGTAATATCTCTTGTAAAGTGGAGTCTTGTCAATATAAAAGCATTTTGCCTGGGGCAGGCCATTGTAAAATAAACAAAACTGTGAGGTTCTTTTCAGCTGCCAACCACTTTAAATTTCAGGTTCAAAAGTGACAGAAATCGTTCCAAGACATCAGAGATCACAAGTGCTCAAACAACAGAAACCTTCATATCTTGGCTACAGGTTGTTGATAACTGCTATTCTATCCAATGGCTTCTTTCTCATACACAGAAGTTGTATTCAGAGATTGTATGAATGATTTAATATACATTACAAGCTAATGACCTGACCCTAGATTTTAGGACTTGTTAAAGATTTATTCCACCTGTTAAGGCTTTATTGAAAATCAGCTCCAAGACAACATTCTTATCATAGAATCATAGAATGGTTAGGGTTGGAAGGGACCTCAAAGACCATCTAGTTCCAACACCCCTGCCATGGGCAGGGAAACCCTCCACTACACAAGGTTGCCCAAAGCCTCATCCAACCTGGTCTGGAACACTTCCCGGGATGGGGCATCTACAACTTCTCTGGGCAACCTGTTCCAGTGCCTCACCACCCTCTGAGTGAAAAATTTCTTCCTTATATCTAATCTAAATCTTCCCTGTTTCAGTTTAAATCCATCGCCCCTTGTCCTATCACTACATGCCCTTGTAGAAAGTCCCTCTCCAGCTTTCCTGGTGTACCTGGAAAGTACTTAAAGGCCCCCTTTAAGTACTGGAAGGCTGCTATGAGATCACCCTGGAGCCTTCTCTTCTCCAGGCTGAACAGCCCCAACTCTCTCAGCCTGTCTTCATAGCAGAGGTGCTCCAGCCCTTGGATCATTTTTGTGGCCCTCCTCTGGACCCACTCCAGCAGCTCCATGTCCTTCTTGTGTTGGGGACTCCAGAGCTGAACGCAGTATTCCAGGTGGGATCTCACGAGAGCAGAGCAGAGGGGCAGAATCACCTCCCTCGACCTGCTGGCCATGCTTCTTTGGATGCAGCCCAGGATACGGTTGGCATTGAATCATTTCAGGGTATCTGCTTGGACAGTTTTGCACCTCTTATAAGAAATCAAACAGTTCTGCACCCTGATTCGTCTGAAGCTTGATGTCAAGAACAATTCTTCATAGACAATAGGCAGCTTGATTAGTAAGCAACCAGTCAAGACTTAAAAGTGCCATTATGTTTTCTGACAGTACTCTTGAACCAAATCATAGGGTAATAGACTATAAATCAAAGCTATATAGATAGGAATATAGAAGCCCTATGTATACTAATTACTATTCCTATAGATAAGGTTATAGAAGCCCTATGTTTACTAATTGCTGTATTGTGGAGGGTGGCTAGATAGAACAAATGGAAAAATGGGTGGCATACTGTGAATCACTCCTTTGTGCTGTTTTAGATATTTGTTTTTGATGTAATTAATATGATTAATTTTTAGATAGGAAGAGAATAATTAGTATTACTGACAGTAGTTGAAAGCATAGTAAAGTGTGATGGCAGGAAAAGTGCTGTGATCACGTAATTTTTCAGAAACTACTAGTTTGTTCATAAACTGACTTGGCTTGTCATTTCAACATCGCTGCAGCTGTAATCATTTATAGCAATGGAAAGGTGTATTTGTAGCTAGGACTGAGCGGCCCATGGAGCAGCAAACATAGAATCATAGAATCACAGAATCACAGAATGGTTAGGGTTGGAAGAGACCTCAAAGATCATCTAGTTCCAACCCCCCTGCCACAGGCAAGGAAACCCTCCACTACACCAGGTTGCTCAAAGCCTCATCCAACCTGGCCTTGAACACTTCCCGGGATGGGGCATCTACAACTTCTCTGGGCAACCTGTTCCAGTGCCTATATTAAGCATGCCTATTGCATGCCTTCCATGCAACACCGTGAAGCACACCTTCGAGTGGATAGGTGGCACACTTTTATCCAGGACCCTTTCCATTTCCTGCTTATATCAGCACGTGTAATAGTGCCAGGAAGCCAGTTATAAGAAGTTCCTATTCTCAGTATTGTTTTCTAAGGTTCCAAAACCTTTTGGTCTTTGCCCCTGCCTGTTTCCATTTTGTGTACATCTCTGATTCCTTTCCTACTTCTAGATCTAGAACTTCATTTTCAGAAACTGACCTTGCCATGCAGTGCCTTTTGAGAAGCACAGTTTTGATAATAGTAATATCATAAACATCATAAAAAATAATCAAGAAAATCATACTGAGATCCCTTTCAGACCATCCATCAGGTCAAAAACCTGCACCACTCCTTACTGATGAATGTACAATTCATATTAAAATTTTAAATTAGATACATAAAAATAGTGAAAGAAATGTGCAATTGTGTTTTCTTTCACAGCTATTTCCATGCACATGCACACACAGAGAGTATATCTAAAATATCAGAATAGTAGCATATGAGCTTCCTAATAACTTTAAATTCAATAATTTTTTGTACATGGTACTTTTTCTATGTGAAGATGGATTTGATTTCGTATTGTATTTAGTTCAAATAAAGACATTCTTTAACATGTCTTTCTGATCTCTAATTGCCATGAATAAGTATTTTGGGTGGCCTAGACTTTTGATATTCATTAGTGGCAACTAATTTATTTAGTTAAAAGCTGTCAGTAATTAATTTTCAGCACTGGAAATGAATAATACAAACTAAAGCACAATATTCCAGGAATATATCTAAAGATAACATATATGTTTTATTTTAATTTTACTACAGTTGAGACTAGAGGGTCTTTTTAGGGTCTGCTTCTTGCAAAATATGCCCCTGTATATAAACATAATCTACATAAAACCCTTTAGAATTCCTATGTTTATGTTAAGGATAAATCTTTTATGTATAGACATACATGTTAGTTTCTTATATTGATTAAAATGCTCCTCGGAAACAAGAATTAGTCCCTAAAATATGTATTCTTTCCAAATTGGGCTTGCAAATGGCTGTTAACTCAATAGATTACTCATGACATGAGATTTTTATATTTGCCTGTAAGAAATTAATTTGGTGGTTTAGTGTTAACATCTAGTAAAGCAAAACAAAAAGCACCCTTCAGTATTGAAATATTGGTTAGCTGATGGTTTCCAGAGTGGGATGTGAAGGCACCAGAACCCTTTCATAGGGGAAATCTATCTTTCCAGAATTGGAATTATTTTGAATCACATCACCAAACACAAGCACCACAGAGGACACAGAATAGACTTCCTAGAAAGCCATGGCCAAACACCTGTGGCCTGAGCTTCAGAACAGGTTTTTGAAACAAAACAAAAGATTCTGCACTTACTGTATGTTAAAAAGTTTGAAGGTTGTTTAGTAAGAACTTTTCTGAGCATTTTGAAAAAAAATATAATCTTCCATTAGTAAAAAATTTACCCTGGCTTAGTAGTTAGGTGTTTTAAGATTAAACTATATCTCTGTGGTGTGTTTAGTGGCTATATCAGTAATTTATTGGCACTGATTTGGCCTTCAGTCTGATGGTTTAGTTAAGTGTATGTTAATAAAAATATATATTCTTTGGTACAAATGAACTTTAAGAAAGATATTTTTAGACTAGATAATGATATGCTAGCTACACAATTACACATGCAGCTGTTTGCTCTTTTAAATGTCAGTAAGTCTGTAAACATCTCGAATTTTTCCCCTGCTTGTCAATTTGCAGACAGGTTTTTCAAGGAAAGATGGTCTGTCATATTGATCTGTAGTGGGACCTGAAACAGAGGGAATCAATGCTGTTACACACAGAAGATGCAAATACAAGCAGTCATGTGAGACATCAAAAGAAAGCAATACCCGGAAATCAGAAACATGATTATTAGTTTGCAGGTTAACTTAGACAGAAGAAAGGGATGAAACGTGAAAGCAGGCCAAAACCAGATGAACACACCAGACTCAAACATTTTCCTTAATTGATAGTTAAAGGTCTGAAAGAAGCATCAGACTTAAGCTGCAGTCAACTCCAACACCATCCTTGCTGAGTAGGTGGGGACCTGCCCCCCACTCAGAGAAACAGAATTTTCCCAAGTGATGAACAAGCAAGGACACTGAGAGATTCATGTGTGTTTGAGTCCACAGTAAGTTTTCTCAAGAAGGGCTGCAACCCTGCTATGGAGCACATAAGCAGAATTTAGTTGCTTACGTTGAGGAGAATGCTTCAGGAAGACCCTTACTGAGCTGCTCAGATGTGTTACCATCTATGCCTGTAGGGCCAGCATATTGTTAGCTGACTCTCTAGATGTCTCCTCTGTTAGTGTGATTGATGCACCTGACCTCCCCACCCCTAAACCAAACCAGCAGCAATTTGATACAGGCTTCAAAGGAAGTAAAGGCTCCTGCTGTAGCCGGGCCAAGAACACCTCTAGGAAACCTGTAAGGGACAGAGAGACACAGCGAACACCAATAAGTTGTGGGTACAAGGAGCCTCGTGCATACTTCTCCCATTGTGTGCAATTTAATTGTGAGCCAACCACTTTATCTCATAAATATGACAGACTAAGTGAACTTTCTTTGAGCTCTCGTGGCGAGTCAGTGTGGCTATATGGCAATAATGTCCCCCTTAGCAGGGACACCTCTCAAGGGCACTCCTCGAAGCAACGAGATCTTTCACCAACAACAGATCGCTGGATGAGCCCAATTTGAATTCTCCCTAGACGGCAACGGGACTTTGTGCCAAGCAGCTCTCCCCTTTAGAATGGATATCTCTTGATGTTAAGAAATATTAGTTGTTTAGCTTACGTAAGCAAGTTTTAAATAGAATAAATCACTGAGTTATAATATCGTGTGATTTAGTATGCTGTTTGCTTAGCTTTACTTACCTAGCATGAGTAGCTGAAGCCTTAGGCCACAAGCTGTAAATTTCCATTTAGATTTACTGAATGTGTACCTACTTAGTCAAAACAGGGCCTCCAGAGCCAGTATAAATCAGAAGATATAGAGGCTTCAAAGCTACAACCATCAACAGCAGCTGCAATTAGACAAGATAACAACCTGTCGGAAAACAGTGAAGGAATCCAATGAGGAACAAGAAGACCTCAGACCCAAACAGTGCTACTGGACTCAACCATCATGTGAAGGGCAGATGAATAGTCCGTAAGGGTGTAACTTTTCAGGGATTTCTTGATTTGGGTCAGTCCTCTCTCCAAAGATGCTCAGCTTGATCTGACCCTGCTGCTGTACCACTCTATTAAATTGTTTATTTTTACATAATCCAGCACCTGAGAGCCTGCTTCGAGAAACCTAGGGTTCAAACTTTGGAGCGAACTAACACCAGATGCCCAAACAGAAGGTAAGTGAATTAGGAATAAGCATGATGAAACTTTCAATCTTAGCTAAGTGACATAAAGAATTGGGTGTGCACATACAATCTGTTGGCTATAAACATGTATAATTCCTTAGCTATAAATCGTTGACCAAGTCTGGAACTAGGAGTGGATACAGTCACACCTAGACTCCTCTCTAAAAAGGAGTTTAGAAAGCAACTCAATTCATGACTCAGCGGGAGGGTCTCCCTCACCTTTCTGTGTGTCCAGTCCCTATGTAAATAATTAAAATCGATTCTAACCTGACTTTCCCTCTGTACATTTCCTGCATGTAGTAAGTAACAGAGTGAACCTTGCCATGGAATTTTGTTAAATTGCGCTTCTATCTAAACACTACTCCGCAACAGTTAGTGATGGAGGGTTCCTCACCTCTTCTGAATGCAAACCAGCATGGGTAGGGATGCCAATACTTAGACTTTTCATATCAAACCTTAGCGGTTAGGGCTCTCAATGGGACTTTTCCATGGAACCCAGCTCAGACAGGAAAGACAGTGGGTGTCTCAAATCCTTGATAAACTTTTAGGTTTCTCCGCTCAGTGGCCATATAAAATCTCTAAGGTGTCCTAGGAGGAACTGGAACTGCACCTTCAGGCATTGTCGTTTTCCTGCTTGTCCCGTGATTTTTTTATATAATTTTTTAAATTTTTATCTGCAGAGAAGCAGAACAGAATAAGTAATGACAACTCATACCAAGTCATTCCCAAAAATCTGAGTGTACCAACAGATTCTGCAGACTCATCCACCTCCAGGACTTTAGCTGTGGATGCTTAAGACCTGCTCTGGCACAGTGTGGCTATAACTTTGGGTCCAGCTGCTGGGAAAGAGCTATGAGAGAAAGAGCCAAGAGAAGGTTCATTGGGGTCTCCCCTGGGATCAGGAGCTGCATTTGGGCTCAGACCTGGCTCACAGACCTTGCCCATGCTATGGCCTGTGCCTAGCCTTGTGCCACGCTGACCTGTTGTTGACTTGCCTTTCCATCATCACAGACCTGTTCCACCACCACAGACTTGTCTGGCAATCGGGGCCATGGGTTGTTCCTGGTTGCCATCACCAGACATACTCTGCTCCTCTTGCTTGGGTACCATGGGACAGAGCCCTTGTCTGAGGGCTTCTGCCCTGCTTGCCTTGTTGCCTCGCAGTTCCAGGCTCACCTTTGCTTGCAGAGCAGCCTTGCTACTGCAACATCTTGTCCCATAGTGACCAAGATACTGTAAATTACCTGTATGTAAATCATATGCTTTCAGATTGATATGGTCAGGTCTCAGACTCTCCATTTCCAGGGAAGTGCCTTAACCACTATGATCTTGACTCACAAAAAAAGTCAACAGGCAGCTCCCCTTCCTCCTTTGAAGAGGAAGCCTTAGGATAAAAGCATAAACTTTGAAGTGAGTGTTAGGAAATAAATCTCTGACAAACAGATGCCCCATCCCTGGAAGTGTTCAAGGCCAGGTTGGATGAGGCTTTGGGCAACCTGATGTAGTGGAGGGGTTCCTTGCCCATGGCAGGGGGGTTGGAACTAGATGATCTTGGAGGTCCCTTCCAACCCTAACCATTCTATGATTCTATAAACAAATGCACCTTTATTGAAGAAAAATAGACAGACAGTCACCTTGTGGTATGCACTTCAGTCTTGCAAGGGATCCTATGTTACTTCTCCTCCCCTCCTCCATGCTGTTGTTGTCCTAGTGCTGATCCTTACTGCTGCTGTGAATCCTAGCATTGATCCCACTTTCCCCATCCCAGATCTAAGGATTTTGGATGCTGCTGTGAATCTACTCCCTCAGCCTATGGTCTTACTTGTTTAGTAATTGTACAAGTTTCACAACACCTAGATAGTCAGGACATCAGAGACCCAAGAGTTTTGGAAGAGATGAGGTTGGGAATGTCTTTTTAGTAGGATAACAGCACTAAAAGTTTTCTATGCCTGAGAGATAGTGAAGGCCATCTTTTCTTTTCTGTCTCTCATAGAGATAGAAAATTGTTCACTGGAAGACTGAAAATATTGCCTCAGTGTTAAGCAGGTCTTGGCAGCACTGAGATGACTGCCATCACATTTATAACTGGTCACCACCCACAAACTTGGCTCAGCTAGAAGCAAGGACGTTACGTTTGCACGGCCAGTTGATATTTAAACTAATTATTAGCAGCTCAGGTGATATAGAGCACAAGTTTCTAACCTAAAAACACAGATGCCCTATCTAGTGAGTTAAAAGAAAAAGCAGAAATGTGCTTTACAACTTTAGAGACAAAGCAGTGCAAGAAGGCATATTCTCTGTTATCAGATCTGGACAGGGAAACTAATTTAATATCACAAGATCAAAACTCACTGATCTTGCTGTGTTTAAGTGAAGGTCATATATGCAACAGTTTGCAGTCAGCAGAATCTGAAATGATATAAATTACTTATTCTATCTTTCTGAACCCTATCAGCAAAGCATATAAATATTACCTAGATTTAAACTGTTAATCTTAAAGGATAAACTGGGGATTTATTTTTTTTTTTTTATTATGGCCTTAACAACCACTCTTCTATGAATTTTATTTGGTTTGGCTTCTATTTCTTTTGACAGGCATTACATTTTAAGTATTTCTTTTTTTTTCTATTTTTAATGAACTGCTTTTCCAGTCAGCACAGCTGTGAAACCTGTATCACAAAAAGGAACAGGTAAGAAAGAAACATATGCTCTGTGTCACTCATGGCACTGCTATAAAATCAGACTCTCCGGAGACTACCCTTTCACATCAAACCAGAGGAAGACTGGAGAGATGCAAAAGAAACACAGTTCTCTCTGGCATCCCTGGCGAGAAGAGACAGCTTTGTTCCTATGTCCTGGATGTTTCTTTTCAGTTCCTTCCACTGATGTAACCAAATTTCAAAGAATAAAATCTTAAGAAAAGTCTGCACATCAGAGTAGAAGTAGAATGTGTGCTCACTTTATATCTGCTAACAGCGAAAACCCTCACTGGTAAGAAGAACAATGACATTTTTACACACCATTCAGGCTTTAATCCACAAAGAAGGCTGTGTGAGTAACAGGACTTCAAACATTGCAAAAGAATAAAGACTTTTCATTGCTTTCCATATATCCTCACTTCCCTCCCACTAAGTTAGCAAGAAGGTAGCAGCTAACAAGAGAATAGCCTTTGCAGTACTAGGCAGCACAGACACCTCCAGGCTCCTGTTTTGTTTCACTGAAGTAAACAGAGACACTGCAATTCATATTGGCTGAAGGGTTGAGTTTCACTCATGTCAGGTAGCTTAGGAATCCACATCACAACAAATCCCAGGTGAAGTTATGTTTCTTTTAGAATTAAATGTGAGATAAATCCATTTTGATAAGTTTGGTATGGGGAATCTTCTACATTTGAAGTAGGTGGAAAAATGGGAAGAAGCAGCAGAGAGCTTCAGTAAGCTAAATTAGATGTTCAGTGAGCTTCCTGAGAAATTAAAGGATAATTAAATTAAGCTTTGCTCTGCTTACCATACTATGGTATTTGCAAACAACTTGAAAGTGTGTACAAATGACTGTGTCGTTTCATGCTGCATTGAGATATTACTTCTTTAAACTTTATACATTTTGCCTTGTATATTGCCACTTACGTTAACAGTAATGTTGCATCATGCTTGGCACTAGAGAAATATAAATTTTTTTACCTCATAATGAACATTCGTTTATAAATGTTTATAAATAATGTCTGAAGGGTTCACCAGTGCCCAAATGACTCTGGTGATAGCATGACATGTATTTGAAGGAAGCCTACTTAAAGTACAGTTGAAATGAAACACATTATATCATGTTATATCATTCTGTAAATGTTTGCATTGTGAATGCAATTTTTCCTGTTCTATCTTTAATAAATGAACATTTCATTGACTTTTTTTATATTAAAATGAACAATCTCAAAATAAGCATTATGTTATGCAATAATCATAATCATGTATCTTTTTCTTCAAGCTCCATTTATGCTTTAAAAACATGCCTCTGTACACACACAGACACATGCTTTCCTTTTAACAACTATATGTTAAGTTTGCTTTTATTTAATGAATTGTTGGATGTGATTTAATGAATAGTGACTGAAAAGTAGACTTCTGGGGATATGCCACTGTCAACACATTCTGTCTCTCTGACATGTCATTGTCAGTGATCATGCATATCCTGAAAATGAGTAGTCTTATGTTCCTTTCTGACACATAATTACTGATCTGACATGCAAAATTAGCAGAACTCCACACGTAACAAGTGAAAAATGATAGGACTTGTGCTAGTTCCTGCCACGCCATGCCATGCACCCCAGTTCCTTTTCCTGTCCACCCAGTCATCAGCACTGCTGATTTGTTCTAAATTAAATTATGAGAAATTTGGCATGTGAAACACGAGCTTACTGTCTGTAATTGACTGAATTCCTTAATAAATTATAGATCTGGTCTGAAGTAGGAAGACATGAAATAGTCGAGGATAGTAATGCATTTGTGTGGTTTATTAGATTGCTGGGCATGTATCCACAAGCAAATCACTAGAGCTAGAGAGCATCTGTTGAAGTCAAAGGAAAATATCGTTTTTTTCTAAGTGAAAACAGCTTTAAGTCTAATACGGAAATGATTTCATATTCCAAGATACATCTATTACATTGCACTATCCTGTCACTAGGGAGCAAGCCCACTGACCACTAATTTGTTGGAATATAGTCAGATTGAAGTCTGAAGGGGAAAAAAACCCACACAGTTTCAGAGATGCTTGGAGCATATTTGGCCACAGAATTTTCAAATTTCCATGCTTTCTTTTCTTTTATTCATTTGTCCATCTTTAGGAAAAATATCGGTTCTACAATTATGCCCCCCAACACAGACAGGCCTTGTGTCCATAAGAATGATGCTCCCAATGGCTTAAAAATTATGAAATCCTTACTGTAGAACTCTGTTTTGCAAAAGATGCAATTATTTGAGAAAAAAATCACGCCTCGGTAAATATAACAGAATGTAATCATTCTGACTCCCACAATTAGTCACTCCTTAGGACAGCCATTTCTTTGGCCAAAATAAAATAAAATTATAAAAATCTTTTTAAATTATTGAAGCCATTTAGCTCTGAAGAAAGAAAATCTATAAAACTCACTTTTCCAGTCCATTCAAAATCACCAGTTAAAGTACAGTGTTTTCATCAATCATCCTTCTAGACGAGGATTTTCAATCCTTAAACATGAAATTTGCATTCTTAAATCAATATTTAAGTTCCTAGAGGAATATGAATTCTTTCAATAGGAACTGAAGTTCCACAAATCATCTTAGATTTGTACGTTCTCGGTAGCTGAGAAATTAATAGATGTCTCTGAAAAATTTATTTGAAAAGAATTTTTGGAGCATTTGTTTCTTCAAGGCTTATGGTTTATCTGTGTTTTACAAACCCAGAAGACAATATGGAAGAGAACACACTGATCTCACCAGATTTCAGTGAGATTGCTCCATCATCTACAGTGAAATGTTTCTGATACACGTCAAAGTGAGAGGTGAACCAGGGTGGATTTTCTATGATGTCCTTCATTGCTCATCATTGACCTCCCAGTGCTTCTGTTCCTTCCTGCCTTGTGAAGAATCTGCTACCAGAAAAACTCCAAAGCTTTAATGAATCACTTATTTTTTGCATTATATTCAAGGTTTTCATCCTCAAGTTTTTGGCTTGATCCTCTCTATCTTCCTGTTCCTATTCTACCTTATCATCTAACACACTCTTGCTGCTTTTTTCTGACGAAGACTGTAAGATATTTGGTCAGAATGATGATGAAAATGAGAAAGAAGAAATCTTGGCATGTAAGGATGATGGACTTAGAAAAAGCCAGAACAGCTATTAAGAAAAAAAAAAAAAAAAAAAAAGAAAGAAAAGGAAAGGAAGAAAAAACAACACAAAAACATCCAGGATTATCCTTTATTATATCTTTGGGCCTAATCTAGCAGTCTGGTCTTTTAATGCATATCTATGCACCCAGGAGCAGATACAATGCAGTCAATTAATGAATGCTATGTACTTTCCCTTCTGCTTGACTAACCTGATCTCCTTCTATAAGGTGACCTGCTTAGTGGATGAGGGAAAGGCTGTGGATGTTGTCTACCTAGACTTTAGTAAAGCTTTTTACACTGTTTCCCACAGCATTCTCCTGGAGAAACTGCCTGCTCATGTCTTGGACAGGCACACTCTTTTCTGGGTGAAGAACTGGCTGGATGGCTGGGCACAAAGAGTTGTGGTGAACGGAATTAAAACCACTTGGCAGCCAGTCGCCGGTGGCGTTCCCCAGGGCTCAGTATTGGGGTCATTTCAGTTTAGTATCTTTATCAATGATCTGAATGAGGGTACTGAGTGCACCCTCAGTAAGTTTGCAGATGACACCTAGTTGGGCAGGAGTATTGATCTGCTTGAGGGTAGGAAGGCTCTGCAGAGGGATCTGGACAGGTCGGATTGATGGGCTGAGGCCAATTGTATGAGGTTCAACAAGGCTAAGCGCTGGGTCCTGCACTTGGGTCACAACAACCCCATGCAATGCTACAAGCTTGGGGAAGAGCGGCTGGAAAGCTGCCCAGCGGAAAAGGGTTTGATGGTGTTGGTAAACAGCTGGCTGAAATATTGTGGCCAGCAGGACTAGGGAAGTGATCGTTCCCCTGTACTCGGCACTGATGAGGCTGCACCTTCAATACTGTGTTCAGTTTTGGGCCTCTTTCTTAGTACAGGAAAGACATTGAGGTGCTGGAGAGTGTCCAGAGAAGGGCAATGAAGCCGAAGAAGGGTCTGGAGCACAAGTCTTATGAGGAGCAGCTGAAGGAACTGAGTTTGTTTATCCTGGAGAAAAGGAGGCTGAGAGGAGACCTTATTGCTCTCTACAACTATCTGAATGGAGTTTGTAGTGAGGTGGGTGTTAGTCTCTTCTCACAAGTAACAAGTGATAGAATAGGAGGAAATGACTTCAAGTTGCATGAGGGAAGGCTTATATTGGATATTAGGGAAAATTTTTTCACTGAAAGAGTTGTCAAGCACTGGAAGAGGCTGCCCAGGGAAGTGGTGGTTTCACCATCTCTAGAGGTATTTAAAAGATGTGTAGATGTGGTGCTTTGCGACGTGCTTAATTGGTGGACTTGGCAGTCTATGTTGATGTCTGGCCTTGATGAATTTAAGGGTAATTTCCAATTGAAACGATTCTATGATCCTATGATTTTATGATTCTTTATGACTTCTAGTGTGATGCTCTTAAAATCAAACAACAGTAGTGTTCAGCCTCCATTATGTGTGACCCTGGTTGCACACCTATGGTTATCTGGGCATGGTCTGGGGATATAAGATCTAATTATGTTCTCTCAGGCCGTTTCATTTCAGTGCAGAACATTAAAAGTTTCTGGAACAGAGCTAAGCATTTTTTTATTTTTATTTCTCAATATTTGGAAGCACAAATATTCATAAAATCATCTCAAAAATTGAAAAAACAGTTTCAATGTCAGAACATCTTCTTCAAACATTTTGCAATTCTTGTTTTAACTTTTCTTTTTTTAAATAGCAGCTTCATTTGAAGATTGATCAAGCTTTTGTTTAACTTTATGTATTACTCTATTTTTTTAAAGCGGCAGGAGCCTAAAATATTTAGTAGTGCATGGAGACATAATTCACAGAAAACAACTAATATAAGCTCAAATATCTTATTTTCCTCATTTTTCTGGTTTCATTACAAAAATAGAAGACATCTCTGCAGTTCAGACAGCTGTGTGTTCGGTTTACCAAGAGAGAGCAGAGGAGCAAGTGTTTTGCATGGCTGTGCAATAAATAGGAATCACAGAACAAAGGTTTATGTCTTGAATTATCTGGAATGTGTCCTGGAACTCCTTTTTCATCAGCTGACTGTCCGACCTATAAAATTTCACTGAACAAGATAAGCAACGTGATTTTGCAAATTGTAACACTCTCCCTCCCCCATGTTTTGACTCACTGAGAGAAGAATGGATTATTATTTTTTAAAAAATATTGAATTATTAACAAATCTGTAGATATTATGACCAAAGTCTGATTAAGATTATTGAATATGCATTGAATGTATATGCAGCCAAAAGCGGCACCTTTTGGCAATATGTAGTTTGTATCGCTCTTCTGAATTTAAACACTACAGAAATCACAGAAATGTGTTTTAGGTACCGTCATGAGTAAGCTGAGTATGGTCTTTAGATTCTTGAACCTATGTGCCCTATAAATAGCAGTGTGCTTGGACTTCCTTAATCTGTCTGAAATGAAAATGAGTGTAATATGTAGTTAAATGTCCTATATAGTGAGATCTGAATCTTGCTTTGATACAAACTTTGATTTAAAACATCTTAGTGAGGACTGAGTGTTTAAACAAACACATCCCAGCATGAGAAAAAGAATCTATAAATAACCTGTAGAAATAAAATCAATATATATAAATAGAAGTCCTATGTGATACTTTATACAAATATTTATTTTAAAAATAATAGTAGTGAATGTTTCATGAGCATTTGTATTTCATGATTTACTGATTGGCTGTTGTTAAAACCTGTACATTGAGTTACAGAGGGCCTTTCATCTCCTCTATCTTATATCTTGAAGGTACAGTCCAGTGTTTATTCTGGATATATAATATGATTAAACATTTTTGACATACAGTCCAAACAGCCCATGAAAGATAATCTTTTTAGAATGTGGTAGGTCATTCTGCTGCAACATGTTGTGATTCAGACTTATGTTATGAAGGATGTGAAACAGTGCGTGGGGTTGCACTGAGATTGCAAGGAAGTAATGTTTGTAATAATGTATCTCATGGAAGGTTCCATGAAGCTTCAGAAATTGCCTGGAAGCAGTTACCAGGCAATTTCAGGGGTTTGGGGTGTTTTGGGTTTTGGGGGTTGGTGGTTTTTTTTGGGTTTTGGGGTTGGTTTTTTTTTGGAAGAGAGGGTAGGAGAGAATTTTCCTACTTTAGCTGTAAATTTTCACAGGTGTTTTTATTTGGTCTAACGTTGTTTCCTCTATTATAAAATAAGCATTTTAGCAGGGATCTCAAGGAGTGCTTAATCAGCTAATGTATGTGTGCTTTTGAATATCTGCTATTAGGTAATTTAAGAAAAAAAAAAACAGTACTCAGATGTTATGTAAATGTAAGTTAGAAAATAGAGAACTCCTATGAAGTAGTGTTGTCCATCTAGGAAAGGCATAGGTCAATAAAACCAAGATAAACTGACCATCTAAATATGGATATTTTCTTTCTCAGTGTAAAACTGAAGATGCTGGTAACTACTTCACTAAAGTTTTCAGATGCATGTATGAGAAGTACAAGGGAAGTGGATCTGTAATGCAATTACAAGATCTATATTTCATCTGTGACAAGAGCTGCTGAGAGTGGGCTGCTGTGCAGTTAGTTACCAGGGAAGGATGAGTGGGGAAAAAAAAACACAGAACAGAATTTCTACAAGGTTGGAAAAACCTGTTGTGCCATAAGACTGATCACTGGAAAAAATTACTACGGACTGTAGTGCAGCTGAAAGAGGTCTCTTTGTACTTGTGAGACTCAAATAAACAATACCTAAGGTAGAAATTACATTGCAAATATCTGATGTTTTTCAAGTGCACAATGATATTTTCAGTAGTTTCTGCTACACAAATCATTTATCTGAGCCTCACATATATTCCATTATTTAATCTGTGTCTTTGTTTTGAAGTGGTGTTAGCTTCTTTGCATAGCTTAATGACATCCCAACTTTGTAGTGCCATTATTCTGATCACCTCTCAGTCTGTGATCACTTCAGAACATGGAACAGCTGTGTTTTGTTTGAGTGCTCTGGAAAACGAGGGATTGTGGGTCAGGCCTATGCAAGAGAAAGAGCATGTTCCATATGTACAGGCAGACTTAAAAATGGGCTGGGAATTATCTTAAAAAATGCATCTAATTAGAAAAAAAGGTGAAATGAAGTTGTACTTTTAAATCTTGATTTGCAATCCATATTTTTAAAGCTGAAGTTTGAAATTGTTGACTTAAAGGACGTGCTCCACCAAGGTTTGAGGGGGTGGAAGAAATTTGTATCATGAGATTCCTCTTGTCTCATGGTAAATCTCAGGCATAATATTTATCTGGATTTTATAGAAGGAAGAACAGTGTATTTAAATCTGAAAATCTGAAACTCTTATAATTCTGATTATTTTTAATATCTATACACTTACATTTTGTTAAGTATGGGTTCGGAAAATAAACTACTCACTTTCAGTTCTGAACACTCTCTCTGATGAGAGCTGTTATAATATTGTGCCTTTGTAGATACAAATATTGCAAGATATATTTGAACTGACAAAATAAAAACCTTTATTATAATAAAAGGCAACAAAGCAACACTAACCTATTGTTCCACATTAGAGACCTGAATATATATGACTATTTCTAAGCTCAGTATTCTTCAAATTTATATAAAATTAATTTCTTTAACATTTAAAAATTAATTCCTGGGAAGAATTTCCTAGAAACAAGCAATAGGTTAAATCTTTCAAATTAAATCTTTGAAGTATATAGAAGGAATAACCCATCAGGAGTTTCACCTGCACATCACATATACTCTGTCTGCAAGTTTTATAAACTTGTAACAAACTTTGTGATGCTTTCTCCTCCCCAAGTCAAAGTTGGAAAATATGCAGTATATGCCCATCTGAGTGACTTGATGTTTATGCAGTATGCCATATGTCATAATGGGCAGCTATAAATAAATTGGCTTTGAAAGAAATCTGGATGAAGCTAAGGATCAGATCCAAAAAAGGACTTATGTGTCTTAAATACTTGGCAGAATTTAGGCCCCTAGTGATCCTGAGAACTGCTAAGCAGCATTGGCTTAACCCTAGAGATGCTTAAAAACTGTGTTATTGTCTATTTTTCAACATTATATTTCACCAGGTACTGTAGCCTGCTTCTGTATATGCCCAGAGTTTGACTGGGCAAACTGGATATATATCTATGCCTAGATTTGACTTAATGGCTGTGCCATTAAGTGCTTAACTCATGCTTAGTACATGGTGTCTGCATCATAAAACATCTCTGAACCCATCAAGCTAGGAAAATAACCCATGCCTCTCTTTCAGGTGAAGCACTTGACTCAGAAGATAATGTTCCCTCATACTCTCATCTGTCTCACATCATGTTTTTAAGTAGAGTCTCAGTTTCAGAGGAAAGTGAGGAAAATGCTCCTGGGCCAGGTAGCCTGGTGAGGAGATCAGTCAGTGAGAAGGAAAGAAAAGCATACTAAAAATATTTCAGAGAGAAGAGGGAATCAGTGCTGCTCTGCTCATCTTTTCTGAGTGCTGTAACACCTGAGCTACTGTGGAAAAGGCAGCTGTGACATTTCAGATCAGGTTTTAAAAGAGTGGCCTTTGATTCATCTGAAAAGGGAGTACACTTTAAGCTTCACAAGAAAGGTCCAAGGGTGAATACTGAGGCAAATGAAATGTTTCCTCACAGTCCTGACTACCACGTTAGGCAGGAAAATTGCTGGCTCACCTGCCAGTTCTAAGGCAGCCGTATCCAATTATCTGTAGAGAGAAGCCAAATGCCCATGTGAGTGCAAGATCCTACCTCATTGGTTAGGAACCTTCATTTTTTTGGCTTTGGAAAGATCAGGATTTTGGTATTCCAATCCCCTTTCATCTAGGATCTAATGGCAAGCATTGATTCAGAGATTTCTCTTGGTTTACTAGGGTCTGTTCTTTAACAGAACCTGTAAAAGCAGTTTGCTGTTTCGTGTTAACCCTTCTTCTCAGTGGCATTTTTTCGTCCTTAGTCACCTCAAAGATCATTCTATTTCTCTTGGATTTTAATCATAATGTAAGTGCAAGAAATTTGACGTGCTGTTTTTTGAGAACTTTTATTCGGGCTCTAAATTCATCCAGTGTCTAATTATCAATCTTTAGAGATAACAGTGACTATGTACAAGACAGCTGTACTGTTTCCTAAGGAAATAAATACAGATACAAGTATGCAAAAAACAAGCCTTTCTATTGTATTTTTGTTGTAATTTGTCTATCTAAAGTCCTTAGCAATCAGAAATTCATGCCAGATGACTTCAAAATGGCCTCTTGTCACAACAAAAGATTTATGATGAACAAATGAGCTTGACTTCAAAGTGGTTTTCCCTACTCTGCTCTCCTGTACCCCTGCGTTAGCGGTGTTTTCTCCAACATCCATATCAGTTTTCACAGACCTTATTCGTTCATGCCAATTATACAAATGATGTGAATCAAACCAACAGTTCCATTTTGCCTGTCCAGTATGTGTCAGGAGAAATAGATTGTAAGATATGTGACAGTCTTAGCATTGGTAAGATGTGCTTATGCTGACAGGTGGGGTAACAATTATCTCACCTACATTTGGACAAAATTATTTGCAGCAGTTATCTGACTTAATTACCACAATGCTTCCAATACAGAGAAATAGGCTCATGAAGGATGCTGGTCATCTGAACTTTTTTAGAATGAAGTTACCGCCTCTTCTTTGGCTATACAGGGAATTCAGGAAATTTAGGAAGACTACCCAAGATTTCAATATCTACTTCACAATCATTTAAAACTAAGTGAGTCTGCACCCATCTATACAAGAGAGATGCCCAAATCCCAGCCTAAGCAAGCCACACCCATGAACACTGGATTACTTACCATGATAGAAAAGCATGAAATATCTGAACGACTAAAGCTTTATCTAGTCAGAAATGTATCTTTGTGCAAATCCAGTTTAAAAACCTTTTTCAAACTGTGTGGAAGCAACGACTGGATGATGAAAATAAGAGCTTTCACCTCTGAAGTGCATATAATTAATCACTTCATTTTCTTTCCTCCTCTCTTCTGTTGCCACTTTATGTGAATATTACAATAAATCAACCCCAAAAGTATCTCTAAAACAGTTCATTATTTGTTAAGCATTCAGCCTAGCAAATATCTGGATGGCAAGGGGCATTTCACAAAGCACTACAGATACAGAGGTGATAATAGATGATGACAGATTAGTATGAAGAACGTAATTCTAACATCTGAATTACCTCAAAAGTGTAGGTGCCTTTTCCTGATGCTGGACTGCTATGCAGTGAAGTCAATGAGTTGATTGAATTTATGACTGCTGACAAAGGCTTACTGCAAATCTAAAAAATATTAAATAAAATCTTTACAGAATTTCTTATAATTCACAACACAAACGCCACGTAAATTTATGCAAAAAAGAAAAAGCTTGAATGCATTTTCTCAAAAGTAGTCATTACTTGTCCATTGGAAAGAAAATTATTAATTCAGAAGGCTAGTCCAAAAATACAGAATGACGATCCCTTGACAAATAAAATGACAATACACCCAGGTAAATGAAAAAGAGCTTATTGGGCAGTTTCCCATTGAGTCACAGTTTGTCACACTTGGAAATAGCTCAGCCAAGCATTATATTTAAATGTTAAAGTTTCCTGGGCTCTATGTTTCAAAGATTGCCTTACAGTTCTGTGACCAACTATACCTAGGTCTCTACAGTTCATTGAGTTAGAACATTGAAAGATTTCATTTTGACTCTAGTTCATGGAGATTGAACTGTTGTAGTTGGATAAGTATGTGTGTATACATATATATGTATATATCAGCCAGGGAATTAGAGTTCTCTGTGACAGCAAAGATTAGAAGACTGATAGATCAAAGTAGTTTTGAACTCCAAAGTAAACCTTTGCAAGACTGAAATTCCTTAGCAACATACTCTATGCTAATAGTTCTTACTCATTTTCAGTCACTATCACTATGTAATCAAAGCAGTCAGCCCTTACCAATTAAATCCTACAACACCTTGGGGCTAATCTCATGTTATTAGCGCTGATGGCTATAGCCCTTGATGATCTTCATTGCTGAGGTCAAGATGATCAAGTTCACAAGCATATCAATAATAGAAGTCAGAATTGAAGTCAGTAAGTGCATAGGTGGGTGCTCAGCTCCACTTATCCTCTCAAAGTCGGGATTGGCATAGTTTAGCCCAGCCTGCATCTAAGAACCGTGCAGCTGCTTGCTCACTCCTTTCCCCTGCGGTGGGAAGGAGAGGAGAAAACATAACAAAAGGCTTGAGGGTTGAGACAAGGACAGGGAGAGATCACTCACTAATTTTGGTCATGGGCAAAACAGGCTCAACTTGGAAAAAAGTCAGTGTAATTCATTACCAATCGCATCAGAGAGGATAATGAGAAACAAAGCCAGATCCTAAAAACACCTTTCTCCACTTCTCCCTTCTCCCCAGCTCTGACTCTTCCCTTCAGTGACACAGGGAAATGGGGAATGGGGGTTGCAGTCAGTTCATCACGTTTCTGCTGCTCCTTCCTCTTCAGAGAGAGGACTTCTCACACTCTTCTCTTGCTCTGGTGTGAAGTTCTTTCCAATGGGAGACAGTTCTCCATTAAGTTCTCTGACATGAGTCCTTCTCACAGGCTGCAGTTCTTCACAAACTGCTTCAGAGTGCATCCCTCCCAGGGGGTGCAGTCCTTCACCAACAGAGTGCTCCAGTGTGGGCTTTCACACGAGATCACGGCCTTCTTCGGGCACAGCCATCTGCTCTGACATGGGGTCCTCCACAGCCACAGGTCTTCATGGACTGCTCCACTGTTAATCTCCATGGGCTGCAGAGGACAACTTGCCATCTCACCACGAGCTGCAGGGGAATCTCAGATCCGGCACAACTCCTGCCCCTCCTTCTTCACTGACCTTGGTATCTGCCGAGTTATATCTCTCACATCCCACTCCTCTCTCTGCTGCAGCCATGCCAGGCCTGACTGACCTGATGAACTCTGGCAGCCCCATAGGCACAAGTTCTGTCTAGCAGGTGTTCTGGGAGTGGGGATCTTCAGAGCACTCCAAGCCTCTCCAAGCTGTGGACGCTGCCTCCACTGCCGCCAGGCGAGGGGCAGGGAGTGGGGACAAGGTGGCACAGTGCAGACTGTTGCCCCACGCCTTCCGTCTCTCTCCGCTGCAGATCCTTGCATGGTGAAAGCTTCTTTGTCCTTTCTTAAGGACAGAGGTGGGTCCCACTTGGTCAGAGGAAGGTCTGACTTGGAGCTGGGAAAGTTTCTGGCAGGTTCTCACAGGAGCCATCTCTGTAGCCCCTTCTCCACTGCCAAAATCCTAGCCCACAAACCCGACACAGGCATCTTTTTCCTTTGTAAGATGTTTGACTTTCTGAAGTGTTCCCAGCCTTTGGCCTCCATCCTGAACTGTATGCTACATAATACTTGGGACAGGGGCAGAGAGATAATTTTTCCACAACAGAGGTCACAACAGATGCCTCATTCTGATACAGGCTGTTTTATTTCCATTACTTCGTTGCTGCTGCTTTTTTAAAAAAACAGGCGTAGTTTTTCACCCATCTCTGATGGCTGTGTTTTTTCAGTGTCTAATAGCTGATCATCAGCAAGTTGCAATTCTCAGGTGTCTCCTTACAACCTGTACTCATATTTTCAAAGCCTTTGTTGTTATCCCAGGCTTAAACTGTACATGCTAAAAAGAAAAACCTGATATCAAGGTCTCCTTCCCACAGCACTTCTTATAACAAGTTGGTAACAAGCCAAAAAGTCCAGGATTGGGGCCTTGTAAAATTAGCATAAAACACAGTCAAGATAAGATCTGTCACTAGCATGGTGATAATGGTTTTACTAGGTTGTATGGCTATCCTATATTAGCTTACTTGTCTTTCGTTTCAAAACAAGCTAATATTAAATTCTTCACAGTGTTACACATTTATGGTACAACAGGATTCTGTTGTGGCTGCACAAATACTGTAAAGGGAGTTTCCTTATCCTTACTGAGTCTTATGCTTTGCTGTGCTCAGTTTCATGCACCTTTTACCACCCAAGCTACATAGCAGGGAGAGGTAAAATGGCTAAAGTGGTTGTCCATACCTAGGTAGTTGTTCCTCTGGACTGTGTACCAGATAGGCTTGGGTTTTTTTGAATACCCTGACTATAGTCATGCAGTGAATTTTCTGTGGCGAAAAGAATTATTTTCTTTCCCTCCCACGTTTTCTGAGAATCACAACATTGGAAGGATTAGTTGTGAAAAAGAGAAGATAAAAGAGGACTATTGTATATCCAAGTATCCATAAATATAGTTTTAAGGTTTTCTCATCTGTAAAGTCAGTTGCGATATAATATAGGGGCTTCATATATTTTAAGAGGTTTGGAGTATTCATTAGCCTAGTCAGATCTGAGGTGTATGTGGACAAATAAACTGTGGCACAAATAGAAAACTCTAAGAATGAGCCAGCAGGTTGGTCCATTTGTATAAAGAAAAGGGACAACTAGGATGTGATAAATTAACGGTGATGTACAGAGACTGCTGAATTATCTCCCAAGCTCTCTCCTGCCTGTCTACTAGGGAATCTGTTCTGTTGCTGTTGTCTGAAACTGTGTTACCTTTATGTCAAAAACAGATTTGTTTGCAAATACATTCAGGTGGGTTGAATGGACCTTCAAGGTCAACTAGAAGAATCCTATAAATATGGACGATATACAATGATGAATTTATCTTAATGGCAGTCATTAATCATTAAGCTTTCCCACATTCTCTAGAGCCTCCTTTTTCATATAAGGGAGTATCTTTGTTCACTTCTGTGAAACATCTTCGGGTAACCCTGTCTCAATAGGTTGTTAATGTTGAACCTGTCCTAACAGAGTTTAATTTAAAGACCATATTCTGCATCTTTAGTTAAAAGCGAACACGATAGTGGTTCCAACCCTTACTTGCACACTAAGGGGTACAAGTTGTAATATCTGAATAAGTTGTCTTTTAACCAAAGATGACATTTTAGTTTGATGTATAATTTATTCACTTGGTTTAGAAAATACATGTTACACTATAACCAGAACTCAGTAGGGTAGCCTAAATGTAAAGAAAAAAGCAGCACACTTCTCTAAAGTCTTTCTTCTTATCCCAAAAGTGGGTGGACTGGAAAATATTATTAATTAAAGAAAAAAAAAAGTGGGTTTTTTTTTATGAGTATAAATAAATCACTTCTTTGAAATCACTTTCAATAACCTAAATCAAAGATTTCATCAGAAACCCACGTCAAATAAGAAAGCACAAAAGAATATTTTTTAAAAGTATTACATACAACATTCATACATACTTAAAAATAGATCGAAATGCACAATACTGAGGAAAATACAGTGCAGTCAATGTGATAAATGTTTTGATGCAAATTTTACATCATTACACTACAAAGCACAAAATACTAAATAATGAATTTGACAGTAAATCACAACCTTAAAATCCATTTAAGGGAAAAGAATAAAAAGATTTTTGAGAATAAATGCTGTCAAATACAAACTGAAGAAAAAAATCTGTTATAATTCTTTATATAAGAGATTCAAACCATAAAGAATAAAGTGAAATCTGTTGTAAAACAGAGATATTTATTTAACTTACTATTCACAGAGACCAAGTTGGGTAGGTTTTGTGTTTTGATTTTTTTTCTTTTAATTTTAATCACATTCTCATTATAGAAATAGTTCATATCAATCTTGCAATGTCTGGCTGCAAGAGGTGCTTAATTAGTACATTTAAGCATTTGATAAATGCATTTTCCTGAACATACATATGTTTGAAATTCTTAAAAATTCTAAGTTAAAAAATTCAGGCAATAAACTGTACTATTTGGTTGAAAATGCAATTACTTCTTGTCATTGAAAATAATTATTTTTTATGCTTGCTTGACAAATGCTTCCTCTCCTATCCCAATTTCCAGGATTAATAGAATTATGGAGTATCCTGAGCTGGAAGGGACCGACAAGTATCACCACCTCCACACAGGGCAACGTAGTTAAACCACTTATCTAAGAGAATTGTACAAATGCTTCTTGAATACTGACAGGCTTGGGGCCATGACCACCTCTCTGGGGAGCTTCTTCCAATGCTTGACTACCCTGTCCATGAAGAACTTTTTCCTAATGTCCAATCTGAACTTCTCCTGATGCAGCTTTAAGCCATTTCCCATGTCCTATCATCGGACACCAGAGAGAATAGATCAGCACCTCCCTCTCGGCTTTTCTTCACGAGGAAGCTGTAGACAGCAATGAGGTCACCCCTCGATCTCTTCTTCTCTAAGCTGAACAAACCAAGTATCCTCAGCTGCTCCGCATATGTCTTGCCCTCTAGTTCTTTCACCATCTTTGTTGCCTTCCTTTGAACATATTCTAACATTTTTACATCCTTCTTATATTCTGGAACCCAAAATGCACACAGCACTTGAGGTGAGGCTGCACCAATGTTGATGATAGTGGGACAGTCTCTTCTTTCAACTGGTTAGCTGTACTGTGCCTAATGCACCTCAGGATATAGTTGGCCCTTTTGGCCACCAGAGCACATTGTTGACTCACACAGAGCTTACCATCAACAGAAACCTCTCTGCAGAGTTGCACTCCAGCCTTTTGTCTCCCAATGTACACATACATCCAGGATTATACTATCCCAGGTGCAGAATCAGGCATTTGTCCTTGTTAAATTTCACGTGGTTGGTGATTGTCCAGTGCTCTAATCTATCAAGGTCTCTCTGTAATGCCTCTCTACCTTTGAAGGAGTCAACGAGTCCTCCTAATTTAGTATATTTGACAAACTTGTTTAGTGCGCATTCAATTCCTGTGTCCAAGTCATTGATAAAAACATTGAAGAGAACTGATCATAAAATTTAGCCCTTGGGAACACCACTAGTGACTGTCCACTACCAAATGTTACCCCCAAATGTTACCTACAACTCTTTGAGCCCAACCCTTCAGCCAGTTGTTCACATATCATATTGTACACATGTCTAGTTGTGTGCTGGACATTTTGTCAAGAAGGATACTGTGAGAGGCAGTATCAAAAGTCTTTCTAAAATAAATTAAAACACCCCTATGTTCACTGCCTTCCCTTCATCCATTAGGCAGGTAACCTTGTGTCGCTCACCAGCCTGGGCTGCGGCACCAAGGACGCTGTTGCATCCTCCACAGCCAGGAGGAAATGGCCTGCCTCTTGTAGGCAGGATAGGTACCTTGAGTTGAGTAGTTAATTAGTCATTATCTTCAACTCAGTCCAGCTGGGTAAGAATGATTGGTGCCATAATTCCCCCTTTTTGTTTTAGTATTTTTTGTTTTCACAAAGGCTTTATGGGTGAGCAGAGACCCGGCCCATTCATCCAACTCCAGCACACTTCCCTCCCGCGAATACCACATCAGGGCTTGCAGCTTTACCTTCTTCTCCAAAAGACTCTCGCTCGAGCTCCCGGCTCCAGCTCTGGCTCCGGCTCTTTTGGCTCAGGCTCCTTTGGCTCGGCAAGGGAGTCGGGGCTTCCTAGGGTCTCACAGATGCATCACGTCAGGGTCACCAGTTGTCGCTCACCAGCCTGGGCTGCAGCACCAAGGACACTGTTGCATCCTGCACAGCCAGGAGGAAATGGCCTGCCTCTTGTAGGCAGGATAGGTACCTTGAGTTGAGTAGTTAATTAGTCATTATCTTCAACTCAGTCCAGCTGGGTAAGAATGATTGGTGCCATAACCTTGTAATAAACGGCAATTTAGTTAGCAAAGCATGATTTTCCCTTCATGAACCTGTGTTGTCTTTGACTGATGACTACAGTGTCTTTCAAGTGTTTTTTAGTAACTCCATAATTTTACCAGGCACCAAAGTGAGACTGTCAGGCTTATAATTACCCCTCTTCTTTCTTGCCCTCTGGAAGACTGGAATAACATTTCCTAGCTTCCAGTCAACTGGGATCTCTCCAGGTTCCCAAGACCTTTGATAAATAACTGAAAGAGGTCTCACAATAACATCGGCCCACTCTTTCAGTACTCTGGGGTGAATCTCATAGGCTTATGTGCATTGACTTGCAGCAGCAAGATCCTCATTATATCAAACAAACAGTTGAGAAAAGATGTGAGTAAAAAAGTTGGCAATATTATATGCAGGTAATCTGAGATTTTTAAGGTCTTAAAATGTAGGCCAATGGCACAGGACTGAATTCTGCTACTGCTATAAGCAATGACTGGAGTAAGTCGTGTTCCCAGTCTGTGACTCAGTTTCCTCTAACCCTCCTTTTCTTCTTCACTTGATCAAATCTGCAGGGTAAGAATCATCCCTCCCAGTGCACGCTGACAATATGGCTGTTCTACTGGGAAGTTCTCGATCTCTTCCACTGGCAGATGTTAGAGACTGTTTAGAGAAAAGACATTCCTAGAGCAGCTTGCTGAAGAGGGCCACAAACAAGCCAGGTGTGGCAGGGGCTCCCCACATAATTTAGATCTTTCCAAATTGAGCTGATGGAGATGAAGATACTCACAAGTTCAGGTGAGAATCACTTCTCGCTATGTGTGCCAAAAATGAATTCCCTCAGAAACTGTTCCCATTCCTTTTTCTCCTTCTTTTTCTTCTTCTTCTTCTAAAAATTACGTTTTTTGTGTTTCTCCTTTTAAACAGATTTTGCAGTAGATTATTTTGTTTCCTGTTTTGGGCAGAACTTAAATTCTACCAACCTCTTTTGCAAGAATTAACCTTGTCTAAAACCACAAAATACCATGAGGTGTATGAAATATTTATATGTAAATGTCATTATTTCCAAATTAAACCATTAAATGTTAGAGAACTATTCTAGCTGTGGTACTTTTTTTGATCTTGCTGATCAAGCTGGAAGATTCTACTCTTATCCCAACATAAAATATTTATTTTCTTATTTGTAGAATTATAAAGCTGCTGGGAATAGTGGTTCTCCAGGTAATCTAGTCCAAAGTGATAGGGATTCCTCAAACTTACCAGACAATCTATACTCGTACTGTGCTATCTTTAGAACATCCACATTTTCCTGCCGAAGGTTAAAATCTAAATATAAGTAATGGTTCATATTCTTCCAGCATTTGTCTGAGTAGGCAGCTATTATAAGTGTAGGTCTTCTTGTAGGTACTAAAGAACATCAGATGCTGAGCATGTCCTAAAATCAACCATCCTGTATTTCTTCTTGAGTGACACAAATTTCACCACCTATTCATAATGAACCAAATAAGTGATTTGGATTTTTACTTAAGAGTAACAAATCTCTCATTATATCTAAAAGCAAGCCACCTCTACTGAGGTACTGAAATACTGAAAGAGATCCATAATTGTACACACTCAGTTCTGGAAGTGTTGACTAAGGCACGTATCTTATTAATGTTGCTTTTTTACTCCTGGGAAGTTTTTGGGTAGTGCAAAAGTTAGTGATAACTAGGGCATCTGATAAGAGTATTGCTCAACCCTTTTTGTGGAAATATTTCTTTGAATAATTTACTATTAAAACCCACTAAATTAGCATATTTTGAATAATTTAGAACTCCTCAAATGCTAAATATGTTTGCTGTTGCACCACCAGCTTTTTGGCACTTACACTGGCAGAAAGCTTCTTATGACTGAGAAGAACTTACTATATTCTGTCTTAATTTTATGTTGTGTTTCCATTCAGGTTATCTGATGGATCTTGTTGATAACAACAGCAGCTAGCTTGTACACCGACTTGTCTTTCAAAGCATTAGCACATGCATACACCTCAGTAAGTATTTAATTGCACATATTGGAATAAATTACTCATCTTATACTAAGACATTATTTATGTGTGTGTTTCAGTTCTTCTTATTACAACAGGATGCGAACACATCTACACAGAGCGTCTCGATGAATGGGGTCTTTGAGTTTCAGCAACTCAATGGCAGTGGCCAACACTTACACATGCAACAGACACAGCACAGGAGAAAAGGCTCTACTTGCATTGCACTGCTTATATGCTTTTATTCCAGCCTATAAAAAATATGCTTTGACTGTACTGTCTCCTGCAAAAACAGAATTTCACCTGGAGAGTACAAGGGAGATGCTGTGCACACTTTCCAAACCTTGACCTAAAATTAAAATTATTATCCTGTATTTATTTGTAACGGATGGACAAGTCATCATGACATCTTTTCAGATCACTAGTAGGTGTCTTAAAAGTCATATGCTCTAAAACCCTATTAGCAATTTTGTAATTTTTCATTTCGTTCTTCTACCCCAATAGATATAAGAACGTTATATTTATACAAGAAATTGTGTACAAGTTCTATGAATGACTTGCCTTTTTGTAAATTAATTTAATATTTCTGTTTCTCTCACTGCTCATTTTTCAACTATCCCAATGCCTAATGCCTACTAAGTAGTGTGTTTTGAACTACAAAGAAGAATAATCTTTCTTTCTAAGAGATAACATAGCACTATCACCACAATTTTCATGCTATTTTATACCAAGACTTGTCTATATTTTAAAGCAGTATGGACACAACATACTGAAAACTGATTTTCGGTTAAATATATTAGTCATTTTCTGACACTAGCTCCAGACTCTTCAAAAGAATCTTTTTTAATTTTCAACTTTGCATATAAGTGATGGTGCATTTTCAGTGAGTGAACATTGTTTCTCAGAAAAGAGCTGACCTAAATTGGTATTTTTCCTTTCAGGATGTATAGTTAAATTTAAACTTTCATCATTTAAAATTAAAAAAAAAAAAAAAATGTCTTTCAAGTGAATGAAAGGTGTTTTTTTTCTTTTTTTCCCAGAAGGAAAATTTTAAAATGAAAATAAGTCATCATTTTGTTGCTCTTCTGTGTCAAGTACCTTGTCCTGTCCATGACAATAATCATGTTGGGATACTTGTTTGTTTGTTTTTTTTTTAATCCCTTCTCATTACTTTTCAGAGTGGTATTTTTAAGAGCATGATTCCAAACTGCCTCAGGAGTACCCTCATCATTCTGTTCCCTGGCACAATTGAAAACCATTCACTATATATATGCATTTCACAAAATGTGTGAAGTTACCTGGCAGATCTAGACAGGAAAATCAAACCCTTGGCTTCAGTGCCATTTCAATAGTTTTACATTATTTTTTTTCCAGATTTAATGTAAAGCATACCTCTTAGGACTGATGTCTTCTTAGTGCCTCAAGCAAACAACAAATAAGGCGTATTTTCAATCTCGATTACTGTCTTTCATAAAAATGCAGATCCAATGCTGTTTATTGATATGGACCCAGACCTAATGAAGTATACAGGCTGCTAGGAAAGATTAAGGCAGACTGTATCTCATAGTTCCCTCTCTGTTCCCACTGAGTGATCAGTAGGTGTTTACTTACAAAAATCCACGCCAATTTAAAATGTTGTCACCCTACACTATTTTGCGTATTCCCTTTCCTAGGTATAGCTGTTGCTACAGGTCTGCTAGGAAAACATATACGTAGGCAAAAAAAAAAAAAGGAAGGTATTTGGGGCCTGTCTGGTGCATATTAGAAAAAACTTCTATACAGCCCTTGATATCAGCAAAGCTATAGAGCTGGAAATCTCCAAAGAATGATAAATTAGGAGAACAGTTGGGACAAGTAAAAATCTCATTGCTTGATCCAGAAGACAGCATCTGTCCATGCTATTTTGAGTCCTCCAGTCCAAGATTCTCATGGACAAATTATGACTCTCTCAGTGTTTTCTGGATCCAGCTTCTAATTAACCTCCCAGCACTGTTGTCTTAGCACAATCATCACCTGTGGGATGTTCTGAATTGAGTAACACAGCCTGGATTTCATTTATGTCAGGATTTGGCTTGGCTCATTGTATTTGAAGGACTGAAGGAAGAGGATAAACACTATCAAATGCAAATTGACTCAGCACTCAGCTGCCCTCATTCTTTTAAAATCCTTTGACTGGAAATTCATTTAGTCATGGCATAGAAGCTGTTGGTCTGCTTATGCTTTCCTTACTTTGTGAACTGTCCCACTGACACCTATGGAGAAGTGTGTAGCATGAAATCTGTCATTACAATTTGTCCTTAACACTGTTCCAGGCATTGGAAGGCCTGAATGACAGAACATGATTCCCATTAATGCAATAGTTCAAAATGAGACAAATCTACCTAAAAAGTCTATTCTTCATATTCAGATAAATGGACTTTGTTTTATGAAGAAAACTTCCAATGATACACTATAAAAGATACAGTAATTCAATCTCCCAGGTTGTTTTTTGCTTCTTGTCTAAGATTATGTCTTCCAGAGACCTCGTCTCTGTTTCATTACAGTATTTAATGTTTTGGGAATCTAATAAATAAATACTAAAAGAAATCTCAGCACAGATCTTAGCACAAATCCCGTAGACTGAATAGAAAAATTCACCACCAAGCATGTCTCCCTGTGCGAGGCGTATGCCTGAACCCAGCTGACCAGAGGCGCGGGATCAATTAAGGAGATCTTAATAAGACAAGAAAGAAGATGCACAACCTGACTGTGTAATCCCAATTTGTAAACTAACCATAGATCCTGCAGAGAGGCTTGAGTGAGCAGAGGAATAAACTAACAAAACCTGAGTACTGGTTTGAAACGGCTAGACCCCAAGCCGTGGTAAGCACAGATGTGGAAGGCAGGGGTGTGATGCTATTTGTGCAGTGACTGCATTAAAAGGGAGCAAGATCCCGAGGGGACGTCATGCTCCAGTGCATGTTATCGTCTGATCTGTAATGTTCCAGCATTTACTGATCACTATATTGCCTAAATAAGGTAACTTAACTGATAAATTGAATAGATGTCTTAAGGGCCTATGTTTCTGAACAATAGGAAATACGACCCTTAGAGACAAGATGACTGTAAAGTCCTGACGTTTGTGAGCAAAGTTGTTTTCTCTTCATTTGCTCCCCACCAGCCTTATCTCACACTTACAGCGTTAACTGTTCTGCGTTGATCTCTTTAATTCTGCACAGAGTGGGTAACAAGTATACGGGGTTCTTTGCCTCACTTTATTTTGAGCATTATGGCATGTTTTAAGAACATGCCAATTTATCATGTCTTATAGAAACAAGGAAATCTAGGAGTCTGTGCAACACAGGATTTAGTAATCTAGGGTAAACAGTTAAATGCAAATTTTCCTCTTGTTTATCCATATGTACCCGGGGAGTAAATTCCCTAAGTGAATAGAATAATCCTGGTGTAAATAGGAAGAGAAGCATACTTCTTTAGTTCTTGCAAATACTCCCTTTAGAAAATACTTTTAAAGAGTAGAGCTGATTGAATGCTAAAATGTTTTCATTATGGAACAAATAGAGTCTTGGAAAAAAGGCTTTTTAACTTTTCCTCTGTAATGCTCAAAATTCCTCTGTGGGAACTAGCTCTTTAAAAACCCCAAAACAAAACAAAGGAAACTGAAATCTCTTTTTCCCCCAGAACCTTAGGGGTCCAAATTAAGTCAATCAAAATCAAGACCTTTTGTGGGCTGAGAGCAAATGCTGTTTTCCTCTGCAATCTGTGACTTCAAATAGGCCCTTTTCTTTCTAATCTCATGCTTTACATGCTGTGAAGAATGAAATGCATTTAATTCTTTGACTCAGCCTTCCTTTATGACTATGTGAAAGAGCTGGTGAAAACTGCAGGTGAAGTTTAGTAGGAAAGAATAAAGCAAAAAGTGGTCTCATGCACTTTCCCCTACTCCTAGGGCTCTTGCAAGTGTACACACAGCATGGTAGATTACCTACAGTGATAAAATTCAAGGGTTAGAAAGAAATTAAGTTCTGGAATGATAAGGAGGGAAGATAAACACATTTGATCTGCTTAGGGTGGAAGAGGATCCTTGTATGACTCTAGGACTACCTCTTCAGTGTCCATTAGAATCGAATCGAATCGAATCGAATCGAATAGAATAGAATAGTTCAGTTGGAAGGGACCTACGACAATCATCTAGTCCACCTACCTAAACAGCAACATAGGCGTTACACGAGAGCAGTTGCATCATTTCCCTCTGACATGTAGGAATCTGCAACTCTTTTTTACACTGTTTAGCAAAGCAGATTGCTGTGTGCATGCAGTGGCTATTTGGTTGCTTCTCAGGGAACTTCTCTGATGGACCATTTCTTACATGTCTACTTGTGTCTGATAAAAACGTTCCAGAGCTTTGGAAGAAGTACAATGACTTTTAGCCACTGCTGCTCTTTGGAACAAGACGCATTGGTTATATTTATACTGGTAAAAGAAATGTGCTCAGGACCACAGTCTGGAAAAAAGCCATGCATATGCACCCAAAGAAATATTTTTGTCTCCAAAACAGGGAGTGTGCATGAAGACAGATTACTGGGAACAATGCTTGCTGAACGCTAAGCTACTGAACTTTGAAATACATTAAAGTCATTTCAAGGATCATTCAAATAATTTAAAAATATATACTGCTATTGCTAGCACCCAGCAAAGTTTCTAGACATTGTTAAATTTACTAGTAGAGGTGTGACTATAGAAGATCTGGGGATTGCCTGGCTGTGGCAACTACTCATTTGCAACCTGTATTTTCCTCTTTTATGTTCAACATTTCTATGAAAACATCAATCTGCTTCTTTCTGTTCTTCCAGTACTGCTCAGTGCTTTGTCTCCTCTACCCCCTAACACTAACCTTTATTTCCCCTGCAGTGCTTTTATTATCATTGTTTATCTCTTCTAACCCTTCTTTTCAGTTTCCTCTTTTCAGCCGTATGCAACTCTTTTACAGTACCCCCACATATATATGATTCTTTTCCTCAACTCTTTCTGTCTTTTTTTCTCCCCAGTCTAGAAAGAAGAGATTGTTCATCCATTTTCATCCTCTCAATACTTATCTTCAACATTGCTGGCCATTTCTCTATCTTAGTGCTCAATGACTGAGACACGTAATTGAAGAAGACGGATGTATATATTGTAGAATTATGCTAGCTGCCTATATGATAGAAACAAGTCTGTTATGGAAAATTCTCATCTTTCCTCAGTAAGCTAATGCCAAAGGCTCCACAGCAGTGGAATTTTCTTACCATGTAAATGGCTGTGTAGAGGTGCCCATCACTCCAAGTAACATCGTCATGGCACTTTTTACAATAACAAAATTATGTCCCCAGTCTAATTTTCTTCCATTTTCCCATGAAGATATTCATAGAATCACGGAATGATTTGAGTTGGAAGACACCTTTAAAGATCATCTAGTCCAACCTCCCTGCCATGGGCACAGATATCTTTCCCTAGATCAGCCTTTTCAAAGCCCCATCACACTTTTAGGGATGGGGCATCCACAACTTCTCCAGGCAACTTGTTCCATTGTCTCACCATCCTCAATGTAAAAAGTTTCTTCCTTATGTCCAATCTAAACCTACTGTCTTTCAGTTTAAAACCATTGCCACTTGTCATGTTACTACAGGCCTTGGAAAAAGTCTCTCTCTGTCTTTCTTATAAGCCCCCTTTATATATAGAGAGGCTGCAATAAGGTCTCCCCAGAGCCTTCTCTTCTCCAGGCTGAACAACCCCAACTCTCTCAGCCTTTCCTTATGAGAGGTGTTTCGTCTCTCTGACCATTTTTGTGACCCAATTCTGAATCTGCTCAAACAGGTCTATGTCCTTCTTATGCTGGGGACCCCAGAGCAGTACTACAGGCAGGGTCCGACAAGAGCAGAGCAGAAGAACAGAATCATCTCCCTCGACCTGCTGGCCATATTTCATTTGATGCAGCCCAGGATACAGTTGGCTTTCTAGGTTGTGTGCACACATAGAAATCGTTGTCTTCAAGTGGAATTTTATGATCCAGAACTGAACTTTGTGCATGGAGGCATGCAATAAGCTGGTGACGAGAGACACAGAAAGTTAGAAAGAGAAGATTTTCCAATGTCATGCTGTCAGTAGGGGAGTAGTAGAGGTTTCCACAACATTCATGTGCTAAGTTTTTTGTCTCTTTGATGTTCTGCCAATATCAATCAAGATTTCATTTGAGGCAGTATTTTGTGTCATGTGGCATCCTTATTTCAGGAACAATAAATGCAGATCACAAGCTGGCTTTTTAAACTATAGTATGTCACCTTTATTTAAAATGATTGTGCCACATTCTACACGTCACAAAATGCAGTCACCTCTGATTTATTGATTTATTTATTTTTCAGTATAGTCAGTCCTTCTGTCAGGAAAAATAATATAACATAAATAATGTCACATATATTAGTAGCATGCATCAAACCACAGTTCAAATACATTTTAAAAGATGATTTATCATCATTATTATGGAAAAAAGGACTCAGGGATGAATATAAGTCAGTGGCTGTATATTTTTGTTCTGTACCTCCATATCTTGCCTTATTCTTGCTTTTTTTTTTTTTTTCTGACCTAGGATGGACCTAGTAAAACCCATGGTAAAGTTCTAAGACAAGATATTTTTCAAACAGTAGAAAAAATGAAAGCCAAACAGATAGTTGTTTGTAATTTCAAGGACCTTAAAAAAACATATCTGTGCTGCCTTTCTATGATCTTCTCAAAATTTTCTGGAATATTTACAGTATAATAAGAATTATTGGCCTCTCCACTGCCAATGCACCTGAATCTGCTCTTATACGATTATTTTTCTAGAGTGAAATATGTTGCACTTATGAGACATGTCAAGGCTACAGTTGTATTTGACAGGAGTATACGAAGAGCTGACAAATAACTTGGAAATATTAATCTTTTAGAAAACTAAATGTTTTCAGGAATATTTTTTAGTACAAACAACGTATAATGTCTAAATGATAAGCAAAGCAGTAACCAACCAGAAGCATTTATCTTTATAGGACACTTACCCATCAAACCCTAAAGAGCAAGCTGGTTTCAACCTCTAGATAGTATTACATGTTTAGATTGCCAAGCCACAGTGACAGTTTTCATTCAAAACTTGTTTCACTTAGTTTTAGGCATTGACAGCATAGAGCAAATGAGAAAACTCTGGGCATATCCAGCAACAGATTCTTAGCTCTATCATGGACACTTTAAGAGGCTTGCTAAGCAGTCTATCTTACCCCACTAACTATCAGGACATCCTCGATGACCTTTGATTAGATACTTAACCAAGCTGGCCAAAGATTAATCTCGTGCAAAGCCCAGTGAGCAAATTTGAGCAGTTATGCTACACAAGAAGATTCAAGTGTTTCTTACTTACATGTAAGTAATTTAAATTACACATTTTTGATCAGCAGCAATTAAATCTTTAAAAGCAGAACCCTGACAATGTCTTCAACTTTTATTTTCTTTATTGTCTTTATTTCTTTAATTTAATTATGCATTCGTTCATTCACTGATTTTAACGTATAAAACCTAAAGGAATCTGTATGTTGATTCTGTTCTTGTTTCTTAGCGACAGCTTCCTGCTATGGATGTGGTGGGCTGGACACTTACTTCAGACTAGAAAGAGACTGCAAAATCCAAATGGCAAAATCTCTTTACATGAGCCATTTACTAACAATTACAACAAAATCACATCTGATCATTACCAACTCTCAGCTAGTCCTAGGCCAACAACAGCAAAGGAAATTGTTCCAAATTGTTCCCAAAATCACAGTCGCTTCTACTAACAGCTTGCATGTTTTATTTCAGGAAGAAATAATATCATAGATACTCTGAAGTGCAGAGAAACACTTGAGGTCATCTAAGGTGGAAAATATAGTAACTTAGCCAAAAGCTCATACCGGACTGATTCCAGTCCCATATTGACAGCAGATGTCAGTATTTCTTAAGGGCTATGTATATTGGAAAGGAAAAAGTGCCTTGAGGCTTTGAACAGGATTCTGGGTACTTGTGAACACTCCAAGTGATCTAAATTTGTGAGGAACAGATTTTGTTGACTTCATCACCTTATTTTTAAAATGTGTTTAAGAAAGTGTTTGTCACTGAACCAAACGAGTAACAAATTAAATACATGCATAGTCTCAATTCTGAGGAATTTCTGAGTAGCCTGAACTCAAACATGGCTTTAGCTGGGGTTGGGTGAAGAAGTTGCTGTCATTCCTAAGCAGCTCCTGTTGCAGAACAGTCGGTGGGGATATGATCTTGAGATATGGAGGAAATAATTAGGTCATGATTCAAGAAGGTAACCTGCTAATCTCAAAGTGGGATGAAAAATTCTGTGTAAACTTCTAGAATTGAATTTTTTAAATAAAGAATAAAGATTTGTCATGGTTTAGCCCAACTGGCAGCTCCGCCACCAAGAGGTCACTCGCTCCTCCTGCCCCAGTGAGATGGAGAGGGGAAAAAATGTAGCAAAAGGCCTGAGAGTCAAAATAGAACAGGGAGGGATCACCCACTGACCATGGCCCCAGGCATAACAACCTCAGTTTAGGGACAACTCAATTCATTAATGGTTCGTTCAGAGAGGATAACAAGAAACAAAGCCAGTCTTAAAAAAATCTTCTCCTCTTCTCTTCCTTGTTCCTGGCGCTACCTCTTCCCCCAGCGGCACAAGGGTACAGGGAATGGGGGAGTTGTGAGTCAGTTCGTTACGCATTGTTTCTGCCACTCCTTTCTTAAAGGCGAAGGACTCCTTACACTCTTTTAGAATCATAGAATCATAGCATCATAGAACGGTTAGGGTTGGAAGGGACCTCAAAGATCATCTAGTTCCAACCCCCCTGCCATGGATCCCCCTCCACTACACCAGGTTGCCCAAAGCCTCATCTAACCTGGCCTTGAACACGTCCAGGGATGGGGCATCTACAACTTCTCTGGGCAACCTGTTCCACTGCCTCACCACCCTCTGAGTGAAAAATTTCTTCCTTATATCTAATCTAAATCTACCCTCTTTCAATTTAAAGCCATTGCTCCTTTTCCCCTGCCCCAATGGATTCCCTCCTCACAGGACAGTCTACAGACTTCTCCATCATGAGTCCTTCCCGCAGGATGCAATCCTTACCCATCAGATTGCTCTGGCATGGGCTTTTCCCACAGAGTCATGGCTTCTTAGGGAGCTGCCACCTGCTGCAGCATGGAGTTCTCCACTGGCTTTAGATGTATCTCTACCTCGTTGTCAGACTCCAGCAGCTCATGGAGATCATTCTCTACGATCTCCTTCAGGCACAGGCATCTCTGCTCCAGCGTGGGATTCTCCATGGACTGCTGGTGGATTTCTGCTCCACCGTTAATCTCCATGGGCGGCAGAGGGGCCACTGCCATCTCATCATGGGCTGTAAGGGAATCTCAGCTCCAGCACACCTCCTCCCATTCCATCTTCCCTGTCCTTGGTGTATGCATGGCTGTTTATCTCAGGTCTCAGCCCTCTCTCTGCTGCAGCTATGCTGGGCCTGCCGTCCTGGCAGCAGGAACTCTGCCCAGCAGGTGCCCTAGGAGTGGGGTTCTTTGGAGTTCTCCAAGCTGATGCCATCTCCAGTGGGGTGGTGGTGGCCAAGCACAGGCAGCAACCCGCCTGGAGGCTGGGGAACCAGTTCCCACCTCCCCCTTTTCTTCAGTGTAGGTCCAGGCTCCGGTTCAGACTCCTTTGTCCCCGTCTTAAATAGTGCATTCACAGAGGGGCTGATTGCCTCGGCCCTGGCCTGAGGGGATGGGGGGTCTAACCTGGCCAGAGGCTTGTCCAACCCAGTTTTGGAGCCACGGAAGCTTTCCACAACTACTTACAGGGGCCATTTTCACAGCCCCTACTGTGCTACCAAAACCCCATCACATAAACTCAGCACAAGATTGAATATAAACATTTCAGAGAATATGATGTTATTACCAAATAACTTTCAAATGTATGTGTAAGAAGACAGATTTTCATCCAGATTATTCAATCCATATGCCAAGCGTATAACATCTGTTGAAGTCTTTGAGACTACTCATGAGAGTAGTTATGTATAAATCAGTAAAATTCAGCATAAGGATTACAGAATCTTTCCTCATATCATACAGGCTTGAGTGACACGTTGGAAAAACATGTTACACCTATACAAGCTGAGGAGCTGGACCAATCCTTTAGTTTATCGAAGGAAGGCAAATTTATGTTCATTTTAAGGATCAACTCTGAAGGTACCTAGCAGCTGATAATGCTTTCTAACAGTAGGGAGTCAAGAATCACAAAACCTCACGTAGTGCCCACAAAGAACGGTTACAGAATGAATATGGTTCCATCGACTACTCAACATTGAAGTTATGTCAGAAATACTGTACAGTTTTCCAACAGATTGCGTAATAAGGAGGGTAGCTATAATCAATAGCAATGATATGACCTTCCCCAATGCTAATAGAGAAACTTATGTGTAACAAGTGAAATGGAAAAAGTTATATTTGGTTGATATAACTCTGTTTGTTTATTGGGATTACTAACCTGCACACCTGGATTCATGCTACATGAAATCAGAGAATACTTTATAGCCTGAAGGATCTCCAGCAAAGTGAAGAATATAGAATTATAGGTTTACTTTCCTATTAAGCTTCTTACAGATGTAGAATTGGTTTTAACAGCATATTTCCCTTTGTTTTGTATAGATGAAATAGGAAATCCCCTGACCGACATTTCTAACATTTCTGGAGCCTTGAACCACAAACATAATTATTACTACTGAAGGTAAAAATGCTATTTATATCACCTAACTTTAGACTGAACCAGTCAAGATTCTCTTAAGAGTCAATGGAGAGAAATAAGCTGCTTTAGAGTGTCATTCCCATGCCCAAAGACAGGTGGCTTTAGGAACAGAACATTCCACTATAGAAATGCTTTTTCTTCCCAGCAGCTATAATGAAAAGGACCATGGAAAATTAACACAGGCATAGATACTTTTTGTATGATCTACATTGTCATGTATATTTGCTGATATTAATTTCAGGTAAGAGCTTTTGTAACAGAATGGACAGTAGTTGTTTGCACGACAGAGATGGCTCCATTTCAGGTACCCTTCTGCTGAACCTCTGTATTGCAGTTGATTAAAGCACAACTTCTGAAAAGCCATCTAGCTTTGATTTCAAGACATGAGATATGGGGTCTATTTTTTTTTCTATGATAAATATTTCTTTTGCTATGATTAATAATATTGGTGGACGAGAAGCTCAATATGAGCCGGCAATGTGCTCTTGCGGCCCAGAAGGCCAACCGCATCCTGGGCTGCATCAAGAGGAGCGTGGCCAGCAGGTCGTGAGAGGTGATTCTCCCCCTCTACTCTGCCCTCGTGAGACCTCACCTGGAGTACTGCATCCAGTTCTGGAGCCCCCAACACAAGAAGGACATGGACCAGTTGGAGAGGGTCCAGAGGAGGGCCACGAAGATGATAAGAGGGCTGGAGCACCTTTCCTATGAGGACAGGCTGAAGGAGTTGGGGCTGTTCAGCCTGGAGAAGAGGAGGCTCCCGGGTGACCTTATAGCGGTCTTCCAGTACCTCAAGGGGGCCTACAAGAAAGATGGGGAGAGGCTATTCAGGAGGGCCAGTTGTGATAGGACAAGGGGTAATGGTTTTAAAATAGAGGGAGGTAGATTCAGGTTGGATATTAGGAAAAAATTTTTTACCATGAGAGTGGTAGAACACTGGAACAGGTTGCCCAGAGAGGTGGTGGATGCTCCATCCCTGGAGACATTCAAGGCCAGGTTGGACGAGGCCCTGAGCAACCTGATGTAGCTGGAGATATCCCTGTTCCTTGCAGGGGGGTTAGACTAGATGACCTTTGAATGTCCCTTCCAGCCCTAACCATTCTATGATTCTATGATTCTATTAAAAAACACTCACACCTAATTTCTACTCGGAATTTGCCTAGTTCTGTTTTGATGTCATATGTCTCTCCTTAACGGATTAAAGAGCTGAGCCAAAGGTAATTTCTTCTTTTAAAATGTTTACATGCCGTAATCAAGTAACTTCTCAGTCCTCTAAACTAAATAGCTTACGCTCTTTAAGAGTCTCAATGTAATTTTCCAGTCTTAACATCGTTCTTATGGCTCTTTTTCACCCATTATGCAATGGCCTTTTGTGATTTGAAGCCAGGCAAACCTAGAATCAAATGATCTGGGGAACTGAGGGGATCAGATTTATTACAAGCTCAGTATGAAACAGAATGAGTGGAGCTAAAATTCACAAAGTATTTACCACCCAGACAAAAAACATCATAAAATCTTCTGTCCTAAAGAACTACTTCAAGAGATGAAACACAAGATACTGACGTAGAATGCAACAGAGGGGGCAAATAAGTTTAATTTTGCTGTGTTTCAAAGCTGTCTAAACATCAAATGATTAAAATTTCATCTTTCACTCCTGTGTGTAAACATGTGCAAAAGAATGCAAAAAACTCAAACAAATAAAAAATGAGCAGAAATAGAATGATATGACTACAATGTTCAGTAAGATCTGAAATGAATGTCATCAAGGGCACTCAATGGTGACAGCCTAGCTTGATGGCTATGTTCTACTCTTAATACATAGGGTAAATTAAAAAATGTATTTACTAACCTTAAACAAAATCGTTCTCTAAGTTTAATCCTGGTGGCACCCCACTGACTAGTTCTCTTTATCAGGTACAAAATTGACCATGTGAGTTCAAGTAATAGAAATATTAAGGATTTCCACGTTTAGATTAATTTTGACAACACAGCCAAATATTTCCCCATATTTGCAGATATCTCACCTCCATGAGCTACACTCAGTTCTGCTTACAAACCATGGCTAGGATCCTGCTCCTTTTGTATGAGAGCAGGATTAAGTTTCCTGATTTTTAAGGGCAGCCCTCTGGGCAGTTTTAAAGCAAGTGGTAGATACGGGAAAGGTTTTATAAACAATCCTGTTAGGTGTTAATAGGATCAGAATGATTACCTCTCCTATCATACTGAAAATGCACCCTCAGAGAGATTTTTCTTCACGCCATTTCTATTTAGGTAATCCCTCTGCAGAAGTTTCAAACCAACCACAACTTTAAAGTAGCACGAGTCTGCACAGGGCAAAAAGATCTTATGACACATACAATCTGCAGTGGAAGAATAAGTTTTTACATAATCTCTCTGAAATTTGGTACAGGTTTTGCACCATCTCACAAAACCCAGTTCCTGCTTATGAGGAGTGAAAAGAAACAGTGTTCAGAGAGTAGAGAGTTCTGACTAGTCTGGGGTAGTAGAGAGCTGTCGATCAAATAGCCAAGGCTGGTCTAATTCACACATCAGAGGTGGGCAGGGAATCACAGAGTGATAGCCAACCAGCCTCTGCTTTCCTCCTTCAACAAAGCAAGAACGTTATCCTTGAAGCATGCCACAGAGTGAAGTTTATCCAAAAACAAACTGTTCTTTCAGGAAAGAGAGTGAACCCCTCAGTTCTCACAGGCAATTGTAAAAAAGTAAAGAAGTAGGTATTTAAAGTCCTGCTAGCTTGTTTGAAGCAGTGGGTAGTCCAGCAGCCTCCTATCAGAAGTACTTTCTACAGGATTCTCACACCTCAGCAGGACATCATGCTGATAAAAAGGCAAAGACAGTTTTCTCAGATGTATATGAGAATATGTATATATTCAAGTGTACATGGATGCACAGACTAATACTTCATATGCACACACATACCCATACACACATACATTAGCTGTCAAGAAATAAGTCTTTCCTGACCACTCAATACAGCCACTGCCACAGAGAAGGGTGTAACCTTTCAAGCATTATTCTTGAAGTCGTCAATACAGAGTTCAATACTCCTCATTTTACAAGTGAATGACACAATATTTACTCAAAAATACAAGAGAAAACCAAGATTTTTAATGTTACAGTGATGATCTCTGGACATGTCTACCAGAAATGTCCTTTTGTGTTTTGCGTATAAGACAAGGGAGTTAACTGATAAATTTCATGCTTGGCAACAAGAATGGAGAATTCTCCAGCTACTTAGTTTGGACATTCATTCTTTAATGTCTTTGTGCTGTATTTTGTGTTCATTCTCATGCTTCTGCACTAACTAGACAATTTAAGGAATCTCTTACTACAGAAAGCATGTGCTTTCAATCCTGGTAAAGTCTTGGTGTGCTTTGTAAAACAGTGTTTACTAATGACCAGAGAAAACAGCTAATCAAAGGAAGTGGTGTTTTGTGTTACTGCTTAGTATTTCTACTTTGAGTAAACTAATTAGACTAGAGTTCAAACTAAAATTTAGAAAGGCTAAGACAAGGTGAAGGAGTTGGGAATAAAACAGTGAAGCTGAGCCTATGAAAAAGGGCAGGGAGTGTCACGGACCGCTGGTATCTCGTCCTCAGGAATCACAACCCAAAAGGTCGTTGTGATTCCCCTCGTATATCAGAAGGCTTTATCTCACTCTTAAGGGTCTCAATCTCAATGGACCCAATTGAAGGCTATCCAACAGAGAGCCTCAACTCACTGCTCTCTCAATCAGAAGGCTATTCAGCCGAGCTCCAATACACCACTCTCCAGGGGCTCCTACCACTCCAATCTCCAGGAGGGAACAACTACTCCCCCCCCTCCCTGAGGGGAGTGCCCTGCCTTTAAGCCTCCCATAGGTCACGTGGTCTCCGGCTGGCCAACGTGACTCACAGCACCTGTCTCGACAAGGCACAGGTGCTTCCCATGTAGCAGCCAGGAAACTTCCCCGACAGGGGAGGAAAGTGTGATTTAAATTATTTTTTTCTCACTATCTAAATCTATTTTAATTGGTGATAAATTAAATTAATTTTCCCCAAGTCAAGTCTGTTTTGCCTGTGATGGTTATTCATGAGTGGTCTCCCTCTCCTTATCTCCACCCACGAGCTATTTCATGTTCTTTTCTCCCCTTATCTTAGTTAAAGAGAGAGGAGTGAGAGAGTGCCTGGGTAGGCATCTAGCAGCTGGCAATGGTCAAGCCATTACAATATTTATTTCCTTATTTCATACTTCATATTATTTTGAAATCAGACTTTTCTATCTCAAAACATCTCTTTTTGCTATAAGTTTCTCTTAGTCATTTATTGTCCTCATAGTCTCCTTTTTAAACAAACATTTTCATGCTTCTAGAAAAACACACAGACATTACTTTGAACCTTGGCTTCAGTAAGAGAATTTCAAGCACATTGCTCAATTTCTACTGTCCTCTTCTTCATTCTGTTTTAGTGTATACCTCCTCTACTTCTTCGAATTTAGTATCTCCTGTCTTCACCCTGAATAAAGTCTGGCCACAATGTGAACCAAAAATAACGTATCCTATGACATCCCAGATGTTAAATGTGAATAGATAATATACAGTACAGACTGTTGTCTTACTGCTGAACTATTCTCATTGCATGTCATAAAAAAACAAAAAAAAAGATCATAGAATGGCTATGGGACCTGTCCTAACTCTTTAAGACCTCAGGTTCCATGTCACCAATATAAGGAATAAGTGTAATAGTCAGATACTTAAACTGCTTTAATGCAGATCTACAGGTCAACAGCTCTCAGTGCCTTGAATACTACATTACAGGGAATTAGATACCTGTGCAAACCCTGGAAATCAGGGAGAGCAAAGAACTGAGAGGCTATATGATCAGTGTGACAAGCAGCTGTGAAAGTGCTCTGGCCACTGTACTTAATTACCTTGGTTAAGCTTTCTCACAGTAAATGAGAACTTCAGAAATTGATCTGAAAGACCATTTTGAAGTTAACACTTCTGATTTTTCAAAAAATAGCAGAATAAAACACTTCATGTCTGAGTAATGCCAACAATATCATTAGCCCATATATGAAACTCATATTGATCTGAGATACTCACAAGATACAAGTACCTGAATGACCAAAGTGGGAATATATGTCTCTTTTTTTTTGCTTTGTATCAGCTTCTTTTAGTCTTTTATAGGCCTCGTAATTTCTTCATCAGATGACTGAGATAAATTTGCAGATATTAACATGGGAAGCGAGGACAAGAAGTCGCAAAAGAGCACAAGGTGGGTTCTGCAAAATCTAATGCATAAGCAGTGGAGGCTGGCAGCAGGGGATGACTAGACATGATAGATAACCTCTTGAAATTGAATGAAGGGTGTGTGATTGCTTCAGCTGAGGAACTGAAAGAGACTTGATACCATACAGGCCACAGAAGTGAAAAAGTAATTATCTTCACAGCACAGATCAGGAAGCGTAATAGTCACACAATATTCTGAAGAACCTTTTCAAACAGAAAACACTGGAGATGCCAGGAGCAACACTATTAAATTCTACGTATTTTCACAAATACATCTAAGTATTATCAACTATTTCAAGGTCCTCTCCCACTACCTGATCGCTATTTCACCTGGTTTTACTTCTGATCTAATCTTATTGATACATAGACATTTACATAGGAAAGTCCTAGATAGCTTTCTAGACCTTCGTATTTTTCATATTCATTATTTAGAGCAGTAACAAGCAGACTCCTAAATATCACATCTCTGTATAGTACTTAACAATAAGAGAAATAAATCTACATCTCTCACTCTTTAATCCCATGACCCAAGTCTTTTTTTTGCCTCATCACCCTTCCTTGTTCAAGTCCTTCATCTTACACCCTCTTATTACTTTTCTTACCAAAAATTGGGGTTCTGATAAAATGATTACTTATGCCTTCCATTTCCTCTTGTCTGTTTGAATGTTAAGATGTTTGGCACAACTGGACTTTAATAAATATCTAGGCTATGACGAAGTATAATATACACATATGATTAATGATCAGACTCAATCAGGTAAGATATTAAAAAACTCTAGATTCCATCTTTTTACAGATGCAGTTGGTATTTTATACAAGCATTTCTGCTAGTGATCTAAGAGGACATTGGAGATATAATGAAAGATCTATGCATTCGTCAAGTCTTAAAACAATTTCTTTATAGTAAAATGGCAAATATCATGACAAAACTTTCTCCAAAAGCCACATAAAAAAAAGAAAGAAAAACAATAATGTACCTAAAATGGGCCTTTCAGAAATGCTCAGTGTTGCCAATACCTGTTTTAGTGAAGTCAGTACATCTTATATCTCATCACAGTCATAAGACAGAATTAAAATAACAGGTAGTTGTTTTTTTCTTCCTGACTATATCTTCCAAATCCAGTTTTAGAAGGTTGAATAAATATGACGTATCAAACCGAAGACATCTTTGACAGGAAAAGAGAAACACTGAAATGAGTATTTTGGTGGAGGGTTTTTATTTGTTTGGTTGGAGTTTTTTACTTCACTTGTTGATGAATGAATAAAGATACCAAATTTCAAAGCAGAAAATATGTGGATTGTTAGAGTCTGGAATAAGGAATGTAAAAGTTATCATCCTTGTTAATATCAAAGGTACCTAAATAGCCTATGCTGAAAGTATTAGCACAAATTTCCTCTTTAACATAGGAGAAATACCTTAGAAGATAATTAAAAGATCTGAAATTAATGTTTGCTTTTATGATGCTTTTTTTCTGCTTTAATGAAGGGTTTAAAAATTATATATGTGCCTATGTATACGTATGAAAGTGATTAATATGTCTGATTCTGTTTGTTCTGCTGATTATTAGAAAAGAAACATATTTTCTGGTACTCCTTGGAAAATTTATTAAATTGAATATCTCTAGTAAAGTTAGATTAATGGCAAGTTAGCACTTCTGATTTCTTTTTCAAAAAAAGCAGAATCAAAAACTTTGCGTGTGATTTATACAAACCGTATCATTAGCCCACATATCAAACTCATGCTGGCCTAACATATTCACAAGATCTGAATAGCAGAATGACAAAAATAGTAATATATTTATGCTTATCCATGAATAGACAATGTGTTATCATGCAGAGAACAATTTCAAGACTGGGACTTCCTAAATTAAAACAAAATAAATAGTTCGTATTTGCAATCTAAAAAATAATCTTAAAAATTCCAAAGTTCCAAACAATATTACACATAATAATGAACCCAAACCAAACATTTGAGAGAGATCGTAAGTCTGCACAAAAAGTCACAGAATCACAGAATAGTTGAGGCTGGAAGTCACGTCTTGAGATCACCTAGTCCAATCCTCACTCCCAAATAAGGTCACCTAGAGCTGGCTGCCCAGGACCATGTTCAGCCAAATTTTGAATACCTTCAAGGATGGAGACTCAACAACCTTGCTGGGCAACCTTGGTACCTGAAAAGTCGGTGCAATTGAAATCAAACTTTCCAAGACTCATTTTGGAGTTTTAGAAAGCAGGCATTCTTCATTATGGTGCCGGGTGCACAGGGGATATCTCCTCCTAGCATGCACACCTGGCTTCTGGACAGAAAATTAGTTATACACTACAATCATGCATATTCATAACACATTTACATATTCTTAAACAATTGGTTAATTTTCTCTCGCTTTACATGTAAATTACTTTGTATGCTCAGTTCTCTTCCTCTGTCCCTTTCTTTTGGGTCTGGGGTGTATTTAGGGTAGGTGGTCCGTGAGTCAGTGGTCACAATCTCCCCTTGCTGGAATTGCCTTTTCCCCAAGTCACTGCATGTTCACCATTCAGAAAAACATGATAATAAAGTTTATACATTTTCTGGGATGTTCTCTCCAAGGGCGGACAGTTCTTGATAAAGAGTCTCCCTTTTAATCACTCCTGACAGCTTCAAGGATGGTCATCTTGTTAGTTTCTTTAGGTATGCATAAATCATCTACTGCCTACTAAACCCTTCATGAAACTCTTACACAGAAACTTTAACCCCTTTATTTTTGGATAACAATCTCTTCTACTGATTGGCAAACCTCACAGTGAAAAAGTTCTGACAAAATATCTTCTAGTTTTGTTTGTGTCCATTGCCTCTTGTCTTGTCACTGAGCCCCACTGAGAAGTCTCTGAATCTGCCTTCTTCACTCCCTACCATCAGTTATTTATAAATTGATAAGGTGTCCCTGAGCCTTGTCTTCCCCAGGTTGAACAGTCCCAGCTGTCTCATCTTCTCTTCATATAAGAGATGCTCCAATCCTTTAAACATCTTTGTGGCCCTTCACTGTACTGTCTCCAGTATGTCCATGTCTACTCTTGTCCGGCCCAGGACTGGACCCAGCATTCCAACTGTGTCACACCTCTGCTGAGTAAAGCGGAAGGACCACCTCCCTTGATATGCTGGCAAATATCTCCCTAATGCAACTCAGAAGGCTATTGTCCTTGTTTGTCACAAAGTCACACTGCTGACCCATGGTCAATGTGAATGTGAACATTCACAGTTGACCCTAGGTCAGCTGTGACTTCAATTCTTTCCATGTGTTGCCCACCAGGACCTCCGGGTCCTTCTCTGAAAAGCTTTTCTCCAGTTTGTGAGTCTACTGGTCAGCCCCTAGCCTGGGGTTATTCCTCCCCAGGAAACTGTTGGCCATAAAAAAACATTTCTGGTCCATGGTCTATTTGTTGTCCACTAGGACCCCAAGGTTCTTCCCTGCCAAACTGCTATCCAGAATTATTCCTCCTTAGGTGCAAGACTTGGCATTTCCCGTTGTTGAACTTTGTAAGATCCCTGTCTGCACGTTTCTGCAGCCTGTTGGTGTCCCTATGAAAGGCAGCACAACATTCTGGTCTAACAACCACTCCTCACAATTTTTTATCATCTCTGCACTTGCTGAGGGTGCACTTTGTCCCATCATTCAAATTATTAATGAAGTTGAACATTATTGCCCTAGTATCAACCCCTGAGGTACACCAAGGGTGACTGACTTTCAGATGGACTTCAGCCCAGTCATCACATCTCTTTGAGCCTGGCAGTTCAGATAGTTTTCAATCCACCTCACTGTCCACTTTCTAGCCCATACTTATTCAGATTGTCAGTCAGGATGTTATGGGCATGAGTATCAAAAGCCTTACTAAAGCTGAGATATTCAACATCCACAGTCCTACCTTCATCCATTAAGCTAGTTATCTCATTGTAGAAGGCTATCAGGTTGGTTAGACAAGGATTTCCCGTTTGTAGATCCATTCTGACAACTTTCCATCACCTTCTTGTCCTTCATATGTTTGCAAATGGTTTCCAAAATTACTTGCTCCATCAGCTTCCAGGGACGTGAAGAGAGGCTGACCAGCTGGTAGTTCCCCAGATCCTCCTTCTTGCCCTTCTTGAAGATAAAAGTGATATTTGGTTTCTTCTAGGTCTCAGAAATCTACCCCAACCTCCATGACTTTTCAAAGACAGTCAAGAGTGGCTTTGCAATGACATTAGCTGGCCCCTTCAGCACTTGCAGGTGCATCCCATTAGATCCTATGTACCTTTCTATGTCCAACTTGTTTAAATGCACCCTAACCAGATCTTCCTCCTTGCTCCAGACTTTCCCGCTGGCTGCTGGTGACTGACATTCCTTAAGGCAAATCATGCTAGTCAAGACCAAAGTGAAGAAGGCATTTTTCATGCCTTCAGTTTCTTTCATGTCCTCTGTCAGCAGGTCTCCTGCCCCATACATCAGGCATTTTCTGTGGTCTTGCTCTTGCTGCTAATACACTATAGAAGCTCTTTTTGTTGCCCTTCACATCCCTCCCCAGATTGAATTCCAGATGGGCTCTGGACTGCCTTAGCCCATCCCTGCACACTCAGTGTCTCCATATTTCTCCTGAGTAACTCTGCTTTCTCCCTATTTATACTTTCTTTTTATGTTTGGATTTTGTCCGAACTTAGTTTTCATCCATGCAGTCCTCCTACAGCATTTGCTTGATTTTCTGTATGTCGAGACTGACCGCTCTTGAGGTTGGAGGAGGTGATCCTTGAAAATCAACAACCTCTCCTTGACTTCTCTTCAGGACTGTAAGCCGTGTGACTCTTTGTTGTGGTTTTAACCCATCTGACAAACAAACCATGCAGCTTCTCCCTCACCCTCCCCTGCCCTGGGGAATGGAGGACAGAATTGGAGGGGTAAAACTAAGACTTGTGGATTGAGATAAGAACAATTTAACAAGTGAAGTAAAATAAAATTAAAATAATAATGATAATAATAATACAATAATAGAATACATAAACGAGTGATGCACAGTGCAATTGCTCACCATCCACTGACCAATGCCCAGCTGGTTCCCAGCTAGTGATCTCAGAAGAGAGAAATCCCGGAACAGACAGAATGAACTTCCTGGCCAACTCTCATTTATGTATTGAGCGGGATGCCACATGATATGGAATATCTCACTGACCAATTTGGATCAAGTACTCTGGTTATGTTTCTTTCCAGTTTGTTGTGCATCTAAACAATAGCAAAGCATGAGAAGTTGAAAAGTCCTTGATTTCTTAACAACAACTGAAAACATAAGTGTATCATCAACATTCTTCTCATACCAAATCCAACACTAAGTCCAAACCACAGTGCTATTCTAGCTACTAAGCGTGGTCAGCAGGTCGAGGGAGGTGATTCTGTCCCTCTACTCTGCTGTCGTGAGACCCCACCTGGAATACTGTGTTCAGCTCTGGAGTCCCCAACACAAGAAGGACATGGAGCTGCTGGAACAAGTCCAGAGGAGGGCCACGAAGATGATCCAAGGGCTGGAACACCTCTCCTATGAAGACAGGCTGAGAGAGTTGGGGCTGTTCAGCCTGCAGAAGAGAAGGCTCCGGGGGGATCTTATAGCAGCCTTCCAGTACCTAAAGGGGGCCTACAGGAAAGCTGGAGAGGGACTTTTTACAAGGGCGTGTAGTGATAAGACAAGGGGTAATGGATTCAAACTGAAAGAGGGGAGATTTCGATTAGATATAAGAAATAAATTTTTCACTCAGAGGGTGGTGAGGCAGTTGAACAGGTTGCCCAGAGAAGTGGTAGATGCCCCATCCCTGGAAGTGTTCAAGGCCAGGTTGGATGAGGCTTTGGGCAACCTGGTGTAGTGGAGGGGGATCCATGGCGGGGGGGTTGGAACTAGATGATCTTTGAGGTTCCTTTCAACCCTAAAGGGATCTTCCAGAGGAGGGCCACGAAGATGATAAGAGGGCTGGAGCACCTTTCCTATGAGGACAGGCTGAAAGAGTTGGGGCTGTTCAGCCTAGAGAAGAGGAGGCTCCGGGGTGACCTTATAGCGGTCTTGCAGTACCTCAAGGGGGCCTACAAGAAAGATGGGGAGAGGCTGTTCAGGAGGGCCTGTTGTGATAGGACAAGGGGTAATGGTTTTAAAATAGAGGGAGGTAGATTCAGGTTGGATATTAGGAAAAAATTTTTACCATGAGAGTTGTAGAACACTGGAACAGGTTGCCCAGAGAGGTGGTGGATGCTCCATCCCTGGAGACGTTCAAGGCCCGGTTGGATGAGGCCCTGAGCAACCTGATCTAGTTGGAGATATCCCTGTTCCTTGCAGGGGGGTTAGACTAGATGGCCTTTGAAGGTCCCTTCCAGCCCTAACGATTCTATGATTCTATGATTCTATGATTCTAACTATTCTATGATTCTATGATTCTATTGAGAAGAAAACTAACTCTATCCCAGTCAGAACAGAGACATTCTACTAAGCAGCTGAACAGGCCAAAGTCTTCTATCCTAAATTCCAGGGTTGTGATCTTGATTTTTGTTTTTTGTCCCCTTCTCTCAGGATCCTGAACACCACCATCTCATGTTCACTGCAGCTAAGGCTTTTTCCAGACTTCTCATTGTCAGTCAGTTCTTCCTTGGTTGTAAGTCTCAGGTTCAGCAAAGTGTTTTCCCTCATTGAATCTTCATTTACCTGTGTCATGAAGTTGTCACCAGTGTACTACAGAAACATCCTGGACTTCTTATGCTCTGCTGAGTGGTCCCTTCAGTATACATGGGGTTGAAATTTCTCACGAGGACTGCAAATGGGAAATCAGTTGTCTGAAGAAGGTCTCATCATTTTGCTTATCAGGCAGTCTGTAGCAGACACCCACCACAATGTTTCCCGTGTTGGTTTGCTCTTTAAACCTTTAAACAGAGTGCCTTCATGGCGAAGAAGACCGACAATATCCTGGGCAGCACTAGCAAGCACGCACCCAGCAAGTCCAGGAAGATGATTCTCCTCTGACATTCATTGTTTGCGAGACCGTATCTGGAGTACAGCCCAGCTTCGAGTTCTCTAATACAAGGAGTCTTTGACAAATTCATCAGAGAGTCCAGCAGACAGGCACCAAGATGGTCCAAGGAATGGAAAACACGGTGTATGAGGAGAGTCTGAGAGAACTGGGTTTATGCAGTCTTAAGAGAAGACAGAAGTGAGACCTAATTGCTCTCTACAACTACCTAATGAGAGGCAGATTTTTCTTGTAGCTGCACAGTGATGGGGCAAGACAGAATGGACCATATTGGAACACAGGAAACTCCAGTTAGACATGAGGTGAAAATAAATCTCTGTTAGGATTGTCAAACACTGGCACAGGTGTCCAGGGACACTGTAGAATCTCCATCCTTGGACTAGCCTGAGCAATCTGAGACAAGTTGTCCCTACTTGGAGCAGGTAGTTGGACCAGATGACCTCCAGAGGTCTCTTGTGATCCAAATTATGCTATTATTCTGTGATTCTGCAGTGAAAAATTCCCCCAAAATGTTTTTAACATTATGGGGCTTCAGTTTCAGAAAATACTGGTCAACAGATCCCAAGAATTGAAATCACAGGGGTTCACAACCCCAAAAGAACAAACCATAGTATCTGACATCTTCAGACTGAAAGTTTCCTAGATGATAGTAGCCAGTCAGGGAAGGAGACATCCAGTCAGAAGTAGATTAAAATATCTTTGTTCATTGTCATTAATTTAGGTGGTGGTGATGATGATGATGATGATGATGATGATATTGATGGTATATTTAAATGATGATGATATTGATGGTATATTTGGAGCCAAAAGGATGCTTGGGACATTCCAACACTATGTTGAGAAGAAAGAGCGCAGAAACAATACAAACTTTACATAATGACATTACAGATAGCCACATTTCCTACATTTTATTACAATTATGTACAACCAAAAATTATATACAAGTTCTTAATTTCTTTTTGCATAATACTGAAAAAAAAAACATTATTACCTGGTTTTCAGATTTATGGAGACTTAAAATCATGGAAGAACTGGGGTAGAATTTATAAGGTTATAAGAAATAATTGTTAGAGTATTGGCTTTCAACACTTTGTAGTGGTATGCCTAGAAAGAGGTTTCTTCAGTCAACTCCAGATATGAAAAGCTTTTAATCATTACAGTTCCACAGATATATGAGATGATACTTCTTGAGCCTTCAGAGAGGATAAATTTAATTTCACAGAATTTGCTAAGCTGAACATTTTTCTCTGTTTGTACACCTGACAAAAATAAATATGCATCTTCCAGAAGGATGATCCAGGTTTGGATCTGCAAGAATTTGTTCATCTGGGAGATACTGTCTGGATTAGAAACTGAAATTTCTCTTACAAATATTTAAGTATTGTGCTAATACATCTAAAATAGATTATAAGTCAAACAAGACCAGTACAAATACAGAAGTGAAACAAGTGGATAAATAATTGTCTTCCCAATACTTTCATCTATGCCTTTGAAGAAAAAAAGCAAACACAGATCACTGGCTATATTAAATATCCATGAAAACTTATGAGAGTAGTTAGCATTAAGGCTAGAACAGATGCCTTCCTACTGATTATTTTATTTTTTCTCTCTCTTCTGCCACCACTATTAACTTTAGCGAGTGATTATTACTTTTTTTGCCTCAACACTGGAAAATTTTATCACAGAAAGGGTCACTGAGACTCAGACCATCTAAAGCATTAAGTATCTCTGCCAGTTAGGTCTAACTGCTACCAAGGATTCAAGCACAAGAAACTTTTCAGTATCTCTGAAAAATTTCCTTGTAGGGCACATAGTTTCTAATGGAACTGCTGAAGCATTGAAAAGAATAGCTAGATGGAAAATATCAAGGCGAATAAAACTTTTTTTTTTATTTTAGTATATAGAAACTGAAAATAGAACTAAACAAAACACAAAAGGGAATGTATGCTAATGAATGAGCTCAGTATCTCTAAACTGCATTATATCAATTAAACAGATCAGATGAGCCATTTTCCTAGGATTTTATCATCATTCATACTGAATCTATGCTTCAGCAGAAGCAAATTGATCCTTTGTCAGGGGCCCTGTTGTCGTGGGTTAGGCTGCTCCAGCAACCGGACCCCCCCACACAGCCGGTCATTCACCGTCCCCCACCCTCAGGGATGAGGGAGAGAATTAAAGGAGAAACAGTAAACCCGTGGGTTGAGATAAGAACAATTTAATATAGATAAGTAATACACAGTGTAGATGCTCACCACCCCCTCTTATCCGCAGCCTGTCTTGTCCCGAAGCTGCAATCCCGGACGAACGCGAGGCCCCAAAATAGAGAGGGGCAGAGAGAGAGAGAGAGTACTCCGAGAGTGGGAGTACTGGGAGAGAGAGGGGAAAAAAAAAGGCAACAGAGCAAAAGCGCAGCAAGCGCAAAAGAGCAAAAGCAGCGAAAGAGCCAAAGCGCAAAAGTCCTTCTTCCCGGCTGACCCTCACTTTTATACTGGGCATGATGTTGTGTGATATGGAATACTAATTGGCCAGTTTGGCCCTCAATCTTAAGTTCCACCACAAATCACAAGGGGAATCGTGTCCCCCTTGTCCCAGCTATGCTCCCCCCTTATCCCGCCGTGCTTCTGCACTCCCGCACACTGAAAAGTCCTTGGAGTCTCACGTCCAACCACACACATCAGCTTGCTGTCAATATTCTTCTCAGAGCGAGCCTCTGAGTAAAACCAAAACACGGAGCTCTTCTAGCTGCTAAAAAGAAGAGCTAACACTGTCCCAGCTAAAACCAGGACACCTGTGTTGGGTTGATCTTGGCTGGCTGCCAGGTACCCACCCAGCTGCTCTTTTTCTCCCCTGCCTTCAGCAGAACAGGGAGAGAAAAATAAGATTAAAATCTCATGGATCAAGATAAGGCCAGTTTAGTTCAAAATAAACAAACAAACAAACAAAACCCCCAAACAAACAAACAAACAAAAGCCAGCAAAGGCTGCGGTTAGAAGAAAAGAAAAAAAAAAAATTAATTCTCTACCTCCCATCAGCAGTTGTCTATCCACTTCCTGGGACACGTAGCAGTACACATAGCAGTTGCTTCAGAAGATGAATGCCTTAATAACAAGTGCCCTGCCCCCTCACCACTTCCTTTCCCTGAATTTTTATTGCTGAGCATGACTTCATATGGTATGGAATATCCTTTTGGTCAGTTTGGGTCAGCTGTCCAAGCTGCACGCCCTCCCAGCATCTTGCCCACTCCCATGCTACTGGCCTTTGGGGGAGGCGGATTGCATAGATAACCTTGATGCTGCACAGCAGTAGCCCAAAACACTTGTTCGTTATGAAAACCTTTCTAGCTACAAATATAAAACACAGAACAATACAGGCTGCTCTGGGGATCGTTAACTCCATCCTATCCAGAACCAATACAGGGCCAAATTTCAGGGTTTTTTGGGGAGGCCATTTCTGTCTGTTGAGACACACGCTGAGTCTGTTGTTTTCCATATCTACTTTGTGAAAAGTAGAGCGTAGCTCAGTTCTCCCTGGCAGTGATGTAAAAGCTGTAACAAATAGTCGCTGCAAGTTTTGGAACTTGTGTCGTCTAATCTTAAAATTCAGAAATGGTATTGATGATATATTATAAAAATTCTGACTACTCTCTGAAGACAAACATTCTGCTAGGGACGTTATTCACATTTCTATGGACAATTTCCATTCATTAAAACTTTTCATTCAGGGTTTTATGTACCATTTTTCTTCTTGGAGTTTACCTTATACTAGCAAGAAAATGTTCCCAGACATTTAAAATGGAACGCAAAAATCACCTTATATTTATACAATTTTAAATCTGATTGTACTGCAGGAGAAATTATATATGAATGAATCTTTTCACCCATAAAATATCTGTCTTCCTCAAAGTCAGTTTTTTTCAAACAAAGTGAATCATTTCTCAGTCTTTTTTCCCCCCACATTCTGGATTTCATAGATTCATAGATTCATAGACTCATAGATTTCTAGGTTGGAAAAGACCTTAGAGATCATCGAGTCCAACCATCCCTAATCCTCATTAAACCATATCCTCAAGCAGATCATCCACCCTATTCTTAAACACATCCAGGGATGGGGACTCAACCACCTCCCTGGGCAGCCTATTCCAGTGGCTGACAACCCTTTCAGAGAAGAAATACTTCCTAACATCCAACCTGAATCTCCCCTGACTAAGCTTATGTCCATTTCCTCTTGTTCTATCACCCATCACTAATGTAAAGAGCCCTTCCCCTACCTCCCCACCATCTTTTCTCAAGTATTTATAGGCCGTAATCAGGTCTCCCCTCAGCCTCCTCTTCTCCAGGCTAAACAGCCCCAACTCCCTCAGCCTCTCCTCATAAGTTTTATTTTCCATCCCCTTGACCAGTTTAGTCGCCCGTCTCTGGACTCGCTCCAGGAGCTCAATATCTCTCTTAAAGCGAGGGGCCCAAAACTGGACAATCTTTGGTTATACCATATACTGACTTCCAAGAATGATGGAACGACACAAGACTGTAAATGTAAGCATATCTTTATGAAGAAAACTGATTAAGAGCACTAAAGAGAGAAGCATAACAACTGTAATGAGTGTTTGCAGCAGCTGTTTTCCCAATTCTTCCTTCAAAAGCCTCTCTCACGTGTTTCCGTCCTTCCTTCTACATGCTTGCAGGTTGTCACTTACCAAGAGCACAATGCGGTGCAAGGCTCACTGAGAGATGTGATTCTTACTTAACTACATAGAAATCTTTTTCTTAAGCTTTCTTTAAGAAACCTTTTCTTAACCACACAGATATTTTTTTTTTCTTCTGAGAGCTCTTTAAAATCCTCATACCTCTGAGTTCTATATTACTGTATACAAGTCTGCTGTTACTGCATGAAGATTCTTATCAAAACCAGTAGATGGAGGATCTGGAAGCATCAAACACCACTCAATAACAAAAATAAGCCCTTAAAAAGAGCAATAAATTTATTCAGGGCAATATTTTGTGTTTATTATCAGTGAGCATTTTCTTGGTGGCCTTTTGGCATTCATTAAGCCCAAATAATCTGTCTCTGTAAGATAGATTCTAGGATAATGTTCAAGCAACTTCGGAAGAAAACCCTTCTGGGTAATGTCTATTCCATCATACAACAATTGTGAGGTTACTGAATTAAGACAGTTAATAGGGAGTACTCAGCAGTCTGAGGCAGTTCCACTAATCTGTTACTTTTCCTTAAAATGAATCTTTGCGTTCAAAATAACACAGGGAGCTTGAGTCAAGTTGTTTGTTCTCTCTTGAGGAGTTTCCCACTCCAACATACCTTGAGGATAGTGATCATGTTTTAGACCTGCCCTTCAACAAACTGCTTGGGTTTTTTTGTCCTCTCTAGCGGTGCTTGCTCACTCCAGTTCCTGTTTTAAGCCATCATTTTGCAGACTTACAAAAATGAAAAATCCTCCTTCTCTGCCCACCTGCTTCTACCAGGAACTGTGAATGCCTCCCACATTCCCTATTTAATGCTATAATTAGAACAAATATTTGAAATACAAGTACTCTCTACTTCTCCTGCTGCAGTCTCTTGTTGCTCTTCTGTCACCCTCCTGTCATTCCTCTTCACTGCCTAGAAAGACTTTGAGCCCTTATTGAAAATCAGTTTTTCTCTACTCATTCTGTACTTCACAAGCACCCTCTGTATCCACATCTTTCTGATTCCTGGCAAGCAGATATCCTGATGCTAATTATTCTCTTCAAAGCAGACAATAGATGCTGTGATGCATTTCAGTCTAACTAAAATATCCCTTGTTTATTGCTCTGTCCCCCAGAAAGATCCTCATGCCAGAGCTGGACCATGGAAGGCGCATTACATTTTTGTTTCTTTTAGATCAGCCAACACTTCTCTGCATATGACAGAGGCTATCGCTGGGGGCTCTTCCATACATAGCCCTTTTCTGCTGCCAGACCTCTAGCAGCATTATTAGACAAGGGTCAGACCCACAGCCTCTCACAGGAATATTCTCTGTTCTGCCTGCCTTGCACAGCTGAACCCAGTACTTCAGCACAGGGCCAGACTGAAGTTCAAGCCTTGATTCCAGCAGGCTCTTTGGAGACAACGTGAAGTAGGTTAAAACGCAGCAACAGAGCTACCAGAAATGAGCAGAGGGATGAGTTCATATTTTTCCTGTCAGTCATCTGTTTGCTTGAAAACAAATAGCAAACCAACAGCAACATAGCATGCGTCTACTAAGATGCTTGCTATGTCTTCCCACTCCCATCATGATGACTCTTCTACAGATCTGCTGAAGTCCCATAAATCCGCCAGACTGCGAGCAAGCAAGAAGATACGATAGGATAGCTGGAACTTTTATTGTTAGGTGTTGTCTAGGCAATAAAGGTTTCTTTTCATTCTCATCACACTTACTACTCTTACAATCTTTCGTTTAATATTTCTGAGACTTTGACACCCTTACATTGTGAAAGGGAACTAGCCTATGAAGGAGAAAAATTCCAAGGCAGGAGGGAGGAACCACATTGGTTTTACTGGAAAGACACCCTACAGATCCAAATTTGAAACCACACTCATATACCTAGTTCAGAACATTTTCCCTTGAGGCAGCTCCCAAGACACTCTCTATCAAGAATGGGTGTGTGGGCAGGTATCCTTCTTCTGCCTTTCCTTCGGTGACTAACACATCAGGGAGTGGTCCTGGAGCCCTGAGAAGCACAACTGAAAAGCATTCCCACTCCCATGACCGACTGTGCCCTTGATAACTCTTCTGTCTGTGTTTCCAGTTATAAGAAAAAGTCATTGATCGGCCTGGAAAAAGAAGTCAAGGTGGGAGTCTACCTGAATCCTCTGTAAAAACAGCAGTTTTTGTGAGGTATGGCTGTTAGGAAATTCACTAATATCATATTCAGACTGCCTACTGGGAAATAACCAGGTTTTTTTCGGTTGATGATCAGTATATAGGTGCTACTCGAATCTAATTCAAATCAGACCAAAATGGTTTTTTCCCCTAAGTTTTCTGTGAAACAGAAATGAGAAACTGACATTCTTGTCGGTTTCCATTGGAGATTTTCGGGTAAAGCTTAAAAAGCCAGATATGTTTTGAAAGAAACATTCGAGGCTCAGCAAACAGGAATGCTCTTACAAAACTTCTTGTAAGCCCAGTGCTAATTTTGGTACAATATTTGAGTTTATAATTTTGCACAGTCTATTATAAGCTATCCCTGGCTGAATCCGGCTTCATTTCCACAAGACAGTAACACGTATCTTTCCATCACTACATGGAGGAATTGATCAGTACATTTCCCTTCTGTGGTTGGTTGTACCATGGTCTGGCCCCAGTATCGATCTGATTGTGGTGGGACTTGGAAGCACTCCCACATATGCAAGATTAGACTTATCACTATAAAGTTAGTAATTTTTTACTTATTTCCACTAATCACTGCTCTAAAATGAACTATTAATTTCATTGTGAATTATTTTAAGATATGCATTCATATATATTTTTTTATTTAAGTGTACAATTTCAGAGAAAACAAAAGAAGTTTAGCTTGTTTAGCCTAGTGAAATGGAGTCCGAAAGTGGTATGTTTGCTCTGTAAATACACCAGGAAAGTAAACACCAGAGGAGAGAGAAGAGCTGTTTAAGCTAAGGACAATACTGGCACTGACAGAAAAAAAATATGATTGTGAACACAGAGTTTACAGCTGCAAGAACCTGAATAGTTTTCCAGTTAGTGGGGGAGAGGATGAGAAAGAACAAACCTAAAACCATTTAGGATTCTGTGACATATGTGCCTGAGACAGCAGGGTGGAAGCCAAGTATTCAGGAGGTTCCCTCCTGTATAATGTTCCTATATTTAATGTGTTTATCTTCAGAATGTCTGAGACATCTGGCTGAAAATATCAGCACAGTGCAGACATACTGAGCCTGGAAATATCAATCCAAATGGTTTATTCTTACTCAGAATAGAAAATTGCCAGTAGTAAGGATCTGATAGTCTTATTGATGAATGGTACTACAAGTCTCCCCCACACTATCATTAAGCGTAGCCCACAGAGGCTTGCCTTAAAATAATAGATTCAAGATTTAGGATGGTGTAGATGACAAATAATTGAATAATATCCTTAAATCCAGCCACGTTTCCTTTAAACTAAACTCTAGGATCCCAACTATTACACTTGCACATAGCTTAGAGGTCAGATTCTGTTCGGTAAGTGCATTGCTGTAAATACACAGATATTTCTGCTAAATGATTCCTGTATTTTTTTTATATACATATGGAGGTGACAGTAGCTGATTGCTAAGGTGACCACATGGGATTGTGAAGTCTATCCCAGTGTCTCTAGAGAAGCACTAATTTTTTTTTTTCCACTATAGGAACAGAAATAACAAGGGAGTCTAACACTAGGAAAAATTAAGAACTGGTGTTACTGTAACGTTAGTGTGGTGTAGATCTAGTTCATTTGCTAAAACATAAGCGGTGCTACTACTAGCACTTCAGCTATGACTGAAAAGGGTATATGACCACAAAGTACAACTAAGCATGACTTTTATATTTAAGAGGTGTAATGAGGGAGAAAATACAGGTGCAGAAACCATCCATGAGAGGACCTAGCATTATGTCTTCATCAGCTGACAATGTTGTTTATATATGCAAGATGGACAACACATTCCTGTCCTGTATTCCAACCCATAGCCCTTCTGGTTTGTCCCTATGTGCAGTAAGCAGGAAAAATATGTTCATGATGTTGTCCCTAAACTTTTACCCACACCTTGCCTAGTTCTTTTAAAGCTACCTCTGCTCTCTCACTGATAGAACCTTTGCCTGAGTATTGCTGTGTTTGGACTAGCCTTCCGTCAGCAACAGCATCTGTTACGGGAAGAAGCACATACTCATCACAGTCCATCAAAATAAAATACAGAAGACAAGCAGACAATTCTAAGTCTATGAAGAATGGAGAAACACTTATTATTGTGAGAGTGAAGACCAAGCAATTCAGCTGATAGCAAAGGGAAACAGCAGTTTTGAGAGTGGCTGGTTGTTGCCAGTGAGAATCATCCTAATCCACACAGAAGGGCAGAGGCCAATGGCTGTTCTCTGCCTGATTAAGGATTTGCCTGCCCGGCTTGAATTTGATGAGACATCTCAGGAGGCTAGTAAGTGTGCCAAAGCATGTGCCTTATTTATATGTATAAGGACTGCACTCAGTCTTGAGAATTACTTGATAATTAATACTAATAAATAGATAATGAATAAAAGATCCTGCTCTCTGTGTGTAGCAAAGGTCCCAGAGATACCTGACCCATAGTAAATCAGATAGAAAACTTTCTGCTGGATCCGTTGCAGCAGACACATACTGAAGAAAAAAACATGAACTAGTTTTCCTGATGTCATATATGTTGTTTTAGCAATACGTTCTTGCACAGAAAATTGTCTCTGAAACCTGTCCTGCTAGTGGGGTGTTCTCTCACAAAAAAACAAACCTCAAGGGGACTACTCAACACTGTACTTAATGTAGCGTTGTGTTTCCATTTGTGTAGCAGTGTACTGGCCAAAGGCCCTGAGAAGGGCATTTGAGTAGGACTACAGGAACAGTGATAAATCTTAAATTGAAGTGCCATAGATTACTACCTCAGTTCTCTAAGTTTCTATTTATTTTACTGTCACTGCCTGAAATAAAACCATATTGCAAAGCCACTAGCCAGCATGCAACATTGTAATACTGGGTGTAGAGAATTCCACCGAAGTCCTAATGAAAAACCTTGAGGTCTACTGGGAAAGCCGTGCCACACTAGGAAAGGAAGCTTGTTCAACAAAGTCAACTGCTAGATCAGAAGACACCACCGTCATTCATGTATTGTCCTGGAAAGGCAAAAAGGTCAGTGATCAGGATTAGCTCTATAACACTTGGCTTCCAAAGGAGTGCAAATAGACAGATCTCCAAGTTGTCCCTTGTGGTGGTACTCCTGGTTTCACTCTAAACCTTGCGAATTAAAACAAAGAACAAAATATAGCACTTCAGTAAACTTTTTGTACTCAAAATATGAATAAAACTTGGCAGTTGACTGCATACATCTGAACATCTACTTTAACAATATGCTATGTCTAAAGAATTTTGTTCTTTACTCATCCTTCTCTCCAGAATGCCATTTTCATACTTAAGAATATTGACATATATTTACAAATTGCACTTTGTGGGCTTAGGCACTACCACGTCCCTCTTGCACCATTAGCCCAAGGCTGTGCAGACAGTTTTTGCAGTGGTTTAAAATAGTCTGCAAGAGGTAAATAGCTGACTTTCCATGATAATCAAAGATGTTATTAACTGAAGGGATATTTTCAGAGATCATAACTCTACTGCAAAAGTCTTGCCCTTTAGCTCCTCTTTACTGTTCTTAAGTGTCACAGAAGATTCTGTCACTAATTTCCACTGTATAACTCCATCTAAGTGACAGTACATTCAAAGTCCCACTCATAAGTTCTCCTGGTGATTGAAATAATCCCTACACATCAGGGTGTGTATAAAATATGTTCCAGCAATCGTAGAACCCTGAAGACAAATAGCTATACATGCCTCCAGCACTGCCTTCCTATTAGTTTTCCAAAGGATAAGACATTAAAACAAATAACACTAGAGACAGCTAAGCAGGAGATACTTAGTAAACTAAGAAAATGTATTCACTTTTTTCTTTAGTACATTTTCAGGAGAGGCTCTGAAAGGATTTTAAAAGCTTTGCTGTAAGTAGGCTTCCCAATATAGCTGTCTGATAGCTCCAGGACTTTGACAGGACCCTGAAATGCATCAACCCCTGCAGAGGTATACAGAAATCATTATGAGCATTGTGCAACGTTTTAGGCCAGCAAAAATCTGACACAAAAAAAAAGTGCATTTGGACAGACAGTAAATGCACTTACAAGAAATTGTTTTCAAAAGCAAATTTTGAATGGATCTAATGAAGACTGTGCCTTTTTTAGGACTGTGGCACCCAACTTGTTCAGGCAGCTGTACTAATTGACTGAACTAGGACCTCAGTTGTAGCAGCTAAGCACTGTCATCTCTGATTAGCAATGCTACTTCTGCAGCTGCTTGCCTCAGGCACCTTTTAAACGTCGGAAATATTCCTAGAGGTTTGAGCAAGCTTAAGTGATTAGGAGGAGGGTAGCAATAGCCTAGGACAGAAATTCATTATTAAGGGGAAAATAAAAAAATCTAGAAAGGCTGTCACAGAAGTCTTTAGTGCAAGTCTGAGGGAACTAATGATCTCATCCATGTCCACTGAATTCAGTGGGAACAGATTCAAGTTCATCAAAAAACAACGGTAAGACCTCCTACCAAACTTTTGTGATTTCTAAAAAAATCAGTTAGAATGATTTTTGGAATACATGAGTTTGTTTTCATAATTTTCTAAGCTCACTTTGTTTTCAAGTTAATATTTTCTTTCTAGTTTAAAAATGGATCATTTGAGCATTATGCACTTTTATATATATAAATAGAACATTTTACATATATAATCCATTTTCCTTCATTTATAAAAATGGATGTCTCAGAATTTCTCCTAAAGTCACTGAAATTCCATACAGATGAAAGAAACTGCTGCCAGAAAACTCCTTTGTGTCTTTAGTCATCAAGTTTCTTCCATTATTCTTTCTTCCAGGGTGCCTCATCAGTTGACATTTCAGATAGTATTGTTGCCCTAAGTCATAATACAAAGAATGCATTTTGTGTTTTACTTGAGAAATAAAATGCAAAATCTCATTATCTGATAGCTAGATGATGCAATGTGTGCATTTTAGATTTTAATTAAATTGAATGGTTAATGTGCCTGAAATCACAAAATGAAAAATATCTCTGAAGCAGTTTACATTTCAGATGCAGTCTTGTGTAGAAATATCCAAATGTTTTAGGCTAGCTGGCTTGGTACATCTCTTCCTGACTCTCTGTACTAGACAACAATCATAGAATCATAGAACCATAGAATGGTTAGGGTTGGAAGGGACCTCCAAGATCATCTAGTTACAACCCCCCTGCCATGGGCAGAGAAATCCTCCACTACACCAGGTTGCCCAAAGCCTCATCCAACCTGGCCTTGAACACTTCCAGGGACTGCGCATCCTCAGCTTCTCTGGGCAACCTGTTCCACTGCCTCACCACCCTCTGAGTGAAAAATTTCTTCCTTATATCTAATCTAAATCTCCCCTCTTTCAGTTTAAATCCATTGCCCTTTGTCCTATCTGCCTTGCCAAAGAGCTGAACTTACTTGGTTATTTACATGATGGATAGATATATCCTAACCTGCAGACTGCCCTGCGGATAAGCTCATAGCCAGTGAACAGCAACAGCTGGTGGATGTACTTTTTCTAATCTGATAAGCAGTGATGAGCATGGGTTGGTTTCTGATGAAATGGTTCGTGGTGTTGGTAGTGAAGGTCATCTCTGGCTAAAGAAACTTCACTAAGTTAAGCGATACCCTTCTCAAATTGCTGGACTGTCTTCCTGAGCTCACTGGTAGCACCTGGCTCTGGTTCACAACTCTTTGTTCTATGTGCAAGCTGGTTCTCCAGGGCCACCATGGCCACCTGATCCACAGGGTAAGATGTTGCTGTTGCAGGTATGCAAATCTCTTGGGATAAGGCTCTGGGGTGTGGACAGCTGTGACAGCATGTGTGACCAAGAACATATGGCCATTACTGTGCCTTCTCTGTCAGCCTCATCAGAGGGAAGCCCAGGTCTATACAGATGTTTAAAAAAACCTCATTTTAATGAGAATGACTTTTTTTTTTTCAGCGTGGGCTGCACAGGTGAACCACTGAAATTCAACTCTGTATTGGAATCGGTCTGTCTCTTTTTTTTTTTTCCTTTCTAAACACTTTCCTTGCTGCCAGGGAAACCTGGTGTAAGAGCAGTTTGGATAGCCTGCACATGGCTCCTGTTGCTAAGGAAATGACTCAGGATGCTTGCAGACCTCGGTACAGAGCTCTTAAGTGCGGTTGTGCACTTGGAGAGCTGAGATCCACGTGAGTGAAAAGGTTATGGAGAAAACAGACTTGCTATTTTTAATTTTGTTTGATATCATGGTCTTCAGCATTTAGTATCTGAGATTGATTCTCTAAAATTGTATCAGAGCATCTCCTATATTCCCTTAGCACTTCTGCCTGCCTGTTTTTGTGATTGTTTGCACACAAATCAAATAATAAAGCAAGTACTGTAACTGCCATATCCAGTCCTCCTCACTCTCATACTGATTTATTCTGAAGAGGTATATAGGAAGGAGATATAGATAGATATGATCCATTTGGAAATGCAAATGATAACTCTTCAAAATTTTTTTTTGTACCTTTGTCTAGCTAGTATACAAAAACTGTAGCAACTTTCTAAGAACAGTGGAAATTATGTGTGTTGCTAAACCACATGCTGAAAGGATATTAAATTAATTCTCGAGAGTCCCAGTGATATTTCAGATGTATCTATTTTGAGTTGAGGTTATATATGCAAAATCACATAGCAAATCTGATGACATTTCTAGTCTCCCACAAGGAATAATACTTGTCTGCTCATTAGTTGACCTTCATGGGCTTCTCATCAGATATGCATGGGCACGTTCAGCTTCTTTACTGTAATGATACTTATCTTACTCATTTCAGCTCACACTCCACACAAATTGTTCACCTTGTAGCTTAGCCAACGTTCTTATACAAATAGAGTCAAGATTCAAAACTAATTGCTGGAATGAATTATTGATCAGAAATGAATTGAACACGGGCGGCAAGTAACAATTTGAGATGTGAAATAAACAAAGTTTTATATGGCAATCCAATGTGTTCAGTACACATGCTGAGTGTTTCTCTTCTAATAAGTACACAGATTCTTAAGCCATTCCTGTGTATTTTTCACAATATGTGAACTCTGGGTATATAGATCCTTACAGCTCTCTCGCTACCTCAGTCTTTGAGGCCCTGAGTACAAATGCTAAAGGTACACAAGCAATTGTGCTCCACATCTTGTGGGACTGGGCAAATAAAAAGCAGCTGCATAAATTAATGACTCACCTGGAGAGTTTCATGAGCTTTGGGATTTTACTGGCAGCAGAATGGGAAGCAGCAGCTGGAAATTAACTGAAAGCTCAGCTTTTACCTTTTGTACTAAAAATGTAGTTGAGTTTGCAACAGTAGAATGTTGTTATTTAGTGTGTATGCAGACACAGAAATATCAACCACATCACGATGAAAAGAATTAAGTTCAGCCACATGTTCATCATCGCTTTGCCTGAAGCCACAAAACTAAGGAACTAATCACACTTTATTTCTGTATTCACTGTGAGCAGTCAGTTTGTGAATCTGAGTCCTCCTTAGCAGTTTTGGACACATCTTTGAAACATTATTTTGCTCTTTTCCATAACTGCCCTTCCAATTCCTTGCCAGTGTGTTCCCATGTTACCACATTGTCAAGCACGGGGACTGTAAAGAGTCAAAAAAAGTTTAGACGTTTGAGAGGGTTTTGAGAGGACACCTTTCCAAGTTAAGTAGTTATATCAAAATGAGACCTTTGCTGTGAATAGCTGACTTTTTTCCTAAGGTAGGCTTTCTGAGGCAGAAGACTTCAGGAGAAGCAAGTAGAAAAATTGTTTCTTTTATTGCAAAGACTTCAAATTAAAACACATAAAATCATAATTTTTACTGTGACAAAACCAATATCTTTCAGAGAATCATGAAAACTTAGAGAAGTAGCAGCCTAGCATTTAACTATACCTCTTGAGTACGGTGCTGCTTAAAGAATAATATAACGCAAGGTCGAATCCTTGATCCATGTCAGTCTGACTATGCACTTTAAAAAACCTTGGTCTTCCATAACCTGCACAGATGAACTAATCAGAGGGCAAGATCAGATTCATTCTTCTGGTATACCATTCTAAATTGTAAAGTTCTCATGACAAGACATTAAGTAGAACTGGTACATTCCAGTAAAAACCTATTACAGAAAAAAAATCCAAATGTTCCAAGAAGAAAGAAAAAAATGGTTTGTCAAAAGCAAAGTCCACCTCTGGAATCCAACTTCTTTACACGTTTGTGAACAGGGAATGCCGACTCACATTGCCTTGCATTGAGATGTTATCTTTAGGAAACAAAGGGCAGTTCAAATAAGAGCTGAGATACTCATGTTTTCCCCCTATATTTCCATTTCTGCTTCCCTTTAAATCAAGTGTAACTAGCGCTCTGTAGAGTTTGAAGTGCAATACTAAATATTGAATCATGCAACTAAAGCAATATAAAGACAGAGAATACTGAGATTTTGGATGGCACCAGAAAGGTGATTATACTTCTAATGTAGTTCTCTGTCTGGCCATGTGATAGACACAGGGGATAAGTAGGACTCATCAGAGTGGCCACAGGTTAAATACCAGAAGAAAGCAGTGTCATGAAAAATTGTTTTCCACTATATCAACAAAAATAAATGACTTCAGTGTTAAACCCCATACTGTCTGTATAAAGAACCCTCTTCTCCTGATGAAGGATGCTTTCCAGAAAAAGAGAAATGATCATTACTGTGTTCAGTTCTGGGGCTCTCAACATAAGATGGACATAGACCCACTAAAGCGGGTCCAGAGGAGCGCATCATCAGAGGAAGATGATCCGAGCACTGGAGCACCTCTCCTATGAAGACAGGATGAGAGGATTGGGGTTGGGGTTGTTTAGCTTGGAGAAGAGAAGGCTCCAGGGAGATCTTATAGCAGTCTTCCTGGACCTAAAAGGGGCCTACAAGAAAACCGGAGACAGACTTTTTACGAGGGCATCTAGTGATAGGAGAAGCGGTTACGGATTTACCCTGAAAGAGGGTAGATTTAGATTAGATCTAAGGAAGATATTCTTCCTTCTGAGGGTGGTGAAACATTGGAGCAGGTTGCCCAGAAAAGTTGTGGATGCCCCATCCCTGGAAGTCTTCAAGGCTAGGTTGGATGAAGTTCTGAGCAACCTGGTGTAGTGGAAGGTGTCCCTGCCCACGGCAGGGGGTTTGGAACTAGATGATCTTTGAGGTCCCTTCCAACCCTAACCATTCTATAATTCTGTATATGTCCAGTGTACTCAGCAATCCTGTGGAGAACTAACAGTATATCAAGCAACGGTCAGCCAGGTTTAGGTTCTACATACCTACCAGAAAGGCCAGGAAGACTTCCAGGAAAGCTGTTAGCCCTTCATCTCTGCCTTCTTCAAAAATCACTTGTCCAACTGAACTGACTCAGTCCAAGCCTGACAGGAGAGCCTTTTATTCAGTTAGTCACTGATTTCTAATTAGTCAGCACTGGGAATTCACTGTAATGCCACTTTTTCTAACCCCTGGTGATCTGAGAGCATCCTAAAATGCAGTTTCCCACAGCTGTGAATTCATAGGCTTGGAAGCCAGCTGGAATTTTCACCACATGAAAATTAAATGCTCTTTTCCCAAAGGTACCATGATTTTTAACACATGGAAAATTTCCCTGTATTTCTTTGATGATTTACCCCAAAATTTCTTGTTTTCATGAGTTTACCAAAATGGTCATTTTACTCATTTATAAAAACTGATTTTTAGTTTTCATGCACACATCTAAAATAAAAGTCAATTTCCACAAAATTATGAAACTGGGATGAGTGACTTCAACAGCTGTAGAGAAAACCAAAATTATTACTTGTGAATATTAAAGCAGGTGGTTCAGAACTCCCCTGGTTAGAAGTAAGCAATAGTTATGGCTACAATTATGACTACTTATGCACAGTTTATGTTAGAACCTGATTAGCAGGCAATAAGAACAGATCCCGTAATGGCAATAGGGAAGTGTTTTTCTCTAATGAAGCAAAACTGCCGTTCTGATTGGGAAATAAAGAGTTGTTACTGTGGTTGAAATAGGAGAAAAAATGAGTAAAATGTTCGACTAGCTCATGATAATTTTCTTCACATAATTTTTAACTCACTGAAGATTTGAATTTTCAGACGCCTAAAGATTATTCACATTGAAGCACTGGTAAATGTGAAGCTGTTATTATACAAAAATCAGTTTACTCATCCTGAAAAATGTCCTGAAAGTGTAGATGATACACAGTAGCAGAGTAAAAGTTACAGATAGAAGCGCATGGCTCAGAGCTCCATGATCCGGGATTCTCTTCCTTCTCCTAACAAAGAATAGTCTTACCACACTTTAATTATCATTAGTTACAATTTTTCAGTAATCACATACCACTGATATAGAATACAGTGCCTATCCAGCAGATCAAGATCTCTCAATCTCTGAGCAGTTCACAGAATCACAGAATGGTTGAGGTTAGAAGGAGCCTTTTGGAGGTCATCTGGTCCAAACCACCTGCTCAAGCAGTACCACTTGGCCCAGGACCATGTCCACGTGGTTTTTAAATATCTCCAAGGATGGAGACTCCACAGCCTACCTGGGCAACCTATGCCAATGTTTGGTCATCCTCATGGTAGAAACACGTTTCCTGATGGTCAGAGGGAACCTCCTGTGTTTCAGTTTGTGCCCATTGCCTCTGAGCCTGTCAGTTGGCACCACTGAAAAGAGTGTGGCTTCCTCTTCATTGCAACCTTCCATCAGGTATTTATACATATTGATGAGATTTTCCCCCTGAGCCTTCTCTTGTGTAGGCCCAGCAGTCTAAGCTCTCTCAGCCTGTCCTCAGAAATGTTCCTGTCCCTCTAGCCTCTTAATGGCCCTTTGCTGGACTCTCTCCAGTAACTCCATTTCTCTTTTGTGCTTGAGAGCCCAGAACTGGACACAGTATTCCAGGTGTGGCCTCACCAGTGCTAAGCAGAGGGATCACCTCCCTCGACTTGCTGGCAATGCTTTACCTAATGCAGCCCAGAATACCATCAGCCTTCTGTGCTGGAAGGACAATAGTTCTTCCATGAATGGCAGATATCTTCCTAACATTCAGGCAGGAGCCAGCTATTAACATAATCACTTTCTTAATTTCTCTCCAAGATAAGATGTCGTGGATGAGGAATCACAAAGATTCAATTGTCTTCCCAGATTTCCCAAATGTGGTGAATAATTTTGGGCAAACTATCAGACCTCTGTGTTGCTTTACCTGGAAAAAAAGTGATAGCATTTCCCTCATGTGTGCAGTATATTGAGACTTTACACATGAAACAGAAAGGAAAAGGTTTAATTCTTTGTGTGAGAAATGGAAAGCTAAAAAAGTAGTATTATGAAAATGTTCAGCAACAGATAAAGCTTTGTTAATGAAGTACTTTTTGTAGTAACTCCATGCAACAGAACAGGCTGTTCCGACGAGAAGTAACTTTGTAGAGGAAGACATGGTGGCACTTGCAGACACCTGAATCAAAGTAGCTGAGGGGTAACAAGGACTTTTTTTTGCTGCAAACCAACAGAAATAAAAATCTAAGTGTTGCAAACTTTTCAGTCAGATTTTTTTTGTTCTTGTTTACTTTTGCATTTGGAAACATTTAAATGTGTTCAGAATCTGTGGAAAAGTTAGTGCAAATGTTTGATTCTTCTTTGCTTTGTTTTTATGTGCTGTTGACAAGCCTTTGCCCATCATTATCAAGCAGAGGGAAGTATGGCTCTTCTCATGCTGGAGCTGTAAGGACTGCTGCAGCCAGGGTATGCAGGAGATAAACCCAGTTGGGAATTCAGTGATAAGCAGGAAAAAGCCAAGGATCCTAGCTTTGGTTATGTTTAGAAAGGAGCAGACGTATCTTCCTGGCAAGATTCCTAAAAGGGCATCAGTGTTTGCACATGTAAGATGTAAGGTTTCTTACACCTCTTCAGGGACAATAATGATAAGAGCTATACAATAGAAAATAGTTGTTTGTCTCGATTTTTATCTGCATTTCTATGTATTTCTTTACTGTTGTTTGCTTTGAGATTACATTTGCCATGAGTGAGAGTTTTACAGTTCTACTTGTAAAATTTGCCTTATGCCAGCACTTCTGTCTGACATCACACTTCAAAACTGGACCCAGCTGGTTTAACTTGGAGGATTTGACTTCCCACTGAGTGGCGTATAACCACCAATTCAAATATAATGACTATGCAGCTACCCTATTTTCTGTTCCATTATAAATTGTCCTTAAGCAGTCATCCAAGCATCCTTGACAGAGGTCACGGTTTAGACACCTATGTTTAAGGGATCACAGTGACAGGAAGCTTTCTCTTCTCTGTAAACCCTCACCACTTGCTAAATATGCTACACTCTATCTCTGTAAACGCACAAGTCTGAGCAGTGGGATGATGGCAACCAAATTACAGCAATGCTTCCTGAAGAGGAGGAAGTGATCAAAGCTTATTTATTCCACTAACTCATAATTTCCTGCGTGTACTGGGTTTGACCTTGACTTGGTGCCAGACACCCACCTAGCTGCTCTATCACTCCCCCTCCTCAACAGAATGGGGTAGAAAATAAGACGAAAAAAAGATTTGTGGGTCAAAATAAAGACAGAGAGATTCTTTATCAATTATCATCATGGGCAAAACAGACTAAACTTTGGGAAGATTAACTTCATTTATTGACAATTAAGAGTAGTGTAGGATGGTGAGAAGCAAAGACAAAACTAAAAAAACCTTCCCCTACACCCTGCTTTTTTCCAGGCTCAACTTCACTCCTTCATTCCCAACTCTTTTACCTACCACCCAGAATGGCACAGGGGAATGGGGAATGAGGATTTTGATCCCAGTAGCTCCCCTCTGCTGTTCTTTCCTCCTCACACTTTTTCCCTGCTCCAGTGCGGAGTTTCTCCCACAGGAGACAGTCTTTCACAAATTGTTCCAGTGTAGGTCACCCATGGGCCACAGATCCTGCGAGAAAACCTTCTATTGTGTGAGTTTATCTCCATGGGCTGTAGCTCCTGCCAGAAGTCTGCTCCTGCATGGGCTTCACATAGGATGCACTGTTTTTCAGGGCATATTAACCTGCTGCAGCATGAGGTCCTCCATGGACTGCAGTGTGGATATCTCCCCCAACATTGTCCTTCACAGGCTGCAGTGGAATCTCTGCTCTAGCTCCTCGATCACCTCCTGCCCCTCCTTATTCTCTGACCTTGGTGTCCGAAGGGTCATTTCTATTATGTTTTTCTCACTGCTCTCTCACAGCTGCTGCACAGCATTTTTACCCTTTCTTAAATATGTTATCACAGAAGTATCACCAGCATCACTGATGGGCTCAGTTGTTTCCTGTGATGGATCAGCTGGAGTGGGCTGGCACTGGCTATAACTAACTTAGGAAGACTCTAGTCTCTTCTCTCAGAGGCCACCCTTGCAAACCCCTCGCTACCAAATCCTTGCCTCATAAACCCAATACACTGTGATAGTCTCTCTGCTATTACAGACATGCTCACATCACATAAAGATGCCACCTGGTTAAGCCTTCCATTCTCACCCCACTTTCACACACATAGACACACAGGCACAGAGCTCAAAGCTGTTCTACTGGAAGCTCCTGCGCTACAGAGCAGTATGTCTGGCTCACATCATAATTTTATTAATATATTCATGAGAATAGTTTAGGGAGTTTTCTCTGTAATTTCAGGAACTGGTCAGTGCCTCCAGCACATTTTAATGAACTGGTTGCATCATCTATATTTTCTAAGTGTTCTCACTTTCAGAGATTAAAAATGTTCTACTTGATATCAGAAGATTGGCTGACAGAGGAGAATCAAAATCCCCGTCTGTTACAGTGTTAGAATTCTGCCTGTCATCCACAGTTTGGATAAGAAGACAGGTGATGGAAGATTGGCAAGTGACATAAAGTTATGAAATAAATAAAAAACTTTTGGGCTCAAATACTCAGAACCAGAGGGAAGAGTTTATTTTTTCTCTTACACGCTATCTGTGGGACTTTGAAGAACAGTAGTGCGAACCCTGGGTTGCCCACTACATGAGACCTTTTACTGACATCAAAACAGCTTGTCCAGTATGCACTGGCCTCAGACAAAGGGGACAAGTGTGAAAATGTTACAAGGTTATTTTGCTGTTGGTAGCTGTCTGCTAAATATCGTGGTAGGACTTGTTAGTGTAGGTCCAGTGACTGTATGTGTGTGCATGTAGACATCTTTCAGTCAACTGTCCCAAGGAAATTCTGTTCAAGTGTATAGAAGTGTATCAGTCCATCTAAGACGTCTTTTCCCTCCCATCTTAATGGCTGATTTTGCCACTTTCAATTGAATTTCATGGAAGAAAGGAAAGTTAAACTTCTACAGCTTTTGCAGAAATGGGAAGTTGGGTAGAAAAAAAGGTTTGTGTCCCCAGCTAAAGCAGGGTAGCAGCCCATATTATGCACCTAATATTATATTTGCAAAGGAGAAGTTATAATAACTCCAGCTACAGAGAAAGCTTTGACCTAAGTTCACACCTTAGCAGATATAAAGTAATTTAACTATGAGTCACAAACCCACCAGAGCCCAAGCTCCATTAGGTCCAGTAGCCCTAAAGCTATGTTTTTCTCTGTGATCAGGGTTCTGTGATTCTTAGGTAAGTTTCACATTCTTCCTTATTCTAGAAACCAGGGCCTTTTAACCAAAGGCTATCTAAATATAAAGTTATGAGAAATATGTTTCAATCAGGTACGACAGATAGGCGTCTCAAAGATACCAGTTTTGCAGGAACAGGCAGGGGAGAGAAGGGAGTTTCTGCTGATGCACACATTATGGAAGAGTAGTGCAAGCCTGGCATCAGAGGTCACACAGGCAGAGGAGTTCCTCTCTGCACAACAAATTTTTAGCAAATTGAGCTTCTTTGGATCTGAGTCTCACAGCAATACTTGCAAATGAGATGCAAATGAAGCCTGTGAAATGCATGGTGTCCTGTTGAAGAAAAACTACCAGTATGCCCACCTAGTAATACAGGAAAAACCCCACTCACATCCAGGTGGACAGCATAGGAGACCACTGAACTGCACTGAATCAAGGGATATGGATCTCAATGACAATCAATCACATACACCGGGAGACATCTAGCCACAGAGGTCAATGGGAACAAGTTTTCACTTTTCATACCTCAACAGATTGAGGTTTATCTCGAAGCCTGTGTTCAGCTTCAGCCTTTTTTGTCTCTGGGTCATTTGCAGCCTCCAGAACAATGGTGTGTTTTAGCCTGACCTTTCTCCATGCCCATGACTAGGGTCTTCTGACAGACCCAGTTTTAAACAAGGAACTGCTATTGCTTCTGCAGGAAGGGAGGTTTTGGGTTGAAAAGATCTCAGTGCACAGCCCATTCTACTACTACTCAAAACATTTTAGGATATAATATAATATAATGGTTTTTTAAAAAAAAATGTTTCATAATCTTTTAAATAGCTTTGCATTGAAATATCAACATCAGTAATCTGTTGGGTAATGTATGAGATAAATTGAAACAGAATTACAGTTCCAAAATAAGTGCTGTCTGGCATTTTGCCCTTTCTTAAATACGTTTTCCCAGAGCTGTCACCAGCTTGGCTGAGAGGCTCAACTGTGTCCTGCAGCGGATCTCTTTTGGAGCCATCTGGAAATGGCTGTATTCAGCAAAGGGGCAGCCCCTGGCCTTTCCTCACAGATGCAGGTCCTTCACCTGCTATCAAAACCTTGCCACCAACATCCTACAAGAATGAAAATAGAAGATGGATAAGTGTTATACACTGTACAAACCAGAAATATTGCAATGAGAGAGCAGAATCCCAGGATTTTCCTACATCCTCCAGTGAAGCACTCTGAACTTCTTTCTTCCTTTTCTCCTAAACTAAGGGATTGTGTCCTGCTCTGTATTCTCCTCTAAATTTGCATGACACCTGCTTTTTTTTCTTATTTGAGCTACCTCTCTTAAGAATATTCAATAAAAACTTATTGTCATTGTGTTTACATTTTAACAACTCTAAAGATTTAAAAAATTATTTTTTAAAAAGGCAAAAATAGTGAAAAATAATTGCATGTCCTTATTGAAAGAAAATGCAGATTCAGCAATAAGGTCACCATCTGTATAATATCTTTTTTCCTTTCATTTAATTTTTAACCTTTCTTCTTTTTAAATCATGTTCTACATGTTGCTATTAGATATACAGTCCTTGTTTAAATTCATAAATCATACAGTAGATGGACTTCCTAAATGTAGTGTATAGTTTGGATTGTAAAAACCTAAAATAATTGAGTTGGTTTAGAAACCTAAAAAATCCAGTATGCAGAAGCTCAGTACATTTTGAAGTCAGATGATAAAGGTAAGATGATAAAATCTTAATTATTTTTCTTGTCTTGTTATGAATATAACAAAATTTCACACAATGACCTCATTCAAAATGTGAGATTGAGTAATTATGTTTTGAATTCTGTGTTTAAAATGATATCTGAAACTTATTTTCCCTCTTTTAACATCAGTTCATCTTTATGCAAAGCTTAGGAAGAGGCTCTCAATGAAGAATAAATCAGCCACAGAAATGACAGGCACCTGCTTATCCAGTCTGTCAACATTTATATTGGCAATGAGTACATAGCAGCAGTTAATCTCACCTGTAAAATTATAGCTACAGAACTAAATACTGTTCCTAACTGATGCAACCAGATGCTGAAAATATGCTTTCATGGATTTTTCCTTTCCATTTTTAATGTAGGATATCCTCTAAGTTAAACTATGCTGAAAAAAATCAGTGTCCTTATTTTTCAGCTTACAATTACACTAATAGCCAGGCTAGTATTACCACTGAAGTAGAAGCTGAAATACAGTGTCTATATTTATCTTTCTCTAGATTGTCGTTATTACAATGTCATTTCTCTAGATATATTAAGAAGGAAAGCATTTTGCATGTCTGCATGCACAGTAAGTACAGTGCTACTGCAAATATAGCACAGTAGGTTATAGCACAGCTTTTCCTTTGGGTTTCTATACTCACATTCCTGTACACCTCACTTAACGTTATAACATAGCCTCACAAAGATTTGTCCAGTTTTTCTAATGCATCTCTTCATCATCCAATACAGTCTCTACAGGCTAGTTGAAACAATCCATATTTTGCTTTCTAGCAGACTTACCACATGATGTTATAAGAGAATTAAGGCAGAAGATGGCTGTTGTGAGGTCCTCCTCCCAGGAGATCTAGAAAAAAGATAAGGAAACAGTGATGGTAGGAGCTGATGAAATGTTAGCTGGTGATGGTAGGAGATACATAGAGGGCAAAGGAAAGAAGATGGACATGACCTGGAGCGTGGATGAACGTGCACGTAGATTTGACCTTAGGTGCTGTATTCACACCTTTGTAAGAAACAGGCAAAAGAAGGTTTCCTTTACTGTTGCTGCTCCCTGTGCAATAGGAATACATCACCTCCATTTTGCTTATCTCAATACCAAAGGACCTTGCCGAGTTGGAAGCACTGAACTATTTCTGTACTGTATATCTAGACTACTGAGCTACGTCTCTGTAAGATAAGGCACCCGTAGCTACCAGTGGCAATACACTGCAGAGAGCAAGCAGCCAAGACAAAATCAGAGGCATCTGGTTATCATAGCTCCCACCCACACTCTTCTTCAGTGCTAATGCTAGCATGAGATTTGTGTTATGGTTATCCCTCCATAAACCTTTGGTTTGCTGCTGATGGTAAGGTAGCACTTAATTTTTCGGTACTTCACCAGTGGAGACCATGCCATGAGACATTAAGGATATGTCACAGAATTATAGAATCATAGAATGGTTTGGGTTGGAAGGGACCTTAAAGATCATCCACGAAGATGATAAGAGGGCTGGAGCACCTTTCCTATGAGGACAGGCTGAATGAGTTGGGGCTGTTCAGCCTGGAGAAGAGGAGGCTCCGGGGTGACCTTATAGCGGTCTTCCAGTACCTCAAGGGGGCCTACAGGAAAGATGGGGAGAGGCTGTTCAGGAGGACCAGTTGTGATAGGACAAGGGGTAATGGTTTTAAAATAGAGGGAGGTAGATTCAGATTGGATATTAGAAAAAAATTTTTTACCATGAGAGTTGTAGAACACTGGAACAGGTTGCCCAGAGAGGTGGTGGATGCTCCATCCCTGGAGATGTTCAAGGCCAGGTTGGATGAGGCCCTGAGCAACCTGATCTAGTTGGAGATATCCCTGTTCCTTGCAGGGGGGTTGGACTAGATGACCTTTGAAGGTCCCTTCCAGCCCTAACCATTCTATGATTCTATGATCTATCTAGTTCCAACCCCCCTGCCATGGGCAGGGAAACCCTACACTACACCAGATTGCTCAAAGCCTGGCCTTGAACATCTCCAGGAATGGGGCATCCACAACATCTCTGGGCAACCTGTTCCAGTGTTTCAACAATCTCAATTTAAAAAATGCTTTCCTTATATCTAATCAAAATCTCCCCTTTTTCAGTTTAAAGCCATTACCCCTTGTCCTATCACTACATATTCTTGTAAAAAGTCCATCTTCAGCTTTCCTGTAGGCCCCCTTTTAGTACTGAAAGGCTGCTAGAAGGTCTCCCTGGAGTCTTCTCTTCTCCAGGCTGAACAATCCCAACTCTCTCAGCCTGTTTTCATAGGAGAGGGGCTCCAGCCCTTGGATCATCTCTATGGCCCTCTTCTGGATCCGCTTCAACAGCTCCATGTCCTTCTTGTGTTGGGGACTCCAGAGCTGAACGCAGTACTCCAGGTGAGGTCTCACAAGAGCTGAGTAGAGGGGCAGAATCATCTCCCTTGACCTGCTGGCCACGCTTCCTTTGATGCAGCCCAGGATATGGTTGGCTTTCTGGACTGCCAGTGCACATTGCCAGCTCATGTTGAGCTTCTCATCCACCAGCACTCCCAAGTCCTTCTCCTCCAGGCTGCTGTCAATCCATTCTCCAAACAGTCTCTATTTGTGCTTGGGATTTCCCTGACCCATGTGCAGGACCTTGCACTTGGCCTTGTTGAACTTCATGAGGTTCTCACAGGCCCATCTCTCCAGCCTGTCAAGGTCCCTCTGGACAGCATCCCTTCCCTCCAGCATGTCAACCACACCACATATCTATACTGTAAATTACACATAGTCAAAATTACTTCCAGTACTAAGGCCGATTGGCATGCAACAGCTGTCTCCATGTTCTTAAACTTTCCTACCCTGCAAAAATAGGCAATTGTCTTTTAGAAATTGTCCCTCGGCTGCTCTAACTTCCAGACTATTCCCAGGTATTGTCCGAGAGAGCCGACAGGTTGGCTTGGACTAATCTAACAACCTAGAGTGAATTGATATCTACAGTCAAGTAATGCTGCCTGGAACCATTTAATTTTCAAATACACTAGAACTCTTCATTTTACAACTGACTTCATTCGAAAGGGTCTTTGCTTCTGTGCAGGACTCCAGTAACTTAGCTGGAATTCTGCATGACAATCAAGTACTAACACTGCAGGTGCAATGGAAGTGTTCAGAGGGAAGATAAAATGTTAGTGAGAAATGCAAAACAATTATTTATGAAGATAGTTATGGCCCATGAGGAAAATAAAAAAATAGGTCAGCCTCACTAAAGGCATCTGTAAAAAAATGGTTAAAGCAGGATTTTGGTGTGGTCAACATGGCGATCAGCATCTGTAAATTTGATAACTGGGTTTTTTTTAAGGAAAGAGCAAGAGAAAAAATATTGCTTATGGTCTTTTAAATTGACCATGGGAAAATATTTTTTGGCTTTTTAAATCTTCTATTGTTTTGCGGTATGTATGCACTGTTGCAGAGACCTTGTCTTGAACTTTAATATCTTAGAAAGACCCAAATATTACATGTGAGTTGAATTTTCTTAATGTACTCTGTTTTCCAGTCCTGTCTGCAATTAACAAATAATTCATGGGAGGAAAAAAGACGTGCTGGAGAAATAGTAGATCTATTTTCAAGTGTGAACTTTCAGCTTTTGCTGAAGAAATAAAATATTAAGCAAACTTCGGTGTTGATGATAAATCTGCAGTCATTCAAGAGATGGGCAGAACTGGCTATCGATCCCCAAAAAAAGGAACAGGATGCAGAACAGGATCTAGGTGCACCTTGGGAAAGAGATTGTTCATAGAAGAGGATCCTACCCAATGTCTCTAGCACAGCTAGATTTTGAAGTAATCATTCATTAGGGCTGATTAGAAACTGATGAATTTAGCTTCTGTTTTTTAAACAAATTAGCTTCAGTAAAAAATTCTGTCTTTTCATAGTCAGAAACCCAAAACTGTCTCAAGAAGAAATGTAGTTTTTCAATAATAAAGAATAGCACTATGGCTACTTGTGGAAATGATATTATTTAAGGTGCGAAATCAAGTTTTTATTTATAACAAGGAGATATTTTGTATAAAACAACAGCTTTTATGATGGTACTTCCATTTGCATCTGACTCCAGAGAAATGAAGGGAAATATATATACACATTGGATCCTGTATAAGTTAATATCTCAAAAAAGGCCACGAAAGTAAGCAAAAGCCTAAAAGAATTGGAAAAAAAAAAAAAAAAGATCTGCAAAGAAAACTGCACTATGTTATGTGCCTAAAAAGGGCAGATATTTAAAATAGGATGACACTTTGGAAGTGTTTAACTTTCTTGCTGGACTGGCAAAGGTGTTTCAGCATCTGTTGTCCACTAGCTGTCGGCTACTGTTAATTACATTTAGGTGAAATTATTCATCCTTAAAAGACCTGAGTTTCTTATAAACACAGAAAAAATCAAAATAACACCATCACAATGCCAACAAATGTGGACAATTTACACAAGCTCCACCCCTTGTTCCATCGCCACAATTACAACAAAAATTCCCCACAATTATACTGCTCTCTAACATTGTTCAGTCCATGTTTTGCCCATTACCTCTCTCAATTACTATTCTTATATTGAATTCTGAAGAGCTTCATATTGAGCACCACGAAGGACTGTAGTGGGTTGACCTTGGCTGGCTGGCTGCCAGGCACCCACCAAGCTGGTCTATCACTCCTCTTCCATCAACAGAATGAGGTAGAATATAAGACTAAAAGCTCATGAGTCAAGATTGGAACAGGGCAGTCACTCAGCAGTTACTGTCATGGGCAAATAGACTCAACTTGAGGAAATTAATTTAATTTATTGCCAATCAAACAGAGCAGGATAGTGAGAAGCAAGAATAACTACAGTGTTACAGAACACCTTCAATCCAGCCTTTCCTTTTTCCTGCCTGACCTTCATTCCCAACTCTTCTGTCTGTGAACAGTGCAAGGGTATGGGGAATGGAGGCTGTGGTCAGTTCATAATACTTTGTCTCTGCTGCTCCTTCCTAAACACACTCTTCATCTGCTACAGCATGGAGATCCCTCCCATGTGAGGCAATCCTTCATGAACTTCCCCAATGTGGGTCATAGAATCATAGAATGGTTTGGGTTGGAAGGGACCTCAAAGATCATCTAGTTCCAACCCTCCTGCCATGGGCAGGGACACCTTCTGCTACACCAGGTCCTTCCTAGTGGCTCTAGTTCTTCATGAACTGCTCCAGCATGGATCTTTTCCACAGGGTGCAATCCTTCAGGAATGGACTGCTCCAGTGTGGGTCCACCATGAGGTCACAGGTCCTGCCAGAAGCCTGCTCTGGTGTGGGCTCTCCACGGGCTGTAGCTTCCTTCAGGGCACATCCACCTGCTCCACTGTAGGGTCCACCACAGGCTGCAGAGTGGATATCTGCTAGACTGTGGTCCTCCATGGGCTTCAGGAGAACAACCTGCTTCGTCATGGTCTTCAACACAGGCTGCAGAGGAACTTCTGCTCCGGTGTCTGGAGGACCTCCTCCTCCTTCCTCTTCACTGACCTTGGTGTCTGCAGAGTTCTTTCTCTCACATTGTTCAACTCCTCTCTCCCAGTATTTTTTCCCCTTTCTTAAATATGTTGTCATAGAGGTGCTACCAACATTGCTGATTGGCTCAGCTTTGGCCAGGAGAAGGTTCATCTTGGAGCTGGCTGGAAATGGCTGTGTCCAACATGGAGGACGGCTCTGCTGACTTCTTACAAAAGCCACCCGCTGGCAAAACCTTGCTATGTAAATGCAATACAGACTTGTAAGTGCTTTCTGCAAATCTAGTGGCAAAGTAAACAAAGGTAAGGAAGAGCTTAAAAACATGTGACAGATGGCAAGGGACTATGAATAAGTTCACAGGTGAAATTAGAAGAAGGAATCTTCTAGCAGTCCAGAGGTGAGGCTCTAGACCTGCTTTTCTACAAGTGTAATGCGAAGCACTCAATGTAGCTTGTTTTAAACAGAACTTAATGCATTTACAGGGGAGTTTGTTCAGTTTGTCTATGACACAGAGTTGACTTTGATGACTCAGAAATTGCTGTGAAATTTCCATGCTTTTATATCTGCTGATAGCAATAGGCTAATGATAAAACATGAGTTAAAGGCACTATCAGCAGTATGCTTTCACTAGAAAAGAAAAGGAGGGAATTTCATTCTTCTTTGATTCATCCTCAAAAAGAAGTCTCTACTTTGCACAGCAAAACCAAAGATTTTGAAATAAATTAATTATCTATCAGATTGAAGACAAGATATTTATAGAAATATCTTCATAACAAACATTTTAATTAAATTCCAGCATCCACATTACATCAGTGCTCACCAGGAAGGCTGATGTGCAATAAAAGAGGTTGCCATCCATCATCCAGTCAGCTCCACTGTTTAAATACATGTTGAACTCTAAATGGTTCTTAACAAGGAGAATATGAAATTTCTAAGTATACATTTACTTGTAGTACTGGAAAGGAACGAATTCCTTCCATGATGCGTTTGAAGTGCTGGATGCTGTTTATTCCCATTTCACTAATCCGTTATATTAACAAAGAAGGTGCAGAAATCTAATATCATTACAAGTTTTTCTTTTGGGTCATGAGCCAGCACTTGTTTCTCTCTCTAATTTTCTAAGTATGATCACTTTCACCAGAAGATAGAGAGGACAGCTTGGGGCAGGAATTTCTCAAATAATTGAAAGTGAATTTCGCAGAGGTCCCAGTTCGTAACCCCTTGATATTTAAAACTCATTCCATCCTTCTAGATTTTTGTAGTTTTGAGAGATATTTTAAATGCATTTGAAATACGCGTTTTGTATTTTGCGTTTTGTATTTTGATTTTCTCTTGGTATTTACCTTAAACATAATGACACTTGCAATCTCTAACTCAGTCCATCCTTGGTTGCTAGGGTTTTACTCCTGGGCAGCAATAGAGACAAATAACCCTGAGACATAAATTATATCTGTCAGTAGCAGGTCTGAATACCAGACTGCGTGCCTTTTCTACGCTGCCAAAATGTAACTGTTTTTCAGGGACAGATTTGTTTTTTTTGTTACAGGCAATTAAATTAGTTTTTATATTTGGTATTTTGTTCCCACTTCAAGAAAGGTCACCAACCTTTACTGAGAAAGGCTGGAAGTGTGAAATATATCGGAACTTTCTCTTGTCTCAGTGAAACTTTTTCAGCTCATATATAGTCTGAAGGAATTAGACAAATTTTCTGGTGGTGTTTGAGGGATACTGGCCACAATTAGAGACATTCATCTTGTAAACAGAGTGGTGGCACTATCCATATGTAGGTAGGTGATAAATTTCGTTGCTACTTTTGAAACCAGGAAGGATCCTACTAATCCTGATATTCATCTCCATTGCATGACAGTGAAATTAAAGAGTCCTGGATGAACCAGTAACTGCAGATGAGTTTCTAAGATTTCTTAAAATCTGGTGTAGTTTTTATACTCTACAGAACTAACCTTCACAGGAGTGAGTCAGGAGGGCTTTATAAAGTCATCTGGCCCTCTCCTGCGACTCTAACCACTTCTATTATTCTCAGCACAAAAATATCTTGCTTTTTCCTTGGAATAAAAATACATTGCATAAACTCCAGTAAGTTGGACACTAAATAAAGTACTAGGATCTGAAGGATCTTCTTTCATAAATTGCTCAATCTTACAGCCTTGATAGAAACTAATTTTGCTGAAACTGTGAATGAGAATATAGTTAGAAGAGTTTGGAATACAAAAAGTTTCAAACAGAAATGTCATTAAAAAAAAACAACAAAGAAAAGACAGATGATGCACTGAGTATTAAATATAAATGAAGTTTTGCTTTTGTTCTTCTGTGTTCTTTTCTTTCTAAAAAGTGCTTTTCCTGTGAAGAGAAAGAAGTTCAAATCCATATTTAGAAAGTCCTGACATGACGGAGCCAGCTTCAACTACTAAACTGCTGAGTTGCAGCTTTTTAAAGTAACTTACAATACGTGGAGCAGTTGAGAGAAAGGGGGAATTGTGTTTTATTTTAATGACCCTTTACACTACCCTGAGTATATCTTTTAAAAAAATATCTAGATTTAAAAAAAAATAGTTTAGATAACTATGGAGTTCATTATACAGTTATATGCTCAGCTGAGGTAAAATAACACAGCCTTCGGTTTACAGCATAGAAGAACATGACAAACTGTTCATAACAAAGCAAGTCCATCTCAAACTATCCATTCCATTGGTCAGAACAAATCTGTAAAAAAGAGTTGCTCAAAGCAATAAATCTGTACCTTGTGCTATTCTTTCTTTCAGGTATAGTTTATGTAGGTTGAGTTGAAATATTACAATTAAAGCTTTTATCTTTCTTGTAGAATTCTTATACATACTTTGGAGATTCAATTTTTTTGCAGCACAGAAGGCTCATAAATTAGACACTTTGAAATTGAGGATATGAAGTTGAGAAATATTCAAGTATAGACAGTATATTGAACAAAGATTGTAGCAACAGAGACAGACAAAAGACTGCAAAATAGAGACAAGGCAGTCATTAAGCACACATACAATCTGGGAAATACAATTATTTTCAGTCACTCACATTCTTGCTCTTTTTTGCTAACACAGTCACAGGACAAAGTTCCAAGCTTGGCACCAGTTTGGAGACAAACAGTGGAACCTGCTTTGGGAACTACTGGTACATCAGGCTTGTACAACATTGTGCTGGTTTTGGCTGGGATAGAGTTAATTTTCTTCACAGTAGCTAGTATGGGGCTGTGCTTTGGATTTGTAATGAAAACACTGTTGATAACACAGCGATGTTTTCGTTACTGCTGAGTAGTGCTTACACAGAGCCAAGGCCTTCCTTTTTCGCTTCTCACCCCAGCGAGTAGGCTGGAAGTGTGCAAGAAATTGGGGGTGGACACTGCTGGGACAGCTGGCTCCAGCTGACCAAAGGGATATTCCACACCATATGGCGTCATGCTCAGCATATAAAGCTGGGAGAAGAAGAAGGAAAGGAAGGACATTCACAGCGATGGCATTTGTCTTCCCAAGTAGCCATTGCATAGAATCATAGAATCATAGAATGGTTAGGATTAGAAGGGACCGCAAAGACCATCTAGTTCCAATCCCCCTGCCATGTGATGGAGCCCTGCTTTCCTGGAGATGACTGAACACCTCCCTGCATATTGGAAGTAGTGAATGAATTTTCTGTTTTGCTTCACTTGCTGGTGTGGCTTCCGCTTTACCTATTAAACTGTCCTTATCTCAACCCACAAGCATTCTTATTTTTACCCTTCTCATTCTTTCCCCTGTCCCACTGCAGGCAGTGAGTGAACATCTGTGTGGTGCTTAGTTGTTGGCTGGGGTTAAACCATGACAAACATATATGGACATTATAGCTTCAGTTAAGAAATAATATAAAGTAGGAGTTTGATATAATGCTGATGTCTACCATGCAGATGCCTATCTCTGAAGTAATACTATTGTGTTGCCAGTGGAGAGAAGTAAGTGCTAGCAGGGCATAATTTATCTCTTCCTAAAGTAGACATTTGAAATAGGTCAGCTGAATCACTTCTTAAAAGTGTCCATTTCTCTCAAGTATGGGATACTGATAAGAGGATTAGCCAAGCTGTAGATCTCTGCAACTAAAATAGGAGAAATAAATCCCAGTTTTCATACACTATTGTATACCATAATCACACAGTTATAAGTATTTCTCTGAAGCCTAACAATCCAAGTTGGCATGTTATATATAATACAGACATAAAATACTATCTGAAGACATCTCCTCTATCATCAGTAGAGCAGATCTGTAAGACTCTATCTCCCTAGTTTAACTGATTGAAAAATAAATCTAAGGGGTTCACTAGTTACCAAAAAAAAAAAAAAAGTAAAGGCAAAGAATTAGGCTATCTAATCAGAGAAGTAGGTCAACATATTGCCTAATTTAAAAGGCAAAAATGAACACTACTGAGAGCAGCCAACTAATATAGACCTGATTTTTCTTAGTTGGGTAAACTATGGAAATTAAGGAAAGACCAGAGAATCATTAGAAAGTTACAATTCTCCCCAAGATGTATCAATCATTGTAATTTCTCACATACAAGCATAGCACTGCCTCCCTTTTAGGCTGCAAATTAAGAAAATTAATATACAAACATGAAATTTGAATAATTTAAAACAGTGTGACGACTAAGCTCATTTCTCTAGTTAATAAAAGGAAAGGAAGTCTTTGCAAAATGTTCTGCATTGCTATTATCAGTCCAATTCTGCCTTTCTGGTGGCAACAGAAGGTCAATTTAATGGCTTTAAAACGTCCACCAGTAATGACCCAGACTCAAAATAAGCATCATACCATTAGCAGTCATTCAGCAGGGAGCAGGTGGAAGATGATTTTGCGGTTCAGACTCAATTCCTACATAATGATCCTTAGTTTCCTCTGAACTATCTGAAAACTGCCTGTAGAAGTATTTTGAAAGGAATTAGGGAAGACAGATACTTGCAAGATACCCACCTTACTCATCCATGAAGTGACTTCTGTGAAGACATTCCAAGAGCTGGGCGAGGTGGACAGCCATGAAGTTTAGTCTTAGAGACAAAACAGGTTCAGCAATATGATGTACAATTCCAACTAGACACAACTGTGAGTCTAAAGAAATCTGTGTTATACACCTAACTCTACTGTCCAATCTGTGACTGAATCAATTCTAATAAATATTAGTTTGCCTGGAAATATTCTCAGGCATGTTACAGTTTACTAGTATGGACACAATCTGTGACTGTATTTGGGAGAGTCCCTTAATTCTTTTGTATTTCATTTTTTGTATGTTGATGCCTTATTCAGAAACTGCAGTGATATTACCTTGCACATAAAGGCAAACTTGGACACATACTTCTGGTAAATCTAGTGATACCACCACTGAAATAGTCTTGTAGCTTGTTTCATAACCTGTACTGTATTGCGTGAATGAGTTAAAAAAAAATAATTAGTAGAAGCGACCCATCTAGAATGCAGCATTCTCATTTTGCGTGCTTTCTTTGGAAAGGATGTCTTGAGAAAAAAGTATAGAAAAACACCACTTTCTGTATTGTCCACACCCACTACTTAAAAAGAAAGCATAAAAATTCTGATCTGAAGGGCAAAAGGGAGGAATCATAATTTTTGTTCTCTTAGTCATTTGATTCACCTGAACAACGACCTTTCTGCATGATTTTCTGCACTCTATGACTCAGCTATGCAAAAAAAACATTAGTTCTTGCAGGACATTTCCAAGCAAAATATCTGTATTGATTCCCTGTCTTCCTTCAGTCTAAGCATCATGGAGGTGGTAAGTTTTAGGTATCTGTCTTCTCATAATATTTAGATTGTTGTGTTTCAAAGTAGAATATAATCCACAATAAATGAAAAAAAAATTTCAGAAGATTTTTCAGAAGGTAAATTATTGCTAATAACTTGCTACAGACATAAGTAAAAGCAGTCAGCAGGTAAGAGCAGGTGCTCTGTTCTGCAGTTTGCATTGTGTTAGACTGTTTCCATCTTCTGTCCACTTGTGTTCCAGAAGAAAATATATAATAATATTTCTACTGCTTGTAATGCATTTGTTGGGAAAATATATTGTGCTGTTAACACGGGAGAAAGCAGCTGTCATGTGGCTGTGACCAACCAGCACACCTCCACAGTTGAGAGTTCAGAGGAGAAGGCTGAAAAACCTCAATGTGCTCAGGGAAGAATGTATCATAAAGAAAGTTAAACCTGTCTCAACACCAAGGAGACTGGAGGGCAACGTTGGGTTTAGATAAGACAGCTGCACCATTGAATCACCAGGTTCCCTGAGATAATTAACAGAGAGTAATGTTTTCCTGAGCTACCCAGACCAGCGTGCCAGGGCTATGAGGCCATATACATGGCTCAGCCCAACATAAAGTATAAAATCTGGTCCACTAACAGAACAAATTTGGAAGAGAGCTTAATTTGGCTTCAACGCATGCATGCTTTCCTAGGAACTGGGGACGCCCAGCATCGTGACAGTGAGCATACAGAGACCGGTAATGAGAAATATGTTTGTACTGTGATTCAACTAGTATACTGCAAAGTGGTATATTATTTTTTATGTGGTGATTTTAGTACATTGCTGCCTCACTCTCCTAAATCCAAATCCCAAATATACCAAATAAGTAAATTTGATAATAAACATTAAATCTTCCTCCTGGTCAGAGAGTACTGAGCTCTGACAGTGGCAAATGTGGAAATGCTTTTCTTGAGACATAGTCAAGACAAAAGTTAGATCTGCTGTTAAAGCGGGTCAACTGAAATTTCAAATAATATGGTCAGAGTTCACAACTCATGGAAAACAAGGCATAGGAAGCATACAGTGCATGTCGGGTTCTCATACCAAAATTTTAAATCTCAGAATGGATCAAGCCTATCCTTGAGTTCTAGGAACATTCCCATGTCCCAGTCTTTCATTGTTTAGCTGCAGACTGGCTGGAACACTCCTAAACGAGGAGTCACTCCTAGAACTGTAGATTAATAAATGATCCTATGAAAAGTTCCATGGCAAGATTGTCAATTATGCTATTATAGGGGAAAAAAACCCAAAGTTTCAGACAGGGACACTTTGACTGGATGAAATTAGTGAGAGAGGACCTCATCTCAATAATGAATTAAAACCATTGGGAACAGATAAAACACTGTATCTTCTGATTTTTGGTCATCATGACATATGTCACAAGGTGAACACGTAAAGCCGTAGGTAACAGTCTACATTCCTCATGGCAGTATGTGAGGTGGGATTCTGCCATGCAAACCTATGTGTCTACGGTCATTTTAGGCACTGTGGGGGTAGCCTGTCAGTGTCCAGCTGAAGCTCCAGAAAGTTGTAAGTTGCCTGTAAATATACACAATCTTCAAGTAGGTCTCGTAGATAAAACCGGACATTTAAAACAGCACTAAATGCTTATAGGACAACTCAGTCCAGTCCTTATCTTCTTTGCTGAAGTATCTACATGCCAGTGTGTTTACCTATGTATACATGTAAACAAATATATATACATGCATGTATGTCACCAACAGTCAAAGGAAATAAGCATCTATATTCATGTATGTGTATCTGTATCTGTATGAATCTTCTTTTACACAAACGCATCCAGCAAAGTGCCAGCTGAGTGCAGAAGAAGGCTTTCTCCAGACCTCTGCACCACTTACACCTTCCGTAGGCTGCCCTGCCGTGTTAGCTGTGTCACCTTTACTGGCTCTGCAGTCTTCCCTAGGCAACTAATGTATAAGGTTACCTGCTCTCCAGATAACATTATTTTTTTGAAGTTATGTGGTCAGCATTTTAGCACAAGCATATTCTCTTTTTTTACTTTAATCTAAATGACTGGGTCTTCTAATGAGGCTGATGGGTTCTTCCAGAGAAGTGTCAAGCACCATCTGTTTTCACAGACAAGTTCTCAGTCATCATTTCCTTGTTGTTGAAATATTGTCAATCATTGGCTAAAGTCTAAGATTTCTAATAACACTGAGGTATGTAAAGATCCACAGTTTCTTCTCTGCCAGAAACGCTTTTTTTCTTTTTTCTTTTTTTTTTTTTTTGTCAGCAGATAACATTTGGCTAAAGAAAAATTCACTCCTTATTACCGAACATCACTCGTTACTCTTCACTGACCGTGTTCTGTATCTGTGAATCAAGTGAATCTGTGCACCAAGTGAGAGGCATAAACGGGTACTCTGCTTCTCTCCACAGGTGCTCTATATTGTTGATAACAGCAGAAGACACTAACGGTTAATCAAGCATGTCACCTCCCTTCTCTTCTTTACTGGGTGTGAGTCGGGCACAGTCTTGCTCTTTTCTCCTGTCACAGAGCGCTAGACAGCGTGCTTGGTTTGACGAGAGAGTGGAGGAAGAAAGCACATCAGCCTGGGCAGCGGGACTGCACTTGCTGTTTCTCCATGGAACACAGAAGAAACAGAGTCAAGATTCTGCTTTGCAAAGATGGCAGCTTTTTTCTGAGGGGTAATATCTCCCTGAACAAGCACATGCAGTTTAAATCTAAACTGGAAATTACTGTATTCTGTATAAGCAAAATACCAGACACAAGTTATATCTACCTAATACATTCAGTCAATAATTTCAAACGAGTACTGCTTTGCTTTTAATAAAGGAGCTGACATACAGTCATACAATCAATTATTATAAATATATCCATATTTTATTTAGGAGAGATTATTTGTTCCAATTAGAGAGAAGTACTGTACAATAATTGGCATTTCTCTAAGGCTTGCTTTCTATGAAAAGACAATAAAAAAATCCCAAGTTTGAAATGCAAATTGCATTTAAATGGACTTTTTTTTTTTTATTCTATTTCAGTAAACTCTGATCTCAGTTGGAAAGAACTGTGTAACAATTATATTTTTGTACAAGATGGGAGGAGTGTTGTGGGATTTTTTCCACTACAGATCTCCTTGGATCAGTCATGTTGGATGGAATTCATCTCACCTGTCTTTAGCCAGAGAAGTGATAGTCATCTAGTTTAATCTAATTTTCCTGGATTGCCTAGAGACAAGTGGACACCCACAAAAGACAGCTGAGCCATTCTCAGCTGTTCAGCATCTATGGGATGAATTATACTCCAGATGATCTTATGTCTTCTCAGTAATTATAAAGAATGCATAAATGGCTAGTTTAGTATAGATGCCTAAATTTTACACAGCTGAAGTTATGCTACATGAACCCCAGTCTTTGTCTCAGCGTAGCTCCATTCATAGTACCGCAATTTCATCATTAGATTCATGCTGTAGTTTTAACTTTAATCCATAACAAGTTCTAAATATACTTTGACTACACACATCTTTACTTACAGGGCAGTTCCACTTACGTCAGTTATATTGTTCGTATAATAAGACAGCATCATTTATTGTCCTCTATTGTCTAGAGGAAAAGTTGTTTCCACTTCCTTTGTGCTTTGTTCATTCTCTCCGGCCTTTCCTTAAGCTGATGAAGGAGGACTAACTTTTCCAGTAATTTTCTTTTTTAAAAAAAAAAAAAAATTCTACATTTCCAGAATTTTTCCAGAAGTGTCAACTGTAACTCAATATAATGTAAGACAGCAACCAGTAAAAACATTTTAAACTTCTACTTGCAAATTTTAAGAGAGTTGACTAAGGGGTTCTTCAGTTAACAACCAAGAGAATGATTAATGATTTATTGAAAATGATTAGATCTTTTCCAAGTAGTTTGCTCTTTTAATGATCCTAGTTTCATTAATAAAGGTAATGGATGCTGGTGTAACATACCTCCACTTCTGTAATGATCATGACTCAATATTGCTTGACATTTTGATTAAGAACTAAAATGATCCAAAATTAACATGATGCACCAAATGCAGGCATTAAAAATAGCCATGACAGATCTCAAAGATAATTAGAAAATCAGACAGTGTTTCTGAGAGAGCAGAAGGATCTGCAGGAGACAGTTCTTAGTTTTATGAAACATGCAGTTCTTTTCAATAACTTAGAATAAAGCAAAATCACTGATGAAGTTTGCTGATGGCACATATTTTTGGAAAATAGTAAGTGCGAAGGGAGAGGATAAGTTCCCCAGGGGGAACAAATGGATTGCTTTGTCTGTTGAATGAAAGCAGACAACATGCTTTTTTATTCTGTCAGTGGAAGTTAAGCATCTGAAAAATAGGTGTTATTGATAGAACAAGAGAACTTCTGCTGGTTGGCAATGGTCCTGGAGAGGACTCTGGAGTGATGGAGCAATGACAGCTGAACCTCTGTCCTGTTTAGCCCATCCAGGAGCTCAGCCACAAGAAGGTTGCTCCTTCACTCACTCCTCCCTGTTGGTGAGGGGGTGAGGAGGAAAATGTAACAAAAGGACTGAGGGTTGAGATAAGAACAGAGAGGGATCACCCACTGACCACAGCCCCAGGCAAAACCGTCTCACCTTGGGGACAAATCTAATTCATTAATGGTTCATTCAGAGAGGATAACAAGAAACAAAGCCAAATCTTAAAAACACCTTCTTCCCACCCCTCCATTCTTCCCGGCTCTACCTCCTCCAGTCGAGCAGGGGGACAGGGAATGCAGGGGTTGCCAGTCAGTTCATCACATGCTATTTCTGCCGCTCCTTTCTTGTATGTATGATACATGAATCAATGTAAGGAGTCCTCCTTACACTCTTTTCCCCTGCTCCAGTGAATCTCTTCCTCACGGGTAAGTCCACAGACTTCTCCAAAGATTCCCACAGGATGCAATCTTATCTATCAGACTGCTCCAGCACGGGCTTCTTCCCCACAGAGTCACAGCTTCTTAGGGAGCTGACACCCCCTCTGGCGTGGGGTTCTCCACGGGCTTCAGATGCCTCTCCACCTCATTTTCAGTCTCCAGCAGCTCATGGAAACCATTCTCTACAACCTCCTTCAAGCACAGGCATCTCTCCTCCAGTGTGGGGTTCTCCACAGGCTGCAGGTGGATCTCTGCTCCACCGTTAATCTCCACGCGCTGCAGAGGGGCCACTGCCGTCTCCCCATGGGCTGCAGGGGAATCTCAGCTCTGGCACACCTCCTCCTGCTTCATCTCCACTGACCTTGGTGTCTGCATGGCCGTTTACCTCAGGTCTCAGCCCTCTCTCTGCTGCAGCCATGCCAGGCCCAACGAACCTCAGCAGTCCTGGCAGGATGAGCTCTGCCCCCAAGGTGCTTTGGAGCTCTCCAAGTCACTCTGCTGCGGCCATGTCCGCCAGCCGCCCGCCCGGGGGGCTGGGGGCCCAGATCCCCACCTCCTCTCTCTCTTCTGTGTAGGTCCAGCTGTTTATTCAGGCTCCTTTGCCCTCATCTTAAATAAGGGCATTCGCAGGGCTCAGACTCAGCTCTGATCTGAGAGGATGAGGGGTTCGACCTGGCCAGAAGCCATTCCAACCAGTTTTGGAGTTGGGGAAGCTTTTCACAGCTACTTACAGGGGCCATTTTCACAGCTCCACCATAGTACCAAAACCGCATCATGTAAACCCAGCACAAACCCTTACAGATTATCTATAAGACCAATATATAGTCTCAAGTAGGACTTGCATGGCTACATTTCTTTTGTACTGTTGACTGTCACCACATCTGTATACGCTGGTCACAATTTATGAGGATTGTGGATAGCCTGGAGACTGAGAAATTGAAAGTCTTGCCTTGTAATGGCATCCTGGAAGCTGAAGCTATTTAGTTTATCAGAAACTCCAGAGTGATAAAGACTTCCCTTAAGCACCTATACCTAGAGTAAAATACGGATAATGGGTACTTTAATCCACCTGGCAAAGTTATATAAAGATCCAATCCATACTGGAAGTTGGATTAGATGAATTAAAGCTAAAATAAAGATGTATTTTTATGGTTTTTAGTGTAATTGCTTACTGAGAAAATTTACAATAGCTCCCAGACACTGAATATTTTAAAATAGGATTTGATACTCATTTTTAAAAGAGTAATTCAACTAAAAATCTGGTAAAATGTTGTGGTTGATGTTCTACACAGCCAGACTGTTTTCTTCTGAGAACTTTCAGCTGAGTTTTTTAAACAACAGTGAATCAATGAAGTTGACTTAATAGAAGCAGATACATTTAGTTTTGAAAATGTTTAAAAGAAGCTCTTGGCATTCAAAGTTCAGTCACTTGGCCAAGGTCATCCAGGACATGCACAGCAGAATCTGACACTAACTCATGATCTCCAGTGCTCTCAATATACTTTTCTTTCTCACGGTTCGGAGATCATTCAGATCTAGCAGTATCCCCATTCTGAAAAATATGAGTGTCAAAAATAAGCAGCAGAAATACAAATGCAGTCGCAAAAGCTTTTATTTCTGATTAATTTTCAAATCACTTTTAAGCTGATGGAACAGAATTCAATCCACACTGGATGGTATGTACGATATGGTCAGCTTACTTGAGGTGGGGATGAGGATGCTATTACTTCAAATGAACTATTTACATCTAACTTCAAAATCTTCAGTTTGCATGCCTTATAACTCTGATTTTTGTTACAGACTTGCTAAGATATCTTGCCATGCAGGCTATTCTGTTTCATACAGTACAGCCTCTACCTAATGCTTGTCATACAAAAAGTTCTCTACCATACCAACAGCCAGCATCTCAGTCTCCAAAATGGCCCATGAAACCTCATGGAGATGCACTCTCTACTTTTTATACATATTTTCTTTTTTGGGCTGAATTCTTGGCCCCATGATACTACTTCTTTCTTTAATTTAAATATAAGGGATTGTCATTTCTTGAAAGATTTCATGCCTTGATGTTTTATATATGACTTGAACTCACGCCCAGGCATAAGACAAATATAAAAGTAAAAAAGAATTACATGCAGAACTCAGAAATTGAGATTTGGACTAAACATGATGGTACTCAAGATTCTATGACATGTCCTATCAAGCACATGGGCTTGGACAGATGGCTGACACCACAGGAAACAGAGACAAGTGTGCAAAGACAGCAAACTAAATGTAAAATTGAGCTTTAATGCTTTGTTTCCCCAAGTCCACCTACACTTCAGATGTTCAAAAAAAAAGGTCTCATACAACCAAATTATGTATCTGCCCAGATACAATCATGTATTTCACAGGATCTTTGTGGCACATTTGTTTTCCCTCAGCTTTATTCTTTTTTTGTATGTTTAAAAATGAGCCATTTTCCCTAACTTAACATGCATGAAAACTAGAAAGATAATTTAAGTCGCCTATTTTAGGAGTTTGAGGATTTTGTTCTAACTTCCTAACAAGAGGTAGTTAAGCAAGAAAAGACAGTGGAAAAAGGGAAAAGTGGAATAGCAACATATTTTACAGACATATTAAAAATTATCATCCCGTGCGTTGGTAAAGGTGTAGGTGGTTGAAATCTGTTAGGTATGTAGTAACCTAGCAAGAAAGGGTTAGTCAGTTTCATTCATCATGTGGTGCCAACATAATTTCTCAGTATGTTAAAACATTACCTCAAAACATCCCAAATATTTGTTAGCGTGGCTGTTTCCTCCCCCATAAAAGTGGGCTCAAATCAGAACCATTCACCCACAGGCTTCCTGACAAGGAAGCTGGAGACATGAGAATTCATGTGTCAGCCAGTCTGCAAATCCAATCTGGCTCATCAGGATGGGTAATACGCAAAAGAAAGGTCCTTGTTTTTCTCTATCCCTTATCCAATCCACTGAGCAATTTTTTATTGTTGTCAGGAGGGCTTTCATAATTTAGGGCTTGTACTTTGGTATTTCAATCTAGCACAGTATAATGGAAACTTACTGGCTTCATTTATTTTATCTTCAATCTAAGCTGTTATATTACAAAAGCATTACAGAAGATATCACATGTTTTGGGATCTCTGAGCATTATTTACAGTGCAGGAAACAGATTGTGAAGATCCCATAGCAGAGTTCATATCAGTCCATATTGTTTGTTAGGGATGTTTCTTCCTAAGTGTATTAGTCAAAAGAATGCTTTCAAATCATCTGAAAATACTCAGTTCAACCAGAGGCTGAGGCTTTGCATCCTGAACCATCACCTTTAACATTCTGCAAGTTGTGTTACCCAAAGAGTGTGTCAGCCCCTCGTCCGAGCAACAAGACCTTCCATCCTAGGAAACACACACAGCACACTATGTGAAATAGCAACCACTTTATCCTTTCACAGACATTTTTATCCTGAAAAGTAGCACTGAGTAAAGAGATCAAAGATGGCTATCATGGAAGGTGTTATCTTATTTTTGGTGTTGTCTTATTTTACCAGGTAAGAAAAAGAACGTCAGAAGTACCATATAGTATGTGTCTTTGGATCCATTCCTAACGCACAGCTTGTTGCACAGCCCGCATCCACTGAACACCTTTAACAGCTGAGAACAGCAGAACTGAAAGAAGGGGGAGGAGAGGAGAGGAGAGGAGAGGAGAGGAGAGGAGAGGAGAGGAGAGGAGAGGAGAGGAGAGGAGAGGAGAGGAGAGGAGAGGAGAGGAGAGGAGAGGAGAGGAGAGGAGAGGAGAGGAGAGGAGAGGAGAGGAGAGGAGAGGAGAGGAGAGGAGAGGAGAGGAGAGGAGAGGAGAGGAGAGGAGAGGAGAGGAGAGGAGAGGAGAGGAGAGGAGAGGAGAGGAGAGGAGAGGAGAGGAGTAATTTTCCCTGGGAAACCAAGTTCATGCTTCAGTATCTTAAACCTGTCAATTCTGAAATAATCCGTAGCTATTCCAGTGTCACAAACCCTGTCATTCTGTCAGGCAGACTGTTGTAGGTTTAGGAACACACTGCTTCAAGAGTCTTAAAGCAATCCATTTGCGTTTCTAAAGCAAACGTGTCAAATTGCTCAACAAAGATCTAGGAACTGAAAACACAAACTTTTTTGTAGGGTAGCTCATCAAGCATTCAGACAAAAAACCTGACATGTTCGAAAGTTAGCATTTCAGGCTCAATTAACTAGAATTTTCTGCCAAAATAGATTTAGTTGAATTTTTTCCTACTATCTCTAACTTTGTAAATCATAAACATTGAATAAATTCACTATACTGATATGGTCAACTAGCGACATTTCTGCAGGGTAAACAATTTCTTGGAATATCTGTATCCAAGCGAACAATACGTATCTTGTAAGTAGATATTTGGAATAAGATTTTAATAGCTGAGGCAACAAATCTCTAGGTTTTATTTTCTCTATACAGTGTTTATTTTTTACATTCTTAACTTTTGACAATTGTATCTGTTTCCCTTGAAATGTTTTTTTTATGCTATGTCTGAAAACCCTGTGACATGCAGCTAACAGTTTTTGTTGTTTAAATATCTTCTTTATGGTAAGACATCATCCAAACCAGAATATCGCACATCTCTATTACAGAGAAAGGACTGCTAATAAGGAATCAACATCTGAACAAGAGAGTTTATGTAAGATTTGTTACAAGACCAGACTTCAAAGCAATCTCAATGTGTGCCAGATCTCCTAATGAACACAATTTTTCATTTTACTGTATACTGTACATGATCCAAAGCCCTGCATACACTTTCTGAAGATTAGAAGAAAGTCAGCCATATAATATGCTATGTATAAAAATCACAGTCCAAAATGTTGAGTCCCTAACTCATAAGATACATGAGAATAGTTCTGACACAGCAGCAAGAATGACTTACTCTTGGTTTGTAACCTGACCTTCTGCTATGCTGACGAAGACAGTTGAATTGTTACTGAAACTGTTCCTCCGCTGTGGAATTTTACAGTCCATTTCTTAAAGCTAAACAGCACAAATTTTGAAAAACCACTCTCCAAACTTGGCATTTGAGGAGCCATTTCCCAAGAGGTGACGCACACAATTAAGGCACCGAGGGGACCTGAGGAGCAAAGCTGTTCAGCTGTCCCACTGTCAGCAGTCCCCACTCTTCAAAAGGCAGAGCTTGAATGGTTTTATTGAGATCATTGTGCTGGTATATTCAGACTAGAGTGTGTCACATTGAATCTCTGCCCTATCTTTATATTGCTAAAAACTAGGTTTTTATTCCCAGATTATATTAACAGCTACAGAACTCTGAAAGTGTTTGCCTTAGTACCATCACCTATTGCAAAGTACAACAATTAGGATTTGGCTCTTCTTTTTATTTTAAGCTGGTGAAGTCTCTGCCTGGCAACGGTCTCCTTTCCACTATAATTCATATCCTCCCTTGTGTCAGTGACCATTTTTATGACAGCATTTGTGAATCTTATTTGGTCTAGAAATAGTATATCTAGCAGAGATTTATCAGTTGCAATTCTTAACTATCACACCTGACACTTTACCTAAATGGTTAACCCAATTCCTTATAAAAATCTAACAGCTTAAGGAACAAACTTGGAAAAGTGGAAAGAGTAGATTGTTACATGCCAAAAGTTTATGCATTCATGTCTCAGAACAGGCTCAAATGATCAAAGTAATGTTAAGCTGCTCTATAATTACAAGTTGTTTTCATCTAAAAAATAAATCGTTTTTTTCAGAAGAAGTATTTAGGGAAAGTTTTTATACTTGAAAGTATAAAAGAAGTTTCCTATGAGTTAAAAGGGAAAAAAGGATGTTAGGAATTTAAACACTTGGACAAGAAAAGTCCAGCAGGTAATGTTGATGATGGTGATCCATTCCCTAAAACGTAGGCTCAACATCTGCAAGCTTTTCTTTTCCTAGTTATTTTCACATGCATTAGCCCATTGATCTTTATTACTGGCTTTCAGAACAATGGATCATATTGACTAGAATACCAGGAGAAATGAAAGCAATACAGAAAATATACTATTCTGATGTTTGCGTCCCCAGATCGGTACTCCTGAACATTTTTTTATTTTTTTTTAATTATTGCTGCATGCAGAGTATAATTTCCAAGGGCTTGATTTTTTTTTAATCCTGTAAGAAATGTTAATTTACAATTAAAAGATTATTTTAAAAAGAGTTTATAAGTTCTGATTGTTTACAATTGAGTCTAGGAAGATTTTGAAGTTTAAACTCTACTATTCCTGTTGCACTGTATGACAGCTGAACTCTGCTAACAAATCTAAAAGTAAGTGCAAATGGAAAGAAACATTTCAAAGAAGTTTCCATTTCTGATATGCCATGCCAAAGACTGCCACAAAGGTATTTATCATTACAAAAGAGCATAACCTTTTATAATGTGCTGGTTTTCCTCCAGAAAATGTTGGTTTGTCAAAAGCAAAATGTTTCTGTGAATATGTAGCTTTTGATAAATATTCCTTGATTTTCTGCTAAGTATTGTTCTTAGCTCCTTGGCCAACACCATCAAGCTTGGCACAGACTGCTCCTGTCAGTATCCCTTGAGCTTCCCAGTAACCATCTCAGTAGGCTGCCCATATTGGTGGCTGCAGAAGGCAGCTGGCCCACCAACCTGGACAGATCCTGTGCCCCAGGAACAGAGTTGATTCTTGGTCTTCACAGCAGTTTTTCTCCATGGCCTGGATGTTTCTCTTCCATTTGGTAGCTATTTTGCAGTGATGGGCAGTACAAATGCTGTGCCAGTATCATTTGGCAGCTCATTATCCCACAAAGCACATATTATTTGTCCAACATTCAGCATGCCAATAAAAGAGTGACCCTCTGGACAGGGTAATATGCACATGGTGATCATTGAATTTGGAGGCATGTTTTCAAGACTTTTCCTTATACAGGAACTGCTGTAGAAGCTGCCAAGCCCCTGTGGCCTGGCCAAGACGGCAATCCTTATCTACTGTGCGTCCACCAGTAGGCTGTAATGCAAAGACACACAGCAAGAGACATCTTCCAGTAAGTGATGTTTCAACTTTTTGGCCACATTTTCACTAACCGCCACCAAATCAGAGTGTTTTTTTCCAGTAAGGAACAAAACTTGCAAGTCAAGGTGTGTTTTAGGATGTTTTCCATTGCATTTTCTAGCTACATGCAAGTAAATTCCTAAAATAATGTGCCGTTTCGAAATGAGAATCTGTAACTCTTTGATCATAAAAGTTAAAAATTTATTTTTGCTAAAACAGTTATAAAAACTAAGACATTTATAGCTTAAATGCCATTCAAATTTCTAATTTATTGATAGAAAAGTTTGAAACCCTCTCTGCAAGTTTTATGGTGGTTTAGTAGTCAGTATTAACATAGATTAGACGAAAAATATCTTGTGCTTAGAACTTCCTCACTGCACTGTTAAGGACTAGCAGACAACCTAAATAGAGAGGAATTTGAATTTGTGAAAATAAAATGTGCATATTGTGCGAAGCATATAAATACACATATTGTATAAAATATACATATTTTACTCTCTAGAAACAGCCTGGGTTGTAACTTTTAAGATATCAGTTTTAAATTAAACTTGAAGAATGCAAACTTTCAAAAGCAATAGAGTTGAGAAAGTGTGGGAATCATGGAAGTATTTATAATGGAATTTCAAATAAAATTATTTTTAAAAATTACATTCCTGTGGACTCAAAAATCTCTTTAGGCTGTAATACAGGTCTCTTTGTAATTGTTTTGCTCAGAGGCTCTTCAAAATTTAATTAACTTAAAAAAACTCATAAATTCAACACAATACAAATAATGAAACGAGGAGGAGAGAGAGTGCCAGGAACAAAATAGCTACCATATTTCTTGGTGTGTTGAAAAATAAAGAGACTTCTTGAACAAAAATGCTACTTCTTCCAAGCTGATGATTTGCTGATTTTCAGACCAATATAAATTGAACCTAAGGGAGAAATGGGAGATAACTGGAATCCTGGCTCAGTGGGAAATTATTCAATTGGATTTTTTTTTTTTCTCTTCTACACTAGAACAAGACCAAAGAAGTCAGAATGTCTTATGAAACAAAATTCTGACTGAAAAAACAAAGTCCCCACTTTGGGTTGATGAGTACTTTTTTTCCTCAGTTAAACTTTGTCACTTCAAATTAAATTTTTAAAAACCCTGTCCCAGTCTGAATCATTCATAATACTCAGCTCCCACTATCCAGTGATTCAAGGTGAATGTTGCCTTCTTCAAATTACTGACAGAGAAGACAGATCCTTTGGGAAGAAAGATAGAAAAAAGGCAGATAAAATAAGAGCAAGAGGGAAGGACAAAAAATAAACAGAAATTTCCAGCAACTCTTTCCTGAATATTCAGCTGCACTCAGTCTTTATTCTTGTTTCTATACCTGGTGGTGCAAATCAAAGCTTTTCACCCTTCTTGAAGATGCTTCGCATGCTACAGAACAATCTGACATCAAGAACAAGGTGAAAATTCTCAGTTTATATTAATCCCCCAAAACCTCCGAACTTGAAACTGGTGCTTTTCCTGGCAATCTGTCACTGCTACTTAACTGCCTTTAACATATCTTAACAAAGTGTTTCCTTGCTAAAGTACTCTGAATATTTGTGTGCTTGCTGTGCTCTGATATTTATTCTTTGAAATACAAGTACTTCATGACAAGAATCAGGTTCACAAGCTTGTCAGTAGCTTACAGTGTGCTGTGTCCTCTGCACATAATAACCCACACTGTGAATTTTTCCAGAAAAAACAATTTTCAATTTTTTCATATCTCATCTCTCTATGGTATCTTCTTCCATCTCTCTTGCCCTCTCCAAGAAATAGAGGTATGCAAAACCGAGAGCCTTGAGGATCTCTGCCTGTTCTTCAATCTCTGTGGAGTATTTTCTGCTGAGTTCCAGGGTGTGGAAACAGTAAAACCTCGATCCAAGACATTCTGCTGCTTCTGTGCCTGGCTGTTTCGCAGCAACCTCCTTCTCGTTTGATTTGGCCCAGTCCTCAGCTCCACTCTCTGCCAACGTGGGCATCACCTGGTCTGTGATATCAGTGCTCGCTGGCAGAGGAGGCAGGATTGCTGCCTGTCACTCTGATTTTCAATGACAGTCATCCCCGTCCCTTTAACAGAAGGAACTCCTGGGGACATACAAGTTGTGGGGACCTACTACTACCACTGCCTCTTGTCACCACAGATGAGCACTGTGTTAGGCTAGTTATAAGGTGGATAATTTATTGTGAAGTTGCAACTCGGTTGTGCGTCAGTAGTGATCGGAAGTTGGGATTTTCCCAGGTCTTCAGTAGATGAAGGCTTTCACATCAGTACAGAGAAATATAGATCTGGTACAACAACAGAGGCCTTGAGAAGTGAAGATGCAGGATGTGGATCAGGGGAGTACAGGAATGGGACAACAGGAGACAGGGCAAAGGCTGGCACTGGAGACCTTATGGCTGTAAGAAACTCTCTGCTGGTCAGAGAGAAACATAGGATGTCATTGCAACAAAACACGTTTCGAGAATGAAAAAGAAAACAAAGAAGTAGTATCTAGAAAGTGTAACAAGCAACGTGTATAATAAATTCAGGAAAGACAGAAAGCTGCAGACCAGGGATGAAAGATCATGGTGTAAAAGTATATTAGCAAACATACAAAAATGGCCCTGAATGGATCCTAGAGTGAGGAAGAAGATACCATCAACATGGACATCCTACTGCCCCCAGTAAAGGAGGCCAGATGCTGACAGCTTCCTGTAACACCTCCACTGCCAACACCAGGATGAAACCAGCAAGATTAAGACCCTGAGGAGCAGAGGAAGAGTGCGCAAAAGATCAGGAAAAGGAGTACAAAATAAGAAGTATGCGTATACCAAGTTTAACTGAATTGTTATAATTGCTCTAACTTTTTCTGCCTAGATGTATTCTTTTTCGTTCTCCAACAATTACTGCTGGATTAACAATGATTCTTGGATTAGACTGTTCAAAATTTATACTAACAATAAAATTTTGACTTCATATATGAGGTGTGTTTCCTCTTTTCCCTCCAAAAAAAGACTTGGAGTGTATATCAGGTCCACATCCTAATGAAGTAAGAAAAATACTTATGGTACCAGTAAACTACATACAAGAAGACATGAGTGTTGTCAGAATAGCATCCACCAGTTTTGATACTGATACAGGGGCAGGTCACTACATGAATCCCTGAAAAATGTCCTTTGACCTTACCTGTAAACGTTACCTGCTACAAGATGATAGATCTAGAAAATAGAAGCAAAACATATTGTTATATGAAGCTGTGTATGAAATTGCCTCTTGCTTTGCCTTGTGCTGAAACTGTCCCAGATGATATTAAAAATCAAAGACGAATCTCTCTTAGATAACAGATATCGGCAAGACATGAGCAGTGGATTCAGCTCATCTTTGGATTTCTATGCCTACTTGGATGGAGCGTTGTTTATTTTCCTTTCATAGAGAACACTATTAGACCCTATGTTTTGAATTCTGTTTCTCTTAAAATACAGAGTTTAAAGCTTGCAGTAAGTCTATAGTTTAAAATGCTTGCGTTTCTCAAATATATGTAGGCTTAAATAAAATGGCTAAATATATCAAAGGAAATGTTTTTAAAGGCTATAATCCATTACTCTGGAGAGTCATCATCTATCGCAGCCAAAGGCAATTTATTAGCATCAGAGAAAAATTGGCATTCCCCTTGTCAGGATAAATTCTGCATGGGCTGTTACTCAATGAAAAAGCCGTTGTACTCCCCTTAATCATCAGACAATAGTAAATGAAGACAAAGTCCAATGATGTTTCTTTCTTTAGTCACAATTAAAGGAGGAACAAAAAGGCTACAGAACGGTAATGTGAGACTGAAAGGGACACTGCAGATGGGTGGATGTCAAATGCAGAATGCAGCATTCATTCTGTAGGTCTACGAAAGAAGAGACACCACCAGAAATGAAGGACAAGTGGTTCAATTGCAAATGGTAAATGAGTTACATTTTCTGATAGTGGATATCAGTAAGACTATCAAAAGCAATTGATGTTTTACTTTTCTCAAAGAGGGACAAGGGTCTTTGCTCATCAGCTAGCAAGGTCCATTGACAGGGCTTCAAACTAGACATGAAGGAGGACGGGGATAATATCGGCTTGATCAAGACAAGCTGAGAGCACCTGAGGAGCAGCACAAAGGAATTCCAGACACTCCAGACAGGAAGTCAGCTGCATCGGGGGCCCAACTTAAAAGCCTCTATCCAAATGCACGTAGCAGGGGAATAAACAAGAGGAGTTAGAGACGGGTGCACATCTGCAGGGCTAGGATCTTATTGGCATCATGGAGACATGGTTGGATGATTCCTATGACTGGAGTGTCAGAATGGAAGGATACAGGATTTTTAGGCAGGACAGGCAGGGGAGACAAGGAGGAGATGTCGCCCTCTATGTCAAAGACCAACTGGAGTGCATGGAGTTGCACCTGGGGAGGGATGAGGAGCTGACTGAGAGCTTGTGGGTGAAGACTGAAGGGAGGGCAGGGACAGGTGACATTATAGTACGAGTCTGCAACAGGCCACCTGACCAGGAAGACTGAAAAGATGAGGGCCTCTATAGACAGATAGGAGCGGCCTCATGTTCACAAGCCCTGGTCCTCATGGGAGACTTTAACCACACCACTATCTGTTGGAGGGACAACACAGCAGGGCATAAGCAATCCAGGAGCTTCCTGGAATGCGTTCATGATAACTTCCTTCTCCAGGTGACAGAGTAACCAATGAGAAGTGGTGCTATGCTGGACCTTGTTCTCACCAACAAGGAGGGGCTGGTGGGAAATGTGAAGCTCAAGGGCAGCCTTGGCTGCAGTGACCGTGAAATAGTGGAGTTCAAGATCCTTAGGGAAATGAGGAGAAAGCATAGTAAGCTCACTACTCTGGACTTCAGAAGAGCAGACTTCAGAGATCTGCTTGGTAGAGTACAATGGGATGAAGCCCTGGAGGGAAGAGGGGCCCAAGAAAGCTGGATAATATTCAAGGATCACCTCTTTCAAGCTCAGGAGCAGTGCATCCCAACAAAGACGAAGTCAGGCAAAAATGCCAGGAAGCCTACATGGATGAATAAGGAGCTCCTGGACCGATTCAAACACAAAGGGAAGCCTACAGAGGGTGGAAGCAAGGATAGATAGCCTGGGAGTAATACAAAGAAATTGTCTGAGCAGTCAAGGATCAGGTTAAGAAAGCTAAAGCACTGACAGAATTCAGTCTTGCCAGGGACATCAAGTACAACAAGAAAAGCTTCTACAGGTACATCAGTGACAAAAGGAGGACTAGGGAAAATGTGGGTCCTCTCCAGAAGGAAACAGGAGACCTGGTTACCCAGTATATGGAGAAGGCTGAGGTAGTCAATGACTTCTTTGCCTCAGTCTTCACTGGCAAGAGCTCCAGCTGCACAGCCCAAGTCACAGAAGGCAAAGGCAGGGACTGGAAGAATGAAGAACTGCCCACTGTAGGAGCCAGTCAGGTTCAAGACCATCTAAGGAACCTGAAAGTGTACCAGTCCTTGGGATCTGATGAGATGCATCTGTGGGTCCTGAGGGAACTAGCTGATGAAGTTGTTAAACCATTATCCATCCTATTTGAGAAGCCATGGAAGTCCAGTGAAGTACCCGCTGATTGGAAAAGGGGAAATATAGCGTCAATTTTTCAAAAGGGAAAAAAGAAGACCCAGAGCACAGTCAGTCTCACCTCTTGCCTGGCAAGATGATGGAGCAGATCCTCCTGTAAACTGTACTAAGGCATATGAAAAAAAAATAGAGGTGATTGGTGACAGCCAATGTGATTTCACTAAGGGCGAATCATGCCTGACAAATTTGGTAGCCTTATATGATCAGGTTCCAGCATTGGTGTGTAAGGAAAGAGCAACCGACATCAGCTGTGTGATGTGGTTGACACATTGGAGGGGAGGGATTCCATCCAGAGGGACCTTGACAGGCTGGAGAGATGGGCCTGTGAGAACCTAATGAAGTTCAACAAAGCCAAGTGCAAGGTCCTGCACATGGGTCAGGGCAATCCCAAGCACAAGCACAGGCTGGATGGAGAATGGATTGAGAGCAGCCCTCAGGAGAAGGACTTAGGGATATTTGTTGATAAGAAGCTCAACATGACCAGGCAATGTGTGTTTGCAGCCCAGACCTGGGCTGCATCCAAAGAAGTGTGGCCAGCAGGTTGTGGGAGGTGATTCTCCCCCTTTGCTCTGTTCTCATGAGACCCCACCTGAAATACTGCATTCAGGTCTGGGGCCTCAAGAAGGACATGGAGCTGTTAGTGTGAGTCCAGAGTAGGACCACAAAAATGATTCGAGGGCTGAAGCACTTCTCCTCTGAAGACAGTATTGAGAGAGTTGGGGTTGTTCAGCCTGTAGAAGATTAGATCTAAGGAAGAAATTCTTCACTCTGAGAGGGGTGAAACACAGACACAGATTGCCCAGAGAAGTTGTGGATGCCCCATCCCTGGGAGTGTTCAAGACCAGGTTGGATGAGGCTTTGAGCAACATGATCTGGTGCAACGTGTTCCTGCTTGTGGCAGGGGAGTTGGAACTAGAACCCAAACCATTCTATGATTCTATGATTCTAAGACATGTAAATAAAATGGGAAAATTAGATCCATTTGAGTTTGATCTGTTTCTTAATGATTCTATCTGTATTTTAGTAGATTGATTTTTAATTCAGTTGTGTAACTTTAGATTGATGCTGGTAACAAGATTATTCAAGATTATTATACATAAACCTGAGGAAGTTCCAAATATTGTGGCCTATATATTCTCCTGTGGCATCCCTTCAGTGAATACATCAATTTCATTGCTTTTTCTTTGTATAAAGATGGGTAGCCATAATTTACACAGTACTGTCAGCTCAATGCATATTCATTTTCGTGCTTTGTAGGAATTCCTATCAACCAGAGTGTCTCTGAGCCTTCACGTTTTTAAGAAGTCTGGCTTGCTGCAGGACCAGGTTTTAGTTGCCATTTTTACCCTAATAATTCAGGCTGCAGAAGAAATCTTCACTATGCTCCCTCTTTCAAGATATACTTTTTAAGGCTTATTTTGTTACCCCTTTTCCTTTTTGTCTATTTTGTCTCTGGTTAAACTAAATCCTAGAGATGCAAAGGACTGATAGATTTTGAATGAGAAAAAACCTCCAATCTCAGAAGATATGATTTTAAAACTGGACTCAAAGCAGTGCTCACAAGTTCTATGAGCTCGGGTGAATAAATGCAACTCTTCTCACAGAAAGCTACAAACTAAATCAAGTATTTGGTTTTGAAGTAGACCTTATTTACTTCAATAATGTAAGAGGGAAATTTGAACATTTTGGCAACCTATGTGTTAGAAGACAAATTATGTGAAGACATGTAAGTATAGGTAATAATTTGTTCTGTTTTGTGTATCTATTTGCTGAGTTGAGGGAGGAAAGGCTTCCAGACAAAGAAAATATGAGGGGCTCTCCCCTGAAAGACTGCTGCTGAAAGGAAACCATCACTTTTTGGCAGTGAGGAAAATGTTACAACTGATATTTCTCAAAATAAACCTCAATCTTTGAGCTTCTCAAATGAAATTTTAAGAAGAGAGAGATTTTTATTTTCATTCTGTTTTACTTAAATAGCTAATCTGCTTCTTACACATCTACCACTGTTCCCACAATGTTTTGCTCATAGACTCACGGTTTGACTAAGCTGATCAACGGTCATTAGCATACATGACTACCTCAAGGCTCATTATGGCTCTGACTTTGCATATTCTCCTATGGGAGATGGTGATCTTCCTCCCATCTCTCCACACTTGATCTCCCAGATCAACACCTTTGTTCTTCACCTGGAAGTAGCTCTGGCAATCATTAGACCCTTCCATTAAATTCACCCTAAGATGAGAAAGGACTTTTTTAGTCTGAAAAGGATTATTTTATAGATTTAGTGAGTTAGCTTTCATCCAAATCTATTCTCTCAATGGGTTGAATGTGCAAGAAGGAGATTAAAATCAGAGATTAAATGCATTTTAGCTGCTGTGGAGCCATCAGAAAATAATTTTATTTTTTATACTGAAAGTGAACAATCTCTGATTTTCCTCTTTTCTTTTTTGGGGAATAATATTATATGTTTTACACTAAAGGGAGCCTTAGAGGTGAATCAGAACCATATCATATTGGTAGAAGTGATTTTGCTTTTGAAAACATATGGTAGGAAATCATATAACGTTGTGAACATTACAGTACCCTGTGAATAAAGCTCACAGAACAACATGCTTACCTACAAAGACTACTTCTTAAAATACATTGTAGAAAGTTGTAACAGACATAGACTCACAGAATCATTTAGGTTGGAAAGGATCTTTAAGGTCATCAACTCCAATCATTAACCTAGCACTGCCCAGTCCACCACTAAACCATGTCCCTAAGCACCACATCTACACGTCTTTTAAATACCTCCAGGAATGTCGACTCAATTACTTCCCTGGGCAGCCTGTTCCAATGCTTGACAACCCTTTTGGTGAAGAATTTTTCCCAATATCCAATCTAAACCTCCCCTGGTGCAACTTGAGGCTATTTCTTCTTGTCCTATCACTTGGGAGAAGAGACTGACACCCACCACACTACAACCTCCTTTCAGGTAGTGGTAGACAGTGACATGAAGGCCTTCTGTTGAAGTGCATCTGTTCTAAACATGACACAATATTTAATTGATGTAAGGACTTTTTTATTCTTTTTTTTTTCCATTTCAAACCCAAAGAAGGGGTTTTGTGCCAAAAAATCTTGTTTGATTTTCCAATCGCATCAGTTGGTCTAATAAAAAAATTTATTCTCTGAGAGTCTTGTTTGGTAGATGTAATACTGACAACTGCTGATATATGCACCAAAACTACATTTATGCAAGTGAATAACCAATCAATACACTGAGCCAAGCTGATATCACACTATTGCCAAAAATTTTACCTATAATTTTAAATATTCAGTGCATTCAAAATGTTAATTGCTAACTATGATTAATCTGATATCAATTATCATTTACCAAGAAAAAATTGTTGCCATATTCCTCTTTTTCAGACATGAAGACAATCTGCCATATATCTAAATTATGGTCTTTGATTTTGTGCTGTTGAAGAATAAACTGTATTCTAAATCACTCTTTTTTAATCCTTCATGTATAATTGAAGCTCAAACAATCTGATAATAAATCTTCTGATGTTAAATTTATTCACAATGATAAATCTTTGTTCTGCTTCTTAGTCTGTTCTCCCAGGATGTGAGAAAATAAATCTGATATAACCATGAATAATTTGAATTATTCGCATGTTTGGAAAGCTATTAAACCTAGGGAAATTGATTTATTTGCACGATTCAAAGGAAGCCACATTTGTATTCCTTTTAGAAGTGTAGCTCATCTTTATTCTAGTACATAAGAGTTTACCAGTAAAAACAGTTGTAAGAAGTTATCAACAAGACTAATTTCGAGAGAAAAGTTTCTAAATTAGTGTATCATAAAATATAAGGAGTCGTTATGTTTTAATTAGATCTAAATGTATCTGTGGTACAAAAATAGGTCAGGCTTTAAAGTCAGATTGTATGAAGTTACAGATGTATGAAAACCAGTTTGGGTGTTTAATAATTGCATTTGGAAACAAAAGAGTTACATGCTGTAATTACAGTGTTAAACTACTGACTTCCTTCAAATGTCCATAAAGGAGAAGAAAGCACATGTGTTCAAAAGGTTTCTCAAACATTATTAAGTCTCGTGTTGTCTAATTTGATCATGGACTCCATTCTGCTAGCCTTCCTCACATTAATCCATTTATTGTAAGGAACTCTTCCAAGATTAAACATTTCATCCCGGCTGAAAGCATTAGTCTTTGTTTTTTAGAACATTATGATCTAATTGTGTATCTGTCTCTATTATTGCTTAATATGAAAACAATACATTTTTCTATCCATATATTTTTTGTTGACATTTCGGATACAATATTATATTTTTAGTCCTAATTTTGATATCTTTTGATACCTCAACATTTAAAATGAGAACATTTTAGTTATCTGAAAGATAAATTAAGTGCAAATGAAAATCCAGATAAATCCAGTTAGAAGCTATGTTCAAGCTATACAGGAGCCTGAAAGTAGTGGGTTTTTAAATCGTGTCTGTATTACAGAAATGAGAGCTTTTCCTAGTTTCTGTGTTGATGTGCATACTCTGATAACATCTTACATCTCATTCTCTGAGGAGGATTCGTCTTATTTTTTACTGTAGTCAGGGATGATGATTCCAGGGTATGTTACAATATGCACTAGTCAGTAAGTCTAAATGCAGTCTATATGACTAGCAGGAGCTATTCTGTTTCCTTGTGGGAGAACTTAATGTTCTAACAAAAAATCAGCTTTCAAGACAAATTCAGCATGGAATCTAGATCACATTAACTTCCTGCAGATCATAGGAAAGCATATGAATCAGTGAAATTTAAAATTCAGACTACTGAGTACAGTGAATTCAGAGCTCTCAGACTATATACTGTAGTTTATAGTATAAAACAGTATCATAGTATGATTATATCGTAGTATAGCATAATACACTACACTGTTTGGAGAGTAGATCTAAATCAGACTTTAAACTCCTTTAAACCACTGAAAAAAAAAAAAAAACTTTCAAAGAACCCAGAAAAAACTAAAAGTGTTTAGCCCACATCACAGCTTGTCTTTTACAGGCATTTTTCCAGCCTACGGACCAGCTGTTGAGCTTTTGCCCTGCTAAGATCTAACTAAAACATTTCTCCTGTTTTGTAGGAGAGTGACTGTCCTTCTTCACAAGATGATGCAAGAAATAAAGAGAAGTGGGGATTTACAGAAGAAGAAAAAGAAAGGCCCAGATTCAATCCCCTCCTGGAAACCGCCAGTGGTGCTTATATCTGGTATTACATCCATCTCATCCGTCAAGTGCCTCTTCAGCAGGTTATTAAGTTAACTTTTTTCAAAGGCTTTCCAACCAGAGGCTGAAATAAGACATCACTTTACTACCACACTCACAGCTCTCACTCCACTCATCTGAGAGGAATTTCTCTCAAACAGGTAGATAGCAATACACACATGCTGGGTCAGAGCATCACTACATCTTCCTTCCCCAAAGCAGATGCTGTTAATAAATAGGCAACCAGGAAACTGAGCAAAGCTTAATGAAACCGTCCCTTTGGCCACAGTGACATGACTGGTTACCTTTTTAATTAGATTGTTGCTCAAATAGATGAGCCCGTGTGTTGTGAAAAGGTATGACACACTGCGTGACCTAAATTCATCTCTGTAGATGTCAGAGTGCATCCATGTGAGAAAGCTGTCTTGGTTTTACAGGACGTTTTCTAACAACATTTCCCCCCAACCTGTTTCGCTAAGACTTTACTGATTGTTGGGGCCCTATGCGAGCCCTGTCAGCAGATGACTGCCCAGACTAAACTGTTGTTGTTCAGGGTTGTCAGGCAAAATATGTGAGACTGAGGCCATGCTAACTGGTATGGGACACAGTCAAACCATGGAGCAGGCTGACTCCTGCCCAGGGAGGGTGGCCTACAGCCAATGTGCAGAACCACACTCTAGCCCTTTCTTGATTTACAACATACATACAGTCAGGGACTTCTTTCAGGGTTTCCTGGTAAGAAAATAGGGTCTGATCCAAAGCTGAATCCATCATGTTTGGGGTGAAGGGAGCTTCCACTGGAAGAATTTAAAGCTGTAGGGGAAGGACAGAGAGAAAAAGGGAAGCCTAGCCTTTAAGACAAACTAATCCAATGATAAAAACAATTATGTGGGATGTAAAATGCTATGACCAATGAGGTTTGATCATTTGGAACTCAGTTTCTATCTATTACCTTGTGGAAAACATGGAGATAAAAATCTTTCTGTCACAATTTTTTTTCTTTTTTTCTTTTTTAAAGGAGAAGAAATGGGAATGTTTTTGAAGTCTTGGAAGTTTTAATGGGATAAGAAATATGACTGTCTGTGCTTAATAATTTGTTCATCACTGTGCCATTGACATATGAGTATTGTCTTAGAAGATAACATCCTGAACCCTTTTAAAGCCATTCATTTTGTTCTAAAGTCATAAAATCCCTTGATTTTATCTCCCATCTCAGATTTAAACAGTGCTTTTAGAGCCAGAACCAGGCCAATTTGAAACATTTTGTTCTCATAGTCAGGAGGGACTAAATTTAAAAGTGCTAGTGAGCAAACACCTGCTATGAAGAAAAGATAGGCCCAACCTCATGTTCCAAATTTATTTTTCAGTGTATATGGAAGATGTGGTAAATCTCCGATACGCTGCTCGATGGTTCCTAAGGGAAAATACATGTAAACAACAGTACTAGGAGAACAAAGTATCATGATATGGAAAGAGTAATTCTTTCAGTGGATTATTACTAAGGGACAGTCTAAATTTGTAAGCATTTTGAGATGCGGTTTCTTTATATGCAGACTAGCTAAAATGTAGAAGCAAACTGCACAAATCTGTTTCAGAAGAAACTGAATATAGAGAAGGAAAAAATCAGAGGCTGTAGCAACGTGTTTGATTCAGAGACAGAGCTGATGAGATCAGGCTTATATTTGTACTTCTCAGAAAGTATGAGAACCAGTGAATCATGACATTTCTCTTCTGGCAATGAAATGTACATTTAGTTCTATTGTATGCCCAGAATAATATTTTAAAACATTGTGTATGTTTTCTTCTGGTTCTCCACATAAGAGTGACTGTCACACTGAGAGGACTGAGTCCTTATATCATTAATAAACAGAATAATATATTTTGCTTTAGATATAATTTGAAAATTGATTGTAAAAAATATTAGTTTTTCCATGCTCCATTATTGAAGCTTTTTTTGTAATCTTTATGTTCTTTATATTCTTGTATATAGGGCTCCTATGGAGCGTCACAATCCAAAAAAAGACCGAATAACGAATCCAGCTGCATGCAATCACACTGCTTTATTACACTTCCTAGGTCCCTCCCTGAAATACTCTTCTGCCAAGATGTCTGCCAAAATGAGAAAATCTAGTTAACAGGGTTTCTGCGATCACACTGATTATGTTGATGAGTTAATATTTATTCTTGTATTCTCCCTAACCATTCGATTTATCCACCTGTGGACAGGAAGGCTTCACTGAAACCTCTAGAAGCATAGCGAGGATCCTGGATACATGCCCAGGTTAGTAGTATGTGCAGAAATCAATAGTGAACTCTATCACTGCTTCTATTTTTCATGCTAATTTAATTTAATCTGGCATCATTATGACAAGATGCAATATGATTATATGTTTTACTCCACGGTGAATAAAATCTCTGAGCCTTTAAGACAGAGATAATCTCTTCCTTAGGTAATAGTAGAGAATCTAGCATCGGCCTCTAGGAATTACCATACTACTACTGGTGCTACTGCTACTACCAAAAAGTAGATGAAGAAGTTTAAAATCTCAAAAATACAATCTAACAAGAAAACAAGAAAGGAAATTATGTAAATCCACTCTGAGGGCACTGAGGTAGTACTATCAGACTAGATGAAAGCTATCAGTTCAGCTTTTAATTTTATTGGACGCATCACAGTCTCCTGTCAGCAATTTCAGAAACCCCCGGAGTTCTCTCTGACAGGGAAGTTTCTGGATGACATCTGTTTAAGCAATATGGGAAATAAAATATGTTATTTGTTTTCCTGCTATTTTAACAATAGCCTTGATAACATGAAAATTACATGGTTTGCAGACATAAAAGAGCAAAGCAGATACAGACGTATCTGCCCTTTTCTGCCTGCTTGCTGCTTAAACTTTGCAGACATACGGTTAATGATCCTGTTCCACCAATTTTAGATTTTAAGGCTCTTGTTTTGCTAGGAGCTGTTCCTCACCATTTTTATACCCTTTTGTAGAGGTCAACAAATAAAACAAGATATTTGGTTTATAACTGAAGTGCTGAAGTGATACTTAATCTAGTAGAAACTCAAAGTATTCCCCCTCAAAGTAGAAAGGGCTGGACTATTGCACTCTTGTTTTACGTTCTGAGTCCAGGAAGGACTTTGTAACTCAGCTATCCTTTCTCACCAATAATTTTGCCATGACCTGTTTTTTATCAGGTTTTTAAACTCAGGCTCAGAGACAGGTCCTCAGTCACAGTATATCTGCAGACCCCTTCTAACTGCAATGGAGTTTGCCATGTACCCATTCCATTTTATGCAGATTCAAAATTAGGCTCGTATTTCATGATGTTGTTATAAATAGGCAAACATGCTGGCTTCGTAGGGTCGTTCAGAAGCCCTTCACATTGGTTCTTTGGCTGTAATTTTGGCTTATGAGAGCTGTTGTATTGGCAAGTTAAACATTACACTTCTGCCTCTGTCTTCTAAATCTCACAGCTATCAATACAAAGACCTAATTACAATAAAAAAATCAGCTCTCAGCTACCTAAAGAATTGTGTGCTTCCACATTCTACTTGGTAACACCTAGATTTCAACTTGGATGACAATGACATACCTTCTAAAAAATATTTTCGTGCTTTCTAAATGGTATCATTAGAGCAGCCTTAGAATAGTTGCTATATATTTGGGCTTCATTTATTCTTGTATGGATGAAATGTTCAAATATGGATATTTTGTTTAAGTAGATATGCATGACAGCTTTTTTCCCCCTCATAACTACTGTTTATATTTCACTGGAAAACTAAGTGATGAAAATATTTAAAGATTTGAAAACAGACATTTTTATAAGGAAAAACTGTGACAGCTTTTACTCCAGCCCGATAGTAAAAGTAGTTCACATGCTTTCTGTTATTACTATCCTCCATATGATAGATTTGGTGGCCAGAATAGATTTTCCTGTAATGCACTATTGCCTCCTGCTCCTGGGACTTCTATGTTCAGTGAATCATTGAAGGCTGAGTCTGACTGGAGAATGCGATCAGAAGGAGAAAGTGGTGGTAGCAGGAAATCACACTATAACTGCTATGGCAGAAGCATTTCTAAGTGGAAATACATATTTTCAGTGAATTACATGAGATTCCTATGTGCCATTCTTCAATTGTTTAATTAAAACTTTTCATGTGAGCAGGTCTGTTTTGAAGAAAAATACATTTAATCAAAACTTGATTTCCACTAGGAAAATTTGGGATTTGGTTGTTTTGTTTTGTTTTTCACTAAAAAGTGTAGATATAGCATTCAAGGAGAAAACATGGCAGAATTGCTTTGAAAGCTGCTGAACTCTACAGAGTACTTTTACAGAGACAGAACAAGCATAAACTGTTCTTTTTTGCACTTATCTGAATCTTCTTCCCATGGCTACTTATTTTCAACACATTCGACATCCTCAACTATACTCCCACGAATCCTAAAGGGCATGAAATAACTTATTTATCTTCTCTATTCTGAGAGAATGGTACATGGTCATAGTTTTCATGTTTTAGGAATTAACAAAAAAAAAAAAAAATCCTAAAACTAATTTTAAAAGGCCTGAAAAATACTTTCTGTAGCAATGCTTTCTATTTTAATGAAAAAAAAAAAAAAAAGACATTTTAATATGATCTTTAAAACAATTTAAGGAACGTATTTTTAGAATCATACTGAACAATTGTCATTATTCTATTGATTTATGGCAACTATTAAGGACACATTTTCACACTATTTGATTACTAATTTTGATACAATTTGAAAATACCAAATCACTGATCATAAGCTGATATTATGGAATTCACACTTATTTAAGTGACGAGTGCAAAAATTATATATTATTCCCCTGCTTTTCTAACCACAGCTCTTACCGCTTTGTTCCTTAGGTCTCTGATTGTTAGTATATTTAATTCAACAATTCTCTTCTCCAGAACTTAGTAAAATACAAGCATTTTTACAGAGTAGTGCAAAAGCTGGCCTATAATGTATTCCTGGATCTACTCCAAGAACATTGGAGTGAGTAAAAAAGTCTATTAATCTCAGAGGTCTTTGCATTAAGCTCTACAGAAAGTGTGGTATTGTAGATATCCTTAGCACAAAAGTAATAGAAAAAAGCTTGTTTTAATAAAATTCTTGTAATTTAAAGCTTTGTAAATATATTATTTTTATTTCAGGATAGGATGGTTGTTGATTGTATCTGAAAGTGTAAAATCTTTCAAAAATGTTTTCCTCTATAGATTGGGAACCCAAAGATTTCAAAGTGATTCCCAACCAACCCCCCACCCTGCCCCACTGCCTTCCCGACAGTTTTTTAGTTCCTTCGAATATATTTCACATAATATTCATTTTACTTCTAAAACTTTCTAGTCTTGAAATTCCACAAGATCTCTCCTTCCCACTCTTTGTTGGACATGTCTATCATATTTTAATCATGTTTCAAAAGGTTTTTTTACACATGTTTTCAAATGCCTGCTGTAATCCTTGTGAAGCCTATGGATTTCAGAACATTTTTTCTTTGACATCTGCAACTACATGCTTTATTCCATTTTTAGCCGAGTAGTCTGCCGTAAGTGTTTGGTATCACCACAACATACTAACAGTTAGATTTAAAATGTTAGTCTTTAATAGGACATTGTACAACATTATCTTTAAATTATTTCTTCTATCACTTTCTTGTCAAGCTGCTATGTACAATATGATGAGGGAGCTAAAACACTCATGACCATCAGTATCTGTGATGAAATAAGCCAAAACCTTCAGAAAAGGGTTGGGCACGACCCTTCATCCAGTAGTAGGAAAAAGGAATCGGGCTTTTGCTGGTTTAGACATGATTCTGAAGAAGTGACTAAGAATATGAAGACGGAAATCAATTTGGATGAAAGCAGTTTCACCACAGGTGTTTGTAACTGTAAGCAGGAGAGAGAAACTCGCAAATAGCAGTTTTTCAAAAACTCAAGAGAATGGTGAGAGCTCCTGAAATGATGCTCCAAAAGACAACATGATTCAGATGAGCAGTTTTGAAGGGAGGCAATATTAAATGTGAAGGAGAAAACTATCTTTTTGTTATATGTTACCATTGCGATATCGAAAGGCTTTTAATGACCATGACATTAATTAGTAGTCATATAAAAAAGAGGCTCAAGGACAGACTGCTAAGGATACATAGAAAAGCATAGTAGAAGCTTGTTGTGAGAAAATCAAGAAAAAATAAAGAACATAATGAAATACACAAAGAAACATATAGAATTACAAAGAGCACCAAAAAAACACATTCAAAAAGGTAGAGTAGTATAAGCCTCATGGTAAGGAAGACAATAAATTGTTGGCATGGAAAAGAATTAATTTGCCTTTTTTCTTTTTTGATTATCTAATTTGTTTCAAGATTCTGTAAAAAAGTCAATGAGAACTATACGTTCAGCACAGTTAAAATTAACAACAGAAACACAGGTCAAATCAGAAAAAACGATATTTAATACTTAGAGTTGTCAACAAGACAAGAAGTATACTGCAGGATTTACACAGAACTTGGCAGAGCAATCTTTGACTCTTTAGCAAGATTTAGCAAGACCTCAGAGATCCTTAATGGCCAAACACAATACCTATTTTTTAAAAGGTATGAAATGAGTGATCTAGGAAATTATATATCAGGCAGACTACCTTCAGTATCAAAAGAGATCCTGCAAAAAATCACGCAATGTTGAATTTGTAGATATAAAAATATTCTTGATGATAAGACAAGATGATAGTGAGAATGGGAATTCATAAGAAATTATTATGCTAATTATACACATTTTCATTATTTAAACTAACTTTTAGACCACTGGATAGGAGACGAGTAGATTATACCATAGATGTTGCCTTGGGTAAGGTTTTATCGTGTCCTAAATTATGTTACTGTAAGCGAAATAGAGAACTACGGTCTGGATACAGTAGGACTTTGTAAGGCAGGTACTAACTGAAAGATAATATTCAAAGACCAGTCAAAGACTTCAGCTGAACTGAAGGACTCTATCAACAGAGTCTCACAGGCTACCGCTGGAGAGCACGCTGGGGAAATGTGGTCCTGAAGTCCAGGATTTGGGCCCCTCAAGTTGCCAAGACAGGAATGGGGTAGAGCCTGCTCTTCCCTCAGACCTTGCATGATAGTGTTTTCACAGAAATCAAGAAGAAAGAAATATGAAAAAAGGAGGAAAACTGGGTAGATACAACTACCACAAAAATGCATCTGGATCACAGGTGGAACATGAGTCATTGGTGTTACGCAGTTATTCAAAACTATCAAGCTTGTTACAATATAAGACATGAAAAGTCCTCAGAACTAGTTATGCTTTGATGGGAGTACATATGTCCGGTGCTGGAATCCACATCTTAAAAACTGCAGGCAAGCTAGAAGTCAGGAGAAGTATAATGGATAAGAAAACAAGATACCTGAACAAAGCATGGATGGGTTGTGTTTTTGTGTGACCCGGAAAAACAAGCAGAAGAGGTGACACGAACATGTCTTTGAAAAGAAGTCACTGATTGACTATTTCATCTGCGTGTTCCTTATGGGCGCGATGAGCTATACCAACCTATTTTGCAGAAAATCTGATTTAGAAGAAACATTAATAAAATTAGTAAAAAATCTTTCTAACTTGAAGTTAATTAAAGCACTTAAGCAAATGGCATCAGAAGGTCAGCAAATTCCTATCAAATAGGATTTTCAAGAACTAATTAAGCAAATATTTGGAAGAGCATCATGTGTAGGATATACTTAACTCTGTCTTGCAATATAAGATGAATTGTAGGGCCTCTTGCAGCTCTTCCTAACCCTACATTTTTATTATTATGTATATAATGAGCTTCAACATTAAATTGTTTTCACAGGCTAGGAAATAATGACCTGAATGTCAAATTACTTATGTTGATTCATGCTAATGTAATCAGTCAGATAACTGGTGTTGCTCCTGATAAGACATAACATGGGCAGGAAAAAGAACATAATTTTGACCTGGGTTCGATTATAATTAAATGAAAAAGATATACTCTTTTCCCAATATTATGACTATTTTTTCTGTTCCTCTCCTAGTACGTAAACATTCATCTTCATGGAGGTCTGAAGACCATTTTTAATTCTTATTCACAGTACTCAGAGTGAAAAGAGGATCACACCTAATTTCGTCATAAGAAATAAAATAACCATTGCAGTGGTTTAGGATTTGATCTTTTGTTGGCCTCTTCCTCCCCTGCATCAACTGAGAAATATTTACTGTATAATGCTGGATCACATGATCTCATTCTATTTCTTGAACTATGAAATAACCTTTCTTTGTTTCCATGTCTAACAGCTTGCAACATGATGTATTTTAGTAACAGAACACAAGGTCTTCAGGTAAACATTGGCTTGTAAAAAGTAAATGGACTTTCCATTTCACCCAACACTGAGAAATCTGGCAAAGCCATTCACGAAAGCTATTTGCCAACAGTGGAGTGGAATATAGCAGCACTAAAGAATATGACATTCGCCTCTTCCACCTTCGGCCCTTTCACGGTGACCAAACACAAACAAGACTGAATGACAGTCTTTTGTTGATATGCCACACAACTTGCCTCCGTTTTTTCGTCATGTACCTTTTTAACTCTCAGCCAGCCCAGGCTCTAAATAGCAATCAGTCATAATCATGTACTCACACATGACTTTCAGGTGCCGTTGAGAAACAATACCTCTTGAGATGGTCTGCTATGCACAGCTAACACAATAAAATCACAATTCTTATAATCACTCCCCTTTTTCTTAATCTCTTTTAGGGCGTCTCGTGGCTATCACCATCATCATGTCCTCCCTCAGATCCAGGAGTTTCTTACTCAGTACTTTTTAGATATGATGTGCCAGCAGGCTGATAAACTTCCTGAGTTCTAACAAATTGTTTCCTAAATATTTTAGGTAACTTCCTCCTCCTTTCCAGCGGTTACTGGAACCTGTAGATGCCATTTTTGTGGGCTAACTGGTTATTTGCATATGGTAACTGGTTGGTATGGATGGAGTGGTATGCCCCTGTCTTTTCTGTAATCTTTATCAAATATTTCTCACTTTTTGAGAGCTCTGCTTTGCAGTCCATATTTCCAACTGACAGTTTCTTCAGCACTGCAGACTTCTTGATAAAGAAGTCCTGAAATATATTATTTTTTAAAATCATGACATTTAGAAACTCCTTAGATTTCTAGGCATTATCTGTGATATTGTGATATACTTTCATCACAAATTCAAAGTTATATTTCTATCATTTCACTGTAAAGTTAGGAATAGAATATCTAATGTTATCCACTACAGTCAGTAAGATGAAGTCATCATAATTACCAGCATAGTAAGAACGTTTCTGTTAGCAAGTGACAGGATATAACAAGGTGTGCTCTGTTGATCTATATTAAGCTCATTGACTTACCAATAGTTATTGAGAGACTTCAGGTGGGTTTGTTTGGCTTTTTTTTCTGTGTATAAGTCGAAATGGCAGTTTTGATAAGTTATTGAAACCCTTTTGTTCCTTTTCTCCATACTCATGCTGGGTCCTAACTATAACCTTCCAATGTGATTTAAATAATTCACAAAACATGACACCTGCTGATGCCAGGGGAGGATGTGCTGGGGAGGCATTGTGGTTTCCATTGGAAACCTTACAAAGCTCTGTAGTTTTACGGAGGAACATAAAACATTAGCCTATGTTTTGCTCTGAGTGTTAAGAGTTTTATGAAGCCAGAACTCCCAGAGTGAGCCTGAGGAACAAAAGAAAAAGCTTACATGGAGTTCAGCAAGTCACTTGATGATTGTCACACAGCTCTGTTAATGACTACTGAAGTTTTCAAAACCTTGAGTCAGAACTAATTTCTGCCAGTCCGCATGTATTTTCCATTGGCTTCACTAGTGCTGGAAAGAGGAGGGTGGAATTCCAGTTAGCATGTTTGGAGTTCCACGTGTTGTCTGTTTTTTCCCTTGGACATGATCCTGCTTGCCCTTCAGTAACTCAGCCACGCAAATTTGGAGATGTTTTTTATTGTGAAGGAATCTTGATTAATTGACTTCTCTGTTTTCCCCTACTAGCAAAGAACCTGTATTGTGAAAATTTGAATACTCTTATCTCTGACTACCACATGCTTTGTCTTTACCTTTAGGACTGTGTGACTATACTGCAACTCAGGAAAACTTTACAGTGTGGTGAAAAAAAGCATCCTCTGCCTTCACCATTATCTTGGTTGGGGAGCACCATCAGTGGTTCTTGAGTCATTGCAGATTTTTTCTGAACAGCTCATAACTACCTTCACAAGTACAGATTTAGATTTTTCTACTATGGCCACAAAATTTATTTTATCTTGCAACAGGCCCCCCCAAAAGCCCACCAACTGCTTTAGAGTATCAGAGAAAGAGAAAGGACCTTCACATCTGATCACACATTAATGTGAAGATTGATTCCTGCTCGTTTGTGGAAAGAAGGTGTGGAAAAATAACCGAAACTGGGGAAATGGAGAAACACTGCTTGGCAAAGTTCAGCTCAAAAGCTGGAATATTAAAGGCAGTTCTGAGGCAAGGAGTGGCTGCTCCCAGCAACACAATGCGGCTGGCATGAACGAGGTCTGCCCTAGTCGAACAGGACGTATAATGTCCTTGAAATAGGGAGCAGAGTAGTATGAAGATATCACGGATAAAAGAATGGCTGACAAAGGTAACCGCACAACTGTCAAGAAAGAAGGATTGCGACCCTGGCCTCAGCAATGGTAATGGATAGAGTCATTCATCTAGGCCATTTGGGCATGTCGATATCTAACGACTTGCCAAACGGCTGGCCTTTGGAGTGAACTTTGCTCATTGTAATATCATTATAACACCAAAACACACCTCCATCCCAAAAGCTACCTGCCTCCAGGTAGCAACTACCCCCCACTGAGCATGCGTCCTGAATTTCTTCTTGTCTATACCTGAAATCAAAGCAAGGAAAATTTGCACTAATCCTGACAAAGATACGCTTGACTAGAGTCACTCAAGCCTCATGTAAAAGTATAAAAATGGTTTAAGAGAAAGGGGTGTTGGGCGAAGACCTCTGTCAGAATGTCTGGGATCAGTCGATGGGCTGGAACTCTCTTCTCCCCCACCTATATGGACACCTATTGGGTAAGTGCTCTGTGTTACACACGCTTAGTTACTGACATTTTGCTAGCTATTTAGAATTATTATTGGTAAGTCGTGTTTTCGCAGTCAGTCGCTATCACCGGCTATCTTCGAATCTGTATCCTGTCACGAGCATATGTAACAAAGTTTGTCATATATATATATAAATATAAGTTTCCGGAAACTTCATAATTGATACAGAGAATATAAGGGATTTGGCCCATTGTGCTGCTCTCAGGGTCCCTGAACAGATTAGGTGAACACCCTCTGACTTAGTGGGCTGCCCAGGGAGGGCAGGCAGGTCGGATACAAGGATCTTGTTTTTCTTGGGAAGCTGGCAGACTGGTCAAATTGCTCCCTGACGTCTACTGACCTGACCTTGTGTCATAACGTGACAGAAGGCATCGTTGTTCTAAAAAAAACACAGAAGCAGGAAGCGCTGTTATAAAAACATGTATCAGTGGAATCATTCATATGGATGGGATGATAGACCTGATTCTTAGTGGGAAATTGTGTTAGATAATTGCATTTTGCATGTCATAAATATCTTTGAGGTTCAGTTGAATGTGAGATTCTTCTTGCCTTACTCAGTTGCTTATAGCTGTTATTTTCTATTTAATGACTACCTCTATCTCCTGTTTTTAGTACAGACATCTGTATTTTGTTGGTAAGAAATGTTTTTTCTCAGTGAATTCTTGTCCAGAAGCATGAATTTCATTAACATGTGAAAGCAGTTAATTTTTAATGAAAGTTGAAATAGAGTATTGCGTTGTTTTGTTCTTTGTTTTGTTTTGTTGGTTTTTTTTTCCTTGTAAATGAAGGAGTCCTTAGTTGTTAACTGTAATTGTTATATTCTGGACTTTTTTAACAAATATAAAATAAAAATAAAAATAATGACTGTGTTCAGTAATGTTTATAATTTAAATAAATAAAAGGAAAGCAGATAAGCAATTGCTTTAGAAACAAAAGATGCAAATCATACTTAAGAAATGAATGTGTTTTCCTTCACTCATTATTTCCATATTTCTTTTAGGCATAAAGGGGCAGAAGGCCAAAAAAAAACAGTTACAGTCACAGATGTGGTAAAAAGATCTTTTACTTTTCTCTGAAGAAAGAATTACTGAACCAGAAAGCAATTTCTACAGACATTCTTGCCCTCAGCAATAGCAAAACATGTAGTTCCAGTATTTTGCAAGATACAATGAATTTCCAGAATTCTTTAGCAAAATGGCCACAGAGACAGTTTAAATATGATCTTCACCAACAGTATTCAGGCCTATACTTTTTTTTCATTGCAGCACTCTACTTGAACCAAAATGAAAGGTATTGCATTTCATTAGTCAACAGCCTAGAAACAGAGTTAACATGCTGGTGTAACCCATGCTTGGGTCAACTGCAAAAATACATCCATTAGAAACCCAATCCCCAAAGGGCAGGCCAGTCACATATATCCAATGTTGCACAAGTGACTGTGGAAGAATGCTAAAAATTTGGGCATAAGTTATGTAGAGACAAGCCATGTTCACTCCGATGTTCCCTTCAGGTTTGGTTCATTGCCTTCAAAAGTTTTATTCTAAACATACATAGGATATTCGTTTGGTGTTCATTCTTAATATTTTGGATCCAGCTGTGGTTTGATAATATATGATGCTGTCTCACATCTGCACATGGGCTTATAGTTCATATTTTTGGATGACCATTTGCATGTACAAATCTTTGAATAGGATTCTTATCTGTGAATGGGTTTTTTAAAAAACAGCACCCTAATCTTGTGTCAGCTCCTGTAGTTAACAGTGGTTTACACCCGGAGACCTCTCTCATTATTGCTACCAATGCTCCAAATTTTTATCTCTAGAAAAATTTGAAGAGCTAAGTGTTAGAAGGAAATAAAACTGTCCTTTGCAATTCTACAAAACCACAACCTAATTCACTTCAAAAAATTGACTAGGAACCAAAATAAATTTAATTCCTGATATGATCACACCTATAACATTTAGAGTCTTTCTCATAGTGCGGATAACTCTTTTATCCTTGAGCAGGCTGCCTGGCTGTCCAGCTGAGAGAGAACTTCCTGTCATTTAATTAGAGAAACAACCTTTTAAAAAAATAAATTAAAATATTTTTTTTTATTTTGGTATATAATCCCATTTAAACAAACATTGACTAGGATCTGTAAAGTTTTTATCCATTCTTATTCTTGCATGCTGTAACTGTTATTTTTTCTATTTTTCTTTCTCAATATGTTATTTGCAGTAGTTTATATCATTTCTCTGAGACAGCCTGGGGACTGATATTGTCTGCCAGACAACCCTGTTTTGTTCCATACATTTTGCCTAGGGCCAGATGATGATCACTGATTCTTTCCAACTTTGTTGTAGTGTTTGTCCTCTGATTATGCTGAACTGAATAAAACATTAAGAGCTACTGGATTATGTTCTCTACAGCATTTGAGTAAAAGGCCTTCACTTACATCTATGTAGAGCAAAGAATATGTCAGATAATTACATTTTGACAGAAATGTGTTTACAAGTTTTAGCTGGCTTTAGAACAGGAGGAACTGCAAATGATTATTCAGTGTGGTTTTTGTAATTTAGTATACATTTGTGGTTAGGAGATCTTGCACCAGCTGTCTCACTGTCCTCAGTAAGGCTATGATTTCACCCAATTGTTGACATGCTGAACTCCCTGCACAGTATTTCTATTTTATTTTATACTCCTGTCTTTCATTGCTATTTTTAAACTTGCATGACTCCTTAAATTCACAGGTGATGAGGCCAAAAGGTCTGCAAGGCAGCACAGGGCTTCTGTGGTGGCCCCAGGGAGGCTGCGTGCTCACGGCAGGAGCACCAGGCTGATCTCTCCTTCCTCACCAAGCTTCTTGGCCGTGTCGTGAGCCCTGTGGAGCCACCCAAGACACCTCTGCACTTGATAATTCTCAGTTTATTCTCAGATAATTCTCAGTTTATTCTGACACTTGCATGCCTGCACACATGTGTACACTCTCCTATACATGTGCTTATACAGTCAACATAGTAATTCTCAGGTAAAGAAAAAAAGTTTGCAACATTTCACTGAAAGATAGATCAAAACTCTCATTTTAAATGGGGATATTGATGTGCCTATTTAAATAAAGCAACATGAAGGTTGGTAATTGGTATTTGTGTGCATGTTCCTGCGTGCTTCTTGTTTCTCAGACCGAGTGTCTAAGGGAGAGAGTAATAGCAAGGAAAGAGTGAAAAGAAAGTATGTAACAATGGAAAAGAATAAGAAAAATAAATAGTTTCCTCTTATAAAGCTAAAATGAATTTGATAGCTTTATGATGAATTAAGGATTGAACACAATTCTGTGTAAACACATGCAATCATCCACTAATAATGTATGAACATGCCATATAAAGTCTGACACTGAATTACTTTAATGTTAAAATAATTTAAAAATAAATCTAAGATTTTAAATATATAAAATTTGAACATTAAGCTACACAAAACAGGATATAAAAGCACAGTAAATGATAGATGAAAATGTGCTTTAAACTTTTAGTAATTACTTTCATGTGAATAAAGACTACTTATGCAAAAACAGATCTATACAAGTATCTTGCAATGGATATTGGTGACTTCAGCAAGAAATAAATAAAGTTAGTTGTTGGCTCTCTAAAGTGTTATAATATTTATTCTTAGGATAATGGGGCATTTCTATGACTTTATTTATGAGCATATTTGCCAAGTGACTAATAGAACTATCCCCACAGAACTAAAAAAAATCTATGAAAAAATAAACAAGAAATATAGTTGCTCCGAATTTCAATAAATGAGCACAACAGACAACTCACATATTACTCTGCTTCGAGGAATCTCAGCAACACTGAAATCCAAAAAAGAATAGTGCAAATGCATTTGAGAAAATGAGTATCACCAAATATAGACTGTAAAGCATATAAACATTGTTATTATAGCCAAAGTATGCTCATTCACACACAGTAAGTTCATTTATTCATCTCATATTGATGTAATAGATCAACATATGTATAGTCTCCTACAATAGGCACTTCCCTGCAAATAGGCGACAAAATTAAATGCGTAAGTAAGAGGGCGGGTAAATGCACTGCGACGTCTGATGTCGTTTGTTATAGTTAATTAGAGGAGTCTAAAAAAGACCCTAAACTGTGTGGATAGTTGAAGTCCAGTGTTCAAGCTCATGCCCTAATTTTCTTTCATTTAGTACATTTTCCATCATGGTTACATTTATTATGCTACCATATATATGACTATTTTAAAAACATTAGCAGGAAAATACATGCTAACTTTTATCTGTGAAGCTCTGCATATTTTTGCACTGTCAAAAAACTGAGCTCTTCATTGCACTCCTGAGCCATTGTTCATACAGCACTAAAGTTATTTTATGTTGGAGTTTCTTTTCTGAGTGTTCCTCTCAGAACAAAACTCAGCATGGCAGGACGGATGCGGAGGCATCTGCTCTGGCTTCCTCTCCTCCTCACCAACACCATCCCAGCAAGGTCTGCACCTCCAGGCACCCACCCATGACTTCACGTCACATTCCTGGACATTCAACTTACACCTCTGCTTATTGGCCTGTGGCATAGCCCTCAGATTGTTTTGGATGCTTTGAACAGGAGGGGGAAAAAAGAAAAAAGAAAAAAAATCCCCCAAACCTCAGAACTAAAAGAAACCGCAAACAAGTAAAATCCAGTCACTACAGTTTAGGTTTACCAGTACATGCACAGATTCTGTGATTATGTCCTCTGTTTAAAAATATGGATGCTTTCTGTGTATCATTAATGACATAAGATGAAACCTTACCAAACTCCATTATAAATATAGGGCTATTTGCTGAACAAGACAGTTATAAATAGTCTGATGTCAGTCACGTCTTCAAACAGATTGGATACCAGTCTGGGAAACACATTCATTAACATCTAGGTCCTTCTAGATCATGGGTTGGAGGCTGCCTAATGAAGATTAATGAAGAAAAACAGAAAGTAGAAAAACAACAAGCATTTTCATTTATATCTTTAACTAGAATATTCCAGGTGAGACACCAAGACATTGGACAAAATGGGAGAACTGAAACACTGTCTCTTTACTATGTAAAGAGACATTAATCACAGGAAGGAAGACTATATATTTTTCCTTCAGCTTCTCTGTCATTTTCTAAGATGGATTTATTTTTTATTAGACGCATGCTTTTACAGACAATAAACAGAAAATTGCCAACACGCAGAGTTTGGGTCATGTCCTGTTATCACAGAAGATTTTTTTCTCAGATGAAACTGGCAAGGTGCAGCAGATGGTGACTGAGACCATTTATTGCCAAGAAATAAAATATTTTATAAATCCATGCACAATATAGGGTTAACTTTCCATGCAAGGCAATTCTGGAGTAAGCTGACTTCCTCCAAATCTTCCCATGAGGTTCAGTAGCTTTGAAAAACATTTCTCAAAATACATTTGAAAATAATATTTCAAAGCACCATGTCAAAAAAAGTAGCCAAATTAAAGAGTATTTTTGGAGCATATCTAGGAAGGTCAGCTGAGTTTAACTTTCAGACTTACTGGTCCTTCTCCTGGTGAAAAATTTCCTCGTCTAAACAGCTTTTGATCTTCTAGTACAAGCCAGTTAAATTGTGTGAGAGGATATCACTGCAAAAAAACCCAAACCTCTAATTCCTTAAAAGAAAATAGCTATCTATATAATGTTTGACTAGTTACCTATATAATGTTTGAATCCAAAATTAAAAAGCCAGTGAAGTTCAGGCATGTGTGTGTGATTTAGTACTCCTAACAGGGTTATTAGTAAAATATTTTGGGCTTCTAAAATAGTTTTCTCTATCTTCTTGTGATTAAGAAGTAACTATAGTGTGGCATGCACTGCCACAGTGCATGGTGGTTTTTAGAATTAGAAGAGAGAAAAAGAGGGAAATTTGGATGAAATCTATACAAAGAAGAAATTTTCTCTGCTGTAGTTGGTAGGAGAGTGTAGCTTGGATGGTGGTCTGTGTGAGGGTCCCGTGCTGAGCCGGCAGCTGAGAGTTGGCTGTGGATGCTGGGGAGGCAGGAAGTGACCCCAGCTGCAGGTCCCCATATCTGTTCCTGCCCTCAGGGCTCCCAAAGGGATGGAGGGAGCTGCAGCCAGCTACGCTGGTGACTGTGGGTGGGGAAGACTACCCTGCTGAGCTGGCATGGCATCTGTGGGTGTGTGCTGCCTTACAGGAATCCAAAGAGGGTTGAAAAACGTTTCAGACCCATCCAACCACTTGACTGTCACTGCCTGGTGCTTGAATGATGACTGGTGATGTTTTAGCAAGGTTACCAAGACAGTAGAGCTACTACTATCTGCATCATTACACTGATGCAGGATTGCTCTGAACGAGAGATAAAAAAGAGAGAAAGGAGAAGTCTCTTGAATAGCTCAGATTGCCTGCATGTCAACGCAAGAAATGTAGGTTAAAAATAATAATTAAAAAAAACACCAAACCAAAAACAAGAAGACAGAACTCAATACTTTAATTGGCTTATCAGACACTGACAAGAATATTAATAGACATGTACAGTTTGACCATATAGGAATAAGGAATATTTATGTGCTTAGAATTGGTCAGTAATATAGATAAATGACACAAATTATTTGTTCTGGGCATTTTAGAGAAAATAAAACTGAGAAGAAATATGAAAGCAATCTCTAATTATGCACATGAGGGCTGCAAAAATGAATTGAATAGTATCTTTCCATAGGACCTGAATGAACTGGCTATTTATCAATAATAATAATTTATCTAATTTATATTTTCCTTTTCCAGGTTAAGTAAGATGGCCCATTCACCTACCTAACACCAGTAAATTGTTGTCCTTGGGTAAGTTGATACCATGTCCCTTTTAGACCCTACCTACTATTACTCGTAACCTTTGCTCCAGCTTTTGTCACCCAAATGAGCTCTCCTCCTTCCTTCCTCCTCAAGGTCACGACTCCCACAAAAATCAGTTTATTAACAGTCCAATTAAGTTTATGCAACAATTTGCACAATTACAAGACAAAGAATTAGTCTAGGCTTGAGGAGTAGATTCCTACCAACAAGAATTGAGTGCTAGACTGGTTTAGGTGGCAGGACTATGGTATATCCACCTTAAAAAAAGAATCATGGAATCATAGAATCATTTAGGTTGGAAGAGACCTTGAAGATCATCAAGTCTAACCATTAACATCAGCGATGCCAAGTCCTCACTAAATAATGTCCCCAAGCACCACATCTACATGTCTTTTAAATACCTCCAGGGATGGTGACTCAACCACTTCCCTGGGCAGCCTGTTCCAATGTTTGACAACTCTTTTGGTAAAGAAATTTTTCCTAATATCCAATCTAATCCTCCCCTGGCACAACTTGAGGCCATTTCCTCTTGTCCTATCACTTGTTACTTGGGAGAAGAGACTGACACCCACCACGCTACAGCCTCCTTTCAGGTAGTGGTAGAGAGCAATAAGGTCTCCCCTCAGCCTCTTTTTCTCCAGGATAAACAACCTCAGTTCCCTCAGGTGCTCCCTGATAAGACTTGTGCTCTAGACCCTTTGCCAGCTTTGTAGCCTTTTGGACATGCTCCAGTGCCTCAGTGTCTTTCTTGTAGTGAGGGGCTCAAATCTGAACACAGTATTTGAGGTGTGACCTCACCAGTGCCGAGTACAGATGGATGATCACTTCCCTAGTCTGGCTGGCCACATTATCTCTCAATCAAGCCACGATGCTCTTGGCCTTCTCGGCCACCTGGGCACACTGCTGGCTCATATTCAGCCGGCTGTTGACCAATACCTCCGGTATTGGTCTTTTTCCGCCAGACAGCTTTCCAGCCACTCTTCCAAAGCCTGTAGCAGCAACTGAGTGTAAAATAGTACAGAGCTGCACAAACATCTGTCAGACATGGTTCAACGGTGGCTGGTTCTGCTTTAGAACACTTTAGATTGCCTAATACAGCATTCCTACTCCTTCTGGCAGCTCCAGAAAGCTCCTTTCCAGTGAGACTCTGCAGTCACCAATCCTGACATGTGCTTCAGCAGTCCTAATGCAGAGTCTGAGACTGAGTATCCTGCCATTTTTATATTCTTTTCCTCTATTAGCATAATTGTCCAGTAGCTGTGGTTTATTTTGAAGACTGATGAAGCTGAAAACAGATCTGAGTGCATCTTTCTGCTACTCCAGCATCACTGTGCCTCTTGGGGCTACTGCACTCCTCCTGGCTCCAGCAGCCCCTACTCGTGCCTGAAACACAGTGACGAAGTGAGCGGTCACCCATATCAGGGAAAAATTACGGACACTTTTTCACCATGATTAGAGTCCTGTTTCCTGCCTAACAGCACAAATCAAAACCAGTGCTATCTGGCACCAGTGCTATCTGGCACCAGTGCTATCTCCTCATGGGGCAGACAGTGGTAGAACAAAGAACTAGGAAACATAAGGCTGTTCTCCATTAAAAAGATTTCTATCCCATTTTGCTCCATGAAAAAGATTTATATCCCATTTTCTTTCATAAGGGAGTCTCTGTGGCGCAATGGGTTAGCGCGTTCGGCTGTTAACCGAAAGGTTGGTGGTTCAAGCCCACCCAGGGACGGGTTCTCCTCTGCCCAAGGTAGGGGGTTTGCAACTAGATGATCTTTAAGGTCCAGTCCAAACCATTCTCTGATTTCTCCAAAGGCCAAGAGTAATCTAACTATGTCTTCAACATCTATTTTTGTTTATTGAATGACAAGGGTGTTTTATCTTCCTTTTCATGCTACACGAGCCATTTATTTTCACTAACATTAACCTATTAAGATTAATCATGCAGAAGGTTACTTTAAAAAGTTTTATTGCCTTTAAATTAAATACATTAATTTCATGAGCTGTTAAACCTCAGAATTTTTCTTCAGATACAAACAAGAAGTGTCATTAATTTTTTTTAAATCACTTTCAAATTTATAATTTTATATGGTCAATATTGACCATTTTGGTAACTATTGTTTAGGAAATAAAGCATGAAAAATGTTCTTTATTCATGTGTGAGGTATGAAAGCACTAGTGCATAGGATGTTTTTTCTAGGGTGACAGATGAAATGATTCTGACATTATGAAATGATTTAACATTAAAACTAAATGATGACAAATACAAATATTTTAGCAGAAGGAAAGGTCTCTCTAGACATAAAATTGTTACAGAAGTCACTACAAAGAAAGAAAATGATCTAGCAGTCACAGGATCTCAGTGATTAGAAAATTTGATTTTTCCATAGTTCAAGTCATCTCTTTAGTTTTGGGAAACTATTCATGAATTTTAAAATGCATAATAAACCTAAAAATTCTGGAAAATCTGACAATCACTTGTGCAAATGATACAATTACACAGAGAATTATTTCCACCCACAAAATTATCTAAGAGGGGGGAATAAAAAAGATTTCTAGCAAGTCATGAAATACTACATTATGTATTTAAGCAAAGTCTTTGGGTAGCAGTGAAAAGTGTAAAATCTCACAGAAAATGCCAGCATTACATTATATTTGCCAATGGATATCAACCAAGATCCAGAAGAGAGTTATTGATAAAGTTTTTGGATTGTCATATTCAGGTCATTTTTGCTATACTTCCAAGTCTTTGTTCCATAAAGTCCTACTGGACAAAATCAGGGTTAGCTTTTACAAGTCATTATTATCAACAGCGCTGCGCTAGTTTACACACAGACTATTCTATTGCAGTAAATATCTTTTCTTTAGTGAGCACACTAACTTATTACCATTATTCTACACCAACAACATATAAAACTTCAGTAGCATTCTGAAAAGTCTTTAAGCTCTACTTCAAATTATCTGAACAGCTGCTTCATATATTTCTCTCCCCTAGACAAGCAGCATGAGTAAAGTTGGGTGACTATTAGAAACACATTCTCTTTATCTCTTATTCTGATATTAAAAATGTATTTACATTAACTGCATCTTCTCCTTTTGTGTTCTTATCTGCGTGATCATTCTAGTTACTGTATTCATAGCCAGGAATTTTCAGAAATTTAATGTAAGAGAATGCAACAGAGAATTTACAAATCTAGATACTCAAGACTGATCTGCAATGAACTGGATTTATTGTAGAGAAACATCAAGGAATTGATTTTGGACAAAGAAGTAATTTCAAAGGGATGAAATAGTCCAAATGATAGTCACATCATAATCTGTGGCCTCAGAGAAACCTTCAGTTGAAAAATGGTGCCATGAAATGCAGTTACTCCTTTACTGTCTCTCTCTTAATTACTTATCCCATCTCAAGTTCTGACAGGTCTAAATTTTCTTGCTGGAAGGTGTGGTACCCCTTCCTCATCAGATCATGTCTAGGTTATGGGCCCAGGAGGCACAAACTGTAGCTATCTGTCCAAGTCCTGACTAATTCTCACCTCCAGTTATGATATAGTTTTGTGGGTGTTGTAGAAAGGAGCAATCCCACACACGCTCCATAGACCATGTGATGCCTACAAAATGAAAGGACTCATAGCTTACCAAGCAAACTGGATCTGGACTTAAAGGATGTAGCCAAGATGATGTAACTCAGTTTACTTTATACACTTATGGACCTGGTGTTTGTAAATTCCTCCTTCCAAGTGGCAATATTGCTTACATTTCCTTTCCCAGAAGTGGAAAGCTCAGTTGGGTTTCTTTGGGCTACAAGGATGAGATTCATTCCAGATGTTTATATGAAGGCCTAAGTGCCATGTTCTGTCTTTGCAGTCACTGAGGACAAAAAGACATTCCTATGGAAAGAGGCATCTTATCTATGAAAACATTTTGCCTAAGCATTTGACTACACTGATTGCGGTGTAGCTCATACGCAAGAAAGCATCTCATGCAGACATTTGTACTGTAGCTGTTTGACATCTGGTGAGGTGGATCTCACTGGAGGTCTTACGACCTGCATAGAAACTAGGCACCCATGGAAGCAGGATCTGAGCACCATTCTAAGTGCAGGTCTATGCTGAGATACAGAGGATTCGGGGTTTCAAGGAGATGACAGTCTGCCTGTGACAGAGCTCTACTTTGTGATCCCCACTAGTGGTCTCACCATAGCATTGATGGAAAACGAGCTCTTCTTGTGTAAATCAATCACCTTTTCCACAGCGAGGGCAGCAGTCACCAGAGGCAGGGAACAGACATGGCAAAGCTGTTGCCTCTCGCTCCCATGCAGTCATCAAGCGATAAGAGGCTAAAGCTCTCTGTGCACGAAGTAACACCTGCACAAAATACTCGGAAAGATGACACACTGTACTACAGGCTTTCGTCAAACGAATCAAACTAACTGCTGTATAACTATTTTATGGTGAGTTTCAGAAAAGATACTGAACTGAAATAGTACACTGACCAGCTTCTCTCCTTTAATAAAAAACACCTACAAACATACACCCACGTATGTGACACACATTTTTCACACGTGGGTTTTGTTCTTTGGCTTAGAATTGAGCACGAAACTCTACAAAGCATGTGAGACAAGAAATAAAGGAAGGGCAAAAGCAATTACTGGTATGAGCTTACTTCATGCCTCACGCAGACGCGTATGAGCCAAACGATGTGCACCTCAGACGTCTGTGCAACGACGGCAACTTGTCTCCACAGCACCATCTATGGGTCTTTCCTTGGCTGTAAAACATAATACAGAAAAGACACCTACAAAACGATACACCGCAGGACTGAGGCGGTACAGTCATATTCTCGGTACTCTTGATCTTCCCTCTGCCCTGCCCAGCTTCTGTCACTTCTCTTCAGCTAATAATTATGGGCACAACACCCAAGAGTAACTGAGGAATATAATCATATCTGTTTATTTTAGGATAAATAGAAGCTCGCTCTCCCAGAATTACTCATTAAGCAATGTTCTCAAAATCTATGCAACAAATTATCTTGCTTTTCTGTTACACATAATCAAATGTGAAGTAAATTTCCTTCTGAGTTTAACATCACTTGGAGAATATAAAACCAAAAACGTAGCTAAAGACTGCAGTAAGCAATTTGAAATCCAGGAAGGCAATTTCATACTGTTCTGTCACACACAGAAAAAATAAAATATCAGAAAACTACCAAAGCACTCTAAAATGATAATATTAAAAACATGAGTCGATTCTTTTTTAGTTTGTTTCTGCCTAGCTCTATACAAGCATAAAAGATCTGCAAAATAAATTGCTTCTGTTAAAGGAAAGCAACATCAATTTTGAAACATCCTTTGATATCTTCTCGATACCCTCTGCCTCTCTTTATGTCATCAATATGATCTGTCATAAAAAAATATATGACTATCATGCTTAACTATTAGCAAGTCTCAGTATGCATAGTAAGACTGGTTATAAGCAATCATTTATACACAGTATTCTTCCAGTACTTTACATTCATGAAAACATCTAAAAAACGAAACTATTTTCATCTAAAATGCACAATCAGTGCAGCATCCATTCTAGGCAAATCTCTTATTGTTACCGTTGTCACTACTTACAGGGCATTTAACAGATTTACAGGCATTTATGATTTCTTCCTAGACACTGAGTGTACAGTCATAATGGTGCGATAAAGAAAAGTGATTTCCACATCATAAATAAGAAAAATGAACCTCAGAAACAGCACAAAAGAGGTATTTACAAGGCAGGAAGAGAACCTATGTCTCAAGCCTGAATATCTTCCCTACTATCCCCTGCTTGTTCTACTGTCCGTCTGCAAAATGAGTGAATTTTATATGCTGTCTCTACACGCTTTCAACACAACCCACCACCAAGCTGAACTGTTGTTATTCTGCAGGCTGTAGGAAATAGATTATTAATATACTGTAAAAGCCATACATTTTTAAAAACATCTCCCTTTCTCACACATTAAAAGCATTACTGACGTATTTGTCTGGTGGGGAGTAGAAAGGGAAGAATTATGGGTTTTTAAAAGCTTGGATTATTAATCTGTGATTTGCATTTAGAACAGAGTTCTGAATAGAGGTCAAGGAAAAAATATGTGTGCTTTATCAAAATGTTAGTTGAAAAATATATGGAAGTGATAAAACTGCCAAAAGTGCCTTTAGGACAGGATTTGGTTGCCTGGTGTCATTTTAGGTACTGTGGAGCACCTGGCTGGTGAGATATCCCATCTGCTCCTTTGAGTGGGTGTGGATCTGCTCTCAGGCTGGGATTATACCTGCCAGCCCTAGTCAACCTTTGGGATACCCTAAGGAATCTAAAATGGTGCCTTCAGTTGGGCAACTGAATTCCTCATGTAAAGTCCTGTTGTTTTAAACCACAGTGGGCACAAGCCAAATTCCTGTGCTCTCATGTGCAAGTGCCCTGCTGGCTTTTGTGGGACTCTGTCCAAAGGGAAGAATTCCCCATTTTGAGATGTAAAGGCCAGGACAGAAACTGTATTTGCTCTCTTAAGCTACATATGCTTCCAAAGTTTAATCACACTGTTCAAATGGCATCTGAGAGCGCAAACAGATTGGCTGCGTGTCTTTCTTAAAAACATGAAATCTCAATTTCCCAAAATATCGTCTATAGAAAAGGGGTACACTAAGTTTTGGAGAAAAAATGTCTCATTACAGACACTTTGAGAATCCTAAAATAGGAAAAAAAGCTTCTCTTCAAAAAAGGTTCACATGTTTCAAAGATATGGATTCCACAACTTTCTCATGTGAAATCTTCCAGTATTTAACTCTTCTTATTGTTAGAAACATACTACTTATGCATAGTTTAGGTTTTCCTTACTAAGACAAAAAATTGATTACTTCTTTTACTCCTGGTGAATATGTTAGCTGTCTCTTTACAACTGTCTTTTACACAACTATAAACTATATAATATAACTTAAGGATATCTTTTCTTAGGCAGAATAATCCTAGTTGAAATATTTTTGAAAGATCGCATTACCTTATTATCCATGATGCTGACCTCTGGGCTCCCTGAAGGTTTTTTTTTACACCACTGTCATACACAGAGGTCTGAAGTTGATGTAAAGTGCTGCTTAACTAGAGCAAAACAATGATTTCTCACGTGTTACACTCCTGCTAATACATTTGGAATGACTACTGCTTTCTTGCTAATATTGCTTTTTTTTTGCAACAGCTTCTCATGGCTGACTAGCTCTCTGAGCGTATCTTCCATTAAAACTTCCAAACTTTTCCTACCAACATCTGAGTATGTTGCCATCTTCTTTTTTTTTGAAGTGTTCTCTGCTGTTCGCATTCCTATTATTTCAAACTCATTTTTGTCACGTCTAAGAGGTCTCCACCTCTACATTTTCAGCTGTTCTTCTCATTAAGATGGAATAAAATCTAGTTTTACACTCTGTCTATTGAGAAGGTAAAACCACATCTCGATAATTTCAAGAAAAGTCTCCTTTTTGGTTATTTTTTTTCTTTTTAATGCTTTAGCATGTGTTTAACATGTTTAATCACCTCTTCTCCCAAATTGATTTGATGTAGACCTCTCTTTTGAAACCCTGTTTTTTTTTCCCCTAGAGATTTTCGATGTATCTGCCTTCTCTTCTGGAAGATCATAAACACATTCTTGGTAACGTAATGTTGCCTTCTCTTTTACCCAGTCTTTATTTCCTGAACAGCCTGTACCCTTCTGTATCAACACTCCAATCCTTTGATTTATCCTACGAAGTCTCTGTCTTGCCAATTAAGTTATAGCTTTGTTTGTGTAGCAAGACATCTCGTTCTTTCTGTTTATTCCACATACTCTTAGAGATACCTAAAATGTCTGGCTAGTTGCCCTGGAATCTTGCCTCTTGTTTCCTTTTATCTCCTAATTGAAAGATTCTATTTGTTTCCAAGATTACAGACCTTTTACTACGTTACCACCCTTATAAAGTTTCAACTCTTTCAGAAAATGAGAAAGGGATGGTTGCTTAGGTTTATGTTTTAATCTTCTTCAACAAACTTTGCTTTGCAATGTTTTTGCAGTGGAATTTTAAGGATCGTGATTCAAACATCTGATTTTGTGTCTATAATGCAGGTGTTTACATGTGAGATAGGGATCTGAGCTCCTACTAGAGTCAAAAAGAATCTCGTGTGGATTCAGGTGCCTGTGTGCAGGTGTCCAGCGCCCTGTAAGGTGCCAGAGTATCTGGCCTAATCCCCAGAAAGGCATAGGCCACATATAAGACAAGCTCTTTGTCAAGGCAAGACAAGACAAATCCTATCTGCTTGCCTTCTATGGGTGTCTTGGATAGCCTTAGGAACATCAAATAGCATGAGGCATCTCTGCATTGGTATTTGCCCCCTTTAGTCAGTGCTCAGAGACTATTTAGCTCATCCTGAGGTCAAAACCCACATGCAAAGCTATCTTTTCTCTAGGCTCCCATAACAGTATTGAATAGATTTCCACTGACTCTAAAGGGAGCTTAAGACACTCAGCAGCTCAAATGTGTACACCTAAATTTAGATGCCTCTAGCTTGAAGCTGAATCCCACTCGGGCACTGTGTTTGATCTGTTAGACCTGTGCTTTCCTAAAACCCCTATACTGAAAGACTGTGCCAGAAAAATCTCAAAAATTTAACAGCTGGGTATTCTGAAAGAATGTGAGTGCTTACTGGGAAGCACAGACATCTGAAAGTAGTCATGGAGGACAAAAAAACTAAACGGCTTTGAAAAACACCAAAAATTTAAAGGATGTCATTTTACTATTCATTAAAAAATTGCAATAGAAAGCAGTGAACCTCAGCGCACCAATTTCCACCCTCTGATGTCAGAAAAATAAGCTTAAATCATTCAAAAACTCTGGGTAGGAGAAGAAAGGAGAAAGAGTTTGTAGCATGTGAGTAAAAATAACAGATGTGAATTCTGAAGAACTGACAAATGTAGGTAGGTAAAGGAAGTTTAACTGCTTGTTGTCCGCTAAAAATATGAATTGTTGGGATTTAAACAGTAATAAAATGGGAAGTCTATGTAGAATTCTGCATATCTCTAATGTAAGCTGCAAAAATAAAATCAAATAGCAATTTAACTGCCAATAAAGCTGCTTCCCTTGTCTTGTGAAAGCTTGTCATGACCTGAAATTAAAGTTGAGCAAATACCAAAATTTGGTATTGGAAATTTTTCCAGCAGTTCACTTGTATTTGGCCCTGTCTATTTTTTTTTTTTTTTTTTAATCAAAACAAGCTAAAAAAGAAACGAGGAAATATAGTTCAAGATTCTAGTCAAGCTGGCATAGAAAAAGAGCCTAAGGGTCCCACAGCTGAGGTCAGTACTTGCTTGCTTTAGGAAAAGCATAACCATTTATTCACTTCCCTGGATCCATGCCTCTCCCTCAGGCATGGATCCTCCCTCCTTCCCCTTGCATGTTCCTGTCTTTCTCTTCACTAACGACCCTTCTCCCCTGCTACACCTTCACAAGAACAATTTCTCTGCCAATAAATGTTTCATCAAAAAAGAAAGATTTCTACCATTCCCCAGCCCCCCCATCTTTCACAAATTCCTTATGTTTGTCAATCATTCAATAAAAGGAATCTCTTTTTCTCAAGCCTTGGAAACTTGAGTTTTGGCTAATGGTATTTAAGTACATAAATGGCAATACACTGAGTTATGTGGAAGACTTACTAATATGGAATGCCTGGTGTGGGCTGGCAAGAGCAATTTACAGTTGCAAAAAGTTCTGGCTGGGAGAAGTGCAAGGTCTGTAACAATAGAACTAATGGAATTAACTTGTTACAGATTTCATAAATTAGATTAATACAGAGAAAAAAATATAAACCTTATTCTTTGCGACAACGTAGTCTCCAAAACAAATATTGAAAAAATTCTAAACTGCAACAAGAGATACTATTATACTGTGTGATTTTACATTTTACATATTTTCCAATGAGTAATAGAACAGTAGAAGCATATTTAAAATTACATGAAAATAACAGGAACATTAGGAAACCTTTCTCGATCATTCTAAATTAATAACAATTAATAAAATTCATGTTTTAATTAATTGACTATGATTATTTTACATAATTGTTCTAAATGTCTTTCTTATGCATGGAAATCTCTGTCTTCATGAAAATTTCATAATCCTTTAAACGTTCATGCTACTAGTAAGAAAAGCTGTCATTAATACAAAAGGAAAAGATGCTGAGACATAGGAATATTATGGCACCTTTTACCTGGTACTGACTGAGCAAATCTGGTTAAAATTTCTGCACTGATTTTTCTTTCCTTTTTAATGAGCCATCTCTCCAGGGAAGCCAATTCAGCTTCACTGATTTGGATAAAGTTATACTGATTCACACCTTCTGCAGATGTTCTTATCTGTACCTATTGATATTAGAAGGCAAAATCAATTAGTATTTTCCAAATGCTCCAACTTTCTCTTATTTTTCAAACTGCCTGTAATCTTTGTTTTTTCGTTTGTAGTCGTTCATGAAATAAAAAAGAGATACACTCTAATGATATTCACATAAACTGCAGAGAGAAGGGAAAAAACCCCGCCTGCTTGGTATTTTGGATAGCTAAGATCTAGCTGAATTGCAAATGGTCAGCTGCTGGGCATGCATCAGTAGGTGTTCTGAGGAGAATGATGTAACATGGGGGCAGAAATGGAGAAGATCCCAAGGGGAACATAATTTGGTGTGACACTGCGAGCAGATTAAAGAAAAGCCCAGGCATGCTGTTACCATATAACCTCTAAAACCTTGATATGTGATATGGGTTTCACAGAATGTCTAATTTTCCGCCTATACCTCTCTCCTCCTGCCAGAGTACTTACTGCTGAGAAAAATTTGGCAGCTAGTTACGTGCTAGGAATAAGATATACTAGTATAAACTCAGAATGTTGCAAAGATACAGACCCCACTGTCCTGAATCAGAGATAAAATTCTATTTACTTATTTCCATCTGAGTAATACCACAGAGATTTTATCTGAACATTAGTTTAAGTCGGAATTATAAGCGTTGGCAAGACCCACAGGAGACCGCTAATGGGTTATCATAAGTAAAATGCCAGAAAGCTTAAAGCACATTGATAGTGCCATGTTACATTCACCTCTGAAAAGAAATGTCACAAAGATACACACAAAAAGACAAAGAAAATACTATTAATTGTAGAGGTATTTGCATGTGAAAAATTAAACATCACACTCAGAACTTGGCTTCTCAAGATCTAATGAGGAAATGTAAGGGCAGAAAGCACTCTGCTCTGGGAAGTGAACACCAAATACCTCTGAAAGTAAGTTTTGTGTGTACTGCCAATTTGTAGTAACGCAGTGCAGTCTCGGTAGTGCTGATAAGCATGCACGAGGGGTATGTATACTCCGATAACAGGTAGATCAGCTCACACTAACAATTCCAATGCAATCTAATAGTGTAGCCTTTTCCATACTTCACTGCAGGCCCTCAGGCTGTCTTTGCAGCAGGGTGCCTCTACTTACCCTATTCTCCATCCTTGCCTTTGCATGGATGGGTCCATATGTGTATATACACACACATACACACACATACGTGTGTGTGCTAGAATGACTGGCTCAGCTTCCTGAAAAAGCTGCTTTTGGCACTTGATCTGTATTTGAATCAACATGAGTTGAACTCACAAGTTCAATTAACATCTCTTAGGAAGAGCCACCCAGACACCTGTTACAGCGTGTCTGTATTGCCCACTGCTCAGCGGCACTGGGCTGTTTTCTGAGCAGCTCCCCGAAGGCTCTACGTTTCTGCTGAAATTTTAACGGTTGCTAATTTGGGGCACGTCTAAAATACGCCTGCCAGCCGTTCACACAGTAGTCCGATGCAGAGGCTCGATGCTGCAACCGTGGAAGTCCCAAAGCAGAATCAATCTGGCATTTTCACCGCTCAGCTCCTGCTCCACTTCGTGCAGAGCAGCTGCATCACCGCTTCCTTTTTCCCTGCTGCTCGCAGAAGCCTGGTGCCAGTACAAACAGCTGCCAGCAAGAGGGGTGTAGCTGGCCGTCCCCCAACATGTGCCGCAGCGGCATTTTCAGGCTCGCCGCCTTCGTCAAGCGCTTCGCGACTCAGTGCGCTGAAGTCTCTTCCAGAGACATTGGCGAAGCTCGGCACGACGGATGCGCTCGCTCTTTGCACTTTTTGTACACCCACTCCCCCCCCGCGACACCCGCCCTGGCCAGCCTGGCCCCGGGGCAGGGCGCTGCTCGGCGGGGGGGGCCGGGCAGCCCGGAGGCTGCCCCTGGCCGCGGTGCCTGCGCGCCGTCGGGCGCTCCGCCGGGGCTCGGCCGCGGCTGGCGGCTCCTTCCCGGTGCTGCCCTGGGCTTATTTCACCCCTCCTTCCCCCCCGCCTCCGCGGGAAGGTGGAAGCTGTTCGCCCAACGAGACGGGCAAAGTGAGAAAGCGGTGGCGTGGGGTCAGCCTCTCGGCAGGGCAGGCAGCGATGGGGACCGGAGGGGATGCTCGCCCAGGCGGGGGGCATCACGGGCGGGGCACCGCGGGTTTTACATACGGTGGCAGGTGCCTCTCCAAGCTCCGTGCCGTCACGGTGACCAGACCCCAACACGAGGCCGAGTACAAAGGGGTCTCAAAAAAAACCCCACCACCAAAAAAAAGTTAAAGACCTGGCTACCTTGTCGTACATCTGTGTCAGCACGTTGTGTCTTTTTCTTACCATTTCTAAGCTCGTGTATTTAAGTTCTCTCCTAATTTTTTTAGGGAAAGAAAAAGTAAAGTGAGGAAATGGTGCCTAGCTTCATTCCCTCCGCTTCTCTGTTACGAATCCTGACTGCAGCTCCGTCCCGTACAGCCTCCCGTTAACGTTCAGGCCGGCCCGACCCAGCTGCAACCGGGCGAGGCCGGGGCAGCATAAGGGCAGGGACCTACCCCACTGGACGGTGCGCGGAGGGGCTCAGCCGGGACCAGCCCAGTATGAGCCCCGGCTTGGCGGCACGGTCAGAGCCTTCGCGAGATACATCGCGAAATCTACAGAGACCAAATCTCGGCTCCGGGCTCGAAGGGCACCAGGAGAAGCCACCGCGGAGGTGGACTCACAGAGCCCCTACTGCGATTGCATGGAGCGGATTGCATGGAGCGGTTTAGGTCTTCCCCAGCTGCAGAGAGATGTAATAGCAAACTTTCTCTGGAGTCGACCGGCGCTCGTTGGTGTCCTTGCCTTTGAGCGGTCCCGCGCGGTGCATGTTCTTGGCTCACCTCGAGCCCAGCTCCAGCTCTAGGCGGGGGTCTTCTGGCTCCTTCCTCCCCCCGGGGAGACGTTTGGGTGAACACTGAACAGAGGAGCACCCGCGAAGAGGCAGAGCGGGCCGGGGGGGGGGGGGGGCGAGCCGGGGCAGGGCGCGGAGCCCCGCGGAGCCCCCCGCGGTGGCGCAGTGCGCGGCGCGCCCGCAGGGGGGCGCAGGCGGGCAGCGCCGGTGCCGCCGCGGCGCGCAGGGGGCGCCGGGCGAGGGGAGCGGCGCGGCCGCGGGGGGCCGGCGAGGGCAGCGCGGCGGGGGCGGCGGCGGCGGCGGGCCGGGCGGAGGAAGGGAGGGAGGGAGCCCGCTGAGGCAAACCTTCCCGCCGGCCGAGGAGAGAGCGCATCGGCGAGGAGGGAAAACCCCCGGTGTTAGCCCCTCTGCGCTCTTTTTGCCTTTTATTTCTTGTCTTTCCTCCCTCCCCATGCTGCGCAGCCTGCGCTCCGGAGGGAACCGTCGCATCGGAAGGAGCTGTTACTTTTTACAGCCAGCATGAGGCTCCCCGAGGGAATAAGGAGATGCCGCACTAAGCAGCCGGGGAAGAATCTGCCTCTCATCTGTTGCACCGGAGCCCGGCGGCAGGCGCGGTCCCCCCGGCTGGAGGTGATGGACACCCGCTAACTCGCGGGCGTGTATCCGAGAGGGTCTGCACGTGTGGCAAACATGAAGAAAATAAAGTAAAAATGGGGAAAAGTGGCTGAGACGGACGAGAGGCAGTGAAATAAACAAACACCTTTTAAAGGGATTTAATTTACAAAAGGGATTGAAAAGGGTACTACTTCCAGGGGAAAATGTGACCTGTTAAAACTGTTGAAGGAAGATGCCGGCTGTCAACGCATGCACCTAAACCAAGTAAGTTCTCGTCAACTTTGATGTATTCTCTTTCTGAATGGTTGATTACCTCCTTGGCCCCCTTTTTTTTAAAAAAAAAAAAAAAAAAAGCAAGCCCCTAGGACGGGCTGAAGTAACTTTTGCGCCGACACAAATATAAAGCGACACCGTGCACCTCCTTGGTCACAGCACAGAGGAGCGTTAAGATCCTTTTCTTTCCCTCGGACGTAATAAACGTGGGTTTTGCCTCGCTGCCGTGGGAAGCGGCATCCCTCGGTGGCTGAGCGAAGTGTGACACCTGCAGGACAGCAGAGCCGGGGGAAGGGAGCGGGCAGGGGACCTCTCCCCGGCGGCACAGCGGGAGAAGAAGCTCCGCATCTGCCATCCGCCCCGGGCAAACGGGAGGGCGGCGGCGGGCGGGAGCCTCGCTTGGCCGCCCTCGCACCCGCGGCTCCTGCCGTCCCGCAATAGCGGGAGTTTATGTGTGAGGCACGGGGGGCTGCCCGCTTTCGGTCCCGGGCACACGGGTGAGGGGATGGAGCCGCGCCGCGGGACCCCCCGCCCCGGCGCTGGGTGCTGGCCGGCAGCCGGGACGCGGCGGGGCAGGTGAGGCTGCGGGCAGCCGCTGCTCCCCTCGGTACTGGCGGCCGCAGCTGGGGTGTCCCCACTATCCCGCCGAGGGATCCTCGCTGCCCGCCGGTGCAGTTCACAGGGACCCTCCTGGGAAGGCTCAGGTCCAGCCAGGAAGCCTCCAGGAGGGACCTGGAGGACGGCGAAACGCTGGTAGATAGGACGAGGGCACGGTGAAACGAGCCGTGGGACGGCTCGTGGATAAATAAGGCGGCTGGTGGGATTCATCCCTGTCTTGGTTTTACACTTGCAAGGTCCTGACTGTTGCGGCGATCGGACAGAAGTGATAGTCCTGCTGGAAAGAAGCAGCTGATGCTCTGGAGGCTTAAACGCTGACAGAAAATCACGCTCTGCAAAGGGGTAGAACTGTGAAATTTGCTTCAGTTGGCAAAACCTGCAGCCTTGTTAATCTAATATTTCTCTCTTTTTAAAAGAAAATGTCGTTTATACACTTTAGTTTTACTGGACTCGAGTGATTTCCTGTTAGCATGGCAACCGAAATTGATATTTCTCTAAGCGTGCCTCGTAAGTGAGATGGCTCTCCCAAAGCTAAAACGCCTTTTAGGTGGAAGTAAATAAAAACACTTTCCAGTCTGTGTTTCTCTTCCAGAAAATGGGTACTCCTGAAAAAAAGTGATAAAACAGAGATTGCACCTTGGTTTCATCTGAGAAAGAAATACTTCTTTTTGTAAGAATCAGTGCACATATAGATTTCCTGTAGCAGACGGTATGGACAGAATGGGAAATAGTTTATTGTAAGTCTTACACACTAAACTAAATACCAACATTACAGCACCTTTAAATCCAATCTACTTGAATTTTCAAATTTAGTTGTACTGCCGTGACATAGCACCTTTCAGTGTTTACGTTGCTTTCTCCAAAGCCCAGACCTGGATATCTTAGCAAGGTTATCTGTGCAAACATACAGATATTTCCATAATTTAACCTCATTCACATAAGCGAGATTTTTATATACAGTCAGAGAAGCTAAGCATCAGAGCGGGACTGCTTCGGAACTGTCTTAGAATAGTAGAAATTCTGGACTTACAGAAGACTTGAGTTTACATTCCTTTTTCAGGCAAGGTTCAGAAATAGGCTTTTTCCTTTAATATCAAAACAGCTGAAACTCTCATGGCACAATTTTATTTTCCTTTGGTGTTGCCTTCTATACTGAAAAACCTTGGTTTTATTTGCAGAAGGATGGGGTGCTTTACTATAGTTTTTCTTCTTCTGTTATTCGGACTTCGGAACAGATGAGACTGTATTTGGAAACAGGAAAACAAAAATATGTCTGTCTTTTAAATTCAACTTCTGCCACTTATTCTGACTCTATATATAGTAGTCATTGCCCTTAAAATAGCTCCAGAAAGAAATTCCGTTTCTTCTTATCTCATCTTATTTAGAGCCAAATACTGCTAGTCGAAACTTAAGTCAATTGAGGTCACTGCAGATCTGGTATGATTTTGCTTATCTTTTTGAGTATGTCTACTGAAAATATTGGGTCTGAGCAGTGTGGCTCCACTCTTGATGAAAGTGGATTTGCATTACTGTGGTGTGGAGAGCCCACCCAGTATATATTGGAGGACACATGCAGAGAAAGCTATTAAGGGATTTGCTTTCACCTTTGTGCGTGTGTCTGTGTATATATTGCTTCACTTAGATGACAAGTAAAAATGAGCATGACTGCTCCTCCCAGCACCTGAGACCTGTCTCCATGCCAGTCACTGTTTAATCTGCCAGCTTTTTCAGGGATGTGATTCACTGGAGCGAGGTGGCAAAATCAACAGGGAAAATCCTGCATAGCATCTCTGCCTGCCTCTGGTGATTCTGGTAATCAGTGCTAAAAGGGGCTGAATTCCTTTTGAAAATGATGACTAAGTCACCATGACTTGTCTTACGGAAAGGCAACATAGAAGCAGGAAGAAAAGGCTGTTATAAACTGTTTCAAGAAAAAGCAGACAACAATAGAGGAAGCATTGTTCTATTCAGACACTTAATGGTTTTACGAGTGTCAGATTTACTGTTACCTTTTCTGTTTGCATTTAAGTTTTGTTGGGTTATATTCTGGTTACTTTATCAAATACAGTATTTTAAGTTACTGAAAGCAGGTGGAAGATAAAATTTTGTGTGTAAATCAATCTTCCATCACCATGCGTTGTGACAAAAACCGAAATTCCAGAAACCATCCATTTCAGAAGCCCCTAATCCACTGAGGAAGATAAGACAGACTTGCCCTTACTTTACTACACTTGCACTACTTTAAGTAGCATAGCATAGCATAGCATTAGTGTAACACCAGCAACAGTGATGCCAGGATCCTCATGTTCGCTGTGATTTGTTGCTGCAAAACAAATTCACCTGACTAAATACATATTAATTATTATAGTTTTATATCATGAACACAAAGAAAGGCTGAGCAAATTCAATCTTTTTGTAACAGATACCTATGCAGCTAATCCTAATGCATTAGCTTTCAGTCAAATAGAATCTGAAACTGTTAAAAGAGGAACACCTGGAAATGAGACATAATTGCTTTGCACAGTGAAGTTCTCAAAGAAATTAAAGGTTTTTACTGTGCCACACAGGCAGAAGTAACAAATAAATGAAATTATTTATTATAGCAAGTTTTTCTTAGAATTGTGGGTTGTTGCATTTTTTTTTCTCCCTTCAAACTTCTGATTTGGTTTGAACTCTCAAAAGTATTTCTTCTGCTTTTTTACAACCACTTATTTGTATTTTAGGAAGTGACTGGTGTGAGACAAAATCTGAAATGAACCTTGAATCAAAATCACCATTTTTTTTTCAGCTAAGCTATTTTTCAGTGTATGGGGGCTGAAGTGGGACAGGAAAACTTCCTCAAATTGGGGTGAATTTTACATACGTCTAAGAGTATGAACCAGTCAAGCCTAACCTCTAAAGTCTATGACAGCTTCTGCGATTGCTTGGTCACTGATCCTGTGCTCAATACACTCACCTGAAAAGCTTCTCACATACCTGTGCATGTCAGATGAACCATTCAAAAGTTATAATGATAATATTATCTGGTATATTATGCAACAGGTAGAGAGGGGAACTGCAAATGAAGATTTTTCACTGGGCTTTCCTGAGACAGAGGTTACAGCATTATTCTGGAGATGCTTTCCATGTATCTTGGATCCAAGCTTTCCTTGAAAGCTTCTGAGGAGCAAGCAGCCTTTCCCCAGAAGGCAAAAGCCCCCATCCCACCACTGGGGCATGGACAGTCAGTGAGCAGCCAAGCCCCGTGATGGTGCCCCTGAGCTCTTCCAGTTCCAGGCCAGCATGTGCTGGTTTTCTCTTAGTATTTGTCTGGCACACAAGGTGGTTTTTTTGTTTGTTTGGTTTTTATTTTTTGTTTGTTTGTTTTTTAAGTGATTCCTTCTGATATCAGTTTTAAGGACCAAAAATACGTCCTTCCTTGGCTCAGAGAATTGTAAAGCTCATGCCATCTGCATTCACACCTAAGATCACACTGGAAAAAACAGATACTAGGGTCTTCGTGTCCTGCTGCCAGTTAGTTGTGCAAGGTGCAGTTCATCTGGCTTTAACGTATCTCCTCTGACTGCCAGCTGCCACTCTAGAAGGACACCAGTTTCCCATAGGTCTTGCAGCATATAGGCCAGACTTTTGTGGCTACGTTTGATATGTTTGAACTGACATGAAATACCGATTTGTCAGTTGTTGAGTTGAACCTGTATCATCTCCCTTTCCTGGAAAGAGAAAGGCAGAAATGGAGAGTGAACCATCCTCTATGTTTTGTCATCTGCTTTGTGGCAAAACAAGCATCATCCAGAGCCGCCCGTCTCTATTTGCTAACTACACAGCAAGACCCAAGACAAGAAACCTGCCTTCTTAAGCAAGGTTAGCTGAATCCCAGTTGTGCAGAGCAGGCTGTGGAAGTACAGCATAAAGGTTAAATAAGCAGAGGGGTCAGTACTGAGATCCAGGACGAATGGTTGCTACGATCAGGCTAAAATGCACATTTATTTTAAAAAGCCATGCGTACGCATGGACGCGTACCAAGCTGTTGTGCTGACATCGAAACAATCTGTAAATAGCATGAATTTACAACTGCCTCTTGGGTGTACGCTTCTGGGAGTTTGCCAGCTACCACCTCTGCAATCCAGTTTCCTTACGCAGGATTCTTCAAAACATACAATCTTATGCAAATTGTCAATAGCCACCTAAAACATTTATCACTTTTCAGCTCGGGTGACTGGTTCTCATGTCTGTCAGAGAGAGGCAGCCGCTAACAATTTTCTCAGTGAAGGCCAAGTAGTGGAGATGATTAACCAAAGTCATAAAGCATGAGAGGAGCATTAATGCAACTCTGCATCTACCCCAAAACATATGGTGGAGGTTGGCCTGGCCTGAGAACTTTGCTGCTCCTTATGAGACATGGGGATTCTTCCAGTAAGGACCTTCCTGTGGTAGACTCCATGTTGGATCGACTGAGAATTCACGTTTTTCACTTTAACCATCAGTTAATCAAAGTACCCAGTCACATCACAGGAAGTTAGCAGTCCTAGGAAAATCAATGCAGCCCTTTGTTCATTAGATTAATGGACACACTTTTGCCTGTGTTCCTTCTGTGTTGTCCTAAATCAGAGGAAAAATACTAAAGGATTCTATTTTAAACAATAAAATGGTAATATTTCCTAGCATACAGATGTCTTTAGTAGATCAGCAGTTTGACATCAGACCTGAGAGTACTGGACTAAGAAGAGAGCACCAAATTTACTCCCAATGAAAATTCCTTTGTCTTCTGTTTGTTTTTTTTTTCCTAAAAAATTTCATATACTTTAAATTTAATTTTGTATTTGCCAATAAATATTTTATTTCATGCATTGATTTACATTTATAATTTCCATTATAAAAAGCAGAGCAGGCTAATTTACTTTTTGAGCAGAGGAACAGACAATAGGATTGTAGCTGAAGATACAGGGTCATACTGTGTCTGATTTAAGATTGACTCCAGTACATTTGTATATAGTAATTTATGTCAAAAACGTTTTTGCTGACGAATCTTGAAAAGCTCTAAAGAGGAATTTTTGCACCAAAGGTCAGATTCATTTCACCTAGCCATCACAAGTTTGATTGCCACTTGTAAACCAACCATGTATGTTCCTTGTATATGGAGAGAAACCTCCGGTGGGCAAACTAATCCATCTAATTCACACGCCAGACATACAGTGGGAGGAATCTGGTATTTATTGTTGCCGATTGTTGTTGGATTTCATACAGCTAAATAAGGCGAGATGAATCTCACCCTAGCAATATCAAAAAAAAAAAAAAAACAACATAATAAGAGGGGACAGAAAATAGATGTCTGTTTTCTTCCAAAGTATCTCAAGGTCCTATTGGCTTTCATGATACTGATGTAGACATCATAACAATGACTAGATGTACAACATAATTCAAATATCCTTTTGTCTGTTCTCAGAATTTTTAAGAGTTTGTGGTTGGATGGGGTAGCTGAAAAACGACTTGTAGCTGTGCCAAGGGAAACGGGAGTGTCAGCCGGACTCTTGTAAAAGAAGAACACAGAGTTCTGGGCGCTCGCATCCTGCCTCCTGCGAGTGCAAGATGTCTCTCCTCCGGAGAGAACATGCTGCATCTGAGAAAGCAAGCACAGATTCTCTTCAAATACTCTCAACATTGCCATCCCCACAATGTCCCTTAGTCTACTGGATACATAATTACAACAGAAATTATCTTTTGGTGATGACATAGTTGTGTTAATCTCTGTTCATGTGGAAATTTTAATGATTATCAAAACACTTCAAAATAAATCCTTCTGCTACACTTCAGCACAGACTGATACATACATCCTGCCTATCTTCTGCTGGAAAATAACAAAAATATCCCATTTATGTTTTGCTTATACTGACAGCATTTTGTTTTAGATTGGGAGAGATATTTGCCTTCCATTTTTGATGGTAATCACTTCAAGTGGTTAGAACGGTAGTCAATCCCTTGAACTTGTTTATGCAGGCACAGCGAGTTTGTTTTTCAAATTTGATGTGTTCTGTAGTACATTTGTACCTGCAACACCATCAGTTTCAAAAACATATGCTTTCTCCGTGATGGCTACAACTATCTAGCAGATTCCCTACGGAAGGAATTTTGGCCTTGAATAAAACCAAAAACAAGTTGCCCACAGAATAGTTGTCTAATTTACCGTAAGCCTCTTCACTACAAACCTGTCATTCAAAAGGCAGTAACTGCTGGTCTTTGAATTCATCTAGACACCTTAACGTCAGACCTGTGGGTCAAAGCTAATCTTTATAGCTTTTAGAAGGAACCTAGTAACTTTGTAGGGTGATTCATGTGACCTGTCTTGAAGGCAATTAATTACCCTCTGCAAGGGGTGCATTTCTTCCCATTTGTAATAAAGGAAGGTTGGGATCAGAAACCAGATTTGGCTGTCAGTGTTTTGGATTCCTAGGTTAGCAAATATGAATGTCACCTTTATTTTTCAAATGTTTTAAATTGAAGTACTTCATAGTGCCATATAAAAATTAATAAACCTTCCTAAGTCTAATATGAAGAATACTTTTAAAATGTTCTTCTGATTTTAAAAAAACTGATTAGGAACCTGTCATCTACAGCACAGAGACCGCATGCGGCAAATTGATGGCATTGGTAGGTGTTTGTACGTAGGTATTTGTACTAAGTCCTGTGCTATAACTACTCTTATATTTTCTTCTGAAAGACATCAGGCTCAGTACAGAGCAATTGTAAAATAATATTTTGGTCTGCCTACTTACATAAAAATATTTTATTCATGATTGTTTAACTTAGTGATATTAACTTTGAACGTATTTGTTTATGCACTGAGGCCAGTTGTACCAACTACTGATGTGATTTGAGATGATTACATTTATTACTGCAGTGTCTTTACATAGAACTAAACTTCCACATGGCTTTTTTTTTTTTTTTTTTCATTGAGGATTTGCTTTTTCCACAACACTTAAAAGAAGCACACTGAGCTAGGGTTTGAATCTCCCTCTTTTGAGTGTGACTTGGTCCACAGGTGAGGTGAGCAGGGGATGCTCGGTGAGCTGGGTTGCTGTGCTGACTTACTGAACTACCTGACCGCACACACTGGATTTTGTAGGGATGGGTTAGGATAAAAGAAGGATTTCTCAGTCATCCCCAGGGTACTTCCTCTTCACTCACTTCCTAGAAACCACCTTCATTTTGCTACTGCCTCTGCTGGCTTTAGGCCGGGTGGGAGCTTTCTTCCATCTGAAGAATTCTTGTGGGTTAACTGCAGGCAAGACCTAGCTTTTTAAATCGTTATAATTAAAAAACTATGTAGTGCATACGATACCATCTGGATGTAAGCCTTCAATCCATTCTGTCATTGTATTTTGTTAAAGGGACATTACTCTCCTAACAACGTATTTCCTTGCTTAGCTCCTTCAGTGAAGCACCACATCGTTTTACCAGTGTCTTTTTACTGTGCATTCACTGCATTCACCCTTGTCCCTTATTAATGTCGGGTTTCCCGCTTGCTTGCTTGGTATGTTAAGTCCAGAAATTGTAGGTGAGCTCTTGGTGGCACTGAAGAGGATTTCATTTGGCTTTAGTATTACGAAGCACCACAGTCTCTGGGGAAGAGCCAACCACCTAACCCCAAGGAAAGGGTTCGGCCAGCAGTACCCGTGTGTGGGTCTGTAGGTCTGTCCGATGAGATACGTTTTAGGAACTCATTAGCTGGTCAGTCCTCAAAACTTCTGTAGTTCTTCAGGGCTCTCCTAGTGACACCCAAGGAATGAGTAATTTAGTCCAATGTATCTTGCACTACCCAAAGCCCACATCAGGGTCCTTATTTTCGGGAAGAATCGTTGCTGATTAATCGTTCTCCTCAGTGATAATATACAATCAGGCATCTATTAAAACCAAGGTTTTGCTGACTTTGAGCAAGGTAGCAAGGGCATGAGTGGGACTTTGAGGAGGAGAGAAATAAGTTGAGATTTCAAAACAAAACTGGACAAAACAGTAGATGTTTTCATTGCAATGTGATCATATAAATAAAGGACAATGAAGGCTGTGTCTCTGTTGAGAGACACTAGTGTGCTCAAATCTTGGCTCATGCTTATGTTCTCCACCATATTCCTGTTGACAGTTAGATATAGACATCATTCAAGGCTTGATTTCCTTCTAGAAACATAGTGATTTGGTAGACAAGTATACTGGGGAAAAATGACACTTTAGTCATATTCCATTAGTATTTTCTTGCCTAATTGCCTATTCACTGCTATGTTAACACTCTTTACTCAAACCCTTTGCTGAAAAGCAAAGCCTACAATAAAAATTACCTAAAACAGTCAACAACTCATAATAGCAAAGCTTTACGGTCAGCACACAATGGAATTAATTTTGTAGAAATAAGATGCTACCTGTGTTTTGTAATTTGACCTTGATTTAAGAAAGTATTCAGACATAAAGAAGTCTTGGTTTTCTACGGAAAGCAATGCTTCAGAGGGTGCTTCTTGTTAAGCACTGACTTCATTCCTCTCCTCGGTGTGAGACATTTGCCTGAATCCAGATTTAAGGAGTACAATTTGAAAGTTCAGGTGAAAATTGTATATATGATAACAAAGAAAAATATCAATACTACACAAATTTATATAGAGAATCCAGCATCACTTTAGCAATTTCATACATGATAGAATTATATTAAAGATGCTTCTACTATGCATGTTCGCATTCTCCTTTGGAAGTGTTACTTTGGTTCACAGAGATGCAATTCATTATTTGATTTTTTTCGTATTCTTTTATCATCGCTGTCTGAGAAAACTCCTTTATTTTGTGCTTTTATTATATAGGTAGCTGTCATTTAACAAGCCCATTTGATAGCCAAAGGTGCCATATTCAAAAACACTTTCAGCAGCTTTTGCATATTGTAAAGCTTCCTAAAATTCGATAAGCTGCCTGCTTCTCGATTTATTTGCATACTTAGTTGTTTTAGGTTGTAACTGTGTGCTCTTTCGGCTTAGAGAAATATGAAAATCACAGATGAATTTAAGTGATGGCAGTGGTCAAAGTAATTTGAAATTCTAGCACCCTAACATGAAATTTTACAAAACAAAATGAAGCAATTGTGCTTTCTCATCAATCATACATGCATTGGTTCAGATGGAAGATGTAATTTTCAAATTTGTCCCGTGCTTCCAAGAATTATAATGCTCTGGCAATTTCTTGTTTCTTCTCAATAATTTAGCAGTTTATGAAAAATATATTGTGTCTCCTTGCAGCCAATGCAATTACAAATTGTGGAGAATCTAGTCCAAAATCTTGCTGCTGTTGGTTGTTTTAGAAAAATATATATGCCTAAAACATTAATCTATTTGGCATTATTGCCATGGTTGGGACCCACATCTACCCTGTGTAATGTTGGGATAGCTCTAAATCATTTTCTCCATTCTCTATCTAAATATTTTTTCTGCTGCTGTTCACAGACTCATATAGAATCATAGAATCATAGAATCATAGAATGGTTAGGGCTGGAAGGGACCTTCAAAGGTCATCTAGTCCAACCCCCCTGCAAGGAACAGGGATATCTCCAACTAGATCAGGTTGCTCAGGGCCTCGTCCAACCTGGCCTTGAACGTCTCCAGGGATGGAGCATCCACCACCTCTCTGGGCAACCTGTTCCAGTGTTCTACAACTCTCATGGTAAAAAATTTTTTCCTAATATCCAATCTGAATCTACCTCCCTCTATTTTAAAACCATTACCCCTTGTCCTATCACAACAGGCCCTCCTGAACAGCCTCTCCCCATCTTTCTTGTAGGCCCCCTTGAGGTACTGGAAGACCGCTATAAGGTCACCCCGGAGCCTCCTCTTCTCCAGGCTGAACAGCCCCAACTCTTTCAGCCTGTCCTCATAGGAAAGGTGCTCCAGCCCTCTTATCATCTTCGTGGCCCTCCTCTGGACCCTCTCCAACTGGTCCATGTCCTTCTTATGTTGGGGGCTCCAGAACTGGACGCAGTACTCCAGGTGAGGTCAATATATATTGAAGCTTTTCATGGAGTGAAACAGTGAATCTTTGCTTTAAGTATGCTGCTATAGTTGTCAAAGACTAAAGTCTCACTGCGTCTGATTACAAGAATCCTGCATCTTTCGGTTGCTGGGAAATTGGCTTTAAGAATGAAAATTAAATAGACAATGACACATATGATTTTTAAAACCAGACATCTTTATTAATAGTTTGTAAGACATTCGGTAACCGTTCTGAACAGTTTTTTGTAGATTTGCCAGAAACTGATTGCCATTTCAAGATTATAGCACATCAAAGCGAAAAAAGCAGCCTTGGAAATCTCTATTATATATTGGACTGTTACATATTCAATATGGTCAAGCTAATATTCATACCTACAGTAGGTCACATATATTTCATTGAACATAAGGTAACACAGTTTTGTTTTAATGTTTGATCTGTTTATGTCAACTATGAAACCAGGTGTTGTGTTATGATGAAGTCATCACAATTTTTGTTCCATTTCTTCAACTTTGCTTAATGACTTATGACATCTCTATAACTCTTTGGAATAATAGCTCGAAACACTGCAGTAGAGCTAATTTCCAATGTGAGCATTCTACTACCAAGTTTTATAGGAAATGTAAATAATGCTATTTGTATTTTGATAATTTTTAAGGAAATATTAGTGTCTACATCTATAATCTGAGAGATTTACGGATTCATGAATGCTAAAATTACATTTGGTGCCAAACTATGCTTAAAATATTTATATTTCTGTGTGTGTGTACATATAACACACATCTATACATACAAACATAACAGAAGAACATATATGTGTATTTGCATATAGAGAGATGTGCACTATGTGACTGAGACACATTGAAGGTTAATTTTTTCTCTGATGAGTGAAAGAGAAGAGCTATCCAGAGGTCAGGAATACAACTCATTAAAGTGTCTATCTTGTGTGTGTACACACAGACTTGTATGTATCTCGTTGGCTGGGAACACTTACCTCTCTCTGCACTTGCTTATATGATTTAAATGGTAAGTGTTCGAGTCCAGTTCTTGGCCAAGTATGGCTTCTTTGCCACCTCAAGTGAAGAAGAGCTTTGAATTAAACTATAATGGCAACCTATCAGGACATGGAAATTTTGTAACCATCCAGAGGCAGTTCCTTTCCTCACCAGTTTAGAAACTCCTGGGAGGTGAAGGCTTCTGAACAGCCAGCAACTTCTGGGCATGGAGCTGACAGCCCTGACACTCTGCTAACTTAGACACAGTGCCTACTAAGGAATTTTTTTCCTAAGTCTGGTATCAAATACAGCTTGACTAGGCCTGAGCCAGTATCTTTTGCTTTGTTTATTATCCAGAAGGTATTTTTTTGGTAGACTTTTATGTAGAAATAACTCATCCATTTAAAAACACTGCAATCTATTATTCACATTCATCTAAGTCTAAAAATATTCTTAACTGCTTCATCCGTAGATGAACTGCACATGGTAGCTGTCAGGGAAAGCTGAAAGGAGGCAGGAGACTTGTGCTATAGTGCTTCAAAACTTCCTCAGAAACCTGCTTCTGAGTATAGAGATCACAGAGTGCATAATACAAAAAGAAAAAGTAGTTGATCCTCCAGGACCCTGCTGGTTGTTTTACAAAGACTCCTTGTAGCTTCAGAAGCTTGGAAGCTGATTATGTTTTGTGATCTTCTGCACTTGACTGTAAGAACTGTTAAGAGAATAGAGGAGGAGGATACAGGCACAATGAAAAGGAGATTTTAGAGTAAGTGGTGTATATCATCTAAGCCAATGTAGAAATGATCTGCCTGGCCAGACAGTTTCAGTTCCCCCATGACATGCACCTGAATATGGTCCTTGTCAATCAATTCAGAAAAGCAGTTACTTGAAATATCTGATAAATCACCTTTGCTGACATAAACAGAAAATGCATAACCGATATTCCGTCTTCTTGCCTTGCCTTAAACCTCTTGATCATCTCTGTACTCTCCTGTCTATGGATCACTGAACAAGCAGCCTCATTTTTGCCTGGACCTGTGAAGTTGCTGCACACGGTGATTGAGTGTAAAGGAACTGGAGGGGACAAAGCCAGCTAATCCCTTTGACTTCTCTAGCAACCATGTTTGAGTTAGTCACAAACTGGTCCTTAGAAATTACTTTTCAAATCTTGATCTCATATGTTTAAAAATATATTTTAACATTTTCAGAAACGTGGCACAGAAAGGTTAAATGACTTCTGACTCATTAATCATTAATATCTATTGTCTCTAGATAATTTATCTAGTTCCTTTGAGTGCTAGCTATTAATTTACGCAGTGGAACTGGTAACTTCCCAGATCAACTAAGGGTAAGTGTTAATACCAAGACAAAATTAATAAAATTCAAAAATTTGACTTGGATTTCCAGGTCAGAAATGAAGATGATAGTCAAAAGCAATACACAAAATAGATCTGCTAGTTCAAGTGAAGTCAGTAGCAGCTGTTCTGAGGAACATAGATAATCACAGACTCATTTTTGCTGACGCTCATAAAGCGGGAGCTTTTCTTCACTAATTGGGTGATAGGTTTTCACAGACACGTTTTCACAGTTCTTTCCTTTAATATTCTACAGTTTGTCTCATTGTTTATAATCATATATTCCAATTTTAATCATTATAATTATTTTAATGTGTCATACCAAAGAAAATACACGAGGTCTGTCCCAGTGTTGGAACATTGACAGACCTGAGGGCACTGAGATTCCTCCTCCAGCTGTCTAAACCTTGAATGCCAATGTGAAGAAACTGAATAGCCACCTTCAGGGGCAAACCATTGTCTTCAAGTATACTAGAGGCTGAAACAATCTCAAAAAAGTCCTGTATTGAGTGAGACATCCTAAGTAATCTTAGCTTAGTATCTGCTTAGTCTGCTGACAGTTACACTGTTCCTAATCAGAGGGCTGAAGTTGCAAAAAGAGTGACAACTGCAAGCCTCATCTCTCCCATTTTCCTCTGCTGCCTTTATGGGTTTCAGTAGTGGTCAGAAACAGGGCTGAACTAAAATAGGTAAGTACTGGTGCCCCTAAGTTTCCTATAATGCTAAAAACAAGAAGAGGACTTTTCCAAAATGTCTGTATCTATCATGTTTTATTTAAAACAACAACAACAAAAAAGAAGTTGCTATGGGATTATAGGTGTAAAAAGGATTAGAGATGAAAACAGCAGTAGTAATTAAGACCAATTTAAAAAAAGGTTTAACAGCTGTTCAATTCCAAAAGATTAAGAGGCTGTTTAAATAAAACACACAGAATAGGAGGAAGCACACTAGGGAATAGACACATACTGACAAGATTTCAAAGAGGTTTTAAGAGTAGATAAAACCATGGTTTGCTGAAGAGGGAAGACATGGCTTGAAGTAGATTAAAAGATTGAGTGGTACAGTAAAGCCAGATCACAGTAAGCCAAAAAGCTAAGAAAAGCACTTGCTCTGTCATTTTCTAGTGTAGATGACTGAAACGGGTAGTAGTAATTTGAGAAATAGGAGTTTTTAGGATATACAATTACCAGAGCTATTGAACCGCATTTGTAGTGTAGCATTACTGTTGTGCTTATACACATGTATGTCTTCATTGCTTTCTGACCTATAATACCTGGAACACTGAAACAGAAATCCGACATTAATGAATTAATTTATCATTTCCTTACCCCCACTCCTGCAAATATTTATTCCATGCACCATGAGTGATCCCCTACCCAGCTAAGTCAAGGTTGGCGTTTCACTGACTTCAGCTGTGATACTTCAACTACTGAGTAGTTGTAATGCCTTTGATATTTTAGCAGCAGTCAAAACTGAAAGATACTACAAATGGTGGGACAAACTGGCTTACTGGAGTGTTGGCAGTAGTGGGTGGAACATTTTACCATATACCATCTTGGAGATTTCACATGAAAGAAATCAAAGGGTGCATGAGAATGTGCTTAAAATTGCCTGGGAAAGCACAAAGAAAACAAAATATGGTAATACCACTGGAGCCTTAAATAACTTTATCTGAGTGACACTGAAAGTCAGCTATGTAGTATCATGGATGTAATTGCTGAACTGTAGAAGTCCTGGCAGCTTTTGAGAATCAAATGAATCATGTATTTGGGTGATACAAAATTCTTAATTGTATTTAATTCTCAGAATATTCTCTAGTAGTTGAATAAGAAGCAACACCGACCAAGATCTACACCGACTCTTGCAGTCCAGTAGGAGAGACTTCAAAGAAAGAAAGAGTTGTAACAGATTTCTTAAAATGAATATACTCTACTTGAACACATAGATGAAGCTTGGCAATGGAAACAATCCTTTTTTCAAATAAAATCAATTGAAAGTGAAAGACTCCCTTTTCAAGTGTCAACTAATCTTGATAATGTGTTTTTCAAAGTGCTGTAAAAATGGTGGTGTTCCTTTCTCTAGAAGCAAGTGTTGATTTCATAAGTATAGGGTATGTAAATCTCATTTGTGTGAAGTAACACAGTGAACTCATAAATTGTGCTGAATTAAAATTTGGAAGATAATAACTGATTCCATGAAATGAAGGAAATAACCCGTGTTGAAGTTAATGGAAGTTTTTCAACTAACTTCATTAGAATCACAGCCTTACTGCCTCCATCTAAATTCTTTTAAGCCAAGTAGCTTGTGTTTGACAGTGGCAAAAAGCATATTTCTAGACAGGAGTACAGTACCAGAGGAAGTTTATACCATCACTTGTTATAGTACTTTCCCAGACTGCAACCACTTTCAGTTTAGAATCTTCCTTTGCCGGATATGGTTTCTCTGTGTTTTGTAATCCTCTGCAGGTTTCTGTTTCATGAACTCATCCAGTCTTCTGTGTAAGCCACGTACACTTTTATCATCTACACAATCCTTCAGCAATGAATTCCTCAAGTAACTGCCTGAAGATTCATCAGCTTTTGTTTTTCTTCAACCTGACTCCTACTGCCTTTGTTTGATTGCTCCTGGATCTCGTACCTGAAAAGGCAGTGAACAATTAATCCATGTCTGTCCTCTTCTTGACACGCATCATTACACAGACCTATATTACACCTTCCATCTGTCATTCTTTTACAGAGTGAAGATTTGTAACTTAGTCATTCTACTTCTCGAAGCTGTTCTGTAAGTTTAATCATTCTGCTGCCCTTCTCTGAATGTTTTCCAGCGCTACTGGCTCCTGTTTTGAGATGAGAGCCTAGAAATGCATGATAAATCCTTTGTGCCGCTCTGAAACTAAAGACATATATACATTTTCATTAGTATGAGTAAAGCAAATTCTGTTTGACAGGAAATGGGCATATTAATTAGAAAAAATTCATCTTATCTTTTGGAAACCTTGACTCCAAATTCTTTGCCTTGCCCCTTGTTACAAAGAAGAGTTACAGAATACTTTCTTTTTCCTGAAGCCAACTTGGCAGAGGTAGCTGAGACGTGGGATTATAACTAACTGGTCATGACTCATTTAGGCTTAGACAAGAAAGGAAGATTTATAAAATATCTTCTGTTTTGTTTATGGAAGTATGTTTCAATGCTGGGAGCGTATCTTCTATTCTTCTATTTGAAATAAAGATCAAACAACTCTGTAAAACCTGAATCATTATATTCTGGAAATGCTTGCTAATACTAGTAATCAGTCCTTTTAATTCCTGTACATGTGTTAAAATTCTGCTTATTACTCACTGTAACATATGGATCTAATGCAAATTGTACAAGAACTTTCATTATTCACTTGAACTTTCACTGGTTTTGCACTCTAATGATTCTCTGCCCAGCTGAACTTGTCATTTTGAGTTTGTTAAAAACAAGTCACAGTCAGGCCGGTGGAACTGTAGAATTTAAGAGAATAGAAATTTACTGAGTCATTTAATACTGAAAATAAGAGCAGGGAGACTACCCACTGAGCCATTCAGAATCCACTGTTCTTTTCTGTCTTTTGCACTCTAATTACACATATCACAAAGTTACAATCCCTCTTTTTCTTCAGACGTGATATGTAGAATTTCAGTATATGTGTTTCTCTTCAAGACATCCAAGGAAAATAAATCAGAACTCCTTTAACAAAAAGTTAACAGTTCATTTTTTTTCCCCCAGTTTGCCTGTTGAAGGGAAAGGAGTCATCATTCAATCTCATTTCTCTCACATCTACCTGGAAAATTTAGAATTTATGTTACAGTACTGTTGAGATGCAGTCATAGTCAAGTTCCCACTCAGTTGGCATTGACAGAAACATAACCCAGCCATGGACTAGAGCAATTCTGATTTTCACCAGAGTAGCGCTTGAAAACGTCACAAGTACCAAAGAGTGTTGTCAATTCCTTAACACTGGAAGGTGTTGCCTTTGTTATTGTATATGAATAGATGAAATAGAGGGAAGGCTGAGTTGGCCAAAGCCACACAGAAAGCCAGTGGCTGAATCATTTCCAAACTTTGAGGAACCATTAACCTTGGAAGTGTTTCACTGTCTACCTTCCCCATACGGGGTTATAATCAAATTTCAATTACAAACAATGCAAAAGTGATATGATTCTATCATGCAAATCTGTGGCAGAGCATTAGGGATGATAATCTTGTAGTTCAGAAATGCCACAAAGTCTATAACTAAGGTCCCTGCTATATAATCTTAATAAAACACCCCTTTGTGCTTTTCATTTTGTTGCGTTGCTGGGTTCTTTCCTCAGCAACTGCATCGCAAAGCTTATTCTGCTTTTGATATGTTTTGATCTGGGATTCAAATATTCACTTGATTCCAGCAGTGCCCAGCGTCTTGATCTTATTGACATAGATCACACTCTTTGACAGTGTTTCTCCATTCAAACCCTTGGGATATTACACATTTGCATTACTCTTTCAGAAAGAAAAAGGCTCAGCCTGCAACGGCTCAGTTTGACTTCGGCTGAAAATCTTGACAGGGTTACAGAACACTGCAGATAAGCTTTAGTCATATTTGACTAAAGAAAAAAAAATGGTGAAAACAGAAATGAAATGGTGTCAGGTACAGCATCCTTGACGTCCCTCAGTTTTCTCTCTTGAGCATCAATGATAATAATTCTTACTCTTATAGGTGGCCAGCTCTGGTTATGGGACCCAGGAGGAGTCCTGTCCCAAACCAATGGATGGAGGCTGCAGTTACATGTCCCCAGGTCCAACCCATTGCCATACTGAGAATGTATTCCCAAAAGACACATAGGTGCACTTGGGCACACACATGTGCAGAACATGGCCATCCACAAATATCAACAAAAGCAGAAAAAAATGCCTTTACCACCACTTGCACCCAGCACTCACATAAAAATGTGCACTACAGGTTTGATCCTGTTCCTCCTGTATATGGAAGTCATAGAAATGGAGTCATAGAATGGTTTAAGTTGGAAGGGACCTTAAAGATCATCTAGTTCCAACCCTCCTGGCATGGACAGGGACACCTTCCACTAGATGAGGTTATTCAAAGCCTCATCCAACCTGGCCTTGAACACTTCCAGGGATGGGGCATCTACAACTTCTCTGGACAATCTGTTCCAGTGCTTCACCACCCTCAGAGTGAAGAATTTCTTCCTTATATCTAATCAAAATCTACCCTCTTTCAGTTTAAAGCCATTACCTCTTGTCCTATCACTACATGCCTTTGTCAGAAGTCCTTCTCCAGCTTTCTTGTAGGGCCCCTTTAAGTACTGGAAGGCTGCAATAAGATCACCCTGGAGTCTTCTCTTCTCCAGGCTGAACAAGCCCAACTCTCTCATCCTGTTTTCATAGTAGAGGTGTTCCAGCCCTTGGATCATCTTTGTGGCCTTCCTCTGGACTCGTTCCAAAAGCTCCATGTCCTTCTTATGTTGAGGGCCCCAGAGCTGAATGCGGTTCTTGAGGTGGGGTCTCATGAGAGCAGAGTAGAGGGGCAGAATCACCTCCCTCGACCTGCTGGCCATGCTTCTTTGAATGCAGCCCACGATGTGGTTGGCTTTCTGGGCTGCAAGTGCACATTGCCGGCTCCTGTTGAGCTTCTCATCAACCAGCACCTCCAAATCCTTTTCCTCAGAGCTGCTCTCAATCCATTCTCCACCTGTCCTCTATTTGTGCTTGCGATTGCTCCGACCCATGTGCAGGACCTTGCACTTAGTCTTGTTGAACTTCATTAGGTTCGCACAGGCCCACCTCTCAAGCCTGTCATGGTCCCTCTGAACAGAATCCCTTCCCTCCAACGTGTCAACCACACCACACAGCTGACATCGGTTGCTCAGTGAAGACTGAGGCCAAGAAGTCCTTGAGGACCTCAACCTTCTCCATATCCCGAGTAACCAAGTCTCCTGTTTCCTTCTGGAGAGGGCCCACATTTTTCCTAGTCCTCCTTTTACCAATGATGTATCTGTAATACAAAGCTTTTCTTGTTGCCCTTGATGTCCCCCGCCAGATTGAATTCTATCAGGGCTTTAGCTTTCCTAACTTGATTTGTCGTTGCTTGGACAATTTCTCTGTATTCCTCCCAGGCTACCTGTCCTTGTTTCCACCCTCTTTAGGCTTCCCTTTTGTGTTTGAGTTTATCCAGGAGCTCGTGTTCATCCATGAAGGTGTTTTTGCTTGACTTCCTCTTGTTGAAATGCAACACTCCTGAGCTAGGAGGAGGTGATCCTTTAATATTAGCCAGCTTATTTGGGCCCCTCTTCCCTCCAGAGCTTTATCCGATGGTACTCCACCAAGCAGATCCCTGAAGAGGTCAAAGTCTGCTCTCCTGAAGTCCAGGGTGGTGAGCTTGCTGTGTTTTCTCCTCGCTTCCCCAAGAATCTTGAACTCCACCATTTCATGGTCTCTGCAACCAAGACTTCCTTTGAGCTTCACATTCCCCACCAGCCCCTCCTTGTTGGTGAGAAAAAGGTCCAGGATAGCACCTCTCCTCATGGGTTCCCCTATCTCTTAGAGAAGGAAGTTATCATCAGGTCCCTCTGATTGCTGGCCTTAAGCACTTCTTGTAGCCAGGAGCTGGTCCTAGATCCTATGATCTCACCCGGTTGCTGGCACCTGCCGCTTAAGCTCACTATCCCACTCCAAGTGCTGGTACTCAGACCTCTTACCCTACTTGCCTGCTAGCCAGCTTGAAGTTTGCTAGCATTCAATCCCACCCACTCAGAGTAGAGCACACCTACACAGAAGATGATTAGAAATAGGATTTAATGAGAAGAAGGGTCAGACTGTGGTGATCAAATGCAGGACTCAGTTGGACAAGTGTAATGACCAGCAACACGCATAAACTTGACCAGCACCTTTTATCTCATTGTCTCTTTAGTTTCTCATATTCGTTTCTTCCCAATCCACCATGATTCCTCCTTTTCTCCTCTTTTGATCATTCCTCTAAACATCCTATAATAAGTTTTGCACAATCTCAACGATCTCTTCCCCCTGCATCTCACAAGAAGTCCTTTACCCTGTAGGCAATAAACCCCTCTAGTTGGCTTTCCTGGGGAAAATATTCTGCCTTGACTCTTCTGGGTGGGCTTCACACCACACAGTGATCGAATCATTCCCCAGCAAGGATCTCAGAGAGCATCCAGGTCCAGGTGCTGCCTTTGCATCAGGTGGCCTGTTAGGGTTCCTCCACTGACAAGGTTCATCTGGTCCTCATGGGTCACCATGTTTACTGCAATTAGCCTTCAGTCAGATGATCTAACACATACTGCTTTCAAGGTTAAACTGCTAAATGAGCCAATTTGTTAGGAGTTATCCTAGTGGCTAGTCACCTTTTTAGTTCTCTCTATGAAAAGTCCTGAATTATCACTGTAATTCGTACCGTATCTGAATAAAATCAGCTCACTAAAACTGGACAATGTGACAGCAAATCTTCATTTAGGAAAGGCAAACTGAAAGAATGCAATGCAGAAAAAGGTTTCTAGATTTTTTCCTTTTTACTTCATGCTGATGCTGCTGGCCACTTGATGATATCAGTTACACACGTGGTACTCCCTTGCTTTCTTCACTGTGTCGTGAAGCAAAGTGCCAGTAGAACATACCTGGCCCTTTCTCAGCAGTTTTGGGGTAGGCAAATAAGTAGTGGCTCAGTGTAGGAGTGATACTGTTTTCTTTCAGTGACAGCTAGTATTGTGCTCTCCAGCTTCCTGGACAGAAGATAACAAGTGCATCATTCATAGTCTAGATGAACTTCTTTGTAGATTAATGTGTTATCTTCCTTGATCCAATCGTTCAATTTAAACCGACTCTGTGCCACTGATGCATCCAAAACAGTTTGGTATTTTATAAAATCCTGGTTTACGTGAAAGTCTAATAGATGCCAGATCTTTGCTTTTTTGTCTAGTGAATGTAAGTTGCTTGAAAAGAATGTTGCTTCTTCATTGTTTAAAATCTCTGTGATCTTTCATTAAAATTAATCATTTCTACTCTGATGGCAGAGTAGACTACACACTCCAACGAGAGCACTGCTGAGCCTCAGTCTAATATAGTGCTTGGCCCACTAAACTCATGATACTAGTTCAAAACCAGCACTCCTCACATTACATCTTAATGTCTCTACAATTAAGATGTCTCACTTCTGATTAACCAGTTCCTCCCTTTTCTTTTTGATGTCATTGTACTTATCTGCAATGGTCCAAAGCAGGTGGTGTTTATCCTGAAGAATCACATTTCCTAATGGCAGTTATTATTAACAATAGTACATTACAAGACAGGGACTGGTCAGTGATTGGCTGCATTTTATCTAGTTTTACAAAGATTAATAAAGAAATAGACATCCAAAATTTTAATTATTCATCGTACAATAAAAACTCAACATATTTCCATTTCAAGGCTGATCGAGATGAAAAGTATTTACACATACATTTTGGAGGTAATTATCAACAGAAATTATTATCCTGTATATGAGAATTAAGATAAATGTGTCTGTCATCCTGAGAATCAAGAGTGAGTCATAGAGAAACAGGGGAAGAGTGAGGTCCTATCAGCCAGCCCAGATAGGCCTCTCTGCTCTGTCAGCACTGCTAGAAGCATAGCTAATAAAGGAACAAACCGCAAAAGCAGACATGGGAAATACATTCCCTAGCAAGGCACCTGGGTCTTGCCAAGTAGGGTCTGTTCATACTCATCATAAATGTTAACGCTATGACTAGAAGAGAGAAAAGGAGGAAGAAGGCAAGACAGAACAGCAGGAGTTGTAGCAGTAGCAGAACATGGTAGTAAGTCATCCTTCCTGAAATGGACTGCTTATGTTAGGGGGGGATGAGGTCGTATTTTGTTCTAATCATTAGGCTATGCAAAGTGTAGATAATAACTACTGTCTTGGAAAAAAAAAAGATCATACTTTATAAAGGGACACAAAAATTGCAGATGAGTGCGGTTGGACTGCACATTTCACTTAGCTGACTGTAACAAGAAAAACTACCTAAAGGAAGAATCATGATTTGAATTTTTCATAGTACTTTTTGTGTGCATTAGGAAAAGTTAAGAACAAAAAGGCAATATATATCAAAAATACTGCCAACAGTTACTTCCAAACTGAAGACTGTACTAGACTTATAGCAGTGAACTGTATAATAAACACTGTAGTATGTGGATGGTGCTACTTCTGCCAGTCATATAGAGTAAATACTATTTCACTTTTGCTTGAGAAAAAATACTTAAAATTACAAAATAAATGTTGTAGTACAACTAAGCAGTGAACTTTTAGAAATGGTACTATATTGCTTGTTGTTTATAGCTAGAGAAACTAACATTAAAAGATTACTTTTTAGGTACAAAATTTCTAGACTTTTCAGCCCAAGACATATTTAAATGTATAAAAAAAATGCCTGCAATGAGAAAAAAGCATAAAAAGATATACAGCTTTATTTGAAAATAATCCTATCTATCTATATTGTTCACACAGGAGATATCAAATACTTGAACACACCTACAAAAGCCAGTGAAATTTTTCCTAAATAGCTGCCTAAGGAAAGTGCTGGCCTCTGAATTCGATAGCATCCAAACAGTTTGGGAGAAGAGATTAATTTTGGTAGTTTCCTTTTATTAACTGCTGTTACAGAAAAACGGCATTTTTTCCTGCATAGAGATAGTCACCTTTCAATAACTCTGTTTATCTCTGAACATTTCAACTTAATCTATAATTTTGAAAATTTCTATGTGCTGGGCAAAGCAAAAATGAAGTAACCACACACAGTTTTAAAACTTTTTTTGTTTAATTATCCCCAAGTACTGAGGCATGTACAAATACCACACAATATACATACATGTACAGCGTCTCAACAGTTTCATAGATTTCATAGATTTCTAGGTTGGAAAAGACCTTAGAGATCATCGAGTCCAACTGTCCCTAATCCCCATTAAACCATATCCCTAAGTAGTTCATCCACCCTATTCTTAAACACATCCAGGGATGGGGACTCAACCACCTCCCTGGGCAGCCTATTCCAGTGGCTGACAACCCTTTCAGAGAAGAAATTCTTTCTAACATCCAACCCGAATCTCCCCTGACTAAGCTTATACCCATTTCCTCTTGTCCTGTCACCCATCACTAATGTAAAGAGCCCTTCCCCCACCTCCCCAATTAGTTTAGTCACTTAAGAACAGAATACTGTCTTATAAAGTGGGTGCTCCTCTCATTTTTTCTCAGTCACAGTGGGTGGACTCATATGAGCACGAACATTCATAACTGAACAGAAGGTTCAAACTTGGGTAACTTCAATTCAGGCTGGTCTCTGCTGTGAAAGCAATGTTGAACCTCATCTGCTACATGCTACAGATGAGAGGAAAGCATTGTGAGGAACAGAGCAAACAAAGACATTTAAATACCTGCAATTGTATGGACATCTACCTATGTATTCAAGTGTCTGATTATGGCATAATGAGTGCCAGGTAGTCTCCAATATTCTTCCTGTGGTATTAATCCAAAGATTTCTTCTGTCTCGGACAATCTTATGGTTTATTGCCAGCAAGAGTCTATGTGCCACATGAAAGTTCCCCAGGTGCTGCAATAATTAGTCGATAGTGGAGGGTGAACATTTGCAAAGTTCTCTATGATACAGAAGAAGAAAAACCTGTACATTTAATTTCCAGCTTTCCTAACCATCACATAGACATAGACATAAACATAAACATAAACATAAACATAAACATAAACATAAACATAAACATAAACATAAACATAAACATAAACATAAACATAAACATGTGATGGATATTTCTGGTCTGATCTAATACTAGTCAAGACTGCTGGGGCTATTTTGATTGCCTTTAATTTAATTGCTTTTAATTTCCTTTAAGGAAATTGTTTTAATCTGGTAATTTTTTTTTTTCTCAGAAGAAGGATGTTTTCTCACTGCTATTTGTTCAAATTATGATCTTAGTTCAATTTAGTTTCCATGAAAGATTTGCATGACAGGGTTTGAAACTAGTTCTTCACAGACATTCCTGACTATATCAGCTAGGCTTATTAATCAAGGAACAGAGACAGTGCCAATTGACCACAAGAAGTATATTTGCAAAAAGCATGCCTCCTAGTATACCTGTGTTGCTAATGACAGTTGTTCATCTAAAACATACTTAAAATATGTGCTTATGGTGATTCCACAACCTTTCCTTCATGATGCTTGCAATTAAAAAGTTTTCTGTTGATGTCACAGCTAAGTTAAAAATTGCCAGTGCTATTTAACATGCACTGGTGACATGGACAGTGGGACCAAGTGCACCCTCAGCAAGTTTGCAGATGACACCAAGTTGTGTGGTTTTGTGGACACGCTGTGGGGAAGGGATGCCATCCAGAGGGACCTCAACAGGCTTGAGAGGTGGGACTGTGAGACATAATGAAGTTCAACAAGGCCAAGTGCAAGGTCCTGCACGTGGGTCGGGGCAATGCCAAGCACAAGTACAGGCTGGGCGGAGAATGGATTGAGAGCAGCCCTGAGGAAAAGGACCTGGGAGTGCTGGTGGATGAGAAGCTCAACATGAGCCAGCAATGTGTGCTGGCGGCCCAGAAAGCCAACTGTATACTGGGCTGCATCAAAAGAAGCGTGGCCAGCAGGACAAGGGAAGTGATTCTGCCCCTCTACTCTGCTCTCATGAGACCCCACCTGGAATACTGTGTTCAGCTCTGGAGTTCCCAACACAAGAAGGACATGGAGCTGCTGGAGAGGGTCCAGAGGAGGGCCACGAAGATGATCCAAGGGCTGGAACACCTCTGCTATGAAGACAGGCTGAGAGAGTTGGGACTGTTCAGCCTGGAGAAGAGAAGGCTCCGGGGTGATCTTGTAGCAGCCTTCCAGTACTTAAAGGGGGCCTACAGGAAAGCTGGGGAGGGGCTTTTTACAAGGGCGTGTAGTGATAGGACAAGGGGCAATGGCTTTAAATTGAAAGAGGGGAGATTAAGATTAGATATAAGGAAGAAATTTTTCACTCAGAGGGTGGTGAGGCAGTGGAACAGGTTGCCCAGAGGAGTTGTGGCTGCCCCATCCCTGGAAGTGTTCAAGGCCAGGTTGGATGAGTCTTTGGGCAACCTGGTGTAGTGGAGGGTTTCCCTGCCCATAGCGGGGAGGTTGGAACTAAATGATTGTTGAAGTCGCTTCCAACCCTAATCATTCTATGATTCTAAGTTGAAATGAATAGATCAAAACCAGAATAAAATGCGTATAAGTAGATTTTAATTAAAAACAATCAATTGATATATTAATTTTAGTTTATATGATTTCTAGAGCTCTTAACATTTTTTTTTTTTTTTTAATGGGTAAAAACAGTCGTTTTTACCCATTAAAAGTAGGTCCAATAGCTTCATCCCAAATCCATTCTAACTTGTGAATGCTGGCTTCATTTTGAGTTTTGAATCAGGTCAATCTTCAGTTTCTTCATTAAGTTCAATAAGGGCAGTATTGAACATTCTTCCCACAGCAGGAATGAGAATAATAGTTCTTCTGTCTGCAGCACTTTTTCCCAGTAAAATCAGTTTTACAGTCCTAATTCTGTGAGTCATTGGGTGACATGACTCACTCAACAGTATCTTGAATTCCAGCCCAATGCTTTGCTCACCAGGTAACTGAACAGAAGTACAGCTATTCTGAAATCTTTTGTTCCCCTTCCTAAGAGTCTCTCCAAAGCACATTATATAAGCACAATCATACTTCTCACTGATACAAGAACTGTGACTGTATATGAGTATATATATAGCTCTGCAATGTGGAGCTGCATGCATGAGTTCTCTTACTTAGCCTTGCAATATCTGTGGCTTCTTGTCCCTTTGAATGGAGGCGAAGGGGGCACGCGCCATTCCTTTGGAAATAAAACGTTTGCAATTCCTAAATGAGTGCTTAGGATTTAACTTATGTACACAGGGAACTCAGAGGCTCCTTTACTTTTAAGAGTGCAGGATGAATGTCTGAGGGAGAAGAAAAAAAAATTAAACGTGGTAACGTGATCTGTAAGTGGAACAATTTCATAAAAAATTTGTTAGCGACACCAAAGTTAGATCCACTGACTACACATTTAATTCCTTTTAGTTGGCCACACTTGCATTTCAAATAAATTCACTTTTCATTAATATTAAATGTTGCTTTATGCAGTGGCTCTATAAAAAAAAAAAAAAGAAATAGCTGCATGTGCAGAAAGAAATTCTCCTCTAAATACTTTATATCATCTGCCATTCGAGGATCTGAAAATGCAGCATATTTCAAAAAATCCTATACATAATTCTGTAGCTAGATTCTGGCATGTATTACTCAGTCTAACCCAGATGTTTGTGTAGTTTCCTTTCTGTCTTGTTTTTTTGCTTTTCAGGATATGGTGGACAGGGAGTGATGCAAAAGTAAAACAGAAAGCTAGTAAGTAAATGTAGGCAACAAAATTACCTGAAATAATGGTCTCCTTAGAGGCTTGCTTCATGTAAAGTGGTACAACTCAAGGAAATATGCAAAGGTTTTCATAAGCCAAATACATTCAATCCGTTATATATCCTGTGCATTCACAACATCACTTGTAGTAGCTGTGTAGGGCAAAGCCTTTGAGTACCTTCAGACCTCATTAAACCTCGCTGAGATTTAAGTAAGTGCCAGAGTGCTTTCTGAATCAAGAATAGTCTTCTGCTAGCTCTGTTTGTAGGACTGTTTTTATGAAAACATATTTACTATTTATATTCATGTCTCACTTCTGGATTTAAATCCATCAGTGCCATTTTAGAAAAAAACACATTGGCCTTACCCATAGCATCCATGTGTGAGCAAATAACAAGAGATGGTGGAGAAGAGCTAAGTGTGTTCGTTATGTGCAGAGCATCCTCTGTGATGCTTCAGCTCCACCTTCCCTTTGCTGTACTCTTCTCCCCAAGGTCTCAAGTGCTAATACACTGTCCCACAAGACTGCACTGAGATAACTCAGTCATGCCACAGATCTCCTGCCTGTGTGTAAATACCAGAAAGGCAACTGAGAGATGTGTACTGTCCATAACTCGAGGATACAGACAGTAGAAGGCTTAGGCGGTTCCTGCCATGCTCCCATTCAAAACCTGTCAATCACTGGCTCTGCTTTTACAGACTAATTTAGATCAAGCAGGAAACATGGAAACACTCAGGCAAACATTAGGTTTACTGGCCTGAAAAAAAATCTGTGTTTTTCCTTTTTGGGGCAAGTGGAGGAAGGAACTTCTCCCTGCTGGAATGGGATTTCCTTTTGTTGCTTTCTCCAGTGTTCTTAGCATCTGAACAAGTCTTGATTGGTAGGACAATCTCCTATGGTGCCATCTGACTTTTATGGATGAAATTCTAGTTAGGATAGGATCAAATGCTGGTGGCATAGCAGCAAAATTATTTTGGAGGAGTTTTAGGGAAGTCCATGGTTGGAGAGCTTTTCATGACTTGTTCAGTCTTTCACTGGTTCTCTGCTTCATGATCCAGCTACGTGAAACTCAGCTCCTTCACTAGACGTCATTTGCAGAGTTTGTCTCTGGGCAGTGCTGTGAGTGTTTTCTGAATTGCCATGGGCATTGTGATCATGGGAACTTGAGGAGATGGCAGCCTCACTGAGTACAATGAGTAAAAGCTTTTACCATCTGAGTAGGTAATCAATGATGTTTCTTTATCAGGAGAAAACTATGCATCAGTCCATGGCGGTGTTCCACAGTGACAGTCTCTCCTATATGCTCTTCTCTGCAGCACAAACGATCATAAGACTGGTTTCCTCCTGTCCATCCCAGTTAGTCTGTGTCTTCTCTGAGCCCATCTTGGGGCTCCCTCACTGAGGTGGTTCTCAAGTTCCTGCTTATACATCACCACAGACATAATGAAGATTCATATGCTTTGCCTTGTTTAGTTCTAGCAATTGAGTTGTTGCCTCTTGTAAGACGATGATGTGTTTGGCAAATTTCATCTAGTGTGGTTGGTCCAGTCTTGTAATAAAATGTAATTTGGTTTTCTGGGCTGATTTACAATTGGAGAAACAGATCTTCTTGGGTAATAGCTATTTTCCTTTGCTTTTGCTTCTACTCCTGCTAACTTGTTTTCCTCAGCACTGCATGTCCAAGAGTGTCTGTAGATCTTAAATTCAGCCAAATACAGTGAAATATCCTCATCAATATCTTGTAGGCTTTGAGTGTGAAGTAAGCTGAAAGGACTGCAACTCCTTGGGGGGATGCAGTTAGTGAGATTCATGACGGGTGAGGGAGGAAGGAAGAAGAGGGCCTCTGTCGTGGTGTAACAAGAAGCATGGGACCCAGAGAGTGCTGTTCATGAGTGCTCCATGACTTTGACAGCTGTCCTTGCCCTCACCTTCTCCACCTAGCAAATCCACGACTGACTCTTCATCAGAATGGCAGCAAGCACTTTCAGACAAATAAAAGATAGTCTCCTCTTCCACATTTGAACTAAGATGTTAGAGACAAGCCTTCACCTCCCGCCCTGAGACATCGGCTGCCTTTGTGACATTGTGACATTCAGGAGGGCCAGTTGTGATAGGACAAGGGGTAATGGTTTTAAAATAGAGGGAGGTAGATTCAGATTGGATATTAGGAAAAAATTTTTTACCATGACAGTTGTAGAACACTGGAACAGGTTGCCCAGAGAGGTGGTGGATGCTCCATCCCTGGAGACGTTCAAGGCCAGGTTGGACGAGGCCCTGAGCAACCTGATCTAGTTGGAGATAACCCTGTTCCTTGCAGGGGAGTTGGACTAGATGACCTTTGAAGGTCCCTTCCAGCCCTAACGATTCTATGATTCTATGATTCTATGATTGTGCAAGTCAATACAAATTCAGACTCAGACTTCGTCTGTAAAAGAGAGATAATCCCTCATTCAGGAGAGAATTTCAGCTGAGGTTTGTTGGTTTATGGATACCAGAATACAACAATTAGCTGGCAGTAAGACGGTCAGCATCTTGCCCCTCTGAGAGGAGGGCTGTCCTGTCAGTACTGCTGCAACAGAGACATGGTAGCAAGGACGTGAAGACAGAGATGAAAATAAGGATGTTTTTGTCATTGGTATTTTCAACTGGTTTTGAAGTAAGACTTCAATGTGAAGCCCAGAATTGTACCTTCTAGACAACAAAGTACTATAATTCCTTTATTATTTATAATGTTTTCGTGGGTAATAACAGCACAAACTGTAGAACCTCTCTGAATATATGTCTTGTGATGACTGTACTTCGAAGTCATCACTGTCCTGTTACTTCACTGTTCTATATTTGAATGTCAGTGCCATCTATCACAAACAGGAAAGTAATTTCCTTTAAAAATAATTAAAACAATAGAAATGAAATTGAAATGAAAGCTACAGGCTTTCCCTTTAAAGCATCCAGCTTGTGCCTCTTCTAATATAATTAATTAAAGCAAAGCGTTCCAATAACTATCAGGAGTCTCAAAATATTACAAAATCTTACCTTTATTTGAGCTGCAATATTAGAGTAAATTAAGGAGAATGTTGCGATTTTTAGTCAACCTTTCTTGATTTGCGTTTCACTGTGATTATTCCTCAATATGTAATATAAAAATGTGTCCTTCCTAATTAACTTTTACAGTTAAATAATGTTTAACTGTTACATTCTTCACAATAACTGAGAGATAAAACCTCTGTCTTTCGCTGACGCTCTCCCTGTCAAAAGATTTTTGAATTTACTGAAACTGTTTGTTATTCCTGTTTTCATTTTGCTGATTTGCAGTTTGCATCATTAAGCAGCCCCATGTGTCTTCCAGGCAGTGAAAACTGAATTATAGCCGAGGTACGTTTTTACGAAGCAAACCGAAACCACACAACCAAACAAAAAATCCAGCCTTTGGAAGTAATCTTCACACCTAAGCTGTCAGCAAACACAGTGTGAAGACAGTATCCTCAGTTCAAGATGCTTGGCACTTTGTAGATAGGAAAATTCATTTGTAAATTAATATTGGGCGTGTGGCACTGGAGCGCTCCCTCGCCTGACGAGAAGAAGTCTCCTGCAGAGCAGCAGGGCGTGCATTGCTTCTGGTGGGTAATGTTTAAGAGGCGTTTGGACAATGCCCTTAGTAATTTGCTTTAACTCAGTCCTGGAGTGGTCAGGCAGTTGGACTAGATGATCATTGTATGTCCTTTCCAACTGAAATATTCTATTCTATTCTATTCTATTCTATTCTATTCTATTCTATTCTATTCTATTCTATTCTATTCTATTGACTCATCCCAGGCAGACTGGTTGTGTCTGTTTCCCAAAGGGAAGAATAAAATAATATACAAATTTCATGGCCCTCTGTTAGTTCAGTACAAGGCTCAGTATGGCTGAAGCACATTCTTTTACCCACCTCTGTAGACAAGACACAAAATACCAAGGAAGATCAAGGCCTCATTTGTATTGTAGAGGTCAGGATGCCCAGGGAGGAAGAGACATGCAGTTCCTCTTCATAGATCTGCCCAGCAGGCAGAAATGTAGTGTGACACAAGCCGTGTCTGGCCAAAGGTGAGCAATGTGGTCCTGTTGTGGTTTAGCCCAGCTGGCAGCTAAGCTACCAGGGGCTGCTCCCTCGCTCCTCCCTGCATAGTGGCTGGAGAGGGAAAAAATGTAATAAAAGGCTTGAAGGTCGGGATAAGAACAGGGAGGGATCACCCGCCAACCATGGCCACAGGCCAATTTAATTTGTTACCAGTTACTTCAGAAAGGATAACAAGAAACAAAGCCAAATCTTAAAAACACCTTCCCCCGCTTCTCCCTTCTTCCTGGCTCTACCTCCTTCCCATGCAGTGGCAGAGGGGGATGAGGAATGGGGGTTGCAGGTCAGTTTGTCACATGCTGCTTCTGCCACTCCTTCCTCAAGGGGGAGGACTCTTTACACTCCTGCCCTGCTCCAACTTGGGATCTGTTCCCACAGGAGACAGTTCTCCACAGACTTCTCTGACGTGAGTCCTTCCTGCAGGATGCAATTCTCCTTACCTGTCTGATTGCTCCGGCATGGGCATTTTTGCTATAGAGTCACGGCTTCTTAGGGTTCAGCCAGCTGCTGCAGCGTGGAGTCCCTTCCCACAGACTGCAGATGCATCTCTGCTCCACCAACAATATCCAGCAGCAGCATGGGGTCCTTTCCCACAGGAGACAGTCCCCTATGAACTCCTTCCGGCGCAGGCATCTCTCCTCTGGTATGGGTCCTCCATGGCTGTGGTTGGATCTCTGCTCCACCGTTAATCTCCATGGGCAGCAGAGGAGCCGCTGCCATCTCACCAGGGGCTGCAGGGGAATCTCAGCTCCGGCACACCTCCTCCTGCTCCATCTTCACTGACCTGGGTGTCTGTGTAGTTGTTTCTCTCAGATCTCAGTACTCTCTCCTCTGCAGCTGCACTGGGCCCAACTGGCCCAACGATCCTTGGCTGTCCCAGCAGGATGAACTCCGCCCAGAGAGTGTCCCAGGAGCGGGGTGCTTCCGAGCTCTCCCGGCCACACTGCTGCAGCCATCTCCAGTTCAGTGGCAGCAGCTCAGTGCGGGCAGACACCCACTCGGTAGTCCCAGGGCCAGCCCCCCGCCTCCCCCTCTCTTCACTGCTGGTCCCACATGACATGGATTCCTTTGTCCTCTTCCTAAATATGGCATTCACAGAGGTGCTGATTGGCTCGGCCCTGGCCCGAGGCAGGTCTGACCTTGCCAGAGGCTGGTCCGACCGGTTTTGGAGCCAGAGAAGCTTCTTGCAGCTCCTTATAGAGCCTATCTCTGCAGCCCCTCCACTGCTATCAAAGCCTCACCACATAAGCCCGGCACAGGTCCTTCGCTCCATCCTGTCCTTCTGTCCCTGTGCTTGGAGCCCCGCTCTCAGGAGAAGGTTGCAAATAGGTTGACTCAAGCCTGTCATCATGTGTGAGTGGGACAGTCCAGCAGCAGCTAAATCCCCTCAAAGCATGAGGGCATCCTTTCCTCTGGCCTCAGAGGTTCCCATTTCCCATAACAGGGTGGTACATCGGCTGTGAAAGCATTTTGCAGTGAGCAGCACAGGATTGTTGGCAGATCTTCACAGTCAGGAGGGATGGTGGCACACCAACACAGTTAAGGTGCAGTAAGGATCAGTAAACTCCTAAATAAGGCTTGAATCAACATTTCTTGCTCTAAATGCTCTAAATGCTCTAAACCTTGTGGAGATTCTTTAGTGATACTGCTGTGGTGCTTTTTGCAGTGTATCCTAGGTTTTTGCTAATTCCATCTTCTTTATGAGGGTCTTGACGTGAGCAAAACACCTACTGACCAAATGAATCAGCATTGCATGGTTTGGCTCTTGGTTTATTTCAGGCAGCTAAACATGGGCACATGGGACTTTTTTTCAAATTTCTAGTTCCATTAAGGTGTAATGAACCTTGCCTGAGGGCGCTTTATGCAGATCACCTGAATCTTTTATAACTGCTATTTGCATATTTTATATAAAGAACCCTCAGTCTCAATGTGGCATTCCTCTAACTTCATCAAACAAATATGAAGATAATAAAAGGGAGGCATCAACTTCCGTGCAAGAACTAGTGAATTTCCCCACATGCAAACACACGAACACACACACATGAATCAGAGGGTTTTATTAGTTAATTTTAATTTATAATGGAATATATCTATGGGAATAGGTACCCAGGTTGCATTCCTGTTATATGAAGGATAGAAGTTTCTCTTAATATAATTTGATATCTGTGATTTAAAGACTATGTGAGTGCCCTTAATGAAATCACATAAAATGTTATATACACCATATTTGTAACCTTACATTTTAATCCAAAAATCTTTTTAGTGTTACAGAGATTTGGATCTATTTTAGTCTTTTATTACATAATTGCAATTGATTTTTGTCTTTAAATATGTTATCCATAACAGAAGTGTCTTCACTTTTACTGGAATATATAAAATAAATAGATATGAGTATTCAAATATAAATATAAAAATATAAATATGCCAAGAGGAATGCAGACTTGTTATGTGGTAAGAGCATCTCTAGTAATAATATTTTTTCATATTACACTTTGTTCTGTGTCCACAGATTTGAAATGAAGAGTTAAAATATTTACATCACTGCATCTAAAATCTGAAGTAGGAAGTAATGAACATAATCCATTCTGCTAATGAGATTCATGAGTTGCCATTCAGTGTAAATCAAAGTCAGTAAAAACTTAGTAAAAATAAGAAGACAGATTAAAATTGTGTCCAGCATTTAGCATAATAGTCAATAATCAGAATTGTATTTTGGATGAAAACTGCAGAGGGAGATTAATATTTTCAGAATGTTGAAATAATCAGATTTGATGTATTTGTAACAATATTTCAAAAAGTTTTAGTTATTTGATTTTTTAATTTCATTTTAAAATTATTTAAATGCATTATTAATGTCAAAATTGTAACTTTTTTTTTTTTTTTACTTTTGATTCATTAGCATATTCCCTCCCCACACTTCCATCTCTCAGCATTTCATTTTTATGAGGAATATTGAAATAGTCTCATTTGGAACAAAGCACAATTTTGAATCTTTGAAATCCACTTTGAAATGGCATTTTGATCCTCTGCAGAGCCATAATCTGTCATTAAGTAATGACCCCAAACTAAAAGACTTTGTCAATATTTCAGCTTGCAGATTTCACCCTATTTGTTGGCAGCACATTGTATAATACTTTGTAAATTGGAAGAGTTTATTAGCACGTTCATTAGCTGTTTGGACTATTGATATGATGATGAAGTTTTAACGTTTTTTGAGTTATGAATTATTGACATCAAACATGTTAAGCTTCAAAGTCTGCAGAGAAGAGAAGGCCCAAATAATCCACTCAGACTAATGAGGTATTACAAGTATTGTGCATTTCAAGCTGGCTTTCTGGGCAGCTGGAGCAAAACCGCCACCTCTGGCATGATGTTTTTGTGTTATTGAATTTTCCTGCAAAATTACTTTGTGATAAGTAATAGAAAAGATAAACAGAGTAGTGAGGGACAAACGGAATGCATATTGCTCTGAATTTGCATAAATTTCCAAAGAAATGCAATGTCCAGGGCTTTGTGCCTTGAGTTGAAGGTTTTCTGTACTGAGAGAACAGAGGAGGGGAGAAAGTAAGTACAAAGGCAGTCTGTTCACATTAGCTTTATTTTCCCGAACATTTCCTTGGATTGTTTCTGTGCTGGGGAAGAGAGTGAATATTACTTAGTATAATTTAACTGTTAGACCCTGTCTCTGCTCTGAGTGGGGTTAAATTAAATGGTTGCTGGAGGCCTGTCTGCAGCAATATTCCCTGCTTGGAGCTACACCAAGGTGGAACAAGTAGCTACACTGGGAAATGTAAGAACAAATTATCTAATGAAAACTTAACTTTTAAATGATATGAATAAGGAGAAAAAGAAATACCAAGAACGAAGTTTATTTTTATTGGCAGATTTGACAGCATGATGTCTCAGCTACGGTCTCCACAAGCTGGAATTGCATTAATTACCACTCTTTATTTTTGCCATTTCTGTTCGAGCTCGGCAGGTTCCTGCACCACACCATAAGGAGCTGCATATTCACATCACAAGCTGGAGCTCCATGTGTAATTCACTGACAGCAAATAAATCCAGAAGCAAACATAGCTCTGATCAAAATACAGAGGAGGGAAGAAGATGTGTATCTACACACTGTTCGTATGACATATACTACATAAGCACTGATACGATCCCTGGGAAAGGGCTGTCCAGCCACATATGTCGCATTCACACCACTCAACACAGAGGCACTAGATGCTTCCTGATACTAATGAAGGACTAAAGCCACTCAAAGCCCATCAGCACGGCTTTTAGTAACAAACCTTCTGAGCACATCCAAAGGACAGGGGTAGGTTATATTTTCATGCATCAACACAGCACACTGTTTTCATTCAGAAAGGCTTCAGGGAGTATAATTTATTTTAGATGATAATTGCTGGGTTTCTCTTCTTCCATAGAAAGGAAGTCAGCAAAGCAGATATTATTACTCCAATTTTAATTAGATATTTCTACACTCGCTAACTTTCAGGTTATTGTTTTTCCTCAGTAACTTTCTCAATCATCTCTGTTACTCTTCTGTTGAAATAGATGTAGATGTACTACAGCAGCCCGTTAAAAAAATAAATTATCATCTAAACTAGTAGTCCTTGCTACTAGTAGTTTATATTCTTAGTTCTATTTGAAAAAACTTTTTTTAAATTTGTGTATTTTGTTTAGAATGAAAATTACATAAATTGAACACAGCTTTAAGTAGAAAAGAATTTGTCAAAAACTTTTTGTCATAAGCTATTTGTGCAAGCAGAAATATGCTCATGCTCGTGGCAGCAGAAGATGATGCAATAATTCACCTGATTATCAGTAAAACTACTGATCTAAAATCTGAGTTTGATCAAAACGGAAGAATAAACACACCTCAGAAGGTCATGCTAAAAAATGCTTAATTTGAGAAAATTTGTGAGCAGTATAATCTGGTTTACATTTGCTAACACACTGGCTTAAATAGAAAAAAAAAAACCCGAACAACTGGACTCTTATCTTTTTCTAGAAAGAAAGACTATATAAGATGGTTCTACAATTTACTGAAGTAATTTCAGCTATGTGTATTATTTGCTTTGGACAATTCTGATGGGACTTAAGAAAATGGGGATGTTTTCCCAGGTCTGACGTGAGACAAAAAAATCAAGCTGAAAAGAAAAGGCACTCATTTCCAACTCAACTGTGCTCCCCTTTCAGAGCGCTTCTTGAATCAACATCTTCCACACCTTATTTAAAAAATACTGCAGCAAAGAAGAAACGCTGGTTGATTCCCACTTTTTGAGACAAAAGTTTACAATCTTTAGTGTAAAGCAAAGATTAGTCTATTTTACTTTTAAAGTAAGAATTGCACCAAAGATCAGCTATTGGAACTGTATGTAATGGTATCACATTTGGTGTTCTGCGTTAATATATTTTGAATACTTACACAGAAATTTAGTAATCATTTAGTAGTCAATTTAGTAACAATTTCAGCCTTATGCCCTATTACATTTAATAATTAAGGTGGTGCCAGTAACAGTCATTTTTAGTTTTAAGATCCTATTTTCAAGACTGCCTTCAGTAATATTTATTTGGAGAGGTCATACTATATCCACTCAGTGAGTAAATGTCACTGATCCATTAGAAATAAAAAATTAGAACAATCTCAGAGCAGTTTCTTAAAAATAATCTGTAATACAGACGAGAAGTTATGACTTTTGACATGATCCACAGAGAGAGAGAGACGAAAACCTTCAATTAATCAGAAGCCTTCAGTCATTCCACAGGCTCCTTGCGTAACTTTGGAGAGATGTCTTTTAAAATATTTTCCTCACATATTTTGCTCCATCCCTGGAGACGTTCAAGGCCAGGTTGGACGAGGCCCTGAGCAACCTGATCTAGTTGGAGATATCCCTGTTCCTTGCAGGGGGGCTGGACTAGATGACCTTTGAAGGTCCCTTCCAGCCCTAACCATTCTATGATTCTATGATTCTATGTCATTTAGCTGGATGAGAAAGGCCATACTCACCAGAAAACACAGCTATACTTGTAAAAATGCTATGGCAACAGACAAGTGCTTTTGTTGACATAGATTATGTCATTTAGGGAGGTACTTGAATTACTTCGGATGAAGAATACCCTGAAACATGAGATTTATCCCACATCTGAGTCTTCACATAGCATATTTCTATCCAGGGTGCAGTCTTCTAAGGAAAGTTGTTGATGACTCTGGTGCTGTCCTCCTGAACCATCGCCTTCTTCCTTCGGGATAGTGAAGATTTTCTTTCTCCACACTTTTTCCAGTCTGCAGTGGACTGCACTCCTTTTCTGCCAGCTTTCTGCAGCTAGTTTTCCTGGGTGCTAGCATCTGAACTTCCCAAGCTGTTGTACTGGATCACCTGCTTCCCTCTCTGCAGGTCTCCTGGATCTCTTCCCCAACCCCTTGCAGACCTGAATTAGTGACAGCTTCCCACCTGAGCACATTTCCTTTGTCTCAGTTTGAACTCATCCTGATCACTGCCTGATTTCAATCCATTACTAAATGTATTGTAATTTAAACTAGCTGTTCAGTAGAAGTTAATCATAAAATCAAAGGTGGTATTGCCTCATCATTTAGTAGAGGTAGATGGTTCTAACAAAAAAGTGTCTGTCTTTGTGGAAGAGCTTTATATGTTCAAAATCAAACAGGAAATACTCAGTGGATTAAGTAATAAGCAATAATTTTCACAGCTTACTATCAGAGTGCAGATGTCATCTGGACAGCTGTGATCTTTTTTTTGAACCACAAGGAAGAAACTGTGATATATTAGAGATGTTGAGGTTCTGTTACATGGCAGCTACGTTTTGTGTACATGCTGCAAGGGTAGTTGTTTCTAAACATGCCTTTTTTTTTTTTTCTGTAGTTTCCTATGCAGCCTTAGTGTCTCTTTAAGGCACTCGTGTGGGAATGAAATGTTTAGTGCTGAAGGATGACATCCAAAAATAGAAAAGAAATACTTCTGAACATAAGCAACCATCTGAAGTACAAAGCCTAATGATGAATATTAATATTAAAAATAGGAAATGGTGGTAGAAATGCTACTGAAGTATTCATTTCTAGTAACAGCTTATTTGTTCTGTCTCCAGTAAGGTAAGTGTCCTGGAGAAACTCTATGGAAAAATGTGAAATCGAAGGCAGTAAATTAAAGTTTCCCATTACCAGGTTTTAAAAGCTGTAGTGCATTACAGCAGAAAGTCTGGAGAATGCCTCCTTCTGGCTGCTCTCATGACAATTATTTAAAAAAATAAAAGTGATATCTGCAGAAGCTGACATCTCCCGGAATTTGCTCTGTCAAAGCTATACCAGCCGAAAACCCTATTAATAAACTTGGCATTTTTTGATCCAATTACTTATTTACAACCACTTTCATGGCTTGAAGGTGGCTCTTCCTAAATAATATGATGGCATTTCAGCCCATGTGTCCTCTTTCTGGAGGGATGGTATGTGGGCAGATGTTGGTGTTTCAGTTTACAAGGCGAAGGGTCATGGAATGTTTGAGTCTTGAATTAGGCCCAGGAACGAGCCCTGCGGCTGCTTGGGAAGAATATTCTCAGCTGAGAAGCAAAACATTCCATAGTCCTTAACCAACTCAAACATCAACATCTGACCTTCACACAGTGGCATGAATGAACGATTTAAAATCCAAGAATCGTACTGGTTTATATCCGAGTTCTCCAATGTGCCTGGCATTGTCACATGGTGACTCCATAATTTTAAGTTACGTGTTGTACCAGGGACATTGTGTTCACCTAACAAGAAAGGGAAAAATAAGTTTTTCAATGAGTCATCATTCCTTTTATATAGCAAATATATAAATGGCTACAAAGTTTTGGGTCAAAGAAATTAATATCAATTTTATAGAATCATAAAATCATAGAATGGTTTGGGTTGGAAGGGACCTCAAAGATCATCTAGTTCCAACCCCCCTGCCATGGGCAGGGACACTCTCCACTACACCAGGCTGCCCAAAGCCTCATCCAACCTGGCCTTGAACACTTCCAGGGATGGGGCATCCACAACTTCTCTGGGCAACCTGTTCCAGTGCCTCACCACCCTCTAAGTGAAAAATTTCTTCCTTATAACTATATAAAAATCTCCCCTCTTTCAGTTTAAAGCCATTGCCCCTAGTCCTATCACTACATACCCTTGTAAAAAGTCCCTCTCCAGCTTTCCTGTAGGCCTCCTTTAAGTACTGGAAGGCTGCAATAAGATCGCCCCGGAGCCTTCTCTTCTCCAGGCTGAACAGCCCCCACTCTCTCAGCCTGTCTTCATAGGAGAGGTGCTCCAGCCCTTGGATCATCTTCGTGGCCCTCCTCTGGACTTGCTTCAACAGCTCCACATCCTTCTTGTGTTGGGGACTGCAGAGTTGATATTATATTTATTATTATTTATTATTATTTATTTTATAATAGATGAAAATTAGAAGTTTGTCTTGTCAAGCTGTGAAGCTTGTCAAGCTTCAGAGTAACTACTTCAAAACATGAATTAAACTAAGACCTATTTTAATTAAGGTTTAAGTTACAAATAAGGTATGAAGTGTTAAAATTAGGCACGTCACACTTTTTCTTTTTTACAAATATAATTGTTGAAGTTTTTATAAAGGTTTATATTAATTCCATTATGCAAAACAACTCTAAATCTATAAAAATGCATACTACAGATCTGAATAACCATCTATCCAAAACACATTTTAACATATTATTGAGCCTTCTCCTGCTGTCTTTCATAACTCTGCTGTGGCCCACATGGAAAGAATTTGTGGGCTAAACTCATCTTCTGGATGACGTACTAAGAGTCTTCCTACCTCATTTAGACATGCCTAAATCTAAGCAAATCAACGTCAGCCTCCCTTGTAGTCCCCAAGATCCCCAGGAGGAATTAATATGATTCTAAAGGAAATAGAGTATCTAAAATATGTACGTGGAATTTCCCTCTTGTCGTGGTTTTTGGACTGAGGGTCGAGACAAGAACCGAGAGGGAGCACCCACCAACCATGGTCCCGGGCAAAACATGACTCAGGCTCTCTTCATAAAACAAAACAATTTATTAACAGTTACTTAACAGGAGACATAAGGGAACGAAACCAGTTACTTGAGAGGAGAAAAGAGAAAACAAGGCCAGATCTTAAAACAACACCTCCCCACCCCCTATTTCCTTTCGTTCCTGGCTCAACCTCCCCCCTGGCGGCGCAGGGGGACAGGGAATGGGGGAGTGCAGGTCAGTTCATCCATGTTGTTCACTGCCGCTCCTTTCTTAAAGGAGGAGGAGTCTTTACATCATTTTTCCCTTGCTTCGGTGGATCCCCTACTCATGAAGAAAAAATCCCCAAACTTTTCCAACGTGAGTCCTGCCCGCAGGATTGCAATCCTTCCCCATGGATTGTACCAGTTCGGGCTTTACCAGTCTCGGCCTCTTAGGGAGCTGCTGCCACTCGCGTCGGCGTGGGTCGTCCCACGGTCTCCAGATGCCTCCACGACCTCGTCGTGCATTCCATGCCCCATTGTTAACAGTACCTGGTCGCGCATCCCCTGCTCCACGACCTCTCCTGGGCTCAGGCATCTCTTTTCCGACGTGGGTTTCTCCACGGGCCACGAGTGGGTTTCTGCTCCGCCGAGTACACCTTGGCTGCAGGGGGGCCGCCTGCCATCTCACACCGATTGCAAGGGAAACCTCAGCTCCAGTACACCTCCTCCTGCTCCATCTTGACTGACCCGGTCGTTGTGGTTGTTTTCTCTTAGATCTTAATCCCCTCTAGAGGAGCTCGGCCCGGCGGGCACCCCGGGAGCGAGGCGCTTCCCAAGCCCCCCATGCGGCTCCCCCGGCGCCATCTTGAGCACATGGCGCCGGCCCGGGCCCGGGCAGCCGCCCGGCCGGGAGCCGGGAGCGAGGGCAGCGCCCTCCTGCTCTCTCCTCGCTCCTGAGCAAAAAGCCCTTTCCCGCCCCTTTGTCCCAACTTAAATAGGGCAATTCGCAGAGGCGCCAATTTGGCTCAACCTCCCCCGGGAGGGGATGGGACTCAGATCTGGTGGCACAGGGAGCAAATCCCCTCCCCTGCCACCAGAACACCCCCCCCATCAAACTATCACACCTCTGTAGCAGCCTGTTTCACTACGCTGAGTGTAAAGGAGGACTCCCCTTAGTTAATCCACTAAATTTAACTAATCCTACTGTAGACAACTAAATTTAGACAACTAAACTTAGGTGGGAGGAATTCCTCCACAACAGTTTACGTGCCTGTTAGAAAGGATGATCTCACTTTTGTGGGCAAAGATGAAACTGGCTGTTTGTCTTGGTGAGAGTGAAGGCATAGCATCAGGACATGGGGAAGCTTTCACAATTGCCCCATACTGTGTCTGTTTTGAGAAGATACTGCAGACAGGTATTAGTCACTCCAGTATGTTCCTCATGCAATTAACTTTAAAACTGCTTGATAGTCAATTCATTGCCATCTTGTCATAATTAGATTATTTTCTTTGCCTGCATCTTCTCACTCAGGGTGAAATAGTTTGTTATACTCTTGAACTGCATGGCACTGGGTACTTGCAGGGTGAATTAATGGCCAGGGAGCAAGAAAAGGATAGAAAAGTCTCTGTTCTTTTTGCAAGTATATTTCTGGCATAGTATGTGATACTGGGCATTTATAGTTCTATTTCCTTTTTCACACATCATTCCAAAGGAACTTTTGTGACAACTACCATGATGGCTTTTTATTTCAGATATTAGCTTCTAGATGTTCCAGTTAGACAAATTATGTATTTACATAAGTAATGAGGAATTTTTTATTTGTCAGCTAGACCACTGTGGAAGGTGTAGTTCAGAACATCTTATTTTAGCTACATTTTTTCTTGATTTACAAGCTCAGGATAGAGGAGTTAGAAATATTCACCAGTTGGCTCAGAAAAGCTTAGAATTTTGCACTTGGCAACTGATTGGTTTGAGATGGAGAGTGATCGTCTTGCATGAATGGTAATTATTTCTAGTGCATTAACTTGATGCAAGGTGACAGCCTTTTCCTTTTAATGCTATATTGCAAGTTTGATGGAATAGTCCGTGGAGTTTCATTATTCTGCACATGTCCAACTTTTAAAAAAGTCATAACTGGATCCACTTAAAGGTTGTTTAAGCAGCAGGAAACATCTCACATCCCCTTTACCTGGCAACCTACCAGACTGCTTGACATCTCTTTCTCCATCCTTCAACTATGCAAGTAGAAGATTCAAGTCATGTGAATGTGTTTCCAGAGGAAATATCCATGCTGAAGATGTATTTGATCCTTGTAATCCCTGTAATTTAGAATACTGCCATTTCTACTGAACCAAACGTTAAAAAAGAACAAACCTTTCTCATGTGAGGCACTTTTTTTAGATTTCTTTTAGTAATAATCAGAAATAGTATCACAATACAATGTAGCTCCATTTAGGCATTTGCAGATGGTGTGTGGAGAACATTATCTTAAGAAAAAGAATATACAAAGCATCTTTATTCAGACAATGTAGCAGTAACAACTAAGGAGATTTGTTTCTAAAAAGGCCACACGGTAATTAATTCATCAACTCTTATAGTTTTCTGGATGACAAAGTTGATTCTGATCTGCAAATTAACGTAAGGAATTGGAAATCCCTCAATTACTGTTTCAAGGACACTTTTCCAGAGATCTTTCAAACATAAAATAGTTTTGCCTTGTCTTACCATCTGAAGCAATATTTCACTACCAAGGTTGATTTGCAGAATTTGTGAAGAGCAGTTAAAAAAGCCAGTGAATCTTTCTTAGTATTCTGCCCATGTTGGTCCACTATATATAACTGTTTTACAAAACTAAAAAAAAACAGGCTCAGAGGTTTGTTTACAATCAAGAAAGGAAAGAAAAAGAAGTAGAGGTAGCCATAGACAAATTACTCTTGACTTGTTCTGGAGGTCAGTACGAATCATGGATAGAGTTTAAGAACTATAATTTTAAAAGCCTGTAGTGTCATACAAAATAAAATGTCTTTTCCTTGTTTAATGATTATATTCTGCTTACTTGATTTGTACTGTAGAATGCATATAAAGCATAAATCCAAATTCTTTTCAATGCATCTTCAGAATCAGGATTACACACACGCTGGCAGGGCAATATTTTGCTATGGCCAGTTGTATCCAAAGAGTTTATAGGGCAAAAATTACTTTATAATTTTCAATTCATTTTGTCTATTTGTAGATCGTGTCATAAATTTGAACATATTCTGATTACAGTCCTGCTGTAATTCTAACATCGTGCTTGGCAAAAGGCATGTCTTGAAATCCTCTCCTGCCTGAAGGTTTATATTTTATCTCCTGACTTTTTAGTAATAGCCAGTCCTGAATGCAGAAATGAACATTGACTCATCCAGCCAAGTGCTGTAAGCACAGGTCTTTGCCATGATGATCTTGTCCCTTCTAACTAGTCTACTCAAGTTTGAATCTCTTCGTCAGTGACAAAATTCAGAAAGAATACTGAAAAACATGATCCTTCAGAACAACATTGTGATTAGGAGATATGAGTATAAACCATCTCAGGATAATTCTTTCAAAATTTGTCCCAGTGCTCTGAACACTGAACCATTTTGTAAAAATAAGAATCACATGTCTTTCTGGTTTGAAAGCAGTGATCCCAGATAATTTTCCTGAAAAACAGATTATACTGTCTTACCTTTAAGAGAAAGACTGAGTCTTACCCGAAGACAAATCATTTCCTCTAGTTCTGTGAATGGGAGGGCAAATATGTTCCCATAAGGAAATGGGGTTTAAATCATAGAGTCATAGTATGGTTTGGATTGGAAGGGACATTTAAAGGTCATCTAGTCCAACTCTCCTGCAGTAAGCAGGGACATCTTCAGCTAGATCAGGTTACTCAGAGCCCCATGCAATCTGACCTTGAATGTTTTCAGGGATGAGGCATCTATAACCTCTCTGGGCAACCTGTTCCAGTGTTTCACCACTCTCATCATAAAAAATTTCTTTTTTATATCTAATCTGAATCTATCTTCTTTTAGTTTAAAACCCTTGCCCCTTATCCTATGGCTACAGGCCCTATTAAAAAGTCTGTCCCCATCTTTCTTATAAGCCCCCTTTAAGTATTGAAAGGCTGCAATAATGTCTCCCCAGAGCCTTCTCTGCTCCAGGCTAAACAGCCTCAAATGTCTCAGTCTTTCCTCATAGAAGATGTTCCATCCCTCTGATAATTTTCATAGCCGTCCTCTAGACCTCTGTTATGGTTTGAAGTGGGGGGGGAGGTCCGGGTGGCAGAAGCTGCCCATCAGACCGGACTCCCGTCCCCCTCGGGGCTTGAGCCAATCGGCGCCTCTGCGAATTGCCCTATTTACGTCGGACAAAGGAACCGGAAAGGTGTGTGCCGGTGCCCAGGAGCAAGGAGACGGGAGGGGGGCACGGCCCCCGCTCCCGGCTCCCGGCCGGGCCGGCGGCCTGGGCCGGGCCGGGCCCGCTCCGCTCCGCTCCGTCGAGGATGGCGGCGGCGGAGCCGCTTGGGGAACTCGGGGAGAGCCCCGCTGCCGGAGCGCCCACCGGGCCGAGTTCACCCAGACAGGACTGAAATCTCAGAGAAACGGCCACACAGATAAGAGGTCAGTGAAGATGGAACGGAACAACGTGTGCCGTGGCTGAGTCCCCCTTGCCAGCAGCCCCTTTCTAACAGTCCTCGGTGGAGCAAGCAGAGACCCACTCGGAACCAGTGGATGACCCACGTCGGGAAGAGATGCCTAAGCCTGAGACTATTGTGAATCATGGGCACAGGTAGAGACACATTTTACGCATTTTACGCATTTTACGCATTCAGAGTCTGTACGGAGACGCATTTAAGGTCGACATAACGACCCACGCCGGAGCACATTTAAAGTTTATTGATGACCCACGCCAGAGCGAGTGGCTGCGGCTCCTTAAAAGCCCAGGACTGGTAAAGCCCGCACTTGGGGCAAATCCGATGGGGTAAGGATTTGCCCCCCAGCGGGCAGGATTCACGCTTTCGCCGTGAGTAGGGGATCCACTGGAGCAAGGGACAATGGTGTAAGGACTCCTTTTCCTTTAAGAGAAGCGGCAGTAACAACTTGGAATGAACTGACCTGCACTCCCCCATTCCCTGCCCCCCTGCGCCGCTGGGGGGAGGAGGTAGAGCCGGGAAGAAGAGGCAAAGAAGGGGGGAGTGGTGTTGTTTTTAAGACCTGGCCTTGTTTTCTCGTTATTCTCTTAAGTAACCGTTTTTGTGTGCTTTTCTCTTTCTAGGTAGCTGTTAATAAATAGTTTTGCATTAAGAAAAACCCTCTTTTGCCCGGGACCGTGGTTGGTGGGTGCTCCTCTGTTCCTGTCTCGATCCTCAGCTCTTTTATTACATTTTTCTCTCCTCTCCGTTTTACTGGACTGGGAGAGCTGCGTGGGTTTGGTTGACGGACTCAGCCTAACCCACGACAGCCCCCTTTAAGTATTGAAAGGCTGCAATAATGTCTCCCCAGAGCCTTCTCTGCTCCAGGCTAAACAGCCTCAAATGTCTCAGTCTTTCCTCATAGAAGATGTTCCATCCCTCTGATAATTTTCATAGCCGTCCTCTAGACCCGCTTCAACAGGTCCATGTCTGTCCTGTGCTGAGGACTTCAGATCTGCATGCAGTACTCCAGGTGAAGTCTCACCACAGTGGAGTAGAGGGGCAGAATCTCTTCCCTCGACCTGCTGGGCACATTTCATTTTCTGCAGCCTAAGATGCCATTGGCTTTCTGGACTGTGAGTGGACATTGCTGGCTCACATCTAGCTTTTCATGCACGAGTACCCCCAACTACTTCTTGACAAGGCTGCTCTCAATCCCTTCATCCCCCAGGCTATGTTGATACCGGGGGTTGCCCTGACCCAGGTGCAGGACCTTGCACTTGGTCTTATTGAACCTCATAAGGTCCACATGGGCCCACTTCTCAAGCTTGTCCAGGTCCCTCTGAATGGCATCACATCTCTCAGGCACGTCAACTGCATCACTCAGCTTGGTGTCATCTGCAAATTTGCTGAGGGTGCACTCGATGTCATTGATAAATATATTAAGCAATACTGGTCTGAGTATGGACCCATGAGGGACATCATTAGTCACTGATCTCCATCTGGACATTGGGCTATTGACCACTACCCTCTGGATACAACCATCTGGCCAATTCCTCATCCACCAAACAGTCCACCCATCAAATCCATATCTCTCCAATTTAGAGAGAAAGATGTTGTGGGGGACAGTGTCAAAGGCCTTACAGAAGTCCAAATACATGATGTCTGTAGCTCTTCCCTCATCCACTGATGTATTCACTCCATCATAGAAGGTCACTAGGTTGGCCAGGCAAGACTCCCTTGGTGAAGCCATGCTGGCTGTCTCAAATCACCTCCTTGTTCTCCATGTGCCTTAGCATAGCTTCTAGGAGGATTTGTTCCATGATCTTCCTAGGCACAGAGCTGAGGCTGACAGGTTGGTAGTTCCCAGGGTCCTCCTTTCTACCCTTTTTAAAAATGAGTGCAATGTTTTTCTTTGTCCAGTCACCAAGGACTTCACCTGACTGCCACTTCTCAAATATCATAGAGAGTGGCTTGGCAACTACATCAGCCAATTCCCTTAGGACTCTGGGATGCATCTCGTCAGGTACCATAGACTTATGTATGTTCAGGTTCCTCAGGTGGTCTCAGATCTGATCTTCTCTTACAGTGGGAGGGACTTTGCTCCCCTAGTCCCTGCCTGGAGGTCCATGCACTTGAGGGATGTGGGAAGAGAGCTTGCCAGTGAAGACTGAGGCAAAAAAGTTGCTGAGTACCTCAGCCTTCTCCTCATCTGTTGTTTCCAGTTTGCCAGTCTTGTTCATCAGGAGCGACATGCTTTCTTTGACCTTCCTTTTCTGGCTGACATACTGACAGAAGCTCTTCGTATTATTCTTTGCATCTCTTGTCATGTTCAGTTCCAGCTGCACCTTGGCCTTTTTTACCCCATCCCTACACAACTGAGAAACATCCCTATACTCTTTCCAGGGTACCTGTCTCTGCTTCCACTGCCTGTGCATTTCCTTCTTGCCCCCTAGTTTGATCAGCAGGTCTTGTCTCATCCATGCTGGTCTTTTGCCTTTCTTTCCTGATTTCTTATGCGTAGGGATTGAGAGCTCTTGTACTCTATGGAAAGTGTCCTTAAAGATCTGCCAGCTCTGTTCTGCTCCCTTGTCCCTGGGGGCGGTTTCCCAGAGAGTCCCATTGACGAACTCCTTGAACAGCTGGAAGTTTGCTTTCCTAAAGTTCAAGGTCCTGACTTTACTCTTTGCCTGACTCATATCCCTCAGCACTATGAACTCCAGAAGCGCGTGATCACTGCAGCCCAGGCTGCACCCAATCTTGTTGTCTCTGATTAGCTCATTTGCGTTGGTGACAAACAGGTTCAGTTTTGCATCCCCTCTGGTAGAGCCGTCTGTTACCTGGCTTAAGAAGTTACCCTCAATGCACTCCAGGAGTCTCCTGGGTTGCCTACAGCTCACTGTGCTACTTTTCCAGCAGGTGTTGGAGTGGTTGAAGTTCCCCAGCAGGACAAGCGCCTGCGAGCGTGATGCCTCCTGCTGCTGGAGTAAAAAGGCTTTGTCAACAGGCTCCACTTGATCGGGCAGCCAGCAGTAAACACTGACTACAAGGTTGCCTTTGCTGCCACATTCTCTAATTCTTATCCACAAATTTTCAGCCTGCTCATGGCTGTTCCTTGGAGACAGCCCTTCACGCTATCCATTTCTTAATGTAGAGGGCAATGCCTCTGCCCCTTCTTTCTCACTTTTGCCTTCTGAACAGCCTGTAGCCATCAACAGCCACACTCCAGTCATGGTATTCATCCCACCAAGTTTTAGTAATGGCAACTAGGTCATAGCTTTCTAGCAGCACAGTGGCTTCCAACTCCTCCTGTTTGTTCCCCTGCTGCATGCATTGGTGCAGAGGCACTTCAGCTGCGCTGTCAGCCCTGACACTCTTTTAGAGGAGCACCCCTTAATTCCACTGATGTATTTCATTAGTATTCCCCTGTTGGCTCTTATTATCTCAGGAGCCCCTGGCTCATCTCCGTAAGACTTCAGGTGTGTTCCAGCGTACCCAGCATGTCTCAGAGCAACAGGCTGAGGGCTCTCGCGAGCACCCCATCCCTCTAACCTTGGCGTGTTGTCCCATGGCTTGTCACAGGCAGGCCTGATATTATCTTCCTCCCCCTTCAAATCTAGTTTAAAACTCTGTCAGTTAGCCCTGCTAGCTCACGAGCAAAAAGACCCTCTTTCCTCTTTGATAAAGACGATCATCTGACACCAGCAAACCTGGTACCATGTAGACCATCCCATTATCAAAAAACCCCAAATTCTGGTGGTGCCACAAGCCATGGAGCCATGTATTAATAGACTGGGCGTGTCTGTTTCTTGCAGTATTGTTGCCTGCAACAGGAAGGATAGAGGATAAAATTACCTGTGCTTCTGATTCCCTTATAAGCCATCCCAAGGCCCTGAAGTTTCTTTTCATTGATCTTGGACTGCATGGTGTGGCTTCGTTGCCATTCACATGGAAGAGCAGTAATGGATTATAGTCCAAGGGATGTACCAGGCTAGGAAGTTTCCTATCGATGTCCTTAACCTGGGCTCCAGGGAGGCAGCAGACTTCTCTAAGAGGAGGGTCTGTTTGGCATATTGGACCCTCTGTTCCCCTTAGAAGAGAGTCATCTACAATTCTAACCCATCTTTTCTTCCTTTGGAATCTGAGCAGATCATCCACTTGGTCACACCTCACACAGCTGTTCTCACCACTGCCATCCCTTACCAGCGAAAGGCTCTGGCACTCCCTGCAGCCTGAGATCTGGATGGTTGCATGTTTTGTGAAGCTCTGTCTGGGTTGCTACATCAGTTCTGGCAAGTGCAGAGGGCATAGCTTTCTGCTGGGTGGATACTATTGTTCAGCTCTTTCTGGGAGGTTGATGGCCACCCATTGAACTCACCTTTTGAGCTGGTAGGGAGATGACGCCCTTCCCGCATACCCTTCCATGCATGTGCTCTCCTTGGCTATATCTTTTTGAAGTGCTGTCACTTTGAGACCCCATCCTGAAGAATTTAAAAGTGTAAACACATAGAGTAAGAACCTATTCATGCACTAAAGATCACGCTGTCATATAGGTAACTGAACCCTTCCCTTGATCAAGCTAACTGCTGTTAAAAAAAATAACCAACTCCATTTACCAGCCACCAGAACCCTTGAAAATAACTGCAATACTCTCAAGTACCAATGAGCCAGGGGGAACATTCTCAGATATTTAATGATCAGAGCAATTTATGTCAGCACTAGTTTCAACTCTGAAAACAATAGATTCAGTTATTGTAGCTGCATCTATGTTAGTCTGGTATCATATCAGCGGAGTACCCTCTAAGTGAATCTCCTGATTTTCCTCCTCCTACCACTCTTTGTTTGGCATTGCAGAGCAGCCTGGAGCATGTGGACTATGTTCCTCCACAGGACCGAAAGCCAGAGCATGCACTCCAGGAGCATGCCTACCAAACTCCAGCTGCTAACACTCAGCCTGCAGGACCAGAATAGAGCTCATCTGAGGTAAATCTCCCAAAATGCAGGGCTCTCAGCAATTTTTGTGTCACTCCAGAGATCTGCTCCTATTGCACTGTGATATTTGCTGAGGCAGATGGAGTCTTAGAGTGCATATTCCTCTAGGCATCACAGCAAGAAGAAATAATGCTCAAGATCCAGTGCACTGTCATGACCCACTGAGGGCTTGCAGATGCTTTTAAGGAGCACAAAGCAAGTCTCAATGAGCAAACTGGTACCTTCCTTGTGCCTTGGTTCTGTCACACACAGATCTGCAGTAGCAGGTGGTTTTCTGAATATAGCTGAGACAGTGAGGCTCTTGTCATGGCAGGCACAGGTACACATGCTCCTGCATCCTCTTTGGTGGTTGCTCTTGATCTGACTTGCTTTGCACAGTTAAAATTAATGTTGCAGTGTTTAGCTATTTTAGCAGTCACTCAGCTGCTTTCATCAAATGAGACTGGACTTGTAGAGTAGAAGTAGAGCTGGTAACCAGCCAATTTGATTCTTCACTTCTACCTTCTCACCTGACACAAACTGAATTTTGGCAGATAAGCTGCTAATGGGTTCTCAAGAAGGCTGACTTGTTTTCCTTTACACTTGCTATTTTTGGTTTAGTCTGGTTTTGAGTTGGTTTTTTTTTTTTTTGAGGAGAGGTGTGGATGAAATGAAAAGTTGATTGAAGAAGTGTGAAGGTAAAGGTAAGGAGAAAGACTCTTGCTTCAGAGGTGGCACATGATACTGAAGTCGTCTTATGCTGTCACCCTTGAAAATACAACAGCAACAAGTTGTGAATGCACTAGAAAGCTTTCCCATTGTCACCTAGCAAAAGGCAGACATATAGCCAGTATACTCCAAATTTTTCTAGTTAATAGATGTCATAGATGAAAACAACTTTGATGAATGGTTGTCAATAAGCAGGCTGTTAGTAAAATTTACTTATGTAGGTCAATGTGAGTATAATTAGAAGTAATGGGGTGAAAGTTAGCAAAGTAAAATATCAGCTAAATATCTGGAAAGCATTTTGAATAGTGAAGTGTGCTGGACTGTTACACTTTCTCTTCTAGTGTTGAAATGCTTGCATATGTATTCATCATTTATATTCTGTGCTGTTTTGCCTTTCTAATGTGATATGATAATCATGTATCTATGAAAATTATTGGGAAATCTTGACGCCTCTGATTTAATCCTAGCAGTATATCTCTTAGTGGGGCAAACAGTGAGCCAAATGTCATAGATCAGAAGTAACCAGATGGCAGCCCAGGCTGGCTCCGATGTCTGCTCAAATGGGGAGTAACAGGGTACCAAACTGTGGGATGATGACACCCTGTTGCGTGCTAGCACTTTGTGTTAAGGTAGAAAACTTTAATTACCCCAAAAGTGGAACAGTGCCTGCTCGTATGTGCCAAGTGATGGCTGCTGATGTATTATCTCTTAATTTGTCTCATCAGATATGGATTTAACAGGAAGCATTCTTGACTTCACTATTAGTAGCAACAAGTGCATGGCAAACTCTAGAACATGCAGTGAGGTGTAACTGCACAGGCATCTCCTATCCACCCCAGTATGGTGCCAGCGTCTTCGAATTCTCAGTCTTGGCTGACCTTCTGACACCATGGGAGAAGAGACATGCTCCTTTCCATCCCTCTGACCCAGTGTGTGTCTTTTTGTAGACTGCACAGCCAGGGAGCAGTTTGACAGTAAAACCCCTGGTGTTGCAGCTGCTTTGCTGCACATTGTGTGCATTCCTCCTCCCCAGCAGACATCTAAACTTAGTGTACTCCTTAGCTCTTCCAAATAAGTAACCTGCTGCAGAGGCAGCCAGTGTCCTACCTGTCATGACTTTCACCTGACTCAGTTCAGGCGAACTCTCTCTTCTTTCCCTACTGATGTTTTGTGTCCAGCTGCTATTAATTAGATGTGACCATGGGCAGCCACAGGGAATCTGTGAGCTTGAGCTTGCACTGCTGATCTGAGACACAGGATGGCTTACCAGCATCACTGGTTCTTGGGCAGAGCCACACTCTGGATGTATGTGGGGCAGAACATGCCTTGCCTGTCACTGAAGAAGGGCATGGGTCTTACACTGTCTTTGTGTCATAACTATTAGTTCCCTGTGGGCATCTCTAATACCCTAATGTGTCATCTTATGCCCCTACACACCAATATTCAGGGAAATGAATTCTGCTTAGCATATGGGATTTGCCTCCAGACCCACATAGGGTGTACATTCAGGTTATCCATAAGTAAACTAGGTGAAAGTCTGGCCTAGAAAGTATTGCAGCTGGCTGGCGTGTAGATATTCTAAGGTGAGCTGAATCACTTTGCAAGTGCTGCAAATCCTACTGACTCAAGCTGTGACAAAGTTGCCTAGAGGTAGGTGTCTAGTGACATCTCAGATGGCATCCTGCTTGCCTTCTACCTGTGGACAAAGAAGGGTGTACTTTTTTTGGCCAGTCCCCAGCGATGTCTCAGACACACAGGGTATCTTAAAGGTCATTTGGCTGTTCAGAAAATCTGATCCCATCCTGGCTATCCACTGACAACTGAGGGAGTTTAGGGACTTACCTCAAATGTCGATGTCTACATTTAGACATTTAACGTAGGTGTCTTAACCCTGAACTAAATCCCACCCACAGTTTTATCCTGCAAAAAGAAGTAGTCTAAGGACATGAGATTGCCTGAAGCAAAATGCCAAGAATTTGCCAGTAAATTATTTTCAAATATATGCAACACTTTGACACAGCTCTCATCCGAACGGTTGCTTTTCAGAAATAAATATGAGTACCCTTTTAGGGTCCCTTGCCACTAGGTGTGATTCTCAATTCTACGTGATGTACCGTATTCACATGGACATATTCTGTTGCTTGATCCACTGCCCACTTGTTGTTGTTGGTTTGTTACAATTTCTTTTGTGCCCCAGTCCTGTCTGTTGCTAAGCCACTGCTAAAAATGGTGAACATTTTTTACTCTTACTGATCTCTACAATATGCAGGATCAAGATATCCTCGTTCAGTCAAACTGAATAATTGTTTCTGAGAAGAAGAGGGTTTTATTACCAGCTGTTTTCTCTACCTTGAGGTTGACCTTACATTTTCAGACAATTAGCTTGATGAAGTTCTTTCTGACATGCCACTGTGCAATGAGTAGTGAAACTACTCAGCAAAGACTATGTCTAAATTATACTAGCCTTGAATTAGTCCCACTTGTCTCACTATCTAAGCAACTGGGTATGATTAGCCTAGAAACAGTTCGACCTCTGAAAAACAAAGTTGCTCATTTTTACCATGAGAATGGTTCCTGCGAACGACATTAAAACCTCTTCCAGTATTTCTTTACTCAATCAGAGTTGAGTAAGCACTCAAGCAGAGCGCATACCAATAGCAATTTTATTTTCCCCCTTATTCCAAGCAGTGAGTGTAGAGGACTGAGGGATGTGTGCTTTGGTAACATGCTATCCCAGGCATCTGGTAGCATTAAATTTTTGCTTCTGTAAAAAAATCACTGAATATTTTGATTCTCAATCTTCCCCAAAGGGAAGCTTCTTTCCTTTCACAAACCTTCATTTTAAATGGAGTGATATGAAGTTATTTGTCCACTTCTCTCCTCAGTGCTCTGCTAAAACAATATCAACTGTTTTTATGTTCAATGATGTTATGTTAACAGTTCCTGATTATTTATCAAGAGCTATTGCATGTCTGGAACTGTAGCTCTTGATGGAAAGAATGTCACTACATAATTTTAGACTCCCTTGAATAGAAACCACTGGTGTTGGCCAGAACATTGGGGCACTAACCCACTTTAGCAGCGTGCAGTGTTCAGCATAGCTGGCTGTGGCTGGCCTGGTGGTGATGTGTGTCATGTGTGTCCCTGCACAGCCCAGCCCAGCCCAATGGAGATCCCTGCTGAGGACACCGGTTCAGTTGTAGGGAAGGAATGGCTGGAGGGCATGTTGCTACCATGAGATGTGCTAACTGCTTTCAGGGAAGATGTCACTGTCAGGTCACAGTAGTCTGTTCCTCATTTAGTTAGTGTACCCCCTGCACATGGAATTTCTAACAGAGTCGTTGTTTTTTCAGCATTTTCTTTTCAGTTTCATTTGTGCCTTGCTGTTCTCCCTATGCATGCTGGATACTTGTTTTTCTTTCATCAGGTCCTGAAATGTTCACTCTTATCAATGTTGTAGACAATTTTCTCTCTTGCTTTGCCTCTTTTTTATTCTACCAAGTTTTCCTGGAAAATAAAATTCATCTTGGCCTAGATCTTGGTCTTCTGTCTTGCACTTGCGTGGAACCTGAAACCAATTTATTTTGTGTTGATCTCCTACATTCCCAAATCTATGTGTAAACACTTTGAGATGTGTTTTGATTTTATAAAATACAATGTTCTGAGAGCCTGTGTTGACTTGAATGTTATTTTTTAAAAATTGTGTCAAAAGGTGTTTAAATCAATGTTTAGATCCATGGTGTTTTGGAACAATGTGCTGATTATTCAAAACATTGGCCTGATCTATTAGCATGGCAATCTAATAAGTAAGAAGATGAAATATAAAATGCTGCAGCTATTAGATGGTATCTAAATATACATTGTATTTACAAACTCATTGTTTTTTATAGCTACACCAAACTGTTCTCATTCATATTAGTAATACTTTGTTCCTTGCTCACAAAAATAAGTTTAATTTCATTATCAAAGTAGCATTATTTCATTTTCTTCCTATTCCCTGCTGTCAGAAAGAAAGCTGAATTCCTTCTAAAAGGGAAAATGACAATGCAGGCAATCTATCTATTTCCACCAAAGATAGCTTTAACCTTTCATTTAAGATGAATCCCAGAGTCACTCAAAAAAACAGTCAAAGAGCCTAAGATTTTATTGTTTTCTACAAATGCATCATGAAGGTATATCTTGGGGAGTTAGAAAAGTTATTCTATAAGCGGGTGCTAGAACAACAAAAATATGAGTATGAATTGTCTATGAGTAATTGTGATAGTTTGATGTTTGGGGGGTGTTCTGGTGGCAGGGGAGGGGATTTGCTCCCTGTGCCACCAGATCCGAGTCCCATCCCCCTCGGGGGGTTGAGCCAAATTGGCGCCTCTGCGAATTGCCCTATTTAAGTTGAGACAAAGGGGCGGGAAAGGTCTTTTGCTCAGGAATGAGGAGAGGGGAGGAGGGCGCTGCCCCCGCTCCCGGCTCCCGGCCGGGCGGCCGCTCGGGCCCGGGCCGGCGCCACGTGCTCAAGATGGCGCCAGGGAGCCGCATGGGGGGCTCGGGAAGTACCACGGTCCCGGGGTGCCCGCCGGGCCGAGCTCCTCCAGAGAGGATTAAGATCTAAGAGAAAACAACCACAACGACCGGGTCAGTCAAGATGGAGCAGGAGGAGGTGTACTGGAGCTGAGGTTTCCCTTGCAAATCGGTGTGAAGATGGCAGGCGGCCCCCCTGCAGCCAGGGTGCACTCGGCGGAGCAGCGACCCACTCGTGGCCCGTGGAGAAACCCGCGTCGGGGAAGAGATGCCTGAGCCCAGGAGAGGTCGTGGAGCAGGGGATGCACGACCAGGTACTGTTAATAATGGGCATGGAATGCACGACGAGGTCGTGGAGGCATCTGGAATCCGTGGGACGGCCCACGCTGACACGAGTGGCAGCAGCTCCCTAAGAGGCCGAGACTGGTAAAGCCTGAGCTGGTGCAATCCATGGGGAAGGATTGCAATCCTGTGGGTAGGACTTACGCTGGAAAAGTTTGGGGATTTTTTCCTCGTGAGTAGGGGATCCACCGAAGCAAGGGAAAAATGGTGTAAGGACTCCTCCTCCTTTAAGAAAGGAGCGGCAGTTAACATCGTGGATGAACTGACCTGCACTCCCCCATTCCCTGTCCCCCTGCGCCGCCGGGGGGGAGGTAGAGCCAGGAACGAAAGGAAATAGGGGTGGGGAGGTGTTGTTTTAAGATCTGGCCTTGTTTTCTCTTTCTCCTCTCAAGTAACCGGTTTCGTTCCCTTGTGTCTCTTGTTAAGTAACTGTTAATAAATTGTTTTCCTTTAAGAAAAAAGCCTGAGTCATGTTTTGCCTGGGACCATGGTTGGTGGGTGCTCCCTTTGTCGGTTCTTGTCTCGACCTTCAGTCCAAAAACCACGACAGTAATTTTAAACTGAAAATTAGGATTTTTAAAAAGTATGGTTTGCAATGATATTCTAGTAGATGCATGGAATCAAGAAGCTAACAACTTTCAAGACAGAGCATGAAGACTGTTTAGTAGAGTTATATAGCAGTGTTACTAATAGTTTGTTTTGTCTTTGGTTTATGTAGATTGTTCTCAGCTTCATATATTAAACTTTCATCTTTAGAAGAAAAAAAAAAATTGAAAATGGAAACTCCATCACTAACAACTGAATCTGAAAGAAATTCATACATTCAGTATGTAACTGTGCAATGTTAACAGGCAGGGGACTATGGAGAATGTAGGATACACCTGCACAATGTTATTGATTGTAATAGCTTGCGTATATGTATTTGAAGGTCATATTGTTTATGTAGCTTAACATCAATTTCATCTCTGAGAAAACTAATTCCAAGAAAAAATGGGTATTGTTTCCCTTACCAGGTAGAGTGGATTGTACAGATATATCACTTAAACATGGATGAGCTTCTTTAATCTTTCAGGACATTTCATGAGATTTTCAATGGTCACCAATTGTTTGGTATCTTGGTTTAGTGCAGTGTCTGAAAGGAAACGTGCCGCAACTTACGGCGCAGACCACCATCTGCTGCTATATGTATTCATCCTTAGAAGGCAATTAGAGTAGGAAGTAAGTTTCCTGCAAAGAGAAATCTTTCCAAAACGAGATTGGCCCATAGCCTGCAGTAAGGTAGTTACTGTATCTTACTTGGAATAGTGACAGGCACCTGCATGTGAGGGGATATTCCTAATCAAGGTACGGGCATGTCTTCCTTAGTATATTCATCTTCCTATGGTTTTGACCTAATGCAGTTTCTTATTTGCAACTTTTTGTTTTGAAAATGAAGTTTCTGAACATCTTTAGTTCAGAAACTTCTTCAAACACCTTGAATCATACCCAGCTATGCCAGTCGAAAGAAAGAAATACAGATTTGACTGAATTGCTTGCAGCAATTTTCCTTCTCTTTCTCCACCAACTTTAGAAGGAATCCAAGATAAACACATTCCAACTTAGAAACCTTAGCAAGCTGCCTAAATTTAGGTAGTTTGCATCTAGGTATAGCATGACCGAATGTGGTTAATATCTGCAGTATTTACCCCTTACATTCACTAGTATGAGATGGATGTCACTTTGTTTACTTGAAAAAAACTGTAAACACTACAAACTTCTCTTTTTAACCACTTGATGATGGCCCTATTTTGCCTCACTGGCAAACCTGATAAATAAAATGAAACAAAGAACAAAGTTGATGGCTCATATTTTTGTTTCACCTGTCTTATCTGATAAAATAAAATGGTGGCAGGTATACATAGAGGAAAGTTTGCAAGAATGAAGTTCATGCAGTTCACAGGGAACATTTGACATTCATAGCTACAAGAGGTCACGAAGTCAGAGACTTACTGAGTAGTGACAGAGACAGAGAACTATGTGATAAATGTAAGGAAAGAGAAAACTGACTGAAGCTCAAGCACTAGAGAGGAAGCTGATTGCTGCAAAGCTGGAAGGAAAAAAAATCTCATAGGTATGCATCATTGCAGAATTAAGTACATGCATCATGAGATTTCTTTTGCTTTGCCCTTGAGACCAGTTATTTCACTGTTGCAGGAAGCAAGGTACAAAAGTTTAGTCTAATCTACCTAGGAGTGCAAACTGAAAGATTGAGCATTTATAGAATGATTTTAAGAAAAGTTGTGTTGTTTTTTTTTGCATACGTTGGAACTTTACTGACTGAAAACAGCTGAGAAGAAAAAGAACATGGGTTATCAGCAGATTGAAGGTAATGATTATGATGCAGCCTTGAACAAGACAATTGTAGGTCTAGAACTTAAGCAAGCAAAGTGTCTAACCATGAGATAGAGAAGTATTAAAACAATTGTATGAGAAGTCTCTTGGACTAACATATACACTTCAGGTCACTCAGAAAAAGTTATATGGCAAAGAAATTGTGTAAACTTGGAAGGAGACTCAATATTCAGTTCAATTTTCCACTTGTAGACACCTATTACCGACTGAAAGCTTGAGGGTACCAGGGGTCTGAGGTGTGACACAAGAGCTGGAGGGGACACAAGCACTTCCAGGGCAACATCTGAGTGACAGGTTGGGCACCCTGGGGCATTTCAGGTGACATCAATGGACTAGCAATATGCTGGAGCTGTAAAGGACTCAGGTTTGTGCAGCCTTGCAAAACGAAGTCTAAAGGAAGGGCAGTTTTTTCTCCAAATATTCTGGAGGAAGGACAATCCTGTCAGCAGTCCTCAACAGCTGAACTGAATTTAGGATTGAGGAAGTTAATCTTGCTGTAGAAATGAGGTTCTGTCCACCACCACTCACAGGAGCAGCGAAGGGGAAGGTGGGTCAAGCAGAGAGATCCCAACTGCATCTAACAGTGGGTCTGATGTGTTCAAGGAGAGGTTGTCTGAGAGAGCTGCCTGTGTTAAAGAGGCTGGGTTTAGTGACCCAGGAAGCTTCTTCCAGCATTAGCTTCTCAGGACCAATAAGCAATGCTGATTTTCTCTAGACTTGCCTTATGACAGAGTTCAGATTAGATATTTGTACTAATCCTTATATCTGCAAATCTCATAACATCTGAGCTTCTTGATAGTTAAAATAATATTTCAAAGACTTCCTGGTAACCAAGTTTCATTTTGCTGAAATTTTAATTGCCCTCTCCTTCTTTTCGGCTTTTATTTGATTGTCTTGCCAAGCAAGTATTCCCAAATTGAGAACTGGTTACAGCTCTGAGTCAGGCTAGTTTGTGTTTAGATGAACTTGTCCCCTCTGGCTCTAGGTGCAGGAAACATACCACAAATGCTTCAAAATTGCTTCAAAGTTGCTTACTTCCTAGTAATAGTTTCAGAGATCTGAACGATCATTTTTTAAATTAGATGAGAGAAAACATGGCCTAAAAGAATGCAGAATTAATCCTCTGCTAGTTGAAAATCATGACAAGAGGCATTTTCCACAGTGAAAGTTTTCTGTATCAATTATTTCCCATTTTCATCTCTGTCAAATATAGTTTTCCTGTGAATAACATACTGGAAAAATTATATGTTTGGAGAAGAAGCATCATTTAGGAGAAAAGACCTTACATAATACTTAAGAAAGCAGCTGAGAAGTGCGTGCTGAGGAGCTAAATTTGTTATTACAATTTTCAGGTGATCCGTTTTTAAAGCTTTTGTGTTGTAACATGGTGACATATGTTCTTCTGACCTTTTTCCACCCAAGGAAGAAAACACAAAGTTCCTGAAGGATGCTCACAGTATTTCGGCCATTACCAAGCTCACATAATTACTGCTAGGTCAGGGATCTGTAGAGCACTACGATAGACATGCCTTTGTAAGCCAGTGACAGTTTTCTGGTTTCACCACTTCCTAGCAATGAGAATTCTCTCATTGTTACTATTTTTTTTCCTTCCTGTACTCATTTAGCAGGAGACTTTTAATCCTGGATTGTGATTTGAGCATATGCATAAATCACAATTTGACCGTGCAGGCAAATTTCTGGAAAGAGCAGTCTTATATAATACCTCATCAAGCTATTCATTAGGGCATATTCTGAGCTATGCATTTAAAGGTCCTGAGTGACATGAAGCTGTCATTTTATGAATTCTGGTAAATAGGAGTTGTCAGACTATTGGTTTTCTATTCTATTCTTTGAAATCTTGGTTGCTACAAGGGCAGGAAGGGGTTAGTCGTCGTGTAAGAATAGAATTTATTGAGAAAAAAAAACAGTATTTTTGTCAGACTTTGGTCCAGATTAGGTTTTGATGTTAAGCTAGTTAAATAACCTTTTCATAGATTTCATAGATTTCTAGGTTGGAAAAGACCTTAGAAATCATCCAGTCCAGCCGTCTCTAATCTCCCATTAAACCATATCCCTAAGTAGTTCATCCACCCTTTTCTTAAACACATCCAGGGATGGGGACTCAACCACCTCCCTGGGCAGCCTATTCCAGTGGCTGACAACCCTTTTAGAGAAGAAATGCTTTCTAACATCCAACCTGAATCTCCCCTGACTAAGCTTATACCCATTTCCTCTTGTTCTATCACCCAACACTAATGTAAAGAGCCTTTCCCCTACCTCCCCACCATCCCTTCTCAAGTATTTGTAGGCTGTAATCAGGTCTCCCCTCAGCCTCCTCTTCTCCAGGCTAAACAGCCCCAACTCCCTCAGCTGCTCCCCATAAGTTTTATTTTCCAGCCTCTTGACCAGTTTAGTCGCCCTTCTTTAGACCCGCTCCAGGTGCTCAATATCTCTCTTAAAGCGAGGGGCCCAAAACTGGACACAATATTCCAGATGCGGCCTCACCAGTGCCGAGTACAGGGGCAGGATCACTTCCCTGCTCCTGCTGGTCACACTATTCTTGATACACGCCAGTATCCCATTGGCCTTCTTGGCCACCTGGGCACACTGCTGGCTCATATCAAGCTGGGGTATATAGCCAATGGGCAACTATATTTTCTAGAATTGTGTAACTACATTTTGTGTTATCTAACTAATTAGTTTGTGGAACATTGTTTACTGTTGAGTCTAATTGGTTTGCTTTAATATCAATTTAATTTTTATTTGATCAATTGTTATAATTCTTTTTACTTGAGTCAGTGTGATATTATTGGTAGCTGAGCTTAGGTAATAAGTTTTCCTGATTTGATTTTTTTATGAAGTCTTTTAATAAAATAGATTAAAATGCACTGAATCACATGTCTCTGAATAAGCTGTGTGAGGGCAGAACCAATAAGGATCTGAGTGGAAACTGGCCAATAAATTTCAAAGACCAAACAGTTCCCCCTAACTAGTCTTTATTTCTTGCCAACTTTTGTTTTATTTTAGTTCAGCCTCTGTCGAGGCTCCTTGCAAAATACACGTACCAATCTTAGGGCAGCAGCCAATACTAAAATGTTTAGGTGGGTGTGTATATTTGTACACACGTCTCTTCACAGCTGGCTATCAGCTCTAAACACTAGAGAGTGTTTTAACTTACCCTCAGAGTGGCTTAGCTTGTACATCTGAAAATGGGCCCACATTGGAGTGTTTTTATTAGCAAATCTTTACTAAACGTTTTTGGGCAGTCTGCCCACAAGCTCCTATTTCTGGCCAAACTACACGCTACCTGGAGCGTCGTCATGTGAAGCGTGGGAAGATACGTGGAGCCGCACATAAACACATCCTGAAGCGAAAGAAAGTCACTACCACTTGTAGCATAACTCCCACAAGCAATGCTCCTGCCCTGTATTTCCCAGGCTACTCCACCTCCCCTCCCCTTTCCTCCTTGAGTGAACTTGTACAGCCAGACCTTTTCTGACCAACCATGGTTTGATTTCTCAGCAGAAATTGTGTACTTGTTTCTTCTCCCATGCTTTTCTCATGTGGAGAAAGACTGCCCACCCTCTCCATGAGCAGTGGACAGCCCACTCCCCATGTCTCCTGAGAAACGTTGCTGTGCAGTACGAATGCTGCAGGATCACATCAACAGAGCATAAGGTCAGTGCTACTGTTGGAAATGCTGGAAGAAGGCCTTCTGTTAGCCAGATGACACTGAAGTGCTTTCTCTTGAAAATTATTTTGGAGAGCTCTTTGAATTTACACAGGGGAATAACACCAGCCAAGGAGACAAGGAGGTCAGCTCAACTGGATGGTGCAGCCACTCATTAAGATCATTATCTGTGTTACTGCCTTCTCTATACTTCCCACCCCAGACTTGCTGCCTGTTGCATATAGGCTGGGCTGACATCGTTCATGCTCTGTCATTTCAAAGAACATGTTCATGTCAGTAGGTGGAAAGCAGTCTTTCACTCCTTTGCTCTGGTAGCAGGCTTGCTTAAATGCTTCAGTATTCCCCTCTGAGCAGGAACAAATAGTTCAGGCTTCAGGGTCATTCCCTCACTTTCCCAAGGATATTTCCATACTGCTACCCGTCAGCAAGAGGTAACTGTGCATGTTGTTTTTTTCAAAGGAGTGCCTCTTTCTGGTTTAAATAACACTGAGAATATGAACTAATTTAATATGTACTAGAGAGCTATTATCATCTAATAATACTTCTGTGAGCTTGTGGTGCTCATTTTTTTTTCATGTGAGGAGCTATCTGTTTTTTCACCCATAAGATAAGTGAAATTAGGCTCAATTTTAGCTGTATTTGAAGAAGTAAGTTCTTGAATACCTCTGAATTTAGCAGTTATGCAGATTTGCAATACTGCATGCCTGGCCCCAAATCACCCTACCCCTGTATGGTCTGTTAATAATTTCTAATATCTCTCAACAGTGTTTTTTCCATAAGTTCGTAAAACTGATCTTCTGATATTTCTCAAACCTCAGACTGGTACCAGTCCTGACCTTAAAGGTGACTGTTGCAAGAAGAAACTGTCATTCTCAACTAAGATCTGATGTGATGTCAGCCCTTGAAAATGAAAGTTTCCTCCTATTCGATGTAGCCTAAGTGAACTTACAGAACATCTTTACACTATATATGAAGCATTATGCTTAAAACCAAAAAATTACTATGAAATTGCATCCTGTCTTAAAATTGACAAAAAAAAATCTAAGCAAGTAATCCATGTCATTGCAGTAAAGGTTTATCTTATTCAGTGTCAGCATTTGCACTCTCCTAGGACTCAGTCTCTTAAACTGCTCATGTTAGACAGTGGTAGAATTTCATCTGTCATATATCCATTGTATCTTGGCCCCTGGAAGTTATTCTTTCTAGCTGATGCCCTGCCTTGCTGACTCTGAAGCCAGAACACGTATAAGCAGACATGACAGCCTGCCTCCCGTCATCACCGACAGCTGTGTACTATGTCATGTTCTTTGCTTTACTGCAGCTTGGATTATAGGGTACTTTAAACTAGAGTGCAAAGAAGAGGTTTAGCACCAAATTAATCAGCAGCCTTGTAGGGAACATATACCAAATTGCGCTGTTCAGTTTATCTCTGTGTTAAAGTCTAAATTGCTACTATTGCTATTGTTAGCTTTCAAGTCTGAAGCTGATCATAGTTCTAACAATGAAAAATGACCTTCAGGTGAGGACCCCTGCACTGTATTGTCAGCTATAACAACTGTAAAATAAACAGTGCTAGAAGGTATGCCTGGGCAGTGGAATCCACCACCTGCAGCTGAGGTTGTTAGAATAGTCCCTGGAATAGCGTTGGTTTAAGCCAATTAACATCTGCCTAAGAAATTTCCGGGCACAGTTTAAGAGTTAGCATGGAATCCATATTATTCCCAGTAGACAGTTCTCATTCAGCTGTCCTATTTTGGGATCAAGAAAGTTTAACAGTATGGGCACAGCCTATCCAGTTGACCTCAGTGCTAGAGACATGTTTAAGTTACTTGTGTAGACATGTGGTTTTACACCAGCATCTGGACTGATGCTGGGTTCAGAAATCAAAGGTTTATCTGCATTTCTTTTGCTCTTGTTCAAATGAAACAGTCTGTCCTGGTGACTGAAAGTGAAGGAACTTTGTGCTTCTTTTGGACAGGGGTTTATGAGAGCTAGAGTCTTGCTTTCAAAAATTCACTTTAAACATCATTTTTACTGTGTTTTGAATAGGATTCTGTGTCAGATTAAAGCTGGTATGTCATAGATCTATTTTAGAAAGAAAATGTCATGCTTTCATGAATACAACAAATGTCAGAAACTTTCCTTTGCCATGAAAAATGCTTATAAAATAGTTTCAGAAGATCACAGAGAAATCAGCATGTTATTCACTTGTCATAAATGTTCTAGTTTCCTGAGCAGAGTGCTTCCGTAGTTACTTCTTATGAAGTCTCTTTTATTTTTTTTTTTCGTGGAAATAGTCTGAAAAGCAAACTCATGAACAAAATCATAAGTGTATTTTTTTATGACATCACAGAAGAAGCTATATAGTGTAATAATGCTATAATAGGTCTAACTTAGTGATCAGTCTGGAAATAAAGTGTCTTTAGAAAGGTAATGTCCAATAAGTATTTCAGAATTTGCATATGTAGTTACTGCGGAACACATCCATGTCCATCCAGCTGCCTGTCTGCTGAAGGAGATGTGTTGTCACTGGGCGTCTTCTCGTGTCTCTGAAAGTGTCTCTGTATGCAAGCACTGTGGCTAGCAATAAAAGTGGCTTGTCACAGAGGCCATTGGTGCCTGCTGGTGGCTCACTCTGATACTCCTGTCTCTCCGTCATACCTGGCTACAATAGTGGTTTGGGGTAAGGGACAGCATGAGAGGGAAATGCAAGTCAGGGTACCCTGGAAAAATACTGCGGATATGAGCGTATATTTAGGGGCAGCAAATAAGGCAAACGCAGAGGCTGAATAAGGATTAAGGAATTCTCGTTGCATTTTTTTTTTTGAGCTTTAACTTTGATGGGAAAACTTCTTGAGTAGCCATGGTTATAATAGGCATGTATATAGCAGCAGAAGAGAAATTTCAATTACTTATTTTGGCATCAGTAAAATTAATAATATCAGCTTTTTCTAAGAAATATCAAATTATCAAATGGATATAGGGTGGAAATGTTAAAGGTTTGCAAAGAAGGCAGAATGCTGCCATTCTCCCCTGAAAAACAACATAAAAAAGATAAAAAACTGTCTGGATGGTGGCACTCAAAGAGTTGTGGTCAATGGTGCAATGTCTACATGGAGACCAGTGTCAAGCAGTGTCCCTCAGGGTTCTGTTCTGGGTCCGGTGCTGCTCAACATCTTTGTCAGTGATGTGGATGACGGCACTGAGTGCACCCTCAGTAAGTTTGCCGATGAAACCAAGCTGTGTGGTGCCATGGACACACTTGAGGGAAGAGATCCCATCCAGAGGGACCTTAATAGGCTTGAGAAATGGGCCAGTGCAAACTGCATGAGCTTCAACAAGTCAAAATGCAAGGTCCTTCACCTGGGTTGGACCAATCCTAGGCACAAATACAAACTGGGCACAGAGTGGGTTGAGAGTAGCCCTGAAGAGAAGGATTTGGGGATGTTTATAGATGAGAAGCTCAACATGAGCCAGCAGTGCGCTCATGCGGCCCAGAAGGCCAACCGCATCCTGGGATGTATCAAGAGAAGCGTGGTCAGCAGGTCAAGAGAGGTGATTCTCCCCCTCTACTCTGCTCTTGTGAGACCTCACCTCAAATACTGTGTCCAGTTCTGGTGTCCCCACCATAAGAGAGACATAGATCTGTTGGAGCATGTTCAGAGGAGGGCCACAAAGATGATCCAGGGGCTGGAGCACCTCTGCTACGAGGACAGGTTGCGGGAGCTGGGATTGTTCAGCCTTGAAAAGAGAAGACTTCGGGGAGACATAATAGCTGCCTTCCAATACCTGAAGAGAACCTACAGGAAGGCTGAGGAGGGACTTTTTACAAGAGTGTCCACTGATAGGACAAGGGGAAATGGGTTTAAGTTGAAGGAGAACAGATTTAGATTAGATTTTAGGAAGAAATTCTTCAGTACATGGGTGGTAAGACTTTGGAATAAATTGCCCAGAGAAGTTGTGGATGCCCCCTCCCTGGAGATGTTCAAGGTCAGGTTGGACAGAGCCTTGAGTAGCCTGATCTAGTTGAGAGGCATCCCTGCCCATGACAGGGAGGCTGGATTAGATGATCTCTAAGGTCCCTTCCAGCCTATGCCATTCTATGATTTAAGACTATTAAATTGGAGCTGAACATACATGACACTTTTTTCTTCTGGAGTTGAACTTGCCATTTTAAAAGGAAGAATGGAAAGCATACTAGTAAAACGAAATGCATTAACAATAAGAATATGGTATCTCTGTTCCAGGGGTACAAAACTATGCAATGGATATACGCTTTATTTTACTTAAGAGTGAGGTTAACGGAACATAATCCATAGACTGCAACCTCTAGTAGCCCAGACTGCAGGCCAATACCATCTTGGAGGGAGACTTGGGAAACGTCTTGCAAAGGGTTACAATTACTCAGTTCCTGTATATGGATCTGGAGGAGAATCCTTTGTAATGTATCATCTTCTTTCCTGGCTCCTGCCTGCCTCAAGCTCCAGAAAACGAAGAAAACTTACTAACAGCCTTTGTACTTACCTCTCATCACACTGCATAAGGAGACTGGAGCAGATGAATGATTATGTTCCTCACAGTGTTTAGGGAAATTTGTGATGAATCAAATTCTTACAATAAAAAAATTACATATTAGCCTTTCCAAACTAGGATTTTAACAGAGATTTTTTTTTTTTTTATGCATGAAGGAAGTGGAGGAAAAGGCAGTGGGTTACTGCAACTTGCATAGTCAGATGAGAAAATGACAAGAAACTATTTTTTTTTTGACTAATAAGCTGTTCAATCTCTGATTGAACTGTAAAATGAAATATTTTTTGTGTACCTTGTTCTTTTAAGTCAAATTTTTCTCTTCCCTCTTCCTTCTTCTTTCTCTCTTTTTTTTTTTTTTTTTTCAGAGAGAAGGTAGAACCAGGAAAAAATAATCCTGTTAGAAGGAATTAATTTTCCAAAGTCCTTGCACAAAATCTACAGAGTAAAAGCAGAAGCATTAAAGGCTTTATTATATGTAAGACTTTAGAGTTGTTTTATAGTTGCAGTGTTTCAGTTTTAATTCTAGTTTAGAACTGAATAGTTTAGAATTAAACCCACGATTATTGTCTACCAGTCCTTGGGATTTTATCTCATATGGATTTTGTTTTTCCTCTAAGGCTCTGAATTCTAATTTATATGTTAGTAAGTGCTGGTTGGAAAAGCATTTTATATTAATGTTTTTCTAATAGCATATGAGATTGAATCAAAATCTTAGTAGGAAAACTCACCTCTGAACTGTGCAATCTGTGCTTGCCACAGATAAGTCATAGTATTTCAGTAGCACTAGGAAGATGTGAATGCTAATAACTGTTCCAACTCTAACATGTTCTTTCTGCCAAGCTAAAGAAACAGGTAAGAAGAGCTGTATTTAGTTGTCCACACACAAACATTGAGTGACACCTGGGTTGTGTAGGGTATCAGAGACATTTGCATGGAGGTGAAAGACCCAAGCCATGCTGGAGTACAGATAACTAGTGCTTCTCTTAGATGGGCAACTGAACCAATCACTAAGTGACACAACCACTACCACAATCAAGCTTAAAAAGTGCTCTGTATTCTCCTGAGCAGCAGCAGCTGTGTATGAGCATACTCTTAAACAGTGGGAAACCTGAGGTAGTGGAACTTACATTGGAGCAACACATTTGACGCAAACTACATTGTATCATATCACCTTATGCTTGCCTGAGGTTTAAGGAAATACATACAAGCAAATGGTATGCTGACAGATATGCTTTGACTTGTTAAGTTGCTACAGTTTGGTTATGTGCTTTGGTTTCCAGGTTTTGCTGGTGATCTTACAAGTTCTAGTGATAGAGACCATTTGTACTTGTTTCAACATCACTTTTTAGTATGAGTTTTAAATACGTATGTGTTGCAAATATTAATTTAGTGCACTGTACCCCCAAAATATATTATTGATTTAATCTTTCTTTTCATATTGCAGAGACAAAGTCTTAGAATGGCATAAAATATGGCCCAGTTCTACTACAAGAGAAGTGTCAATGCTCCCTACAGAGATCGTATCCCTCTTCGTATTGTACGGGCAGAATCTGAACTGTCTCACTCGGAGAAAGCCTATCTGAACGCTGTGGAGAAAGGAGATTATGCCAGTGTAAAGAAAGCTTTGGAGGAAGCAGAAATTTATTTCAAGATCAATATTAATTGCATTGATCCCCTGGGAAGAACTGCACTCCTTATCGCAATTGAAAACGAGAACCTTGAGCTCATTGAGCTGCTCTTAAGTTTTAACGTGTATGTGGGAGACGCTCTGTTGCACGCCATACGAAAGGAAGTAGTTGGTGCTGTGGAGCTGCTGTTAAACCACAAGAAGCCCAGTGGGGAGAAACAGGTATGTGCAGGATTTTTTGCTAGGTTTGTAGTCTGCTCTAAGGAAAAGAGAAAAATTATGCAAAGGGAGTAACGAAAAAGAAAAAGAGAATTACCCATCATCCTTGCACACAAGTACTTAAAATCAGAAAATCAATGACTTTGATTCTGTGTTCGTGTTCATTTGCGTTTGGACATCATAGAATCATAGAACGGTTTGAATCAGAAGGGACCTTTAAAGATCATCTAGTCCAGCCCCCTGGCCGTGAGCAGAGACATCTTTTGCTAGACCAGGTTGCACAAAGCCCCATCCAACCTAACCTTGAAAACTTCCAGGGATGGGGCATCCAGAACTTCTCTGGGCAACCTGTTCTGGCATCTCACCACCCTCATTGTAAAAAATTTCTTCCTTGTGTACAATCTAAACCTACCGTCTTCCAGTTTAAAGCAGTTGCCCCTTGTCCTGTCACTACAGGCCTTGGTAAAAAGTCTCCCTCTGTATTTGTCTTAAGCCCCCTCTATATAATGAAAGGCCACCATAACGTCTCCCCGGAGCCTTCTCTTCTGTAGGCTGAACAAACTTAACTCTCTCAGCCTTTCTTCATAAGAGAGGTGTTCCAGCCCTATGACCATTTTTGTGGCCCTCCTCTGGACCCAATTCAACAGATCCATGCCTTTCTTGTGCTGGGGACTCCAGAGCTGGCTGCAGTACTCCAGGTGGGATCTCACAAGAGCAGAGTAGAGGGGCAGAATCACCTCCCTTGACCTGCTGGCTATAGTTCTTTGGATACGGCTGGCTTTCTGGACTGCAAACACACATTGCCAGTTTTATGTCCCATTTTTCATCCACCAGTACCCCCAAGTCCTTCTTGGCAGGGCTACACTCAATCCCTTCATCCCCTAGTCTGTACTGATAGTAGGGATTGCCCCAACCCAAGTGCAGAGCATTTCACTTGGCCTTGTTGAACTTCAGGAGGTTCACATTGTGCCCACTTCTCAAGCCTGCCAAGGTCTTCTCTGTCGTTCAGTCAAATCTGTACAGGTCCACAAGGCTTATTAGTTTAATGTAGTTAAGTCACATAACATATAGCTTCCAATAAGAAAAGGTAAAAACATCCTGCATCCTTCTTATGCCTAGCCCAAATAACAAGGTTTTCCACTTACAGCTAAGTGACTTGTTAACTGCTTTCTGTAAAGCCAGAAGTGGGCTCACATTTAACTGATCATGCACAAAAGCCCCTTCTTGGGAGACTATGCAGCAAAAAATGTCAAACTTCTTCAAGTCAGAGCTTTGCATCTGTTATAAACTCAGTCAGGAAAATCTGGAAATTGAGAAAAAAGTTAGATTTTGCTTTTGAGACCTCTGACATGGTAACATTATTTTTGCAGGTATTAGTTGGAAATCCTTAATCATTCAAAGATACAAACCATTCCAAAGAGAATTGTAGCAGTAAGATGTGGTCCATTTAAATTCATTATAAAACTCCCTTTAAAATCAATGAAGTTTTCAGCTCCTCCATGTGGAGGTTGCCATCTCCCAACTCAGCAAGACAACACTAGGAGACATGACCCAATTGATCAGAACTTCAGCCCAGTCTCCAGTAGTCATCCATCCTATCGAGTACAGCTAAAAAGGTAGAAACTCCTCTGTGGTTCTCCCTGTCTTCTCTCAAAGACAAAAATCATTACATACAGTCTCATTCATGATAAATGTGATACTTACTCTGCTTCCTCTTTCACTGTCTTGAGACATCTTGAGACATTTATGGGCTGTTGCTAGCCTCTTGCATATCCTTCTCATTTTAAGAAACTGGTGGTGACAAGATAACATAGCCCATAAATTCTGATATTCCTAGGACTCTTCCAGGAAGAAAAACCTTAAAAATAGTTATAATATTTTCATCTATTTCAATTTTCATGTATTATAGGTACTGTATTAGTGCATTTCAATGAATAGTACGTTGAAATGATTACAGCCCTTTCACAGATAATGCATACAATGTACTTTAATTACAGTATAATGTACTTGCTATGGATAGAATTGCAGACAGTAGGTAAAGAGTATAATTTTTGCCGATAAAATAACATTAATTCTATACTTTTTTTGTTACAGAGAGAAAGAAATATAGTAGATCTTTGTACAAATGTATGTGTCTGCCTTCTCTCTGAGAGAGTAAAAGCAGAGCTCCTTTATAATGACAACAGATTTATGTCAGAGAAAGGGAGCAAAACTAGATTAACTTTATGTTTGGCTCGTTTCATTATTATTTTTCAACTGGTACTGCAGATGAGAATACAACGTACCGGAATTTCTCAACGCAATGTACCAGTACCCAGAAGGCTCAGTGCATGTCCCTGTGGTGAGCCAGTTTAACCACCTGTTCTCCAGCCTCTATAGTGGAAGTTGCCATTTGCAGAGCAGTGTTCATCTCACTTGATGGTAGCCATCCAAACCTGTGTCTCATCTCTGATCTGACTGCCTGGACTTCCCTTACCAATGGAGAAAAATGGAGATCCCAGGAGAGCAACTCATGTTGTCTTTCTCATTTACTTGTCTTAAGACAGCATAAACCACTTTTTGGACTAGCTAGAGAGACAGTCTACCATTCACCTTACACTAGATGCCTAAATTTCAGGCTGTTCTTTAGACTTTCAAGACTACTTTTTGGTACGTGCCACAGTTACTGTAATGGAAACACTTGAATACAAATAGTAAAACTTGTTTTAGGCAAGCTTCATGCTATAGCAGACCAAAGATAGGCTTACTTTTCAGGTGCATAATACAGTGTTTTACTCCAGACTAAAGATTAGCTCTCTGGGCTGGAGCTTAAGCACATTGTTTCAGTGCCACACTCCACTGCTGGCTGATATGAAGACTGCTGCTTCTCCTTCTCTTCCTTGGTTTCCCTGTGGGATAATAGTGTTAACATCCTTCTCAGATTTAACGTGGCAAAGTGTTTTACAAAAGCTAAGTTATATTCTGTTTTCACAGCTACACTTGCTGAGGGTCTTCCAAATGCTGTAAAGCTTGAAGAATACTCATGAATCATTTGAAACAAAGATGTCTCCTCTTGTGTCTGTACAAGGCAAAGCCTGCCCATTGCAAATGCAAATATGGCTTGCAAGCCAGTGCTTGCAAAAAATGGCTTTAAACTAATTGATTATTTACACGTGCATGCCCTTGTTTGCACTGGGGACCTCAACAACCATTAAGCTTCTATGGGTGTTGTATATGTAGATATATTTTTAGGAATAGGTCATGCTGAAGAGAATGTAAAAGTGGATTTTGTTTTTGCAATAAGCATTTTGCTGTAATGAAGCAGATACGACTGTGAATATTTAATATAATCAAAAGTACCTGCTGGCTGAAAAATCATTACAATAGGCTAAAGGTATGAAATCTGAATGCTTAGCATTATATACTAAAGTTTATATTTTCATTGTTTAGACAGAATGATACGGTTTTTCTCTGAAGAATGAAGTTCTTTTTGAAACTCTATTTCAAACTACAGCTTGACTTTTTTTGATTACTTTTTATTTGTAAACATTTACCATATTGTCTAGTTGATGATTCATTTTCAGACTGTGTGCCTTTAATAACATATCTTTGCCTATTTGGTTTTCCTTCTTTGTGTAAAACTGGTCATGTGTGGTAAAATCCTGGCCCCTTCAAGTTACTGGGAGTTTTGCCATTGACTCAGTGAGCTCAAAATTTCACCATTTTGCTGTTGTTTTTTTTTGCCCCTGATGAAAAGTTATTCAAAGAGGAGACAGATAGTAAGGAATAAGAAAAATGCATGTGCTAAATACTGCCAAGCTTAAGAAACAGTTTAGATGCCCAAATATTTCAGTAGTGATGAAAGTTATAAGCTTTCAAATGCAGGAAAAAACTGATATGACTTACGATTTACAGGTAAATGGATTGGCTTTCACTATTTTTTTATATTCATGAGATAATATACTATATATTATCTAGCTAATTTCAGCTTCACCCTCCTATAATAATGTGATTATATTTGTAATATGACAGAATTTTTAAGCATAGGATTTCCTGCATAATTCAAGAGCTCATTGACAATGTCAAAAAGAGAAAAAAGTGTCCTTTTGTATCAACAGAAAGCTACAGTTCTTCAGGACAGCTGGAATGTATCTTTTGAAAAAATGATTTTTCTCTAAAATTTGATTCTTTAAACATTTAAATGTTTGAAAAGAAAAGGGGAAAAAATGTAAAAAGTTGTTCTTTCTGACCAAGAATCAATGCATTTAGTTAAAAATAATATATTTTTGAATTTTTGAAGAAGTTTTTTAACCAATATCTTAAAAATTAGGAGATGCCATTGAATCTTACTTACTTCCTTCTCAAAAAAATCCACCAAAAAACAACAGTCAGATCTTGTTAAAGTTATAGCTAAACTCTCTAGTGTACTGACCACTCAGCTATTGGGCTCTACCTAATATCCAGAGGTGATAGGCTTTGCATTTCAACGACCACGTGAGTTACAGAAGTTTTAAGCTGATTGTCAATATATGGATACATCTGGTGCCACCTGGTGACTGCAGATGAGGCATACATGTTTAACAGCTTTGAACAGTATTTTGCTCCGTTACTCAGTTTGCGAGTGAGGTTTTTGTGGTATACATTAATACAACTCAGGAAAATGTTATTTTGTCACTTGCATTGTATTTTCTACACTTTCATAGCTGGACCAGCTGCTAGAGCACAAGTGAAAGAGAATAACACAAATTAAGGTGAACGAGTTGAGGAAACTTTTCCAAGTACTTTTAAATTACTAGTTCTTCAAAGCCATATGTCCTGAATTATCTGCCAAGTCACTTGTTGCTCAGCCTGATGGATAGTTGAATGCCAAATTAAGAGGAAAAAAAAAAGCTGTTCTTTAAAATTTAGTATCTGCAGAAAACATTTTTATCTTATTTAATTGCTTGCAGCGTCCACAGATGGGATGGGGGTTAGGTAGCATAAAAAAAAATGAGTCAAATACCTTTATCTAAATCACAGCATGCTCTACTGCTTGAGGAACCCGGGGATCAATCTGTAGCTGGGTGGTTGACTGCCTAGATATCCATGTATATTTAGGGAAGACTGAGGCAGTGGAGTAGCTTTCTTCTGAGGATGCCACAAAGCACATAATTGAAGCTGAAGTCTGTTATTAAATTTGAATCAGTGTAGCATTGTATTATCTGTCAGTCTAGATTTAGGGCATGGGAACCTGACTGCGATGTTTACAGACATTACCTGGCTCGATGTCCAAGTGGAGGCCAGTGACGAGTGGGATTCCTCAGGGCTCGGTATTGGGATCAACGCTGTTTAACATCTTTGTTAGCAACATGGACAGTGGGATTGAGTGCGCCCTCAGCAAGTTTGCTGACAACACGAAATGGTATGGTGCGGTTGACACACTGAAAGGAATGGATGCCATCCAGAGGGACCTTGACAGGCTGGATAGGTGGACCTGTACGAACCTCATGAAGATAAACAAGGCCAAGTGCAATGTCCTGCATATGGTTCAGGGAAATCCCAAGCACAAATACAGGCTGGGTGGAGAATGAATTGAAAGCAGCAGTCCAGAGAAGAACTTGTGGGTGTGGGTTGATGGGGAGCTCAGCATGAGCTGGCTATGTGTGCTTGCAACCCAGAAAGCCAAAGGTATCCTGGGCTGCATCCAAAGAAGCATGGCTAGTAGGTCAAGGGAGGTGATTCTGCCCCTCTACTCTTCTCTTATGAGACCTCACCTGGAGTACTGCATTCAGCTCTGGGGTCACCAACATAAGAAGGGCATAGATCTTTTGGAAGGAGTCCAGAGAAGGGCCATGAAGATGACCCGAGGGCTGGAGCACCTCTCCTATGAATACAGGCTGAGAGAGTTGGGGTTATTCAGCCTAGAGAAGAGAACGCTCTGGGGAGACCTTATAGCAGCCTTCCATTAGTTAAAAGGGATTTATAAAAAAGGTGGAGAGGGGCTTTTTACAACAGTGTGTAGTGATAGGACAAGGGTCAATGGCTTTAAACTGCAGGAGAGTAGATTTTGATTAGATGTGAGGAAGATCTTCTTCCCTCTGAGGGTGGTGAGGCACTGGAATAGGTTGCCCAGAGAAGCTGTGGATGACCCATCCCTGGGACCATTCAAGTTCAGGTTGGATGAGGCTTTGAGCAAGCTGATCTAGGGGAAGGTGTCCCTGCCGAAGGCAAGAGGGTTGGAACTAGATGATCTTTAAGATCCCTTCCAACACAAATCATTCTCTGATTCCATGATTCTATGATATTCCTTGGTGAAGAGCCTATTGCATATGGGTACCAGAGACAGGGTAAAAAAGTCTGGCATATGTTCAGGAAGTGGTAGAAAGTACTGATCCCTGAATTAGCATCTCAGCACCTTCATGACTTTTTACTAGCCTTTTCAAGGCTAGAAGTTATTTAAGATGAGGTTGGACTAGATGATCTTTAAAAATCCCTTCCAACTCAAATCATGCTATGATGCTAAGATGGATAGCAAGGATTGCCAAAGCCACCTGGTTACAGTGGACCTGGAAATATGCACCCATCCCAAAGTAAGATATATTCACTTTGTAGAATCCTTGTCTGTCGGGGAAGTTTCCTGGCTGCTACATGGGAAGCACCTGTGCCTTGTCGAGACAGGTGCTGCGAGTCACATTGGCCAGCTGGAGACCACGTGACCTATGGGAGGCTTAAAGGTGGGGCACTCCCCTCAGGGAGGGGGACATTTCCCTCCTGGGTACTGGAGTGGTAGGAGCCCCCGGAGAGTGGTGTATTAGAGCTCTTGATTGAATAGCCTTCTGATTGAGAGAGCAGTGAGTTGAGGCTCTCTGTTGGATAGCCTTCGATTGGGTCCATTGGGATTGAGACCCTTAAGAGTTGAGATAAAGCCTTCTGATATACGAGGGGAATCACAACGACCTTTTGGGTTGTGATTCCTGAAGAACGAGATACCAGCGGTCCGTGACACTTGTCCACTGCATCAATTTTCCCCATAATTCCCATGCTTTTACAAACCTGGTTAGCAACCATTTGTGTTGCGCTCAGAACTATGGATTCAAATTTCCGATTTCACTATCAGGTTCTGAGACTCCCTCAGGAAGAGCATAAGGATAGTTACCATTTTCTCTCCAGATAGACAGTAAGCAACCCTTCTTCATCAATATTTAAGAGCCTCTTTAGTAGCTTCTCTGATCATGATAGGATTTACAACTGGGATATTCTTGAGCAGCTAAGTAAAAGGAACGGTATGTTTTAGCCTTTATCTCTGAGGGGAAGGACTGAAATGAAAGAGATGAAAAATTTTTTGTAGGGGTTAAGGACAGGAAACTGTGATTATATGCTTTTGTGTTATAAGGAAAATGTCATCTAGAAGAAATGGTGAGGTGAGAAGTGGTATGTAAGAAGATGGCAGCTCTGATACTTTGCACACCATATATTAATACAGGAATCTAACCCAGCCAAACATAACCTAATGCTGCCATATGCCACATGCATAGTGCTTGTCATGAACATTTTAGCCGTGTGTGAACAAGAGGATCCAGGACATTTTGGAGTTCCTGGGTCCCAGGTTGTGTGATGGCAGCATCTTCTTCCAGGGAGGCACCAGTACATCATCTCACATCTGGATGTTGAAAGAACTTGCAGAAAGCTACAGGGAGGTCTGGCCAGCCCCCTGATCTGGATGATAGGCAGACCAGCACCTCAGAGCTTGCTCTGGCATTTATGTGCTACTCAGTGTATCAGCAGCCACTGTGAACTTGTGCACAGGAAGAGTTATCCAGGTGGATCAGTAGGAAAGCTTGCTATCATTGATGAGGTGAGCAGAGAAGGAGCATTATTTTGCTGTCACAAGCTAAACTTATATTTTATACATCTTGATGCATCCAGGTAATTGATAATTATTTGGAGTGGAAGAAGGCAGAAGTGGCGGTGTTGACAATACAAGTTATCTTTCACTTGAATCTACCGCATGCAATTCTCATCAGAATAAACAATGATTGACCTTATGCCAAAATGTGTCTCAACATCTGATTTTTTTTAGCAGTGTCACCATGTAGTTTTGGACAGAATGAAAGGGTGTAGGAGAACAACTAGGAGGAGGGAATGATCCTGTGTGAGGATGTGTCAGGGATGTTGTACAATATAGTTTCTAGGCTAGTGGGACAGGCTGCTATATGAATGTTCAGGCACTCACCTAAACTATGTGGGAAGGGACACAGGCAGCAAGGCTAGACAGTTTTGCAGGCAAAGTGCCTTCAGTCTGGCAGTGTTCCCAGAAATAGATAAAAAGTCTAAAGGTGAAAAGTCAGGAAACAGCATGAAAGCTGCACAGAGCCTAAAAAGTCATCTTCCATTGCTGAGATGCTGGCAGCCTAGATTCTACACTTCTGATAGAGCTCCTATCAGGTCTGGCAGAACTCCTGTCTCCTGGGAAATTCCCCACATGTGGCCTCATCACCCTTTCATGTCTCTTAGTATCTTTGTACTTCTTGAAATTGCCCTTTGAGGAGTCCCAGGGTCCTGAGATGAAGCCAGTTCTCTTCTCTGGAGCTGTGCTTATAGCTCAACTTCAGTCTCAGTCAGGCTCCTCGTTGTACGTGCAGAGCATCTAGTCAGCTTCGGTCCATTATATTTCTTCCAAGTCTTGTGGGATGATATCATTTTCCCCCTCTGCATTGCCCCACAACCTAACAGTGTTCATGGGGAAGCTGCTATGTGAGGGTTGTACCTCCTACTGGTAACAGCGTGGGTCATTACGGAGAGGACCTGTTGTGTTGAGATGTTATTTCAGATTTTCACCTAGTAACAGAACTGGGACTTAGATTGGTGAAGCAGGGGCAGAGAGGAAGAGAAAGATTTCATGAGCACTGCATGATGCCTTGTAGTTTTTTTAATCTAAAGTTCTTTCTCCAGTAACTTTGGAAAATACCAGTCACAATCACTTGTGTAATGCTCTTCATCTGTGGAGATTAAAGCATCATTTTTGTTTTGAAAATGTCTCCCACAGAAGTTCATGAACTAAGTGCCTTTTTTGAATGTTCTGATTAATGGCAGTCTAGCTAGTAATGAGTATGGAGGAGGTGATGCAGAGCTATTTTGTCAGTCTTGAAGCACACAGTCTTGAAGTGGAATGTGAGGGCACGACGTTGGTTCTTCCCACTCCCATCTACCTGCCTGGGTAAATGAGTATTTTTTTTCCAATGGCATCTGATTAATTACAATTTTCTGACAGGTTTTAAAATATTGATAGAGATGAATGCAAAAGGCTGTACAGAGGATATTTCAGTTTATAGATAAAATAGATATAGTAGCCTATCCACATGTTCAATCTTTCTTATATTCGCTTGGGTGGGACCTGCAGTGAGAGAGGGAGGAGGCAGAGGGCGCTGGCTTCCCCTCTGCCTCCTGAGCAGGTGGCTGCCTGTGCTGGGCCACCAGCACTCGGCTGGAGGTGGCTGCGGTGGTGCAGCTGGGAGAGCTCTGAAGCACCCCGCTCCTGGGCACCCGCTGGGCAGCGTTCATCCGGCCACGACTGCGAAGATTGGCTGCGCCAGTCAAGCCAGGCACAACTGTAGCAGAGAGAGGACTGAGACCTGAGATAAACGGCCATACAGACACCAGATCAGTGGAGATGGAGCAGGAGGAGGTGTGCCAGAGCTGAAATTCCCCTGCAGACTGTGGAGAACCCCACACTGGAGCAGGGATGCCTGTGCCTGAAGGGATTCATAGAGGACTGTCTCCCATGGGAAAGGACCCCCACACTGCTGGATCCTCACAGTGGAGCAGAGATGCATCTGCAGTCCGTGGGAAAGGACTCCACACTGGAGAGGGTGGGTGCTCCCTAAGAAACCATGGCTCCATGGGAAAAGCCCACGCTGAAGCAATCAGATGGATAAGGATTGAATCCTGCAGGAAGGACTCATGTCAGAGAAGTTCTTGGAGGACTGTCTCCCATGAGGAGGGGCCCCACGTTGGAGCAGGGGAAGAGTGTGAGGGGTCCTCCCTCTGAGGAAGAAGGAGCAGCAGAAACAGTGTGTGACGAACTGACCGCAACCACCCCATTCCCCATTCCCCTGCCATTGGGGAAGGAGGTAGAGCCAGGAAGAGGGGAGGGGTGGGGGAAGGTGTTTTTAAGATCTGGTTTTGTTTCTCCTTATCCTCTCTGAATAAGCTATTAACGAATTAAAGTGATTTGTCCCCAAGCCATGGTTGGTGGTTGATCCCTCGCTGTTCTTATCTTGACCCTCAGTCCTTTTGTTACATTTTTCTCCTCTCCACCCCACCAGGGGGTAGGAGTGAGTGAGCGACCTCGTGGTGGCTTAGCTGCTGGACGGGCTAAACATGACAGTAAGTGTCATTACGTCTTGGCAATAAACCTAAATTGTCTGTGTTTATATGCATCAGAGGTAGGTTAGGTGGCTGTGTAGAAAAACCTGTGACAATTATTAAAGAAAGACTCCAGAAGCTGGTATGCTGGTGCCATAAATAGAGCTGCTAGCAATTTCAATACTGCGGTAGGCAATGTGTTCTACAATATGCACCTATCACCTTGCAAGAAATGCTAAATCATAATATTCCAAACTTGAAGCAGTGGCAAAAGGAGCATGCCAAAATATGGGGGAACGTGATAGTTTCTTGACCTGTGCAATATGATGAGCCAGGTTTTATTGGCAACATAAAAAAACCTGACTAGGAGGAGCTCAGTGCTGGGTCCAGTTCTGTTTAACATCTTTATCAATGACCTGGATGAGGGGATTGAATGTACCCTCAGTAAATTTGCGGACGACACCAAGCTGGGAGGCTGTGTCGATCTGCTCGAGGGTAGGGAGGCCCTTCAGAGGGATTTGAACAGACTGGATCGTTGGGCCGAGGCCAATGGCATGAGCTTTAATAAGGCCAAGTGCAGAGTCCTTCACTTGGGGTATAAAAACCCCAAGCATCGCTATAGGCTCGGGGAAGAGTGGCTGGAGAGCTGCCTGGCGGAGAAGGACCTGGGGGTGTTGGTTGACTACCAGCTTGATATGAGCCAGCAGTGTGCCCAGGTGGCCAAAAAGGCCAATGGGATACTGGCGTGTATCAAGAATAGTGTGACCAGCAGGAGCAGGGAAGTGATCCTGCCCCTGTACTCGGCACTGGTGAGGCCGCACCTGGAATATTGTGTCCAGTTTTGGGCCCCTCGCTTTAAGAGAGATATTGAGCTCCTGGAGCGAGTCCAAAAAAGGGCGACTAAACTGGTCAAGGGGCTGGAAAATAAAACTTATGAGGAGCGGCTGAGGGAGTTGGGGCTGTTTAGCCTGGAGAAGAGGAGGCTGAGGGGAGACCTGATTACGGCCTATAAATACTTGAGAAAAGATGGTGGGGAGGTGGGGGAAGGGTTCTTTACATTAGTGATGGGTGATAGAACAAGAGGAAATGGGCATAAGCTTAGTCAGGGGAGATTCAGGTTGGATGTTAGGAAGTATTTCTTCTCTGAAAGGGTTGTCAGCCACTGGAATAGGCTGCCCAGGGAAGTGGTTGAGTCCCCATCCCTGGATGTGTTTAAGAATAGGGTGGATGAGCTACTTGAGGATATGGTTTAATGGGGATTAGGGATGGTTGGACTCGATGATCTCTAAGGTCTTTTCCAACCTAGAAATCTATGAATCTATGAATCCTTATGGATAGATTCCTGGCAGGTAGTGTTATTGATGATGACTTACACCAGCAGTGAATCTAATCCTCTGTTTTAGCAGTTTGCGGAAGTTCAGAAAACATCGATGATAAATACGGATAAGTGGTGAAACAAACTTTTACTCAAACTTTAAGTGTTATAGATTTGGAATTATTAAGTGCTTTTCTGTCATTGTTTGCTGACTTTTTCACACTTGTTTTCAGCTCATGCTGCAAATAAAACCACTTTTCTACCATGAGGAGATGAGTGCAGATTAGCAATAAACATTTGAAAATCTAAATCAGAATCTTTAGAATTAGAAGGTTAATGCAAAAATGAGGTCTGTGGAAAAGCTAGATTTCTCTTCAAGGGGTCACATTTTCAGTGCTACTTTACTTTCCTTTATATTTATTGAGCCCCACTTTACAGCACTCACCCAAGTTTACAATCAGAATAGCAACAGCATACAAATAAAAAATCAAATGTTCAAAATCTCTGCCTTCTACAATTAGTGGTCCTGTACTGTTATCTTCGTAACCCTCCATGCCTGGAACCCTTTTTGCCAAACCTATCTGCTTTCACTTCCTGACAACTCACACCTACACAGATAGTTTCAACTAAAGATTTTAACAGCCTTTCAATGCTTGAAAACAGGTTAAGAATCAGCGCTGAGGCCAGTAGTATAAATCTAAATATAAATCTATTAAGACTAAGAGGTTCAACAAATAGAACCTTTTTTAATTGAGGTAGTCTTATCTTCTAAAGTCTAGAAATCCTCATGGCCAATTATCTTTACATTTGGCTATGCAATTTAATTTATGAAGTTAACAAATATATAAACATTAAAGGAGCAATATAAACAAACCAGTATCTTCTCTGCCTAGAGCAGCCTCCCAGGGGACAATTAATGGTTTTGCCCTCCACAAAACAGATTGAGAAGATTTGTGCTATATACAAAAATAAATATGCAAATATATGTATGTAAGTGGTGGGAGTCACCTCCCAGTTCAGATGCCTGAAGCAGAATGCAGTGGAGCAGTAGAGCCAGGGATCTATACAGTGATGTCTCCTGCATCAGAGCAGCCTGCCTCTCTTCCACCTGTGATGAAAAGGGGTGAGACCCTCCAGTAGGTGTTGTGTCATATCTATGTATATCTCTCTGATTCTCTAGGATATCTTAAATGGTACTAGATGCCTATGTCTAGATACCTGAATAACTCCTTTAGTGCTCACATATAAGCCAGATATCTGAGCTCCCAATAAGGTCATAGACAAGCTAGATGGTCTGCTGACCAAATGCAAGTGTCTACCACGAGTTAAGAAAAATAGTTCTCTGGACTCTACTGACTACGTCAGCCAGGGGCTGGAGGCTCACATGTAGTGGCTAAGTGAAATGTGAGGCATCCCAGTATATCTGAGACATGTGTGGGCCTGGCAGTTATGACACAGGACCTGTGCAAGACCTGTGCCTGTGTGGAGTAGTGACTGGAGGTCGCGCAGTACACCTGAAGGTATCTGAAATAGCACTATACACCTACATGGGGGCAACTGAGATAAGCCCTGAATTTGCACCGGGTATAACAGGAGCTTAAAAACCTCATTCACATATAGACCTTATAATTAGCTGTTTAAATCTGGAGATAAATCACATCCTGTAGGTTCATCTACAACATATCCTCTCTCTGACAGTGTCCAATGCAGAAACCCAGGAAAGATTTTAGGAACATGACCACCAGAGCAGTGTTATTGGAAACTCTTTCAAAGGCACAGCAGTTCCTGATGGACACAATCTTCCAGGCAATCCAATGGTGCAAAAACATTTTCAAAGAGCCATTCTAGAGTTCTGCTTTGTCTCTGAGCCATTGTGATGAAATGCAGTTACCTGGAACTTGCCTATGGAGGTACCTCCATGCAATAAGTTGTGTGCAAGGAAGAGTAGAATTTGAAAGACCTTTTCAAAGTGAACATTAGTCTTTGAAAGTCAAACACACAGTCATACCTAATAGTCTTTAAAAGGGATGGCTTTCCAAACTTTCTGCCATGGGAAAACCCTATGAAAATTTAAAAACCAGAAACATGGCACTGTCGAGAAGTTTACTCGTGCGTGGCCCTCAACACTCCACCATCAACTTTGTGCTTATCATAGGGTATCCCTTGGAAAATAAGTTCTGTGAGCAATGAAATTTTTGAAATCTGATTTCTACACAGCCATGTGCATCATGATTCAATTTCCTGTGTTTTTAATGTTATGAATGTTCATCAAAGCTTTTCAAGAGGCTGATGCACTTGTAATATCCTATTTTTGTATGAGTTCTCTGGTATCTAGTAATATTGTTGAGCTCACACTGGAGAATTTTCTTCAGATCTCACTCATCCATCTCTTTTAGGAAATTTGCAGAAATTTAGTATCTCTAATTTTCCTTCCTGTTAGCATCCACCTGCAACAGCCCAAGAAATTCAAAAGTCACAATGGAGTGACTGACAGAGTCCATTAACGTAATTACAGAGCCTTACTTTTCTTAGAAGGCTACTGATTTAGCCTGTCAATTTGCCACCTGTTTTCTGGATAGAGGATACAAATGTCACATATTGTACTGACAGAAGTGTTTTAGTTGTCCTTTATGCCAGTGCCATGATCCATATCTGTCATGACTTCACCCCAGACTGGCAGGAGGCAAAATTATTTCCGCTTTCAATTCGTCTACTAAAACATTAACGGAGATTGTAATAAAATATCATATATGTTTGCAGGCTTGTCACAATGTGTGAGGCCTTCTGGCAGAAAAAAAACCCAAACCCAAACCTGAAATATCTACCCTCAAAGCCTTGCGTTTCATATTGTGTACTGCTCAGATGCAGCTAAATATTTGCTGAAAATGCAGAGAAAGTCTGCCACTGTTTTATTTGCTACCAACCAGCTTTGTGACATCAAATGTAAATACAAACAAACTCGCTGGCAAGATGAAATTTCTCTTCCCTGCTCATTTAAACCTGTGCTTATTAAGCCTCTCTTACTACCGTGCACTGAATTGAGTAAAAATATACTTACATGAGCTCAAAGAAAAAACTTTCTGTATCCTAAAGCACATTAGGAGTATCTCTTTACCCATTCATTACTAGGCTGCACCATGTGCATAAGATGTGTACAGATCAAGATCTGCAATCAGTCTGTAAGCTCAAGAGGAGTACAACGCTAAGGTCAGACTAACCTGAAACAAGAACAACTCATGTTATTAAAGGATTTGAACCAATCCATTCTCCTTGGCACCAGTTTCAAAGGCTTCTTTCTAGCAATCTACCCTAAACTACTTCAAACTAACTATTCTGCTCCTGGTCTTTCACTGCATAGGACAGGTTATAATAATACACACCTCTCCCATTTCTCCATTGATCTCTTTGCAATGGAAATTCGAAAGGGAATTTTAGATTTCTAGCAATCTTCTATTGTTTACCATTATACTTTCCCAAAACCTCATAAGCAACAGGATTGTTCTGTTGATTCTCACATGCAGGGAAGATCTTAAAGTGTCTATAGCTTAGGAATTGAACATAGCTGAGAATATCATTAAGCTGTAATAATATTCAGTTGTCAATCCCTTGCCTCTCAAAGGAAGTTCAATTTTTCACTGCTAGCATAGTTGCATGAGCCTTGGTCTCCTCTATCTGCTTCAGAAATGAGTCCTTTTATTTGTCTGTGAAAGCTGGAAAACTTAACAGTATGTTTCAAAAACTAAAGCTGCTGCTAGTTAACAAACCACTGAATAACATACTTATGAAACAGCTTACTACGATATTTCTGTGCATCCTCTACAGATTAATGGGGCTTCTATGTCCATGCTATACTCTTTTCTATTCCTTTCTCATAATATTTTGAAAATATATACAGCATTTTTCTTTAAGTGTTTTGCAAATTTGCCTGATTCCCACTTTTTTCTTTGAGAGTACAACCCTTTTAATTTTCTCAGAAATGAAATTTACTTGCCAGCCTTGAAGATACCTCAAATTACTTTGCAATGCTAAATAATTGCAATCAGCTGTAAAGAAGTTTAGCTAATTCTCAACCTTCCCTCAGGGACACTTGTATCCTAAACAGTTTGTTGATACCTAGAGAGGCCACCAATCTGTTATTGTTTTTTTCTGCAAAAGCTCCTTTTCAAAAACCATCTTTCTCATTCCTCAGCTAGTGGGATGCCTTTTCTTGTTTCTAGATCTGTAAAGCTCAGGGAAAAACAAAGGATCCAGCTCGGATTATAAGAACTCTTTTTTCTAACATTTCTCTCAAGACCCTACTGGAGAAGCAAGCCAATTTCTTCCTGCCTCTTTCACTCTTCCATGAGTGAAAACAACACTATTTGCTTGTAATTTTTCATTATGAGCATTCAAGCAATGCCTAGAATTCTTTCTTGAAGAACTCTTCCCTACCTAATTTCAAAAAGATACGTGATAATAGTTGGGACTGTTCAGCCTGGAGAAGAGAAGGCTCTGGGGAGATCTTATAGCAGCCTTCCAGTATCTAAAGGGGGTCTACAGGAAAGCTGGAGAGGGACTTTTCACAAGGGCGTGTAGTGACAGGACAAGGGGCAACGGATTTAAACTGAAAAAGGGCAGATTAGGTTAGGTATAAGGAAGCAATTCTTCCCTCTGAGGGTGGTGAGGCACTGGAACAGGTTGCCCAGAGAAGTTGTAGATGCCCCATCCCTGGAAATATTCAAGGCCAGGCTGGATGAGACTTTGAGAAACCTGATATAGTGGAAGGTGTCCCTGCCCATGGCAGGGGGGCTGGGACTAGATGATCTTTAAGGTCCTTTCCAATCCAAACCATTCTATGAGAAAGCAGGTATGAGTTTCAGCAAACAATCTCAAAATATCCTGACAGTCTTTTATTGAGTGTCTGCTTTTAAGTAATTTCCCACCCTTACTCAAGCTATTGACATTGACTGAAGGAGGGCATATCCATCCACTAACAATGCACACAGGAAGACATTAACTGAAAATGACCACTTCTGTGTACAGGCTCTGTTTTGGATCAGCTCCCGGAGATACAGGGAGGAAAAAAAACAAGAGATCTAAAGTGCTGAAGCCTTTCGTCATCAGTCACGCCCAGCAAATACATGTCCCAAATCTATCAAATCAAATATCTTTTCCTCTGATTCTGTCTGGAAATAGTTACCAATTCATTTTACAGAATTTCCTTTCCATTTTCTATTCTCTTTTGTCAAATAAAAGAAATCTATACTTTTTCACACCAAGGAGGATCCTGAAGAAAATAATCAAACATTCCCTGCTTGTAAGCACCTAGAAGAAAACATAGACATGAATAGCAGCCTACCAGGATTTGTCAAGAACAAATCTTGTCATAACAATATAATTTTCATTCATCACCAGATAGCAAGCTCTGTATGTTGGGGAAAAGCAGTACATATCATATCGCTTGAGTTTGTAAGATTTCAGAAACTGTCACTCAAAATACCATCTAAGGAAACCACACTAAGAGTAGATGCCAACAGTATTCGGTTACAAATAGGACAAATGAATCAAACAGAGGGATAAAATGAGCAATTTTGCAGGTGTCTGTCCCAGTCAGTAGATTAATTTATGACATTTAGGATGAAATAGAGAGAGGGCATGTTAACTCTGTAGACAACACAAAGCTGGGGACATCACAAGACTGTTGCAGGACACAATTAGAATTAGGCTGAAATTGCACAAGGGTAAAACAAACTAAGTATCAGAAACACTGTCTGGAAATGGTGTGATTCATAGATTTCTAGGTTGGAAAAGACCTTAGAGATCATCGAGTCCAACCATCCCTAATCCCCATTAAACCATATCCTCAAGTAGATCATCCACCCTATTCTTAAACACATCCAGGGATGGGGACTCAACCACCTCCCTGGGCAGCCTATTCCAGTGGCTGACAACCCTTTCAGAGAAGAAATACTTCCTAACATCCAACCTGAATCTCCCCTGACTAAGCTTATGCCCATTTCCTCTTGTTCTATCACCCATCACTAATGTAAAGAGCCCTTCCCTCACCTCCCCACCATCCCTTCTCAAGTATTTATAGGCCGTAATCAGGTCTCCCCTCAGCCTCCTCTTCTCCAGGCTAAACAGCCCCAACTCCCTCAGCCGCTCCTCATAAGTTTTATTTTCCAGCCCCTTGACCAGTTTAGTCGCCCTTCTTTGGACTCGCTCCAGGAGCTCAATATCTCTCTTAAAGCGAGGGGCCCAAAACTGGACACAATATTCCAGGTGCGGCCTCACCAGTGCCGAGTACAGGGGCAGGATCACTTCCCTGCTCCTGCTGGTCACACTATTCTTGATACACGCCAGTATCCCATTGGCCTTTTTGGCCACCTGGGCACACTGCTGGCTCATATCAAGCCGGTAATCAACCAACACCCCCAGGTCCTTCTCCGCCAGGCAGCTCTCCAGCCACTCCTCCCCAAGCCTATAGCGATGCTTGGGGTTTTTATACCCCAAGTGAAGGACTCTGCACTTGGCCTTATTAAAGCTCATGCCATTGGCCTCAGCCCAACGATCCAGCCTGTTCAAATCCCTCTGAAGAGCCTCCCTACCCTCGAGCAGATCGACAGAGCCTCCCAGCTTGGTGTCGTCCGCAAATTTACTGAGGGTACATTCAATCCCCTCATCCAGGTCATTGATAAAGATGTTAAACAGAACTGGACCCAGCACTGAGCCCTGGGGAACCCCACTGGTGACCGGCCTCCAGCCGGATTTAGCCCCATTTACCACCACTCTTTGGGCCCGGCCATCCAGCCAGTTTTTAACCCAAAGGAGGGTGTGCCTATCCAGGCCAGCAGTTATCAGTTTCTCAACCAGAACACTATGAGAAACTGTATCAAAGGCTTTACTGAGGTCCAGGAAAACTACATCCACAGCCCTTCCCTCGTCAACTAGGCGGGTCACCCTGTCATAGAAGGTGATCAGGTTTGATTGGCAAGACCTGCCTTTCATAAACCCATGTTGACTGGGCCTGATCACCCGGTTAACCTGTATGTGCTCATTAATAGCACTCAAGATAACCTGTTCCATGACTTTGCCCGTCACCGAGGTCAAACTGACAGGCCTGTAGTTCCCCGGATCCTCCTTCCGCCCTTTTTTGTAAATGGGGGTAACATCCGCCAGCCTCCAGTCCAGCGGAACTTCCCCAGTGAGCCAAGACTGCCCAAAGATAATGGACAGGGGTTTGGCAATGACATCCGCGAGCTCTCTCAGGACTCTCGGGTGGATACCATCAGGCCCCATAGACTTGTGGGCATCCAGCCGAAGGAGCAGATCCTTGACCCGTTCCTCTTGGATCACAGGAGCTTCGATTTGCTCTCCCTCCCTGCACTCAGACACCGAAGGCCAGCTCACCTGGGAACTGCTAACCTTATTATTAAAGACTGAGGCAAAGAAGGCATTAAGGACCTCAGCCTTGTCCTCATCCCTAGTGACTAACGTACCCCCTGAGTCCAGTAGGGGCTGGAGGTGATCTTTAGCCCTCCTTTTGTTATTAATATATTTATAGAAAGACTTTTTGTTGTCCCTTACGGAGCAGGCTAGTCTAAGTTCCAATTGGGCTTTTGCCCCCCGATTATCTCCCTACATGTCCTAACTTTCTCCCTGTATTGATTCCTGGATGCCTGCCCATTCTTCCAAGACTTATAGACATCCCTTTTTCTTTTGAGATGTTCCCAAATCTCCTTCGTCATCCAAGCTGGTTTTCTACCCCAGCGGCTCGACTTCCGGCACACAGGGACAGCTCGCTCCTGTGCCTCTAGAATTTCCTTTTTGAATAGTAACCATCACTCCTGCGCCCCTTACCCTTGAGAGCTGTCTCCCATTGGACTTTGTTAACCAGACTTCTAAACAGCCCAAAGTCAGCTCTCCCAAAGTCCAGCTTGGCCGTTTTAGTGTTCCCCCTCCTAACTTCCCCTAGAATTGAGAATCTATTATCTTGTGGTCACTATGCCCCAGGCGTCCTCCAACCTTCACATCTCCCACAAGACCTTCTCTGTTCACAAACAGCAGGTCTAGGGGAGCACCTTCTTTAGTCGGTTCACTGACCAGTTGTGATAGGAAGTTGTCCTCCACACTCTGCAGGAACCGCCTAGACTGTTTCCTGACTGCCATGTTATACTTCCAACTGACATCAGGTAGGTTAAAGTCACCCATAAGGACAAGGGCTAGTGAGCGCAAGACTTCCCCCAGTTGTTTAAAGAATAGCTCATCAGTCTCACTGTCCTGACAGGGTGGCCTGTAGCAGATTCCCACTACAATATCCGCCTTCGTAGGCCCCCCTTTGATTTTCACCCACACACATTCTACCAAGTCATCCCCAACATTTAACTCTAAACAGTTTAGACCTTCCCTTACATACAGGGCAACCCCACCACCCCTTCTACCTCTCCTATCCCTCCTGAAGAGCTTGTAGCCATCTATGGTAGCACTCCAGTTATATGAGTCATCCCACCATGTTTCAGTGATGGCAACTATGTCATAGTTGTGATGTATCCACCCACCACTGCAGGGCTTTAAGAAAAGATTGGTCAAATATCTGTGGGGATTGCTCTAGATGTAGTTATCATACCTTGGGTTCAAGAGGGCAAACAAGACCTTCTGAGAAGTTCCTTCCTGCCATCTAGTGCTGCTGTTGCTGAATCCTTTTACGCTGTTTGGCTCCAATGCTCTGCAGATGTGTTAAGTATATACTGTTACTGGTATCATGCATCATGCATTATCCTCATTGTTTAGAACAGTGATGTTGGTTTCAGTGAATTACTAGATACTATTGTAATTCTTAATATATAACATTAATGCCTTTTGTGCATATGGCTGCCACAGAGACTGAAAGTCATCAGTCCATGCTGTGACTATTGTGACACACAAATTGATTCAGCTGTAATAGGATGAGCATGAAAAAGCATTAGAAAACCATTGGCTCATGTCTTAGGGTAGGCTAAGTATAACTGATAAAAAAAAAAGATAAAAACTCTGAGGCTTTGAAAACTCAGCTTGTACTTGGAAAAAAATAGTATGAAAATAACTCAAACTTGTAAATTTCACTTTGCAAAATTCTCATATACACAAAAAGGCCAGCACTGAAGCCTCCTTAAATGTGACAGGGATTTTATATTAGCTATGGCAACATCCCTGATCCTCGTCAGTAAATTTTCAGCAAAATAAATGGATATCATTTTCATAAAACACTATTCTAACTGGGAGGAAGTTGTCCTTTGCTAACAATAATGTATATTAGCAGCAAATAAGGACATTTAGGCCTGATGCTTGGAAATGTTTATGACGTGGTATAAATTGAGAAGGGCTTGCAAGGAGGCAAAAATGGCAGCTCCTCTCCCTACCAATAGGAGACAGACAAAAAAATGAACTCCTAAGGTAATATATTTGGCATTAACTGTTCATACCACCTTCTCACAAACCCTGGAAAATGGTCAGAATGATGAATCCAGTACTTTTGAAAAATACCCATCTTTTATCCTAGCAGTGCAGGTTAGGAGGCATGAGCTATGGTTAGCCATGGGTTAGTATTAGCATGAGATAGCACAGCCGTCAAGTTTTGAGCTAGTTCAGCATATAGCTTGCATATGCTGAATAAATTCTGTTGGGCTATATGCTAAGGGAGTGTTTACCTTACCCAGCTTTAGCTATCGAAGATTAGATATCTGGTTTGTTTTGCTTATCAAAGCTTCTTGCTGTTAGACACCTTTCTTGGCTGTCTTGAAATACAATATTTTCGTAAGAAAATATTAGGGACGTTTTAGAAAATTAATAATTAGAATTGTTTTAATAAAATAGTATAATCAGAATAATTTAATCTGAAGCAGAATGTTGGAGGATTGGTCCTTCTTATTGTTAAATTGTAAGCAAATTTTAGACTAAAGTAAGGTTTCAAAATAAAAAATAATCCAGAATCTTTTGTTCAAAAAAGTCCACATACAAATACCTGACTTTTAAATTATTATTATTTTCCTGTATTGTCCCGGCATTAATTCATAACTTGAATTACATCCTGGGTTAATAAAACGTTTGCTGAAAAAAGTGTACTCAACTGGGAAAAAAAGCAGAAAGAGATGGTCTGCCTCGGCAGCCTAGAGTTACTGGCAGAAATGGTAACAAAACCTGTGTCCTGAGGTCCAGATAAGTTGTCCAGCTGTTATTGCCTTAAGGCAGATTTATGTGTTTTCTTCCCCTCCAGGAATCCTCCACGTTTTCCATTCATAACATAACTTGGAATCTCACAAAAGATACCTCCATCTCAAAGCTGCAGCTCAAAAAATCCTTTCTACCACAAAGTCTCAACTTGTTAGAATTTCATTTTGGCTAGTCGGTCCTTTCATTTTGCTGTGAACCACATTCTATAATTTAGGACAAGAGGGAGGTTTTATGGTCTTACGTGTCTAGCATCTAGAATTTTAATTGGAGGTCTTAATATATTTTATATAAGAACCAATATTTTAATTATTTAAGCACACTTCATTGAAGAGTCAATATTTTATTTAAGAGCCAAAAAGATAAGCATGACTTAACCTCAAATATGTACTGCCCCATTTTTGTCATCTCTGTTACTTGTGGTTAGACTCCACAGAAAAGAAATCTGAAAGACAAGCATTAAACACCTTGACAGTGTTAAGATAAACTGTGGGTGTGAAAATATTAAAGGACACAATTTGTAATGAAATTTTATCTGCTGGACTGAGACAGGCAGTATTTCAGATGTTTGATTACTATTCAAAGTGTGCATTCTTAAGAAGTTACAATATCTCTAAAAAATTTAATTTCACATTCATACATTCACAGTTAGTCCTCAAACTGTTGTCAGTTACCTCACAGTGCCTTAGGGCAAGGGTGAGGTTTTGTGGTTTTATGTTTCCTTCAAAAAGAATAGATGCGGAGGCAGAATATTATAAAAGGAAAGCAAATACTTCAGTAGCGCATTAAGAGTGTGGTACTTACCTTCAGGAAATGTAATAAGTCCAAAATCAATAAGCAAGTTGAACCCTTGCCAGGGAGGCCGGGGAAGCTGCCTATGGAAAGCAGAATATGGCAATGTACCAGATGGATGTTGCATGGCTGGTATCACACACATGCTGCTCTGAAATGATGCCGTCCCTGAGCTCAGCTTGGCAACTTCCATCCACTTGCCTGCCTTATACGCTCGATGGCCAAACAACGTGCCAGCTGTGCAATGCACAGCAAGTGCCCTGGAATGAGGAAAAGGACTTTCGGTCAAATCTAGGGCGACCATTGCAGGCCTGCAGTTTGTGCAGTCTCGAAGGATAATGTCAGCATGGCTTTCAGGATAGACTGTGTACAGATCCCTTCAGTGGTGTGACAACTGAATTTAAATTATCTTGAAGTTAGGTCTTCAAGTTATTCAAGTTGTCTGGTAGTTTTACATCAGTGACTTAGTGCATGTGAAGGAAGTTGGGGTAGGAGGAATTTTTGAATTCTTCCTGGTGGAATTGCTTCCATCATCGTAATCAGTATGTACTTCAGCTGATATAAAAATATGAAACCAAAGAAGAGAAGAACTCAGCAAACCTGAATGTAAATCAGAAAACTGTATATGCATAGGGATAACTTGCATGCTGTGGGCTGTACTGAAATGCAGAGTTCAGTGTTTTCAAGGTGTTTGACTGATGACAGCTGTAGAGCAATAGTGCTGAAGCAACTGGTAAGCTTGATGACACACCTACATAATATTAATTTCCCAATATAATGCAGTACTGCATGAGATGGCATGGACTCCGCATTTCAGCTTCATCACCACCCACATGGAAGAGCAATAATGGGTAGCAGTCCGTGGGCCATACCAGGCTAGGAAGTTTCCTAGCGACATCTTTAACCTGGGCTCCAGAGAGGCAGCAGACTTCCCTCAGAGCAGGGTCAGCCCAGCATAGAATCACAGAATCATAGAATGGTTAAGGTTGGAAGGGACCTCAAAGATCATCTAGTTCCAACCTCCCTGCCATAGGCAGGGAAACCCTCCACTACACCAGGCTGCCCAAAGCCTCATCCAACCTGGCCTTGAACACTTCCAGGGACTGCGCATCCACAACTTCTCTGGGCAACTTTTTCCAGTGCCTCACTACCTTCAGAGTGAAAAACTTCTTCCTTATATCTAATCAAAATCTCCCCTCTTTCAGTTTAAATCCATTGCCCCTTGTCTTATCACTAGATGCCCTTGTGAAAAGTCCCTCTCCAGCTTTCCTGTAGGCCCCCTTTAGATACTGGAAGGCTGCTATAAGATCACCCCGGAGCCTTCTCTTCTCCAGGCTGAACAGCCCCAACTCTCTCAGCCTGTCCTCATAGCAGAGGTGCTCCAGCCTTTGGATCATCTTTGTAGCCCTCCTCTGGACCCTCTCCAGCAGCTCCATGTCCTTCTTGTGCTGGGGACTCCAGAGCTGAGTGCAGTATTCCAGGTGGGGTCTCACGAGAGCAGAGTAGAGGGGCAGAATCACCTCCCTCGACCTGCTGGCCACACTTCTTTTGATGCAGCTGTAGTGGTTTTAGGCTGATCCAGCAACTAAAACTCACACAGTCTCTCCTTCTCCAGTAAAGTAGAGAGGAGAGAAAAAAAAAAACAAAGGGACTGAGGGTTGAGACAAGAACAGAGGGAGCACCCACCAACCATGGTCCTGGGCAAAACAGGCAGAGCTTTTCTCAAAGCAAAACAGTTTATTAATGATTACTTAGGACAAAGGGAAACAAAAACCGATTACTTGAGAGGACAGAAAGAAACAAAACCAGATCTTAAAACCAACACCTTCCCCCCCACCTTCCTTTTCCTCCCGGCTCTACCTCCTCCCCCCAGCAGCACAGGGGCAGGGACTGGGGGAGTGCAGATCAGTTCATTCCGTGCTGTTACTGCTGCTTCTTTCTTAAAGGAGAAGGAGTCCTTACACCCTTTTCCCCTGCTCCAATGGGTCCCCTACCCACGAGGAAAAATCCACAAACTTCTCCAACGTGAGTCCAGCCCACTGGAAACAATCCTTCCCCACAGATTGCTCCGGTGTGGGCTTTACCACAGTCTTGGGTACTTAGGGAGCTGTAGCCACTCGCTCCGGCGTGGGTTGTCACGCAGACTCCAGATGCCTCTCTGCCTCGTCGTGCACCCCAACACGACCATCCTCAGGCTCAGGCATCTTCTCCCCACGGGCTGCGAGTGGGTCTCTGCTCCACCGAGGCCGTCCTGGTTGCAGGGGGGCAGCCTGCTATCTCACCATCAGCCGCAGGGGAAACTCGGCTCCGGCACACCTCCTCCCGCTCCATCCTCACTGACCTGCTGTCGATGCGGCTGTTTCTCTCAGATCTCAGTCCTCTCCAGGTGAACTCAGCCCAGTGGGCACCCTGGGAGTGGGGTGCCCCCGAGTTCCCCAGCCGGCTCCGCCGCCGCCATTCTCCGTGGGCGGCGCCGGCCCGACGCAGGCAGCCGCCCGGCCGGGAGCCAGGGAGCGGGGGGCAGTGCCCTCCTCCCTTCTCTCCTCGATCCTGGGCGAAGCACCTTTTCCGGTCCCTTTGTCCTGACTTAAATAGGGCAATTCGCAGAGGCGCCCTATTGGCTCAACCCCGAGGGGGATGGCAGTCTGATCTGGTGGCCGGAACCAAACCTAACCCGGTTCCAAAACCGGGGAGGTCGCAGGGAGCAAAACCCCTCTCCTGCCACCAGAACCACCCCCCCTCCACATCAAACCATGACATTCCACCCCATATGAATTCCGTATTTAGGCACAACTTTAGTTACAGAAAGAGAACACAGTATCACAAGAACATTGAAGAAGAAGAAGAACACACATTTTACAAACAATCCACCCCTTGTCCCTTCACGAGTCACAACAATCGAAGTTTCCCAAGGTCCTTCTGTTTTTCAGCACTGTGAAGTCCATGTTTTGCCCATTACCTCTCCCAATCACTATTCTTATCTCGAATTCCTCAGCCCCACGTTGGGCGCCAATTATGACTGTCGTGGGTTAGGTTGAACTGCCTCCCCCCCACACAGCCGGTGACTCCCCCTCCCCCACCCCCAGGAATGAGGGAGAGAATGAAAGGATAAATGTGAAACCCGTGGGTTGAGATAAGAGTGATTTAATACAGATGATTTAATACAATGTAGGTGCTCACCACCCCCTCGTATGCGAAGCCCGTCTCGTCCCAAAAACTGCAAATCCCGGACGAACGCGAGGCCCCGAAATAGAGAGGGGCAGAGAGGGAGAGAGTACTCCGAGAGTGGGAGTACTGGGAGAGAGAGAGAGAAAGAAAAAAAAGAAAAGCAATAGAGCGAAAAACACAGCAAGCGCAAAAGAGCAAAAGCGGCAAAAGCCAAAGCGCAAAAGCCCTTCTTCCCGTCTGACTCTCACTTTTATACTGGGCATGACGCTGCATGATATGGAATACTAATTGGCCAGTTTGGGCCTCAGTCTTAAGTTCCACACAAATCACAAGGGGAATCATGTCCCCCTTGTCCCATCTGTGCTCCCCCCTTATCCCGCCATGCTTCTGCACTCCGGCACACTGAAAAGTCCTTGGCAGCTTGTTATCAGCGTTCTTCTCAGAGTGAGCCTCTGAGTAAAACCAAAACATGGAGCTTTTCTAGCTGTTAAAAAAAAAAACTCTGTCCCAGCTAAAACTAGGACAGCAGCCCAGGATACGGTTGACTTTCTGAGCTGCAAGCGCACGTTGCCGGCTCATGTTGAGCTTCTCATCCACCAGCACTCCCAAGTCCTTTTCCTCAGGGCTGCTCTCAATTCATTCTCTGCCCAGCCTGTACTTGTGCTTGGGATTGCCCAGACCCATGTGCAGGACCTTGCACTTGGCCTTGTTGAACTTCATGAGGTTTTCACAGGCCCATCTCTCCAGCCTGTCAAGATCCCTCTGGATGGCATCCCTTCCCTCCAGTGTGTCCACAACACCACACAGCTTGGTGTCATCAGCAGACTTGCTGAGGGTGCACTTGATCCCAGTGTCCATATCACCAAGATGTTAAATAGCACTGGCCTCAGTACTGAACCCTGAGGAACACCACTCATGACTGTTCTCCACTTGGACATTGAACCATTGAACACAACTCTTTTGAGTGCAACCATTCAGCCAATTACTTATCCACTGAAGGGTCCATCCATCAAATCTGTGTCTCTCCAGTTTAGAGTCAAGGATATCATATGGGACAGTATTGAATGCTTTGGATAAGTCCAGGTAGACGATGTCAGTTGCTCTTCTCTTATCCATCAAAGCTGTGACCTCATCATAGAAGGCCACCAAATTAGTCAGGCAGGATTTGCCCTTAGTGAAGCCATGTTGGCTGTCACCAATAATATGATGGATAGTGGCTTAGCAACTTCATCTGCCAGTTCTCTCAGGTCCCATGGATGCACCTCTTCGGGTCCCATGGACTTGTGCAATACAAATAAATAAATATATGTATTCATCTTGTTATCTGTTATATATCTTTTTTTTTCTTTCGTATAGGTTTTTCCTCCAGTCATCCTGTCATGACCGACATGACTCAGAAATTTATTCATCTAACTATTTGCAGTCATTGCAGGATTTGCTCTCCTTTAAAAGCAAACGGCAAAATAATTGTAAATAAATAAACAAAGACAAGAACCAGGCAAGCTATCTATTTATCCAAGGATACAGGCAGCTTTACATAGATTCTGAGCTCTTGCACTGAAAAAGCAGGTAAATAGGCACTGCAGTTTTCAGTCTCTGTTAAGATATTGCAGTAATGAGAGCCATTATGAGAAATCTACATGGAGAAATGGGCGCACCTGGGGTTTCAGTTCTTCCTTTTTCAAACTGACTGTTGCTTTTTCCTATTTTGTGGGTATCTAAGAGATCATCAGCAATCAGTCTCTCTACTTCGATGTCATAGGGACAGAAAATCTCTCTGACCCAACTGGCATTAATTTAGCCTAGATTTCTCTTTCTGTCATAGCAAAGGGGCTTGTCTTCACACAGACCATGCAGGAAACTTAAAATGCATATTGAAGAGGACAGTTCCACTTGATATTTAAAAAAATTATTAGATCTCTAAGTCGGACTGACTCATTCCAACTTACAGTAAGTGCAGGGAAAAGGAATGCAACAAAAAACCTCATGTCCTTGAGCACTGAAATGTACAAACTTTGAGCTATGCTTTGTTCTTTTCTGTTTTGTTTTCTTTTTGCCTACTCATCCCCATACAGATAAGCGTACAAGTATACACAATCACCAAACTGCTTTGCTTAGCTCTGTAAATAGTGTTAAAGTAGAAAAATGTCAACAAAATATAGGAGGGCAAAAATCATTTGACCTTTCCAAGTTTAAGCAGCCTCACACTTGACATATTAACTCCAAAGGGTATAATATATTTACACAACTGCTAAGCCTTGGGAAGTCAAAGTCACAGTCAGTGACTGTAAGACCTAGTAGCTTCCCATCCTCCCAAGATTTAAGGAAGATTCATGTGTTTTCTGTGAGTGTTCTGTCAAAGAAGTAGGTTGTGTGGCTAATATCAGTGTGTGCTGATTGTTTGTGTTGGCTCCTTTAAAAAGAATTATTTTTCAGTAGTTTGAAAGTAAAATTCATCGTAAGTCTGATGACTTCAGAGCAAGTACTCTGGGTCAACAGTTAAATACTGAAATATTCTGAGTGCCATGAGAGCACTCAGAACTTTAGAAGATAAGTACTTCATTATGCTGCAGATAAGGAAATAATTTGACCTCACTGCTTTGGCATTCTGTATATCTTGAGTTTAAATTAGTAGGAAATCTTGAAATAGGAGGTAAATGGTCAGAGGTTAGACTCATGATGTAATTAAATTTGCAGTCTTAGGGTTTGCCCTTTAAGTTTAAATGTTTCTGTAAGTTAATGCTGAAATTATTTAATAAACACTTCTATATTTGGGTAAAGTCTGATGGTATGAATTCCAAAATGTGGAAAAAAAGGCGAATTCCATTAGCCTTATAGATGAGTTATCTTAAGAGGAAAGGTTTTCATAAGCTATGAGAAAAAACAAGCAGCTTGTGATTTAATGGACCCCATGTACAAGTCAATGATTGTAATGCCATGTTGTTTGAAGCTGTGTCTCTGTTAATTTTTCAGAGAAGATTGCAGTTAATGACATGTTAAGATAGCCTTCAGTTCTGGCAGGGCTTGAAGCAAATATTAGTTTAGTACTGTCAGAAAGTACAAGGTTGATGACATGCTAAGTGACAGAGGAATGCTCTGAGCAGTTGGTGAGTTTGGAGTTACAGCTTCATATCCTTGAGTCTTCTGCCCTTCCAGCTCTCTCATCTCCTCATTAGTGCCCTGAACCTGGGGCCAAGAGGAAGTCTCACTAGTTTTGATGGACGCTGTCAGAGCACAACACGTCCCTCCCTCTAAACCTGTTTCAGACCTATGATAGCCCAAAAGTTCACTTCTACTGATGCAAATTTTGAGCCTTTACTGCCATTTTCATCTCTTTCCAGCCTCAAAAGCATTGACCACAGTTGCAATTTAGAGAGCAGGAAAAGAGTGTGTGTGTGTGTGTGTGCACGCATGCGCTCTCTTTTTTTTCTGTAGGTAAAAGAGAAGTAGGTAAAAGAGAAGATAAATCTAAGGTTACAATAACCAGTGAAGTTTGGGGTTGGAAACAAGTCTCATTTTGTCTACTGACACCACAGACAGGTGAGAAAACAGATATGGGTTTCAAGCCCCGGTCCACACTGGACAGGAATAATGAAGCGATCTGGGCACGTGGGCATCCCCAGGGGCGCTCTGCGCAGTGTTCAGCCTGGAAGTGACGGATGACCAGAGGTGCCCTGGAGGTTTCCAGCATTGGGAGAAACCTGACAGAGCAGTGTGGACATAGCAAGAGAGTCCTCTGAGAAAACATATGCCCAGGTTGTGTTTCTTGTCCTGACTGCAGCTGAGACTGGTCACGGTGCACAGATCTTCTGCTTTTTCTTGTACCTGAGCATCCACCCCAGCCATACGTACCTTCAGTATATTCTCAGCTGAGTTCCTTACCTCCTGAGTAATTTTAAGCCCATATGTCTCTATACGCCTTCACTACACTACGCAAAGGCATTACTGTTTGTTTGTACCTCGGAATAAAGAACAGGAAAGCAGAAGAGAACTTGCTGACGAGCTTCTCAGCTCACACCCCCTGGTTCTAAGCATTGCCCATAAGCCTGTGGGGAGGACAGTGAGGACGCCCGCTCCCTCTGCGTGGGGTCGTGAGGGTGGGTGGGCTAGCTCTGGCATCCTGCAGCTCTGCTCTAAAGTGAACTCAGTGCCAGCCCTTACCCAGTGCCAAGCCACGTGTGCGAGTCTGAGTGCATGAGAAGGGAGAAAAGGGATTTCTGCCTGTTGACTCCACATACCTTCTCAGAATCCAGCACAGCTTCTTGAGGTCAGAAATATGCTATGGCCAGGCAGGGATTGTTTCCCTAGGGACGTGTGATTACAATCCCAAACGTCGGATCTCCAGTCTTGACTTTCCACCTCATTTTACATAAATAAGGGGCCACTTCCCAAAGTAATTCTCTCATTCAGCTAATTAGTGCTTCAGGCCTCTGTTTTACAGCCCACACTCATAGCAACTCTTATACATGGATGCAGTCCCATTGAACAAACATGAGTTGTTTTACACACAGAACGACTAAAAAATGTACAAAATACAGTGTCTTCATTAGAAAAAGTGAGAAAAAGATCCATGATCTATGGATTTTGTTTATGGATTTAGATCCACAGACTACCGTTTCTTTTCAGCTTAATTTCATTCTAGTTTTCTTTTCCACTGATTCTGTGCATTTATTTTTTTGCTCCACTTCTTTTCCTCCCAAGGCTCTAAACATAGCTCATTTCAACTCATTCCTACACTGTTCTCACATGCTTTACATGTTTCCTATTAACTCCTCTTCTTAGATATTTGTGTGTTTTCCACCTAGCAACAAGGTCATTCTGTTGTCATCAGACTTCTATCAAACATCTTTTCCTCCCTCCAGTGGCCATCTATTTCTTTAGCCTTGAGATAACTTATAGTCAAATGTTTTCCCTTTTTCTTCCTCTTAACAGAGCATCACTCAAAACACCTCACTGATATGGATTGATTTTGTACTTGGTTATTGAGCTATGGACCAAAGGCAGTCCATAAGTGATGCCACCAATATCTTTTTTTTTTGATTGACATTGACATACAATTGTATGACTTCATCGTACTAGTCTAATAAGCTATCTTGATCTGGGAAAGACTTTAGAGTCTGATATTGTAAAATAAAAAAACAAGCTTAAAATGAAAGACCTTACAGTCTTCTGATAAAATGTTGAAACACGTAAGACGACTGAAAATACAGAAATGCACATAAGAAGAGGCTTTACAAATTCTCTTCTAGTGTTTCCTCTCTTGGGGCCCTGGGCTACCAACTCTCCCATTTTCCTATAAAAAGAGTATGTTTGTTTGCACATGTGAATGTAGAACTGAGCCTTAAGACATTAAGCTCTTTGCAGCAGGTATCTTTGTTACTCTACACAGTCATATTTCCAATCTTCTCTTTAAGAAAACGTATATTTTCCTTTCTCATTTACTTGCCCATTTTATTTTATAACTCTAACTTGTGTCCTGTTCATGGCTTCCTTAAGAGAATCACAATTATGTCCCCATGATTCTGTCTTCCCTATAAAACTGAGATTAACCAGTGAGAGACAACACACCATTTCCATCTTGCTCATAGCTGGCACTTCAAGAGACTCGACAGGAGCATTTGTGCCTGACTCTTCCTTGTTTATCTAATCGTTTGCTCTAATGAATCGTTGCCTATGGGCTGTTTACATACAAACAGGTTTTATGAAAAATCACACCCTGTTTATAGCAATTTATTAACGGGAAGAGGCTATCTTAGCTGATTGGATTGTTATGTTTAAAGTGTTTCTTTAAACTCTGCCCAGAAGCAAAGATCCATCAGTAAGTGTACTACCTGGTGAACTATTCATAGCTTAATTTTCTATAGCTCTTCTTCAATGAAGAGGCCTGTAAGGGTTTTTGCCTTTTTTCACAGGTGCCACCAGTGCTTCTGGACAAGCAGTTTTCAGAATTTACGCCGGATATCACGCCCATTATTCTGGCTGCCCACACCAACAATTACGAAATCATAAAGCTCCTTGTGCAGAAAGGGGTGTCTGTGCCCAGGCCACACGAGGTCCGCTGTAACTGCGTTGAATGCGTCTCAAGTTCAGACGTGGATAGCCTCCGCCACTCTCGATCCAGACTCAATATCTACAAGGCTCTGGCGAGCCCATCGTTGATTGCTTTGTCTAGTGAGGATCCTTTCCTTACTGCTTTTCAACTGAGCTGGGAGCTGCAGGAACTGAGTAAAGTCGAAAATGAATTTAAGTCAGAGTATGAGGAACTGTCACGGCAATGCAAGCAATTTGCAAAAGATCTCCTGGATCAGACACGGAGTTCCAGGGAATTGGAAATTATTCTTAATTACAGAGACGATAATAGCTTGATAGAAGAACAAAGTGGTAATGATCTTGCAAGATTGAAACTGGCAATTAAGTACCGCCAAAAAGAGGTGAGTGTGCTAGAGAATATTTAAGCATACTTAGTAGTAGTAATGTGATAGATAATAGCCTGAAATACATCCTTTTAACGGAGACAAATTGCTGCTTATCTTTTTTTTGTTCTACAGGGTCTTGTCTTTTTTTGTATTTTTAATTAGATGAATTTGAGTGGCTGTTACAGTTTGATAGAGTCAGAAATTAAAATGTTCTGTTACATCACAGATCCAAAGAACCTTTTTTCCCTTGCACTTGAATAGACATAATATCCAGTAGTTGTGGTCTGAAGAGCTGTTCAATAATAGAATGAGAAATATATACAGCATACCTCAAATTAGCTTTAATTGTGTCTGACAGAAAAAGGAGGCTATGTGTTTAAACACCTATAAAACACTATAGGTACCCCTATAGAGAGGTTTCTTCAAAAAATAGCTGTTATAAATAGATTCTGAAACATAAGATTAATAGTGCTGCATGGCTCCCCAAAATTTTGACATTCAGATTCTTTTTCATGAACAATCCAAAATGGCAATACCTGGGTATTGGTTTCCATGACAGTTAGAAAGTCATGAGTTTGCTTCACAGATATAGATGTTCAGTTGGAATCAGAGGATGTCTACGTTTCTTTACTCAAGTTCTTACATGTATACAAAAGCAGACTAATTGAGACAGAAAATTGAGTTAGGAAGACAGATCCCCTGGTATTTCCAAAAAATTCACTTGATCCCTGCTTATCATCATGTCAGAATGTGTTTTATGATCTCACTTGGAGCCTGTGCATCCAAAATCAGTGGGAATGTGGAAATGCATAGGCAAGTCAAATACTATTAATAATTAAACGTTACTTGTTCGTATAAAATATGGCAAACTCTTAGAACATTTCTGTGTTATGTTTAACTAGTCTATCACTGCAAAAATATCTTTTATTTCTTAGAAATAAAAGAGTGAATGCATTAGTATATTAAGTATGAGAGAAAGGTTTGCAGGTACTATAACCAAACATGTAATGATTCTGTTGTCCGTTTGAAATACAGTTTAGTAACGCTAAGAAGTTATCATGAAGATAGGAACCTACTGAAGTACTGCTGGAAAAATATCTCAATTGGTCTCTGACTTCATAAGTCTTTTAATAAGCATTTTTTTCCTTCAGGAAATGTGTTGCATAATTTTATATTTGGTAGTGTAATGTTTTAGGCAACATATTCTTTGCCTTCATTAATTATTTTCAGAGGATACTATTCCAGACTTTCCGTAACAACTACTATTTCTATTTCTTGAATCGCCAATCCTGGCCTACAGTTGTTTAAGAAATTCTAGCTTGGACTTCTGTTTTCCAAAGGATTCATGCACTGAAATAAAATTCTGACCTCTCATGTTTTCTTCTTAAAACCTAAATACAATGCTTGAATTTCCTTAATTTGAGATAGAGACAGCGAGAGACATCTGTAGGGTAAAATGTTTTTTATAGTTGCATCTAATTCCCATGCCTAATTAAATTGCAGTAATATAGGTGATTACACTTCATTGATTGTTCTTAATAGCAAACATCAAAGCAGTACTGGTTTAGTGCAGCAATTCCAAATCAGTGGATATTTTGTATTTTACATACATTTTTCATTTCTACAAGTATTTCCCACTATCCCTACCGTTTGAGTCTCCCTGAAGTAAAATCAAGTTTTATTAGATTCTTTTGCTGTATTCCTAAATGTGTTCTCTACTAGATGCTGGAGCAAATAGTAGCCACTGTAGCTGATGAGTCGTTTTATTTCTGATTATTACATCAGTATTCTGGTAGGTACAGCTCCAAGATTTGAGAACCTCAGGCATAAAAATGCTTGGATTCTGGCTGTCCTGGTGCATATGGATCATAATGAAAATAGATTAGATGGGTCTTTCTATTTCTTTTGTTAAGAGACACCAAATCCCACAGCCTCCAGGGTCTGGGATTCTTTCAGCCTGGCCACTGGAGCCCAGCCAGGGGTACCTGGAAACCCCAAGGTCTCCGTCCCAGGCACAAGCATACTCACTGGCCTTGCTTACACAAGACCAGCCCCTTGATTGCCTTCTCCTCTCCTTTTTTGCCGTGATTGTTCCTCCCTGATCCTTCCCCACCCTTTACTCTTTCCCTAAACATGCCACAATAAATTTTACGTAATCCCACAAGACCCCTCTGATATCCCATAATAACTTTGAGTTTCCATGAGTGCCAGGGACCCCCTGAAACATCCCGTAATACTCATGATAGTGATGTTTTCCCCTCCTTATGATTAGTTACAAAGTTGAGGTTGACCTTCCTTGAGACAATTGCAGCCAGCCCTTGAATGGCCCATTTGTCAGAAGCAAAAGAGTCTTGGACTTTGTCTTTGCCTGTATTATACCCTGGTTTCTGTGTTGAATTTGTCACTTTCCTTGTGGTTTTCTGTTTCTGTTATGCTGATTAACTCTTAACTAGATGATTAAGTGAACAAATAATCTGATGAACCAGATGCTCTCAGATTTCATATACGGTTGCACTACAACTATCCAAGGCAAGCTTGATGGCAGCAGAGGCAACTTTTTGAAATGACACAAAAAAAATGTGGGCTGGATTTTAGTTAGCCCATTAATATATTATTTTGGATTTAACCTGTTTAAAAATACTGTTTGGGGTGATACATCTGCTTCCTCTGCTCTATGTGTCTCAACCACTCAGAGTCAGTTCTCTACCATAGACTTTTCTATTATGACAAGAGCAAACATGGATTTGGGTTTTCTTGATACTACCAGTTCTAGTTATTGTCTTTCTTTCTCTTAACTTGCCTGCTATCCAAAAAAATACTAATAATTTAAAAAAAAAAAACCACAACAAAATATCGAAACAGATAGGAATGCATTGTCTTCCCTTCTCACTTTACCACTCATCCCTAACATCTCGACCTTTATTCGTATTATTACTAAAGGACCTTGTAATGCTATATTAGAGCTGAGGTCAGAGCTCTATGAGTAAGCAATCGTGTCTGAATACACGAGCAATGACAAATAGTTTCCCATTTTCCTGAACCAAACAAAAATGTTATCTGATTCAACTGCAGTTTCATTCAAAGATGTAAAAGGAAAATTCCCGATTTCGTATATGATTTACAAGGAAAAGTAATTCTACCCATAATAATAATAATATGGCATTCTGAGTTCAAGTAAATTGCAAGACCCTGGTGCAACAATGCAATTAGGTAGCAGAGAATAGTGGCAGTCTGTAATAATTAGTAGACAATCATCTTTGCTACTAATTGCAAAATGCGTGTTCTGTCTCATATATATTGACAGTTTTTAATGGAGAAATCACAGCAAAACTCTGGTGTCTCTCACTCTTTGGTTAGCTTTGGTTTAGCTTTGGTTCTGTATAGGTATTAGGCATATATCTGCACAAACGTGAAAAAGTGCCGACTAAAATGCTTACTAATTTTCCCATATATGTGAAATAAAGAAGGAGGAGGGGATTAATAGATGTAATCATTATCCTCTGGTTTCTCGGTAAGTTTAATTAGTGCAATTTAAATACTTATACTAGTAATTTAAATGCCTGTCTCATCTTGCCCCATACTAACTGGCCCATGTCATTTAAGCTATAGCTGTATAAGCTCAAACACAGTAGCAGGAAGAGGTTATAATTATTGGCAATACTATCTCATTTTGCTTTGTCGTTAGACATTCTCATATCAACACAGAGGAAATACGAATTTTTATGTATATAGCTGTTAACTTTTTTCAAATGAATAGAGACTAGCTGGTTTTCTTTTCTTTTCTTTTCTTTTCTTTTCTTTTCTTTTCTTTTCTTTTCTTTTCTTTTCTTTTCTTTTCTTTTCTTTTCTTTTCTTTTCTTTTCTTTTCTTTTCTTTTCTTTTCTTTTCTTTTCTTTTCTTTTCTTTTCTTTTCTTTTCTTTTCTTTTCTTTTCTTTTTCTTCTCTGTTCTTAGTTTACTCTGATCATCTTTCACTTTACCTTTTTCTGAGTTGTTTGCACCTGCAGGGCTGAACTGGCAAGGGCAGAGAAAGAGTGAAAGAGGGAGTGGATTTTAATTAAAGACATTTTGATTTAACAAGAATACAAGCTTTATTAATAAGAATTTCAGGGAAATCAGCTTCTGACTAGCTTGCTCACTTATTTCAGGCGGTCAAGAAGTAAGACAGGACTCCCCCACATAGGAAACACACATCATGGATCAACTGTTTTTAGCATAAAATGATATGTTCCCATAAAACACAGAGCAAAGATTACTGGTATGAGCAATATTGCTAAATTATTAAGTGGTTAATTAAATCTTAAATACAATGATGTGATATTCACATTTCATAGATAATTTCCTGTTTTCTATGAAAATGGTGCTGCAGGATAAAAAAGTTGTTTGTTACTGATAATAAAAGCCATCTGTTTGCTCCTGCTCAAAAGAGGACTGTTAAAAAATGCAATCATCAGTTCTTCACTAGCTTTCTATGGAAAATACAGCCTTGGTGAAATGGAAATGTTTCACAATAATGTCATAAATTCAGTGAAATTTTCAATGAAAACATGTCAAATCATTTCAAATCTGTCATTTCATGTTGTTGTCTAAAGACTTCATTTCAATTAAGTAAAGCATTTTGTTTGACTGCAGTTTCTTCTTACTTCACTTGGACTTAAACATTTTTTACAATGTAATGCTTATACCTAATATTATTCATATCATATTATTGTACAAAGCAGTATAAATATGATAGAGAGCAAAAATTATTCCTTATCAAAATTAAATATCTCTACAATGCCTAGAGAAAATAATTTAAACTGCCATTCTGTTGGCTTTTTATTCAGATATGGAATATAAAATATGTCTGGAAATGCTGGAAAATTCTGTAGAGCTCCTCTGGCAGTAATACAATTTAAGAATCTAAGTCAAGCTTTGTGACTGTCTCAGAGAGTAGGATTTTCCTTTGGAACCACAGATTGATTTTGACTAATTTTAGTAGCCATTATAACGAATTTATTGTTAAGATTCTTTCAGGTACAAAAGCCTGAATTATTGACTATGCAAGCAGGAATGACTTTGGAAACACAGCATCTAAGAATTATCCTGTGTTTAAAAATACCCCACACCTGAAAGATAAACAGAAACACAGCAGCCATGTGTTAGCAAGTCACTGTGTATGTGAATATTTGTCAAAAGACTGGAAAGGTGCAGTCAGAAGTCTCCATGTGAAAAATAACAAAACCTCCCAAAAAACAGACTCTGATAATATTTGGACATTTTTAACACCAAAGGAAGATGTGTTTAGTCTATGAATCCCATAACTGAAAGGAGTGATGTATGCACGTTTGGGTCCATGTCTCCAAAAGACCCATTTCTGCAAACTCTCAGCCATAGTATTCAAGAAGTTTGATAAACATTTTTCCAGGCAAGAGCCAGGTACTCTAAAACAGGTCATATGTTTGCTTTGTAAATCATGTAAAAGTCTCTGTGTTTATAGATAAAGACTCCACAAATTGTTAAATAGCATAAATTATGTAAGTGCCTGATCTACTACACATACTTAAAGTCTTACTGTAATTGGTGATCTATTACCTCAGAACTGAATGAAGTGTAGATGTCCTTGTGGAATCTCTACTTACTGCTGCTAGAAAAAAATGTTCTTTAATCACAGGATGGGAGCACATCTGCTTAATACAGCATTTAATTGTGCCTACATTTTAAATGCGTGGTGAAGCAATCCTCCTGAAGTATGTGAGCAAATTCCTTATACAGTCAAAAGAGAGAGGTTTGCGCAGAGGGAGATCCTGTCTGCTCAAGATAAGACATCTAAGTTAACTCTGCTCCCTTGGCTGGGTAAGGAAACAGGGCACTTCAGTTAGAAGAATTACTTCACTGGGCATTGAAAATGCAGATGCAAGTGAGACAATTTATTGCATCAACTGCAATTTCTACCCTGTGGTAACAAAGATTTTGGATTCTGAATGCTCAGAGCCCACGTAAGGGGAAATGAATCTCAAGACTAACTTCCTAATGATGTCTCAGAAGGCATAGATAATCTTTGAACGCTATGTGCTGCAAACAAGTTGCAACCCTCTCATCACAGTTCTAGTTAAACTATTCATGAACTGACACTAACATCTTTTTATTTTGAACACTTGCTAGAAGCAATTAACTCAAAGAGGAGGAGACTTGCTGTTAATAAAATCTCTCATTTCAGTTCTTTTCTGCTTTTTCTTCAAAAGAAATGTTGCTGGGATGTCTGCCTCAAGAAAGAACAACCAGTAGTGTGTGTCTCTAATCAGCAGTGCACAGCCTATCTGTTAGGATGTGACTGGCAGCAGCAGAAGTTGGCTTTTGGTTTGAAGGAGTCACTACTAATGCACCTACAAGCTTCCCTGCAAACATGGGGTAGATTAAGCACTGTCAGTTAATTTTGTCTACATACAATAACAAAACGTTTTCTTAAAAACCAAAATTTTAGAGAAAAAAGATCTTTAACAAGGTGAATAAATGAGGTGGTGCATAGGATTTAATTTTGAATGTACACCTATAACTATAGGAAGTTTACAGCCCTCTTTCCTCCCTCTATATGCTTGTTGGGTGAGGAGCCTCAGGCTGAGCTGTGGTGGGATTTGTGTCTGCCAGCTGCTTCCGTTCCTCCCATGGCCTCCATCACTGATTACTGACTGCTGCCGCCCTTGTGCAGCTCCTCTTTCATGCTCCCTGCATCTTCTGCCATGACTGCACCAGCAGCTATGCTTCACTCCTCGCTGTAAGTCATTCTGGCAAAGCCCAAGAGCTTAAAATAATTTGTGTTATTTTAGCTGTAGTAACTACCCTTGCAGCATGAAGAGCTCATATAAGCATTTAACTCGTAGAGGAGTATTTAACTCCTTTCTATTTTTTCTGTTTCATAGCTCCCAGGACACTCTTAAGCAACCCCTCCTCTCTCACATATCTTATAGACCACTTACACTTATAAGACACTCTTAGTCTTCTGTACTCCTGTCCAAGATCTAACCTTTCCATGCCTGTGCTAGGTGCCACTGGCTGAAGATAGAGTGACTGCTTAACCAAGGCACATTTGAACATGCTGGCTGAAACTTCTACATGCTGTTGCAGTGTGATTTTTTTTCCACTGATTGGCAGGACTCCCTCCAGCAAGATAAATGCTTGTTGAGCAATAAAACAACAGCCAAAGCAAACTTGGTTTAGGCCTATCTACTTGTTCTTTTAATCTACCTCCTCTTTCCTCCACCAGATGTCCACAGAGCATTCTTCTCTTCCCTCCTTACCCCTTGTTTTTGCTGTAGGCCTTAGTTATGAAGATTAAAATAGTAAAGGGTGGGTTTCTTCATCCATTACCTCTATCAATATGTACATCCATTATCAAACTAAAGATTTGTTAGAAAACCAATCTCTTATTATATGAACTCACTCTTGTGCCTCCAAAGAGATCAGATCTTTATTCAAATTTTTGACTAGAGATTAAAACTTTCTAAACTTTACAGCTCTAGGAGTTAAAGTAGAAAAATGAAGAGAGGTGTTGAGTATGGCACTCAGGATATGTATGAGTATGACAAACAGGAGCTTATATTTGTAAAAGTCATATACTCTCAAGATTGACTGTTGGCATTTGAACTTCTAGGGTATTTTTCATACCAGAAAGAAAATGTTCACACAAAACTATTAAGAAGTCCTCCTTACAGAGACACTTGGCTTTTTTCTGCAAATAATAGGATGACATTCTTCCCCACTCTATTCCCTCTTTGGCATGGTCCAGAAGTGTCTCCTGTTCTCCTTTGACCCTCTTCTTCTAGCCCAAGGCTTGATAAATTCTGATGCGCAGTGGACGTACCACAAGTAAGGGGAATTTACCAGCACTCTGATAATGCTCATTTGAACTTTGAGCTTTCACAATCTATTATTTTATGATTAGTCTAAATACTAGAATAGCTTTCTGTCGTGGTTTTAGGCCGATCCAGCAACTAAAACTCACACAGTCTCTCCTTCTCCAGTAAAGTGGAGAGGAGAAAAATATAATAAAGGGACTGAGGGTTGAGACAAGAACAGAGGGAGCACCCATTAACCATGGTCCCAGGCAAACCAGACTTGGCTTTCTTAAAGCAAAACAATTTATTGACTGTTACTTAAAAGGACAAAGGGAAACAAAACTGGTTACTTCAGAGGGTAAAAAGAAACAAAGCCAGATCTTAAAACCGACACCCTCCTTCCCCCCCTCCCTTTCCTTTTCCTCCCAGCTCTACCTCCTCCCCCCAGCGGCGCAGGGGCAGGGACTGGGGGAGTGCAGGTCAGTTCATTCCGTGCTGATACTGCTGCTTCTTTCTTAAAGGAGAAGGAGTCCTTACACCCTTTTCCCCTGCTCCAGTGGATCCCCTACTCACAAGGAAAAATCCACAAACTTCTCCAGCGTGAGTCCAGCCCACAGAAAGCAATCCTTTCCCATCAGATTGCCCCAGTGTGGGCTTTACCACAGTCTCAGATACTTAGAAAGTTGTAGCCACTCGCTCCGGCGTGGGTCGTCACGCAGACTCCAGATGCCTCTCTGCCTTGTCGTGCGTCCCAACACGACCATCCTCAGGCTCAGGCATCTCCTCTCCACGGGCTGCGAGTGGGTCTCTACTCCACCGAGGCCATCCTGGTTGCAGGGGGGCCGCCAGCCATCTCGCCACCAGCTGCAGGGGAAACTCAGCTCCGGCACACCTCCTCCCGCTCCATCCTCACTGACCTGGTGTCGATGCGGCTGTTTCTCTCAGATCTCAATCCTCTCCGGGTGAACTCAGCCCAGTGAGCACCCCGGGAGTGGGGCACTCCCCAAGTTCCCCGGCCGGCTTCGCCGCCACCATCCTCAGTGGGCAGCACCAGCCTGACACAGGCAGCCGCCCGGCCGGGAGCCAGGGAGCGGGGGCAGTGCCCTCCTCCCTTCTCTGCTCGCTCCTGGGCAAAGCACCTTTTCCGGTTCCTTTGTCCCGAATTAAATAGGGCAATTTGCAGAGGCACTGATTGGCTCAACCCCAAGGGGGATGGGAGTCTGATCTAGTGGCCAGAACCAAGTCTAACCTAATGTTATGGTTTGAAGTCGGGGGGGGAGGTCCGGGTGGCAGAAGCTGCCCATCAGCCCGGACTCCCGTCCCCCTCGGGGCTTGAGCCAATCGGCGCCTCTGCGAATTGCCCTATTTACGTCGGACAAAGGAACCGGAAAGGTGTGTGCCGGTGCCCAGGAGCAAGGAGACGGGAGGGGGGCACGGCCCCTGCTCCCGGCTCCCGGCCGGGCCGGCGGCCTGGGCCGGGCCGGGCCCGCTCCGCCCCACTCCGTCGAGGATGGCGGCGGCGGAGCCGCTTGGGGAACTCAGGGAGAGCCCCGCTGCCGGGGCGCCCACCGGGCCGAGTTCACCCAGACAGGACTGAAATCTCAGAGAAACGGCCACACAGATAAGAGGTCAGTGAAGATGGAACGGAACAACGTGTGCCGCGGCTGAGTCCCCCTTGCCAGCAGCGACCCCTTTGTAACAGTCCTCGGTGGAGCAAGCAGAGACCCACTCGCAACCAGTGGATGACCCACGTCGGGAAGAGATGCCTAAGCCTGAGACTATTGTGAATCATGGGCACAGGTAGAGACACTTTTACGCATTTTACGCATTCAGAGTCTGTACGGAGACGCATTTAAGGTCGACATGACGACCCACGCCGGAGCACATTTAAAGTTTATTGATGACCCACGCCAGAGCGAGTGGCTGCGGCTCCTTAAAAGCCCAGGACTGGTAAAGCCTGCACTTGGGGCAAATCTGATGGGGTAAGGATTTGCCCCCCAGCGGGCAGGATTCACGCTTTCGCCGTGAGTAGGGGATCCACTGGAGCAAGGGACAATGGTGTAAGGACTCCTTTTCCTTTAAGAGAAGCGGCAGTAACAACTTGGAATGAACTGACTTGCACTCCCCCATTCCCTGCCCCCCTGCGCCGCTGGGGGGAGGAGGTAGAGCCGGGAAGAAGAGGCAAAGAAGGGGGGAGTGGTGTTGTTTTTAAGACCTGGCCTTGTTTTCTCGTTATTCTCTTAAGTAACCGTTTTTGTGTGCTTTTCTCTTTCTAGGTAGCTGTTAATAAATAGTTTTGCATTAAGAAAAAGCCTCTTTTGCCCGGGACCGTGGTTGGTGGGTGCTCCTCTGTTCCTGTCTCGATCCTCAGCTCTTTTATTACATTTTTCTCTCCTCTCCATTTTACTGGACTGGGAGAGCTGCGTGGGTTTGGTTGACGGACTCAGCCTAACCCACGACACCTGGTTCCAAAACCAGGGAGGTCACAGGGAGCAAAGCCTCTCTCCTGCCACCAGAACCCCCACCCCCACACACATCAAACCGTGACACTTTCAGTCAATAATTTGGATTGAATGAGACAGCTGAGAAAATCAGGAATTGCCTTAGTGTTTACTGGGACACATAAAATATACCAATAGACGCTATATTCTTTTGAAACCATCTGAATAGCTTTCCCCTGTGATACATTTAAGCATCCTTTTCCTTTTTATTGGCACACTCCAGGAATATCAAGATCCATATTGATTTCTTCGTCACCCTTTGTCTCCTTTTTTTTCTAACAGTCCCTCTCTTATGAATTGCACCATTGCCCGTTGCCCATTCTCTATTGCCCTGTACACAGGGCCAATACTACCACAAATATTCCTAGGCCCCATTCACTGCCGCTGCTTTTGCCTCCCAAAGAGGGAAGCTACAGACTCGTGGCCGCGGGAAGGAGCTTGAGACTTAGATATAGATTCCCTAAGCAAAGCACCAGAACAGTATCTCTGACCCATGCAGTCCCACGCATTTCTGTGTAATATTTAATTACTAGAGTAATGTAGTCATTTAAATTAGAGGTTGTTCTAAATAGCTAACCTTAAGGGCTTCATTAGCAGCCCTGTTATGGTTCACAAAAGACTTGACTCGGTTACATAGCATTTGACATTAAGACAAGCTGAAAGTGTTAACGGAAGGTAAAAAAACTTTGTTATTAATAAAATTAGTTCAAGGTTTGCACTCTTTTTTCTGCCCTCTTAATAGCATGCAGAAAGAAACTAGAAATAGCCATTCCTGTAGTGTGTTTGTGCCATGAGTTTCTGACTCATTCCAATAACCTCAGGAATTTAACTAAGGTACCTATGTCAGCAGCCTAGCCTTGAGTCCCTTCATAGTCTATGGAAAGAGACAGACATCTCCAGACAGCGGCTCAGGCCATTTAGAAAAAAATTGGTTTTTTCACTGCCTATGTTACTTAAACTTCAGAGGAGACATAGGATAACTAGATGTGTTGTACAGGCTAAAAAGAAGGTAAAATTCTTTAAGAAGAATATCATGTCATTTCTGGATGGTAGGTATCAGTAGACATAAGCTAGTTTTTTGAAGTCTTGGTATTCTGTTGTTCTGAGAATGAGAAAAGTCCTTTAAGCTGAAATAGATGAACTTGTTCACTGGAATCCCTTTAGCAGTCTAAGATGCATCTTCCCTTCTAATGCACCACGTGATCTAAGGGTCTGCCTTAGCAGGTAAATTCAGAGAAAAACCAAGTTTACCACAAAGACATCCACATTGTTTATAGACAGTTACATATTTAGACTTAGTGGGCTCTAGAGTTCGTTGGAGGGGAAAAGACTAAATGGATGATCCTTAGAGTCTCTTCCAACCCAAACCATTCTATGGTTCTATGATTCTATATTAAAAGTCTGTCTTGCTTTAGGGACAAGGGACAAGGCCTCACTGCAGCAGTCTGGAGAGGTTGTGTTTAGATTACAGAAGCATTCAAATCATCTCAGATCAGTTCTCCCTAAGCAGTTTAATGTTTCTGGACCCTGAGCTACATACAGATTAATAGCCAGCAATTAGAACAGAAATATGCAAGTCTCAGAGTAAACTGGAGTCCTGTCAAGAACTAATGTTCCTGAACGTGCTCTTCACTTTTCAGTGAAATATAACTTCTCTTTGACCACCATTATCCATGTATCCACCTTTACAGAGAAGCTGGCAATATGTTCTCGGAAGATAGCTTTACAGGACTTGTACTGTTCACACAAGTGAAACTTTCCTCCTGTCAAAATCAGGTGTTTGGGAGCCTCCATCCTGTCACTTTTTTTCACCAACATACAGAGATTGGGTGATGATTTCAGTTTTCAGCTGGAGAAGTGTCGTGGTTTTTGGACTGAGGGTCGAGACAAAAACCGAAAGGGAGCACCCACCAACCATGGTCTCGGGCAAAACATGACTCAGGCTTTCCTCATAAAACAAAACAATTTATTAACAGTTACTTAACAGGAGACAAGGGAACGAAACCGGTTACTTGAGAGGAGAAAAGAGAAAACAAGGCCAGATCTTAAAACAACACCTCCCCACCCCCTATTTTCTTTCCTTCCTGGCTCTACCTCCCCCCCCCGGCGGCATAGGGGGACAGGGAATTGGGGAGTGCAGGTCAGTTCATCCATGCTGTTAACTGCCGCGCCTTTCTTAAAGGAGGAGGAGTCTTTACACCATTTTTCCCTTGCTTCGGTGGATCCCCTACTCACGAAGAAAAAGTCCCCAAACTTTTCCAGTATGAGTCCTGCCCGCAGGATTGCAATCCTCCCCATGGATCGCACCAGTTTGGGCTTTACCAGTCTCGGCCTCTTAGGGAGCTGCTGCCACTCGCTTCGGCCGTCCCACGGATTCCAGATGCCTCCACGACCTCGTCGTGCATTCCATGCCCCATTGTTAACAGTACCTGGTCGCGCATCCCCTGCTCCACGACCTCTCCCGGGCTCAGGCATCTCCTTTCCGACGTGGGTTTCTCCACGGGCCACGAGTGGGTTTCTGCTCCGCCGAGTACACCCTGGCTGCAGGGGGGCCGCCTGCCATCTTCACACCGATTGCAAGGGAAACCTCAGCTCCAGTACACCTCCTCCTGCTCCATCTTGGCTGACCCGGTCGTTGTGGTTGTTTTCTCTTAGATATTAATCCTCTCTGGGGGAGCTCGGCCCGGCAGGCACCCCGGGAGCGGGGCGCTTACTGAGTCCCCCATGTGGCTCCCTGGCGCCATCTTGAGCACATGGCGCCGGCCCGGGCCCGGGCAGCCGCCCGGCCGGGAGCCGGGAGCGAGGGCAGCGCCCTCCTGCTCTCTCCTCGCTCCTGAGCAAAAAGCCCTTTCCCGCCCCTTTGTCTCAACTTAAATAGGGCAATTCGCAGAGGCGCCAATTTGGCTCAACCTCCCCCGGGGGGGATGGGACTCAGATCTGGTGGCACAGGGAGCAAATCCCCTCCCCTGCCACCAGAACACCCCCCCACACATCAAACTATCACAAGAAGTAAGCATCATACGAAGCTACATGTCAAGAGTTTTGGTCTGAAGGAAAAATCGTCAATTTTACTTGAAGTTTTTCAAGATTAGATGGAAAGTTTTACAAGAGATAGCTGTTGTTAGGGCTATGACAACCTCCAAAACTCCGCTTGTGGTGTTGATGATTTCTTCATCATTATTTCCAAAGCTGGAAACCTTTAGTGAACTTATTCAAAATCAGACAAAATCTTGAAATAAAAAGACAAAGCTTTTATATCCACTGAAAAAACATTTCCTTTCACTGCATGTGGCCCTATTCTCAATACAAAGACATTAGTCAAATCACATTAAAGGTGAGTAGCATAGTCACACTTGAACGAAGAGAGATCAAAATTTTCATTACAGTGAATTAAGGTTACGTCTTCCTAACCTGACTGTGAAAAATTGCTCTTTGCTCTGTGCTCTGTGCTAAACCTTGGCAAAAGCATTCTGCCAGTAGGAGCACTTTTTGTTTTCAGTGACAGATCTTTCCAGGTATAATCATTGCAAATTACAGTGTGCAAATGATGGTTAAACCAGACTTTGTCAATACTTAAGGTTATATTGATTTGAAGTTGGCTTGCTTTTCTGCTGCAGCTTTTTCAGTTAGAGTATCCATACCTGACCACAGAAACACCACGTGGACACTAACTAGATTTGTGCCCAAAGAAATGTCCTTTACCTTGAATTTAGCAAGGCTTTTGACACCATTTCTCACTATATTGTTGTATCTGAGTTAGAATCAATGGAAGAACAAGATAGGTTAAAAACCTGGTTGGATGATCAAGCTCAGAGGGTTCTGGTTAATGGGTTATACACTACCTGAAGACAGGTAAAAACTACAGTGCTGCAAGAATCTGTGCTGCCCGGATTTATCAGCGACATAGAGAAGGTGGAGGAGTCCACTCTTAAAAAGTTTGCAGATGACTGAGTTAGAGAGAGACCAAGACAGGCTGGAGGAATAGGCTGACAGGAGCCTAGTGAAATTCAACGAGGACAAATGCAAAGTCCTGAACCTGGGAAGGATGAAGCCCCTGCGGTGGCACAGGCTGGGGACTGACTGCCTGGCAGCAATGCAGAAAGTGAGCGGGAGGTGTTATCACCTCCAGCTGAACAAGGGCCAGCAGCAAAGAAGGCTAACAATAACTTGGGCTGTATTAACAGGAACATAGCTGAGGTATGTGATTGCCGCCCTCTAATCAGCACTCATTCGACCACATCTGGATACTGCATCCAGCTTTGGGTTCCTCAATACAAAAGATATATGGATAAACTGGAGCAAGTTCAGTAGTGGTCCACTGAGATGGCGGGGGGGCTGGAACACTTACCTTCTGAGGAGGAAAAGCTTTCCCCATAAGGACAGTTAGGCAATGGAACAAGTTTCCTAGACAGTTTGTGATGTCTCCATCCTTGGAGATTTTCAAGACTTAACTGGATAAAGCCCTGAGCAACCCAGTCTGATCTCACAGGTGACCCTGATTTGAGCAGGAGGTTAGACAAGAGACCTCCTGAGGTCCCTTCCAGTCTGAATCATCCTAGGATCTGATGACAGAAACTGAGGAGCCGTATTTATTGTAGCCAGTGTACTTGGAAGTCTCTGTAAAGCTGTCATCAAGTGTATTAAGGATGACAGATACTTGCCTCTCTCTTCTTCTGTTGTATTAAGAAATCCAACCACATTAGTCTTTCTCATATGTGTTTGCTGGTATATGCCCCGGCATTTCAGCAGAAAGCATAACAAGAGGAACATTTTTGTATCTTCTTAACCCTTAACACCTTTTAAGGGTACAGAAAGAATATTACTGTTGTTATTAATATTATAGCAATACTCCAGGGAGATTTAACTTCACATATAGTTGAACAAGTTTGAAATAACCAAGCAATATGAATTTTTGAATAATTAAAGAAGGAAAGCCGTAGATCAGTATAAAGTTATTTATTATGCCAGAAGATAGAATATGAAAGTGTTTGGTTTACAGATCTTTTGCCCCAGGAATGCAACATAAATGCTTAGTATTAGCAATAAAAGTAGTAACAACAAAAAACTGAAACAAGAGAATATTTTGCAATTGCATATTATTCTTCCTCTTCCAGCAAATTTGATGATAATAATTCTAAATATTTAAGTGAAAATTATTACCTTGTAATTTTCAAAAGGAAAATTAAGGCAAAGAAGTTCCCTTCTTTTCTGCTTTCCTTTCTTCACAAATGCGATTAATGTAAATTTACCATAGTCGTAATATTGCCAGTATAAATATTCTGCCAATAAAAACATAAATATTATTCTCTCAGCCTTGGGTCCTTTGGCTTCTATCCTCCCTCAATTTCCATGCAAAAGCTGGGTTTTGAAAAAGGTCCAGCAAGTTCAGTACTTCAGAAAAAGAAAAACATTTCCCCAAAGCAGTAGTGAGATATATCTGCCATCAAGTCTTCTTTTCAAAACAGGAGGTGAGTTTTTGCCTTTGTAAGCTGTCAAGATTAGAGAATTAAGGGTTTGCTGTGTCAGATCCCTTGTTGGGGATTTTAAACTTCCCCACAAAAAAACCTCTGATGTTAGATTATCTTTGAAGTTCTGAAATGAAACACTAAAGGAGCTCACAGTTAAAACTTAACGGTGCTGCCGCTATTTCCCCACACAATTACAATGTAATTTAGTTGACATTATAGTTCAGTCACCAAGTATGGATTGTTTTGGCTGCCATTCTCTCTGCCTCTCACTGAAGTGTTTGGATACTGAAGAAATCACAGTTTTGTTGTGATGATGGAGGCTGGAGTTGGGAGCACTACAGCTTCTGTCAGGGTTGGAGCTGACTGGCACAGAGTGGGCAGTGGTAAGGAATAGAGAGGAGCAAGGATCTCACCACCATCACCTCAGCAGGGTGGTATTTCGGGAGTAAATTTGAGAGGAGTGTTTGTTAAAGAAGAGGTCTTGCTTCCCTGATTACAGTGTTTGATGGTATTAGCATGAGAGTTTTACAGCTGCAGGCTGGATGTTGTGGAGAAAAATAGATACTGAACATGACTCCAGCTCAGGAGGCATCACCCAGCCTGCCTGTGGGTCAAGGCAGAATTCCTCCAGCTGGCTGGTTTAGTTAAAGCCACTATGTTATGCGTAAGTGCAGGGGATGGTAAAGGTACATGTGCAATCTAAATTTAAATTGCACTTCACATAGGAACTTCAATGTTTTTGCAGGTTTGCTTTGTATTTTTGCTCTATATTCATTTATTTTTTATTACACAATAAGTTTCTGTATTCTTAATTATAACATATGTCTGATTCTCAAATAAATTTCAGTTTAAGGAATCACGATTTCATACATGTGATCAGGATACATATGCTTAACACCACAGAAGAATGTAAAGGAAGCAGAAGAAAATACTCCTTCAGGGTACCAGTGAGCTATTTTTCACAAGGATTAAAGAGCAGCTCTTTCTTAGAAATGTACCCTTTCTGACTTGCTGGAGAAGAAGCTAGGGCTATGGAATGTATTTCTCTGTCAGTGGACAAATTGCCTGTGATTTGTTGAGGAAGAATGTAGCCTCAAACCTTCAGGGACTAAAGCACAGCCCTTGCTCCTATCATTCCACATATACCTCTTCCTCCTCTAGTTTTTTTGCAAATGGTCATTTTCCTCTACATTTTTAAAGAAAATATATTCCTTTACCTGGAACTATAAGCCAATGTGTTTTACTCCATAGCTATGGAAGCTGGGCGAACAAAAACATCTCCTGAGTTACCCATTTTCTAGGAGCATGCAATGAATTTTAGAAGTATCAGTCTAAGACACAAACCTATTGCATAAATCAGTAAAATACTGTACAATAAGCTGGTCTTTGAGACTTTGTCTGTACTGCTAAATGAAAGCAGACTGTAGCATGACCCTAAGACCAAGTGATACTACTGGATTTGTATGCAAACAGGCTGCAACAAGTTGCAGGTATGCCTTGCATAGAGCTGTCTGTAGAGGTCAAAACTGGAATCAGGCAAGAGCAAATTGCAAGAGCAAAATCAGGCAAGGTGGTTGAGTCCCCATCCCTGGATGTGTTTAAGAATAGGATGGATGATCTACTTAGCGATATGGTTTAATGGGGATTAGGGACGGTTGGACTCGATGATCTCTAAGGTCTTTTCCAACCTAGAAATCTATGAATCTATGAAATGAGTGGTGGACATGACTGGGGTCCAGTGCTCGAATTCAGTCACTGTTTAATTTCTTAGTGTAGGTGTAGCCTTGTCGTGGTTTTAGGCTGATCCAGCAACTAAAACTCACACGGTCTCTCCTTCTCCAGTAAAGTAGAGTGGAGAGAAAAAAAAAACCAAAGGGACTGAGGGTTGAGACAAGAACAGAGGGAGCACCCACCAACCATGGTTCTGGGCAAAACAGACAGGGCTTTCTCAAAGCAAAAGAGTTTATTAATGATTACTTAGAAGGACAAAGGGAAACCAAAAAAAAAAACGATTACTCGAGAGGACAGAAAGAAACAAAACCAGATCTTAAAACCAACACCTTCCCCCCCCCTTTTCCTTTTCCTCCCGGCTCTACCTCCTCCCCCCAGCAGCACAGGGGGCAGGGACTGGGGGAGTGCAGGTCAGTTCATTCTGTGCTGTTACTGCTGCTTCTTTCTTAAAGGAGAAGGAGTCCTTACACCCTTTTCCCCTGCTCCAATGGATCCCCTACCCACGAGGAAAAATCCACAAACTTCTCCAGCGTGAGTCCAGCCCACTGGAAACAATCCTTCCCCACAGATTGCTCCGGTGTGGGCTTTACCACAGTCTCGGGTACTTAGGGAGCTGTAGCCACTCGCTCCGGCGTGGGTCGTCACGCAGACTCCAGATGCCACTCTGCCTTGTTGTGCACCCCAACACGACCATCCTCAGGCTCAGGCATCTTCTCCCCACAGGCTGCGAGTGGGTCTCTGCTCCACTGAGGCCGTTCTGGTTGCAGGGGGCTGCCTGCTATCTCACCATCAGCCGCAGGGGAAACTCGGCTCTGGCACACCTCCTCCCGCTCCATCCTCACTGACCTGCTGTCGATGCAGCTGTTTCTCTCAGATCTCAGTCCTCTCCAGGTGAACTCAGCCCAGTGGGCACCCCGGGAGTGGGGTGCCCCTGAGTTCCCCAGCTGGCTCCGCCACCGCCATTCTCCGTGGGTGGCGCCGGCCCGACGCAGGCAGCCGGCCGGCCGGGAGCCAGGGAGTGGGGGCAGTGCCCTCCTCCCTTCTCTCCTCGATCCTGGGCGAAGCACCATTTCCGGTTCCTTTGTCCTGACTTAAATAGGGCAATTCGCAGAGGCGCCCTATTGGCTCAATCCCGAGGGGGATGGGAGTCTGATCTGGTGGCCAGAACTAAGCCTAACCTGGTTCCAAAACCGGGGAGGACGCAGGGAGCAAAACCCCTCTCCTGCCACCAGAACCACCCCCCCCTCCACATCACACCATGACAAGCCTGAACATCCCTAAAAGTGATGCATATGTAAAAAATCAAGTAAAACAGGCTCTTTATTGGTTCCTTCATCACTCTGGTTCTTCACCTTGACAGAAATCAGCAGTGTTCAGACCTCTCTGTGTTCAAGAATGCTGAGAGTAGCTCCAGGTTTCCGTTTGAGATACCAAACTAATGTTTTGCCACAAATAGCAGAGCTTGATAAGGGAAAAGCACACCCAAGGACTGGCATTATTTCTCCAGGCTGACAGATGCTGGATACACAGAATTTCATTAACAGCTATTGTAGGTATCTTCTCATTAGGGGAAAGCACAGTATTTCATAGAATCATAGAATGGTTAGGGCTGGAAGGGACCTTCAAAGGTCATCTAGTCCAACCCCCCTGCAAGGAACAGGGATCTCTTAGGTCTGTTCACAAAAGAAAGGAATTTTCTTCAACCACAACTTATTTTTAAGTGTAAAGGAGCTTTTGGAGAACAAGACTTTTGAGGAGCAAAGACTCCCTACAATTCTTTCCAAGATTCATATTCTGTGTTTAAACTGCAGAAGCTGCACATGGTGGCTCTCCACCAGCTGTTCAAGAGCAGATCCTCTGAACTCATTTAAGGCAAAACTAGGAAGACAGATGAATTGTACAGATAATGAAAGAATTGAAAAACATCATCTCTGAAGGCCAGAAGGAAGGTTCGTGAAGGCCACGCTTGACTGATATAATTGATGCATCTGCTACAGACTCACTTGCATTTCTCCTGCAAATGGTCTCAGAATAATGCTCACTGAGAATCATTGCCAAAGGCCTATCATTTCAGCTTGGTCTTTATGCAGGAACTGGGTGATTAATCTGATTTCTAAGCCTTTAATGTTCTCAGATAAACACACAGCCAAGTTAAACAAGAGGAACTTAAAGATGAAAACTATTACAGTATCTGAAGAGAAAGAAAAGCAGATTGTGTGACTATATACATTCTGTTCCTGTCTTAATGAAACTACAAAGCCAAACCTCCCTACAACATGTTAATAGAGAACCTTCAAGAGAAAATATGCAGATTATTACTTTATTTAGTTTGAATGCCTTTGTAATCAGTCTGTGTTTTTATTTTTCCCTCATCCCCTAATTCTGTATACAGTCAGCCTTCAAATGAGTGTTATGCTTTCCAAAAGCTGGATTCACACTGATTTGGGGGAATTTTGGTGTCTTCAATTCCAATAAGCTTCGCATAATAAACAGCCAGTTCTAAAGAAAGTGGAAAACTTTGGAGTTCAACATGACTCCATTGTTGACTCTATTATCACTTGGCTGGAACAGCATAATCTTGGAGTCAAGACCAGTGATGCTCATACCTGTTTTTCACATTAGGAAGCAGGTTGGCACCTCATAAAGCTAAGCTAATAGAGGGAACCTAAATTTTGCCATTGCTAATGAAAGGTGGTCACCATTGTTTTTATAGGAAAAAAATCAAATAATGTGACAAAATATCACTGCTCCAAGAAGGTTTCTCTTCACAGAACAAGGCAAAGAGTCTGAAAATGGAGAAAAGGAAGAAAAAATGTTGTAGTCAAGTTTCTTCCAAATAGCTCAATCTGAAAGGATATTCAAAAAGAAAAAACAAAGCTAAGAATGGCTCTTTACCTTGTTTTGACCTCTGCAACAAACTGCACAAACGAGGAGCAGAGTGGTCTCCGGTGATATCCACAGAAACTCTTAGATGTGCAAGCAATGCCCAGAGGAAGAACCTAGCTTTTCTAGTCCCTTTCCTATCTTTCCTCACTCAGAGATTTTCCCAGCTAATTCTTCTCCAATTAAACTCACGCTGCATTCTGTGCTTCATATGCTTTCAACATATTTGTATCTCCCTCATGAATTTTGAAAGGTTGGTTTATTAATTTGTAACTTTTCCTTCTAGTGACAGAGCAGCTATAAAAAGTAGACAAAAGGGTACAATGAGCTGGATGTGAGGGAACTCGTTAATTCTGCCATATAGTTGGATTGTATCTAACTTGAATCCTAACCCCTTCTGGCTGACCAGTTAATGCTTAGAAGCCTTGTCAATACAGGACACAAAAAGAGCTTGGATGTCAGAAACATGCTACTGGTAATTGCTGACTGGTTCAGAGGTGGGTTGTTGTTTTTTACCTTTTTACTGCTCCTGTGGCTGACAATAGACTATTCTTTACACAAGTTACTATTTGTTTCCAAATCAGTTTGAGTCCATAGCATGATTTACATTAGCTGTATGCTATGAGCAGTGCATGTGATTTCTACCTGTGTTAATATATGAAGTTGCTTAGAATATATATTGATTTTGGTCTCCTAAAATGAACTTGGACTTTTGAGATTATGAACAAAATATGTTTATAGTCTTAATTTATTCAGTGTTCGAATCAATACTGGGAGAATGATCAGCCACTATTTCTATTCTTTTATCAGTTAATTTATTTTGTAGAAACTATTGTTGCAGACAGCATACTGGGTGTCAGAGATATCTGAAGACTGCTTTGGGAATGACAGGATTGAAGTGACAGAGACCTAGGCAAATATTTTGACTATTATGTCTTTTTCCCCACACGTGATGCACAGATTATTACAGCACAAGTGTTTGGAACAGTTGAAATGGTTTTATGTATTGTTTGGCAATAGTATCTTCAATGATGTGAGAAAGACAGGCTCTGCCTCTTTTCAAAGGGAATAACCAATAGTGAAAAAGATCTTAGTAATACTTTATATTCCTAGAAAAGTAATTCAAACCTAAAAAAATAAATTCAAACCTGTGAAAACAATTACTATGGCTCTTACTAAGGATTTTGTTGCCCCAGCAAACATTGCTTGGCTTAATGCAGTAAGTATGTGGGATCATAAAAAATACCTGATTGAAAGATATCTCTCAAATCATCTTGTCTGACCTCCTGCTCAAAATCATGCTAACATTGAAGTTAAATTAGGTTGCTAAAGACCTCACCCAGCCAAGTTTTGAATATTTACAAGGATGGAGATTATGCATCTTCCCTGGCCAACCTGTGTCAGTGCTTAACTATTCTCGTAGGGAAGAATATTTTCCTTAAATCCAGCCAGAATTTCCCTTGATGCAGCTAGTGACCATCCTCATCTTTTCATTGTGCTCCTGAGAAAAGGCTGCTTCTATCCATAACATCCCTTTCATTTGTGTAAGGCAGCAAGTGGTTGCCCACCATAATTATTCTCTTTTTGAGGCTGAGCACATCCAGCTCCATTGTCCCCCTGTGCGTCATAGGATCCAGCCCTATAACCTCTTGGAAGCGCCCTGTTGCACTCGCTTCAGTTTGCCCAAGTCTCTGCTGTAGTGTGGGACTCAAAACAGTACACAGAACTTCAGATGTAGTCTCACAAGTGCCAAAGACAGAATTATTACCTTCCTTGACATGCTGGCTATACTTCAGCTACTGCAGCTCAGGCTGTGCTTTTGCACTGCATGGACCCAGTCATATTCAGCTTCTTGCTTACCAGTGTCCCTAGGTCTTTTCTGCAAAACTACTCCCTAGACAGTGAATTCCAGCCTGTACTGTTGCAGAGGGTTATTCTATCCCAAGCGTAGGACTTTGCATATAAATGTCAGTCTTATTTTTTGTTTGCTATGCATGGGAATACACCAGCTAGGTGTATAAAAACAGAGATCCAATATAACAGAAGCAAATTCATATCGTATTATCTCTGCACGTACTTACAGGGGTTCTTTAATTGTATTTTCCTACAAAAATCTTTTGAATTGTGGTGAGTCTAACACTTGTCCAGAATGGGAATCAGCATCCCAGTTCTGAAGTTTGGAGCTATTTTACACACTCATCCCAAAGCCCAACAAGTGATTCACTTTACCACTGGGAAGTCTAACAAAGCTATTCATGCATAGCTGGTTCCTAAGAACTGCATTCTAGTTTCAGTTGCTGTTGCCTTTTCTAAGCAATTAATCTGCTGAATTGCTGCAATTATGGATAAGTCTTGAATCATATAATAGATACTTAATAGTTTTCTCTGGGCTGATTCATTTTACTGAGAAGGAGCAATGAATCAAATGAAGAGATTCTGCTTGTGTTGATGTAGAAAAAAGAAATTTAAAATGTTAAAATTAAAAACTGCCATGTCATTGTTTGTACAATAATGTTCATTAATCCTTTTAATGAAGCATTTCAGTCTTCACTTTTATGTTTTCCTTTTATTTTCTTCCTCCTCATATTTGAAGTTAAACAATAGGATAATTACGATTTAAAAAAAAACTCTGCATTGTATTTTATTCTTGGTGAGAGCAGTGTAAACTCCGGATTTGATGATGAAGGCATCTATACTGTGAATTTTTTTTTGCTGTAGGGACCTGATTTGAAGCAAGTTGCCCTGATTATGTACAAGTTGATGTGCTCTGGAGTTCTGATCCTGAAGGACTGGCTAGTTCCTTTAATGACGACGTTGCAGACAGAGCTGAGGAAAAGTTGACCCAGTGGTTTGGATCCAGCAAGAATCATGATTATAATGATAGTCTGTCCTAGTTGTTACTAGACTTAGACAGGATGGACATGAGAAGATTCACAGTAAATTGACAGAGGAATCAGGGCTTCTGGCCTGAGGCAGAAAACAGACGGTATAACTATACCCAGAGGAGTCCAGAACACAGTCCCTAGCTTTTAGAAAGCAAAATGTAATGCTATCCAGTCAATAACGTTAAAGCATTTAACTTGCAATTAAATGTTATTTGTCTTAATGAACCAGTCCTCACAAAGTAAGAGCCGAAATCCACAAATATAATCTTTGGTGGAACATAACAGAAAAGAATATGCAGTGATGTCTCTAGAGAGAGAAACAAACTACTGAATTTAGGAATCTACTTAATGAGGTTGGGACTCGAATCTGTCATTACTGCCAAGCAAATATACTTTTCACAACCAGCAGACAGAGAAATTTGACATCTAAATTTGAAGCGAAAATGACTAGAAGAGGTTGGGTTTTCATTAAATATCTAGGAAAATATGTAAAGTATGAAAAGTAAAGTGTTCTAGAGAAAGAAAAAGTAATTGGGCTTAATTCTTGTTGAACTGGAGCACAATCATTGTAAAATGTGTGTGACAAAGTAGCAGACCTCAGAGCTAACATTTCCTACCAGCTTGGCTGTAAAGGCAGTATGAAACACCACAACAGAGAATATTACTAATAAAATTTATGCTAACAATTTTCTTTTACTTCCTCTTCCCAAAAACATCTTTAAAATTCATCTGTTAGAGAATGATATCAGGGATAGTTCTTTGTGTTACAGCATAACTCACTTGTACATAAGTCAAAAAGGAAATCACTTTCCTTTGACAGCTTTCATTTCTAGATTCATAGATTCATAGATTTCTAGGTTGGAAAAGACCTTAGAGATCATCGAGTCCAACTGTCCCTAATCCCCATTAAACCATATCCCTAAGTAGATCATCCACCCTCTTCTTAAACATATCCAGGTATGGGGACTCAACCACCTCCCTGGGCAGCCGATTCCAGTGGCTGACAACCCTTTCAGAGAAGAAATTCTTTCTAGCATCCAACCTGAATCTCCCCTGACTAAGCTTATGCCCATTTCCTCTTGTTCTATCACCCATCACTAATGTAAAGAGCCCTTCCCCTACCTCCCCACCATCCCTTCTCAAGTATTTGTAGGCTGTAATCAGGTCTCCCCTCAGCCTCCTCTTCTCCAGGCTAAACAGCCCCAACTCCCTCAGCCGCTCCCCATAAGTTTTATTTTCCAGCCCCTTGACCAGTTTAGTCGCCCTTCTTTGGACTCGCTCCAGGAGCTCAATATCTCTCTTAAAGCGAGGGGCCCAAAACTGGACACGATATTCCAGGTGCGGCCTCACCAGTGCCGAGTACAGGGGCAGGATCACTTCCCTATTCCTGCTGGTTACACTATTCTTGATACATGCCAGTATCCCATTGGCCTTTTTGGCCACCTGGGCACACTGCTGGCTCATATCAAGCCGGTAGTCAATCAACACCCCCAGGTCCTTCTCCGCCAGGCAGCTCTCCAGCCACTCTTCCCCGAGCCTGTAGCAATGCTTGGGGTTTTTATACCCCAAGTGAAGGACTCTGCACTTGGCCTTATTAAAGCTCATGCCATTGACCTCAGCCCAACAATCGAGTCTGTTCAAATCCCTCTGAAGGGCCTCCCTACCCTCGAGCAGATCGACACAGCCTCCCAGCTTGGTGTCGTCCGCAAACTTACTGAGGGTACATTCAATCCCCTCATCCAGGTCATTGATAAAGAAGTTAAACAGAACTGGACCCAGCACTGAGCCCTGGGGAACCCCACTGGTGACTGGCCTCCAGCCGGATTTAGCCCCATTTACCACCACTCTTTGGGCCCGGCCATCCAGCCAGATTTTAACCCAAAGGAGGGTGTGCCTATCCAGGCCAGCAGTTACCAGTTTCTGATACATCGCATTCTTTTTCTATGTTATTTATACTAAACCACCTACTGATCTCAGACTGAGCATTTCATTTGGACCTCAGATTTTGTTAGACTGCTTTGTAAGTGTGAAAATGAACACCCTATTACAAGTGGGTTTTTAAAATATCTTTCTGTATTTCTTAATACATTGAAATAGAATCATAGAATCATAGAATCATAGAATCATAGAATCGTTAGGGCTGGAAGGGACCTTCAAAGGTCATCTAGTCCAACCCCCCTGCAAGGATCAGGGATATCTCCAACTAGATCAGGTTGCTCAGGGCCTCATCCAACCGGGCCTTGAACGTCTCCAGGGATGGAGCATCCACCACCTCTCTGGGCAACCTGTTCCAGTGTTCTACAACTCTCATGGTAATAAATTTTTTCCTAATATCCAATCTGAATCTACCTCCCTCTATTTTAAAACCATTACCCCTTGTCCTATCACAACTGGCCCTCCTGAACAGCCTCTCCCCATCTTTCTTGTAGGCCCCCTTGAGGTACTGGAAGACCGCTATAAGGTCACCCCGGAGCCTCCTCTTCTCCAGGCTGAACAGCCCCAACTCTTTCAGCCTGTCCTCATAGGAAAGGTGCTCCAGCCCTCTTATCATCTTCGTGGCCCTCCTCTGGACCCTCTCCAACTGGTCCATGTCCTTCTTATGTTGGGGACTCCAGAACTGGACGCAATACTCCAAGTGAGGTCTCACGAGGGCAGAGTAGAGGGGGAGAATCACCTCCCTTGACCTGCTGGCCACGCTCCTCTTGATGCAGCCCAGGATGCGGTTGGCCTTCTGGGCCGCAAGAGCACATTGCCGGCTCATATTGAGCTTCTCGTCCACCAGTACTCCCAAGTCCTTCTCCTCCTTTAAATAAATATTTAAAGGTGATATTGTGCTACAGTAAGGAACTAACGACTTATTCTGATGACATATTATTTATAAAAAATGTCTATAAAGACATTATATAGAAAATAGTGTCACTTCTGTTACTTCTTCATCATTTCCATTGACTGAAGGATATGTATTGTAGCAAAACTAAAGATCAGATTTAATCAGCAGTGATAATGAAATTCTGGGCTGTGTATTTGCTGGGATATCACTAGAATCAGGCTCTGCTATTGTTTATACCAGATTATTTTTGCTGGCACTGTGAATAATTTCTGATTTTCACCAGTCTCAGGAAAGATCTAATTCCCAGCATGACAACTAAGAGAATGAATACCAAAACATTTTCAGACAGTCAGACTCTATGAGAGAGCTAGAGATGTGCAACCAGGAATAATCATTACAGCAAAATCCCTTGCATAATTACAAACTGCTGCAAGCTATTGGAAGCCATTGCAATATGAAAATATAAACTTGCTGATTGCTAATTATATGGAGACAATGTCAAAGTCAAATAATATACAACATAATACTGATAGTACAAAAGATAGTTTGAATACCTCAGAATGCAATATCTCCAATTAAGGAAGTAAAAATATACTACAGTGAAAATATTTTGGCATAGGCAATGCAGAACTGGCAGAGTATTTCTATTTCTGCTAGTCGTAAAATATTTGTGTAAAATATTTTTTTAAAAAATTTTTTTGTAGCTCCCAGCTCAGCAGAGGACTTATATGACTACTTAGCTTTACTATATGATCATCCTAGATGCAACCATTTATACAGGAGGTGTCTTTTGGCTTGCAATATATCTTTTTTCCATCCACTTCTGCTGTTCCTTTCTAATAGGAAGGTTTACAATAAAGTGTAAAACTCATTTGACCACAGAATTTTGCCATGAAGACTTTTTTTTTCTATTTAGAAGAGCTTTTTAATGGATAAAACAAAAGGTCTTGTGTAATAAGCATTCAAGATCAGTAATAAAATATATTAATCACAAACTTGACCTGTATAACTATATGTGAACTATGAGTAATGTCTGAGACAGCCTATACAGACAGTATTTACACTGTGGGTCCCAGGAAGACTTCCTCACCCCCAGTTCCTGTAGATGCTCAAACACTTATTTATAACGTATGAGGACAAAGTGTGGGTACACAGCATCTTCCCCTCATTTCCTCTGTAGGAAACAGGTCCACAGGACAAGAAGGGAGATGCAACATGCAGTATCAAGATCCTCCTCTCTGGGCAGCTGAGGAACATGTCTGTAGGATTCACCATTGTGTACATTTTTCTTGACATCAGGGTACCTCAACTGTTCCCCATTCAAGGACTTCCATCATAACTCAGGTAGTGTCATAAATGTAGGAATCACTACCGAACATATTTCTCAGCATATGATGATAATCTCTCAACCACAAAAATGGAGCAAATAGTCAAATTTGCAAAGATTATTTTGGACATTTTTAATAATGTCATACAATTCCTTGATAAGTGAAGCAGAAAAGCATAGCTATATAAAAAGTGTCAGCAAGAGATTTAGGGTAATTTTCCAGTTGTCTGAAGAAGACACTTTGGAGTGTTCCATAGTGTATATTGTATAGGCAGCAGAGCTCAGAACCATAAAGAAAAGTCTGCAGTGAAGAGACAGATTTTTTTCATGCTTCAGGACATTGCTAACTAACCTTGCCAACAGTGCTACTAGATAAAAATGACAGCATGAAACTGAATATCTGGACCTCTCAGAAATGCAGTGTATCATCTGTAGACACTGTGTTCTGGTTTCTATTACGGACTTTTGCCTGCACTACTGGAGCTGCTTCCATATACATGCAGCTTTTAAAATGCTGACAAAGTTTTTTATATACTTGCTCCGTACTACACTATTAGTTACTTCTTATGTGTTTTATGTCTAGTAGGCTGTTGAAAGTATATTAGTGATGGTGCTGCCCCTAACTCTAGCCGCTTAAAATGTATAGTCCATGTTAGTTTTCTCCTGTAGTTAGAGGATTTGACTGGTGTTGAAACTGTCCTGTCACAATCATAATTTGAAGGAAAACATGAGAGCTAATTTCTTTAAAAATTGCAATTGAAAAATTGACTCTTCGGTGTCCAAGATTTGAAAGTTTTCTGCACTTATGGTCAAGCTTTCTGTGCCTCGGAAAGCAATCTTTGTCCTTAACATATAGTACCTTAGCAATTTCATCACAACGTGACAAAATCTAGTCTATTAGGAAACAACAAACAATCTTTCAAGCCCGCTCAGAAATGCTTTCTGTATTAACATTGATTGTTTTGCATATTAATGTGTTTAAGGATTAGAACTAACAGCTACTGCCCACCTGGTGTGGAGCACCCTCCAGATGGTGCAGTCAGCAAGCATCTCCTCATGGCACGAGGTACTTCTGCATCAGTTCTGGTCTTCCAAAACCCAGGACAGCCCAGTACTTGGTGGACATTGGAAAAAAAACTCCTTTTACTTAATTTCCTCTGCATTACAGCAAGGAAAATACATTGCTTTTTAGCCATGCTTGGCAAGGAATAGGCCCCTATGTCTACCACCAGCCTTTGCCATTCACTTCAAGTTGTTCCTTTATCTGGGTTCCCAGCACAATGAGCACAACCCAAAGGTGTCGAGAACAGGGACACAGGTAAGACTTAGGAACTTGATTACTTTTAGGTGAGAGGATATGTAATGGAAAGATATTATGAAGAAGGCAAAACAAACATGAATCTGGCACACTCCAGGGGAAAAAAAGGAAAATATTTTACTCAGGAACTAGTCTACAAGTCATACTTTTTCACTAGTCAAGCAAAGCACTAATCTGTACCTACCCAAGCAAACTGAGGTGAAAAATTTTGTAAGGAGACCCCTGTTAAAAACTTGGCAAAAACATAACGTAGAAACCATCTGCTCTGGCTGCATGCAATATTATTCCAGACATTTGTATCTTGAAACAAACACCCTGAAACCTTGTGAATGCATTCTTCCTGACGGAAGAGAACACTCTGTTACTCTTCTTTAAGGCTATTTTCAAGATACTTACAGTATGAGTAAATCTTCTCATCTTTCACAACAGTCAGGGGCAGGTTCAGTGCTGGTGTCTGGTAGGCAAATATGTCTCTGCTAAGGACACTGGCATTTCATTAACATACACCAGGTTTGAATTTGGCTTAGGTTAACATTCCTGACAAGATCCAGGCATATATAGAAAGATGTGTGCTGACTCTCGTTTCATTCCAAACTAAATAATGTTTTCTCCCAGTAGTAATCCCACTAGTTTCAGAAACTGTTTGAGAAGTTACCTGTTATTCATCCCCAAAAGAACTTGGCTCCTGTGGTTATAAGTATTATCAAATTAATGTAAAATCCAAAACTATGTACATTTGATTAGAATTCAAATCTGAAATAATTTAGTTTATATAAACAGTTTTATTATTTAATAAAATAAAGACGTTTCTGCATAGCTTTATTAAGTCTGCAGCTAATGATTTAGTCCAATGTGTGTATATATGCATCTGTGTAACATGAGGAAAATGTTTATTTTCTTTTTTTTTTTTTTCAAAAATAAAATGCAACAACTTACTCTCTTGGATGCATATGTTGCTTCTATTCTATATCTCTTATGTCAAGTCTAGCATGCTCCTACTCTATGTCCCTTTTATAAAAGAAAACATTAGGGAAAATAGGAACTAGTGATCAAATAAAAATGTGATTTAAAACCCTGGAATATACTTAAAGTTTCTTTGAAAAGCTAACTGAAAAATATGAACTATTTACTGGGTTTGAGATTTTTGGTGAAATTCAATTTTAAGTATCATATTTTAAAAACTGAAATCATATCATGAAGAACAGATAGACCATAAAATATTGTATGGGGTAGGAATAGATCCTAACAAGGATTAGTAAAGTACTAGGGAATGCTAGTGAATAGTTCCTATTGTGCAAGCATTATGTAATATATCTGTAAGAGTTTTGTCAGTGTAAAAGCATGTAAGCCTGATTTTTAGAGAATTAGCAGGGAACATACTGAAAATAGTTCATTCATGGCTGTGGAATTCGGTTTCACTGTTTACATATCTCAGTGGTGCTTTTCATTTTCATAGTGACTTCCATCTCACGTTCTGTGGATTCTCTACAAATGTTGCTGGTTGAATAATTGGAAGTATTTGTGAACTTGCTTTTCAGTTTGAAATCAGCTTTTGAGGTACATGTGTTTTACAGTCTGTTGGCTCCTTGTGTACTCAGCTGATGGAGAAGTGAAGCTTTATTGTGAAAAGTGAATTTTGATTACTTTGTACTATACTTTTTACATTGAAGGAAGGGCAGGCTGACCCAGACCTGTCTTACTGGTATTATTGGTATGAGAGGGCTTGCACAGGCTGTGGATTTTATTTTTTTTTAATCTCTATCCAAAAGTTACTTATTGTAACATACATACCATGGAAATAATTTTAAAGAGGTAACAAGGAACTAACCATCTTCCTTTCTTCTTCTCTCTGTAGTTTGTTGCTCAGCCAAACTGCCAGCAGCTGCTCGCATCCCGCTGGTATGATGAGTTCCCCGGATGGAGGAGACGACACTGGGCTGTGAAGATGTTGACATGTGTTGTGATAGGACTCCTTTTCCCAGTCTTCTCCGTGTGCTACCTGATAGCTCCCAAAAGCCCATTAGGGCTGTTCATCAGAAAGCCATTTATCAAATTTATCTGCCATACTGCATCCTACTTGACTTTCTTGTTCCTGCTGTTGCTTGCCTCTCAGCACATTGATAGGTCGGACTTGAGCATGCAGGGACCACCACCAACCATCGTCGAGTGGATGATATTACCGTGGGTCCTGGGTAAATGTATTACTAAAGAAAATACAGTGAAAAGTGTTTTGACCCCTGTGGTTTTGCCAAGCATTCCTGAGGCAGGAAGATACAGTAGAGAGTTCTGTCATGAATTACTGACCTACCAAAACAGGCAAATGCTCCATCTCCTCCAATAGCTAGCAAGAGTAGTAGACAACTTGGAAAGAATTTAAAAATCCACGGTGTCACCACCTGATATATTACAGTGAGGGAAAACAGAAGATATCGGGGAATCCTTCCCGTGATTAAGCAGTACCCTGAAACATACATATTGATTTTCTCTTTAATTTTCTCCAGGCCAGAAGTTGTTCTGATTCTTCTAACCCTGTCAAGCGTTTTTTCTTTGTTGGTCTACTTTTAAAGAAGTGTCCGTTTGCCACGATAATTATTTTTCATGTATTAGAATGAGGCACAGTATCATTTCTGGAGTGTTATCACTAACCTTAGTTACCTAAAGTATGCTTCTTTCTAATATGACAGACTCACCTATTGCAAATAATGCTGACCAGCATTTTCAAGTGAGTATTTTCATTAAAACACGCATGCAGAGTATTTTTTCTGTGCAAAACCATTGATGAGAACTTGTTACTCAACTTAAAACAAAATGTTTTACATCAGAAGGAATAAGAAAATCCGCTAGCATTTTTAAAATGAGGGAAAAGTTTACCACTCTGTCCTGATAGTTTAAAATAAGAATTTCATTCTGGGATTATTGAAAGCCTGCTTTGTGTGGGCCCTGTCAGCTTTAAATGTCTTCCTGTGTGATTGATCAATCCAATGGGATGGGACTATCCTAGATCCTCCCTACCTTTGCATGTTTTCCTTTCTAGATAGTACCTCTCTTAGTGTGCTGTGTTCTCTTCCTTGTTTCTTATTTTAGTCCAGCACCAGTTGGACCAGGTCAGGCCAAATATACTTTCATAAAATAATTTTATGATGAAATGAAATTGTAGAAAGAAGGACTTAATAGACTTAACTGCAAGAATTTAAGTTTGGTATCCTCCTTTAAATTGTCATCACATAGACAAGCTCATGCACAAGCTTTTCTGAAATATTTTGATGGGGTTTTGATACTGATACCTCTCCCAGAGCTTCCCATTAAGATGCTGTTTCTCTTCACTTATGCAACTTTTCCCAAACATCTGGCCTTTTTTAGAGCAACCAAACTGACAAGGCTTTTGACGTCATTGATCATATATAACTTACAATGCAGAGTTGAATTTATAAGACACTAATTGACAGTGACTGATATTCCAGAGAAGAATGAGTCAGTGGCTTTTCCTCTATATGTTCCTTGATAGAGCACTGTGGCAAGCAGGAGGCAGGGCTACACCTATCTTTCACTTAAACAAATAAACATGCATGACTGAAAACCCTGTGTACACTTGTGGAACTTCTCAGAAGGACCTGCCTTCCACAGATGAACTGCTTTCTGAGATTTTCTTCATGATAGCACAGCGTAAAATAGTCCTCACTGCCAGCTTTCCTGTAATATGTGCTGCCCTTCAGTGGGTAAATATTGCTTCTAACATTAAAAAAGCCAGTATCTAGTATTATTGCAAAGGAATTCGCTTGGCAGGCTTCTTAGAATGACATTCCCTGCAGACAACTCAGACTAACTTTGGTGGGCGAGATTCACATTTAAATATTAAAAAAAATTCCTCCAGTAAATTTTCTCAGTTTTGTACCATCAAGAAATAAGAAACCAATGTAAAATCATTAGTTTGGTACATTACTTCCTTAGAAATAAATGTGACAATGCTGAGGTGGAGCAGAGGGCTCTTCTGTGCTGTCTCGTACCCAGAGGAGGTATTAATAGCTTTTCTGCCCGGCCTTCTGAAATAACAGGTGGTCAGTATCTATGCAGCTTTCACAATATCCTGAGACTGAAGGATAATAAGAACAAACGTGTAGCTGACATGTAGACCTTGATGTGCCAAAGTGGGTGCTATCATGTCTCTTTAAAGAAAGAAATTAGAGCCCAGAGAAAAAGGCACAATTTGAGAAGGGCAAGGGCTAGTTTTAGCTAAAGGCAGTTCTAAAATTTTGGTGAGTAACTCCTCTCCAGAAAACATGCACTGGGAAGACTAAGAACCTCCATTGCCCTCAACCTCTGACACTGTTGTTTATTTAGGAAAGGGTTCAAGTAACTCAGCACCCAAAGCACTTGTTTGAAGAAGCCATTACCCCTAAGAATTATGACTATCAAGATGACTATCATTTCTAAAAGCAACATTAGTATTTGCAGCATAGACTATGGCCAAATTATGCCAGTACTGCTTGTGCTGAATAAGCCCCTCATCTGCAAGCAGTACAGGTCAAGTCAAGGGAACTGCTTGCGTAAACAGATATTCATGGGCATGAGTAAAGATTGATAGTCAGATACCATGTGGTCACATAGCTTGTGGTTAATGTAGACTGTAATGTTCAGAGAAAACATGCCTTCCAAATTCTCTTGCATTTAAAATGGTGTATTTTACACACTAATCTCTAGCAGTTCTTAACTAGTGGTTTCCTGTAGTTTCAGTTTCATGTTTGCTGAGTTTAGCTTTCGGACTTTGGTTGCTGCAGTGCCTTAGTCCACTCAAATAATACGGCCCCAGATTCACTCATCAAAATCTCAGGCAATTCATTAGGTACTTAAGTTCCCCCTATCGTTGAAGGAGATAAGACACACATTTCGACAGGACACTCCAGCTCACTGTATGTGAAGAACGTGTATATTACAGCTTTTTTTTCTTTTTTTAATGAATGAAGCTCAGCCAAAACCTGCTGTTTTCATATTCACATACATACAAATTGTGGTTTAGTCATCTTTTAATAAACTAAATAGTTTTACTAAGTCCTTATCAATAAGCTAAGGTTAGTTTCCAGGCCATGATTTAGTCTGTCATCTCATCTTTTCAAACTATACAGTTATGTCGTATCCTTGAAAAAAGTAAATGCAGCACTCTTGAATTATACAAGAGAGCCTAAATCTGAGGTACACACGTATATCTTTGCATTTTCTGGATGTGGATGAACAATGTTGACACCTGAGATAAAACTAACGTGGCTCTAGGGTTAAAGTTTTTCTCTGAAATTGGAAACATGACCAAGTAAACGCTTTTTCCAAAGCAAAGGTTATCCAGGAGTAGCTACAGCACGTCAAAACTATTACCATTTTAAACAATAGAATTCTTTGTTTATCTTTCTCTTAATACAAATAGCTCTGCATGTAGTTTGCGTTTTAATAGCTACCTCCCTTAAAATGAATAGAGGAAGAGGAGCCCTACTTTCCGGGCTTCTCATCAACATGAATTTCAGTATATGTGTATCTCGTAGAATTTAAGAAGTTTTGAGGTTGTACATGATGATCTAAGCTCTTCAACGATCAAACAGTAATTAGCATTTGCCTACAACTGTGTAATAAAAGGCTGAATGTAGATAATTAGCACATATTAAAAGTGTCACTAGAGTAGGAGGCTCAGAGGAAAAACCTGTATTGGGCTACATTTCCATGGAGACTATTGATTTTACATTTAAAAAGTCTCTTAAGGCAACTTCTGCATTGTTTGTCTTTTACATGATTAGATGATTACACAAGTGGTGTTACAGTGTGTGGTGATTATCCATGGAACAATAAGTCAGTATAACAAGGCTAATGTTACAGATTTAAGAAGCAGTTGTGGAAAAATCTCTTAGTAAGAAGAGTCAGAATTACCTGTCCTTGCATTTAAACAAATAAGAAACAAGCATTTGCTGGTAAGGAAAATTAATTTTGTTCTTTATATTAGCTGTTGATTCCGATATCCCAAGCATGCCAGCTGCTACAGAAACACAGGCCTGTTTCCTATTCTTGAGAACCCATCACAACTGAAAAGAAAAGACAGAAAAACAAGAGCTCCATATTGTGGAAAAAAGTGAGGAAGACAATTATTTTCCATCATCAAATTGCCCATCCAGTTGCTGAGTGGCCTCTGAGCATTATAACAGTGATGCAAAGGGGAAATTTATAAAGCTCACTCTCACCCTCTGTGTGCCTTGACTGCAGCTCGCATAAGGACCATAGGCTATAGACTTGCCATACCTTGCCAGCATTAAACCCTGGCCTTAAACCTAGCAGTGACCATGCTAAGTGTTCTCACAGTGAGCATTTGGTTCACCAGGGAATGCTACAAAATTCAGAGGAGAAAGCCAACAACCAGACAAACTTGGTGCTTAGTAGATGTGGTTAAAAAGCTCCCTGCCAGTTGTTCAGGGTGGCTGCAACAAAAAGAACATTTTTTAGGCAAATTTGTTTTGATGAATTTTTTTACTCTTTTATGGGTATCTTTAAATGCTTATTGTAATTGTGTTGTTTAGAATAGTGCCTGGAGCAGGAATGCAGCTTTACTGAATCTCTTTAACAATGCATTCCCCATCCTTTCTGTCAGAGTGATTTACACTATTTGAGTATGTAAATCTATAGAGAATGTGGATGTTTGAGAACTGTGCAAATTGCAAACATTTGTGGTTAGCAAACTGCTGGTGGGATGTATGGGAGTGTACAGTCTTGTCAGTACTTAGCACAATATACATCCAAACCGATGGCACAGCAAGACAGTTCAGATGAAGCGATCATAGAGGTGGCAAGTACACTGTGCATCTTCTTCTAAACTTGGGCCTGTGAAAACCTCATGAAGTTCAACAAGGCCAAGTGCAAGGTCCTGCATGTGAGTCAGGGCAATCCCAAGCACAAGTACAGGCTGAGTGGAGAATGGATGGAGAGCAGCACAGAGGAAAAGGACTTGGGAGTGCTGGTGGATGAAAAAGCTCAACATGAGCCGGCAATGTGTGCTGGCAGCCCAGAAAGCCAACCATATCCTGGGCTGTATCAAAAGAAGTGTGTCCGGCAGGTCGAGGGAGGTGATTTTGCCCCACTACTCTGCTCTCATGAGACCCCACCTGGAATACTGCATTCAGCTCTGGAGTTCCCAACACAAGAAGGACATGGAGCTTTTGGAGCAAGTCCAGAGGAGGGCCACGAAGATGATCCAAGGGCTGGAACACCTCTGCTGTGAAGACAGGCTGAGGGAGTTGGGGCTGCTCAGCCTGGAGAAGAAAAGGCTCCGAGGTGATCTTATAGCAGCCTTCCAGTACTTAAAGGGGGCCTACAGGAAAGCTGGAGAGAGACTTTTTATACATATATATATATATATACTATATATACAAGGGTATATAGTGATAAGGTGCAATGGCTTTAAACTGGCAGAGGGGAATTTTAGATTAGATATAAGGAAGAAATTTTTCACTCAGAGGGTGGTGAGGCAGTGGAACAGGTTGCCCAGAGAAGCTGTGGATGCACCATCCCTGGAAGTGTTCAAGGCCAGGTTGGATGAGGTGTTGAGCAATCTGTTGTAGTGGAAGGTGTCCCTGTCCATGTCAGTGGTCTTGGAAGTAGATGATCTTTGAGGTCCCTTCCAACCCTAACCATTCTATGATTTTGTGATCATGTGGTCCAGCCCCGTCGCCTTGATGGCCTTTTACTAGGTTCACTTCAGTCAGTTAATATCTCTTTTTTGGGGGGATTGCAAAACTGGACCAGCTAATGAAGTTATTTATTTAAACATCAGGAGGGCCTCTTCTTGTCAGGACTGCCTGACTCTTGCCATAACAGGACCTTTTACTCAGTTACTTGTAGATTTACCAGGTTTTAAATATTTAAGATTAGCATTTTTTGTGTAGGTGATTTTATTTTATTCTTTGGTTGTTGGTGGTGTTGGCTGATATATGTCTTTGTGGGTTTAAGATTTGACCTAGAATGGTGTTGCCATTTCCAAAACTGAGGTCAAAGAAAAGTGTCTTGTTTTGATTATGAAAAAAAGTCAGGACACTTTTTCTTTGGGAAAACACTTTCAATAATACCATGACCTCCAGTTAAATGCGGGTAGCCACATGTATTTTTTGCTATTCAAGGAAAAATCTATCCTAAATTTGAAAAGCCTTTTTAAATGTGTCTTCCATCTAAAATGGAGCTACAGGCTGTGCTTCGGTTTGTGTATCCCATCCATAGTGTCAAACCAGCCATAATCAGTGTCTTCTATTCACAGTGGCAGAGATGTGATCTCTGGACAAGTATACCCCTGCACTTAGCAAACCTGGAAGCTTTTACTTTAATCTGTATTCAAATCCTTCCCCTAAGTATTCAGGATCAGCTGCAATTTAGGCTATATGGAACAGTGCTCTGCCTATCTTTAAGGGCGTTTTACAGTGTTTAAATAGAGTACAAAAAATGAAGGGATTTCTCTTCCTTAATGATAACTATCTGAGTGTTCATTTTACATACACTTTTATTAGCTATAGAAAACTTCCCTCCCACAGGCAATGCTTTAGAGCTGCAAACAAGGACATTGCTTTTACAAGATAATATAAAATAATCATATAGAGACAAGTATTCAGTGCAACCAGATGTTTTCTTGCAGTCACAGTATTTTGCTGATGGAAGCAGGTTTTGGCAGGATCCTGAAATACTCTTCGGAGTTCAGTCCTGTTTTCAATTGAGTACCATTGCATTTGCTCCTCTAGCATTCAAATATTTCACATTTTAGCATTACAATCATATAGCTTGAGGATAAAGAAAATACAAGAGGCCTGCAGTGCGTCTGCAAAGCCTAACTTTGATGTCTTTGCTTCCTAGTAGGGGCCCTTAGTAAGGAGGCTAAAGATACTGGTTGGGTTTTTTGTCTTCTTTAATTCCCTCTCCTTAAGTTTCCCTTTCTCCCATTTTTAGCAGGAGTGGTGAATGTTTCACCTCCATGCTCTTATTCCTGCCCTAGTATTCCCCTGGGATAGAGGTTCAGTCTGCCCTCAGGTTGAGAAAAAGCAGGTTTCCTGCTCTCTGTGTAAGAATTTTAGTGATAAAGCTGCAGTGCCAAACATTCACACTACTCTTGGGGGATATAGTTTAAGCATTTCAGGAAAGGAAGATGTTTTGGATGCCTGAACTGAGTCTCACGTAGATGTCTGAGTGCAGCCCTGAGATAGGCTTCTGAGTGCTGGTGAAACAGTGTGTTTGAGATTTACTCCTCTTTCCAGTTCCTGCTGTTCCTCTTGTCCAGGCTGTCTTAGCTCTCAGTATTCATAGGCTGTGGACCTCAGCTCTAGGCACTTGAAACTCAAAGTGAGCATGAAATGCAATTTATGGGGAATTTAGATCTCTTGCGTGGTGAATTTTACTTTCAGTACTCTGTACTTAATTTAGACATTGAATCACAGAATATTTCAATGACTAAACCCTTTGGTGGAACTGAGCTCCCAAATATGAAGTTCAAATCTTCAGTATTGAGATGTTCAAATCCTTACATGCCTGTTAACAGGAGACAAGGGGATGAGCAGTTTTCTACTGAATATCCACTTCTGCCCTTGCCTGGAGCTGCATGTATGATGCCAAACTGGTCTATGCAGGACTCAGAAAGCTTTTGAGCAATGCCATAAAGGCCGTTCTGTGTTTCATAGACAAGCCATGCATTCATTTATTCTGCCTGCAGGTCTTGTATCCCTTTGTGAAGCTAAGCCTCGTGGATGCTTGAAAACTTTATTTATTACTATTAACTACCTGATAAGGATATCTTCATTATATTATTCTAGCAGCACCAAGGGAATGTAGTAAGTGCTGGCAAAGATAAGGAACATGCAGATGTTTGGAGATATAACAATTTAATGAATATTAGATTGCAGTACTGTACACATTGGATACATATTACTTTATAAATTAAGGCTGTCTATAGTAATAGTTAGGATATAATCTTTGCTCCTTATCCTATCCACAATATTTTTGTGAAAGCAAGAGACTATTTTCTGTATGAAGTCAATTTTGATAAATACATGCCACAAACAGTTTCAGTGAAGCCGTGGAGATGGTAGGAAAATGATTAAAATCATGCATGCTCCACTCCTTATGTAAACCTGTTGAGCTTAATAGACATTTACAAGCAGTAAATGAGAATATATTTTTTCTTTAAAGAGATTTATAGTCTCCTATGCAAAAGCACCTGAGAGAATGGATCAATACTTTTGGCTGGCTAAATTTCTGTCTAGAACATTATTGTAGAGCAGAGTTCAAAAGCAGAAATGTGCAGAATTTCTGTACTCTTACCTCCATATTTAGGTACCCGTCCATATCCCCTTACTACTAACTGTCGTGGGTTAGGCCGCTCCGGCAACCAAACCCTACACAGTCGCTCACTCACCCACCCCCAAGGATGAGGGAGAGAATCAAAGAAGAAAAAGAAAGGAGCCCCATGGGTTGAGATAAGAACAATTTACTACTACCACTACCAATATATATATATGTATGGATATGTACAAGGATAAATATAAACAAACGAGTGATGTATGGTGTAATTGCTCACCACCCCTTGACCGAGGCCCGTCTTGTCCCGAAGCTGCAATCCCGAAACAGATAAAACCAGATACCACAATCCCGGATGAACAGGAGGCCCCGAAATAGAGAGTGAGAGAGAGAGAGAGAAAACACCCCGAGAGTCTGAAAGTGAGAGTCCTGGAAGGGCAAAAGCCCTTCTTTCCAGCTGACCCTCACTTTTATACTGGGCATGACGCTGCATGATATGGAATACTAATTGGCCAGTTTGGCCTCAATCCTAAATCCAAGTACAAATCGTAAGGAGAGTCGTGGACTCCCCATCCCGGCCATGCTCCCCCCTTATCCTGTTGTGCTCCTGCACACTGGCAAGAACATGGCAAGCTGAAAAGTCCTTGAGACCTCAGTGCCAACTACAAACATCAACTTGCTATCAACATTCTTCTCAGAGTGAGCCTCTGAGTAAAACCAAAACATGGAGCTCTTCTAGCTGCTAAAAGAATAGCTAACTCTGTCCCATCTAAAACCAGGATACTAACTCAAACATTTAGCAAGTTTGGTTGTTATGAATTAGGAAATTAAATCAAAGTAAACATCAAGAAAGCAACTCAGGTGCCTGCAAAGAGGCACTTGGTCCTGTTTTTGAAGTTTGATATACTCACAGGGAGATTGTACCTATGATAAATACCCTACAGCAAACCTGTACCTTTTTTTTTGGAATGCATGGAGTGGTCAGCTTGGATACATAGGGCGTCTAAAATGGCACTAGACGCTTTTGTTTAAGCACATGATACATTCCAAAAATATGATATCTTTCATGTTTCTCTAGATCATGAGGACTACATTGTCACCGTCTGCAGTTCACTGTTTTGGAAGGCTTAGGTGAAATGGTTTGGATGAGCATTTTTGATTAATTTGAACTTTATTACCCCACTAACCTACTCATATTGAACATAACAAGGTTACAATTTATTTATGCATACACTCCAGATCATTAAACACTTTTTCTTGGCTAATATTCCTATTCTTTACCAAAACTTTGTTTTACAGAGGCAAAAAAATAGGAGAAGAAAAAGGGCCAGTAATGTTAAGATATATGTAGTAAGGTAAATCTCCTTTAATCTTCCACTATGATAATGAGCTACAATTCATTTGCATTTCAGAACATTTTGCAAAGGAAATTCAAAAGACTGCTTAAAAAAATTTAACGGCTAATTACGTATATTTGCTTTTGGTGTTTATAGGAGTACTGTGAAAGTCAGACTTCTTGCTGTTCAAGTTATGAAAGAAAGTGTGTGGTCTAAAGATACTGGCTACTGTCTTATCTAAAGATACTTGGTTAAGGGAACAGCTGTCCCACTCATATGGAAGCCTTACTGCATAAATACTCAAGCAACCAGACAAACTGATGCTATTGAACTGGGTAGTGAAACAGAGCCATAAATATTTGAGGGGCTGTTCCATGCTGATTGTCCAAACTGTTTGCACCTGCGATTCGATAGTGGGTGAAATATATAACACCGTAATTCATAATGCCATGCCTAAACCAGTTTCATTTGCAGCTGATCACTGTTTCTTAGAAATTATACTTTTCCTTGAGCACAAGAGTAAACACACTGCTGGTACATAATCATCACTGAATGCTCTCAGCTCTGATAGAGTATAGTTCATCCAAAAAGCTTGAATGCTCCATAATCCTTATATTTTTCATTACCTTTTCACTGCACTCCAGAGGTATTACTAAACTCATCTTCATTGCTTCTGTGGGGAAAGAAATTAAATTCAACTGTACAGATAAGAAAATGAAGACAAAGAGTGAATTGAGATTAGATATTAAGTATTCTCATTGTTGAATTGCGTGCATACATAACTTAAACCAGCAATTCCCAGAGTCAGCTTGCTTGAGTATAACTGTCCTGGGAAGAGATAGCTGGGACATAAATGGTGCTTCTAGCCATGTCATTCCTAGGTCTTTGCCTGGCCTGACACAGGAGCCAGGCATTGTGCACATTTATTCCCCTTCCAAACACCCGTTTCCTGCTTCCAGGGGGAAGCAGAAGGCGTATTTTGATTTTGTGCACGTTCCTTTGAAATAGCTGTATTCTGTTCACAAAATATGCCCCAGAGATTGAGAGCCCTTGAATTGTGCCAGGATGCTTCTCTGTTCCTTTTGTTATCTTCATATATCTTCAGCAGAGATCAGTTCATCAGCCCAGGTGTAAAACAGAAGAGACATTTTGAGCCTTATCAATGCTCACTGAATTCCCTGGAACGACTTTCCTCTGCTTCAGAGAGCTTTAGATCATTAGCAGCTTGTCTCACTTCTTATGTCTGTAAAAAACTCTAGATCACATAGTAGAGCTAAGTTGAGTTTGTCAGTTAAATGGTTTCACAGTCCAGTGAAAATATGTTTTCAAAAAAACATACTAAAAGGTTGTTGTTGAACTTGGCATGCAGAGATTGACCCTGAGGAACCTCTTGCTTCCCATCACTTAATGGTAAGGAACAAAAATAGCACAGAGCAACCAACCTTTTGTGGGAAAGGTAAGGACAGAATTAGCTAGGAATCCACAAATGTTTTTAAAATCAAAAATATTTCAGGATACTGCCTTTAGTATCTTTCCTTGACAAATCTTGTTGTGCAGATGACATAACATTTTTGTGAATTTTCACAGTTGCTGGAAAATATATTTTTGTAGTTGCTCAAGATTCAGTACAAGAAAGGAATTTAGACAAGTTGTATCTAGGATTTTTTGTCTTAGAATATAATACACCTTTGAATGGATTTTGTAGGGGAGTTATTTTTTTGGTTTGTTTCTTTTCGTAGGAATGAGAGACGTTCTTTAGGACTAGATGACCTTTGAAGGTCCCTTCCAGCCCTAACCATTCTATGATTCTAATAAAATCACAAGTCTAGGTAGCTGCGAATTGTGATATGTGATATCCGTTATTCAACTCTTAAGGATTTTTAATAGACTTATGAGGCAATTGTAATGAAAGATGGTATTTTTCTAAGAAAGTTTCTTTTTTTTTTTTTTATTTCAGTGCCTTTTGTTTTTTAGTAAGAAGCATTTAAATTTCTATCCATTTTGTTAGCTTGGATAAAATATATTTTTACAATATGTAGGGTTTATTTTAGAAGAAAGAACTTTTTTCATCAATGTTCAGAAATGTGTATTGCAAAAAGAAAATATATTTTGCACACAGATTCCATTTTTTTCTCTGAATTTGTTTTATTTGATATATTTTAATTCCTTTCCTGCATCAGGCAAGGACTTCAGTCAAATGGTTGTATTTATCAGCTTGCATGTATAAGACTTCACAGTGCTATACAAAACCTCTCCATGGTGTCTGTCATTCGCAGGGCCTCATGTGGTCTGTGGGATTCTTGCCCTGAATTTACATCTATTTGATCCCATTAAAACCACAGGATGTTTAATTAAATTTGTTTCTATCATCTCAGCCTGTTTCAAAATATCCATGCTGGTATTTCTCTTTTACTGCTCCAGTATGTGGTTATAAACAATGCAACAATTGCTTGAAAGTCTCACCTTCAACTTTTCAATTTAAGTCCTTGATTAATGAGGTGGAAGAGCTGCATAATGTTGATAATTTCCTTTCAAGTGGCAATAAATGATTAAAGCAGGTTGATGGGGAATGGAGAGGTGAGGGTATGAGACGCAGGTGTGAAATCTACATGGTGTGGAGAGATAGGAAGGACACAGTTGGAGCAAAGAGACTACCAGAATATAGCAAAGATTATCCAGCTAAAACATTGAAATCTCTTCTGGGTGGAATTACTTCACCTAAATACAGACACCTGGAAGTTAGACATCTGTTTTAATTCAGCCTGATCCTCTATGGCTCCCTTTTCAGTCAATGGGAAGATTTAGCCACCTGCAGATGACAGGATTGTTGCCTTGGAGATGCTTCTTTCCTCCCAGGGAGGTAAAGAGAGCTTTGGGCAATGAACTTGTCCCCAGTCTGACTGTCTGAAGGCTCTTGCTTCTAGATCTACCCGTTGTATTTGGCTGATTCCTCTGAGCAGTTTTTCCCCAATACCGATGTGCAGACTGTTGATATCTGCTGATATCTCCTCTCCTTGGCTGAGACATTATCTTTCTTGCTGTGGAACACAGCTCTGACATGAGCTCTGTCAACATATGATAACATTACTGCTTTGACACATTAGTAAGCAGGCAATGCCTAAACACTAGATCTTTTTCCTTCTGTAACAATGCACCCATTAGACAGCTTTGTCACTGCTTGTCTTCTCCTCTTCTGTCATGTCATGTCATGTCATGTTTTGGAGTTGCCAAAAAGTTTCCTTAGGTAATAAAATCAGGTTGTGTCCAGCTATCCATAAGTCTTCTGAATAGAAAAGGGAAGTGTGCAAGGGCACGAGATAATACTACCCTGATCTCTGGACGTCTTTTTCTTTTTTTTAAAAAATACATAGATTTGCCTAGCTTTTTCCGAATCTGCCAATGAATGTAACAGAACAAAATTGGCATATTGGATCAGACTGTGTGAACATAAGAGCTGACTAACTTCTCCCCACCGACGTTTCCTTCTTGCGAAAAGATAGAGTTATGATCTACAACAAGATTTCAAGACCTCTGTCTACGTGACCATAAATTAATCCTAAACAGCACAACTTGGAATCCCTGAGGTTTGTTGCTCAGAATCGCTCCAGCAGAGTATTTTTTGCTGATCCCTTCCTTTGGGAGATGAAGGACTATAAACTGTTTTCAGGTGTGCAGAGTATGCATTTCACTGGACACAAAGTGATACATAAATATTCAATCCCAGTGTCCCAGTGGGAAATTTTGCAAGTTGTTTGACATGAACTTGGTTTACAGTTCCGGAGACTACTGTGTGGAGACTCTTTAATGCTATAAACATTAAAACCTCTCTGAAGAAGATACTCCACATTATTGTATAATATGGTATGATAAAACAACACAGAACATTGAGATGCATATTTCATATTATTATCTACAGCGTCTTTTTGATTACCAATAGACGTTTTAATTTTTCACAGTTAAATATTTTCTTAAAGGAATTTCTTACTTTTGTGCTCATTAAAGGGACAAAATTCACCACAAAAGAGACCAGTCTCCCACATATAGATGTTGAGATACAGTTAATTCAACATCGCTTCTCTCTACCTGCTTATCGCATGTTACTTTAGAATATTTTGAATAGATTCCATGCCTATAGAGGCCTATAGAGTCCTGCATCACCTGTCTGGCCGTAATTCACCTTGAAGCTTAGCATTTTATCTCAATAGTTGTCTCTGGTAGACTGCATGGAAAACTTTTGCCTTCTCTGAGACATGATCCCTAAGAAGTAATTCCTGGTCTATTCTTGTTTGTGCCAGCAAAATATCCCTGCTTGCTCTTCCACCACCTTTTAGGCATCATCAGGTCATAAAAGCAGCTGTTTTGTGGGCTGCAATATACCGCTCACATTTCAGACACTGCTCTGAATCACCCCTGCTTCAACTGCAGAACGGCACACAAAAATCACCATTGTGCTGCAGGAGCCTGAGGAGACCTGGCTCCAGGCTCAGAGGAGACTCGGAGCCAAAGGCTGTGTAATATGGATACAGCCCCTAAGCCTCAGTGTTAGAGAACAGTTCCTTGCTCTTTTTTATTTAATAATTCACATGTAGTCTCAGGATCTTGAAACTGGGAAGACTGCTATGGCACAGAAAACAGGCAGTTGCATTGATAGAAGATTCCCACATGAATCTTGACAGAAATCAGTATGCTCATTCATAGAATTAAATAAACTCTTTTGCAATTCATCACAGTTAAGCGTTCCTTATCAAATGTGCTTTAAAAACAGAGCAGAAATAGTTTGGAATGATTAATAAGATGAATGCTTAAGCAAGAGGCTGTAGGTTCATTAAAGTCTTCTGCCAAGATATTCTGTGATTCAAAACCAGCCAAAAACATGAACTGACACAAACACAACAGGGCTGTTCTCTCTAAGACTGTTGCTCAGCATCATATGCTTTGATAGCACTGCCTAAAACATAATAGCATTATGTACAGATTGAAAAAGAAATGCTGACTAATGCTGCTGCATTTGGTCTGTTTTGTGAAACGCCAAATTGTTTTTTGAAGCACCTCCTAGGCTTCAGAAAATGAAATGTAATTGTAAAATTCACACTAACAGAGAAATACTGACTTATTATAAAGTAGTGGAAGACAGTATATGACTATTGTAAATCTGATAATTTTGAATTCAAAGCACAACTAATCCTAACTACCAGCAAAGTTGAAGTCATTTGGCAGCTGAAATTTCTGAATACGCTTTGACATCGTAAAGTGGTGGTGGTATTGGTTCTTCTAATTTTTTTCTTGTTTCAAGACAACTTTTACATTCATTCTGCTTGTTCTTTTCAAGCAAATGATAATGTAAAACTGGAAATCCTACATTCCATCTTTGCTATGGAAAAAGGGAGACTTTAGTTCATCATTGACAACAACAATAGAAATTGTCTTCCTTATTGTGTGGGTTGCAATTGAAATAAATTAATGTGTTGGATTGACTCCTGCAGTCATAAATTTTCCAGCTGAATTATGTTTCAGTAGATAACAAGGACAGAGTTGGCAGTGGTGACTGGTTTTAAGACCCTTTTTTATACTTAGTAGCGTATGACAGGAAAAGGAATTGAAGAAAGCCAAAGAAATTGCCCTTCTACACGCAGATGATTTTTTTGTTTGTTTGTTTTACCTGCCAAATTAATTCTGGAAACATTGATGAGAAGATAAAATTTCATCTAACTAGGTGTGTAATTTAGAGCCCTTATCCACCTTCCCTTTATAATTAATATAAGGAGAATCAATCCATTGTGAGATAAGTGTCTAGAATAGTCACAGGCTTTTTTATTTAATATTCATGCTTAATGAATTATGTTCTATTTACAGGTTTTATCTGGGGTGAAATTAAACAGATGTGGGATGGTGGACTACAGGATTACATTCATGACTGGTGGAACCTCATGGATTTTGTAATGAACTCCTTGTACTTAGCAACAATCTCTTTGAAAATAGTTGCATTTTCAAAGGTAAACTTTTTTTAAAAATTTCAGCAAAATATTTAAGATAAATGAAATTAGGCTTCTTCAAACTTTCTTCTGTATTTGAAGGTTCTCAGGCTTAGCAATACAAGAGATGTATGGTGTGATCATTGAATCTTCTGCAGCTATGGCAAGATGCTAGAGCAGGATACGGGTGAACAAAACATTATGATTTATACTTTTTTCTTCTTGGCCTAGGCAATCTTTTGTTATTGGATCCTGAACAGTCATACTGACATTTTCTTAGAAAAGGAAAGTCACTGGTAATATTTAATAATGTTTGCACAAAGTTATGTTTTGTGTTAGTCTTTGCCTATTTTTCAGTAAGAAATTATTGCCCTAGGACAATTTTATGCACCATGCAAAACTTCTGGACAGGCCTAGAAGAAAAATGCTTAATCAAAATGGGGGGGGGGGGTGGGGAGCTAGAAGAAAAATGTTTACTCAAAATTATCAGGGGTAGGGGGTGGAGCTAGAGACCAAGATGTTAGTTTTGTTTTGAAAATGCAGTGCAACATGAAAATTTAAAGCTGAAGGCGATGAAATGGTCACTTGAGGCTGGGTATGTTCATTTTCTCATGCTTTTCATGGACTTTTTATGAATAGTTTTATTTTCCTACTGTTTGAACCATCTTCCAGCAAAACAGCCCTTCTTTCCAAAGCCATGAAACATGTTGCATTTTGTATGCATTCAACATGAATCCATAATATGACAGAAATTCTTCATTAAATGAAGTATTTTAATCAAAAAATGGTCTCAAGCACAAGGAAACCACATCTGAAATGAAATGAAATGAAAGCATTTCTTAGCATCTGTCATGGAGCTCTTATGATATCTAAGTAAAGATAACAAGCCCATTTTTGCTGGTCACTGTGATCAGCATTGTATTTCAGCTGTTTCAAGTTCCCTGCCACCAGCTATCCTGTATGCATGGAAGCAGAGTCTCTCCTCTGCCAAAATGCTTTTGGCTGGGAAAAGAAGAGGAGACAGCCATCAAGTACTTGGTTATAGCTCCCTATCCTCAAACAGCAGCTGTTCCTGCTGAAGCCCTGCCATAAGTGTAGCGGAACATAGGAACCTCTAATTTATAATATCTTGTGTCTATTCACAAGGGTCCACATGACAGCTGATCAGGGGCAGGGATGAGTAAAGACCTATGGTCTGTTGACACACCAGCCTCCTCCTATGACAAAAGGTTTCTGGTGTGCTGACTCTCTGGCTGCAAACCTTTGGAAATCTTCTCACTCAAAGAAATTTGGAGGTGTTGCCTGGAAGAGCAAGATACTCGAACGTGTGAGCAGAGCTGTCATTTAAAGCTGATGAAATGCCATTTTACACACAAGGATGCCTTATCATAAAGTGACTGGAAAATAAATAGTCATTTCATTGTCCCATATAACAAAGCGAGCAGTTCATTGAAAATGCATGTTTCCAAAGCATTGGAAGTGGCCAATTATTCACTTTAGAATAATATTAATTAGAAGACATTATAATCCTTTCATCTCCCAGACAGCTTCTGCTTACGGTAATCAGATTCCAAGGTGACAGTATCTGGGATAATATGCATCCATTACTCTCCAAATAAGTGCTTGCATGCCAATCATAATCAACACAGTGCATAAAGCACTATCTTTGGCTCTGCGGCTATTATTTTTTTACTGAATGTGCAATGTTGCACCCAAATACCCTTTTCTTCCTTAAAAGAGCCTCAGTTATGGTAGACAATTGAAACACATGATGATGTAATGAACAGAGTAACTTAATACCCAGCCACACTTCCTTCAAATACCTACAACAGAATTCCTCATCTCTATGTCACATGGGATTGAGAGGATGCCAAATGTAACCAGTATGTTTTGATGCAAAGCTTTCATTTTCATTTCCTAAACCTTGCAAGGCAAGTTTTTCTAAAACACAGCTTTTCGGTATTTATCGAATCAAATCTATAAGCCCTGCTCTTAGATGCATTCTGCCTTCTATGAATCAGCTCAAGCCACCTAAGAAAGCACTTTAACCAGCTCTCTTGAATAAAATTAGGAAAGTGCCCACATACTACTCTTCTGTGTGATAGATGTTCCCAGAGAAAAACGTAGTGTTTATTGCCCATTCGAGGCTCTCCGACTGACACAGTAGTTAAGCAGATGGATATTAACACAGAGTTAAGCAGCTGATGGGATGGTGTAAAATACACCAGAGAGTGTAGTTTCAGGATGAGAGAACTTCTAAGATAACTCAGAGTTATCTGTTTCTCTGTCAGTATTCAAATAAAATGAGTACTTTGCATATTTTTCAAAGGGCTATGCTTTTTGCCTCTGATTATATATCAACATATGAAGTCTTTTTAAATTACCCAGTATATCCAGTGAAAACGCTCTCTCTCTAATAAATACTGTGATTATAAATAGTGCATTGTCACATGTTTTATGAGAGTACAAGATGACTGATTTTAAGCAACACATCTGTTTTGATGGAGGATTATAAATATAAATAGAAATTGTCGTGCAGTAAGAAAAATATTCTTTTTATGTTTTTGGAAGATAATTTCTTTTGTGCTGATGCATAAAGTTAGGAGCAGTGCCAACTTATGTGCAGACCTCACTTTATCTTAAGTATTTGTTAAACCTGAGCATTGGACTTAGTACTGCTTGCTTCCAATTCTGCTAGAGACTGCATGCAAGTTCATGTTACTGATTATGTGTCTCAGCCGCTGACGTGAAAAGCTAGAAGGGAATCAAGTTCCTATTCAAGGCAAGAACTCTGAAAAGTAACTGAAAATACATTATTTGTCTCACTATTTACTGGCTTAATGATCACTGTGTCAGATCTGCTCTGTTCAGTAGTAAATAAGATTGTATTTCTCTTCTACCACCAGTTCTGCAGACTCTGACATCGTCTTGTATGTTTGCATTGTAAAATGGTTTTGATTGATGTTTCAGCAGATTCACAGACCAAATGTCCATTTACATAGGACTATTAACCCTCCTCCCCCTCAAAAAATTACAGACTTGATTCTTCAGTGTAATTACTGTTTTAAAGCTCTTTGCTAGACCATTCCCCCACCCTCTTCCTACTGCTGCTCTGAAATTCGGCATAATGAATATGAAGATTAGGACATATATTTGGAAACAAGAAGAGTTCATATTCACATATGACCTTTGAGGAAAGAATTTAAAGGTTTTTTCCTGAAATGGACATTATTTAACCTTTTTTTTTTTTGGTTATCAGAAACAAGGGGTCACATTTGACCAAGGTCCAACAGCCCATTAAGCATTCAGGTAGACTGATCTACATGTCTATTTGATCTCCCTTGGTGCTTTCACGAGATCTAGAGTTCATGACTTTAGTTTTCGTGGGAAAACAGTGATCACTCAGCTTTTTTTCTCACAAATGGTTCTGATACTAGATTTGCAATTTAATTTCTTTGAGTAAGGATCAAAAATTATTATCTTGTATTCCCTGGGTGGCATTGCACAATCATCATATATTTGCCTTGAAACTCTACTGTTTATATCCTGCTCGATTTGTTATCTAGGCTTCTCTAATTTTCCATTGATATATCACGTACATTTCCTTCAACAAGTATCAACAAGCTCTGTATTGCTATATATGCTCTTACCATTTTCCATTCCCTGGAACAATAACCATTTACTTATTCTATATAGAACAGAAGAACATCAAGAAGCATGAGTGAGAGAACAAATATTTCAGTTCTGCATGTTTTGGGTTGTTTTGCCCTAAAATACAGTTTTTCTTTTTTCACATTTTCACTGTTTCTGGTTGGATGCAACTGTGCACACCTGATTGTTTTAATTTGATTCTTCCTGTCTTACTATATGATATGCTATCCTTATTCAGTGTCCTGTAGTTCCACGTTTTTCTCAGAAGGCTATTTCAGTAGATTTCCACACCCCCCCCCACCCCCCCCCACCCCGGACTTGGTTAACTTCCTTGGAATCTGCAACTACTTGCCTTCACCTACTAAAATATGTCTGCAGCTGGATGCTTTAGACTCTCTACCAAAAACTCCTTCTCTTCCTAGTTTCAAATATTTTCTTTAAATGTTTTGAGTAATATATTTTACCTTATTCCCCCAACAGACTTCGTGTACTTTTCCCTAATCTGAACATCTACTGTACTGTTCAGCACCTAATCTTTCATTGTACTGACACTTGTTCCTAGTTATTTAATAGGTGCAAGTTTTCACGTATCAGGGTTGTAAAGTGTCATCAAAATTCACAGTAGTATACTGTACAATATTATTGAAAGAAAGACATTATAGAAAATGTTTTGAGGAGTCCTGACCTCTCTTTTCTCAATAAACATTGAAAATTTGCTCTTCTTCATTTTCTTCTTGCTTTAATCTCTTAGCTGATGTCTCTGGTAACTCAGTTCTGTTTTCTACTACCTGTTACTTCATCATCAATCTTGAATTAATCAGAATTGTACTGAATGGCAATAGTGGATGAGGCAGACTAGCATCTCTCTTGGAGCTACAATGTCAAATACAGTAAGACTTGATTTTACAGCATGATCATTACGAGAGAGGATAGTCTAATGAGGAGAGTACTGACCTATGACTCCAGCAGGTTTGGATTTAATTCCTTTACTCTGTAGAAGACAAAGATCACTGATGGGTGAAATGTAAGGCTGACATTCTTAACTCTTCAATGGACTACTATTCTCCAGCTTTGCAATTCTCATCCTCAAATCCCCAGGACTGTCAGATGGCTACGGCTGCTTGTATATGAGTAAATAATACTGTGCCAGGGATTGCTGTCCAAAAAAAAAAATGCCCATTTCCCATCCGCAATTTTAATAATAGAATCATAGAATGGTTTGGGCTTGAAGGGACCTTTAAAGGTCATCTAGTCCAACCCCCCTACAGTAAGCAGGAACATCAGAGGATTGGTTGCTTAGAGCCCTGTCCAACCTGACCTTGAATGTTTCCAGGAATGGGGCATCTACCAACCTATCTGGGAAACCTTTTCCAGTGTTTCACCACGCTCATTGCAAAAAATTTCTTCCTTATATCTAGTCTGAATCTACCCTCTTTTAGTTTAAAATCTTTACCCCTTATCTATGGCTACAGGCCCTGCTAAAAAAGTCTGTCCTTATCTTTCTTATAAGCCCCCTTTAAGTATTGAAAGGCTGCAATAAGATCTTTGAAGACTTCTCCAGTCTCAACTCTCTCAGCCTGTCCTCATAGGAGAGGTGTTCCAGCCCTCTGATCATTTTTGTGGCTCTCCTCTGGACCTGCTCCAACAGGTCCATGTCTTTCCTGTGCTGAGGACTCCAGATCTGGATGCAGTATTCTAGGTGGGGTCTCACCAGAGTGGATTAGAGGGGGAGAATCACCTCCCTTGACCTGCTGGCCACACTTCTTTTGATGCATCCCAGGATACGGTTAGATTTCTGGGATGAGAGTGCTCATTGCTGGCTCATGTGCAGCTTTTCATCCACCAGTTCCCTCAAGTCCTTCTCCTCATGGCTTCACTCAATTCCTTCATCCCCCAACCTGTATTGATTCCAGGGATGCCCTGAGCCAGGTGCAGGACCTTGCACTTGGACTTGTTGAACTTCATGGGGTTCACAGGGGCCCACTTATCAAGTTTGTTCAGGTCCATCTGAATGGCATCTCGTCCCTCAGGTGTGTCAACTGCATCACTCAGCTTGATGTCATCTGCAAATTTGCTGAGGGTGCACTTGATCCCACCGTCTACGTCATTGATGAAGATATTAAACAGTACTGGTCGCAATATGGACCCACAGGGGACATCATCTGTCACTGATCTTCATCTGGACATTAAGCTGTTGACCGCTACCCTCTGGATGTGACCATCTAGCCAATTCCTATCCACTGAATAGTCCACCCATCAAATCCATATCTCTGTCCACTGATGTAGTCACTCCATCATAGAAGGCCACTAGGTTGGTCAGGAAAGACCTGCCCTTGGTGAAGCCATGCTGACTGTCTTGAATCACCTCCTGTTCTCCATGTGCCTTAGCATAGCTTCTAGGAGGATTCGTTCCATGATCTTCCCAGGCACAAAGCTGAGCTTGACAGGTTGGTAGTTCCCAGGGCCCTCCTTTCTACCTTTTTTGAAAAATGGATAAAATGTTTCCCTTTTTCCAGTCACCAAGGACTTCACCTGACTGCCATGACTTTTCAGATATCATGGAGAGTGGCTTGGCAACTACATCAGCCAATTACCTTAAGACTCTGGGATGCATCTCCTCAGGTCCCATAGACTTATGTGTATTCAAATTCCTCAGGTGATCTCAAACCACCTTGAGAGCAGTCAGCTTCTTTGAGGGTGAGAGCGGTGTGGGCATGTTGTGATACCTGGCTGTGTTGTTTAATCTGGCCCCAATGACATGGAAGAGTCCCTTTACGTACTGCTGAAGGCATGCTCAGCCACTCTGGAGGATGCACCTGGGTGGCCTAGAGTAGGTAAATACTGACCACACCATTGTCCCTGTTTGAAATCTGCTTCATATTATATTATCTCATGGTTATAGAGTGCTTTGTAGCATAGATTCTGTCCTCTGATATGTTCTGTAAAACAGATTAATGAGACCCAATAAATAATAATGAGTCTGCCACAGTAGTTAAGCCTCAGTTCAAAGTAACATCTTTCGTCTTCAAGAAATTTTTTAGTAGAGATGGAACAGTAAAATGTCATAGTTCCTGGGATCAGACTCTTTGATAATGAGACACACAAGCAGTTTGCCATGGTTCATTAATAAACAGCTTTTTCATCATTGCTCTAGTGTTAGTGATTAAGCGATATACTTATTCCTTGATTAAATGTTTTCTTCTTACTTGCCAAAGTTCTTGTGAGTTTCTATTCATTGTTATTGTATTTGCACAGTTCTTCAAAGAATTAATTTACCTGATTTTACAGCTGAAGGTTTCTGTAATTCTAAAACCCAGGTGTTCAAAAACCATTTCTTTTACTCTCAGTCATAATTGTTAGACTTGCTTTTGCTACTGTGAAAATTATAACCAAATGCAAAACACAGGCAAAAAACTAGACAGCATAGACTATCCTGCAGATAAAAATGAAGGACAAGCACATGGCTACCGCTGATTTTTTGTTTTGTTAAAGGAAAAAACTCTCCTGGAGAGATGTTGCTTTCCAAAAGATGTTTAGTTTTATTGTGCAAATTAATTGAACATCTTATAAAGAAACTGACATACTTGTTTATGCATAAAAATAGAGGAATAATTTCTTCCATTCTGCTTGTTTTCAGTATAGTGGGTTAGTTCCACGGGAGAGCTGGGACATGTGGCATCCAACCCTGGTGGCTGAGGCCCTGTTTGCAATCGCAAACATCTTTAGCTCCCTACGCTTGATCTCATTATTCACTGCAAATTCTCACCTGGGACCTCTGCAGATATCTCTAGGAAGAATGTTGCTGGACATTTTGAAGTTTCTCTTCATATACTGCCTTGTGCTGCTAGCTTTTGCAAATGGATTGAACCAGCTGTACTTCTACTATGAGACAAATGAACCCGGCAACTGCAAAGGAATAAGATGTGAAAAGCAGAATAATGCATTTTCAACGTAAGTGGCTGATCTATTTCTATCCTCCCCCTCTGCTCCCAATATTTTCATCACTTAGATGTTGTTTACAGGAAAGAGGTTGTTTGTTTTCTGTTGGTTTTACAGTGCTATCCTGACAGACACATCTCAAGTTACCCTAGTAAAACAGAAAAATATTAACATTACGTCACTCTGTAATAATGTTTATCCCATACCACAGTGAAGTCTGTACAATTCAAGATATCTCAAAAGACAAAAAGATGAAATAAAGAGGAAGGGGAGATAATATGATGTTAGAAAGTACATATTTAGAATTCAGGGAAAAAAAAGGTCACCAGATCAGTGCTTGCTTATCCAGGCAGCTGTTTTTCTATATTTCTTCCGTGTCTACTTGTGGGCATTAAATAAGTTTGGTGTTTTAAAATGTGAAGATTTCTTCTAAGTGTTATAAACTGAGACAGGAAAATACATTTGGTCCAGGCTTCTACTGACCCTGAGTCTACTCCACACAATCAAGTACTATATTCTAATCTCTGTTTTAAAGTTTATTTATTTTTCTTTTACTTAAAAATCAATTTTAATTTGTTCTGTTCTATAATTCATCTATAGTACCAAAATACTACCGAACAAAAAATAATTCTCTCTCTTCCTTCAACTTCCAATCTGAATCAAACTCCTGCTATAAGTACCTGTTCCTATTACATTCTATGAATCATATCTAGGGTGTTTTAAAAATATATTTATTACCGATGGCTTCCTTCTCAAAGTAAATAATTTTATAAAAAATAACACCTTTCATATCATCTTAATCAAATAACTTTGCTCAGGCATAGCATATTTATCTTGCATATTAATAACATCGTATGCAGCTCTAAACTTTGTGTGATCTCAACTGAAAAGCACAGGGAAGTTTTTTGGAGCTGAATATTAACGGAAGCAATGTTATTCATCTAGGAAATGATGGAGACTACTAGTACTAGTGCAGAAGATGGTGTCAAGGCAAACTGCAATGCCTTATGAGTCTTTTCTGCTACCGTGAGCGGGGGAGAATAGTGGTGGTTCAGTTTGTGCTCAGACAAGTGTAAACCATACAAGAGATTCCAAAGCAGTACTTTACCTCTCATATACACTGTTTTACAGGAGCAGAGAATCAGGACCTAGAGTTTCTATAAATAAAAGCATACTGTTCTCTCAGGTATCTCTGTAGGGCAGCACTGTACTGGGTTGCATGACAAAGTTACTTTTCAAGGATGATACCGCATGGTGAGAAAGAGGCTGAAGGGTTAAGTTTTGCCCAGCTCTGGACAGTGGGTCCCAGCTGCAAGACCAACCAAGGTGGTACAAGTCGCTGCAGTTCAACAGCCTCCCTGCTCTGGGTGCAACAGAGACAGTGCTGGTCGCCCACACAACCTGGTAACCTGTCCAGGTGTCAGGGTGAAGGAGCAGGAGAGAGGCCGTGGGAAAAACTGACTCCCATTAATCTCAAGATACGGGACCAGACAAGCAGGAAATCATGCCTCAAACTTTTCAGGAGCCACTAGGCTGATCAGGGCCCGTGCTTATGGCACATGAACATTGTACAAAAGTGAAATTATGTCAAGCTATCTAATGGCAGAGGATTTTTTTAAAGTTGGTTATTGCTTTTTAGCTTCCTAACTGTTGTCCCAAACATCTCTAAGGGAATATCATATCATTTAGTTATAAAAGCACAAGTTTCATTTGAGAGCAGCATTTTTGTCTTTCTAATGTCTCCACTCTTTGCAAAACAAAACATATGCTAATGATAATAATGTCCTTCTAATTATACAATTCCTTTTATCTCAATGGCTCTCAACACAAACTACAAGTTGCATAAACTGACAACACCAAATAGGTAAGAGGATACCATAATTGTTTTGACATCTTGGTGAAACACAATCATTGAGTTACTTTTGGATCTTTGTTCTGCCCTCTACAGTCAAGACAAAAGGTCAAAATACTCCCAAGGCAGGTGTCCAAAATAAAAACGTTATTTATCCCTCAGAAGTTTGAACAAAATCAGCCGTTTACTTGCAGGCTTATTTATGGATTCAGTATGGTATATCTAGAGCCTCAGATTTGAAACATCAAGCCTTTGTTTCCCTAGAAAAATATTCCGTGTATGTTGCCTATATTGTAATAAGTATCATTCGTCTCAATCAAGTGAAGGACTTCTGTGTGTTTAGGGAAAAAATGAACAATCATCTGAAAAGTACATGTATTGTTATTCTACAACTATTCCTTTTGGATTTTGTTTTTCAGATTATTTGAAACGCTGCAGTCATTATTCTGGTCTATATTTGGACTCATCAATCTCTATGTGACCAATGTGAAAGCAAGGCATGAATTTACTGAATTTGTTGGGGCCACCATGTTTGGTACCTACAATGTTATCTCTCTGGTTGTTCTACTCAACATGCTAATAGCCATGATGAATAATTCTTACCAGCTTATTGCTGTAAGTTGTTCCTTATCCTTACATCATTTATAATATATACCTGATCTCTGTTCCTACATCCCATTTTCCTGGCAGTAAATCTTTATTACAGACAGAATATTGGGACAAATTCTCTGGTTTGTTCTAATTCTCTTGCACTGTTGTGGAAGGACACAGAAACCAGACACCAGCTGGTTTGGGCAGAGGGGAGTTTTCTCACAATTCTGAATGGGGAAGAGGCAGCCCTGCTGCAGAAGACAGCTTGTGGGTTGAGAAGGATGTCCTGAAGCTGCTGGGAAGTGACATGGGCTACAGCCCTGCCCAAGCTGCACTGCACAGGACCTTTCGTGCCAAAGATTGTTCTGTCTCTACTTTATTTTTAATACATTGTATTTATTAACCTTTAGAAGGCTGGGTTTTTTTTATATGGTGTGATATACAGTTAATAGAAATTGGACACTCATGTTTCATGAACAGTTTTGGACCTATTAGCGATTCAAACAAAAGGTCATGATTTCTCATTCAGCAGTGTCCTGTTTTCTCCTTTGATGAAAACTCTCTTTATCCCTATCAGAGCTATTAGCTTGTTTTTATTTCTCAACTCTCTGTTAAGGAGACTAATGAAAAAAAACTCTGATTCATCATACAATAATTCAAATATGATCATGCAGAAAGCAAACAAATAATAGAAGGCTTCACAGTTTTAAGATTTTAAAACGTGCATTTTTCCTAATCTGGAAATTACAAGTTTTTCCACAAAAGAAATACTGACTACATGTGTTAATATAATAGTAGTTGGCAACATCAGGTACACAATATCACAACTTGCTAGCGTTCATCAAAACTCAGACTGGAGTAGAATACTTTTCCTACAACAGCTTCTAAAGTACTATGTTGATTACTGTGCATCTTGTTAAATATTAAAGGCTTGGGCTAGACCTGTAGTTAAAGTTATCGGCTACTATGCTTGTTGTACAAACGTAATATTAGCGATTTAAACTTCTTGTTCAGCTGCTAGGATTTAGCAATCTTCCTATGAACTTTACTGGTGTATTTTTTTCCCAAACCTCTCAAAATTATACAATATTATTTAGAATCCAAAAGAAATAACATTTAAAATTAAAATAAGAAACCCCACCCCACAACCTATTCCAAATATATAATTCTGAAGTAGGAGGGAAAAAAATGATACTTGGCTCAACAGTGTTAAGTAGCGTCATGATTTGTTGGATAACCTATTTGTGAGTTTCTGGGGCTGGCAATTACTAAGAGAGTGCATGAGACTTACAGACTTGTTGAAGCTGCTACACATCAGAGTAATTAGAGTGATCTATGTAGAATAATGATGAGCTGCTATTATAACAAAACATCTCTTCCAGAAATGTAGCATTTTTCTGCTTGCAATTATCCTTTATTGTTTGAGAGACTTTTAATTATTTAAAAGCCTGTAGCAAGGAAAGAAAGGTTGAAAGTGGATGTGTACTGTACATATTCAACATCTCTTTACTGAAGTAAAGCTGCTTAGTTTTGCTTTGTGTTAAAGACATTCTGTCAAAAGAAGATGCCAGTATTTTAAAAGGAAAGTTCATTAGTGTTTCAGAGTTGTTCTAATTTTAGGTTTTCAGATTTTCGTAGAGGTTTATTTCACCTCCTTAATTACAGCAACATCTGTGCTGGTGTTGTGTTTTTTCTGTGCAGGATCATGCAGATATTGAGTGGAAGTTTGCTCGAACAAAACTCTGGATGAGTTACTTTGAAGAAGGAGGAACTCTGCCCACTCCTTTCAATGTCATACCAAGCCCAAAGTCTCTCTGGTATCTGATCAAATGGTTATGGAGACACCTTTGCAAGAAAAAAATTAGAAGAAAGCCTGAAAGTTTTGGAACAATAGGAGTAAGTCCTGTGTTTTACTCTGCCTGTAGTCCTCCTCTTTGCTGTATTGATGAGTCTTTCTCAGCCTTACAGAGCATCCAATCTGTCAAATAATGTATATAGGAGTCAGAGAATAATTCTAGCAGATGTTTATTTTTTACATTCATGCCAATGTATTTAACTGAAGAGAAAGCATCATCCTATTCCTGTGCAATGACAATATGAACCATGACTGTGCTCATCTACAGATAATCAAGAGATTAAAAGCAATACAAATATTAGAGATCAAATGTGTGTACTTGTTTACCAATCCCAGGGATCTGGTCAATGATCTCTAGCTCAAGTGTCACAGTTCAAGTATCATTGACATATCATGAAACACAAAATCATGTATAAAGTATTCACCATGGGATATTCTCTCTCTGTCTCTCTCTCTACATCTAATGAAATTGACCTTTGAAGGTCCCTTCCAGCCCTAACCATTCTATGATTCTGTGATTCTATGATTCTATGAAATGGGTTTACATTAAAGCATTCTTACCTAAAGCTGTTCCCACTAAAGAAAACATTTTGAAAGGTAAGAGCATTTACTTGGAATTGCTTACTTTATTTTCAGGTAGAGTTATTTCAGAATCATGCTGGTACCCTATTCTAATAGTGATGATCAGCAGTGAAATTTCTAGGAAAAAAAGAGGGGGAAAGACACACAAGGGGAACAAGAATAATCCAGCACCTGAATTCAGGAAATGCCTGTGTAATATTTCACCCACAGATTTTCTCTGGTAGCTTCAGCAGGTAAAGCAGATTTGAATTTGTCCCTCCTAGCTTTATCCAGTTGAGATACCTATCAGAAGCACATTTTTTCTGTATTGTCAGAGGAAATAGGCAACAACATAACCCACAAACAACTAAATCTCTCTAGTTATGTCTTCTGCATTTCCTGTAGCGAGCGAGTCAGTACCTCAGTAGCTAGACTGCATTTAGCCAATTCCAACATAAAGAAAACTATTGTGAATAAAATGTGGATAATGGTACTTTCTCTATACCATAAGGATTTGATGAGTATAAATGTTTTCCATTCTGTTAGAAACTCAGATAGCAAAGTGTTCGGTGAGAGTATGAGAGAGTTGTGTGTGGGTAAGGGGAAGAAGAAAGGGTTGCAGTCCTCATGCTGTTGACCCTGGTAGCAAAACATCCATTTGTTTTAAAAAAGTCAGGGGATACAATACAATTCTTTGCTGGACCATTACTCTGTAGACCTTTTCTTTGTATTTCTTCCTAGTTTCTTGAGAAGTGAGCGATAAGGATAGGCTTTCCCTACATATTTTCCTGTTGTATCCTGATATTCAGTTTAATCATCAGAGATACTTGAAGGAATAGGTTGACAGAGGTGTACAGATATATGTTAAAGAAGAAGCGTTATGTATAAAACTAATTCATAATTTGTGCGCTGATGAATGGATTTTGTCCTTTCTGTGAAAAGCTTCTAATCAGGCTTATTGCAATATTCTGATCTTGAAAGGAAAATATGCTTCACTTATCTGTCATACTAGTAGATAGGAAAGAAACGGCCAGAAAAGGAAGCTTACAAGCATGAGGATGACATTGAAACAAACCAGAGATAGTCTGCAAGAAAGAAATACTAAAAGACCCCATTAAAATTAATATTAGAAAAGCAGTGAAGAAAAAACAAACAGTGATTCAGATAGAAATAGAAGTAAAAGACATAAACTGAGCATGAATGGTGAAGAACTAGAACAATAAAACATCACTGTGTAACCTAGCAAGGAAATGAAGTAAATGCAGAGACCAACTGGAGGAAAAAATGTGAGATTTTGTTAGAAAGAGAAAAACAAGAGAATGATGTACTTGGGGGGGGGGGGGGGGAGGGGACGGGGGGGGGGACGGGAGGGAGAGTGGGCAGTGCTTCTAGGCATTTGTTAAACATTTGGTAGGGATGATTAGCTATGTAAACTGATAGAGGGATATTAAAATTCATGGAGTGATGCCAGTGTATAGCAGCTGAGAACCTAGGATTGGTTATCACACAATATCCCTGTTTGGCTGAGACAGATAGAGAGCACACTTATACATACCAGCAAAACCTTCAGGACAGTATTTTCTGTCAGACTTTCCATCCAGGATAATGATTTTTTTTTTTCATTAGTTTGCATCTCCAATTACAAGTCTGGGAGTAAACTCATTCAGGGCTCTATGGAATAATAGAGAAAGAGACAGGGCGCTCTCAGCCCTGTACTGAATGACATGGTGAGGAAGGGCGTTCAGAAATATCACCCACTGGTTCCTGTGGCTACCTCCTGCTGGGGTACACGTACACCAGCTTCTAGAAATTAGCAGCTTGGGTTTTGGAAAACCAATGCAGCAAAGGGTCAAAGGGCAGGGAGTCCATACACAGAACTGCTTGGGAATTTTTCCAAATAGAATTTTCTTTCTTTTTTCTTTTTAATGAAAAAAAATACAAAATCCTTAAGCCTCAAACTTTTCAATTAATGTATACCAATTTCAAAGAAGCTTTTGTTGGGAAAGACTTTTCAGCTTCAGGATGGAATTTCTGTTTGGAGAGAGAAGGAGCAGGTACTAAGTAAAGCGAGGAGACCCAGGTTCGCTTCTATTCGCCACTGTATATTTAATTATTTACATCAAGCAGAACAGCTCTGACAGGAGACATTTCCATGTCAAAATCATTACAATCATGGGGGGAAAGGTGCTTCCTCTTCTCTTGAGAGAACAGAAGAGGAGCTCCAAAACGGGTTAAAATGTGAGTATGCACTATGCCCTCTGATTTCTACATTAGGAAAATCTGTCCGTACCCATCAGAGTGTGAGCTACCAGCTCTCACACCAGCAGTCAAGTCTATACACAGTCTGGGTAGATGTCAACCAGATGCTGTTAACTGGATTGTCCCCAAGAGGTTAAGTCATTACTGTTGTGATCTCACAGTTTGTCCTGGGGCAATGTGCTGCTTTCTGGTTTTGAAAAACTTATTCCCATCACCCACATCTCAGACTTGGGTTCACAGAACTTCTTCAGTTGTACCAACAAACTGCATAACAAATTAAATTTAGAACCTCTATGCCCTTACAACTGAAGGGAAATGAAGAGTTTTCTCTGCCTTTTGTGTGGGGATCTCAGCTGACAGCTCTCTGACTCCAGCTCACTGGAATCTCCCCTGTAATAGCTCTGGCCTCAGAGCTGCAAGATAAGCTTTGTTGGGGCCTACTTCTTTTCCTAGGGTCCTGCATTATGAACTCTGATTCCTTCCCTATGACCAGTATTGGCGAAAAACTTTATACACTCAGTTTCAGGCTTGTTTTCTTACATTGGTTATATGGATGTATGGATGCCATGTTGTCTGGAAGCAGAACTCAGATTTCAAAATATTTTGTTCTGAAACCTCTAAATGCTAACTATCCTATTAGGAAGTTCTAATCAGCGGTGATGTACTATGGTGTTTTCCGGTAGAAAAAGCAATAATGTGCATCCAAAGGCTGAGTCAGTGCTAGAGGATACAGGACAGATGATAGACAGAATGTAGCTGGCTTGTTAAAGCCAGCATTTTTCAAGGAGCAGGCATGACATCTGCATAAGAAACCTTAGTACCAAAAGCCAGGAATCATGAGCTAGGAATGAATTAAGGATGTATTAAATGTGTCACCAACAATCCACTCTGTGTGTGTGTATATATATATATATGTACACTTCAAAGTTCATTATATGCAGGTTCAGGATAGTTTACAGCAGACACACAAGTGAAAGGATTTATGGTAGCTCATTGGAAAAAGAAAAATGTCAGTAGAAGTAAGTATGGCATGATTGCTTGGGAGGACCATCTACAGTGCTGCTCATAACAAAGCTATCATGGGAAAGAACAGGGTCTGCAAGGAAGTGAGGTGTCTTTGAAGAGAGATAATTAATCTGCTTCTCCTTGGATGTCAGTTCTGCCATCCTTTGTTGTACTGGGGCAGCTGAAGCAGTGGGTAGTGGAGTCAAGGGGAGCTTTTTCAAGGGATTGGATTTTTCTCCAAAGTGACATGCTGCCCAGCCATGCTGATGTCAGCTTCTCTAGCCACAGCTACAGCTGAAGGAAGGCCAGGATGCTTACATGTGATTTATTAGTACCTCAGCTCTGCTATTAATCAGACAGAAATCTTCTACCTTTCAGATTTCAGCACATTTTTATTTTCTGTCATTTTGACATATCCCAGGTATGCAGCATTCTCTTCAGCTATTATCACAAAGTATCTCCTACACTTAAAACTCTGAAATAACAATGTGTGCTGCTCTTATATATATATATATATATATCAGTTCTGTTAACTTTGTTAGCTCACCTTTGCAAAAGCCAGATTAGTAATGTAATTCTATTGATTAGACTGAAGTTTTCATGACTGCCGAAGGCCTTTGGGTGTCTCAAGGCTACTCTGGTTGGCCATCTGAAGTCCATTGCTATTTGAAAATAGGAGAGATGTAAGAGAAGAAACCCAATTCCCACTGGAATAAATTGTACTATTTTCCTCAAATTACATTCCACTTTATGTCTGATCAGTCACCAAGAAGTATTTTACCTATAATTTTAAGTATTTCAGAGGAGAAAATGGAAAGGATTGTCAGGGATAGCTGCAGCATTTTTTTTTTGTGCGTGTGTGCATCTGATGTTTAGATAAACAGTTACCTCTTTTCTAGCAATCCAGATTTTTATGCCATTTTTCCAAGCAATCCACATGATAATTATTGTTTGTCAGAGAAAATCTCCTTTCCCCTTCTCCTGTTCTTTGTTCTCCAAGTGGAAAATGGTGCAACTCCTAAATCAATATAAGTATTTTATATTTTCTCTGTAATGTGTGTTATTGAAAGCTGAATGAAGAAATAACACTTTCCACCTGGAATGGAAATCAATAATATGGAGTTTTTGTTGTATAGCCAAGGACCATCTCATAAGGAAACCTCTTTGTCAACACAGGTAATTTCTTAGCATTTTTATTGGATGTTTCTATTAGAGCTGAGAAATATATCCCATGACTTCAGACAAGCTTGACATTTTCTGGACCTTTGTCACTAAGCAGTCTGAGGTCAAATACAGACATTAAATTTGAATTCCTGCTTTATAAAAGAGACAGTTTTGATAAAACACTTCAAAAGAAGTAATTTAACATTATTGAATATTCAACTACTAAAGAGATTTTTCTTCCAAACAATACAAATTTCTATGAATGGCATAAGCAAGAAGACCAAAATAATTATCACTACTAGTAGAACTACTGCTAAAGCTTCCTAGAGGATATTAGTGTTCACTGTGGAAAGTAGTAAAAGTATCCCCTTCAATTTCATGATCTCGTACAACGTTGTCATCAGAAGACTATTTCTTCCCTTCTTGCTGTTTGTAGTCAGATTTAACTTTTATTCCTTTGTCAACCATAGTTTTTGGCACTTCTTCATGCGCATAGCACAGCAATTACTTGAAACAAACTTTGAACAACCACAAAGTAGACTATGACCAGGTAGAGAAAAGCAAGCTGCCTGCGAACTGAATAAGGAAAATATGAGTGTTAATGCCGTTTTATTTATAGTGTCTAAGCTTGATTTCCAGATGTGTTTAAGCAAAGATTCATTCTGCTTTCAGAAGGAATCAAAAGGTGATTATGAACTGGAAATTGAATCTGAACATTTAAACAGGAGATAGAGAGCTGATGAGAGTAATAACATTGATAGGTTATGTGTATGCGTAATTCCCTGTGCTGTATGTGTGTGTCTGTGTATGAAGACACTCCATTAATGCATTCTCTTTCAGCTTCTCAGTGATATGGATTGAAAATAATTGCTAAGTGCAGTAGAACTGTTCTGGACATGTTACTACATAAATAAATTTGTTTACATAGTCATCCCAAATTGCATTTTTTGACATTACATTGAGTGGAAAAGCCGCAAGCTCTGTGTCTGGGAGTTTCAGAATTGGCTGCAAAAGAAGGATTAACCTGATTTCTGGGTACAGAATTAAACCTATGCATTCATTTCGCATTGCAGTGTAAAACAAAGCAGAGCAGACAGCAACTGTAAAAAGTATTCTTCAAGACAAGAGTCAGCATTTATTTTATTTGTAGAAGTTATTAGCATTTACCTGAGCTGAAGCGTGTTTCAATTACACCTTAAAGTGTTTTTTCCCTTTACCTGTGAGTATCTGTTCTTGAGAGCTCTCTTAGCCACTGGCTCCTTTGATGCTTTCCCAGCAGGAATGAAACATCTCCATCGTGTGGTCAACTGCTAAAAAATCAGAAAATTAAACCTGGCTACAGACAGGTGTTGGGATGGTATCGGCCTTCTCAGGGCTGCCTTGCGCCCTCCGGCCCCATCGTTGGGCACACTCACCCATCCCTCCACCCTTAAACACAAGGAATTTCCACCTTCTCTTTGGATGAGGCACAGATACACAAATACAATCTGGAAAAATACTGAAGACAAGATGTGGCCAGCAGGTCGAGGGAGGTGATTCTGCCCCTCTACTCTGCTCTCGTGAGACCCCACCTGGAATACTGTGTTCAGCTCTGGAGTCCCCAGCACAAGAAGGACATGGAGCTACTGGAACGAGTCCAGAGGAGGGCCACGAAGATGATCCAAGGGCTAGAGCACCTCTGCTGTGAAGACAGACAGAGAGTTGGGGCTGTTCAGCCTGGAGAAGAGAAGGCTCCGGAGTGATCTTATTGCAGCCTTCCAGTACTTAAAGGGGGCCTACAGGAAAGCTGGAGAGGGGCTTTTTACAAGGGCGTGTAGTGATAGGACAAGGGGCAATGGCTTTAAACTGACAGAGGGGAGATTTCGATTAGATATAAGGAAGAAATTTTTCACTCAGAGGGTGGTGAGGCAGTGGAACACATTGCCGAGAGAAGTTGTAGATGCCCCATCCGTGGAAGTGTTCAAGGCCAAGTTGGATGAGGCTTTGGGCAACCTGGTGTAGTTGAGGGTTTCCCTGCCTATGGCAGGGGAGTTGGAACTAGATGATCTTTGAGGTCCCTTCCAACCCTAACCATTCTATGATTCTATGTTTATGTACAAAGCCCTGCCCCATGATGTCTGTTCAGAGCAATTAGGAAATAATGATTTTCCCCTTACTATTTTTTTATTTTTTTTTGCCAAGCCCAACCACACAGCTACTGCATCCTTCAGATTAATTTCAAACAAGAAATTAACTCTAAAGTGTAAACTGATTATGAGTACAGGGAAATTGTTAAGCATAAATTACCAGTGAGTTTCAAGTAAAAGAAGATGATGAAATACCTTACTGTGCCTGCCTCATTGTACAGCTGAGGTCAATTTTAACAAGTCCCTTGGATGTCCTTTTATTCTGTGTTAAGATACTGTAAGTTTTCTGTTTTGTAGAAATACAATCAGTGGTCGGACACCTTTTCTTGCCAACAGCAGATATAAGAACCCAAGTTAAAATTTTAAGTCTTTCTTTCACCAGTCAGGGATAATTATGTTAGAGAACAGGAAGATGTGACTCATTATGCTATTGAGGTCAACAATAATTCAAGGACAAAGTAATTCAGGGCTTTTTTTTCTCTGTCTTCTTCTGGATGGCCCTTAGATATGGCGGTATAATCTAATATGACACTTGCTTGAAGCCTGTACTGTGCGTTCATCCTACCACACTTCCTTTTTCCCATTACTCTTCAGAGTTACTATACCTCTTACCATCCCTTCTTACCAACACCAAACTCTGCATTACAAGCTAAGTTTCTTTCTTCCATACCTCTCTCTGTCACCAAGGTTTTTTAACAGGCAACTAAGCAGGAAATTTTCTCTTTAATATAGTTTTATAGTGCAGGTTTTGGTTAGCTCTATCTTAAATGAGACATTAGGAGCCATAGCAAGTGTCTTGCTAACACCATGTTTATGGCAAGCTTTTCTCAATTCAGTAAAAAATGCTTTAGTCTGTGCACATGAGTGACATGATCACATTTTTCCCCTTCTCTCTCAGGCCAGTGACTCTGGGGCTCTGCAAGCAGAGACCTGGCTGCCCCACCACATCCATTCCAATACTGGAATAGCAGCACATTGATGAAAATGTAGAAAATCCACTTTGCCTTCCCAATAACATTCTTCTTTCTGTAAAGCTAATGACAGGCTTTGCTCCAACACTGCCATTTTCAACAGACTGTAAACCATCTCACTCAGCTTACTAGATACCACATATTGCACAGACCTGCTGTTTTGCTATGCTGTATTTTACTACCAGACAGAGATAAATGTTTTTCTCTTTTCTTTTTTCTTTTCTTTTCTTTTCTTTTCTTTTCTTTTCTTTTCTTTTCTTTTCTTTTCTTTTCTTTTCTTTTCTTTTCTTTTCTTTTCTTTTCTTTTCTTTTCTTTTCTTTTCTTTTCTTTTCTTTTCTTTTCTCTTTTCTTTTCTTTTCTTTTCTTTTCTTTTCTTTTCTTTTCTTTTCTTTTCTTTTCTTTTCTTTTCTTTTCAGAGGCGTGCAGCTGACAATCTGAGAAGACATCATCAATACCAGGTACAGGTCCATGTTTATTATTATTTGAGCAATTATTTTTCTATGTGTCCAAATAGTCTTTAGGAGGGAAAAAGAAAGGAAAAATTTCATGAGAAAGCATAAAAAAAAAAAATACATACTTATGTCATCCTCAGCAAACGATCATAGTAATTTTGGTGTTCAAACAACAGCATTTGAGAAGTAGGATTGTCTGCTTTTGGGGTGCAAAAGGATATTTCCTAGAGCAATCATATATTAACCAACATTTTTTCCACTGTAGCATGGATTGCCTTTAAAAAAACAAATGCATAATCCCACCTCCCTGATGGGATTAATCAGAATTGTATGTACAGCTCACTGACATTCTTCATCAGAACCTGCTCGCCATCTCTCCAGCTCTGGTCCATCATAGACAACTTCCTGTCCCTTAATAACCCCTCTGCCTAGATCCCCTGTAAGCTGTTCTTCTCCATCCTTCCTACTTCACCCTCTGACTTTTTGAGATTATCGTAGCACAAAGAAAAATTTTCAGATTTATTTTCAAATTTTTTGTGTGTTCAAAAGGCTGAAACTTAACCAGGATGGGGGCTGTACACTTGTAGGTTTGGTAATTAATGGATTCTGTATGGGAAACAACATAAACTAGGACTTTTCCAACCTGAATAAGAGACAGCTGTGGGAAGCACAACAGAGATCTATTAAATCATGGGGAAGGTGAACACAGAGCAGCTGTTTACCATCTATCCTCAAAGTGAATACCACACACGTACTACACTGCAGTAGTAAGGCTTCAAGCAGCACTTTGAGGGAAGTGATTATTCTCCTTCAGCCCACACTTGTAAGACTGTATCTGGAGCAGTGTGTTCTGTTTTGGGCCCCCCCCCCACTGCAAGAGAGGTGTTAACAAACTGGAAGGAATCCAGCAAAAGGCCACTAAGATGGTTAGAGGGCTGACATGAAAGGAAAAACTCGGATTTCAGTCTGGAGTAGTTTAAGGGGAATCTAATTGCTATCTTCAATAACATAGTGGGTGATTAGAGAGAAGAGGTAGCTAGATTTTTCTTAGAGGCGCACAGGAAAAGAACAGGAGTCAATGGACATGAATTGGAAGAAGGGAAATTCCATAAAGAAAATCATCACAGTGAGGGTAGTAAAGAATTGGGGAAAGTTGCTCAGTGAGGCTGCAGCATCTTCACTCTTGGAGATATTCAGCACTTGACTGGACATGGCCCTGAGCTGGACCAGACAGCCTCCAGGCATCCCTTCTAACCTAAATAATTTTAGGATTCTTAGAAGTAGAAGGCAACAATGGAAACTATTAGAGAGCAGGGTAAAAATAAGCAAAACTCCAAATGGAATCTTATTCCAGCTATACCATGGAATTCATTGGCAGAGAATTTGTGAATGCTGAAAGTTTATATGAGTTCAAAACCTGCAGGAAAACCTGTCACTGTCCATTAAACCTAAAGCTATCATTTCTGATTCAGAAAGTCTCTGAATCTCGCATCGCAGGAGGCTTGGGAGAATGCAGCTGGAAAGAGCATTATACAACTGCACTTGACTTACACTCCTCATGAGGCATCAGCTCACTGTCATGTTACTGGCATAAGACATACCTTTGGTGAAACCTAATACAGCCATTCTCAGGAGACTTAATATCACTGCTTTCCATTGAAAAGCAGAACAAATTTTCAACCAGATCCAAGATTTATAGATTTTTTTTTTTGTCATGTTTCTAAAGCAACAAGAAGTCCAAGCAGGCCCAGTGAGCGTAGGTTTAGTAAATAATACCAAGAAAGCTAACACAATATTTTATATTTTTAGGAAGTTATGAGAAATCTGGTTAAGAGGTATGTTGCAGCAATGATAAGAGATGCCAAAACTGAGGAAGGACTGACAGAGGAAAATTTTAAGGTATGTGGTATTTTATATGTTTATAGGTGTTTTAGTAAGATATTATAAGACTGTGAAGCATATTTCTCAAACTGCCCAGTTATTCAGGTGGCATATAACTTGCTTCTTAGAGCAGTGTCTATATCCTGATCAACCACACACAGATCGTATTGTACATGGACACCAGCAAGTCTCCTTCTTTCTTTAGATGGAGAAGTAATGTTTTAAGAGCTAGTTTGAATGGTGCCCATGTAAGGGGACACCAAAGTGGAACTAAGCGTGGCCATATATATCACAATGTTAACATCCATCATCTTTATTTCTAGCATCAAACATTTTTGTTGTTATTGGTGCCTCAAACTCCAAACATTCAAAATTATATTCATCTGCCTCAGCTTGCGCATGCAGAAGCTATAGCCAGAGCATGAGCTAATTACTTCATTATTGCTTCATTCTGATCATCTTGAGTGCCATCACACCGCGTGTACAGGACAGCCAGGTGATCAGACCCAGTCAGCATGGGTTTATAAAAGGCAGATCCTGCTTGACTAACCTGATCTTCTATGACAAGACGAACTTCTTAGTGGATGAGGGAAAGGCTGTGGATATTGTCTACCTGAATTTTAATAAAGCCTTTGACACTGTTTGCCACAGCATTCTCCTGGAGAAACTGGCTGCTCATGGCTTGGACGGGCATACTTTTTGTTGGGTAAAAAACTGGCTGGATAGTCAGGCCCAAAAAGTTGTGGTGAATGGAGTTAAATCCAGTTGGCAGCTGGTCACGAGTGGTGTTCACCGGGGCTCAGTATTGGGGGCCAGTTCTGTTTAACATCTTTATCAATGATTGGGACAAGACGATCAAGTCCACCCTCATTAAGTTTGCAGACGACACCAAATTGGGTGGGAGCTGGAGGTTGATCTGCTGGAGGGAAGGAAGGCTGTACAGAGGGATCTGGACAGGTTGTATTGATAGGCCAAGGCCAATTGTATGAGGTTCAACAAGTTTAACTATCAGGTCTTGCACTTGGGTCACAATAACCCCATGCAATGCTACAGGCTTGGGGAAGAGTGACTGGAAAGCTGCCTGCTGGAAAAGGACCTGGGGGTGTTTGTCAACAGCGAGCTGAATATGAGCCAGCAGTGTGCCCATGTGGCCAAGAAGACCAAGAGCATCCTGGCTTGTATCAGAAATAGTGTGGCCAGCAGGACTAGGGAAGTGATCGTCCTCCTGTACTCAGCACTGCATCTTGAATACTGTGTTCACTTTTAGGCCCCTCACTACAAGATAGACATTGAGGTGTTGGAGCGTGTCCGAAGAAGGGCAACAAAGCTGATGAAGGGTCTGGAGCACAAGTCTTATGAGGAGTAGCTGAGAGAACTGGGGTTGTTTAGCCTAGAGAAAAGGAGACCGAGGGGAGACCTTATCGCTCTCTACAACTACCTGAACGGAGGTTGTAGGGAGGTGGATGTCAGTCTCTTCTCCCAAGTAACAAGTGATAGAACAAGAGGAAATGGCCTCAAGTTGTGCCAGGGGAGGTTTGGATTGGATATTAGGAAAAATTTCTTCACTAAAATGGTTCTCAGGCATTGGAAGAGGTTGCCCAGGGAAGCGGTTAAGTCACCATCCCTGTAGGTTTTTAATAGGTGTGTAGACATGGTGCTAGGGACACAGTTTAGTTGTGGACTTGGCTGTGTTAGGTTAATGGCTGGACTTGATGATCTTCCAGGTCTTTTCCAACTCAAATAATTCTATGACTCTATGATTATCCCTTCAAAGAAAATGAAGAGAAATAGGGAACTCCTGAAGGCAAGTTGCCTTCTTGTGAGACAGACCTTTAAGAGACAGAGATTGAACTGGCTGAAAGCAGCCACCAATGATTAGCTCTGACTTAGCTGCTAGCTGCCGAACATCTAGTGGAAATGCACAAAGTCCTACCTGCACTGCTACTAACCGGGAGACATGCACACATGTGTATGGCATATGCATGCATGTGTCGCCGTTTGTGTATGTGTAAGGGATGGTGTCAACAGTTGATCGAAATGCTGTTATTATGATGGCATAATACTATCTAGCAGATTGACTGTAGGTACTCAAGTTGTCCGTGTTCCTTCCTCCACCACTGTCGGTGATTTCCATGAGTAGTCTAGGCTAAGGCACATTTCCTCTGAAGTTTCCTCTGATAAAGTTGCTGATCACTTTCCTGTCTTATCTGGAAGATCCATTAGACAGACTCTGCAAAGCAGCTTGACAATGTCAGGTGTTATCCAGGTGGTGAAGTTTATTACTGACCCCTAGCGTAACCTTTTTTTTTTCCCCTCTTTTTTAATTACAAGAGGAAAAGTCAAATTAGCTTTCATGCTCTGATGTTTCATCTTTATTCTTAATTTTTAGGAGTTAAAACAAGATATTTCCAGTTTTCGTTTTGAAGTCCTGGGTTTGTTAAAAGGAAGCAAGCTGTCTAATTTGCAGACTTCAAAGATGAACAAAGACACTGCTTCTCTGTCAGAAAATGAAGAAAATAGTGATAGCGAAGGAAACAAGAAAGGAAAGAAAAAGACCTTCAGCCTTTTTGACATAACAACGATGATTCACCCAAGATCAGCCACTATTGCCTCTGAAGCACATAATGTAAGCAATGGCTCAGCAATGATGGTGTCAGAGTCTACTAAGGAGAAACAAAAGCGTGTGAATTTTGTAACAGACATAAAAAATTTTGGGTTATTTCACAGACGATCAAAAACAAACTCTGTGGAGCAGAGTACAAATAAAATATACACCGTTTCTGAAGAAGTTTCCCGTCAACAGGCAGAAGAACAATGTGAGAAAACTGCTGAACTGGAAGAGGAAGAACTGACCATGAACTGTGAATTAAACATCCAAAGTCCTGGTGGAAAATGCGTGTTAGCTGAATCACAAAATAATGACGACTCTTCGGATTCACAGGAAGAAGGAAGCATTTGTGCTTCTGAAACAGAGAAAATGGAGTTACAGAACTCAGAACCAGCCACACCGCAGGATCAGCTGGACAAGGAGCTGGACATTAGCATTGACTGTGATGGGAAACAGGAAACAATTGATCAGGGTGATTATGTGATAACAAGGTTGTGATGCTTACAGGAGGAAGCATTTACAAATATATATATTTTGCATAGTGCTTTTTGGGGGGAATGTTTTAAGAATTATATTAGCAAATGCAGGATTACACTTTATAGTACTCAACTGTGGCACATGATCTTGTAACATAGTAGTCAAGAGAAAGATAATACAGGACCTTCTGTTTTGTAGCCTGCTTTAGCTTTCACGGTTTGTTTTACATTTTTTAATAAATGGAAGCATCTTGTATTCTTGTACTGTTGCAATAACCCACAGAAACTTTTTAGCTATCTTTTTCAATTACAACAAATGCAATTTCTCTCATATGATAGTTGACTCCTATGATGAATATTTTTCTATGCAAATAAAAAGTAGCTTGAGAGACTTGTAAGCCTTTATTTAACTTTGTAGGTTCTTAAAAGATTCTGGGCACCATAATAATCATAAGCAGCTCCTGTCAGCATAATTCATGTCAAGCTATTAGAATCATGTATTTAAATTGTTAGAAACTTGATTTTTTTCAAAAACTATACAGAATCAAAAGACAAAATATATTCTTTTATTTATTGAAGGAATATGAATACCTGTAAATTATGAAAGATCAGTCTGTTTGATTATTTAATTACAGTTTCTCCCTCCCAGCAAGAGGGTTATCACCATCCTGATACCATTGTTAGAAATGCATTTGCAGGATTTGAAGACTGTAAAAAAGTGTTTCTTATAGTAAAATAAATATCTGTGGCTTGCTAAAAACTGATGACGGATTACTTCCCGGAAATCCGTTATCATCACAGCTACTGCTTCTTCAACCATTTATTTTTTCAAATGTGGACAACCTATGCACTTTAATATTCAACTGCTTATTAGCTTTTGCCTTCACAATACTCTCGTTATTTGCTAAGAGAAAGATACTTCAGGAAAAAACAAACATACAATGATCCCCTAGCTTCTTGGAAAAATATGGCAATTTGTTGAGAAGTTTTTAAAGGCAAACCTTAAGAGAGTTTCTTTGACAATTTCAGAGTTTGGGGGAACCTGATTGGAGGTTTTATAAAAAATATTTAGATGTTTAAATGTATAAAGAAAACCTAATAGTATTTTTCATAACTGATGAGTGACTTATTGTCTTAGTCAAAAATAGTATTTTTAAAATTAAACAGTCTGTTTCTTTTTAATCAGTGACTGGTGTCCTACGTTATTAAAAATGTAATTTTACAACTGATCTAAGAATGATCACCCTTGAACTCTCAGCACCATCCTTCTTCTCCCTTGGAAACACATTAATATAACACATCAGTGTGGTCATTTCATTCTTAACTTCCCTAGCTCTGCCATGATAGATTTTGTAGTTCATATTAGCCTGTATTAAGGATGCATAGATTACACTTACATTCCAGATGGAATCCATCACATGTAACTCCCACTTTGTAGGACCTGACCTAAAGCCATACCGTTCTGGATCTAAACTATCCTGGTACTGAACTGAGTTTTGAAAATTCAGACAAACCCCTCTCATCTCTATACTTTAAGGTTTGTTTTCCAGCACTGCTTTACACATGTGCTACTCTCTCTGAGCTCACATACTGAAAGCTTCCTTCCTGCACATCTATTTGTGCCATGGCACCTAGGAGTGAATTAGCTGAACCAAAATGGAAAATCTGAGCAGTAATTGGAAAATAGTTTGCATAGCTTTTCAACAATGTGTTCAAACCACATTTGATTGCTAAGATATGGTTGATTTCCATCTTGGCTTTTTGACTTCTCTGTGGACTCTCTCTCCTTCACGTCTCTCTCCTTGTCCACCTTTAGATTGTGAGCTCCTTGGGGCAGGGCCTGTAGCTTTTCTGCTTGGAAAGCACCTGAATTATTACAAGCATAACAAGAAATAAATAATAATAATAATGGTGAAACACCTTCATATCATTTTTACTAGGTCAACTCTTTTAGAGAGTTTTCTTTTCTACTGTAACATTTGTGCTAAGAGTGACATAGATCCAATATGTCACATGTTGTCAGTAAGTTCTCTATATCCCAGTTAACAGACCTTCTCCACCACTGATTTCCATTTCTCGTTTTTCATCATAGTTGGTGACACCTTGGAGACCTAAGCTTACTACCCTTTTACTCGACAAATTCAAAACAAACAGTCCTTGCTCCAAAGAGCTTTCAATGCATTCCAGTCAAATGTTTTCATTCCAGACAAAATGTGCCTGAGCAGGGTATTTATAATGCCACCAGCACCGTTATCAAAACAAGTTAACCACCATGGGTCTAAGAGCTCTCCATACTATTCTGCCATCATAAGAGCCTGTTTCTCTTGTGCATGGAGTTCCCAACAGGGCAAAAACACAGGACAGTTAACCTGAAACATCAGCCATGCCATCACATCATGACTCCTCTGTGCTGGGAGTCAGTCTAAGTCTTGGAGTAGATACAAGACAGAACAGCAAAGAGTGCACATGGGCAAGATACTTAGGCGTAGGGCCAAGACATTGTATTGCGTAGCAATAAATGGTCAGTCTTTCCCTGTCTTTTTTTCTTTCTTTTACAATCAAATATTGAAATGAAGGTCTATTAAATAAAGCATGCTTCAAATCAACATTTGGGTTATTTTTATGTGATTCTTTGGCATTGAAGCCTGACACCATTAAGGACCTGACCTCTTTCCCCTTAAATTTAATGGTAAATAAGAACCTCATTCTGTGAAAACAGATAAGAGCCCCAAATATGTCCAAATTTGTAATGGTGGTGGACTTTTATTGCTTTGCAGACAGCCAAAAAACCCATTCTCATTGGACACCTGCAAGAGGATATCTGTGCCAAGAAAGATTCAGAGGTGCACAGAGCAAGGTTTGTAATGCCACAGCAGAGGCATTATTAAGCTTTGCAAAGGTGAGCGTACTTTCTCCTCAAGAGAAATAAAATGTTCAAACCTGTCTGTCCCTGCCTGCAGCCTCCATTAGCATCAATATAGGAGGAACACCAAAAAAATAGAATATAAACTCCTGTAAAAGACAGTCCTTTGAAGCAGAGTTTAAAATCATGACCTTTCAAGGAGTTAGAAAATTGTCTAAATAAAAAGGGGTTTAATCCCAATATTAGGTTGTTCAGAATGTTAAAAAGACATTTTTTACATTTATACTTTTTTTTAATTATTTTTTTTTTTTTTTGGTAAGGATAAAACCTGACTGCCCTTTGCATTTTCATCAGCTCCTGGAGAAACAGAGAGAGTACGGACAGCACAGCAGGACTTTTCTACCCTGGCATAGCTGAGCAGGAGCCAGCTTGAATTCCTGCAACCCAGTCCTCCCAAACACAGTAGATCTGAGCCAAATTAGACTGGGTAGGGGCTTTAGCTTCCACCCTCCCCAGGCTGCAGAATGGTTCCCAGTCAGAGGTCAGTGATGCAAGGACTGCGTGCTATACCTTCAAAACAAAATTGCAAAAGCTGCTTCTGACCTTGCATGCTTCTCTGGCCCTCAAGGGCACTGCAGAGGTAAGGGCCATGCATCAGGAGATTCAGACCACAGGGCCCTGTGAGCTGGCTGCAGGCCACTGCACTACCTGTATGTGGTATGATACCACCAGAGAGCAAGCCAGGTAGATGCCTCTCAGAGTGAAACCATGGCTCTGCAGCTAATTTTAATACTGTTTTCTTGGTCTACAGTTTGAGACCATTATATTTTGACTGATGTGAATCAAACACCTCACACATACGGTTTGTATGAGGCACATGGCACACGGCACACACTTTTTTTTTTTTTTTTTTGATAGGTCAGGATTTAATGAGAAATTCTATGACTTTCCTAGTCTAAGTTTTTCTTTGAATAAGTAGTGTCTAGTCCCAGGACAATGTATAGCTTCATCGTAGCTATAACTATTGATAGCTGTAAAAAGTAAGGAAATTTCTGATATTTGGGCACCCAAAATTTCTTTAACAGAATGTTTGAAACAAGAATGTCTTCCTTAACAGCATCCTTGGACCGATCTTTCATTTTTTGTGTAGCTTCCTGTGACTAGGAAGTCACAGGACTAGGGCAACCTCATAAAAACAATAGTACTGGTAACAGTAATGGTAGTGGCAGTGATTGCAGGAGTAGGAGTAGGAGTAGTAAATCTAAGTGTAATAATAGCAATCCTATGCATTAAACCCTTTGAAGTGGAACTCAGTTCTAATCCCTCCTCTAAAGTTTGCCTGTTTTCCTGTCAAGCAACCATTCAACACCACCAGTAAGCTCTCCTTGGGGACAGCTGTCCTCCAACATAAGTACTCTAACCTCTAGACTAAAAATCTTTCTTCTCTGCATTTCAAATCTCTAACTAGCTGAAGCTTTAGTTATGGACCCTACGTTCACTGCAGCAGAGGCAGATTAGAGATTCTTTGGGACAGTTTATGCCTAAATAATGGACATACTCCAAAATAAATTGCTGCCATTAACGATCAATTTGAACCCTCCAGATATGAAAAGCAGTCGAATCCCTTGAACAGCATCAAATCAAGTTCACTAATCACTGATTTAGTGCTTGAGAAGTTGCTTTATTTGCAAAAGTGTAAAAGAATGGAGCAGAGATAGCTCCTTGCTAATGTTAAAACAACCAAAAAAAGGTTGTAGCCTTTAACCTTCATGAATATAAGACTGTAAGAGAACTCAGTCATACAATATGCTTTGATTTTATCACAGATCCCTTCCATCACATAATCCTCTTCCTAAATCAATCAAATCGTTTGCTCTTATTGAATACAGTTACGAAATATTTATACACATAAATCATTTCAGCAGTTTATAATCATACCCTTTGAGTAGTCACTATAATTTAACTTTAAAGCTTTTCTCTGACTAATGTTTGTTCTTCTGACTGCGCTCTCCTCCCTTCAGCCTTGGGTTTCTTTGGATGTCATCTAAACCAATTATTCTATTTTAATTTTAACTAAAAATTTCTACTCTCTTTAGTTGATTGTTATAGTTACAGATAAGTGCTGTGCAGCATTCAGTGTTGCACTGTTCAGTACTGCTGTGGCCTTTTCAGTCTGGACTTTAGTTCTTTGTAATCCAATACTCTTCTACTGTGGAACTAAACTGATACATTCAGAGGCCAATGCATCTTTTAGTTTCAAACACTGTCCGTAGCATCAGATTAATTATCTTTGACAGAGATCCTTGCCTCCTTTGTACGTTTTAGAGGGAGTTTAGATAGCTATGACTGGAAACTTAGCTTTCCAATATCTGGTAGATGAAATGAACACCAGTTCCATATGATGTTTTTGCAGTATCTTTTCTTTTGTTTCTCTTCTTTGACAGTGCAATCGATGATTACCATGTTGATAATTCAGTCTCTTTAAGGCAACATATTCATTGTTGTGTTTTAAGAGTATAAGAGCTGTGCTTGCAATAGGGACAGAGGGAGTATTCAAGATGTAAAATAGGAGCTTCCAGAAAGACTGAGCCTCCAGAGACGCTAATGCTTTCTAATTACTAATTACCATTGCTGATGCTTTCTCCCCAGGAAATTAGTAATGGAACCTCACATATGCAGAATTCGTGGGAAGCTCTTCCACTGTGTGGAATCAAAAGCTTGCGTACTTTTTATTCAATGGAACTGAATAAGCAAGAATAGCCCCATCTATATTTGTTTTATATGCTCAACTTTAAAAAAACAAGGCATCCACAATAAAATTATTCCATGAATGTTTAAACAGGCAGTAAAAGTCCATGGTGGTGAGGAAGATAAAATCACCTTCTAGAAATCCATATGTTTCAATTTAGCAGATTAGTGAAAAGACAATTTTCTCCTGTAGTAGAAAATCTTTACAGATTGAAATACTGTATCCTAAAACTCCAGTCCCCATTAAAACAAACAAACAAACAAACAAACAAAAAACTACAAACAACAAAAAAGCAAATCCCCAAACCCCAAACAAAAAAACCACAGATTTTTCAGACTTCAGAGATTCATGTTTTTTCTTGGAATAAGTAATACCCTAAGAACATCTGAAAGCATTGAGCTAAGTTTTTGTAAATTTAATGGACAGCATAGACTGCTCCTTAAATGTAGCCAAGTGAGAATAGTAACTGCAAAATAGCTCATTCAGGTTAATGAGCAATGTTTTTAGTATACAAAATGCAATTTACAAGATGTGAGATGCATACGTCACCATTTTCTGAAAGTGTCAAGTATGTCTTAAATACAGTAACTATTCATACACATTCAGAGAAACTCTGAATTCCTACACAAATGCTCGTTTCTGCAATGATTTTAATTCCTTTTTGTTCCTCTCATCTTCCCTGTTTGTTTTTACAGAGAACGTGTTGCTTCCCCAGTAAAGATAGATATCTTGCACATTTCCACTGTAAGTGTCTAAAAGTAGACAGTAAGACCCAATAGTGCAATGTTTTGTGTTGCATCATCTGGAGCAGAACCTGGGACCTTGTGTCCATAGGATTACAGGATAGTTTACTAAGGAATACTAGAAATAGTTTTGTTTCAATGAATTACATGTGGTACTCAGAGATATGATTCAGCCCTATCAGAAACATGAATACCCATATCTAGGTACAAAAGCATGGAAGTAAACTTCCTCCATGACTAATTTAACAGAATCCAATTTGACACCAAGAAAAAGAAGTAAGCAGAAAAAAGGAAATTGAAAGAGATACTTTTTAAAATTAGACTTAGCGTAGTGTTTATTAGTATCCTTAGATGTCTTCATTTTTATTAAGTAAAATTAAAAGGTTTGTTTTTTCAGCATCCATTTTTTAAATTATATAGTTGCTTCCTTGATTTGCTTTTCAAGATGCCCAGACTTAGTAATTTTTAAGAATTTCATCAAATTTCCTCAAATCAGATCCACATGGAGGACGCATCAGGATTTCAGCCAGAGAGAAATGTACTCTGCTCGTTTTAAGAGTCTGTAATAATGATTTGCTCTCAGGAGAGAGTCCCACTAGATACGATTTATAATCATTTAATAGTCATGTCTAAAGAATAATAACAATAATACAAAAAATAGAAAGGCACAATATATGTTGAAAAAATAGAGAGAACAAACCATGTTTTAGTATGCAACAGACTCTGTCTAAAACAGGCCAACCCAAAACATCGCTTTGAACATCCAGACTTTTAGAAAGCCGCACTCAAACCCAAATCTGGCCCGAATTTCCCAAGAGAAAAGAATACTGAAAAAGTTTATTCTTTAAGGACCATGTATGGTGGGGAGAGAGCACTTCATTTTGGGAGCTACTTCTTCGTTTGTTTGTTTGTTTTCTATTTCTGCTGAACATGAATAACCTCTGAAACCTGAAATATTCCCACACACTCACACCCTGGAGCTGATGAAGAGAGAACCAGATGTATGATACTGAGCCAAGATTTATCCAGTACAGCCAGGATAAGTAAGTGATGAAAGACCAAGTGAAAACAATTGTAAACCTGAAACTGGCTGTTTCACACATTCTTACAAAAAGTTTTTGTAAAGGAAAAACACGATTCCCTTGGGAAATCAATTTTCCATATAAAGACAGTGTTAAAATCTCATTTGAAGTATTTGAAATAGTCAACTTCTGAAATCTCACCTGGGATTTGCTTACTGATCTTTTGTGACACTGTCATCAGTGTCAAAGCAAGCGTAATAACATTGACTTATGTTATATTCTGACTGTGTCTAAGCGATTCTTCAAACTAGGAGCAACATTTCAGGCTTTATTTTGGCTTATTTTCCTCTCTGTGCTGTTTCTTTCCCAGTATGAAAAACAGAAGAAATACAACTGGAAGAAAGACTTTATTTAGTTTCCGTCCTTATACTTCAGTTGAGAGTAACTATCTCAGTAGTCAGAGATAATGATTCATCCCAGAGATAGATTGTATGTATGATGGAATAACTCTTCTCTCTACATCTAAGATAATAGATATGTTGGAAAATTTAGAAGTAAATTACAACCACATTACTATATATTATTGCTACATCTATAGGCCAAGTCTGCTGCCTATTGGAAATACTTATACCTGCAGCTGCTGCATTTTGATGCAAGGCTGAGCTGTGTGGTATGAATAGGTATGAATCAGTTCCCACACCATCTGACTGGGAATAGCCAGAGTGAACAGAATTTAGGCGGAAAACACAGCATGCTAAGTCGTGTCCTCTGCACCCACTTCAGGAATCGCACAAAATCATTCAGTCAATGGTTCTTTGAAATCAATTCAATTGGTCAACGACATTGATGAAAAATATACATACCTCTATGTTCACTTTGGTTCTTTCTTTTCCAGGTTTCTCTCTGGTATCCAAAATTCTCTTCCCTTCTGTTTCTATCTGTATTTACTGTTGACTCTCCATCCTTCTAAATTCAGTCCTTCAGTATCTCTTCCTCTTCCACCATTCTTTTCCATATTCTCACATCTCCTAGTCTTTTCCCATCCTTTCTTTCCCTCCTCTGTCCTTGATGTTCACTCAGTCGTCATTCAATCACACACAATTTCTGAACTGGTATATTCACTCTTCATAAATCACAAAAAAACGCAACCAGTCTTTCAACCTGATTAATCTATTCTTTGTCTTACATGTAGTATGACCCAAACCAATTTTTTTTTTTTTAATTATTTGTCAGTATTAAGCATGAGGCAGAACACCAAAGAACGCTTTTTGTATCAGGGGATCATCATACTACATGACCTTTTTTCAGCTGACTTTAGAACAGGGTGCATCAAACAGACACTACAAAACAGACACTACAAATATTGGAGTACCCTGAAAGCTTAAGCTGAGAGTGCAGAAAATCATATCCAGCTGAAACTGCAAATGGAATTTACCTCCAATACAGTATGGTTAAGATAGTCTAATATGCCTACACACACAACAAGGACATCTGGTTTTTAATGACAAGCAATGAGCATCTAGGATGATATTTCATCATTCTAATTTCCAGTTTGAGGCCTATTTTGAGTTTTACGCCTTCCTATCTGAGGTTCATACTGATGCTTTCAGACAGAACCATTTCAGTTAATGGAAGGAGAAAGTGAACGTGAAGATGAGATGACTAAAGCTTCCCATCATTTGCAGGAAAATCTGCTAAATGATCTTAGTTTCTTTTTGTCATTTTTAAAAAGTGAATTGAAATAACTTACTCTTTTTTTTTTTTTCTGTTTCATACTTTATTTATTGGATACAAAACAAAGTTTTCACTTTTCAGCTCTTTCCCAGAAATGTTCTATCCTTCCACTCCCTGGGAATATCTTTTTTTTTCAGTAGTGTATTTTGTGCTCTTAATCATGTTTTGTTTGCTAATCGTGACCTTGTGATCTTTGTATTTTTTCAGTAAATGACTTGGACATGTTTAGGATGTGCTTTTGATTTGTCATCAAAGCAGTGAACAGGCATATATTTTTTAACATCCAAGCTTGCTTCCTAATGCCTAGACCATCTTTTCACAGGAGTTCTTGAAATGATCACAACAGAGGAGAAGCTAACACTTGCTTTATTGCTTTATGACCTTGTTAACTAAACATTGAAAATTAAATACTTCACTGCTATACTTGGAAGCAGACTTAGGCATTTCTATTTTAAAAAGGTAGATACTTTTCTACCTTTGTTTAGCACCCAAGCTTCCTTCACAGTTTTTGAGGATTAGAAGGAAAACCTCTAAGTATCAAGTCACTTCAGCTGCTCTGGGAAAAACTGATGAGGCAAAGGGGAAGGAGGTGTTTCCCTCTGGCTTAGACTCCTAGTTAAGAGAAGGACTGATCCTCTTTCCAAAATAATGGTAGACCGCTTTTAAAGGACACTCAGCTCAGAAGAACAGGTTCCAATTCTTGTTCTCTCTGAGGTGTATATCTACAACAAGGTTGTCCATGTATCAAGGATCTTAGGTAGCCTGGAGGAAGCTTCCCAGTCTTAGGTGAAATATATACTGTAAAAGAAGCCTAGGTGTCCCAAACCTTAGCTAAGCACCTTGAGCAGTTTCTCCATTTCTTCTTATTAAAAAAATGTATAAAGTAAAACAAGTCTAGCAGGAGAATCTAAGAAAGATTTTTATTAATATAAAATAATCTGGTGGATTTGGCATTCATCCCAGCCACAACACACTGTGTCTGATGGGACTTTATCATGATATAATCATCAGCAAGTATCTAGGTCTCCCCCTAGCCTACTGGAGATTTCTCAGCATTAACCTTTTCTGGCATGAAAGGCTAAGCATAACCCAGACCTAGCTGGAAAAATGCTTGGCTTGCCAAAGGCTTGTGTCCCTCTGGCACAATGGACTTGAAGCTGCAACTTAGTCCAGGCTGCAGAGGGTTCTTCATTTGCAAAGGAAGGCAGCCTCCAAGCAGCTGCTGTGACTTTGTCAGCAGCATCTCCACCATAAACTTGAGCCCACAAGTATTTTTGGAAGCCTCCCAGTCCCACCCATTAAATCCCTGGGAAAACAAATATATCAGAATTTGAATCCCGTAGCAAAAAAGCTAAGAGATGGCTTAAAATAATTTCTCCCCTGTCCTTGTTTCTACCTTGAATAAATTCAGGGGATTGATGTCTAATATTCTGTGAGATAGAAGGAGTGCTGGTGTTTGCAGCATTATATTGTCGGTTTGACCTTGCCTTTGAAAAAACAAATCTAGGAAGAGATTTTGGTGACTAGCTATTGCAGCATTAATTTTTCAATTGTTCATTAGTTTTTGATGGCTTGGGCTTGAAGCTTATCTTTAAAGTACTACTTTGTATTTATTTTTATCACTTCAGTGTTGTAAAACTTCAAATTGGATTTTCAGAACATCTAACAATCTTGAATATGTTCACAATACAGGAAACGTTTAAAACTAGATAGGATAAAAGAGATTCTAAATTAAAATAAATGTTTTATACATACCTAAAATGACAGATCCAGGGGAAATAAATGCAAAAACAAAAACTGAAATATTGGAGTAGCTTTATAGGTCTGAGGTCAGCACACTTGGAAATCTAAGACCTATTTCCAAAACAATTTTAGGATACAAACAGAAAAAGAATGTTGACTTTCCATGCTCAGAATAACTTAACTTGAAAAACATGTCTTCTCTTAATTTAAAAAAAAAAGTTAAAAATTGTAAATTTCTCTCTTACTGACTTGTATTTATTTCAGAGGACTCTGTTATTTCAGAAAACTTTTGGCAGTTTTTTTGTCTGCTCTCGAAAGGAGCTTACTCTTTCCAAGAGTAAACAGTCCTTAATCTACAAACACTACTGTGTTTAGCTTTCCACACACAAGTACTCCCACTGAAACTGAAGCTGGATTGAACTATGGATTGAATGAACACATGCAGCTTCCCCTTGCAAAATGACTGACCTTCTTTCATTTTTGTATTGTTATTTATATTTTATATATGTTGACACTAATCAGTCAGCCAAGCAACAGAAGTCTCTCTGCACTCTAATGCGGGCTGCTATCAACTGCTCAGCTGATTGGGTTGAAAAATACTAGAATCTTCAGGAAAAAGGCAGTGCATTATTATTATTATTTTCTTATGTCAAAAGAGCAACATGATTTAGCCTCATGTAACCAAACACAGAACATTTTAAATAAAAATATTTTGCTTTATGAAACTCAAAGGGAATAATTCCCCTCAAAAATTGCCCAGAGTTTTGATAGAAAGCTGCAAGCTTCAGCTCTAACACCCAAAGGCTGTCATGGATTTATGCTAAATAGTTTGTTGTGACGTTTCTGAGTTGTTTCCTTTATGACAAGGAGCTCCCCAAGCCTCTGAGGAAAGCCGGGAATGTGAAATATAGTCAATCTTTACAGAAAAGACTCCAGAAATTTCTGAGTGCCGTTTTATTTGCTGTTTTATCTGACTAACAGGACTTAATTATATCTTTATAAGGAAATTCTTCACAATGTATTAGGTCTCATATCCCTAGAGACACATAGGATTCTTGAATGATGGTGATTGGAGCTCTTTCTTGCTTATATTGCACTGCACAGAATTCTATTCCTTTGTCAGTGCCTACTTTTAGGTAGTTATTAAAGTAAAACAAGATCTATCCATGGGCTCTGCTTGGAATTCATCTTTAGATCCAATAAGCTGTGCATCAAAAATAATATTAACAGTGTGAATGCCCTGTAGTGTTCTATGTTGCAAATAGACACAGTATTTCAGCTTATAGCAACACTATTTTTTTATCCATTTCCTTCATCTCTATTTATACTTTCCTCACAGCTTACAAGCAAATTATCTGGGACACCAGTACTGGGACAATATTAAGGATGACATGAGATTTGAGCTCTGCGTCTACCTCTTATTCTGGAATAAGCATTTCCAATTAATCCTCAGATATTACAATAACATTTAAAGCTTTCCTTACGTATAAGAAAAATAAGTTGGTGAAAATTTCCCAGTCAGTCTCTTTTTTGTTTGTTTGTTTTTTGCTTTCCTCTGATCACTGATATAGATTTTTGTGAGAGATTGCAGAAGAAATTGCACAATACTCTACACATCAAACAATCACCCTTGCATATTTTAATTATATCTCATTCCCATTGTGACTAACGACATGAGTGCAACTCTGTAACTGGCAAATGTAGAGCTTACCACAGACTGATCCTACTGTTAAAATGGGGAGAAGAACAAAAAGACGTTATTACAATAATGTGTCCATGACAGTCCTTACACATCACAGATGTGGAAAAAAACATTACAATTGGAAAAAGGATTTTTATAGAAATCTATTAGATTATCAATTCCCCTGTATGACAGTGGTAAGGAAAAAAAAATGTCTATAGCATTTCTGAGTGATATAATTAAAATATTATTCTCTGTTCATCAGGCACTGTCTGAACTGTTACAAGTTTTTGAGATAACCATGCCCTAGAAACCCAGAGCAGGTGAGATCTTAGTTTAAATATACACCCTCTGAAAGTATTGAGTTGAGAAGAAAGACAGATTTAGATGACTCCATAGGATTTTTTTTTTTGTTTAAAAACATAACATAGACTTTGAATTGTGCTTTTTAAACGCAGCTTTTTAACATGGGCATATTAATTTACCTTGCAATTATAATTCATAACACACACATATTACTATTTCCGCTCTTGCTCAGGACATACATTTCCTGTTAGCTTAATTAAATTATTTAAATTATTTAAAACTAATCAGGTCACTAAACCTGGAGAACACAATTTGGGCTGTAGATTTTATATAAGCTGTTTCTTCTGTGTACTCAATATCAAAGCCTGAACTGCTGGGTCTTGATTAGCTCTAATGAGTCACACAAGATTCCTAGTGGCTGATCCTTGCTAAGCTTTCACCTATCTAAGGCAAAGCAGTCAAAGTGTTCCAAGCAGCTTTTAAAGTTCATTCTGATATACAAAGTGTTTTAGTGAGTCTGTTTTAAATAGTTCATTGGAAACATTTTTTTTTTAAGTTTGTGGTCTTTGATTTTGTTTTTAAAAAAGTGTTCAGATAATTCTGGTACTTATCTATTGGAACGTATTTTAGTTTAACTTAATATCCATGCCTGCTTTTTGGGTTTAGAAGAAGATTTTGTTGAAGTAACACAAGAATAAGCCATGGCAAATTAAACTTGCTTAAAACACACTTTCATTTTGATCAACTCAGTATGTAAGAAGCTGGAGTCTGCAATAATGAAAGGCCAATTTAAAACACTTGAAGTCGAACCATTGTAGGAGCAATTATCCTAGCTGAAGGTTTGTGGTTTTATATCCAGAATTTAAAAGGAGTGTGATATGAAGTACCCTTTGCTACATCTGTAAGGGGGAATAAAAGGTCCATTATAGGCCTTACAGCAATATGGCATGGGGCTTAATGCTGCCAAGCACCCAGAATGATGGTTGAAAAGCTTTCATGCAGATAAATTTTCACGCTCAAATCTCCTGGGTTCTGTTGCCATTTCTTTAATAATAAAATGGTCACTGAACTTCTACATCCCTGTTTCATCAGTTCACAGAAACAAGAAAAATCACATTCTGCTCTACGCAAGAGTCAGCTGAGTTTCTATAGATATTTTCGGAAAGATCTTAGATAACTGGTTTTTAAAAATCCATGTATCTAACGGGAGGGTGCAAAGACAACAGATACCCAATGGTATCTAGTGAATGGACAAGAAGCAATGAGGAAAAACTGATACACTGGAAGAGGTTTCCCAGAGAAGTTGTAGAGTATCCCTCCCTGGAGATACTCAAAACCTGACTGGACATAGCTCTGAGTGACCTGTTTTAGCTGACTTTTCTCTGAGCAGGGGACTGGATGAGGTCATCTCCAGAGATGCCTTCCTGCCTTATTCTTCCCTAGCTCTATTCTTTTAAATCTGAAGAGATTGAAATTCAAACAATGCAGCTGAAAGAACTGACATGTGAACATACCCTCTCCACTGGCAGTTTCATTACTGATTTTTCAGATTTGCAACGCAATGACTTCCTGGGAGCCTCCAAGAAGGAAAACTTGAAAAATGGAAGAGTTTACTTGCAGATGGCCCAGGATTTAAGTTCTCACCTCATTTGTCTGCCTACAATGAGAACTGTATAGAGCCTGGTGATACAGGCTACTTTGTGGTAAACTATGCTGGGGGGCAAAGCCTTTCACGTGCCACTGAACAGGGTATACAGAATCATACAATCATGGATTGGAAGGGACCTTGAAGATCATCTAGTTCCAACACCACTGACACGGGCAGAGATACCCTCCACTACACCAGGTTGCTCAAAGCCTCATCCAGCCTGGCCTTGAACACTTCCAGGGATGGGGTAACCACAACTTCTCTGGACAATCTGTTACAGTGTTTCACCACCCTCGGAGTGAAAAATTTCTTCCTTAGATCTAATGAAAATCTCCCCTCTTTCAGTTTAAATCCATTGCCCCTCGTCCTATCAGTACACGGCCTTGTCAAAAGCCCCTCTCCAGCTTTCCTGTAGGCTCCCCTTCGGTACTGGAAGGCTGCTAGAAGGTCTCGCTGGAGCAGAATGTACCTCTGTCATGGTTTAGCCCAGCTGGCAGCTGAGCTACCACAAGGTTGTTGCTCGCTTACTCGTCCCCTTCCTTGGGGCAGAGAAAATTGTAACAAAAGGCCTGAGAGTGGAGATAAGGACGGGGAGGGATCACTCACCAACCATGGCCCCAGGGCAAAACAGATTCAAATTTAGGGACAAATTAATAGTTACTTGAGAGGATAACAAGAAACAAAATCAGATGTTAAAATGTTTTCTCCCACTCTGCCCTTCTTCCTGGCTCTACCTCGTTCCCCAGCAGTGCGGGAGGATGGGGAATGAGGGGGCTGCAAGTCAGTTCATCACACATTGTCACATTGTTTCTGCCACTCCTTCCTTAAAGGAGGAGGACTCCCTACACTCTTCTCTCGTGCCCCAATGGATCCCCTCCTTATTGGACAGTCCTTAGACTTCTCCAACATGAGTTCTTCCCACAGGATGCAATCCTTACACATCAGATTGCTTGACATGGGCTTCTTCCCCACAGAGTCATGGCTTTTTAGGGAGCTGACACCCGTTCCAGCATGGGGTTCTCCACGGACTCCAGATGCCTCTCCACCTTGTGTTGGTCTCCAGCAGCATGGGGTCCTTCCCACTGAGACAATCTACAACCTCCCTATAGGCACAGGCATCTCTGCTCCAGCGTGGGGTTCTCCATGGGCTGCAGGTTGGTCTCTGCTCCACCGCTAATCTCCATGGGCTACGGGGGAATCTCAGCTCCAGCACACCTCCTCCAGTTCCATCTTCACTGACCTTGGTGTCTGCATGGCCGTTTATCTCAGGTCTCGGTCCTCTCTCTGCTGCAGCCGTGCCGGGCCCTATCTGTCAGACAAATCGCGGCAGTCCCAGCAGGATGAGCTCTGCTCAGCAGGCACCCTGGGAGCGCAGCGCTTCAGAGCTCTCCAAACCACACCATCGTGGCCATCTTCAGTCAACTGGCAGTGGCCCATCCTGGACAGCCACCTGCCCAGGAGGCTGGAGGGGCTAACCCCCAACCTCTCCCCTCTCTTGACTGTAGGTCCAACCTGGTTCAGGCTCCTTTGTCCACGTCTTAAATAGGGCATTGGCAGAGGCGCTGACTGGCTCTGCCCTGGCCAAAGGGGATGGGAGGTTTGACCTGCCCAGAAGCTGCTCCAACTGGTTTTAGAGCCACGGAAGCTTTTCTCTCAGCTTCTTACAGAGGCCATCTCTGCAGCCCCTCCCTTGTTACTGAAACCCCATCACATAAACCCAGCAGAACCTCTGAGGTCAGGGAAGCCACATGACCAGTCCTAAGCTTTTCCTTGTGCTGAAACCCATCTGTCCTTGAGGGGTCTGAGTCCAATATGATCAACTCTCCGTGACTGAGAACAAGCCCTCATTACAGGAGATGGGAGGGGTGGTAGCAAATTGTGGAATCATACACACAGTTACTGTTGGGGCCCAGCCTTGATGATTTAAGCCTGTGTTATTGAAGAAGCTGGAAAACACCGATAAAGAGGATGAGAAAGAAAAGGGAGTGTGAACAGCTGGTGCAGGGAGTGTGAGAAGCTAGCGCAGGAGTGTGAGAAGCTGACATGGAGAGTATGGGAAGATGATATAGAGTGTGTGAGAAAATGATGTTTAGTTTAGCAGGTGAAAAATAGCTCCTTTTCAGGCATAGCCAATAGTCAAGTTAAAATAGATGCGTGCACTATTGTTTGTAACCAATCACAGCTGGGTGAGGGGCGCGTGGACACATCGTGGCTAGAGTAATAATCTATAAAAGCTGCCTGTATAACAATAATAAAGGTCACTCTGCTATCACGTCTATGGAGTCCATGCATTTAGCCGCCGCAGCAAATCACCTGATTCCTCCAGCCTGCAGAATTCTCTTTTAGTTTGACATGTGCTTTTTGTTATATGGTAGGTGGGCACAGAAAGAATTTTGTTCATCTGAAGAGGTTAAGGTGCATACAAAGGTTTGAAACTCCATGGTATTTCTATTGCAGCAGACAGCATTTTCCAGAGAGTCTATAATCATTGCCACAGACAATTATGTAGTAATATATTTGTTAAAGTAACGATTATTTATTTTACAAACTGCAATGACCCATTTAATACTCTTGCTATTCATTATGTCAGAGGATACTTATTCACTTCCTTGATGACCCCTGCCACTGTTAACTATAGCTTTTCTTTGAGTCATTACTTTCATTCCAGCATCTGCAACCCTTAGAGAAATGCATATTTCACCAATCAGTAACTTGATAAGGTTATAATGTATAACACAAATGAAGGAAAACTCTCTTTTCTGGAACATAGACCTCTTTAGTAGAGTAGGTGCCTTTGAAATTCATTTTTAATGCTCACGCGCAGTCATTTATTTTTAATCTGAGCCAACCACAACTCAGCTATAAAGCTGAAGAGCAAAATAAGTTTATTTAAAAACAACTTTTTGCTAAATTTAGGGATGTTGATCTGAAAATAATTTTTAAATACTCAAGTATAAAATATTTAACCATGAGGCTTCCTTTTTTCCCATTCAACTCCTATCAAACTGCCACTAGACTTAATTTTTTAGTAATGACAAAAGGAACTCCTCTCACTTCCGTTTGGTTCGCTTATTAAGTTCGTGTTCAGATTTGTATCCTCCTTTCCATGACGGTTATCAACGCTTATGAACTCCACAGTTAGATAAAAGGCAAATGCAAGACATCTTGTTGAACTGTTGCATTCAGTTTCCATTTATAATTTGCTGATCCCAAGCCATAGCACTGTCCCAGACTCAAGGAAAGGCAGCTTTATCAGTTCTCAGTAGTCCCAAAGGGCTAAGCAACAAAATCTGAACACAAACCTCCATAGACACAGCTCCTCAGCTACAGTGTTCACGCTGAGGTCAGTGAGAGTAATGGCAGGAGATCTGTCTGATTGCTGTTCTTTGCAGTCTCTTGATGCTTCCTGGGACAGGAATGTTTTGCCTTTCTCAGAAGAACTGATTATGAACTCAGACAGTGAGATTCATTTAGCACCTCCAATTCTATGTCTAGTGTAAGACAAAAACATTTTAGTCACACAAGGAAGTGAACATGTTGTTGCAACCACATCAACACTTCTTATTGAATAGAGGAACTCATTAGCTTTAGTTTGTGTTTTATTTTGAAGCTGGTCAGACTGTGGTTACTCTTGAATAGCAAGAATGACATTGATAATCTTCGATCTTTTATTTACTTTATTTTCCTGTCAAACATCTTTGCATTTTAGGGGTCATTCACTTAGAATAGAGGTTATTTACTTAGTCAATACATTTTCTAAGCTTAAGATTTCTGCAGTCTCTTAAGGATTTTCAAGCATGACATATTGTTCTGCACGGGACGGTGGCAGCTGGAGCAAGCTTCTCTGTGGTCTGCACATCAGCATGAACACGCACAAAACACAGTAACCCACACATCCCACCTCTGCAACAGATGCCAACAATATCATGACAACCCAGGACCAGTGCAAAGTTCCTCGGCTCAGCTGTGTTTACAGGATGTGTTCTAACAAATCTACTTTCCATAATCATTCTCTGAAATCCACCAAATTAATATTTGCTGTTTCCAGAAGCTGCTTCTGCAAAGGAACCTTGCCTGCAGAAATAATCACAGCTCTAACACATATCTTATGTCTTTAGATATTCAGGACCTGTAAAGATTGGCAAGTGTTAGCCTTCAATTGAATAGGCAAATAAATAAAATAATGTTTGAGAACTAAATATGCACCATGACTTGATTGATTTATTTGCTGAAATATACGCACATGTTTAATTTTTCATTTCATAAACCACACAGCTCCAGGGTAGCTGCAGAAAAGATACCTAGTGAGATCCTCTCTATTGAGAAAGTCAAATTAATCAAAATCTTATGGAGAAGAAAAACCCTCAAGACATCTTGTGATTTAAATCCAAACAAATCAAATAACTAAAAAGAAAGACTAAAAATTTTACCAGGAGAATCAGATCTTTCTTATGATGTAAAACATCATTTCTTGAGACAGGTAATACTATACAAACCTTGGGAGGGAGCATTCGACAGTTCACCATGAATATGCAGGAAGACAAAAGGATGTGCAACTCATCCCACCCTTCACCTTGCTATGCAGGTATTTAAGAACTGTTTGAGCAAACAACCTTCCAAATCTATCCTTCGTCCCAGGCTGCGGGGTCTGACAGCACGACAGCGCACACACCCCCTCAGCAGAACGCCCTCTCGCCTCCTCAAAGCACAAAACCAGGAAGGCAGCAAGGGTTTGAATGTATCTTTATGACAAACTCCACCCCTGGTTCTTGCTGGATAGGCTGCAGAACAAAAAAACAAGAGCGGTACAAAGTGGTGGTAGTGTTGGGCGGTGGGTTGGCTTTGTCCATTGCTGAGCTGTTGGGAACTGTCTGTGACTGGCACAGGGCAGGCCCAGCCCCCTCCAGCACAGCCCACTCTGCAGCCCTGGGGTCAGATGTCCATGGTTATTTAATGACATCTGCTCAGGACGCTCCCAAACATTCCATCTGGAGATGAAAAACAGCCATGTGCTGTGTAGGAGCTCAGTTTTCCAACATCTCTTTCTTTTAAATCTCTGTTCAAACCCTCAGCTGTGGATGGGGGGTTCTGCAGATAGAAATTAGAGATTTCAAGAGCCGTTGTGTTTGAACTTTTGAGAGTTCAAACTCAGAATGGTTTGGGCAGGGCATCAGCATAAACGTGCGATTGCTCTGTAATGACACAAAACTCACATGCAGTCACAACTCTCATTAAATGTTAGCAGTAGATTTAAAAGTCTAGTGTCAACTTTATATACAGTTTGGATTGATTGTAATTTATTTTGATAGCCTCATTCACATTTATATGTCTTCTATTGTACTTCGGAAGTCTTACAGGCTTCCTTAAAGTGCACACAGGTTCATTTCCTTTTTACTTCAGCTGTCCTTACCCTGCCAGAGGGAGCTACGTGAAATAGAAGAAGGCCTTAAGAGTTTTTAAGCAATGGTGTGATAAAGGGCAAAGGATTTGGAAGCACAGCTAAAAACGACAGAGCAAAGCATTATTGCTTGTTGTATTGTGTTGTATTGTATTGTATTGTATTGTATTGTTGTCCCCTCGTTAGGCAGGAACAATTTAGTGGCCTTCTATGACAAAGCTACAGCTCTGGTTGACGTGGGTAAAGCAACGGATGTCATTTTCCTGGACTTGTGCAAGGCGTTTGACACTGTCCCACATGACATCCTTGTCTCTAAAATGGAGAGACACGGATTTGACAGATGGACCACTCGGTGAATAAAGAACTGGCTGGATGGTCGCACTCAAAGAGTTGTGGTCAATGGTGTGATGTCTACATGGAGACCAGTGTCAAGCAGTGTCCCTCAGGGGTCTGTTCTGAGTCCAGTGCTGTTCAACATCTTTGTCAGCGATACGGATGACGGCATTGAGTGTACCCTCAGTAAGTTTGCCAATGACACCAAGTTGTGTGGTGCCGTGGACTCACTTGAGGGAAGAGATGCCATCCAGAGGGACCTTGATAGGCTTGAGAAATGGGCCAGTGCAAACTGCATGAGCTTCAACAAGTCAAAATGCAAGATCCTTCACCTGGGTCGGGCCAATCCTAGGCACAAATACAAACTGGGCACAGAGTGGGTTGAGAGTAGCCCTGAAGAGAAGGATTTGGGGATGTTTATAGATGAGAAGCTCAACATGAGCCGGTAGTGCGCTCATGCGGCCCAGAAGGCCAACCGCATCCTGGGATGTATCAAGAGAAGCGTGGTCAGCAGGTCAAGAGAGGTGATTCTTCCCCTCTACTCTGCTCTTGTGAGACCCCACCTCGAATACTGCGTCCAGTTCTGGTGTTCCCACCATAAGAGAGACATAGATTTGTTGGAGCGTGTTCAGAGGAGGGCCACAAAGATGATCCAGGGGCTGGAGCACCTCTGCTACGAGGACAAGTTGTGGGAGCTGGGATTGTTCAGCCTTGAAAAGAGAAGACTTCGGGGGGACCTAATAGCTGCCTTCCAATACCTGAAGGGAATCCACAGGAAGGCCGGGGAGGGACTTTTTACAAGAGTGTCCACTGATAGGACAAGGGGAAATGGGTTTAAGTTGAAGGAGGACAGATTTAGATTAGATTTTAGGAAGAAATTCTTCAGTACGAGGGTGGTGAGACTTTGGAATACATTGCCCAGAGAAGTTATGGATGCCCCCTCCGTGGAGGTGTTCAAGGCCGGGTTGGACGGAGCCTTGAGTAGCCTGGTCTAGTTGAGAGGCATCCCTGCCCATGACAGGGAGGCTGGATTAGATGATCTCTAAGGTCCCTTCCAGCCTATGTCATTCTATGATTCTATGATTCTATGATTATGTTTTTCACTGTTAACCTCTATGTCTACACCATCTGTTAGCAACAAAGATCAGTCTTAATATCCCCAGGGCTACTGTTCTCTCATTTTTTGCTCTTCATCCTGTTTAACTCCAGGTTTTAATTACAGATGGGAGGGTTATCATATCCAATTTAAGGCATGTGTGAGCAGAACATAGGAAGAAACTCTAAATTAATTTAGACACAACCTTATATTAAAAAAGAAACCTTCAAACTGAAAGGAATGGAATTCATGCTGGAATTCACGCTGGAATTCATGCTGGAATTATCTAATATTACTAAAGCTAGAATTGGAGATTATTATTCAGTTATAAGTAACATAAGACATAATATTGAACAAGTATTGTTCCATACAACTTTGATGACATATTCACATCAAGGACAGTTTGTGTCAAACTGGTCAAATATAGAAGTCTGAGAAAAAGCATCCAGATTCACTCCCAGGAGGTCTGGGTGCTCCGCTCAGAAAGAAATCACTTCTTATGAAAGCATCTGTATACAATGTTATTATTCTTTAGTAAACTTTCCATAATACAAATCCTACAGAAAAAAAAAAACATCTGATACATGTCTACCAACCACAGTATGCTTCATGCGTGATGCATATCGTAAAAAATTGTATTATATCTTGGATGAGTGGAAATACATAATTTGCAATGCACTGCAGAAGTTGCTTAAATTAAGCTTAGTGATTTAAATTTTGCATCTTGCTTCTTTCTCCTATCTATCATTATGGTAATTTCTTGCATAGGCTCCTTGATTCATCTAATTGGCAAGAGTCATTACAGCAGAATTTGATAAATATTTCTATCTCCATTTCTTGTGACAAATGTATGTGGCAAATACATCTGACTTCTGAAAACTGACAACAGTAAAAAGCAATTGCAGATGGAAACCCATCAAATGCAGTAACTAGGACTCATTCATGACCTCCTCTTTTCTCCTTCTCTCAGTTCAATGGAAGAGTGTCTGCTGAGGCCTTACAATTTAAGCAGACAGCATTGTTAACTTAATGTTTAAAGTGAACGGTCCAGGACTTTGTGGAACATAAGGCATTCTCATTGTTATGAATGAAAACTGGAGCAGCTATTAAACACACAAGTGCTATTTTCTGCAACTTAGGGATGTGAGGAGAAGTGTTTTCCTGCAGTTTAACAGCTCACATGAAACAACTGTGAGGTTACATTTTGCACTATATACCTCACATACAATCACTTTAAAATTCATTGCCTGATAGTTTGAAAGAAAATTAATTTTAAATGGGGTGTATAATTGACATTTTACTTGGTTGCAAAGAGCAGGAGCATGCTACCATTTATTCTTTCTTATTTAGAAAAGAGTTCAAAATAAAAAAAGAAAATCAAATTTTCTTCCCATAGTATTTCTTTTTCTTAATTCCAAAATCTCAGTTTTGGATTTCCTGTTACCACACTTTCTCATGCTTTATTATATCACTTTCCCATGTAGTGTTCTCACTATCATTTCATAGAATCCTAGAATTGTTTGGATTGTAAGGGACCTTAAAGATCAACTAGTTCCAACCCACTGCCATGGGCAGGGGCACCTTCCACTAGATTAGGTTGCTCAAAGCCTCATTCAACCTGGCCTTGGACACTTCCAGGGATGGGGTATTCACAGCTTCTCTGGACAACCTGTTCCAGTGCTTCACTACCCTCAGAGGGAAGAATTTCTTCCTTATATTTTGTCTAAATCTGCCCTCTTTCAGTTTAAATCCATTGACCCTTGTCCTGTCACTACAAGCTCTTGTCAATAGTCTCTCTCCGGCTTTCTTGTAGGCCTCCTTTAAGTACTGGAAGGCTGCTAAAAGGTCTCCTCAGAGCCTTCTCTTCTCTAGGGTGAAAAATCTCGACTCCCCCAGCCTGTCTTCACAGGAAAAGTGCTCAATCCCTCAGATCATCTTTGTGGTCCTCCTCTGGACTTGCTCCAGCAGCTCCATGTCCTTCTTGTGTTGGGGACTCCACAGCTGAACACAGTATTCCAGGTGGGGTCTCATGAGAGCAGAGTAGAGGGGCAGAATCACCTCCCGCGACCTGCTAGCCGCACTTCTTTGGACGCAGCCCACGATACGGTTGGCTTTCTGGGCTGCAAGCTCACATTGCCGGCTCATGTTGAGCTTCTCATCTACCAACACTCCCAAGTCTTTTTCCTCTGTGCTGCTCTCAATCCATTCTCCAGCCAGCTTGTACTTGTGCTTGGGGTTGCCCCAACCCATGTGTGGGACCTTGCACTTGGCCTTGTTGAACTTCATGAGGTTCGCACAGGCCCACCGCTCTAGCCTGTCGAGGTCATTCTGGATGGCATCCCTTCCCTCCAGTGTGTCAACCACACCACACAGCTTGGTATCGTCAGCAGGCTTCCTGAGGGTGCACTCGATCTCACTGTCCATGTCACTGACAAAGATCTTAAACAGCTCTGATCCCGATACTGAACCCTGAGGAACGCCACTTGTCACTGGTCTCCACTTGAACATTAAACCACTGAATGCAACTCTTGGAGTGTGACCATCCAGTCAATTCCTTATCCATTGAGTGATCCATCTGTCAAATCCATGTCTCTCTAATTGAAAGACAAGGATGTTGTGTGTCAAATGCTTTGGACAAGTCCAAGTAGGTGAAGTCAATTGCTCTTCCCTTATCCACCAACACCTGCTGTAGGAGACCATCAAATTTATCAGGCATGATTTGCCCTTAGTGAAGCCATGTTGGCTGTCACCAATCACCTCCTTATTTACCATGTGCCTTAGCATAATAGCCAGGAGGATCTGCTCTATGATCTTGCCGGGCACAGAAGTGAGAATGACTGGCCTGTAGTTCCCTAGGTCTTCTTTTTTCTCCTTTTTAAAGATGGGGGCTATGTTTCCCCTTTTCCAGACAGTGGGAACTTCACCAGACTGCCATGACTTCTCAAAGATGATGGATAGTGGCTTAGCAACTTCATCCGCCAATTCCCTCAGGACCCGTGGATGCACCTCATCAGGTCCCATGGACTTGTGCACCTTCAGGTTCCTTAGATGGTCTCAGACCTGATCTTCTCCTACAATGGGCGGTTCTTAATTCTTCCAATCCCTGCCTTTGTCTTCTTTGACTTGAGTGGTGAGGCTAGAGCACTTTCCAGTGAAGACTGAGGCCAAGAAGTTCTGGAGTACCTCAGTCTTCTCCATATCCTGGGTAACCAGATCTCCCATTTCCTTCTGGAGAGAGCTCACATTTTCTGTACTCCTCCTTTTATCATTGACATACCTATAGAAGCTTTTCTTGTTGCCCTTGATGTCTCTGGCCAGATTTAATTCTATCAGGGCTTTAGCTTTCCTAACCTGATCCCTGGTTTCTCTGTCAATTTCTCTACTTTCCTCCCAGGTTACCTGGCTTTGTTTCCACCCTCTGTAGGCTTCTCTTTTGTGCTTGAGTTTTTCCAGGAGCTCCTTGTTCATCCAGGCAGGCCTCCTGGCATTTTTGCCTAACTTCCTCATTGTTGGGATGCTCTGCTCCTGAGGTTGGAAGACGTAATCCTTGTATATTAACCAGATTTCTTGCACCTCACTTCTCTCCAGGGCTTCATCCTGTGGTACTCTAATAAGCAGATCCCTGAGGAGGCCAAAGTCTGCTCTCCTGAAGGCCAGGGTAGTGAGCTTGCTGGGTATCCTCCTCATTGCCCTAAGGATTTTGAACTCCACCATTTCATGGTCACTGCAGCCAAGGCTGCCCTTGAGCTTCACATTCTCCACCAACCCCTCCTTGTTGGTGAGAACAAGGTCCAGCAAAGCACCTCTCCTCATTGGTTGCTCTATCACTTGGAGAAGGAAGCTATCACCAATGCATTCCAGGAACCTCCTGGATTGCCTATGCCCTGCTGTGTTGTCCTTTCAACAGATACTGGGGTGGTTGAAGTCTCCCATGAGGATCAGGGTGCATGAACACGAGGCTGCTCCTATCAGTCTGTAGAGGGACTCATCCACTCAGTCTTCCTTGTCAGGTGAACTGTACCACCCCACTGTAATGTCACCTCTCCCTGCCCTCCCTTTAATCCTGACCTATAAACTCTTGGTCAGCTCCTCATCCATTCCCAGGCAGAGCTCCATGCACTCCAGGTGATCTTTGACATAGAAGGCGACACCCTCTCCTCATCTCCCCTGCCTGTCCTTCGTTAAGGGCCTGTATCCTTCCATTCTGACACTCCAATCATAGGAATCATTCCACCGTGTCTCTGTGATGCCAATAAGATCATAGCCCTGCAGATGTGCACACATCTCAAACTCCTCTTATTTATTCTGCATGCTACGTGCATTTTCATAGAGGCATTGAAGCTAGACCCCCCATGAAGCTGACTTACTGTCTGGAGTGTCTGGAATTCCTTTGTGCTGCTCTTCAGGTGCTCTCAGCTTGTCTTGATCAAGCCTGATATTATCTCCCTCCCTTTCAAGTCTAGTTTAAAGCCTTGTCAATGAGCCCCGCTAACTGATGTGCGGAGACCCTCATCCCCTTTTGAGAAAGATGAATCCCATCTGATGCCAGCAAGCCTGGTGCCGTGTAGGCCATCCCATTATCAAAAAACCCAAATTGTGGCGGTGACACCAGTCATGGAGCCACGCATTACCAGACTGGACGTGGCTGTTTCTTCCAGTGTCACTACCTGCTACTGGAATGAGAGAGGAAAAGACAACCAGATGTACTCCAGATTCCCTTACCAACTGTCCCAGGGTCTTGAAGTCTCTTTTCATTGCCCTTGGACTATGCGTTGTGGCTACATCACTACCCACACAGAAGAGCAGTAATGGTTAATAGTCTGAGAGTCGTACCAGGCTAGGAAGTTTCCTAGTGATGTCTTTAACCCAGGCTCCAGGAAGGCAGCAGACTTTCCTAAGAGAAGGGTCTGTATGATTTATCAGACCCTCTGTTCCCCTCAGAAGGGGGTCTTGTACAACTAGAACCTGTCTCTTCTTCCTCATAGAGGTGGTCGTGATATGGGAGGTAGGCCTTTCTGACCATGACAACCCCTCTGGTGTAGATGGACCATCAGCCACATCATCCATTGATGGGTCTTCCACATTCAGAGCATCACATCTGTTGTATAGAGGCACCTGTATAGAGGTGGGCAAGATAGAGTTCGACTGCCACCCTGAGCATGAACTTGCCTCTATTCACTCCTGTCCTTTAAGCTACCACCTTCAGCGTGGCGGGGGGAGATTGCAGGACCCCCTTGATCTTGTTTTTTTATTTTATTGTAGAGCATTATTATTTTTTTGTAAAGGATTCAAAGTATAGGTTTGTAAAGTATATATAGAAAGAGAGCATTCAAAGTATAGGTTCATCCATCCTAACTTGATTAAATATTAAGTACAACCTTAGACTTCTTTTGTACTCAGTGGAAAGAATTATGGCATCACAGAATCATAGAATCATTTAGGTTGGAAAAGACCTTGAAGATCATAGAATCCAACCGTTAACCTAATACTGCCAAGTCTCCACTAAACCGTGTCCCTAAGCACAAGATCTACACATCTTTTCACTACCTCCAGGGACGGTGACTGAGCCACTTCCCTGGGCAGCCTGTTCCAATGCTTGACAACACTTTTGGTGAAGAACTTTTTCCTAATATCCAATCTAAACATCCCCTGAGGGAACTCGAGGCCATTTCCTCGTCTTATCACTTTCTACTTGGGAAAGGAGACCCACACTCACCTTGCTACAAGAAGAAAGGTACTATTAGAACATGATCCTCCCCAAGCTAAATTAGGACCTCTGTAGAGGCTCATTTCACTCCATTAAATGTAAAACACACAAGAGAATTAGGTCTCTAACTTTTAATGTCTAAACAAGATGAGATTAGTGCTGGTTTTTTTCTCTGAAAACTGTGATTATCCTTTTTCCACATCTGACTGTAGAGTCATCAAAATTGTCTAAATTTTTGTACTTTCCAAAAAAATATATTTTCTTGTTCTGCATGTACTTTTAATCCAGACTTGTCACAACAGTCCATAAATGCAGCTCCAAATAGTAATTATCTTATGTCTTTATCTACTCATCGTTATCACCTCTTTTCCCATAATGTGTTTTTCCATTTGAAATTTTACATGTATTTATGAAAGATAAAATAAGCACACTTAGATTATGACCTTTTTCAGGCTGTTTCAGAAGAGATAGACTTCAGAATTCTTGGATTTTCCTACTTGTGTTTGAAGAAGACGACCCCAAGGCTATTTTAATTGTAGAATAATTATTTAACTATCTAACTTGCCCAGTAAGGAATCCAGACTGTTTGTATCGTTACTGCTGAAAGGCTGTTTGTACATCTTCAGAGAAAATTTGCACTTCTTCAAAACCAGACATCTTTCCCTGATGCTGATACATCCATTGTGCTAAAAAACAAAACACACAAGTATAAAAGAGTCAAAATCCATCAACACAACAAAACATGCAGACACACAGAAAAAAGCCAAAATCAATTAGTAATAGAAAACATTTATCTTTGCAATCAAAGCTATGAAATTGCTATCTGTGTTATCGTTAATCGGTCAATGACCACTTTCCTGCACTGTCTATACATATAAAGCAGCTATGATCTTAAGTTACCAGGTGAGTAAATGAAAGAAATGCAGAAGTTCACTGAGTAGAAAAAGCCACAAAAGGAGTCTCAGACATTGTCTGTAATTGCCCAAGCCAGCAAATGATTATCAACTGGAAACTATCAGAAAGGCAGAATGCCCATATCCTGTGTTACATACAGCTCCTGAAGGCACTCTTGTTTCATCCAAAGACAAAGAGTGGAAAAATGGTGCTTTGATAATGTAACTATTTACAGTACTTGCTGTCAATTCTTAGCCAATGCTTGGTAGGAAACATGCAATCCAGTATAAGTTTTCCAACTGTTTCTAATAGGATTCATTTGGGCTGGAATGAGAGCAGCTCTTTCACCAGCTCTTTTGAATGGACACGAGATATCTTTGACAGTTCTAGCTGGGTGAAATTACTTCTCATTGTGTGTCTGAATCGGGTTTTGATGAGACCCGAGGACATGTCCTTCAGGTCAGGATGGCTGGACAGGAACAATATTGATCCAAGACAAGGGACAGGTGCCATTCTCCAACCTCTGGGGAAACCCTGCATCCACCACCTGTCACATGTCCCTCTTGCCACCAAAGTCCTCTTCTCCTCCAGATACACCAAGACACAAAAGGTGTCAGAGCTGCAGGTCCCCCTGTTGCTAAATACATAGAGGGTGACACGTTGTTTTAGCTGCTATCTTGTGTCGGGGACCCACCATATTTGACAATGTTAAACTCCATGTGTTTTCATACTTGTCATGGTTTGATGTGTGTGTGTGGGGGGGTTCTGTTGGCAGGAGAGGGACTTTGCTCCCTGTGACCTCCCTGGTTTTGGAACTGGGTCAGACCCGGTTCTGGCCACCAGATCAGACTCCTCTTGCCCTTGGGATTGAGCCAATCAGCACCTCTGCAATTTACCCTATTTAAGTCGGGACAAAGGAAACGGAAAAGGTGCTTTGCCCAGGAGTGAGGAGAGAAGGAAGGAGGGCAATGCCCCTGCTCCCCGGCTCCTGGCCGGCTGGCTGCCTGTGTTGGGCTGGCGCCACCTGCTGAGGATGGCGGTGGTGGAGCTGGCTGGGGAACTCGGGGAACGCCCCACTCCCGGGGTGCCCACTGGGCTGAGTTCACCTGGAGAGGACTGAGATCTGAGAGAAACAGCTGCACTGACACCAGGTCAGTGAGGATGGAGCGGGAGGAGGTGTGCCAGAGCTGAGTTTCCCCTGCAGCTGGTGGCGAGATGGCAGGCGGCCCCCCTGCAACCCGGACGGCCTCGGTGGAGTAGAGACCCACTCACAGCCCGTGGAGAGGAGATGCCTGAGCCTGAGGACGGTCGTGTTGGGATGCACGACAAGGTAGAGAGGCATCTGGAGTCTGCGTGACGACCCACGCCGGAGCGAGTGGCTACAACTTCCTAAGTATCCGAGACTGTGGTAAAGCCCACACTGGGGCAATCTGATGGGAAAGGATTGCTTTCTGTGGGCTGGACTCACGCTGGAGAAGTTTGTGAATTTTTCCTCGTGAGTAGGGGATCCACTGGAGCAAGGGAAAAGGGTGTAAGGACTCCTCCTCCTTTAAGAAAGAAGTGGCAGTTACAACATGGGATGAACTGACCTGCACTCCCCCAGTCCCTGCCCCTGCGCCGCTGTGGGGAGGAGGTAGAGCCGGGAGGAAAAGGAAAGGTGGTGGGGGGGAAGGTGTCAGGTTTAAGATCTGGCTTTGTTTCTCTTTACTCTCAAGTAACCGGTTTTGTTTCCCTTCGTCCTTTTAAGTAACCGTTAATAAATTGTTTTGCTTTAAGAAAGCCAAGTCTGTTTTGCCCGGGACCGTGGTTGGTGGGTGCTTCCTCTGTTCTTGTCTCAACCCTCAGCTCTCTTTTATTATATTTTTTCTCCTCTCCATTTTACTGGAGTGGGAGACCGGCTACGTGGAGTTTAGTTGCCATATCGACCTAAAACCACGACAATACTTCATACTTTAATCAAAAGTCTGAGTTTTATATGTACTGTAGCTACTGGTTATTTGTTTGGGTAGCCTCAGAGTCAGCCACATAATGCATACGTTTTCTGATATCGATGCCCCACAGCTATCAGCAGCACTGAAGTGAGAAAATCATAATTTAGTTATTTAAAGAAGTGGTTACCATTTGTCTAATAGTTTATTTGCTATCATTTCATTGAAATTCACCATATTCAGGGGAGTTAAAATTCATTCAATGATCAGCCAGATTTGTGCCACCTGTAGTATATTCTTTAGCACTATAACGGTTTCATCTCTACTGCAAAATGTATAAATTTACCCAATCACTCATTGATCTAGTATAAACTATTATGCATGATTGAAAAGGAAAAGCTATCCTTCACACAGAAAATGCATACTTTTGCAGTAGTTATCTCTAAGGAAGATATTTCTGGCCTCCAAGATATATAGTACAGTGTTTGGGCTTACACTTTATTATTTTAGGTGATACGAGAAATTATAAAGCTTTCTTTTTCAGAGCCGGAAGAATCAAACAGTAATTGTGTTTATCAGCATAACAATCCAGTAATTTTATACATAGATCTTTCAATGAACATTAAGGAACCTGATTTTTAATTTGCCACGCATCTGATCTTCTATGGATGTGAATGCTTGTTTTGTTCTGTGGCTTTTACTCCTAAAAAACAATGTTACAGTACGGTTCCTTTTAATTAATCTCTTCTTCAGCAAGGGATTATCTGATACTGAAATGTTTGCTAGCAATGAATACTGCCTGCTAAACAAGTAAGCTATGTCACTTAAAGATGCGTCAGGCAGGCTCTGGCTTTTCCTGTTGCACCTGCCTCTCAAGAGGATGCTGTTTGAAATCAGTGTAAAAGACAACACACAGTGGTGAGCTGTGTCATTTAACTATAATTTTTAATGTTCTGCAAGCACTGCAAAACAGGTGAAATCACACAAAGCCATGGATAAGGTCCTTGTAACATGAAAAGTGACCACTCAAGCCGTTTACTCTGTGTCTTTCACAATATATTCATGCATTAAGTAGTACAAGTGAGGATGATTTCAAAAGATGGATCTGTAAGTAAGAAATAAGCATTTTTTATGAAGCTATGGGCCGTTCACTATAGATGGGTGAAAAAAATGGCTCTGTCATTTTGGTTAAGCTTGATTCTGAATACAATAACCCGTCCTCCCAGTGGTTAAGCTAAATAAAGTATTTCAAAAGCCACTGGATTGTATTGCTATGGTAACCCACTGAACAACTGAAAAAATAATTGTGTGCCTGACATTATACATAAAGATTTCTTTTCCCCTCCAAAGTACAATATTGATATACTTAATCTTTTCCTCAACCCTTTCCCCCCATCAAGGAGAAAATAAATTTTCCCTAACCTCGCAGTATTAAATCTACTGATTTGTCTATGCACATTGTATTCTGCATGGTTTTATGTGTGCAATTTTGCCTTAGAAGTCACGATCTTTGAATGAAGTTTCAGTTTAATAATAAAAGCTACAGTACATGTCACCTCCTGTGAAAAGCCACATGTTCTAGAAAGGACCGAAAACAGACTGATGCGCAAATGCTGAACTACATCTAGACACATATAGTACAGATTAGGTCTGACTGTGCATGCTTTGAAAAGTCTAAAATGTAATAAATGTGCTTGTATGACTTGCTGAATTGAAATCTACATCTAAAACTCACATTCATCTACCAGAGCAACACTCTTTTTCTGTAAATGTGTTTTACTGGATCTATATGGAATACAGTTAAAGACAGAAGTTTGATTTCCTTCAACCTCGTTTATATGATCTGCTTTAGAAAGGTGACATTACTCATATTTTCATAGCATCTTAGCTCTTCAGAAGAAAGCTTATGTGTTTAAAGACATTCATGATGAAGACTGTCTCATAATTTTTGTCAAAAAAGTATTTATGTTTTGACCCATGTTATCCCATTGTACAGCAGAACTACAGTCTGGACACAGAGAGAGACTGGAAATAGATTTTTGCTGTCTTTTTGATTGTGCTTTGTTTTGCACACAAATATAAACACAGTGAAGGATCTCACTGGTATGAGGCAATACCTCTGCACTGAGTTCTAATTAGCAGGACTCTTTATTGGGCTTATTGGGTGAATTCCCATTTTTTAAAAGTTAAAAACTTAGACACCTACTTCAGTTCCTAGAAGTGGTTTGTTTCCTAGAATGGCTTACATGTCTTAAGCTTCTTCAAGGTTCAGACAAACTACCTACTTTTTGGAATGAATGTTTAAAAGAAGAAACCCTGATTCAGAACCTGTACTGTTTGTTTGATCCACACTTACAATACAGTAGCCTAACTGCCTACTAAGAAATCTCTAAAATTTGTGCCATGTACTATAGCTGGTTTTAGGGAACGAACAACAGACAATTGCCTTGTCTCCAGAAATTATAGGACCCCATCAGGCTAGATAGGAATGTAAATGAGAAGAAGGAGGACAGCGTATCTTGCCATGTCTGGAACTGGTTCCCCGAATGTAATTTCAGCTCTGGGCAGTGAATACAAACTCGGATGTCAGACAAATAGAGATGCTTGATATTTCATACCATGTGGGAATGCAGGATCCAGTCCCTCCCCACTTAGTTTCAGTGGAAGCTGTGGATATCCAGTACCTCTTGAAACTCGAGATTTTAATCTATGTTTTATAATCAATTTTCAACCTTGTAAATAGAATTATATTAACTTTTGTTAATTATATTCTTCACTGAAAAATTTTTTAATTTATGTTTAGTATTTATCACTGCATTATCAGGGATCAATCTTGCATTAAGCTTATGCAATGACTTCTGAAACCAAGACACATTGTCTCCAGTCCAAAAAATATGCTGAAATGGAAGTACTTTTAGAACTTGTTAACAATATTAACAGTTCTATTTCCTGAAATCTTTGAGAATCTGACAGATAATTCTCAGAAAACTGCACCTAGATACGTAGACCAGTTTTCTTCTTCCACGTTAAGTTGTTACCACTACATCATTTACTTAGCAATAACACTAAATGTATTTTGCTATGTGCACTTGAAAATTGCAGAAAAAAATCATTAATGAACATACATTTTAATGTCATATTGTCGTGGTTTTTGGACTGAGGGTCAAGACAAGAACCGAGAAAGGGAGCACTCACCTACCACGGTCCCAGGCAAAACATGACTCAGGCTTTTTTTCTTAAAACAATTTATTAACAGTTACTTAAGAGACAAAAGGGAAGGAAACTGGTTGCTTGAGAGGAGAAAGAGAAAACAAGGTCAGATCTTAAACACAACAACCTCCCCACCCCCCTTTCCTTTTGTTCCTGGCTCTACCTCCCCGCAGCGGCACAGGGGGACAGGGAATGGGGGAGTGCAGGTCAGTTCATCCATGATGTTACTGCCGCTCCTTTCTCAAAGGAGGAGGAGTCCTTACACCATTTTTCCCTTGATTCAGTGGATCCCCTACTCACGAGGAAAAAATCCCCAAACTTTTCCAGCGTTAAGTCCTGCCCGCAGGATTGCAATCCTTCCCCATGGATTGCACCAGTTCGGGCTTTACCAGTCTCGGCCTCCTAGGGAGCTGCTGCCACTCGTGTCAGCGTGGGTTGTCCCACGGACTCCAGATGCCTCCACGACCTCGTCGTGCATCCCCATGCTCCACGACCTCTCCTGGGCTCAGGCATCTCTTCCCCAACGTGGGTTTCTCCACGGGCCACGAGTGGGTCTCTGCTCCGCTGAGTACACCCTGGCTGCAGGGGGGCCGCCTGCCATCTTCACACCGATTTGCAAGGGAAAACTTCAGCTCCAGCACACCTCCTCCTGCTCCATCTTGACTGACCTGGTCGTTGTGGTTGTTTTCTTTTAGATCTTAATCCTCTCTGGGGGAGCTCGGCCCGGCGGGCACCCCGGGAGCGAGGCGCTTCCCAAGTCCCCCATGCGGCTCCCCCGGCGCCATCTTGAGCACGTGGCGCCGGCCCGGGCCCGAGCCGCCACCCGGCCGGGTGCCGGGAGCGAGGGCAGCGCCCTCCTGCCCTCTCCTCGCTCCTGAGCAAAAAGCCCTTTTCCCGCCCCTTTGTCTCAACTTAAATAGGGCAATTCGCAGAGGCGCTGATTTTGTTCAACCCCCCGGGGGGGATGGGACTCAGATCTGGTGGCACAGGGAGCAAATCCCCTCCCCTGCCACCAGAACACCCCCCCCCACACACCAAACTATCACACAAATCCATTCCTTTTCCATACTTTTCAATACCTACAGCTCAACTCGAGCAAGCTAAGCTTTTAGGTTTCACTCCATCTCAATTTTGGCAATACTTATTTTCACGTTTTCTAGAATGCCACTTTTCCCTGTGTTTAACTTCACTACCTTATAAAGCTAAAAGTATTTGTTTCATTTGGAGTCACTTCTAAGTCTATTTTATACACTGTGAAAAATAATACCAATTTTTTTATTATCATACTCCTATTGATGTGAACAAAGGCCTAACTTGAAAGATCTGTTTCAGCTTAAGTGTTGATTATTCTCATTCTTTTCTTGATTTCTTATGCAAGGCTTTCTCAGTGACCACACCCCATCCCCACCACATAAATTCCAGTATCTTTCTTACTGTTTTGATTCATGCTCTAGATAATGCATATTCCAGCTCACAAATCCAGGCTATAACAGGACGGACTCCTGGCAGTCAGGATTGTACAGTCTATAAGTAACAAGAAGCTTAGAATTTTCCCTGAAGTTAACAGTAACCATCATAAAATTCAAATCAGATGAAACAGCTAATGTTTTTGTAATATGTGTCCTGGGGACCCCTCCTTAGTGTTTCTGACAGTGCAGACACTCCAACAAATGGTTTTTCTATTAACTAGACGTCTGGTAAATTTTACCTGTGCTGGAGTGGAGTAAATGGCCTTTGAAATCCATGAAAGCTTTCCAACAGAGTAAATAAGCATTTAATTAGCACATTTAGAATACATATTACTGACAATTTGCTGTCATTTCAACCTTGAACGAAAGAAATTATTTGCAAAGAGATGCGTTAAGTACCTAAAACTGGATGGTACTGGCTGACTTGTAGGATTTTTTCGTTTTCGTTTGTTTTTTCCTTTAAGCAGTAAAGAATAAGGTTCTAGACACACAGTGTAGTTCACTATCATACAGCCTAATACTAGGGCAACCTTAAAATATTAATGGGAGAGAGCACAACCACCCTTGATGTAGGCTGTTGCTGCTTCCTCGGGACCATGTACTACATTCCACTGCTGCCTGAATCGATTATTAACTCCTATTGATCACTCAGCTCTTATCTCAGTGTTGCACTGATGCTTACCATGTGCTGCATAAGCATAAGAACTTGGGAATATTGTGGATTTTATCTCAAGCTGCATCATCAGATGATGTGCTCGTTCTCTGAGGAAGAAGAAAACTGTTTGCCTGTGGCAAGAGCATCACCTGCTGTTGGATGGGGAATTAACAGTCACATTTCCTGAGCAGTTTGCCTGATGTTTATTTTATTTTTCAGAGTAACGGAGCTTAATATGCAGATCAAGATTGAGGAAGAAGGCCATATAACCCATGCTGAACTGTCATTTTTTATAAAAAACTGTCATATGCCGTTAACTTTGTCAGTAAATAGCAATTCAGATGTTGGAATCTCAATTGCCGCTTTGATGCAGAGAATGTAGAATATTTTGATGTTCAGAACTGTACATTTAAGAAGGTTCAGTTAATACTACAAAATCTTATGAAGTATTTATTAGAAAGAATATTTCTCTGGGTTTTAAATCAACATTAATGATCGTTTCGAAAAGGAAAAAAAAATTAAAAATGACATATTGTAAGTCTTAGCTTAGAATCATGTCCAGGATCATTACATTTTGAATTTAATCATTATACAATAAACATCATAGAATAATTTCATAGTAAACAAACCCTGTAGTATGCACCATGATATTTTGAAATTTAGCGATATCTCTTCTTCCATCAAAATATGACTATAAAATAACACTTTCTAAGAGATCAGATTGATTTTACAACTTCTGTTTCATAGATTCATAGATTCATAGATTTCTAGGTTGGAAAAGACCTTAGAGATCATCGAGTCCAACCATCCCTAATCCCCATTAAACCATATCCTCAAGTAGATCATCCACCCTATTCTTAAACACATCCAGGGATGGGGACTCAACCACCTCCCTGGGCAGCCTATTCCAGTGGCTGACAACCCTTTCAGAGAAGAAATACTTCCTAACATCCAACCTGAATCTCCCCTGACTAAGCTTATGCCCGTTTCCTCTTGTTCTATCACCCATCACTAATGTAAAGAGCCCTTCCCCTACCTCCCCACCATCTTTTCTCAAGTATTTATAGGCCGTAATCAGGTCTCCCGTCAGCCTCCTCTTCTCCAGGCTAAACAGCCCCAACTCCCTCAGCCTTTCTTCATAAGTTTTATTTTCCAGCCCCTTGACCAGTTTAGTCGCCCTTCTTTGGACTCGCTCCAGGAGCTCAATATCTCTCTTAAAGCGAGAGGCCCAAAACTGGACACAATATTCCAGGTGCGGCCTCACCAGTGCCGAGTACAGGGGCAGGACCACTTCCCTGCTCCTGCTGGTCACACTATTCTTGATACACGCCAGTATCCCATTGGCCTTTTTGGCCACCTGGGCACACTGCTGGCTCATATCAAGCCGGTAGTCAACCAACACCCCCAGGTCCTTCTCCGCCAGGCAGCTCTCCAGCCACTCTTCCCCGAGCCTATAGCGATGCTTGGGGTTTTTACACCCCAAGTGAAGGACTCTGCACTTGGCCTTATTAAAGCTCATGCCATTGGCCTCAGCCCAATGATCCAGTCTGTTCAAATCCCTCTGAAGGGCCTCCCTACCCTCGAGCAGATCGACACAGCCTCCCAGCTTGGTGTCGTCCGCAAATTTACTGAGGGTACATTCAATCCCCTCATCGAGGTCATTGATAAAGATGTTAAACAGAACTGGACCCAGCACTGAGCCCTGGGGAACCCCACTGGTGACCAGCCTCTGTGGAGAAATCTTTTGGCTGCTGCAGCATCCTGTGAAGGTTCTTTCCCTATGCAGGTTAACTAAAACACCTGTGGCTCGTTACACTGGGAAAGTTACCTTGAAACAGGTGCTGTAGCATTCAGCCAATCACTCTGGGAGATGGATGGTCAAGTGACCAATAGCCTTGACCCATCTAGCAAACCATGTGACTCCTGACTATTTAAGGCAGGGTGTTTACTTCTAAGGGTGAGGCATTTCCTCTTGAGTCTTAGAGGAGTGTGGGCCTTCCTTAGAGTAAGCCTGAAGCCTTCACATTAGAGCATTGGTCTACTTGGAGCCACCTGAAGCCTTCCAGCTGCGACAGGCCTCCAGCCGGATTTAGCCCCATTTACCACCACTCTTTGGGCCCGGCCATCCAGCCAGTTTTTAACCCAAAGGAGGGTGTGCCTATCCAGGCCAGCAGTTATCAGTTTCTCAACCAGAACACTATGAGAAACTGTATCAAAGGCTTTACTGAGGTCTAGGAAAACTACATCCACAGCCCTTCCCTCGTCAACTAGGCGGGTCACCCTGTCATAGAAGGTGATCAGGTTTGATTGGCAAGACCTGCCTTTCATAAACCCATGTTGACTGGGCCTGATCACCCGGTTAACCTGTATGTGCTCATTAATAGCACTCAAGATAACCTGTTCCATGACTTTGCCCGTCACCGAGGTCAAACTGACAGGCCTGTAGTTCCCCGGATCCTCCTTCCGCCCTTTTTTGTAAATGGGGGTAACATCCGCCAGCCTCCAGTCCAGCGGAACTTCCCCAGTGAGCCAAGACTGCCCAAAGATAATGGACAGGGGTTTGGCAATGACATCCGCCAGCTCTCTCAGGACTCTCGGGTGGATACCACCAGGCCCCATAGACTTGTGGGCATCCAGCCGGAGGAGCAGTTCCTTGACCCGTTCCTCTGGGATCACAGGAGCTTCGATTTGCTCTCTCTCCCTGCTCTCAGACACCGAAGGCCAGCTCACCTGGGAACTACTAACCTTATTATTAAAGACTGAGGCAAAGAAGGCATTAAGGACCTCAGCCTTGTCCTCATCCCTAGTGACTAACGCACCCCCTGAGTCCAGTAGGGGCTGGAGGTGATCTTTAGCCCTCCTTTTGTTATTAATGTATTTATAGAAAGACTTTTTGTTGTCCCTTACGGAGCAGGCTAGTCTAAGTTCCAATTGGGCTTTTGCCCCCCTGATTATCTCCCTACATGTCCTAACTTCCTCCCTGTATTGATTCCTGGATGCCTGCCCATTCTTCCAAGACTTATAGACATCCCTTTTTCTTTTGAGATGTTCCCAAATCTCCTTTGTCATCCAAGCTGGTTTTCTACCCCGGCGGCTCGACTTCCGGCACACAGGGACAGCTTGCTCCTGTGCCTCCAGAATTTCCTTTTTGAATAGTAACCAACCCTCCTGCGCCCCCTTACCCTTGAGAGCTATCTCCCATTGGACTTTGTTAATCAGACTTCTAAACAGCCCAAAGTCAGCTCTCCCAAAGTCCAGCTTGGCCGTTTTAGTGTTCCCCCTTCTAACTTCCCCTAGAATTGAGAATTCTATTATCTCGTGGTCACTATGCCCCAGGCGTCCTCCAACCTTCACATCTCCCACAAGACCTTCTCTGTTCACAAACAGCAGGTCTAGGGGAGCCCCTTCTCTAGTCGGTTCACTGACCAGTTGCGATAGGAAGTTGTCCTCCACACTCTGCAGAAACCGCCTAGACTGTTTCCTGACTGCCATGTTATACTTCCAACAGACATCAGGTAGGTTAAAGTCACCCATAAGGACAAGGGCTAGTGAGTGCGAGACTTCCCCCGGTTGTTTAAAGAATAGCTCATCAGTTTCACTGTCCTGACAGGGTGGCCTGTAGCAGATTCCCACTACAATATCCGCCTTCATAGGCCCCCCTTTGATTTTCACCCACAGACATTCTACTAGGTCATCCCCAACATTTAACTCTAAACAGTTTAGACCATCCCTTACATACAGGACAACCCCACCACCCCTTCTACCTCTCCTATCCCTCCTGAAGAGTTTGTAGCCATCCATGGTAGCACTCCAGTTATATGAGTCATCCCACCATGTTTCAGTGATGGCAACTATATCATAGTTTCCCCGGATAACAAGAGCTTCCAGTTCCTCCTGTTTATTGCCCATACTGCGTGCGTTCGTATAGAAGCACGTAAGTTGGGCTTTCGACCCCACTGCACCCCTAGGAGGGGAAGTTTTATTACCTGAGCTGTTATTTTTGGGATTCTCTTTTACCTCTGGGCAACTTGTGTGTTGCTCCTGACTACACATATCACCCCCTACTATCACTGAGGCAGCAGGCCGAAGGCACCTGCCTACACTCCCTTCATCAGACAGTGGAGGGCCGTCCTCAGTTGTTAATCCTCTAAGTCTGACAATACCCCCCACCCCCTTCACATCTAGTTTAAAGCCCTGTTGATGATCCCAGCTAGTTCTGTAGCGAGCAGCCTTTTCCCCCGTGGAGACAAACCCGCCCCATCCCTAGATAGAAGATCTGGCATTAAGGTCAGCCCGTGGTTAAAGAAGCCTAGGTTGTTTTCCTCACACCACTTTTATAGCCAATTATTTAAGTCCTCGATCTTTGTTTTCCATCCCGTGTCATGTCCCAGAGTTGGTGTGATAGAAGAGAATATTACTTGGGCCCCCGATCCCTTCAACATTCTTCCCAAAACCCTGAGATCTTAATAGTCCGGATGTTTCTTTTGAAAGAAGACTTCTTTTCTTTCTTTGTTGACCTGCCTGAAAATGAGACACTCGTAGCTTCCAAGGGTATTTAAGGATGTGTATTTCCTTACATACTGCAGGAGCCAAAGTATTGATTGCTATCTCCAACTCTGAGTTACAATAACAACAAATTTGAATTTTCTTTTCTCCTTCCCTTCTCTCGGAAATTCAGATAGTTTAGAGCTGTCTTTATGTTTCTCTACCTAGTAACGCTTTCTGTGATTTAACTCCCATATACATACACATGGTATGTCATGTAGTCATTGGGGGTTGTCATGGAGAAGAATAATATGCAGTTACTTTCCTAAACACCTTACTTACTATGCTAATAAAGCTTGTGAAAACAGAGTAATATATAAAATAACCTTAGTTAGTAAAAAACTGTGGAAACATGAGGAGAAAAAAACATTTGCATAGGCGTATCAATTGAAATTGAAATTTAAAAATAAAAATATTTTCTATTTAAGAGCAGAGTCCTTTGTCTAAGTCCTGCAGTAAATGACCAGAGAGAAATGAGTCCAGAATTAGTACTGGCTTCTTTTGAACCATAATGCAATCATGTTGAGATTTGTTTTCACTTTTGTATATCTTGCTGACTGAGATTTTTGATGAGGGAGGCTAAGGTCAAAGAAGAGCAACATAATGATTGGAAGAATTGAGTAATGGGGAAACATTAGAATATTCAAATTCTATAGCTTGGCAATGAGAAACCTACTGAGATTTATGAGAAGAGTCTAAAGGCCTTTGAATAAATATACCCAACAGTAGCAGGAAAATTAATTAGCTCTTGCAGATGTGGTATAGCTATGCTTAATAGGATGACCTTAATCAAAGTGAAAATTTAGGCAGAATACCAGCAAGAGGTCCTGTGGGGCTAGCCATTAGGTTGGGAAATAGCAGAGGAAAAAGTTAATAACCCAGCTGATCACCAGAAAACATATGGTACTGCAAAGTAATCTTATTCAACACTGTCTTTTTCTAAGTGTCTGTTCTCTGATAAACAACCACTGAAGAGAGGACACAAAGGATGGGATTCTTCTCATGTGACATTGGGCTATCTAAATGTTAGGAGTCTAGTTCAAACTAGTCACCCTTTTCCACTCTGCTGTTGATGGAAAGAGGCACTTACAGAAGATAAATCATCCACGCCTAAAATCTGAATTACTCTCTCTCCATTTGGGATAAAAGGGGAGCCGAGATGACTAGCTTTGCCTTTGAGATAACTACGTTTAGGTGATATGAACCCTGTTTTGAAAAGTGGTCACATCAGAAATTATCAGTTGACCAGGGTCATAATGTTTCAGAAGTGAGTTAGGATGCCTTAAAGTAAAACTCTAATGTGAAAGAAAATAAAAGGGTAACTTAAGAAGGTTTATTAGATTCTAAATACCGGTGATAGTGGAGGAAAAATATAGAAGCCTTCTTGAATTATTTTATTTTTATTTCCCAGAAAGCCTGACTACGGCTATCAACTTGTGCACACGTGATTATCTGCTCCACAGGACCCAACATCAAGTCTTTCCTAGTTACTCCCTTAAGGTTTATTTCAAAGTTGTATATAGATTCATCTTCACTGAAATGGATATGGAAAGGAAACAGATAGCTGACATCAGCAAATCTTTGCCAGGCACTTACATGAGAAATCCTGCAGTGAATGTTTTGGGGATAATCCACCCCTTTGGAAATACATTTGATATATCGAATCTTACCTTCAGTCAAACCAAGCTTGATTTTTTTTCTTTTCAAACTTTCCTTTAAGGTATTACTATAATAATAATAATAGTTATAATATTATTATATTATATTATTATATACTTTATAGCTCTGCATTTCTGTGTATTCATGTAAACATCAAGCCCTCTTCTTTCTATTAGATACTAAAAAAACCCACATAATATATACCTTTCTGTGGAAACCAGGCTGCATCCAGTCTAAGCATTGCTGGATCTTTCACTACACCATAAGAATTCCTTTCCCTTGGTAGTTTGTATGGTAGCCAGGCTTATCCTCCCCTGCACTTCCTTTTTTAATGTGTTTTTTTTTTTTTTTTTTAATTTAAATATCTGATCTAAAACTCCAGAAGGTACAAATTCTTACTGAATTAAACTGCTTATGCTTTACATCTATATCGTCAGTGTTTCTCTGCTAGCTACTCTTCAGGAAATGGAAGACTTTTACATGGCTTTTTCATGCTTTATTTGATGGGATTCCTGAGTGGTGCTGCAGTAAACTGCCAGGTAGGTGTTCAATATTTTTTTTCTCTGACTGCAACTCCCTTACAACACTCCTGTAAGGCAGATACTCAGAGAATCCACGTATCCCAGCTGTGACTAGCTCAGAACTCTTTTGCAACAAATCCCTTTACTTCTAAGGTGTATCACCTTGCCTTTATCAGCACTAAACTTCTTATACCTATTACAGTCAGCCTCTTGGTTTGTCCAAAAGGACAATAGTTTGCTTGAGTTCTCCTAGTACATATCAATGACATGCCTAAAAACAAACTAGTTTTTAAGAAGAGACACTGAATGTTTCTCCAGATGCAAATTGCAGATCTAAGTGATGTTAATGACAAAAATAATGTCAAAAAGATTGTGAATGATTTACTGAATCAAAGTCTCCAAGGAAACCTAAAGATTCAAACAACTGCAAGATAGAAGGAGCCTCTCTATTAATCTTAGGAGTTTTTTTGCCCTTTTACTCTTTCAACTGAGCACACACACATGCTAACAAAACAAAAAGTAAACACATAAAGTAGTTAAAAAATAAAGAAGCAGAAAACATATAACACGTGACATGCTTTGTAAATGATCTGAAACATCTTCAGGTTTTAACTGGGAAGAGAATATTTGAAAAACCTCTCATTTCCTTCCATTCTTACTTGTAAAATTTCTGCTCATCATAAGTAGAATTATTTCATAGATTTCATAGATTTCTAGGTTGGAAAAGACCTTAGAGATCATCGAGTCCAACCATCCCTAATCCCCATTAAACCATATCCTCAAGTAGATCATCCACCCTATTCTTAAACACATCCAGGGATGGGGACTCAACCACCTCCCTGGGCAGCCTATTCCAGTGGCTGACAACCCTTTCAGAGAAGAAATACTTCCTAACATCCAACCTGAATCTCCCCTGACTAAGCTTATGCCCATTTCCTCTTGTTCTATCACCCATCACTAATGTAAAGAGCCCTTCCCCTACCTCCCCACCATCTTTTCTCAAGTATTTATAGGCCGTAATCAGGTCTCCCCTCAGCCTCCTCTTCTCCAGGCTAAACAGCCCCAACTCCCTCAGCCGCTCCTCATAAGTTTTATTTTCCAGCCCCTTGACCAGTTTAGTCGCCCTTCTTTGGACTCGCTCCAGGAGCTCAATACCTCTCTTAAAGCGAGGGGCCCAAAACTGGACACAATATTCCAGGTGCGGCCTCACCAGTGCCGAGTACAGGGGCAGGATCACTTCCCTGCTCCTGCTGGTCACACTATTCTTGATACATGCCAGTATCCCATTGGCCTTTTTGGCCACCTGGGCACACTGCTGGCTCATATCAAGCCGGTAGTCAACCAACACCCCCAGGTCCTTCTCCGCCAGGCAGCTCTCCAGCCACTCCTCCCCGAGCCTATAGCGATGCTTGGGGTTTTTATACCCCAAGTGAAGGACTCTGCACTTGGCCTTATTAAAGCTCATGCCATTGGCCTCAGCCCAATGATCCAGTCTGTTCAAATCCCTCTGAAGGGCCTCCCTACCCTCGAGCAGATCGACACAGCCTCCCAGCTTGGTGTCGTCTGCAAATTTACTGAGGGTACATTCAATCCCCTCATCGAGGTCATTGATAAAGATGTTAAACAGAACTGGACCCAGCACTGAGCCCTGGGGAACCCCACTGGTGACCGGCCTCCAGCCGGATTTAGCCCTATTTACCACCACTCTTTGGGCCTGGCCATCCAGCCAGTTTTTAACCCAAAGGAGGGTGTACCTATCCAGGCCAGCAGTTACCAGTTTCTCCACCAGAACACTATGAGAAACTGTATCAAAGGCTTTACTGAGGTCTAGGAAAACTACATCCACAGCCCTTCCCTCGTCAACTAGGCGGGTCACCCTGTCATAGAAGGTGATCAGGTTTGATTGGCAAGACCTGCCTTTCATAAACCCATGTTGACTGGGCCTGATCACTAATTGGTGATTGAAAGCTTTCAATCTAATTGGTCTCAGCTGATTCACTAGTATTAGCTACAATTGACGAATAAATAGATGCTTCTGTAGCTTCAATCTGATGTAAAGGCATTTATTCAAGCCCCTAAATATTTGAATGCAAAGATTCTTGCATCATATAATGAACTATTCCTTTTTAGGAATAATAAAAGATATTGCTTTATCATACGATAAATTCTTAGTGTAAACACTTGATGCAGCTTTGAGAAAATTACTTTTACACGGTTCTCTCCACTAGAGGTCTCTAGAAAAATACAAGAAACAATTCAGAATAGCTTGGACTTCTTGACACTGTTTACATTTCATGGAAGATGAAAATCAGCACTTGTTCTATACTTGTTCCAGGTATTTCTTTGGATATGCTTCTGCTGTGGGTAATAAAAAGTCATATTACTACAATAATATTTCCCATCCATGAGGTGTTTTAATGTATTTTATCATTAGATTTGCAACATTTATAATTAGAATTTTAACATCACTTACCTTAGGAAGTACAATATTGCACAAAATATTTAACTAAAGAAAGAAAAATTCTAAGGTGGCTACTTGATGGCATAGCCATCTTGCTAAATAAAGAACAAATTAAAATAAATAAACTGTTAATGATCATAAGTGAATAAAGTGTTGGTTAACCAGAACAGTATTTTAGCTGGAAAATTAGAAAATTAATCTAGTGTGCTGTTCAGCAAGCTATTACATCTCAGGCACAAAAAAAACCCACAACACCTGTCTTCATTATTTGCTTTTGTATTTGAGCTGACATAATCATAAATGAGGAGGAGGATTCATGAAGTTGGAGTGTTTTTTCTTCTGATGCTTTGTATTCGTGGTTATGTTTTGTTTTTTTTTACTGGAAGTTTTTAAATTATGAGTTTGTGCAACTTCCATTGGGTTGGTGATATTCAAAATTGTCATTTCTAAATATGAGCTTTATCCATTTTAAGATCTGTGTGCATTTTTACACCACTCACCATAGAAACTCATTCAGTGGTTTAGAGATTTTTCAGAAAGTCAAGTTTACAGTCATTATTTTTTCCCTTGTGCTTTTTTATTTCAATGAACTTTATGTCTACATTGACTCATTTTTTACTAGCATTTGCCTCATTATATAGAATGATGTCATCAATGTTGCTATAAGGTTTATCATTGATTATTTTTCAATTTGGTTAAATAATATTACTTCATATTTGCATATTTCTTCATCACTATATTCTGTGTTTCTGTTATATGTTTGATGTATAATAATCCTTGAGACCTTTTCTTCTATACCTCTGAAGTGGAAAGGGGAGTTTTATAACATTAATATATGTAAGTGGGAAGATGAAGGGTCTTAGAATCACTGTTTGTTCCCATTATGTCCAGCACCTATCAGAATCAAAGACAAGTGGAAAAAGAGGAGAGTAAGCTATTATTAATAAGAACTACCAGTTTAAGAATTATAGCCTACTCAGGCACTCATATTAGCAAATTGTTCTCTGCAGTTTAAGATGGGGTCACTAATCAAAAAGCTAGAAAAATCTGGAAATAAAAATACTTGCCCTATTCACATTTCTCCTTTAACTGTGGTGGATAGCTCTGTAAACAACAGGAACTCAGTGCATGAAGAAACATTAGTTTCTTCTCATGTTTTGATGCTGCATGGTAAGTGTGGAAGAGAAGAACATGAGCTATGCTGAGTGGAGAGACTCAGGGGGAAGATGCTCCTGAGAAGATGGGTTACTGGGACAGTTCAGAGACTTTCTGAAGTTTGTGAAGTTACTTTAACAGAGTAAGTATCTTCTAAATTTTCATCTGTAGAATAAGAACTGCAGAGTAATCAGCTGAGACCAATTAGATTGAAAGCTCATAGCTAGACATCTAAGAGATGGTATTTCTCACTTTATTTCCTGCTGCGAAGACCAGAAAGAAATAAAAAGCTCCGAGAGAAATAGGAGTGCAGCAGTGACATTCTCATAAATCTTGTAGTATTATGTCACAGAGTTGACTCATCACCTCCATCAGCTGATCTGACAGTGATGGTTTCAGGTGTGGAGTTTTACTGAGTTCACACACGGTGAGTCTAGAGATGCTGATACTTCCATAAGCTATTTTGAGTCGTTTGCAGGTGGGATGAGTACAGGCTGCAGCAAAAAAAAAATCATCCTACCATTTAATCGAATGCCCCTGCTCTTAACCTTAGAGACTACGAGGTGCTATATTTAAGTAAGACATGACCTTAATCATAAAATATCTATATACCTATGCCTAGTTATATAACCTTTACCAACAATGATATATAGGAAATAGTCATAGTCTCTGCCCGCTGCTCTTTGCCTCATTTGTTTCTGTTCTACGAGAGATTGATTTCACGTGTGTCAATCCAATACTGCATCCTTTTCCCATTATTCACCTAACTACTCTAATTTGGAGGAAGAAACTACAGCAAAGTACTCAGTGATTTTACTCTGAATAAAAGCATTGTGTAACAGCAGCAGTTATTATTAGAATTAAAATTCATATTCAAGCTAATACTGCATTTGATTGTGTAACTGCTTCATAATCAGAATGTGTGTTAATGCAACTTTTTTTCTCAAGACAAAAATGCTTTTCCAGGTTATTGACAATAGTATTGTTAGGAAATTTCATCAACTTCACTAGTTAGACAGCTCATAGCTGATAACTGTGAGGACATGGAAAACAAAGGAAAGCAGTGCAGTTCTTATGGGAACAGACATCTTCCTCTGGGTTTGAATAAAACCACACGCAACGATCACGACCTCTGGATGCTTCGGTGCTATAAATATCAAACCATAAGTCAAAGTCTAAACTTCTCAAACTTTCTCTGCTGTTGTGTCAGCAGAATAAAATGCTAAGCCTTTTGTAATAGGGAGGAAATTAGTCAATCAGAGATTTAAAAAAAAGTGGTTTATATAGTTAATGTATAGTACTGATTTAGGTTACTGAAGCTGGCAGTGAAAGCTGCTGTTCTAAGGAGGGTGGTACGAAGTTTCAGGTTGATCGTGTGGTTCCCTCCCACCACCTTCCAGCATGTATATAAATTGTCAGCTCTCCAGACCCTTTGCCAGTTCTCTCTTCTAGACTTGCCAGAAGCAACAGAGGACTAAAGATGAAGATCTTTTTCTTTTTCATCTTTTCCACTTTTTTGTTGTCTGCTTTCGAACAAGCATCTGCTTCTGCTCACTATGACAAGATTTTAACTCATAGTCGAATAAGGGCACGCGACCAAGGGTAAGTAACTGGGTTTTACTTCTATTTTAAAGAAGTGCTTGTTAATCTTTATTCTTCCCTTTCTTGTCTCATTGTATTAAATGTGATTTTTCACTATGAGTTCTTACTATCATTCAAGTAGATCTTTCTTTCTCAATTAATTTTACAAGAATTGTTCCTAAGTAAAAAGCTTTCTGGGGAGTTTTAAAAGGAGACAGAAGACTGTTAAACTTCATAAAATGTGGAAAAAATTAAAATCATCACTTTTCAATGAATAAAACATATGCATTTCAGAATCACCGAAGTTAATTACAGTTCACAATTAATGTAATGGGACATCAGATATGTTTAATATACATTTTCAAATGTTTTAATAATGTTGACACTTATTACACAGAATTTGCTCTCTTTATTCCACCCTAATGAAAATCATTAACTCTATTTAAATGCTTTCTAGCATAGGAATATATACTGCAAGCCCTTTGTAAAACTTCTGTTCCCACTGGAGCAATGTGGCAAGCTGCTCGGCAGGTTACCCAAAAGACAATGCTTACAAGCCAGGCTGCTCGGAGGCATGGAAATAATTTGAACAGCTAGTGTCAGGGAGACACATGTGTCTAAACATATTTTCCTTCAGTCTTCTTAAGGAAAAAACGTTCTGTGAATAAGAATTGTTTACCATCTTGCTGTCCTTTGTTGAATTCTCGATGCCTGTTACGCACACACACACACACACTCCCTGAGCTTCTTAAATAAATAAAAAAAAGTTCACTGGTTTCCCACTGCTGTAAAATATATGTCCTAACTTTTGAACTGATGAATTTTTTAGTTGTAGAAGTATAAAAACTAGTGACAAAATGCTTTTGCTCCATGGAATTTGCCCTTAAGAAATTCCTCTTCTGTACATTACCATGCTAAGGAAAAAGTATTCCTCATTTGAAACCTGTGGCTCCTTTTATTTACATGCCAATTTACCCTTTGGTCCCCAGTAATTCCCAGAATGTTTACTTAGGTGCCTGTGGTACTCCTAACAGTTGGTAATCAAAATAGCTGATTGATTTACAGAAGACAGGGTTTCCTTCTACATAAGGGACAAGGCACTTTTCTTCCCCATATCCCTGTGACCTTCAGCTGCACAGATGTGTACAAGACAAAAACTTTAATGAAAACACCCTGATGGTATGCATAGCTCGGTCCCTGGTGGCTGGTAATTAATTTGCTTCGCAGGGGGAAGGGAGAAGTGTAAGGTATAGTGAGACTTGACTAGGCACAGCTGGCGATCGCTGCTCATTGGAGACAGAGGGTCAAACCAGAATGGAGGGGAATCTTCTGTCCCTGCTAGGACGGTGGGCTTTCCAAGGAGCCCAGATGGGCAGTCCCAGGAGCTTGCACTGTGGTTGCTTAAAAACACACCTGTCCTGGGAACTGAAGCCAGATGTTCATTTCTTATTCTTGCTCAAGAGAAACTGTATTTGCAGCTGTTTTATACAAAACTTTTCCAAAGATATATGGAAACTTCTTTTTAAAATCCTTCTCACTCACCCATAGACCAAATGTCTGTGCCCTTCAGCAAGTTATGGGAACAAAAAAGAAATACTTCAGCACCTGCAGAAACTGGTACCAGGGAGCCATCTGTGGAAAGAAAGCGTAAGTATCCTGTTTCAAAACTATTCCCCATTCATTAAGATATAATGTACAATTAGAAAATGCTCCTTTTCTCAGAGGCAAACTAACTTTATTTCAAATGCAGACACAGGAAGAATTTACAGGGTTACAGGTTCTCTTTAGCTGCTTCTAAAACCACCTGGATGACTGATCCAATAGTTGCTGCCAAAAATAAACACAAAAGGAGTGGAAAGTCTGAAAATGACAGCACAGTATGTAGTCTGTTTTAAGTTCAAGAGGCTTGAAAGTGTTAGTTTCAGCACTTCTTCTCTGAGTTAAGTATTCATAAGTCTATTGTAAATACAAAGAGATATGCGGTTAAGTGACCTGCCCAAAACACAGAGGGACCTAATAGGCCAGTTCTGAAAAGAACTCAGCACCACCCAGTAGAGCTGCGTGCTCAGATCACATCTCTCCACAAAGGGAAAAAAAAACAAAACAAAAAGAAGAAACAAAGTATAGTTGTGGATATAGAGGGAGGTAGATTCAGATTGGATATTAGGAAAAAATTTTTTACTATGAGAGTTGTAGAACACTGGAACAGGTTGCCCAGAGAGGTGGTGGATGCTCCATCCCTGGAGACGTTCAAGGCCAGGTTGGACGAGGCCCTGAGCAACCTGATCTAGTTGGAGATATCCCTGTTCCTTGCAGGGGGGTTGGACTAGATGACCTTTGAAGGTCCCTTCCAGCCTTAACCATTCTATGATTCTATATAGATTGCATTCTTTTGGAGGCTATGTGTATATTTCAGTTGTCACCTCTTCTCAGAAGGCAAGTCATTGCCATCTCTGCGACAAGAAGTCAGTAGTGTCAGAATTGCTCCTGCTTTGTCAGCCGTAGAGTAGCTTCAGAGTGTGAACACATACAAAACTTTCAGTCCTGAACTTGGTCTGCCCCATTTGTCTCACTTAGAATTGGGTAATTTAACAGAGACTGATGTTATTTAGCCAATACAATAAATTAATGTTTTTCTAGTGTACTACATTTTCTTTTGTTATTATGCAATTACTTAGATAAATTTCTGAGAAGTTGTCACAAGCAATCTTTATTTTTAGTTTCCCATTACTCTCTTACAGGGTCCAATAGATCCGGTGTGACATTTGCAGAAAGGCTTGGGTGAATAGGGAGGAGTCTCTTAGTGAAAGCTCATAAAACTCTTCCAAATACCTAAGTAACATTTAAGTATACAATTTGAATAGTCACTGAGAGGTCGTGTGCCCTAAGACATAAAGATGTTAAGTTATATTGATACAAGGTGTGAATTATATGTATGAGGAACTCAACTCCATTTAAAGTAAGATTTGCATTTAAAAGTTTCCTAGTGAGCATCAACTACTGTTTTAGATCTTAATGTAATGTGGAATAGAGATTTTTTTTGTTTCTGTGCCAAAGGCTTCCTCAACAGATGTTAATATGGAAGAAAACACTATTCACAGTGTTAGCCACATAGGCCAGTCAAAGACGACTCCCTTGGTAAACAAGCTCTTAAAGTCTCTTGAAAATGTTTATCTGATCAACAACAATTCACTGAATAAGATACAAAGGACAGCTTCAACAAGAAGTGACTGAGAATTTTCAGTTAGAGTAATTTTTTTTTCCCTTGAGTATCAAATCATGAGTAAATAGGATCCACGTTTTCCAGTCCATTCTTCAAGTTCAGAAAAGTGTTTCTAAATATAGAAACAATATATATTTAAACAATTACACATAGCTCACATTGATTCCAAGTGAGTTTTACAAACAGAATACTTTTAAGTTAAAGCTGCAACTATAACACTTCACAAAATTGTATGAAATTCCTTGAACAGTTCTTTTCAGAAAGTCAAAGAATTCTATGCTCACAAAGAATTAGATGCAGACACAATCTGGGCTTGTGCTGGTGAATTGAGGAGGGGAACAAAAAATGATACGGAGTGTGCATATGGCTGAAGTCTCTCAGGCTTTCTCCAGTGCATTTACACATACGATGTTTTCATAATGAAAAAGTATCCTTTTCCTATTTATTATTTTTCATTTTTCTTCAAAGCCAGATTACATTTTGTTTCATTTTTTGGCTGGTCCAGCTGTCCTGTCTGACAAACAATTATATTCACAGTTCTTCTTGAGCATAATCTCTACACTTACTAATGTAAAATAGACTAGAATAGACTACTTCAGTTGTAAGGGACCTACAAGGATCACCTAGTCCATCTGCCTGACCAATCCAGGGCTGACCAAAAGTTAAAGCATGTTGTTAAGGGCATTGTCCAAATGCAGCTTAAACACTGACAGGCTTGGGGCATCGACCACCTCTCTGGGAAGCCTGTTCCAGTGTTTGACCACCCTCTCCTAAATGTAAAACTGATTAAGACTCCCATATGATTATTTATGTGAGAAAAATACCTTCAGTAACGGTTTTTGCACTGTTAAAATCAAACATGTAAATCAGACAGTAGTCAGGCAAGAACCTGAAAAGGGCTTGGATTGTGGCTTGTAGGCTTGGATTGTGGTTTGTACTCCTTGTGTTGGCTGCCAGAGGCATTGCATTTTTTGAGATTCCGGAAAGATGCTACATGTCATAACACAGTGTTGGAAAGGATCCTTAGGAAAACAACTGAGGGAAGATGCAACAGGAGGAACTTTTCCTCCATTTTCTTTATGAGAAAATGTTTTCAGTGCTCTGCCAGCACACCATAAATTAATGGAGCTGAGTTATATTTCTGGTACAGTGAGGCACTGATCCCAACACACAGTCTTGCCTTTTGAGCACTGCCATGGCTTTGAAGTCTCAATTCTAAAGTCAGTCTAGACATGAGGAATGATATCATGGCCCCACGAGAGCTGAGGAAAAGACATGATTTTCACGGGCCAAGCTGTCACCCTAAGCTTTCTGCTATTGTAAACTTTATTGGTTACTGACTACTTATTTCCATAAGGAGATGCAAGAAACTAACAGCAGTAAGTTAATGTGGGCGTAGTGCAAATCATAATGAACATCCTACTCAGACAAGCAATTTGATTATTCTAAATCCACAGAAGTTTCTTTGGAACGTAATTGACTGTCTGGAATCCTAACCAGTCTCTCTCCCATTTTGATGTTGGCTTTGTTTTTATAAGCAAATCCAGAGAGGTTAGAACCCATTTTTCATACAAATTGCAGATTTGTATGCATTTGATGATGGTAATAACGATCAATTTCCAGCCAAACTAGATTATGTGTGGTCATTTGCCCCACCTCTATCTTCAATTTTTTCAGGTCCCATAGATTTACATTTTTTATCAGAATCTTTCCTTCTCCTCCAGGTGGCATTATAATACTGACTTCCCTTTTCCTTGACATGATGCAAGTCATCCAAAATACTTCACCTTTTGAGTAAAGTCTGCCATACCACTGACTTCCTTGGCACTATATTTTATTCCACTACAGACACATTGGGAAGAAGGGTATTTCCTGAAAATGACTTAGGCTGAAACTTGGACATTCTCAAAGTCAGTTTTGGAAAACAACCTACTCTTGTGGTTTTGTTCCTAGATAGATGTCATGTCTTTGCATGACAGAAAGTCTGCTCTCAGCACAGATCAGACAAGGAATTCATTACTTTGCTGAGCTCCAGAAGTAAAATGAGTTATGCAATGATAGATACCTTCATGTGCGAGGAAAAATAATTTGAAGTAATAGACAGTTTGGACTCATTGAACTAAAATCAGGTGGTGACTTCGTTCTCTTCACCGACTCAAATTTAGAGAAGTGTAAGCTGTAAAACATTTTGCAGTGCTTGTGTAACTCCCTAAGCAAGAAGCCTGCTACAGCCAACCAGAAGAAGACATTCAGCAGTTCAGACATGAGAATCTACACAAAACTATCACATAACTTCTTCCTCCTCTTTTAACACTCTTACTGTTGTACAGGGACTCACAGAGCAAGGCTAGAGTGGGAAAGCAGTGTATGAGAGTAAGTTAAGTCATAGAACTCCTGGGTTATTTTTGTGGCTGTAATAGAGTATCTGTTATAATTTAGACTTAACTGTTAATGAGAGTTTTATACTCTGTGTACTCAAACCAGAAATGCAGACATGACTAAAGAGGTTGCTTTAGTAAGAATGCTAATCCAAAGGACAATGGCTCTTCTCATGTTAGTGTCTCCATGTTAACAAGTCCTCCCTAACTTGTACGTATGATCTATAGAATGTTAATTTAAGAATACTTTTATTGTTTACATTTCCTATTCAGTGCTGTAAATTTCCAACTGGGTTGCAACTTAAAGTTTTGCTAAAATCAAAGTCTATTGGATCAGAAGTCTTTCCACTGTTTCTATGCAGTATTTTATCTCCATGCCAGCAAGGAGTAGAAACAGATGAGTCACAGAGCTGATCTGAATACACTGGAAACTGTCTCTGTTAGCCAAGAATAACAAGGTGTACTGGATTGTCATGGCAAGGTTTTGGTAGTGGGGAGGCTACAGTGGTGACTTCTGTGAGAAGCTGCTAGAAGCTTCCCCTATGTCCAACAGAGCCAATGCCAGGCAACTCCAAGGTGGATCTGCCACTGGCCAAGGTCAAGCCCATCAGCAACAGTGGTAACGCCTCTGGGACAACATATTTAAGAAGGGGAAAAAAAACCTGCACAACAGCAATTGCAGACAGAGAGAGGAGTGAGAATATGTGATAGAAACAACTCTGCTGACTCCAACATCAGTGAAGAAGGAGTGGGAGGAGGTGCCCCAGGTACCAGAGCAGAGATTCCCCTGCAGCTCGTGGTGAAGATCATGGTGAAGCAGGCTATCCCCCTGCACCCCATGGATGTTAACAGTGGAGAAGATATTAACTTGCAGTCTATGGAGGAACCCGTGCTGGAACAGGCGAATGCCAGAAGGAGTCTGTAACCTCATGGGAAGCCTGTGCGGGAGCCGGCTCCTGGCAGGACCCATGGAGACGGGAGACAACACTGGAGCAGGTTTGCTGGCAGGAATCGTGACCCCATGGAGGACCCACACTGGAGCAGTCTGTTCCAGAAGGACTGTACCCTGTGGAAGGGAACCATGCTGCAGAGGTTCCTGAAGAACTGTAGCCCATGGGAAGGACTCACGTTGGAGAAGTTCATGGAGAACTGTCTCCTGTGGGAGGGACCCTACACTGGAACAGAGGAAGAGTGTGAGGAGGCCTCTCCATGAGGAGGAAGGAGGATTAGAGGCAACATGTAATGAATTGACCATAACCCCCATTTCCTGTCTCCCTGTGCTGCTGGAGGGAGATGAGGTAGAGAATTCAGGTGTAAATTGAGCCTGGGAAGAAGGGAGGGGTGGGGGGAAGTTGTTTTAAGATATGGTTTAATTTCTCATTATCCTACTCTGGTTTGATTGGTAACAAATTGAACTAATTTCCCCAAGTTGAGTCTGTTTTGCCCATGGCAGTAATTAGTGAGTGATCTCTTCCTGTCTTTCTCAACTCACAAGTTTTTTGTTATATTTTCTGTACCCACTGTCCTGCTGAGGAGGGGAGTGATAGTGCAGCTTGGTGGGTACTTGGCATCCAGCCAAGGTCAATCCACTGCACAAGGACATAAGGTAGTGTTGCTCTGCCCTTTTTTCCTTTGGATTAAGTCAGAAATACTGTGTGCTAAAAACCCCACAAAACATCCCAAAACAACAACAACAAAAAAACCCCACCAAAACCTCCAAAAACTCAAGACTGCAGCATTGCTTGTTATCTGACTAACTGCTTTCTTCACTTGAGCACCTTCTTATACTGAACTAGTGAACTAGTAGAGAGGCACAGATGAGGATGACTTATGGTGTGAGATGGTACTTCCTCTGTGCACTATGTTGATACATGAGTGGTGCTGAGGAACTGCATCTTTCACTGAGTTTTATCTGGTTCTAACCTTATCATGGGATCCTCCGTACAGACCTTTTTTCTCCCATTCCATCTTTCTCACTACATTTTGAACACGGATGATACATGGACCTTCTAATTGCAGTCAACTGTAAAGGAATGCGAACACTGTAAGTAGAAACTTACAGTAACCCTTGATGACTGGAAAAAGGACTGGGCTGTACATAACAAGTTACATGGTAGAAAGGCACTGATCTTGTAATGTTTGGCTGAAGACATATTTTCTTTCTTAATTTTGTTCTTCAGCCAATTTTCTGCCTTTCATTAATCGTGTCATTGTTGGATATGGTAAGAAGAACTTACCGAGTCTTACGCTATGCTTATAACTCAACTTCCTCTTTCCTTTTTCCAAAAGCTAATTAAGACTGCAATCTTTCATAGCTGCTCAGGGGGTGAGGGGGAGATACTTTTTATTTCATGGAAGGAGAAAATACATTCTCATGACAAAGCAGTTCACACAATTGGGAGAACTTTCTGACCTCTATGCGGCTATATGTTTGCCTTTAATCAGATTTTTATTTTTTAAATTAGCTCCTGGCAGAGATGTAGCAAAGAGGAATAATATAAGATTAATTTCCTTGTTAGTTAGAAAATCTGTAGCCTAAACTGTATGCTATTACATTCGCAAGAAATAGCTGTTCACTGAATTGCTTTACAGAAAGAGATGTACGAAAAAGAACCATACAAATCCTTTCGATACATGGCTTCTCAGTTGAAAAGATGCACATGGAGGAAGGGTGAATATGTCATGTGTGTACGTGTAGATGAGGAAATGGAGACACAATATTTTTATAGCACAGAGAAATTAAAGACTGTGTTTTTTAAAAAAGTTCTTCAATCTTCACCAGCTCTACCAGATTGCTGTCAATTATGAAATTACAATCCTCACTTTTAAAATAATACTTCGTAATGCTATTGTTCTTCCAATCTACTTTCATTTTTTAATCTCTTTAAGCAGTTTGGATATTGAAGGTCTTAAGTCCAACTGTTCATTTGAATAAGCTGTTCATTTTAACATGTTTGTGGTTAATGTTTTGTCAGCTTTAGTTTATGAAAAATGAGAGAAGTGTACTCAGCTGCCACCAAAGAGTCTACAAATTAAAGCTGGAATGTAGTGGTAAAGACTCAGCAAAAACCTTTAAGGAATTACTGTTCAGAACTCTAGCTTAGCCAACATCAGCCACACCTATAAAAATAAATCTATTATGTAAAACCATGATGGCAAGTTTTCCTTGTCATTCACAGTGTACCATAATTTGAAAATTAATATCTGAAGTTTAATGTATTAAAGTTTGTGTTTTAGACTTTAGTAAGATTATATCATTTGTTGGCATTCCCTCTCCTGCAAAGCCCAAATCAGCTCTGTGGTAACTTTAGTGAATTTGCACTTTCGTGTAAGAGAATTTGTCGGTAAGATCTATGGTAGACCTTTTAGTTCTGTCATATTAATCAAGAAGAGATTATAACTTATAAGACCATTAATGCTAAATTTAGTGTTAGAGTGTACAATTTTTGGTTAGCCCTAGTTTGCTGTTATGTATAGCTTATATGTATTCGAGAATGGGAATATTTTGTTGACATCATTATATAACAGTTCCTGGTCCCCAGTATTGCTAAATTCTATGTCTGCTGTGATGACAAACTCTTTTAACTCTGATCTTGATTTGTTGCAGTCTAGTTTTCATCCTCACTACAGTTACCAGTGAACTTTCCCTTGTGTCCATCCACCCAGTCTTTAGTGACTTCCTTCTCTATGACCTGCTTTATGTCTGTTCTTAATTAGTTCTTTCCCTCATTCCTGAGCTTTTTCAAAGTCGTCTTTGATAAAATGGGGCTCTGCTATCCGTCTTTCTATCACCATACAATCCACAAGACCTTCTCCTAAATACCTGTTTATTTCCTATCCAGTATGTAGGTGATCTCATGTAGTTTTGTCATTTTAATTTTTTTTCAGTTCATTTATTTTTTTCTTTTTCCTTTACAACCCTACTGCTACCATTCTCTCAATGTCCTCACTTTCTTTTTTTTGTTTCTTCAATCCCATCTAATCTTTTCAAAATAGACCTGTTAAATTAATTTTCTTCATCTATTGTTCCAGCCACATTATATTTTGTCTACATGAGTTCCACATCCTTTCTCATATTCCTTCCAAGCACTTAAACTTAATGATGGCAGTCATTCTGTAAATTCAAAAGGTTTGCATTTAATAAACTACAACCAATTTATAGTCTATACAGAAAAGGTTGAATGATAAAAAAAGGAAAAAGACCTGAGGAGTGTGTACTTAAAAATGAAAAAATAATATTAAAAAAAAATAAAAATTAGACTCAGCTAAAATTAGTATACACTTATTGTATGTTATTTAATTGGAGATTTTTTTATGTCCCATAGAACTGTCTTATATGAGTGCTGTCCTGGCTATATGAAGATGGATGGTATGAGAGGATGTCCTGCAGGTACAAGCTTATTTTAATATGGATGAGTCAGTATTCGAGAAGCATTACAACACAAGAGACTTTCAAAGTTGGCCATCTTGAAAAATGATTACTTCTTTTTAAGAATTACTGCCTATTAATGTACAGCTTTGTTTGCATACAGTCAACAAAGTCAAAAATCAGCTGACACTGAATGTGATCATGCAGTTTAGGTTGAATTTCCCAGCTCCTTCAAGTTGCTGGGTTGGAGAGGAACAATAGTGCCTTCAATTCCCAAAGCTACCAAAGAATTTTTATTCCTATTCCCATGTCAGCCCAGAATAACCTAAAGCATACCAGTGAGATCATAAACCCAAGACATGAGGTGTGGCATATCTAAATTCTGTTTATTCCTTTTCTTGAGAAGACTTGAATCTTATTCAGTAAAAGAGTGTTATAGGCTTTAAATAAACTACAAAGGAGTGAAAATGAAAACAGGAATTTTTGATTTCTCCTATTTGTGTTATTCTATTTGTATAAATACAATGAATTGTAGCAGGGAAGAGTAATTTCCGAAGGAATATATTTCATAGCTTTAGAGCCCTTTATCTGAAGTAATCTTTATATTCAATGATAGAGTTAGGCATATCTAAGACAGAGATCAGTTTGTTTAGATGAATTAATCTCACTTTAGATGTTTACATTAGGATGAGGTCAGTTACACTCTGAAATTGCCTGTTCTTCTTGGTGATTATACAAAGGGTCAAGAACAACTCGCTTACATGCAGATGCCTTACTTCTAGATGCCTAGAATTAGGAGATGTAAATCCTGTTCTCGTGTAGTGATGCTTTGACTGAGAGATTATGGCCATTCTTACTCTCTGGATGAATCTATACATGCACAAACCACGCACTGGAAGACAAGCAAGAGGCCTCGCAAGAAAAATTCTGATCCACCGTACCCAAAAAGAAACCCACTCCATTAAAATTTTTGTGATTATAGCTGGAATTTACTCATGTCCTCTCTCAGAGATTACCAAAGGATAGATTTTCATTTGAGGTTGGGTTTTGCACAAAACTAGTCTTCTAAAGAAAACATCACAATATGCAGTTTTGTTTGATCTGATTTTTCAGCTCATTAAGCAAACAAAAAATAACAAGCCAATGTGTTTGGATGTTTTTTGAGTATGCTTACAGTGGAATTTTAATCCAAGCACATTTTTTTAATATTGATTTAAACAGTTTCAGAAAGGCAATATTATTGTCCAGCCAAAAGAAACAAAGTAGATTTCATTTAAAGAATCTGGATGACTGAAGAGTTTACAGTATTCTTATCTCACATTTGTTTTAGTTGCTCCTATTGATCATGTATATGGCACACTTGGTATTGTGGGAGCTACCTCCACGCAGCAGTATTCCGACATGTCAAAGCTGAGAGAAGAGATTGAGGGACGAGGATCATTCACTTTTTTTGCACCAAGCAACGAAGCCTGGGAACAATTAAATTCAGTGAGTGTGTATGTGCACGTGTGCATGTGGTAAAGTGTGTTTCTCTTTCAGCTAATGTTTTAGCTGCAACAGCTAGTCTATGATAAGGTAGACTAGAAACAATATTGATATTTTAGATATAAAAGGACATTGCACAAGTTATAATAAAAGAATTGCATGCTTAACATGCATTGTTGAAGTTAGTCTGAATTTATTTTCAGGAGTACTAAGCAACTGTAATTGTTTCTTATTTAAGCTCTTGCATGACAATTATTAATATGGTTAGTGTTATTAGCATAGTTTTGGGGAAACTGACAGGAATTCCAGCAATTGCATGATGTAGAATATAATCATACTTTGTCAGTGGTTCAGATGTCCTTCTTTTAGTAATGCTTTTAGTTAAATAAATAGTGAATTAAAGCTCCTCCAATTACTTGTCTGTTTGATGAGACCTCTTGTCTTTCATTTGTGAGCAACTCAGACTAAAGCATCACTTAAGTAGAGCCAGGCTGATATGTATAAAAATCATGTCTCCTAACAGGAAATATACATTGTTGAATATATTTAAAGCAGATGTTAAGGTAAAGCAACATGTACATCTTTCCAACTGAAAGAATGTTTTGAACTTGAATTGAATTGCTTTCTTCTATAGGAAATTCATAGGAATTTGGTGGACAATGTAAATATCGAACTATATAACGCTCTCCACCACCATATGGTAAACAAACGGATGTTGACAAAAGATCTTAAGAATGGCATGACTCTAGTGTCTATGTATAATGACCAGAAATTGCTTATTAACCATTATCCTAATGGGGTAAGTATATTCTTATTTTTTCTCTAATAGAATTATTCAGTTATAGCCATGATTCTTTCTTCTATTTTCTTCTATAGTGAGAAAAATAGGTTATAGAAAGTTTAACATCTAGAAAGTCAGTTGCCATTAACAGAAATAAATATTCTCTTGAAATTGTTTGCTGTGTAGCCTAATTACTAAGAAAGTATTAACAAATGTATGCTCTTTGCTGTTTAGAAATCAAAGTTCGAATGAGAATGAACTTTCTTCCTAAAAGACAAAGCCTTTCACGGCTAAAATATATGATCTTAAAAAAACTGAGAGCAAAATCTACTATTAAGGTGTTTATGAAGTAATAGTAAATCAGATCTCTTTTCTTTTAGTAGGAGTGCACAGTAGAAGCATTTAAGATTGTAGAGAACACACATCCACTATTTGGCTGGGAAAAAAAATAATTTTTATAAAAGCTAGAAATCTCCCAGTCAAGTCACTCATCTTTGTTCCCTTAAACATGTGGAAATGTTTGTGTTGAACTACAGTTTATAGCAGTAAAAACCAATACAATCACTATATTGACCAAATATGGATAACAAATCTGAATAATTGCAAAAACAAATAAATCTATCTTTTCAGAAGTTTAGTCAGCCTTTCAGATCTTACAAGATTTTGCTTAAATTTAAAAAAAAAAAAGAAAAAACAACAGTGAATACATAATGTACAGTACATACATTGCCAATCTGTAAGAATCAAATTCCAAGTGAGTGATCAAATTAATGCTTAAGCTTCTACTACTTGATTCTTCAAATACAGGTTGTTACTGTTAACTGTGCCAGGATCATCCATGGCAATCAGATTGCTACCAATGGTGTTGTTCATGTTGTTGATCGTGTCCTGACCGCCGTTGGAAATACCATTCAAGATTTCATTGAAGTCGAGGATGATGTTTCATCTCTTAGAGTAAGTAGACAAAACCCAAAAATGCTTCTCTGGTCTTTTAGGTTTTTCTTCTTTCTTTTCTTTTTGTGCATGATACTTGGAAGTAAGAGGGGTTCATTCAGTAAGAGATAGGAATAAACTAAATTAAGAACTCCAGCTAATATTGTTATAATCTATAAATCTAGCTATATAAAAAGGCAAAGTATATTTTACATAAGTCTGCCTCTGCTCTTGTGTGGATCTAATAGGACTACACCAATAGGACAGAATATGTCTCTGTACATAAAAAAAGTGTGTCTTATCTTCAAGCACTAGGAAAAGCCAACCTTTTCTAGTCTCCAGTTGAAAAAGAAGCCCCTTGTATTGTATTTTTTCCTGTGCATTCTTTCTTGTATCTCTTCTATTTGGGTTTAACTTTTATAAAGTCTAAGCAGAAATTTTCACCTAATTCTAGCTAAGATCTCCCCTATTCCTTTTATATTAAATTACAAACCTCCCTAACTCTGCTTGAAAAAAACTTAACCAGTTTCTAGGATATATGCTGGCATCATGCTTTTTCTTCTTTCAGTTGCATCACATTGCACACTGCCTTTCTGACTTTTCAAAGGGTGAAGTCCCTTCTTATAACACACTCCTAATTCCTGTGGGCATGCCTCTGCACTTCATACTGCTTTAGTGACTTTGGCTGCAAAACCAAGTGCACTACTGAAATCATCAAACAAAATCTGCCCTGATACTCTAATATGGCATTCTTTTAAGATGGTTATTCCCATCTTCCAGTTTGCCAGTGTCATATGCACTTATCTTTCTGCCCTAGGTTGAGCTAATAGTACTCATAGTACTCAATAGTACATTTAACTGAGCAAATTCTTTACTCAGGTCCAGATGTGTTCAGTTTTACATGTGTTCTTTATTCTTAATTTATATTGACATAACTTGCCATATTACCCTTTTAATCCATCATATATTCTCAAAATATCTTTGTTTACTTTTCCTGCATTATTCTTTTTCTTCAGTCTTTGATTCTAATTAGGACAAGTTGCAGCCACCAAAGAAATAAATGCTTTATAGTATTCTCTTCTAGGATTAATCTAGTAATTGTGAGGTTGTAGAGATGAGATTTATAAGTAAGTTAAAAAGATTTATTTAAGTAATAAAAGAGAAATTATATTTTTTAGAAGTATTGAATTGGGTTTTATTTAGTTCAGACTGCTTACTTCATCATTACTAGAAAGTTGAGAATTTTTCATCAATTTTGTTTAACTTTACTTTTTCCTTGTCCAGAGCTGATTAACATTTTAGGGATTAAAAACGTGGAGATAAATTTTTCCTGGTCTCACAGCCTGAGATAGGGTAGGATAGAATAGAATAGAACTATTTCAGCTGGAAGAGACCTACAACAATCTAGTCCAACTGCCTGATCAATTCAGGGCTGACCAAAAGTCAATACATGTTAAGGACAATATCCAAATGTCCCTTAAACACTGACAGGCTTGGGGCATCAAACATCTCTCTAGGAAGCCTGTTCCAGTGTTTGACCACTCTCTTGCTAAAGAAATGTTTCTTTATATCAAGCCTTAACCTCCTCTGATGCAGCTTTGAGCCATTCTCACGTGTCCTATCACGGGATACCAGGGAGACCAGAATCTTCCTCTCCACTTTCCCTCCTCAGGAAGCTGTAAAGAGAAATGAGGTTGCCCCTCAGCCTCCTATTGTAATTCAAAACCTCCTCCTTGTATTTAATCAAATTAGTCATACACCTTTTTATTATTTTAGGGGCAAATTTTTAGCTTTGATAAAATATTGCTTTGATCTAATTTGTCAAAACCTTTGTTAACCTTTTTAAAAAAAAAAATCAGGCAATAATAATAAAAATTTCGGCCCTGTTGTCCCCTCTATCAGAATTTATTGATTACTGTGTGACAAATTAAGGAGGTATCTCAGTATATCAAGCCACATTTTCCCCACAAAATTAATTTTCTATTCCTTTTTTGACATTTTATTTTTTAATACATCTTTTTATAACACTGATCTCAGTCTAGCATTAAGGTACTTGTGGCCACTAGGTGGCTAATGTATGTGATTAATATTTTAAACAATTAGCATTAATAACTTTATTTATTTTACAGGCTGCTGCCATCACATCAGATGTCTTGGATATTCTTGGAAGGCCTGGTCATTACACACTCTTTGCTCCTACTAACGAAGCTTTTGAGAGACTTCCAAGGGGAGTCTTAGAAAGGATCATGGGTGACAAGGTGGCTTCTGAAGGTATGTAACATTTTTTACAAATGAGAAATACAGGTGAGTAGATCAGGATGTAGAAGCTATCTGGTGTGGTGGAGTGTGTCCCAGCCCATGGCAGGGGGGTTGGAACTAGATGATCTTTGAGGTCCTTTCCAACCCTAAACATTCCATGATTCTATGATTCTATTATCCTAGTAGCTCCAAAATTAAGCACCTGTACCTTCATACATATAGGAAGGGTTAATTCTTTTGTCTGATTTTTCCAGTTGCCTAAGGATTCAAATTGACTGAAAACTTGCTTTCCAAAACATTTCAAAGGAAACTGCAAATACAAGCTCATTGATATTTCTGATAGTTCAGCTGCATAGTTCTAATAGAGACTCCTGCCTCTAGAAATGCAGGGCTATATGAATGTGGGATTCTCTCATAGCTTTCTCATGAACAGCTTTTTAATACAAAAAAAGACATGTACTTGTAAAAGGCAAGTTCTGCCCTGCTATTTGAACTGAATTTATACTATATATTCTGACAAACTATAACAGTCAGAACACTTCTTCTGAGAACTACAATAAAACTAAATAATAACTGAATCAGTCTGTTATGTGAACGGTAATGTAATGAACCACTGTGAAATGGAAGGCTACATTTTTGTCAATGAGTGAATCTGAGATGGTTTCATTTCAACAAAAATGCAGACACTACCGTTCCCTGTGGTCCATCTTGCTGCTCATCAGTAAATATTTCTAACCCGGAGCCTCCCTCCAAGTTACTTCTACTGAAAATCATATCCTTTAGACTTCAATACTTTGGATCCTGTTTTTTCTAGTGAAACAGGATACTCATTGACCTCCATGAAGTAATGGCTGCACTAGAACTGCAGTACTGAGCCTTTTGTTGAGGAGCTAATAAGGACGTGTCAGGGAAATTGCAAGATAATCTGAAGAACGAAAACAAAAAAAAGGAAGTCTCGTTGGAATCATTACAGTTGAAATTTCACAAAACATCTGTCCCTCTTATCAAGGAAAGGGCAGCTACTCTGCCATGCAGGACTGAAAGGTCCTCTTTTTCTTTAAATTGTACAAAGAGACCAAGTGATTCCAAACACACATACAAGTAAGATGGCTGGAAACAGCAGAACTAGAAGTCTGAGACTGCAGTTTGTGACAATTTATGATGTATGTTTAAACATACACCATATGCCTTAGATAAAGCCTTAGATGCCTTAGATAAAGCCCTAGAGGAGGAGAGGTGCATGGATGCTTTTCTTGGTTTACGCCATTTACTGCTACTTAATATGGGCTGGAATGTTCCAAGATATCTCTCCCGGTCCAAAACTGAAAAGTGATTTTTTTCTTTTCACCACAGGGCTGAAACCAATGGTCTATTTCCCATCTATTTATTGAAAGGAAAAGTAAAAGTAGAGCTGCTCCTGATTCTTTCATAAAGACTTGTTTCTTTGTTACTATTTATTTTGCCTTCATATAAATTCTTCAGGGAGAACAAATGAAAAGTGAGCCTTCAGAGTGTCAGTTTTAAGGATGGAACTAGCCACTTAGTTCTGTGGTCAAATGTGTTTAATCCTGGAGTTCATCTTCATTGGAACCTAGTAGTTTTTGAGAACTACCATCACATGTATGCTAATGTCTGCCCCTGAAATGACCACATACTGGGAGCTTCCTGGATTGCAGTATTTAGCTGAAGCTCCTTTCTTCATTCATGAGCTACACTGCACTTAAACAAGTTCTCCATCATTTCATTAAAGCCTGATTAAGTCACTGTGTAGTACCTCAATGGAGAATGGTAAAAAGAGGGATCTAGACTAATCTGAATACGATACAATGACTAAAAATGGAATCCTGACATAAACAGCATTCTTGTTGTGGCTTTTTAATTTTTATTTTTGTTCATTTTGGTCTCAGGAATTTTTTGCTAATTCTCTTGGTGCCCACAGAGGCTAGCACACTGAATCTCACATAATAAGACATAAGAAAACATAAATCTGGGGCTGATTGCATAACATATAGAGTTTTGTAGTCAGAGGTCCATTTGGAGCATATCATCTGCAGTCACTGAGTTATATACTCTGTTACATATAGATTGTAACATAACCAGTATAGTTTTCATAAGATAAGGTATACCAAAGATTTTTGACCACGGATGTTGTTTAGAGGCCTATAGTATCAATTCTCATATAAATTTCAATAAAGAATCTATGAGTGCAGATAAGCAAATATGCTAGACAATGCATACATTAAAAATAGTGTAGATATAATAATTTATCCCACACCTATATGTGAATTATATATATGAATATATGTGTCCAAACACCTGTAAATGAACTTCCTGCTCTTTTATCCACAGCTCTCGTGAAGTTCCACATTTTAAACACTCTCCAGTGCTCTGAAGCCATCACAGGTGGAGCTGTCTATGAAACCTTGGAAGGAAACACAGTTGAAGTTGGTTGCGATGGTGAAAGTCTGACTGTGAATGGAGTGAAAATGGTGAAACGCAAAGATATTGTGACAAGCAATGGTGTTATCCACCTCATTGATGAAGTGCTAATTCCTGATTCTGGTCAGTGATGTGTATGAAAACTTCTTACACTGAAGATGTTTTCTACAATCTTACCTAGATTTCCTCAGATATATTGTGACGGATAAGCATGGAGAATCCAAATCAAGAAAATGAATAACTTGTGTGTTAAAATACCTTTTCTTATCCTTTTATTTGCAGCCAAGCAAGTCATTGAGCTTGGGGGTGCCCAGCAGACTACTTTTACAGACCTGGTGGCACAGCTAGGACTGGCATCTTCTCTAAGACCAGAAGGCCAATACACTCTCCTGGCACCTCTGAATGGCGCTTTCTCAGGTTAGTAGCCTTAAAAGATTATGCTCTGAATTTCAAAATAAACAAGAATATATGCTACCCTGACAATTTTCCAAATAAGTCCCAGTAATTGTTCTAAGTCCCAAGGAAAGAGAGCCACAGACAAATGTAGAAACTTCGTCCTTTCAAAGTATACACCATGCAGAAAGACAAAACAAACCTACCCACCAGGCTGCACAGGTTGTTTTTAGTGGTATCATTTGTTAATGGAAATATTATCACTAAAATAAGATACAAAATACGTACAGACAGATAGTGGGAAAGGAAAGACATTAATGAGTTGCCAGTTCCTTTAACCTTTGCATTACTTGCATTAGATTCACTATTTATTTATTCTCAAAAACTTTATGCAAGAAGGTTGGTATTTTCCAGTACATTAAAGCAGAGAGAAACTGATACAAATATACCATAAAACAGGTCTTTGCATATTTGTAGAAGTGAACACAAGGGTATCTCGCCCTTCCCCCAAGAACTTGAGTGTTAACTCACCACCACAGAAGCAAATTTGGAAAGATTTTAAGGGGTGCATGCAGAAAGGAAAAGTTGAAATAAGTTCAGCAGTAATTCAGAAGACGGAGCAGGCCCAAATATAAATCATCTACCACACTGTTTATAGCAATTAATCAGGGCTGTGCCAAAAGCTCATGTATAAATTTAAGGAATGGCAATTTGCAGAAACTATTTAAAAATTTATTTTCTGTGCACAGAGATCTATCCAAGCCTTAACTCAAGCATTTCAAAGAAAGAGTCAGTGTTTCCACGGTCTTTTAATATAGCATCCACAGTTAACCTTATTTGAATGAAAAGTCATGATACAAATCCCTATATATTAATGTCTAAATGGCTTTGTAGATGACACCTTAAGGATGGATCAACGCCTTCTTAAAACGATCCTGCAGAATCACATTATAAAAGTGAAAATTGGACTTAATGAACTGTACAATGGACAAGAGCTGGAGACAATTGGAGGAAAACTGCTTAGAGTCTTTGTGTACCGCACAGTAAGTGAATGGGGCTTTCTAACAACATGTATCCCAACTATGAAAATGAAGAGTCATGAAAAAACAAAAGACAAAGCTGAATGAAACCTCCAACATTTACCATTATGACTATCTGGCACAAATCTTCATGCTCTTAAGCTCAAAAAAGATTAAAATCTGATCTTTATCAATGGGAACTTTCTTCAAATGGAAGACTTTGGGAAAATGAAACAGAATTCCAGATTTGGCACTTCATCAATAGCAAAATTCTAAAGCTAATTTTTACAACTAATTAAGAACATTCTCAAGTGGAACCAAAAAATCAAGTTTGGAAATATTTTACAGCATATTAACTTCAGCTTTTGTTACTTTTTCTTTCTCAGGTAATACCAAATTTATTGGCAAGAACACACAATTTGACTGTAATTAATATGTATTTATATTGTTTTTAAATTTAGGAACCTGTTGGGAAGTATGAATACATCTCATTTTAAGTCTACTTGTGTATTGTTGTGTGAACAGTTATTCTTATTTCTCTTTTAATCAGGCTGTATGTATTGAAAATTCATGCATGGTCAGAGGAAGTAAAGAAGGAAGGAATGGTTTTATTCATATCTTCAGACAAATCATCAATCCAGCAGAAAAGACATTGCATGAAATGCTGAGAAATGATAAGCGTTTTAGGTGAGTAGTAGTTTCGGCAGCACTATTTCCCTATGGAGGACAACTGTATATACAGCACAGCTGGTCTGAAAAATAGTTGTGAACTGTGGATTGTTGGATTTTGGGGGACAGGGAGGGCAGGGAAGGGGTTATTATGTCATCAAAAAAACCCAAAAAACTAATGGAGCAAGGTAGGGAAGAAAAGAGAAAAAATGTTCTCTTCCAACTGGATGCTGAAAGAACTCCCAGACTTTATGATAGAATGGTTGTTTTCAGCACATAGGAGTCAGTAAGGCACCAGAATGAGAGGACTATGATTCTATGATTCTAAGACTAAGAAAACAAAAGGGATTTGATGATACATCCAGAGCTATAAATTCAGTGAAGTCTGGAGGTTTAATTAATAAGTAGTACAATTCCATTTGAGTGCAGCATGATTGCATACCCTTCCAGTACATACTTCTGTCCCCAGCCTGCAAGTATCTCTATATTTAGAGAGAGCAACTGGCCTTGGCATCTTCTCTTCACCTCTTTGATCTGTAGCAGTTTTATTCCATGAACTCTGCTCTGATCCAGGTGGACGATATTTTTTATTTTCTCAAATCCTTTTTCCTCAATCTGCTCCTCTTAAGACTGTCTTTTTCTTTGCACTTTCCTCTAACACTGTCTTTATTTCCTGGAAACAGTGAGAGTGTTTGAAGATTGATGCACTATCAGAAAATATGAGAGAACTAAGTGTTTGGACACAAGTATAGTTACTACATTTGAACAGAATACATTTGTGTTTTGTCTGTTGTACACAGTGTTTTCCTCAGCCTGGTGAAAGCAGCAGATTTAGATGATGTTCTGTCACGGCCTGGAGAATGGACTCTGTTTGTTCCAACTAACGATGCCTTTAAAGGTTTGACTGATGACGATAAGGCTGTATTGATAAGTAAGTAACATTAGAAAACTAGAAATATAAGCAAAGGTGAAATTGATAAGAAAGTTGGCTAGTGTACTTCTTACACAAAAGATGTCTGATGAAACCATTCAAATTTTGCATGAAGCAGATCCTAGGACTTCCTTAAATTATTTTTCTTAGGGGATAGAGAAAATATCATTTTGGAAAAAAGCATCCAACCAGAATTTAAATTTAAATCTCATTCCTTGATATATTGTTCCAAGATGTAATTATCTTTCAAGATAAAATCTGCATTCATTTAATTAGCTTCAATTTTCCATCATTCAACGTTGCTATAGATTTATTAAACTGAAAAGTCTCTTATATCATGTTTCTTTTCTAGTTGTGACAATTGTATTAAAAGATATGCAGCACTGACTGTCCTATCTTTCTGTTCCTTTCTTTTCTCTGCCTCCACCCAGTAATCTCTGATATCACTGTGCTCTAAAAGATAGATACTGAATATGTATTGCTAAATCAATTTATGTCATTCCTTTCCATCTTACACTTTTAAGCTCTGGAATGATACAGATTTTTCACAGAATTTAAGTGTAGTTTCCTTGATGCCGTGCTTTGTTTCCATAAGAGAAGAAATGCACAGTGAATACTTCAAACTCTCCTGCAGAATTTCCCACTAAAGGAGTGGACTGTGGCTACAACACTATAAATATATTTAGTTTATTTGAGAGTAATGTGAATCTGGCCTGTGCACAAGTGCAGGAAGAGTGGTTGCCTCGAATCTCACATCCAGAAGATCAGTCACATTTTCCATTCCTGCACTTTTTAATTCAAAGTTCGAAGACATGAAGCCAAATCCCATGAGTCCTTAAAGACTTCAAAGAGTCCAGCTCAGAGCGTTGATAGGCAGCAACTGCAGTTCTATACAGGCTTTAACTCCCTAATAAGGCACTATCAATTTGAATTATCTCTTCAGCCATTTAAATTTATGATAGTGGTCTAAATTACCTTTAGTGTGATGTGTCTCTAGTGACTAAACAGTAAATTGACAGGTAGCCTAAATGGCTAACATTAGATACCTATGAAATGAAATGAAGCTTGTCTCAAGGCTGTGAACAGCAGTAACTGGATAAATGCCATTGTTCTGTTTTTATTGGACTACGTAGTTATTTCATTAACTAAGATTGAGTTTATCTAATCTATTATTTTTGTCTCTAATTCACAACTTGAAGTTTTACCTAAGGCCTATGCCATTTTGGATAATTTCTATCATTAAGAATACAATTATATTTGTCATTCTGCTTTTCAAGGGGCTTTATGTACTATGTTTTTTACCATTGTGACTCAATTTCTACTTACTTTCCTTGGCAGATGAAATTTTCGTTTACTTTAATTAGTTTTTTTTCAGCAGAAAGTCCAATTTTTGGACTTTCAGATTACTTTCTGGAATTCTGTCTTGCCTTTCTTTAAAGACATTATGTTGTTTTCTCCATAGAAATTGAACCTTAAAATATGTACTTTTTTTCAAGGAATATAGAGAAATACTTTGTTCATCTGTAAGAAATACACGAAACAATGATTATTTTAATCAGTAACCATTGTGGCATAGAACAAAGATAATCTGATAGTTTGTGAAAACAGCTTTTGAATGGCCATGTTTAGGCTTTGTATGTAACGAAACTATCCATGCATAGTCCAGTCACAAAATCTTGGTGCTAACTTTAGTAGGAAGAAAAAAAGCATTTAATTGCACTTCAGTAGTAAAGTGAATTGCAATAATATCAGTCATCAAGGCAAAAAGCAGAAAAAGGAAAATGTTCGTTGAAAGAGACACCAGGAAAAAATCATAGGCACTATTTCTGTTGAAGCTTCAGCAAGGCTGAAACTCCTAATGATAATCAATATCAGTGTGTAATGCTAAAAGAAATTTGTAATAGAATGGTCAATATTCCATGTGATGGCAAGCAGATGTGATTTAAAACTGTTCTGCTTGGTGCCATGTCTCCTTGGCAGGTTGGAGATATTCCTACAGCCCATTCCATGACCCCGAACCTCCATGGACCTAGAACACCAGAGACCCCTGTCAGGACACTAACTTCGGTTCCAGAAACTATTTCCTTTTCCAGTCTTGAAAATACTAGCTTTTTTTTAGTCTTCTTTTCAAATAAGAATGTCAAACCTTGAAATACAGAAATCACCCCTAGAATAGGATTTTTTCCCGCTTTCCCAGCTTCTCCAAGCTGCATCTGTTCTCTGTAAGAACAGACAAAACCAGCACACCAAATGACTCCTCCTTTTCTGCCTAAAGGAAATAATAACTTTCTCCTGCATCAGATTGGAACAGATGTGTGTATATAAAAAATTGTGTATTCCCAGTCATCTCAGAAAGGCATTAACACAAGAGAACAATCGTATTAATTGTTAGCTATGGTTCCCTTTAATGGCAACAGTGTTAAAGCTGGAGTTTGGTAGTTTGGTGAAATTTGATATAGCTGACTGCTTAGTGGTCCTGAAATTACTGTGTTAGCAAATGATTTGTGGAACATATTTAGGAAAAGGGCGAAAAATTATGGTAAGAGGAGCAAGCAAATAAACAAAATACAGAAAAATAGGAAAATACTGACCACTTTTCTGTTCATTTGTATAGGAGTTGTCTTAACATCTTTATTATTGTTTTCTGAGTCCTTTTTTGTCATATGGTTGTTTTTTTCTCTTTATCATCATTTTAATAAATTCAAATTATATGTGTTCATGGTAGTTTCATTTCTACCATGCTTATTTTGGATTCAAGCCTGTGTGAATCCTTAGAATTTTCAGAAAATACTATCCTTTTCAATTCGATTTTTATTCCTACTTTTCTTATTCTTCTTTAATAGGAGATAAAAATGCTCTCAGGAACATTCTCCTTTACCACTTGACACAAGGAGTTTTCGTTGGAAGTGGCTTTGAGCCTGGCGTGACAAACATTCTTAAAACTATCCAAGGAGGAAAACTCTACTTGAAAACAGTTAAGTGTCAAAAAAGACGTCTCCCTGATACAGCCTTGTAACAGGGATTTGACATTCCATGTCTATCCACGTTACAGAATGTGACGCATTTCTCTGAACATTGTATGAGGGATTTGGGTTTGTTTTTTAATATCCCTGATAACTTGTGTTCTCTTTTTGTCCTTTACCAGGTGAATGATACTCTTCTGGTTAATGAACTGAAATCAAGAGAATCTGATCTCATGGCAACGAATGGTGTCATTCATGTTATTGATAAACTCCTATATCCAGCCGGTGAGTGCTAGTTCACGGATGTTATACACACTCTTCTGAATCTGTTTACATGTAACATAGGTGAGATAAATTAAAAATGTTAACTCCTTTAAACAGACAATTCTTATGTGGAATAAGAAACAGAAAATTTATCTCACTACTCATTTTATGGAAGACCCTTGCTTGAAACCATGACAAGTCTTTGAAACTTTATGAGAGTCAAGTATATGGAAGACAAGATGCCATAGACTACCTTTTCCACTAATATGGAAGAATGTATATGTACAAGTACACTCTTGTGTGAGTGTTCGAGAGTGATTACATTTCCTAAACCACTGTAAATGAAAGTAAAATAAGCAGAGATGTATGTTTCCTCTTACATGCCTGTTTCTTTTGTCAGATCTGCCTGTTGGAAATGATCAGTTGCTCACAATCCTGAAGAAGTTGATTAAGTACATTCAAATTAAGGTACTCTTTAAATAATGATCCCTTTTTCTTTTTGGCAGGATATGTTAAACCATGTAGATTATAATTCATAACTGATTTTCTGGTCCCTCTGTTTCTTCAGCAAGCAACACATTCAATAGCTCCCAGTTACCCAAATATAATAATTAATTATGCACTTATCTCAACAGTTAGAATTTATGTTTTTCAACACCAAATAACTGTAGAATATTTGCATTTGGATAACTGCAATGTGAACTGGCCCAAATCTGCTCTTTGGTTCAGATACACTTTATCACTCCCGCAAAATAAATCTTCTAAATCCTTGAGGCAATCCCTCTTTGAAAGAAGTATTGAGTGTCTAAAATGCTATATCATTAAACCCACAAGCCTCAATACCCTGTGGAGAAAACAGACATCCTTATCTATCTCGTTTATCCTCTTGAGATTACATTCTCCCTCAACAATGAATGAGATGACCTAGGCAAAGAGCAGAGCCTAACTTTTAGATCAATGAAGCCCAGACTCATTAAGAAACCAGAATGCAAGTGTTCTTCTTTTTGAATTTTAAAATTACTTTTCTCTATTTATAGTTTGTTCGTGACAGTACCTTCAAAGAGATTCCACTGACGTTTTACAGTAAGTTCATTTTAAATACTTCCAGATGGGTTGCAATTGCTTTTTAAATGTTGCCAATTCCAATCTTGAATTGTAGATTCTTTTTTCAATCAAAAAGAAAGCAATTTCTGGGAAAGCAAGATGCGCCAATGAAAGGCAGGAAGAGAAAGACTTGAAGAAGAATGTTTCTGGCTGTTGTGCTACTATATGAATTTTTTTCCCTTTCCAGATGTGTGACAGGAAAGTAACCCTGAAGTAAGCGGTTCAAACTCTTTGGGATTGGCAAGATACACAAGGAAAAGATTGTTTTTCAGTTTTTAGCCAAGGTTCAGTGCTTGGTGCATAGCAGAGTTTTACTGCCTCTCTTTCCAAGATGTAGCATTGTACTGTACTGACACTCCAAGACATAGCATTGACCAAACTCTGCACTGAGGTGCTTTCTTGTTCATAAAAGCATTCAGAGGGACAGAGTGTACCTCTTCCACCTGTTTCCCATACATGCAAAGATAAGGCTTGTATGACAGGCAGTTGTTCTGAACATTTTCTCTTTAGGGAGTAAATGTGAAAAAGGAACCTTTTTAGCTCTCTTGCAGCCTTTCTCAGGGTTTGCATTTATTTTCTGCATATGAAGTAGAACCTGTTGAAGCAAACTGTTAGAAGATAAAGATCCTGCTGAAGCTTTAGCTTGTGAGGGAACATGAACTTAGGTAGACGATTAAATATTTGTAGGATTTTACCCACATTTCTCAGCAAAGATGGAGAACATTGCACTAGGGTTTTGAAAACAGAATGGATACACTGAAGTTAAAAGTCTCTTGGAACAAAAAATGGAATAATCTATAATGATGGAAAGTTGAATATGAGTCAACAGTGTGCTATAGCAGCCGAAAGGGTCCACGGTGTCCTGGGGTTCATCAAGCACAGCATAGCTAGCTAGTAGAGGCAGGTGATTGTCCCACTCTACACCTCACTGATGTGGCCTCACTTCGAGTACTGTGTGCAGTTTTGGGCACTTCAATATAAGAAAGACATCAAACTATTACAGAGTGTCTAGAGGAGTGTGACCAAGGTGGTGAAAGGCCACAAGGGCAAGACTTATGACAAGCAGTAAAGTCACTTAGTTTGTTTAGCTTAGAGAAGAGAAGGGTCAGGGGTGACCTCATGGCAGCCTACAACTTCCTCAAGGGGAACAGTGGAATGGTAGGTTCTGATCTTGTCTCTCTAGTGATTGGTGATAGTACACAAGGAAATAGAATGAAGCTGAATCCAGGGAAGTTCAGATTGGACATTGAGAAAAGGTTCTTCACAGAGAGGGTGATTGATCACAGGAACAGGCTCCTCAGGGAAGTGGTAACGGCACCAAACTTATCAGTTTCAGAAGTGTCTGGACGATGCTCTTAATCGTATGGTTCAGTTTTAGGTAGACCTGTGGGGAGCAGGGAATTGGACTTGATGATCCTTATGAGTCCCTTCAAACTCAAGATATTCTATGATTCTATCTTCCATGGCTGGTGAGAATAGCACAAGAAGCAATGCCTGTAAACTGAAGCAAGAGAGGTCAATGTCAGACATCAAGAAAGTTGTGTAGATTTAATTGAATGTGGGAAGCAGAAGACTGGAACCTCTACTGGTTAAGGCTTCTTTACCAGTGAATGGGTATGAGTCGAATAATGATCTATCAATCAGAGATGTTCAAGGAATACTTGAGCTTGTCTTAGGTATAGAGGGATAACTCGATCTCCCAAGGGCATTGCAGTCATTCTCTCTTTGGCGTTCTGTCAAGTGTAAGAACAGTTCTGAATGTAAGAAGGTTTCCTGTGTTTACCAGGTCAGCTCCCTAAGGAAAAGAAAATGGCAAGATTTGAATTTAAGAAACTTCAGGGAATTGTGCAAATCTTTTTGCAGGGAATTGTGTAAGCCATTATTATTATGTATCTTACATTATCATGGGTTTCATGATCAGTGGGTTTCATAAGGCGCAAACAAAGGCAAAGAGCATGCCAGCAGACTGTCTGAAGGTGACTTGCATACACTGCTGTTTAATAAGTAGAGCCAAGATTCATACTCTGGGTACTTTTGAATTACTTTTCCCTCCATTAATATCTGTGGTTTTATCCACGTCTTTATGACCAGACCAAATCTAACTGATCATTACCATAATTAACTGTAAGAATGGAATGTGCTTTATATTCCACTTTCTGTACTTTCAGAAATTAACATAATTGAAAGCAACGTCCAGCCTATCATCACAAAGGAAGGTAAATGAGGCCCTTAGAATATATTTCTGTATATGTTCATACACATATATAGAATATATATTGCATATATTTCTTTAACAGGGTGCATTTTATACATAACAACTCCAGGACATTCAGTACTTTGCTTAAAAGCAAAGATACAAATATTGCAATTAGAACTGGCTGAAATATTTTATATTAAAAGATTTCCCATAGTTGTTCTCCTCAAAGAGTTTTTCTCCCCTTTCTATGGGCATTTTAAAAATATTTTTTAAATGATCTTTTTTTCAAAACGTTTAAGTGCCCCAAGTATTACTATACTTTAAATAAAAATGTTTTCTTTATTTTTAAATTAAAACAGCTATTTTAAAAAATGAAGTAGGTTTGTTTCTTACACTTTGAAGAAAAAAAAAATCACTTCATTTTTATACAGTTTTCAATCAGTTCTAAATACCAATATCTGTCAGATGCCTGGAAAGGACAGTTAGCTAAACTTTCTTTTTTTATTTCTTGAGGTAAAAGCATGACCTAAAGATAATTGGTGGGACTGAAGAGAACAAAAGTGGAGCTAAGACTGTCAAAATCAAGTGTGATTCATAATTTAACTAAAACACCCATTGGTTTCACTAGACCAGGTATACTGCTAATGAGCTTCAGTTTCCCACTGAAATAAAAATACTCAAAGGGAATCTGATTGAATTCAACTGAGGAGAAAGGCAGTTAAAAACGTCTTGCAAAAATTTTATCCAGACTGTTTAATTAATGTTTCTGGGAGGAATTCCTCCCAGCAGGAGTGACATAGGCTTGCTTTTTTACCAGCTTGTCTGTGCTTCATCCCACCTAGGATTCGACATCGTCTGACATACATGCTGATCTTTGTTGTCTAGTTCCATCATTAAATCAGATTCACAGCGCAATATAAATGGATAGATGATTCTATATGTTAATTCATCCAAAATATTTTAGAAATCTTCCTATGAGAAAAGTGAATTACTCTTTGAAAGTACCTGCTCTTCTATGTCAAATCCAGATACAGGGCATATAGTTTAGGTGATATACATGACATTTAGAAGCTGAAAGGCAACTGGAACAGAACTCTGTTTTAAAGAAAAAATTAAATACCTGAGCACTTCTATAGTTAAATGTACAATTAAATGTTATTCACCAGAGAGAGAAAAAATAACTTTATACGTTTGTGAGTATTGAAGGGTTACTCCTTTACGCTGCCAGTACAGTGTTTCTGCTTTGAGACACACTCCAGGGAGTGATCTCCGGCCAACATAGCCTTTCTGTTGATGATTTAGAAATAGTCCCAATAAAGCCAATTCTGGCCCTTCTGAACATGGTAGTAGTAACAGTAGTGAGCAGCAGCTCCCATCAAAACCACATAAGCCCACGATTATCTATAGAAAAAAGCTGGCAAATTTATATGTTAACTGCTGCAACATACGTCAGGAAGTTCTAGCACATGATGATGCAAAAGACATTTCAGTGAAAAAACACAAAACCACCCCCACCCAATTTAGCTTAAGTCTAACTTATACAATCATCTTCTGTTGCAAAAGCAAACAAAAATGTATGCTTGTATCTGTTACTATTGAAGGACACTAGTTAGCCTGGATTGTGCTGTTTTCAACAATTAACACCAGGCACACATATTAAAAAGCTATTGTTAAATCCTGATCGGTAATTGAAAAAAAAAAATCTATGCAGTATCAACTTCTACATAAATCTATACAAAGAAAAATTTTTAAAGGATTTTTAAGGAAAATGAGAGAGATGGACTGTATTAAGTTTCTAACTCTGAACAGGGAATAAGGGAAGTGTGTGTTACAGCAGCTTCTTAAGTAGATGTTGCTGTAACACTTGTTACAGAAGAATTATTTTATTCCTGTTAATTGACTGCATCAATGGTATGTTTCTAATTTATTTAGTATCTGCTGCTCCCCGTGTCAGACACAGATACATGTGGATCAGTGTGGTCTACAGGGATTAAGAGGTTTGTTTTGGTCATTGAAATCAAGATGACTTTTCCCATACAACTCAAAGACTGATAGCCATTGATGTTGTCAAATAACCTTACAGCTGTTCCAGTTCATATCTTAAGTTTATTTATTTATTTATGTTTATTCTTTAAGCTGGTGGACCACTGGCCAAGTCTTTGTAGCTTAAAAAAAAAAAACCAAACCAGCAAGAAAACAAACAAACTTAAAAAAAAAAACACAACAAAATAACAAATAAACCCCCCCCCGAAACAATGTAATAGAGTTCTGATTAAAAGACCTAGTTTCCTCTTGGATATCTGTACAGTTAGTAGGAAATAACATGACAAAGCTATCTCTCTCTGATTAATTTCTCAGCTTTCACACAAGTTTGCATGCTGATCACTAGCAGAGCAATAGCTGTAAGATTCCAGCCATGCTGCAGAGTAGGCTTCTTACCAATATACGGAGAGGAAGACTTCCTTTCAGCTACTGAGGATCTGGTTTTTGCCTGAGACTTGACAACATATGTTAAAAATATCTGATGCACGAAAGTAAAAGAAAAATTGTAAATAAGAAATCTGCGATAAGATCTAAATTTAAGATAGCATAGAAGGAAATGCAAGATTCTATAGCGTTTCTGCAAATGGCTTCTCAGATTTAAAAAATTATCCATTACAGTCATCTGGTTTATTTAGGGTAGGGGGGATAATGCTAGCTTCATCTCAGCCTTGTGGAATGCCACGAATATTTTTGTGACTGTCTTTTTGTAACCTGTTGTTTTTTTCCTATGTCACAGACCCATCTATCACACAGCTCACTAAATTAATTGAAGGGGAACCTGAGTTCAAAATAGTCAGGGAAGGGGAGACAATAACTAAAGTGATTCATGGAGGTTGGTATGCTTTCAGCAGCTCAATTTGTACTAGTAAGAATTTGAAACATTCACTATACCCAGTCAGTTTCTGCTTTATGTAGGTGAGTCATGTGAGATGTTACACAACTGCTCTGTTTTTAACAAGGACTTCTGGAAGTGGTGTAATTTTATTGCATCATTTCATTCTCACTCCTCATGCATTTCAAAAAATTGGGGGTTTTGCCTAGCTATGTTCCATAGCTACAATCAAGACAGTGTTAGAAATGCTCTGCATGCTGGCATAACATCTGTCTCAGTTAAGAATTATTTGCTGATTGTAGTCCTGCAATCAAAAATGCAGCACGATTCTGTGATACAAAAGCAATTTTATCAGACAGAGAGGTAAACTTTGTCTCCTGCTTTGCTAGAGGCATTGAGAAGTTCACATCTAGAGTGCTTTTAAAGAAAAACCAGCTGTGGCCATTCTAAATTTGGAGGAAGCATTTTATTTTTCATAAAATATGTTATGGTATTTCCTTGTGTTCTTCAGTGACTTTCAGTATCTCAAAAACAGCACTTGTAACACTGTTTATCACTTGATTAATGTCTTCAATTTAAAAATCCTTGTAGAACCAATTATTAAAACATATACCAAAATCATTGATGGGCGACCTGTGGAAGTGACAGAGAAAAAAGTAACAGAAGAGAGAATTATTCAAGGTAAATTATGCTGAGCTATTCATACTTGGTGAAGTTCAACATTATATACAAAAGTAACATATCTTAAGTTCTGTCCTAATGCCTAAACTGCATTTTCTGGAGAGATAAATTTTCCCTAATGCTTCCCGCTTCCTCTGTGTGGCTCAAATTCTGGCTGTGTGTGCTGTGCACACATATACAGAAATTAAAACAATATTTTAACAGCATGCAAAACAATGAAAACTTTTCTTTTTTTCTTTTTTTTTTTTTTTTTTTAGTATATTTGCAGTGTCTGCTTTTGCAAGTTTCTTGCTACCATTTCAGGATGAGACTGATTTCATTTCATTTTTTCAGTCTGGCTTGCTTTAGAAAGACTTCTTTAAAATGAAATTTTGGGTTGTATAACTCCAGGTAGGCTTCATTTGACCAAAGGTAGACCTTCAGTGTGTAGATAGGTACTTTTGCATGTCATCCCAGCCTCTCATGACAAACATTTCAGAAAAAGAACTTACCCGTTTCTCTGTGAAGAGAGGCCTAGATTGATCTGATATCCACAAGTTAGACTTTTGTATTTCGCTAATGTAAGATAAAATTAATGTACATTTGTTTCCCTTGACTGTTTCCCACAGTAGCTTTCAAACTCTTTGGCCAATTTCAATTATATTTGACCTACTACAGAGATATCTCTAAGAATCCTAGAAACTTCACAGAAATTGAAAAGTGGAATGAGGTATATTTAAGCAATCACAAATTGTCTGCTAATGCAATTTGATTCCCTTGTTTAAGTAACAGTTTGTATGTTTCCATTAAAATTCTGTCTGCTATAGCGGTCGTAAGGAAGAGAGAGTGTTATAGGAACATACTGACTTAGTAGAAAGTCTTAATATTCAGTTTATTTAGAAAATCTTAAAATTCAATTTAAGAAGTCGTTCAAGCAAGAGAGAAATAAAGAACCAGACTTACGTTATTCTCATACAAATATTTACTACAATGAAAATAACTGAATGAAAAACATTAGTGGTTTCTGACTAAACCTGAGACTGTTTTTCAACACAAGATTTCTGGCGGAGAAAATAAAATACCATTTTCTCATTTCTCAAATTCAAGTTTCACTAATATCCCACATAAAATGGTCAATATAATGTAAGATGCCAGACTTTCAGACCTGGTATTTCCTTCTCTTCCCTTTTTAGCAGAAACTGATAAAGAATCTCAAATGTTAATCTCTCAAATTACTCTCACAGCAGTAATATGAGCAACGATGTCTATTTACAACAGTGGATCCAGATTCTTCTTGTACATAGGAAATATCCGATCTATGACCTAATACAACTAAGTGTTTAAAACCATCTTACTTCCAGAATGTGAGCAGATATTTACTATAAGTATGTTAAATTTGTCTAAATGCTTTTCTGAATTGCTCTAAATACTATTTGTAACCCTCTTTCAGTTTAATTTAGGACACGGTGAAAGATAAAATGATCATAAAAGCAAGTTAAAGCACATTAACCATGGAACCATCCTAAGTTTTAAATTGGAAAAAATAACCTAAAAGGCAATCTTGTTATATTTGATTAAAGTCACTGTCTTGAATATCTTTTTTCCAGGTCCTGAAATAAAATATACTCGAATTACTGCAGGTGGTTCAGACAATGAAGAAAAGTTGAAGAAACTGCTTGAGGAAGGTTAGTATCTTTATATTCCTTCCTTAAAAAAATAAAATAATTAAAAAATATATTAAGTAATTACTGAATGGATAATCTGTGTTTTCAGAAAAGGTGCTCATACTGCAAAATCATACCCAGAGATTAAACCTCAGAAACTGATAAATGTCGAAATCTAATGTTCTGGTTTGAGACTCTGATCTTCACATTTCTGTGAGCTCCAGAGTTGAGGCTGCCTGAGTCTGATATATAGCATGCTATGTTTGTCATGCAATATGGTGTTTTCAGTGTTTATGTGGAATTTAATATTATAAGAGATGAATTTTTTAATTCAGCAAAATGGTATAACAGGATTAATTCAGTAATATACTGTCATAGAATTGTCAAATGTTTTCTGTAAATCAATTTTTTGCCATAACCTGTATCCTATCAGAGGTTACCAAGGTGACCAAATTTATTGAAGGTGATGGTCATTTACTTGAAGATGAAGAAATCAAAAGACTCCTGCAGGGAGGTAATTCAGTGTATTATAACTAACCTTTTTGCAACAGGTTATGATAACCGAAACTCCTCTCAGATTTGTTGATCTCAACATTTTAAAGACTGACCTAGCAAAGGTGTAATATTAATGGGAAAAAAAATAGAATGCCATATATGATATGTCAGATTCCTGTGAAATGGAAATAAGTACTAAAGTTTGATTAATCAATTTTATTTTGATATTGATCATGAAAAAAAATACTTGGTTTTTTTCAGTCTTTAAAAAGTTAACTAATTAAAATTCAGGGGAGCAATGAAGATTTATTCCATTATGTGTGAACTCTCTTTTTTTTCAGCAAATTTAAATCTCTAAAAAAAAAAATAAAGTGGAAAGGCCAAATTTGTCTTACTTATCAGTTCTTCAGAAATGAATATTCATTGCCCTCAAGTTAATAATGAAAGGCATGTTTAGCATCCTTCTTTCAATGCTTACAGGTGATGGACACCAGTGCATTAACTTAAATTCTCTTCAAATATAGCATTCCAAGGAATGGTTTTCTTTCCTTCTTGCTCTCTTAATTCTAACAGTTTGGGCAATAGATAACCAGTAGCTGTAGAAAACTCATAAAAGAACTTGTGCTTACGAAATTAATCTTTATCTATGAATTTGGAATGTTCTCTGCTTAACGTAGATTAGAAAAACTATCTATAATAGCAATGGGGAATAAAAAAAGAGAATTCAAGTGTTGTGTTTTCAGTAAATATTAGTGTAAACCTGAGTCAGAAGCTCAAAAACATGTATCGATATTTCTCTTGGCATAAATTAACCGAATCCACTTCACTTTATGTTCACTTTTTAGTAAGTTAGAAACTTTGAATACCAGTGAAGTAGCTCAGAGCCAGCCATGTGTTCACTGAACTAAATCTCATAGTCCTTCAAAAACACTATTCTGTGGATGCGACTTAAATTTCAGTTAAGTAAAAAATTTAGTGATGGCTGAGTGGCATAGAAAACAGCTTTCCACCAAACAAAACCATGCTAGTTGATAATACAGCTAGTTTTATAAACAAGCCAAGATATGGCTATGAATACTATTGACTAGATTTCTCTTTTCTGTTTTAAACATCCAAATTTTAGTTTTACAGATCTAAGCCAGGATTTCAGTGTTGACTGCTTACAAAGAAAGTAGAAAATGAGAGTAGTTATAGCAAGAAAATACCTCTATTTACTGGACTATGTTCTGTTGGTGTCGATCAAGCAATAAAAAGCAGGAGCAAACTTTATCTGTAGCACTGTTCACAACTGTGGTGATAGATCTGATGCCAGAATCTAACAATTACATAATTAATTTTAGTCATAATCACTTTCAGTTACAGAGGTATACAGTTAAATAGACATAATCTGTAAAGTTACATTTTACAGTGAGCCTCTAGGTGTATGAAAAATATATTTTCTCTGTAGTAAATTTGGAAAAGACAATATTATCTCTTGAATTCTTGTTATTTTTCCTTGCTATTATATGTTACTTTGCATAAGCATCCTGCTTTACAGAATACCAAATAAGCCAATTTATGTCTTGTTTTAATTTGATTTTTCTCTATCTTTTCCATGATTTATGCAGTCAGCTATCCTTGGCTGCCATGATAATACCTTACCATACGTTTAGCCAATAAAAGCAGATATGTATGCTGCTTTATGGCTATTGGTGATAATGGTGATAATGCTTTATGAGCCTCTTGTCTACATTACATTACTTTTGTTTTACTGAAAATTTTCCAAGAGTTTAAATGCAAGTCCAGTCACAAACGGTTATATTTCCACTGTCTAAAGTGAAAGAATGATTTCATATGGGCTGTAATTCTACTCACAATATCCACTGCTGCGTATTATGATTGGCAGTTTTGCTGAAACAAAACTTCAAGCCAAGATTGCAATGAAAGACTTTCAGCCCTAGAGAAGGAATCACCTGTGGCAGGGCCGAGGAAATCAGTAGGACCTTACAGCATGAATAACATGGTGGCTTGCATACACCTACACCCCTAGAATGACATTGTTTCCACTGAAGGCTCCTTGCATATGGAAAAATGCTGTGTCAGATTTAACTCACTTGTTTTTGATGCTTACCATAGCTGGAACTGAGTACACCAAGGTTACTAAAGTAATTGAGGGAGAGCCACAGATTATCGAGAGAGAATTCAAGAAAGTCCATCTGGAAGGTTAGTTTGCCTAAAAATCCAGTATCACTACGACCTGCTTTGTCTGCAGTGATCGTTCCAGGTGGGGTATTGTGGTATCTATTCATAAAAATTACTTAAGTCTGAAGCCAGTATTTTAGCAAGAAGAGTTTTACAATTGTTTTGGAAAATAAATCTTTCACTGACATTGCAGAGAAAAATGTTGAAGCTTATCTTGTGGCTAAAAGTGACTAAAAGATTTGGCAGGCATAGTAGAAAAGAGGAAATGTCTAACCACAAAGCTTAGGTAAAACATTTGAAGGAACACTCACCCTAAGAATTGCCTTTTCTCTAAGCAACACATCCAGAAGAAGACCACGTGAGTTGTTTTTAACTTGAGTTATTTCTTTTCTGTGTTAAAATGATCTGTTAAGGTGAGGGATTCTCAATTTGGTAAAGGTGGGGGGTAAGGTGGAGGGAATATAACCTCTGGGGATGAGTAAATATCTCACAGGGTCTTGGAATTTCTCTGCTCTTATCCTGTTGTTAAATGAGGGAAGCTCTTGGGCTTGAATAAGCTGAATGGTGTTGAGGTCCAAAATGAGTCTCTTAAAGGAGCCACATACAATTCAGCCTGGCTTCATACCAGGAATTTGTTCTTCAAGTTTAACAATCATTTTTTAATGATCTTCTTTCAAATTTAAGAAGTAGCTTGTTTAAGATTTCTTTTGTATTTGCATGTGTATGCATATCCTTTCCAATTCTAATTCTAATAATGCAGAATATGTTACTCTGTCAGTCTTTGAACTAAATAACTAGGAAAAAAAATATGGCTTGTGGAGAAGGAAGTTAAATAGAAATGTTTCTACTTTTTAAATTTTGAAGTTTATGCTAGATATTGAAGGTATACTATAGTGTTTGTATAACTTCATTGTTGAGTAGTACAAGGCATACAGCGAAGTCAACTATTGCCTGAAAATGACAGACAGGTGTGATCTTTGACCAAGGGGTTTGCCTGAAAGCATAATTGTACAGGCAGCATGTAAGTATACTTGGATGGATAAACATACTTGGATGGACCATATTCTATCCTTGGCAGGGCAGCGCAGGGCTTTAAATTTTCTGTCAAGTTGGTGCAGATACCCAGCGTTTAGCCTCAGCTGTAATGGGGTGAAGCCTTTATCTCGGGATTATGCATTTATATGCCCTGCACCTCAGGATGAAAAGACAACTGACTGCTGCAGGTTAAGTGAAGATTCAAGTACTTCATGGTCATAAAGACGGAAAAATACCGCAGTTACATTTCGATGACATTAACAGAAGAATTATTTCTTATGCTTGTGAAATGTTTTTCCTCTCAATGAGGAGATATCTGGTTTTAAAAAAAATCTAAAGGTTTGATGAGAAAGAGGAAAAAGGGTCCATAGTTTCACTGAGTTAGTGTTTTGGAAAATAGATGTATCTGCTGATAAGAGTGGTACCTATTCAATAGCCCTTGCTCCACTCAGCCCCCTAAATCGGAAGTCTCTGAGAAAATTAACTGCACTCTAAATGCGGAATGATACTGTGGGCTCACAACGCAGTTACACATCAAGCCCCAAACATATCTGGAAATGCAGCCAACATCTGGTGATGGTTGAGTTTCAAGCATATCATTTATAAATAATTCCTGAAGCAATGTCTATATAGCAGACCGGGACATCTTCTGCCAAAAGCTGAGACTGAGTCCTGGGCTGTACATTAAACTGAGCTTGTACATAGCTGACAGTGTCAGATAGTGTTTGCTGAGTGAAGAGCATGGGCAAAATGTCCTGGCACCTGCCTACATCATGTAACCATCTGTAGGAGATCAGTGTGAATTATGGGTTACTACATACTGTTAAATTACTTTTGAAAGCTAAGATTTGATGAATGACTGCACGTGACAGAAATGCGTGAATTGTATCACAAGCTTTCATGTTTCAGGTGATCAAGTCAACACGCTAATGAAACAATATCCTTAATTTACTGAAAACCTTAAAGAACAGACTTCGCAAGTCAGCAATGGGTTTCCAACATTTCTAATGAGTTTTAATTCAAAGGCTCTTACAGATAACTTCTGACTCCAACATTTCTGTTTTCTAGAAGCACCTGTACGGAAAGTACAACCAACTAGGAGGACACAAGGTAAAAGCAAAACATGTATTTAAACGTTTTAATGTGTATCTAATATCAGCCTCAGTTACATTAAAAGTCAGGAGGGAAAAAAGTACCCCTAAGAAAACTGGAAAGAGTTGCATTTATGCTTTTAAAAAAAGAAATTTTAACAAAGCTTGATATCGTTAATTACTGAATTTCTAGATTTTTTTTCTTATATATATTTCTATCTGAAAGCAACTTATATTATGTGCTTTGGTCAAACAGTGTTTCAAACTAGAATAAAAATGTCAAAGTGAGATCTGACTTTGGAGTCTTAACACTGTGAGATTCCTCATCATGAGATTTGTTACTCACTGATTCTACAGTATTTTGATCAGTTAAGAAGTTGAGTGGCTTAGCTGAGATTTCCTAGCTTCCAGTGCAACAGTGAAAGATTCAGCAGCAGGCTTCATCTTTCCTCTTTACATGTCTGCTTCACATGGAAATAGAGTATATAGTGTAACTATATTATATATAATTATAGGTAATAATTGTGATTTTTTTTTTCCCATTTTTCCCAGGGGGAACAGCAAGAAGGAGGACAAGACTAGCTAAACACTAAAGGCTTTCCATGATAGAATCCACAGAATTACAAACTAACAGCATGGTCTTTGAAAGGAATAGAAACTGTTCTTAGAAAACGAAAACATGAGAAAATGATGTTGTTTTTATAGCATAATGTAAACTGAACCATGAATCCACAAAAAGATGTGAAGCTGCAGATACTCACTGCTAGCACAGTGCTCACTAGAAGGAGTAGTCCATTGAGGGTGCTATAACTACTCTTGATAGTAAGGACTATGCAGGGTGGGAACCTGGAGCTGCTGAAAGCCATAAACTTCTGTAGAACCAGGATCCCTTCTTATGCTGGCTAGTAAGTGTTTGCAGGATTGGGTTCAAAAAGAGCAGGGAACAATACAGAGTGTATTTTTTTATTGTTATTATTTCCATTAAGTAAGAAATATAAATGAAATTAGATAATTTCTAGAAACAAAAAATCACTTCAGGTGACTTTTAGAGTAATCTAAGGAAATATGAGATGTTAATGTAGCACTTTTGGTTCAGTAGTATTTGTATGCTTTTTATTAAGTCAAACTTCACCCTGTGTTTGATGTCATAATGACTCCAATAACATTATCTTTTCTAAACAAACAAATATGCTTTATATTAAATGTATCTTTTTTTGTTGTTGTTCTGCATTGCATATCCAAATGCCTTCTGGTAACATGGCAAATGGAAGCTCTTGAAAAGAAAAAAAAGCAAACATTATGAACTTCTTGAAATGTATTTGAGATTTTGTTGACTTCTTTATTTATAAGAAAAATCAAGCCCGTTAAAGGAATCTTATACCAACACATATACTGAGATTCTTAAGTGTTTTCCCACTTTTCCCTAATTATGACTTTTGATTATTAAAGTGGATTATAAAAGGGATAAATAAAATGCATGCAAACAATTAACTCAGCATGAAAGAAGGTGGGTCTGAAAGCTTTTATATCAAAACATGCTTTGCTAATGTCTGGTACTAATGTGGAGTTGTCTGTAAATTACATTGATTTTACAACTCTAGTTTTATACTCATAAAAGTTGTTTGCCTTTATTAACAAAAGTTGGAAAACAATTACTCATGGAATAAGAAAAAACATGTTCAAAGTGCCTTAATTCTGCAGACCAAAGTTTCAGATAAGTTATCTAATGTGCTTTTATACTTCTATTTTGAAGCAAATACTCAATAAAGAATTTGGCTGAATTGTGCTTGTTTTCATCTGTAAACAATTTTTGAATAGCAAAACAAATTCTAAATATTTTTAAGTTTTTACTGTAGTTTTTAGTTAAAAAGTATGCTTTCACAGAAGCAAACTGATGTTTCCCTTTGTCGCTTAGCACATGCTAAAGCACTTAAACTGCATCACTCTCCTTAAACACAGTTAAAAACATTCCCTAATTCCATAACCACATACTGTGAGCACTACTGCCTGGATGGTAAAGCTAGCTAAGCGTTGGATTGATATGTTACATAGCCTTACTGGGCTGTCAGACCCTCAATAAGGTGACCTCAGTATCTAATATCATAGCACTTTGATGGAAGGACAGCTTTTAACCCCGATAAGAGCTAGATAGCTTTTAAGTGAGAAGAGTTCTTCCTACTGCCTAGAGCGAGAACTGAAGCTGTTACCATTCCCTGGAGTCTTTGACTATCAATAGATCATTATCTTGAATCTGCTTTCTTCACTGCTGTGCCACCATGAGCTCTCAAGATTTTAAAGGACAGTTAGGACATGTTAGGGGAGGAATGTGTTTGTTCTCTCCTCTCCCAAAAAAAGAGTAGGAGATGGGGAAGAAAGCGGAATGGGTCGAGAGCTGACAGGTAAAGTATGTAGAGGAACTGGGGAGGAAGCAACAGGCAAGAAAATGGATTAAAACCTATCCTGTGGTGGCACATTTTTATCTTTTCTAACGGGAAAAAAAATTGTAACATGCTAATTTTGATGTGTTTTCTGCACTGATAACATTTTAAAGTCTCTGGTAGTCACTGCAATACCTTTCTGTACTTTAACATTCACTTACATAATCCAGGTGAAGTACAATAATATATAAAGGGCACTCCTCCATGAACTCGTTTCCCTGATACATTCTATCTCTCTGAGTCCTTCCTTTACCATAGAAGGTGGCTCTGTACAGTTGCTCTGTACACTGACGTCTTGTCTGATGGAGTGTTTTTTTCTATTTATCTGAACAAGAATCCATTCACAACACTATGTAGAAAGAAAATAAAGATGTTATTTTAATTGCTTTTAATATAGTTAGTAATTTCTGGCTCAGCATGGGTGGTCTTTTACCAAAGGGAAGATCTGGAGAACTTTTGTGAATATGCCCCCACCACTACTCCTGATATAAATTTCACCTCACCATATAGTCATTTAAACTTGTGTAATGTGACTAAACAAGGGATTAACATACTACCAAGTCAGAATGTTTACTAATAACACAGAGTTCACTCTTTGGGGTTTCCTTATAATCTCTTGGGGATTTATAAGCAGGAGTGCCCAGTTGAGTTTGATGATGAAATTCTCAAAGCACTTTATCTGCTTTCTTTGGTATCCTGTATGAAAAACTGATGCCAAAGAATTACTAACTGGCAGTGGTCCCAAATTTGTCAGTTTTGCCAACAGTAGGTGCACATAACTGCATGTTTGCTTTAAAAATAATGAAATTTGAGAATTACATATTTAATTGTTATCTTGTGATTTTCTGAAAATTAGGATTTGTATCTACATGCTTTTCTTTGTGATGTAGGAGGAAGAATATTCATAAATATTCATAATTTGACAAGTATTGAACCATGGATACCATGATGAATATTTTTCATATATTTGATTAGATGAAAAAAAGTGTACATTGCAAGACAGAGACATTACAGGTACATAACAAAACTGCCCAGAAGTTATACAATACTTAACATTTAAATATCACTATATACTTAATTCTTCATCTTAATATAAAATGATCACCTCTATCCTCTCTTCCTGTGTCTCTCATCAACCCTGTGAAGTGAACAGCAAGGATGCCTGAACACTTCTTTGGCATGGATATATTTGGTCACAGAATAATTAAAATCCCACTTCTCCAAAACAAAACTTTGTTTATTCTTTCTCTTAAAGGTGAAAAGTAATAAAAGACATAAAACCATAAAATAAATTGCCCTTAAAAGCAACGCCACAAACGATAATCTGTTTCATATAGATTTCTGTCTTCTGTGTTTAATATCCTTTTGCCAAATTGATTTGAAATTGGCTGAGGTCCAAAATTTAATAGATGACTGATATCCATGTACAAATCTTTCCATACTCATACACAATCTGATCTGTGTATCCTCACTGATTCAGAGCATGACCACAAGGTTGACTAAAAAAAGGCCTAAAAAGGAGAAAAAATTATTCTTAATAGTGTCTAATTCTTTCTCTACGTGATTCAGCAGGAAGTTTCACCCAGCCCTATTTCTTCATCTCTGTTTTGAACAAGAGCTCTGTATTCTATAGCCTGATTTCTGCTTCACATGGATGTTAGACTCAAACTGTCTATACTACCTTTTTCTGTGAGGGTTAACATTTTAAAGCTTAAATAGGGTCCTATTAATCTTGGTACTGTCTGAAGAGAGCTGTCGTGGGTTAGGCTGATCCGGCAACTGAACTCCACGCAGCTCTCCCACTCCAGTAAAGTGGAGAGGAGAAAAATATAACAAAAGAGCTGAGGGTCAAGACAGCAACAGAGGAGCACCCACCAACCACGATCCCGGGCAAAAGAGGCTGTTCTCTTAAAGCAGAACAGTTTATTAACAGCTACCTACAAAGAGAAAAGCAAACAAAAATGGTTACTTGAGAGGATAACAAGAAAACAAGGCCAGATCTTAAAAAAATCAACACCACTCCCCCCCTTTGCCTTTTCTTCCCAGCTCTACCTCCTCCCCTCAGCGGCGCACAGCAGCAGGGACTGGGGGAGTGCAGGTCAGTTCATTCCATGCTGTTACTGCCACTTCTCTTAAAGGAGAAGGAGTCCTTACACCGTTGTCCCTTGCTCCAGTGGATCCCTTACCCACGAGGAAAGTATGAGGTCCTACCCGCAGGAGGCAATCCTTACCCCATCAGACCACTCCAAGTGCAGGCTTTACCACAGTCTCGGATTCTTAGGGAGTTGTAGCCACTCTCTCTGGCGTGGGTCATCATACAGACTTTAAATGCGCTCTGGCATGGGTCATCATATCGACCTTAAATGCATCATCAAACAGACTTAAAATGCGTAAACGTGCCCAGACTTAGATGCGTAAATGCATAAATGTGTAAATGCGCCTTGACCTGTGCCCATGATTCACAACAGTCTCAGGCTCAGGCATCTCCTTTAACGAAACACCACCCCATCGACGGGGGTCATCCCACGGACTCTAGATGTGTACCATGCTCAGGCTCTGGCATCTCTTCTTGACGTGGATCCTCCACGGGCTGCGAGTGGGTCTCTGCCTGCTCCACCGAGGGCTGGTTGCAAAGGGGCCTCTTGCAAGGGGGACTCAGCTGCGGCATACGTTGTCCCATTCCATCTTCACTGACCTGGTGGCCGTGTGGCCATTTGTCTCAGATCTCGTCTTTTCTGGGTGAACTCGGCCCGGTGGGCACCCCGGGAGCAGGGCTCTCCCCGAGTTCCTCAAGCGGATGGCCATCCCCAGCGGATGGCCCCGGCCCGGCACGGGCCACCGCCCAGCTGGGTGCCAGGGAGCGGGGTCTGTGCCCCCCTCCTTTCTCCTCGCTCCTGGGCAAGGGGCACACTTTTCTGGTTCCTTTGTCCCGACATAAATAGGGCAATTCACAGAGGTGCCGATTGGCTCAAGCCCCGAGGGGTATGGGAGTCTGGTCTGATCGGCAGCTTCTGCCACTCGGATCTCCCCCCCACATCAAACCATGACATGAGCAAATATTGCTATTTCTATAAACACTAGGCTTTTGATTATGTCTTCCTTTCTTACCCTTTTGTTGCTTCTTCCAAGATCCTTAGAATTACCTCAGATGGCACCTCAGTGCTCTCAGTATGGACCAGTCATGCAGCATACAACTGTAGGAGCTCTAGTAGTAAAGGTATGTGATATTTGTAAAACACTAAACAGCACAAAACTCTCCATTACTTTAATTCAGCCTCTAACTCGTTGCTGGATAAAAACTGGCTGGATGGCCAGACACAAAGAGTGATGGTGAATGGCGCAGCTTGGAGAGCTTCATAGCGCCTCACTCCAGGGTGCTGCTGAGGGGAGTTCGTCCTGCCGGGACTGCCGAGGATCATCGAGCCTGGCACAGCTGCAGCGGAGAGAGGACTGAGACCTGGGTGAAATGGTGAGAGAAATGGCCACGTAGACACCAAGGACAGCGAAGATGGCATGGGAGGAGGTATGCCGGAGCTGGGATTCCCCTGCAGCCCATGGTGAGACGGCAGCGGCCCCTCTGCTGCCCGTGGAGGTTAATGGTGGAGCAGAGATCCACCCACAGCCCTTGGAGAACCACATGCTGGAGCAGAGATGCCTGTGCCTGAAGGAAGTCATAGAGAATGGTTTCCATGAGCTGATGAAGACTGATGATGAGGCAGAGAGACATCTAAAGCCCATGGAGAACCCCACACTGGAGCAGGTGGCAGCTCCCTAAGAAGCTGTGACTGTGGGGAAGAAGCCCATGCTGGAGCAGTCTGATGGGTAAGGATTGCATCCTGCAGGAAGGACTCATGTTGCAGAAGTCTGAGCACTGTTCCATGAGGAGGGAATCCATTGGAGCAGGGGAAGAGTGTGAAGAGTCCTCCCCTTTTAAGAAAGGGAAGGCAGAATCAACATGTGACGAAGTGACCTGCCATCCCCCCCATTACCTGTAGGAGGTAGAGCTGGGAAGAAGGGAGAGGTGACGGGGAGGTGTTTTTGAGATATGGTTTTGTTTCTTGTTATCCTCTCTGAATAAACCCTTAACACATTAAACTGATTTGTCCCCAAACCGACTCCATTTTACCTGGGGCCACGGTTGGTGGGTGATCCCTCCCTGTTCTTATCCCAACCCTCAGCCCTCCTGTTACATTTTTCTCCTCCCCTCTTCACCAAGGGGAAGGAGGGAGTGAGCGACCTCCCGGTGGTAGCTCAGCTGCCTGCTGGGCTAAACCTCTACAGATATCCGGGGCCTCCTCTTTGTAATTGGACCATGTGTAATGTAGAAAGTCTTTTTGAAATTCATGATATTCAGTTATTAAAGGACTGCTTTGCTTCTGCATTTCTTCTGCATGAGCCACAGGTGTGAAGATTTCAAAAACTCACCTTCTTTGTGTCACCTTTCTCCAAATGTATGTTTTCATAGCATTTCAAGAAAATGCAAATATGAAAGTATACCAACATTTGCCGAGGGTTTTTTTTAATAGTGTAGCAATAATCTATTTTTGACAACCACAAAAATTTTCACATCAGTATATTACTTTTTTTGACCAGTACCAGTTAAAAATTGAGTGATATATGAGCTTTGTGTTTAACTGCTAGAACAGAAGAGGAAATATTATCCCTGGAACTGTTTGAGGCCAGACTGGATGAGGCTTTGAGCAACCTGATCTAGTGGAAGGTGTCCTTGTCCATGGCAGGGGGTTGGAACTAGATGATCACTAATGTCCCTTCCAACCTAAATCATTCCATGATTCTATGATTAGCTATGGGTTCCACATGGGGAGGAGAATTATTCCTTGTGGACAAGTACTTAGTAAAAGATCATCAGGATGACACTTTATCATTAGGAGCCCAGCATATCATTGACTGAAAGCTAGTGGTACTTTTTATTTGAGAGACTTTGCCGTGTCCTTTACAGCCATAGTAATTTATTCCTAATGTCATGCTGGATAAAAATGTCTCTTTACTTGCTGCTTTAACTGGCATCCTCTAAATGCCACAGAGTTCAAGCTTTCTTTTATGGATTTCTTCCTTGTTAAACAGAAGTAACCTCTATGATGGAACACATAACTCAGAGGAATGGCATCAGCATTGACACTTTGGATCATAAAGTTCACCCATCCTCATGTGTTGAGTTTTGTCTTCTTACTTAACTTTCTGGTCTCCTATATCTCTTGTCTACTAAGATTTCTTGAATTTTGATTTTACTTTCCATATCTATACTGCTAAATAAAACCCAAACTACAGACTTTGCTCATTTGTTTATATCCAGTGGCACTCACAGTCTGCGTCCACACTACACATCACTTTGTCCTCAGCTTCTTTTACCAGCTGGCACCCTCGTGGTTTGATTTACTTGGAAAGGGCTGGGGATGGCATCTTCTTTTCCTTATCCCTGCTTTAGAGTGTTTGAAATAGCATGGTGCCTTTGAGGATGCCGTTTTAACATGACACAGAAGTTTTGCATTGTATGCACTGTGGTAAAGTGTACAGGAGTTAACTGAGAGTGCAAAGCCTACTAGGGTAGGATTGGAAGAAGAGAGAAAGCCAAATCTGTGCAGCTTTGTCTATGCTGTCTGTTGGAACATTTCCTGGAATCTGTTATTCACAGATTAATGCATGGGATTGGCTCAAAGAGTGCAAGATGGCATGAGCCAAAACTGTGCTATGGACTAATCTATCAGTATTGTGTCCAGTGCTTCACTTTGTTCTCATCTATTATTTACAGTATAGATGTAGTTATGGACTAGGATAGTTGGAATTCCCTCTCTTTATATACTGTAGCACATATTTAACTTCATCTGAGCGGGTGTAAATTAGGTGCTGTAATATTTCTATAGCTCTGGCATACTCAAATGTATGGGGAGGGGGGTAAAAAATCAAAAACCTAGTTTCAGACATCTTTCTATCAACTGCCCTGCTGTCTTTCTTTTTAATTTCCAATAATTAACTCATCTCTGGTAACAAATGTGTGAGATCCATGTGTGTGAGAGGCGATCACTTTTATCTACAAACCACATTGTTTAAGTTATTTGTAGAAAAAACATACAACTTTATGCTTCCCCCAAATATCACAGAATCACAGAATGGTTGAAACTGGGAAGCACCTCTGGAGATGACCTAGTTCAATCCCCCTTCCAAAGCAAGTGCAGCTAGAGTAAGTTGCTTGGGCCTGTGTCCCGTCGGGTGTTGAGTATATTTAAGGGTGGAGACTCCACAATCTCTCTGGAGATCTCTTTCCCTCACAAAGGGAAAGTCTAGTTTAACTAATTTCATATCCTTCTACGACAAGGTCTCCCACCCAGTGGATGGAGGGAAGGCAGTAGACACAGTTTTTCTGCGTTTTAGTACGGCTTTTGATACTGTCCCTCACAGCATCCTTCAACACCAGTTGTCCAATGGTGGGATAAGTGGGTTCACAGTGCACTGTGAAGAACTGGCTGAAGGACAGGGCTTAAAGTGTTGTAGTGAATGGGCTACATCTGGCTGGTGACCGGTCACCAGCCGTGCTCCTCAGGGTTCAATTCTAGGGCCAGTTCTGTTCAATATATTTATCAACGATCTGGATGCAGGAGTTGAATGCAGCATTAGCAAGTTTGCTGATGATACCAAATTGAGAGATGCTGTTGAGTCTTTTGAGGGACAAGAGGCCTTGCAGAGGGGTCTAGATAGATTGGAGCATTGGACAATGATTAATGAGATGAAATATAACAAATCCAAATGCCAGATTTTGCACCTCAGACAGAGTAATGCTGGACACAAGTATAAAGTGGGAGAGGGGTGGCTGGAGAGCAGCTCTGCAGAAAGGGATCTGGGAGTGCTGGTCAACAGCAGGCTCAGTATAGGTCCATAGTGCACCTGACAAACTAGAGGGCAAAGCGCATCCTGGGCTGCATCAAACAGCATGATCAGCTGGTCTGAAGAGGTGATTATCTCATTGTATTCAGCACTGATGAGGCCTCACCTTGAGTATTGCGTGCCATTCTGGGCCCTACAATCTAAGAAGGATGTGAAGGTCCTTGAATGTGTCCAGAGGAGGGCAACAAAATTGGCAAAAGGGCTGGAAGGAATGTCCTACGAGGAGTGGTGAAGGACTTTGGGCTTGTCTAGTTTGGAGAAAAGGAGGCTGAGGGATGACCTCATTGCTTTTTACATCTTCCTGAGAAAGAGGAGTGGAGAGGGAGATGCTGATCTCTTCTTCCTGATACGCAGCGATAGGATGCATGGGAATGGTTCAAAGCTGTACCAGAGGAGGTTTAGACTTGACATTTGGAAGCATATATTTACCAAGAGGGTAGTCAAACACTGAAACAGTCTTCCTAGAGAGATGGTCAACACCCCTGTCAGTGTTTAAGATGCATTTGGACAATGCCTTTAATAACATGCTTTAATCTCTGATCAGCCCTGAACTGGTCAGGCAGTTGGACTAGATCATCATTGTAGGTCCCTTCTAACTGAAATAGTCTATTCTATTCTATTGGACAACCTCTGCCACTGATTGACCACCTTTACAATAAAAAAGCTTTTTTTACGTTTAAATGTTATTTCTTGTATTTCAGTTTTTGCTCATTGCCTCTTGTCCTGTCATTGCTAACTTCAGACAAAAGCCTGTTGCACCTTTCCTTCACGTATTTATGAACATTGTTGAGATCCCTCTGAGCTTTCTCTTCTCCAGGCTGAACAGTCCCAGCTGTGACAACTTCTCATACATGAGATACTGCAGCCTTTTCATCATCTTGGTGGCCATTTGCTGTACTTACTTCAGTATGTCCATGTCTCCTTTGTACTGGGGACCCCAAAACTGGATACAGCACTCCAGGTGTGGCCTCATCAGTGCTGACCCGAGGGAAGGTTCAGCTCCATTGACATGCTGACAGTGCTTTTCCTAATGCAGCTCAGGAGGCTGTCGGCCCACTTTTCCATGAGAGCACATTGCTGACCCATGGTCGATGTGTTGTACAACAGGACTCAATGTCCTCCTCTGCAGAGCCGCCTTCCAGTCAGTTAGTCCACGTCCTGTATCAAGGCCTGGGATTATTCCTCCCAGGGGTAGGACTTGTCTTTTCCCTTTGTTGAACTTCATGAGACCTCTTAGGCCAATTTCTCCAGTCTGTCATCTGAATGGCAGAACAGCCATCTGGTATACCAAGCACTTCTCCTCATTTTGTAGTCTCTGCAGAGTTAAACAAAATTGAACCCAGTACTTACTCCTGGGATATACCACTATGACATGAAAGATGCTGCTGCTCATGGTGCGTTGGATGTTTAAGCTACGAGGAATACTGCTTACTGCATGCCTGCTTTATAAACGTACATTTCATTATAACTCCTGCTGATAACTTTTAAAGTTACTTTGATTATGTCTGGGTTGAATCACAGGCATTTATCCCTCTAATTGCTAGTCCAATTATTTTTTTTTTTCCTCAGCAAAATAATTGACTTTTTTTCAACAGCTGTATCTCCCACAATGGAACATGTGGCCTGAGTCAGGGCCACATTGAAGCCATGTGATGTGAATGTGATGCTAAACAGAATTAAACCAGAATGTTCATTAATTGAGACAAATACATCAAAGCAAAAACTACTGGTAAAACACGGGGATATTTTCAGGGGCAAAGACAGGAGTGACTTGACATATAATTTGCAGAAGTTTACCCCAGGCTCCTCAGGCTGCTGACTGTACTGCAAATGAGATCTAAGAGACCTCTTAATCATCAGTGTTCCTGCAACCGCCCCAGAGCTGCCTGCCTGTCACTGTCAGTCTGTCACCATGATCTAGACCCCACAGTTCTCAATGGCAAGTACAGATCCATCTGTCTGCAGACATCTAGATCCATCTGTCTGGAGGACTTAGTAGGACTTGTTTCTGTCTTTTATGAAGACCTTGATTACAAAGTGCCCATACAGCAGTGGAAGACATAGGTAGACTGGTGAGTGAGACTGCTGAGCCCCATTGTTCCATCTCTAGAAAAAAAGCAGCAACGATTTACTCAGGAAAGATTTTTCTTTCCAGGGAGGACAGAAGGATAACTCATTTCTGGATCCCAGCTGGTCAGAGACAGGAAACACAGTAAGTACAATTTTTAAAGATGAATTCTGCCAAAGAGCTTTTTAAAATAAGATGTATATTGCTGTTTTTACTTTTTTTTATATTTTCATATGAAATTAGATATGGATGAGGTTGTCTTTGGAAACGCTTATTCTGTAGTGCCAAGGCCTTGGCAAAAGTGCATGTGACTACTGCAAGTCACACACTTCCTGTAACAGTCTGCAGAAGCCCCAGGAGCATTTCCAAGATAGTGGATCTTCATGAGTGTCCCAAATATGCTCTAACTCTACTGGAACAATACCTGACTGTGTAGTCTCCTCCATCTCCAGGCCTCAGAAAGGATTCTGAAAGCATGAGCCAGGGAGATGTCATGCCACAATCCAAACAGAAGCAAGTCTGGAACAAAACAGCTGTACATCAAATGTGTGTTTATTATTTCTCCAACTGCAGATTAGAGACATTACAGATGGAAAAGTCTTATTAGATCATGTTATCAATCTCCTTGCCAAGGCTGGATTGTTCCCCACTGTTACAGTCCATAATGCTTTGCCCAGGCGAATGGTACCTTCCCACAGTCATTCTCTTACACTCTCAGAGCCACTTTCCCATATTTTCTTCCCCTTTCTGGCTTAGCTGCCATCAGACTAGTCAGACATATTCCATCAAGTACTCCTTCAGCAGAAAAGACAGCTGTTTTAGCCATAACAAGGATGAACATCCCTGTTAATGTGACAGCAATGAACTTGCTCATACTTTCCTAAAACATCTGTACGATTGGAGATCTATTTTGGTGTTGAACAAACTATTGATTTTGATTTAGTTTGTGGATGACCTCATAGGTCTACCACTTTTTTTTTCTTTGCCTTCTTAATGATGCCGTAGTAGTTCAGGATTGTATGATTCATGAAAACACAGAAGCACAGAATGTTGGAAGTTTGGAAGGGACCTCTGGAGGTCAACTAGTTCAAACCCCCTATTCCAGCAGAGTCAACTAGAGTCCTAAAAAATATCTAAAGGCTCAATAGCACTTGTGAAAAATTTCTTACGATTTGGAAATGCCCCTATGTGTTTCCTTCCTTGTCTCAAAATCAAATGTACTTTTCAAACACTGGTGCAATGAGGATCTATTTAATGCAGTTCCTCGTGAATCAAGTAGAGTTATGTCAGTAGAAGTGTGGCAGCAGATGACTATTAAAATAAGCATTCTTTTCAGTTTCATCATTGAAAACCTTACTGGTCTGAAAGTCTTCATCCCCTGGCAGCCAAGATACCCGGGCTGCCCCCAAGAATCAGGCAGCATAAAACTATTTCAAAGTAATTTGACTTTTGGCATCTAGACCCTGATATTCAAAATTCAGAAAGCTTCTAGACTTCTGGTTTCACAGCCAAAATTGCCTGTGAGTAGGAGCACAGCTGACTGAAATAACTACAGAAAATCAGGATGTATTAGCTGATCATAGAGAGACAATAAGCTGTATGTGCAAAGTATACGCATCCGCAGTTTGTTCACCGGGAATCTTTAGATTGTATCTGCCTCATCTATCCAGAAATACTATTTACACAGTCACAATTAATTGATCATGTGGGCAGTTTTGTGCATTTTGTAACTGTGTACTCAACTGCAGATGTCAAAATTCGCAGTCCAGCTCTATAGTGCCATTCAGATGAGCTTCAGAGAGCAACCAGCCACTCTGAAGTGCTAAGAAAACCAACTTCCTCTAGATTTCACATAAGTAACCAGAATCATATGCTACTTATGTGCCTGTGGTTTAGAAATGATGAGGAACCCAAGCAAATCATTAATCACAAACTGTCCTTCTGTTCCAGGATAATTCAATTGTAGATTCTGTTTTAGCTGTTAAAATCATAGAATCATAGAATGGCATAGGCTGGAAGGGACCTCAGAGATTGTTGCTCACCAGCCTGGGCTGCAGCACCAAGGACGCTGTTGCATCTTCCGCAGCCAGGAGGAAATGGTCTGCCTCTTGTAGGCAGGGTCGGTACCTTGAGTTAATTAGTAATTAGTTCATTATCTTCAACTCAATCCAGCTGGCTAATAATGATTGGATGCCATAATTCCCCCTTTTTGTTTTACAATTTTTGTTTTCAAAGGTTTTTTCACGAAGGCTTTAAGGTGAGCAGAGACCTGGCCCATTCATCCAACTCCAGCACACTTACCTCTCACTAATACCACGTCAGGGCTTGTGGCTTTACCTTCTTCACCGAAGGACTCTCGCTCGGGCTCCCGGCTCCAGCTTTTTCAGCTCTGGCTCTCAGCTCCGGGGCTTCTCAGGGTCTCACGGATGTATCATGTCGGGGTCACCAGTTGTTGCTCACCAGCCTGGGCTGTGGCACCAAGGACACTGTTGCATCTTCCACAGCCAGGAGGAAATGGCCTGCCTCTTGTAGGCAGGGTCGGTACCTTGAGTTAATTAGTAATTAGTTCATTATCTTCAACTCAATCCAGCTGGCTAATAATGATTGGATGCCATAAGAGATCATCTAATCCAACCTCCCTGTCATGGGCAGGGATGCCTCTCAACTAGACCAGGCTACTCAAGGCTCTGTCCAACCCAGCTTTGAACACCTCCAGGGAGGGGGCATCCACAACTTCTCTGGGCAATTTATTCCAAAGTCTTACCACCCTCGTACTGAAGAATTTCTTCCTAAAATCTAATCTAAATCTGTTCTCCTTCAACTTAAACCCATTTCCTCTTGTCCTATCAGTGGACACTCTTGTAAAAAGTCCCTCCCCAGTCTTCCTGTAGGTTCCCTTCAGGTATTGGAAGGCAGCTATTAGGTCCCCCCGAAGTCTTCTCTTTTCAAGGCTGAACAATCCCAGCTCCCGCAACCTGTCCTTGTAGCAGAGGTGCTCCAGCCCCTGGATCATCTTTGTGGCCCCTCTCTGAACATGCTCCAACAAATCTATGTCTCTCTTATGGTAGGGACACCAGAACTGGACACAGTACTCTAGGTGGGGGTCTCACAAGAGCAGAGTAGAGGGGGAGAATCACCTCTCTTGACCTGCTGACCACGCTTCTCTTGATACATCCCAGGATGCGGTTGGCCTTCTGGGCCGCATGAACGCACTGCCGGCTCATGTTGAGCTTCTCATCTATAAACACTCTCAAATCCTTCTCTTCAGGGCTACTCTCAACCCACTCTGTGCCCAGTTTGTATTTGTGCCTAGGATTGACCCGACCCAGGTGAAGGACCTTGCATTTTGACTTGTTGAAGCTCATGCAATTAGCACTGGCCCATTTCTCAAGCCTATCAAGGTCCCTCTGGATGGCATCTCTTCCCTCAAGTGAGTCTACGGCACCACACAACTTGGTGTCATCGGCAGACTTACTGAGGGTGCACTCAATGTCATCATCAATGTCGCTGACAAAGATGTTGAACAGCACTAGACCCAGAACAGACCCCTGAGGGACACCACTTGACACTGGTCTCCATGTAGGCATTGAGCCATTGACCACAACTCTTTGAGTGCAACCATCCAGCCAGTTCTTTATCCACCGAGTGGTCCATCTGTCAAATCTGTGTCTCTCCATTTTACTCTGTCAGTGATGGCACCTTCAGCGCTAAGACCCTAGACCCAATGATAAACAGCTCTTTTGGATGTTTCATTTTCTCCCTATCCAAAATTCCAAACTGACAAGAAGGATCATGACAGGGCTCAGTTGGTGATGTTTTGACTCACCTTCTAGTACTGCTGACACACTGCCGTCTAATCAGATTGTGAGGTTACGATCTAACTCTTTGTAGTTTCTTTGTGAAGGCTATTAAAAATATTTTTGCAGTGGAAAATCACCATGTGAGGAGTAATGAATTTTGAATAAACAAACCAGTTTTTTTGTACCTCTTCTATTCCTGGATGCTTTTCTTATTCTCTCATGGGTGAGCAGACACTATCAGAAGCTGACCTGGCTCTTCTCTCTCACTTAGTCAAAACGTTCCTCTCAGAGAAACTAGAATGTAGGGAGGAAATGCCTGTATGATCCAGGCTTACCCCAACATGAAGATGATGGCATGACATACACAAGCCCAGCACCTTAGAAGTACTCTCAGGTTACAGAGAATACTGTGATTAGGTGAACTAACCTCCTCCCTAATACATGTCAGAGATTCTCCTATGTTCGTTTCTCTGCACTATTCAATGTGGTCATTTAATTATTTAGGTTTCCCTCTTTTATACCATTATTGCTTTTTTATTCTCTTTGTCACTTTCAACAATCAACAGGAAAGCAAAAGACTTTTCTTTGGGCAATAGCTACAGCTGTAAATAACAGACAAGCTTTCAGGTGCACAAACCCTTCATCAGGGCTGAAATGGAAACATTCATTAACTGAGTCATGCAGCACCAGAAGGATAGGTCACTTTGTAAGCTTGATTTGGGCAATGTGAAAGGTATGACTGGGACAAAGATTTTACTAGCTGTTTGATTAGGTGGATATTAATTACTGGGGAGGAGAAATCCTACCCCTGCAGACACCAGTGGGAGTTTTTTGTCATTACTTTTATTGGAGGCAGGATTACATCACAGTATTTTTCATTTCTTTTTGCGCTGTCTCTTCAATATTAATCTATTATATTACCTCAGGAGGAGGAGCTGTGACTTTGAATCTGAATAAAACTTTAAGACACATGGTGTCAGTGTGTTGATATATCAGATAGCCTTGCTCACAGCACTTGCTAGCTACAACAAAGGGAGCTGTGGGTGGGACGTTGTGAAGGCTGGGTGTTTTGGATGCGTATCACTCTCCTCTTGAACTTAGAAACTGAGGTAGATGCCTGAGTCTGTCATGTGCTCTGCAGTAAATTGGCAGATTACAGCTCTTGGTCTTTTCTGACTATCACCTCTACAAAGCTGCAGAAGTGACTGGTGTGCAAATACCAGTGTGAGAAGTTGAATATTTGGGTTATGGTCTAAGATGTTATTAGTCAAAACACAGCTTGATGTAAATTACTCATGTTCAGGGTTTTTTTCAAGGGAATGACTTACTGAAACAGCAGTGTGACTGGGAAATCTGATTTACTGATGTTGCTTCTAACGAAGAAAGAACATCATTTTGGATAACGGTGTTCCAGAACTCCCTGAAACACGCCCAGCTAAGCCACTCTTAGTGTTTTTTTTTTTCCTCCTGACATAGTAATCCTTTTTGTCATGTCAAATATCCTTAGCAGCTTGGCAATACATCGCTTTTATATTTTCAAAAATACTTGTAAGAGGTTATGGTGAACATATCAGATTTTGGTCATGTGACAGATGTGGAACTGTAACAGTTTATGAGTACTGGATGCAACCTTGTTACGGGAATTTTTATTGGGGTTATGTAGTTTGAATGAATAGTATTACTGAAAAAAAAAAACAAAAACGTAAACAATACTTCAGGACAAGGCATCCTCAAGCAAACATACAAGCATTATTACAGGACAACTGTAGAGCCACTGGTAAGCAGGCTATGGACTGATGGTTTTGTATGTGTATGCAATCAAAAACTTATGTCAGCAGCTCTCTCTGAGTTCCCTGACTGTTCATTGCATAGAAGTGTTAGTCTACTCCTAGAGTTTCTTTGGTGCTCCATCTGAAACAAAAATTGGCTATCACCAGCTGATAGTTCATGCTGGATCCTCAGTCCATGGGCACTACTGAGCTGACATAGAAGGTGTGCTCCCTTTGTCCTACGTATAGATGTCCAGCAGGCTTTCCATCCTTAGTCCCTCTAACATGATTTCATACCATGCCCCATGACATTCAGCACCTGCCTTCAGTTTCATGACATGTGCTGCTGGGTTACAACACAGACTTCACGTTGTTTTTTACACTCTGGACTGAAAGGCACAGACCAAAGAATTGCAAGGTTGAGAGAAAGCTTGGATTCATGCACTGCGTGAATAAGCCAATCCACTGTAAAGGAGGTTGTCTCTGAACAGCATGGGTACAACACTGTCTTCATATAGCATGATGTCCCTGAAGCTGACTCATTCATTGCATATAGCTACTAGTTAACAGATAGTCAGAAAGCCTACAGGCTGAGAAAACACGGGTGCTCAGGCTTGATAAGAAAGCAGCACAAGGCTGTTCATGCAATCACACAAGGCCACACAGAGCTTTCTGTGGAGACCTGTCTGGTTAAACAGTGCTATCTACTACAGCTTTCAACACAATAGACATTTTTCCAGCTATTTTTTAACACTTTTCTCTTACACTAGACTTTCTTTCTGCTCTCAAAATTAAACAATGCTTTGATTTGGAGAACTTCATGTAAATAACTGAACAGAGGAAGCTGAGAGAGCGTTCTGATTCCAGACCTGAGGGCACATTTGTGACACTGTTACTGAAACTGGGAAAAAAAACCTGAATATGTACCATCATCTCACAAGCCTAGATTTTCCAATAGAAGGAAATTCAGGTACATGTGCACAAGAGCAGTGATGTGCTGTGTCTGGTAAACAGATGTGGACAAGCAAGGGACCAAGACTCTGAGAAGACCACAGACCCCACCCACACAGTCAAAATCCATCTCTTCCCACAAAGGCAGGAAAGGAAGAGCCTCAGGGGCAAAAGTCAGTTGAGAAAGTCAGGCAACGAGCCAACCTGATCCAAGGATAGGTGAATTCTCCAAGTCTGCACCAGAAGAGATGAAGACATGATGTTCACCCAATTGCAGGGGTACTTTCATAACATAATCAACCAGATGCATAGTAATGAGACTGAACTTCCCAGATCATCCAGTACAGTTTCATATGCAGGGATAGTTCCAACATACTGACAGAAAACTCCAGGATAATATTTTGCCCCAGGTGTTTTCGCAATGATAGTTTTTTAATACTGCAGCAAAAGAGAAGGCAGCAGGAGCCATGGCCTTGATCTCATGCCTCATGGCAGATTATATTGTGTGATGCATGTCCCCGTGGCTAAAGTTGTGTCTCCTTCCCTGTGCTTCCTTTGGGAAAGATTTCTGTTTCCTCTAATCCAGCCCATACTCAAAATTGTTATATTGCTCATATCATTGTATTTTTTTGTTGGTACTTTGGTTAGACTCAATGCACAACTTAGTCTCAGCTGAAAATGCGCCATAGGTGGTGCTAGCTGAAATGACAGTTTTGAGTGATTTGCAGACTGGCATGAGTGTGTTCATGTACGCATTCTCCCACATTTTCTACTTGTTTCCATAAGCTAGTAGAATTGTAGCTGCTGGTGTGATCACCCTGTGTGTACTCTGTCTGCAGATACAGACAACATGGACCACGAGAAAGCCTTTGGCACAATAATCGTTGGTAATAAAGCTTTCTGCCATGTGTAAATCTGTGCAAAAGTGAAGCTCTCTGTAGTGAATTCAATCCCCTCTTCAGTAAGTAACAAAAACACTTGAGTTATCCAGGAGATATTTCATGTTTCTAAATTGGGAATTTGCTTTGTCTAACTTGTCCTGAGTATTCTTTACCCAAAAAAGGAAGAGACATTGCAATGAATGCAAGTCTGATGCACAGAGTACACAGTATTCAGTTATCTTCATTAAAATCTTTGAAGATATCCAGTGCCAAAATTAATCCTTAGTATTTACACTTCATTGCCAAAACATTTAGGCAGTCTCAATTTTTAACTAGCTGTAAAAATGTAAAAATGTTTGAGGGAGTGTTTATAATTTGAAATTGTATGAAGAAAGATAGCCAGCAAATTCTGTACACATTATAAATAATAATAATAAAGCATTGTTTCTATTGCTTCTGGTAAGGAGTGTCATCTCCAGTGAAATAATAAATCCTTATGACCTCAAAAAAGTACTTAGAGGTCACTGATACAACTACTTTATGTACACATTACATATGCAAAAATTATGATCGTGTCTGGGTCATGCGTCACCCAGTTTTGTTAAAGGGGAAAACTATAAAAGATACTGTTTGCCTTCTTATTAAAAGGAAATGCTGAACTACTCACAGAATATGCGGTCTTCATATTGAGTCAGAGTGTATATGCCACATGCGAAGAATAAATAAAAAGAGAAAACAAAGCTCTGTTGTTCTGGAGAGAGAGGTCAGGAAGTTTCTATTATTTTTTTAATTGGCAGCTGTGTCATAATGAATATTAGTTTCTACAAACATGTGAAAAAATAAACAAGACTTTATATAGAAATTTTAGTCCAGAGTAGATATAAGAACAAGTTTATAGGACATGTCATATTGATACTTTTCTCAATATTATTTATTGATATTGGTATTTTCCAAAGAGGGAAAATTTATTGATAGCAAAATTTTTTAGTTGTCATCATGACCACAGGATTGCAGTCAATATAAAAGAAAGATTCTGACACTTGACATTTTAGAATATGTGTTTTAAAGGAGTGCTGAGGATTTAGGCACTTATCTCTCACTGACTTTCAATGACAGTCAAGCTTCAAGAGGTGTCTATGCCTTTAAGAATAAATAAAGGAAGAAGACAACTGCAAAGTACAAGCTTAAATTTAGTTGAGATAACAATATCAGTATATATATATATATAAAAACAGAAGGATCCTTCTAATGGAACTTTCTTTGCCATATTTTCCAAATGATCTGTTTATGTGCTATAGATGATAGGTCTGACTGTTCACCAGAACATCTCACTCCTTTCTCAGCTCCTCCAGTCCTTTGGTCTTCACCTCAAGTGCCACCTCTCCAATTTTCTCCAGTGGAGCCTGAGTGCCCAGAGTCTCTGTGAGACAAAATAAAGGCAATTTTTTCTTGAGCACTCTGAGAATTCATCCCAAATAGCTGCAATTATACCTAATGGAGAGAGTATACTTCACTAGTTGGATGTTCTTCTAGTGGGGAGACATGACACTAATTAGTTGAATAATACCCATCACACAGACTTCAACAAAAATACAAACACCTCCAGTGTTTTTGTCATAGTAGTTTCCACTACTATCAATCTTACACTAAAGAAAAAAAACTATAAAAGACGCAATTTAATTCACATGTTGTATAATTATGATCGCGTATTTTGCGAACTGCTGAAACTTTTAACTACACTATGGAAATTAGATAAAATTGAATGCAAGAGAGTTCTTACTAAGTTTATATATTAAAAAAATATTTTTCTTAGATCATATTCTTTAAACAAGTATTTTTTTGTGATGAAGAGATCCCTTCTTTTGAATTACATTTTTTTCTTTCATAAATTATAAATATTTAGCAACAAAACTAATATTTACTTACCAAATGGCATGATAAAACTGAATAATAATAATAATCTTAATAATAATAATAATAAAACCCCTTAGAAAAAATGACAGGCAGCTAGAATTCCAGGAGCTTCATGAAACTGTTGAGTAGCTTGGAGTGTCTCATTTCCATACTTTCACACAACTGTCCATTACCTTGTCCCTAATATGCACAAAAAATTATGGTCCTTCAGGGCTATTTTTCCTTGTCAGTGCAGAAGACAGTAAACCCTACAGAAGGCAGAATCATTAGTTATAGATTACTATGCACAGTCTCCCCATAGCAGCTAAGTGCTCAGTAAAGGAGGCATCAAGCAGTGGTCAAAAATTGCTGATGGAAACTTGGGTTTTGTTGCAATGCGTCATAGATAGTATGAGTCTGTGTTCCTGACTTTGTTTGGCTCAGAAGGACAGTCACGTGGGTACCTATACTCAGTTTTCAGGGGAGATCACTATGGGAGTTACTGAGTCAAAATCTCTTGTGCAGAATTATTCAATTTTTTCCCCTCAAAGAAATTGAAGCTTTCTATGAGAAAATGATTTTGTACAGAGTTTTTGCCCTGCATTTTAGACAAACAGATTGTCACTACGTGTGTTACAATTTTACTCTTTCCCTTTGATAGGAATTTTCTGTTTAATGATTTCCCTTCAGATGATGGACTTATGTTGCTCACCAGCCTAGGCTGCAGCTCCAAGGATGTTGTTGCATCTTCCACAGCCAGGAGGAAATGGCCCGCCTTTTGTAGGCAGGGCCTAAACCTTAATTAGATCATTACAAGCCAGCTGGGTGATAGCCATAGACTTATACATTTTAAGGGTTTTTTAATCCTTTTAGTTTTACGGAGAATCACAGTCTTCAGATGTGATCTAACATGAAGAATTTCTAATGTAAAGTTTCATTTGTACAAGCCCTCATGCAAGTGGCACTGAGCACAGGAGATCTCAACTTTTCCATGCACCCTGCCTTCTCCATTCCTCATATGTGGCATTTCTTACTGTCATCAGGCACTGTACGATATTATTATTAAAAATTCAAGCATATGTCTAATGCAATCATCATCTCCACGTAGCCTTCTGCCAGCTGCGGACAGCAAAAAGCCTGCTGCATCTTATTACATCACTTTGGAAGCAGAGGCTCAAAGTTCAGATGCTGCAAATCTGTACAGTAAGTTTCTATTTATTTCCTAAGAGGCCTGTCTCAGTTGCAGGTGTAAGCCTGGATCCAGCAGATTGTCCCATTTCCATTACTGCAAAACACAGTTCATTCAGTCCACTCCTTTCTGTCTGCAACTTTTTCTTTTGCTTGACTAAATCCATAGACAGGTTTTGCAAATGTACCTAATCATCATGTTGGTGCTTTTATCTAAGTGCTCACATGGCTAAATATTTCTTAAATAAACATATCTTGTTTCTCAAGTATTCAAACTTACTGTACCAAAAGCCATACTTATTTTGTGGCATTGATTATTTTGTGATAATTCTTTTTGATGTTGGATTCTGTTAAGATAGATATCACTTACATCTTCTGCCATCGGCAGTGTAGTCTCCAGGGCAGACGGAATACACACAGTTAGGCTTCTTCCCTTCCCTTCCCTTCCCTTCCCTTCCCTTCCCTTCCCTTCCCTTCCCTTCCCTTCCCTTCCCTTCCCTTCCCTTCCCTTCCCTTCCCTTCCCTTCCCTTCCCTTCCCTTCCCTTCCCTTCCCTTCCCTTCCCTTCCCTTCCCTTCCCTTCCCTTCCCTTCCCTTCCCTTCCCTTCCCTTCCCTTCCCTTCCCTTCCCTTCCCTTCCCTTCCCTTCCCTTCCCTTCCCTTCCCTTCCCTTCCCTTCCCTTCCCTTCCCTTCCCTTAAGAGCATCCCAGTTACAGTTCCATCACAGATTGCTTCTTACTCAGTCAGCAGCAGACCAGTTAGACAAAAGGCATGGAATCAGCTTAATGCAGTTCCCTGAGTCTAATGGAAACTTTCAAGGGTGGACCCTCACTTTCTGGAAAATATCTTTGGAAGGGCTCCTAGAGTCATCATTTTGGAGAATTTATGTGCTGCAGAAGGCTATTCCTCCTTATAGAGGAGTTACAGCCATTTCTGGAATTTATAGACAGAGAAAAATCGATTACCATCGTGCCTGTTTAATTCATAGCGTGTTGACTTTGTAGCTAGATGAAGTTGCTGGTGGCATCTTCCCATTAGTATTCAGATTGATATTTGTTAATGCATAAACTATCAGACTATTATCTCTGAATCGTCAACAGCCTAAAGATCCTATTGCTTTGATATAAAAGAAAATTGATCCTACTTTTTAACTGAGCAACCAAAGTGACTGAATTTACATACATTCCTTGCCAGGACTCATCAATGCCTTGACATGGGGTGAAGTTTACACTGGTTTGAGTAATTTTTCTCAATTATCCTTTTACTCTACTGCACATAGTACTTGCTTGTGCAACCACTTGTGCCTAACTTGCAGAATCATGTTCCTCCATTGGTTGCCAAAGCATGGAGATGATGATGTCTACAATTTTGTCCACTGCTAGCCAACATGGTACCTTTCATCTGCCTGGTACCTTCCTCTAGCCAGTAACATCTAGCCTCCTCAAAAGCCATTGTTGTGTAAGGACTACTTCAACTTTGAACCAGCCGAGGTGACCTAGTTGCTCAGGAATCAGTGTATTCTGTTGCTAATATGGCTTCTGTTTCTCCAACTTAGGCAAAGATGCTGTGATTTTCTCACTTTTCCAAGTAGTCTGTTGAAGGTTAACCAGAAAGAACTACTTAAAACTATAGACTACTCTCTTAGGTAATACAACTTTTAAAAAGCCCATCCTGCTCTAAATCTGAATGGAAACAATATTGCTGAATGTATGTCTGATTTATTTTTGCTTTTTCTTCGTGTGATTTCATTCATTTCAATGAAAAGACCAGTGAATCAAAGTGTTCCCAAATTCCTTTTCTATCTCTAGGGACTTTTGGGAAATCAATAACCTTGTTGTGTGATTTTAGATACCACAAAAGTAATTCGAAAGCAATGATTTGTAGCTACTAGTTTCACACAAATAAACAGTAATATACCTTATAAAACACTACATCGAACTGCACTGAAGAGTCTCTAGAACACACAATTATTTATGTGTTGTCAAAGAACAAAATGGGACGAAATATTATCTGGTTAAATAAGTCTCTGCTCAAAACTTAGGATTCATCAAGTCATTATGAGTTGTATATTTGCTTTGGTGTAATTTAAAAAAAAAAAATATTAGCATGAATACACATGGATTTTAGTGCCAGAAATTCATTTATGCAGTTCCAGGAAATACACAGAAATCTGGCAATGCCCTAAAAGATGCTCAGTGCTTCAAATTTTTCCTTCATTACCTATTCAGTACTTTTATCTAAATCAATCATTAGTTCTTACTCAGCCAACCTTTTCATCACAGGAGCTGAAAGAGACAGGAGAGCATGTCTTAACTATTTTAACCATAAAGGTATATGATTAAAAATACTCAGTTTAGTTCTCCAAGCAGGCCTAAACCAGTGCGATTCCTCTGTTGTTAATTCAAATATTTCATTACACATTTAGAAAGCACATGGGAGAAAGGTGTAGGCATCAGAACACATAAGTTGTACATTCATGGTACTGTTCACTTACCTCTACGTTTATGACTTCTGGGATAAGTGATAGACCACATCTGCACACATCTTTGTCAGTACACACTTCTGCTGTGCAATGTGATGGGTTCCTTCAGCTTCCTTAGAAACACCATTCAGGTCCTTTAAAAAATCTCTCATTACTTCATATACCTTTGTCATCATTGTTCAGCTTCTTTTGAGCAGCCAAATCTGGCAGTTTTAAGTAGTTTTTGGTTTACAGTGTGTGCATGTTTGCTGGCTTAATGATATAGCATGAATATGTTATAATAGATAATAACAGTGTAATTTAATATTTTGTTGTATTTGTTCTTCTGCCTGTTTTGAGTTGTACAGTTCACTAAGTCACAACAATTGCTTACTGAGAAATATTATTCTGATTTTGTATCCATTATTTGCATTTAATTTAATTTTCTCTGTTTGTTGCCATGAGTTCTTTCATACCAACAATATTCTTCCCTGTTTAGGAATTTTATTTTTACTCTTTAAATGTTTATCGACATTTTTTCACCCTTGGCTTTCTATTCTCATATCAAATTAAGCAGTTGACAGAAATCACTTTATTTCAATAGACCATATGAGATTCAGGTCTAAGTTTAACAACTGGAGAACAATGTCTTTGCTGTCATCATTTGACTAGTGACAAGTTACAGTATTGATAAATGTGATAAATTGATAAATAATTGATAAATTAATAAAGGTGTGAAAAATAAGCTAAAGGAGCTGGCACTTCCATAGTGAAAAATAAAAGGAACAACACAAGTAAAAATTATGCCTCTATTTAAAAAAATAGAAAATGCAGCAAGACAGCAACTTGACTTCTATATAAGCTCTTCATTCCCCTTCAGCAAAAGACATAAACACACAGACATTGAAAACAAGATTGAATTGCTAACAAGTACTAAAACCCAATCCAGCCATGCAGAGTGAATATCAGAAAAGACAAGGCAAAAAATTAAATGACAGTAACACTGTGACAGTACCAGGATTCCTGAGTTCTGAAGTAGCACACAAAGTGATGGAAGTGTTGGTCTACAGTCACACTGAAAGGCAAAACTGCCAGCCAACTTGCTGCTTTTAGTAATCCTTGGAACAATGCTCCCTGAGTAGGTCAGCTTAGTTGCATTTGAAATTAACTACAGTCACAAAGAGCAAAGGTCTTTTTCTAGAGTAGAACAAAAAATACTCTGAGAATTTAATGTCTTCAGATTGGTTGGACTTGATGAATTTCGTTCAGAAGAAAAATGTATTATCTTGAAGAATTTTTGGAGAAGGGTAAAGTATCAGAATGCTGAGAGAAGTGTTTTTTTAAAAGGGAGAAAACAGAAAATAAGAATTTTCAGTCCTATTGATTGGATAGAATTCAGTCTGATCCTGGAAAAGGACTTAAATCTTGGAAAATGTCTGGAGGAAGCAATTTTTAGCACATAGTAAATAACAAAGAGAACTGTAACTGAGAGCATGGCCAATTACAACTCATGTTAAAAAAATGTGTTTTTCTTCTAGGTAGCACACTTTCTGTGTACAAGGAGAGGGCCATGTTAAAAATAGCATTGCCACTAGTCTCTTGTAAGCTCCCTAAACGTTCCTAAACCAATTTTCTTATGTTACATGCGTAGTGTACAAAAAAAAATGTAAGATGGTGTGTTACACTAGAAAAGTTTTTATTGACATGCCTTTGAAATAGTCTGCACTGATTCGGGCTCAGACTTACTGATTTGCTTCCACAGTTAGGTGTTGTATGGGCAGCTTATGGACTTCGAAAATACATTCATTTTGTCAAAGGCTAGACTTAGCATGCACTTACTAGATCATACACAACCCTAGTACAGGCCGAATATCTTATTCTAAACCAAAAATCATTTGGAAATGTTACATTCATCCAAGTGTCTCTTAGTTTACAGAAGTAGGTTGTAAATTTCGCTGAGTACACTATTTCTTACATGTTCTCTGTCACTTTTACTTCTGTTCTCAGCTGGGAAAAAGTTAAATAGAGCACGTATGGTAGCCAAGTTTTTCTTCTTTTGGCACTGACTCAAAATTTAGAGAGGAAGAAGAAAAAGAAGAAGAATTTTCAGTTTAAGTTTGCCGCTGAAAAAAAAGAAAATGAGCTCTTGATGTTTCTGTGGCATTTTGGCCCAGACACTGGTGACGGGGGGCAGGAGGGAAATGTATTCCACGTTATAAAGAATTATGTTCTTCCATAGCAGAAGTCAACTGGACATTAGTGGTGTACATTTCTGTCTGGTCTCGTCTTTTTTTATTCTAGCTTTTTCAAGGGAGGTCACTTTGTTAATGGTTAACTGAAGCTCTGGTGGCTCTGTTTATATGAATTCTGGTAATTCCTCGGGGACTGGTTGAAGCTGGGACAGTCCCCTTCTGTAGTCAGGGAGCCTGGTGGTGTTTCAGTCACGCTCTCCACACAGGCATTACTCAGGCGTTCAGCAATTCAGCATTGACACAGATGTGGTCAAGCTAAACTGACGCAAATTATTATACAAACAGTATCATTGTTGCATTTAGCTGTAGGAGAAGATTTATAGCTTCGCATAATCCCATAAATCATGCAAAGAGCCTGGAGTTTCTCAAATACAAAGAAGAGATTTCAGCCTGAGGCACTTGCAGAGACAGAAGAGACTCAGTGAATAAGGCAGCAGGTGGGTATTTCAGCGGAGTCCTTCCTCCAGCCTCCGGTGGTCAGCTGTTTTCTCCCACTGAACTGTGTAAATTTGGAGGTACCAACCCAAAGGCTGGACTAGACATTTCCTTCAGAGCGCGTAGCTTGCTGGCCCAGCACCCAGCAACTCTGTGTCCAGCTCAAAGCACAGGTTATGTGTTAGGTCTGAGTCTCGCTGACCCAAACTGGTTCCCCCTTCCTCCTTACGGGACAGCATCATAACTTCTCATCCCAGACCCAGGAACTGGAATTTTAGGCATTGCAGCATTGAGTACAAAGTAAATTTGTCCAGTTTTGGCTATCAATGTATTTCTCAAATCACTTGACAATTTGCTGGATGAAGAGGAGGGAAATGCTTTAAAAGCCAATGTCCAGCTTACAGAATAAAGTTCAAGTGTTATGCTCCCAGCTCATGCTGTTGAGGAAAATGAAGGCAGGAAAGCAAAGAAATACATGTGTAACTTGAATTTCCTTGCTATTAATTCGGACATTGTCAGTTCAAGTGGGGCCCAACAGGCTAAACTTTCTTAACTGAAACTGTAGTGATTATAAAGAAATCACAGAGTGCAATAAGGATGAAAAAATACTTTGAGAGAAAGCTGATTGTCTTCTATAAAAGAACCAGAAGTCTCAGCTGAGTCATTTTAATGGTGTCAGAAACAGCTCTGTCTCATTCATTTCATACAGCAATGTGTTGAGATATAAAAAGCTCGTGAGTCATTTGTCCTACCGTCCTACTTCATGAACCTTGTGATCTCTTGTGTCCATGTATTTGCAGTCACATCAGCTAATCTGTGCATTGTGGATTTGATCTTAATAGTTCAAAGGACCAAAATTAATGAAATGAAAATGCTGTTTAATGGAAGGAGAGAAAGATCATAGAATCATAGAATCATAGAATGGTTAGGGCTGGAAGGGACCTTCAAAGGTCATCTAGTCCAAGCCCCCTGCAAGGAACAGGGATATCTCCAACTAGATCAGGTTGCTCAGGGCCTTGTCCAACCTGGCCTTGAACGTCTCCAGGGATGGAGCATCCACCACCTCTCTGGGCAACCTGTTCCAGTGTTCTACAACTCTCATGGTAAAAAATTTTTTCCTAATATCCAATCTGAATCTACCTCCCTCTATTTTAAAACCATTACCCCTTGTCCTATCACAACAGGCCCTCCTGAACAGCCTCTCCCCATCTTTCTTGTAGGCCTCCTTGAGGTACTGGAAGACCGCTATAAGGTCACCCCGGAGCCTCCTCTTCTCCAGGCTGAAGAGCCCCAACTCTTTCAGCCTGTCCTCATAGGAAAGGTGCTCCAGCCCTCTTATCATCTTCATGGCCCTAAGATATTCAGATGAATAACCAACACAGTAAACCAAACCCTGTTATTTTATTTTGATTGATATCATATATAAATACATATCAAGCTCATACAATAATTTTTATGAAAAATAGAGAAAATGTTTGTTTCAGCATTTTCAGATTTTTTCCATTTGTGTTTCAAAATGACATTTCAGAACAACAACAAAAAAAGTGACAAAATTTGATTAAACAGTTGAAAATAACAGAGTTTTCTTATCAAACATTTTTGTTTAACATGAACATGCTATTTTTAATTTTTCATTTGACAAAGAAATTCATTCCTCAGTAATTTTTCAGTATAGCTTATTAGCCAGAAGTTAATCATTAGCACAGTCTTAAATGCATTCTCATAGTACTATGTGAAAAGCCACCCAGTTGCACAAATTGAGGACCTGACTGCTCTAATAATCACAGAATCACAGAATCACAGAATCACAGAATGTTAGGGATTGGAAGGGACTTCAAAGGATCATCTAGTCCAATCCCCCTGCCTGAGCAGGACGATATACTATAGTGATTGCTTATTCAATAGTTATTGGGGAAAAAGTTTAATTGTTAGGTTATAATATGACTGCATGTGCAGTTTTATGAATTTTAGTTACACAATCATTCACTCACCAAGAATGCAATGGTGGACCCATCATAATATAATTAGACACCTCCTACAGAATGAATAAATTCCAGGACACAGCGCTGTATAAACACGTTTTAAGTACATTGGCCTCAGATCAGCACCAGAAGTTTCAGAGGTCCTTTACAATCTTGCGAAGTTTACGAAGTTGAAAATGATGATGACATTTCATTGTAATTTCACTAAAGAAGGACAAAATATTTTTTCATTTGAAATTATCCACAAAAAATATTTAACTAATTATTAGATTAATAAAATCTCATGGTTGAATTTTCCAGAAGCCTCAATAAATCAAGATTTTTAATTCAAAATATATGCCTAGGTTGAAAAATTCAAAGTTACAAGGGTAGATAAATATCCTAACCTTTCATAAGATAATATTTTTAAAAATAGTATCACATTCCTCATGTCTTAGTAGAAAGGAAATCAATTGCTTTCCCATTTAAAGAGGTAAAAACAGCATTTACTCTTTTCCAAACACCAACAAAAGAGAATGAACTAATGACACTGTAATGCATATTTGCATTACTGGTATTGTCTGCCAGCCTTTTCTAAAACATTAACAATGTAACTTAGAAATCTCTATACTAGCTAAAGTTTGCCAGGTTTGAATAAGTGTTCACTTACGGAAAATATTACTTCAGCAGAATTTATATCCTATATCCAGAGTTATCATTCCTACCTCCATCCAAAGTTCCGGCCAAGTATTGAAGGCTGAAAATTGCACAGTAATTTTTGACTTTACAAATCGACAGTTCTCCAGCATCTGAAACTCTGAGTATGTCAAAAAATGCCTCAGTCTTGGTGAGGTAACTGTCCCACAGCAGTCCCTGCCTGCAATACAGGAATGTCATGTTCCTTCTTGGCCCCGAAAGGCTGAATACGTCTGAAATGATGTGACACATCAGACTGAATTCCTCCTAAAATACCCTGGCAACTGCAGCTTTTACTTAGCAATAGGCATCACCAGCAGGTCAAGGGAGGTGATCTTTCTCTACCCAACACTGGTGAGACACACCTGAAGTGCTGCATGCAGTCTGGGCTCCCCAGTACAAGAGAGACATGAACGTACTGGAGATAGTCCAGAGAAGGGCCATGGAGATGATTAAGGGACTGGAGAATACATCATATGAGGAAAGATTGAGAGAGCTGTGACTGTTCATCCTGGGGAAGAGAAGACTTCCTACTGAGAAGGAAGATTGCTCCCATTTTCTTTGGGTTGCTTACACTGACAACTTCAGAAAAAAAAATCATGTACATTTAGAGAGAGTTCAAGTGTGTCAAGGGGTCACACATTGTTCTGTGATCTTACCAGGATTGCCAGTCCACTGCAAACTGCTGCGTAACTTTATGGATGATAAAAGCATCAAAGACACTGCTAGTCTTCCACAAGTCTAGCGAAACAGCAAGCTTTTTAACTTTTTTCCTGAATATTGCTCATAATTATACCTCACCTGGAATACTGCATTCAGCTCTAGAGTCCCCAACAAAGGACATGGAGCTGCTGGAGCAAGCCCAGAGGAGGGCCACAAAGATGATCCTAAGGCTTGAGCACTTCTCCTTTGAAGACAGGCTGGGAGAGCTGGGGCTGTTTAGCCTGGAGAAGAGAAGGCTCCGAGGTGATCTTATTGCAGCCTTCCAGTACTTAAAGGGGGCCTACAGGAAAGCTGGAGAGTGACTTTTTACAAGGGCATGTAGTGATAGGACAAGGGGCAACAGATTTAAACTGAAAGAGGGCAAATTTAGATTAGATATAAGAAAGAAATTTTTCACTCTGAGGGTGGTGAGGCACTGGAAGAGGTTGCCCAGAGAAGTTGTGGATGCGCCATCCCTGGAAGTGTTCAAGGCCAAGTTGGATGAGGCTTTGGGCAACCTGGTGTGGTGGAGGGTTTCTCTGCCCATGGCGGGGGGATTGGAACTAGATGATCTTTGAGGTCCCTTCCAACCCTAACCATTCTATGATTCTATGATTCTATAATTCTCTCAGTCATATTTGACAAGTTCACCAGCTGGAAATCTCCCCTTTCATTTTTAGTCTCTTTTATGTACGTTATAGTAATGTTCCGATATACTCATTGTAACTCCATATAACAATGAGGTCAGAAGCTTTATATGCTGACATTCTTTTTAGAACAATCTCCAGATGACCCATTACATAGAAGTAAGCTCTGTTCTTTCTCAGAAATCAAATAACTTAAATATAGTTTCTTACAAAGCACTAAGCAGGGCTACCATTTCTTGGAGTGCATCACTGAAAGCATATTCAGAGAGGTAACAGTTTGTATTTGGCAGAATACTGACGTATACGTGCATCAGAGCAATGCAAACATAGCATGCTGTGACTGGCTTTAGAAATTAATAAACTACTTTTTTCCTCCTTGTTGTAGCTTTCTTATAGTCTCAAAACATAATCTATTAATGTTTTGTTTAAACACGAATATGCAACATTAACATGCAGTAATTAGCTCTTCCCTTGCCATTTACCAAAGAAATCTTATAAATAAGCTTGTCAAAGGAAATTACTTAACTGAGGAGGGAAAAATCTGATTCTGGATAAATCAGTGTAAATCCGAAAGGGCTTCAACAGGCTGAGCGAATTTTTCTGTGGAACTGAGAGAACTTGGCTTACTTATTCTTCTTCACAGGGTGCTGTTAACTTTCACACAGTAAGATATCCGTTAAAATGCCTGGCTAAATAGCTTCCTAGCCAGGAGGCTGGCTGAAATCCAGGAAAAGGCTTAGGCATCTGACATGACACTTAAATGGAATTTAGCTTCATAAATCCTAAGCTGTGATCCAGAAAACCTCGTTTTAATGGTTAGATCACCTAAAGCTAAAAGCACGCAGGTTCTGTATGTGATTTACTTTTTTACTTTGAAGTTCTTCAGGTATCTGGATTCATACTCCCAGAAACACTTCAGAGCGAAGTAAACTGGCACCTACCTTATTATTCATTCGAAATCCACATGTTCATCTGCTAAGCTGCCTGACAGATCTCATCTGTTAGATCTGATAAGAATGAATGTGTTTTGGCTAGAACATGTTAAGGTGGCATAGTGACATTTTTTATTTTAAAAACTGTGGGCAAGGAAGTATATGACAGTGGTAGCTCTCTCTTACCTAGCAACCCGCCCTCATCAAGGAAAGACATGGATTTCACCTCAGTCTGAAGAGCCTTGTATCAGGATCTATCTACTATGAGACTTACTATGCTAGTGTGAGGTGCTCAGCACCTCTCCTTTTGAAGCTTTACCACCACAGAGTAAAGCACACAGTGTGCTGGAAAAAGAGCAAGCTAGAGAAAATACTTTGGGTCCGTCAATGGGAGGAACACCCCACTGGGAGAGGAGAGTCCTGTACATGGATCCCTGCTATCAAGACCATTTTATACATATTTCACACATATTCAGCAAAGCCTGGACAAAATAAAGGAGTGACTATAGAAGGTCTTCCCTTCCTAGCTGAATGTGATGTCGACCTACACAGCCTTGCTGCTCCTCAAACTCATCATCTAGCACAGCAGCTCCTCAAGCCTTTGCTGCCAAATACTGAGTTTTTAAAAGGGAGAGGGTGAATCATGAGTCATTATGCAGAATAATCTGTACCATGGTGCTTAAGACCTCTGTTTAGAAAAGTAAGCATGGGTTTGTGTATTTATATGATCTGCCCTGCAGCGGTGACCCCTGGAAGCACTGTATTGCAAGGCCAGACATATGCCTGCCAGAAAGCTAACAAGCGCTCTCTAAGGTACTGGACTTGAACTCAGAAAAAGTCCTTGCTTGGACTCAGTCCAGTGTGTTAATTTATGAAATGAAAAGGGTCTGGGAATCTGCTGCATAAATTCCAAGCTAGTAGTAGAATATGCAAGTGTAAAAGTTAAACACATAATGAACTTTAAAAATGAAGTACATCAAACCAGCTTCTTTCATATACAAAATTCAGATAGCAGGATAATTTCATTAATCCTATGTGGTTTTCTCATACCCAGTCAAGGGGATTTCCCTTTTACTGGTGTTGAATTCAGTGGTAGGAACGTGCCCTTGCTGCTTTCCCATTCTTCAGCAGCCTACCTGGCTGCATTGCAATAGATGTGCTTAGATTGCTGAAAAGCTAAGCAGCACCTCTTCCACAGACATTAAAGCAGAGACATAGGTTGTCCTCCCACCCACCCCATGCCCCCAAAAGTAGCTGCTGCACTCAGTGCAGGTAATTTTCCTCAGCATTATGACTGATGATGTTCAGCACTTTGTAAGACAGAGATACCAGGGACAAGCATCCTCAGTTTTCCTCCCAACATTTTGTCATCTAGCTTCTTTCACTATGCTATCCAGCCTGTAGGAGATGTCAGGTCAACCTCACAGCAGCTCAAAAGGTTTTTGGTTTTAACAAAGCTATGGAAGATTTGATGATTTCCAGAAAATGAAAGGAAATATTTTGCACTTTAGATGTATGTCACAATTCATAGGCTAATCCAGTCTATGAATATGCTTAACACTATTAAATAAATACTAAAATTAGATGATTAGGCGTCACAAAAAACAGACTGTGTTTCCATTGCTTAACTGCAGCAACACCACAGCAGAATGGGAGATAAGCAGAACCCTCACACAAAATTCAACTTGAGTTGAACATGATATAGAATGACAATTCCCTTCTGCCAGCAGCCTGATCTCTTGATGCGGTACCCGGACATTTAAAGTTTTGAAATTATTACTTGTAAGAGTGCATATAAAAAGGGTCCATCTCTGCATACGGTTGGTTTTAGACTCAGAAAGATCAATGTCATAGTCCTCTTGAGGAAGAAAGATGCATGTATCTGAAACAGTGCCTCTTGAAAACAACAAGAGCAACAGAACGCAGTGACCTGGTGACTGTGTAAGACTTAAGAAAAAGTAAGGTAATGAAATACTGTGGAATGTTTTTAATAGATGTAGAGAAGTTGATTCTAAAAAAACAAAAAACAGTTGCAAAAAAAAAAAAAAAACAACAACAACAAAAAAGCCCTGGAAATTTAATGGTGTGTTCGCTGATAGCTATTTTTGTAAAAAATTGTATGAAACATCAGTCTAATGTGTGGTTACAGTTAAAGGCAAATAAACTACTGGAATATATCAACCAAAGGACAGAAAAATTCAATGAAACATGATATTTGCTGTGCAAAGGAATAGTTGATTGCAGGCTGTACTTGGGTTAAGCTATGGATTTTTTTGTTTTATATTGGAAGACTTGCATTGCTCTGGGGACAATGTACCAGAGGGAAATCAGAGTCTAGAATTTAAAGATGTACGTAATAAAGGCGGGCTAAGAAATGTTCAACTTCATTTTTACTAGAAAAGTGTTCCTAGTAGCCTTGTAGCAGTAATTTATTTAAAAAAAAAAAAAAGACAACAACAAACCACCTTATGAAAGATAAAACTTAAAGAAGACTTATACCATGCATGTTTATGGGATGAATTACCTTCTAGAAACATATTCTTCGTAAGATTATTAAAAGTAAATGAAGAAATCCCGAAACTTCTGTGGCTGCTCATACTGAATCCATATTTCAGAACGTTTCCTTCTTGAGTTGTTTACACAGTGCATTGTAAATCTGAGAAAATCTTCGGAAAGGAGAGTGTTCTCTTATTTTTAGGGATGGTCATATACTAGCCAATGACCTTATATTTGATTTTTATGTTCTTTCCAAAGACCACCACACTTTATCTCTTTAAAACAGCATAAATAATGTTCTGTTTTGCTACCTGTTGGAGTTTATTGTATAGGATATACTTGGACTTCTGGGGACGAATTTTCCAACTCCTTTTTTTATTTCTTGAAAAATTCTGAAATTTCACCTTTTTGCTAGAACCTGACGCTGTGAAGCCTTTAGCAATGGATGTAGAGGTTCAGTGTCATTTACAGTCAGGAAGTTAAAGGATAAAATGTCTCATTTGTGGTTATGCAAAGTTAAAATTGGCCTGTAGTGATAGAAATACTTGCCAACCCTAAGAAAAACAGTGAAGTCATAGGGTTTGGCTTTAATCAAGGATCCTGCTAACCCTTCATCACACAAGTAGCCATTATTAGTCCAGGGATATCAGTGAGGTCAACACACAAACAAGATAGCCAGCCCTAATAAGAGTTTATTAGAAGTATAAACAATTTAGCCTCACGACACCATGATTAATTAATTCTCAGTTAATGATATAAGTTTTTGTGCTGATACACCTCCTTCCATCACAACAAAAATAAAGCCACATCTGCAGATATTTTTCATTTGCTGTTTTTTTCTCAGGAAGATGGATTATCCCTTGATTTGATTTAATTTCAGCCCTATGGGAAAACATGAACTTATGTTCAAAGATGTTACTGAAAGCCTTGGAATGCTTATTTCCTGTTTTGTATGAATAACTAATTACATGGGAAAAAACCAACAGCCCTTCAATATATAACCTATCCAGCAATGATCCTGCCAGCAGTGGACAATTTTTTTTTCCTGAAGAGGGTAGTAGATATATCCTGAGAACGTATAATCAGGAAAGAGTTGGAAAACAGTGACATCAAACAGCACATTCCAAGAGAGAAAAAACAAGGCAGTTTAACACAAACATATACTGTGTATATTTGATAGTACAAAGAAAAAAACTCTTTACAGTATAGGGAAAAAAAGATATATTTCCCATAATTAGTAGCAATTTACGGACAACAGTCAAGAAAAATGCATTTCAAAAAATCCACTGCAAATGCAAGAGCATTGGTCTGTACAATTTAAAACTGTCTTTTTGAGAGGAAGGATGCAGGTTCAGTTTAATAGGTCATGTTTGTTATGGCACAAGTAAAAGAAATTAAAATTACTTATTATGCTCTTCATAAAGTAGTTTTAAAAGGAATACACCACTGTACTGTCTGTACACACATAAAATTTGAAAAAAAAACCCAGAATTTTCAGCAAATGTTAATTAATTTTGAATCAAAAGACAAGAGATTTTTACTTGATGATTAAACTAACAAATACTCAACTGTTAAATATTTAACCAAATAGTCATCCCCAGCTTGTGCAGTTGCTGAAACACTTCTGCATTTGTAATTTTTTATGTTTGTCAGTTTAAAACTGTGAGATTAGAGCTAAGAAAATGTGCAGACTGAATGGATATTTGAAAGAAAAATTGAAATAAAAGATATTTGGAGACATCAAGAGCAGAAATTAATATTAAAGTGAGCAATACTTTTTTTAATGAAAGTGTTTTTTCAATAAGATCTTGACATAAAACTTTACTAACAAGTCTTGAAACTGATGAAAGGAATAGAATACAGCAGCTCATATTAATGCTAAACTTATGAGCAAGAAAAATCTAGCTGGTCTGGAAACTAAAAACACTGATAGAGCAATAGCTCACATGTCGAATCAAGGTTACAAAAACTACTGAATGCTTGATTTCTTCCTAATATCCATACTTTCTACACCCAAAATTTCTTCCTACCCGTGGAGCATGGGCGCAACAGCAGGTTTGGCTTGGGATTCTCCCCAGGGACAGCAATCAAGTGCAAAGCTCCCCATCAGGTACCCCCCAACAGCCTGGGCCACACCTGTGAGATCTACCTATCCTTCATGGTGCTATCTGTAACTTTTGTCCCTTCTCATACTGTTATTTTTTGTGTCAGGCAATTTCTCATGTTACGCCCAGTATTCCTCCATACCCTGCTCAGTTCACTTAACCTCAGGCCAGGATCCAGTCAGCAGCCCAGTCATTTGCACAAAAGTTTCACATTTGTAAATGTCATCTGTATTGCTTTGTTGTATAATAGGTTCACAGCTTCACAAAGAGAAAGTCCTGTTTAACTAATTCAATTTCTTTTTATGACAAGGTCACTCATCTAGTTGACCAAGGAAAGCCAGTAGATGTAGGGGGGCGGATTGGATTTTAGCAAAGTTTTTGATACTGTATCTTACAGTATCTTTCTGGACAAAACGTCCAGCACATAGCTAGGCAAGTCCATAATATGATGGTTGAGCAATTGACTGATAGGTTGGACTCAAAGAGTTTCAGTAAATGGGGTTACATCAGGTTGGTGGCCAGTCATTAGTGGGGTTCCCCAAGGCTCAGTTTTAGGGCCAGCGCACTTTAATGTTTTAATAAATTATCTAAATGTAGGAGTTGAATTTACATGAAGTTTGCTGATGATACCAAACTAGGAGGAGCCCTTACAGAGAGATCTAGATAGACTAGAGAGCCGGGCAATCACCAACCGTATGAAATTTAACAAGAGCAAGTGCTGGATTCTGCACCTGGAATGTGGTAATCCTGGTTATACATACAAATTGGGGAATGAGAGCTGGAGAGCAGCCCCGTGGAAAGAAATCTGGGGGTTTGGATTGATGGCAAGTTGAATATGAGTCAACAGTGTGCCCTGGCAGCCAAAGGGCCAACTGTGTCCAGGGATACATCAAGCACAGCATAGCTAGCTGGTTGAGGGAGGTGATTGCCCCACTCTGTGCTGCACTGGTGTGGCTCCATCTTGAGTATTGTGTGCAGTCATTTCAATATAAGAAGGACATCAAACCATTAGAGTGTGTCCAGAGGAGGGACATCAAGATGGTGAAAGTTCTTGAGGGCAAGACTTGCGAGGAGTGGCTGAGGTCACTTGGTTTGTTCAGCTTGGAGAATAGAAGGCTGAGGGGTGACTTCATTGCAGTCTACATCTTTCTTAAGTGGAGGTGTTGATCTCCTCTCTCTAGTGACCAATGATAAGGACACGAGGAAATGAAATAGGTGCTACAGGCCACCCTATCAGGATGGTGAGGCTGACGAACTTTTTTTTAAACAACTGGGGGAAGTCTCGCGCTCACTAGCCCTTGTCCGTGTGGGTGACTTTAACCTACCGGATGTCTGCTGGAAGTATAACATGGCAGTTAGAAAACAGTCTAGGCGATTCCTGGAGTGTGTGGAGGACAACTTCCTATCGCAACTGGTCAGTGAACTGACTAGAGAAGGTACTCCCCTAGACCTGCTGTTTGTGAACAGAGAAGGTCTCACGGGAGATGTGATGGTTGGAGAACGCCTGGAGCATAGTGACCATGAGATAATAGAATTCTCAATTCTAAGGGAAGTTAAGAGGGAGAGCACTAAAACGGCCAAGCTGGACTTTGGGAGAGCAGACTTTGGACTGTTTAGAAGTCTGGTTACTAAAGTACAGTGAGAGACAGCTCTCAAGGGTAAGGGAGCACAGGAGGGCTGGTTACTCCTCAAAAAGGAAATTCTAGAGGCACAGGAGCGAGCTGTCCCTGTGTGCCGGAAATCGAGTCGCCAGGGTAGAAAACCAGCTTGGATGAGCAAGGAGACTCGGGAACACCTCAAAAGAAAAAGAGAAGTCTATATGTCTTGGAAGAATGGGCAGGGGTCCAGGGAGGACTACAGGGAGGAAGTTAGGGCATGTAGGGAGATAATCAAGGGGGCAAAAACCCAACTGGAACTTAGACTAGCCTGCTCTGTAAAGGACAACAAAAAGTCCTTCTATAAAAACATTAATAACAAAAGGAGGGCTAAACATTACCTCCAGCCCCTACTGGACACAGGGGGTACTAGTGATGAGGACAAGACTGAGGTCCTTAATGCCTTCTTTGCCTCAGTCTTTAATAATAAGGTTAGTAGTTCCCAGGTGAGCTGGCCTATGGTGTCTGAGAGCAGGGAGGGAGAGCAAATCCAAGCTCCTGTGATCCAAGAGGAACAGGTCAAGGATCTGCTTCGCCAACTGGATGTCCACAAGTCTATGGGGTCTGATGGTATCCATCCGAGAGTCCTGAGAGAGCTGGCGGATCTCATTGCCAAACCTCTGTCCATTATCTTTGGGCAGTCTTGGCTCACTGGGGAAGTTCCGCTGGACTGGAGGCTGGCGGACGTTACCTCCATTTACAAAAAAGGGCGGAAGGAGGATCCGGGGAACTACAGGCCTGTCAGTTTGACCTCGGTGACGGGCAAAGTCATGGAACAGGTTATCTTGAGTGCTATTAATGAGCACATACAGGTTAACCGGATGATCAGGCCCAGTCAACATGGGTTTATGAAAGGCAGGTCTTGCCAACCAAACTTGATCGCCTTCTATGACGGGATGACTCACCTGGTTGATGAGGGAAGGGCTGTGGATGTAGTTTTCCTTGACCTCAGTAAAGCCTTTGATACAGTTTCTCATAGTGTTCTGGTTGAGAAACTGATAACTGCTGGCCTGGATAGGCACACTCTCCTTTGGGTTAAAAACTGGCTGGATGGCCGGGCCCAAAGAGTGGTGGTAAATGGGGCTAAATCCATCTGGAGGCCGGTCACCAGTGGGGTTCCCCAGGGCTCAGTGCTGGGTCCAGTTCTGTTTAACATCTTTATCAATGACCTGGATGAGGAGGTTGAATGTACCCTCAGTAAGTTTGTGGACGACACCAAGCTGGGAGGCTGTGTCGATCTGCTCGAGGGTAGGGAGGCCCTTCAGAGGGATTTGAACAGACTGGATCGTTGGGCTGAGGCCAATGGCATGAGCTTTAATAAGGCCAAGTGCAGAGTCCTTCACTTGGGGTGTAAAAACCCCAAGCATCGCTATAGGCTCAGGGAAGAGTGACTGGAGAGTTGCCTGGTGGAGAAAGACCTGAGGGTGTTGGTTGACTACCGGCTTGATATGAGCCACCAGTGTGCACAGGTGGCCAAAAAGGCCAATGGGATACTGGCATGTATCAAGAATAGTGTGACCAGCAGGAGCAGGGAAGTGATCCTGCCCCTGTACTCGGCACTGGTGAGGCCACACCTGGAATATTGTGTCCAGTTTTAGGCCCCTCGCTTTAAGAGAGATATTGAGCTCCTGGAGCGGGTCCAAAGAAGGGCGATTAAACTGGTCAAGGGGCTGGAAAATAAAACTTATGAGGAGCGACTGAGGGAGTTGGGGCTGTTTAGCCTGGAGAAGAGGAGGCTGAGGGGAGACCTGATTACAGCCTACAAATACTTGAGAAGGGATGGTGAGGAGGTCGGGGAAAGGCTCTTTACATTAGTGATGGGTGATAGGACAAGAGTAAATGGGTATAAGCTTAGTCAGGGAAGATTCAGGTTGAATGTTAGAAACAATTTCTTCTCTGAAAGGGTTGTCAGCCCCTGGAATAGGCTGCCCAGGGAGGTGGTTGAGTCCCCATCCCTGGATGTGTTTAAGAAAAGGGTGGATGAACTACTTAGGGATATGGTTTAATGGGAGGTTAGGGACGTTTGGACTGGATGATCTCTAAGGTCTTTTCCAACCTAGAAAATCTATGAAATCTATGAAATGAAGCCACATCAGGGAAAGTTCAGATTGGACATTATGAAAAGGTTCTTCACTGAGAGGGTGGTTGGTCACTGGACAAGGTTCTTCAGGGAGCGAGAAAAACAATGAAGAGAGAACATTAATACTACATGTAAGACAAAGTTACACCCAGTACAGATAGCTGTATAGCATCTTCCATTTGTCCTTATCAGTTATGGACTTGAATTTAAGATCTTATCTGTAAAGAATGTCTTTATATTCCTACTGAAGGGAGGATAAAGATGCATAAGCACATTAAAAAAAACAACACAAAACAAACCAACCAAACAGAAAAATCCAACAGTTTTTACTGATGTCAATGAAGATAACTCCACTAAACTGAATGTTGTTTGGAACTAAATAATATTGGGAAGAACTCAGCTAATTTTAAGTACCCAAAAGCTGTCTGAGCTAACCTAGTCATGTTAACTCCCTCAATCATCAGTCACTCTAATAACACAACACATCAAAACCCAGAACAACTATTTAAGAGGAGCAAGATACACTGCCATCAAAAAATAGTCTATGTCTCTTCATGAACTAAACCTATATGCAGCTTGATTTTCTTGAACTAGACGCACAACTTCTAGAAAGCGGGATAAACTAATTCAGGCCTATCTAACATACTTAAGGTTTTACTAAAACTCTGGACTATGGATCTTGACTTCAAATCTTTGTTGTAAGAGCATCTTTGCTTTCAAATGCAAAGCTGAAGAAGTTTGAACACTTGGTATGTGCTCATTATTTTTAATTACAACATTATGCATATGAGTTACATGTTAAAAAACAAAAAAGAGAGGCAGTGTCATATTACAAAATGACAAATTTAGTATTAACACAAATATTTTCTTTTACATTAAAAAACTTCAGAAATTGTTAGGCAGATGTCTGAATACAAAAGTTACAGCTGATGTTTTAACGTTATAGGAGAGAAATGAGCAAGTCAGAACACACATTCTAAAAGGAAAAACATTGGAGCCATTAACAATGCAACCATAGAAATTTGCTCAGCACTGTAATTTCAGCCGTAGTTTTATGTAAAAGGTATGAAAATGAAAAATGATAATGAAAATTGCTGTCCAGAAGTCCCCCTATATGGTAGTGAGTACCTTCAGTAAATCCAGGCCACTATCAAGAGAGGACTTTGTTGAAATGTAGACAATGAGAAAACAGAAGGAAAGTATTATGAGATTGGTAGTCCCCTGGAACAAAAGCTGCCTGTCATACAATCTTGAAATGAGTTTGTTTTCATTTACTTTTAGGACAACAAGTTACTGCAGCTTCAAAACTTCAGAGGCTCATGTTTTTTTAGCTGTCATCTGTAACCATGAAACAATGCTGCTTTCCCATTCTCTCATACAGCCCTCAGTCATTATTGCTTTTTTCTTACTGTAATCAGCATGGTGAAGTTTTGCTTAGCTCTGCAATCATGGCATGGAAAATCTTTTCTTATTTCATTTGCAGAAGATTTGTTAGATAAAATTACATAGTACCATATGCAGTCTCCCATTCACAACAAAATTTAGCTGAATAAAGGATTCTCCTGCGTGCTAGGCAATAGCATGAGGCTACTCCATGCAGGGTAATATCTGTAAATGTATTCCATTAGGAAGATATTTCCTCCAGTTGAATTACTGGTTTACCATAGTTAAATAAAACCATATGCCTAAGAAATGCAGACAACCTCCCTCCTCAGACATCTGACGACAGGGCGAAACAAAATATGAAGAGCTACACATAAATTATTACATCGTGCCACCATATCAGCCATTACACTTTTTAACCCCTCTGAAATAATTCTCCTGTCTCTCATGGCTGATGGTAAAGGAAAACCCACACATAAGATATTGTTTGGCTTTAAGGCTTTTGGCACTGTTTTGGTGAAATTCCCATATGCAAGCCTAAGAAACATGGGCGAGAGGAAATCATCACAAGGTGGATACGTATTTCAAAAGTGATTTTCAAAGCTATTAGCAATGATTTGTTCCTGAAGTATTCAGGATATTTCTATTAGAATCTCATAAATACCTGTGCTGGGTTTGATTAATACTTTCCTGAAATACTAGGAACAGAATAGTATATATATCTATAAAGTTGGTGGGTTTCTCCAAGCTGGAAGGCTGGAAACACACTGAAGGAATTATATACATGGCCAGTGAGAAGAGTGGCAGATTAGGATGCAGAAGGTCACTGAGATTTAAAAAACAAATGAGTAACAAATATGATTCTGATATTAAAAAAAAAAAGCAAATGCAATTCTGTGATTCATTACAAAATATGGAGTAATAAGACATGCAGGATAATTATTCGTTTTAATTGGCATTGGAAAGGCCTCAGCTGAAATATTGTGCCCTATTTTTGGCAGGAGGTTTTTAAGAAACATATAGGCAAACGAGAAAATCTAAGGTAAAACCACAAGTATTACAAGAAAAAAAAATGCAATGTATGAGAAAATTGAGAAGGGATTAGTTTTGTTCTCTGTAGAGAAGAGGATAAACTAATGGACAGTTAGAAGGGGAAGGAGAAAGGGAAGATATAATAACAGTACTGTAAACATTATGACAACCAGTTCCACTGGCAACTGGGGACATAGGCTGGATTTAGGAAATGACTTTGTAATCCTCAGGTAGGTAAAGCCTTGTAATAGGCCATCTGTATGGAATCCATTTCATTCCAGGAGGTAGCAAAGACCTACCAGGCCCTTCCTTCTTAGCACATGGCAGTCAGACACAAGACAAATCTACTTAGAGATTTGTTTTCCTCTTTATTTTTGAAACTTTTACCCTAAAAGCAAAAGGTATGAGATAAATATGCTAATAATACACTTTAAAAACCATATGCTTTGGATGTGTCAAGGGGATTCTTTAATGTATTTGAAATCTTCATTGTTCTAAAACCCCTGGAACATATATGATTATTGTCACATCAGACTTTCTGTCCATGCCTACCTGTCAAAGACTGTGGACTATTCTACTATCTCAGCCATACCAGTAGCATACAAGCTCCTGTTTTTTATACTCTTCCCCTCACTATTCCTCTTTGACACCGTTTTGCTTGGTGCATCCTTGTGTGAAAGACTTTCTGATGACAAAAACATCAGAGAAATGACAAAGTAGCCAAGGGCTCGGGTTATGCCACAGGGACCACAACAGCCTGTCACACAAGATGAAATCAGTGTCAGGGAATGTAGTTTAAGCTGGGTTGTGAAACTGCCTTCTGACTTTCTGTTCCTTTCGAGCGTAACCACAGAGCCAATCATTCAGCACCAGGACTCGGTTTATATAAAAATGGTGTTGCAATTCTACACCCACACTGTTCATGTCCCTCCACCGTGTGCAGCCGCTAATGGACTTCCTCATGATGCCGGTTTTCTAATTTGTCTTATTTAATTTAATTGTTCTCAACGGCTTTTCCCCTCCTTTGGATCTTTAAACACAGCCAACAGAAAATCATCTTCAGTGTCTGTGTTGACCACTGCCTCTGTTGAAACTTTATGTGAATTTTCCACTTGTACACTGATGAATTATTAATCCCAGTGCAAAAATATTGAATTACTTAATTTCTATTTTGTATTGTGAAATTAATGTATATGACATTAATTAGATAGATGTGCTCTAAATGTCTAAATGTCCCTGGTGCTTTTTACTTAATAGCTTTATATAAAAAATAATTAATGATACATTTATTTAATTGAATGTTAAATGTAGAAATTATTTTTTTTAACTACTACTGCCAAAGTATAGTTAACCTTGGACCAGGCAAATCTCCTTTGATTTCCGAGTCGATATCTAAGAGCTGCATTTCATTCAAAATCAAAAATTGGCAGGATTTGGTACTCCAATTACACAAAAGTGCCAAGTTACTAAATGCTAGAGAAGACCCACAGGAAAGAATAGTCAATCTCCACATTTCAGGAGAAATATATTTATTTTTGATTGTAAGAAAAATCTTACAATTCCTTTCTCTCAACCGATTTTTGGTGGGTTTTTTTTTTTTCTGCTCACTCTAAGTGCAGTCTCAAAAACTGTAGATTCAATATCCAGCCCAAGAGACACAAACATCTGGATAGGAGAATGAAAATGAACTGCCAAGAAGAGAGAGAGATTTCCTTCCCCCGCTGAAGAAAATTCTGTTTTAAGAAGTGCCTGAAGGAGGTGTAGATTTACATCCATTCCTACCTACTCTTTCCCAGACCATGCCTGTAAATTAACTGTTTGTAGTTCTAAGTTTTGGAACAGAAATCTCCCCCTGAGCTGTGTGAAAAAGAGGCCAATGGCTAGAAGTTCAAAAGAAGGAAGGTGTCAATAAGCAGGTAAAGTGCTTATCAATGATAATCAATAAAAAATATTTCCTGTACCACCTCATGTTCTTGAGTTTATTTAAGAGATGAGTATGATAAAGAGATTTGTAGAAGTGATTTCCTTTTCTCTTTCATACATGCTTCAATCACTGGGCTCACCCAGTACTGTGAGACTGTGAGAAACTTCTGTGGAAATGAACTGGCAGAAATTATGCTTGTATATCAGTATCGTAATCTCCCCACAAGCAGTATTTCTTTTCATTTATACAAGTAGTATTACTCTTAGGCTAAGGATGTCCCTGCACAGTGCATCAAAATGACATTGTGGCATGCATGAATATAGCCTGTCGACAGGGATTTTTTACAGCCCGTCCAAGCCCACTGGGGTGCTAGTCTATGCTGAAACCTGTGTTGTCATACTTTGCCTGGGCTTATTTGATTAAAGCTAGCGTAAATTGCAACCAAATCTTCATTTGCTGTGTAGACATGGCCTCAGAGCAGACTCATATGGTCTAATTTTGGTCCTCTAATAAATAGATACCTACTGTAAAATAAGTATTCCTCTAGTGTTCACTTTACAGATGATAAAATCTCCTGAATTTCAACAAACGCAGAATCTGTATTTGAGACAGAATAACATCAGGCAACAATGCAGAGTCCAGCTGCCTGGAAGGCAGCTCTGAAGAGAAGAGAGGAGGGGGAAAAATCTCTTCTCAACAGAGAAAAAGAAATTATGTGAATCTTCAGAGAAGGCAGGCAAATCTACATTTCTAAATATACTGAGTTTGTTGGAGGTTTATGAAGTGCTGATTTCAAAAGACAACTGAATCTTCAGTGATGTTGATTTGCTCCAGGTAGAATTATAACTTGAAATTAATTTGTCCAGTAATATTTCTCCTGTACCTTCTCACTGAAAAGTAATCATAAATAAATAATCAGTTACATCAATAAACTGGCATAAATCTGTGCTGCCTCAGTTATTCATTACATTCTCTTCAATGAAGCACTACACAGGGGGTGAACAGCCCTCAGTAGTTCACAGGTGGGGCAGGGCAGTCTTTGATTATTTTTCTTTAGTGACTTCTGCTAAACTAAAACTGTGTTAATAGATGGTGCACAATAAAAAATCTGTGGTTTTGCAAAACATTTTAAAGTAGCCGTTTCTAAGGGAGGTGTAAATACATATCTGAATAATCCAGTTTTTACCAAGGCACATGATCTGTTCTGAACATTTTAATAAAGGCTTGGCTTTGTTTCATTGAACTGAAAGAGGGTAGATTTAGATTAGATCTAAGGAAGAAATTTTTCACTCTGAAGGTGGTGAAGCACTGGAACAGGTTGCCCAGAGAAGTTGTAAATGCCTCATCCCTGGAAGTGTTCAAGGCCAGATTGGATGAGGCTTTGAGTAACATGATCTAGGGGATAATGTCCCTGTCCATGGCAGTGGAGTTGGAACTAGATGGCCCCTTCGAACTCAAACCATTCTATGATTCTATAAGTAGTTAATGTAAATCAAATATGCGTTAATGTTGTCGTGGTTTTAGGCTGATCCAGCAACTAAAACTCGCACAGTCTCTCCTTCTCCAGTAAAGTAGAGAGGAGAGAAAAAAAAAAACAAAGGGACTGAGGGTTGAGACAAGAACAGAGGGAGCACCCACCAACCATGGTCCTGGGCAAAACAGGCAGAGCTTTTCTCAAAGCAAAACTGTTTATTAATGATTACTTAGAAGGACAAAGGGAAACAAAAACTGATTACTTGAGAGGACAGAAAGAAACAAAACCAGATCTTAAAACCGACACCTTCCCCCACCCCTTCCTTTTCCTCCCGGCTCTACCTCCTCCCCCCAGCAGCACAGGGGGCAGGGACTGGGGGAGTGCAGGTCAGTTCATTCCGTGCTGTTACTGCTGCTTCTTTCTTAAAGGAGAAGGAGTCCTTACACCCTTTTCCCCTGCTCCAATGGATCCCCTACCCACGAGGAAAAATCCACAAACTTCTCCACTGTGAGTCCAGCCCACTGGAAACAATCCTTCCCCACAGATCGCTCCGGTGTGGGCTTTACCACAGTCTCGGATACTTAGGGAGCTGTAGCCACTCGCTCCGGCGTGGGTCGTCACGCAGACTCCAGATGCCTCTCTGCCTTGTCGTGCGTCCCAACACGACCATCCTCAGGCTCAGGCATCTTCTCCCCGCAGGCTGCGAGTGGGTCTCTGCTCCACCGAGGCTGTCCTGGTTGCAGGGGGGCCGCCTGCTATCTCACCATCAGCCGCAGGGGAAACTCGGCTCCGGCACACCTCCTCCCGCTCCATCCTCACTGACCTGCTGTCGATGCGGCTGTTTCTTTCAGATCTCAGTCCTCTCCAGGTGAACTCAGCCCAGTGGGCACCCCGGGAGTGGGGTGCCCCCGAGTTCCCCAGCTGGCTCCGCCGCCGCCATTCTCCGTGGGCGGCGCCGGCCCGACGCAGGCAGCTGCCCGGCCGGGAGCCAGGGAGCGGGGGCAGTGCCCTCCTCCCTTCTCTGCTCGATCCTGGGCAAAGCACCTTTTCCGGTTCCTTTGTCCTGACTTAAATAGAGCAATTCGCAGAGGCGCCCTATTGGCTCAATCCCGAGGGGGATGGCAGTCTGATCTGGTGGCCAGAACTAAGCCTAACCCGGTTCCAAAACCGGGGAGGTCACAGGGACCAAAACCCCTCTCCTGCCACCAGAACCACCCCCCCCCCTCCACATCAAACCATGACAATGTAAATAAAATGTAGTTCATAAGTCAATAATGACATGAAGTCATTATTTCTATGGTAATGCTGTCTCAAAGGTTGCTGATACAGCTCCAAAGTAGCCAACTGACAATTTAGGATAAAATAATCAAGCCCAGTAGATAAACAAGACAGAAGAGGAAAAAAGGGATGGATGGAAAATCTTACTAACTTCTCCTTATGTAAGAGGGTCATAAATTAGAAAAGGAAGACAGAGAATTTGAGATCAAATTCTGAGATATTACTTCCCTGCCCTCTGTGACTATGCTGTACCTTAGAATACAGAAATGGGAAAGAGAGGAAGGAACACCCCTCTCTCAACCACGGATGGGTCTCAGCTCATAAGGATTAAATGGATTCTTTCCTGTCTGTCTCTCGGGGAGCTTGAAGATGTTTTATAGCTAAATACCTGACTCAGGGCTGTGCTTAACAGATATGTATTTGCCTTGAACTAGCAAAGAAGAATGTTTTCCATGTAGTAGCTCCAGACTATTGCTCTGGCCATTTGGAAACTGTTCCTGTACATATTTAACATTCTATTTTCTTGATTTAGTGAAAGGAACTCTTTGCATAGTCGATTTCAAATACACAGTACATCAGCAATAAAGCAGGGCAAATATTTTAATATACAAATAGTATTTCAAAAGCTCATGAGTAGATAAAAATACCCAGTGAAATGTTCAATGTGCTAGAATATACAGTCAGATATCTTTTTTTTAAAAATCTCATATTTAGTCCTATGGATCACAGCAACATCAAGATCTTCAAGACAATGAAGACCTCATATATTTTAAATACACAGTACATCAGTATTTTACTGTGCAAATAGTATTTCAAAAGCTCATGGATAGATAAAAACACCTAATGAAGCGTTTGATGTACTAAAATTTACGGACATTTTTAATCTCATGTTTATTCATATGGACTACAGTAACACAAAGATCTTCAAAATGATGAAGACTTCATTATGGCAGGTACTGAAAAAGATGTTCAGATATTGCCAGAGAAATCAGACAATCAGAAGTGAAGTAACATAGCACAGGAGCGTAGAAATGTTGCCCATAAGGAATCTCTAGACATGACACAATCCAATCTCCTGCTCAAAATGAGATTATAGCCAACACCAGGCCAGGTCAGTCAGAGTTTTGAATGAACTATTAAAACGTCCAAGAATAGAGATGGTACATCCATCCTGGAATGAAAAGGTTTTCCTTTTGTATAGTTTGAATTTCACGTGTTACAACATGTGTGTCACTTATTCAAGATATTAAATAAAGTCATTGTCGTTACCACAAATTGAGCTTCACAACCTCTCATCTGCTTATGGAGCAAACTTCCTTCACTGTCTGAGTACTGATTGCAGTATGGCAAAGCAGTGTGTTTTCTTGAAATTGGGTTTTTCCTGGGAGATATTCAATGCCTCACTAGAGGAGCTCAAAACCTCTAAAAATGAGAGTTCAAGTTGAAAGTTGAAGTATAGAGATGGCTCTGCCTGTGAATGTCCATCTGCTTCCTGTTAGAGAGTTTGAGCTTTTGCTTTTTCATGACAGTGAAGTACATACCATGGCTGGCTTTTCAGTGCCCACACAGTACATCAGGAGAATGGGGCCAGGAGTAGTAACTGAGCACAGGGCATGAAATGTGACCCTCTCAGTGCTTCACAGTGCATGACATTAATGTTCTGCTCCTTGCATCTTATGTGATGCATGACTAAGTCACAAGGCACGTGTTAGTGGTGGATCATACTACCTTTGAACCCTTTACTGTACTCTAATAACTGACAAGCTCCCACATTGTTCCTGTGCATATGAATTTTCATTTTAGTCATGTTTTGTTCCTAGATAATGAAGTTTCAACATCCTCCCAGTGAATTCTTGTATCAGGGATATGCCTCCTGCGTATCAGTGTGTTCTAACATTTGTTTGCCAATGGAAATGTTGAAATGATTTCAAAGCTAGTCATAAAAAAACTGACTTGAAATCTCCTCCCAGTCACAATGATGTGGTATTATCTTCTCTTCAGCCAGCTCCTCACCTACCTCAGAATTCTTGTGCTTAATCCCCACCATCTCCAACTAACTAATAATTTTTCAAGTAAGACTCTATCAAATGTGTTGTAGAAATCCAGAAATTAAGACCTATTATATTTTCTTGCTCTTTTACAACAGTTTCCTTTAACATTCATGTTTTAATTATTCTCCTTTTCAAAATGTTTCCTAAATCTTTCCATGCTGCTCAGAAAACATAACTTTTAAGAGCAAATGCAATTGCATGGATCATTTTCTTATCTTTTTTTATGTATAAGCACTACTACCACTTTTAAATTTAATATGGTACACTCTCTCCCTAGATCTGCTCCATGTACCTGCAGCCAGACTGAAATTTGAAATGCACCTTCACTGAGAATCCTGAAGGTGACATTCCCAAGTGAGCTGAATGTGGTGAGTTTCAGTTCTGTCTGCTTCCATGCTCTTATTCCCATCAGTTATCATGCCTGTCAAACTTTCATTCCTCTCTCCCCAACCACAGTCAATGTTATGCTTCCTATTGAAAACTGAGTCAAATATTCAGCTAATCTAGGTTACTTAACTACCTATCAATCATCTTCACTGTGGGAGGTGAAGTGGTCAATCGCTTTTATGATAAGGTGACGTTGTGAACTGTGATTTAACATTTTTGTGAAGTCTAATTGAAAATTCTCTTTTTGTACTTATCGATTTATGTTCTCACATGCTGACCTCAAAGTTGCAAGACTCATACCCTCATTTCTTGTACATTCTCTGCTTTTTACTGATACTCTTCTTGGCAAGGTTAGCTGTCCAGTTAGATTTTCTTGCCAGATTTCCTCTTTGCTCAGTCCTCCTCTAAAATAAAACACATTAGCTTTATCCGTCCTGGTGACACCATTAACTCTTTACTCCGGTTTGCTGTTTTAAATTCCAGAGCCTTAGTCTCAGGCCTTAGCTGAATTAACCCTTTCATTTATTTGAAGATGGATAAACTCACAACTGCCTGATCCCACTCTTTCTTTCCTTTAATTATCTTGTATAATTACAAAACCCAAAGCAAATCAGTATCATAGTTACACATCTTAGTTCTGCGCTAACCTGGTTTGTCAAGGAACTATGACGTTAATAAACCACAGCTAATGACAAGTAAATTCAAACTTTGAAATCTAGAGCTTTCCAAAGGCAGCCATTTTATTGCCATTATTATAAATCCTAAATCACTGAGGATTCCTTGTGTTTAGCTATAACCTGAATCCTTGTTCACCAGAAGCTGTGGCTAAGTATTCATTGATGAGGTTAGACACTTTGCTTTCAGCTGTGATCTGATTGCTACTCTACATTTGATCTAGGTCACCAGCATATAGTTAAAGCCACAGGCTTCAGCTGAACTGGCAATCCTTACTCCTAAATGAGAGCAAATATTGGTTAACTGGTTATTGCTTCAGGGTAGAGTTTGAATAGCAGAGGAAAAAGTATTATTTCCTTCATTCACTTTTACATTGGATTTCATGTTAAATACAATAATAGTGAAATGTATTTTCAGTTAATGGATTTCCTTATTTCAGAAATACGTGTTTATAGCTACTTAAGAGAAAAAGCTTTTCAGACACATAACAAACTTCAAGCACATTTCAGACTTGATGCAGACCTTCCTTTCGTATTTGGACAAATAACAAGGTTGTGGTAAAAATTGGCTTTCACTGAAAGAACTGAAAAAGAGAAAAACATAACCATTAACTTTTTCTTTTAAGACAATGACTTATTATTTGGCAACATCATTTTGTTCTTATAGGATGCCCTCTACCAGCTACGCCTGTATTTCCTTCAAGGGGAATTTTGAGGTTTAAAAAAAATCAAGAGATGTGACTAGTGTAATGTTTTTCCCCCCATAATGGCTTTCTGCAGTGTTACTTGAACAACACACCTGAGAAAACATTTTATTGCCAAAACAAGCAACAGTAGTGTACTTCCATATTCAAGTAAAAGATATGCAAAATGTTTCAAGAGTTGCAATTGTTTTGTTGTAACGAATTTAACAGACCTTAAAGTTTTTCTAACAGTGTCATTTAAAAAAAATTTTCCCGGAGACAGTGGATTGTTTTATTTGTCTAACTAAGGCAACCTTTTAATTGTATTTTTTCATGTACTCCTTTATATTTTCCCTCCTATTTCCAGAAAGGAAAGAACACTCCCAAACATGTCTCTTTCTCTAAGCAAAGTGGTATTTGACTTTCTCTGTGCAATTATTTTATGTGGATGAGATGAAAATATATGGGAACATTCTGAAAAACAAAAGGTTTTCTTTTTTCCACTTCAGCTTTCTTCTCTAAAATCTGTTTGGGAAACCAATATAATTATTTTCATTTAATAACACGGTATTATGATATTTAAAATTATTTAACTTAATTTTGTGGATTTATGAGAGTAAGACTTGGGACCAAAAGTCTGCAGGAATACGGATCAGACCTTATGAAGTCTGAGAAGACTGATGCCTACGTATGCTCGCAAAGTAATAGTAAGAAGCTGTTACACACATCTTGCATTAGATACAGCTGAACAAGAGTGAGACAGGGCTCCTCTGCCTACAACAGAATCATAGAACCATAGAGATATAGAATCATCGAATGATTTGAGTCCGAAGAAACCTTAAAGATCATCTAGTTCTAACGACCCTGCCATGGGCAGGGACACCTTCCTCCTAGATCAGATTGCTCAAAGCTTCATCCAGCCTGGCCTTGAACACTTCTAGGGATGGGGCATTTACAACTTCTCTGGACAACCTGTTCCACTGCCTCACCACCCTCATTGTAAAAAATTTCTTCCTTAGATCTAATCTAAATCTACCCTCTTTCAGTTTAAATCCATTGCCTCTTGTCCTATCACTGCATGCCCTTATAAAAAGTCCCTCTCCAGCTTTCCTGTAGGCCCCCTCTAGGTACTGGAAAGCTGCTATAAGATCACCCCAGAGCCTTCTCTTCTTCAGGCTGAACAGCCTCAACTCTCTCAGCCTGTCGTCATAGGTAGCTGGTAGCTGGTATTATAAGAAAGGTCCCTACAATGTGAAGCTTACCAATGCCTGTTCAAAATTCCACTGGAAATGATGTGAGTTTCTTAGCTACTTCTGAAAATATCAGTGAAGTAAGGAAAAGCACAGTCGAGGGAGAGCAGAGCCTTGACTTGAGGATCAGATTCACTGTCTTCTGGGGAAATCATGGAGGATACAGGCAAGCCCAGGCACCCATTTCTGTGGCACCATGCAACCACCTGTAACTCATGCAAGGAATCAGCTTCTTCTGTTTAAGTTGTCAGACTTTATGATTTACACTCGTCCTTACCCCAGTGACAGTGTTTTCTCCTGACAACATGAAAGTGCTTTTGTTTGTACTTGCTGCTGTGCTTCTAAAACCACAGTACATGTTTTCTGTCACTGCACTGACTGATTAAGAGATTTGGGCCCGTTATTTTGACAGCGATTAACATCCTATCATGTGTTAAACAAAGTTAATCTGTTACGAGGTACATGAGAAGACAACATTCCTGCAGAAAGCAAACATAACTTAAAAACATATTGTTCCAAAGAACAATTTACAGGAATAGACTTTTTATTATAAAGTCTTTAAAAGCAGGAGCTTGTTGGTTTGACTCTAAATATCCACTCACACATCACAGTTTGGAAAATTCAAATAGTGATAAAGTATCTTTCCTGTGCAGATTGTGTTATTAATCATTAAAGCAAACAAAGAAAATGTATGGCTAAAACCTACTCCTACTGTATGTGGGAGATGACTGCTGACAAGTCACTGGACACGTCATGGACCAGAAGACTAATATGTAGTCCCGCCAGGCCCTAGAGAGAGTTCTTCCAAGTCAGTATTTTGATACTACATGGGAAGTATGCGCTTATGTTTTCATTTATGTATCAGTCCTCACGAAAACACAAGTCTCCAGACTAATCAATCATTTGTTATAAGTGGAATAATGATTCTTCGTAGATGTCTATATGTGCACACACATCTGTGGGTCTCTTTGTGTATAGTCATATATATGCCCAAAAAATGAGAGTTCTGTGTGCTACAACATACAGATAATAAATTAATTGTTGCTCTTCAGAATCTAATATATTTTAAAATATCAATCTGAAAGCAAACTGGTAAAACTGGTAATTTAATAAACTGGTATGTATCACACTGCTGTGATCTCACAAGCACAGAGCTAGGTTTCTATCTTATGCATATTGCAATGTGGGAGGTGAATAGTCAGGCCTGATGGTGAGACCTTAGACAGTGATCCAAGATGTTACAGTCAGGAGGTATGGTCTGATCAGGAGGCATGCTCTACACCAAAGCTTTGCTGTGACCCAGAAATGAAGATGTGAAAACATGCCTCTACCCAAAGAGGCATTTTGAGAGTCAAAGGCATGGTAGTAAACAGCCATTTTGCACAACTTCATAGCCTCAGGCGAAAACATGGGCAGAAAGCAAGATGAAAATGAGGAACCCAAAGAAACAGCACAGTAAGAAAGGGATTGGGACATGGAAGAGGAGGGTAGTACGGAAGGTGCTAGACTTTGTTGGGAATAGGAACCCAACTGATGGCAAAAAAGAAACAGAACTGGGACCTGAGACAATACAAATCAGCTTTGCATTAAGTTAGGAACATGGTGAAGGTGATCTATGGAATCTCAATAATTATAATGCAGAGACATCTCCTTGTCACTGCTGGCTGACTGCAGAACTGTGCACCGAAGTCACTTTTCTGAGTGCACAACAGACACTGAGTGAAAGAATGACTCAACACTGTCTAGGAAGTGACTCATTAAGTGAAGACCACCATTCTTTCTTGCATTTGGCAGCATTCGTATTTTTTCGTTATTGACAAGAATCGTGAAATGGGCAAAGTACTTAATGAATTTGCAAACATAAAACTAACTAAACATAGGCAATACTACCAGCATTCCAGAGAACAAGGTCAGAGTTCAAAATGCTGTTTACAAATTTGCAATGTGGTCAGAAAAAAAATAAACTGAAATCCAATAGGGACAAATGCATTTTGGGAAAGAAGACTCAAACACGATTTATATATTGGGGAACAATTTGTTCGTACAAATTCTTCCAAAAAGGATAAGGAGAGAGATAATCTGACTACCAAAGCTGAAAATGAGCCAGCACTCATGTTGTTAGAAAAAGACATCGTCTTACATTATATAAACAGAGGTACAATCTGAAAAAGACATATTTGGGAATCTTTCTAATCAAGGCAGAAAGGATGTTAGACCTGAGATAAAGCACAGTTGGGAGTGGTAGACTGGAGAAAAAATGTAAATACAGAAAGTAATTGCAGAAAGTTCAGTAGAGAGCAGAGAAACAGACCTAAACAAAATGGCCTATGAGGAGAGACTGAAGAACTATGATTGTTTAAACTGGAGGGAGGTGAGAGGAGGTAGGAAAATACTGCTGAAAATACATAAATTGTTGATCTGAAGAGAGAAAAAATGAAACATTTTTACATTACTGTGACAAATACAACAAGTAATGGGTTTAAGTCATGAGACTGAGACTAGACACTAGGAAAAGCTTATTAATATGAATAATAATATGTAATAATACAAGTATCAGGTACTGAAATAGACTGTGGTAGAAGCTTTCCATCACTGGAGATCTTTCAAAAAAGGTTAGGAAAACATTTCTCATGAATGATACTCAAAAGTTGATCCTGAGCTACAGCATGCACAAAAGAACCCCCTCAAGACCTTTCTCTCAGGCTGGTCTTGATTTTCTGGTAGTACCTCCAATTTGAATTTCCCTCTGGAAATGAGTCATTGGCACAGGGCTGAGATCACTGAGAAAGAGGATCACAGAGTGCTGTTTCTGTCCATTTCTGGTTTATTTTTGTTTACTGTATTGTCAGACTACATAATGCTTTTCTTGTCCCCAAAGGAGAGATGACTTATAGTGACCTTATTTCTGTATGACTTGCCTGGCAGACTGTAAAATCAAATATATTAACAGATATGGAACAAGAGCTACATATTTGCTCTGTGACTCTTTCCAGATGGAAGATATTAAAGTAATTTATCAATCAGAGGTTATTCTCAGCTTGTCATTCAAATAATTTCTGTATTGTTAAGATTCCTGAATATAGTCATACAAGAAGATTCCTAAAAGAGAGCAAGAAAAGTATCAGAAATTAGATTCTCAAGCTTCAAATATAGCAAATACAATGGTAGTTTCTTTTTAATGTCAGTTTATTTACAACTAATCTTTCAATAGATATCTGATTAAAATCAGCTTTTTCTTTCAAATCTGATGAGAATAAATACTTGTTTAAAAAATTGCCTTCATGAAAGGGTCATATGAGTTTCTATTGTTCATATTCATCCCAATAAACAAAAGAACACCTTTAGACAAGTATTTGCTTTTGCATTGTTAAAAATCCCTCAATCATTTCTCACAGTGAACAATGATAGCCCATAGTGGAATCTATTGGAATCAATTTCCAAATTGGTTAAAATTTTACAAAGCACACATTTCTCAGACTCATTTGGTATTTACAGCAAAGCACTGAGAAGGAAGGGAAGGGAAGGAAAGAGGGAGAAAGGGAGGAGAGGAGGAAAGGAGGGAAGAAGGCGTGGGGGGCATGGCCTTCCAATTATCATAGGTACCTTTTGAAAATGTATGTTCCCACTGAAATTTATTCTGAATTTAAACATGCACATGTGAATATGTAATGTGTTATCACATTATCTATGGTAATTCTATTTTATTTGATGATATATTTATTTCATGTACATCTCAAAATTGTATTGATGAAGTACTGCTTAGATAACACTGTGCAGGTTGATTACAGCACGGTGGCATACCGCAAAAAAAAATAATTTTGTTTAGATTGACTTCAGAAATTGAAAAATGAAGAACAAACCAAGTGTATACTTGTTAGCAAATGTTTTCTTACTATGTCTGGTTGTAGCGAGCATATAAGAGCTATGCAGGCCAGTAAACACTGTCGTTGGTAAGAAATGCTTGTATATTACACTGGATTTCTGCTTGTGATGACATTTGCTTTAGTGCCCTGCACTCAGAGACACTGTCATTATTGAAAGCGTATTCTTCAAGTAGTTAGAGAGTTTGCTTCATATCTATAGAATGGCAGAACTAGTCATAGCTACAGATGTCTATGAGTGAGTTAGAGTAATAGATTCTGTCCCTAACAATGTCTTTACGCTATTTGTTGGCAACTGGAGGACTATAAAATCTTCTAATTCAGAGATATATTCCAATGAGTGCAAACAATGCAAGTACCAGTGGATACCTGGAGTTACCTTCATCTGTATGAGCCCACAACTGTGGTCCAAGGTTCCATGGAACAATGTGTCAAATGTCAGCTGGAAATCTCCATGAACAATTAGCACATGGAAAATGTACACAAATCTAATGTGAAAGAAGCCCAAACCCTGAATATTTTTTTCTCCTCATTCCGGATCTGACTGTAGTACAAAGGCGTACCTTTCAAGCAGAAAAAGAAAAGCACTAGACTCTGAAGAGTGCCCGAGAGCCTTCAAGAAGATCTTTCAAAGGATGCACAAGAAAAAGGTTGAGCCTACTCTTTGTCAAAATAGAAGAAAAAATACTTATTAGGGGAAAAAGATGAGATACTTACAGAGCATCTGATGTTTTTCAAAAAGGTTTGCTACATATTGAGTATAGATCCACATGCTACTGTTAATAATAATATATTTGTACTCTTACATATGGAATTTCATTGATAGAGTTCAAATCATACAGAAGAAGGTCAGAGAAAGGTTTACTAAGGTTCCTCCATTGAAAACACAGGGAAGCTGAAGCTTAAACAGGTGAAATGACGGCCGGGGCAAAGCAAGGGAAAGAACCCTTGGCTTTCATTTATAGTCATCACATGAGTTTTACTCAGTTTAAATAAACTTATGAGATTTAGTCATATCTTTACCCATTTCATGTACCTCTGAACTAAGCAATGTCTTGGAAGAGTTACTTCAGCTATTTAAAGGTGTCTTTTGCAATAGTGTAATTATTAGTGTAGAAATTACTCACAGTAACACACATACAACTTAGTCACTCCTTTTTTGTTGTTTTTTTTTTTTTTTTAGCAGTGCTATAGCATAAATTCAGGAGATGGTTTTATGGCTTCACAGTGTCCCTTCTGTTCTCCTCTCCTGTCTCCTTATTAGCTGAGAGAGTAGCTAGATATTACAGCCAGATATGAGACCAACATAAACTAAATCTACAGTGGCAGCATCTATGTTACGCATGTGACTTCATCCTTGCAGCAGCTGGAAGTGCAGGGAATTGATTTTCCTTAGAAAAAGAAACCCCACAGGCTGCATTTTTTCTTGACTACCAATACAACTGTCTGTGTCCATGAGGTGGGTTATTTTTGGTTCTTCACCAGCAATATCCTATTTCTGAAGTCATAACACACAGTAATTCCTTGGGTCCTTGACTAATAAACATATGCAAGTCCAGTCATTTTGTATTTGAAAGAAAATCCCAAACTTCAGGATATACAACCCCATAGTGACAGCAGCTCCTTAAAACGTAAAAATACATCAAAATGAGGCAGGAAGTGTTGCTGAGACTAGTCATCTCTTCTACCTGGTAGAAACTGGGTTTAATGAGCAGCCTTTGTGGGAAGGAAGCCTTTCTGCATTTCTATACATTTCTCTTATTCCTGTGGAAAAGGCCTGCATAGACAATATTTATGTAACTCTATTATCTCTAACATCCTCTTATTTTTTCCTGAAACCAAGATTACTTCATCTGTCAAACAAGGTAAAATTCATTGTCTCTAGGGACTTTCAGAACATATTATGCAAAATTAAGGCCGGGTTCAACACTGCATAAATCCTGCAACTTGGGGCTTAATGTTTTATAGCCCTATTCAGACAAGAAAGACAGAGAGACGGCGACATGGCTAAATAGGTTTTGAGCATGAAATTCCATAGGAGTTAAGTCTAACCCTAAGTCTTAAATCTAGTTTGTCCTGCCATGAAACTACACTGGCATGTGTGCAACCACTCAGTGAAGCTGAATCGGGAAGCTATTCCAGCTGAAAACAGTCCATTTCTTTTTCAGCTGATCTCCGGCTTTCTGAGCCCACTTATCACTCAGTCTGCTGAACTGCCGTGCCAGTGCATAGGAAGAGAGGGAATAAATGGCTATGGGCAGGGGAAAGAGGGAGGAAGCGACAGCCTGCACTCACACCATCCTTATCCATCCTATGGCTGTGCTACGCATATATGTCCTCAGACTGAGCGGCAGGATGGCTTGAGCTACTTTTGCCTGCTTAGCACATTTCTGCCTTTGCACATCTCTCAGTGCTATATAAGCAAAGCTGGTTAAGGAACCGTAATTTGAACTGGACTGAGGAATGTATCTAGCTGGGAAGAAAAATTGTTTTGTCTTCAGCTGGGTCAGCTTCCCCATCCACTTTAGAAAATGGCTCTGCTAACACTTATTCTGAGGTTGTGCAGGGCATGGGGGAGAGAGGAAAGAAACTGCTTAATCAGGTATGGTCACTGAAGAAATTCACAGGGAAACACAACCTCTGTGAAATCAATTTAAAAATATCACACTGAAACAACCACTACCCATAGAAAATACCTTATAACACACAAAGATCTGCAAATATCTGATGAAATACCATAAGTAACTTTTAAGCAAGTCCTCCCACAGTGTGAATCTACTGGGAATTCTCACAGCTGCCTCTTTTCACTCCCGCTTTTGTAAGTATTTTGCTAATAAATGAGAACAAAAGGGTTATTCTTCTGTATATTAATATATACAGGTCTAATGCTCATCTTCAGCAATGATTTCTTAGACATTGATCAGCATCCAGGATATACAGGCTATGCCACCCAGGCTCTTTCCAGCACACAGAGATGGGTTAGTGTCTCAGGGATTTTCCAAGTACTTCAAAGCCATTAAGCAAACAAGCAAACGGAGGAGAGGGATTCCACAGTCCCAGTCCATGAATTAATAATTTACTGTTTTCTTTTTACTGCTGAGGCAAAAATCTGTTCTTCATAACCAGAAGGGTACAACAAAGGGCGGTGACGGGCAAAGTCATGGAACAGGTTATCTTGAGTGCTATTAATGAGCACATACAGGTTAACCGGGTGATCAGGCCCAGTCAACATGGGTTTATGAAAGGCAGGTCTTGCCAATCAAACCTGATCACCTTCTATGACAGGGTGACCTGCCTGGTTGAAGAGGGAAGGGCTGTGGATGTAGTTTTCCTTGACCTCAGTAAAGCCTTTGATACAGTTTCTCATAGTGTTCTGGTTGAGAAACTGGTAACTGCTGGCCTGGATAGGCACACCCTCCTTTGGGTTAAAAACTGGCTGGATGGCTGGGCCCAAAGAGTGGTGGTAAATGGGGCTAAATCCGGCTGGAGGCCGGTCACCAGTGGGATTCCCCAGGGCTCAGTGCTGGGTCCAGTTCTGTTTAACATCTTTATCAATGACCTGGATGAGGGGATTGAATGTACCCTCAGTAAGTTTGCGGACGACACCAAGCTGGGAGGCTGTGTCGATCTGCTCGAGGGTAGGGAGGCCCTTCAGAGGGATTTGAACAGACTGGATTGTTGGGCTGAGGCCAATGGCATGAGCTTTAATAAGGCCAAGTGCAGAGTCCTTCACTTGGGGTATAAAAACCCCAAGCATCGCTATAGGCTCGGGGAAGAGTGGCTGGAGAGCTGCCTGGCGGAGAAGGACCTGGGGGTGTTGATTGACTACCGGCTTGATATGAGCCAGCAGTGTGCCCAGGTGGCCAAAAAGGCCAATGGGATACTGGCGTGTATCAAGAATAGTGTGACCAGCAGGAGCAGGGAAGTGATCCTGCCCCTGTACTTGGCACTGATGAGGCCGCACCTGGAATATTGTGTCCAGTTTTGGGCCCCTCGCTTTAAGAGAGATATTGAGCTCCTGGAGCGAGTCCAAAAAAGGGCGACTAAACTGGTCAAGGGGCTGGAAAATAAAACTTATGAGGAGCAGCTGAGGGAGTTGGGGCTGTTTAGCCTGGAGAAGAGGAGGCTGAGGGGAGACCTGATTACGGCCTATAAATACTTGAGAAAAGATGGTGGGGAGGTGGGGGAAGGACTCTTTACATTAGTGATGGGTGATAGAACAAGAGGAAATGGGTATAAGCTTAGTCAGGGGAGATTCAGGTTGGATGTTAGGAAGTATTTCTTCTCTGAAAGGGTTGTCAGCCACTGGAATAGGCTGCCCAGGGAGGTGGTTGAGTCCCCATCCCTGGATGTGTTTAAGAATAGGGTGGATGATCTACTTGATGATATGGTTTAATGGGGATTAGGGATGGTTGGACTCGATGATCTCTAAGGTCTTTTCCAACCTAGAAATCTATGAATCTATGAACAAATCTGTTTGGCTTGTTTTGACCCATCAAAACTTCCTCTGTGTGTTTGCTACATTAGTAATGTCTCCCCTTCTTTCTCTGCCTTTACTCCTGATCTATCATCAGCACTCGAGCTTGTGGCAGCTGCATTCTGCAAAATAACTTGCATGGTATGAGAGAACTGCTGAATATGAGTAATGTCAACCACATCCTATTTTTGGATATTTTTCTTCCTTCTGTTTTAGTTGCCCTGCTCTGGGAGCAAATATCGTGAGAAAGAGTATTCCAGCTAATACCTCTGTTTCCTTCATGCTGTTCCTACTCATCTCTTGGACAAGCATCAAAATGCTTTGCTCTAAAGCATACGGGTTAACCTGCATCAGCCTCACTGCCTAAGGCAGAAAGTATAAAGTAAGCAAAGACCCTGCTTATTTAGAAAATATGTCCCCTACTATGTATTCCTATAGCATCTGGTCTTATAATATGCTGGTAAAACCTGCAGCATACACAATTAAGTTCCTTCAAGAACCCAACTGAGGCCTCCGAGGAGACAAGTGTGGAGGTGAGGGCAGGACTTGGCATTAAAGAGCCAAAGATTTATTGTCCTGTGTATGACCAACAAAACTCTGCATGCTTGTGGGAAAAGAAATTAAAATTTGAATATATTGGGAAGTAACAAGGGTAAAATATGATCTGAGCTGTCGCATAAATCCTATTCTAGTATGCCGCGCTGCTCCATGAGATAATGTGACTGCGTCCACGCTCACTGCGAAGATGGATTTTGGGGCCTCGAAAGCAACACACAGCCCCACTCGAGAAAGGGCTGTGACGCTAAAGGCAGAAAGCAAAATCTCTCAAGGACACGCACTGTCCTGCTTTCTTCATAGTCTCAGTTCCTGTTGCCTGTGAAATACCAGACGGAGTCCTGAATATTTTTCCATGTGTACACGTGTAGCTTTTTAAGGAAAATAAACTCTTGTGTTTTTTTCAGTGGAAAACCTGTGGCTGCGCTTATTCACCAGCATTAAGCACGCTTTTAGACTAATATCTAAATTGAAATCTAAATCAAAGTTTGGACAGGCATGTTTTGAGGAGTGCTATACAGGAGGGTTTTTTTGGACACATTTATGAAACTCTTAAGATAAATAGCAGTACCCTCAGGAAAGCTGGACAGAGACTTCTGCTTCCTGGCCAACCCAGAGATGCAGTAATGATTTTTGTTCAAGTTAACTTAAAGCACACACGTTCAGTGAAAGAGTGAGGTGACATATAACAGCTTGTCAAAGGAAGTTAGAAAGTTGCTGATTTAGGATTTTTGCTACTTCAAGTATATTTCAAGTCGTAAGATTTATGATACTCCAAGTGAATAGACAAAGCAACTGAAGAGGCACAGGCAAGTCATGTCTTCTCTGAATAAACATTTTTTATGACATGATCAATAGTGATTTACTAGTGAAATCACAATCTGTACCTAACAGAGGGTGAAGTTAGCATTTCCTGTTTATTGTCTGAACTCCAGGGGCTTTCACAAGCTTAGAGAAATTCCCATTGAGGTCGTTCAGCTTTCCACATACAGTTGTATCTTTACTAATATTTGGCACAATCTGCTAATTAATACACAGCATGGTAAAAATTATTTAAGAAAAGAAATTCTTAATTAATTCTTAGTTCTTAATTCTGCCCTACAAACTATCGATGAATGGAAGAATATTTCATATGCACACTTCTCCTTAGTTGTATATGGAGTGCGGATTCTTTGCCCAAGGACAGCAGGCACAACAGGCTAGTCGACAGCTTTTTTTCTGGCAGCAGCAGCTCTGAATAAAATGTTCACCACGGTTGACATTCAGGGTGGAGCAGCTTTTCCTCAGCTCAGCACACATCTTGTAAGCACACAACTCCTGTGTCAGTCTGTGTACTTTCTTCGAAGACCTCATTTTGCATGCAGCGGTCCTCCTGAGCAGTGGGTGTTCTCTCGCACTACTGCTATGAATGAAATCATTGACACTACACTGGGAATTATTTTTATAACTTTTGGCAACTAAATGGGAGTTTCAAAATGTACACTAGTCTAACAAAATATTTTATAAACTCATAGAACTGTATCACCAGCCCTGAAGGGAATAAAAGAATGCTTCAAGTTTTCAGGAACTTTCAGTGACAATGTTAACATTTCTTTTTGCTTAGATTATCCTAAAAAACTAGTTTTATTAAAAGTGATCAAAGATAGATACAGATATGCATAGTTTTTTTTGCTGAATTTTAGGCATACTAATGATGGTAACTGAAAGGTCAAATGACTTATTTTCTAGAATTGTCTGTATTTTTCCATACATTATTAGAACTAATTGGAAAACAGCAAAAAATTGTTTTTCTTTGGGAAAAATACTGAAAAGTACTATTTTGAAAAAGTAATATTAATAGCTAAATGTGTCCAATGGTCATGCTTAAACTTCCCCTCTGACAACCACAATGACACTCAGTGGAGCTGAAAATCCGGAAATGCTTTGTTATTAAACTTCACAGAAGCTCAATTTTCTCGAGTCAGTATGAACACTTTATTTATGGCAAGGAAGGACAAAAGGAAAGAAAAAAGTTGACAAAAGTGTTGTCCACATATAAGAAAGGCCAGAAGGAGGATCTGGGGAACTACAGGCCTCTCAGGCTGACCTTAGTGCCAGGGAAGGTTATGGAACAGATCATCTTGAGTGTCATCATACAGCATACACAGGAGAACCAGGTGATCAGGCCCAGTCAGTATGGATTTATGAAAGGCAGGTCCTGCTTGACTAAGCTCATCTCCTCCTATGACAAGGTGACCTGCTTAGGGAGTGGGGTTGTGGATGTTGTCTTCTTGGACATTAGTAAAGCCTTTGACACCGTTTCTGAGAGCATACTCCTGGAGAAATGTTCTCCATGGCCTGGACGAACATACTCTTTACTGAGTAAAACACTGTCTAGATAGCCCAAAGAGTTGTGGTGAATGGATTTAAATCCACTTGGCTGCTGGTCACAAGTGGTGTTCCTCAGGGCGTCAGTATTGGGGCCAGTTCTGTTTAATCACTTTATCAATGATCCAGACAAGGGAATCGAGTGTATCCTCAGTCAGTTTGCAGATGACATCATATTGGGCAAGAATGTTGATCTGCTTGAGGGAAGGAAGGCTCTACAGAGGGATCTGGTCAGGCTGGATCAATGGGCTGAGGCCAATTGTATGAGGTTCAACAAGACCAAGTGTCATGCCCTGCATTTGAGTTTCAACAACTCCGTACAACTCTACAGGCTTGGGGAAAAGTGTCTGGAAAGCTGCCTAGTGGAAAAGGACCTGGGGGTATTGGTCAACAGTTGGCTGAACATGAGCCAACGGTGTGCTCAGGTAGCCAAGGTGACCAACAGCACCCTGGCTTGTAACAATAATAGTGTGGCCAACAGGATAAGGGAAGTGATCGTCCCTCTGTACTCAGCACTGGTGAGACTGCGCCTTGAATACTGTGTTCAGTTTTGGGCCCCTCACTACAAGAAAGACATTGAGTTGCTGGAGAGTGTCCAGAGAAGGGCAACAAAGCTGGTTAAGAGTCTAGAGCACAAGTCTGATGAGGAGCAGCTAAGGGAATTGGAGCTGTTTAGCCTGGAGAAAAGGAGGCTGAGGGGAGACCTTATCGCTCTCTACAACTCCTCTCAAATGAGGCATGTGACCCTGGAGGTACCTCATGCTCTCCAATAACTACACAGAAAGCCCAAAAAGCAAGGCTAGACAGTTAATTTTCAGATGGATAGAGGCATGTGAACTGAATTTCAGTTTAAGGGCTTGATTATCTCACTTAGTAACATGAACCTTATATCTCCAACTTTTGCTAAACTTTGACCAAATAAGTTCTTGATAAGGAGATATCATCTAAATACAGGTATCATTTGGCTTCACGTTTGTCCAAATCCCACTCACCAGACTGGATGAGGCTTCGAGCAACCTGATCTGGTAGAAAGTGTCCCTGCTCATATCTGGGGATTTGGAACTAGATGATCTTTAAGGTTCCTTCCAATCTGAACCCCTCTATGATTCTATGATTTCAAAATTTAGGTATGTATGTTCCTCATTAGAATATGACAGTTAATATAGAATGTATCTCTGAGAACTTGTGTTTGTACCTGAGTTCCTCAAACAATGTTCTAGGAAAATAACTAAATTTACTGTGGTACATTTTTGCAGTAGTTAATGAATGCCATATGTGAGTAGCATGAATGTCAATAACAAATTTGGAGGAGCGCGTGCACGTAGAACTTTCATAACGGAAAAAGAAGGGGAAAAGATGATTTAAATCAACTTCTGGGCCAAAAGGAGAGCAAAGAAATATGCTGGTTTTCTGCACTAATTTAAATTTGATTTCTTTCTTGTTAATTTGCATGAAGTTATCAAAATTCTTGACACATTTAAATTACATTCTCTGTAGTTTTTTTTACATTAAAATGTCTCATTTACCATGTGTGCACATCTCAGTTCTCCTTTTAAATCCAATACCTTTCATAACACCTTTAGTAGAGCGACTCATATAGGCAAAGACTCCTCTATACTTAATAAGCAGTTCTGCAGAGCATGCATCTTCAAAGACTGATGAAGAGTATCCACTGACTTGGAAAGGACACGTTCCCTTGATGGAAAGAGCATACTTACATGACAACTATTTCGCAGCATGCTGTATATTGTGCACACAGGAAACTGAGTAGAAAAGGAACAAGTATTAGAGAAAATATTATTTTAGATTAAATCATCTTCTGATTTGGAGTTTTTGTTGAGAAATGAGCCTGCACTAAGTCCAGCAAGATGCTTTATTTAGGTTGACTGTGGGATCCTTGCTATAGAGGATAGAGGCATTGGGCCAGACCTGTTGTCTTGGAGATGTGCTGCTTGCCAGCATCCCAGATGTGAGGCGTTACAGAAAAAAATGCAGAGGCTTATCTAGCCCTTGGGCAGCTATCCTTTTCTGGTCATCAGCTTCAGTACTAGTGGTACTACTGGAGTGAGCCTGATCATATCAAGTGATTACAGGGCTCTAGGGGCTGGAGAGAGGGGCATGGAAGCTGAGGTGAGGTTCTCCTTGGTCCTGCCAGCTGTGATTGGTTGACTTCGTCTGACTGTCACATGTCCACCGAAACACTCTCTCACTCCACCTCCTTAACAGGCCAAGGAGAAAAAAAAAATATGAAAAAGCTTGTGGGTCAAGATAAAGACAGAGATGTTGCTTACCAGTTACCATCACAGGCAAAACAGACTCAACTTGGAGACAATAAATTTGTTGACAATAAAATAACGTCGGATAATGAGGAACGAAGATAATACTAACAACACGTTCCCCACATATCCCCTTCTTTCCAGGCTTAACTTCATTCCTTCATTCCTCGCTCTTGTCTCTCCTCCTCCCGAGCAGCAAAAAGGGAGTAGGAGGTTGTGGTCAGTCCATAACATCTCCTTTCTGCTGCCCTTTCCTCCTTACACTTTTTTCCTGCTCCAGCATGGATCCCCCACGGGCTGCAGTTCCTGTCAGAAAAACTGCTCCTGCATGGGCTCCTCTCCAAGAGCTGAAGTTCGTGCCAGTAGTCTGCTCCAGTGTGGCTCTCCAAGGGATGCTTCCTACAAGGCACATCCACCTGCTCTAGCATGGGATCCTCCACAGGCTGCAGTGTGCATATCTACTCTGACATGGTCCTCTCCATGGGCTACAGTGTAACAATCTGTTTCACCATGGTCTTCTCCAGGGGCTGCACTTTTTCTCACACTTTTTTCTCCTCACTGTGTTGTACCAAAACCTGGGGCTCGTTCCAATCCACACACAGAGTGGAGGTATTTCCTTTTATTACATATATATCTATATATGGATGCCTGTCCCAAGACAGCACACTGAAGTTCCAAATTAAAAGTTATTTGTATACAAAACATTAACATATTAATTATTCTAATACAAATACATTGTTATTCTGTTAAATGATTGGTTAAAATTTCTTCACCTAGGATGCAGATTAGAATGCATGCACAGTTTCCTACTTCTATTGTTCTCTTTTGAATAGGTGGTGTCATTTGGGTAGGTGGTTGTGATCTCTCCCTACCAGAATTACTTTTCCTTTACCTTGGCAGTTCCAGGCTGTTCTTTCTGGTTTACTGACCACACTTGGTATTTACCACTCAGGGAAACTGCGTATCAAACAAATCACATTGTTTGGTACAAACCGTGTTGCCAGATGATCTGCTGTTCATTTTTCTCTTCTAGGTAAATCACTAAAAGTTGTTCAAAAGGATGGGGGTTTACAGAGTTTGATTTAACAGCACTGGTTATTAGGAAAATTTTTAACTATTTTGATCTCATTGTAATAAAACCACACTGCAGGACAATGTTTTGTCCTTTATTAAATACGCTTTCCCCTAAGCTCCACCATCTCGGGCTCGGCTGTGCCATGTGGTGGTTCCATTGGAGCCAGCTGGAACCAGCATCCCTGGCCTCTCCTCATAGAGGTCATGCTGCAATGTCCCCTGCTAACACCTTGCTGTTGACACCCAAGACGCCAGCCAAGGGGAAGGGCCCAGGTAGGAACAGATGCATCCTGTGGGTCAACGCCTGGCTGCACGATGAAGTCAGGGCTTTGGCTCTTACAGCCATGGGACTCTTTCAGTCACCTGGTCTAACTTCAAAGTTAGTCTTGTTTTGAGCAGGGATTGGATCAGGTGGCCACTAGCAGACCCTTCCGACATAAATTATTTTACAATTCTACACCTGACACCAAGAAGTATTTGTCTGCTGGAGAGGTTACATCTTTCCCCCTCCCCCAAGTATATCAGTACGTCTAATGATAGAAACTATCTCTCTTTATCTAATTTCTCAATGATTTATGTAGTAAAGGGACTTACATTGTCTTAATATCACAAATAAATTGGTTAATGAAAATCATGAGTGAAACACAGAGGTATTGATATGAGATGAAGTGTACAACTGCCAGTTAATACAGACTTTCCCAGCAGCCATTTTCCATCTTTGCTTTCAGGCCTGATATTTGTCTCCCTATCTACCTTGTGCCTTTAAGAAAACAAATGCTCCTACCTCTACATACCTTTGACATCATCATCCTTATCAGCTCCTGAGGTAAAGACAGATAATATTCACCTTAAAATAATAGAAAACACATGAGAAAAAATGAATCAAATAAACATGAACGTGAATAAAAATGACTCATTAACAATCTTTAACTTTCATTAACAGGTTTGCATTTTTTATTTTATTTTCTGTAGAAGGTATATCTCACATATTTGAACAGGTCAGAAAAATCCAGTCTTCTGTGACTATGAAACATCATATTTATACATATTTTCAGTTTTCAGTGGAAAACTGGATTAACTGGATACAAATAATATATATATCCTTTTTAAGAAAAGTCATAAACATTGGGTTTTCCACATGCTACTATAGTTTATGTCCACAGTTCCCTTTGTACTATAGCATCCAAGGGTACATTCCAAGAAACCAGAAAATAAAACAGTATCTATGAGGCTGGGGAGGAATACAAATAACATCCCTTTTAAACAATAGCCATGTGAAATCTAGTAAAAGAAATCTGTGCATCATGGAGGAAGGGAGAAATTCATATAAGGTCTGTACAAGTCCAGATAAGAAAATGATATACAGAAAAACATAAATGGCAACAAGACAGATAGTCGACCACATGAAAACCCTATGTAGATTTATAACGCATATAGTGTGTTGAAAGGAGAACTGTGAAAGTTTTTGGAAGATAGTTTCCCAGTAAGACTAGGAAATTGAAACTGTGATTAGTTGTAACTTCAGCCACCCATAGTGCCCATGACCTGAGTGGACCTTCAAAACCTGAATCCTAGATGAGTGAAGTAACTAAAATTTTTTCGCCTGGCCGAAAGTGTAGCACTTAGCTTACTGGGATGACACTTCAGGTGTATTCATGTCATCCAAACACAGGCAGCTAAATTAGAAGCCTCCCTGGAAGTTTCACCTGTATAGATGGTGAAACCTCCAGGGAGAGAAAAAGACTCCTATTTAACTCATCCTTCTCATTGGCTGGAAAAGAGCTAAAAATTTAATTCTTGAAGTCACTACAAATCTCTCCGCAGTCTTCAAATCAGGCCATCTCATGAGAAAACATTCTCATTCTTTATGAAGGCAAGGCTGCATTTTACCTGAGTCTTCTGATCCACTTGAATAAAACACTCAAAAGAGATTCTCATAGTCCTTTTGATTCCAATTCTTATAACAGTCATCTAGTTTACAGAATTCTTGTGGGCTCTATGTTGTCTTATTTACTGGTAGACAGATTTTCTTAATCTGAATTATGTTGCTGCGTCAGATTTAAGTTTGAAAAGCAACTGTGGGAAAAGATAGAAACAGACGATTTCTAGATTCTGTCACATCCTGTTATTAAAATATGTGGAGAAGGGTTGGGAAAGGTATATCTAACTGATATGTCTTTCAGGGTAGAGGTTTTCCCCTTTGTTTTCGGATGTTCTTTCCCTGTGGAGCTGACCCTAACACGGAAGACAGCCACTCTTTGTCCTTGGCTGTTATCTAATGTCTTTAGATACACAAAACAGTTGCAGCGAACAGGCATCATTCCTCAAGTTCTGGACTCTCTTGGTTTAAGGCTTAAAACATCCAATTTACAAAGTAAAATTGACCATTTTTGGAATTTATAAACAAAAAGTGTGATTCTTTCTGGTTTAATATGAATGACTTTTTGTGTATTGTGTTTCATAAGCATAGAAATGTAATTCAGACAAGTAAGGTTAACTTTTGGGCTATATCACCAGTAACTATATAGAAACAACACAGATATGTTTATTTGAACAGCAAAAGAAGTTAGCTAATAACCTCAGAATTGCAATGCTGTCTGAAAGTTTACGCACAGAGAAAATTCATAATCCCAGTGGTTTCATAGCTAGGACTCCTCCATCAAGCGGTTTCTGCAGAGTGTGGAGGACAACTTCCTATCACAACTGGTCAGTGAACCGACTAGAGAAGGTGCTCCCCTAGACCTGCTGTTTGTGAACAGAGAAGGTCTTGTGGGAGATGTGAAGGCTGGAGGACGCCTGGGGCATAGTGACCACGAGATAATAGAATTCTCAATTCTAGGGGAAGTTAGAAGGGGGAACACTAAAACGGCCAAGCTGGACTTTGGGAGAGCTGACTTTGGGCTGTTTAGAAGTCTGATTAACAAAGTCCAATGGGAGACAGCTCTCAAGGGTAAGGGGGCGCAGGAGGGATGGTTACTATTCAAAAAGGAAATTCTGGAGGCACAGGAGCGAGCTGTCCCTGTGTGCCGGAAGTTGAGCCGCCGGGGTAGAAAACCAGCTTGGATGACAAAGGAGATTTGGGAACATCTCAAAAGAAAAAGGGATGTCTATAAGTCTTGGAAGAATGGGCAGGCATCCAGGAATCAATACAGGGAGGAAGTTAGGACATGTAGGGAGATAATCAGGGGGGCAAAAGCCCAATTGGAACTTAGACTAGCCAGCTCCGTAAGGGACAACAAAAAGTCTTTCTATAAATATATTAATAACAAAAGGAGGGCTAAAGATCACCTCCAGCCCCTACTGGACTCAGGGGGTACGTTAGTCACTAGGGATGAGGATAAGGCTGAGGTCCTTAATGCCTTCTTTGCCTCAGTCTTTAATAATAAGGTTAGTAGTTCCCAGGTGAGCTGGCCTTCGGTGTCTGAGAGCAGGGAGGGAGAGCAAATCGAAGCTCCTGTTATCCCAGAGGAACGGGTCAAGGGTCTGCTCCTCCGGCTGGATGCCCACAAGTCTATGGGGCCTGATGGTATCCACCCGAGAGTCCGGATGTCATTGCCAAACCCCTGTCCATTATCTTTGGACAGTCTTGGCTCACTGGGGAAGTTCCGCTGGACTGGAGGCTGGCGGATGTTACCCCCCTTTACAAAAAAGGGCAGAAGGAGGATCCGGGGAACTACAGGCCTGTCAGTTTGACCTCGGTGACGGGCAAAGTCATGGAACAGGTTATCTTGAGTGCTATTAATGAGCACATACAGGTTAACCGGGTGATCAGGCCCAGTCAACATGGGTTTATGAAAGGCAGGTCTTGCCAATCAAACCTGATCACCTTCTATGACAGGGTGACCCGCCTGGTTGACGAGGGAAGGGCTGTGGATGTAGTTTTCCTTGACCTCAGTAAAGCCTTTGATACAGTTTCTCATAGTGTTCTGGTTGAGAAACTGATATCTGCTGGCCTGGATAGGCACACCCTCCTTTGGGTTAAAAACTGGCTGGATGACCGGGCCAAAAGAGTGGTGGTAAATGGGGCTAAATCCGGCTGGAGGTCGGTCACCAGTGGGGTTCCCCAGGGCTCAGTGCTGGGTCCAGTTCTGTTTAACATCTTTATCAATGACCTGGATGAGGGAATTGAATGTACCCTCAGTAAATTTGCGGACGACACCAAGCTGGGAGGCTGTGTCAATCTGCTCGAGGGTAGGGAGGCCCTTCAGAGGGATTTGAACAGACTGGATTGTTGGGCTGAGGCCAATGGCATGAGCTTTAATAAGGCCAAGTGCAGAGTCCTTCACTTGGGGTATAAAAACCCCAAGCATCGCTATAGGCTCGGGGAAGAGTGGCTGGAGAGCTGCCTGGCGGAGAAGGACCTGGGGGTGTTGGTTGACTACCGGCTTGATATGAGCCAGCAGTGTGCCCAGGTGGCCAAAAAGGCCAATGGGATACTGGCGTGTATCAAGAATAGTGTGACCAGCAGGAGCAGGGAAGTGATCCTGCCCCTGTACTCGGCACTGGTGAGGCCGCACCTGGAATATTGTGTCCAGTTTTGGGCCCCTCGCTTTAAGAGAGATATTGAGCTCCTGGAGCGAGTCCAAAGAAGGGCGACTAAACTGGTCAAGGGGCTGGAAAATAAAACTTATGAGGAGAGGCTGAGGGAGTTGGGGCTGTTTAGCCTGGAGAAGAGGAGGCTGAGGGGAGACCTGATTACGGCCTATAAATACTTGAGAAAAGATGGTGGGGAGGTAGGGGAAGGACTCTTTACATTAGTGATGGGTGATAGAACAAGAGGAAATGGGCATAAGCTTAGTCAGGGGAGATTCAGGTTGGATGTTAGGAAGTATTTCTTCTCTGAAAGGGTTGTCAGCCACTGGAATAGGCTGCCCAGGGAGGTGGTTGAGTCCCCATCCCTGGATGTGTTTAAGAATAGAGTGGATGATCTACTTGATGATATGGTTTAATGGGGATTAGGGATGGTTGGACTCGATGATCTCTAAGGTCTTTTCCAACTAGAAATCTATGAATCTATGAATCTATGAACATCCTAAAGTTAACTGAAGGTCTATTGAGTTTTATCTTCAAGAAGGTCTGGATGAGATGTTTAATCAATCGTAATGTCGAAGACTGCCAATAAATGACACTTGAAAAGAAATCTCGTTCTGTAGAAGAAGTGGCTAAGAAGCTGGCCCAGTTCCTCTTACTTCTAATGAAAGGTTTTTATTTCAGTGGGTTCCAAACAAAACCAGTTAATTTTCCAGGAGAATAATTCTGCAAAACAAAATCACCCATTATATTCTAAACCAAAATCTCACACATTTTTATTTACTCCACACAGGGAGTCCTTTGAAACCTGTTTTAAAGGTGGAAAAAGTTGGATTTAGGTCTACACAATTCACACTTCATAGACAGATTAATAGTAAGAGGTTTTTAAGCAATTTCCCTTCGGTCTGGCGAGGTCCCCGATGACTGGAAGAGAGGGAACATAACCCCCATTTTTAAAAAGGGGAACAAGGAGGACCCGGGCAACTACAGACCGGTCAGCCTCACCTCTGTGCCTGGCAAGGTCATGGAGCAGATTCTCCTGGGAACCATGCTAAGGCACATGGAGAGCAAGGAGGTGGTGGGTGACAGCCAACATGGCTTCACCAAAGGCAGATCGTGCCTGACCAACTTGGTGGCCTTTTACGATGGGGTGACAGCATCGGTGGACAAGGGTCGACCAATGGATGTCATCTACCTGGACTTGTGCAAAGCTTTTGACACTGTCCCGCACGACATTCTTCTCTCTAAATTAGAGAGGCATGGGTTTGATGGACGGACCACTCGGTGGATAAGGAATTGGCTCAATGGCCGCACTCAGAGAGTAGTGGTCAACGGCTCAATGTCCAAGTGGAGACCGGTCACGAGTGGCGTCCCTCAGGGGTCTGTGTTGGGCCCGGCCCTCTTCAACATCTTTGTCGGTGACGTGGACAGTGGCATGGAGTGCACCCTCAGCAAGTTCGCCGATGACACCAAGCTGTGTGGTGCCGTCGACACGCTGGAAGGGAGGGATGCCATCCAGAGGGACCTTGACAGGCTGGAGAGGTGGGCCTGTGAGAACCTCATGAAGTTTAACCAGGCCAAATGCAAGGTCCTACATCTGGGTCGTGGCAATCCCAGGCATAAATACAGACTGGGTGGTGATTGGATCGAGAGCAGCCCTGAGGAGAAGGACTTGGGAGTACTGGTGGATGAGAAGCTCAATATGAGCCGGCAATGTGCTCTTGCGGCCCAGAAGGCCAACCGCGTCCTGGGCTGCATCAAGAGGAGCGTGGCCAGCAGGTCGAGGGAGGTGATTCTCCCCCTGTACTCTGCCCTCGTGAGACCTCACTTGGAGTACTGCGTCCAGTTCTGGAGTCCCCAACATAAGAAGGACATGGACCAGTTGGAGAGGGTCCAGAGGAGGGCCACGAAGATGATAAGAGGGCTGGAGCACCTTTCCTATGAGGACAGGCTGAAAGAGTTGGGGCTGTTCAGCCTGGAGAAGAGGAGGCTCCGGGGTGACCTTATAGCGGTCTTCCAGTACCTCAAGGGGGCCTACAGGAAAGATGGGGAGAGGCTGTTCAGGAGGGCCAGTTATGATAGGACAAGGGGCAATGGTTTTAAAATAGAGGGAGGTAGGTTCAGGTTGGATATTAGGAAAAAATTTTTTACTATGAGAGTGGTAGAACACTGGAACAGGTTGCCCAGAGAGGTGGTGGATGATCCATCCCTGGAGACGTTCAAGGCCAGGTTGGACAAGGCCCTGAGCAACCTGATCTAGTTGGAGATATCCCTGTTCCTTGCAGGGGGGTTGGACTAGATGACCTTTGAAGGTCCCTTCCAGCCCTAACCATTCTATGATTCTATGATTCTATGATTCCCTTCTAAAACCAGGAAGGCAATTAACATAACACTTCCTTTGGTGGATGTCCCTTTCTGCCGACCACTGCTAAATCTCTTTCCATCATATGGAAAAAGCTTTTTTCATAGAATCATAGAATCACAGAATTGCTTAGATTGGAAAAGACCTTGAAGATCATCAAGTCCAACTGTTAACCTACCACTACCAAGTCCACCACTAAACCATGTCCCTAACCACCACGTCTACATGCCTTTTAAATACCTCCAGGGATGATGACTCTATTACTTCTCTGGACTGCCTCTTCCAATACCTGACAACCCTTTTGGTGAAGAAATTTTTCCTCATATCTAATCTAAACGTCCCCTGGTGCAACTTGAGGCCTTTCCTCTCATCTTATTGCTTGTTACTTGGGAGAAGAGACCAACATCCACCTCACTACAACCTCCTTTCGGGTAGTTGTAGAGAGCAATAAGGTCTCCCCTCAGCCTCCTTTTCTCCAGGCTAAACAACCCCAGTTCCTTCAGCTGCTCCTCATGAGACTTGTGCTCTAGATCCTTCACCAGCTTCGTAGCCCTTCTCTGGACATGCTCCAGCACCTCAGTGTATTTCTTGTAGTGAGGGGCCCAAAACTGAACACAGTATTCAAGGCACAGTCTCACCAGTGCCGAATACAGGGGGACAATCACTTCCCTAGTCCTGCTGACCACACTATTGCTCATACAATCCAGATGCTCTTGGCCTTCATTTCCACCTGAGCACACCACTGGCTCATATTCAGCTGACTGTTAACCAATACCCTCTGGTCTTTTTCCACTGGGAGGCTTTCCAGACACTTTTCCCCAAGCCTGTAGAGTTGTATGGGGTTGTTGTGACTCAAGTGCAGGACCTGACACTTAGCCTTGTTAAACCTCATTAGGTTCATCAGTTTAAAGTGTTAATGAAATTATAATTTTCACCATAGTGACCTTTCTTGTTTCCTTCCTCTGCCAAGTCTACAATTATAAAGCATGGAGTGGCTGCCTTCTGAGTTATAAAACTCATATACCAAACTGTTTCCCAAGGACTCTTTCTGTAGTAACTGCCTTTTTTCAGATCCCTTCAGCTCGTCCAGAGCATTTCCACCCCCATTTGCAGACAGATCCTTCCCAAGACACTCTGACCAAGAACAGAAAATCTCAGCTGGTATTTCCCAGCCTGTGCTGAAGCCTTATTCATGATACAGCTACCCCTCTGTTTTACGATGCAGGGCCACTGGAGGTGTGATTACTAGGGAAATCATTAGTAATCTTCACTGAGTAAAGGTCAAGTGATCACACATAAATGCAGTTGATTTTCATCAGGAATTAAACTTAATCACCGTACTATATCTACCTACCAATGCCCACTTATTTATTTTTTTTGGCAATATAAAAGGCTATTTCCAGGCTCTCTGTTCACTACAAAGGAAACTAGGAATAAAGTTCATGGCAAAACCTATTGAACTGCCAAAAAAACAAAGTAGCTTTTACTCAAAAAAGTAGTATTTACTCAAAATATTCCACTCCGCTCAATCACAACCCATTTCCACAGCTGAATACTAGGCAGCTAAATGACTCATTTCTGTTCCTATCTCACCGCTCTGTTTTAATGCACATTTCTTGTTTGCCTGCTGTGTAGGAGGGACAGAGAAAAGTTAAAGCATGTGGCGAGAAAAGTTAAAGCATGTGGCAAGAAAAGGAAGTGCCTTAAACAGAAGTGAGCGTGTACTGAATAGCATGTTGGTGAAGTCAACCAATGAAACCTACTGAAATCAATGAGGTATTGCTCCCACTCATTGCCACCACACATTGGGCAAACCCTTTGATAGTTTCAAGGACAGTCTGGCAGGAGATATGCATCGAGAACTCTTAACAATGCTATTAAATGTTATCTTCAATTATAGTATGTTCTTCACATAATAAAACATTCCTGCTCAAGTTTTCCACCTAACCAGGAGGTGATATCCAAAATACATTTCTACAGCTGTAAGTATGAGTAAGCAAATCCATTACATATGATCAATGCAATTTTTCAGATGTGTTCAAATTGTCAAGGTCCCAAACTCATTTCAGACCATCTTTTTGTTACCTCAAACTGGAGGTAAATATGGAAAAGAAAGAGAAGCAGTCTGTTGAACATGGACTTTATTTCAAAGCATGTAACTACTCTGGCATTTGGCATTACCTCAACATGGCTATGGGCAAGCAGCCACTCTGAAAACTTAAAGATGTTCCGTGCACTTAAGCTATAATTTTGGAAACAACTTGCTGCTTATCCATTGAAAACTAATACTTTTTTATTCCAGTGTGCTGTTCATTTGCTGGAAAATTTGGATCTCCCTCACATAAAGCCAAAAATGCCTGTATCTCTCTCGTTTGTTATATCCCAAAAGCAGAATGGTGCATTGAATGGCAAAATAAGTAACATCTGCAATCCTCAGATGGAATAAAAGAGAACATTCCCCGTAGTATCCAATATAAATACCTGCAATAAACACCCCTTGAAGGGCTTAACTGGAGGACAATATGAGCATTACAGTGCAATATTTTGTTTGACTTTTGGTATTCCATGGTTCAATTGAAAAGAACACCTCTTTGTTTCAGTGCATCTCAGGTTTCCTGAGAATGGATCATAATAAAAAGCTAACATTTAGCCTGAATAAAACAGCTTCAGAGTTGTACTTGCCAGTTTTAACATAATTGCTCTTTCAGACAGAGATGTCTGTCCTGGTTCAGCCTCGATATTCTCCAAAACTAAAGATCACCACTCATTCCAAGGAAGTAGTGGGAAGAAAACACTTAAAAAAATAAAATTTACACCTCTAAGACTGCATAAATTCCCTACATTAATTTGGAGTCATAAAATGTCATAAAATCATTAAGTAATGGATGGCGTGACTATGCAAACTTTGCCAACTTACTTTTCCAATAATTCAAGATAATCCAAGCTTTATGTGTATGAATTTGTTTTCAAATGACTCCAAGCTGCAGAAAGACTTAGATTTTGTTTCCAGAGGATTTAAAAATGGGATTTTTTTTAATGTCTTCCATTATTGTACCCAAGTAATGGGTTTTGATAACTTCTACTCCACTGTTTTTCAGACAGCACAATGCAGATGTCATGATGTTCTCAGCTTAGTGGTTCGATTCAGTAAGAAATAGGCCAACATAGAGGTGCTTTTTTTCCCCCTGTATTCAGAGATAGTCAAAGTCAAATGTAAAGGCATATTTTGTGAAATATAGACATATTTTATGACATACTGAAGGTGAACAGACTTTCAGTGCTGTCAGGTCAGCATAAAGGCCATAGTTTTGTCACCAGCAGCAGTCTGTGCTAGACACCTCAAAGGAAGGCAAGAGACAGCAAATCCTTGTCAGAAATTTCTCTACAAGTCTCAACTTGCAACAAGAATCAGCTTAAAAATTAGGCAAGAAGATTTCTATCTCTTTCCAAACAGTTGATTATTCAGTATTTCCTATTATATCTCTTAATAGCTTTGTACTCCTATTCATGCAATCACGTAACTGATATAATTTGGCCTCACAGAGGTTAAGAAACTCTAATTGCCTTCCGATCTCCTCTTAGAAGTTCAGAAAACTTTGACCTGTATGAGTTCATTTCTCTCCAATGCACAGAATTCATGGCTTTTAGAGTTATACATTTCAGCTGTTTTACCAAAGGAAATAACAAACATCATTTTCCCTTTGTCCATCAGGAAACACATACTGGCTAAAATATGTGATATATGTTCCTTAACATGTAGGTTTCTGGTCTAACAGGGTCATTTAATTTTAGGTTTTTGACATTGATGAAAACTAAGTATTTTTGCTGTTGTTTTTTTAACACACACGATTCTTCTTACAGGCTGCCAGTGTGAGTTGTCTGACTAAAAGCTTTTAAAAAGTAAACTAGTATAAGTTAGTACTGCAGGCTTACTCCATCTCTGCTGGAAGTAACTGAAAGGACAATCATTCTCTCATCAGATAGAGTCTAATAGTACAGTTTAATGCAACAGCAAAGCCCGTTTAACAGCAAGCTGTTGCCAGCAGCATCCATACTCACTCCTTGCCCCCAGGCAGTCATTCCTGCCCTCTTTCTTGCATTAATGCACATCTTACTTCAGTGAGACATTTTACGGGGCTGAACAACAAAATACTTCAATCATTCTTCTTTGGGAGACTAGGATTTGGAGGTAAGTGGGGAGGTTCATTCATAGAATCGTAGAATCATAGAAACATAGAATCATAGAATGGTTAGGGTTGGAAGGGACCTCAAAGATCACCTAGTTCCAACCCCCCTGCCATGGGCAGAGAAATCCTCCACTACACCAGGTTGCCCAAAGCCTGGCCTTGAACACCTTCAGGGACGGGGCCTCCACAACCTCCCTGGGCAACCTGTTCCAGTACCTCGCCACCCTCAATGTAAAGAATTTCTTTCTTATATCTAACTTAAATCTGCCCTCTTTCAGTTTAAATCCATTGCCCCTTGTCCTATCACTACACATTCCCAGAATTAGATCATCCTAGATTCAGAAAAATATTAGTGCTTATATAGGGGAAGAAGTGGGAATATGCAACAAGGAGCATCAGTGGGAGCAGAGAGAGTACACTGCCAAAAAATTAGACTGCCTGAGCTATATGTAACATAAAACTGCATTGTGAAATGGGTGATACCATGTCTATACTGTGAGATAGGTGAGAAACCTAATGTATAATGGGCAGTGCTTATTTCTCTCCCTTGACCATTGAGGGAGCTAAGGGAAAAATAACCACCAGCTACCCATAAATCCGTGGTTAGAAACTCTTCTATGGTGACTAGAGCATGCCAAAATTCAAAATTTCTGTTTTTCAGGAAATAAAAGCATTTTAACCTTTTTTTTTTAAAAAACATAAACAATATTTTAAAAATAAATAGAACATATTTTGACTTGGAAAAGAAAGAAAATTATATACCATATATTTTAACATGATTTTTTTTCCAATTTTTCTCAAAATATTTTTTCTTTAAAAAACTGTACTTTGAAAGTTTTTTGGAAGAAGAGTCATAATTTTTCAAACCAGAAACATATTTTATCAAAATGTTACTTCAAATGTCTACAAAACAGTAAAGAATTGTTTATAAGAACTTATCTTATTAACATTATTAGTGAATTCATACAAGCGTTAGCAATTACTAAGCAGAATGGAGAATCTTCTTCTTTTTATCAGAATAGATGATTGTTTCTCCATTTTATCACATAAGTAAAAACAAAGGATAAATTAAATTGCAAATATTCTCCCGCTTTGGGGTAATACACTGTCTTGATGCTTTGGTTCCTGTAGAGCATCTTTTTTGAGGGATGTTCAAAAGGGATTCAGTGAAGGATCATTGCCAGGATATTTTTACTGTATTGTTATACAAACTCCAGTGCTTCTTCAAGCTTTTCATGCCTAAGGATCTTTTCCCACTTTCTCCAAAAATAAGATCATAAATATTATTTTCAAAACACATCCTTCTGAAAATTAAAAGGAATGGTATCTTGGAGTTCTGCCCCCTTTTTTAAACTATTCCTTCCAGCACCATATTGAGGGGTTTAAATTTTTTGTTATGATAAATGACATGTGGCTTCAATGTCCCAGGGGAAAGATAATTAAAGTTAAGTATGGTATTAAATGTTTGCCTGACTGATATTTTAAGCAACTTTATGAAAATAAATTCAGATGACTGGTTCTTTCCTTGACTCTTTCTTTTTCCTTGGATCTCAAGGGAACCATCTACATAAGGACTCCACTGAAACATATAACTTTATAAAATTTTTTCTTCCCCAAAACACAATATTCTGCTAAAAATACAGAGCATTAAAGATGATGCGTCTGAATCCAGCTCTATGCTCCTCACCAAGTTATCAGCCAGTCCTGCTGCACCTGTTCATGTATATTCTTACAATTTCAGATAGTGAGATGTGTATATTACTTGGCATTTTAATCCAAAGGTATTCATTCTCTCACTTTTCTCAAGAGATGTATTGTCCACATTTTTTCAGTGCAGAGGCATTAGTGTGTTGAAGCTTTACACTGAAATCTATTTTAAATATATACCTGGGTTTTTTTGTTAGCAGTCCACCTAAATCCTATAATTTTCATGGGTAATTTTCCTCTCTTTGTACTTTTCTTTGCAGTACTTACTTTTAATCTGAAGTATCTGTACAGTGTTTTCTACCGTATTTTTCTGTTTTCCTTTTTATTTCTTAGATTTCTGAGTCTGAGTTTCCCAGATCCATGACTGCTCATTTTAATAACAGCAGTGCTTTAATTTTGCTAGACTAAGATGTTCCTTCACATTTGATGCGTACCTGTGTCATGTGAAAATTGTCATGTGGCAATACTAAATCACTCTCTGAATCACTTCAGCACCATCAAAGCTGTTGTAAGCAAAAGAATATTAGACACTTAAAAATAAACATCTTTGGCAAGGCCTGGGAGATGCTAAAAGCAGCATACATAGCCATAAGAAATTACCATACTTGAAATGCAGAACAAGAATGTGACTCATATCATTGTGTGTTATGGAAGAACAAGTTGTTACTTTTTTCTCCAAACTGAGTTTTGTTTTGATTAATTTTTTAAGAAATGATAGAAGAAATGAAAGCAATGCTGCACATACGCTTTACCTTTGGTACATAGAGAAGTCTTTCTAAGACTGAGGTCTCAAGATGAGGCCATGTGGTCTCTCTGTTTTATGCACAAAAGTGGATCCATGCATACTCTGTCCCAGCTGAAACCAGGACAGGGTATTTCTATATGCAAAAATTATCATAACCTAAGTCTTTGACTGCTAAATCTGCAGATAAATGGAGTCCATAATCTGAAAATTTGACTGGTATCATACAACCAGCCAAAAGTATATCTGAAAATGAGATAATACTGCAAATTTTTCTCTTATTTTAGATTTCAATAAAGAGCATAGTACGATATAAATTCTGATGGCTGTATAACTGAGAAGTATGGTGGAGCTGGGAAAATAAATAAAAGTCATCATACCAAAGGCAAATCAGAGTAACTGTAAAAAAACAATTAGCACCCTTTTTTAATCCTAATGACATGTATTTTCCTTAGTAACTGAACAACAGTGCTACCCTGTATTACCATGTTATTTGTTCTTTCCACATTTTTGAAAGCCTGGATTTAATTAAAATAACCACTTACAAGTTAGCTATTGTTTTCATTGGTGATTTATCAAATTAGATGGTTATTTTAATGGAACTTTACTTTATAAACACTTTACTTCCCTGTGAATCTGCTTTTTACATGTCATTGTATTACTTACGGATTCAACAAAGAGTGTTTTTAATTCTGCTGATGGGTTGAGAGCAGATTTAAACACTGTGTTTTGCAAACCGTTTCTATTTTAATAGGCAAATCCCCAGCAAGCAAAATATATGATCCATCCAGTCCACAGACAAAATATTTCTGCCACAGTTCATACCTGTCATAAATGTACCTAACATTGGATTATTCTGTGTGTTGTAACAGAAATTCCATTCTCCTGACAAACCATTTCAAGGATCCAAGGGTAAGGTCCAGATGACCACTTCAACTTGAGCTTCAAGTGAACACTTCCACAGGTGCAAATTAGACAAACTATAGCCTCTTACATGAAGAAAAGAAAAAGCAGCAAAGAAACCTTGCCCAATTCCATAGGTGTCTGATGTGCACCTAAAATTTCTTACAAACGGTATTTTACTTGCTGAAAGTCGATTCCAGAAGCTTGACTGTTTTATGTGGAGCAGTCACAGGAATCTATCTCCTGAAATCTCATTTATGACCCAGAAATTAGACAGCCTTACATGCAAGTTTCTTACAAATCCTACTGAAATCATACCAAAAACATAGATTGCATTGGGAACACCTCTCTCAGCAGTCTTTAATTTACTTCTGTGTCCCACATCGTCCACATTGCATAACTAACAGTTCCTTCCAGGACTGTCTCTTGGAGCAAAACACCTAGTGCCTGATAAAATCCAACTGTGGGTCTGAGGACAGTTCTCTCAGAGGATTGTCCTTCAAGAAAAGTATGACTTTGGCTGCACCAGGCATAGTTCCTTCAGCCTTATCCAGTCCTTTGATTCTATTCAAGTTGCCTTTGCTCCCTCAGAAACTTCTGTGCACCCACACACCAAGCACCAGAGTGGACAACACATTGCCCATTTTGCTCTGCTACCAGTGTGTGCGTTGCCGACTGGCTGCAAATACGTGCAGGATGTGGAAAGTACATTTCACCAGCCTGAACATTCATCTGCACATGTCCTGTCCTTAAGTCTGTAGCTCTAACAAGAGACAGAGCTGACAAAGCTTCATGCCTTCTTTGTGAAAACTTGGCTTAGAAGGGAGAAGCATGAAAGAAAGCAAGTTGCAGCATATTATTGAAGCGGGTAATGCTGATGGGAACACAGTTGCCCAGCTGAGGTGTTACTTATCCCTGCAAGTCACAAAACCAAACATCAAAGAAAAGAAAGAAGCATATGTAAAGAAGCATACGTAGTCCCATCGCTTCAATGACACCATACTGTAACTAAACCTTATTGTACTAGGTATGATAAAGTATGTGGAATGGTGAAGAAAAATTAAGATATTTAAAATAAACACATGATTTTTTCAGCACATATGACTAGCAAGTGAGGCACATACTTGCAGTGCTAACAGCTCCACAGCTTTTTATCTCACAATATTTGGGCATCTGGAAGAGAGCAAACGCTGCTCCCATCTTCAAGAAGGACAGGGAGAATCTGAGAACTACAGGCGGGTCAGTTTCACCTTGATCCCCAGGAAGGTGAATCACAGAACCATAGAATCATAGAATGGTTAGAGTTGGAAGGGACCTCAAAGATCATCTAGTTCCAATCCCCCTGCCATGGGCGGGTGAAGGAGCAAATAAACCTAGAAGTCATTTCTGACTATATGAAGGACAAGAAGGGAGTAGTCAGCATGGATCAATAAAGGGGAAATCACACTTAGCCAACATGATCACCTTGCATGATCAAATTAACAAGTTGGTGAATGAGGGGAGAACAGTGGATGTTGTATCTTGATTTTAGCAAGACCTTCAAAGCTGTGTCCCATAACATCCTTTTAGACAAACTAGCTAAGTGGATAGTCTAATGCATTTAAAACTGGCTGAAATGCCAGGCTCAAAGGACTGTGATCAGTCACACAAAGCCCATTTGGTGTTAAGTCACAACGGGTGTAACTCAGTGATCAATATGAAATCATTCATGTTTCATATTCTAATTAATGACCTGGAGGCTAAAGTGCACTTTCAGCAAATTTGCAAATGATACAAACCTGGGAGGAGTGTCTCATACACCAGAGAATTGTGCTACCATTCAGAGGGACCTCAAAAGGCTGGAGAAGTGACTGAACAGGAGCCTCATGAAGTTCAACATAGGGAAAGTCCTGCATCTGGGGAGGAACAACCTCCTGCACATGCTGGGGACAGACCAGGTAGAAAGCACCTTGCAAATTGGAGTCCTAGAGGACAACAAGCTGATGATGAGCCATCAATGTACTCTCACTGCAAAGATGGCCAACAGCCTTCTGGGCTGCATCAGAAAATATGTTGCAAGCAAGCTGAGGGAGACAGTCCTTCTTCTCTTCTCAGCACTGGTGAGATGCATGTAGGGTGCTACATCCCTGACTCACTGCAGGGAATGTGTTTAGCTATGGCTAGTTTTGACTCAAGTAACTGGTCTGTAAATTGAATTGCAGATTACTACTATCTCTGGGACAAATCCAAAGCCCATTAAACTTTTTCACCAAATTCAACTATTTCTGAATCTGGAACTTTCATTCTTATAATTAATCAAGTTAAAAACAAAATCAGGAATTAAATTATTCCTGATTTAAAATAAAATGTCAAACTGCATAGCTGGAGGCTCTACCAATGCATTTGTTTCCCTCATGGCATTCTTCTGTGACATCTGTTAATACGTTGTCATGATAATTTTTTGTATCGTTCAGGAATTTTGATAATCCTACAATTATGTGGTGTGGATTGGCAGATATAATGAGAGATGTGCGTTTTGTGAGTAGGGGAGAAATAAGTTATAAAAACATAAAATATTACCACATATTGCACTGAAAGAGAAAACTATTATTATGAGCTGTGTGATATAGACAAATTGGTATACAACATAAAAAAGGCATGCTAGACTATTAATTCAAACAGTAAAATAAGATGTATTTACTGTAATTAAAGTTGACTTATTTCTTTTTTATCCATGTGTTACTTAATTGCCCTCTAAAATAGCATGACTTAAATTTTGTTTAGTACTTACTATAGCTAAAGATGTTATAATAAGGAAAGAAAAACTGATTAAAAAGAAGCTATCATCACAATTCTTGTCATGGCCTACCATGTTTTTAAGAGTAATGATGGGCAGAACATTTTAATTGCTCTGACTTTCTCAACTCATCGAGTTTTCATCCTTGCATTAAATTCTACGCTCATTATCTGAACTGTTTTGAATTTGACGTGGAAGTTTCTCTTAACTTGAGTGACTATCCTGTCATTATAGGTGAATCTTGTTTTATCTTTCCTTACACATACAAATTCAAGAGCTAGACTATATTAAAACATGCTTGGTTTGTTGGGAATATTTTACATTCCAGCTAAAGAGGAGTCCACAACAAGACAAACTGCTGTAGCATCGTTCACATATCACTGTAATAGAGAAAATGAGGAAAAGTTGTCATACAAAATAAAAAAAGAATTTTATTTAATCAATGGGATTTCTGGACTTGAATTTTTCCTCAAGATTCTGATTTCTAGCCATGTGTACCTTTTCTCTCTGTATTGGCATAGGTACATGAATGACAAAAGGAAGAATAGGGAAAATGTGGGGTGGGCCCTCTCCAGAAGGAAAGGGGACGACTGGTTCCCAGGATATGGAGAAGGCTGAGGTACTCAAAAGACTTTTTGCCTCAATCTTTACTGGCAAGTGCTCTAGCCACACCTTTTAAGTCGCAGAAGGCAAAGAAAGGGACTGGGAAAATGAAAAACCACCCACTGTAGGAGAACATCAGGTTTGAGACCATCTAAGGAACCTGAAGGTGCACAAGTCCATGGGATCTGATGAGATGCATCTGCAGGTCCTGAGAGAAGTGGTGGATTAAGTTGCTCCATCACTATCCATCGTATTTGAGAAGTCATTGCAGTCTGGTGAAGTTCCCACCTACTGCAATAGGGGAAACACAGCCCCCATTTTTAAAAAGGAAAAAAAAGAAGACCCAGGGAACTACAGGCCGGTCAGTCTCACCTCTGTGCCTGGCAAGATCATGGAGCTGATGCTTCTTGCAACTATGCTAAGGCACATGGAAAAAAAGGAGGTGATTGGTGGCAATCAACATGGCTTCACTAAGGGCAATTCGTGCCTGACAGATTTAGTGGCCTTCTTCAATGGAGTTACAGCATCGGTGGATAAGGAAAGAGCAACTGACATCATCTACCTGGACTTGTCCAAAGCATTTGACACTGTCCCACACAACATCTTTGTCTCTAAACTAGAGAGACATGGATTTGATGGTGAACCACTCGGTGGATAAGGAATTGGCTGGATGGTTGCACTCAAAGAGTTGTGATCAACAGTTTGATGTCCAAGTGGAGACCTGTGACGAGCAGTGTTCCTCAGGGGTTGGTATTGGGGCCAGTGCTGCTTAACATCTTTGTAAGCAACATGGACAATGGATCGAGTGCACCCTCAACAGGTTTGCTGATGACACCAAGCTGTGTGGTGTTTTGGACACATTGGAGGGAAGGGATGCCATCCAGAGGGACCTTGACAGGCTGGAGAGGTGGGCCTGTAAGAACCTAATGAAGCTCAACAAAACCAAGTGCAAGGTCCTGCACATGGGTCGGGGCAATCCCAAGCACAAGTACAGGCTGGGTAGAGAATGAGGTTGGATGAGGCTTTAAGCAACCTGACGTAGTGGAAGTTGTCCCTGCCCATGATAGTGGAGTTGGAACTAAATGATCTTTAAGGTACCTTCCAACCCAAACCATTCTAGGATTTTATGACACTTTCTCTGAACTCAGTAGCAGTACTCACATGCAAAAAGATTCTATGTCTATAAATGTTCACAAACTTTTTATATTAGTAATTTTTATTGGTTAATGAAAGCCACCAATCTGACCATTAGACATATTTTCTCTTTCATAGGGACGATACACTGTAAAATTTACAACAAAGAATTATTATGATTCTTGATTCATTTTAGCACTGAAAGTTACTTTCGGATTTGTATTGCAATTAGAGACATAGAAAGTAGAATTAAAGTAGAGGAGAGGGGAGAATTCGAGAGAAACTTTATTCTCAAACATGGAAAGAAATAGAATAAGTAAAATTTTTTCAGAAGAAAATTCTGAGGAAAAAAGATCTTTTTAGGAAGAACAATGTTGATTTTATTTTTTTTATACTGCCTGACAGTGGGAGCTTCGTGATTGGACACACTTTCTACCTGTTTAGATTTGTCATGACAGTGGATGTAAATAATACATTTCTAGCAGTGTTTCAGTTCCTTTTATTTCTCATTTTACAGGGCCAATATATGGATTTTACAGCTAAAATGTATAGCTAACTAATTAAATTAATAATTTTATCATAATTTTGTTATGCGTTATTTAATTCATGATCCTATAGAATTTTTAAAAAGTGCAGCAAACAGGAGCATTTTTCCATGCTTTTTCATGGTGGTTGGTTTACTTACTTGAAATTTCATGGCTTTTAAAGTATCTTTGTATCACAATGTCTAAGGTAGCAGCTAAATCAGTATTATGTAGTCGATCCTTTGCTGTAGTATGGGACCAAGTGGTTGACATACTAAGTGGCAGACAGATTCTTCCACAGGACAGGGTTATTACTGAGGATGCGAGTTCTTCAAACTATTTCCCTTTCACATCAACAACACCTTCTGGCCTGCCTTGGTTTCAATCTTACTCAAGTTCTTACCTCATTGAGGCAGTGAAGGGACTGAATAGCAGTACTCCTCACAGTCAATATAAAGATAATACATGTACAACAAGCAAGTTTCTGCTGCAGCAGTGTCACTGGAAGGGCCTTAAATAACTCAGAATTAAAACAGTTATCTAAATTACCTTTTAGCATGTGTTATGATAAATGTAATGCTTGAGAAAAGGCAGCAACAGGGCTGTGTAAGAAGTTTCTGCTTGAGCAGCTGGCTTAGGGCTGGACCTTCACTTCCAACACTACCTTCAGACATAGGAATTTTTTTCTGGCAGAGCAACAGGTCTCATCACACAGTGCACAGACAGCATAGGCCAACACTGAGAGGAAATAACTCTGAAACATGTGACTTTCAGTGCACTGAACACACAAGGTCACAGGCAATTGATTTTTTGCTATTTTTCACAGAGTTGTACCTTTAGAACTGCCCCACAGACCTGCCAGTATAGGAGCTATAAATCATAGCATTAATAACTTATTCCTAACAGTTTGTTCTGACTAGGCTTGGGAAGTGGTGTATCGTTCCACCACCATTACTAATTTCCCTCTAAAACATGAAAAACAAAACTGAGCACAAGGTTTAGTTCTTGTTAAGCAATATTATCACCATGTAATAAGCGACAACTTAAAAATATTTTTTTGAAGTATTGAGGAAAATATTTGGTTTGACCCTATTTTTCAAGGTGATATTAAGTTTACGAGATATGCTTTTCTCAGACAGGTGGTTGTTTCAGTTACACATTAAATAGAGGACAGTAACAGAAAAACATTGATTTGCAAGTAACATTGTGCCGAAATAGCTCAAGACTGTACACTTTGAAGAGCAAAGAGAGGGAAAGTGTTGTAAAATCTAAGAAATTGCCTCGTTCTAACCATCCAGCCATAAGCACAGAAAACAATTTAATAATCCCAAGCAGACGTATGTATGTGACGGGACAGTGTGAGGTGAAGGACCACGTCATTACCCTCAGTCTTTGAGTCAAATTATGAGGAAAGCTTGGATCATCTCTTATGTCACCTCTGCTCATGCTAGTAGAGAACAAGAAAGTTCAAGGATCTCTTTATTCTTCTTCCCATGAATCTGTCCCTCAAAGTGTATAGGTCTTTTGCAAGCAAATTTTCACAAGGAAGTCACAGAGATCAAAAAGCTAACAGATCTGTGGGGAAATACAGAAGAAGGTCTTGTTCTTTACCCTTCCGTGGACTGCCATATCTGCCTTGAGTTGCACGCTGTTTTTCAGAGTCTGCTGAAAAGTACCTTCAAGTGCTTGTCTTGGTAAGACAAGTAAAGGTAGGACTTTTTTCCACAAACACAGGATTTGCTTAAACCCTCAAACCTCAAAACCCTCAAATCCTTTCTGGTGTGAAAATAAATAAATAAATAAATAAAGTAAGTAAGTAAGTAAGTAAGTAGAAGTCAGAGATTAAAACATTTTCTAATGATTTCAGTAACTGTCACACTGAAGTCAGCAAAGTGAATGCTGGTAAATAAAAGTTCATAGCACCAACAAATAACTTGCTACCACACATAATCTCAGTGTCACACACCTGCACATACGCCTGTGCACTGTCCTTAACCATGAATGCACAAGCAAGTTAGCAAAGGAAAAAAAAACCATTCTGCTCCAAAGGTAGGGAAAAAATGTTGCAGAAACATCACTTCCTGGAACAGCCATTTTAATAAATGCAAATCTAACCTAACTGAGCAATATTACCATTGGTTACACTCCAAAGAGGTTATTTTGGAGATAGTTACTGTGCAGTAATTCTGAGTTTGGTAAATGCAGTCTTTGCCCTATACCTGGGCAATTCCATCCTGTGACCAAGGCTTTGGAAATACTAGACTAAAGGTATTTCCTTTCCTCTCTGAAGTATAATTCAACTCCATTTTTTTAACAGAAGTTGAGATGTCTTGTCCAACCTCATTTTTCAGGCTCCCTCAATAGTTAGCATAGTGATACATCTCCTCTCAACTGTCTAAAATGGCTGAGATGAATGGCCCATGAGAGGGTCTGTCCTTCTCTAATTGTCAGTAGACACAAAAAATTAGCTTAGACTAGCCTTTTTTAGCAGTTGGAAAGACACAGTGAGATCAGACAAATCACCTGGAGCATTCTCTGGAACACAAATAGCTGCAGTAGAAGTATTTTTTAAACAGATATTTCTCATTTGATTTTTGTCAGTCCGATCTACACTTTTTATATCTGTCATAAGTGATGAATAGTAAAGGTAACGATTAGCCAGTAACTGCTAGTTACTCCTGACAAAAAAATGAAGAGATTAGCTAAGCCGTAAACCTTCAAGTGTATCAGCCTGAGTGTAACTTTATCTTGAATTGGAAACCTATAAAAACGCTTGTGGCAAAGTCCCTCTCACTTCCATACATTAGTGATAGGATTGTCTGTGAAAGAGTATATTGATTGTGGAAACATTAACTATGTGAATAAATATGCGTATTTAAGTGTTGGAAGAATTACAGCTTAATCCAATTCCCACGAAAAATTCTCTCTTAAAAGAATGAATCACAAGCTTCTCTGTGTCATGGTGAGATTAATGCTTAAACTGATGAACCGATATTCAGTCATCACTCATTTTATAAATACTTGAGAAAAAAAAAAACATCAAAGTATACCTACAAGGTAAATCATAAGACATCTACCATTTGAGCCAAGCTTCATTTTCCTTGCAAATATCTGAGTATGCTAATACCTATAATCAATCACATATGTCAGGGTATACCTAAATAATGCATATTTTCCACATTGCGTAGTTTCAGTAAGGGTTTTTTTACATGAAATGTAAAGCACAGGAGTTTGGACCCAGCTCAATCTATGCATGCTTATGTGATCGCCACTGGGTTTTTCCCACAGGAAGGGGGTAATCAGATCTTGTAGTCTTCTGATATTTCCATGGTAGAGGCTAGATCCTAGTCCTAGTTACATGGGGGTAAAAGAGGAACTCTTGTACCAAAATAAAAAAATGCCTTGTTTTTTGTCAGATTGGCCAGGAATGTTTTGGGTTTGATTGCACGGTTTCATTCGATATCACAGAACAACCAAGACCCTTATACTGTACTGGTTATACATTTAGAATGCAACTTCAAAATAAGCAGGACCTCAGTGACCAGGCCAGTTACAAGATACCTGGGAAGATTAATTCAAAGCTTTAACTCTTCTAAATTACTTCTCTAATCTGAGGAATCTTTGTGATTTATATGGCATACAGTAACTCCAACAGGAAAGTGTCTTACTTTACAATGTGCAGTTAATTATTTAAACCTGAGCAGGCATTTAACATGAAAGTTTTGACTTAATCACTAATCTACTTTCTCTGTTCCTCCTTAATGTGTCTATATTGTTGTCGTGGTTTTAGGCTGATCCAGCAACTAATACTCACACAGTCTCTCCTTCTCCAGTAGAGAGGAGAGGAAAAAAAACCAAAGGGACTGAGGGTTGAGACAAGAACAGAGGGAGCACCCACCAACCATGGTCCTGGGCAAAACAGACAGGGCTTTCTCAAAGCAAAACAGTTTATTAATGGTTACTTAGAAGGACAAAGGGAAACAGAAAAAAACGATTACTTGAGAGGACAGAAAGAAACAAAACCAGATCTTAAAACCGACAGCTTCCCCCCCGCCCCTTTCCTTTTCCTTCCAGCTCTACCTCCTCCGCCCAGCAGCACAGGGGGCAGGGACTGGAGGAGTGCAGGTCAGTTCATTCCGTGCTGTTACTGCTGCTTCTTTCTTAAAGGAGGAGGAGTCCTTACACCCTTTTCCCCTGCTCCAATGGATCCCCTACCCATGAGGAAAAAATCCACAAACTTCTCCAGCGTGAGTCCAGCCCACTGGAAACAATCCTTCCCCACAGATCGCTCCGGTGTGGGCTATACCACAGTCTCAGGTACTTAGGGAGCTGTAGCCACTTGCTCCGGCGTGGGTCGTCACGCAGACTCCAGATGCCTCTCTGCCTTGTCGTGCATCCCAACACGATCATCCTCAGGCTCAGGCATCTTCTCCCCACGGGCTGCGAGTGGGTCTCTGCTCCACCGAGGCTGTCCTGGTTGCAGGGGGGCCGCCTGCTATCTCACCATCAGCCGCAGGGAAAACTCGGCTCCGGCACACCTCCTCCCGCTCCATCCTCACTGACCTGGTGTCGATGCGGCTGTTTCAGATCTCAGTCCTCTCCAGGTGAACTCAGCCCAGTGGGCACCCCGGGAGTGGGGTGCCCCCGAGTTCCCCAGCTGGCTCCACCGCCGCCATTCTCCGTGGGCGGCGCCGGCCCGACGCAGGCAGCTGCCCGGCCGGGAGCCAGGGAGCGGGGGCAGTGCCCTCCTCCCTTCTCTGCTCAATCCTGGGCGAAGCACCTTTTCCGGTGCCTTTGTCCTGACTTAAATAGGGCAATTCGCAGAGGCGCCCTATTGGCTCAATCCCGAGGGGGATGGCAGTCTGATCTGGTGGCCAGAACTAAACCTAACCTGGTTCCAAAACCGGGGAGGTCGCAGGGAACAAAATCCCTCTCCTGCCACCAGAACCACCCCCCCCTCCACATCAAACCATGACAATTGTACCTGATTAAGCTTTCCTCTTTCCTTCATGGAAACCCACACCTATTTCTAACCAAACTTCAAACTTTATAGTATAAATGAAGTTAATCAGATAAGTTATTATCACTCAAAGTGATAAATAGTATGACTCAATAATATAATGAAATATGTGAACATCAATCTAAACGTGATTTCTGTCATTATTTGATGATATGCTGATAATTTGCACTAAAATATCTCTGCAACTTACATTCACACCTTCCCCAGCCAAAAGTATCGCTGAAGTCAGAACTTAAGAAAACTGCAGTGTATTTGTCTATGCTTTCCTGAAGTAAAGGTAACATCTTGTTGTATCCTGTAATAAAAATCAATGTGAAGTTGGACTGTTGCACAGAGAGCACCAGGACAGCTGAGGCAGTGATGCTTTCTTCTTCTCAAACTAGATTTTGTCACCATACACATTATAATCTCAGCCCACCTTAAGAGTTACCTCCAGCCAAAACTCAGTCCCCTAACACTGGACACAGATTTGTCCATTCAGCACCTGTGCTCAGGAGAGTACCATGAGTACAGGAGTCATGGCCTCCAGTTCATGTTTCACTCCTGGGTGGAGGGCTAGCTAGTTTCCTAGGATTTCCAGGCACACTAAAGGACTACTCAACCTTCTGAAGACAGCACAATATAATCCCCTCTCATGATACATTTGGAGACGTGTCCTGCAGTCTCCTGTAAACCCATTCTTGCTGTGTTGTACACTGTAATTTAAGAGTAAGGAGAGACAGGAAAGCATTTAGTTCCCATGTAGTTTATAAAAGCAGTGGAGAGTTTATTTTTCCTTACAATTTTACACCTCATTGAATGTCAAGAGTCAGAAGTATCCCCAGGAGTGTCTGCAAATGTATGATTAGACATTTATGAAGTCAGGAACTTTCCCAGGGGAATCAAATGAGATGCTTTATTGACTAACCCAAATGGAGATACATGAAGATTATCCTTGATGGAAACTGAATTCAGCATTGCCTACACAAGAGACCAACATATGAGTCAGATTTTTCTTTCCTGGTATTACCACTTTCTGAAACAACAGTTAATGTATCATTTCAAGACTGGAAAACATGGCACTGTTCTTCAAGCCAAGTCTGATTTTTTTTCCAGCAGAGCCATAATCTGATAAGCCTCCTCTTATTTCTGAGAACAGTAGCACTAAAGACATGAAAATGTTCATTTTCAAAGCAAGCAAAGTGATGAATATATTTCCTCCAAACTGCTTTTGTTTAAATGTCAATTTTGCAGCTTTATTTTCCACTATCAAAATCTTGTCTTTCTGTTTGCTCCAGATACATTTCTTAAACAGTTTTTTTTTTCTAATTTAATACCTCATAAAATCCCAACTTGCAGATGGCAGCGAGAATGGGAAATCAGTAGGAGGGTGTGTTTCTGTTCACGTTGGAGTAAAGTTAAGTTTTTCTTTCCTAATGTTACTCTTCTGAATTTTCACTCAAACTAGGAGCTCACAGTTCCAAATTCATCATATGATCTCTTGGAAAGTACGGAGTGCTAAAAGATAATATCATATCGTGAGCTTTCTCCTTTTCTCCTCCAGGAAGAGCTACAAGTGGTTCAAAACCATCCTGGGCTTCCCATAGAGATGACTCCATATGCTGACCATATGGTAACCTCATACGGTGACTTGTAGACTTGGCAGAAGTGAAGCATTTAGCCCAGTCTAAGTAGTCACATACAAACTAAAAAAAAAATAAAAAATCTGATCATGCCAAACTGACAATTGTTAACAGCCTAGCACACCATGTGTTTCCAGACCTCTGCAGGGACATAAGTGGTAGTTTAGAGAGAAATGCTCTGAGTAAAGTCCTCTCTTCACCCTGTCAAAGATGAACCAGTCTGCGGAAAGACATACAAGACTCAGCAAAAAGGGTGGAATAAGTAGATCAAAATCTATCTTTATAGCCTGTGGATAAGAACGTTTCTTTAGAAAAGATGATTCTTTTAATTAGCCTAGTGAAAATTTTAAAATTAAGCAAGGAGATATGTAAAGACTTTCACACATCTCCAGGAAAAGCAATGTTGGCAAGTAAAACTTCTCAATCATTCCGTTACAAACTCTGTCTAACCTCGATGTTACTTTGTATGCTTACTGGAAATCTTAAGTTGGAAAAAGCAAAGTGTTTTGGAGATTGTTCTACAGTATGATATTTCAAAGTTTTTTAAAGAGCTCGGTGCTGTCAGGTTGGACACATTTTTTCACTGTACTTGTTGATAGTGAACAAGTTCACTTTCTTTTAGTCCTATGATTCTGTGATTCATGCACTCTGAATGAAAACTTGAAATAAAAATCTCATGCCGTTTCCATGAAACTGACATATATTTTGGAAAGCTTTCTGTGTTACAGACCAGTAGATAAAGAAAAACACAGAAAATTAGGCTAAATGAGCAAGTGAAACTTTTTCTTTAAATACTTAGCAAATAGGGAAATATGCATTTGAAATATCCCTCTGTTCATCCACACAGGTCTCCTGGCATCCTTGCATGACTTACAGGATTGAAAGCCTTCCCAGAAAAGTTGTGGATGCCCCATCACTGGAAGAGTTCAAGTTCAGGTTAGATGGAGCTTTGAGCAACCTGATCTACTGGAAAATGTCCCTGTCCATGGCAGGGGGATTGGACTAGATAGTCTTTAAAGCTCACTTCCAACCCAAGCCATTCAATGATTCTATGCTTCTGTAGTTTATTGTAGTCTATCTAATGCTTAATTCAGCCCTGAGATAGAGAACTGAGCTAGTCTGAGTAGAAGCAACTCTTTCTCTATTGTCCTTTTTAATTTCAGGACAAGACTAGAGAGCTATATCAGGTTAATTTTGACAATTCTAATTGTTGTCAGAGCACGTTTTTGTTTGACTGAAAGGCCAAATTAACTATGGATCTAAAGTCTGCGTTTTTATTTAACCTGCTATTCCTCCATTGAAACATACACATACAGCATATATTCCTTCATGGGAATTGAGCCAGAGCACATCTTCAAGCTGCAGAAATTCCCAAGGAATCCAGGCAGAAAATATGAAAGAATATCTTAACAAGTCAGAAATTTATTTTTGTGTTTGAACTTAACCAGGGACTCTGCGATGAAACTGGGGGAGCCAAACATTTTAATTTTATTTTTACTGCAAAAAGTATCAAGAAGACTCTTTCTCTTGCTATGCTGGATTGTTCAATAACATTATATTTCCTTTATCTTGATAATTTTTTTCTTTTTTTTTTTTATTCATCTTGTGCCTGCAATGTAAGATATCTGGCTGGATTTCCCAGTTCAGCAATACTATAACTTTTTAAGAGCTATGTGATTTCCTTTTAGTAAGCTATCCTTATTTGTCCTGTAATCTGCTCCTTTCTCACATCCTTCCTCTAGTTTTAACAGTGACCCATAATTTCAGTGCTAATTCAGTCAATAGATTAGAATAATTAACTAAGGTTTATTTCACTTAATGTTAATTTCACCTACCACTAGACATGTCAAAGCAAGTATGTAGACTAATTAATAATTTAGTGTCCCTCTGTAGCAACTAAGAAACATTTCATAGAACCACAGAACTACAGAATGGTTTGAGTTAGAAGGTACCTTAAAGATTATTTAGTTCCAACTGCATGGGTTGGGACACCTTCAACTGGATCAGATTACTCAAAGCCTGATACAACCTCAACGCTTTCAGGGATGGGGCATCTACAACTTCTCTGGGCAACCTCTTCCAGAAGGACATGGAGCTACTGGAGCAGGTCCAGAGGAGGGCCACGAAGATGATCCAAGGGCTGGAGCATCTCTGCTATGAAGACAGGCTGAGAGAGTTGGGGCTTTTCAGCCTGGAGAAGAGAAAGCTCCGGGGCGATCTTATTGCAGCCTTCCAGTACTTAAAGGGGACCTACAGGAAAGCTGAAGAGGGACTTTTTACAAGGGCATGTAGTGATAGGACAAGGAGCAATGGCTTTAAATTGAAAGACGACAGATTTAGAATAGATATAAGGAAGAAATTTTTCACTCAGAGGGTGGTGAGGCACTGGAACAGGTTGCCCAGAGAAGTTGTAGATGCCCCATCCCTGGAAGTGTTCAAGGCCAAGTTGGATGAGGCTTTGGGCAGCCTGGTGTAGTGGAGAGTTTCCCTGCTCATAGCAGGGGGGTTGGAACTAGATGATCTTTGAAGTCCCTTCCAACCCTAACCATTCTATGATTCTGTGATTCTATGTCGAGTGGGACAGTGTCAAACACTTTGCACAAGTCCAGGTAGATGACATCATTTGCTCTTCCCTTATGCACCAATGCTGTAAAACTGTCGTAAAAGGCCACCAAATTTATCAGGCACAATTTGCCCTTAGTGAAGCCGTGTTGACTGTCACCAATCACCTTCTATTTTTTCCACATGCCTTAGCAGAGCTGCAAGAAGCATCTTCTCCATGATCTTGCTGGGCACAGAGATGAGACTGACTTTCCCCTTTTGCAGTCGGTGGGAACTTCACCAGACTGCCATGACTTCTCAAATATAATGGATAGTGGCTTAGCAACTTAATTTGCCAGTTGCCTAAGGACCTGGGGATGCATCTCATCAGGTCTCATGGACTTGTCCACCTTCTGATTCCTTAGATGATCTCAGACCTGATGTTCTCCTACAGCGGGTGGTTCTTCATTCTCCCAGTCCCTTTTTTTCCCTTCTGTGAGTTAAACAGTGTGGGTAGAGCGCTCGCCAGTGTAGACTGAGGCAAAAAAAAAAAAAAATTGAGGACTTCAGACTTCTCCATATCATGGGTAAACAGGTTTCCCTTCTCTTTCCAGAGAGGGCCCACCTTTTACCTGTTCCTCCTTTTATCACTGACATTCCTGTAGAAGTTTTTTCTTGTTGCCCTTGATATCCTTGGCCAGAGTAAATCTATCTGGGTCTGAGTTTGTCCAGGAGCTCCTTATTTATTGATGTAGGCCTCTTGGCATTTTTTCCCAATTAACTCTTTGTTGGGATGCTCTACTCCTGAGCTTGGAGGAAGTGATCCTTGAATATTAATCAGCTTTCTTGGGCTCCAATTCCATCCAGGGCTTCATCCCATCATACCCTACCAAGCAGATCCCCGAAGAGGTCAAAGTCTGCTCTCCTGAAGGCCAGAGTAGTGAGCTTGCTGTGTGCACTCCTCACTGCCCTAAGGATCTTGAACTCCACCATTTCATGGTCACTGCACTAAAGCTGCCCTTAAGCTTCACATTCACCACCAGCTTCTGCTTGCTGTTCCCCACCAGCCCTTCACTGTTAGTGAGAACAAGGTCCAGCAAAGCATCTCTCCTCGTTGGTTCCTCTGCAACTTGGAGAAGGAAGTTATCATCCATGCATTCCAGGAACCTCCTGGATTGTCTATGCCCTGCTGTGTTGTCCCTCCAACAGATATCAGGGTGGTTGAAGACCCTCATGAGGACCAGGGCTCATGAAAGTGAGGCTGCTCCTATCTGTCTGTAGAGAGCCTCATCCACTAAGCCTTCCTGGTCAGGTGACCTGTAGCAGACCCCCACTACTATGTCCCGTGTCCCTCCCCTCCCTTTAAAAAAAAAAAAAGAAAAGTGGTTAAACAAAGAATAAAATTAAAGGTGTGTTAGCACAAACTGGAAAACTGCCTCCCAACTACACACTTTTGAAAAGTCAGAGTGGAACCACTTAAGTATTCTATTCTTAAGTATAGAACTCAATACCTTATGAGAGATAGAAAAAAAAAATTAAATAGTAGATGCAAATAAAAGAGGAACTTCTGACAACAGGAACATTTTGTGGAAAACGTAATGTATTCACACTGAGAAAGGAAAAGATATTCTGAACTTTAAAAGGACTACAGAGGATTTGGCTTTGATTTTCCTTGATGTTTTAAGGGCGTTTTTAGATACCAGAGGGTGACTCTATGATGCAAAAGAAGTAAAACTTGTGAACCAGAGATCTTTGCGTTAAGCAGCTGCAATTGTGCTTCAATAGGCATGAGTACATGATTCACAGCTATATGCTGAACACGGAATTTCTGTGCTCTGAGCTTTGCCTTTGCATATTTGAGCATTGAGCTACATTTCTTTGGAGTTTCACCTTCTGGCAGAGCTGTAAGCAATCTCTCGCCTGCCTCACTTAAGATGATCTGAACGAGCCCTCCCAACTGCTTCATTTCATCAAAGAAACCTCCAGAGACATTTCATCTACCAGTAAAACATTTAGGAACTTTTATGCACGGGGATTTTATTTTTCACTATTTTTGACTTCCTGGAAATTTTAGAGAACAGCTTTCAATAAGGCTAATGTTTTACTTGTTCCTTGCTTATTTTCTCCCAAAACTTAGAAATGCTGCCAGCTTTCCCAGAGGGGACTGTAAGATTCAGTAGAAGGACCTAGTTTAAACATGGATAGAGTTTACCAGCTTTATTTCTTCAGACTTAAGAAATTACAGATTCTTGAATGCTGTTATTTGTTTGAGTTGTACGTAACAATAGCAACCTTTCAGCCTATTTCAGTACACGAAGCAGATCCTACAAAAGACTGTATTGCCTGTAAGTTTCTGTGCTTCATGGCATGTTTTGTAAGCTTAAGGTGACACAGACAGACCCTGCAAACTCACAACTGAAAAAAACCACTTCATTGTCTTAGGAGGCTTAAAAAAACTACTTGCTGGGAAACAGTTTATACTTTTAGTAAATAAAAGACTTTCTTCTAAACCTGTATGTTTCCAGAGTAGCCAAACTTACAAGAAAAAATTAAAAAGAGAAAATAAAAGATAAAAAGAAAAAAAAGAAAGAAAAAAAAAGAAAAAGAGAAAATAAAAGATAAAAAGAAAAAAAAAGAAAGAAAAAAGAAAAAGAAAAAAGAAAAAGAAAAAGAAGAAAAAGAAAGAAAAAGAAAAAGAAAAAGAAAAAGAAAAAGAAAAAGAAAAAGAAAAAGAAAAAGAAAAAGAAAAAGAAAAAGAAAAAGAAAAAGAAAAAGAAAAAGAAAAAGAAAAAGAAAAAGAAAAAGAAAAAGAAAAAGAAAAAGGTTATATCCAAGACACAAATGGTGGTGCAATCACTCTTCACAGGGGTGCAGGTTTACCAGCAAGAGCACTATTCCCTGCAATCTCTGCAGGAAGTGGAGCGGGGAAAGAAGGAGAAACAGAGGTTGAGGGAGAAACAGCCAAATTAAGTTCTTGTTCTTTTCTTTCAATACCAGTTGTTCTTTTCTTTCAATACTTAGAGACATCAAGATCTCCATCCAACTCCTGCTACTGAAATACAACCCGTTCCTTCAACAGGAATTGAATACCAGGACAGAAAGAAAGAAGAAAGAGTTCAAGTCAGAGCAGAAGTATACCAACTGGAGGATGCAGACAAATAAATGGAATTGATTTTATCTATTCATCTTCTCAAAGCTGAACAACCCCAACTCTCTCAGCCTGTTCCTAAGAATATAGTCATACATTTACTCATCCGGAATAAATAAAAAACCTATTGATGTCTATTCTCTGGAGAAAAATGTAAATTGAATTTAGTAATGTTAATCAGATAAAAATATGTATGAAAATCTTAAATTGTTCCTAATATCAGTAACAGAATAAACGCCAAACAAATAGAAATACTAGTTTAGTCAGTGGAAGAGAAAAAAAACAGTGTGTCTTAGGAAAATGTCCTCTATGGTTATCTTGCAAGATGATAGATACTGAAAATGCTTTTAAAGCTTCTGCCACCTTTCTACACTACTCAGTCTTTAGGACTGAGTTCTGATTCTCAGTAGGCATAAGTCAGTATATCCCCAGTACAAGGAGAAGAAATTGAATAGACGGAAGAGCACTGAAAGAAGAGAGAAAAACTCCAGCATGTGTAATGTATGTGGAAGCAGCCATTCGATGAAGATGCTTCATCTACAGTGGCAGCCTAAATAATCAGTTTAGACTGAATCCTAAGTTTTATAGAGTAAAAGTTGGGAAAGTGAATCCCACCTTGTTTGTGTGCATGATCTATTTCATATGGCCTTAATTAAAGTGAGATCCTCAAGGTATGCCTGCATACTGCTATTCAAACTGCAGACAATACTAATATTGTTAATAATACAAATACAAATACAAATACAAATACAAATACAAATACAAATACAAATGTGAATACGAATACAAATACAAATACAAATGCAAATGGAAATATGAATATGAATATGAATATGAATACTAGAACTGTATTTTATGGTTATAAAGTCATGGCAAAATACTCTATGTGAAGAATAAGATCCATGAAACATGCCAGCATTGTTTTATCCTTTCTTCACTTTCTGTAAGAGTGAAAGATTGCTCAGCAATCTCAATGCTACTGCAAAAAAAGTCCTAGCTATGAGGGAGAATTTGGGATAAAATTTCAGGGAAATTATCTTTCATGACTTCAACAGAAATTCAAGTTCATTAGTAATATCAATTGCAACAGAAAACCGTAACAAAGCCAGAAAGCTCTAGAAAAGCTCTGGGGTAGTCTTCTCTATGACTACCCCATCTTTCCAGGTGCTCTTGCAAAATAGGTATGAGGATCTGCAAGTGGAACCGAACAATAAAGAAGATGATGGTTCATCTAGCTTGGATGTGTCACTGAGGTTGTGTCAGCCTGTCCCCTGCATCAAAACTGCTCCCATAAAGAAAAAAAGACAGGGTATTGTCATAGGAAGCTCCCTTCTGAAGGGAACAGAAGGCCCAATATGTAGACTGGACCCACCTCTTAGGGAAGTCTGCAGCCTCCCTTGGGCACAGGTTAAAGATGGAAGAAGAAAACTTCCTACTCTGATGCTGCCCTCAGATTGTTATCCATTATTGATTTTTCAGGTAGGCAGCAATGAAGTTGCAACAAGAAGATCCAAGGGCAATCAAGAGAGACTTCACGACTTTGGGACTACCGGTTAAGGGATCAGGAGCACAAGTAGTGTTCTCCTCTATCTTTCCATTTGCAGGGAGTGATGAGGGAAGAAAGAGGAAAAGTCAGAAGATCAATATCTGGCTCCAAGACTGTTGTCACTGGCAAAATTTTGGGGTTTTTGATCATGGGTTGATCCACATGACATGAGGCCTGTTGGCAACAGATAGCCTACACCTGTCTCAAAGAGGGAAGGGATTTTTGCACAGGAATTTGCAGGACTCAATAAAAGAGCTTTAAACTACATTTAAAGGGGGAAAGGGATAAAACCAGGCCTGGTAGAGATAAGCCTGGAGGCAGCATGCCAAAGTTTGAGGGATGGTGTGCCAGAAAGGTCCTTCAGTCTACCATCTCAGCGGACGTAGGGGATGGAGATCCATGCAGCAGCAAAGACACAAGGATTATTGGTGTGTTGGAAACCATGGAAGTGCCTGAGAATGGTCACAAAGGAATTAGAGCTTCTTTCCCCAAAAAAGTGGCAGGATCAGTAGCCCAACTGAAGTGTATCTACACCAATGCACACAGCATGGGTAACAAACAAGAGGAGCTGGAAATGATTGTGTAGCAGGAAAACTATGACGTAATTGCAATCATGGAAACATGGTTGGATGACACACAACTGGAGTTCTACAATGGATGACTACAAACTCTTCAGAAGGGATAGGCAAGGAAGGAGAGGTGATGCATAGCCCTGTATGTAAGGGAGTCTTTTGATTGTTAGAGCTTAATAGCAATGATAGGGTTGAGTGTTTATGGGCAAGAGTCAGGGAGAAGGCCAACAGGGCACATATCTTGGTGGGAATCTGTTATAGACCACTCAACCAGGATGAAGAGGGAGACAAAATATTCTATAAGCAGCTGGGAGAAATCTCACAATTGCTAGCCCTTGCTCTCATGGGGGACTTCAACTTACCAGATGTCTGCTGGAAATACAATACAGAGGAGAGGAATAGTCTAGGAGGTTGCTGACAGACTTGGTGAGTGAGTCAACTAGAGAAGGTGCCCTGCTGGACCTGTTGTTTGTGAACAGAGAAGGACTTGTGGGTGACGTGATGGCTGGAGGCCATCTTGGTCATAGCAATCACGAAATTATAGTTTTAGATTTTTTGAAAAGTAAGGGAGTCGGCAGAACTGCTACCTTGGACTTCCAGAGGGCAAACTTTGGCCTGTTTAGGAGCCTGGTTAACAGAGTCCCTTGGGAGGCAGTCCTGAAGGACAAAGGAGCCCAGGAAGGCTGGACATCCTTCAAGAAGGAAATCCTAAAGGTGGAGGAGCAGGTTGTCCCCATGCGCCAAAAGACAAGCCAGTGGGGAAGAAGATCAGCTTGACGGAACAGAGACCTTTGGCTGGAACCCAGGGTAAAAAAAGGAGAGTTTCTCTGGAAGAAGGGACAGGCCACTCAGGAGGACTACAAGGGTGTTGCGAGGTTATGCAGGGAGAAAATTAGAAGGGGTCAACTAAAACTTCATCTGGCTACTGTCGTAAAGGGCAATAAAAAGTGTTTCTATAAATATATTAGGAACGAAAGGAGTACTAAGGAGAATCTCTATCCTTTATTGGATGCAGGGGGAATCAGTGAAAAAGGATGAAAAGGCTGAGGTACTTAATGCCACCTTTGCTTCAGTCTTTAATAGTAAGACCAGCTTAATATTAAGACCAGTTGTTTTCCAGGTATCCAGCCCCCTGAGCTGGAAGACAGGGACAGGGAGCAGAATGAAGCCCCCATAATCCCAAGGTAAATTGGTTAGCAACCTGCTACACCACTTAGACACACACAAGTCCGTGGGGCCAAATGGGATATACGCAAGGGTACTGAGGGAGCTGGCAGAAGTGCTCACCAAGCCACTTTCCACCATTTATCAACAGTCCTAACCAACTAGAGAGGTCCCACTTGATTAGAGGTTAGAAAAGGTGATGCTCATCTACAAGAAGGGTCAGAAGGAGGATCTGGGGAACTACAGGCCTGTCAGTCTGATCTCGGTGACTGAGAAGACTATGGAGCAGATTGTCTTGAGTACCATCGCATGACATGTATAGGACAGCCAGGCGATGAGGCCCAGTCAGCATGGTTTTATGAAAGGCAGGTCCTGCTTGACTAACCTGATCTCCTTCTATGACAAGGTGACTTGCTTAGTGGATGAGGGAAAGGCTGTGGATTTGTCTGCTTAGACTGTAGTAAAGCCTTTGACACTGTTTCCCACTGCTTTCTCCTGGAGAAAGCGTCTGCTCATGGCCTGAACAAGAATACTCTTTGATGGGTAAAATCCTGGCTGAATGGCCAGGCCCAAAGAGTTGTGTTGAACAAAATTAAATCCAGTTGGTGGCCGGTCACAAGGGTCTATTCTGTTGGGGCCAGTTCTGTTTAATCTCTTTATCAATGATCTGGACAAGGAGATCATGTGCACCCTCAATAAGCTTGCTGATGATACCAAGTTGGGCGATAGTGTGGATCTGCTTGAGGGTAGAAAAGCTCTAGAGAGGGATCTGGATGGGCTGGATCAATGGGCCAAGGCCACCTGGATGAGGTTCAACAAGGCCAAGTGTTGGGTCCTGCACTTGAGTCACAACAACCCCATGCAATGCTACAGGCTTAGGAAAAAGTGTCTCAAAAGTTGCACAGCAGAAAAGGTCTCAACCTTCAAGGTCTCTTCCAAACTAAATGATTTTATGATTCGAACAATGGTTTTTTTTTCACAATAACACAGTAAAATCTTTTGTTTTCACAAAATTTTAAAAGGTATAAAGTATTACAATATTTCCAGTCTTTTATGCTTGGTTGTTGGATTTTTTTATTTCAATTCGATGTCACAAGCTATGCAAGTTCTCTGGAATCCAAATAACTTTGTAGATGGAAATCTTGAATTTGAATGAAAAATGCTGTTCTGTATTCTGAATTCTAAATTCTATATTTTATTCTGTATTCTGAATCTCAGTAAAACCATATCAAGAAAAATGAGATCAGCTGCTTACCATTATTTAAGTATCAGAAATAGCATGGACTTAAATGTGTTGTCACATGTGATAAATGCAGTTTCATGGCATTAGACATAATATTAAAAAAATGGTTTTTTTTTTCCCTAGTTTTTTTTGTTTACGTAAATGCATCACATACTGAGTCAATCCTTGTGATCTCTTGAATTTAGCTATTTTAAATGCTATGGGGAGAGTTGATGGTTCAACAACTGACATGCCTTTGTGATGCAGTAAGACCTTCACTGTATGTCAGACCAAATACTGAGACCAAAGACAATTGGTGGCTTTCCGGTTGTGTATTTTGATATTTGTATTTTGATATTTTCTATTTTGTATTTTGATCCTTTGGGATGCTAATAAAAGCAGGATGAAAAAAGGAAACGTACTTCTAAAGGAACATGATAGGGGCAAAGCCTGTCTTTGTCCTCCTTTCATGGCAGAAAGATGAGCAGCTCCACCACAGACCAGAGGATAATCCACATGCTCTCACTGGGGCAGAGACACCTGTGGAGGAAGCCGGAAGATTTTCTCCTGTGGTTCCTGCATGGAGGTGGCTCTCCACTGCCTGGTACAGTGGAGCACTATTTCACTTCTAAAGGCTTCTATTCATCCACTGAACAAAAAACAATTTTTTTAAAAAAAAAAAAGTCTTGAATGGTTGTTGACAGGCCTGAGTCTTCAGACTTTCCTTTGTTCCCTTCACATTTGATCGAGGCTTGAAGGTGAAACACTTGATATTCGGTCTCTTCTGTATGCATACACAGTAGCAAGGTATGTCTTATCTAAATTAACCAGCTGAAAGTTAGACATCTGCTCTAAACTAGTGGTCTGGGCCCCTTACCATCAGCAGAGGGAGAGGTGCAGCTTCCCAATGTGATTCATTCCATCTGCTTTAAATAAGTTTCTGCGGATGTATGAACAGCCTTTAGAAGTGCTTGTGTTTCCCCAGTGGTTACAAGTGAGTCTAAACAACTGGTTTAGACTAGCTGCCAATCTATAAAGGGCTAACTCTGAGCCATAAAATGTCACCTGCAGAGTAAAACAGTGAAGGCATTGTCCTTTCTGGAATGTTTGAGGCCTGAGGAACACGGCGTCCCTCACCTTTGACTTGCAGGGCAACAGAGCTTGCTCTTTCCCCAGAGCCAAGGGAGGTGTGCAGGGATCATCATGGTCCTATTTACTCCTTCCTGCAATGTGGTAGGGCAGAGGAACAAGACCTGATCAAAAAACAATAAGGAGCTCTTATTATTTCTGGCCAGATATCATGCTCTCATCCAAAACCAAAATTGAGACACTAGGAAAGTAATTTCATCTTTCATGGTGTTATTGAGTAATAAGGGTGTATCTGTTAGCTAATGAATGTTCTTCAGTATTTATGGCTCTAAGAGTTGTTCCAAAGCCTATGTAGGCAATGCAAATATTTCCACTGCCTTGTATTTTCAGGCCTTTAATCATTGCTTGTTATTTACTGCTGTTAATAGAAAAATGCTGCTTATTGCACGTGAAGACGTCCAGTTTCCCCTGCAGCCTACCAATAAGACGTAAAAGATGAGCTGCTTGTTCTAACTCAAATTAAATAGCACTTTTTCCTTATGAAAAATTTCAGGTCTTCAACAAATGTTAATATATTGTTGAGAATGTTTTAGAGTGTATGATGTATCAGGTATTTTGTTTTGCCTGGGTCACAGATGAACATGTTTGTACTTTATTTTTGTCAAAGAAAGGATTGCTGAAACAAGCAAAGTTGAAGGGTATTTTTGGAACCCCTTCTACCAGAAGGTAACTTCATCACTTTCTGTGAAATACTGTTATTTCTACAGCTTAGTTAAAGGTACATCTTATAAAAACACATTTTCTATTCTTTCATGTTCAGTAAGTGTGTAATATGTTTGGGTTTTTTTTTTAAGATACTGTCCGAACAAAATTCTCTGCCATTTTATTCTTATTATATACACATAACTCGAAACTTAAAAGTGTGTGCTATGTATTTGTTTCTATAAATGAAAAATTGAGTAAAGTTATTTTCTAGATAGTCTCTCTATATCATAACTATCATTTTGCAAAAACTAAAATCAAGTCAAAATACAAATATATGCATTTTTATGTCCTTGTAGAAACCAAAGATGCCCTGTAATCTTCTAACCTGTACAAGCATTGCCACTAAGACTACGTAGAACCATTATAACCAGTCATAGTGGAATTTATTTTGCCTGTTTCCAGTAGTCTAGAGGTTAGATGTCTAGACCAAAAGGCTCTCAAAGGCTTCTTGCAAAAAGAAACTGAGAAAATGAGTCACCTCAAGAGTTAATCTTAGCTTATCTAAATTGTTCTCTGAAGGTACTTTCCCTCTTTATTATTGCAGGAAGTTTATTTGACTCACTTGAAATAAATTTCAAACATTTAGCTAGTGCAAGCTGATTGAGATAAATTTCCATTAATTCATGGAAATAATAAAGAATTACTTAATTAAAGAATTAAAAGTGTATTTGACTGATCTTATCAATGCATCCATTAATTATTAATTAATTTTCTGACTCTGCTTACGTATTTTTTAATTTACTATTCAAAAGCCTCATTAGAAATACATTTTAGATGCTTGATGAAAATATGTTTAGAACTTTCTTAGCTAGAAAATGCCAGACTCTTATTCTTTAGAGACTTTAATAGGCTGTACGTAAGTCTGCCCTGAATTACATCAGTATAATAATTTGAGCTGCCAAACAGTATTCTAAGAAATTCTATGTTTCCAAATTTCCATCTGCATTCAAGTCAATTCAGATATGAGACATATGTATAATAGACGCAGCTTGCTAGGACACCTGGAATTTAATTAAATGTTAATCACACTGCATGTCTTAATTCAGAAGCACTTTTCAAGTAAAGGCACTGTGTTATGCACGTTTGGGTTTTTTTTATTTGTAAAATGATATAGGGCCACCTGTCATTGTATCACATCACTTTTTGGCTCTATACTAAAAAGAATAATTCAAATAAAATTAACACTGTGAACGGACTGTGAGTCTGCTGCCCCTTGGTGACCAGCCCCGCCTCAACTTAAAACGCTGTCTACACTTTTTTGCCCTACGCTGAGCACAGCTCAGTCAGGAGACATAGTTCACTGTCTTTACCAAGGCTAGAGTTCCTCTATTCATTATCAGAAGTGTGGCTTTTGCCAAATCTCAGTCAGTAAGCAAGAGGAAAATGTGCCTGCCTGATGGCACATGAAGCCAAGATCAAAGCCTATACCAGTATCCTTCTCACTCTAAACTGATCCCAAAATATATGAACCCACTGCCCCTTACATGTCTCATATCTCTTCTCATTAGAATCATTATTTCTACTGAAAACTGTTTTCAGATCACAACAGCTAAGTTGTGTGTGTGTGTACAAGCTTGCATATGTGTCAGTAGTAACAAGCCACTGCTGTGTAAACAGTGTTGTAATTCACAGCAGTTTGAAAGAGAATTGGAAGAACCTAGATGGTTCATAATGCTGGATATGGGATGCCATCCCTTCACAGCTAGATTGTCTGAATGTGATGCAAAACAACACCTTTCCAAATGCATTGCACTAGCATTCATAAACAAAATGATCAAGTAACTGTCCTTATTTCGCCAGACTTATGAGAGCAATTATACAGAAAATATCCAGATCTCTAGCATCATCATCACCTTCACCCAGGTGTACACTCATGTATTGCCCTCACAATGATTCAAATAATGCCACTAGTATCCTACAGAAAGGAACAAATGATAACTTCATGCACCAAATGCAGTCCACAAGCTAAAAAAAGATCCTTCCCATTTGTGAAACTAGTATTCTACTATATTTAATGAGGAAAGTTCTCAAAGGTCCTTAAGTCTGTTGGGCTATATTTCCGTATTTCTTGTGCTTAGCTGTAAACAGCAGGGAGTCCTATTCCAGGCTGATAAGTGTCTGGCAGCTCAAAAAGGTGTGTCCCTTTCCTCTTGGCCAAAAGGACCACAAGGGCCACAAGGATGCAGGGGAGGAATCAGAAAAGAGGATCCCTCAGGCTCTGAGAGGGGTTCCAAAGAAGCCTTCTCCCCTCAAATATAAATAAATCAAATAAACATGTGGCTTTGGCATCTGTGTGATGTTTTCCTCAAGTCTAAATTGCAGGTCCAACTGATGACTCTATGTTGAAATGAGTCACCACTATTCACTGAAACACCATCGAAAGCACTTGGAATGTGACTAGAAGCAGGGATCAGCACTTTTGGATGGTGCTACTTATGACAAGAATTTGGAAACACTATGCATCCAGATAGTTAGAACTGGAATCAAACAGTACATTATTTACTTTTATTACTGTCTGACAATGTCTGTTTCTCAAGAATCAACTATGAAGTTTATTAGAATCAGCTTCAGTCAGAAAGATGCTGCAGAGCAAAACTACCTCATAGCATAAAAATTTTTGTATTAGCAAGAATTTTCTTAGGGTGTTTATAAGGCCTGCAAAATATCTTTAGATACAAGAGATAATATCTTTAAATACAAGAAGATAATGACCACTCACTCTTCCTTATTGCTAAATTCTTTCTCGTTCTAGAGTGAGAAATGATTAATATAACACTTCTAAAATGAATAATTTGTCATTTCAGTCAGAGACATTGGTCATAGTCATAAAATATCTCTACACAACATAAATCAGAACCTAAGTAATTCTGTGTAGTTCTGATAAGCTAAGCATATATACAAGACAAGATCTGTAGGAGGGATTTATGAGACATCTGTTTTCGTTAAACCAATTGATATTTTATGGGGATAAAAGACTAGTTTTCAGATCCACTAGTTCTTCGTATTAGAACCCCAAATGGCAGCTTATACTAGTTAGCATCTAATTCCACAAATAGTCTCAAAGTGTATGTCTATACAAGAGAGTTGTGAACCAATGACATCATGAATTTACAATGCTTTTATCAGTCTCTATTTGCATATTATGATTTGGATTCATTTTAAATGCTTTGGCCATCTGAAAATTAGGTAATTACATGCAGCGAGGTGAAGAGGCTCCTCTGCATGTAGGATGTGTAACTTGTTTTCCAAAGAAATGAAAAGGATTCCCTTTTTCTTCTAAACAGTGGAAATGACACTAACACCTACCTTTTATGACAGTGTATCATGTAACACAGCCAGTGAGGAAGAGAAAGACTTGGATTTAAGACACCTCTCAGTCTCTCTTATAGCCCAGAATAAAGTCTAGCCACCCAGGTTACAGTACAGGTGGAGAAAAATTAGATGGTCCAGAAATTTTCTGCCCCTCTTACTTAAAGGCATCTCACAGTATGGGAAGTTTTGCAGCAAGAGCAAGGAAGTGAGCATAGCCCTCGGTGTTCAAACACTCTTCAGAGAGAAAGTAATTCTCCTAATTCCTCTTACAACAACTCAGTGACTGTTCAGTGCTTTCTCACTGGAGCAGCGATAGGACCAGAGGTGCTTCTTCCAGAAAAGTGTCTCTATATTAACCATGTTCAACTTAACGTTTTTTTCTCTCTTTTTCCCTAACACCAAGGTTATTGCCCTTTATTTCTCTTGCACAATGGCATATCTTCATCAGGAAGAGTCATGAATGCCAAAAAGGTGTGATAGATCTGGTGCCTTCAAATACTTTCTGCTCTGAGGTAAAGACAAGGTCAATCTCCTTATCATCACTGAACCACTCGAACACATAGCAACTGAAGTAAGAGGAAATAACATTTCTGTTCTTATGGTATTATATTTCGAAAGAAAGAGTGATGTCTTCCATCACTCATTCAGCTTTTGATGGCTTTTGAAAGAAAATACTTAGATGACAATCCTGACTAAAAGGAGAGGTTTGGAAGCTGTGTAAATAAATGTTCTAAATCCCAGAGAATGCCTGGCACATCCCTCTTACCAGCGTTTATGACCAACTGCTTTATCAGTAAATTCCTTTTTGTGGTTCCCAGTCTCAAGTGTCTAACCCTTCTCATGTATACTGCAGGGAGTCGCAAAGCTGAGGCAAATGCTGCGAATTCTGCATAACAGTTTGATTGCTAAAGGTTAGAGAGAGCTGAGCAGTTTACCAGATACCTCCTGGCATTGGGTCTAAATTGCCATCCTTGCTTATGAAGCAATTTCTGGAGCTTGGTTCTAAAAACTTTCTTTATTGAAAGTTGCAAGTAAAAGTGATTTTCAGTAAAGGATAGTTACTACAAAAATCATCAGCCTCATTCTTCTTAACCATCAATACACAATTATAGTATTTATTTAGGTATAGTTTATAGAAAACATCTTTTATTTACTGATAACAACTATACACTTATATTATGGAAGAAAAAACAGTTCTACAGAATAAACAATGGATGTTGAGATGTTTCTATAGAACAACAGCAGGCCACATCCACTCAAATATTTGAAACTTTACAGTCTTTGAAGGTCCTCAGCAAATCTTTTCTGCTGAGTCCTGCTGGATTGATTCAAAATCTTATCCTGTACAATTGTGACAGTGTACTTATTACTTGCCCCACAGCAGCAGTTTATTACCTGTTCAGGGCAGTGAACTAGAGTCACCGAGGCAAGGAGACCTACCTCACCCTGTGATGAGTCAGTAACCTCTAGGAGGACAAAGACCAAGCTGTTGCAAAGACTGCTGTCATGCTTCAGGAGGGAAAAACATATGGCATTGCCAAAACCGCATTTTGAAAATTTTGCATGGATTTTTTGGGTTACAGAACTCCTGCATTACACACGGCAGGACAGGAAACCTACAATGTCTATCAGCTCTGATATCATATCTTAATTTGTGATGAGGCTTAGTAGATCGTACAGATTAATGAAGCCTAAAGAGGGAACCAGCTACACAACATCTCAACCAGGAAGAAACGATAGACAGCTCATTTTTAATCCCAGCTAAGATCCTTAGCTACTTGGTTCTGGAGTAGAGAACTAAGTTTTCCATGGCATTTAGTAGAATAAATTATTGTATTATTATCGTTATTATTTAGGTTTTGACAGACCGGCATGGTGTTAAAGCAAGTAATTGTAAAAGAAAACTCACAGATGTTAAACCTTTGCCTGCATGCATGCTTAAAACGGTATAAATCATGGTAAAATGTGTTATATAGCTTGATAAATAGAAGTATTTTAACTGGAACATGTTTTTTTTTGTGTAAAACAACCCTGTTATTGGGTATAGATGCCTTTTCAGATCATTTCATTAATACCTTAAGTTTCTCAGTTGTATGCATATCAAAAATGTGCCTCAGAATTCCTTCTGGTCCATTCTTTCTCTTTAAGTATCTTGTTTTTAAAAGTCTTTTTTGGCATTCTGTTTTCATACATTTAATGTATTTTGTGAATAACATTTTATATTGAAGGGCTGAGTCATTATAGTGCTTTGCACAACCAAGTGGCTTGGGACAATGATAACAGGATAATTTATACCAGCTTTCACCTGGAAATATGGTTAAATTCCTTTGCTGGGATTAGTTGTGTGCTTAAAACTAAGCACATTGTTGGATTCAGGTCAAACTGTTCAGGAAGTTTTTATTGGGTATACTATAGCCATATAATTCAACTAATGGAAGGAAATCTTGGAGAACACTGAAATACAATACAGGGTGACAGAAAACAAAAAGTCAGACTTTGTGTTGCATTATCAAATCTGTTCCCCACAAATTATCCAAAGAAGGATTCTATAAAAGTTAACCAGCTCTGAGTAAGAGTCTGCAAACTAGGAAATGGTTAAAATACAAGAAACGAAGTCTTCAGTTTAGCTGCTCATTTTTTCCATAACATCACAATAGATTTCTAGTAAAACTGAAAGGTAGCAAATATCTATGTGGTAAAAGAGTTTTCTGCATGTGGCTGGGGGAAAAGGAAAGAGAGATGGTCCAGAGCGCTTTCTGGATCTCAGTAAGAAAGGCCCAGGAACAAATGGCTTAACAAAATAGCGGTTTTAATAAGATAGAATAAAAAGAAGAATATAGATAGTGAGTAAATCTTACATCCCTTTATATGCTGGGAACTCCACATTTGTGCATCATCAGAGTCTGGGAAGATTTCCTGCAGCGCACTGCGCAGATACCCTCTCTGGAGAGGTTTCTCCTCTCTCTCATGCCACCGTGCCCTTTATTTTCTGTAACAAACAGAATCATATAGCTTTTCCTGACAGGTTAGACTGTGACCTCTGTCACGACACCCACCTGTGCATGGTGCACACCAGCAGTTTCCCACAGGTACAGTGGGTACATGTGCTAACATACAAGCCACTCAGGCTCTAAGTGCAATGTCCAATAGAGCAGACACAGCTTGTTGGAAATCACTAGCTCCTTGAATACAAAGTCACCTGTGAGGCTGCCAGTATAAACTGTTGAATCAGAATTGTCGGTGTGAAAGTAAGATAAACATTTAGATTCATCGCAATACCAGGAAGAACTTCCGTGGGAGGAGATTTGAGCTACTGAAATACTCTGAAAGAAAAGTGGTAAAAGGTCCGTAATTCAACATGCTTTTTTGGACATGAAAATTCTGCAGAACAGTCCTATATTGACAAGAAGACATGCTAGAATAAAGAGTGAAAGGCCTGTCCTCCATGCTTTCCCTAAGTTTTTTGAAGCCTGTAATTGGCGGTGTCTTTGATATGCATGTTCTGTAAATAAATAAGGAGCTATGGTGCTGTCAGCCCACATGAGACTTTTGAAGAGATTAATAAGGATTGAAGGGCATAATTAAGTATTTACAGAAGGTAATTTATTGTAGCTTTTCAAATGCTGTCCATAGTCACAGGTAAACTCTCACTGTGGTTTATGCACACCCTGCACACTTGAATCAAGAGTTTTCATCTCAACTGTGGAGACAGAGGTGCACGAGACCTCATGATTCAGAAATGTGATGGCTCAGTGTTTTAACCCTAAGACTGGGCATTCTAGTTCCTGAAATAACTGAAAACTTTTCCAAGTTTGATTTTACCCTTAGCTCACACACAACCACCTTGGGGTTAATCTGCTCAAAACCTCATGCATCTTGTGGTACAGATGTGAGCTCAGCAAATCTGAGATAGTGTTAGAGAGTGGGGAGCAGGCAGTCGACTGGTAAAATACTTGGGACTATAGAAGAATAGTAATCCTTCTCATTATCTGGCTTTCATTTGGACCCAGTGACTAGGCACACAGTTAAAATCACTACATAGCTTCCATTTTTGTCTTACTGTCTTTGAAAGACTAGCAGTAAAGGTTCACTTCTCTTTAGTAGGACTCAGACAGCTTTTAGGAAGACGCCTTCAAAGTGTCTTCAACCATCAGAAGAGAAAAATGATGTCCCTGATGTAGCCACAAGGCTGGTAAATGTCATAGGTGGTGAAAATGGAAAAGATTTCCTCAAATCTTCTGTTCTTTGGTGAGACAGAGAGAACCAACAAATGCTCTTTAGGAATTAAAATGAGTTTCTGTGTTCAGAAGGAAAAGGAAAGCTGCCTCTGCTCCTTGTAGGTTTAGAGGTGATGACACTTCAAAGCAGGCATCATCACTAGTGACAGCACCCAATGAAATTATAGGAAACATCTCTCAGCACCAAAGTATCCAAAGTATACCTTGGGGAAAACAATTCACAGTAAAAAGCAGCCTTCCAGTCTTTTTCATCTAACAGAAAGCAGGGCACAAAGAAGCACAGGGTGAAGTCAATATCTGTTAGCTTGTTTCATGGCCTCCACATATATTTATGTTCCCATGCTGTGAATGGAAAAGCATCCAAATAAAAGTGGCCTTTGCTGTCCCAGACTGCTCACTCACAGTTAATTCTCCCTCATGACACAGTGGTTTTATTTGTTGATTTTACAATGCACTTGATTTGGAAGAAAGAAAAACAGGAAGGAAAAAAAAACAATCCCATAACGACATGTGGTTGTAATGTTTTGAATTTTTTTCATCTGTCATAAACATCTCCAAGGTGACCTGTATTGATCTATGGGTGCCTGTTACAAACCATACAAAGAAAGAAAGGCAAACTTTGCTATAACCTCTTCCAAAATCTTACCTGCTCTTTCACCATGTTGAAAATGCTTAGAAAAATAGCTTTTTTCAACCTGCTTTCCTAAAGCAGATAAGGCTTATATCATCTCTTTCTATATGAATGAACCTCACAAATAATTTCTGAATACATTGGCCCAGTTCAACCAGATTTGACAGAGATAGAAGTCTCAAAGGTATAAAGTTTATGCATATTTCATGAGCAGAAACAGCCTGGTACGCCTTAAGGAGAATACAGACACTCCTAGCAAAGTATAGACTGCAGTAAGCACTCACCATTTATTAGAAAACAAAGAGCCTAAGAGGGCGTGAGAGATTATGAATGCTTTAGCTGCAGGAAAAACCTCATTAACACACCTTAAAAAAAAAAAAATCTTTAAGCAATCAGATTTTATTAGTTTCATTGTGAAGTGGTGCACAGGTGAGACTTACCAGAAATCTGTGACCTACAGCTGAAAGCAATCCACAAGCTAAACATGAACCCCCACGGCAGGGGGATTGGAACTAGATGATCTTTGAGGTCCCTTCCAACTCTAACCATTCTATGATTCTATGAAAGTTCCTGTACTGGATTTGTCCTCCTGCAAGGGACATCAAAATTGAGATACCAAGCCTTCACAAGCATTACCAACTGGAAGCTGTGCTTTAGTCAGTGTAAACAGAAATCTATTTCCATTTTCACCCATCTTCCATCATTTCACCATATATCCTGCAGCCCAACTATCTGAAACTTGCCCTATGTCCAAACCCAGCATTGCTGCTGTAGAGCGTACACTGTGAAGGTGCAGGAGAGAAAAGCTGCCGCCTTTTTTCACAGGGAATTCCATCATCGCAGGTCATCTGCTCCACCTGCTCCATCAGCACTGCAGGTCCTGTCTCTGCAGACATGCAAAACACTACGTCTCTTATAGATCTGTCAAAAAAAAATTTACAGCACATACACATCTGTGTGCTGCATGGTGTGGCATAGATACAAACTACAGGCAATCTATCTGAAAATGTTATCTTTGATGTGAAATTGTACTCAATAACTTTGTGATTAATAAACATTATATAAATGTAAGATATTCTGGGGCAAAGTACATCACTGATATATTTTTATTTTATTACATAGACTCACATCCATGTGTCTGAAAACTTTTTTTATGTCTGTAAACATTACCCTTTTAAACTTGGATCTTGGTGTTACTGTGTTTATTCTATCCTAGTCTTCTCCCATTCTTATTTTACTATCACACATCCTAAGGAAAAAGTTACCTAATATTATGTTATTTTATGAGTCACAATAAATATTAAATCCAGACAGAATATCTTTTCTTTTTTAATGAAATGAAATAGAGAAGCAATTGGTATCTTGAACTATTATAAAACTTTTTTATGCATGTTGTCTTTCCTTCCCTTTTGCTTACATGCATTCAAAACTCAGTTGAGTCAAGATTTCTTTTTTTAATTATGCCAAAACTTTACGACTTTATTAAATAAACTGATTTCTCACAGCTATGAAAGATTCCATTGTAGTTAATATCTTAAAAAGAAATACTCCGATTAGAATTGAAATAAAGGATTTACCTTTATGTCCACAGCTCTTTCAGAAAAACACAGAGTAAAATTTCAAAGAAAACTGGAAATATTCTCCCTAAGTTTAGACTGCAACATATTACATTGTCTAAGTTAAACGTGACAGTAAAATTAATCTACTTACGATATCAGTAATACAAATCTAGAAGAATATTTTTAAACTGCACTAGACTTTTTCACACTTCCACAGCATGAGGAAAACCAGAAAATGTCCTCAAAACATTCTTGATGAAACCAATAACATCACTAAAGATAGACTGAAAATATTCAGAAATGTTTATTTAGTAGTTGTCTTTCTCAGAGATCCTGCTGTCTTCTAATTTTTGGTAAACATGTATGAAATCAAGTCTGTTATATTATCACTTAATTTAAACCCTCACCAGTCCAAATTTATAGCATGTGGCAAAGTGCCATATAAAGTCTATCATTTTATACCTCTGAAGATACTGTTGTTATTAATCAAATTCCAGACATTTAGGATTAGCACAGGTCCTAGCTCACACTGCGTGCAAAAGCTACTCAGATTGGCAAAAATGACAGCATCGGCTACTAGACAGCAGTTCAGGAGACCAAGTCTTTTCATGTCCAGATGAGACAGCTTTTTGTAAGCAGAATTTCCAAGACAACTCATCTGATAAGTTTGAACTGTCTGATTACAATTCCCTACTGTCTATCTGGATCTGACCCAAAGCTCATTTAATTCAGCTGGAGCCTGTCCACTGACTTCGGCAGGCTCTGGATCAACTCCTCTACAGTCTACATAGCAATTGGATTTTGCTCAAATTTTCTGCAGCTGAAAATGCTGCTTTCCCATCATTTTTAAAGACTTTACTCAAATTTTCTGCAATTGAAAACACTGCTTTCCCATCATTTTTAAAGACATATACTAAAATGTGGTAATAAAACATCCTTACTCCAGAAAATACTGACTTTGACACCCTCTTATGCTAAGTTCAGTAGTGGTGGAAGGGCAGACAGTACCACACAAACCTTAGCAGGTAAATGTTTATAAACTATCCAGAACCTTAATTTCCATTGATTTTCCTGGGAAATAAATATGTCTAATCACCCCTCTCACTCAGTCCTGCAGACTTGAAAACATCTTCAAAGTTTTGCTAAGACAAACCTTAACTCCTGTTGACTTCAATGGGTGACTGAGTCCTGAACAGCAGACAGGATCAGGATATTTTTGTCACCTGTGACATAGTCATAGTCAAAGCTAAAAGCAGATAAATAACATTGACCAGTGATATAGTTCTCACGTTTCTCACGTGACAAATATGTCCACATTTAAAAGCACTGTTATACCACTGCCCTGAATGCTGTATTTACACTCGAGTACTTTCAGAAAAATACTTGCATGTGCTCGTAAGAATGAAAGCTGAGCTTAATGTTTAAATTCACTGTATCAAAGCAATAGCAACACTGTGCAGGAGGGAAAAAATAATTGTAGTATCTACTTCTAATCCTTTTGTGAACCATTTGGTTGCTGTTGCCTCTTAGTCTCCTTCCAGAATTTTTACTTACTATCTTAATTTCACAGATGTTCTCAACAAGTGGTGGGTTGCAATTTTGCTTAGATGAGCATTTCCAGATACCATGGGAAAGAGATCAGATACTATGGCTATTGGAACCAACGGGAATATATCATTGTATACCCATCACAGTGAATTGAACAGGCTTTTACTTCCTTTTGGAGAGTCCTCAAAAGAAATGAGTACAGCTGTGTCTTTTCTGACTCCACAACAATGGGGACTTTACAAAGTACGTGATTACTATCTGCTTCCAGGCATAGAAGATATTTCATGTTGTGGATGCACAGTCTCCATTATCTTGCAGAATTTTCCCTGAGGCATATGTCCAACACAAGATGGTTCCCATGTCCCATCTCAGCTTTAAACCATACTGTAACTGGAGAAAATGTCTCACATACACAACCAGTGAGATATTTATCCAGTCCGAGAACCTCACATGAAATGTCCTCTAAACTGCCTCCTTCCCACCTCAGAGGCTTTCAAAGCCCCAAGCTCTTTTCCCTTTCCCCTTTCCCTTCTAGACTCATCTGCTTTCCCATCACTTCATCCACTCAGCTCACCCATGAGGACCTGCAGCTTCCCTTCCTGAGAGGCAGTAACAACAACATCCACCCATAAAGGTTTGAGTTCATCTTATTTCTTAATTTCAGATGTTCTCTCAATCCATCCTCTACGTAGCATTACTCCCTGCAAAGTGCGAATCTAATTCCAAGCAATTGTTTAATTTAGTGGAGTAATTTTTGGCTCTCCAAGCTTTCTTTGCTTTCTTCTTTTACTCATCAGTGTCTCATTTGTGCAGATTCCCTTCTTGTTAGAGGTATACTTTTCCATGGTGGTTAAGGTTGTGAAAATTATTTAGTTTTTACGGGGTAATTTTTCTTTTATTTTTTAAATTTCAACAATATTCACTTTAACAAATTAAATGCTGATTTTTGAGACTTCTACCTCCCCTTAGTGGATGGATCTTTCATTGCTTTGAGAAACAACGCAAACAAAGGGGCTTCAGTTTTCCCATGTGAGCGTTGCATAATTGCAAAGAGGTTTCTTTTCCTGTTTGGCCTTCCTGGAAAGGAACCTCAATTATCAGCCATTCTGCATGAACAATGATATCAGGAAATTCTAAGGAAGTTCTGGTTAAACTCACCCTGCCTCCACGGGATAAGAAGCGAGAGTGACAGCCCTCAGCCAACATACACAAATATAGAAGGCAGTGCACTCCTTTCTATTGGACAGGGTGAAAAAAAAGTCTGAAACATGAACAGGAAGATAGAAAAAAGTTTTAAAAAAAATATTAGCTTTAAACTATTATTGTGTTAAAAGCAACACAAACCATAACCACAAATATAAATTTATAAATTTTATAGTCCTTTATCATAGGTAGAGACCAATTTTGACCAATTGCAGTTCAGAATCGGTCTTTTGCAGACTGTTTTGTTAAACCCCGATGCATTGAATGTCTCTCCTTTTACATCTGCAAACTTAGACGCAAAATTAAACCCAGTTTCTAACCAGATCCTTGGCTTTTGCTTGACTACCTCTACAAAAAGTAATCTCCAGTATATCCTGGTATGTTGATGACAAAAGCAGACTTAGCTCCTAGCCGTTTGCTGAAATATCCTACTGCCCATATTGCTTTGAGGGCACTGAATCGCACATCATGGTGTGTCCCAGTGGAAAGATCAACCAATCAAGTCAAACCCATGACTGCACGAGTCCATGCAGCACCTCAGAGACGTTTCGCTCTTCTTTATCCTAGAACCTGACCTCAACAGTTCAGAGTTCACAAAACAAATTACCAGATTTTCAGCTTTTTACACAACTCCTCAGTGCAACCCTAGACATTTAGAGAGGGATGCTCAAAGAGGTAGTTTGAAAATCTCGCAGCAAGGAAGAGTGCTTCACATCAGCTGGTGCTTGGCAGAGGCATAAGCAAGGACAGTTGACAAAAAACAGACCTTTGGCTAACGCTGTAAAGCTACATACATCCTGCTAAAATGATACAAGCTCAGAGTGAACTTGAGCACTAGACCCCTGTTTGCCCAAATAACTTCACTTTTTTCTCTCTGATTCTGCTTTTGGTTCAACATTGAAATGTGCAATATTTTCAGAAAGTCTCTAAAATTTTCACTACATAAAAATTGCAGTTATTGAATTACACTTCCAGCACTTGAATTTCAGTCTTTTCTGAGCTAGAAGACCTCATGTTTTTCATGCATAAGCAATGGTCCCCTGTTCTTGTCTATCTTTGCTCCCTCCCACATCTTCTTATATCAGTGAGTGGTGGAGGACAGGCTGCTGTGATACATGTCTTGCCACTATTCAAATGCACTATAGCCTTGAGCCAGTTAGACCTAGGAAACATCATAGACCAAAAATGTAGACTACTTTGCCTCTCATCATATTTAAACACATGGCAAAAACACTGGAAAAATAAATAGATAAGGGTTTTTTCAAGCAAAACAGAATATCATCTGTTCTAACTTCGAAGTAACACTTCTACTTACCTACGGATAGATGTCAGCAGCATGCATGAGCTACTTTGCGCCCATAGCAGTCCATTGACACTGGCAAATATAACTAGAGAGCCACTTTACAGATTTTTTGGGGCATTTTTGTAGATTATAATGCTTTAGCCCCAAGGGAAAAAATTCTGGTCTTTGTTTTAGGAGATATTTACGTTGTACATACCCTCTTTCCCCAGATGCATTAGTCTGGTTGCAGGCCAGGAAGGAGCTGATAAATACAGCACAAAGAAATAAGGGACCTCACAGGGTTTTCAGCAATAATCCCTCTCCTAATAGATGCTATTGTCCACTACAACACTGATCTCTTCTAACACTCAGTCACCTCAACAGCTCAAAACAAACCAACCTCCTCACCTCACTCACCTCACTTTCTGCTCTACTAACCTCTGTGTTAGTATATGAGGTCAAGGGAGGGCCACAAATTTTATTTTGGTAGGTGAACTCCGCTGCAGGTTAGAGTGCCTCTTTTTAAACTTTGCACGATGAACAAGACTTACCTCAGTAAAATAAAGCTTATTCTTAACAGCAGGAGCCGCATTCATGACATAAGGAAGACATATTGCGATGGAACTGGATAAAAGATGACAGCTAAGTTAGTATATATGTAAACTCTACACCCACTTGCAAAAGAGGCAATTGAGAGGGCAAGAGATCTTTCAGTATGCAGTTTTAGATGCCATCTGGTTTCATATAAATATTGTCTCTAAGATGGAGACAGCACAAAGGACACTCAAACAAGGTGTAGCTAATGAACATCACTAAACCGATAAAGTCAAGGAGGGTAGCTTGGCCCCAAGTATCAGAAGTTTTATTCCCTGAATATTCTTAGAAAGAATAAAAATTGCTTTAGCTGATCTTTTTGTGTATGTGTATGGAAATAATCTGTCCTTTCATATTGTAACATAGGAACTTGTACTGAAAGTCAATAAAGGTGTTCCTTACTAAATATTGCTTTAAAGTTTTACATGTCTAAAGAATCATGCATGTTTCTTTGATCTCCTGGATGTCATTATTTAGAAAAAAATAAATATAAATATGAATATGTAAACAAAGAATAATCCTAAATCTATGTCACATATTGGAAATGAAACAGGAAATGAAATGGGTGAAAAGAGAAAGCTAAAAATTAACAGGAGATGAAATCAATGTTTGCAAGTAGTAACCCTTAGAGTTCTTGTGAAACGAGTCAATAAAATTTCTCTAACTCCATTTCATCCCCTCTTTTTAAGTCAAGACCTTCTGGAGAACTGAAATATTCCAAAAGTGGAATAAGCTGCCAAGCTTGTCAAGAAAACTGGGGTTTTCTAAAGGAAATTATTAAATGTAATAACTGAGCTCATAGGTCTAGTGAGAATTCCTGAAAGGAAAGTTTCTTTCAGTGTTTCAATCACAGACACGTTACTTGCAGAAATAACAAATCTGTGGTGAGGATATCAAGATGAGATCAAGATAGAGATGTCTTGGTTCTGAATTTGACAATGTTGTTTTGTTCAAGTCAAAAAAAATGTAGAAGTTACAGTTGTTTTTATTTTTTAACAGAGTGGCAGCACATTCTTCTAGTTTTCATCCACTTATAGTTCATATTTTCGTTCCTTCCGAAACTCATCCCTCTTGTGCAGAGTCAGCACAAGGACCAAGGACATTCAGTGCTAAGGTGACATAGATGATTGGGCTCCACTTGGGTGCAATATTTATCATGGACCTTCAAGCAAGCACCTTGGTCTTGTGCTAGATCACAACTCCTATGTGGATTATGTCACAGCTAACAGCTAAGTATAGAACTCCTAAACCTCACACTAGAATAGAGCCTCCCTAAGTCTGAAATGCCTGCTTCTGTATGGATAGTCTATGATTCCAGTTTGAACTCTTGACTTAGCCAAATGTGCTGTATTCATAAGTCATGAAAATAATGGGATTTTTTTCTTCTTACTGCTGTTGCTAAAGTAATACAAAAGGCTAAAAATCTTCCCCTTGATTGTACAAGCATGTTGCCAAACACTGCTGTAAGGAGTTCAGTGCGTGATGCGGTGAAAGAATAATATATGATTCTGGAAGCCAGAAGGCCTGTTAGATAAGCCTAGGATCTGTTGGATAGGATTCAACATTGCACTTTTTTCTTCTTTTAATTTCTATGAGAAGCTGTAAAACATGTAGATAGTTGGTCTTCTATGACAGAGGATTCAGGCCTCAACTTTTGTTGATCAAAATAGTGCAAGTGGTAAGCAGAAATTAAGTTAGCTCTCTGACCAAAAGCACATGGTTCATCCACATGCCTATGACTCAGAGGACCTGTTACCTCACATGAGAATTATTGTTATTTGTTAAGTTGCTGAATTTGGAGTTCAGGGAAGCCTGGCAGAAACTCACCTATGATGGCCAGCTTGAAGGACCATATAATTTTAAAAGTGTTGTCATGCACTCACCAGAAGTATCTAATATGGCCAAGTTCTGTTTTAATATCTTTGAGCCCAGTCATGAGCTACTGACAGCCCTTTCCCATTTGTAGTGGTGGGCTGGATACCAAGCCATCTTTTCTCACTTGCTATTCCTTCTAGACCAAACTATCAAATTTATATGCTTCCCAGCACTTCAGCGGAAGGCAGCAGGAGTTTTATGAGAACGAAAACAGAGTAAGAACATTAGGGTAAATTTCTGTAACTGGAATGGAAACAGCCAGTGCTGGACTTCACTCAATATTTTCCCCAGTACAGCGTGCAAGGACTCAGCACCAGGAACTAGGCTTTGGCTCTCATTGTTTATATAATAAAACAAAAACTTCTAAAAAGTCACTGACTCTGTGGGAGCTCTCCCCTGGCTTTGAGTCAGACAGCTTGAGATCATGAGTTTTGCCTCTGATGCAAAGTAGCCTTGTTCTGCTCTGTTTCTCACCTTGCTTAAACCAGATAATTACTGAATTTAGAGATGACGTGACTAAGTCACCAGATCCATTAAGTCCCTAGGCTCCTACTGGCTTCTTCTGAGCTACTCCACAGAGGTCGCAGGCTGCTGAGGTGGCATGAAACCTTCTCCCCTGCTCACTCCTCCAAACAGAACCTACATCTGCTGCAGAGTCCAGTAATTAACTTAGTGCCACAATAACAGGCTGTCATGGTTTAACCCCAGCTGGCAACTAAGCACCACGCAGACACTCATTTACTCCCCACTTCAGCAGAATGGTGGGAAGAGAACTGGAGTTGCAAAAGTGAGACAACTCATGGGTTGAGATAAGAACAGTTTAATAACTGAAATAAAAAATAATAATAATAATAATAATAAATTGTAATGAAAAGGAAAATAGCAAAGAGAGAGAATAAAACCCAAGAAAGAAAAGTGATGTAGATTAAAAGAATTGCTCACCACCAACCCATCGATGCCCAGCCAGTCCCCGAGCACCAGCCTCTGGGCCAACCTTCCCCCTAGATTTACGGCTGAGCATGATGTCATATGGTGTGAAGTATCCTTTTGATTAGCTGGGGTCAGCTGTCGCAGTTGTGTCCTCTCCCAGCTTCTTCTGCACCCCTGGCCTGCTCGCTGGTGGGGTGAGAAGCAGAAAAGGCCCTGACTCTGTGTAAGCACTGCTCAGCAATAACAAAAACATCTCTGCAATATCAACACTGTTTCCAGCACAAATCCAAACACAGCCCCATACTAGTCACTATGAAGAAAATTAACTCTATCCCAGCCAACATCAGCACACAGGCCTAGTTTCTGATGTTCTTGGACTGTCTTGGACCACTTGTCATCTAGCAGCTCGACATCTCTCTCTAAGCAAATTACTATTTGTCGTGAACAAAACCACCTCAAGAAAAAATAATGAAACAATTAGGTAAATACATGCGTAACTAACTCACCTGACCTTTCATGTGGAGATCCCAGCAGACTGGTCAGATGATCATGCCAGCCTGCTTTGGGGTTGAGTCTGGATCATTGCATCTGGGCTGTTGTTTTATGCAATGTCACATCTTTCATCCATTCAGCCCCTTTGAATCTATTAATGAGATAAGCTAATGATAGAAGAAAGACAATTAAGTATTCAGTGTACCAAACCAAAAATTAGATTAGAAACAGACCAGAGAAATCTCAAGGATCTTGGAAGGAATTTGTCCTAGAAATGCAACTTTGCACTTTGTCGAAGGAACTCATTCTATTTTTGTACTTATTTGTTATATTTAGATGCTTTCAGGATAGAGTATGCCAAAATCTACTTGCCTTAATTAGTATTTAAGGTCATTCTATATCCGAGAAACTTAAAAGCTTGCGCAAAAAACATCATTAGTTGCTAAACATTTCTATGCATGTCTATTACAGTGTCACACTTGGAAACAAGGCACTATTTGTTCTAGAAAGATTAGAAAGTAATTTTCATTTGGAACACCTCTGTCTTCTAAAAAACTGTTTCTTACTTTGCACCTAGCCTTAAAATGCTCACAGATCATATATGACTAAGAAATCTGACATCTGAGTAAAAATTGATTCATCTGAAAAAACAACCCAATTCCCATCAATCAAAATGAAAAGGCAGCTTTCAAGATAAATATTCCATAACCACTTTGGGAAATCAATGTTTGCGTGCCAGAAACTTAAAGCTTAATATCATTTATTCTCTATCTGTTATTTCAGTACTCTTATTGGCAAGATCTACAGTCTTGAGAGCCTTTAATAAACTGTGAAACAAAACATATAAAGGCATGTTCCTTGGAGGTCTGAAATAAAATTGGAACTTCTATTTCTAGAGTGATCAAGAGAAGGCATTGGAAAATTGTTTTTCATAAATCACTTCTTAGAAAACAAATTAATTTAATTATTCATAGACAATGAATTAATTAAGTAATCAATATAAAAATTCTAAAAAAATCTTAATCAGCTTATCCTAATATGAAATAGAAAAAAAAAGGCCTCTTCTGCTTTATAAGGTGTCGGATGTCAAGGCGTTTCAGACTTGTCTGCAATTAGGAAGAAATTTTGATTTTTATGACACGTTTCTTCGACGCAAGCTTCCTTATTTACAATGCAGCCCATATGAACCTTTGCTAGCATGATTTCTAACCATGCTTTCCTACGCAATGTTTTGACCTGTGGCCCAAAAGATGGCTTCTTTCCTGCTCTCCTTGTTCTCAGTTCCCTTCTGAATCTATGCTCATGTTGCTTCTTTACAATCTTTTCTTCCCTGCTTTCTCAGTCTTCTCATACATACTCAAAAAGGATATATTTTGACAAGAAGTTGATTTAGTTGTCTTAAGATACGTTCTGACAAATATATTAAGGCAGTATAATCTATCAGTGCCACAGAAGGCAGGTCTTGCCAATCAAACCTGATCACGTTCTATGATGGGGTGACCCACCTGGTTGACGAGGGAAGGGCTGTGGATGTAGTTTTCCGTGACCTCAGTAAAGCCTTCGATACAGTCTCTCATAGTGTTCTGGTTGTGAAACTGATAACTGCTGGCCTGGATAGGCACACCCTCCTTTGGGTTAAAAACTGGCTGGATGGCCGGGCCCAAAGAGTGGTGGTAAATGGGGATAAATCCAGCTGGAGGCCGGTCACCAGTGGGGTTTCCCAGGGCTCAGTGCTGGGTCCAGTTCTGTTTAACATCTTTATCAATGACCTGGATGAGGGGATTGAATGTACCCTCAGTAAGTTTGCGGACGACACCAAGCTGGGAGGCTGTGTCGATCTGCTCGAGGGTAGGGAGGCCCTTCAGAGGGATTTGAACAGACTGGATTGTTGGGCTGAGGCCAATGGCATGAGCTTTAATAAGGCCAAGTGCAGAGTCCTTCACTTGGGGTGTAAAAACCCCAAGCATCGCTATAGGCTCGGGGAAGAGTGGCTGGAGAGCTGCCTGGCGGAGAAGGACCTGGGGGTGTTGGTTGACTACCGGCTTGATATGAGCCAGCAGTGTGCCCAGGTGGCCAAAAAGGCCAATGGGATACTGGCGTGTATCAAGAATAGTGTGACCAGCAGGAGCAGGGAAGTGATCCTGCCCCTGTACTCGGCACTGGTGAGGCCGCACCTGGAATATTGTGTCCAGTTTTGGGCCCCTCGCTTTAAGAGAGATATTGAGCTCCTGGAGCGAGTCCAAAGAAGGGCGACTAAACTGGTCAAGGGGCTGGAAAATAAAACTTATGGGGAGCGGCTGAGGGAGTTGGGGCTGTTTAGCCTGCAGAAGAGGAGGTTGAGAGGAGACATGATTATGGCCTACAAATACTTGAGAAGGGAAGGTGGGGAAGTGGGGGAAGGGCTCTTTACATTAGTGATGAGTGATAGGACAAGAGAAAATGGGTATAAGCTTAGTCAGGGGAGATTCAGGTTGGATGTTAGAAAGCATTTCTTCTCTGAAAGGGTTGTCAGTCACTGGAATCGGCTGCCCAGGGAGGTGGTTGAGTCTCCATCCCTGGATGTGTTAAAGAAAAGGGTGGATGAACTACTTAGGGATATGGTTTAATGGGAGATTAGGGATGGTTGGACTGGATGATCTCTCAGGTCTTTTCCAACCTAGAAAATCTACGAATCCATGAAATTTTATCTGGTATTTACTCCTGCCCTGGTGTCAAACTTCTCTTGTTCCACCTAGTCCATGAGGTGGATCAGGGAACTCTCATAGCTAAAAAATAACTCTGAAAAGTTACTCTTTTTAGTTGTTCTAAATGATAATTGTTGTGTGACAGCACAAATGCTCACATCATCTCAAAGTTGTAGTGGTGCAGGGACAGAGAATACTCCACTCATGGCAGGAGGAGGCTGGATGGCATCTTTCGGTGGACATGTCATTTCACAGGACCATAAAGTAATCAGCCACTTGCAATTTCAGTCCAAGATGAACAGGTGTCTAAACTTCAAAGGTGTCTTGCATTTTTTGAAATAGCTACTGCGGTAATCATTTTATCTATGTACTTAAAGGAGGCCTACAAGAAAGCTGGCCCCCTTTAAGTATATAGGGGAAAAAAAAAAAAAAGGTGCGCAGTGGTAGGACAAGGAGCAATGGCTTCGATCTGAAAGAGGGTAGATTTAGATTAGATACAAGGAATAAATTTTTAACAATGAGGGTGCTGAAGCACTGGAACATTTTGCCCAGAGAAGTTGTGGATGCCACATGTTTTGATCTGTTTCTTCTGCTACTCCAAAAATCCTCATGCTTCTATCATGGCCGATAGTTTTCACTGCATTTTTCCCCCCCAGTTTCTTTCCAAGCATATCCATAAGACTACATTTAGTCATCACAGCATTCATTTCCCTCTTCACACAACCGTTAAGAGGCATGGAACTTAACTTGAAAGTGATTTCTAAGTATGAAATTCAAGTTTATCCTTTCATTGTAACTCCGGTGTAGATGAGTATTAGGATTGTACCAATGTACATCTCCAGTGCACTTAATTTCTGAAACAGTAGATCAACCTAAAATTTGGTGATTGATTGAACTCTGCACTACCTTCACAAATGTTTGACTGATTGGTACAGGAGCACTCTATGTAGGAACTTTGGGCAGGTCTAGAGATTGGCCAGGTAGGTCCTGCTGTCTTGATTCAATTCTTGCGCTTTAATGTGTTGATAAACATCCTGGTTGCAGTGTCACTGCAATTGCAGAGATTCTCAAGCAATTCCTGCTTCATAATTGACCAAATATTGTATAGATAAGTGATTTATAAACAGTCAATGGAAACTGTTCCTGCACATGACAGTCTTTTGCATGTAGATAGGATATTTAGGACATGTTTTTATGTAGTTAAGATAATTGACAGAAATTAATTATGGGTGAGCTGGTGTGGTCATGTAGGACCATTTCCAGCTGGATTATGAGAAGTGAGCAGAACAGTGATTTGCTGAATCCCACCTGATCAAGCTGAAGACATCGTTGCAAGGACTTTTGCAACTGAGATTCCTTTTGACACCAAACAATGACCAACCATTTTGTTTGAAAGATCTAATTCCCTGTGCAAACATTATGTTTTGCTAGGAGCTTTTCTGTAATAGGATCAGAGTCCTACTAATCTTTATATGTCCATAAGTGTCTGGGAAGTTGTCTGGTTTTGCCTCCCTCAATTTTCTTTGTCAGAAGAAATGCTTATCCCACTGATCTTGTGCTTAATAAGGTAAATCGCCTACTTTGGGATTAAAAAAATAACTTTGAGTGTTCAGTTTCAGCACAGCAGCCCATCACAGGTCATTGGTATTCTTAATCACATAAGAACTTTGCTTTAAATGGCCAGAGGCCAAGTCTTGTGGTGAAATTGATTTGCCCAGTCCTTTGAGTTCAGTTCCACTTGCCAATACCACTATCAGTTTCCATTAAAAATTGATGATCCTGTCAAATCATATTTTTTTTAGCAATGGGTAAGAATATTTTAAAGTTACTTTATGCAATTTTCTAAAGTCTACAAGTAATCCATGGCTGTCATCTCTTTGCTTAAGCAAAATTACTTGGGTCAAAGACCAGACTATAGTGTCCAACATATCTTCCTGATACATTTAATGACCCTTATGGGAAATGTACAATCATTGCATTAATAATGCTCAACAGACTTTTCCCAGAAATGTAGGATTTCAGCAAAACGATGAAATAAATCCATAGCAAAACAGAACAACATGCAGGAAGTAGAATTTGGAGAAAGACAAGAAATGGTCATATATCCTGCTGCATAATTTCACAGCAAAAAGATATCTCTGGAAACCAGTGTACATTACAGGACATTGTAGCACATCCTTCAGTATTATCTTTGTAGAATACCGAAAATGCAAAATCTGGAAAATCACAAACACCCTTTTCTGTTCTTTGGTCTGCCTACACAAATCTATTCTCCATAGTCTGCATGATCTTACTTCCATGATCAATATATGGCTTTTTATAACTATATAGATTTATAGTACTGTAGAACATTTTCCTAGGAAAAGTCTTTTAAAGGGTACTGAGAAGAATTATGTGAGCTGGACAATCTAACCAGTAATGTACCTGAATAGCCTTTAGGCTTTGGAAAGTTGGCAGCATTCAGCACCCCACTTCAATTTCAGTTACAGAAAAGGTCTCTATGGTATATTTTAGTTTAAAAATAAGAGTATCTGTTGAAGTGAAAGTTTTCTAAGAAGTGCTATAAAATAAGTTGAAAGGCCTCAGAATCCCACCATTAATCCAAAGAAAGAAATCTGTATCCCATTTTTCTGTTATTCCTACACACACACCCCTTATGGAGAAAAGAATACTCCACACAAATGAGAGTCCAGAGAGAAAAAACAATGCAAAAGACACTTCATAAGGAGTAAAGGTAGTGGAAACTGACTTGAAGAGAAGGAGACTCTTGCTTTGTTTTGTTCCTGGAAGAAATGAGAAGCTACAAATCTCCAGAACTATGGCACAGAAAAGTGATGTCTGCAGTAACCTTTGGAAAGCTTTGGCTTTAACAAAGCATTTCCGTTACTTGATGAGTTCACCAGAAGATTGGTCTAATCCAATCCTGATGTAATTAAATTAAAGTACATGGAATGATTCATTTATACCTTTCTCTCCCCTGCTTCTTTCTCACTTTATCCACATTTTGCTTTCTTCCTCCCCTCTACCCGCCTAGCCTCAGTTATCTCTCTAGATACAGCTCTACACAACACTCAGTGCTGCAAGAGCTATGCTTTGCCACTGCCTGCCACAGAATGTGTGTGTGTATTTAAGTATTTAACAGATTCACATAATCCTCTCTGCTTAAACTAAGATACTTGGCAAATAATGCCAGATTAAAAAAAATCCAACCCAACAAAGCTCTTTCCTGTTGAATCAGTACCTTTGTATGCCGAATCAATTTCAAGTACGCGTCCTCATAAACAACACGTTAGTAATCTCTAACAAGATCTCGACAGTAATTTTGGCTGATCAAAGATGTGTATAATTTACAGTCTGAAAATGTTCTCTACTGCTGAGTAAGATCTGTTACACGGACACTGTCTCCTAGACAGAGAGTTTGAAACATCTGTGTAACTTTTGTGTGGTGTGGAGAAATTAATCCTCATGCAGATAACCTATCTCAAGGTAAGAAGGAAAAGGGAATTGGAGAAAGTGCTAGCAAGACGGTGCCACAAAATGTAAGTGCACAATAATAACTCAGACATGATCAGAGAGACAAGGTGAGAAATGGGATACAAACAACCAAGGACATAAAAGGTAAGAAGAAACATCCTACACATTAAAATAACTGGGGAAAAAAGAAATGAGTCAGTTTGCAACTCAATAGGAACGTAAGGTGATACTGAGATTGTTCAAATATTTTGTTCCTTCACCCTTCAGTCTTCACTAAGTCATTCAGTAGTGACTTGTTAGGCAGCAAAGACATTTACCAGCACTGACAAAGACATAACTAAACTAGCGACAGGAAATGTTGAGACCTATTCAAGAAAGTTACGTGTTGGCTGGGCCAAGTGAAATTCATCAAAGCAGACTTAGAAAAATGGCTCATGTAAACCTGAAATACTGACATTTATCTATGAGATCACAGAGGATGACAATGTTTTTCTTTAAAAAGTAAGAAATGGAGGAACAGAGCAATAATAGGCTAACTGGTTTAACACTGAATTTGAGAAAAACAGTGTAAATTATTTGTAAACACACAGAATAAAACAAGGAATTGTACAGCCATCAAGATCAATTTGTCAAGAAATTGTATTAAACTAACTTAATTTATTCTTACAAAAATGTAGCTAAATTTTTGAATAAGTAACATGCTATAGGTGACAAGTGTCCCATCTGACATTCGCATAAGCAAGTAAGGGAAGCAAACAAATCTATTCTGAATGCGATAGTACTAATATTTTCATTAATGACAGCGGATTAGAGAGTATACACAGTACATTTGTAGATTATCTTCAAGCATACTAGAAAATAGAACTCAAAATTACCTTGACAAGCAAAATATGTGTCGTGAAAAAACTAATATTTAACTCAAGACAACCAAAAGCAAAATGCTACAATGGATAGGAATAATCAATTGCACAATTATAGACAAAGTCCTCCTGGGCTTGTGAAGGGGCAAGTGCTGTACATAAAACATCAGAAGTAATCCTTTCACATTAGACCATGGTGTTAAGGTCTCAAATGGTATATATTTTCTGACTTAGGGCACAAAAATTGTTAAAAGAACCTACACAAATCATCAGCAATCTAGAAAATACCACCTCTCAGAAAAGATTTGAAAAAGCAGTGATGATAAATTTAGAAATAAAATAACAAGTCAGAGGGGAGCGATAAATGGGTCTTAAATATAAGATATCTACCAATACAAAAGGTCAGAAATAATCAACTTAGATTGAAGAAAAGAAATTTAGAATAAATTAGTAGAAGTGATCTAGCAATTGTAGGAGTTAAGCACTAGAGCAGATTATCTAAGCGACATTGCGGTATTTCCAGACGTCTGTCAGGAACAAAAGAAGAGCCAATCCGGTCACCTGGAGAGGGCTAGCATGGTGGAGAATAGATGATAGAACCATGCAAAATCTTTTCTAATCCTTGTTTTCTACAAGTTTCTGAATCTGTTGCTTAAATCCTTAAAACTGGTCTTCAGAAAACAAGGTGTAGAATAGTCTCAATAATCTGTGTGGTTTTTTTTTCCTTAAACAACGTCAACAGAATGATCCAAAATCTGAAGACTGGAAATATCTGCCTAGGGACCACACCACAGTTATCACCATTGTTTACCCATTCATCATCTATGGTGCTGCCTGCAAGGAGAAAGTGCAGGAGATGCGAGAATAGCAGTTCCAGGCTCTGAAATTTTGATGCTCCTTTTTTTTTTTAAGGCAGAAACTGTTAATGTAAGGGAGCTAAATTATACCAATACCTGTACACAGAATATTAGAAATAAGCATATATTTCACCAGAGTGTGTAAACCAAATTCACTAGTTTACTTTATGTTATTCTGATCATCAAAGGTGGTGCTGAGTAGTGAGATCTTAATGCTTAATTTTACTATTCATTCACTATTCAGAATCATGAAGTCTGGCAACTTTAAATATTTTTATTTACAGAAGGGAGATAGGGTAAATAACTGACCTGCAGCCCTTCAATGTGGTGAGCACCTGTTGAATGTTTTTGATTCCGGCTCGAGTTTGGCAAAGTGACACTGTTCACATTTTTCAGCTCTGGAGACTTCAAAGGAAACGAGTTTGGCCTTTTCCTAACACAATGTCTTCTGCGTGTTGTAAAATTGTCCTACCATATTTACCATCACTTTTGATCAGCCACAGACAAAACACCAAGGATTCATGTATGGGAAAGAGAAACAAACAACACACATTGTTGGCTTCACCATAGTCTACATCTGTCGACCAATTACTTGCATGAGTAAAAATTCAAGGAAGGATAAGAAATAAATAAATGAAGCAAGTATGCTGAAAAGGAAGGAGTGGATGAAACTATAAGCCTTATTGCCTGTTTTTATAAACCCAATATTCTGGAGTGCCAGTCGCATTATGACACTGTTCTTTTTATACAACGGATGCAGCTCAAGGGTGTGGTATGAATTAGCATAATGAATAGTGAATAGAATTAATAGAATTTCTATTTCTCACATTGAACTAATAGAATTTCTTAGAAGCAAGTAAAAGTATTTGCTGTTGTCCATTACTTTACTGTCTGCTATATTTTGCTCTAATAAAATGGTTCTTCTGTTTTTCATTATGCCGAAGAACGGTGTAATGATTCTAAGCATAGACAGGTTATCATGGTTTCACTGAAGACCAAATAATCACTAAGTAACTTTTTTAAATGGCAATTGTGTGCAAAACGTTCCTTCCTCACATGCTTTTGAATTTTCTTCCTCACATGCTTTGGAATATCAGTTTTTTGAGATACTAAGCTTTCGGCTATCTAGGTGGAGACTATTTGGCACATCCAACTGAAAGTAAATCAAGAAAAAAAATAGTTCAGTAGATGAGCAACTCTGACTTGATCAGACATGAATGTTGGAAAATATCTTCTACATCTTGGCATGTGAGGTCTATAAACAAACTTCAAAAGAACAACTATATGTTACACTGGGGATCATTTCATCTCTCAATCACACTTTTATTCAAGTATTTGTACAGGTCACCTTTTTTTTTTTCTTCCTGAGCAGCTTTGGAGATGGAATGCAAAATACATAGTCAAATCTAGATCTTGGTTATTGTCTTAGCTCTGGATCACCAAAGTGCCACCAGTTTATGTAAGCTTGGACGTCATCCCAGTCCCTTCAGCAATTGCCAGTTTCTTCTGTCAGTTACTTATGTGTGGCTCTAGACAGATTCAAGCAAACATAGCTATGCCAGGTCTAGATTCCACTTCTCTGACCTCAGCATCATTCTTCCACGTTTCCATCAGTATAACAGATAACAATATCTGCTCCTCATATAGTTTGGAGGTTACATCTCAGGTGTACTTCTAGTCTACACCTGTTAGCTGCTAAAGCGATCTCAAAAAGGGTATTGAACATTGTCCTCCATATCTGAGACTGAGTGTACAGGCTATTGTCTGTTCTGTTGGTCTAAACTCTTCACCAAAGCTTACATAGATTATAAAATAACGTTTGACTCTGTTATTATATCTCCTACATGCTGCTTAATTTCCCTAAATGTGAGGCTTTTTCGTATCAAAGGACTTTATCATGCTGTGCTGAACTTGAGATATTTTTCTCAAAAAAGGTTTCATCAAAGTTTGTCCATTACAATTTTATCAATATTAGTTGGCTTCCAGGCAGGGGGAAGAAGAGGAATAGAAACATCTTTGCTATGAACGTAAAAAAATCTGATTTGTTTACAAATTTCATCATCTCCTTTTTCTTGAATAGTAATCTATCCTTTGGTTTGAGTGTGACACACTGGATCTTCAGTGTCCGAAGTTCCAGACTGGTTCTTCACCGATAAGTGAAAATTGGAGGTGTCAATGGTGTGAGGACCTTTCACAGATGCTACATTTTGAAAAAATCTTTGTTTATTTTCTTCTGTCCATGAAAGAGAGGAGACCTGAACAATATTTTGCAATAATATATTTTAAAATTACATAGGAAGAAATTGCATGTGATTTTAAATTATGTAAAAAGGCAATATATGTGTGAGGAAATTGCCTCATTTCAAAACAAGGCACTAAGAACAGTGATTTGTGCTAGTCCTGCACGAAATAATTTTTCTTCTGTATATTTTTAACCTAAATCTAAACCAGACATGCTACTTGCATGCCTATGGTAATTGTGTGAATATAATTTACAGGTTTTTGACAGGAACTTCTTTTCTATAAAGAAATCTATTTCTTTGTGTTTGGTTGAACCTGCTTTGTTACACCTGGCAGGGATGCAGAAACTTTAGTTTAGTGGCTAGTTATATGCATGAATGGCCTAGTCTAAAGCTTGTACAAGGCATTGGAATGAATCCAGGTCAAAGTCCCTAAGTAAACTAGGTTTAACAGTGATTACTGTGCCCTCCCTTGAAGAACAAGTCTTCTCACAAATTCTGAAGAAAATTGTGTTTAATCTCTTTAGAATAATCCCTGGTGAGAAAGACAAATTTAGAATCGTTTGGTCATGAACGAGACTTCTTGGGAAAGAGCTTGCTCATGCCAATTAATTGGTGAATAGTTTAGCATAATTTTGTGGTACTAAGGTTTAACAATAGTTTTTTATTTTTAGGTTTAGATTTGGTGAATATAATTGTTTTTTTGCAAAATATTTTTCTGAGAACATAGCTTTCAAAACATGTGTTTCTAGCTAACTAGAAACTTGGGATGTTAAAACAGTCTTGATTGCGAAGCCTTGAAAGCATTTCTAATTCTTCCAGCAAGACTACAGGAATAAAATGTAAAATGTAACAAGCAACAGTCCAACATTGTGTTTTGCCAAATTTAAACAGAACCTGAACCTCAATAGTTCCACTTTGTGTCTAAATTTAGAAGCCAAGTTTTTCATGAGTCCTATGTCTGGCAATGAAGACTTTTTTCTGATGTTTGCTGTTTCAAAAAAGTAAATGCCTGTTCAACAGACTGGAGAGTGTTCCTTAATTTGCATTGTGGTCTCATCTCCCTTTTAATATCAGAATAACTTAATTTAATTTGATAATTCTTTCTTTCTTGTGATATTCTTTGGGTCTGAGTGAGATTTGAATGAGATTCTGTGCCTCTAATGGAGGAAGGAAAAACCCTGGTTTCTTTCAACAGCAGAGCAAGCTCCACCTTCATACCAATCAGATTTTAGGATGTATTTTCAAGATCTGATTGAAAAGATGTTCCAGAACATCACTGCTCCAACGCTAGGAAAATTTTTTCTGATGCTCATTTAATATATGACGTAGTCACAAGACAGGTCGTCACATAGCATATCAGGTATTTCCAACGGAGAAAGGAAAATATTCATACCACGATCCTTGATGTTAGCGAGGTCTCATTTGTAGCATTTGCAGACTCTATTCAGACAGGATTAATTCAAATCAGAAGCAAAGAAGAGAAGGACTTTGGGATGATCACTGATACCTTGTTTCTTTCCTACTTTATGTAGGGAGATTAAATGAGTTTGGCTTGCTTTGCCTAGATAAATGAAGCTTGAGAAAAGATATAGTAACTATCTGCAGACTCATTGGGGAGTAAACATGAAGATGGATAGGCAGTTTTGGAGCTAATGGGAAACGTTAACACATTATCATATGGGTATGAATTGGCCATATATTTTGGCTTTTTCCAGCCTGATTATCTACTTTATTTCTATGTTAGTAAAAATAAAGGTATCAAAGGAAATCAACAGTATAATCAACCACTCTTTTCCTTTGGGATAAATGAGTGTCATTCAACTGACTTCGCAGTAACTCCCTTAATTTAACTATTTTAAAATCTTGTATATCAGAGAAATAGAACTATATTTTTTCAGCTCATTCTTTTCCTTTTCTTCCATTTTTAAACTATATAAATATATATGTGTGGCTGTTTGCAGTGATAAGGCACTTAGTACCTTTATTCAGAGTTGTTACTACAATTCCACAATTCCCTGGGCCAGTTTTGCTAGTATTTTATGATAGAAGCGACAAAGTAAGCATCACATCTCCTTGATGTGGTAGTTTCTACTTCTGTAAGACTCCTTTCCATTTTAAACGTAATGGTCCACATGGAAATAACCATTTGGCCATGACACTGTGTATGTTTTGGTGGTTGAGCCAATAAGAGCTCAAAGTCAATGTCAATATTATAATTAACTTTGGAGGGACAGGGATGTAATATTTTTAATTGGAAAAAATGGGAAAGAAGTCTCATTTTTTTAAATGCTATCTCTGAACCACAACATAAATGAATATGAATCAAAACTCACAGTGATAAGAGAGCTTAATTAGAAAAGAAAGTCAACACTAGAAGTGGTACAATAGACCCTTCAAAGCACAAACCAAGGTTTCATGTGGGGGTTGTATAAGTTCTGTGTATTGCTTTCGGCCATAGAATTTTTTAACTAAAAAAAGGCAAAGGTCTAAAGTAAATGATCATAGAATCATAGAATCATAGAATGGCATAGGCTGGAAGGGACCTTAGAGATCATCTAATCCGACCTCCCTGTCATGGGCAGGGATGCCTCTCAACTACACCAGCCTACTCAAGGCTCCGTCCAACCTGGCCTTGAACACCTCCGGGAAGGGGACATCCACAACTTCTGTGGATGATGATCTACTGTTCATCTTTCTCTTCGCAAAGTTTTGATGAATTCATCAAAAGTCATGTTTTAAGGCATACTAAAAAAAACCAGAGCAGTAATATATGTGTTAAATTGACTAGAAGGAGACATTATTATGTGTTGTCCATTTAATTTATTAAGCTCACAAATCAGCACCATTTTATTGTCATAAAAAAGAGCAAATCAAATAAGAGAAACAGTTGATCTTTTATTTGATCATGTTTATTTTCTATGCTACACAAAAGACTTGAAATCTCCATGGCATATTTGCCTAAGGAAAGCCACCATCATTTGCCAATAAAAGATAGGAATTACTTTAAGAACTTGTCATAAGAAAACTGTTTAACCTTGGCCTGATGGAAAATTGAGCTTCTATCTAAGCATAAAATGATTGTTGTGGTTTTTAACTGGAATAAAAGTAAAATGAAACAAGCTGCATTACCCTATTAAACACTTTGTAACATATGGACATTGTCCAAGAGACACAGCAAAACTACTGGTGTATTTTCCAAGCTCTGACTCATATAAATTTGGACATAGTCAGATTTGTTTCTGGCAAGAGTAAAATGCTTTACGCAAGGGAAAAAAAGAAAGGCCAAAGTTGGGAGAAGGGGGAGATTTGAGGAAATTATTTCTTATAAGCCAAATAACCACCAAGAATATGCTCTGTGGATGTGTATATGTGTGTATTTCTGCTTAACTAAGCAAGATCTCACTTTTGTGATGAATAGAATTATACAGAAATGTGCCTATGTAACTTAAACATGGAACAACTTGTCTTTTAATGTTAGATCTTGGCGGAAAAAAATAACATGTACATACTTCCTCCCATATATTTTCCTTCTTTTCCTTCTTTTCAGATGCATATTTGATGAGTGATCCTGTTCCTTCCTGAGAAAGTGAAGAAAAGACATTCTCATGGAGATGAGACAACAGTCAAGTTTCATTCTCTGCATGACTCTGTCAGTTTTTGACCTGTGGCAATCAGCACTGCAGATAGATCACTTCCTGGATCAGGTTAGTTTTGTGGAAGGAAAATCCATAGCATTAAAGGAAAATAATTTCAAGAAGGAGAAGAAGCAAACATTTCAAGAAAAGCACTTGATGAGAGGGAAACATTGGATATACTATCCCAGAACAATGAAGAACACAACATTGAAACCCTTGAAAAAAATCAAGGACTCTTCAACAATATCCTTATGGTCCAGTATGGCAACAAAAAAAACCATAGTAACTTGGCTACTTTTTTACAGTCTGGAGCTAATTCAGTCATAGCAAGTTCAGGGAATGCTGCGTCCTGTCCAATTGCTTTGTATCCTGTCCCTCAATGTCATCAAAGACTCTCATGCAGAGAATGAAACTTGAGTTTTTTCCTCTCCATGAGAATGTTTTCCTCATTTTTTCAAGAAGAAGCATCACCACTCAACATGCTGTGGTAAAACAGCAGGTTTATCCTGCTTTTGCTCCAAATAGATATTGTTAAGTGCTAGCAAGGAAGCAAATCACATAGGTTAGGTGATTAAGTGTTTCAGGTGTGAGTAAAACTGGCTTTCTCCACTCCGCCACAATCTAGTTGTGTGATATGCAAGGCCAGAACCAAAAGACATCTTTGTCTTGCAATGATGGTAATGTAGACCAAAATAGAATCGAATTCCTGAAGTGCAGTTTAGACAGAGTCTAGGCACATGAACTCAGGTGGCCAGTCCAAAAGTCCTTGCCTAGCTGGCCAGGACATGGGATTCTTCTGACCACAATGCCTGAATGTGCTTCACGTCCAGGGTCAAGTTTAGCTAAACTGACCAAGGAAATTTTCTTAGGATGTAATTTTCCAGTAACCACTGACTTTTATGAAAATCAGACCTGTAAGGTCACTTATGCCATTTGCGTATGCTTCTCAGAAGCTGGTGTTTGCTTTGTGACTATCCAGCACTGTAGATCCCTGACACTTTTCTCAGATCCCAGTCTCGCACAGTGCTTAAGGAAAGTTAAGTATCTAAGAACAGGATCCATGAAATCATCACGGTGAGTAAAGAACTGTCTAATTTGGTCTGGTTTTTCCTTCCACATTAGGCATATTGATTTCTATATTCTATCTGTTGGCCATGAAACTTCAGAAATCTAGAAATTAAAAAATCGTAGAATTGTAGAATATCTTAAGTTGGAAGGCACCCATAAGATTATGAAGTTCAACTCCCTGCTCCTTGCAAGACTACCTAAAACTAAACCTTACAACCAAGAGTGAAGTCCAGATGGTCTTTGAACTCTGACAGGCTTGGTGCCATGACCGCCTTCCTTGGGGAGCCTGTTCCAGTGACTGGCCACCCTCTCTGTGAAGAACCTTTTCCTAATGTCCAATCTGAACTTCCCCTGAAGCAGTTTCATTCCATTTCCTTGTGGCCTATCACTGGCCACCAGAGAGAGAAGGTCAGCACCTCCCCAGATATTTTCTTATAATTTTGGAAAGAAGGTAAACCAGTGGATTGAGTGACTCTACAAGTTTATTCCTCACTGTGGTAACTAGCTGTGGAACAATCACTCATCTAGAAACTTAATTTACAAAGGTGACTAGAGAACTTGAATAACAGCTTCAAGTAACAGTATAATATATTTCCAAATATAACAGAGGAAGTATAACTAGAGAAAGTAAAAAAAAAATTGTACATAGACCTGAATTTTGAGACTGAGTGAAAAAGCGAAGACAGGATGTGCGCTTAGTGTGAAAATACTAATTAGAATTTGAGTAGTAGTTTTATATGAAGAATCTTCCTCATTTTAGGCCATTTCATTGTCTATTAATTTTGGATTTTTTAAGATAAATCAAGGGATAATTTGGAATCTGACCTCCTTCTAAACTGAGAGCAATGAAGGAGGGAGATGTAGTTCGTTATGGTCCTTCTCACTATACAAGCAGCACTGAGTAGAAAAACAAAAGCTCTGATGTAGGGCAGAATAGTTTATTTAGGAGGGAAGAGAGTTAATGACACATATTGACCTGAGGGATATGAAGTGAAAATTACTGGGTGTGTCCAGATGATTCTTGTCCAGCAGGGAATCCACAGCAACCTCGGAGAATTGTACATGGGCGTCTGGGGTATCTGTGAGAATAGATACACACCCAGGCAAGCATGGAAGCACTCAGGGAGCAGGGAGAGCAAATGTTCAGCAAAACTGCTCGGCTTCTTGATGAGCACTTCTGGCCTGATCTACACATTTTTTTTTATATATAATGTTCTCAAGATGGAGTTCCATTAAAAACTTTCTGCTATGATAAATCCTTTAGGCATTGCATGCAGACAGAGGGCTGCATTTGTTTATTTTGTAAGCAAAAGAATTTCAAATAAACTGATTTCTTAAATATGTTCAGAATTAAATATGTCCTACAGCTATTTAGCTTATAGGAAGTGGAGATTCAAATATTCATCTAAGAGAACTAGATCTTGAATTCATTTTCCAGTTTTACCTCAGCTGTTACTCATATGAAACTACCTCTCAGGTTTTCCTGAAACTGTTCTCTTTTCCTGATTTAGTCATGATCAAGGTTGCCTACAACATGACAAAACACACCAAAAATTAACATTTAAATTAGATACAAAGACACTTAAAATTTACACAGGAAGTGGATATTTTTGTAGACTGTAAAGCAAAAAGCCCCACTGAAAATCATTTAATCTTATGTTCTGCAGGATAGTACCCAGAAGCTCTTCAGTCAAGTCCATCTCTTTTTGCGGAGCTACAGCACAGAAGAAAACAAATATGTGCAATACAGAAGTAAGAATGCTATATAAGGCACATGTAGTCCATTACCCTGTGTGCTATGGCCCTACAGAAGATGAACAATGACCACCTGAGAAAGTGATCCACAAAGACAAATCCTTCCCCTGTATCTGCACAATGAAAGAATATCATGTGATGCAATTACGCCCTAAAATAGATGAAAAAATTGACAGTCAGGCCCATTGCATTAGGGGGGCCTGGCACTTCAAGCTAACGTGCAATTTTCATGGAAGCTATAAAAAGTCATGTATACCAATTTGTTGCTTTGAATGGTTTTACTACTGTAAGCCCAAAGACAAACCACTCTCTGCATTTTGTTGCCCCTTCCATTAACTTGGAGCATAGCACTAGGTGATCATGATGACACACAATTGTATCAACAGCAGCTATTAGACTACCATAGCTATGCAGATATGGACTATACACTCATCTGGGAAGCACATATCTAACTTTTTGCGAAGTTTAGCCTTCGGGTAGAATAACTGAAATTTCCTGCACAGCTTGGGCTGCCTAGATAAATTTATGAAGTTTTATAAAATCTGTTTTATTTTTGCACATCTCCAGCTCAGAGAGACTATAATCTTTCATAGAAGCTGCAGCAACTCAAGTTCTGGTTATTTAAGCTCCTGTTTGTATCCCAAAGTATGGCTTGTCCAGCCCTTCAGTTGAAGACAAAGTTCCTAGAAAGATGTACTTCCTGTGTCATCTCCAGTGTTACATGTCTTTTTCTAGATGTCGTCACCATCTGTGGCTTAGTGTTTAAATTTTTCTTTCAGTCATTTCACTTTTCTGTTTTTTTTTTTCTTCTTGCAAAGTTCTTCAGTCTTTTAGTCTCTTACTGAGTGCTGTGTTTATGCTGAACATTTATTTTTACTGCACTTTCGAGACAACTTTATTATAAGAGTCTTTTCTAAAGTAAATTCTCACTGAATGGCAAGCATAATGCCATTTTTTTCTTTCATGTGCTATTTAGTTTGGAACCCCCTGTTTTGCAACAGTCTTTGCTTTCTGTGTCTCTAACAGAACTTGTGCTAACAATCTGGTACCTCCAATATGAGCACTACATTGTCTCTAACTAGTTCTTCTTTTCCTATTTCCCGTTTGTAATAATAGCTGTCTTAAGAAAATTCTTTTACCTTAGTCTTGGCATTTTCTCTTAATTTCAGTCCTCTTATTTATAGATTTGGCCTGGTTATGAAAAAGACATTAATAGCCTCTTAGATGGACTCCAAAGGAACAAAAATTTATCACTGATTAACATGTTTTCACCTCTGTAGTGTCTATCCAGCTATGAGCTCTTGGCCTGTTTCAAAAACAAATTTATGGAATTGGGCTAACCTTCTGAACACCACATTTGCTTCAGGCTGTGAGTACTCTCAGGAGGTCATTAAGGCTTAGAAGGTGTTGAGGACTTGGGAACCAGCAGTAACCTGATAAGAGAGCCCTTTTTGTTCACCCTTTTGATCCTGGGTGCAGGCTGGGGCACAAGGACTAGCTGAAAAGCATCACCCAGCGCAAATCGTAGGATATTTGTCTGGTAGTGCCATGCTCTCAGTATCAAACCAGAAGCCACCAGGCCAGTCAGTCACCAGGAGGAACATCTGACCAGGTGCACTAGACATCCGTGCAGTCCAGCATTTGATCTCCTACAAGAGACAGTGCTGAGGGAAAATCTACCAGCAGCAAGGTAAGCAGATATTAATCCAGATCCACCCTACAAACTGCCAGTAATCAACCGCCTAGAAGTTTATGAAAGAAAATCGGCACCCACCTCAGAAGGCATTGAATATCCATTATAAGTATTTCTTCCACAAATTTGTTAGTTTCTCACATTTTCATTGCCTATTTGTTGGAAATATATTTATTTTTCTTGAAACCTAGTGAATGAAACTTTTTATTGGTGTCTGTTCTCCAAGACAGAATAATTCTTCCTTATTTATGCTCTCTGTTAACTTTAACTCCCCCCACCCTTATTCCTTTGGATTTCTTTAGGTTTTTTCCCTCGGCAGAAAAATCCTAGTCCAAGCCAGAGCAACTAAAATCACAATTATTTAATTTCCACTACCAGAGTCTCTTGCAGGCCACATTCTCTTTCTAATACTCTTACCTAGACCTTCTAGTTTACATTCCTTGCATTTATGTTCACCGTGGTCACTTTGTTTTCTTTTAAGAGATAGACGCATTTATTTCTGAAACCAGCTTGTTTTGAAACATACCCAAAACAAGAGGTGACTTAAGTTTCCTGCCATAAAGGTCCTCTCATTTACAGGTACACTTTCATCTCATTGAATCCATGCAGCAAACCTAGAACCTCACAGGGAATAGTACAGGAGTCCTATATTAAATCCACAGATCTCATTTTAAAGTACTATTTAAGGAACTCCTTTGATTTAACAGGGCCTAAAAAATGGTAGATTCAGACTAGATGTAAGGAAGAAATTGTTTACAATGAGGGTGGTGAAACATTGGAAAAGATTGCTCCGAGAGGTGGTAGATGCCCCATCCCTGGAAATGTTCAAGGTCAGGGTGGACAGCAACCTGATCTAGTTGAAAATGTCCCTGCGCATTGCAGGAGGGTTGGAGTAGAAGACCTTTAAAGGTCCCTTCCAACTCAAAACATTCTATGATTCTATGATTTTCACATCACTGAATGGTGAAAATGCAGTCCCTACTCTTTGGCTGGATAGCTGGATAGCTGGATGGTGGTTTAGCATTGCACCCGTGAAAATAAAGGCTAAGAGAGTAAACTATCTGAAAACAGTTTTATTAAATGCACACTGGCAAACATAACCATTGTAGTGAAGTGTTTTGATCATGTAATTGCATTCCAAGAATCATATAGCTTTATCTTTTTGATAAGTCGTTTTGACACTAAAGAGAGAAATTCCTTGCAACTACAGATATGTAGTGCACTTCAAGATGCATTTACACTCATGTTCTTTCCATTAAAAAAAACATAGCTTTTCTGAAATAGTCCTAGATGAATCATTCTGTGTTTAAGATTATATCTCTGACCAAATAGAGTACAGATGCATCTCCAGCTGTTGAAAAAAGCCCAAAACTTTTATTACATTCTGTTGTAATTTTCAACGCCATTGCTTTAAGTAGGAGTATACTCCCAGCAGAAAAATTCCAGTGTCATTTTAAGTATATATGGATGAATTCAAACAGCCTTTAAACAGCAGTGCTTTAAGTACTATGTTTTCTATATTATTTAACTGGTTCTTTGGTCAACAGAATGAAAAAGTCAAGATTTGGCAAAGACCTCTAAAGTAAGATTTAGAGGTTTTAATTATTTTCCTTAATCTAGGCTAACATCAGAAAGAAAGTTACTGTGTTTATTTTATTGCCTAATAAAAATGCATTTTGGTGTTTATTAATCTATTCATAACCTTGGGTTGTGACAAATTGTTCTAGAATGAATATTATCATGCTTAGAGCAATACACTTTATGTGTGAAACCATTATTTTTAAGGTTGTGACAATCATGTAATCTGATGTTTGATATAAGAAAGGCTGAAAATTTTAATCCAGTAGTTTCTGTATCAAACCTTCATCTCTGACTGAATGACAGAATATCTTCCGCAGCGCTGGATTTCAACCTGATATTTGATTACTCTTGAGAGCTTTGTCAAAGAAAACCAAATTTAGGCTGAATTTTCACAGCACAGCATGGCTGAGGTTGGCAGCGACCTCTGGAGGTACATCATCCAATCCACCCACCCTGCTCAAGTAGGACCACCTAGAGCAGGTTGCCCAGGATCATGTCTAGATGGCTTTTGAGTATCTACAAGGAGGGAGACTCTGCAACTTCTCCAGGCAACGTGCACCAGTTCTTGGTCACCCTCACAATAGAAAATGTTTCCAGATATTCAATGAGAATGTCCTGTGTTTTAGTTTGTGCCCATTGCCTCATGTCCTGTCACTGGGCACCACCAAATAGAGCCTGGCTCCATCTTTTTTTACGCCTTTCATGTAGGTATTATATACGTTGGTAAGATCCCCTCTCAGCCTTCTTTTCAGAAGCCTGAACAGTCCCAGCTCTTTCAGCCTTTCCTCACTGGACAGATGCTCCAGTCCCTACATCATCTTCATGGCCCTTCATTAGACTCTCTCCAGTATGTCCATATCTCTCTTGTACCAGGGAGCCCACAATTGGACACAGTACTCCAGGTGTGGCCTCACCAGTGCCAAGCAGAGAGGAAGGATCACCTCCCTCGACTTGCTGACAGTATCTTGTCTAATGCAGCTGAGTATAACATTGGCCTTCTTTGCAACAAGATGGCACTGCTGGCTCGTGTTCAACTTGCTGTCCACCAGGACACCCATACCTGATTCTGTCAAGCTGCTTTCCAGCTTGATGTTCCCCAGCATATATTGGTGCCTGGGGTTGTTCCTCCCCAGGTGTAGGACTTTGCACTTTTCTTTGTTGAACTTCGTCAGGTTCCTGTTGGCCCATTTCTCCAGTCTGTCGAGGTTCCTCTGGATGGCAGCATCACCTTCTGGCACATCAGCCACTCCTCCCAGTGCTGTGTCATCTGCAAACTTGTTGAGGGTACACTTTGTCCCATTATCCAGATCATTAATTAAGATGTTGAGCAGGACTGGACCCAGTCTTGATCCCTGGGATATGCTTCTAGTGACTGGCTCCTAGCTCGATATCTTGCCACTGATCACCACCCTCTGTGCCCAGCTGTTCAGCCAGTTTTCAGTCCAGTCTGCTTATCCAGCTCATGCATCAACAGCTTGTCTGTGAGGATCCATTGCAGCACTCCAGTCACAGAAGCCGTCCCATCACATCTCCATGATCCCAAAAAAAGCGTAACTCTGCAAGTGCACACAGATCTCTAACTCGTGACGTTTATTCCCCATTCTCTGTGGATTAGTATACAGGCATTTTAGACAGGTCCCCCAGCATGTTGACTTCCTAGAAAGGCTTTGGGGAACTTCTCCATAATGGTACCCTATAGTCACTTCCCTGCTTACATGCAAGTGCTGTGGGTGACTCTGCTTAAGTCTCATTCTGTTGATTTTGTGATCTCTTCCTGTCACATTACCCCATGGTACAGATATCTTGTCCATTACTTCCTCATAGGTCTGCTGGTTGCTCTCTCCCTCCCCCATCATTCTTAGTTTAAAGCCCTTATGAGATCAGCCGTCCTATCAGTGAAAATAGATTTGCCCTATGGAGCTGGATCCCACCTCTCTTTAGCAGACACTGATCCACAAATCGGGTCCCATGGTCATAGAACCCAAAACCCTGTTGCCAACTCCAGTTCCTTAGACAATTATTGACTTGTCTGATTAGTGCCCTTCTCCTCACTCCCTTTTCCCTCACCGGCAGGATTGAGAAGAGCTCTTCTTGGGCCCCTGTGCCCTAGACTACTGCCTCCAGAGTTCTGTAGTCACTTTTGACACTCTCCAATTTTCTGTTAGCAGTATCATTTGTGCCCACATGGAATAACAGCAGGGGGTAGTAGTCGAAGAGTTGGACAAGCTTCCACAGTCCCTCCACAACTTCCTGGATCCTGCTGCCCAGCATCATCACTAGATGATTGGTCAGGTAGACAGATGGGTACTCTGTCCTCAGCAGCAGGGAGCCACCCATTGCAATGACTGTCAAATTTTGGTGTACAAACAGCCATATACTCACTGAAAAATTTTCACTTATAGTAATAGCAGTAGTTTTCTTACTTAAGGAATCTTTAGAATTAGGAATTCAAAGAGATTTGGTTTCTCTTTACAGAGAGGAAATACTTACCATACAAGGAAACGAATTATATAGATCCAGCTTCAGCTGGAGTAGCCTGCATGCAATCAGTGTTCTTTCCCCTCCATCAGCTTTGGCATCTAGCGTAAACAGCCTTCTGCCTGTTCTAAACTAACCCTAGTAACTCACCAGTCTGAAACACACTTGGACAAAGGTGGGTTAAAAACAAAAGTGAGCATCTCTTCAGCTGTGCTGAGCATGCCCTGGATACTGGTTCAAGCCCCGTTTCAAAAGCAGTATATTTTGTAATGGCTTCAGCCACTTTCACTTATAAGGGTTTCTAGCAACAATTTATAAGCTTTTAGTAAATATGTGACATCTCTACACATAATCTGACTAGCTCTGAGACAAGTTGATGAATAATCATCATTGTCTGAAAACATTTCTTTCCTTCTTATGACACATAAAGCTCATGACACATAAAGCATTCATAAGATCATAGAGAAAAAGTGTTACAGTCCTGAGATTTATGATGAGTTACTCAATTTACCAGTGAAGGAATATTATCCCATAAACACTGCATTTAATCAACTGCTTGACTGAATTACTGTTGCCAGAAATGTGTTTGTTAATTACAGTCTTTTCTACTGATTCTAAGGCTGCTGGATTCATTTTAACAGCATGGAGAATCTGTGTCCTGTTAAAATACTTTCCAGTAGTTAAATTATGTTTGTGTGACACAATTGTCTGTGTTTGTACTTTAACTTTCCGTAATTACACGGTTTCCATGCACACAAATGAAATACTAGTTATCCTATATTAACCGTAGATGAACTACCCACAATGCGCTCTATGAATGAAATAAATTTTTCCTAACAAAATAATGCAGTTTATAGCAAGACAATGGGTTGGAGATAAAGAAAAAAAAAATCTGAACTGAAAGAAATTAACAAAAGCAAAGTTAGACCCTCAATAAGTGTTTCTGCAGCATGTCTTGTTTCTGTATAAATCTAGACAAAGATCATTATTAAACACTTCTACTAATACTGAGGCGAAATTCCAAGCTTTATTGCTGAATTTATTGCTGCCCCTCTACTCTGCTCTCGTAAGATCCCACCTGGAATATTGCGTTCAGCTCTGGAGTCCCCAACACAAGGACATGGAGCTGCTGGAGCGGGTCCAGAGGAGGGCCACGAAGATGATTCGAGGGCTGGAGCACCTCTGCTATGAAGACAGGCTGAGAGAGTTGGGGCTGTTCAGCCTGGAGAAGAGAAGGCTCCGGGGTGATCTTATAGCAGCCTTCCAGTACTTAAAGGGGGCCTACAGGAAAGCTGGAGAGGGACTTTTTACAAGGGCATGTAGTGATAGGACAAGGGGCAATGGATTTAAACTGAAAGAGGGGAGATTTAGTTTAGGTATAAGGAAGAAATTTTTCCCTCTGAGGGTGGTGAGGCACTGGAACAGGTTGCCCAGAGAAGTTGTAGGTGCCCCATTCCTGGAAGTGTTTAAGGCCAAGTTGGATGAGGCAACCTGGTGTAGTGGAGGGTTTCTCTGCCCATGTCAGGGAGGTTGGAACTAGATGATCTTCGAGATCCCTTCCAACCCTAACCATTCTGTGATTCTGTGATTCCATGAATTTATCTTTGCTAGTGACCTCTCCTTTCTGTAGCCATAACACCAGCACCCTATTATTCCTGGGTAAAACAACTCACATCTGAACTGGACAGTCTTAACCTTCCCTGGAGATTATTGCCTAGTTTGCACATGAGCGGCTTTTTCAGGAAATTACCTGATGCATTGCAGAGGTCATCCTAAGTGTAAACTAACATCTCTGCAGTGTGGACTATGCAATGATGAAGGAAAAGGAAGTAAAAAACCTTCAAAGTGTAGACGTGCCTTCTGTGACATATAAAGCAACTGATTGTTCATCAACTTTGAATTATATGGGGATAGTTGAAGGCTACCTGTTCCCCATGGAGAAGCATTTCTGTAAAGCTGGATTATTTTCAACTCTGTCTAGTCTGAATTCAGATGAACATGTCAGTCACTCCCTACACATTAAGCACACAAGTCTCATCTAGGTTCCTACTCTACAGCTTCCCACCGATCCTCAATAAATGCCTGTAGCTGATGGTACCGAATAACGAGTTAAAAACAAACAATCTGTCTTCATTTGTGATTTAACCTTAGGTTTTGCAAAACAATATCAAAAATATGACTTCTGCAATATAGTAACTTGGATTCCAGCTGGAACTGTCTTCAGACTCCAGGTTTCCAGAGTCATGGCTGATGGCCATATTTCGTAAAAGTTAGTGATGGTTGTAACAGTGGACCCTGAGGATACTCTTTCATTCCATTCAGTGACATGAAGAAACAAATAGATGTATATTCATCCCAATGCTTTATATAACTAAAAGCCTTACTAGAAACTGCAATAACACTTCCTGTAACTGTAGACTTTTACTAAGAGATGCTAAAGCTCCTTCAGCCATCTTCTGGCCAATGGTGATTTTCATGGGCTTATGTAGAGACTCCTTCTCTCTTACACTGTTCCACACGTAACTTCTGGTTCTGCCAGTTATTCAGATGGGAAGGGTGAGGTTAGAATTTGTCTTAGAAAGAAAATATTTTGTACTGGAAATAGAATAATGCAAAAATTACCACTAATTTGTAGATTGGATTTCAGTAAGAGTATAGATTAATTTGGTTGTTAAAACTTCATTCTCAGATAAACAAAACCTAGACATTTTTACAGTTTGACACAACAGCAGCAATTTATTATATTTCAAAAATAATTTATCACTAACAAATCATGTGTCTTTGACAGAAAACTGGCAAATAATGGATTACACAATGTACTTAACAAAGCTGTGCACAGGCTCCAGAGAATAAAAGCAATACTGCCTATAAAATCTAGTATTAAAAAAAACCCCTCTGCTATTAATCGTAAATTGTAGTGTGGGATGATTAAAAACAAATGGGTTTGGAGAAGCAACTCTTTAAATGGAGACATCAAGTCTGTGTTCGAAGTCTGTAATGTTTACTACAAATGTCAGAGATTCATCACATCTTTGATACGAGGTTGTGTAGTTACTGAGTTTGATTTGTATCGAATAGTCATACTAAAATGTTTAGTTAACCACTAAATATAAGAAGTAATGCAAAAGGTACAATAACTTTATCTCACACTTCTTCACAATATCCCAGTTTATGCCTATATCCTGGATCACTACAGTACACTGTTCTTAAATTTTCATATTGAATGTTGTCTTTATACGAAGATCCAAAACCACATATATTTCTATTTTATTTTCATCTGTACAATTAACAAATACACACTATGGGATACTTTGAGGGCTGCAGAGATCATGCTGGCTCCTGGGACCTCTCAGAGAGTGAAACTCTCACAAAGGGGCTGTGAAAAGCAACAGAAGGACTGACTCCTCTTCCACACAACAGGCTGATGACAGGCTGCCCTGCCAGGCACAAGCTGCTGAAGACACTTGGTCCCTTTCCAGCACCACGCCTGGGTGTGAAGGTGTTGGACTGGTGCATATTCCTCAAGCTATAATTTAAAACCTCTCTTTCAGAATATTTCTTTCATACCTTCAAAGGAAAAAAACTTCAATGCTCCTGTAGCTACCTAGATGTCTGGAAGGCATCTGTGGCTTGTGTATTGGGGGTCACTGTCAAGGTTTTAGTAGAGGGGTCCTACAGAGTGGCTTCTGTGAGAAGAGACCAGGCGCCGCCCCATATTGGACTCAGGCAGTTCCAACAGACCCACCTCAAGACACAACAGAGCTTAGCACCCAAGTTGGTGGTGCCTCAGGGAAAACATATTTAAGAAAGGCCAAAATGCCAGAAAGAGAGGACAAGGGACGACGCAGAGAAGAAGCAAATAGGGAGAGGAGGAAGGAATCAGAGGGGCACAACAGAGGCAACACCAAGGCCAGAGGAGAAGGAGGTGCTCCATGGCAGAGCAGATGTTCCTTAAGAATGGTAGCCCATGACAGATTCACTCAGGACCATAAGAAATGAGATAGAAGGAAGGAGTGGCAGAGAGAAACCTCTACATCCTGACTGAAACCCTCATCCTGCACCACTTTCTGCCTAGCTGAAGATATTTAATACAACCCGTGGTGCTAACAAGGTGAGAGGCAGTGTCTGAAGTGAAGCTAAACCTGGGAAAGGAGAAGGAGTGTGTTTTGACTAAATGTTTTAAAGTTTGTGTCTTTTTTTTGTTTGTTTCCCAGTACCCAACTCAGCAATTAAATATTTATTTTAATTGGCAATAAATTGTTACTTTCCCAAGTTGAGTCTCTTTTGCCCATGACAATAATTGATAACTGATGTTCCTGTCTTTATTTCAGTCCAGAAGCTTTCTTGCTCCTGTCTTTCCTATCCTCTCCTCCATCTAAACACAAGAGGGGCAAGTGAGCAAGCGACTGGCTGGGTGCTTGGCTGCCAGCTGAGTCCAATCCACTACAGCTTTTTAACTAACCAGAGACAGCTAAAGGCCAAGCAGGACAATAAAAAGTGCCAGCTCAGAAGACTGGAAGTGATTTATGGGATTGTCATCTAGCGCTATCAGCCCTACATCTCTGTTGTTAATGGTTAGGCTTTACTAAAGGAGTGAATTGAAAGGGCAACTTGGCTGCACATTTTCCCAGGACTCAAGCAGGTCAAATGAGCTGAGAGTGTTCAGATTCACAGATTCGGAAGTTTTAAATCAGAGTGTGGGTAAGGGAAGGATAAGCATATGCAGAAGAGATGGTACAGATCCATGGGCAGTTTGTAGAGCAAGGATCCCAAGATATCTGAGAAACAGAGTAGTAATCCTCCTTCCCATAATCAGCCGGCCATAAGACAGATGAAAAGAGCATGAAACTTTTCCTATGAGCTGGAACAAAATGAACTATTAGATTCTCTTCACCCTCTAAGAGAGCCAAGAAAGCCAGCCAGCTGCGCAAAAGATCAGGCATCTCACTGCCTAATAGGGTAAGATTGCTCCTCTCTCTCTCCTTGAAGACATTAGTTCTAAGACATATACTTATGTCTGTAGGAGGCAGGTAGTACCAGGCATGGCCAATGGAGTTATCTCAAAAAGACCTAGCTGTTGACACAAAGGCAGGATGGCTGTGTAATTTAGAACTAGCAAAAGACTGGATTGTCTTGTTATTTTTCTATTTCATCCAGCAGCCAAAACTCCAAGTCAACTTACGGCTTGCTTGGCATGAGCTTCATGGCATACTCATACATATTTCGGCCAAAATTGTTCAGACAGGCAGCCTGACAGGACTGCATTGTACCCTATAAACATCCAGATTGCACAGCACTACATCACGTAATAAACACTGGAAATAATGCCTTTGAAAGTTTTAAAACACAGAGATCTATGTTTGAACTGTGGAGTCTGTGTCCTCTTTATGCACTAAACTCTTCAGGACTCATACTTGAAACATTTTATACAGGGCTGAGTGTCCCATCCTTGGTCTTATTTGGAAGTTCAGAGGTTTCTGCTTTTGAACATAGGTCTGAATTATAGATGGTTGCTATGGGTATATTTGGGGCATCCTTTCATCGCTTGAGGGTAGTAATACTTTTCTCTTTACTAAACATATTTTGCCATTCCAATGTAGTTGTAATACAAGAGCTTCAAGTATCACAACAAAACTGAGGACATCAGCTCTCTCTGGTAAAACAACAAGGGCACCAGTTGTCTTTAGCAATAATTTCAGTCTCCAGAGGAAATATAATGTTGGAATAATAAAGCTATAATACAAACAGTATATTTCTGTTGTAGTTAATGATGAACTGAAAGCAAAAATAGAAATGAACCGTTTGTGTGGGAAAGACGGTTAAATGATTGAATTTCTTGTGAACATAGAGCAGAATTAAAATGATTAAAAACTGTATTTAGTGGGAGAGAAAGTCTATTGCTTATTAATCTATCTTTATAAGTATAATTATGAGGGATGTTAGTCAGAAGCTAACCTCCTGTACGCATAATTGAACACTAAAATAAGTGATTTTATCTTATGAACGTTCATCTTCTCATTCTAATATTAAATGTAGCAGCCAGTATCCTGTGCTTTAGTAATCAGATGCCAACTTGATTGTAGAGCTTAGTTTCATCTTTGATGTGAACAAACGCAGTACAAGTTTCAGTGTGAAGATAGCATGACTCTGTGACTGCCTTGTGGCAAGAAGTGTGTTTTCCACCTGTGAAGGTACTGGTCCCATAAGCCTAATGGATTATGTTTGCCTTTAGACATTTATTTCTCATGTAACTACTAATTTTGATAAGAGTATCAATGAAAACTTAGGATGTATTTTTGATTCAAGAAGGCTCTAAAAAAGATGCCTTGCAGAGAGATCTCAATAGATTGGAGCATTGGGCAATGATTAATAGGATGAAATTTAACAAGTTCAAATACTGGATTCTGTACCTATGAAGGAGTAATGTCAGGCACAAGTATAAATTGGGACAGGAGTGGCTGGAGAGCAGCCCTGCAGAAAAGGATGTGGGGATGCTGGTCGACAGCAGGTTCAATGTAAGTCAGCAGCGTGCCCTGGAAGCCAAGAGGGGGCAATCCACATCCGGGGGTGCATCAAACACAGCATAACCAGCCTGTCAAAAGAGGTGATTATCCATCTGTATTCAGCGCTGATGAAGCCTCACCTTGATTATTGTGTGCCATTCTGGGCCCTACAATTTAAGAAGGATGTGAAGATCCTTAAATGTGTCCAGAGGAGGGCAACAAATCTGGTGAAAGGGCTGGAAAGAATGTCCTATGAGGAGCAGCTAAGGACTTTGGGCTTATTTAGTTTGGAGAAAAGGAGGCTGAGGGGTGACCACTTAGCTCTCTACATCTTTCTGAGGAGGGGAAGTGGAGAGGGAGGTGCTGAGCTCTTCTCTCTGGTATCCAGTGATAGGACGCATGGGAATGGTTCAAAGCTGCATCAGGAGAGTTTCAGACTTGACATTAGGAAGCATTTTCTTCACTGAGAGAGTGGTCAAACACTGGAACAGACTTCCCAGAGAGGTGGTCTGTGCCTCAAGCCTGTCAGTGTTTAAGGGACATTTGGACAATGCTCTTAACAACATATTTTAACTTTTGGTCAGCCCTGGATTGATCAGGCAGTTGGACTAGATGATTGTTGTAGGTCCCTTCCAACTGGAATAGTTCTCTTCTCTTCTCTTCTCTTCTCTTCTCTTCTCTTCTCTTCTCTTCTCTTCTCTTCTCTTCTCTTCTCTTCTCTTCTCTTCAGATTCTGGGGCTGGGAAGATATGAAAAAGGCTCCCTTTGTACTTTCATTAGTCTCCTATGTTTTTCTTGAGCTAGCCACCAGAACATACAGAATACAAGAGAAGATGAACCATTGGTTTCACCTGAAATTAACTTTCATTTTTTATGTTTTCAGGAATTTTATGTTTTCTAGTGAAGGATTTTAGCTACCAGAGCACCTGCATACCTCAGACATTGTAAAATATAGGAGTCTACAAACTCTTGTTATACCTAAGTTTAATTGAGTATGCCAAATAGAACTTACAACGAATACTAGTGTAGTCATGAGAATTAAAGGAGTGAAGATAAATACAAAAAAGAAAAAAGACTAGTCTGATTCACTGAAAACTACAGGAATCTCTTGTTTTTAATTTACTTTGTAAGTATTTTTAAAATTTTAAACCTTGTTTTCTTCTCTCTCCACCTTTAAAGTGTATATGCCCCATCCCTTGAAGTGTTCAAGGCCAGGCTGGATGAGGCTTTGGGCAACCTGGTGTAGTGGAGGGTGTCGCTGCCCATGGGAGGGTGTTTAGAACTAATGATCTTTGTGGTCATTTCCAACCCAAACCATTCTATAATTGTATGAAGAGACAGAGTCTCTCTTCACCAAGAAAGCAAGCAGGAGTATTTTGTATTAAAATGTGTGAAAAGTTTCCTAAAATGTCTTCAACGTGTAACAGAAGAATTGATTAACTTAAGCACATTTCCTATCACTTATACTCCCTCTTTGCTTTACTAATAATGTCTTCTAACCAATACTATGAGGTTAAAACTATGGAATGCCAGTAAAGAAGGGCTGATAGAAGTGGAGAAGTGTTAGTGTTAATTCAGCTTAGTCAGATGACCCACTCAGTTCTAGAATACTGAGAAAACAACAATCAGTTTGAAGTAGTTTTAACCTAAGATCGTAGAGGTTTTGAGGGGAGATTCTTTTTTTTTTTTTTCCCTTTCCTCACAGTCTCCATTCTAAATTCTTAAGAGAGTTTATAAAGCACAAGAGTAATCAGTCCCCAAAATTCCAAATCTGAACTCACAGAAGTGGAAAAGTTGAGTCTTACTAGACTTGAACTTTGCTGTAGATCACTCTTTGTAATGAACTGTACAAAGACTTGGAATATAAAAACGTTCAGACTTTTGACCTCCAGATTCATGTCTTCATGCATCTTGAGGTCAGCAATGTACCTGTTCATGCATGCTTCTCTTCCCACCTTCCATTATAGCTGAGCGTTATTTCCAGTAGGGAATGCCAAAAAGAACAGCAAATATTAGAGGCGTGTTTTGTCTGAGATTACTTCCTGCACTAAGTCCAGGAGCACCCTCTGACTGGCTGACCAGCTAACTGAAATACGCAGGCATCTATTACTTCCATTAAGAAGATTAGACATTCCAGACTTACAGCTCTGCGTATTTTGCCAGACCAAATGCCATCCTCTGTTAAGCTCTTCCTCAAAGAGGAAAATCTGGCCACTTACAGTTTGCATAAGCCAAGTGATCAGCATGCCAGGTCTGCAGCTGAAAATCTGGAATTATCTTAGCAGTAGGAATATTTAGGGATGAGTGATTGTAAGAAAGGACTCGTGGGACTGGCAGTGTTCAGCAGGACTTTGGCCAAGCTAAACACCAAGTCGAAAATGCTCTTCAGTCATTGCAGTATAATCCCAAACCCCCTCCTGTCTACACATAACTAACAACTTAGTTTAAGACCTAAGAAAATAAATGTGCAGACAAAACAAAGCTTCATATCCAATTCATGGGGATTTTTTCTTCCAGGTGGAGTGTAGAAAAGAGGAACAAGCAGCAGCTTCCTGAACAGCTCAAAAAAAAAAAAAAGAGAATGGTCATCAGCAGTTTGAGAAAGGGACTGGAGACAGTCCCTATTTCCAGTGAGACCTCTGCCCGTGGGTTGTTCAATGACTTTCCAAGTAGCTAAGGCTGTATTTCTAAACCAGTGGCTTTCAATCTGTGATCCATAAAGTGCCATGAATCCATGAACTTTTTCTGGAAATGCAAAGTTAGCAAGACAGTTCTCAAGAAGGAGAAATTTAATATGCTACCATCTACAGCTTCACTGGAAAAAGATTTAAGCTCCTATAACCAAAAAAAAACTATGAAATTCTCTGCTCTGCAGTATCTAATCTGGCCATCTTCTGTAGACACAAGAATGTTAGAAAGGGGATAAAGTAAACATAGAACTTACCTGATTGTTACTCAATCTGGAAAAGTAAATGGGTGCTATTCGCCGAGAAAAATAGCCAAAAAACAAAAGCAAAACTGGTCAGTCATTTTAGTGAGAAGCGTGGGAGCAGGTCTTTAGAGTTGTACTGTAGTCACATCTGCTATTTGGAAAGGAAAATACGGCTATGGCTTTTTTTTTTTTTTTTCCCCCTTTTCATACAGCCCAAAGGTTAAATTTTCTTTAAGGAGCAGATCTTACAATTTCTACCATTAATGCCATAGTGACATCTAACTTAGACTACTAGGACCACAATTCTGACAGAGCTAAATTGAAGGCATATTTGAGATCTAAGGCTAGCACAGAATCCAGGAGATCATTTGCTACATGGCACCTCTTTCAAAGAGTACACAGCATAAGAAACATTGGATCTGCATTGGCTCTTTAAAGGCTAAAAGATACTACTTCAGGCATCAACTTTGCCTTATAATTCCGCAGAAACGCTCAATGATTCTCCCCATAGTCATAATTGTACAAGTATGATCAGAGACTGTGTCTGGTGTGGTGATATATTCATGAACAAAGGAAGGACATGACAGAGCACTTTGCATGAGACTCCCTGATATTTAGCAATTATTTTTTTCCTTCAGATTATTTTTCTAATTTTCTTACCTTTAGGACATGCTGTTTACCCGAGTTGAAAAAGATTCAGTTATTCATGGCTTCAATTTGGCTAATAATAGATACAGAATTAAGACAGTGTTAGTTATTACTCTATGGGAAATCTTTTATTTAAAAACTCATTTTTGAGTTTTTGGAGAAATCAATAATCATCAGTAATCTGCATTATTAAGACAGAAGCTGTGGATGCTGAGTACTGTATCAAGAAAACAATAGTATTTCGATGTCAAGAAACTGAGAAAATATGATTATTGCCTTGCTTGGCACGAGGTTTACAAATTAATGTTTGTATTTATTTTGAACCTAAAAGTTTCATCCTTACCTTCACTCTGTTTTCTCCATATGTAGATGCACCCAGCAGACATTCAATATTTTAAGTCTTTAGCTACCAGAAAATAAGATTAATAACTGGAAGTATCTTTACAAAGGAAATGTTTAACATTTTACAGATTGAATAGACTAGGGGATCAAATTCTGCTTTCAGACAAACAAAACTCATTCTCTTAAGGGTATCCAAGACTGACAGCTATGGGGCAGAAGGGAGAAAAGTCCCTCTCACTCCTTCCTATTGAATGCAGGCCACTGTGCGTGATTAGTTGAATATCGTCAGGACCTGAGGGATGGAGAAAATGGGATGAAATAAAATTACTCTATAAACTGATCGATAAGAGATGCATCTACATTTCTGGCCCATGCATGTTTCATATAAAACATTCCAACAACGTTTTAAAAACAGCCATTAAACATTCAAATCAAGTGTAGACCTACTCTTGACTGAAATGATTTTAAAAGTGGAACCTATAAAGAAAACCCTGAGTAAAACATTTCAAGCATATTGAATTCTTTTTTGTGGTGTTTTTTAATCTGGCAGTGGGCCAGGATATTAATTATTAGGATAAGGTTTCATTTAGTCTGTATAAGAGGAATGAATGGTGTGTGGGATGTTTTCCATCTCCTGTGGACTTGCATAATGGACTTTGTGAGTCGTCACATGGCTGTTCTACTGGAGGTGCAGCAGAGCACAATTTCACTCATTACCAGTTAAATTTTTTGAATGTAGGATTTCTTCATGTGACACTTCTCTGTGCAGTGAAATAGCAGCTGACTGACTTCATCCCTCCCTCTTTTGTTTGCTGCTTTTTGGCTGATAGTCCATGGCCAGACAAGAGCCACGTGACTCCTGACTTCGATGCTTTCATGTCTACCAGCCTCCTGGCTGGTTCCCACAGCTTCTGACACTGCTGAGTTTCAAAAGGGGGCCAAGCCGGACGCACCCAAATTTCAGCACCTTTCAATTGCTGCTGATTCACATTAGGCAAATGCATGTGGAATTTAAAGCTATGGAGGTGGAGGTCACATGCAACCAAGCCAGTTTGTGTTCTAGAGATGAGATATCCATGCACATTTAGGATGCATTTCTGCAGATGACACGCACACTCCTGATACCGTACACAGAGAGGTGCAGATGTTTGGAGGGTTCCCAGGCCTCAGCACATTTTTTCTCCAAAGACAAGCAGAGAGACTTACTTACTGACCTCCCGATTTCCTTTGGCTGACTTCACCTAATGGCAGGGTTTGGTCCCTTGGAGCACATTTCTGCGGAGATTTGTGCGGTGATGTGCATGTATTTCTTAAAAAAAAAAAAACCAAACAACAAAACAACAAAGCAACAAAGAAACATCCCTGGGCAAAACAGTTTATCCTGTAGATTCCTACCGTCCAAGCTAAACGTTAATGCATTTACAAACAGCTAGTACCTCCAAGAGCCCTGGGGACAGGGACGTCTGGTTTCCCAGGAAGCCATATTTTTGAGATGAATGCACATTCCCAGGTGTCTAGTATGCACGAAGATCACTTCTGCTATTGAGGTAATTAGTAAAGGCTTTCTTGGCAGAACTTAATAGCTTTGATAGCTCTACTTGTCCGACTGTGGGCTCAAGAGTTTTTAGATGAGTATAGGCTGAGAAAAGGAGAGGGGAGTCTGTTATGGGTCCTGTTTCCCTAAGAAAGCAGGCTTTCTGTCACATACGGATACATTGATCAAGCTCAGACTGAGATGAAATTTTTTTTCTGTCCACGAAGACCTTTTTTGCTCCCAAAAATTCCACTCCCAGTGAATATCATATTTAGCTGAAAATCCAACAGACAGCTGAAGAGCTTTTCTGTTAACAGTCTCAGCGTATCTGGTACATTCATACAATGCGTTTTGGTTCTAAGTGATTTTTACCGATAAAAAATGAATGATTGCAAAAGTTCCAAGCAGTTATAGTTTAGGATTGATTCTACTTGGATTTTTAAAAGAAATGAGTGATGAAAAAGGTAGAACTATTTCTATTTTACTAATTCATGCAGTTGTTCATGTTTGTATGATTTGGATCAGGTATATACTAAGAGTCAGAAGTTTACCTGTGCATATTTAGTTATATTCAGTGTCAGCTAAAAAGAATATTATGATAATACCTTACATAGGCTGATAAATTTTATCCCTTTAAATAGGGATATTTTTTTAAAAAGTTTCCTGAAGAACATTATTTGCAAATGTAAACATTAGAATACATTTCTTTCACAGTCCCACTGCACGCCTTCTATTCCTCCGATAGTTTCACCCTCACTACTATTAATTCACTTTCTCTTCACACAATACATGTAATGGTCCTTCTTGAGGTAGCATGTAAGCCCATACATGAAATCAACATTAAGAAATAGTTCTGCTGCAATAAATATATAAAAAATAGAAGACTTTTAATCTCACAATTCAGTTTGCTACTCAGCGCTCTCAGATTTTGCATACAATTTTCATGAGTAAAACTACTCAACCGAATTGATTAGAAAACCAGATTATTTTCCACTCACATGATATGGAGGAAAAAAAAGATATAAAATAGCAAAGATTTCAGGAGTAATACTAACTCAATTAATTTTTAAAAAAAATTCGTGGTTTTTTTTTGTTGTTGTTGTTGTTGTTTTCTTTTTTCTTCTACTTTTGGACTAATTTAACATTTATTTATGCCAGACATAAATCTTAGGAAGATATATTGGTGGATCATAATCCTTCCACCTCAAGGCAAAATTCCTATTTGTAATACATCTTTCATAACTTACTATGATCTTCCCGCCTGAATAACAGAGTGAAAAATATATGACTGCAGCATATTATGAAGATATTTTCTGTCCAAGAAGCTTGTCAAAGAGGCGTCCAAAAAGATTAGACACATAAATTTTAAATCTCCTAAGGCAACATACTAATTCAAACATATCATTCAGTGCTAAGCTGGCCTCCAACAAAATGCATCCATTTAGAAAATTATTTATCTCAAGTAAAACCTTTTAAGTAAAGTGTCGGAAAGCTTTTGAAAAGGTCCTGTGTCATATATTGTTTTGATAGTTATCTTTTTTTCCTTAGTTGTCTGTAAATACAAATGCTGAAATATTAAATTTTTCCAAGGGTGAGCAATTTCAGGTTCCAATCTTTTCTTGGAATTACATAAAATTACTTATGATGTCTCATATCCTTCACAAAACTGTTGCTTTCCCATCTCACCAGTACCCATATCAAGTACATAGGGTTGGATCTGATAATGTGCAGATCACTCTTAGTCTACTAAAAACTCAGTAAGGGAAATTGAACGTTTAAAACTACTTGTGGATGCCTAATTGCTTTATAGATCAGAGCTGTTAGCGTGAAGAGAGCTGAACCCCTTGATGTCTTTTTTGTATAACAAAGCACTGCTCTCTTTAGGGCAATACTAGAAGTGACAGTCATATGTACACACTTTTGAAAAAAAGAAAAGAGGGTTTGGGCTTGATGTCTAATATAGAAAGCTAAATAGACTGATAAGAGTTTTCTTAATTTAATGGTTCTGTGGCAGATTAGGAAAATTCACTTTTAAACCCCATGAGAAATAGCTTTGTAAATCAAAAATTTTTGTGGTGAGCTTTCTGTTTTGTTTCTTTGTGTTTTTTACATATATTTTTACTATAAATATGTAATGGCAAACTAAAATAACAACAGATATGTTTTGATTCTACTAAATCTTTTTAACACAGTTAGACAGCTTTAAAAATCATGTGGTATTAAAAGTAAAACCTGATGGTATTTTTTGTTTGTTTGTTTTACTATGTTTTACTACTATTCACTGGGTATAATTCCTACCGAGCGCAGTAGGATCAAGACTGAGATTTAAGATGGTATTTTAAAAACAAAATAACCTAATTTATACACACACAAATATACATATATGTATATACAATGTATATATATGTATGTATGCAAGTATATAGACTAGTAAATTTTCACACAGACTACAAATTTCTTCTTTATAGGCCCACTATGTCCACATGAAAAGGTTAAAAAATGATAATTTTGAACCCAGTTTGCAATGTGTGTTGAGTGTATCATAGCTATATGTAACATCTGCCCAAATCCTTGCAGATGTTGTTTTGCTTTGCCAAGGAGTTTCAACATTCTGGATGAGGTCTTGAACTCAGGTTTGGCTCATCAAGCATAATCTAACAATGTTTCTTCCCCAATGTAGAAGGGAAGCTAAATGAGCTACAATTTCTCTGGTCAGCTGATTCCCCCACATCCATTTCTTGCATTTTGTAATTATCCACGACCAAAAGTTATCCTCTGAACACCAAGGAAGGGCTCAAGAGAAGATTTTTAAAAGCAGCCATGAGTAAACAGAGCTAAGTATCAACACATAATACCAGTTTAGTCTCACACACAATAAGTACATTAAAAGGATCCACGTTAACACGAACAAACTCTAATCTTTCTATCTTGGAATCACATAATCATAGAACGGTTAGGGTTGGAAGGGACCTCAAAGATCATCTACTTCCAACTCCCCTGCCATGGGCAGGGAAATCCTCCACTACACCAGGTTGCCCAAAGCCTCATCCAACCTGGCCTTCAACACCTCCAGGGATGGGGCATCCACAACTTCTCTGGGCAATCTGTTCCAGTACCTCACCACCCTCAATGCAAAGAATTTCTTCCTTATATCTGATCTAAATCTCCCCTCTTTCAGTTTAAATCCATTGCCCCTTGTCCTATCACTACACACCCTTGTACAAAGTCCCTCTCCAGCTTTCCTGTAGGCCCCCTTTAGGTACTGGAAAGCTGCTATAAGATCACCCTGGAGCCTTCTCTTCTCCAGGCTCAACAGCCCCAACTCTCTCAGCCTGTCTTCATAGCAGAGGTGCTCCAGCCCTCGGATCATCTTCGTGGCCCTCCTCTGGACTCGTTCCAGTAGCTCCATGTCCTTCTTGTGTTGGGGACTCCAGAGCTGAACACAGTATTCCAGGTGGGGTCTCACGAGAGCAGAGTAGAGGGGCAGAATCACTTCCCTTGACCTGCTGGCCACGCTCTTTTTGATACAGCCCAGGATATGGTTGGCTTTCTGGGCTGCCAGCGCACATTGCTGGCTCATGTTGAGCTTCTCATCCACCAGCACTCCCAAGTCCTTTTCCTCAGGGCTGCTCTCAATCCATTCTCCACCCAGCCTGTACTTGTGCATGGGATTGCCCCGACCCACGTGCAGGACCTTGCACTTGGCCTTGTTGAACTTCATGAGGTTCTCACAGGCCCACCTCTCCAGACTGTCAAGGTCCCTCTGGATGGCATCCCTTCCCTCCAGCGTGTCCACAACACCACACAACTTGGTGTCATCTGCAAACTTGCTGAAGGTGCACTCAATCCCACTGTCCATGTCTCCAACAAAGATGTTAAATAGCACTGGTCTATTACAGATAAGATTAACATCTTATCCATGTTACTAAAATTTATTCCTTGATGAAGACCTGATTCAGTACCTTGCAAACATAAATGTCTAAATAAAAATCACTAGTCCTTTGAGTAATTATTAGCACTTCTTATTTACCTTCAGTTTTTCTTATTATGCTTTGCAATCTGATATAATAAGTGAAAATTTGAGGGAATCTAAACAGCTAAACAAAAATGTAGTCAAGTCAAAGAACAGTAAACAAGAAAAGAGCATTTCGCAACTGTTCCCTAATGCTGACTTTTAGCCCACTGAAAAGATAAGATAGTCAGTCAGCTGCTAGTAATGAACATTTTCAGTCCCCTGACTTTGTCAACCACCTACACAGTTCCCATTTCAGCAAAAATAACATAGCATGATACTAGTAAAATTGTAATCCTTTACATATTTTGGAATAGTAAATTCTGTGTGGGCCACTAAGCTTCCCAGAGAATGCAATTTTCCAGACCATCAATTTGGTACAGAATGATGCTTTGGGAGAGGATCTTGTGACTACTCTGGAAAGTCCACAGCAATTATCATCTTTTTACAGGTAGTCCTTCCAAGCTGTGACAAAGTCAGGGTTTGGGGACAGTCAAATGGGTATAATGACATATCTGTAAAAAAACTACAAGTCTTTCAAGGTCAGTCACATTCGTGAATATATACTATATGAATATATACAAAGGGAATCCCAGAGACACCACTGATGGGAGTTTAATTTTCTAATAAGATCTGGATTTTTCCCTACTTTCTAATATAACATAACATCAAATAAAAATAATGATAACTTTAACATAAAGATATTAAGTATTCTGCCTTCAATGGTAGTGGGGCCTTTGTCTTCTCTCAAAAAGTGAATTGGTTCTTAAAATTTTAGTCTAGCTAACTGGCACCAATGCTCTGCTCCAAATGCTGCAATTTACTGTACTATTTCAAAGCAGAACATGCCATTTACCCTTCAAAATGATGTTAGAGAGACAGTAAAATACGACATCAAGAGAGAAGTTGGTTTCAAATCCTCCCAGATATCAGTTACTTCGAGAATAAGAGCAATATATTTTTCCTATGGTATTTCTGCATGACTTCCATTGGGCTGTTTTTCACTTTTATCTTAGGCAGCTGCAATTGCTAAACCACCAAACCAAATAACAAAAAATTGCATGAAGCCAAAAAAGTCACACTAGGGAGGACAGCTTACTTTTACATATATTAGTAAGACTGCCTTTTTGAACTTTCTGACAATTAACAACATTATGGATCTTAAAACTCGTGTAACAGTTGCACTTAAAAATGATAGTGATTACTGTAAATTATTGCTTCATTTCTTATGGTAATTTTTAAACTTTTGCACATCACTGGGCTGAAACACAGTCAGTAAATGGAAAGGACCAGGATGAGGAGTACTAGTTTTATGACAAAAACCAACTCCAGAGCACAAGAAAATAAACTCAAGAGCTTTGAATTTCATGATTGTTTTTTTAAAAAATAAATATTTTACAATCTTCAAATCCATTTTTAAAGAAGTAAAATGATATAGAGGTCATAGTCTGTATGAATTTTTTGTATTCACCTCTATTCTCATCTTCAGGCTAACTCAGACTTCTTAATTTTCTTGCTCTTGCAGAAACAGCTCAGAATTCAGGCATCAAGCTCCTTTGTTTAAAGTCCTGATAAGCAGCTGACTTACCTAAAGGGAGAACCATACAACTGGAACTAGATTGCAATTTAGAAGTCAAGACTTAGATAGACACTTCAGAAACACAGGGATTAATATGAAGAACTGCAATAGCTCTGAAATAATACTTAGAGGAATCATGTTTCAAAGAGTTGCATGGTTGTTTAATGATACTTGAACACCTAATCCTAAAAATAATTCAAAATGATGAATAGGGTTTGGCATGAGTGATTGCCTTTGTGTCAGTGGAAATTATCCAGCTGAGTCCTATACAAGTTTCAGTGTTAGACTTTCAAGTAACAAGTTCTTTAGAAAGCTTTCTAGATAGTTAATTTCTGTGTAAGATTTTTAAATGAGTACTCAGTTTCCAGAAACACAGGCTGGCTCCCGCACTAACAAAGAACAATGATGTCATACGTATTAACATAGCAGCATTCCAGGGGTACAGATTTTTACAGACTAAGTTTCTACATATTAAGACAATAGTAGATATGACACTGCACTGACCGAGGGATGAATCCTGATTACTTGATAAGGAAAGGCAGGATCTGAGAATTTGCCATAATAGATCAAATCTGTCAAACCCAACACTCGGTTCTAATTAGCCTGTACTTTGTGCAATAATCCACATCATGTGTGACCTTATATAACACATATAGTGACCTATATGACACTACCTATCAACCAACTAGAGAATAACCATTTTTTAGTATAAGTTTGCTAATGTTAAATTCTTAACAAGAATTAAAGTGCTTAGTGTTGGAAGTCACACCTGATTTTGGAATCAAATCCTAGAAATTTGCTAGATTTCTACTTTTTTCATTTGGATGCAGGGGGGAGAGTTAGTAGTATGAGAAGGGATCTATAGTGAGCAGATTGAGTAACCCACTAGAAAATGTCAAGACGACAGGCATATCTGAAAACTTGTCGACTTTCAGTGCTACCATGCTGCCTTACATTCCTGTTTTCTGCATCTGCTTAATACTGGGGGTCATGGTCCAGAGTCTCCTTCCAGCCAGACTTAAGTGATGAAGTGATACCTTTGAATATAGGCTTACGTATCACTTATTTTTAAGATCCTTGGAAAGGAAACTCAGGACAGTTAATCTAAAGTGGCTAGAGGGGTGAATTTAAACTGGATTAATGAAACCACATTAAGCCTTTGCATAATTACTCCCATTCAGTATTAAAATTCCTTAACACTATAATATATATTTAATTGTCTTCCAAAAGACATTAAACCATGCTCAGTGGCGCATTACTCATGCAGGCCTGACAACAAAGACAACTTTTCAAAATCCAAAAATTAGCATATGTAGAACTTCTGCCTCTTTTGGTGTCTAACAGGTTCCCTAACTTTAATTCCTTTTTCTCCAGATGTTTCTTGTATAGCCCAAGAGCAGCCACTTCTCACAAGTGTGAGTGGAAGAAAATTAAAAAAGATTATGTGGAGAACTTTGCTGAGTATTGTATGTATTTTGGAGCTTTTAGGAGGATAATTCTGTGTAATAAAATGAGTTTGTATGGTAGCTCTGTTAAGTCTTTGCTGTCAGGACAAAGGAATATATTGAAATCAGAAGCGAAGAACTATCAAGTGTTGTGTCTGAGTTGTGCAATGATTTTGGATATTATTAACACCAAAGGATCCAAATCACAACTCGTGTAGAGCTAGTCAATTTTAACTGAAGAAATTTCTCACCAGAGAAAGAAATTCTAAACTAAAAACAATATAAAATTAACATTGACATAAAGCTGTACCTCTATTTCACAGAGCAGTTGATGGAAAATTCTCACAAATGGTTGCTGGCAATTCACCACTTCTGGTTTTTTGCCAGAGGAATAAAATATCTATCTGAATACATATCAAAGATATGAGTCAATGAAGGTTCCTTCAGAATCAAAAATTAATGGACTTTTAAGCTAAAAACATAATTCAGCTGAAGGCGCCTATTATTTATCATTAACTAGGAAAAATTATCCCATTTAAAAGACTTCAATGAGTGACTCCGCCTAAAGTTTCCCTCTTCCAATCTAGGACTAAGAGCAATATGGTTATGATTTAACCAGAATTTGAATGTTAAAGGTAATAAAAAGAAATCAGTGAAAACTATACCTTAAATAAACTTTTAGCAAACAATCCAGAGACAAAAATGCTTTGATAAAAACATTTGCAACCCCTTGGGAAGATGAATACGCTGACAAGAATTAGAAAGAATTTTTTAATTCAGAAGGACAAAAAAAAAAGGCTAAAAGTTTTGGGAAATATATTTGTAATTAGTAATTCAGAGTAATATATTAATAAGTCATGTATCTCAAGGACTATTACAAATTATTTGAGAAACACATTCAGCACATTATACCTTATGGATGGTAGAGAAAATCTACTGGATGTCGTATAGATGACAGGGCAATTTTACTGTATTTATAACCACAACTCTAATTAGAATTGCAAGTGTGCAGACCGTAACCTGAATAACAAATATTGCTGTATTTTATTAACTCATATAATAGTCACAGCTGCGACGTGTCAACATTTGTCTCTTCATTTGATGTTTACTATCATTCTTTGGTAATTCTTCGGGTTGTCAAACATTATCCTGAGCTAACTAGACATTCAGGATGAGATTCATCTCACATCAGTTTGAAATCTAGATGCTAGTTTTCTTTTCTGAGGTCTTTCATTGTACAGTTTTCCTTGAATGTAACTAACAGTTGAATTCTAGAGAAACAGGAGCAATTTGTGCCTCCTGTTGGAGCCATGTAGCTCGCACTAGGATGAATAACTTTCTTAAAATTACTTTTTCTTTACAGGCTGCAGAGGCGACATAGACAGTTGGTTTAAATTAGATAGTTATTTTTTCAGGTGGCTGAAGTTAGGTGCAATGAATTCCACTCTGAAGAGATAGTGCAAAATTTTATATTCTAAGGAGAAAAACAGTGTCTGTTTAAAATTGGTTTAGTTTTCCCTTATTTTATGTAGTTGGATGATTAGTATTAATATGAAACGTGAACAGCCGGAACCTTTTTTCTTCATTTAGGAAACCTATTCACATTCAGTGTGCTATTTAAATTTTAGTTGTAAGCATCTGTTCTCCACATCACTGCCCCTAATAGACATGGCTGTTCCAGAAAGCTAACGAGGTCCAGGAAATGGGTCTAAACTCCAGCATGTGGTCATCCCTATCTTTGGCTTCTCAGCACAGTCCCTGGAAGGCTTTTGGCCTTGCCCATTTAGCAATCTTCCAGCAGTTTCAGGGCACAGTTCAGAAGGAGACTGGTCCATCGACTATTCTCCATAGGCGATTTGGATGCAGCAATCCTGGATTTTGGGAAGTGGCTGAGGCAAGAAAGCTTAGCTTTGCATTATGTGTGTAGTGGAGGTTGTCTTAGGGCCAGAGGACAACCCCTTGCTTTGATCGTGTAAGTGTTGCCACAAGGACTATACATATGTAAACATTTAAATTAATAGAGCTGCCTTTAAATATCTGATTAAGTAGCCTCTAAATCAGGGTCTACATGTTAATTTACACTATCTGTGACATTATATTTTAGTATATTACTGCTTATACCTTTAATACTTATGTATTTAAAGAAAACCATTCTGCCACTTGAAGAGGCTGCTGTATAACATACTCACAGCTGGGATAAAGAAGGTTAAAAAGCCAAAGATGTTGGCTGAACCGCATACTTGGAGCATGAGGAGTAGATCTCATACTCCTCCGCTTAAACATAAACCTGTTTTTACGTCCCTTGAAAGGTAAAGGAACTGGAGCATATGCTTAAATACTTTGCAGAATAACATCAAGGGCAGGGCTGGGAGTATTTCCACTCATTTCAATGGGAATATTCAGAGACTGTAAAGCTAAGTGTGTGTGTAAACTTTGCAGCTTGGATCTTGAATAGGATTACTCCTATGAATAAATGCTATTCAGTTTGAGTCAGGTTTACAAAAGTAAGAATTAAGTAGGCAACATACTAAGTCAGCATCTCATTAACAACTATTTCCCTTCTACTGATTTTTAATTTTTGACAGTATTTCTTTATCTACATGAAGTTACTTTATATATGCAAAACACAAATATGAAATATACATAGGATTTAAAGCAACTAAATAAGTGATTTCCTAATTCACTGCTAAATACCAGCTTAAAATTCCAGTTTGAAACCTTTGCTTTTCACTTTTTCTGTACAAACCCCAGTTTCCTAGAAAATCTTTCTTAGCCTCTGAAATCCCTGCACATGAAAAGCTAGAAAAGGAGGCAGTGTTCAAAGTAAAAAAAGGCTGCCTTGTTCATAAAGTAAATACATAGGTTTCACAAAAAAATTTCACTGAGCTGGCTAATCTGAGTATTATATTTTTTTCTCCCCAAGGAAAGTTCAAAAAAATTCTTATACAGGCTGATTTCAAAGCATATATGACAAATAAAAGCAAATGTTTCACCAGGCAACCTCAGCGTTGCTCAATGAAAAACATCATATTTGAAAACCAGATTTTCTTCTATTTAGAGGTGCATACTTCTAAAAGTGCAATACAGACATTACCCTTTCTGTAGGCTACAGAGTGGTGGCTTTCAAGTACTTGACATGAAACCAGCAAAATCTTTCCTTTAAATTTCACCTACCAATAGACAAAAACAGACATCAGGAAAACCAAAATCATTCATATGTATTCATCTTAAATCATCTTGAGAAAAAGAAGTCACCTTACTCAGTTAAAATTCATTATTTTCGTAATTTAAACTGAACCCTTTTCAGATGTCATCTAACATACATCACCATATTCTGCAAATATCATTTTTGTAAATTCTTAGCCTGATAATGTTTGAATAAACTGTACAATGTTCTCCTTCAGTAAATATTTGGCAATTTTCAGAATTAAATATTGAAACGTCACACATGACTCATCCTCGAGTATACATATTTCAGTGATAAATCTGAAAATAACTAGTGGTGAGGTATAAAACACTGATTCAACATTTATGGAAAACACAGACTTATCAGCCAAGTCTATCTGATTAAAGGGAATTTGGGAATAGATTTCTTTTGGTGCAACTTTAAGTTTGAATTCAGGTTTTGTTACCACTCCCACTATCTGATTAATTTTTTTCCCTCTTTTTTAATCTGAGGTAAAGAGATTATGAAATTGAGTCCACCATGTTCATGGGGAATTTGCATACCAAGGTGGCAAACTGCAAGAGGATGCTCAGGGTCTAGGAAACAAGACCAAGAAGAAAAGATCAAATAAAATAGACCTGTTTAATTTAAAGAGAACACAAAGAGGGTGGAAGTGAGGATGGGTAATGTGAGAGGAAAATGGAAACAATATCTGAGCATCCATAACTTAGGAAAGTTAAAGCCTGAACTGAATCAAATCTGGCCAGGGATGTCAGGAACAACAAGAAGGGGCTTCTATAAGCATACAAGAGACAAAAGGAAGACTAGGAAAGATGTGAGTCCGTTACTCAATGAGGTGGGGGACCTGATGACACAGGACATAGAAAAGCCTGAGGTACTCAATGACTTCTTTGCCTCAGTCTTTACTGGCAAGACTAGCCTTCAGAAAACCCAGGAACCAGACGTCAGGAGCCAAACTTGGAGTGAGCAAGATATACCCTTGGTAGAAGAGGATCAGGTCAGGGAATACTTAAGCAAACTGGACATACATAAATACATAGTTTCTGATGGGATGCACCTGCAGGTGCTGATGCTAAGGAGTCTGGCGGATGTCATTGCAAGGTCACTCTTGATAACCTTTGATCAATCATGGTGACTGGGAGGAGTGCCAAAAGTCTGGAGGAAAGTAAAGGTCTATCCATATTTTCAAGAAGAGCAAGAAGGAAGACCCAGGAAATGATAAGCCAGTCACTTTCACCTCGATCTCTGGGAAGGTGATGGCTAATCCTGGAAACCATTTCCAGGTATATGATGGACAAGAAAATCATCAGGAGAAATCAACATGGCTTCACCAAAGGGAAGTCAAGCTTGATCAACATGATAAACGTCAACAATTAAATGACTGGCCTGGTAGACAAAGCGGACATCAGTAGGTCTTATCTGCTTGAATTTCAATAATGCTTTGACACTCTCTCCCATAAGATCCTCACAGACAAACAGTCAAATTGTTGATATATGTGATGGATAAGTGGACTGGATTGAAAACTGGTTGAACAGCTGGGCACAGAGGATGGTCATCAGTGAGAAGAAGTTTAACTGGAGGTCAATTACTAGCAGTATACTGCAGGGATCAAGACTGGGTCCAGTCCTGCTCAAAATCTTCATTAATGATCTGGATGATGGGACAAAGTGTACCCTCAGCAAGTTTGCAGATGACACAGCACTGGGAGGAGTGGCTGATACACTAGAGAGTCATGCTGCCATCCAGAGGGACCTTGACAGGCTGGAGAAATGAGCCAACAGGAACCTCATGAAATTCAATAAGGAGAAGCGCAAAGTCCTACACCTGGGGAGGAACAACCCCAGGCACCAATATATGCTGGGGGACACCAAGCTGGAAAGCAGCTTGACAGAATTAGGTATGGGTGTCCTGGCGGACACCAAGTTGAACATAAGCCAGCAGTGCCATCTTGTTGGAAAGAAGGTCGTTATACTCAGCTGCATTAGACAAGGTACTGTCAGCAAGTCGAGGGAGGTGATCCTTCCTCTCTACTCAGCACTGGTGAGGCTACACCTGGAGTACTGTGTCCAATTGTGGGCTCCCTGGTACAAGAGAGATATGAACATACTGGAGAGAGTCTAATGAAGGGCCATGAAGATGATGTAGGGACTGGAGCATCTGTCCAGTGAGGAAAGGCTGAAAGAGCTGGGACTGTTCAGGCTTCTTAAAGATGGATGAGAGGGGATCTTATCAACGTATATAAATACCTGAACGAAGAGTGTGAAGAAGACAGAGCCAGGCTCTATTTGGTGGTGCCCAGTGACAAGACATGAGGCAAAGAGCACAAACTGAAACACAAGAGGGTGCCTGTGAACATGAGGAAATACTTTTTACTGTGAGGGTGAGCACTGGCACAGATTGCCCAGAGAGGTTGTGGAGTCTCTCTCTTTAGAGATATTAAAAAATCCTCTAGAGCAGGAAGCTTGGACCAGATGACCTCCAGAGACCTCTTCCAATTTCAGCCATTCTATGATTCTGTGATTCTGTAATATTTCTTTTTTGTTGCATCAGAGACAATATTATTTGTCTAATAATAACTATGGATGTGATAAGTGGAGGATCCTTATTTAAATACACAACAAATGAAAGGATCAGATAGATCCTTGGATTTACTAAAAAATAAAAACTGAGATATACAAAATATTCCTTGACATGATGATATTCATATTCTTCTATAGGAAGACATCAATGTACACTGCATCAACATATCGCTTTTCAGGAGTTAAGATCAAGAATAGCTTCTTGCTGGTTGTGCGTATGAACAGGCCCAGGCTTCATATGGTTCCACCTAATCTCAGCTTTGTGGTACATGGGTGGAAAAACTACCTGCAAAAATGTGATTCAACATGACACATGTTTTGAAGGATTGATAGAGTTGGGGGCGGGAAGGGAGGATCAGAGTGCTTCTGAAGAGGATGGTCCAAGCAAGTCACTCATATAACAACTCTCTACTCCACTCTGATGAGACCCCACCCGGAATGCTGCATCCAGCTTAGGAGTCCTCAGTACAGCAAAGACATGGACCTGTTAGAGCAGGTCCAGAAGAGGGTCACAAAAACGATCAGAGGGATGGAACACTTCTCCTATGAAGAAAGGAAGAGAGAGTTGGGGTTTTTTACCCTGGAGAAGAAAAGGCTCTGAGGAGACCTTATTGTGACCTTTCAATACTTAAAGGGGCTTACAAGAAAGAGGGGGACAGACTTTTTAATAGGACAAGTGATAAGAGAAGGATTAATGGTTTTAAACTAAAAGAGGTAGATTCAGACTAGACATAAGGAAGAACTTTCATATGATGAGGGTGGTAAAACACTAGAACAGGTTGCCCAGAGAAGTGGTAGATGCTCCATCTCTGGAAACATTCAAGGTCAGGTTGGACGGGGCTCTGAGCAATGTGATCTAGTTGAAGATGTTCCTGCTCATTTGTCCTGATTTTGGCTGGGATAGATAATTTTCTTCTTAATAGCTAGAACAGTGCTATGTTTTTGGATTTAGTATGAGAACAATACTGATACTACACTGATGTTTTTAGTTGTTGGTAAGCAGTCAAGGACTTTCAGCTTCCCGTGCTCTATTAGGTGCACAAGAGGATAGGAGGGAGCATAGCCGGGACAGCTGGCCCAAACTGACCAATGGAATATTCCATACAATATAACATCATACTCAGTATGTAAAGCTGGAGGAAGAATAAGTAAGGGGGGGAAGTTTGGAATGATGGTATTTGTCTTCCCAAGTAACTGTTACGTGTGATGGAGCCCTGCTTTCCTGGCGATGGTTGAACACCTGCCTGCTGATGGGAAGTAGTGAATTATTTCCTTGTTTTGATTTGTTCGTATGTGTGGCTTTTGCTTTACCTATTAAACTGTCTTTATCATGATCCATGAGTTTTCCCACTTTTACTCTTCTAATTCTCTCTCCTATCACCATGAGGAGAAATGAGCAAGTGGCTGTATGTTGCTTAGTTGCTGGCTGAGGTTAAACCATGACATTATTGTAGGGGGAGTTGGACAAGATGACATTTAAATGTCCCTTCCAATCCAAACTACTCTATGATTCTATGACAAACTATCGCCACAAAATACAGATCACCAAGGAAGTTCTCAGGAGCTGGTGATAGACTTTGGTCAGAAAGCAACCATAGGAAAGAGGTTAACTTCTCTTCCCTGAGGAAACAGAAGAATACATTCGTGTGTGTTAGTTTTAGTCCAACAGTAGCAATCCAAAGGAATAACTGGCAGCAACCATCTCAGGGTTGATAATAATATTTATTGTACCTAATAAAATAAGTATGCCTGACAGTCACTGTGCTACTTATTCCCCATTACAGTTTCCTCCATATTTTCCTGACTTCCTCTGAGACACCAAGTCTTCAGTCTTCTGTAAAAAAAACTAGAGAGTGATTTATTTTTACACACCGTAGGCTCTCCACTGGCATTGCAAAGCTTCTGCAAATAGACTCTTAAAGAAGAAAAGAAAAATGTGGACTCTCTGGCTACAAGGGGTTTCAGGGAATGCAAGTTTAATAAGTTACATCTGAAAATCATTTTGCAGTCTCTGAGTGAGAATTTTTGGGTTAATTTCTCAAGGTGTACATACACGTATATGTGTGCGTGTATGCGTACATGTGTATGTATATATGAATATTTACTATTGAAACAAAAGAGGGCAAACATAAACTGTGTCTTAATTAAGAAGGTATCTTTTTTTTCATCAGTTTTCTACAGCAGCAGAGAGCTTGCTGAATTTGACAGGCGACTTCATGTGAAATATGCGTCATCTGTTAATGCCAAGATTCAATACTGTTATTTCGAATGCATATCGCCTAAGTTTCATTTTGTTTTTCCTATACAAATCTGCATAAATACCATATTTATAGTCAAAAGGACATGAGTTCTTTAATAAGAGGCTAAACAACTTGGATTAAATCAAATTGTGCACATCCAAAGGAACCTGATATTGGAGACAACCTTTCAGCAGCTGAAGTGTAACTTTGCCTTTGAAGAAACAGCTCATAACTAGTAATAGCAGGAAGATGTCTCTTCCAGAGCAGTTGCTAAAACCCATAGTTCTTCTGTTCCATGATTTTACATATTTTGTTACAGTGGCAAGGTCACTTTCAAGAAAACTGGATAAGGAAAAGACTCACATAACATCTTAAATTCTATCTTTTCATTAGAAAACATAGCCTTCCTTGGAGAAGTTTCTCTAAGAGATCAGCCAGCACTAAGTCATATACTCTCCCATATGCAGCCATTAAGAAAAAAATCAAACAAAAACAAACAAAAAAATGCAGCTACAAGTCAGTGCTGCTTCATGCAGTAACTCTGGATCTTCCTGTGTCCTGGGTTGGGATTGGTATGGATATGAGCTGATTAAGAGATCTCCAGCACTCATCTGGTGAGTAAACCAAGACACAGGCTGGTCAGAACATACTAATGATGTTCATAAGAGCATCCTGTTAATGTCTGTGAAGGCAGAGGTCCATGCATATTCATAGTACTTACTACAGAAAAAAAAAAGAAGAAATCAGATGAAACACAGCAGAGGAACTGTCTGGTTCAGCTTCACTCCATGATGTCAGCAGTGCAAACAGCCATGGAGAATGCTGCACAACAAACTCTCTCGGCTCCTGTATTCCCCTTGCACAGCTCATCAGGTTTGGGTCTATCCCACTGACAGCTGAAGAATCTGCTCCTTTAAGCTACCAAACAGCAGAGAAAGAAGAGGAAACACCAGGCACCCTTATCTGTCACAACAACACATGCTTGTCTGAACAAACATCTCCAGAAAGTGTAAAAAAATACATGATGTGGATATTAACGCTGCCTGTGCAGAAGATAACAGTCAAATTAGAGAAGTTATGAGATGGTGTTTTCGTGAACTTTTCCATCACACTGATCACCCTGAAGTTCCTGTCATTTGTGCTGTGAATGCCATGACTCACGCTGGCCACATGTTCTCCCAGCACCCAATCCCAAAACGTCTTTCATGGCATGTTCGATATCAGCATTTTGGCTGTTTGTTTGTTGGAAGCTTGTGTGGTTTACTTTTTATTCCTGCAGTTGGTCTGAGGGTTGTTTCTGTTCCTTCTGTAAACTACATATACTTTTATATGTTTATGTTAGAGAAGTTCAAGTCCAAGCAGGACTTGTGGATGTTCAAATGGTCTTTGTTGTGGTTTAAACCGGCCATCAACTAAACATCACGCAGCCGCCCGCTCACTCTCCTCTGCCCCCAGGTAATGGGGAAGAGAATTAAAGGGGAAAAGAGAAGGAAACTCACGGATTGAGATAAGAACTATTTGATAATTGAAATAAAATAAAATTAAAAGCAATAATGATAGTTATAGATGATAATACATGAAATTATAATAATATATACAAGCAAGTGATGCACAGTGTAATTGTTCACCACTCAGTGACCAATGTCCATGCTGGCAAGTGATCCCAAAACAGCTAAGTCCTGAAACCACAATCCCAGGAGAGTGAGAGGCTCAAAAACAGAACGAAAGACAGAACTCCTAGAGTCTGAGAGAGAGAGAGAGATATCAAATTTCCTGGCCAACGCTCATCTATATACTAGGCATGATGTTGTATGATATGGAATATTCCATTGGCCAGTTTGGCCCTCAGTCCTAAGTCTAAGCTCAAATCATAAGAGGATTTGTGGACCCTTTGTCCTGGCTATGCTTCTCCCCAGCCTGTTGTGCTCCTGCACTCTTGCGAAAACATGGGAAGCTGAAAGGTCCTTGATGTCTCAGCACCAACTATAAAAATCAATGCACTATCAACATTCTTCTCGTAACAAACCCCAGACTAAATCCAAAACTCAGTGCTACTCTAGCAGCTCAAATGAAAAACTGTCTCAGACAAAACTAGGACAGTCTTTCCTTCCTAAAGGAGTTCATCTCACAGTCTCTGGGACCTCAGAGAAGCCTCTGACCCCCCTGGAAAGAAAAGTCCTTCTGATGGGGCCTGAAGGACTCTAGTTTTTAATATAACTGCCTTCCTGAAGCTTTCAGGAGTCTGTTACAAAATTTTGGTCTTAGGCAATGGATTACTTAAAAATTGTGAGGTAGGAAGTAATACAAAGACCTCACAAAGACAATTGTGAGGTAGGAAGTAATATTACAGATCATTAATTAGCTAAAAAAACACTAAAGATGGGCAGAAGATAGGGGATACAGTAGAGTTCAAATCATGAGCAAGTGTGAATAAATCCAAATTCCATGAAAAGAAAAAAACCTTTGTCAGTTATTTTAAAAGCTGGATCCAAATAGATGCTTTGAGACAGAGAAATTAGCAAATATCCAGCCTTTAAAAATCTTATCTTTCCCTTTTGTTTATCTATACTTGATCCATATTTCCTCTCTAGGAATAAATAGTCTACACAATGAATGTTTAATAGGAAGGGTAGGAGACTTTACAGTGGGAGTCTGCTACAGACCACCCAATCAGGAGGACCAAGTGGATGAGGCCCTACATAGGCAGATAGGAGTTGCTGCTCGTTCACAAGCCCTGGTCCTCATGGGGGATTTTAACCACCCTGATATCAGTTGGAAAAACAACACGGTGGGGAACAAGCAATCCAGGGGATTCCTGGAATGCATTAACGATAACTTCCTTATACAAGTGACACAGGAACCAACGAGGAGAGGTGCCTTGCTAGACCTCATTTTTGTCAATAGGGAAGGGCTGGTAGATAATGTTGAACTCATGGGTAGCCTTGGCTGCAGTGACCATGAGATGGTGGAGTTTGAGATCCTAAGGGCAGCTAAGAGGGGGAAGCTCAGCAAGCTTGAAACCCTCGATTTCAGAAGAGCTGACTTTCGCCGCTTCAGGAACCTCCTTGGTAGTGTGCCATGGGATAAAACCCTGGAAGGACTCGGAGCCCAAGATTGCTGGTTGACTTTCAAGGATCATCTCCTTCAAGTTCAAAGGCATTGCATACCTAAAAGGAAGAAATCAGGCAAAAACACCAGGAGACCTATATGGATAAACAAAGAACTCCTGGCTAAAATCAAATACAAAAAGGGATTACACAAAGCATGGAAGCAGGGACTGGTAACCTGGGATGATTGCAAGGAAGCTGCTCGTGTACTCAGGGACCAGGTTAGAAAAGCTAAGGCCCTGACAGAGTCAAATCTGGCCAGCAATATTAGAAATAACAGAAAAGGATTTTATAGGTATGTGAGAGAAGAAAGAAAAACAAGAGAGAATGTGGGGCCCCTCCAGAAAGATACGGGTGACCTGGTTGCTGAGGACATGGAGAAGGATGAAATTTTCAACAACTTTTTTGCCTCAATCTTCACTGGCAACCACTCGAACCACACCACCCAAATCACAGAGGATGCTGGCTGGGTCTGGGAGAGTGAAGAACCACCCAGGGTAGGAGTAGATCAGGTCCAGGAACACCTAGAGAACCTGAAGGTGCACAAGTCCATGGGACCTGATGAGATACATCCACGGGTCCTGAAGGAACTGGCGGCTGAAGTTGCTAGGCCACTAGCCATCATATTTGAGAAGTCCTGGCAGTCTGGTGAGATTTCTACAGATTGGAAAAGGGCAAACATAACCCCCATCTTTAAAAAAGGCACCAAGGACAACCCAGGAAACTACAGACCAGTCAGCCTTACCTCTGTGCCAGGTAAAATCATGGAACAGATTCTCCTGGTAGCTGTACTAAGGCACATAAAAAATAACCAAGTGGTTGGTGACAGCCAACATGGCTTCACTAGGGGCAAGTCGTGCCTGACTAATTTAGTGGCCTTCTACGACAAAGCTACAGCGCTGATTGACGTGGGTAAAGCAACGGATGTCGTTTTCCTGGACTTGTGCAAGGCATTTGACACTGTCCCACATGACATCCTTGTCTCTAAAATGGAGAGACACGGATTTGGCAGATGGACCACTCGGTGGACAAAGAACTGGCTGGATGGTTGCACTCAAAGAGTTGTGGTCAATGGTGCGATGTCTACATGGAGACCAGTGTCAAGCAGTGTCCCTCAGGGGTCTGTTCTGGGTCCAGTGCTGTTCAACATCTTTGTCAGCGACATGGATGACGGCATTGAGTGCACCCTCAGTAAGTTTGCCAATGACACCAAGTTGTGTGGTGCCGTGGACGCACTTGAGGGAAGAGATGCCATCCAGAGGGATCTTGATAGGCTTGAGAATTGGGCCAGTGCAAACTGCATGAGCTTCAACAAGTCAAAATGCAAGATCCTTCACCTGGGTCGGGCCAATCCTAGGCACAAATACAAACTGGGCACAGAGTGGGTTGAGAGTAGCCCTGAAGAGAAGGATTTAGGGGTGTTTATAGATGAGAAGCTCAACATGAGCCGGCAGTGCGCTCATGCAGCCCAGAAGGCCAACCGCATCCTGGGATGTATCAAGAGAAGCGTAGTAAGCAGGTCAAGAGAGGTGATTCTCCCCCTTTATTCTGCTCTTGTGAGACCCTACCTCGAATACTGCGTCCAGTTCTGGTGTCCCCACCATAAGAGAGACATAGATTTGTTGGAGCGTGTTCAGAGGAGGGCCACAAAGATGATCCAGGGGCTGGAGCACCTCTGCTACAAGGACAGGTTGCGGGAGCTGGGATTGTTCAGCCTTGAAAAGAGAAGACTTCAGGAGGACCTAATAGCTGCCTTCCAATACCTGAAGGGAACCTACAGGAAGACTTGGGAGGGACCTTTTACAAGAGTGTCCACTGATAGGACAAGGGGAAATGGGTTCAAGTTGAAGGAGAACAGATTTAGATTAGATCTTAGGAAGAAATTCTTCAGTACGAGGGTGGTAAGACTTTGGAATACATTGCCCAGAGAGGTTGTGGATGCCCCCTCCCTGGAGGTGTTCAAGGCTGGGTTGGACGGAGCCTTGAGTAGCCTGGTCTAGTTGAGAGGCATCCCTGCCCATGACAGGGAGGTTGGATTAGATGATCTCTGAGGTCCCTTCCAGACTATGACATTCTGTGATTCTATGATGATTCTATGATATTCCTTTTTAATTCCTTAGCATACTTTATATCTTTATTTAACCCTGAGAGGTTATTATTGAAGAAAATGCATATCCTTTATTTTCCTCAGTTTTACGCTACTGATTTCTAGAACTCTTCAATTTCTATAGAAATATTTATAAAAGAATAAATAAAGTAGGTATAATAGTCTTCTATAGAATCATTAAAAGCGAAGAATTTAAAATGTAAATAAATAGTATCTCAAGTAGGCTTTATCACTTTGAACTTTGGAAATCTCTTTTCTTGTTCTATCAGAACATTTTTCAAGCTCTGCAAGATGTATAGTATATTACAAATAATAGACCATTGATATATATTGTATAAACAATTTGAATTTTTTAATTTAAAAAAACAGTCGAAGTGCCAGATGATTTTGCTTTGTCCGACATGACCATCTCACTGGTACTGTACCATCTGTACACGGAAATTACTGTGATATTGCCAGCCATTCACCTAATGCTTTGTTATCTCAATCACTAGATAAATCATGAAAGTTTACGCCCTTAAGAGGAAAAATAAATTTGCCTGGAGGAATGTGGATGTCCCAGAAAAAAGTTTCTGGCCACCAGTATTTTTCTTGAACTGGGAATGATTTAGATTGCTTTTAAAGAAGGTAAAATTTGTTATTAATAAAAATAATATGAAAGAATTAAGAAAAACATTTACTTTATAAAATAGCTTAAGGTTCTGATGACACAGTTCTTCATTCCTTTTTGCTGCTAAGCAAAACCGCATTGTAGTCTTTCTCCTTTTACCATTGCAAAATCTCTTCTAAAATTAAATTCTGTATAAAGCTAATTTTCTTTTAAAAAAAACTAAAAATTAATACCTACAAGCCACAGATGTTCCCTATCAAAGACAGGATTCTGGAAATAATCCCTTATATTTTGAACAAATAACTTTTCATTTTGACAATGGAGGCATTCTCCCTTCTCTCCATACTGTAATTGCTCTCATTCAGTACAGTTGTCAAGAAGGTCCAGAGTCGGGCAAAAAAGCTTGCTAGGGGGAAAAGAAAGCCTAGAATTTTTGCAAATAACCTTTGCATTGTAGTAACAAATACTTCTAGGAAATATTTCCTGCAAAGCAGGACTCTCAGTAACAAGTGCTATACATAGTTTCCAAGATATACTGTCAAAGAAAAGACCAGGAAAGCATAAAGCTGGGTAGGATTTATGTAAGCTGCCTTTATAATTCATTATTAACACATTTGGTTGTTTTATGATCAGAAGCGTTATCTCCTCCAACATTTCTGTCTGGTTTTTGAGTAACAAAGAGCAGGATATCTCCTGGAATTTCTTGGATATCTTGTTGAATAAAGTAATTACAAGAATAAGAATGTATAGTTAAATCCTTTCAATAACATGAATAAATATCGTTGAATATCTCTTAACATTCAGCAAAATCTCAAGCAAATTTTTATAGTCTGTCATTTTAAGAAACAAATTAGAAAAGTTGCATTAATAACAAATTGTGAATCAGTTAATAGCTTTAGCCATACACTCTGAACTTGACTGCAGAAAGAGACCATGCAGGAAAAGATAGAAGTAATATTTTCAGAAATATACACTTTTTAATATGTCAAGATGCATTTTTCGTGCCAAAATGTTACTTCATCTCCATCCATTATAAAATGTGAAAAATATAAGCAGTAACTTACCATCATTGGAGGTATAAATAAAAATAATAGAAACAGGTATCAGTAAACTGCTTCCCTTGCTTTAATCTGAGAGCTTTCTTAGAACTTTTTTGAAGTTGGAATCCATATTTTTTGAAGATCCACTACAAGAGTTTCCAACTGATTTCATAGGAGACTCCCAGGAAAAAGCCCAATCATATACAGAATACGTGTGAGTTTAACATCATTTGTACCCTCACCTCACCACACTTGTCTCTTACACTGCAAAACTCAAAGAACTGATGCTGGGCCATTTGCACCAGTGCAATCAAACCAGTTATTGGAAATATATGTTTCCCAAACTGTACTTCTCTGAAGCAGAGTCCAGCTCTCCAGCTTGAGCTCAGCAAGCACGCCTTGCTCATTCTTCCTCCCTTCTCCCCAGAAGAATACTTCAGAAGCATTCAATGCTGGGATGTAAACCTTTTCCCAGCTGGGTGCCATAGGATAAGAAAAGTATATGGGGAAAAAAGGTCAGTTTCTGCCTTTTTTCCTATGGCTGTAAACAGTATATGTATCCTTCCACTTTCAAAGAGAGTTTGCTCTTAGTTAAGGGAGTATTTCTATCTGCCACACTCTATGGGTAGGGATATTTCCTGTTCTCTTCATTTCAGGCTTATCATGAGTGAGATTCCTTTTTTTTTCATTTAGCTATTGGAATTTTTCTTCTCATTGTGCTGAGCAAGGCCCATACTGCAGGAGAGTAGATCTAACCCAGAAACCTGTGTTATGCTCACTAGGGCTGCAAAATAAAGGGCAGTGATGTTTAGCGCTATGGTAGCTACAGTAGCTATCAACAGTTGAGACTCATCTCTCAGCCCTCATCTGTGAAGTGCAACACTTGAGTCTTTGTCTTGACTTTATAATCTTTCCTCTGTAAGGACTGCTTCTTACTTTGTATATGGCAACCTGCTGGATTCAGCCCTAATGGAAATCATGTGGCTTACACTGTGGTTCTGTAGATGTTTCCCTTGGCAGATATTCTGATGTAAACAGTTCTCTCTGCCCTTGCCGAGGTATTCCTGCTTGCTCCTGTGCCATCCCCTTCAGTTGTACCATACAGCCATCTGTGGATCTGAGATGAACCAAACCTAAGAACTGATTAAAAAGACCTAAGGGTAAAAATAGCACTGCTTTTTTTTTTGAGATATTTTTGCTCAGAATGAGCTGACTGATATATGTGTGATCAATTAGCAAATCATGTATGCCACATGAGACCATAAACACCTCTGGCGGCACAAATGAAGAGATGACATAGGAACAGAAATAAGCGTGGAGGCAGGGGAGGTGGACAGGAAAAGCTTAAACCAGTTTTGCTGCTAAGGGAAGAGTCTGTGGAACTAGGGCCTCGCTGCCACTTTAAAAAACACAAATACGAAAATTTTCAAAGCTTGCTCTTGAACACCATCCATTTTGTGACTGGTAAGAGCAAGGGCCTCTCTGTTTATAATACTACTTACAGAACGAATGTTTAATACATCAGCAGCTTGGCAGGATTCATTTTGTGGTTATCTTTCTTTGAGGGAGCATTTGGCTCCGTCAACTGCTATGGAGTATAATGAAACATCAGACACATCCAAATCGTGAGTTTCAGATGTGTCTCAGGAAAAGAGTTTGACCCTTAGGGCTGTTTGGTTGGATTATTTTCTCTTTTTTCCCCTCTGTACATACTTATTTCGTTACATTTATCTCTGTTCCGTTTTCTTTCTCTTCAGGACTGTAGGTTTTTAAAAGTTCCAGATGAAGTGTCATCAGATAATATTTAGAAAAAAGTCTTTTCATTTCTTAGCATTGGTTCTATATTTATCTTGTTGTATATGTGGAATTGAAGTAGACATTAGCAAGAACTCTAGCAGGCAAACTTGTATTGCCAAGGAAATAGATATGACATGACTGATTTCTGAATCTTCTGAATCTCTCATTTCTATTACCTCTAGGTCTGAGCCAAGGATTGCTGCATTGGAAGAACCATCTGAAATAGATATGGTTTATATGGTGGCTCCATTTTGAGCACTTATAAGGGATCACATACAGAATGCGGATTATAATACACTGATCCGTGCCAACCATCTTAACATCAGCAAATACAGTCAGTAAAAACACCAGTCTAACATTTACAAATGACTTCTACTTTTAGAATAGCTGAAACCGGATTCACAATCTCCACTACACTGAACTTTGTCATTCAGACTTATTTCTAGACCAGAGATAATACAGTAGTCATAGAGTATTGCTTGCTCTGCATCTTCTATCTCAAAGGAGGAAATTTTTATTGTTTTTAAATTGTTACTTCACTCCAGAAATCTGAAGTCCATTTTGCTTTTTTCTTTAGGTGCCTTAAACATGTCCAAAGTTTCATAATTTTGCCATGTAAAGAACAGTTTCCTCTTCTCAAATCTCTGTTTATATAACCCACAAAGCTAAAAAAAAATGTAATCAAAGGTGGGCCAGATCAGTTGGTATTTTTCTCCCTGCAAGAAAGGGAGGATAGCTACCAGCTGAGTGCATATTCCAAAGTGCAGAAACTTGAACAATCGTGGCAGCAGTCCAGTTGTTATGAATGGAACTACTGACGGAGGTCATACACTAAGGAGAGGACCATAGAAGGTCATCATACCCAGGAGAAATGTAGAAGCATTGCCCAAGTGTGCAACAAGGGAATTAAGGAAGTCAAAACTCAGCTGGAGTTAAAACTAGAGAGGGATGTGAAGGGCAAAAAAGGGCTTCTGTAGGTACACTGGGAGTAGAAGGAAAGTTAGGGAAAATCTGGTCATTGGGACACAGGACCTAGTGACAAATGACATTGAAACAGTCTGTTTTAAATCATAGAATCATAGAATCATAGAATGGTTAGGGTTAGAAGGGACCTTAAAGATCATGTAGTTCCAACCCCCCTGCCATGGACAGAGAAATCCTCCACTACACCAGGTTGCCCAAAGCCTCATCCAACCTGGCCTTAAACACTTCCAGGGATGGGGCATCCACAACTTCTCTGGGCAACCTGTTCCACTGCCTCACCACCCTCTGAGTGAAAAATTTCTTCCTTATATCTAATCTAGATCTCCCCTCTTTCAGTTTAAAGCCATTACCTCTTGTCCTATCACTACATGTCCTTGGAAAAAGTCCCTCTCCAGCAATCCTGTAGACCCCCTTTAGGTACTGGAAAGCTGCTATAAAATCACCCCGGAGTCTTCTCTTCTCCAGGCTGAACAGCCCCAACTCTCTCAGCCTGTCTTCATAGCAGAGGTGCTCCAGCCCTCGAATCATCTTCGTGGCCCTCCTCTGGACTCATTCCAGTAGCTCAATGTCCTTCTTATCTTGGGGGCTCCAGAGCTGAACACAGTATTCCAGGTGGGGTCTCACGAGAGCTGAGTAGAGGAACAGAATCACTTCCCTCGACCTTTGGGCCACACTTCTTTTGATACAGCCCAGTATATGATTTGCTTTCTGGGCTGCCAGCGCACATTGCCGGCTCATGTTGAGCTTCTATCCACCAGCACTCCCAAGTCCTTTTCCTCAGGACTGCTCTCTATCCATCCTCCACCCACCCTGTACTTGTGCATGGGATTGCCCCAAACCACGTACAGGACCTTGCACTTGGCCTTGTTGATGTTCATGAGGTTCATACAGGCCCACCTCTCCAGCCTGTCAAGGTCCCTCTGGATGGCATCCCTTCCCTCCAGCGTGTCTACAACACCACACAACTTGGTGTCACCTGCAAACTTGCTGAGGGTGCACTCGATCCCACTGTCCATGTCTCCAACAAAGATGTTAAATAGCACTGGTCCCAGTACTGACCCCTGCGGAACACCACTCGTCACAGGCCTCCACGTGGACATTGAACCGTTGACCACAACTCTTTGAGTGCAACCATCCAGCCAATTCCTTATCCACCGAGTGATCCATCCATCCATCAAAAACATGTCTTTCCACTTTAGAGACAAGGATGTGGTGTGGGACAGTACCAAATGCTTTGGATCATCAAATGCTTACCATTTTCACTGGTAAGACTTGCCCTCTGGCATGCTAGTTCCCCAAGCCTGCTAGCAGAGTCTTGTAAGAGTGAAACAGTACCCACAGGAGAGGAAGACGTGGTTAAGGAATACTTAGACCACTCGAATATGTGCAAGTCTGTGGGACCAGACAGGATGCACTCAAGGATGATGCGGCAGCTGGCTAATGCCACTATAAGGTCTCACTCTCTCATCTCTGAAAGGTCATGGTGACCAGAGGAGTCTTCTTCTGACTGGAAAAAGGAAAATGTCACACTTGTCTTCAAGAAGGAGAGAAGAATCTGGGAAAACACAGGCTTCTCAGGCTCAGGCTCCTGGGACAGTTATGGGATAAATCCTCCTCAAAAGACGTTTTCAGACATGAGATGAAGAACAAAGCAACAGGCAGTAAATCATGTCTGACCAACCTAGTTGCCTTCTACAATTCAATGACTGGATCCACGGACAAGGGGACAGCAGTGTATGTCGTATATTTTGACTTTAGAACTTTGATGCAATCCATAGTATTTTTATACAGAAATTGATGAGACACAGACTGAATAACTGGACAATAACAATAGCTGTTAATCACGCTATGGAATCAACTAGAAATTCATCTTTAGTAGATAAGAGATTATTTTTAAATTTGTAATACAAAAATAACAAAAAGATTCAATATATAATAAGAAAGAAAGTACAAAGAAAGCTCTGTTTCCAGAAGAACGTATGGATACTCCCAAAGAAGGTTAAGCATTCCTTAATGTTTAGATAAATCCTCTATAAATTAGTAGAGGCAGCCAAGCTTCCAAATGTAAAAAATATTCAAGGCAGAGAAGAAAGGAAGCTGAGTTTGAAAGAAAAACATTCCCAAGAGAAGACGGGAGGAGCAGGAAAAATATAGGCTTTCCATTTTGCAAGTAGAGAAGCCTATGTTCCCATTTACTTAAGTAAATCAACTTTTTCATATTGCATCCTGACATCCTGGACCCTTCTTTCAGCTTTTATTCACATTTTATCAATTATTTCAACATGATCAACATCAGCAGAAAGTTTGATGGGGCAGAGCTAAGAACCTTGCACAATTGCACATCACTCTTGTCATGAAGAGAGTGTAGTTTTCCCTGCAGTCGTTTCTCAAAGCAATAAGTTTGTGTAAGTAATCGTATAACAACACCACAATTGGAGGTTATGAAAGTGTTTTAATTCATTTATTTCATCCTCTTCGTAACTGCAGCATCACTCCTTCAGGCGTGAACACTTCTGGGGTTAGCACTTACTTTAGTTGAGTTATTGTAAGTGACCAAAAAGACTACAGTCAAAGGGACGTATCAACATGAAATATTTTGTATTACATCAAATTGAGATTTCATTGATGTTTTTAATTTAAAAAATCCAATACAAGTCAGTGGCACATTTAATTCTGGTTTATGTGAAAAAAAAAAAAAAAGAATTGAATTGAAAAAAAATCACTTTTTCAATTAGATTTCTACTTGGATCACTACATTTCCCTTCAGTTCTTTTAGGGCTCAATAAAAAGAGAGGAGATGAGCAGATGAAATAGGTCTGTATTGAAGACCAACACTTCTTTGATCCACAGTTCTACTTCAAATGCCCCTTTTTCGACCCAGATCAGAAAGGTGACAGAATGTAGGACAACATTCATTTCACAGCATTAACAAATACTACTAAAGTAGATGGTTTCTATTTTTTATTTAAGACACATGATCATTTTCAAAATATAATAATGGACATGTCTCTCTTCCAGCTACCACAGAAATATAGTCCAGAATAGAACTAAATTTCCAGAAGGATCAGCAGTCTGAATAGCTTGGAAATGTCCAGCTCTAGTTTACAATCTGAGATATATGGCTACAGTCCTGGGCTACCTTTCAAAAGAGGATACCAGGAGGAAACACTGGAAATCTATTTTAAACCTTAGAAATTATACTTGAGGGAACAATTCCCCTTTGGCAGACAGGGACAGATGACCTAAAGGTGTTTTCCATTCCTGTTTAAATATTTTAAAAATAGATATACATTTAATACATTCTCATAACTTCTAAAAATGCCCCAAAGTATACTAGCAGATTGTTTGAGTTTAATTAAAAGACTTAGCTGGGCCTGACCTTGCAAAACCTTACATCAGCATTTGTTACCTGTATGACCAGAGCCTCAAACTTGGTGAGCTGTACTCACAACTCGTGAATAAGGTCCAGGGAAGAAACTATGGGTCAGTAGTTGCATCTTCTGTTCCCTTCTATTCTTATGACAGGTATGAAGCAAGTAGAAGAGAATGAATCCTACCGTTATATGAGGACCTTGGTACACAGTCAAGCCTCAAAGGCGAAGAAAAGGATCTTCAAACCAAAGGCTAATACCTCCATTCAGTTGCAGATATGTTACACTTACTGATTCCTTCAGTGTAGAGGAGTGCTCCTGGCTGGACTGCTTTGTGCTTCTTGTATACCCCAAGAGACTACTGAAAATGAAAGGGGACATATTTTGAAACAGGGAGCTAAGTCCTCTGTTTTTCAATAGTTATGCAAGCAATAAAACGAATGAAGCCGTTAATGAGTTTGAGATTTTAGAAAATATTTTCAACAATGAACTTCAGTTTGACAGCTGCAAATCTAATTACTAGCAAGCACAGATGTTGCCAAAGAAATCTGAGAAGTCATAACACGAGGTTTGAAAAACAATTTCATTGGTCAAAGCCACTAACTTTGCTTTCAAAGTCAAAATGTGCTAATTCAGAAGCCTGTATGACGTGAATATATATAAAAAAAAATCCTACATGCCAAGTAACATATAATGAACTACTAATGTGAAAATGCAATCAAATATTTAAATGTCTTAGTGACAGCTACTAGAGGAATTTTTATTAAATGGTGTTCTTTAAATGACGTTATAGCATAAAGGCCTCACAAGTGGTACAAAAACAGAAAGACATTAACATATTCTCAAAATAGCCTAAAGAGATAAGAAGATGTATTTGAGTCTGATTTGTTCTGTATTAATTCATCTTTTCTAAATGGCTTCTAACTCACTTACTTACTACCTCTCCACATTCAGATGAAACATTTTGGTAAGGGAAGTTTGGAATGAAGCTTGATAGCAATAGACCAAATGGAGTTGAAAGGAACAAAAATAGTTTTTTCCCCTTTTACAGCCAGACTGATACAGGACTTTTTCCTTTTCACAGAAAAATATACTCCTGTCAGAGGAAAGGAGCAGACAGTAAGAAAACTCTTTCATTTTACAAAATTCAATGAACTCTAATCTTATTCTGGAGTCTGCCATGAACAGTGAAGTCCTAGATGGCAATATTCTTTTGACTAGTCATCTTGCAGAATTGGGTGGCTCCCACTCTTCTGAGTCATATGTCCATTTTATTTCATTTAGTCTGTTTTCTATAGATTCTCATATTTGTCTCATGACCAAATCCCAGCAGCTCCAGCAGCCCAGGAAGGGATATGGCCACAAATCTCCGTTGCGGTTACTTGTGTCCTACCTTCTCCCCAGCTGAACTTTTAAATTGTTTATTCATTCAGGAAAGATTTGTGTTTCCGCAGATTATACATTAGTATCATGTGTTAATATTAATTAAAGTGCTAGTATCACATGTCAGTGTTGGCTCTGTCCAAAGAAAATGATCATTGACCACATCTGATTTTAGAGATTGGATGTTTAGTCAACTGATTCAAGCCATCAGTATCTACTTCAGGCTGAGCTAAATCCTGGCTTCAGTCCCTTGTAATTCTCCACAGCTAAAGATTTTGTCAAACACAATATCAATATCAGGGATGATATTAACTTTTCATTACTTGAGCAAGTGGACTATTCAGACCTAGATTTAGGTAAATAAATTTTGCTATTTATTTTTATAAAAATATTTATAAATAAATAAATTCCTTTATTCCCTAGTGATTAGCTTTGCCCAGTGAGGCAACAGTTGTAAAGACTGATTTGCAGCCAGTTTGTAGTCATGCTGATAGGACATGGGCAGTAAAACTCAGCATTTCCAATGGTACAGGGAACTAAAACTGGCACTTACAACATTGTCAGGACATCTGGCAACACTAAGTGAGGAGACAGGCACAGGGTTAGTCAGCACGGACACACACAGAGCTTTGCAGTTTCTGTAAGTGGGAGATTCAGTCATATAGCTAAACTTCCAGGACTCGAGAGGTTTCCCAATTTCAACATACAGTGTCCTTTGAAATGGCTTGTACTTCCTGACCCAAAAAGCTTAGGTCTCTTGCTAAAAAGTACAGTTAGCAACACCTGCAATTGACCTATTGCTGAAATACGCTTCTCATTTGTACTACAGAATGGCTAGAAAATACTAACGGATTTGCTTGGCAAGTGTTTTCCCAACTCACAAAATTTTATGAGCTTAGAGAAATGTTCCCAGGGAAACTTAACAGTTTTTGAAGTTTTTCACAGGCAGAAAAAAAAAAAAAAGCCAAGTAAACAGAAAAAGAAAGCAAGAAACTGTCAAGAGATTGAACTCACAGGTTAGCAGTTATGTCCATTGCCTTATACGTGAGAGATCTTTGTCACATTCCCAAGCCACATGCAAATTTATTTCTGCAAAGTGATGCAATTCTAAGGACTGAAACTCGGAGAGAGAATAAGCAGCATTGACTGTGTTGTGGAAGACAGTGGTTAAGTTGCTGGTATAAGTCCAGAAGGAAGAAAGTCCAGAAGGATAAACTGTGGAAGAAGAGAAACAAGTATTTAATTATTAAACAGCTTTATCTAAAGCTCGCACTAGAGATAATGCGAGACACCTACATCTCCTGATTTCTAGAATCAATCCCACTCAACTACCCAAAATCAAGATAGACTCAGCTGGATTTTGCTCTCTTTAGTGCTTGAACTGACGGTGACATTCAGTTTCTCACCTCCAGGAGAACAAACTGTAGATTCTGGCCCAAGCTAGGGATAAAGGCAGCAGAAAGCACCTGACCTAAAATCACATTTAATATATGGTAAGTTTGTTCAAATATTCAAACTATAAGTTTTGTAATTTTTCTCAGGTCTTGTAGAATACTGAGTGCACAATTTAGCATACTGTATGCATTTTTCCGAGGTCTTATAGCCCAAAGCATATTGTATGCATTTCATTTTACTCTTAATGTAGAAGTTGGAAACAGACTAAAGTCATGGGTCTCTGGAAATAAGCATAAATATTTGCATCAGGGTTTTCCACTTATAATGGCATTTTTGACCTTTCCATGCTGTGCAAGCTTTTCCTTGTTTGCAGTGTTCTTCTGTCAATTTTTTTTTTTTTTTCAAGTCAGACAGAGTACTCATTGATGGAAAAAGTGAGGAATATTGAAGTTATGTATCTTTATGAAGTTGTTTGAATTTTAAGTAAAATAATCCTTTCATATTTTTGACAGATATTAGCTCCTAGTTCATGTGAGTCACACAGAAGCCCTCATCTCTACACTTAAAAACATTTTGCCTAAAATGATTTCCAAGTACAGTGTAATTATACCACTGATGCACCTGCTTTTTAGATGTGCCAGAAACACTACAAGCACTTCGCAGCTAGTAAAGAAAATTAAATATAATACATTCGCTAACATCACATACTGTATCACACCATGTACCATTAATATGGCTCAGAAATGGAAGGCAAGAGTGAGGGCAAGGACAGCACAGGACGAGACAGGATAGGAGCCTATTTCTCAGCTCTTTAACTCTCAACACAGTAAAAAAATTGAAAATCTCTGGTTTAATTTTAAGACCTAAGGAAATAGTCAGGTAAGTTCTGGTTTAATTCCTTTCTCTTAAAATCTTTATATAATTGATCCAAGAAAATAAAGTAATGTCAAAGTCTTCAGGAAACACTTAGTCTTAGACTTCATGGATGGACAATCACTGCAAAGTCCCTTGACTTTTTAGATTGGCTGGGTAGACAAACAGTAGTTTCTTTTTAAACCATATGATCTTAATCTTCGAGATTATAATATAACACCCTTCTTCTTGGATAGATTAAAAATTTGTAGCCTAATGAAATGAGGAAAAAAAGATATGCTGTGAAGCAGCTCTGAAATATTAAGTTGCAAGTTGCTCTGGATGTTCAGTGTTGCCTGTGGACCTGTCAGTTTTTCAGACAGCAGTTGAAGATTTGTGAGTTCATGACCAAACAAACTCATGAAAGAACTAATGAAAAGCTCAAGTGGGCAGGAATATAGAGATCTACATAAATGCCAAATAAAAACCAGATTGAATAAAGTCCTTTATCAATGAGAGCCAATAATAATAATAACAATAATAGAGAAAGCATAGAGAATATATTTTAAATGTGAAAGAAGAAAAAGAAATAAATTTCTATATGCAGAGCAAACATGAAATAAACCAAAAGCGTGTGCTTAGTTTAATATGAACCTCCAATTTCATCAAACATTTAGATATCTTCTAAGTTCAAATCAGAGTGGTAATAACATGAACTCCTCCCTGGCTTCCAATGTGAACTTTTGAACTTATTTGAATTTATCACATAAAAATGGCCTGTAACACATATTTTTAGCATATATCAATGAATTCAGCACATATTCTGAGTTCTTTGTCCTGGATTCAAGGTACATGAACGATACAGGAGCAGATCTGAAGCAATCGGTGTGGTACAAACTCTGTGAACAGTTATTTCATGCTGGAAAAAAGTACTCAGCTCAATATCCAGGTTCTACTGCTTCGTTTTTTAATGAAAGAAAAAAAAAAAAACAAAAGAGGACATGGAAGTATGCTTTGATGTCACAAACATGTGTCTCTATTCTCTCCATGCTCACATTTTTCCTTATTGCTGAACAATCACCTTGCATGAGTATCGTATCAGGGACATGGAGCTGCTGGAACGAGTCCAGAGGAGGGCCACGAAGATGATTCGAGGGCTGGAGCACCTCTGCTATGAAGACAGGCTGAGAGAGTTGGGGCTGTTCAGCCTGGAGAAGAGAAGACTCCGGGTGATTTTATAGCAGCTTTCCAGTACCTAAAGGGGGCCTACAGGATTGCTGGAGAGGGACTTTTTACAAGGACATGTAGTGATAGGACAAGGGGTAATGGCTTTAAACTGAAAGAGGGAAGATTTAGATTAGATATAAGGAAGAATTTTTTCACTCAGAGGGTGGTGTGGCAGTGGAACAGGTTGCCCAGAGAAGTTATGGATGTCCCATCCCTGGAAGTGTTCAAGTCCAGGTTGGATGAGGCTTTGGGCAACCTGGTGTAGTGGAGGGTTTCCCTGCCCATGGCAGGGGAGTTGGAACTAGATGATCTTTGAGGTCCCTTCCAACCCTAACCATTCTATGATTCTACGAGTCTATGACAGATGTTGTCTTTGTTTTGCTGAGCATGTGAGAAACTATCACATAACGGGTTTGAGACTTGAGAATTAAACAATGTGGGTTCTTTGCAGCATATGAGTTAATCATAGACAACACATTCCTCATTTCCTCAGTGGAGCATATATTTTTATTCAGATCAATGGAAGAGGGGGATGTCTGGCAATACTTGTTTGGGATGTATGGTATCGAATGTTAACTGCTGCTTAAAATAACATTATTTGAAACAGAAAATTGCAAGTTAGCCCAGGTTAGAAACTTCATCCTGTTTTGTCATGACCGCTCTACCTGTGTCCCAGTCAGGTTGTCGTGGGTTAGGCCTACTCCCCCCACACAGCTGGTCACTCACCCTCCCCCACCCCCAGGAATGAGGGAGAGAATTAAAGGATAAACAGGAAACCCGTGGGTTGAGATAAGAACAATTTAATACAGATGATTTAATACACAGGGTAGATGCTCACCACCCCCTCGTATGCGAAGCCCGTCTCGTCCCGAAGCTGCAATCCCGGACGAACACGAGGCCCCGAAATAGAGAGGGGCAGAGAGAGAGAGAGAGTACTCCGAGAGTGGGAGTACTGGGAGAGAGAGGAAGAAAAAGGCAATAGAGCAAAAGCGCAGCAAGCGCAAAAGAGCAAAAGCAGCAAAAGAGCCAAAGCGCAAAAGCCCTTCTTTCCGGCTGACCCTCACTTTTATACTGGGCATGACGCTGCATGATATGGAATGCTAATTGGCCAGTTTGGCCCTCAATCTTAAGTTCCACCACAAATCACAAGGGGAATCGTGTCCCCCTTGTCCCAGCTATGCTCCCCCCTTATCCCGCCATGTTTCTGCACTCCGGCACACTGAAAAGTCCTTGGAGTCTCAAACATCAACTTGCTATCAGCATTCTTCTCAGAGCGAGCCTCTGAGTAAAACCAAAACACGGAGCTCTTCTGGCTGCTAAAAAGAAGAGCTAACTCTGTCCCAGCTAAAACTAGGACACAGGTCTGTTCCGATAAACTTTTCAGGTACTTACCTATGTGTCATTCACAGCATAATTTGCAAGCTGCTTTCAGCTGTTACAGTATTTGTTGATGGCCCAGTTAGCAAGAAAGCTTCCAAAATAAAGTGATGCATTTTAACCACGGAAATATGTGAAAAATCAGTGTTGTAGGCTCAGGAGTGATGAGAAATAGTGTTCTAAACACTAAGAAAGTAAACATACTCTGAAAATATCGTTTTCTTTTTTCTAGATCTCCCAAATCAGAGGTAGAGAAAAAAAAATCAAACATAACAATACAGTAGTGCTGCATTTGCTTGAAAAAAATAGAAGGAATTCACTTCACGTTCCCAAAAATTCAAGGATTAATTTTCATGTATCAAAGAGATCAACACTGGTAATTCAAGGCAAATTGCTGAAGCTCCTAAGTGCTCCATTATCTAATGAGAAAAATGTCTTTCTGTTTAGAGAAACCCATTAAATAGGTCTATACTTTTATTACGGTTAAATATTTTTTAAAGTTCTTACATAAAGTTTCAAAAGAGGAAACATGAGGGATGGTGGTAGAACAGGAGTGAAGTGGAAGGAAGCACAGACCTTCTCCCACATGTTACACAGAACATGCTATGTACCAAGCAATGATGTGAGGGTCACTACAGCCACATTAGTCCTATCTCCAGTTTTTCCTTTCCCCAGTAAATTCCTATTTGTGAACTAGGAACAGGAGAAAAGTATAAATAAAGAAGAGCTAGAGTATAAATAAATAAAGCTAGGTCATATGACCTAGCTTTAGCCATCTAAAAGTTTGCACTGGCATCTCAACTAGACTCTCTCGAAAGGTCATCGAAAACAAAGAAGTAGAAGACCTGCGGCTGAATTACCTTTGGCTTCCCATGGATTACAGGTCACCAGCTGCTGGCTGAAGACTAGTTTAGACTAGGTGACTAAACTGTAGGTGACAGTTGTTAGGTGACCTGTCTACTCATAGTTCAGTAAGAAGAAAGACTTCTTTTTGTTTCTATTTTTATTTAGTAGAAGAATGACAATGTGCTGAAGACTTCTTTTACAGAGCGAAGAAGGGCACAGCAATAACCCATGGCTGGACAGTGAGGCCAGACAACTTGAAATTCAACACAGATTTTTAGTGAAGACAACAACCAATCATCTGAACAGATTGCCAAAGAAAGTGACAGATTCCCCATCTCTTGTGCATTCAAATCAAGATTAGAAGTGTTTCTGAAAGACAAGATTTAGTCAAACATGTCAGGACAGTAGAAGAGAAATGAGTGCAGTTGTTTGTCCTATTTCACACAGAAAATGAAACTAGATGTTCTAACATTTCCTTTTTGTTTTAAATGTGTCATTCTATTAAATGGTTTATTTATTTATATTTTTCATTGTCTGTCAGAGAATCTCAAATTAATGGATTCTCAAAGAGAAAGAAGCTTTTATTTTAAGAATCTGATGGTTAATTTCATCAGTGATTCCAAACATTTTGAAGTTGAGGGCTTTATTTGATATGACTATTCTCTGGGTAATTTAATCAAAGTCAGATGGTGGACAGTACATTCTTTTTTGTGTTTCAAGACATTGTTGACTTCTCTCTGTTAGCTGCTTCTCTAATAAAATTATAGTTTCTTAAATGACTAATTAATCATTAAATAAAAACCTGTATTATTAACTTTGCGCTTTATTTGGCCAGTAGAAAGATTATAATCTAAATATTGAAGCAGAGAAGGGTGTGTTAAAATAATTATGTTCTATTTATGACAAATTCCTGCCTAGAGAGAGCCTGTTTCTTGCCACAAAATTTGGTGAGTAGAGAACTGATGATAACACTCCAAGGTTTATATAGGAGAAATCTGGAGAGGAATGAGACTGAGCAGAGTATGTAGGCATTAGTTTTGCCTTTGCTGCCCCTTCTGACCACTCTCTCTTTCTACTTAAGAAAAGAGACATTTCTAGTATTTATCGGTTCTTCCTTATCCATAATAACTGGAGCACCTAAAACTCACAAAAAAGGGCGAGTAGAGAAGAAGCTATTTAGTGACAGCACTCTGAATGCCAAATCAGTCACCTGCACTGCTAGTGTGTCGTCTGGGGGAGTCAGAAGCAAACTGGGAGCTGTGTGTTTGACAAGGTTGCACAACAAAGACTCCTTATAATATTTGATACATAAAATATTGTGGCATGTATTGAAAATGTTGTGATGAATAGAAAGATCACTGAAGCTCACAGAAGTGCATTTATTAGGGAATATATGGAATCATGAGCTTAGAGAAGCTCCTGGGAGGCAGAAGTGTCATCAGGGCTGCACTTGGATCGTGCTGTTTCAGAGAGCAAAGGAGAGTGAATACTACTTCAGAAGTTTTTGCATAAAATCAGAAGCATTGTTGCTCTTGGATGCATGAGTAATTTATTTAACATTTTTTAAAATGTTTTACTTTAAAATAAAAAGAGAGATTTAGAACAAAAGAAGTGTCTGGCAAGGGGACACTGCTGGGGGAGCTCTAGAAGGGAGGATTTAAACTCTTTGAAACAGTATCTTGAAAGGGAGGTGTTAGCATCTCTGCTTTTCCCTCTGTTCGCAATTGAGATATGCCTCAAGCAACAGCTTAGTATTTCCTGAAATTGGTATGTGTTGTTTCACTTTTCTCTTCGTGCAAGTTTATTTGTTGGTTTTCTTTTAATCAAGAAATTAACTATTTTCTTTGCTCTAATCACCTTGTACCCTTTCACCTGGTCAATCAGTTTGAGTTGAGAGTGGAAGCAAAGCTAGAGGGCAGGGAAAAAAGCTAATCAATCTGGGACTCCACATTTAAGCTGAGTTGCTGGCAACCTGAGCTGAGTTTGGGCATCCCTGGACTTTGAGTTCCCCTTCTGCTAGGAGGCAAAGGTGATTCTGCAGGGTGGTATCATGAGGGGCAGCTCAGAGACAAAATCTCCTCTGCCAAGACCAGTGTATAGTGCCTCTACAAGGAGTGAGGGACAGATACAGCTCACTGAGCTCACTCACGGCTTGTTGCAGTGGAGAACCGAGGCAACAGTGGGGTGCTTTTTGAGTAGCACGTATTTTATCTTTCTCAGTAGGGTATTGGGGCAAGATACTTTTCTCCCTTTGAAGGAAATGGGACAGACTCCCATCTTGCCTATCTCAACAAACAGATCATGTCCCCATGTGAACCTGAACATTCTCCCAGGTGTAACTCTCCCTGTGGCAGTGGAATAACATAAGAGATTAATTTGTCAGGTTTACACTGTAAATCCTGAGGCACACACAAGGGTAGGACTAAGCCTTTAATCACATCTTTCAATGTTAATATCTAGAAGTGATTTATTATCTATCGCAAAAAATGTATTAATGGTGGCCAGCTCTGAACATGCTGCAAGGCCGCAGGTGTGCCACACAGAACATCATTAATACCTGTTTCAATATGAGTCAGAGTGCCTTTATGCATGATAGCTCCAAGGCCTGGATCAGCTGCAACCAGAATCACTCAGTGGAAGTGCCTCAGTCAGTCCCAGCACCACCCCAGGCTCCTCACTGTGCAATACAAAAAAGGGCACAAGTCAGGAACAGATTTTGGCCTCTAACCTGCAGACAAACTAGATTCAGACAGCAAAACCTAGCTCCTTACAGGGATACCAGACTAGCCGTGAAATTCGTTTCTTATACTTTTGGGCAAACAGAGTAGTTTTGTAAGTTTGCAAAATCATAGACTAACTCGGGTGGGAAAGGACCTCAGTAGGACATTGGGTCCAGAGCCTGCTCAGAGGAGAGCCACCTTCAACGTTAGATCACCTTGTTCAGGCTCTTTTAGCCCACGCTGATCTCAGACATCTGCCCAGCATTGCACTGTGCCACAAATGGATGCCTAAAGATAGCTGTACAAAGTGCCTTTTAACTCTGTTTTTTTGCTAACCGGTGTAGGTTATATTTGCCTTCTCTAGCTTGCCTGTAACCAGGCCCTGATTCCACAGTCATAGATTCATAGAATTATAGAATGGTTTGGGTTGGAAGGGACCTTCAAAGATCATCTAGTCCAACCTCCCTGCCTTAAGCAGGGACATCTTTCACTAGACCAGATTGCTCAGAGCCCTGTCTAACCTGCATTCAGAAACTTCCAGGGATGAGGCATCCACAGCTTCTCTGGGCAATTTGTGTCAGTGTCGGACCACCCTCATCATAAAAAATTTCTTCCTTATGTCCAATCTAAATATGACCTCTTTCAGTTAAAATTAATTGATCCTTGTCCTGTCACTACAGACCCTGGTAAAGAGTCTCTCTCCATCTTTCTTACAAATCTCCTTTAAGTATTGAAAGGTTGCGATAAAGTCTCCCCAGAGCCTTCTCTTCTCCAGGCTGAATAGTTCCAATTCTCTCAGCCTTTCTTAATCATAGAGGTGTTCCATCCCTCAGATCATTTTCACGGCTCTCCTCTGGACCCTCTCTCATAGGTCCATTCCTTTCCTGTACTGTGGATCCCTGAGCTGAACACGGTACTCCAGGTCAGATCTCACCAGAGCAGGGTAGAGGGGCAGAATCACCTCCCTCGACCTGCTGGCCACGCTTCTTTTGTTGTAACCCAGGATACTACTGACTTCCTGGGGTGCAAGTGCACATTGCTGGCTCATTTCCTGTTTTTCATCAATCAGTATCCTCAAGTCCTTCTCAACTGGGCTGCTCTTAATCCTTTCATTCCCCAGTCTGTGTTGATACTGGAGATTGCCCCGACCCAGGTGCAAAATGTTGCACTTGGCTTGTAGAACTTAATGATATTCACATGAGCCTACTCCTCAAGCCTGTCAAGGTCCCTCCGGATGGAATCCCTGCCCTCTAGCAAATCAACTGCACCACTCAGCTTGGCTTCATCTTCAGACTTCCTAAGAATGCACTCAATACCACTGTCTATTTCATTAATTAAGATATTAAACCGTCTTAGTCCCAATACGGACCCTGGAGGGACAGAACTCATTACTGGTTTCCACTTGGACACTGAGACATTGACTATGACTCAACAACCATGTCTTAGCTTTTCATGTTGTACTGCTTTAATGTCTCCATTCAGAAAACACTCTTGTCAGGGTTTGGATTTTGTTGTTTGTTGTTGTTTTTTTTTTAATTTGAAACTATGGATTCTTTAAAGATTTACAGACCCACCGAATTTAGTTGTTCACTTACATGGCAGAAAGTTCAGGACAACAGTACAGTGAATTTTCCTAAGCATAATATGATCCTGAATTACCTCATATTAAAAATACTCCACACAGAATTTGTAAAGATTTGAGTCATTTTTCCTATAGAGAGTACATTACTTTAGATAGAAACATTTTTCTGTGGTCTGGAATAAATGAAAATGAGTCTACGAGTTTTTAGTATGTACTGATGCCATTTAAATAGTAAGGACTCCTTATATTCTCTCTTTAAAAAAGGGGAATTCACTCCAAAACCTGCCTTACTTACCGTGAGACTATTGTCAGTTCTCTTCCCAAGTAGTTTACTTTAATTGGAGTAGTAAAACAGGATCAGCTGATCTTCAAAAACTGAAAAAACACATTGAGGATGAAAAGTCAATGGATATGATTTATGATTCTGAAGAACAGCAGCACTGGCAGCAGGTACCCTTCTGAGCAGTCAATACCCTGGAAAAAAAATCCACTATTTTTCTCAGCAGAGTGCTTGATGTGGTCTGTCAGAGAGTGTCTGACCTAAAGCAGATCAATGTTCTCATGGACTACGTGACCAGGTCCTCAGCAATTCTCTCCTCAAAGAAAAGTGGAGACATAAGGTACCGTGCTTGCAGATCTGCCCACATCCACTCTGCTCATGTTAGTAGTGGCAGCCGACTCAGGATGAGGTAAACTTACATGCAGACACACACAAGAAGAGTCATGAAAAAACGCTTTGACAGATGGAGTCCAAGATTCACATCCACTGCTTCGGGCAATTATTTCTGTGTAGGAATGAAATACAAGGAGTCTTTTGTACACCCTGAATAACACAATTAGAAATATATGCAGTGAATCTGATGCTGTCAGTGTGTCAGATTCACTATGTGTGCACAAACACAGCTCTTGCCAGCCTTCCCAGACTTGCTGGAATACCCTGTTCTACACACTGTAGAAATGCACAGCAGCCCAGCCAGAGGTACCATGGAATACAAATAGTGGAACTGTCAGATGTAATACCAAAACCAAACCAAAACAAACAAACAAACAAGCAAACAAAAAACTTAAAAACTCATAGTGTCATCCATCATGTATAAAGAAGAAACTGGAGAAAGCCAGCTATCTGGTAGCACTCCCTTGAGTTCAGTCCTAACCAGAGGCACACATGACTTAGTGCAACACATTTACTGTGTAAGGATTACTGTAAAGCTCCAAAGCAGTATCAGGTGCAGTTCCACTTTAGGTAGCACCTATTCATTCAAGGCTTTTGTTCAAGTCTTGAAGAGCACACTGTTTTGATAAGGTTAATCTTACTTTAATTTACCGTCTCCACTTTATACACTCCATATTGCAACTACATTCCAGATGATATATTAATAGAAAATAATATGCTAGAACATTGGCAGTGCTGGACATTGTCTGTCTCCCAGGTAGAAAATGGAAGTACAGTGCTTATATGTTCCAGGCTATTTGGACCAAGACTGGCCTTCAGGAAATGGAAGAGTTTCCATTTAATTAGAACCGTATTTTGCTTCCTGGCAGCATGTGTGTTTATGCATATCTGCATACATCTGCATGTTTGTTTCTTCTTTTATATTTTTATATATGCGTGCACATCACACACATGCACACATACATAAACTTTTTCTTTTAAAATCAAACCTAAACTGTTCCAGAATGTCAAGCTAGCAAGAGACAGAAACTCTATGGCCTGATGCTGGTTTTGGTAGGTGGGAATCCATCTGTGCATTTTGAATTTTAGAAGAGTTTCTGTGTGTATGCTTCTGAAATCAGATCTTGAGCATTTTCCAAATGCTTGAAATGGTCTTACCAAAAATCCCTCAAGATTTGTCCACAAATAAATCAGTTGTGAAAGCATTATTTCCAGAGGTGAATGGCTGTCAGTTCTTCATGTGATCTAGTTCCAAGGCTCCTCATAAGTTTCTCAAAACTCAGATTTTGCTTGTGAATTATCTGTAATAGGTAGTCATCTGTATGTTGCTGCTTGTTCGTTTACCAAAGGTATGTTTCTGGTACTTGCCCTGGAGTGCCAGAGTGCTGAAGTGATGGCAAGATGCCATTTGAGGATGACAATTTCAGATGGAAATAAAAGCTATCAATGGGAAGTAGAATGAAGAAACTATATTAGTGAAGGAAATGACTGCTAGAGCTGATATTTATATAAAAGGGAGCATATCCAACAAACCATATGAGTACAAAATATTTGGGAGAGGTCTTTTCAGAGGATATAGTTTTATTACATGTAAACATCTGAGAAGTTCCCTTTTTTCCAGTACATAAGAAAGTTAGTTTCCTCTTCCTGCCATGGGTGGCCAGGAGAGCTGCTGCAGGGACTGCAGTGTGGAGAACAGAAACCGCAGAGATTTAATCAGCACACTCTCCCTCTGGACAAACAGTCACCAGTGCTGCAACCATTATTTAACAAAAGAAAAAAAAATGGCAAGTGAAGACAGACATCAATTTACAATTTCTTTAACAAAGCAGCTTTCTTTCCATACAGCACCCAACAGTCAGACTCATCTGTGATATGAACTGGCCAATCCTGCAGTGGAATCGGAGACTATTTAACAATGTAGATGTCAAATAAGCAAGGTCAGCCAAAAGGAGCACAGATTTTAAATATTTCAAAGCACGAAAGTTTATAATTTCATGCTTATCCACCAAAACAGTATACTAGCTGTGAGTTATAACTGGAGAATCTAAGCAGAACTGCGTGTAAATGAATAGCTTTGCATACACAAGAACCACTTCAAAACCTTTCTGTGCCAAAATAAGCAGTAAAAGATTTGTAAACATGGATGCAGTATCATTAGTCTTTTAAATACTTGCTGTTGTAGAACTGACATGTGTAATTAACAATTGATCTGATACAAAACTCAATATTACTATGCTTTTTCCCACACAGAAATGTTTTTACAAACAGCTGTTAAATACTCTTACTGTCATAGTAGATTTGAGTGTAAAGACTGATTTGGGTTAGTTCTTTGTTCCCATCAAAGAATATGGATTAGAGGCACAGATGACTGGGCTGATAGATGTGTTCTGTTATCTGGAACAGACCCCAGTACAAAAACTGATATTAAATATTATTACAATATTTGTGATCAATGGTGTGTTTGGCGACAGGAAAGGTACTAACTGCATTTTGACATTTTGTGACAAATATACTATTTAAATAGATTAGACTAATAGAACCTTGAACTACCTGGAGATTAAGTCAGGTGGTGACAGGTGAAGACAGCTTGAAGACAGGCTGGAAAAGGTCCTGAAAAGCTACACAGTTTTTAAAAAGTACTTCAGACTATTCAGAAATTTAGTTTGACTGAAGTTAGAAAGAACACTTGCTTTCTATTTTATCAACCTGAACTATATTTCTGTAGTTCAGTTTTAATTTTTGGCTTCAAATAAATCTGAAAACCTTCAGAAACAGTAAAGATCAAGTTGCTGGGCCTCTTTGCTGATGCAGAGCCCAGTACTGCTGTTAATTTATACTGACTGCTGTAGATTTCTTTGGCTTTTCCATATAATTGATTGAGTAAATAGCTGCTGTACTATTTTTTCAATTTTAAAAAATTTTGAAATACGTGTAAGAATACTGCACGTATTTTAGCCACTCTGAATAAACAGCACATTTCATACAAACATCTTCACCTATAGTAATAAAGATTTGGCTTTACTACGATTGTTCATTTATTTGTGTCAAATTAGAAAAAGTATTGTGAGCCAAAAAAAAAAAAAAAAGAGGAAAAAAGGTAAAAACATGCAGAATTATACAGCTTTATTTCTGAATTAAAGTCAGTTTAACTGGATGATACACAAACATTTACAGGAATGTCACGTCATTCCAGCAACAAACTGCAACTAGACCCCACTGGGGAATGAGGTTGATTGTATTGCACTCAAAGGAAAACTGCTTGGAAAAGAATAGATAGATGCCTGGCTACAGGGAAGACTCAGAAGAGTAATCTAAGCCTATGTATACGTAGAAGGTATGCTACTTTATCTCTGCTAATTTTTTTTTTTTTTTCTTAAAGAAGGTGGGCCTAATGCTATTTTCAGCTGCAGGGATTGTGGTGTCTTACTCAACATTATGAATCTTGTTCCCAGAGCTGGGCATGTACAGTTTAAACCTATGGGTATTACCGCTGTCATTAGTTCTGAAACAATTTTCACTAGAATGGGCTTTCATTGGAAAATTTTTATTGGTTTCATATAAAACAAAATTCTCTGCTGGTCTCTCAGTTTCAAACACAGCTGCAATTAAAAAATTAAAACCTGTTATAATAAGGACACAACAGAATGTTTTAACACTGCTGTAAGAGAATGCTTGAAACTTTCATTCAAAAATTATTTTTACATCATAGTTGTGGTTTTTATATGCTAAAACAAAGTTAAATTAACAGACAAATTTCATACAAAATCTTTTTAATAACCAGAAGCAGTTTATTACAATTGCATTTTGCAGGCAAATTCAAATTATTTGAGAATTTTCTCAGAATTCAAACATATATTTTGAAATATTGGCATTTCCCATGGGTTCCCATTCTAACCCTCCCACTCTGCTAGATGTCACTAAATTAGTCTTGAACACTAAAAATAAAAAAGAAAAGAAAAAAAAAAAACATTTTCTCAGAAAATAGCTTCTTCTGCTCTAGCGCTGGAGTATGAAATACTTTCCTGGCTAGTTTTCTCCAGCATAGAAAGGAGATAGTGCAGCATTAAAAATTAATGCTATGCCCAGGGCACAATGCACACAAAGAGGGATGCTGAGCTGAACAGAGATAGGGCAGGAGAGACACAGATTGCACAACTGTCACCATGTGATTCAGATTCTTGTGCTACATCAGCTCACAGGGATGGTGAGAAACAAAATACTCCTGCTTCTCCTGCTTTCCAAGTAAATTCACATTAAACCATGTCTATTCCCATTGTTGGTTATTTTTTTTTTATTTGGGTTGGTAGCTATATATTATTTTCCTACTCGGAGATGAAAGTCAGGGTGCACTAAGGTAGCAATTGATTCAGTGGATACAGCAGTATGACAATTTAAACATCCTTATTGGGCTCAACTACTAGAAAGAAGTGTATAGTATTAGTTAATAACATAAAGAGTTGCCCAAAGCAGCAGGTACAGTAAAGCTCATGTGACTTTTGTGATGGCAAATCCGTTACACCCCATTCTTGTTTTCCCTTTCCAGAGGCTGCAACGCAGTCTTACAGGACTGCAAGAGATACCTCAAGTGAAATCCAGTGTCTCTGCATTTCTCATTTTTGGTTATTTAATTGTATTCTGCAGTTTCTTCTGGCTTTTCTGCAGGAAAGAATGATTCAGGAAAGTCTGATTCAGAGAGGCAAATAGCTGAATCTGTCCATCCAGACACACTGTACATCAGAAATGTCTAGAGGAATATTTTTGGAGTTATTCCTGAGGTAACATATACAAAAATCAAAAAGCTGAAGCCAGCTGAAAGCACATTTAGTAGGAAATTAGAGGTGCTCAGCTGACAAAAGTGAATCAGAAGGACAATGTAAATTTTACAGTTACAGATCCCTCATTCATGGCAAAGTCATGCTCCACATATATATATATATGTGAATATATATTATGTTGTGTATAATTCTGAACAGTTCTATAAGAAAAAAATCCTACATGGTCACTGAAAGCCTCAACTAAAATGTATGCAAACTCCCAAACAGTTTACCTTCTTTGGGTTTATTGAGCCACGTGAGCATTTTTGCTAATGTATGTACGCCCTAATGAAATTTCTGTGCTTTGATTTCTCTCTGATTTGACACGCAAGCCATAGCTGTGCAAGCAAAGGGTGAGGCCTTGTAAGTGGAAATTTCAGTGAAATAGTCCCTGTCTATGTACTACTCTGCTCCACTGTCAAGTGAGTGCTCATGTAGTCCAACCTTTTGAAAGCAGATTTTACATACACCTCCCAGTCATTGGAATAAGTGCTGAGAAAAAACTTAAAGCTTCCAGGTAAAACCCCCGATTCCAGGGTTCAGCAGCAGTGGAACTAGAATGAAGACTTTGATGATTTCTTGATTTCTATAGGGGGAAAGAGAGACACAGGAAAGGACAGCCACAGCCAAAGGAAATCACAGCACTTCAGTTTCTACATATGGCTCCTAACTGCCCAGCACTGATGTGCTCCTGTTGCCTTTGTGGTTTTGCTTGGTGTGCTTAATCAAGTGATAAATATGAGATAGTTGTATAGTATGATAAGCTTAAGTTAAAAAATGAATCTCTTTCAGCAGAGTAAATTAAAGCTCTGGCTCTTATTCCCGTAACAAGAGTCCATTTAATTTATCTTACTTTAATTCATCCTGGATATAAAGACTGCTGTACAGACAAATAAAGACACTGCATATACTATTTCTGTTTGTTATTACCAGAAAACTATCTCAAAAGATATTTGTTAACATTTTTAATTAAATTGTAATCAGCAAGGAGATTTCTCAACAACAAATGAACTAGTTTGTTTATATGTTTCTCAGAAATCTCGATCATTTGGATCTGATATGCTTAAAAGAAAATATTTTGTAAAAAGATTGGATTCACACAGTGAAGCCTCATCAGCCAGGGACATGGCCCATTTTTCTTTTTAAAACCCAAATGTCTTTACAAAGTTAGGAATTTGCTGTCTGCATGCAGTGAGCTTTCAAGTGTCGCAGCAGGCAAAGAAGACTCCAGATGACACAGGACACTGTATATCACCGCAGGGTTGTCGGCAGACCCAGAACACACAAACCCCAAGGGTCTAAGCAAGAGTAGGTGCAGATGATCCGAGGGCTGGAGCACCTCCCCTGTGAAGACAGGCTGAGAGAGTTGGGGCTGTTCAGCCTGGAGAAGAGAAGACTCCGGGGTGATCTTATAGCAGCTTTCCAGTACCTAAAGGGGGCCTACAGGAAAGCTGGAGAGGGACTTTTTACAAGGGCGTGTAGTGATAGGACAAAGGGCAATGGATTTAAACTGAAAGAGGGGAGATTTAGATTAGATATAAGAAAGAAATTTTTTTCATTGAGGGTGGTGAGGCAGTGGAACAGGTTGGCCAGAGAAGTCATGGATGCCCCATCCCTGGCAGTGTTCAAGGCCAGGCTGGATGAGGCTTTGGGCTACCTGGTGTAGTGGAGGGTTTCCCTGCCCATGCAGGGGGGTTGGAACTAGATGATCTTTAAGGTCCCTTCCAACCCTAACCATTCTATGATTCTATGATTCTATGATCCTATTAAAGTTTTAAAATCAGATTTCTTAAGCATCGCATCTCATCTCATAAGCAAAGCAACATTAACTAGTGCATGAATCTGAACAATTTCTGCAAGAAGTTGTACTAAATGTTTTCCTGGTGATTTGGTAGTGGCATTATTTTCTATCTATTCAAACTGAGTGAGTGAGGAAGCTGTTTATGGCTTTAATGTGTTGTTTCAGAGAATACAAGAACCAGAAATAATAAATTATTTTGTTTTTTAAGTAATGCAGCCTGGTAAGCACATGAATGACACATTATGAATTGGTGTCTGAAACACCAAGAAAGTGACCTAGGAGGACTCTGATATTCTTATGTTTCTAACAGGAAACTAGAATAAGATATTACATTTAGATTGTCAAGAAGAAATGGAAAAAGAAATGGATTAGAAATGGTGTTCTCCTGGAAAGGTTTGTTGTTTTACCTGTCTCACTTCACCAAGAACAAAATGTCTGTGTACATCCCCTGGAGCTCTGAGGAGAAAAAACATTAGCAAAACTGTAAAGTCCTTCCTTGCTTTTAAGAAGTCATTTGAAGTGCTTCTACTAGTTATGTAACCTGGGAGAGGCAGTGAATTTGCAAAGCTGTTGCTTTGGGCATAACAGCACTACCTAGAACTTTGTATAGATTCCAGTTTGGATTGTTATACTTTGCTAACCTCAAAACACATCTTGTTATTTCAATTGTGTATATTATTTTTCTTCCCTTCTTTAAAGAACCTTAATATAGTGTTACTTCCAAAGAATGACAGTTACATTCCAGCTTCCTGGTAGGTAAACTAGAGACAAGCTGACATATATACCCAGGCTCTTTAGGATAAAAGGGGCTATATAAATACAGAAAGGTTAATAGTCATTGCTAAAATTTTTACATAAAGCTTTCTATTGTAGCATCTGAAGGCATCCTGTCTTGCTTTAAAAGTAATATGTTACCTTTTGCTCACTGATAGACTATTTACAGTTTTAAAAATAACTGGACAGCTTTTATTATTCACTGGGTGCAGGGTTGAAGTAGAGGCAGGGAAAAGAAACATTTGTTTTGACCTTTTTACACAGAGGGGAAGGTGTTTTTATTAAAAATCATATTGCCTTTTTAGGTAAACCTCATACCTTAAAATAAAACAAGACCTACTGTTTTTCAAAAGGAAAGAATTTGTGGTGGGAAAAGGGGAGAAATTGTCAGGAGAGAAAGAACAGTCTAGCGATCAGCAGAGAAAAGCTCACAGCTGGATCTGAAGTAAAAGTAAGTTTACTCAAGTTTGCTCACAGGGTCATTCAGAAGACTACTTGAGAACTAAAAGGAACGGGTGTGGTACTGAATAAAATGTCAAGACTTCTGGTATGTGAGAAGTACAGGGGTATTATCTGTCAATTTTTTAAAATGATACATTTTCACATTTTTGCAGGCCATCCTTTCTCTAATATAAAATTATTCAAGTCAAAACTCTAGCTATTTAAGCCTGAAGTTGTTGAGTTCTTCCAGTTATGCAGCCATGAGGGAGGCATAGAGACAAAACAGTGGCTTTGGTAGCTCACAATTTCAGAGGGGACCTCTCATACAGGTTTCTGAGCTGTGAAGGGAGGAAGAGGAGGAAAAGAAAGCATTCCACTGTTTGGAGGAAAAAGATATTCTGGACACCTCTGTTCCTCAAACCCACAGAGAGCACACACAGCACATATTCTTCTGCCTGCTGAAACTCAAAACTTTGCCTTCAGACTTTTCTTGTAGAGGACCATAGGAAGCAGAAGAGTATTTTCTGCTGCACAAGTCTCATACAACAAGGAAATCTACTATATATCCCATGAATTACTTTCACTTCTCAATCTCTGACCTGAATGCTTTTAAGGACTTTAATTTCATATGCCAGTCATCAAGAAGCAACCAAGAACAGATCCTCTGAGTCTTTTTCATTTTGAGCAGGCTAGCAGTGAGGGAAGACCTGAGGTTTCAGAACTAAATCTAAACCAAATTCTTAGATAAGATGCCATAGTGGCAGATATAAAGTGATATCTACAATACAGCAAAATCTGAAGATAACTGAAATATGTACATGTAGAAAATATAGGTAACTGATATAGATATACCAAAAGAGATTTAACAAGCTCCTATAAATACACAGACTTCTGAAGATGTAAATAACTGCATAGGGAGGAGAGAGTTTTTTTCTCTCAATCTAAAACTTTGCTAGATTTAAGACAAGTTTCAAACTCAGATTGCGTATATCTGTATTTAGACAACTAAATAAATGGGGCATCTAGAAAATACAGTCAGTGGAGTCTGGAGAGCAGCAACATTTTGTCACCTGAACTATTCCAGACTCTATTTGACTGTCTTGACTAGCACTGTGATTCACTTACCTAATCACAGGTGTCTTACCAAGTAAAAACTTGCTCGGTTATACAAGGTGCTGAAAAAAGACCTATAGGAGATCCACAGTCTTCTGGAATGATGGCCGGAGGTCAGACAGAATCCCTTACTGTGTCTTAAATGTCCCCAGGCATTGCTAAGACAACTGAATTATGCTCTAACACCTTTTATCTTTTAATCTTAGATGATATCAGGTTGGGTGGGAGTGTTGATCTGCTTGAGGGTAGGAGGGCTCTACTGAGGGATCTGGACAGGCTGGATCGATGGGCTGAGGCCAATTGTATGAGGTTCAACAAGGCTATGCTGAGTCCTGCACTTGAGTCACAACAATCCCATACAACACCACAGGCTTGGGGAAGAGTGGCTGGAAAGCTGTCTGGCGGAAAAAGACCTGGAGGTATTGGTCAACAGCAGGCTGAATATAAGCCATCAGTGTGCCCAGGTGGCCAACAGCATCCTGGCTTGCATCAGAAATAGTGTGGCCAGCAGGACTAGGGAAGCGATCGTCCCCCTGTACGTGGCATTGGTGAGGCTGTACCATGATTACCGTGTTCAGGTTTGTGCCTCTCACTGCAAGAAAGATATTGAGGTGCTGGAGCATGTACAAAGAAGGGCAATGAAGCTGGTGAAGGTCTGGAGCACAAGTGTTATAAGGAGTGACTGAAGGAACTGGGTTGTTTAGCCAACAAACAAACTCCTGTTGTTAGCCTTGTCGTGGGTTAGGCCGATCCGGCAACTAAACCCCACGCAGCTCTCCCACCCCAGTAAAATGGAGAGGAGAAAAATGTAATAAAAGAGCTGAGGATCGAGACAGGAACAGAGGAGCACCCACCAACCACGGTCCCGGGCAAAAGAGGCTGTTTTCTTAAAGCAAAACTATTTATTAACAGCTATCTACAAAGAGAAAAGCAAACAAAAACGGTTACTTGAGAGGATTACAGGAAAACAAGGCCAGATCTTAAAAACAACACCACTCCCCCCACTTTGCCTCTTCTTCCCGGCTCTACCTCCTCCCCCCAGCGGCGCATGGGGGCAGGGAATGGGGGAGTGCAGGTCAGTTCATTCCAAGTTGTTACTGCCGCTTCTCTTAAAGGAAAAGGAGTCCTTACACCATTGTCCCTTGCTCCAGTGGATCCCCTACTCACGGCGAAACCGTGAATCCTACCCGCTGGGGGGCAAATCCTTACCCCATCGGATTTGACCCAAGTGCGGGCTTTACCAGTCCTGGACTTTTAAGGAGCTGTAGCCACTCGCTCTGGCATGGGTCATCATACAGACTTTAAATGCGTTCCAGCGTGGGTCGGCATATCGACCTTAAATGCGCCTCCGTACAGACTTAGATGCGTAAATGCATAAAATGCGTAAAATGCGCCTCGACCTGTGCCCATGATTCACAATAGGCTCAGGCTCAGGCATCTCCTTTAACAAAGCACCTCCCCCATCATCCCACGGACTCCAGATGCGTACCGTACTCAGGCTCTGGCATCTCTTCTCGACGTGGGTCCTCCACGGGCTGCGAGTGGGTCTCTGCCTGCTCCACTGAGGACTAGTTACAAGGGGCCGCTCGAAAGGGGGACTCAGCCGCGGCACACGTTGTTCCGTTCCATCTTCACTGACCTCTTATCTGTGTGGCCGTTTCTCTTAGATTTCAGTCCTTTCTGGGTGAACTCGGCCCGGTGCGCGCCCCGGGAGCGGGGCTCTCCCCGAGTTCCCCAAGCGGCTCCGCCGCCGCCATCCTCGACGGGGCGGGCATCGGCCCGGAGCGGGCACAGGCCCGGCCCGGTCGGGAGCCGGGAGCGGGGGCCGTGCCCCCCTCCCTTCTCCTTGCTCCTGGGCAAAGGCACACCTTTCCGGTTGCTTTGTCCGACGTAAATAGGGCAATTTGCAGAGGCGCCGATTGGCTTAAGCCCCGAGGGGGATGGGAGTCCGGTCTGATGGGCAGCTTCTGCCACCCGGACCTCCTCCCCCACTTCAAACCATAACAAGCCTCCTCTATAAGGAGGCTGAGGGGAGACCTTATCGTTCTTTACAACTGAAAGGAGGTTGTAGTGAGGTGGACGTTGGTCTCTTCTCCCAAGTAACAAGCAATAGGACAAAAGGAAATGACCTCAAGTTGTGCCAGGGGAGCGTTAGATTGGATATTAGGAAAAATTTCTTCACCGAAAGGGTTGTCAGTCATTGGAACAAGCTGTCCAGGGAAGTGCTGGAGTCATCATCGCAGAAGGTATTTAAAAGATGTACAAATGTGGTGCCTGGGACATGGTTTAGTGGTGGACTTGGTAGTATTAGGTTATGATCTTCAAGGTCCTTTCCAACCTAAATGATTCTACGATTCTGTGATTCTATGAAAAATGCATGCTTGAATTACTGTGCAAGAGACATGTGACTCCTCTGGCCTGTAGCTCTTAATAGCTAGATTCTATGCTAGCAAACAGGTTGTACGACATATTTTGGCCTCCCAATCAGAAAAGCAGGTCTCTAGCAGCAAGATCGTATTGACTCCCATTTCTAAGATTGAGTAAATGTATTTTTATGTGATTGTGTATTCCGAAAACAATGTTGCATATAAATATATATTTGTACATAAATATTAATATCCACATATATATACATCAGCAGTTATACTGCTCTGTCATTGAGAACCTTTCTTCTAGAAAGAAGTACAAGCCCATCTCACTTTTTGATGTCATGGACTTATGGTTCATGTAACACACCTGTTTTTTCTCATGCTGTGTTCTAGGGACTTTAAGATCCTGCAATCACAGTGTCAAGGTCTGTTCTGCAATTCAGTACTTTCCTCTATAAGGAAACTTGCCACAGCTCAGACCCTCTACCAGCACTGCAATCCAAAAAAATAAGTCATGCAGGCTCTCTCTGCAATAACCAGACTGTTTTTCATTCCAGTTTTTGTTGGGTTGTTTTTGGTTGGGTTTTTTTGAGGCAGTTTTGGGCAATAACATTGTATACTCCTGACTCAGCTGTGACATGCACTGGCCACACTGAGGAAATTCCATTCACAGCAGAGAAGTCACTACAGGAATATTTCTACTAGCCTAACAAAATTCATTGTAGTTACCAGACAAATAATATTCTGATAGTTTTTAAGTCTTGGACCAAAGCAGCAGTCAAACAGCAGATTTATAATCCTTGAATGAAACTGTTATTAAAAAAGTGCAAATTTCCTCATATTCCCCTCTTTCCTGATAAAGCTCATCCTTCAGAAGTATGAGCACTTATTCCTTGCTCAGAGTGCCAGAAGATGGAAATCAGCAATTGCTCTTAAGAAAAGGATATGTATCCTTCAATATGGACTGAGCAAACCAATACATTTCCAGTCCAACACTTGGTCATTTTTGGTCATGGCAAGTTTAATACTAATGAAGCAGAGTTCCACATACCCATAGCAATTCCCCGAGCTACTTCGTCCTCAAAAGAAGTTGTATGTAAGTTACTTTTAAATTGTAAAGGAAAAAGAAATACTCCTAGTTTCCTGTTCTCATTAGGATGTCTGCAAAGTTGTTTGCATTCTAGCCTCCAGCAGTCAGAAACTGCTGTGTCATTTGGCTTTCCTTAATGCTTGTCCATCTTAGAAAGGAAATAACTGAAGTAGTTTGACAGCTAAAAGAGAAGAAAATATACCAGGATAATTAATTTCAAGTAGCAAGACTGTTAAGAAGAAAATGTAAGTGATGTAGTCCACCCTTCCTCTCTGCCTTATAGGCTAAGTGCTGAAGGTGCCAGGCACATGTTGTACCCTAGTTCTTGTGCTCTGCCTTAAGCTGCAGCATACAGCAGCTTTAGACAATAATTTCTGCCATCTAACCACTTCCTGTACAGTCTGTGTCTACCCTTGCTGCCCTCATTCCTCACAAGAAGATTTGTTCAAATGGCTCACACTTTCCTGTTTGCCATTTGTAGCCTCTCTTTTTTGACCATCGTCCTGCCGATGTGATTCTCTCTAATACTTTATCATTTTTAAATGAGCACATGTACCAAGGCTGATCTGTCTCAACACTCTTTACAACTGCAATGGAACCCATTAGCTATATTTGAAGCACCTAATTTGACACAGGACTTTAATCTGTCTATTTTCCTGCACCCAGAAGCACCACCTAAACCAGAGGACACTTCCTTGCTCAGCCAGATGGTTCCGAGTTTTTTAAAGTTATGGTCTGTATGTCCTAACTACAAAGCAGTACTCAGTGAGGAACTTGTAGTATCACATAAAATCACCACTACTTGAGTACAAAGGTCTCATTTCTACAAGCAATTGTATCAAACTTAAGTGACTAGTTTTAGGGGTTGGGATTTAAAATAAGGTATACAAGATGTAAGATATACAAGATGTAAGATATACAAGAAAAGACCTTTACTCTATAACTTCCACCAATCCTGTTTTTTTATTTATCTACTTCCGATGTGTCATCAGAAGGCCAGTGAACTGGTGTGATGTTTCTTTCAAGACTGTCAATCAAGCAATTCAACAGGGATTCACCACATAAACCCAACCTGAGGGCAAACTGCAGTTCCCCTGTAAATGCTGATGATCAAAACATCTGAATATCACATTCTTAAGTTCTCCCTTTTCCAGCAATCTCTACAAAGGTTTATAAAATGTACAGGAAATGAAATCCAAACTCATTAGAAATGAAAAACAGTTACTTTTTTCACATTTATTTGATTTTGAGCCTCACCATACATCGCATTCAGTTCAGACTTTTAAGGTCAGTAGTACTAGAGCTACACTTAAACTATAAATCTCATATTAACATTCACAGACAATCATCCCACCATCATGAAAAGAGATGGGCAATACTGGTGGCACAGTGCCTACTGGTTGATTTTACATAAGCAAGTAAATGGCATGTTGACGCTTTATCTCTTAGCTAGTAGGGCAAAGAACACAACAATGTAATCATAACTAATAATGTTTTATTAAACTAACTAAAATAATAGTAAAGAGGTAAGGCATGCAATACTGTTTTAAAAGCATGAGTAAAGACTGGATGAAGTTGTCTATCCGTTCTCTCTCCCTTTTTCAACAAGAAGCAAACTTGAAGGATGTGCTAATATTTGTGCCTACTATTGACAACAAATATAGATAGTGTTATGATATTGATTTGTTCTTATTTTCTTAATATTAATATACATTGTATATCCTCTGAAAGATCCCATTACAATGTAAGACTTTAATGCAATGTGATATTTTTTTATTTTATGCATTGTGATGACCTGTTTACTGCACCAATTCAGATCTTGCCAAAACTGATAAAAGGAGAGAATAGCAACAAGCCCATACTGAAAAAAATACAAAATTCTGTTGCTTTTCTGAGAGGTCTGAGCCCTATGTAATTCTTCTGATTACAGCAACTATTTCCAGTGCAGCACTGTAGTTGGACAAGTTTTTGAGGTTGAATGATCACCACAAGTAACGTAGCACAGTAGCATAACACCATATCATGCCCAACTAATCTTGCCAAAAATGTGCTATTCACCCAGGTATTTCAGTGATGTGCCCAATGCAGCCATGAACCATAAGAGTATTTCCACAGGGTGATGTGATTTGCTGAGTGGATCCATCACTTGAGTTAGGAGTTATGAAAAAAATATTGTTTATGAAAGACTATTAGCATAAACACTTTATTAAAATTGATAAATAGGGAGAGAATTCCAGCCAGGAAGTCAGATTCATCTGAAGCCCAACTTAAATGCCTTTACACTAACACGTGCAGCATGGGGAATAAGCAAGAGGAGTTAGAAGTGTGTGCGCGTCTGTTGGAATATGATCTTATTGACATCACGGAGATGTGGTGGAATGAATCCTATGACTGGAGTGTCAGAATAGAAGGGTACAGGCTCTTTAGGAAGGACAGGCAGGGGAGAAGAGGAGGAGGAGTTGCCCTCTATGTCAAGGACCAGCTGGAGTGTATGGATCTGCATCCGGGGACGGATGAAGTTCCAACTGAAAGCTTATGGATTAGGATTAAAGGGAGAGCAGGGACAGGGGACATAGTAGCGGGGGGTCTGCTACAGATCATCTGACCAGGAGGACAGGGTGGATGAGGCCCTCTACAGACAGATAGGAGCTGCCTCACATTCATGAGCCCTGGTCCTCATGAGGGACTTCAACCACCCTGATATCTGTCAGAGGGACAACACAGCAGGGCATAGGCAATCCAGGAGGTTCCTGGAATGCATGGATGATAACTTCCTTCTTCAAGTGGTAGAAGAACAAACGAGGAGAGGTGCTTTGCTGGACCTTGTTCTCACCAACGAAGAAGGGCTGGTGGGGAACATGACGTTCAAGGACAGCCTTGGCTGCAGTGGTCATGAAATGGTGGAATTCAAGATTCTTAGGGAAGCAAGGAGGATGCACAGCAGGCTCACTACCCTGGATTTCAGGAGAGCAGACTTCAGCCTCTTCAGGGATCTCCTCGGTAGAGTACAATGGGAGGAAACCCTGGAGGGAAGAGGAGCACAAGAAAGCTGGATAATATTCAAGGATCACCTCCTCCAAGCTCAGGAGTGCTGCATCCCAACAAAGAGAAAGTCAGGTAGGAACACCAGGAGGCCTGAATGGATGAACAAGGAGCTCCTGGACCAACTCGGACACAAAAAGAAAGCCTATAGGGTGTGGAAGCAAGGACAGGTAGCCTGGGAAAAATACAGAGCAATTGTCTGAGCAAGCAGAGATCAGGTTAGGAAAGCTAAAGCCCTAATAGAGTTAAATATGGCCAGGGACATCAAGGGCAACAAGAAAGGCTTCTATAGATATGTCAGTGACAAAAAGAGATCTAGGGAAAATGTAGGCCCTCTCCGGAAGGAAACGGGGGACCTGGCTACCCAGGATATAGAGAAGGCTGAGGTTCTCAATGACTTCTTTGCCTCAGTCTTCACTGGCAAGAGCTCCAGCCGCACAGCCCAAGTCACAGAAGGCAAAGACAGGGACTGGGAGAATGAAGAACCGCCCACTGTAGGAGAAAATCAGGTTCGAGACCATCTAAAGAACCTGAAGGTGGACAAGTCCATGGGACCAGATGAGGTGCATCCGCAGGTCCTGAGAAAACTGGCTGATGAAGTTGCTAAGCCGCTATCCATCGTATTTCAGAAGTCATGGCAGTCTGGTGAAGTTCCTACTGTCTGGAAAAGGGGAAACATAGCCCCCATCTTTAAAAAGGGAAAAAAAGAAGACCCAGGGAACTACAGGCCAGTCAGTCTCACCTCTGTGCCCAACAAGATCATGGAGTAGATCCTCCTGGCGACTATGCTAAGGCACATAGAAAATAAGGAGTTGATTGGTGACAGCCAACATGGCTTCACTAAGGGCAAATCCTGCCTGACTAATTTGGTGGCCTTCTATGATGAGGTTACAGCATTGGTGGATAGGGCAAGAGCAACTGACATCGTCTACCTGGACTTATCCAAAGCATTTGATACTGTCACACGACACCCTTATCTCTAAACTGGAAAGACGTGGTTTTCATGAATGGACCACTCGGGGATAAGGAATTGGCTGGATGGTCTCACTCAAAGAGTTGTGGTCAATAGTTCATTGTCCAAGTGGAGGCCAGTGACGAGTGGTGTTCCTCAGGGGTCAGTAGTGGGGCCAGTGCTATTTAACATCTTTGTTGGAGACATGGACAGTGGGATTGAGTGCACCCTCAGCAAGTTTGCAGATGACACCAAGTTGTGTGGTGTTGTGGACACGCTGGAGGGAAGGGATGCCATCCAGAGGGACCTTGACAGGCTGGAGAGATGGGCCTGTGAGAACCTCATGAAGTTCAACAAGGCCAAGTGCAAGGTCCTGCATGTGGGTCAGGGCAATGCCAAGCACAAGTACAGGCTGGGCGGAAAATGGATGGAGAGCAGCCCTGAGGAAAAGGACTTGGGAGTGCTGGTGGATGAGAAGCTCAACATGAGCCGGCAATGTGCGCTAGCAGCCCAGAAAGCCAACTGTATCCTGGGCTGTATCAAAAGAAGCATGGCCAGCAGATCGAGGGAGGTGATTCTGTTCCTCTACTCTGCTCTCGTGAGACCGCACCTGGAATACTGTGTTCAGCTCTGGAGTCCCCAGCACAAGAAGGACATGGAGCTGTTGGAGTGGGTCCAGAAGAGGGCCATGAAGATGATCCGAGGGCTGGAGCACCTCTGCTATGAAGACAGGCTGAGAGAGTTGGGGCTGTTCAGCCTGGAGAAGAGAAGGCTCCGGGGTGATCTTATAGCAGCTTTCCAGTACTTAAAGGGGGCCTACAGGAAAGCTGGAGAGGGACTTTTGTCAAGGGCATGTAGTGATAGGACAAGGGGTAATGGCTTTAAACTGAAAGAGGGGAGATTTCGATTAGATATAAGGAAGAAATTTTTCCCTCTGAGGGTGGTGAGGCACTGGAACAGGTTGCCCAGAGAAGTTATGGATGCCCCATCCCCAGAAGTGTTCAAGGCCAAGTTGGATGAGGCTTTGGGCAACCTGGTGTAGTGGAGGGTTTCCCTGCCCATGGCAGGGAGGTTGAAACTAGATGATCTTTAAGGTCCCTTCCAACCCTAACCATTCTATGATTCTATGATTCTAATTTTATTACTTTCCTATGAATACTCTCCTTAGTTCCATACTCTAACCAGTAATGTGAACTTAAAATACTTAGGTACTTCAAGAGAATTTGTGAAAGAACTTACCAGAAGGTACAGGGAATTTTATCATCTCCAAGTATTTCTATTATCTGTGCTGTTTATCAATGGAGAATAGCAAGCTTAGAAGCAGTAGATACTAAGAATTCGTTTCTGGTTAAAATAACATCAGATTTTACTAAAAATACAAACATACTTCCAATCATTTTCAGTCTAGCAGCAGCCTGTTAAGAAACTTTGATCAGACACTGAATGCATCCGCTGATTTAATGTTGAGAATTTTTCCTCTCTGAAAATGTTGCACGCTTCTTTCTGAGTATTAGAGCGCTTCCAAAGTGTTTCCCACTATATCATCTGAAGTTAAACTTTGCCTAAGGCAATTTTTAAAATGTCAGCAGTTTCAAGTAGTTTAGCAGATCTCTAATTATTTACCTAACTGTCATTACTTCATCTCCCAGTCTCTTTGAAATGTGGAAACCATGCTGGAGCTGTTTTGCCCAGCACAAGAGCGTGTGTAATTACCAGCTGTGATTCCAGAGACCAAGATCACTTGACTGGATGTGGCTGCTGTTGTATTTTGTGGAAGAAAAAAAGAAAACATTTGCCCAAGAATGGCTGAAAGCATAAAATTTTAGAAATCTGCAGCACCTTCAGGGTTAACCTCAAGTTAGACTGTGCATGATTCACTCATGGGTAATGCCTTAGAGTGGCAGCCTTTGGTTCAGAGAAGCCCTAAGAAAGATGTTGGTGAGCTTTAAAATTCCTGTTATGCTGAGGGGAATGATATCCTACAGTTAACAAGGCAGAACCACCATGGTCTTGACACCAGGATCACTTAGTATCTTTCAGAATAAACACAATTCTGTGCCAATGGGGATAAAGCTGATCCTTTATATATATGCAACATTGAAGGTGTAATTGCTTTTTTTTTTTTTTTTGTAATCTCTACAACTGTACAATCAGTGTGAAATAAATTGTATTTATATGTGGCTAAAATTACTGACTCAAACCTTCCCATGGAAGTTACGGTCCTGAGAGCTGAACAATCATTTTCAAGCAACTTTCTGTGCACGCTAGGAGTGAGGGAGTTCACAGTGAAATCTGATTCCTCATAAACTTTGCTGAAGTAAGCATTTATATAAACTACAAAACATTATGGGAAATAGCTTGTGTGGTAAAAAGAACTCAGTAAAACTCACTCATATAAAATGCAAAGCCATATAGCTGCAGGATATGTTAATTAACATATCAGTTTTATATGGAATATTTATATAAGTATAGCATAGTAATGGAAATATGACATGAACTAGTTATGATTCACAATTAAAGCAGCCTGATTAGCTTTCCTTATTTAAATAATCAGTTCAAGTTCAGATTGTGAATAAGAGATCCTTCGTATCCTGCCCTCTTTTCCTTGTGTTTCTTCTCAATAAACCAGACTGAAGTTCAATACTGTCATGTACTGTCTTTTGCCAGTGACAAAATTGAGTCACTCTGGTTTAGCTTCCTCCTTTTTTAGCTTCTCAGGGACCATTTAGTATTAACAGAAAATATAATCTTTTTTTCCTCCGTCATGTTACATTATTTCTATAACCATCTTCTACTGAGTTACAAAGATTTCCTCTTGCTAACTCCTGGAGAAAAGGAGCTGTAGGCAAATTTAGGCACTTAATGAAGTTACATAATAGTCTAAATACTTTATGGTCTCTGCATATTAAATGAGAAGATTAATTAGGCTTTGAATGAGTAGGAATCAGGTCAACTAATATTATATAACCACGGTATAAATGTTTATTATCTGGTCTAGTCATTCTAGACACTTTTCATTGTCAATGGCAGGAAATAAGCATCTCCATTAGGATCAACTACACTGTCAAGGTACCTAAATCATATATCTAAAGTGTGGTAAAGTATTCCTACATATAACTCTTCATATCTGTCCCTGAATACAGAAGGAGTTTAACACAACTGCAGCCATCTGCACAGAATCCTTGCTTCGACAAAGCAGAATTTATCACCAGTTGCTGTACAAAAATAAGCATATACGTCTCAAAGGAGCCCTATGCCAAACTACCTCAATTTATGTGCCTTTTAAAAGGATTTTATTACAAATGTGCTATTTTCTAAAAGTCATATTCTGCCACTCTCACTGAAATTTTGAACCTTAATAATATCCATCTCTCATTGGCCAGTTTCGAGAGAAAAAGAGCTTCTATTGTGAAAAAAAAAACAACCAGCTGAATATTGTCTTAAGTTATAATTACAGATTAATTTTGTTCGGAATGTGGTTTTAACTGAGGTGGAAGACATGGGGCAAGTGGATAGATAACACTCTTTAAAAACAGAGGCAAAAATACGAAAAATGCCAAGAAGCTTGAAGTTTGTAAATAGGGCTATAGGGTAAAATTTAACTGTGTAATTCATTTTAAGTAATAAAAATTTACTCTTGTCTTCTGGTAATTAAACTTCTGAGCATAGAATCATAGAATCATAGCATCATAGAATGGTTAGGGCTGGAAGGGACCTTCAAAGGTCATCTAGTCCAACCCCCCTGCAAGGAACAGGGATATCTCCAACTAGATCAGGTTGCTCAGGGCCTCATCCAACCTGGCCTTGAACGTCTCCAGGGATGGAGCATCCACCACCTCTCTGGGCAACCTGTTCCAGTGTTCTACAACTCTCATGGTAAAAAATTTTTTCCTAATATCCAATCTGAATCTACCTCCCTCTATTTTAAAACCATTACCCCTTGTTCTATCACAACTGGCCCTCCTGAACAGCCTCTCCCCATCTTTCTTGTAGGCCCCCTTGAGGTACTGGAAGACCGCTATAAGGTCACCCCGGAGCCTCCTCTTCTCCAGGCTGAACAGCCCCAACTCTTTCAGCCTGTCCTCATAGGAAAGGTGCTCCAGCCCTCTTATCATCTTCGTGGCCCTCCTCTGGACCCTCTCCAACTGGTCCATGTCCTTCTTATGTTGGGGGCTCCAGAACTGGACGCAGTACTCCAGGTGAGGTCTCACGAGGGCAGAGTAGAGGGGAAGAATCACCTCTCTGCATGAAGCATGAGGTGCTTCATATCTTAATTGTTATGCTTGACTCTATAAAGTCTACAAAGTCATTTGAAGAGTTAAATTCTGGTCCAACTACAACAAAGAACAAAATGCTGGCTAATTTCAGTGGTGCCAATCATAGAACCATACAATGGTTTGGGTTCAAAGGGACCTTTAAAGGTCATCTAGTCCAATCCCCTGCAATAAGTAGGGCCATCTTCAACTAGATCAGGTTGCTCAGGGCCTCATCCAACCTGACCTTGAATGTTTCCAGGGATGGGGCATCTACCACCTCTCTGGAAAACCTCTTAGAGCATTTCACCACCCTCATCGTAAAAGATTTCTTTCTTATGTCTAGTCTGAATCGACTTTTAGTTTAAAACCATTACTCCTTCTTTTATCGCTTGTCCTGTTAAAAAGTCTGTCCCCCTCTTTCTTATAAACCCCCTTTAAGTACTGGAAGGCTGCAATAAGATCTTCCCAGAACCTTCTCTTCTCCAGGCTGAATAACCCCAATTCTCTCAGCCTTTCTTCATAGCAGAGGTGTTCCATCCCTTGGATCATTTTTGTGGCCCTCCTCTGGATGTGCTTCAACAGATCCGTGTCTTTCCTGTACTGAGTACTCCAGAGCTGGATGCAGCACTTCAGGTGGGCTCTCACCAGAGCAGACTAGAGGAGCAGAATTACTTCCCTCGACCTGCTGGCCACACTTCTTTTGATACAGCCAAGGATACAGTTGGCTTTCTGGGCTGAAAGCAGACATTGTCAGCTCATGTCTAGCTTTTCATCCACCAGTATCTCTGAGTCCTTCTTGGCAGGGATGCTCTCAATCCCTTCATCACTCAGCCTGCATTAATACTAAGGGTTGCCTCAACCCATGTCCAGGACCTTGTGCTTGGCCTTGTTGAACTTCATGAGGCTCACATGGGCCCACTACTCAAGCTTGTCCAGGTCCCTGTGAATGGCATCCTGTCCCTCAGGCGTGTGAACTGCACTACTCAGCTCTATGTCATCTGCAAATTTACCGAGAGTCTACTCAATCCCACTGTTTATGTTCTTGATGTATTTAACAGTACTGGTCCCAAGACTTCACTGAATTTATTGTGCATATTCCAACTTTTCGAACCTTCTTTTTCTGCCATTATGATACTTTACATACATGTACACAACTTAGAAATTAGTTTGTAAGCTGTCTTCTTGTCTTATATCATTGGAACATTACACTGACAAGTAAAGATCAAGGCCCAATTCCATCAAAACTTTGATTCAAGTCAACAAGTCTATGGTGAGTTTTACTCAATGATGAGGTTCATGTATTCAAATTCTGTCTAAACACCAAGTACAAAATGAGATGGTTTTCTTGTGGAAAAATATTCAGACTTTAGAAAAGTTACAAAACTGAAGCACGAGTTCCAAAATATTTCTGAAACGCAGCCACAATGCCTCACAGGAGTACTTAATAGGACAATTCACAATCCCACCCTCATGTCTAGACAGGGTGTCTTTCCTAAACTACATCTCCCATCGTTCACCACAATCTATCACAGTTATTCAATTCAGTCACGGGCAATGGTGTGTGACTAGTAGTAAAGTTTGTAGGTCTAGTACTGGGCATGGAAATACAAAGAGTTTCCTAGGACAGCACTGATTATGATGAAACACCACATTAACACCACAAGAGGATCAAAATATTACTTTTTCTCTCAGACAAATTTTTGAAGTTTTGAGTGGTTTTTGCAAATATCAAAAAATATTTTGTTAATAAAATTTTCACTTTCCAATGAGGAAAGTTTATTGACAGCTCTACAGGTTATGCACTTCACAGACTGTCTGTAAGAAGCAGCATTAAATGAATTTTTCTCAAAGGTAGCAAGTAGGCAAATAACCAGGGCACACAAAGAAAGCCCTTTGGAATGAGGATACATAACAAACCCATTCTCCTTTGGTTTTCACAGAGGCACTGATGACTTAGACTTAAGAAGACTTTAGTGAAAAGACCTAGAACAATACACATTTTGTCTGCTGTGAAAGGTCAAAAGGCTGAGTCAGGCATGAAAGCATTTAAACATCTGTTTTCAAGGAGTAAATATGAATTTAAATGTTAATACTTACTGACTAAAGCACTCCTTCAGTAAAACATTGTAATTCACATATTTCCTCTGTGATTTTCACATGGCAGCAATTCAGCTGTGTTTTCTTTCCCAAGAAAAACAATTTATCAAAGCACAGCCAAGTAATTTAAAAATTCGAGTATTACTGGATCAGTACTAAAACTATTAATTACTTGAAAAAGGCAATTAATTGCCTACTAAAATATCTGAGAATTACAAAATTATTTTCATCTGCTGTCCTGTTAGCATTTCTTATGCAAAAATGTTAAAAAGACATTTGCATTTATTTTTTTCCAGATCTAAAAGCATTTGACACTGTAGATAACATCATTCAGCACTATGCATAACTTACAATTCTCTAAGCGTGCAAGTTCTAGCTGACTGCAGTTCTGATTTTAGAGCTCACTTGTGCTACTGTCCAGTAACATCATGCTAGATAGTATTCCTTTCTCTGTATAAGTCTACATAGAAAGGGCTTTTTTACGACAATAACCATGGGGAATTTTTAAGGGGTTTTAGTGTCGTAAGGAAATGTTAAAGTCTTCAAGATACAGAAAAAGGAATTCTAGCTGAGAAGCAACTAGACATATTACTGGTCCTGTACCTAAGTGACAGGTTTCAAAATGTAGCTGCCAGCAAGTATTCAGAAAAAACACACTATGGAGGCGTTGTTCAGGTGAGTTCCTGCAAGGATCAGTCTTCCCATGACATATGACTTCCCTACTAATGAACTAAAAACATAAGCCCTTACTGCTAGAGATTGCAAATAGCTCAAATATTAGAGGTGTAATTCATGATAATCAAAAGTTATGTTGCCCACTTCAAAGTGAAATAAAGAGGAATATGTTTTTCATATATTATCAGACTTGGAAGTCAGAAATCTATGACAAGACACTCTATCTGTAGAAGAAACAAGTCTGAGAAACACTAGGGAGACACGGTAGATAACCAGCCTGACGAATCTGAGTTCCAGGAGTGACCTGATAGCTGGAGAAATAAAAATTGTCCTTAGCTGCACAGCTGGTATGGGGCTGCACAGCTGGCATGGTGCTGCTGGGTGCTGGGTTCAAGCCAAAGGCCACTCAGCTGAAGGAAGTTCAGAGAAGAGCTCTGCAAATGATTACAACAGTGGGTCATGGGCTTTTTTCCCCTGTGACCCTCTTTCCAGAACTGCCATCCCTCTGCCACTTCCACTTCTGAGTTTGCAATTCCAGTGGGACCAACAAAGCATTGTTTGGAAACCACTCCATTACAGGGTTGAAAAACTTGTCTGAGACTGGAAGACACAATAAATTACCTCAATCTAGGTGACTCAAAGGCACATGGTGGTACTGCTTGTTCAAAGGACATAATTATTTACACAAGGAACAGAAGCTTGATAATGGAAGACTTCGCAAACAGACATATGACAAAGTCAATCTGCTAGGCAGAATGAACCAAACTGGTTTTAATTTGGGGTGATCAAATGATGCACTAAATTGTTTTGCCAACAGCTATAATATCTCTTGATGACACTTTTAAATCAAGATTTTTGGAAAAAAAAAAATTAAGCAGCTGCACTTCAAACAGGACTTAATTCAGAGAAAACATATGGCCAGGTGTAGGAATTGAATGTTCAAAATGATTCTTCAGCCTCTTCAGTTCATCAGTGACTTACTTTCAGCTGCAGTGATACGGGACCGCGCACACCAAGCACGTGCTCCGTTTGACCTGTCTTTAGACAGCTGTAGCATCAACATTTGTAACCGAGCCCCCTCAGCTCCCTTTGCAGTCAACAAAGAGAAACAGGGACTTTGAGAGTGTGACTTGTCTGACCACACATAAATTTCCACTTTTGGATGAAATTATTAACAATAAAGGAAAGGTCTGTCTTTCTCCATTGACTATTGTGCTGGGTTTATTGGTGAGGTTTTGGAAGCGGGGGAGAGGCCACAGGGGTCGTCCCTGTAAGGAGCTGTTAGAAGTTTCCCCAGCTCCAAAACCAGTCATATCTGTCTCTGGCCAGATCAGACCCACCTCCAGCCATGGCTGAGCCAATCAGCGCCTCTGTGAATGCCATACTTAAGATGGGAACAAAGAAACCTGCACCATGTAGGAGCTAAAGCGAAGAGCAGCGGGAAGATGGGCTGGCTGGCTGGTGGAGCGGCTTGAAGGGCCCCGAAGTGCCCCGCTCCTGGGTGCCTGCTGGGAGGAGTTCATCCTGCTGGGACTGCCAAGGTTCATCAGGCCAGTCATGCCCCGCGTGGCTGCAGCAGAGAGAGGACTAAGATTTGAGAGAAACAACTATGCAGTCACCAAGGTCAGTGGAGATGGAGTAGAAAGAGGTGTGTCGGACCTGAGATTCCCCTGCAGCCCATGGTGAGACAGCTGGTGGCCTCCCTGCAGCCCATGAGAGAAACAGTGGAGCAGAGACCCACTTATAGCCCATGGAGGACCCCACGCTGGAGCAGAGGTGCCTGTGCCTGAAGCAGTTTGTAGAGGACTGTCTTCATGGGAAAGGACCCCACACTGCTGGATACTGACAGTGGAGCAGAGATGCATCTGCAGTCTGTGGGAAGGGACTCCATGCTGGAGTGGGAGGCTGCACCCTAAGAAGCTATGATTCCATGGGAAAAACCCACACTGGAGCGACCCGATGGGTAAAAATTGTATCCTGCGGAAAGGACTCATGTTGCAGAAGTTCATGGAGGACTATCTCCTGTGGGAAGGGACCCCCACATTGGAGCAGAGGAAGAGTGTAAGGAGTCCTCCCCCTGAAGAGGAAGGAGCAGCAGAAACAGCATGTGGCGAAGTGACCCGCTATCCCCCCATTCCCTGTCCCCCTGCACCACTGGTTGGGGGAAGGTAGAGCTGGGAAGAAGGGAGGGGTGGGGGAAGGTGTGTTTAAGATCTGGTTTTGTTTCTCATTACCCTCTCTGAAGCAACTGGTAAAAAATTAAATTGATTTGTCCCCAAGCCCAGTCTGTTTTGCCCGGGGCCGTGGTTGGTGCATGATCCCTCCCTGTTCTTATCTCAACTCTCAGGTCTCTTGCTACATTTTTTCCCCTCTCCAAGTCCCTGGCCAGAAGGAGTGAGTGAGCAACTGTATGGTAGCTTAGCTGCTGGCTGGGCTAAACCACGACAACTATACAACCAGCTTAGCTGAAAACATCTGTATTGTAGATGTCTATATCTGGTCTCATGAACGTTATTCTGAGAGTCTTTGCATCTGAGATAAAGAACCAACACAAGCTCTTCAGTCTCAGATGTTGAGCAAAGTTGCTGCTGCTTTTTTCCACAGCTGAGCCGTGGTGTCAGAATTTTAAGTTTTTCTGTACAGGCGCAAATTTTTGACACAATGCATCATTTAAGTTCAAGTGTTCATCCAAAAGCAGCAGGCTTACAAAGCTGATCATGTCATAACAGATTTGAAGCAGATTCTACTTGTTTCCTGAGGCAAGTGAGCTGTTATCCACCCACATCTGAAGGATAAGAGGTGTTGCAAAGGATTAAAAAGCTCCATAAAGGATCAAAAGGCTTTGAAGGTGAAACAACTCCAGTATGAATGTCTTCAGAGACAGAGCAACTACAACATCCATTCTGGGAAAGATTTCAATTCATAATAATTTAACTTCATTTACTAGTGTCATAATAAAATTAAACCCCAGGAAGAAAACAGGGTGTTTCTGAAGATATAAGCCTTGTCTAGAACAGTTTTCTTCCAGTGTTTCCATGTACATTGACTAACTTGCAGCGATACCTGAACATAAATATTAAGAAATAAGAAGAGTATATAATTTTTCTTCAGAAACTCTAGTTTCAATCTGGATGCCTTAACAGGTACAAAACAGTTTTGGGGAGTACTTTTTTTATAACCAGTCAATCCACACCCTGCATAACTTTTGCCAGGTTTTTTTTTTTTTTCCCTAATGGAGTATTAGATCTCAAAGTCTGGTTCTCTTAATCAGCAGAACCTTGATATTATTCAAATAGTTTTAATTGTTTCCTCATAGATGCTGTTTTGAACAGGGGCAGATTCAGTTATCATCTGGACTTGGACACAAGAGGCAAAATTCTTTGCTACATTTCAGCTCTAGGAGGAAAGAGGGTAGGGATGTGATGTACTGTATGGACAGATTTTGGGAATTGTATTTGGAAAGGCATCAGATTACCTCGATGTCCATGTACAAGCATGGGATACCAGCTGATACTGGTGTTGGATGCTGGGAGAAGACACAACTGAGACCATAGTGCTTTTAGCCATACAGGGCACAAGCAGGACACATGGGAAGGGAGACTGAGGAGCAGCCCCACATCCTCAGGGCCCTGCTGTCAGCAGACAGGGTCCTTTCGCTGCTTGGGTGGGAGGCACAGAGCACACTTCTGCCAGACTTGGAGCTTGCACGTTCTCAGCTCCAGCCTGTGCTGTGTATCGATACATCAGTGCACGAACAGCTGAAGGAATGGAAAACAGTGACACAGGGATAAGAGTGGGCAGGGAATGACGGTGACCTCTAAACCCACTTTGCCGCTAGAAACAATGTTGCATGGATTGACAGCGTTCATCCTCACTTACTGTAAGTTGTGAAGTTACTCGAGCAGCTAAAAAACCCCATCATCTGTGTAGAGTTTTGAGCTTTTTAATGTGAGCAGGTAGCTGAAAATTGACTTCATTCTTGTGCATTAGTACATGAATTTACACTATTTAAATAACACCTATAATGATCAAAACAATTGTTACTGAAGAGTTAAAACTGATATAGTAGAAAATCAAGTGCTTTCAAAACCAACAGATTGAAAGATACAATTCGATATATTTACAGTTTAAGTTATGTGGTGGCCTGTGGTAGCCAAGCAGACGGACCAGTGAACAAAGGACCCCTTACAATCCTGTGCCCTGTGTTTTCCCCAATAATTTGTTTCCTGACTGTGAAAAACCTGGATGATTCAGTTATTGAGGATTTAGAAACAGCAATGCAGGGCAGTAGAGACTTTTTCTACATAGGCCCAATGTCTTCAGCGGGTTATACTGATTTTTATGTTACTTAATAAAAATTGAAACAGGCTACAACTCACAGTTTATGATACCATGTGAAAGACTGAGGGCTAAAAGTGCTGCTGTGCATTGTTCTCCTAAAAGACGAAAAGCAAGAGTCAGGGAATTCAGTATTGTTGCTCTAGAAATGTATGAGCTGAAGTTTCAGAAGTAAGGCTAATTTTTTCCAACACACATTTTTCAGAAAAAGATCCATATTCAGCAACCTGAGAACTTTTTGTGCTTTGCTTTTAATAAACTAACTTTTCTTCAGTACATCTTTTTTATCAATTTCAAAAGGAAGTGTTTCAATTTTTCTATTTAAGATTACTCTTCATTTTTAAAAATCTTTTAGGTGGTTTTTTTAGCTAAATCTTAGAAATTATTTCCTAGAAGTTAATGAGTGTAGGAAAATTCTCTTGTTGCTTCTTTTTGCCGAAGAGGAATTTAAGAACAATATTGAGAAAGTAACAGAAAAGATATTTCCATATATATGATTATGTTTAAGAAACAAAAATATTAACATTAACTCAATGTTCAGAAGACCATATTTATTTCAAAATTTTGTCCCATTATTAAAATTGCTTTTATGCCTTCTCCCTCTTCAGAAGAGGTAGAAGTGGGTTTGAAACAAAACAATGACTGAACAAGTGTTGCTTTACAGAGAAGTCTGAAGTATGGTCCTGAGTATTTCTTTTGCAAGCGGTCCCTAACTATGATGAGCTGAGCCAAAAATGTTCCATGTTCATGTTTGACTGAAGTTAGATGACAGTTTCTGTTGCTTTAAAGCAGACCAGAAAGGTAGGCTTGATGGGAGTATTTGCAGGTGCCATATACTATCAGACTTGTGTCAAACCTCATGGGCTCTGCAAGGCTCACTCCCTCTGCCACCTTCTCTCAAAGCCCCTAAAACACATCTCAGCTGCTGCAGGCACCAGCTGGAGAGAAGGTCAGTGTTTCTGCAGCTAGACAAGCAGGCAGAGCTTGTACACAGGTTTCCAGTGCAGGATCTCTTGCACTGCCCTGTAACTGAAGGAGCATTGCACAGCATGGCCATGAATTGAAAGAAGCCCCACCAAAATTGCCCAACACTGAAGTTATGGAAGCCATGCAGCATGACTTACTGCTCCTGATCCACGTCCAGCTCAGAGGCGCAAACCTCATGGTCCTCTTCTGGTGAGCTGCAGCACAAAAGCACCTTTGACACAATCACAGCATTTGGGACTCTTACACATGGGGACTTTTAAGAGCAGACCACATGGATGTTATGTAGTAAGAGTATTTCCATTATTTTTATCAATTACAACATGGAAGAACCCATCTCATTCCATCTATTATTATGTGGAAATTTGAGAGATCCAATCAAACATCCAGTCTGAGATACTAAAAAAGCAGCCTGATTTACGAAGGTATAGCTGTCATGCACCTCCTACTGCCATGAAAATATCAGGTACTTTCAGATACTTCTTTCAGATTTAAAAGTTAGACTTTATACAGCTATTCCAAAACTTACTTTAAATTTCCTTTTTAAGCCTACAAATTAATAATCATATTTTTTCAAATTTCAGCATTCAGTTGCCTCTTTGAGCAAGCGCACTGGGCTTTGGGTTAAGTACTTACAGTTTCAGCTAGCTTTCCACTGAAACAAAGCAGAATGATGACCTCATTCACCATAAGACTGATTTGAGTAAAATAAACTATTGCATATTCATAGAATCATAGAATCATAGAATCATAGAATCATAGAATGGTTAGGGTTGGAAGAGACCTCAGAGATCATCTAGTTCCAAACCCCCTGCCATGGGCAAAGAAATCCTCCACTATACCAGGTTGCCCAAAGCCTCATCCAACCTGGCCTTCAACACTTCCAGGGATGGGGCATCCACAATTTCTCTGGGCAACCTGTTCCAGTGCCTCACCACCCTCAATGTAAAAAATTTCTTCCTTATATCTAATCGAAATCTCCCCTCTTTCAGTTTAAAGCCATTACCCCTTGTCCTATCACTACATGCCCTTGTAAAAAGTCCCTCTCCAGCTTTCCTGTAGGCCCCTTTTAGGTACTGGAAAGCTGCTATAAGATCATCCCGGAGCCTTCTCTTCTCCAGGCTGAACAGCCCCAACTCTCTCAGCCTGTCTTCATAGCAGAGGGGCTCCAGCCCTCGGATCATCATCGTGGCCCTCCTCTGGACTCTGTGCTTCTTTCATAGAAAGAGGCAAAATAATTTTAAAATCTATTCACCAAATGAACTGAAAAGTAGGTGGACAAGAGGCAATGTGAAAAACAGAAGAGAGAAGTATCCCCTTCCTAAATGTCTAAAACTTTTGCAGCCAACATGTGTGACACAGAAGTTAAATTTCATCTTTGTTGTGTTCTCCTTCCATGACTCCAAGTCAACACAAAAGCATCTTGTTCCTGGCAGAAATGAGCCAATGAAGAGACTCTCCAGCAGCTGAATCAATGTGTTTGGAAGTGCCCTTTTTTTCAGATCTCTTGGTAATTTCAGAAAAAACTTTTTTGTTTAAAAGATTTATTAGCTGCTAAATGCTAGATGAAATAATACCTGTGGAATGTAATAAGCTACATTTTAAGTTTCAGAGCCAAATTCTGTCTGTACTCCTTTTGAAACATCACACTTTTAGCCTCATTGGGTAAAAGTGATGAAAACTTCAAACTCATTTCAGTTTCCATAATAATTTCATTAAAAATATACCTGAAGAGAAAAATAAATTATTTCCAAGAATTGCATAATTTCTAAGAAGCTGAAATAGACTCAGAATACCAAAAACTGCTTTCTTGATACAGTTACGTGAACCTCTTCACTGAAGTAAACACTGAAACAAGATTTCTTCACTCTGACTTCACAAAACTCAGTAAAAGTCCTGGTGAAGTAGGGCGGATGATTAATTGATTAATCACAGATGTAATTAACACTTGCTGTTTAAGGAACTTTTTCTAACAATGCGGACACAGTTTTATCTCACTGAAGGCAGCTGCTGAAGGAAAGACTCCTGACTCCACTTTCAATGTGAAAAAAACTTTTCTGACTAACTCCCTTTTGTCTTTTGGGCCTCCCAAAAGCCTCCGTTCAATCTCGTTCCATTACTGTAGAGTGAATGTAGGGGATATGCAGAAGATATGCAAATACACAGAAGGGGAACATATCAAGGAATATTTTAAGAACAAGTTTTTGAGGGGGGTTATTTGAAGAGAATTATATCTTAATCATTAAAGACAAATCCTGTCCTCACAGAAGTCAACAGGTTTTTCCCACTAGCCTCAGGGAGGCAAGGATTTAATTTGCCTCTAACAGCTTTTCTTAATGCTCTTCCAAATCTCCTCAGCACTATGATGCTGTGATACATCTTACGATTAGTTATCATATATCTTTTACTTGAATCCAGAACCTTTTCCACAAGAATAAATACCCACAATGGATCTATAATGACTAGTTCATGGAAAAAAAATTTAGGCAAGTTGAACACAGAGGCACAAACTGCCAAAGCCCAGCAATTGCATTTCACCACTGCAGCACCAGCATTCATCTTAAAACAACGACACTATTCTAATCCCAAAATGTTACCTTTGATATCATTTAATCTAATTTATTGTGTGTTAACTATTCTGTGATAATTTTCCCATTCACAAAGATAAGTTTGACAGCAGAATCCACTTCCCTTTGTTTCCCTCTCAATCTCACTCTATTTGCTAGTACAGTTTACTGTTAAATTCCACTTTCTGGATTTCAAATGAGTGGGTAAAATAATTTTAGGGCTATCAGTGCAACAGAGATCCACAAAGAATTGCAGCTGACGTAATTATATCGTGTGTAATACTAAAACACTTAAAAACTTGGAGTAGATAGAATCCAACAATGTGTCATCTGTTTCCAAGGGCCAAGTTGTTGTGCCATACTGGCAGTGGAAAGCAACATGGGGGTTAGCACAGATAAATAGAATCTGCCTGTCCCCTCTCTGGCGATAGAAAGCTTACTCAGTTCTCACTGTCCAAGTAGGTACCTGCTCTTGCATTTCACACTGCGCTAAAGGCTTGCCTTCAATGTCTGACTTGTAATGGCACTGCTGGTCCCGGCTGGATCTACTGATCCAGCTACGATGGCACGAGCCACCACCTTCAGAGATGGCTATCCTCACAGCCCTGAGCTGTGTAATGCAGACACACTGTAAAGAACTCAAGCGAATCCAGCTTCCAACATTTATCAGCTTTATTTTGCTTTCATATCCCCTCAGTTATCACCTTTTCTAGCAGCAGGCAAAGGGAATATTAGAAGTTGTTTACACACACGCCAAAATTATGTTATCTCTGCAAGTGGTTAGCCAAGGTTCAAGGTCTCACAAGTTCTTTTCATTAGGAAAACAGAAAATTGAGTCAAGGGCCTTTGTTACAGAGATATTTATTTGCAATAAAATTAAAACAAATCAAAGACACATTTACCGCCACACAGCAGGGATCAAAAATAGATTTTTTTCTCACAGCTCCAAACATCTTTCACCTGACATGCAGAGTCTCAAATACCATCACCAAGCTTATCTCAGTGTTTCTGCATCCGTATGTGGTTATTGTTTGCTTCCCGTTTCTCATTTTCTTTGTCCTTTAGCCTTGCCTTCAGAATCATAGAATCATAGAATCATAGAATGGTTAGAGTTGGAAGGGACCTTAAAGATCATCTAGTTCCAAACCCCCTGCAACAGTCAGAGACACCTTCCACTACACCAGGTTGCCCAAAGCCTCATCCAACCTGGCCTTGAACACTTCCAGGGATGGGGCATCCACAACTTCTCTGGGCAACCTGTTCCAGTGCCTCACCACCCTCAGAGAGATGAACTTCTTCCTTTGATCTGATCTAAATCTAACTTCCTTGAGTTTAAAACCATTACCGCTTGTCCTATCACCACACATGCTTGTAAAAAGTCCTTCTCCAGCTTTCTTTTAGGCTCCCTTTAAGTACTGGAAGGCTGCTAGAAGATCTCCCCGGAGCCTTCTCTTCTCCAGACTGAACAGCCTCAACTCTCTCAGCCAGTCTTCATAGCAGAGGTGCTCCAGCCCTCGGACCATCTTCATGGCCTCCTCTGGACCCACTCTAACAGCTCCATGTCCTTCTTGTGTTGGGGACTCCAGAGCCGAACGCAGTACTCCAGGTGAGGTCTCATGAGAGCAGAGGGGCAGAATCACCTCCCTCGACCTGCTGGCCATGATTCTTTGGATGCAGCCCCAGATACGGTTGGCTTTCTGGGCTGCAAGCGCACATTGCCGGCTCATGTTCAGCTTCTCATCAACCAAAACTCCCAAGTCCTTTTCTTCAGGGCTGCTCTCAATCTATTCTCTGCTCATCCCAAGCCAATTCCTTATCCATTGAGTGGTTCATCTGTCAAATCCATGTCTCTCCAATTTAGAGACAAGGATGTTGTGTGGGCCAGTGTCAAAAGCTTTGGACAAGTCCAGGGAGACGATGTCAGTTGCTTTTCCCTTATCCACCACCGCTGGAACACCATCATAGAAGGCCACCAAATTTCTCAGGCACGATTTGCTCTTAGTGAATCCATGTTTGCTGTCAACCAATCACCTCCTTATTTTCCATGTGCCTTAGCAGAGTTGCCAAGAGGATCTGCTCCATGATCTTGACAGGCACCGAGGTGAGACTGAGTGGCCTGTAGTTCTTGCTTTCTTCTCTTTCTAAAAATGGGGGTTATGTTTCCCTTTTTCCATTTGGTGGGAACTTCACTGGACTGCCATGACTTCTGAAATATGATGGATAGCGGCTTAGCAACTTCATCCACCAGTTCCTTCAGGACCCGCAGATGCACCTCATCAGGTCCCATGGACTTGTGTACCTTCAGGTTCCTTAGATGACCTCGAACCTGATCTTCTCCTACAGTGGGCAGTTCTTCATTCTTCCAGTCCCTGCCTTTGCCTTCTGTGACTTGAGGTATGTGACTGGAGCAATTGCCACTGAAGACTGAGGTAACAAATATCATTGAGGATCTCAGCATTCTCTATATCCTGAGTAACTAGGTCTCTCTTTTCTTCCAGAGAGGGCCCATATTTACCCTAGTCTTCCTTTTATCACTGATGTACCTGTAGAAGTTTTTCTTGTTGCCCTTGATGCCCCTGGCCAAATTTAAATCTACCCAGGCTTTAGCTTTCTTAAGATGATCCCTCCCTGCTCTGACAATTTCTCTATATTCCTCTCAGACCACCTGTCCTTGCTTCCACCCTGTGTAGGCTTCCTTTTTATGCTTGAGTTTGTCCACGAGCTCCTTGTTCATCCAGGCAGGCCTCCTCGCATTTCTGCCCAACTTACTCTTTGTTGGCATGCACTGCTCCTGATCTTGGAGTAGGTGATCCTTGAATATTAACCAGGTTTCTTGAGTCTCTCTTCCCTCCAGGACTTTATCCCTAACAGATCCCTGAAGAGGTCAAAGTCTGCTCTCCCAAAGGCCAGGGTAGTGAGCTTGCTGTGCATCCTTCTCACCACCCTAAAAATCTTGACCTCCACCATTTCATGGTTACTGCAGCCAAGGCTGCCCTCAAGCTTCACATTCCCCACCAGCTCCTCTTTATTGTTGACAATAAGGTCCAGCATAGCTCCTCTCCTCATTGGTTCCTCTTTCACTTGGAAAAGGAATTTATAATCAGGTCATTCCAGGAACCTCCTGGATTGCATGCAGCCTGCTTTGTTGTCCCTCCAACAGATATCGGGGTGGCTGAAGTCTCCTATGAGGACCAGGGCTCGTGAACGTGAGGCTGTTCCTATCTGTCTATAGAGGGCTTCATCTGCTCGGTCTTCCTGGTCAGGTGGCCTGTAGCAGACCCCCACTAGAATGTCACCCGTCCCTGCCCTCGCTTCAACCCTGACCCATAAGCTCTCAGTTGGCTCCTCATCCATCTTTGACATAGAGGGCAACACTTTCTCCTCGTCTCCCCTGCCTGTCCTTCCTTAAGGGCCTGTATCCTTTCATTCTGACACTCCAGTCATAGGAGCCGTCCAACCACATCTCTGTGGTGCCAATAAGATCATAGCCCTGCAAGTATGCACACATTTCTAACTCCTCTAGTTTTTTTCCTACTCTATGTGCACTTGCATAGAAGCGTTTTAGTTGAGCCCCTGATGAAACGAAGTCAGCAAACACTTCTCCATTTGTAAGTACATTACACACATACCTTGCTGGTACATAAAGCAGTTCCAAAGTGCTTTTACAGCTGACTAAAACAACAGTCATCTCATTGTAGCAACTCCTCCTGATGCCTGTTTACCATCTCCATGTAAACTATAATTCTGACTGTTAATGAAAAAGCTTCACCTCAACAGAGAAAAAGGTAATAAATTGTAAGAGAAAGGGATGAAATGAGGTAAAATAAAAGAATACATGGGATAAGAGGATGGCTTTAGAAAAAAAATAAATTATTATTAGCCACTGCAGACATGTAGAAGTCAATTTCAAGTAACAACTCATAAAGAGAAAGGCTACAGAGTTGACAAGGTAGGGGAGAGCCCACCTTACACCAGAAAATGAACTTTTAGCCAAGAAAAGCAAAGGCAGGAAGAGTTATCTATAAAGCTATACAGTGAGGGTTATCATGGGGCAGGGGGAACATATTTAGGCTGGAAGATAGTATGGACCTAGGAACAAATGGATATGAAAAGGCCATTGATAAATTCAGCTTACAAACTAGAAGGTTTCTGCTCATCATGGCAGGTTTTGAAACAGTCATTCATATTGAGTAGCCTTATGAAAAAAGCTCATTGGTTTTACACTGGAGCTTGATTATTTAATTAAAGGCATTACGTGATGAGGTAGAGTATTGCAGTAACTGGAGCATGGAGTTCCTGACTTAGAAGGTCTTTGCCAGCACTGTAGTCTGGTGTAAATCTCAGATGGTACATTCTTAGCTATTCTCATCATGTTTTTTCTTTGGGTAACTTTGGACAAAGGATAATTTTCTGTCACATTGTAGCGCCATGTAAACAATCTCAAGAGTATTTCTTTCCATGTTAAGTTTCTGTTCACTGGGGACCTGAGTAATACCTTGTGTTCCCGAGAAAATCTGCTCACTGGGGCGGATTCTGTCTATTTTGTTCTACTGGAAAACTTCACTCTTCCATCATATTTCCACAAATATGTTCTCAACTCTTTGGGTGAAAAATATTACCAAAACCTTGGCATCCAGTTCATCCTTACGGGCTTTTATGACTAATTAGGTTTTCATCCTATTAGGTTCACCTCCTATTTCATACATTTAGATCCCCCCAGAATAAGACACATCTGAGTTTAACCTCAGCAAAGCTCCTTGCCTCTTCTAAGGTGTGAAATCGGATTAAGTGCTCTCCTATCATAATGTTCCTTTATGATCATACATCACAGATCTCAAGGGTTCAAAGTCTAGGGCTCTGTGCCCAAATAGTCCAGCTCTAGAAATCTATATAAGAAATGTTTATGGATTGCTGCCTGGGACCCAGACACAAGCACTGCCCAGAAGTACTTTCATTTCCACTCTTTGCTCCTTCCAGCTTTCAGTGGTAAAAACCAGTCAAAAGTTTTTGCAGTAGGTTGGGCCCTGATACAAAATTGGTACAAATCAAACAGCTCAAGCCCTAGAAAGTATTGAAATAAAGGTTTCCACAAACTGTGAAGACACAGAGGCCAGCCAAATGCCAGGATCCCCAAGTTCTCGCAAGTCTGCAGTTCTTTGGATTCCATATTTCATCCTAAACCTTTGGATAATCCATTTTGATGAAATATGGTGTAGAATCAATTCATTGGTCCTTCTGCTGGTCACCTCAGCTACTTGATTTCTCATAGTTCATTTATTAGTTTCAGAAAGATTCAAACTGATCAAAGTCTCCTTGGACTTTTAAATTTCATAGGATGCCTTCTGGTCTCTGTCAGTCAGGTTGCTGCTCTCCCCATCAGTCTGGCTTTTGTGTCAGTGAGAATCTCCCACAGTTGGGCTTCCCAACTTGCTCATGTCTTTAATGGATGTTCTTCCAAGAAAAGCTTCACCTTCATATCAGTTCTCAGATTCACTCTCTGTTTTCAGAAAAGCTTAGATGTGAAACAATTATTTCTCACTCAGCACAGATTTTCATGCTCATGTATGTAAATACAACTAAAATTCTGATTTCATGTAAATAATTCAGCTGTATCTTATTATCTATATTTTTCTAGTAATCCCTTCCCTTCCCTTTCCCTTTCCCTTCCCCTAGTTTGTATATGACACAGCCAGATACTAGAAGGGATCTGCTTTTTCTCACTTGGGGTATCAATAGCTGTTTCAAAGGGAAAACAATGAGAGCAGAGGGAGAATCTTCCCATCACCTAAACCAGTGAAACCTGCCATTAACAGTAATAGTGTATCTATCAAAGACAATGTCATTTCTACAGGAAACTGCTACGAAAGTACAAGAAACAGTATTTGTCATTCAGCAAATTAAACCCAGATACCTTAAGGCTTCTTTGGTGACTTTACAGGTAACTTCCCTGGGCATAAACCTTAAAGGAACTATGTATATCCTTCTAGCTTGGATCTCTATAACTTTACATTTGTAAGAATAAGTCTGTGCTTTTATAGCACCCTTTGAGCTTTCAGGCTTTTTTATTCGATTATATTATATATAAAACCAGCTGGATTTAAGCCATATAATTTTAGGCATTATTTGGGATGCATCCAAGTTTTATAAATTCTAAACAGGCTTGAAATGTCCATTGACAGGAGTCAGTCAACCAGAAATAGTATGTTAAAATATTTTAAGTCCCACAGGTATTAAAAATCTTGCTAAATTGATTTTAATTTATCTTGGATTATGTTGATTCAATAGAAAATGCAAATCAAGCTGACATTTCCCTGTTTGAATTGCACGCTTTCAGAAAAACCTTGGTTATTGGAACTCATGGTTTAGCTATAAAGTACGTAAGTATTGTTTTATCCATATACAAATGTACAAGGTGTTCCAACTGTGAAACTCCAAGTTGAGGTCCAGAGAGGTTGGGAGGAGAATATGATTAGAATTAAGTTAATATCTGGAAGAAGTCAACGCTAGCCAAAGGGTCCAAGCTGAATATACATTAATCAGTATTTATTAATATGTTAGCAGGCAGGAAAACAAATTCAGTGGGCACATTGAAGCAGAAGAGATTAGATCTGGAATTTAGGACTGGAATTTAGAAGCTGCTTATAAACTGGGGACCTGTACACTACATGGAGAATCTTTCAGAGTGTGTGCATGTACCCAACACAGTATGAAACACTTTTGAAACCTCAGCTCAGATCAAACCTCTCTGACTTAGCTCCCTGGCTTGCAAGTCTAATTGCATGGACTTGACAGAGCAGTCTCCTAAGTATGAGCCTAAATACTTCAGTCAATGGAGAGCAGGTGCTGTTGGGTTCCAGAGAAATCTCGTGTCAGCGGAAGCATAGCTATCGAGTGCAGAAGGTCCTGCCTCTGGCAGTTTCAAAGATCACAACTTTGCTCCACTGACAGCATACAAACAAAAGTATTTGTTTCAAGAGCGATACTTCACACGTCACCTGCAAGCTAGGACTGGCTCTGATTTCCTGTGTTACTATCTCAGATCTTTTTACCAAAACCCTAATCAACCTGGCATTCATAATAGCAATACAAGTAATCTCTTGTGGTAGTTAAGGAGCTACAGTCACAGGCCAAGACCACTCTGCACAAACAAGACAAAACACAAAAAATTACCCTGGTCTGTATAGCAACATGCTGCATCTCCTCATCACACGGTTCCACAAAGGAAAACAAGCTCTCTGGCAGCACTTCCAAACTCATGATTTCTTGGTGATTTTTTCATTTCTCTCTGTGGGGAAATATGTGACCTCCTCCCCCAAAAAAAGAGGTGCTAGTTGGGCGTTGCAGCTTAGAAAAAGAAAGCAAGCCACCAGCATAACAGCAATGCCTAGAAGTAAAATATGTGAGTCTCTGGGCAGCATGGTAGAGGAAGGAATCACAACACAGCCAAGTGAGGAGAACCAAGGAAAAAACAGCATGGATAAGGGGGAAGATAGTCATAGGGAGAATCAGCTAATAAAGAAATGTGTGTCAGGAGTCAAAAGCACATAAAAGAGTGGGTGAAAGAAAGAGAATAAAATTAACAGCTCTGTACCTTGTAGTGAAACAATGAGCAATATAATGTTGATTTATAACTGCATCTAAAAATCCTATGAGCTGTGCTTGTCATCAGAGGCATTAGGTTCAGAAAGGGAAGTGAGTTTCTCCAAGAGACAATGTTCCTGTCAAAATGCAACATGCCTCATGAAAATGTATGAAACCTCCAGCCTAGAGATGAGACAGTGCCTCATAAATTCTTTCTGCAAATTCAATGTAAATTGTCATGGGAAGCAGGATAATCTGCAGAGCTGTCAACGCAATGTAATCAAAAACATACAGAAAGTTTCCATTCAACAATCTTAGCTCATTTTTCATTTTGGCCTGTGTAATAACAGAGCCAAAATAACTTCATGTTTTATTTATTTCTTTTTAATGAAGTCCATTTCTTGCCATGTCTGGCCAATGGTTTTGTGCTACACATGAGAAGGTACCTAAATAAATTGGCTGAACAATACAGCTAAGAAACTACCAATCTGTGTTTTCTAGTGCTGGAAACAAATGAGTTTTTTCCCTCTTCACCTTCTTTCCACTTTGCATCCTCAGTCTTGAAAAAAAGGTTTATTTCATTTTTAAAACCTGTGAGCTGAGCCACCTGACAAGTATTCTCTTCTCTCTCACTTACCTGCGGAGATAAGAGCCCTTTGGAGAAGGCTGGTGCTGCACAGCTCATGACAGGGCGTAAACAGGAGAAAAGGCCATTTGATCTGAGAGGTTTTTCATCTGGGCCAACAGTGTGCCTTGCATCCTTATGTGGAGGCTCACCAGACGAGCTTTGCTCATTTTCTGCAAACAACACTTCTGAAAAGATTGTGGAATGGGATGACTAATTGCTATATGACTTGTAGCATAAATATTTCCAAAAACAAACTGGAGTTTCATAAATAAGTGAAAAAAAAAAAAAAGTGGTTGTTTATTGCCAGAGGAAAAGAAACAAATTAACTTCTGTAAATTTTATGCTGACTGCTAGGAAAAGAAAATGCTTATCCACAGGGGACTACGTAAAGCAGTAGATGAGGGTGCTTTTAAATAGCTTGTGGTAATGAGGGAAAGCTATGTTTGTTCTCTACGTGGAATACACCAAAGGAAAGTATGCCAAAAAAAAAATTATGCCAAGATTTTATAAGGTCACTAAGGGCAAATCCTGCCTGACTAATTTGATGGCCTTCTATAATGAGGTTACAGCATTGATGGACAAGAGAAGAGCAACTGACATCGTCTACCTGGACTTGTCCAAAGCTTTTGACACTGTCTCACACAACATCTTTGTATCTAAACTGGAAGGACATGGTTTTGATGGATGGACCACTCAGAGGATAAGGAATTGGCTGGATGGTCACACTCAAAGAGTTGTGGTCAACGGCTCAATGTCCATGTGGAGGCCAGTGACGAGTGGTGTTCCTCAGGGGTCAGTACTGGGACCAGTGCTATTTAACATCTTTGTTGGAGACATGGACAGTGGGATCGAGTGCACCCTCAGCAAGTTTGCAGATGACACCAAGTTGTGTGGTGTTGTGGACACGCTGGAGGGAAGGGGTACCATCCAGAGGGACCTTGACAAGCTGGAGAGGTGGGCCTGTGAGAACCTCATGAAGTTCAACAAGGCCAAGTGCAAGGTCCTGTACGTGGTTTGGGGCAATCCCATGCACAAGTACAGGCTGGGTGGAGAATGGATCGAGAACAGCCCTGAGGAGAAGGACTTGGGAGTGTTGACGGATGAGAAGCTCAACATGAGCCGGCAATGTGCGCTGGCAGCCCAGAAAGCCAACCATATCCTGGGCTGCATCCAAAGAAGCGCGGCCGGCAGGTTGAGGCAGGGGATCCTGCCCCTCTGTTCTGCTCTTGTGAGATTCCACCTGGAATACTGCATTAAGCTCTGGAGTCCCCAACACAAGAAGGACATGGAGCTGCTGTAATGAGTCCAGAGGAGGGCCATGAAGATGATCCAAGGGCTGGAGCATCTATGAAGACAAGCTAAGAGAGTTGGGGCTGTTGAGCCTGGAGAAGAGAAGGCTCCGGGGTGATTTTATAGCAGCCTTCCAGTACCTAAAGGGGGTCTACAGGAAAGCTAGAGAGGGACTTTTTACAAGGGCATGTAGTGATAGGACAAGGGGTAATGGCTTTAAACTGAAAGAGAGTAGATTTAGATTAGATATAAGGAAGAAATTTTTCACTGTGAGGGTGGTGAGGCACTGGAACAGGTTGCCCAGAGAAGTTGTGGATGCCCCACCCCTGGAAGTGTTCAAGGCCAGGTTGGATGAGGCTTTGGGCAACCTGGTGTAGTGGAGGGTTTCCCTGCCCATGGCAGGGGGGTTGGAACTAGATGATCTTTGAGGTCTCTTCCAACCTAACCATTCTATGATTCTGTGATTCTATGATTTTGACTCCTATGTTTTCAGATGCCTTGTGACAGCTGGATTTGCAGGTAATAGGGTGTGAATTTGATAAGTACTTAATTATTTACAAAGACTACTCAAAGATTCATTTCTGAAAAAGCAGGAGTTGGACATGACCTGCAATGTCCATGCAAGTCCATGAAAGGAAAAACTATCTCCATAGAAGAAAACAAGCATTTTGTCTTCAACTGCAGCAGGACCAAGATTTCACTCCTTGAAATGAGCGTCTTGTTAAAACCCAGAAAATAAAAGTTGTGTCAGGAATTGTCATGTGACAAAGTCATGCAAGATTTCACTTACCCTGCAGCAGGACATTGCACTCTGTCCAATGATTCTTTGTCCTTTACAACACATTGTCCTCTCCAATCCATCCGGTTCTTCTCCCTTTTAGCCAATCTGTGACATTAAGGGTCATTTCAATTTCTGTTGAAATTCAGCACAAATACAATCTTTGACAGCAGGAATAACTATGCATCAATCCTCTGAATATATGAAGAAGTATTAAAGTCAATGTTTCTCCACAGGCTTCTGATGCTAATCTTGTTTTTTTTGTTTTAATAATGTGATGCTTTATGTACAATACAGGTATACTATTACTACAGGCAACCTTCCAGGACTCACTCAAAAAATACATGCAATGATTCAGCTGATATATTTTAACAAATAATTTCAGTAACAGGGCTTCAAAGTTTCTGTTCTATGGACATTTTAGATCAGTCTTATCATGTAGTAAGGCCTCCAACATGCCATCAGAAAAGATTTGAAGGCAGCCTAGTAGCCTTGCACTGCAGAGACCTAATTAATCTTCCAGACAGTGTTATAATGCACCATAGCCAAGCTGAAGAAGGGGAAGAGAGCAATGCTGAAAGCAAAGCAAGACGCAGTAACACAGAGCAAAACAGCTGCTCAGCTCAGTCTCCTTGGCACACGAGCAGAAGGTTCATGGGATGCGAAACTCTGGCACTCTAGTTTGGCTTGAGGGCAGAAAGGTCTTCTGGATGCCCAGGGAGAAGGATCAGAAATTAATTCCCCTTTGCAACAGGACTAAGCTCTGCACTCTAGGAGAGACAGGAGCTGAGCCTGATGGGATGTTAGGAAAGGGAGCAGGCACAGCACAGGCTCCCAGACTTAAGATTGCGTCTTTCTCAGGGGCTCTCTGCCCAAGGAAAATGACATTTATTTTAACCCAACAATTTGTGTGCTGGAAATGGCTGCTGACATGTTTTATAAACTGAAAGCTGCCCTAGACAGCAGAAAAGAAATGTGTTAATAAAGGATGATAGGTCTGGAAAGATCCTTTGAATCCTCTGCAATGGCAAGCAAGCAGGACATTGGGTCAAAGAAGTACATAGCACATCTGCACTAGACACCATATAAGATACTGAAAGTGTCCACACCATGTAACAAGCTTAATTTTGATAGTAAAAGGCATAATAAGGAAAAGGAGGAGAAAAATTTAACAGACTTCTGTATGACACCCAGTGTAACCATGAAACCTAGCATGGCTAGAAAAGGCAAGCTGAGGTGAGGTCACCTTTGTTCAGGAGCAAACTGTACTTTTGTGAGGAGTCTTTGCTCTGACTGCCTGGAAAAAAAAAAATCAGAAGAGAGAGGAACCCAGGGAATGGAGCAAGCAGGTTACGTGTTTCAGTTTGAATGTCTTTATTACTTTATTAGAAAATCATTTTCTGATAAAAGTATTTCTAATAATTTTAGGATATTTTTAAGCCTTGTGCAAAGCCTGTCTACAATATGAACTTATCACACGCCTTAGAAAGTTACACTGAATCCCCAGAAAACCCACATATAGAAGCAGGTGCAGACGGACTACTGAGATTTCAATGTTGGCCCAGGGGGCTCACAAGGGTAAGAAATACAGAAACCGTATCCAGCAAATACATCAGGGAAAGCAGGAAAGGAAGGAGCCTGCTGATCCACCGAGGGTTAGAGTACACAGACCCAGAGGACCACAAACAAACAGAGAAAGCCTAACTGAATGTGGAACAGGTGGTAAATCTTACTATTTTACTCCCAAGGAAAATTTATTAATTTGAATTCCACATGACCTGTTAGAATTTTCATTGCGTTACAGAATGACTAATTGTTTTTTCCACAGAAATGTCATTAACTACTTTAAAATCTTGTGTGAATTACCTCTGTAATTCACTGCAATTAATATTGCCTCAGGAAATCTATGATGGGATTTAATCAGCATAGAAAGTCCATCAACACTCTATTGTGTTCTTAAATAAACTAGACTGAGAGCTAAGTAATTATGATGTTACTTCTCACTAAAGTGCACTCTTCCTTTCTGAGGTAGGATCACAATCACTCCCCAGAGCCCTCTACTGCATTCAGGCCTTTCGCTAAATAGATAAAGACATGGGAATTACAACTTTTTGTCCTAGAACTGATAGTGGGAAGAAACACACAGAGCTAAGCTAATGAACTAAGTTTCTCTCACCTAAACTGGTAAAGAAATATGGAAAACAACATGGCTCTAACATGTTACAATAACATAGTGTAAAGTCTAACTTAAGCCTTGTATCACAATGTCCTAGATGTCAATCTCACATCACAAAAATGTCCTAGATGCTTCCGAGAGAAAGAAGGAAAACACTTCCCTGGTGTCAGCAGACAGATTATCTGGTTTGTGGCTAAGATATGCCACAGAGACAGAGACTTTGTTGCTGTCTCAGCACAAAAAGTTTTGGGATGACAGGACTTATTAGATCCTGCCTTATTAGGCTCCATGCTGTGCAAATAGCTATAATCCCCTCAAGGTCACCACATCCCTACTTAATGCCATCCTTTGTTGACTACAAAGTGCCCAGTGGCTACATCTGCTTCTCTGCGGGAGCCTGCTGTCTTTTACAGAAAATTGCCATGATCTAGTCGAACGGGAGAAAATATGTCAGTGAAGCACAGGAAAACAAAGGTTACATGGGAAAGAATGGATTTACTTTGGCTGGATAGAGAATATCCTAACCCCTGGTTACATTCAAGGAATAAACGTTTTCTTCTTCCATGAGTGAGGGCAGGAGAAGAGAGAGTCAGGGGAAGAATTCTGAAGTACAAACTGAGTGTGCAGACAGGCTAACGAAAGGACTGAGGAGTAGGGAAATAACTAGGGCAATTGCTGAACTGAGCCATGCCTTGAAGATTGTCTCATAATGCCCTAAAAGTCTGCACTACAAAGACAGAGAGGGAAGATGAACACTGGCAGCAGCTACAATGCAGTCCTTACGCAGAAGGCTTAGCTCATGGTGTTATGCCCCCAAGATAAAAGCTCCTTCGTGAGTCAAGGGCAGTTCTCCAAGATGTTGAGTGACATTTTCCCCTAGGCTGCCACTGCTGGCAGCTCTGTGCAGGATGTGCTCTGAGAGATACCTCTCAACTTCCATCCCTACCCTGGAGCAGCCTGGGGAGGGCCCACGGCCAGAAGGTCCTCCCGGGCTGGAGAGGAGGAGATTCAAGCTTGATGCTTCTGACAAGCTCTCCCTTGCCCTGGCAGGAGTTACACAGAACATCTGCACTGCCCTGCTCCATCCCAGAGACTTCTCTGCAAGACTGGAGGCTCTTGCCAGTCTGTGTTTGTGAGTAAAACACTAAAGGAAACATATTAGATGGTTTCCATCAGCACAGCACTTGAGTAGCAATGCACAAATATCCCCTTTGCAATATGCACAAGTCTTTTACTCGACAACTGTGGTGGCACTGCCCTGGGGTGGGGTGCGACCCACACCCACAGAGGACACAGCAAGGAGGGAGCAGCAGGGCTGTCCACATAAACTCCCATGTCTTCTGTTCACTCTGACTCAGTTCTGAGTACTTTCCCCTAGATCGATGTTTTCTCATGTCTTGTGCATAGATTGTGTGCTCTTCCGGGCAGAAAGTATATCTTCACCCTCTGCTTGTCACTTGCAGGTTTATCCACTGATGTCCTCCAATGCAATTCTGTCTGTACTGCACTGGGCTGCCAGTTTCCTCTCTAAACATGCTAAATCCATGCTAGATCCCCAAATTAGGGATGTAAATCCACCAGTGTAGGTCAGGAGGCTCACTGCACCATGAAGCGAAAGTGAGCAGGCAGCAATCTTGCTCTGGTCTTTCCATCTTCCTCTGCAGGACTCCAGTGCTCAGGTTGAACCAGAAGGGCCCTCCTCAGTCACATTTATAGCATGATTTCTTTATTCCAAGGAACAAAGCCTAGGAGTCACAGAGGGTCTGGTGAGGCCATTTTTCTTCCATTGGCATGGTCAGGCACCCCATCCTAACCAGCTTCTTCTTAGAAGAGGCAAAGGTCAGTGGCCAAACCCAGTGACTCTGCTCCATGACAGATGAACATGAGAATGGCAGTACTCAGAGTGACCCATGCCTCTGGCCTGGTGTCGCTTCCATAGGGCTGCTCCACCATTGCACCTTGTCCCCTTGGACCACCTCTAACACAGAAAGAGTCAGCTACCAGGCACCCAAACTCAGGGCTGACTCGCTTGTTATACATGCTGGCAGGAACTGTGAAAAGAGGGAGGCTGTTGACTTGGGTCCAAATAATTATTTTGCTCAAGGATGCTAATATCATCCTTATGATTGGGATAGTAAAGAATTTAAAAATAGTTATGAATAGTTACAATTAAATCATCATAATAATAAAAATAGTCACCATGAATCACAAGAAATTTTTGCATATACTTCTGATTGACTGTTTTGACATATCAAAATCCAGTTGATTTTCTTTGTCATTTCAGATCCCTAAGTTGCCAAATTCTCTTGGAGAAGAAAAAGAGACAATGAAAAAACTTGATTTCATTGGCTCAGAGTTCAGAGCAATCTTGTTCTTAATTTTCCTGTTCATATTTCAAAATTAATGAAGATGGTGGGTACTCATAGTGTGCCAAGAAGCAATCAAATTACTCAGATTGTTCATGTGTTCTGAGGGTACATCTACAATATGCACAGGAAGAATTCAGAGAAGAATAAGGAAAAAATAATGCAGTCTTCTGCATTTTTGTTTCTTCCTTACATGAACATATGTAATTCTCTTTGATTAAAAAAACAAAAAAAGTTAAAATTATAGTAATTCCAAAACTGCAGAACCAGACAGTTCCTGCTTCCATGTCCTTTGGAAGTTCAGCATTTTCATACAATGACTTATGTTATATAAACTGATGCAGATCTGTCAGCATCTGACGTGAGTGAACACCTTTATCTATATGAAATTCAGGGCAAGGTAGAAAGCTATGGCTTGACTCGGCATATCTAGAGTCAGTGAGAAGATTTCTGAGCTTAAAAGTGTTGCTACACTGAGGCCATTTGAGCCTCAGATGTATTCCCAGATATATCATATGCAAAGCATAACACATAACGTAGATGATCGAGTGACAACATTCATTTGTCTTCCATATTTCTGGTAGGCTTCTTAGCACAGCTTTATGCTTTCTATCTGATGCAATAAATTTTTTACAACATTTTTAAAAATACTTACATTTCAAATGCTATTGTAAAAAAAGTTTATGTCATTTTTTGCTGTTTACAAACAGGGAGACCTGATTACAGCCTACAAATACTTGAGAAAAGATGGTGGGGAGGTGGGGGAAGGGCTCTTTACATTAGTGTTGGGTGATAGAACAAGAGGAAATGGATATAAGCTTAGTCAGGGGAGATTCAGGTTGGATGTTAGGAAGTATTTCTTCTCTGAAAGGGTTGTCAGTCACTGGAATAGGCTGCCCAGGGAGGTGGTTGAGTCCCCATCCCTGGATGTGTTTAAGAATAGGGTGGATGATCTACTTGAGGATATGGTTTAATGGGGATTAGGGATGGTTGGAACTCGATGATCTCTAAGGTCTTTTCCAACCTAGAAATCTATGAAATCTATGAAATCTATGAAATACCTGACAAATTTTTGGGACATCCCTTCCTGCAAGTGATCTGGCTCACGTAAAACATAACCTTGGAAGAAGCACGAAGAATGCTCCTATACCAAGAACACCAATATAGAGTCCAGATGACAATGTCATACTAGAGCTTGTTGCTGGATTGCAGCTTGCCCAGGGAGATGTGTTGGCTCAGGACATACTTACAGATCTTCTCAAATCATCTGCCATTCAGTATTGCCTCATCTGCTAGAGGCAACCTGGCCCAAAAGCCACCTGTCCACAACTGCTCCGTAGTGAAACTCTCCCTAACGTAGAATCAATATGCAAGAGAAGCCTCTTTCGGGTCAGTGCTGTGGTAGGCAGATCAGAGCAAATACTGTCAAGTCCTGAAGTCAGTGAGAGTTTTTTCTTAAGCAACACAACACTCTTTTATATATCCTATATGATGGTATCAAAAATCATTTTAGATACGTCTGGGTGAACTGGGGGCATTGGCATGGAAGGAGGTCAGATTCCCTTTCCCAGAACTATGTTTTGCTCCAGATAAAGCAAATAAAGAGTTGTGCAATATGTAAAGACAACATGGTGGACTCAGTGATCTGGTGCTCGCTAATGCAAACCAGACTCGATGAGCTGCTGAATTGCTGCTCGCAACTGCTTCTCTTTAGTCCTTTGCTATGGAAGTGGGAACTATTTAACATTAGAGTTTTTTGTTTTGTTTTGTTTTTCTCCTGGCTCTCAACCATGGAACTCACATTACTACTCCTACATTTGCAAAAAATCATCTTTTCCCTCACATCTAATTTTTCAAAAATGAAATCCCATTTTTAAGTTCATGTTTTCCTTGTTCTCAGAAATCAACAGCTTGGATTGTAGCAATTTTATTCTCTTTTTTATTATTAAGTAAAAAGAAGAAAGAAAAAAGAAGGATAGGGAGCTAGGTGTCCCAAAAATCTCTTTCTCTTGCACATAGAAAGCAAACAAGGCCACTCAGAAGGGCTGGAAGGCTGTCTAGGATAGATGAGATGATTGTCATTGCTGAATATGTCCCGTTTCTAATAAGAAGGTAGTTTCAAAGCTCAAACTCACTGTCAGCCCTTAGGATTTATCGTGGACTACTATTTCCACCACTGTGACAAACTGAGCTGTCAGTAAACAACTTTGGCATGAACCTACACACATGAAGACCACATCTTGAGACTTTATGGCCAGAGTTTTGAGACCCAAAAATGAAGATAAGTAGACCCAGTAGGTTTACCTCATGTTTCACCCCCAAGCTGAGCTGTGTTTGCTCTGACACCCCAGACCCTGTGCGCTTTTGAATCCAAAGGAAGATTAATCCTGATGGTTCCCTGAGTGCATCTCACTCCTTGTTTTCTGTGAGGAACCACAACAAAACCAGTGATCACAACAGTGATCTCTCCAGTCAGCATGAGCTAAAAGCAGGACATTGTGTTACATCATTCCTGCATGTAGTTTCAGGTCTTAATGGGAGCTTTGCTTTGAAACTAGTTGTGCTTGTTAACAAGATTTTAAGGGGTGCCAGATGTTCAGGACACAGAGTGCTAGAAAGCCCCACGAGTTTCAAATGGCTGCTATGGAGCCCATGTAACTTCCAAGGATATCCTCACCAGCCCTGAAAACCCAGGGAAACACTGTACGTGCCTGGAAGGGGTTCAAACGGCAAGTAGAACATTATATGAAAGCCAGACAGACAAACTACAGATCCAAGCGAATCTTTCACCCATGCTCAGCAGTGGCAGGCAGAGAACTCAGAGAGAGCACAATTCACCCCATGAGAATGAAGGCGTGGAAAAAGAGGGAAGCTTTGAGGAACTGATGAAAAACTTAAAAGATCTTCATTTCTAGGCAGTTTATTCTCTTTTTTTTTTTTTTTTAATAGCTTCTTGGGATAAAAGTAAAGGAGAAGGGATATATGGGATAAAACTTTTTCACAGGCTTATATCTAAAAAGCCAGTCCTGTGAATATGGAATATTAACAGACTCTTTAGATGGTAGATCATCCTGGCTTTCAACAAAAATGTCCCTGCAAGATTACTGAGGAAGGGCATTCAATACTAAAAATGGCTAGTTACAAGAATACGCATAAAAGACACAAAGCAGCATCAGCATAAAACATCTAGTCTATCCAGTTTGGTTGAAGGTGTTGTGCACATCGTGAAAAATTTGTTCAGAACAAGCAGTGTGGTAAGAGAACTATAAATAATCAACATAGCACTGCTAACTCTTGTCAGAAGACCATTTGGTGAATTCCTCTGTAACAAATTCACAAATGCTTGACTACAAGAAACAGGACACACAATAAAGGATGTCTTAAAAAGGTGGTATTGCAAGAGAAAGACTAGAAAGTCAGACGTTAACAACAAAGAAATAAGATGGTTTCCATCACTATACCACAAGAACTCACTGAGAATTTTGGGGGATTGGCATTGGTCAGTCAAAACTTACTTGAGCTAAAATAATCCAAATTTGTACTTGAGGACCTCAGCAGAAAACAAAATGCTAGGAAGAAACATTGAACACCAGATCAGGACACCTGAGAATTTGGCAGGAAGAAGCTGAAAATGATTCACGAGATGTTCCTGCTCCAGTAAGACCAAACTGCTTGTGACTAGTAACAATTCTAATGATACTTCTCAATATAGGACAATTGCTGAAGCAGCGAAGATACAGAAGAAGACATAGGCAGGCACAGGCTGTGTTAGAGCAGTTTAAAGGGTTGGTTTATTACCTTTGTTATAATTTCTGAGTTTAATTTAATCGTGCACCAGTTCTTTCAAAAGCAAGGTCATGTTTCTCTGCATGTAGATTTCTCCATGTTTCCAGTGACATACTAGTGCTAAACAAAAACATGTGCAGCAGTAACTAGGTGCAGGCTACAGCCAGTGATCAGTAAAAGTCTTTTGACCTTATTTCAGCATATAATTTCATTTCTTCTGGATTAGTATCAATATTAGCTAGCAGGATTATTTGCCTTCATTTCCTAAGAGCATTTGAAAAACTGGGTTGTCCCACCACTATCCTCTAGCTATGGGAACCCACCTCCACCACTGCATCCAGAGATGAAGAGTGCACCTCTATCAGAGAGAACATGTGTGTGTGCATCCCCTATCAATATTAGAAATCAGATTTGGCACTAAGAAGCTTTTCTGGTGAGCAATGGGCTAAAGAGGCAACGGACATAATGGTCAAATTCTGTTAGGAGCTGAAGGAAGGACAGACATGGAAAAAGAAGAGGGAAAACCCCCAAGACAACATGGAGGAGTGGAATGAGACTATGCTGGTGATGGAGTCGAGATGAAGAAGAAAAGCAGAGAAAATGTAGAGACGCTCACTAAGTACTAAGGAGAAACACTAATGCAGCTCCTACATAATACATCATTAAGAAGAGATACTAATAAATATCTAGTAAGGGAGTTACAATATACAATGATCTTCATACCATGTATGAAGCCAAATGACCTCACATTCAGTGATTTAACTATGGCTAATATTTTTTTTCTTAAAACTTCAAAGAAAATGAGCTCTGGCCACTCTGAACAAAAAAAGTAGGGTATCACACATAAAAATGGAAAATACATACTATAGCACCCCCATAACCCTTGCGTTATGTCTTGTTTGATAGGCAAGTCATCTTCTGGAAAAATGAAGAATGAAATTAAATACTTCTTCCATTATAACAACCACAACAATATGACTATGCAAACTTTAGCCAACAAGATTCTTAAGGAGCTGAATACTTCTTCCATTATAACAACCACAACAATATGACTATGCAAACTTTAGCCAACAAGATTCTTAAGGAGCTGAATTGTGCACTCAAAGTTCACTAGGGCGCGATGAAAAGAAGAATGCAATATTTCACAGCAACAGATCCAGGCACACACTATCAGTGCTTTGAGGTAACAGCTATCTTTCAGTAATACCAGCGAGGGCTCATACCAGGCAGCAATAAGGCGGTTCCTCCTTCCTCTGCACCACCTGCACTGCCTGCTCGCGTGGAGGACTGAGTGCTCGGCTCCCTCCTGCCCTCCAGGACCCACTCACCCACCACATGCTGGGTCAGCCCTGTTTGTACAGTTCCTAGCACAATGACTCATGGCTGAGAGAGGGCTCCAAGTCATCCATCATAGAGGAATCAGGACTCGTACTGGCACCCTCTTACAGCATAACTGCCAGTAGTGGTTGTGTTCTCAGATTATTATACTATGACCTTAACTGTTCGTAGCATATCTTTCCCCAGTGCTTTGCAAGACTCAGCATAATCTTCTGAAGCTTTCCTTTCCACTTTTAGTAAGGACCGTGATCATTAGAAAATTCTGCAGTATTCCTCTTTACCCTTCGTTCTTGCAATGCTTTTGCAATGGTGTAGTTGTTATACATGTTGAGAGCTTTGAACTCATTTGATAATGGGCTATGATTACAGGAATCTTTTCTGTCTTTATGCAGAAGACTTATTAACTTCTTCTTTAAAGTGTTTCTTTCAAGTGATAACTCTTCACAATCCCTGGATTATTCAGAAGTAAAGACAGGATGGAGGCTGTGGAGTTGCATTATCTAACTACTGTAGGTGACTTTAAATACTTAACTCAAGCGCAAGCCGGAGGATCAAAATTAGGAGCTCATGTCTCCAGAAGAAGAATCCAGAAGACAGGGAAGTCATCCTGGTGAGGAGCAGGAAATGAGGAACATCTATATGAGATACCTACGTCAACCATAATATCTCCCCCTGCCATGCATTTCATCAACCATCTTTTAGACCTGGCTTTTCTTAGATAGTGCCTGTCTTGAATTTCCTTTTGCTTATGTATATATCACCTATATTCATTGCTATCTGTCACATACTGTCATCTCTTTTTTATAAATTGTTTTGCTGTGACTGTCACCAAGAGTGCAGCAGGAAGTATTTCTGCAAAGGAAACACTAGCATTTCTCTAGCTTGTTGAATGTCCAAAAGTCAGCATAGCATAACTCTTGACAAAGAAATGCTCTCAATGTTGGTTGCTATTAATGCTTGTAGTATCTTGACTTCACAACCTGTATGAATGAGTTCCCACAAAAGAACTGACTTATTTAATTAGCAAAAAAAATAGCCATATTCTTTAGGTAAACAAGAGGATACATGAATACATGCATCCATCACCATGTTTTGGGAAAGAGAAACATCTTAGAGAGCTGGAGCCTTTTACAATCATGTGCTTTCACTTTGCAAAGCATTTTTCAGGGACTGTGTCTCATAAATATCTTTTAACAACTTCATGTTTCTATGCTTCAGCAAATTCAACTTACTTCTGATGATTGAGTGGGGTCTGGATGCTTTTGATGTAGTGTCAGTAATGGGTGTTTCCCCTGGGGAAGTTTCCAAGAGAACATTTTTTAGTGGAGTTTGCTGGTTTATCACAATCTGATGGAAACATTCCCATTTCAACAAGACTTGTCAGGTATGTCTTGCTTGCTCTCTCCTGGCAACATGCGGTCTCAGAGCAGGGAGCAGCCAGTTATATCACTGTACATCAATAATCGTCCCTGGAGGACTCTGAAAATGGGAAACCTGGTTTTGGGATTTCTGGAATTTAAGGAAAAACTATTTCTGAAATTTGAAAAAGCTTCATGCAAAGAAAGTACACTTCATCAAGCCCAGGTGTCACGTTTTGAGGTCAAAACGACCAGTCTATCAGCTCCCAAGTCAGGCGAGACCCTTGGGTCCGACTCCCCCTGCCCTCTCTTGGCAGCTCAGTAGGTCGGAGGGTGATTCGTCTGACTTATCGTGGGATCCGTCACTAATAGACAAACAGGAGGTAATTTGGCCAGTATACCAGCTCCCAAGTTAGGCGAGACCCTTGGGCCCGACTCCCCCTGCCCTCTCTTGGCAGCTCAGTGAGTTGGAGGGTGATTCGCCCACTTATTAGGGATCGTCACTAGTAATACTATGGGCCAGCTCCTTATAATAATTCAAAAGTTTCCGGAAACATGCATATATATTTTATTTGTGACAGAATACAGGTTCGAGGATAGCCGGTGATAGTGACTGACTACAAAAACAACTTTAATTGAAATACTGCAGTGATAATATAAAACGATTACTGATCAGTGATAATATTAAATAGCTAGCAAGATGTTAGTAAGTAATTAAGTAAGTGCACATAACACAGAGTTCTTACCCAATAGGCGTCCCTATGGGGGGGAGAAGAGAGGTTCAGCCCGTCGACTGATCCCAGACGTTCCGATGGGGGGGCTTCTCCCTAACATCCCCTTTGTTTGCCGCTATTTTATACTTTTTTCATATCTTTTAGGTGGAGCTCGAGTGACTCTAGTCATACATAACTTTTATTAGGATTGGTGTAAATTTCTCTCGTGAGGGGTGTTCACGAATTAGGATTGGTGTAAATTGCTCGTTTGAGGGGTGGTCGCAGCTCGGAGGCGGGTGGAGGTGTGACTTAGTAGCTGAAGGACACAATTTCGCCATCACTGCTGAGGCAGCGGTTGTGATTCACTTCCCTCGATGGCATTTTTATGGTTATCTTTACCAGGCGCCTCTCATCCCTGATAACAGGGATGAGCCGTGATACCTCCGTACCACTCTACTCCCCATTTCAAGGGTACTGCGTGGGCCTTGTTCGTTGTTTCTTGTCCCCGATAACAGGGATGAGCCATGATACTTTCGTATCACTCTCCTCCCCATTTCAAGGATATTGAGGCCTTGTTTGTTCCTGAGAGCAGCAGCTGTGTTTCATGTCAGAGCTGCTCTAATATTAGCTGAATTCTGGGGAACAATGTTCTCCCATTCCCCTCCAATTTCAGTCATTTTCCCACACCAGGGCAGTTTACAGATTCTCAATCAGATCATGAAAATACAAGTTATAATTTTGGATATTAGATTGAAATGTAGCAGACATATTTCTAAATCTGTTTGTTCATCCCTGTCAGCACTAAAGCAATTAAAATAGATATATCTGTAAAGATAGCCCAAATACCATGCAGTCTTTATAAAATCCTTTATTTCATAGAATCATAGAATCATAGAATCATAGAATCATAGAATCATAGAATCATAGAATCATAGAATCATAGAATGGCTTGGGTTGGAAGGGACCTTAAAGATCATCTAGTTCCGACCCCTCTGCCATGGGCAGGGACATGGGCAAGGACATCTTCCAGTAGATGAGGTTGCTCAAAGCCTCATCCAATCTGGCCTTGAACAATTCTGCCTCATTCTGGTTCTTCTCAGAGACATCCTATCTCACCCATTAGTTACCCTATTTCATCTTTGCACTGAACTTTTATTTCACTCCAGATTTTACTTCAGTTTAATTGTTTTTTATGATGTTTCATGCTGCAGTTTTTCAAAACCATTTAAATGGGAACCCACTATCATTACCGTGGATCCCAATGCCTTGCTGTCTCTGCTGGGCATGCACCACATAAAATCAGCAGGAATTAGAAACTGCTCAGATGGGGAATGCAGCAGGAGGCAATGAGATTCCTGCATTGCTAAATGAGAAGAGGCTGTGGACCCAGCTCTGCCACTCGGCCCATGATGTCTCCCCTGCCATATTTTCAGTTTGCTCCATGGCTCTGTCTTGGAATGCTCCAGGTAACTATCTCCCAGGCAAAGTCTGAGTATGGCTCTGGGATAGTTCACACTAGGGACCCTTCCAAAAGGCAATATGGACAACATTACAGCAGATTTTGTTCCTGTTCTTCAGTATTTCCCAGATTTTGCAGTCTGAAACATATCCCACACACTCCTTGTCTTTCCTCCCCAGGACTTTCAATACTTAGTCTCCATTTCAGGTTATGAAAATACAATTTGGTGGGCTGCAACACAGTCCCCCTACTGTTTTAGATACCATGAACTGAAGCACAACAAACACTCATTAAATCTTAGGCTCACTGTACAGGGCCTCAGCAGACTCAGGACAAAGAACTACATATGTGATGTGGCTGCTATGTCTTGACCAAGCTTACATAGAAAGTCTATACCAGACCAGAGAATCAAACTCAGCTCTCCCAAAACACAGATTATAGAGTCTAACTACCAAATCATCCTTCCTTACTAAGATATAAAACTCAATCTTCGTATATTTCTTTTGTTCTTTTTTGCTGGTCCCATAGATCCCAACTGACACTAACTCTTATGTTAACTTTCCAGAAGTATGGTTAAGGTACACTGAGACTGCAGATGTCAGAGACAAACTTCCTCCCATATCTTTTTTAATCTCTTTCTGATGTTCCTTTCCTTAGCAATGAGGCACTTATCCACAGCCCATCCTATTGCTTTGCACATGTCTGCATTCACCCCAGCAAAGGAATCAAGCTATTGAACTGTTATGACTGCAGTTCCAGCAGCCTGGTCACCTCTCCTAACAGTTCATCTGCAAACCTCATCTCCAGCAGTGTTAGAGCATGCCAGACATGAGATTTCTCATATCTCATTCCCAGCACCCAGCAGCAGTTGGCACACTTTGCTGCAGTTTAAGCCTCAGATGTCAGATGTCTTTGTGCAACAGTTCCAGATACATCTCTCTGATCTCCTCCAGTGCTTCTGCTCCTTGTCAGACCTTTCCTCATCGATTTCGTTTCTTCACTTGGCAAACACCCTGTGGCACTGCTTCCATTTGATTTTCCAGTGAATTCTCAATTCTGTAACACGATTGGCCTAGCTTCGTAAGTAGATTTTTCCAAAGCATTTTTTTTCTAAAAAGACAAAAAAAAAAAAAAAGCTCTAGATGTATCTCTGAGATACCTCTTCTCAGCTTGATTGATGAAAAGGTTTTTCATCCACCTCACAATTCATGGCAGATGTCTGTTCATTGATACACACTCCCACTGGACTGTCTGCTTGCAGACTTTCTTCACCTTGAGCTAGTGAATTTTTCCATATGAAACTAAGTTTCACCTGGGAGTCGTGGTTTATAAATCTCTTGCCTTTTTTAGTGAAGATGATAAGCTTTTTTTTTGCCATCTTGATTATATATTTTACCTCAATCAACAGTTGTTTGGCCAACTTTCTTCCTTATACCAATTGACTATGGACCTCCCTGTTATACCTCAGCTGGTAGATAGGCATCAAAACCTGCTGTGTTACTCTCACTCATCAGAAACACAGTTTTAAATAATAAATTTGCATCTGATGATGCAAAATATTGGCACCTGCTAATGTTTTAAAAGTAAAGAAATCAGATGTGTATCTTTATAACATGGTATTTTTTTGAATATAATGAAAAAAAATATGTTTGGTATCAGCATGATTTGCAAGCTTTACACTCTTAAATATTATTTATTAGCCAATGTGCTTCAGTCACAAACTAACCTAAAAAAATTCCTTTTTTATTAAAACTATCAATTGCCCTGATTCTTCATCCATTCTGGACTGAAGTGCAGTCGCAGCTCCACCCAGTTTCAGTGCTGGATATGAAAAGTAGCATGAGCACTTTACAGTAACCAGAAACTGTGTTGTGCAAGGCAATAGATCACTAATCTACATAAAAATTGGACTAAAGTACAGCTAACTGTGGACAGCATGATGGGATCTTGAATGCATGCTGCTCCTGGGACCTGCAATAGCAAAGTTCAAGGTTCAAGGGATGCTTAAGCCACCAAGCCCCATCACCCACAGGCGTCTTGTGCTTTCTGCTAGCAGGAGCACTCCATAGCTCCCACGTGGAGATGGGGCAGAAAGAGTTCAGACAAAGTCTAGGGTGCTGGATATGTACAACACGTGCTGAGGTCATGAGTTTTCAGCCAGGAGTTTGAACTGAGGCCCTCTCCTCACATCAGCTGTCCTAGCAGGAATGCACATAGTGATCGGTGCCATGATTTACTGTTCTCAACTATATCCTGTGTTTTGCATATAAACTAAAAGCATCAGTCTTCCTGTAGTAAGAAGAGGTTAATTTTTGGAAAAGTTGAAAGGTGCCATGCCATTGTCTGAAGTGTGTCCCTTGAGGATCTTCTGTCCAAAGCCTAAGCAGGTTCAGCTTTCTAGGAAGAGGTCATCATGGGAGACGACAGGGAATACATTTCTTGTGTTGCGCCTGCTAAGCTAAAACCCTTGGCATAAGAATAATGCAGATCTTCTCATGATAGCTGATGTTCCTTGAACAGAAGCAAAGGGTCTGAGAGTTCTTTGGGATACATAAACCTTGGGTTTTTTAAGTAGGTGTCATCAGTGGTCTTACGTGGATCATTGAAATGCATCCAAAACCAAAGGAAGACCGGACAGTTTCCCATTAAGTTATTAAACATGTAACATATATGGGATGTATTTTGCATAGAAAAATAAGGAAGAAAAATTACTGGTATGCTGCCTTGTCTCTTTGAGACAAGAAAGAAGTTGATTTGCTCTCTTTGTCCTCTCAGACTAAAGCTGGACAGAAACCAGAATAACTTGAAAAGGGGCTAATAAATCCTTCAGATCTATTTAAATAATCAGTTGAGACTGAGTTGTAGGGAACCAGGATTAATCAATCTAATGCATTTTAAAATTATTTCTCCCTTCCTAACCTCAGTTTTCCTTTTAATCCCCTGATTCTCGTTAGTTAACTTGGCTTCTATGCACTGCTACTCATGGTGAAACAAATTAATGTGGTGATGATGAGATGGAAATATCAGTCCCACAACTGAACCCTGCCAATTGAACCCCTGACTTCAGCAGAATGCAGTTGCAGAGCAGAGTGCTGCTGGACTGCTGAGAAACAATTGTTGTTTTTTTTATGCAGCCAATTATAAGTGAATTTACTCCAGGCATAATGACTATGGCCCTAGAGAACAATGTAATACACTGTATAAATGTTACAAAAATGCATCTTTCACATGCAGCTGTTAAAAACAAATTGATGGGTTTGTACTGTATCTGAAAAACAAACGTGTTTTTCATAAAAGCAAGAGTGTTTTCCTTCCATTGAGCTGTTCCTCCCTTTGCTGCTGAACCGACCATTTAAAAAACAAAATTAATTTCTTTCATCAGATTTTTTTGTAACTGAGAGGATTCCTAAAATGCTTGTTCCAAAACAAAAGGTTTTCAAGAAATACATCACAAACTCCTGGAAGAAGTCACTGCTGCAGTAAAGCAGATGAAAACCCAATTAGCATGTATCTCCCCATGAAGTTGACAGGTTGATACTCACTTAAACGGCAATCAAATAGCAAAAGTATTACAAAATTTTCTTTCTTTCCTTGATTTTCTCTTTATTTCCCTTTTTTAACACTCATTTCCTGCATCCAAATCATTCACAAAAAGCCAAAGAGCAATGGCCCTACAGTTGAGCCCTAGGGAACCCCACTGGTGACTGACAACCAGCCTGATGTAACCCCATTTACTGTAACTCTTTGAGCCCAACCTGTCATCTAATCAATCACCCAATAAAGCCATTTTTGCAGCCAATTTGATCTCATATGAGTTTAATATCAGTGAACTCCATTAAGTTAACCAGGGTGACATCTGATATGACCAGAGTAAATCATCAAAGTGAAGGCCAGTAGCTCTAGGATTGCCACAGACTTTCTGTGTGCCTCAGTGGAGCAGTGGTGCTGGAGTCTAAAATAAATTGATGAATGGTTCAAAGGGCTGATGACTGCATTGCTAATGATTTGAGGATAAACTTTCATCTTTCATCCACTCAGACTGAGGATGCCATTCCTCCTACTGATCTTTGCTTCTCAAATGTACAGCAAAGTACTTACTGATACAAAGTCAGAGATAGAATTTATAAATGGTTTGAAAGGAGTTATGAAACATATCTCCAAAATAGAATAATTCAGGGTGAGTTTCACTTTTACTAGTCTGCTAGTCCCAGAATTTGTTCTTCTTTGTTGCATATCCTTTAGCAGCAGGTGTTAATCAATGCAAATAAATCACCCCTTCATGACCACCATTAGACAGGAAAGCTCTTCTCACATCAAAATTGTGGAGAGCACTTGATGGATAGTAGGGATTACTAAAATACTTGTACCTATTGATCTTAGTAACCACAAGCAGCATCAAGTTACTATTTGAAAATCAAGCTGTAATTGACTTGCCTAAAATCAGAGTCGGAAAAAAACCCTCTAAATGCATGGCGTGCTTTTATTGGGCCAACATATCTTACAGATAGAGAAGCATGTACAGCACGTTCTCTTTTGTAGCTGTAAAGATAAGAGCAGTATCTTCAGCAATGCAATGCAAAGTACAGAATGTTAGGTTTTTTCCTTGATATGCAATGATGTACACTGGGAAACCACTGCTTGTTTGTAAGAACAGAAGTTGCCAGGGGAAAAAAAAAACCACAATCCCACACCCTCTTTCACTGCAGTCTGGGACAGCAGCACAATACCTGTAGCCCAGGGATATCCAACGTTACTTGAAGTAGTACAGAATCAGAAGAGGTTATTTTCCTGGTTTCTCACGAGGATCTTGCATACCATCTGGAGTTCCATGTTTCTTTAGCTACTCAGTCAGCCACACTTCAGAAAGTGAGTTAAAAGCTGCTCAGTGGCTGTAACTACAATGGAGAGCTACTCCAGAGCTGTGACTTTCAAAGCAAAGAGTAATAAAAACAAATGCATCACTTCATTTTTTCAGATACACTACTGTAAAAACAGTATAGTTTCAGTAAAGTCATAATTTTATATGGCCATCCCTTGGTCTAGTGTAGACTCCACAACTCCTCATGTCCAAGGAAGGCACACCCATTTCTCTCAGCCAAGAAATCCAGCCCAAGAAGCTTTCTGTCACCGAAAGTGCAATTCTGGATCAATCACTGAGACCCAGGGAGTCACTCCAAGTTCACATCAGCAGAACAGAGATCAGAATCTGACCCAAATATTTATTGATTTTTGGAGTCTCTGTGTCTGGCCATCAAGAAACGCCTGCTGGATGCTAATGCTGCAGTCTGCAGGCAGAACACAAGGAGAATAGCGAGGAAATAGCCGTGGATGGTATTTTCTAATGCGGAGTTGCTGAGCAATGAGTGCCAAGTGTTGCGCATGTTAGGCACAGAGAAATGGAACACTGCAAAATTAAATCATTTGCTGTACCAGAGACTACATCCCAACGTAGGAATGTGGGTTTTTTTGTAAGAATTTGTTAGCTGTTACATCTTAACGTAGACGTCCTTTTCCTTTTAATGGATCAGCTGATGGTACTACCCAGGTGGGTAGCAGGGGAGAGTCACCTCTGTTCTCTTGCTGCCCAGTAACTCCACTAGGCAGACCTGTGGCGTCTGTACTCTCTTTGGAGTGTCTCTTGCCTCTGTAGGCCTTTTCACATTGTACCAGAGAGCATGGTGATGCTGAAACTACCACTGACAGAGTAGAAGTGTCCATGAAACACTAGGGAGATAACATCCCAGAAGACAGAGCAGTACAGCAGCACTGACACAGTTTTGTGCATAAGCTAATGAAGGCTTTCACTAACACTTGTCACCTTAGTTGCAACATTGTGCTGTCCCAGTTGACCTGCTTCTAGATGGGGAGTGAGCTCCAGCACTGTGAGCTTCAGCATCTCTGTGCCATCCTCTACTGCATAGTGTCGAGTACCCGAAATCATGTCTTTAGCACAAGGACTGAGTTCATATCTTGCCAGGAGGAACTCTGTTAGAGATGAATGTTGGCAAGTGGAGTATTCTTGGTGAACCCAGGGAAAGCTAATTCACATAAGAAGCCGGTAATGCAATCCAGCTCAAGCGTTTAGGATATTTCCTCTGCCACACAGTGGCTAAGAGCTAAATTTGTCTGCAACTCAATTTTCTCTAGTTATGCATAAGGTTCACATTCACCAGCACTTCCAAAGAAGTTGGTTATTTTTATGTATAAAGTGAGTAAACAATTCCAGAAACCCGATGTGCAATGTCCTTCTGAATCTCATTTGGAGATACACTGACAGCTGAGCTGGGAAATGTTACAGAGGAAAGTCTTTTACTTTTTCTTCCTTGCAAAATGATAGAAATAGATACTTATTAGGAAACATATCTGTTCATGAGATGGAGCATGACTTTGTCCTCTACTTTACTGGGCAGGGAGGGAAAAAGAGAGTCCTGAGCTGTACTCCCTTTCTCCCTCCCTCTAAAATGAATTTTGCATGAAGCTATTGTAAGATACAATGTGTAAAAAGCCTAAGAAAAGGGTCCGAAAGTTAAAACCTCCCACCTAATTCAGTGCTTGGGCCAATATACTGCCATCCTTCCCTATATAGTCCCCATTCCCTTTCTGCAGCAAGGAATTAGAACTTTTTTGCAGCACTGTTCCCACCCAGGGGCAGAGGAACAACTCACTCACAAACCCACACGCTGCTATTTACTGCTACTCACCAGGAAGAGCCCAGAGCCTGCTGGCTTGAGAACAGTTATGGAACGTGGAAAACACAGGTTTAAAGCCCGTGAAATTGAGACGAGGTGAGGCTGCACTTTGTGGGACTCTGATGTGACAATGCTCAGGCACTAGGATCAGCACAGAGACGTTAATGTGAGACATGACCATGCCAAGCATGAGAGTGTGAGACATGTCAGGCAATGCCATAAGCATGACACCTTGCTCAGACCTAGGCATGCTCAGACCATGTCTAATGGGTCAGGTTTGCCGTTGAGCCTCAGCAGAGAAAGGGCTGAGGCAGGGCTGGGCTCAGGTTAGAAGCCAAGCTGCACAGAAGCCAGACATGGACATGGATCCCGAAGCCACAGGGACACAATGATCAGACCTCTGAAAAACAGAAAGGTGAGTTAGAAGTTTAAACATTTTCAAGGTACCATGCAGTAGCATGGTACACACATTATTTTGTACAAGCTTTCTGGTAAGTCCTTGCATCTATCGTGCAGACTGGGAAGGAGGTCCTGTGTTTATTCTCCGACAGTATTCACTCTTAGTCCAGTGAAGAGCTCAACAAAAGTATCAGAGCCTTGGACAATATTTGAAAAACAAAATTATGTTGTACTTTCAGGCTTCATCTTTGCTTGCAGTGACAATTTGCATGGCTCTAGTCCAGTTACCTCTGTGTTATTCTATCTGCCAGCAAAGGGGGCAACAGCTCTTGCCAGCCACATACACAGATAGGGGAGCTCCTTGACCCTGCACTTCAGAGGCCTCCTATGTGCTTTATTTCTGAAACTATGCTGTCAGCATCACCACAGTACAGTGAGAGGGACACAGATGTATCTGGGATGCAAACTGTGGAAGAAGCCAGCAGGGGTGACAGAGAGAAATCACCCACATAGACAAGACGCTCGCCCAATTCCCCCAGCTCAAGCAACACAAGGAACTAATATCTGTGGGAAAAGAAAATTCCCGCATGAACAAGAATAATCTCACCATCAGGACAAAGAATTAGCACTTCATATTCACTTTATTATGTATGCTATACCTCCCAAATTTTAAGATCCCAATATCATGACAAGAAAATTTTAAAGGATGCTAACACTTGTTACATGCTGGTCTTTAGACAGCTACAGCATAGGGCCACATCTAAGGTATCCAGAGTCTTCTAAAAATTTAGTTCTTCCAGCAATGGGCAGTTTATGCTTTGTTAGGAAAGACCTAAACTACTTCATATCAAACCATGAATCAGTCTTTCATGAGGTATCCTGTGAGCCAACAGATACTACTCATACTTTCTCACGATTTATGGCCAGGCACTCCTGCAGGCACAAAAAAATATTTAACACAGTTCAAGCCAACAGAATGAACAAAACCATGAAAAAGAACCAACACTAAGCAACACACTTGAGAGGTTTTTTACATTTTTTCATATTTTCTTTCTTGATGAAGGTGCAGGGGATATGAATGAAGGAGTTTACATTCCACTCACAACTTTCACAATATAGAAATTAGGAAGTAGATCAATACTAAACCCATAAAGGAATAGTGATCCTTCCCAAAGGAATAAATGACTTGTTTGTCTCACACTTATCCTGACTGCCACTTGACAATAGAGAGTGATCAAAACCTAGAATAAGCAAAAATCCATGTCATCCTCAGAAATATTGCCAGGAGATATTGCCACATCATCTACCTGGACTTGTCTAAAGCATTTGATACTGTCTCACACGAAATCCTTGTCTCTAAGCTGAAGAGACATGGATTTGATGGATGGACCACTCGGTGGATAAGGAATTGGCTGGATGGTCGCACTCAAAGAGTTGTGGTCAACGGCTCAATGTCCATGTGGAGGCCAGTGACAAGTGGTGTTCCTCAGGGGTCAGTACTGGGGACAGTACTATTTAACATCTTTGTTGATGACATGGACACTGGGATCAAGTGCACCCTCAGCAAGTTTACAGATGACACCAAGTTGTGTGGTGTTGTGGACATGCTGGAAAAAGGGATGCCATCCAGAGGGACCTTGACAGGCTGGAGAGGTGAGCCTGTGAGAACCTCGTGAAGTTCAACAAGACCAAGTGCAAGGTCCTGCACGTGGGTCGGGGCAATGCCAAGAACAAGTACAGGCTGGGCGGAGAATGGATTGAGAGCAGCCCTGAGGAAAAGAACTTGGGAGTGCTGGTGGATGAGAAGCTCAACATGAGCCAGCAATGCGCGCTGGCAGCCCAGAAAGCCAACCGTATCCTGGGCTGCATCAAAAGAAGCGTGGCCAGTAGGTCGAGGGAAGTGATTCTGCCCCTCTACTCTGCTCTCATGAGATCTCACCTGGAATACTGCATTAAGCTCTGGAGTCCCCAACACAAGAAGGACATGGAGCTGCTGTAACGAGTCCAGAGGAGGGCCACAAAGATGATCCAAGGGCTGGAGCACCTCTCCTATGAATAGAGGCTGAGAGAGTTGGGGCTGTTCAGCCTGGAGAAGAGAAGGCTCCGGGGAGATCTTACAGCAGCCTTCCAGTACTTAAAGGCGGCCTACAGGAAAGCTGGAGAGGGACTTTTTACAAGGGCATGTAGTGCATGTAGGGCATGTAGGACAAGGGGTAATGTATTTAAACTGAAAGAGGTGAGATTTAGATTAGATGTTGTAGTGGTTTTAGGCTGATCCAGCAACTAAAACTCACACAGTCTCTCCTTCTCCAGTAAAGTAGAGAGGAGAGAAAAAAAAAAAAACAAAGGGACTGAGGGTTGAGACAAGAACAGAGGGAGCACCCACCAACCATGGTCCTGGGCAAAACAGGCAGAGCTTTTCTCAAAGCAAAACAGTTTATTAATGATTACTTAGAAGGAAAAAGGGAAACAAAAACTGATTACTTGAGAGGACAGAAAGAAACAAAACCAGATCTTAAAACCGACACCTTCCCCCGCCTCCCTTTCCTTTTCCTCCCGGCTCTACCTCCTCCCCCCAGCAGCACAGGGGGCAGGGACTGGGGGAGTGCAGGTCAGTTCATTCCGTGCTGTTACTGCTTCCTCTTTCTTAAAGGAGAAGGAGTCCTTACACCCTTTTCCCCTGCTCCAATGGATCCCCTACCCACGAGGAAAAATCCACAAACTTCTCCAGCGTGAGTCCAGCCCACTGGAAACAATCCTCCCCACAGATTTCTCCGGTGTGGGCTTTACCACAGTCTCGGGTACTTAGGGAGCTGTAGCCACTTGCTCTGGCGTGGGTCGTCACGAAGATTCCAGATGCCTCTCCACCTTGCCGTGCACCCCAACATGACCATCCTCAGGCTCAGGCATCTTCTCCCCACGGGCTGCGAGTGGATCTCTGCTCCACCGAGGCCGTCCTGGTTGCAGGGGGCCGCCTGCTATCTCACCATCAGCCGCAGGGGAAACTCGGCTCCGGCACACCTCCTCCCGCTCCATCCTCACTGACCTGCTGTCGATGCAGCTGTTTCTCTCAGATCTCAGTCCTCTCCAGGTGAACTCAGCCCAGTGGGCACCCCGGGAGTGGGGTGCCCCCGAGTTCCCCAGCTGGCTCCGCCGCCGCCATTCTCCGTGGGCGGCGCCAGCCCGACGCAGGCAGCTGCCCGGCCGGGAGCCAGGGAGCGGGGGCAGTGCCCTCCTCCCTTCTCTGCTCGATCCTGGGCGAAGCACCTTTTCCGGTTCCCTTGTCCTGACTTAAATAGGGCAATTCGCAGAGGCGCCCTATTGGCTCAATCCCGAGGGGGACGGCAGTCTGATCTGGTGGCCAGAACTAAGCCTAACCCGGTTCCAAAACTGGGGAGGTCGCAGGGAGCAAAACACCTCTCCTGCCACCAGAACCACCCCCCCTCCACATCAAACCATGACAGATGTAAGGAAGAAGTTTTTCCCTCTGAGGGTGGTGAGGCACTGGAACAGGTTGCCCAGAGAAGTTGTAGATGCCCCATTCCTGGAAGTCTTCAAGGCCAGGTTGGATGAGGCTTTGAGCAACCTTGTGTAGTGGAGGGTTTCCCTGCCCATGGCACAGTAGTTGGAACTAGATGATATTTGAATTCCCTTCCAACCCTAACCATTCTATGATTCTATGAGAAAACTTCTGCCAACCAAATAATTTCAAATCAACAAAGGTCATATAAAATTGCCTTCCTTAATGATGTTTATTTTTATATGTCAAATGCAAATATCAAAGATAATTGATTGACGGAACCCTTGCCTTGTGTAAATAGGTCACAATACTCTTACCAAACTGAAACTTCTGAAGACAGTTAACAAAAAGACCTACCAAAAGTATTTGTTCTCCTCATAACTGAGGACAACAGGATATCAACATAAAAGTCTCTCCAGGAGCTCAGCCCAGTGCTCCTGGTTATCAGTTACCAACTCTGATGGTGGGAACCAAAGTGAACTCAGGAGCCCTCTGAGAAGGACAATAGGCAGGAAAGAGAAAGAGAGCAAGAAGATACCATTGGATTGACTTCTGGGCTATATCACAAGAGCTAGAAATGTATCTCCACAAAAAACAGTGAAGGATGAAGGGTTCAATATGCAGTTTCTACCAACTTCCCAAATCGACAATTTTTTCTCTGTAGAAGCACGCTGAAAGTCTTTCCAAAGTGTTTTTGGCCGCTCAGTGATTTTCTTGTATTCACCAGCCTTTAATACTCCTTCTAAGGATAAGAAATTTAGAAATGGTATCAAGGCAGTTTTTGTTTCTAAAGGCCTTTGCCAAAATCAGCCCTACGTGTTACAGCCCTGGATTACACACCAAGCAGAGCTCAGCCTGCTGAGAGATCAAGCTGTGGGCCACATCAGTTGCTTTTGCAATGGCAGGCACCTATTACTGCTTCCCAAAAATTTTCGAGTCTTATGAGGACGGCAAGGGCCACAGGATGGGATGGGAGTGCAGAAAGCCTCAGGCAATAATAGAGAGCAATGTGCCAGTGGCAGGACCATTCACCCACCCCACAGCCTACTCCTCATGCAGGTTTGGGGGAGTCCCAGCCTCCAGATAGCCTCTCCCCAGGGATCCTTGTGGAAGACAGGCAGGGGAATGTCAGGGTCCTGGCCATACTGTGCACATACTGTGTCTCCAGGGCATCTGGCAGCAGTTGACTTACAGGGCAAGTGGGTTATACCTGACGTGTGCAGGTGGGCTGCAGCACTCACACAATGTAGATGCACACACATGGGAGGCTGGTGGCATCATCTTGCCTGCTACAGGAGGCAGCTCTGCAGCCTGAAAAGTTGGGCACATTCTTAAAGGGTGGAAACTGGAATCAGGTTATCCTCTTATTTCCTCCATGAATGCAACCTCAGCAAATCTCTGTACGGATTTGTGTTGGAGTACTATGTCTACAAAGTCGTTCTTCAAAAGCAACAAATTGGCACACGAGAGCTATGCTCAGACATTTGGTTTAGCTAATACATTCTTCTTACTGCCTCTGTGTTTACAGTTTCAAAACTAGGGTTACAACATAATCTGTTGCTCTTCTCTAAGAAAAATTATCCACAAAGCAATCCTACAGAAACCGTCTACTGGAGTCTGTTCCTTGAGCCTGACCAGCATCAAAACTGAGCTCTTCAATACTTGATCACTGCAACAGCTCACCTGCCCCTGCAAGGACTCTCTCTTGGCAATTTCCAGGGTTGCATTAAAACACCAAAGGGTGGGTGTTTGCATGTGAGTGAGACATCTCCACTTCCATGAGGGTCAGAGGACAGCTGGGGCTCTGCCTACACCTGGGTGTTTAAAGCTACTTGAGAAGTCACAGGACATGCCACTGGCTTCCAGCTCCTTCTACAGAAGGACATGTGTTGTATCTGCCAGTCCCTTCCAGATGTCCTTCATACCCTGGAACTCTTGTGTGGGCCACTGAATTGAATCTGTAGTCAAAGGGGTACAGAGCAATTCACCTTGCCCAGCACAGGAATCTGAAGCAAAATATTCATGTAGTTTTGGGACCACACATAGATTATTTCCATACCAACTTCAGTAAAATGTTTCACTACAAATCTGATTTTTCTCTAAAAATATTAACCTATGGATGCAGCCTTCCTTGCTGAATCATCCATTTTCCCATTCTTTGTAGCATCTCTCCTAATAACTTTCTAGAGACAATTTATTTATCCATGAAGGGTATCACTTCTTCCAAAAGCTTTTTCCTCTTGCTAGAGGTACAAATTTATGTCATTTGCAGCACAAATAAAGTAATAGCAGCACTTGTTCAACTGAAAATCCCTGACATCTTGATGTAGCTGACTCTACTAAGTGGCTCCTTAGTAAACCAAACTCTTTTGAAAACAGGCATTTTATTCACAGACCTGCCTTTGCTTATTCCTCCATTTCATATAGACCAAACCCATTAGAGATTACACAGATCAATATTGTTTTCTTCAGGCAGCTCATCTGCAGCATTAAAAAACAAGTAAAAATTGCAACAGTTCATTTTGATTAACCTGTCCATTGTCTTTCAATTCATACCCTAGAAGTGAAAGTCTTGCACAGGGATCCAGTTCTGGTTAGTTGTTATTTTCTAAAATATGACAGCGATCTCTGTCAATAGAAACTCAGTCAACTTCCCCTCAGTCCAGGGGGAGAGATTAAAATCTCTTCAATTAGTATTTCTCAAAGCATTTTCCCACAAAACAAATGTGCTGAAGCCACAGCAACACTTTGCACTTTTGGTCCTTAATAAACAATGCTAAATCCTTTCCTCAAAACGAAACTGTTGCTTCTCTTCTGGCACTGACAGTACAACAATGAAATTCTCCTTGTGGCTTGTTCGTAGGAAAATATCAAGCCTCAAGATACTTGTTCCCTGTGTCTTCTGAAACATCTGTTTCAAGTAAGGCTAAAAGAATATGTGTTATTACTAAAAACAAGAATAGAGAGAAAAAAACAAACCCACAAAACCAAACAGAAAAACCCACCTTCTATGCTGAAGAATGGAATGCAATTTTTTCTCTGAAGAAATGATCAAACCAATGATCAAGACAACTTCGTATGACATTCAGGATTCAAAAATAAGGAATGAGAATCTAGAAAATTGGAACATACTTTAACAAAGATACTTGGAATAAAAATTAAATTTAAATTTTTCCTTTTATTTTAATGTTTCTATCTCTTTTTTCCTTTTAAATTATTACATTTTTGACTCAAAAATCTAGTAGATCTTATTCATTTGAAATGTTTTCATAGTCAGCTTATTGAAAACTGTTTTACAGAATATTTTGTTCTAAAGTGGTACAAATCACTTATGTGTGAAAAATAAGTAACATGTTATATAACACAATGACTAGTTTTCCATATTTTCTCAAAATATTCAGAAAAGGTCTATTTATTCAAGCAGCTGTGATTCAGATTCATAAACTGGAAGTCTGGTTCCTCATTAGTGTTTCTGAATGTTGTTTCATGCTGGCACCCAGCAGCCTTATCACTGCGATGACCCAGCAGCTAACAGTGCCTCACCTGTTCCTCCCTCCTCATCCTGGAACAGAGTCCAGCATCAGAAAGTAGTCTGCTCTGACAGGTCTTTCCTGGCTGACCCCTGATGCTGTGAACCTTTTGTGCAACTCCCTGTGGTTGCACAACCTGACCCTGAAAAATCTGCTGGGGCTAGTCAGGAAGATAACCCTGCCCCATGCACCTCCAGGCTCCTGCTGCTCTCCCGCAGCATGCTGAGACATCACCAGCATTCTTCATTTAACACCTGAAAACAAGAAGGCATAAACAGCGTCCCCAAAAATCCCTCTTTGTGATTGCCAGCCATCTTGTGAGATGCTATGGGGCAAAACGTGGAGCAGGAGTAAGAAAAAGAGGGTTCACGTGTCTTGAGATAGATAAAAGATACCACAAAATCCTTCCATTTTACTATTACAGACATACCTAAATATTAATACGTGTTTTCTCATAACTGCTGCCTTTACTTCATCATTAGGCAAATGTAGTCCCTTTATTTGTGGTTTTATACACATTAACACTAAACAAGCAGACATCCTCTGCTGAGCGTTCTCTGTCATAAAACTTTCCAAGCCAACAGACACAAGATGCAATTTCCACAGTGCTAATTATAAAAGGTCAAAGGAAAACATCCTCTGAGAAACTGTGTAATTTCTAAGGAAATCTTTCTTACTCTGTGAAAGCAGAGATTACTCATAGCATGACAAATCTGGAAGAACTATTAAAGGTTTCGCTCCCACTTGTCACCAATACTTTAAACCTGACATCCAGCTTCTAAAAATACTAATAATTTACCTAACATTTCCTCAGAAATACTTTGCCGAAAATGAGAAACTTGTTCCCATCCTTTAAGGAATAGCAGAGATTAAGAATTCTGCACAGTTTTTCATTAGCACTCTTTTGCCCTAATATCAAAAGAATTGTACTATTGCTAGAAGGACCTCTATCTAATAAAGCACTTATGCATAAGCACAAGTTCAATGGGATTAATCATGTGCTTAAAACAAACATATTCCTAAGTACTATTCAGAGATAAGAGCACATTTGTTCAGGTCCATTTCCCAAGTTTGTTTAAATATAACATAGCACAGCACTATAGAGCAGCAATATTCCAGTTGCTGATACTTTAAATAAAAGAAAGAAAGGCCAACTCCATCTGACAGGATTTATAAAGAAAAATATTCAGAAGTTGCCCACAGAGGTATAAGCCTGACAAAGAGGAAATAGGAGAAGTAAAATGAGCAGACTAAAACCAAGTGAAACTTTCAAAAGAGTTACACAACTTCATTGCCTCACATAAGATGAAATCTCATAATATTGGGAAAATTCACCAAGTCTTTCTCTCAATGGGAGTACAAATGGGAGACGAATACAGCTGATCTCTGACTGTAAAAACAGTAAAACTAATGAGGTGATAGAAAGCAGATGGGGTATGAAAAGAGAGTTGGTCTGCAGCACCTTCATTCCCTATGCATGTCTGTGAGGTTTTGAATCACAGCTGTGGAAACAAGCTGCTGAATTTCCTCCCCTAACCCTCCCGGTAATTTTGTAATTTAAGCACAAATTCTCTGGAAGTCAGGATTAACAGCACAGTGTCTTTTGTGAGTGGAGGATGCTAGTGGGAAAGAAACTGTGACTTAAAGCTATGTTGTCATGCAACTAAGAAGGTGAGGAAAAGAGCCAGGCAAACAATCCTCAGACTGTTTTTTCCTGAGCAGGAGATGATCCGCCTTGTCTGGACTTTATAACAAAAGTGAGTCCATTGATTAAACATTTTTTACAGTGCTGATGAAAATACATTCAGGACTCTGTGTTGTAGTGCTCTATCTGAATCAGAACAAAATGTTTGCTATTAAAGGGAAGATGAAAATGTGCTTATCATTTAATAAGAGTCAATCTGGAAAAAAATTGAAACAGTTCAGTGTGTTCTTGGTGCATTAACAAATGTCTCCTGGACAGGTTTCCTTGGACCCCTGACTAGGAACAGAGTATTCATTCTCTGTAAGAAAAAAAATAATGTAGCACATTGTAAAACTACTATAGTGACAGAAAGCAGTGAGAATCAAAGGGTTAACACCACCTCTACCACTTATTATCAAAGCAATATTATTTTAAAGTTACTGCACTATGCTCTGTGCTATTCTTTTCTTTAATAGAGAATGAAAAGGTACTTTGCTGTTATGAAATGGAAGTCTTTTTAATTTTATCCTTGATCCTGTAGTTGAACATGCCTGAAAAGTCCCCTGGGCCTACCTGGAGCCTATTGCAGAATTGTATTCATCCTTATTCCTCAGACTCAGTCCATTGTTTTAAGATGCCTTTGTCATTTTTTTCTTCCTAAGGGGTAAGATTTAATACACCTAAATCCAACGTTATTTTGCACCAGGAGGTGCTGCTCCACTACGATCCTGATAAGAAAAGCTCTCAGACTCTGTAAAGCATCATTTAAAATACTTTTTATTAGAGCTAACTGTAAAGACAGAGAGGATGGCATAGATAATCTCATGTCCCTTTAGATGCTGGGGACCCTGAGTTGTGCAGGATTGAACAGGCTCCAATCTGCATGTAGCACACCATGCAGACTCTGTCTGTGGAGAATTTGCCCCATTTGGGCCATCCAAGCTATTACAGGGTTTTCTTACCCTAGTGGAGGGTTTCCCTGCCCATGGCAGGGGGTTTGGAACTAGATGATCTTTGAGGTCCCTTCCAACCCTGACCATCCTATGATTCTTACAAGAATACAACAGTATTCATGATTTCTACTGCCAAACAGAGAGGATGTCTGCAGAACTTCTTGCTGTGCTTTCAGATAAAGACAATACATACTGGTACCCAGTGGGAGCTGCCTTGCAGGCTTCTCCATTAGCATCACCTGGCTGGGTTTGTCCAGCACCAAGGGAGAGGCACAGCATGGCACAGGCCTAAAGGCAACACTGTATGTGCAGCACAGCACAGATCTGCACCTATACGCAGGTTCACTATTACATGGATCACTGACTGCTCAGTGTGCAATGATCTTCCCATCAGTATCACTGCAGACACCTGATGCTCAGCTGTCTTGTAGGAGACAAACAGAGCAAAGGCCTACAGAACCTATAGGGTACATAAAGATAGGTAGATGTCCCTGTTAGCTTTCAGGAAGACATTATGTCTACATAAGTTAGGCACCTGTGTCAGGTGGATGAGATCTCTTTCTGCAGGTTTTCAGCATTATCTACCTCTCTCCTTTAACAGGTACTCAATGTAGGCACTTATTTTAGGATGATTGCTTTGTTTAGCACTAAAATGTAAGCACAAAACTGTAACCCAAGTTAGGCAGAATATATCCTACTATCTTTTCTTACCATCTCCAAATTCACATTGTCTTGGATTGCCTTGACTTTTGCCATGGCCACATCTTGAACATCTTTCCTCTTCAATCCTTAAGTAAGACGAATTTTTCCTAAGCCATTTCTCCTCATCTACGTATAGAAAGCTTTCACATGACTTCAGCCATACTCCTGGCTCTGGTCCTTTGTCCTACTGGGTGGGATGGGAAGGAGGAGCAAGGAGAAGTAGTGCTGAAGTTCAGATGTAACTAACACATCAACTACGAATGCAGAGGAGAGAGGGGAGCCTAAGGGCTCAAACACACCAGCTGAAGAGGGTTAAGTTGTGGGAGCTCAAGAGAAGGCTGCCTCTGTCTGCTCACCTCGCCATCAAGCCAGAAGCTGTAGCAGGTGCAGAAGGAAATAATCATGAACTGCTAAGCTCCTATTTGATCTGTTCTTTAGCCTAAACTCTTAGACTTTCACTGGCTCTGACATGTTTTCAAGCACTTCTGGGAGTTATATAGAGAGCTCCTAAACACCAGAAAGTCCCCCTGGGAAAAAGGTAATTTTTTATTTTTAAGCATCATTAGTTCCTTGCTGGTTTTATAGTCACCTGTCCTAGCAGCTTGTAAGTGCCTCCAGTGGAAGAGTCAGAAAATAATTACAAAACCTGCAAGGCTTTCTTTAGAGTCTCTCCCTCCTTCCCCTTTCGATAGTGAATGCATGACTTAAAGAAGGATTATCCTTTTTTTCTCGCTGTTTTTGGTGATGGTTCATTCCCATCAACTGAGGAAAAGCTCTGATGACTTTCTATTCACACTTCATAGCCAACAGAATACAATCACAATTCTATTTCTGGGTGCATCTGCCATATAATTTTTTAGAGCACTGATCTCCTGAACTACTTAGAGGCATGTAATGGACAACACAGGACCGATTTATTCCAGCTTTCTAAGAAAGAAGCATATTTCTCTATGGTTTGTCATGATTCATTATCTGAATGCTGGCAAGCAACCAGGAGAGTTCTGACGTATGACAGTCTTTTATGCTGTTGCATATGAACATAAATAAAGGAATGAAAAGGAGAGCAAGATGGAAACTCCTAAAGGATGGTGCATTTGGTTCTCCTTTTGAGAAAGTTCTCTGGCAGCAACACAAGAAAAGTGCCTGGATCACCACCTGTGGACTCTGACTCATTCGTCATAGTTGAAAAAGTCAAAGGGAAGTCAGGAGGGAGCAAGAGTCAAGTTTCATCAGAGCCAGTTGCAGAAAGACCTCCCATACCTCACTGAAAGCAAATACCTGAAGCAGTCAAAAATGCCTAAATTGGACAATGGAAGAACTCTGTAAAGAGTACAACAACTAGAGACTAGTTGTGTTCTCTTGTTTTCTGATGTCTGGGGAAACTGTACCTCTCAGGGGCTTCTGCTAAAGCCAGCTGACCTGCATTGGTGTGGGACTTGGATGTTCCTGTGTCGTGGGGTCACAGAGACAGTCAAAAGCAGACGTGAGTGTTGCCAGCCTCTGCCAGGCTCTGTGGGATTTGGAAATGGCCTATGGCTCTGGAGGTAAAGCTAAAAAAATCAATTCTCTCAATAGAAATAAATTCTGCACAAATGTCTCACTGCCCAGTCTGGACACTTGCCAGCTATGCAAAGAATAATAGGGAAAGGAAACACTCCACCTGCAAACTAGGCTGCAAATTAGAGATGCCAAGCTAAGGGAGACACCCAATCTTTCCCGATGCTTATGGAAAGTGTTTTATGCCCAACTACTTGGTACATGATAAATAGTCCAGCATACTAAAAGGAAAGAAACTTGAGACAGAACAGTATACAGAGCTCAAAATCAGAGTCCAGAAAAAACAATAGTTTTACATGCTGTGGCAAATAGTACAAACCAGGAGTGGCTCAGCCACTGCAGAAACAGAAGTAAGAATCGCAACAGATTACACTGCTTGCAGGAATTTGCCGGTGCCATCACGACGAGACAAAGAAGATGACAGCAGAAGCACAAGAAAAGGGTGGAAAATCTTTCCTAGTGCCAAAGAAAAATTACAGCTGTAAAGGAACAGCCAATATAACCACAGTTTTAACCTGGGCATGCATACATCAGTCAGTGAGGCAAAAGAAATGGAAAATGAGCAGAGAAAGGCAGGGCAAAACCAGAAGATACTCCAGACCTAAAGTATTCATTTTGCCTCACTAAAGGAATACGAGAATTATATAAGGGAGCAAATAGCAAATTAGAATAAATACAATGTCTAATAGTATCACTAAACTGCTAAATACAATTTTTGCTTATGTTGTTGTCTAGGGGAATACTAGGGATGGAGCCAACATATTTAAGCAAGAGCTTGACACCTCTTTAAGATACAGAAGCTCCCAACAGTAGCTCCAGCTAATGACAAGAGGAAAAGCAAGCACTAAAAGAAGAGTTAAATAAGCTGATTCCTTCCAGAAATCACAGCCAAGCAAAAGAACCCACAGAGTGTGTATTCTTCCATGATCACTGTAAGAAACAAATACTTGAAACCTGTCACATAGCATAGAGTGTAAAGGTTTAAAAATATAGAAAAAGGCAGTTTTTCACTGAAGCAATAAATGTTTGGATATTCAATTTTTTAGTATTCTTATTGATAAGAAATGTTTCCGTGTTCAATAAATTGAAAAGGTAGTAGAAGGTATCCAAAAAATCAGTGATCTTGCGCAGTCAGAATGTCTTTTAAGATATACCTTTTCTTTAGATTGTATCTGAGTATCAAAAAACTTCCCTGGAAAATAAGACAAATCTTCTAAAGTAGATAGTGAGTACTATATATAAAAGCATGATTAAGTCTCTGTGTTTCTTTGAGAGGACACATGCCACTTTGACCTCATGTCATCTTACAGAAATGAAAATCTATAGAAATAAAGGCACAATGAGTAATGTTGGGCTTGTTACTCACATTCTGTGGATTGGAAATGGTTCTTGAAAGCAGTGTTGCTCAGCTGAGGATTTGAGGTGGTGTGTAAGATATGAGAGTGATGTGATTGGTCTGTGAAAAAAATGCAAACAAAAGCATACACATTCTCATCACACAAAAATGCAAATACATCTAATAAATTACCATCAAAAACATATCCTATTTTTCAGCTGATTGTAAATTAAAGCCAGTATATTGTACAAGACAGCCAGTAGGATTTTTTACAGAAATATTAGGTTGTTTCTCGTTAAAAAAAATACTGATTAACACATCTCTAGACTATTTGAATTTAGTGAAGCAATGTATGAGGAACACACTTCAGATTTAAAATAAAATTTGTATTGTCTTGAGAGTCTTATAAGGAAACATGAATAGCGTGATTCTTCCTGAGTCCCTGACAGAAAAGGGAACAACTTAACAAGACACTAAAGCTGGTGAAGAAAGTAAATGTGAATGCAAAAGCTGTTAAAAGCTCACATAAGGAGAAAAGACAGAACATGTCCTGGCCCTAGATTCCACTGTGCCACAAAGCTGCACACTTTTCTCACTTGCTGGAGATTAAAATACCTCTCCTTAGTGTTCTCTGATTATAAAATTGTTATAAAATCAGAGATTAAAGAGTGAGGCATGCATGGTCCATTAACTGTATTACATCGACATTAAACATTTGGAAATGCTACTGAGCTCCCAAGTTCTCTAGCCATGTCTAATCCTATAGTAGGAGAGAAACAGATGCTTCTCTTCCTGTTCTCCCTCCAACTCTCCTTGCGCTGATAAGAAACTTGGATACATTCCCCCAGTAAGAGCTGCAAGGTCTTCCAACAAATGAGCGTGGGTGTGAACTGTGCTATATACGCTTCTGCTTAAAGTCTCCAGCAATTATATGTGCTCTTTATGCTCTAACTGGAAGCATGATAGAGAGAACTCAAATCTAGCTCTAGGTTTGATTTCAGTGAAAGGAAGATGCTGAGAGCAGACTTTAATTACAAGTCTGACATGTTTTTATGGACAGCAGGAATATTCTTTAACATAATGGATGTGAATATAGCTGATAGAAAAAAAAAACTGAGAAGAACACTGGAAAGGCCTTTATCTACTAAATATTTAATAATCTGTTCATTCAGCATGCCATCGTTTAACAAAATCTGCAATGCAAAAAGGAAACAGCAATTGAAAGTGAAGTAAAGTCGTCTCACAAATGCCCCAAATCCATCTACAGCTATACCTTCATCTACTCTCCAGGAAAGCTGAGAGCAACTAGTGAAAAATGACCACTCATGATGAAAAGAATAGAAAGTCTGACCAGTGTACGTATCTCACACTGTTTGGCAGGTCCTCAGCAACCTGGAGACATGATGTACCAAGTTAATGTAAAGTACTGTTCATTGAAAACAATGAACATGTTGCAAAAGTCAGAACCAGCTGTCATAACCAAGGAGCAGGATAGCTCCTGCACTGCTCTAAAATATGTAAACACCTATGAGTCTATACCATGTTCACAGCAGAACGCTTCCAGTTACCGCAGGATTTGTAATATGAGTAACTGTGTCCATAACCATAAGCAGAGCCAACAACGGGAGGATTGTTTTTTTACTAGTCTGCAAGAGAGCAGGAAAATAAATTTTTATCTCTTCGAAATCACTTCTTTAAATAGGTGTAGGACCAAATACTGACACCTTGTTTTTCTCCTGCCTTGTCGTGGTTTTTGGACTGAGGGTCAAGACAAGAACTGAGAGAGAGCACCCACCAACCATGGTCCCGGGCAAAACATGACTCAGGCTTTCTTCTTGGAACAAAACAATTTATTAACAGTTACTTAACAAAAGACAAAGGGAAGGAAACCAGTTACTTGAGAGGAGAAAGAGAAAACAAGGCTAGATCTTAAACACAACAACCTCCCCACCCCCTTTCCTTTTGTTCCTGGCACAACCTCCCCCACCAGCGGCGCAAGGGGACAGGGAATGGGGGAGTGCAGGTCAGTTCATCCATGATGTTACTGCCGCTCCTTTCTCAAAGGAGGAGGAGTCCTTACACCATTTTTCCCTTGATTCAGTGGATCCTCTACTCACGAGGAAAAAATCCCCAAACTTTTCCAGTGTAAGTCCTGCCCACAGGATTGCAATCCTTCCCCATGGATTGCACCAGTTCGGGCTTTACCAGTCTCGGCCTCTTAGGGAGCTGCTGCCACTTGCGTTGGCATAGGTCATCCCACGGATTCCAGATGCCTCCACGACCTTGTCGTGCATTTCCATGCCCATTATTAACAGTACCTCGTCGTGCATCCCCTGCTCCACGACCTCTCCTGGGCTCAGGCATCTCTTCCCCGACGTGGGTTTCTCCACGGGCCGCGAGTGGGTCTCTGCTCCGCTGAGTACACCCTGGCTGCAGGGGGGCTGCCTGCCATCTTCACACTGATTTGCAAGGGAAAACTTCAGCTCCAGTACTCCTCCTCCTGCTCCATCTTGACTGACCCGGTCGTTGTGGTTGTTTTCTCTTAGATCATAGAATCATAGAATCGTTAGGGCTGGAAGGGACCTTCAAAGGTCATCTAGTCCAACCCCCCTGCAAGGAACAGGGATATCTCCAACTAGATCAGGTTGCTCAGGGCCTCATCCAACCGGGCCTTGAACGTCTCCAGGGATGGAGCATCCACCACCTCTCTGGGCAACCTGTTCCAGTGTTCTACAACTCTCATGGTAAAAAATTTTTTCCTAATATCCAACCTGAATCTACCTCCCTCTATTTTAAAACCATTACCCCTTGTCCTATCACAACTGGCCCTCCTGAACAGCCTCTCCCCATCTTTCTTGTAGGCCCCCTTGAAGTACTGGAAGACCGCTATAAGGTCACCCCGGAGCCTCCTCTTCTCCAGGCTGAACAGCCCCAACTCTTTCAGCCTGTCCTCATAGGAAAGGTGCTCCAGCCCTCTTATCATCTTCGTGGCCCTCCTCTGGACCCTCTCCAACTGGTCCATGTCCTTCTTATGTTGGGGACTCCAGAACTGGACGCAATACTCCAAGTGAGGTCTCACGAGGGCAGAGTAGAGGGGGAGAATCACCTCCCTTGACCTGCTGGCCACGCTCCTCTTGATGCAGCCCAGGATGCGGTTGGCCTTCTGGGCCGCAAGAGCACATTGCCGGCTCATATTGAGCTTCTCGTCCACCAGTACTCCCAAGTCCTTCTCCTCAGGGCTGCTCACGATCCATTCTCCGCCCAGTCTGTATTTGTGCCTGGGATTGCCATGACCCAGATGTAGGACCTTGCACTTGGCCTGGTTAAACTTCATGAGGTTGGTAGATCTTAATCCTCTCTGGGGGAGCTCGGCCCGGCAGGCACCCCGGGAGCGAGGCGCTTCCCGAGCCCCCCATGCGGCTCCCCCGGCGCCATCTTGAGCACATGGCGCCGGCCCGGGCCCGAGCGGCCGCCTGGCCGGGAGCCGGGAGCGAAGGCAGCGCCCTCCTGCTCTCTCCTCGCTCCTGGGCAAAAGACCGCCAAAAGACCCCACTTTTGCCTCAACTTAAATAGGGCAATTCGCAGAGGCGCCGATTTGGCTCAACCCCCCGAGGGGGATGGGACTCGGATCTGGTGGCACAGGGAGCAAATCCCCTCCCCTGCCACCAGAACACCCCCACACACATCAAATTATCACATGCCTGCACCAGAGTTCATCCAGAATAAGACAGAACTGAATACCAAACCTCAAGGGACCTGAAATTATTATTTCCTTTAGGATATAATGTATCCCAGGGTTAGTTTGGCAACATTGCTCATTGGACTTTAAAAAAAAGTTTGCTAAAGCCAGTTCTTGGAAACTGATAAACCGGAGAAGCCTAGAGCCTGCACCTGCTGCCTGTACAGATCAGGAATTACTGAATCACTGAAATTGAGGTCATCAGACCAGTAGAGGTGAAAGAGGCCCTATGTTGTCCATTCCCCCTCTCTTCTTTCCCTAATTCAAACCTATGTTGAGGATATGGGCATGCGTATAAAAATAAACTTATTTGTTCATAATGACTTTCCAAGGAAACGTGATGATTTTCCAATTAAATACTTTTTCTCTTGTTTCTTTTTTTCCCTCTACGTGCATGCTTCTTTTGCTCTTTTTTTTTTTTGGTTTGGCTTAGTCATAATTCTGTATTTGCCTATTAGTATGCAAGTTTGATAAACAGCATGCTAAGACACAACCAGATGTTTTCAAAGGCAGACTGTTTCTAAGTAACTCCGGGGGATATAAAGGTGGCGGAACTTTGTTCCTTCCTGTGGTTGGAGAAAAGAGCTGATAATGGTTTTGACAAAAGTTAAAGTCTAACAGGAGCAAGGGACATTTCTGAAAATATCAGTGAAAGACAATAATTATGAGGGCCCCCTATTATCGATTGGTTTTGAATTACCAAAAAAAGATGTGAGACTAGGGAAAATACGGGAGGTTTTTTCCCTGGCATTTCCATGGCTGATCAGTCGAGCTGTGCCTGGAGGACTTGAACAATCAGTTTCAACTCATCAGCTCTTCCTGAAAATACCTCCATTTACACAGGCATAATCACAATTGTGTGTGTGGCCAGACACACATAGCTCCCCTTCCTGCTGTTAGCCCAATCCACACATTAATTTCACATTTGGCTTATCAAGTTACTATAGCAGCTATTACAGTTTTTATCTCAACTACTTCCCTTTTTCTCCAAGATCTCCAGGACTTACTATAATTCTTGAGCTTCCGCTTTGCTATATTAATTAAGGCTCCATGGCCTCATGCCAGTATCCACCACCTTCAGCTCTACAGAATTTAGCCAAGGATGTCTATAGAAGGCAGACGGAAGAATAAATTGTAAACCACATTTCATTTCACACTGTAGAGTTAAATGATTTAAAGAATCCTTGCACTGCTACCAAGAGTATTAGTATTATATATTTTAAATAAACAAAGAAACAAGAACTTACAAATAAAGCCATTTAGTTTCTTTTAAAATTTTTGATATTGAAACACAACACATTCTTGGGGAACTCATTCATTCACACCCTAAATTCAGTTGCCTATAAATTCTGACATGTTTACTTATTTCCCTGCTTTCACAACGAAAATGCCTTTGACTGTTGTGTTCCTGTGACCCATTCAAGCCATTTTTACAACTCAGGTTTTTATATTGCAGTTTTGAGTTTGTCATGGCACACTGAAAAATGTTTTTTTTGTGTAACACACAGAGAGGATATTCTTTGACTCTGTCTGAGTCCACACATATGGCAGGCCTACATACAGATTATACCACAAAACCATCCCTTTGCTTCCAGCTCCTCCATCTGTTCACCTGGTATGGTAGCTTACTGAATAGCTGAGACGCAGTAGTGGCATTCAGCAGTGAAGATCGAACCATGAAAGGAAAGAATTCAGGAGGCTATTGTGATGGGAATAGATGCTCATTGGAAGAGATTGCAGTGCACTAAAGGAAAATTGCAGAGGTAGGACTCCTAGGCATGCAAAGAGAAGGTTGTTGGAGGATGGAAAATAAGTAGTCCACTCCACACAAAGTTCTGTCTGTATTTTCATAGTATTGGAACATTGTTACTCCTATATAGTATAATACTGATAGAAGAAATAATAGACAGTATACTTTACAAAGACAAAATGTAAGTATTAAAATTATTTGAAATCATATGGTTTCCATTATAGTTTCATATGAAATCATAACAGTTTCCGTTAGTGAAGCAAGAGGTGGAAATGCACTATATTTCCAATCTGCCCTTCTAACCCTGTCAGCAGTAAACCCCATCAGGGCTTTAGCTCAAACTCAGGGAACTAATTTCACACTCGTTCAACTGCTGCAGAAGACTTCTGAGTTTTGACAGTATTGGTATGCCTTTTTTTTCCCTTTGTTTTACAGTGTCCCAGCATAATCATATCCTTCAGGCAACCGCTCTTGTACAGAAAGAATACAGTTCATAATGCTTCAGAGGAACTATAAGGAGAAAAAAGTGCTGATTACCTTTAGGTTCAACAGAACCTTGATATGAGCCAGCAGTGTGCCCAGGTGGCCAAAAGGCCAATGGGATACTGGCGTGTATCAAGAATAGTGTGACCAGCAGGAATAGGGAAGTGATCCTGCCCCTGTACTCGGCACTGGTGAGGCCGCACCTGGAATATTGTGTCCAGTTTTGGGCCCCTCGCTTTAAGAGAGATATTGAGCTCCTGGAGCGAGTCCAAAAAAGGGCGACTAAACTGGTCAAGGGGCTGGAAAATAAAACTTATGAGGAGCGGCTGAGGGAGTTGGGGCTGTTTAGCCTGGAGAAGAGGAGGCTGAGGGGAGACCTGATTACAGCCTACAAATACTTGAGAAGGGATGATGGGGAGGTGGGGGAAGGGCTCTTTACATTAGTGTTGGGTGATAGAACAAGAGGAAATGGGTATAAGCTTAGTCAGGGGAGGTTCAGGTTGGATGTTAAGAAGTATTTCTTCTCTGAAAGGGTTGTCAGTCACTGGAATCGGCTGCCCAGGGAGGTGGTTGAGTCCCCATCCCTGGATGTGTTTAAGAATAGGGTGGATGATTGTCGTGGTTTTTTGGACTGAGGGTCGAGACAAGAACCGAAAGGGAGCACCCACCAACCATGGTCTCGGGCAAAACATGACTCAGGCTTACTTCTTAAAACGAAATAATTTATTAACAGTTACAAGAGACACAAGGGAACGAAACCGGTTACTTGAGAGGAGAAAGAGAAAACAAGGCCCGATCTTAAAACAACACCTCCCCACCCCCTATTTTCCTTTCGTTCCTGGCTCTGCCTTCCCCCCAGCGGCGCAAGGAGACAGGGAATGGGGGAGTGCAGGTCAGTTCATCCATGTTGTTCACTGCCGCTCCTTTCTTAAAGGAGGAGGAGTCTTTACACCATTTTTCCCTTGCTTCGGTGGATCCCCTACTCACAAAGAAAAGGTCCCCAAACTTTTCCAAAGTAAGTCCTGCCCGCAGGATTGCAATCCTCCCCATGGATCGCACCAGTTCGGGCTTTACCAGTCTCGGCCTCTTAGGGAGCTGCTGCCACTCGCGTCGGCGGGGGTCGTCCCACGGTCTCCAGATGCCTCCACGACCTCGTCGTGCATTCCATGCCCCATTATCAACAGTACCTGGTCGCGCATCCCCTGCTCCACGACCTCTCCCGGGCTCAGGCATCTCCTTCCCGACGTGGGTTTCTCCACGGGCCACGAGTGGGTCGCTGCTCCGCCGAGTGCACCCTGGCTGCAGGGGGGCCGCCTGCCATCTCACACCGATTTGCAAGGGAAGCCTCAGCTCCAGCACACCTCCTCCTGCTCCATCTTTGCTGACCCGGTCGTTGTGGTTGTCTTCTCTTAGATATTAATCCTCTCTGGGGGAGCTCGGCCCGGCGGGCACCCCGGGAGCGGGGCGCTTACCGAGTCCCCCATGCGGCTCCCCGGCGCCATCTTGAGCACATGGCGCCGGCCCAGGCCCGAGCGGCCGCTCAGCCGGGAGCCGGGAGCGAGGGCAGCGCCCTCCTGCTCTCTCCTCGCTCCGGAGCAAAAAGCCCCTTCCCGCCCCTTTGTCCCAACTTAAATAGGGCAATTCGCAGAGGCGCCGCCTTGGCTCAACCTCCCCCGGGGGGGATGGGACTCAGATCTGGTGGCACAGGGAGCAAATCCCCTCCCCTGCCACCAGAACACCCCCCCCCACATCAAACTATCACAATGATCTACCTAGGGATATGGTTTAATGGGGATTAGGGACGGTTGGACTCGATGATCTCTAAGGTGTTTTCCAACCTAGAAATCTATGAATCTATGAATCTATGAAATCCTTCTCAATGTTTTTGGATTTGAACATGGTTGTCATGGAATGACACAGTATCCGACCAATAGAGGTCAGTTCAACAAAAGTCAGGAGCAATTCGACCAGTCTACCAGTTTCCCAACCCGCGTGCCCACCCTGGACAGCCCACTAAGTTGGAGGGTGTTTGTCTAACCTATTCAGGGACCTCGCTGGCAGCACAATGAGTCATCCTCCCTTATATTAAAGTTTCCAAAAACTTATATTAAAACAACAAATTTTAATACTGATGCTCGTGACAGGATACAGGTTCAAAGATAGCCGGTGATAGGGCCTGACTGCAAAAATAGATTTGATTTAGAACCATATAGATTAGAACTGATCAGTGATAATACTAAATATCTAGCAAGATGTTAGTAAGTAAATGTGCATAACACAGAGCTTTCCTCCAATAGGCGTCCCAATTGGGGGAGGGAAGAGTGGTTCAGCCCATCGACTGATCCCAGACATTTCGATGGAAGTCTTCGCCCCAAACATCCCCCTTCTCTTTAACCATTTTATACTATTTCTCTACTTTTAGGTGGAGCTTGAGTGACTCTAGTCATACATATTATAATGACATTATAATGAGCAAAGTTCAGCTTCAGGGCATGATCCCACCATTGTGGTTGAGGAGGCAGTTGCAGTCCATCTTTCTGGACAACAGCTGTGCTGTTATCTTCTGATAACAAGGACAAGCTGTGGTACCTCCGCACCACTCTACTCCCCATTTCAGGGATATCACACTATCCATCCGGCCAGATGCAGGCCTTAACTGTTTCCCAGCACTCCATTTCTTGGAACAGCAACTGTGTATCACCTCAAAGCTGCTCTAATATTACAGCTCATTGTTAAGATGTAAGCTGAACTTTGGGGGACAATATTCTCCCATTCCCCCAATTTCTGTTATTTTTCTGCAATGGTGAACATCACTCATTAAATGCATATGTGCCATGGATGAAAGTAGCTCACTCACTTTCTTCAGACACAGACATTCACTCACACAAGAATAACTTGAAAACTTTCACCAAATCCCCTCAAATGCATTCTTGCTTTTCCCCAACAACATATGGAGGACCCCGTCTCCAGCTGGTCTATATCAGAAGAGTTTCACTGAAGAATAGTAATTCTAGAATAAATTAACTACACAAATTCAAAATACCACACAAAATTTTAGAGGCCCTTTCACAATTTTCCATGGCATTTAGTTTGCTAGAAACCGTATCTGTGCAGTATACTCAAATCTACTGTGTTAGATTTTTGACCCCTTTTGTGTCCTTACCTCAGGGAAATTTTCACTTTCTGATAGCACTGTGCTACTGATTAAATCAGTCTTAATATAAAATTTTAACAAGCTCTTGAAAAGACTTGGATTTTTTCCCATTCTGAAAAGCCCGTCAGTCTATACAAAGTGCTTCCAGAATCTGCTACGGTCAGTGAAGAACCTTTTTGTTGAGTTCAGGAAACTTGAGTAGGCTCCTCTGTGTGCACCAGTCACTTTACTAACTACTGAGAGATCTTGTGAAGATGGCTCCTACCAGACAGAAGAAGGGTGGTTTCAAGGGACTCTTGAGGAATTTGAAGAATGCAATCTTTCTCAAAGAATGAAGGAAATATATTGTATGAGAAAACAGAAAAGCCACTCTGATGAGAAAGAAAAACCATCCTCTTGTTAAATTGAGCAGGTGCTTTTGTGACAGTTCTTTTGAGTTTTCCTGGTTGTGTTAACCCACACACACAATATGGAGCCCAAGAGGACAGAAGCATAGCACAGAATACCTGAGCACATGAGCAATGCCCAGTAGTTACTGTAAAGGGTCGTCTGCTCCCCAACTATTTTCAAAAACTCTGAGAGGCTCAAAGCCTGTAACAGCTTTGTCTATATTGAATTATAGCATAATAGAATCATAGAATCATTTCCACTCCAAAAGACCTTGAAGATGATTGAGTCTAACCGTTAAACCCAGTACTGCCAACTCCATCACTAAACCATGTCCCTGAACGCCACATCTATATATCTTTTAAATACCTCCAGGTATGGTGACTCAACCACTTCCCTGGGCAGCCTCTTCCAGTGTTTGACAACTCTTTCAGTGAATAAATTTTTCCTAATATCCAATCCAAACGTCCCCTGGTGCAACTTGAGATCATTTCCTCTCATCCTATTGAAAATAAAAGTAACTTCTCTTAGCCTAAATCATTCAGATAGGTAAATTTAAAAGCAAACAGAATGGAAACAGAACCAAAGATCTTCCCAAGTCAATAGATTATGCAGTACTTAAAGGAACCCATTGGTACTCCCTTTATTTTCTTTCCTCTCCCCATAGTTGTAACAGAAATTCACAATGTATGTTTTTGTACACCATGTGCCATTTCTTATGTTGGTGCTCCTAAATTGCGTGGTCGTAGGATGATAACCAGGACCTTTGTGCAAAAACGGGCTCTTTCTAAGAGGTAAGTTTTGAAAGAAGTCTCGTGCAAAGAACTCTTATACAAGAAGGAAAGGCACGAGTAGTGAAACTGAAAAGCAATACATTTTACGTACGTGCCATTTACATGACATATCATTAAGCTGTGTGGGTCATTGCTATGAGATGCATTCAGGCATTAGTCAGCAATAAAGGTAGAATTAACCATTCATATAGGTAATGAGAACTTTCAAGGCTCCTTTTGAAAAGGTAGATTTTAAAGACATACAGTATTCTTACCTTATGTCACAGACTAATGAAACAGCCAGGAGGAAGAAGAACCTTTTGAAATCCAGGCTTTGCCCTCAGCTGTCTGACCTTGCCTATATCTCTCTCAGATGCTGGCTCTGCCTAGGACTAGATACTGAACTGAATGAGCAATTCTTCTTAGCTTGCAGATAAATAAAAGAGTTCCTGCTATTACCTCTGGTGTTCTCAGGCATTTTCCAGAGGCTCCTTGCACATATGTTACATACTGCTACTTATTGCTGCAGCACACCATTCCCTGTGACTCCTGAAGACATTGAGTTCCCAAGGGTTTCTTGACCTGTCAGCTGACCCTGGAGACTCCAGTGAGGGGTCCGCAACACAGAGCCTCTCCAGTTGTTATGAACACAGTCTGCTAGAGCTCAGCCTGTCTGTCTGCTGAGGACTCGGAGGGAAGCACTCAGCAGAGCAGCGTCTGCAGCTCTGCGCAGCATGGACAGAACTGAGCTGCACAGCCACTCAGAGGAGCTTCCCAAGATCTGATGGACACCAAAGCACACTGCAAAGCAGCGGTCTTCCAGAAAATATAATCATATGCAAAGAGCCACATCCATGCTATGGAAACGGGCCCAAACCAAAGCCATTTGCAAATTAGCAGTTGTGGAAAACTAAGCTTACATGCAAATGACCCATCTCTTTACCCCAGACTGAACACAAGTCTCAGCTGTTAGTAGCTCTAATAGTGGAAACTGTTCAAACTGGGATCTGAACCAAATATTGTCGCCTGGGTTTATGTTTAATATTTAGTCATATTGTGCTGTATCAAAGCTTGAGGGGCAATACTACCTTAGGGAGTTTCTTTTTTTTAGTTTATCAACATGACGCTATGCTGTTGAATGGAAAACAATGTTTCTACGTCATTGAGATCTCTGGTTTCCAAAATACATATTTTTCTCTTTCTTTTTTTGAAAAAATCAGAATGACCAAGCAATAGGTAAGACAAAGCTTTCATTAAGCAAACAATCACAGAATCATAGAATCATAGAATGGTTAGGGTTGGAAGGGACCTTAAAGATCATCTAGTTCCAACCCCCTGCCATGGGCAGAGGAATCCTCCACTACACCAGGTTGCCCAAAGCCTCATCCAACCTGGCCTTGAACACTTCCAGGGATGGGGTATCCACAACTTCTCTGGGCAACCTGTTCCAGTGCCTCACCACTCATCAAAACGCAAAGTTTTTATTTCCCAGAGGAATAGGAGACTGGAAGCCTGAAAGATGCAGTCACGAGTAACTTAAGCTACTACAGCTCCAGAGAGTACAGAGTTTTCCAGCAAGGGAAGCATTAGGCCTCTCTGTACATGTATAGGCCGTATCCTCCAGAGGAGCTCAAGCTGCAAATGCCAACAAGATTTTCCCTGAAACAAACCGTGCTTCATTGCAGCATTCCAGACTGCAGGAGGGACAACACCAGAAGGCCAAAGGAAAATGAGCATAATGACCAAGTGATTTATAGCATGCATCGAAGGCAGTGTTATTACAAAATGAGGAAAATGTCTCTTCTTTCAGCACTCCAATCACTCGGTGCAATGTAAATGCCAAAATCTCACACCTTTGTATGCAGACCCATAGTTACGAGACAAAAAGCAGAAGAAAGAGGCTAACAACTGGGTTATGACGAATGAGAATAGTTCCAATATCAAGCAAAATCTCTCACTAGTTATTTTGAAGACTCAGGTTAGGGAACAAAGTAAACTCATTCTCATTCTATACAAAGCACTTTTGAAGCTTTCCACCCTGCTGTGGTATTCAGCCATACAAATTTCTCTCTCCCACTGGCACAGGCAAGTACCAGTGCCACAGTATTGACAGGAGCAATGAGATCAGCAAATACTTTGATTTGAACCTCACTGCCTTCTTTTCCTCTATTGAGCCTCTCCTGATAGCTGGAGGATCCTTATCTATAAAAGCTGTTAATGCTGTGAGGTTCTGCATTATTCTTTTTTTTTAATTGCTTTCAATGCCAAGCGAGTAACTCTGCAAAACTGCATTATGAAAAAGCTTCTAGAAACATGCCCCCTAACCAAGGAACTGTGCTGCTCTCTCAGATGTTCCCTTTTGCCTTCCTGAATATAAATGTACCTACTGTCAACAGTAAGTTAATTATTTTGGGCTGGATGCACTCAAAGTAAGTCTCCTTGCCTACCCGAGACTTGTGTAAACAAGAAAGCAATTTGGGTAATAGATAAAATGAGCTCAGGGGTGGAGGACAAAAAAAAATTCACCAGCCCAGGACTTGCAAAGCTGCAGAATCCACAAACCCACATCCGAAAAACTGGATGGAGAAAAAGGAAGATTATTGGTATATAAACTCATGGCCTTCACTTTAAAATCATAACAAACCACTTCATTTTCTAATCACTTCCTTTGGCAGTGAAAAAGCCACTCCTGGCTGTGTGTGCTGCTGTTCAGAGTACTGGCTGAAACTCAAAACACAGTTGGAGAGTGTCAGAGCTCACCCGTGGAAATGCCACTTTGTGCTTCCAGATCTGTTCTGCACTTGATGCTTGAAACATAGCAGAACAGACCGCTGATGCATCTATCCAGTAAAAAACTTGTAAGATGACCTATCCAGAGGAGGAATGTCTTGTTCACTCCAGACATACAGTTGTTGAGCTGTATTCTGAAGTCCAGCTACTTATCCAAAACTAATTCAATGTTCCCACTATATAAACATGCCTAATTTGTTCACATCTGCCAAATTTTGTTCCAACAATCACCTAAAGTAAGAACTTCACCACAAATTTGGATGTTTCAGATCCTGATGGGTTGTCCACACTCCTCTCTTGATAAAAAAGTCTATGAATAATTAATTTCAAAACATGAGTTAGCGTGTTAACTTACAACAACAACGTCAGTAAGTCTCTTTAAAAGTCAATAGATAAAGCACTAATTCTTAATCAAACGAATATTTCTTAGTGAAATTGAGTGTCAATGGAGTGCAGAAAGAACAAATCCTGATCTGCACTTTGATTCCAACAGAAAATGAGTTACTACAATCATGAATGTGTTTCAGAGATCTGGTGTCACTGATGGAAAATTGCTTAATAAGAACCAGAGAAGTACTCAGCCTGGATTTCAAACCCTGCAGTTCTGGCAAGATTAGTATATTAGTATACATTGATGTATATATTAACTAATATATATATATATAAAAAAGAATAGGGCTAATCACCTCTTACTCATTAGCCCAACTCCTGCTCAAATGAGTTGTGAGAGAAAGTTGGCTGTTCACTATATAGAATAGAATAGAATGCAATAGCGCAGTTGGAAGGGACCTACAACGATCATCTAGTCCAACTGCCTGAGCACTTCAGGACTGACCAAAAGTGGTTAAAACTTTGAAGTTTTTTAAAAGCATGCTGTTAAGGGCATTGTCCAAATGCCTCTTAAACACTGACAGGCTTGGGGCTTCGACCACCTCTCTAGGAACTCCATTCCAGTGTTTGATCACCCTCTCGATAAAGAAATACTTCCTCATGTTCAGTCTTACCCTACTGTCAAGACAATATGATAGGACACACATAATCAGACATCTCGGATCATTCTGCAAAAGACAAGTTTTCACACTACACTGAACTTGGTGCTATATAGCGGTGCTATATAGCAGTACTATGACAAGCAAAAGGGTCCATCAAATCATGCACATAGCAAGAGTGAACGGATAACTCGGCTAACCGCTCCCCCTAAATTCCTTTGGAATCTCTCTCTGAGGCTGGGATTTACATGATGGAAAAGGAATAGGACCTGTTTTGACCTTCCATTGTTTTGCAAAATGAAATAATGTTCTAGGCTTTCCCAGAGACCTTTTCTATCCATAAAACATGCTTTTAAAGGGCAGAAGATGCCAAAGAAAGTCTCTGAGGTGCAGATACCATGTCAAAGTGCTGCCAAATGTCTGTGGGGTGAGATTCCTCGAGAGACACAGAGTCAGCAAGTATAGTTTTTTGTCTAGTTGATTCCAGCTGATCTGCTTTGTGTTTACTAGCAAAAGCACAGGGGTTTTGCCTTCCCTTAAAAAAAAAATGTTTTTGAGGATATCCATCCCTTCCAGTTTGCATCCCAGGAGCATTTTCATATTGATGCCAAGAAAACAAAGTATCTAATTAGCACTTCTGCTGGCAGGTGAAGCAAAGAGGCTAGCAGCCCATCAAACACTGCGTCTCTCTGTGCTCCAGGCAGAGCATCAGTGTGGAGAAAGGAGCACCTCTTGGGTGAAGAAGCACCCATTCTCCATGGAGCTGCCAGCCCTGAACCAGATTGGACATTCAAGTCCGACTGTCTATGATTAGTCTTCTCCATCCATTTCCCATTTTCAACCTCTCCTTTGCAATTTGTCCAAAGGAACTACACAACCCTGTAATTTAAGCCCACAGCACACATGCTGTACAGATTTTCTTATAAACAACTCACAAAGAGCTGTGGAACAGAGGTGAAAAATACCAGCATCCACTTACATAGAAGTAAATGTATAATAGTTACACTTTCCTGTAAGGAAGGACTAATACGTAGTTATTGTATTAATCCAAAGAGTAGACGTCCACACTTCTCAGAGGAGACATCTTTGTCAGCCATAATGGGAAGGATTTATTGGGGAAACTCTCCCAGCTATAACAGACAAAAATAAATAGATTCATTAATTAAAAAAAGTCTTTTAGTAGTCAGTTACAAAAAAGGTTTTTTAACTGCCTTTTCAAAAACTCCATTCATGAATACAGGAAAAAGATTAATGATGTGCTGTTTAGCACCACCTTGTGCTGACTTGTCTGTTGCAAAGGAATTCAGTCAAGGGGAAGAAACACATTCAGTCTTAGCAAACAAATGCATAAGATACTGGGTAAAACACTTTGGTATTTGGGGTGGGTTTGTTAGGCTATATTTTCACATCAGCAATTTCAGAACATAATCAACAGCAGAAATTACCAGATCATGCCATTCATTACTATTATAAGATTTGAAAATGAAACAAAACAAACAAAAAAAACCTAATAACTATATAGGCAAGTGTGTATTTAAGTGTGTGTTGATCAGGAATAAGTGGAATTTGAAAAAAAAAAAAAGATTTAATTAATTGTTATATATTAACAAAGCAAAGAGATTATTATATTTTTTGTACTACAGATTGTCTTGCAACACTATCTATAGCCTAAACCTTTGCAAGAAGCAACTAGTGAAATTAGAAATATCAGCTGTTTAGAGAATTGCCTGAATTTACTTAATTGCTTTTGGAAAAATGTAAGAGGGAAAAATCTGGTTTTGAAGTCTGCACACCATGGGGTTAATTCACGGGCTATAGTCGATCTCCCTATGGCCATGGGGTTACAGAGTCTCCCCCTCTGTCCCTCAGCCCTCTGGGGTGCTAACAGTGATGCTCACAGCCCTGCTCACTGATAGACATCGCTCACAGCCGCACATCTGTTTATTCTCAGAGCATCTCTTTGGAGCAGGAAGTGCTACTATCTCTCCCTACTCCGAAGGGGGTCCTTTGCTTTACCCCTTGCTCAAAGTTACTTAGCACAGAGGTTTTGGACCCAGACCTGGGGTTAGATTTCGTCTCCACAACCTCTCCTGCATGTGCTGCTGGCACCAAACCTCATTGCCAATGCTGTGTTGGGATACTCCCAGCTCAGGGTAAAAGGCCCAGTCTGAAGCCTGACAAAACCATAGTAACATTTTCCAATTGCTTTCTGTGGTTCTTGGATTAGATGCTATGATAACAGGTGAGATTTCACACAGAAAAATTTAGCAGCCTGCCAAAAGCCCTTCTCTCCCTCCAAAAAAACCCAGAAAGAAATTATTTCACTGCCTTCCAAGACTCAACTGACAACTCAGAGCTTGGATTTTCTAATACTTTCAATGTGCAACTTTTCCAAAGCCTCTGAGTAGTTGTGAATGGCAGCAAAAAGAAGCATTTTTCCCCATTTTGCTGCTGAAAGCCTGCACACAGAAAGCCATCCCCCTGCAAGAGAGTCTTCGCCCTGCATCAGCCCTGCCAGAGCATCCGCTGCTCCCCAGTCCCTGCTGGGAAGCGCAAAGGAGAGCTTTCCCAGATAAACTGAGGTCCAGTTCATAAACAAGTGTGTAAATAACGTGTAGGTTAAACAACTACTGATTAAGGGCTGACAGCTGAGGTGGCTTGCAATTTCTCTGCTTACTGCCTCGACAAGGTGGCCAAGGTTTTGCACCATGATCTGTCTCAGTGAGAAAATTCCCTCTTAGGACTGGCAGAGGTTTGTTGAAGGAGAGAAAGTGTAATTAAATATTCCCCTGAGAGAAGCTGCATTTTCCCTGTGCATATGTAAAGTGAGTGCTGCAATGAAAACTGATAAAAACAGTGTGTGACTTCTGATAACTGCCTGTCTCCTAGGGAAGCAAATCATCTCACGTGCTATGGAAAACAATTGGCACACACTGCAGCCCTCTGCATGAAGGAATACAGCGGATCTTCAAAGAACAGCAGGCAAAAGAAAAAGAAAGTAAACCAGCTTCACCATGATCAAATCAAAATCAACTCAAATTCAGCAGCATTTACATGTGTGTGCAACCTGCATGAATCCAAAACACTGAGTGGTTCAGAAAGCCGTGGTAATACAAAGAGATCAAGCAAATGACACCTTACCCGTTACACTGCTGTGGGTCCTTGACTGTGATAAAATACACACGTGAAACTGTGACACTACTGCTGGAGTACTGTTCAGGGTGCTTTTTAAATGGAAAACTGAATATTCAGTTTGATTATATTCAACAGTCCAGAACAGATTGGAAAGACAGAGGTTCACTATCAACTCCTTCACAAACTGAAATATAATTACAAATCACTGATAAAGACAACAACACACCTTGGTTGTCTGACATTATCTAGAGGGCTTGTCCCTGATAAATGTCAAAGTGAAGCAGTGACAGAGCAAGTGATCTCTCTGAGAATGGTAATAAATAAGTTTAGACACCACAACAAAGAAAATGGTTTTGTGATTAAAAATTATTAAAGGAAATATTTCCTTTGGTATTTCTATCAATTAATTCTTGCCTTGCAAAGTCTGCAATGATCTGAAAACAGCCTGTGTAAAATGATAACCAAATAAAGTAGAAGAGAATAAATGAAGGAAAGATAGATAAGTCTGTAATTAGTTTAAATTGATACCTCTCTATTAGGTATCAGACTGTAGAACAGGTTCAATGTACCATTGCAAGTGCAAGGAAATAGATGAAGCTGAAACATGAGGAGTTTTTTAATCCAGGTGGAACAGCAAAGAAGTGTATAAGGCCACTTATTCTGGCCTGCATATATCCCATTAAAGACACCTTTTTGAAAACAGTTGCTTTTAAATGCCTCTATTAATATTGAGTGTAATTCACAAAGCACAACTTCATTGCCTATCTTACACGTTCAGTTCACTTCATGTTTAGTGGTCTCCTCTGGAAAATGAGTCAAGCCTCCTAAAATTAGCTCCCACACAGGAACTTTGGCGGAGAGAAGCAACAATCCCTGAAGACTTCTGGAGGGAGATCTTGCTCCCCTCTTCTGTATTCATAAAACCAGAAACCTAGGTAGGACTTGGTGGTCACGTCTCCTACCTTCTGTGGAGTAACTTACTAGAAAGAGCACTTGTGATGAATTAACTTCCTTCAGTCAGAAAAGGCTCAAACGCACATCTTCCACAAGACAGCTCTAGGCAGGTCATTCTGGAGAGGTGATCTTCTCCAGCTGTGTTAGATCACGGAGGGGTCAAGAATGCAAGAGTCAGCAAATCAGAAGGAGAGCAGTTAAGGGAGAATATGATTAGAGGATAGTAATGAGTATAGAAAACTCCTCCAAGGATCTGCAACAGGAGTTTTGAAACAGGTTCCCCTCTTTCCTTTATCTTTTGTCACAGATTGCCCACTTTGCATTGGTGATCAAATCTCTCCTGGTAACATCTTCCTCTTTGAAGGCATCAAGTATCATTGTTACAGAGCTTTAAAATTCTCAGTACAAACAAGTGATTTTCTGCTTGGATGTCTAATTAAAGAGGCATGTACTTTTAGAGGAGAGATTCTCAGCAGAATTACCTTCAAGTACTATTCCCACAGCACACTCAGACCTATTTACCAATGCTGCTTACTGAAGAGTCACCATAGATTTTGTTGTTTACAATACTGCAATGAAACAGCTAGGGTTTCTTGAAGTTTAAGAACATACATCACAATCTTCTCTAGTACCCCAGTAAACCCAGGCACACTGGAACTTTTCCCCTGGTTTGCAGACGAAGAGTTACATCTTAGCAAAGTTACATCAGTGTTTTCTGCAACAGCCCTGTGATTTATACCAGCATAACTGGATGAAGAGCCTGATTTCCTGTCTTCAGGAGTCCCGGGATCTGAAAAAGATTTGGTTTTGTTGTTCCTGAATGCATGATGCAATTAGAAATCGGTGCTAGGCCACTACAAGGTGTTGGGCCAAGTGCATCCGATTCAGAAAAGATAATTGTTTAATTAAAACACAGGCTCTTTGTGCCAGCAATTATCTTTCCTGTGTGTTTGCATGATAACTCATGTAACAGGAGCCAGATCCTAACATAAGACCATAGGCAGTTAAGGAAAAATAGTGATAAAATGTTATTGTTAAGTCATTAAGTAATTATTAAAATGCTTCCTCAGGTCTTTCCCTTTAGCTCAAATTCTTTTTAAGTTACCCAAAAGGAAAACTGAAGTCTCTCTAGTATGAAGTGTGTATTGTTCTATCATAAGGCTTCAGCTCATTTTTGAATGATGAGGTTTATTGTAGCAGTTTGCTTTGATGTGATAAGCCAAATTGAAACAAAAGACAGTTTTCTCTTTTTTCAGTCACAACTTTTGTTTATAAAGAAATCGAGTGGCATCGTCTGAAGTTTGAATATAACCTGGAATTGATGGGTGGGGGAGCACGGGGAGGAATAGTTTATTTTTGTTTTGAAAAATGTGTTTGAGAATAGAAATATTCTTACACATACATGAACATGTTTTTCTGCTAGGTGTATAAACCACCATTTTTTTCTATAAAATTGTATATATGTTATATGATATTGTATATATGTCTATAAAACTATAGTTTTCTTACCAAATTCAGTAATTATATTTTATATGATGAATAGTAAGAGCTCATTTCATGGCCACAAATCCAAGGCAAATCTACCTACCCTCAGCAGTGGTAAGACTGCCAGATCACCAGCAGAGCTGTGAAAACTACCGTACTTGAGAATTTTCCATTATTAATTTATCCTGAGACAGCTGGATGAGGGCTATTGATTCAGCATCCCTCCTGCTCCACCTGGGCAGATTTCAAGCTTCCCCTAGCCAAAAACCTAGTACTTTTTGTTAGATCATGTCTAGACATAGTCTAGACCATACCCAGTCCCCACAGACAGGTACACATCTCAGTTCTCAGGCCCGAATGTCCATATCCCAGCCTCTCATCCAGGTGGGTGTGCCCCCACCTACACCCTCCATCCTCCCACATGCCCTGTTTTTCTTGCAGATGAAGATCATGTGCCTGCCCTGGACAGGTGCCATGCAGCCTCCACTAGCTGCTGAAGATGCATGACTGAGAGGCCAGGACTCCGGGGAGAGCTGATGTGGTCAAGGTCAAGGTTACCAAATCAGATTCATGAGATGCAGGGAAAAGGCAAGCCAAGGTGATTCAGTTATCTGAACCCTGGTTTCTAGAGTCATTTTCAATTATTCGCAGTATTGAAGACACAGGGCTGGCAGGTATGACAAGAAGGTATGGATGACCCATGCGCCTAAGGAAAGGCAGCTGGAGCCCAGGCAGTATACATTAAGGCCTCTAATATGTTACAAGAAACCCCAGCTAAGTCCCTGAGACTCATATCATAAATGGAAGAAGGTGAAACGCCACCTTTTTTTTTTAAGACTAGCTAAAATGTTTGCAAAATGGACAGAGTGCAGAAGGCGTATCTAAAGTTTATCTCCTCTAGCTTGAGTTGACTTTCAGAGCTTATTCTTGGTTCATCCAACAAACATACCTCAAACTCAACAGTAAACCTTTTCTCCCATACTTTACCATAACTAATGTGCACGTAATACATAAACTTTTTTTTTCCATTCAGTAAGTCTATATATATCTATTGATGTCTCAGTGGCTCTGTAGACCAGCAAAGTTAAGGTACATCAGTTCTTTATGTCCAGCTCTACACACACAAAGAGCAAAGCAGCCAGCATCTCGTGTACTCACCTCCAGTCAAAATGACTAAGCACCAATGCCCAGCTTAACTGTGTAAAGCATATGTGTAAAGCACAGCATCAATAACAAGTAAAATTCGAATTCTATTCTTCTAATATGCAACAAGACAGCCTTATCATTTTTCAGAGTTGTGTGCACAAATAGGGCTAAATTCACAAATCAATCCCAGGTGCTTTCTGCTACTCCACTGAAGTAAAGAGACCAAAAATTGTCTTAGCTATTCAGTTACCTGTACCAGATCAGATCAATCAAATGTTACTAATCAGAGCATGGTGGAGTCTAGCACAAAGTGTGCAGTGAGGTTACAGACATTTAATATGAGGTTGCTTCTGCTTGAGCCAGGCATCTACTCTTCTTCTTTCATATTGTCAGAGCATGAGGGCTTCAATTCAGTCCTTGCTGTTGATCATTTCTGTCTTGGGAGTATGTAATGCCTTAGCAAAATATATATAACTTTTAAACAAAATTTGAAATGACTGAATCCTGACCTGAGGTTACACTGCAGATATTCAGAGCATGGTGCTGTTTATTTTAAGTTTAATTCACTCTGTCTCAGCTTTTTCAATATAAAACAGGAGTTCAAAACCTTATAAAATACATATTGTTTGCTTCGTCTTATTATTGACAATTTTATGTTAGAAATGTTTTCTACCTGAAATTCATACTGAGAAGTAAACTCTCCAAGTAAAGCCGATGTTTCAAAATTACCTCTCATTGACAAACAACCTTGAAATTTTTATTGACTGCTTAAAAATGAGAAAATTAAAGCTAAGGAGTAAACAGTATCAATGGAATATGATCTAAGTATCAATATAAGGCATAAAGTTAAATCCAAGTCCAAATACCTCATGGCAAGAATGTTTGGTATTAAACCCAATTCAAAATTTGCCCACCAGCCTCAGCAGATTTATAGCTAAGCATTTAGAGGCCTAAATCATCTACATTATTTCATTAGTCCCATCCAGCGGTGAAGAAATGTGATGTAAATGCCCACGTCTTACATTCCCACATCAGGTCACACATAGGAAATCAGTTCTTATTTGCTTCCCCAAACTGGGTCTAACATCGTGGTTGTGAGCACAGGTTGAAGCTAGAGACAATGTTAGTAAACATTTTTCATCCACTCCACACACCTATTCCTTCTTTCTAGTGTAGGAAGAGCGGGAGAGATGCTACAATGGCACACAGCTGTTAGGAGACTATGAGTTTCAGACACAGCAGCATCAGAGCTGGGGAAAGTTTGAACAGGGACAAAAGACATCTTACACCTGTGATAGACCCACATCTGTTTCCAGCACTTTTAAAGAATTTAGAGTTTGGTTCACTGTTTTGAGGTGAGATCTCCGTCATAGGAATGTAGGTGGCAAAAGTTACTGTAAGGATCACAGGAGTTCATTTGAGAGATGGCAATGAAGAGAAGGTACAGAGATACTGCCATAGTGTTCCAGCAAAAACTCTGTCCACTGCAAGCTATCTGCAAGACAGTAGGAGTCAGGGCGTTAAATGAGCTCCAGCTGACAATTTACTGTTCTAAAAATGTGACTGTTCTCTGTGAAAGTTATTGTAAAATAGCATCACATGGTCCACGTTTGTCAGGCACGCACAATTGACTGTATACTGAATGTTTGTGAGTATTTTTTTCCTATCACGAATGCAAACAACTGTGCAAACAACTGTTAGCCAGTCTTCATTAATTCAAGTTCATGTAGCATGGCTAGAAGACATGAGGGTAGAAGGAATGTAAGAATCCTGTGGCTAGTTCATGAGCTTCTGCAGATGTCATGGTTTGATGGGGAGGAGGGGGGGAGGGTTCTGGTGGCAGGAGAGGGGCTTTGCTCCCTGTGACCTCCCTGGTTTTGGAACCGGGTTAGACGTGGTTCTGGCCACTAGATTGGACTCCCATCCCCCTTGGGGTTGAGCCTCTCTACGAATTGCCCTATTTAAGTCGGGACAAAGGAACCAGAAAAGGTGCTTTTGCCCAGGAGCGAGGAGAGAAGGAAGGAGGGCTCTGCCCCCGCTCCCTGGCTCCCAGCCGGGCAGCTGCCTGCGTCAGGCCGGCACCGCCCACTGAGGATGGCGGCAGCGGAACCGGCTGGGGAACTCGGGGAGCGCCCCGCTCTCAGGTTGCCCACTGGGCTGAGTTCACCCGGAGAGGACTGAGACCTGAGAGAAACAGCTGCATCGACACCAGGTCAGTGAGGATGGAGCGGAAGGAGGTGTGCCAGAGCTGAGTTTCCCCTGCAGCTGGTGGCGAGATGGCAGGCGGCCCCCCTGCAACCAGGACGGCCTCAGTGGAGTAGAGACCCACTCACAGCCCGTGGAGAGAAGATGCCTGAGCCTGAGGACGGTCGTGTTGGGACACACGACAAGGTAGAGAGGCATCTGGAGTCTGCATGACGACCCACGCCAGAGCGAGTGGCTACAACTCCCTAAGAATCCGAGACTGTGGTAAAGCCCGCACTGGAGCAATCCGATGGGGAAGGATAGCATCCTGCGGGTAGGACTCACGCTGGAGAAGTTTGTGGATTTTTCCTCGTGAGTAGGGGATCCACTGGAGCAAGGGAAAAGGGTGTAAGGACTCCTCCTCCTTTAAGAGAGAAGCGGCAGTAACAGCATGGGATGAACTGACCTGCAGTCCCCCTGTCCCTGCCCCCCTGTGCCGCTGGCAGGAGGAGGTAGAGCCGGGAGGAAAAGGAAAGGGGGGGGGGGCGCGGGGGAAGGAAGGTGTCGGTTTTAAGATCTAGCTTTGTTTCTTTTTACCCTCTCAAGTAACCGGTTTTGTTTCCCTTTGTCCTTTTAAGTAACCGTTAATAAATTGTTTTGTTTTAAGAAATCCGAGTCTGTTTTGCCCGGGACCATGGTTGGTGGGTGCTCCCTCTGTTCTTGTCTCGACTCTCAGTCCCTTTATTACATTTTTCTCCTCTCCACTTTACTGGAGTGAGAAAATGACTGCATGGAGTTTAGTTGCCGGATAAGCCTAACCCACGACAGCAGACTCCAGTTCTCCCTCCAAGAGACATTAGATGTTTAGTGCCAGAAGGAGTCAAATCTAAGGAAAATGTATCCTCAGAGAAATCCGTTACGATGCAAATTGATGTTTTTCTTTTCACGTTCCAGCGGTTGACTGTATACTTATATCGTCAGAGCAGAGTCATTTGACATCATGTCAAGTCATTTTACTTGACTATATGGCCAGAGAATATTAAGACCATTCCTTCTACAAACAAGATTGGAAGAGTAAAATGCGTTCTGTATTTATTTCGCAATACAAAATCTTGAGCTATATACTCATGAACAACATTGTAAGAATGTAAAGACAGCTCATGAGTTACCATAAATAAAAGTTAAATGGCATAAAGAACCACTGCACTTGCATTTTGGGTCTACAGTGGACTTTCAAGTCTCTCTGCTTATTCTTGCTTAGAAGGGAAGGAAGGGAAAAAAGTAATCACTCTGTTTCACTGATTGAACATGGCGTAATATGGTTTGTTTTGGCAGAAACTGTGACATCTGTCCTGTTTTATATTTATTCTCCTATGTAATTACTAGAGTACAAACTGAGCTACTTTGATTTGGACAGAAAAGGGAGCATAAGACTATGCACTGTTGTGTATTTTTCTCATCAGTTCTCCAGGAGCAGGAAAGAGCAGAGTCAGAAACAGGACAGCTTTGTCCTGTTGCAGTTCAGGTTTTACCTGGTTTGATGTTTGAGTTTTCTGAGGGAGTTGTTTATTTTCACATTGTATTAGGTTATTCTTTAAAATGCATAGTGACATGTACTTATCTCAGAAAAAGCCAGTCTGAAAGAAGAAATTATGCTGAGATTGGTAATGATTCTTAGTTTCTCAATGACGTCTTTCCAAATCCTCAGACTTTGCCTGGAAAACTTCAGGAGTATTGCATTGTGCAGGGAAGAAAATCATCAACCTAGAGATTTAGGACAGCTTTTAGACATCTCCGGCCTAAGTCACTGAGTATTTTGATGAGCTCTTGAAGCTGATGAAAAGTGCCATAGGAAGCCAGAGTTTGTCTGAAACGCAAGTTTGATGCTGGCACCTGTATAACTGAGAAGACACGCAGTAGTAAACTGCGTTATTTCAAACACCCGAAGAGCTAAAAGTCTCATGCCCAGCTAAGTTACATTATTGTAGTGAATACAAAATTTTATGAAGGCATGATTAACCAACCTAACGTTCAACTGCCTTAAGGTTATTACACTATGTAACAAATATGTCTGATGCACAGAGATTTTTTTCTCTGGTGCATCTTTCCAGCTGCTGACAGTCAATGGTTTAGGGTCTCCCTGAACCAAAAGTCACACCTATCTTATGAAGTTTACGTGTCATCTGTGGATTTATCCTCCACAAACTAGTTGAACTATTTTTGTCTGCTTCTGACTTAGGCTTCTGCAGCCACAAAAGTTTCACAATTTAGTTATTCGTTATGTAAAATATACTTCTTTCTGTTTATTTATCTTCAGTTCATCATCAGCTATCTCTTTTTTAAAAAAAAAAACAAACAACATTAATGAAATTATTTGTGACAAGTTCATAGAATCATAGAATCATAGAATGGTTAGGGTTGGAAGGGACCTCAAAGATCATCTAGTTCCAACCCCCCTGCCATGGGCAGGGAAATCCTCCCCTACACCAGGTTGCCCAAAGCCTCATCCAATCTGGCCTTGAACACCTCCAGGGATGGGGCATCCACAACTTCTCTGGGCAACCTGTTCCAGTACCTCACCACCCTCAATGTAAAGAATTTCTTTCTTATATCTAACCTAAATCTGCCCTCTTTGTTAAGTTGTTAACAATAAATCTTTATTCACCTTCTCTTTAACAGTCAGTCTACAGATTGCTATCAAATTCCCCTAGTTATATCTTTTTCAGCATTTAGAGTTCTAGTCTTCTATCTCTGCATAGATGCAATTTCATATCTTTCATCTTCACCTGTTATAGTTGACAGGATGACCCACCTTAACATGACAGAAGAAATGGTGGCTATTTCTAAACTGCAGTCTAAATTGACCAACTGAGGCTATATATCTTCAGACACCTAGAAACAGTCACTGTGATTCTTTCAGTGGTCTTGGTCTCCTGTTCATCTCTGACTTGTTTTTCCTCAGCTTCAACCTGCTGAGTGCACCAGTAGGTTTTGCAGCCTCTTCCCTCCTCCAGCTTTGACCGTGGGTGCTCAAGATCAGCTCTGGCATAGTACTGCTATAACCTTGGGTCCAGATGCTGGGAAAGAGCTATGTGAAAAAGAGCCAGGAGAAGCCTCACTGGGGGCCTCCCACTGTCTCAGAAGCTGCCTTTGGACTCAGTCCTGGCCCATGGTCCTTGTCTGAGCTGCATTGTAGGGATGGATGCCTGTGCCTAGCCTTTCGCTATGCTCACCTGCAGACTTGCCTTCCCAGCTTGGCTTCAGACCAAGTCTATCACCACAAACTTGTCTATTGATCAGGGCCATTGGCTGCTCTGGTTACCCACCAGACCTGCTCTGCTCACCCCCCAGACCTGCTCTGCTCCTCTTGTTTGGGTACTATGGGATGAGACTCTTGTCTGAAGGTCTCTCCCCTTCACTCCAGGCTCACTTTCCCTTGCAGAACAGCCCCACAACCACTGCTCCCTGACAGGCATGAAAATGTTGAAACAGAAAGATAACACCACAAGTGCGAGATCAAATGTTGCAGCAGCAGGCCTCTTTAGCTACTCAGCAGATATATCCCTCAAGGAATTATATTAGTACGCTATCCCGGATATTACTTCTCCTTCAGACAAGATACCTCATTGTCAATAGTCTTGAAAGCTTCTAAGAGACCTGACAGATTAGCATGGATATCTGTCCACTGCTCATTGTTAGGAAAATTTATCCTGATTTTAATGACAAAAAGATGAAATCAACTCTATGAACCAAATTGACTATGGGGTAAAATGTAAACAAATATTACATGAGCATGTAAGTGGCATTTAGCCAGCCACTCTATAATAATCTACTGAAGAACAAAGGACGTTATAAGGGTTGTCAGATGGCTAGAACTTATATAACTAAGATAGGTTTCCATAATGTTTTTAGACAATTCCCAGTCTTGCCACTTTTTAATCTTTTGGCAGGGGAACCTTACTAATAGAAGAGCTTTTGAAGGAGCTTTTATACAAAGTTAAAGGAAAATCTCTTGCCAAAGAGACTAAATCATCATAAATGCAAGACTCTTCCTCCTCATATGGAACCTTATCTAAGGGAATAGTTTCACAACAGTATAAAATCCCGTTGTTGTAGTTTAGCTGCAGCTGGCAACTAAGCACCACGTGGCCACTCGCTCACTTCTCCCCCGCAGTGAGATGGGGAGGAGAAAATATAACAAAAGGCTCATGAGTCAAGACAAGGACAGGGAGGGATCACACCAATTACTGTCAGAAACAAAACAGACTTGACTTGGGAAAAAATCATTATAATTTATTACTAATCAAATCAGAGCAGGATAATGAGAAATAAAACTAAATCTTAAAAACACTTTCCCTTCACTCCTCTCTTCTTCTCAGGCTCAACTTCAGCCACTATTTCTCTACCTCTTCCCCTCAGTGGTGTGGGCAGAATCAGTTTGTCACATGTTGTTTCTGCCACTTATTTCTCCTCAGTGGGAAGATGTCTCATACTCTTCCCCTGTTCCTGTGCGAGGTCCCTTCCCACAGGAAACAGTCCTCCACGAACTTCTCCAGTGTGAGCCCTTCCCACAGTCAGCAGCTCTTAATGAACTGCTCCAGCATGGGTCCCTCCCGCGGGGTGCAGTCCTTCACCAACCGACTGCTCCAGCGTGGGCTTCCCGTGGAGTCACGGCCGTCTTTGGGTGCAGCCACCTGCTCCACCGTTAATCTCCATGGCCAACAGCTGTCTCATCATGGACTGCAGGGGAATCTCAGCTCCGGCACAAGTTCTCCTACTCCATCTCCACTGACCTCGGTGTCTGCAGAGTTTTTTCTCTCACATCCCTTTCCTCTCTCTGCTGCAGGTTCCCCAGCAGTTTTGGGGTTTTTTTCCTTCTTAAATATGTTATGACAGAGGTGATACCGCTGTCGCTGATGGGCTTGGCCTTGGACAGCCGCAGATCCAACTGGGAGCCAAGGAAGCTGCTAGCAGCTTCTCACAGGAGCCATCCCTGTAGCTCCTCCTCTGCTGCTAAAACCCTGCCACACAAACCCAATAGACCAGTGTAAGACCAGGAGAATTGTCTTTCTTTTCTGGTAACCCATCTATAATCCAGGTGGAATATAGAAGATGCAAAACAAGACCTAAATATTCTAAGCCTCTCAAGAATCAGTCTAAATACATACAGTCTATCACATATTCTAAGGAAGGAAGGAAGGACTGCTTTCAAATTGAAATACATGATCTCAATACCCAAAGCTCCATACTGCACAGTACATCATGAAAAAGTAAGGAGGGGGAGTGGGTCTGTCTTTTGTGACAGTAAGTTTCCATTATTATTCTTAGCAGCACAGAAGCAGAAAAAGAGCATTGTTGTGGGGGAAAAAAAAACCCAGAGGGAAAAATCACATTAAAATATTCCCATTCACATTAGCTTGGATGTCTAGACAGAATATGTGATAAGTTATCAGCAGCACATTAACTTAACACATGGCCTTTAAAGATTCATATGTGAGCAATGAACTTGTTTTATATTTGTCCCTGGCACCACTCACTATAATTCTAAGCCAATAGCTGTAGATAGACGTCAGGTTTGCAAATATCTTTAGCATTTTTATTTTACTTTTATTGCTTGTCTGCTTTTTACCCTGCTTCTCCCTTCAGGAATTTTTCATGCTTGTAGAAACTGAGAACTTTCCCTATGAATTCTTGCCTTAATTCTAAACCGGGTATAATAAAAGAAGTTACAAACTACACTTTTCAGGTTAAACTTTGTGGGGAATGTACAGCTCTTGAATATTTGAAATAACAGGAAGCTTGCCTTAATTTGGGGTTGGACATTTTCTGTTGGGAAATTGGCCATTGACAAAATTTATGTATAGTAACTTCCAGAAGAGATAAACTGGGAAAAAATTACCCAGAAGGAATATTATGTGTAAATTAGATAGAGTACACTGAGCTGGAAATAGCTGTCATAGTGATACAGGGTCAATACAGCCATACAGGCTCTTTCCATCCATAACGCACACACTGCATACGGCTATGTGAAAAAATAGGTAAATAGGTCTTTTACAATAAAGCTAAAACTTTAAACAGAAGTACACAGAATATAATAGGGATAGAGGAGACAAAAAACTCGCTGAAATGTGCCTTAAATTTATGTGAAACTCATATTTTCTTCTCTGTGGCACATCCAAAAGCCACATCGTTCCATTCTGTCCACGACTGGAAGCTGAGCGCTTGGAAGTCATCCTGCCATTACGGCATAAACCCTGCTCAAATTTTGCCAGTGAAAGTATTCACATGTGAGTCAGCTTCACAGAGCAGGGACACTCCCAAACCCTGCATTTCTGCTTGTTCTGAAAATAGGCTAATGAAATCCCTTAACAACTACCCGGTTACATATTGTCTTTTCATAATCACCTGCAGATGTTCACTAGCTTGTTATGATTTGTGTTATCTTCATGATTGGAAGTCCCAGGCAACATGAGGGGCCTCTCATGGTAGATGACACACTAAAATGCATTATGAGTCAAAAACCCTACTCTGAAGAGCTAAATGAGAGTTGAAATGTTCTGATTCCTGAATGGAGACATCATAAAAAGAGGTTGTTCATGAAACTTTCAGGCCAGAAGTCTGCCTTGTCTCCAGTGGAGGGGAAAAAGAATGTGCTAAACCTGTATATAATATAAATTACCTTCTGAACTGGCCTAGTAGAGAATACGGTATTTAAGGCAGATGAAAACACTTTAAATCATGAGACTGCAGTTTTGCAGCTTCACCAATTGACAAATAGCAAGTTCAGCTGTCTTCACATGAGGAGGGTGAAAGGAGAGGGAAGGCATCTTCATTAGGCCATCCTGCTTTCTGCTCCTTTCCTCATGAATTGAGGCTCAAAGCGGAATAGACTGATGAGCAATGGGATGGAAGGTGGTTTATCTGCAATCTCACGATGGTTAGAGACAATATTTTGAACGCAGATTTTTAGACTGACATCTCAGTCTATGTAGCTACTAGTCTCATAGTAGCTACTATGGGGCTATGTTTTGGATTTGTGATGAAAACAGTGTTGATAACACAGAGATGTTTTGGTTATTGCTAAGCAGTGCTTACACAGAGTCGAGGCCTTTTCTGCTTCTCACACTACCTCGCCAATGAGCAACCTGCGGGTGCAGAAGGAGTTGGGAGAGGACACAGCCAGGACAGCTGATCGCAACTGACCAAAGGGATATCTCGCACCATATGGTGTCGTGCTCGGCAATAAAAGGTGGGGGAAGAAGGAGAAAGGGAGGACATTTGGGGTGATGGCATTTGTCTTCTCAAGTAACTGCTACATGTGATGGAGCCCTGCTTTCCTGGAGATGGCTGAACACCTGCCTGCTGATGGGAAGTAGTCAATGAATGCTTGATTTTGCATGCACAGCTTTTGCTTTACCTATTAAACTGTCTTATTCTCAACCCACAAGTTTTCTCACTATTACCTTTCCAGTTCTCTTCTCCATCCCACTGTGGGGAAGTGAGTGAGCAGCTGTGTGGGGCTTAGCTGCTTAACAGTGTAAACCACAAAATACTGTAACTGCACTCTTTTGTTCAATGTTATATTGCCTTTTCCCCAGACAACTATACAAAAAAAAACCCAGACAAACTAAACAAGAGTAGTAGGAGAAAAACTGTTGGGGTAAAGAAAGTCCTACATCTGAGGAAGGAACATCACTGGGGTTACAACAGTTTAAAAGAATTTTTTTCTAAATAATTGAAAAAATCTTAATAATTTTTTTTATTCAACAATGTGAAGTGCAAAGTCCTACACCTGAGGATATCACAGAGATATTCAACACCCAACTGGACACAGTCCTGAGCAATCTGCTCTAGGTGGCCCTGCTTGAGCAAGAGCATTGGATCAGATGACTTCCAGGGGTCCCTTCCAACATCAGCCATTCTGTGCTTCTGCGAAAACAAGCAATTATTTCAATATTTACAAGTTCATGCTCATCTGTAACGTATTTCATTTTTTAATTTCATATTTTATAAAGTAGTTGTAAAGAATGAAATGGAGAAGAGACTTATCCCACCGCACTATCACACAGCCTGTCATGAAGATACTTTAAAACTTTCATTTTTGTTGACTGACTTTTGAACACTAAGACCAGGATTCACCTCACTTAACTCTATTTCCTGAGGTAACTAATTAAATTATTTGTCTGGGCTTCTGCTACAGGCAGTTCAGTCCTTTCCACTCCTTGTTAACTGTGGTTAAATGAGCACTTTTATGCAACAGAAGCCTGAACTGTCACCAAAAGGGATGTTTCCACATTCCCCACAGGCTCCTGCATCCCTCCATGGAGACAGATAGTATGCTGGACCCTGATCCTGCTCATTCCAGCAGCTGATGAAAAAGACACAGAAGGAGCAGTTGGAAGAACGGGGCATGAGGAGACACCTCCTTCAGCAGCAGCCAACAGGCATGTTAGCTTAAAGTGGGCCTCTGACCATGACCTCAGTCTACTTCTCTCCACTGGCTGCAGAAGTTTAAAAAAATAGTTAAGACGAGGTTGTATGTTGGACAGAAATCACCCTTTTCTGCTTTAATTAAATGCATTTCATATTAAATCTGATCAACTCAGCTGTGCCCCAGACAGTGGCAAAACTCTACAGTCTTCAGTGGTTCAAGATCAAGCCTTGTGTATCTGCATGCAGTTCTCAGTGATGGAAATGTATGTACAAAAGAAACGTAGAATTTTATTTTTGTTACTTTGATCAGACAGCTTTAGGTCAATTGTTGATATTTTAAATTTACTGAGAGTATGAATCAAAACTCCTGTTACTGGGATCTACCCCATGCTACAGCCAAATAAAAGTGAATGTGAATGATACATTTTCAGAAAGCACCTGCCTAAAAGTTCCACTTCGGCACAGAAAACTACATTCACACATGGCATGATAATAACAAAGAATGTGCTAATTATCAGGAATTATACTAAAACAGAAACACACTGTTTTTGTGATAATGATGTGATTCACAAAAACCCTCTCGGAAGAAATGAGATCAGATTCCAGTCATTTTTAATATGTTATTTTTTCATCTGTTCATTAATCTAACTGCTTCACCATTTGCAATTACATTTACATTAAAGATTTGCATATCTAACTCATTGGACATCTGTCTGTTGCTTTCAGTCTAGCTTGTCTGACACAATCGTATAAATGTTCCCATATGTCAATGACTTCATTCTAGTAAACACAGAAAAGGGGTGAGGGTGCCAATGAATATTGCTAAGCTTCTTCCATAACTGAATCACCGTGGCACAAAAAATCAAATACTATAAAAGAATTACTAGGAATCAGTCATGAGAAACAGCTGCATAGTTTCTCAGACCGGATTAAAGCAACATAGCTAATGTTGGAACCTCTGGGGCTATGACTCAAAGGAGAAACAGACTGTGAATACTCAGGCTACTTCTCAGTCTTTGCTTTCAGTGGTGCACAGCGATACCCTGCCATCCTACTGCTCCCAGCAATGACCTACTGACTGCTGTGTGTCCAGAAATCCTAGAGAAGTGTGAGCTGCACATATGCAAATCTGTTATACATACACAGCCGGTCTAACGCAGAGGACACAGGAAACTAAGCATCTCCAGGTTTCTAAGACTTTCTATCCAAAGTTCATTCCTGTTCAAAGAGCAGGCAAAAAGTGAGCTTAAAACAATCCTACCAGAAATGTTAACACTTATCTGCCAGAAATATAAACATCTGCATTCACGTAAGTGAAGAAAGCTGCAGAAGCTATGCAATACTTTTGCAAGTATTGCAATGACCAATATTTGGCCACGTTCTAAACCTATGTAAGCCATTACAGACTTCGGTGTCTCCTGCTTACTCCAGCTTTCCTTATTGAATATTGATACTGTAACAAATATGGCCATCAGAAACACAGGCTAGACATGGGATCCATCTCACCTAACTTTAGACCTCTATACAGAAACAGTATCACTACGGTTAAAAAATAGATACTTCTATGGCATGGTTTATCTGCACTGTCTTTGGTGAACACTCCAAGATGGGATGAATCACTTAAACCCTTTTAAGACTGATTGTTTCATACTATTGAGCAAATATTTATCTCATTGTCTTTCAGCTACTCAAAAATTTACAAATCTGAACTGAACATCAAGGCCTCAACAGTCACTGAGGAAAGATAGGAATCCCCAGAGGGTGAACCCATCCTGATATGGACATCTAAGGTAGGAACAATGGCAGGCCACGGAAGAAAGTCACATCATTTCTTAGCTTCAACATCCCTCATAAAAGCATAGCAGCCTAGGGTGGAAACATCTTTCCACAACTATATGTGAAGTCAGATCAAAAGAAATGATCCCACTACTTATATCAAAGGTGAGAAGGCCTGTCTCTTAAGGGTTTTCCTCTAAACATAAAGAGGAGATAAATATGAATACCCAATTAATTTATACAAGCAATAAATAAAAGAAGAATCAAAATTTACTAGGTTGAGAAGTGATTTCTTCATGCAAAGTTTCTTCCAGCTGCTACAACAACACGTGCCTTGTCGATGGCAAGAAGACTAATTTACAGTTTTACCTTCATTTTTAAATGAATTATTTGCTTCATTCAAAAAAGACTCTTCTGACCACCCTGTGGCTGTTTTTACCCATTTTTCAGATCAAGTTTCTTCATCATACGTAATACATAGAAATACAGAAAAGTATGGCCTGCAGCCAAAATAATTTCCCACTCCAACGTGAAAACACTAAAACATGAAAAGTCAGTGAGAAAGCCATACAGTGACTCAGCAGGAACCATGTAAGACACAGATGAATGTGAATCAGAGGCAGAGAATTTATTGACAGTATTGACTGCTACGCATCTCTCTGGGAGATATGTCAAATGGTGGGCTCTGAAACATCCTACTCTAAAACGGGAAATGTAAAATGAACAACAATGCTTCATTCATAAGGTAATCTGCATGGATTTGAAAAAAAAAGTGTAGAATTAGTTAAAGCAGATATTAGCATATGTAATACTCTGAAAGTGAGGACAGCGTGGGAATCTAAGAACGCAAGAACTGCCCTTCCAGCTACAACAACAGGTTCATTTGATTACAGCAGAGGCCACTATCACCTGATTTAAGGAAAAGAGCAGGAAATCGTAAGAATAGCAAAATCTTAATAACATTTTCTTCATTCTCCACAATTATCAGTCCAGGGACACGCTGAGACAGTTTTTATCTAGACCACCCTTTCTAACAATTACGCAGACCATCTTTCATCCATTTGACCGATCAGAAATGCTCATTTTTGCTCTTTTTGTATGATGAGAAATTGTGCAAAGTCATTCTCTTACTCAGTCTCTCTACCAAAAAGTATTCAGAAAGCAAGAAAATTAATGACTGGACATGACTTTTCCTCTTCTCACCACTGAATGCAAATGAGTTAGTAATGTTCAGAAGTTTCTCCCCACATATGGACATATTTTCTCTTTCTTCCTTTTCTTTTTTGCCATTTTATCATTTTTCCAATGAAGAGGTTTTAAACTTACAAAGGAGTAGAAGGGAAACAAACAAACAAACAAACAAACAACAATAAAGAAAAGAGCACAAATGTTCAATGTTATTCTATTTCATTCTAAGACCAAAAGGAACAAAGGAAAAAGTAGTGGTGAAAAAAGAACCCTAAACCATGTAGTCCACCTCTTGCTGGGTTTGCAAGATAATTCCAGTTGGAAAATCTAGCTAGACTATATTCCAAGCTATGTGGTTTTATCATTTATCTGTCCAAAGTGTATCTACTATACCTGCTATCCAAGCCACATGCTATTTGTGCTGTGCTATTCTGGGGCAGGGGGGAGGTGGGGGAAGGAAAATCTATCAGCAGCAAATCAGACACATAACGAGGGAAAGACATAATCTGCTTTTTACTGAAACCTCTCCCATTCTTTCATGCAATTTTGAGCTTTTCATTTAAGTGCTTGGCTTACTTTCTCTACATTTACAGAGCTTGTTCTTTTTCTTAAAGTAGGACTGATTGGAAAAAGTGGATTTTTATCTAAAATAACAAATGGAAATATTAAATAATTATTTCTTACTGGGTACATTTTCAACTGCTTTTTCTTTGGATAATTAGAACAATTCTGAAACAATGAAATTAAGAGGCAAAGCTTACCAGTCAATTCAATTTAATTATGTATTTTGTGTCATCAATCACTTGCAGTAATCATATTTTTTTTACTTTATATTTCAGAGCAGTCATTTCAGTACTACCCAGCTGTAAAAATAAAATAACTTAAGCTAATATAAAAAGCTCCTCTCCCTGCAACACTTTTGTTACACAGGGCTAGCTATGTTAGGACTAGGTGAATAACCTATGTGAGGAATAACACCTGACATTGATCAAAAGAGACAGAAGGAAAAACTAGCTTGAGGAGCCCCAAACTCAGAAAGAAGTATTAATGTTAGCTACACAACTTTTTCTCATACAGTCACATGGGCAATTTTTCCTGACTGTAATAATTAATACTGAAAAAACTAATAAAGTATCAAATTAATGAAAGTGTGAGGAAATCTGGGAATAAAACATATAATATTCACCAAACAATACAATAAATAACACTTTTCAAAAACTTCTGTGGAAAAACATCTGTGCAGAAATTGCACTGGTTACACAAGAGAAGCCTGGCGCTGGTGTAGTGCTGGTTTGCTGACATCTGGACAGCAGACCTTCCTCAGCCAGAACTGCCGCGTTGCAGGAGCAACACTTTGAGATAAAACCCGCAGTCAGTGTGGCAGTGAAGGTGACCTCAGCTACAACACGATTTCCAATTGCTAGATCATGTAGCCATTCATTTTCTACCAAATCCTTTGTCACTCACTCCACACACAGACCACCAATGTGAAAACGACCAACTGTTTAATGTTTTGTTTGCTCTGTGTTCACTTCCATGCATTATTCATTGCAGGCTATTCAACACAAAACTGTACATTTCTGACTAACTTTTCATGGTTATTTGTGGTAACTGAAATTGTATCTGTCTTCTGAATGTATTGAGTATACGTGACACTTCAAAGGATGGCTCCCATTGACTTCCATCCAGCTGTGAGTCCTTAGCAGTTCTACAAATGTAACCAGAAGATTTCAGACTGGGCAGCATTTGTTGAGCATTTATTGGCCAACAGAAAATTACTTTTCCAGTAACATAGCACATCCATGACAGAAACACAGGATTCTCCAGGGCTGCAGTCATACATGTAACTGACAAAACTTTCTTCTTGCAAATATTTACTAAGAGAAACCTTCCTATTTCAGTAACAAGTTGTGGGTCCTGCAGGTTCTTGCAGATACAAGGACATGTAGTGACAGGACAAGGGGCAATAGCTTTAAACTGAAAGAGGGGAGATTTAGATTAGATATAAGGAAGAAATTTTTCACTCAGAGGGTGGTGAGGCACTGGAACAGGTTGCCCAGAGAAGTTGTAGATGCTCCATCCCTGGAAGTGTTCAAGGCCAGGTTGGATGAGGCTTTGGGCAACCTGGTATAGTGGAGGGTGTCCCTGCCCATGGCAGGGGAGTTGGAACTAGATAGTCTTTGAGGTCCCTTCCAACCCTAACCATTCTATGATTCTATGATTCTATAAACCTAATTCATGTCCAAAGCAGGTGTATTGGATTTACGTGGCAAGGTTTTGGTAACAGGGGGCTGAAGGGGTGGCTTCTATGAGAAGACACCAGAAGCTGCTCCCACATCAGACAGAGCCAGTTCCAGCCAGCTCCAAGATCGACACACCACTGCCAAAAGTCAAGCCAATCAGTGATGCTCATAGTGCCACTGTGATATTTAAGAAAGGGTAAAAAAAATGCTGCACGGCAGCAGCTGGGAGAAAGGAGTGATAAAATGAGAGAGAAACAACTCTGCAGACACTAAGGTCAGTGAAGAAGAAGGGGGAGGAGGTGCTCCAGGCACTGGAGCAGAGATTCCCCTGTAACCTTTGACAAAGACCATGGTGAGGCAGGGTGTTCCCCTGAAGTCCATGGAGGACCACAGTGGAGCAACAGTCTTCCTGCAGCCCATGGAGAACCCCACATCATAGCAGATGGATGTGTCCTGAAGGAAGCTGCGTCCCATGGAAAGCCTACACCAGCGCAGGCTCCTGGAAGGAGATGTGGCCTGTGAAAAGGATCCCATACTGAAGGAGCTTTTCTGGTGGGACCTGTGACCCCATGGGGGACCCACACTGGAGCAGTCCATTCTTGAAAGACTGCACTCTGTAGAAAGGACCCACACTGCAGAACTGCAACCCACAGGAAGGACTCACACTGGAGAAGGTCATGAAGAACTGTATCCCATGGGTAGGGACCCCACACTGGAGCAGGGGAAGAGCGTGGGGAGGAAGGAGCAGCAGAGACGAAGGGTAAAGAATGAACTGGCTGCAACCCCTATTCTTGTTCCCCTGCACCATTCTAGGGGATAAGGCAGAGAAATCGGGAGTGAAACTGAGCCCAGGGAGAAGGGAGGGGTGGGGGGAAGGTGGTTTTAGATTTGTTCTTGTTTCTCATTATCCTACTCTGTTTAATTGGCGATAAATTAAATTAATTTCGCCAAATTGAGACTGTTTTGCCCATGACATTAATTGATAAGTGATCTTCCTGTCCTTAGCTCAACCTAAAAGGTTTTCATTGTGTTTTCTCCGCCTATCCTGTTGATGGACAGGCAGTGATAGAGCGGCTTGGTGAGCACCTCATGGCCAGCCAGGATCGATTCGCCACAGTAGGACAGGAAAGCGTTGGAACATTAGGGGTATACAGCATGTGAAGTCCCACAGCTAGTGAATAAACCTTTATTTCCTGCGACAGCCACAAGAGTGGTGTCTCTTCAGTCTTCCTCTTTGTTCTGTCAGGAGTCTTCCTACAGCATCTTGGACTGTGAGTGATAGAGCATTGAGACCGTATTTGAGTGTTATCTGAGATGGGTCAATCAGTACTGAACTAAATCTTCAGCAAAACGTTAACATAAAACCTGAATCTAAAGGTGTCTCTTCTTTATAAAGAAACACAAACCTAGGCCCCACATACTCTGACCATTCTTTCTAAGTCTCTGAAGCCCAGAAGGCAACCTTAATACCTGGTTAAACTAAAATTAAGGCATTTCTATTTATTCCTTACAATGCTTTCTCACTCATTTATTGTCATGAAATGTTGCACACTTTTTTATATATCATGTAGTAAATGCTGCATTTGAAAGAGGTAGCTGTCTGAAATGATATAAAACTTAGTTATTGTAAAAGGCATTCATTTCAGACAGAAATAGCAAAAGTCAATGCCAGAGACTTCTCCAGCTTACAGCTGGACTGACTTCTAAAACTGATTTTTTGTCCAGCAATTCAGAATACTCTTTACTGAGGAGAAAAGTAAGGTTTTGTAATTAAGCCTGTTCATAGCATCTGCAGAACTGGACAGTTGCCGACTACATCAGAATAATGCTAGAGTTGCTTAGAAGATGAGGTTATGAAGTCAAGAGAAAAGATATCCAATATTTATAATCCACATCATTAGATAAACTATGTTGGTGGTAAAACTCTTACTTAGAGCAAATAAGATTTACACCAATTACACTAATTCAGAAGGATCCCAAAACTGCGATTAAGAATCACTTCACAAATAACTGAAATACAGTACGGAGTTATACTTGAAAAATTATGTTATACCACTCATAAGGCATTTTTTAAAGAGGAACATACAGTTATATAATCTCTGATTCAAATTTCTAATTGAAAACTTTATCAGTATATTTAACTGTCTGAGTAGTATTGTGAACTTAAAATAAGATTATTTGCATGACATAAAGTAAAGTTTAAAATATATATGCAGGACCAATATGCTTTGGGCATGATACAAAAATCTGAGATGGATTAAGAGAGGTGATTAGCAGGACAATGAAGGACAAAGGCTGGAATCAGTTTCAGATTTTGAAGACGACATTTCGATGTTCCCTTACCAGATCTAGGGTGGGACTCAGTGGCCTTAAGAGAGATTTCCAGTGTCACAGACAATCCAAAACATCTATGCAGAGCTAGCAGCTATGTCACAGGACTTGCAGGAAATATGTAGAGCAGCAGCTGAAGTCCAGGAATGTACCCCTACCACCAAAAATGACATTAAATTCATATGCTTAGGAAAAGAAATCTTCCTCCAGCTTATGCAATCAATTGAACTTATAGAGTGATCCAGTTACTCTTAAAAGACACTTACCAGTGATTATCTGAATAATATTTTAAAACTGTTGGGCTGAATTCAGGCAGCTGAATCCCACCCTGTTACCTATATTGATCTCTCTTTACTGTATCAGCATTTAAGGCACCTCGTGTGAATGTGGAAACTTCTATTGACACACGGAAGCTTAGGTGTCTATAAACTGGACATGATTCCCATCTTGGGTTCCTGAAGATACAAAAACCTCAATGATACATGCAAATATGTATAATAATTTAAAATAAAAATAACATATCTTATCTGGACCTCCATAGAAATCACAAGTGTTCAGAAATATAGCAACAGATGGGCTGCCCACAGGTATCAAGTCTACTTTTCCACAGCAGTAGAATGACAAGTTCTAAGTAAGAAACTTCCATTCCTTCTCCTTATACACACCAGAAGCCACAACACACTTCCTATTACCCATACCAAATATGATACTATTAATACAAAAGACCACAAGCACCAAAAAATATCCCTTGACATATCAAGATCTTAGACAATAATTAAAAGCACCGTCGAGTTGAGAATATACAAACGCGTGTGATCTGCCAAGTCAAAAAGTATGTCATTTCCAGGCAGCAGTTTGTCCTGGACGTAGTAATTAAAAATTCTAGCAAAACAAAACAACGACAAAAAAAAAGAGCTCAGATTGTGGAGGGATCCAGGTTAGTGAAAGGTGCACTATGCTTCTTTTAAGGCCACAAGCCTTGGGGTGGCCAGTCTCTTCAGTTAGCCTACCTGGCTACACACTCTTCCAGGACTGAAATGGACTCCATAGGGTAAAGTTCTTAGAATCATGAGGAGCAGGTGTTAGCATTATAAGACATTTATGTTAACACATAAACAGAAATTACAAACCAACTTCTCATTACCATATGGAAAAAATTGGCTTTGTTCATGTAAGAAAGGGTCCAATACTCTTGATTTCAGTATCAGTTCAAAGTTTTGTATTTATTTATCATTTATAGCACACTGTATAACAATAATATTATATGAAAGAAAGAAAATAAAAAGCCAAAATGAAAAGGAAGCAAATTCCCATAGGAAAGCTTTCTGGATTCTCTACACAAAAGGAAGATGCAGTGACTCTATTCTATCTGGAAAGCAACAAAAAGAAAATGGCTTTGAGTCAATGTTCTTCTTAACAGCCACACTTGCGGCTCATAAAGCTAAAAAGCTGAGGCTGCCAATAGCTGGAAAGAAACATATTCTCAAACAAAATTATGACCTGATATATAAGACAAAGTTACATCATAAGGATACTTGGCCTTCTCACCAGGTGATTTTTTCCATGCTATGTCAGTTCAGCAATATTTAACCTGACTTCTTTTCAGAACTATTTCTTCATAAAAATAATATTCATACTGAATAGCTTTTTAAATTGACTTAAAACAGAGGCAAATTGAAAATTTCAAAATTTTGAGGCACGTAAAGAAAAGTATAACGTAATGGCATTCTTTCTGGGCTTGAGAAAAAAAAATGAAGGCCTTGCTTTCAGCTATTTCATTGAACAGTTATTAATTTTACTACAGTTAAAATTAGTATTAAATAACTTAATTCAGATTTTCCTTAAATGCCTGAGTCTCACTGCAGATGAGTCCCAACCGCCATTTTAGGTGTGTTAGCTGAAAGTGTAGCCCAGCAAAATCACCGTTTGGTGTCTGTTCAATCTGGATGGACAGAAACTTTGCAGCTGGCTAAATTTCTGATACCAGAGTTCACCTGATGCCTAGAATGCTGCACCCGGGTATTCCCAGAACATGCTACTGACAGCTCTGGGAAGCTCAGCATCTATTTCATGCATAAACCAGATCAGGTGTTCCTCCAGTCCCAGGCCCATTACCTTAAGAGCTCAATTCATAAGGCATGTTCAGAGCATGTGCAGTGGATCAATCTCTTCATAAAGGAGAATTAAGTGTCCTTCTTTCCATCGTTAGTGGTTGCACAACGGTTAGTGTGATTACCAAATATGCAGATGATTGGCATTTAAGTCCACTCCTTGCTTGGGTGATTAAAGATACTGTTCCTGCTTTCCCAGGGCATCTCCTCCCCAGAGCTTTAGGATGATCACAAAAACGTGTGTTTGTTGCATAAGACAGTGTGAGGGAAGAGTATAGAAAATTTGAGCTATTTTTGATAGCTCCATTCAAATTGGGTGATTTTTCACGGGTAAGAAAATGTTCATCAAACCAGACAGAAGAAAAGAAAATGGTAGAAAGTGACGGAAAACTCCAGAGGAAGGACTGACAAAATGTGTATCTAGTCTCCGATTGTCTTTTGAGAGAAAGGACTGATGTCTCCTCAGTTTTGTTACAAGAGCTCTGCCTTAAAAGGAATTTCTGGGCGGTGATTCTGCTGTGGCAAAGGTGGGAAAAGTTATGATTAACTTGTTGCTTTTTTCAACAGTTTCAACAATGTAGCATATATGATTTCCCAAACAGTCTGTTGCATTCATGAAACGTCCATAGGTACTTAGCTCTGCCTAATTTGGATATTGCAATACGTTTTCACTAGTAAAAGGAACATGCCAAAGCACTTGCTCTGGCCCTCCGGCAGGTTGGCATAGCATGATGTGCATTCAGCCTAGTAAACTCACCACCTTCCGAAACAGAGTGACCTTCTGCCAGATGCCAGTTAGGTGGCAGATACTCAGGCACAGAATGTACCTCTCAGAGCTTTGAAGTTACCCACGAACTTTTCTAGCATGTCATTTAGGCCACACAAACCCTCATCTGCCCCACACAGTGGGTAACTTCAGACTCAAGAGATGCTTTCACACAGGTAGTTATTGAGCACACCGTGTCTTAATATGCTACCTCTGAATGATTATCTTCCAAAAGCTTTGAGTTTTTGTTTCTTTTATCCAAATTCATAGAATCATAGAATAGTTTGGGTTGGAAAGGACCTTTAAAGGTCATCTAGTCCAACCTCCCCGTGCAATGAGCAAGGACATCTTCAACTAGATCAGGTTGCTCAAAGCCTCGTCCAATCTGACCTTGAACATTTCCAGGGATGGGACATCTACCATCTCTCTGGGCAATTTGTTCCAGTGTTTCACCACCCTCATTGTAAAACATTTCTTCCTTATATCTAGTCTAAATCTATCCTCTTTTATTTTAAAACCATTACCCCTTGTCCTATTGCAACAGGCCCTGCTAAAAAAGACTGTCCTTGTCTTTCTTATAGGCCCCCTTTAACTACTGAAAGGCTGCACTAAGGTGTCCCAGAGCCTTCTCTTCTCCAGGCTGAACAAGCCCAACTCTCTCAGCCTGTCTTTATAGGAGAGGTGTTCCAGCCTTTGGATCATCTTTGTGCCCCTCCTCCAGACCTGCTCCAACAGATCTATGTCTTTCCTGTACTGAGGACTCCATAGCTGAACGCAGTACTCCAGGTGGGGTTTCACAAAAGCAGAGTAGAGAGGGAGAATCACCTCCCTGCTGGCCACGCTTCTTTGGATGCAGCCCAGGATAAGGTTGGCTTTCTGGCCTGCAAGTGCACATTGCCGGCTCACCTAGCTTTTCATCTACCAGTACTCCCAAGTCCTTCTCAGTAGGGCTGCTCTCAATCCCTTCGTCCTCCAGCCTGTATTGATATCAGGGGTTTCCCCAACCCATCTGCAGGACCTTGCACTTGGCCTTGTTGAATGTCATGAGGTTCACACAGGTCCACCTCTCAAGCTTGTCCAGGTCCCTCTGGATGGCATCCTGTCCCTCAGGCATGTCAACCGCACCACCAGCTTGGTGTTGTCTGCAAACTTGCTGAGAGTGCACTTGATCCCACTGTGTAATTGATGAAGATAATAAACAGTACTTGTCCCAATACAGACCCCCAAGGGACACCACTTGTCACCAGTCTCCATTGAGCCATTGATCACTACCCTCTGGATGCCACCATCCAACCAATTCCTATCCATCAAACAGTCCCTCCATCAAATCTATATCTCTCCAATTTAGGGAGAAGGATGTTTTGGGGCACTGTGTCAAAGGCCTTACAGAAGTCCAGATAGATGATATCCGTAGCTCTTGCCTTATTCACTGATACAGTCACTTCGTCATAGAAGGCCATTAGGTTTGTAAGGCAGGACTTGCCCTTGGTGAAGCCATGCTGGCTGTCTTGAATCATCTCCCTGTCCTCCATGTGCCTTAGCATAGCTACAAGGATTATCTGTTCCATGATCTTCCCAGGCACAAAGGTGAGGCTAACAGGTCAGTAGTTCCCACGATCCTCCTTTCTACCCTTTTTAAAAATGGGTGCAATATTTCCCTTTTTCTAGTCACCAGGGACTTCACCCGACTGCCATGATTTTTCAAATATCATGGAGAGTGGCTTGACAACTACATCAGCCAATTCCCTTAGGACTCTGGGATGCACCTCATCAGGTCCCACAGACTTATGTATATTCAGGTTCCTCAGGCGGTCACAAACTTGATCTTCTCTTACAGTGGGAGGGACTTTGCTCCCCTAGTCCCTGCCTTGAGGTCTGTCCCCTTGAGGGGTGTGGGAAGAGAGGTTGCCAGTGAAAACTGAGGAAAAAAAATTGTTGTGTACCTCAGTCTTCTCCTCATCTGTTGTTACCAGTTTGCCAGTCTTGTTCATCAGCGGGGTTACACTATCTTTGACCTTCTTTTTCTGGCTGACATACCTGTAGAAGCCCTTCATATTATTCTTTGCATCCCTTGCCATGTTCAGCTCCATTCGCACCTTGGCCTTCCTGACCCCATCCCTACACAGTCAAGCAACTTCCTTATACTCTTCCCAGGGTATCTGTCTCTGTGCATTTCCCTTTAGTTTGATCAGCAGGTCTTGGCTCAGCTGTGCCGGTCTCTTGCCTTCCTTGCCTGATTTCTCACACATGCGGATTGAGAGCTCTTACACTCTATGGAAAGCATCCTTACAGATCTGACAGCTTTGTTCTGTTCCATTGTCCCTGAGGGAAATTTTCCAGGGGTCCTATTGACTAATTCCTTGAACAGCTGCAAGTTTGCTTTCCTAAAATTCAGGGTCCTGACTTTACTCTTTGCCTGACCCATATACCTCAGGACTGCAGACTCCAGCAGTGCGTGATCACTGCAAAGCAGGCTGCCTCCAATCTTGACATCATCAATTAGCTCACTTGTGTTGGTGACCATGAGGTCCAGTATGGCATTCCCTCTGGTATTTCCAAACTGCTTTGAGTTTTTGTTACTTATATCTATATCAGACAGCCTTCCATACCTTCTTAGGCTTGCCGCCTTGGTTGGGGCCAACAAAACTGTTACCCAGCAGAGGCTCCACAACGCACACATCCCATGTCTGGTTCTGGGACTTGGCAATGCACAAAAGAAAACTGCTATTGAGGTCCAGACCTCCCTGCCAAGGCCAATAGCAACAAGGAGGGTTCAAGTCTGCTACACGTAGACCTCTTAAGAGAAAGGAGGTCTAAGGCCTGAAAGACAAACACCCGTTGGCAAGACTACATTGTGCCATGAGTTGGATGACAAGCAATGGATGAAGAACTTCCCCATACAGAAGTTGAATCATAGAATCATAGAATCATAGAATGGTTAGGGCTGGAAGGGACCTTCGAAGGTCATCTAGTCCAACCCCCCTGCAAGGAACAGGGATATCTCCAACTAGATCAGGTTGCTCAGGGCCTTGTCCAACCTGGCCTTGAACGTCTCCAGGGATGGAGCATCCACCACCTCTCTGGGCAACCTGTTCCAGTGTTCTACCACTCTCATAGTAAAAAATTTTTTCCTAATATCCAACCTGAACCTACCTCCCTCTATTTTAAAACCATTACCCCTTGTCCTATCATAACTGGCCCTCCTGAACAGCCTCTCCCCATCTTTCCTGTAGGCCCCCTTGAGGTACTGGAAGACCGCTATAAGGTCACCCCGGAGCCTCCTCTTCTCCAGGCTGTCTGTCTTTGCAAACTCTTTGCAACTCTCCATAGAGAACTGGCCCTAGATATCCAGACTGAGACCATCACAGTCCATCAGCCTATCCCAGTGGAGAAAAAGATCACCATTCTCTTTAGAGCCTCATTACCCCAACTCTTGGGAAATACTGGGTAAACAAATCAGTTTCAAAAAGCTTCTGACATGCAGGAAGGTGTATGAGATTGCTAAAGCTATCAGCTACATCATCTACACATGAGTACTATGTAGCAGCAATGCTTAATATTTATTTTGGCATAAGTAGTAGGACAAAGATGCACTGAACAAGTAACTCTAAGAAAATTGGGTGTCCTGAAAGACAGTATGATGGGAAAAGTAAAATGTGAGAGTTGAAAGGCTTTAAGCAACTGAGGTTTCAGAATGGCAATTTTTTCGTACTGAGGCACAGGGCAGGCCAGTCAGGCCTGGCGAAAAAAAAAAGACACGATCCTGGACTGCCAATGTGCTATAGCGGAAGTTGAATAAAGTCTATGATCCCAAATAATTAATCAGTCAGTGACTCTTACAAATTACCTCACTGATTTATTCATCTGCCTTGTCTACTGGAACTGCAAACTGTCTTCCAGAGACAATGCTGTATCATGCAGCTGTTTCTCCTTTGTGAGAACTTGTAGTGAACAAACTCCCCGTACAGTGTATCAAACTATATACTTAATCCGATAGAATTCCAGCTATGACAAACGTACAGGTCATTTTACAGTGTTCCTCACAAACACATTACAGAAAAGGGCCTCTACTTTTTTTTCTCACAATATGTATTACCCTTTGTGCTAACAGAGATAAATAAGTTTGCTCTGCACCATCTTACAGTTCTGTGAAGAATTTAGAAATGTCTACCTTGCACTTCCCAACTTCAGTTCACTAAGACAAGGTGACAACTGAAGGCCGACAAGTCCCAGCACACAGTCAAAAGGATGGCCTTGGCTATGGAGCATTGCCAAACGTGCGAACCCACTACATTGCATTCTCCCACAAATATTGTTATGAAAGCTGCTCAGAAACATGATGACAACTTCTGTTGTTTTAATTTAATCAAGTTCTGTAAATGTGAGATTTCTAAAAGAATAATTAAGCCAAATATCATGGGAAGAATCTCAGTTGTTCTGGATAAATATACAAGCACATATGTGAAATTTTAAATTACTGACTTTTTAAAAAACTTAAGGAAGAAGAGAGATTTCACCCTGTGAAAAAATATTAAAAACAAATCCTAGCAGACCTGTCAAATCTCTCACACTCAGTTTTACACTCAATCTTCTGACTCTGCCATGGTGCCTTCAGTTTGTGGTTTTGCAGCTTCACTACTCCAGAGTCCCACATGTCAGATGTCACACGTCACCCTGATCTGGGATTTGTCGACTACAGTTTGGGCAAAATGGCTACTGGGCTGGCAGAATGGCAGCAAAGCCAGGAGCGTGATCCCATTGCACGGCCCTCTAGAGCAGCCAGTTTTTGCTATCAGCCCTTCCCTGCGGCACCCCCAGCACACATACCCCAGAGTGCACCTACTCCAAATTCAGGCCTGCATCCCTCCTGTGATGCTACACACACACAGCAAAGAGGTGGTGCTGCTGTCGCTCACCCCCACTTGCAGACATACATCCATCATACAAGCCGATATCAATCTAACAAATGAATCCTGTGTATCTGGAGTCTGGTCACTTGAGACAGATGGCTTAGATATTTTAGATGCTGATGTCATAGCAAACAATGCCAAAGGAATGAGTGCCACCACTAGTCTCAGGGTGAAAATCAATTTCTCACCTGTTCAGGTTTCCTTTTTTTGGCACAAGGTGGAGCTAGCTATCTTAGGCTTATAGTCAATATAGCAGGAAAAATTCGAATGACTCCTTTCTTACACCAGAAGCAGTACCAACCTGCCCTGTCTGCCTTCCCTTGGCATCGATATACATCGATGCTCCCTCACAGTTCTGTGGTCGCAGTAACTAACCATTTGTATAGATTTTCCATGAGCTTTATGGCTCCCTTTTACTTTAGCATGCATGTATTTAAACAAAAAGTATACTATTAAAGACCAAAATAAAATAATGTTAGTAAAGTACTGATCATGTGCTATGTTTCATTCATTCATAACAAGATGAAATAAGTTCTTATACCATTATAAGAACTTATAACCATTCTATTGTTATAAGTTCTTATAACCATTCTATGATTATAACCAGCAAGTAAAGAGTGAAAGTCCCTGGACTGGGTGTCAGGCTATGAAATGCTATGTCAAAGACCTTGCCCATTATTTAAATTACAAACCATTAACTATTGTAACCCATTCCGTCAAAATGCAGCTGAGTAGGTTACATGACTGAAATTGAACCTTGTTCTACAGAACTAAGAAATGTCCCTTATACCTGTCTCTGATCTTCAAGTAGACACTTAAATAACGAGTGTATAAAAAGCAATCACAAAACTGGAAATAAAGCTTCAAGAGCAATTAAATAGAAATTGAGAGATATACGGTTTAAAAAACCCTATCAGTTTATTTGTTTTATCATTGCTAAATCAAGCTGTATAATCTTATAATAACCATGAATCTGCCAAATAGGCCTGCTTCACCAGTATTAAATACAATAGATTATTTAATATTAACTGAATAATATATAGAACATCTTTTAAATCTCTAAATTTTGAGAAATATAAACCTGACCAAATTTTCACTTCTGGTAACATCTTAAGAGATTTATTCCTAGTTGATTTTTAAGCACCTATCTTAGCAGTACAGCCCTGACCTCTAGTGGGTTGAGTGAAACAGTCATCACAGGCAGGATAACATGCTAATTTGGTTTCATGCATAATTTCATTTAAAGCTGGAAAATGTAGAAGTTCCAGCAAAGCCATACAATCAGCCAAGGACTAGCTGTTTTACTGAAGAAATGAAAATTAATTACAGGCCAACAGCAGTACTGTGTTCATCTTATGCCAACATCCCTCTGACTGATGAGGTGTTTATGACACTCTATGACACTCAGCAGATGAACGCTTATTCCCGTTGGGAGCTCTGTATCAAGTAAACCCCATTATTAGTCTCCTAGCTATCTGTATAGTTTGGTTGACTTATCTTTTTTTGGTTAACTTACCTTTTGCCCAAGAGATATCTGTCATTGGATGCAGAAAAACAAATAAGTCAGGTTAGGCATAAGTACATTGCCATTTTTTTATAATCCAAGAATACCTGATTGCTATGAAGACTTATGAACCCCTATTACACTCAGTGAAAACATAACGCTTCCATGATACACTCCAGACTCCAAAGATTAAGGATCTTAGGTTTCCTGTTATTTTTGTCCCACAGTGAAAATTAAATCCAGAGTTCTGAAAAGATCGCTGCAATGATTTTCCAGTGAAATACTGGAGGCTTCCATATGAAGACTGCAGAAAATACGCAAGATATTAAATTCAGCTGTCTTCATCCAGAAGGCCAAAGAAAGACACAAAGTGATGGGAATGAGGGCTGTCTCTTTCAAATTCCTGACACGGGGTAAATGATGTATGGACAGTCTTAACAGGAGAGCCATAGTTACTCTGCTATGTTCCTTCCTATATATCCTACAGTCTCCAGCACAGAAGTGCTAATGAAAGCACTCATACAGTCGATTCCCTTAGTCACATAATGTACGTATATTAATGTAAATAATGTTGTTCTGATTAACCACGAACTATGTAAAAGGGAATAAGACCAAACTAGAGAGACAGAATATAACAAGAGTATCATTATTGGAATAAAAATTAATAAAAAAATAAAATGAAGATACCTCTTCCAAAGAGTTAGGAATGCACCTCACTTTCATATCATCTGTATATATTCAAAATGCAGATATGTTTCCCAGACTCCGAGTACTGCAAGAGAAGACCAACAAATCTGTTGCTTATGAAGACTGGAGAACTCATGCAAAGCAGCTCATCCAAAATTTAGTTATGTAGAAATGGTACATTGCTTCGCATATTTATTGCAAAAGCAGCTCAATAGAAGACTAATTTTTTTAGTCTTTGAAGGAGCAGAAAATATCATTTTTTCTACCATTATTATAGATCTATTAACTTAATATCCACATTAACTTTGTTCATAAAAGAAGTATGTATATGTATCTTGCCAAATGAAGAATAATTTGAACAAACTTAATGAAAAAAAAAAAAAAATGAAGCACTGGAACAGGTTGCCCAGGGAAGTTGTGGATGCCCCATCCCTGGAAATGTTCAAGGCCAGGTTGCATGAGGCTTTGGGCAACCTGATGTAGTGGAGAGTTTCCCTGCCCATAGCAGGGGGGTTGGAACTAGATGATCTTTAAGGTCCCTTCCAACCCTAACCATTCTATGATTCTATGATTCTATAAAAATTTCTAGGGATTCCTGGAGCTATCCTAAATTTTGTCATGTTCAGATTCTTGCATCCAGATACCATTGCCTTAATTAGGAGGCTCCATTTTATTGTTCCAGAATGGTTTGCCATGGTAACATCACTGTTTAGTAAAGCCAAGTTGACTGCTATGACCTGTCATGTTGTACCAAGTGGCAGTGGCCAAATTCTCTCCCCTGAAATACTCAAAATGTAAGAGATGGTTTAAAGGTAATTCTCCCTTTATATGCCAGTGTGCTACATTCCATAAGCTTGGTATCACAGATTCATACTTACATTTTCCGCTGTATCTATATTGCCCTAAATTCTCCTCGAAGTGCCCTCAGTGCCAAACTCCTCCAACCACAGGTTCCCCGGCTTTTGGAAAGAGAATGACAGCTACTCCAACTCCAAATTCTAGAAAGGGATAGACCTAGCATCATGCCAGAATCCTGCAACAACATCAATTATAAAAAACATGCTATGGCATTCTCTTAACGGTTTCTATGTAAGCACAGGCAGGAAAAAGACCAGACAGAGTGGCCTTACTATATAAAGAACAACCTGGACTGCATAGCCTCCTCTGACCCTAGCTAACCCTGACTGCCTTCCTCCAGATCATGAGCTGATCTACTCTGACCATTCTCCATCTCCCCAGTTCTTACTTCTTTCTCCCTCCATTTCTCAAAGAAACAGAAAAACTGCATCTAAAAATCACTAGTAGTTCCAGTAATCTCAGCCTCTGGCTTACTCTCTGTGGCCAGAGATTTACCATCAGTCTGCTTTTAAATCTTTTTGCTTTATTTGCTATCCTGAGGAGGACGTTAGCTCCTAAATTCAGTCTTCAGTCTCCACATTTCCATGAACAGAAATCCCAATAAGTCTTTGTCTACTTCATCTCCCATAGCCCTGCAGGAGCTGTCAAGTTCAAGTAAGGGGGCAGCAATGAAGACGGGATGGTAATTAGACATTCTTGGCCAGGTTGCCCATCTCGCTCCTACTTTGTGTCTGTGAGATGCTGGTTGGCGTAAGACAGTCTTTTATGTAGGACTGGGAAGTAAAGTGTTAGAGGTGCAAATAAGTTCAGGGTAGAGCAAGACAGAGATGTTGAAGAGGTTGAAATGGTCTGTGGAATAGAAGTTTTCTCCAGCTGTCCCATATATCTGTGGTGTCAATGCCTTATTCATCCTCCTAAGGCTCCATAATGTCCCGCAATGTAGACAAGGCAGTCCAGCTTTAGGTAGCCTCACTGCAACTGCCATCAGAAGAGAAAATTCAAAATAACACGTGGTTAGAGTAGCTTATATTTTTCTGAGAGAAATCATAAATAATTTTTCAACGATAAACCAATTTCTTTAGCCGTCAAACTGGAAGCCCAACAAAGATGCCTAAATCACTGAGTATAAGTCAGAACATTCCGAAAACCAAGGCTGTTTTTCAGGTATCTCTGGCTGAGCATCTCAAAAATGAGGCATGAGAGTTGTTGCAGAAAGACTTAGTTTGAGATGGAGACACCTAATTTTAGGTGTCTACGTGTGTTAATGCTCCCACAGTCAGAGGAGCTCCTCAGTGCAGCCAAGAAGTCCAAGAGAATGACCTGGCTGATTAGCTACAGGCTGACTAAAGACACGATGTAGCACCATTTTAGACTTCATTAGGGAACCTCTCCAGCTGAAGAATACAGATCTCCCTTTAAGTTCTGTCATATTTGCCAGTCTTGAAAAAAATGATACCCCAGGGGCATCACAAAAGGAACTAGATAGTTATCTTCAAGCAACTGAAGCTTACCCAAGATACCTACTTTAGAGTGAGCTGAATTGATTTCTAGGCTTTACTAATTAACACCTATGCTCCTAGCTTACTTATAATTACTTTATGTGTCTTAATTATGTACTGAATCCTACCCCAAGTCACTTCAAAACATTTACTCCACGGTATTTCACATTTTCTTGACCTCTATTGCCTGAAAATAAATGAAGGAATTTCTCTGTAACTTTCTGTGCAGGCTTTCAAGGAGGAAAAACAAATATTCAGACAACAAATTGAACATAAATTGAGTAAGAACATTGTTCATTTCTATTCACCAGCTGTAAAATTCTATTTAAACAGTCAAATTAGAAATATCTGCCTACAAAAGAATGGATGGTCGTACTTGACAAGGTGTATCTGACCTTAAAAATACATAGAAGCTATGGGTCTTCAGCATGTCTGCAAATTATTTAAGTACTAAATACAGATGTGCATACCCAGGGCAGGAAATGTTAGCCACAGGGATTTATAACTGCCCACACAGAAAATCAATGACATAGCTGAGTTAGAATTCAGGAGTTCATGGCTTTTTGCCCTAAGTTTCATTCACAGGCCCACAGTCTGTCTGACTGTAACAAAGACCTTCCTACTCATAGCATGTTGTCATTTCTTTTTTCATCTGTACTCAAATGAGAGGGATCATACTGGAATCACTGTCTTAGCCTAAGTATATAAATCTGACTCAGATTCATATGCCTGCACGCCATTTGATTTTGAAACAGCACAGGAGAATGAAAAACAGCTTTGCTATTTTGTATTGGGACAAGCGTATCACTATGGCTACAGATCTCTGGTACTCTGTTCCTATGAATGCATCAAATACACTAATCATATAAATCTGTTCATAGATAGATATTACCAATGAAGGTTTGTTACTGTTAAAGAATAATCTAATTTAGGTAAATTAACAATGAGACTGACTTCTCACCTGCACAGAACGTCTAAAGCTTAAAAAAAAAAGCACGGTCTCATGACACCACTTTCATCTGCCATTTCTGGTTTGTATTTTTATTGTTCTACACAGTCAGCAAAGTGAAACATTTATATTAAAATTTGCTTCCTGTCTAAGAAATTTTGAAAAAAAATATTTTTTTAATCTCATAATAAGTATCACAGATTCAGAGTTAGTCTTTAATTGATCTTATTATGTACGACTGAGCTCCCTGTTCCTTGTAACCTATGTGGTTTACAAGCCAGAACATCAAGAGGCACAGCAGGCTTCATAGCAGCTGCTGTTCATCCTTTCTGCAAAAGCCATTTGCTCATCGGATACTTCAGGACCTGAAGAGTCCAACCTCGTGTTGAAAGCAAGATCAGCTATGGGGGCAGACCAGGCTGCTCAGGGTTTTGTCCAGTCAGGACAACAGGTAGGTAACAAAGGAAACTGAGAAAGCTTAGGCTCTTGTCCCAGGAAGGTACCTGAGGTTGCATGTGCAGGAAAGTACCTTTCCGAGTGAAAGGATAAATTTTCCATCAGCCTCAGACGGGAACAAAAGGGGCATTGTAAATACTTCTATCATAGCTCATCCTCCAGTACAGCCTTACAGCAGCATAGCTATTCCCTGTTCCTTCTGTGGGGCTATGAGCATAGGATCAGCTGATTTCACATCTTAATTCAGTGAAGAAACAATGCTGAGAAAATTAAGAAGTATTGTTCTCTCAATATTACAGAGCAAAACCAATTTTGCAGACCCAAAGCAGAAAAGACACAGCACACTACAACTGAAAGGGATGAGAAAGGGATGGACCTTAAGGGGAAGTCTGTTTAAATATGAGAATTCAAACAGTTATCAACAAACCTGGATTATCTTTCCAGATTCACCTGAAGTCAACCTAAGTGATGGATCCCCACTGCAGAGCCCTTTATGTAATAAAGCAAATTGGTCTGTAGAAGCATGGGGTATACAGCACCTAATCTGTTCATCTTATCTGTTACACCGCACAAGGTTCTCGACTCAACCAGAAGAAAATCATCTTTCTTACTTAGGTCTAAAAGGAGCATGCTGCTGTCAGGAGAAGGGGCTTGGGAGACTAAGTTATGGATGGACAACTCTGAAGCTGGATGATAGAATTCATGTTGCTGTGATGACTGAAGCCTAAGAGCGAATGACAAAATTGTAGAAGTTGCACTTCGTAGGGCCCATCTACAAAGGACTTCAGAGGACTCAAGGCTGGATTTAGAGACTGCATCGGCATGGACTTTAAAGAGTAAATAAGAATCAAAAGACAGGAATAAATAGCCTGTTTCCACAGCAAACCAGTAGAGCTCCACAGGAATTTGTGATGGACCTGTGCTGTTCAACACATTCAAAACCATCTGGGTAAGTAGGTGAACAACAATGTGGCAAAATTTCTAATACCAAATTGTTAAGAGTAGTAAAGATAAATTCACATCCAAAAGTGACTGAGCGGTAAAATGGTAGTGTGAATGAAGAATCCTACCTGACTTTTCAGAAGTTGAAGGTGCCAAATATGAAACCTCTAGAAAGCCTGCTCTTTAAATTCACCCATTGCCCTGCGTTTATCTCACTAATTTCGACCTATGCCTTGCTAGTACTGACAGTCCAGCAGTATAGAAAATGGTGTGATCTTGCAGATGTGACAGTAAAGAAAAGTCATAGCATCATAGAATCATAGAATTTCTAGGTTGGAAAAGACCTTAGAGATCATCGAGTCCAACCGTCCCTAATCCCCCATTAAACCATGTCCCTAAGCAGTACATCCACTCTTTTCTTAAACACATCCAGGGATGGGGACTCAACCACCTCCTTGGGCAGCCTATTCCAGTGGCTGACAACCCTTTCAGAGAAGAAATTCTTTCTAACATCCAACCTGAACCTCCCCTGACTAAGCTTATACCCATTTCCTCTTGTCCTATCACTCATCACTAATGTAAAGAGCCCTTCCCCCACTTCCCCACCATCCCTTCTCAAGTACTTGTAGGCCATATCAGGTCTCCCCTCAGCCTCCTCTTCTCTAGGCTAAACAGCCCCAATTCCCTCAGCCGCTCCTCATAGCTTTTATTTTCCAGCCCCTTGACCAGTTTAGTCGCCCTTCTTTGGACCCGCTCCAGGAGCTCAATATCTCTCTTAAAGCGAGGGGCCCAAAACTGGACACAATATTCCAGGTGCGGCCCCACCAGTGCCGAGTACAGGGGCAGGATCACTTCCCTGCTCCTGCTGGTCACACTATTCTTGATACACGCCAGTATCCCATTGGCCTTTTTGGCCACCTGGGCACACTGGTGGCTCATATCAAGCCGGTAGTCAACCAACACCCCCAGGTCCTTCTCCGCCAGGCAGCTCTCCAGCCACTCTTCCCCGAGCCTGTAGCGATGCTTGGGGTTTTTATACCCCAAGTGAAGGACTCTGCACTTGGCCTTATTAAAGCTCATGCCATTGGCCTCAGCCCAACGATCCAGTCTGTTCAAATCCCTCTGAAGGGCCTCCCTACCCTGCATGTCAGTCGACACTAAAAGGGCTTGCAGAAAAGATGCAGAATGCCTGTTTTCCCCAAGGCCTTCCCTTCACAGTGCAAACATAGCAGAGCAAAGCTAGAGGCAAACCTGGGCCCACGACAACCATGCATTTAAAGTGATTCAGCCCGAAATATGGTATCGGGGCTGTTCTCAGCTACCAGGTTCCTGAGAAAAGGAATACAAAAACACACGCATGAAAAAATTGAGAGCTCAATTAAAGCACAGAAGGGATAGGGGGAAATGGCTTTAATTATTTATGGTCAGCATTCCCTGTTCTGAAGAATAAAGCACATTCATTGTTTGGTAGCAAGAACTTTCAATGAAGTTTAGTCAGTAAACTGCAAGGTGACTCATAGTGTGATTTCTTGGACAGTATCTGTCTTCAAATGCTCTGCACATGCAGGAAGAATGGTAATCAATGAGTTTTAACAGACAGCTTTTTAAATGACACATGCTGCACAAAGAAGAAAATGAGAAGATTAATAAATTGAAAGATAGATGGAACAACTTGTAAGGCATTAAAGATGGACTACCAACTCTCAGTACTGATTTTCCAGTTTTCTTACTGGAAAAGTCAGCAGGTTCCCAGATCAGTTCTGTACCTCTAGCTTTGTTTGAAAACCTGAGTTCAAAATCTTCAGGCTTTTCCATGTGGATTGTAGAGAGCACAGAGAGAACACAAAATCTTCCCTGTCCCAAAACCATCATCACACATCCTGCAATATTTCTAGGAGGATAAGAACACTGATAGAATCTCCCAGGGGACTCTTGCTACATATTTTTAACAGAATTATGAATAAATTAATAGTTGTTATTTACACGGATGCTTTATAACTCTAGCTTTAATGATCTCAGGCACATTATTGTCATATACATGATTTTTAGCTGGTTAGCTCCAGTGACAAACTATCTGCTGTGAAAAGACTCATTTTCAGTAAAATACATATGGCTAACACATGCCAAGTCAAGCAGAAGAAGGTCAATTAACCATAATAGACTTAGAACAGGCAACAGCAAGTGTTCAAAACACCGTAATTATAATACTCTTTAGAATTATAATCATTGTGTAAAAGTCAGCCATATGTTTATCATTTATTCCATCTGTGTGCAATAAGGAATGCATACTAATTTGTTTCTGGTAAGGGGATAAAGAAGGCATAAAGAGACAATATGGTCAGAGAATACGCAAACCATCTGTGATCCTAAGGCATCTCATTCCTCTTTTGAGAAGAAAGCACATTTCCAAATCCAACACTGAGATGCCTCTGCAAACCAAGGTTCACACTGAATTAACAGTAACATGCAGTTTCTTACCCATTGCAGTGTTATGTTAGGCAAGGTGAAAACCACACGCAAATAGGTGGATTGAGGCCAGATTCTCCAGCCCAGATACAACCTGACTTGCAGGCAGCTCTGGAGGAAGGTTGTTGGCCCTCCAGAAGGCCGAGCATAGAATCATAGAATCATAGAATCATAGAATCATAGAATCATAGAATCATAGAATCATCTGGTTGGAAGAGACCTTCAAGATCATGGAGTCCAACCATTCACCCTGCACTGTCAGGGTCCCTAAACTATGTTGCTCAACACCAAATCCACAAGGTTTTTAAGCACCTCCAGGGATGGGGACTCCACCACCTCCCTGGGCAGCCTGTTCCAACACTTCACAACCCTCTCTGTAAAGAAATTCTTCCTGATATCTAACCTAAATTTCCCCTGGAGCAACTTGAGGCCATTCCCTCTTGTCCATAACGTGGGAGAAGAGACCGACCCCCATCTCCCTACAACTTCCTTTCAGGTAATTGTAGAGAGCGATAAGGTCCCCCCTGAGCCTCCTCTTCTCCAGACTAAACAGTCTCAGCTCCCTCAGCCGCTCCTCATAGGACAAGTTCTCTAAACCCTTCACTAGTTTCGTTGCTCTTGAAACAGGCTAGCACAGGTTACTGTCTAGGACTGAAAAGACATTTCTGCCTTGGATTCAAAGTATTTTTTGGGGAGTCTTCAGGCAGATCGTGACTAGGCATTTCGTCACTCTTGAGAGGCTGGATCTCCTCATTCCAGCCTGAAACGAAATGGGGAAGAAAGGCCCTCAAAACTTGAGTCCTGGTGGTACAAGCTAAGAATTTAGCTCGTGTCACTCTTTCATTTTCTATAGCCAGACAGTGAATAATTGAGCGTAAAGTAAGAATCTTTTTCACATAATGATAACCTTTTCATGAGAATGGACAGGAAAGCACGTCATTGGCTTTATTAACTAAGCCTTTGCCTAGGACGTCTTATGAAATGTGTAGCTCTCCTGCAGCCACTCAGGTCGCCATTTCTCCACTGTGTATCCCTATGGAATGTTATGTATTCAGTGCATTGGCACAGAACTGCTCTCAAAGGCAGCACCACATGAGCCAATTGAAGGCTTGCTCTGGGCACTGAGCAGTGACGGAATGTGTAGTCAGCTAAGAGCTGGCATTGTGGTCACCAAGCCAGACTGTGGCAACAAGAACATGGTAGTCTGTGGGTCCTTCAAAGGAGATGATGACGTTGCTGGGCAGAAAGAGGTTGCCTGATTATCCCAAGTAAACTATAACAGAGTTCAAAACCACAGGAGCTTTCCGCACATGGCCACTCTGGTGGTGAGCCAAGGGTCCACAACATTGCTTTAAGAGTCAGATTAAGCTCAGATGAAATAAAACTTAATTTATGCCTGTATTTTGCCATGTTCAACTCTGACTAACTGTATTAAATAAAGAAATTCACAGATTGAAGCAGAAATTAAAAAATATATCTGAGTAATCCTTTTGAAACAAAGCCTAGCTAACAATTTAACACTCTCACAGTCCCAGGATTCTTCAGTTCACAGAAAAAAGTGACCAAAAATGGCTTTCATAATGACAATTATGAAAGTTCTGGTAACTTTTACAGTTATAGCATAATGTGAAGCAGATGGCATACAGCAAGAACTATAGAAAAATTTGGGTTGAAAGGTAGGCCAACTGCCTGCTCAAAGGTAGGCCATCTTCAAAGCTGGATCAAACGCAGCTCCAGAACTGCTGTACCATGCATCTATTAGGTGCCTGGACCACGCCAGGAAGAATTGCAATCTGCTCTTGGACCAGGATGAGATCCTGGTCATGTCTCTGGTGTTCTGGAGCAACATAGGCTCCTGACAAACCACCAAAGTAGCTTTTCACATGCTGAGATTAGGTGCCCATCTTGTTTATTCCCACATCCAAAGAACTCTAATCCCATCAGAGGTTTTCACCTTAGGTACTGAGAACCTCTGAGAGATTATAGGCAATTATGACTTCCAGCATTCTGGCTATGATCTGATTGTGAGACATAGAAGGCCTAAGAAGCATCCGGTGCTGAAACCAAAACAGTGTCAGCACCAAAGAGAGAGAGTACCTGGCTGGTCCTACAGGAAGCAGTCCAGCATCGCTCTTTGTCCAGAGCTCCCTGGAGCTCCCTGTGTCTAAATTTCCTTGAGTTTTCAAGTCACTCCTGTTAGGACATGCCAGCACTGCAAGGTTAACAAAGGCATTGAAAGGTAGTGCTAGGTGTGGTATTTCATATACGACTGACTGCTGAATCACAGAGTAGCACGCCTGCTCATTGCTATGGACAAATAAATCGTGACTCAGCCAGAAGTGCTAGAAAGGCCTGGGAGTAACTGGCAACAAACCGGGTAGGTGCTGTGCCCCGGGACAGTATGTGCAATGTATAGTGTAGATGTGCCTGGGAGAGCCTGGAAATACTTAGAGCATACATACCAGGAGCACTTTCCAACCAGGAACCCTCCTGCGAGGATGCGCATAGAAGTGACCCAAGACAGCACTGTAGGCGTTTCAAGTGAACCCGGCAATATCTTATTTTAGCCACGTCCTTTGACTCTCCTGTCCATGCTGAGGGACACTGAGTGTAAAATACTTTTTTTCTCAATTGCTATTTTTGTTAGGAATACATATACTATTTTAAACTGTTTTCTTAACATGATTATGTTTCAGTCCTTTATCACAAAAGATATTTTATCCAGTAATCCTGATATTTGTTAATCTGTAACAACATATTATTTAACTTTGTTTGCAGACAGATCTGATCATTGTCAGACAAGTATCTGCCCATAACAGTACAGGCATCATTAAACCTCTGTAGAGGGAGATGTTACAGTAAATTTCTTCTCAAGCTGCCTCCAACCTCTTTGTTGTTTACTATGTACTTCAAAGAAATTTCCAGTGTGTATTTGAACAGATATATACAAAACTGCTGCGCAGTTCTATCTATTTTGTCTAATTTTACAGAAAATTGAACAGTCCAGAAAAACAAACAAACACCACCACCCCCAAACAGGCAGTCATTTTTTTATTTTACAAACAGCAGGTTTTTAATGCAATTTTAAAATCAGCTTTTGTCACTTCAAACTGATGGTAGTTTGCAAAATGATCTGATGAAACACCTATCAGCACAAGCAAGTTTCCCAGAAGCATCTGCTAAAACATTTACAATAATCTATTACAAAGAAAAGAGGCTTAAATGTTGCTAGTATCATTCTTTAGAATATTTTCTGTATACCGCAAACGGGAACTATGAAAATACTGAGCATTACGATCGACTGAAATTTACATCCAGGCAGCGAGCTCACACTAAGAAACGCTTCCTCAGCCACGTCTTCGCCACACCTTTCCCAAGTAATCCACCTCTATCCTTGAACTGTTGTTACACCACCGCCCACCACCCCACCTTTCCTCTCTGCCCTCAGATAAACCAGTTTCCACAACGCACTCCCGCCCGGGAGCCACACACCAAAAATCTTCAAATATTCTTAGGGCACCCCTGAGACACGAGAAAAACTATCCAGGTGGTCACAACAGCAGCAAACCCTCGGCCCGCACAGGTATCCATACTAACACCCGCCTCACAGCGCCGCCGCCACCGCCCGCCTCAGCCGCCCCGCCCCGCCCCGCCCCGCTCCGCCCCTCAGCGCCCAACGGCTGCCCCCGGCGCGAGCCGGGCCCGCGCGCCGCCGGCGAGGAGGCGGGGCTCAGGAGCCCGCCCTCCCGTCTCCATGGCGACGCGGCCAGTCGCTTCCCGCCCTCACCCCCACCCGCCTCGTCGCCATGGCGACTGCTCCCGCCCTTTCCGGGAGCGACTCGGAAGCGGCGGGGCGGAAGCGGCAGGGGGTGCCGCCGCGGTGGGCTGAGGCGGGGGCGGATGAGCGGGCGGCGGGGCCAGCTGTGCGGGGGGCAGGGCCCCGCGGGAGCCCGGCAGGTAACGGCGCTCGGCGTCACGGGTCTCCCCCCGCCCACGCCGGGGAGGGGGCGGTTGCTCGGGTGGCGGCGACCCCCTGCGCCCTGGCGGGCTGGGCCGGGCCGGGCCGGGTGGGCCGCGGGAGCTGAGGGCCTGGCCTGTGCCCTTCGTCCCGGCTTGCGGCTCGGCCTGGCCCGGCCCTTTCCGGCTGGCTGCTGCGGTCGGTGGCTCTCTGCCCTCGCAGGTAGGCCCGTGTCCGCGGAGACGGCGGCTGCTCCGGCGGGCGCGGAGGCGCGGTTGGCCCGGCAGCCCGCCTGGCCGCGCTCAGCGGGGCGGTTACAGCAGGGCTGGGCGAACCGGGCTGCCCGCCTCTCGCGGGGCTGGCACCTGCGCCTCGCTCGCAGTCGGGCTGGGTGCTCTCTCGATCTCCCACTTCTAGGACTTGGCTCTAGCGTGAGCTGCTCGGAAAGCAGCTGGCCTGTGGGATGGCACGGAGGAACGCCCCCCAGGGCCGTCCTGTGCAGTCTGTTCTTCGCCCACCACCTCGGTCTCTGCCAGAAGCCAACAGGTTTCAGCCTTGCAGGGAGCTCTGAGTCACTGTGTTGGGTTTTCTTCTATTGAAATTGGTTTCACGCTGAAACAGCTGAGTAAGGTTGAGGGAGGTGTGAGGTAGCAGGCATCTGTCATCTGAAAGCTAGGAAGGTGTTTGCCAAAGCCATGGCTGATGTGGAATGTAGCTGCAACAGAAATATTTTCACAAATCAAAGTTACATGTGGTGGAATTTCTCAGGCGAATGTTTCAAATATAGTGAGGCACTGTATATAGCATTCGAAGGTGAAAGCAACATTGACTTGAGTTTTCGCATCTCATTAGGAATGATACTAAGGACAGGATTTAAAGTTGGGGGGTTTGAGTTAGGTTTTTCTTTTTTCATTCAACTGTCTAGCTGAATTTAAAAATGAAATGTCATAGGGATATAGTATCTGAGGGCGAGGACATCTAAGGAACATGCTAGTGTTGTGCAAATTTTATTCACTTTGTAATTGACAGCCTACTGTGAGTCAGTATTAAACATCTCCAAATAGTGCTAGAAGGCACTGCTAGTGGAATTGTTGTCCATGGAATAATACCTTTGTAAAAGCAAAACAAAAAACCTAATAGGATATGCTAAATGTTATGGCTGCTTATTAATGCTAAATATTCTAGCCTTCTGTGCATCTTGGATGTGATATTTGGGGTGTCTAGGTAGACTGCTGCAATAGAGAAGAGTACTTGGCTATATAATTTCACTTATATGCTTGTAACTAACTATAACTTATTCACTTTACTGTTTAATATAACTGGTGTAAAATAACTGTGCATTGTGGTGGTAGTCATTAGAATAGGAACCTCTGCACTTACACAGAACGGAACTCTTTTGATTCTACTTTTGGAGGAAAGGATACTATGCAAATGAAATTTAACTACAATTAACCACTGAAAATGTTGTATTTAAATAAAATGTTTGTTTAGTTTCTTTGTCATATTTTTCTTCTGGATTTTTTTTTTCAGTACCCTACGTGTGACCATAAAATATGATTCTTTGCCTGCCGCACCAAACTTCTTAAGTATTTCTTCTACCATTTGGTCACCTGGCTTCAACTACAATGGTAAGTTATGATTCAGATAATATATGTTCAGATCTTTTCACTCTAGTCTGCTAGCCATCTGGCTGATGAGGAGAATGCCATTAGTATTTCTCATTTTCTTAAAAAAAAAAAAAATTTTTGCTTGTCACTCCCGAGTTCTGATTTTTTTTTTCAGGGATGTCTTTCTTCATAGCTGGTAAATGCTTCTAAACACTTATTTACTGTCCAGTGCATCACAGAAATCCTCATAGAAAGCTAGTGGTGTGTTTTCAGTCATGACTAGTGTCAGACAGTTGAGTACAGAGTATAAATCCTGCCTCCGCATAGTATTCTTCTACTTACAGGTGACAATATTGCCATGGATTTTTCCCAATTGTCAAACAGTCAGCGAATTGAATGTCTGAAATCATGCAATTATCCACTAGACCAATATAGAAAGCATGAGTATTTGACATGTTCATATAAACACCTAAGCAGTTTAAAATTTTCATGTTCTGCAGTGGCAGGTTCTAATGAGTAACATTAAATGCTATTTTTTTATGAACAGGTAAGAAATTTTGTATTGGAGACACTATAGGTGAATGGTAAAAAGCTCTTGCAGTATATTTCTTTGTTGTCACTGTTGTATGCTTTTCTCCCCTGAATTCTGTTGTAATGTATGAAATTACCAGTACTGCCATGTATCAGATGTGGCTCACATGCCTTCCATTCCTTGAGGTTCCGGTAAAGGTACTTGCTTTCATGGACAGCTGATAGGGATGGGTTAAACTGAGGAAACAACACAAATATATGTGTGGGAAGGACTGCTTGTTACAAGAATTTCTAAGCTTTTCTGAAAATTGGAAGATTCTCCAAAACACTTCTCTGTATTTTTTGAGTAGCGTAGCCTACATTTTAGTCTCTAATTGTTTTGGTTAACATTTGTTATTACTTTTATTAGGTGTATTTTCTATTCCTATGTTTAATTCTAATTGCCTTTCATTGTTTTAAGATTTCATAATTTAGTCAAAACCTTGCAAGTGTAGACACTTGGTAATGAGATTAGTTGCTGTTGATGTGGTTACATGAGGCTTCAGCTGCTAAGTTTAATATGTGCCAAAGAACGTTTGAGCCCATCTTCTAACTACGAATTCATATCAGTAGTAATGGAGTTTTTGTAGTGGTTTTTACGTCTGAGGACGTTTGAACAGTTCATGTACTTTCTAAAAAAACCTTTGTAACTCTTGCAGCAACAAGCTTTAGAACTGGCATTGGATCGTGCAGAGGTAAGGAATAATTAAGTTTTTTGTTTGCACATAATATATTGGTTTCTCAGTTAAAAAAATAACTATTGTATTTTTGTATTTTTTCTGAAAAGCAGTGGAGGATATTATATAATTATATATGTGTGTATGAATAATCACTCATACATATTTTTGCAAAATTCTCACTGAAATTGCTGTCACATATTTATCTTACCTGTTGTACTGAGAACATCATAGAATCATAGAATGGTTTGGGTCAGAAGGGACCTTAAAGATCATCTAGTTCCAATCTCCCTTCTGCTAGGTCAGATTGCTCAAAGCCTCATCCAGCCTGTCTCTGAACACTCTCAGGGATGGGACATCCGCATCTTCTCTGGGCAACCTGTTCCAGTGCTTCACTATCCTCAGAGGGCAGAATTTCTTCCTTATATCTAATTGAAATCTGCCCTCTTTCAGTTTAAAGCCATTGTCCCTTGTCCTATCACTACACGCCCTTGTAAAAAGTCCCTCTCCAGCTTTCTTGTAGGCCCACTTCAGGTACTGGAAGGCTGCTATAAGATCACCCCGGAGCCTTCTCTTCTCCAGGCTCAACAGCTCCAACTCTCTCAGCCTGTCTTCATAGGAGAGGTGCTCCAGCCCTCGGATCATCTTCGTGGCCCTCCTCTGGACCCCCTCCAACAGCTTCATGTATTTCTTATGTTGCGACTCCCAGAGCTGAACACAGTAACTCCAGGTGGGGTTTCACGAGAGCAGAGTAGAGGGGCAGAATCACCTCCCTTGACCTATTGGCCATGCTTCTTTGGATGCAGCCCAGGATATGGTTAGATTTCTGGGCTGCCAATGCACAATGCTGGCTCATGTTGAGCTTCTCATCCACCAGCACTCCCAAGTCCTTTTCCTCAGGGCTGCTCTCAATCCATTTTCCACTCAGCCTGTACTTATGCTTGGGATTGCCCAGGTGCAATAATGAGATGCAACAATGGTAGATTATGCAGGACTTGAGTTTTCCCCTTTTAAACCAGCAAATCTGTGTGCTGTGAAATAAGCAGAGCAGTACAGTGGTGATCTAGAGGCAACTGGCAGAAATGCAGGTAAAATCCAGTTTGTGTTTTCAAGGGTAACCTAGTTAGAACAAAGAGACAATGCCTTCACGTTCATATTCTTTCATGCTGACATCTAATATAATGGTTACTTTGAACCCTATTATGGGAAATACATGTTTCTGTGAGAAAACCTCCCTTCACTGCAATTCTGATCTAAGTTGTTAATCAAAATACCTCAGACAACAGAGATTTGGGAAGACGTTAGAATATAAGTACATATAATGTAGGATGGTATCTTTATTCTTCTTTCTAATACAAATATTTAATGTACAGGAGTTGTATTTATAATAGACAGCTTTATAGAGAAAACTAGTGTAAATGCAAGAAACAAGGGGAAAATTAAACTTCCTCAAGTTGGTTATGTTGAAGGAGTTCTTAGTTTGTAAATATTGTTGAGCCTGTACGCATGAATTGGATTGTATCTTGGCATAACTTCAGCAGTGTTAACTACTACAGTGCTTAACTAAGTACAGTAGTGTAACTACTACAGTAGTTATTTACTACTGTAATTACAAAACATGAATGTAAAATCAAGACTTTGTATACAACTCATACCATAGCTATGAAATGCTGTATTTCACAGCTAAATAAAAAAATAACTGGGAAAAAAAACTGGATAATATTTAAGGATCACCAAGCTCAGGAGAGGTGCATCCCAACAAAGAGGAAGTCAGGTAGGAACACCAGGAGGCCTGCATGGATGAACAACGAGCTCCTGGATCAACTCAGACACAAAAAGAAGGCCTACAGATGGTGGAAGCAAGGACAGGTGGCCTGGGAAGAATACAAAGAAATTGTCCGAGCAACCAGGGATCAGGTTAGGAAAGCCAAAGCCCTGATAGAGTTAAAGGCTAAAGCCCTGATAGAGTGGCAAGAGCTCCATCTGCACAGCCCAAGTCACAGAAGGCAAAGGCAGGGACTGGGAGGATGAAGAACCGCCCACTGTAGGAGAAGATCAGGTTCGAGACCAGCTAAAGAACCTGAAGGTGGACAAGTCCATGGGACCTGATGAGGTGCATCCGTGGGTCCTGAGGGAACTGGCAGATGAGGTTGCTAAGCCACTATCCGTCATATTTGAGAAGTCGTGGCAATCTGATGAAGTTCCCACTGGCTGGAAAAGGGGAAACATAGTCCCCGTTTTTAAAAAGGGAAAAAAGGAAGACCGAGGGAACTACAGGCCAGTCAGTCTCACCTCTGTGCCCAACAAGATCATGGAGCAGATCCTCCTGGCGACTATGCTAAGGCACATAGAAAATAAAGAGGTGATTGGTGACAGCCAACATGGCTTCACTAAGGGCAAATCCTGCCTGACTAATTTGGTGGCCTTCTACAATGAGGTTACAGCATTGATGGATAGGGGAAGAGCAACTGACATTGTCTACCTGGACTTATCCAAAGCATTTGATACTGTCCCACACGACATCCTTATCTCTAAACTGGAAAGACATGGTTTTGATAGATGGACCACTCGGTGGATAAGGAATTGGCTGGATGGTCGCACTCAGAGAGTTGTGGTCAATGGTTCAATGTCCAAGTGGAGGCCAGTGACGAGTGGTGTTCCTCAGGGGTCAGTAGTGGGGCCATTTAACATCTTTGTTGGAGACATGGACAGTGGGATTGAGTGCACCCTCAGCAAGTTTGCAGATGACACCAAGTTGTGTGGTGTTGTGGACACGCTGGAGGGAAGGGATGCCATCCAGAGGGACCTTGACAGGCTAGAGAGGTGGGCCTGTGAGAACCTCATGAAGTTCAACAAGGCCAAGTGCAAGGTCCTGCACATGGGTTGGGGCAATCCGAAGCACAAGTACAGGCTGGGCGAAGAATGGATTGAGAGCAGCCCTGAGGAAAAGGACTTGGGAGTGCTGGTGGATGAGAAGCTCAACATGAGCTGGCAATGTGCACTGGCAGCCCAGAAAGCCAACCGTATCCTGGGCTGCATCAAAAGAAGTGTGGCCGGCAGGTCGAGGGAGGTGATTCTGCCCCTCTACTCTGCTCTCATGAGACCCCACCTGGAATACTGCCTTCAGCTCTGGAGCCCCAACACAATAAGGACATCGAGCTGCTGGAGCGGGTCCAGAGGAGGGCTGCGAAGATGATCCGAGGGCTGGAGTACCTCTCCTATGAAGACAGGCTGAGAGAGTTGGAGCTGTTGAGCCTGGAGAAGAGAAGGCTCCGGGGTGATATTATAGCAGCCTTCCAATACTTAACAGGGACCTACAGGCAAGCTGGAGAGGGACTTTTTACAAGGGTGTGTAGTGATAGGACAAGGGGCAATGGCTTTAAACTGAAAGAGGGGAGATTTCGATTAGATCTAAGGAAGAAACTTTTCACTGTGAGGGTGGTGAGGCACTGGCAGAGGTTACCCAGAGAAGTTGTGGCTGCCCCATCCCTGGAAGTGTTCAAGGCCAAGTTGGATGAGGCTTTGGGCGACGTGGTGTAGTGGAGGGTTTCCCTGCCCATGGCAGGGGGGTTGGAACTAGATGATCTTTGAAGTCCCTTCTGACCCAAACCATTCTATGATTCTAAATGAGATGTGTCCTTGTTGACTGTAACATACACCAGACTATGCTTAGTACACTTTTGAAACAGTCATGTACCATAACTGTTAATTGCTTTCTGTATGCATAGAACACTCTCTGGTAATGATCAAAAGTTGTGTGGTAGCTAGAATTAAATTTCTTTGTAATATATATGATATTTTTTGGTTTACTTTTCTCTTCCAGTATATCATTGAAAGTGCCCGCCAGAGACCTCCCAAACGAAAATATTTATCCAGTGGAAGGTAGTAATAGTTTCAGTATGTAGCTTGAAAATAGCACTTGCTTGATTTAATTCTGGTTACATTTTAAGCTCTTTTAATTTCAGAAAATCTGTTTTTCAAAAACTCTATGATTTGTATATAGAAGAATGTGAAAAAGAGCCTGAGATAAAGGTAAGTGGAAATTGTTGAGAAGCTTTTCATTGCTATCTGAACAGGCAAGTTCAGAAAATACTTTTTTTATTTCACTTAATTCCTTTGTTAAAAACCGAGTAAATTCTCATTACTGTAGTAATCATGTAAGGCTAACAATACAAAGAATTGTTGTGACTTTGGTAGACTAAACTCTGTAATTTAATAGCGTCATCTTAGTTCAGTTTGAAATAAAAACAAGGTGATGTGAGGGCCAACGGCTACCTGGTAACCCTAAATCTGTTTTTAAAGGTGATAAAGTAGGATGCTGGCAGAGGATATTAAATATTGTGCTCTTGAGATGCTTTTCTGTATATGAAAAGAGAGAATTTCAGAATGGCCTGGAATGCAAAGATGTGTCTAACAAGTTTATTAGATCACAGTACTATTAAAATAACTGAGTGATACAATATGAATAGTAAGGCCTAGGCTGGCTTGAGTGACCTGTTCGTTCTCACCTTGTCCTGCGTCACTGAAATGAGTTGCGGTGAAGATCAGGGCCCGTGTCCATGCTGCACGCGTTGTCGTCAGCGTCACTGTTTCAGAGTCAATTGCTTAGCATGGCCGCCATGGGAAAAAACGCAGAGAATTTTTCAGAGTCTGTGCTTTGTTGCCAATTAGATTTATTTCTCGGGTAACTGATGAACTGCCAAGGCATTTTGTGAAATTTTTTCCTAACTGTAACAAAGAAGCTCAAACAGACATAGCAAACAATAAATCTAAGGTGTAAAAGGCTACTTTGCTAAACTGTGAATATCAAATGGAATGAGAATAACAAGTGTGGAATCTGCTGTATTGCTGCTTCCCAAGGAAGTAAAAACCTCTGAGAAGACAGATGGAAACAAGATATTAGTTACTGAGCACCTGTAATTCTTTTGGTGATTCTGATGTAGTTGGTTTTATTTAGCATATGATGGTGATTGAAATCACAAACGTGAGTAAGATCTTAAGCAAATTACAGACTTGAAAATATTAAAACATAATAGTGAATGAGTAACAAGTTATTTGAGCAGCAGAGAGAAGATCAGGCTTGGCTAGACTGAAATCTGGAAAAAAAGTAGGATTTGAATACAATAGTTGTTGCTAAACTAGAAGACCCTTAGCAAACTTACCTAACCGATAAAGTTGAAGTAGTGAATAGAGTTATGACATCGCAGTAGTAGTGGATTATTGCTGATCTGATGTATTCAAATCTGAATAAAATTTTAAGTTCTTTATGGAGGAATTGGAAGCCTATTATGACAGAAAAAAAAATTTATTTAGAGCCTTCATTCACTGAACTAAAATGTGGATAATTAATAGATATCCTGGTCTTATGTTATGGATTGTAATTATTGAAAATGAGAAGCTCAAAGATCAAGGTGCAAAGGTTAGAAGATAATGCTAATGCGAAACTTCATCCATGAGCATAGGACTGGTTAGTCGGCAGATTTGCACAATAAAGCTGAAGAAGGAAATAGTATCCTGACTAGAGTTTGGCCAATGACTTGAATGTAGCTTAAAGGTTTTAGTGTACAGAGCTGTCAGTGTCTATTCTAATATCGTATCATTTTGATGGTACAAGTTTTAATTTATATTTTTCGCTCAGAAGCAATTTTTAAATCGGCACTGAATATTATTTTTCAGTCTTAACTTTCTCACTTTATCTTAGCTCTTATAATACTGCATCTCTCCCATGTTCATCTTTTCTACCTTGCAGTTTACTCGGTCACTCATACTCTTTTCCACAATAATTCATGAAGGACTAATTAGTCATTCTTCCTCTATTAGTCCAGTCTGCCCAGCTTTATTACTTCTCAGTGTATCTTCTATGCGTGCATATGCACACTAGAGAGGCAACTATGTTGAGGTGATTATCTAGAGCCATTTGTTTCATTTGGAGTCTAGTCTGCAGCATTCATGTACCTAAAAGTTGAAAGAAATAAAAATCAAAACAATAATTTTGGAAGCAGTCTTAAACACAAATGTGAAAACAGATCTGGTCTGTAGGCTGGAAGGATCTATGCTAGGCAGGTAAATTTGAGGAGCTCCATTACAAAAAAAAAAAAATAAAAATCACTGATCAGTCACCTATTCTCAATTAGTGCTTCTGACAGCTGCACACAGTAGCATCAGTGTGCAAGCATGAAAACATCATAGAGTAATGAAAGTTTCAGAACGCTGTTAATGCAAGTTACTTGAGTTCCACGTTAGACTAGTGCAAAAATAGTAAAGCACATATCTGCTACTTTGCTGTAGAAGTGCTTCCAAGAGGTACCCTGGTAACTGTGGGGAATGAGTAATTGCGATACGTGGATAAACCAAATGGTGCCAGATAACAGTGAGGGGGTTTTGTTTGGTTTGGGTGGGTGTTTTTTTTGTCCTTGATTAATCTCTAATGGTGATGAATGATGTGCAGGGCTCGATGTATTTGAGAAATTGCATAAAACCATCTTGCATGCATCTTTCTGTTCTTGAAGAAAATATAACTGACTTGCATATGTAAAGTGAGGAAACAATTGACTGTAAGAATGCATTTTGAAGTAAAGCTAACCTCATCAGGTTGAAAAAAGCAGACGTCTTTCAGACCACAGTATTCCTGAAGTTTGAGCTGCAAAAACTTACCTTAGGTGTTACTTATGAAACAAATGTTTTCTTGCCTCCGCTATAGAGGCAGCATGGCCCTTGTCCTATGAGTCTTGTTATTACTAGTGTCTGTTGGAATGGCAGCCTAAAGATTGACACAGCCAGTTACATCCTGGTGGAAGTAAACTTGGTTAGGAGTTGCAGTGTTCTCTCAGGATCTGATTTCAGTTCAGCTAGGTCACAAGAATTTCAGTTTGTTACTCCTCTGATTTCAGTTCAGCTAGAATCCTAGAATGGTTTGGGTTGGAAAGGCCTTTAAGATCAGCTAGTTCCAAACCCCCTTCCACTAAATCAGGTTGCTCAACGCCTCATCCAACCTGGCTTTGAACACTTCCAGGGATGGGGTATCCACAGCTTCTCTGGGCAACCTGTTCCAGTGCCTCACCACCCTCTGAGTGAAAAATTTCTTCCTTATGTCTAATCTAAATGCCCCCTCTTTCAGTTCAAAGCCTTTGCCCCTTGTCCTATCACTACACACTCTTGTCAAAAACCCCTCTCCAGCTTTCTTGTAGGCCCCTTTAGATACTGGAAGGCTGATATAAGATCACGCCGGAGCCTTCTCTTCTCCAGGCTGAACAGCCCCAACTCTCTCAGCGTGTCTCATAGGAGAGGTGCTCCAGCTCTTGGATCATCTTCGTGGCCCTCCTCTGGACTCACTCCAACAGCTCCATGTCCTCCTTATGTTGGAGGCCCCAGAGCTGAAATATCTTTGAGTTTATTCCTTGTATTTTGTAACCAAAAAATGGTGCTTCCTAAAGTCATTTTGTCGAGTTGGGTTTTATTTTTCAGTCAATATAGACAAAACTCTGCTTTGCTTTTTGTGCTTCCTGAAGAAGCAATGCTTAGCATTGTTCTTGAAGTTAATTTTCAAATAGTTCATAGTTCTGTTGAAGTTGAGACAGAATTGTACCTTCCAAGGTGCATCTTCTATGCATTCATAAAGTGGTGCTGGGATTAATGAAACATGTCCAAAGTCAAGGGAAGAACCTGCGGTGGTTGTTTTAGACTTATATTTCAGAGATACAGTAAATAGCTACAAGAGCTTTTTTTATGGAGGTGATCTGTTTATTTTATGTTTTTTGACCAACTTTTCAGTCATAAAGGTAAGTGGGAAAGTTGATTTAAGATGCTACAGTGAGAGACAAGAAAAGCAGTCATGATAAAGATAAAATCATAATTTTGTGTTGACACAAGTGCACCATTGGAGGAACAGATATTAACATTTTGCTCATAGCCAAGGATGGAGGAGTAACAAAGATAGCATAAAATCACTACTTTCGTCTCGTTAGGCAAGAGTACTCGGTATTCTGAATTCAGTGGTAGTCATCAGGAGTCACTAGAAGCAAAAGGAAGCACCTGTGCCTTCCCTGTGCTGCTTCCCAGCCATTGCGCAGTCACTGCGGTGCGTGTCCAGGAGGGAGGAGTGCTGCTTTTCTGTGGATGACATCGGAGAGGGTTAGGAGTTTTGGCTGATGTAACAGAGCAGCATAACTGGCCTGGCTGCTTGGCGTCTGAACTCTTACGATGTACTGCGATGAATGCTTAAGACATGTAACACACCTCAGGCCACTCTTTGATCTTTAAAGTCTTTCCAGACAAGACCTGAGCTAATGCCTAGTACCAGGTCTCAGGTGGTATTTCCAATAGCCAGCTCAAAGGAGAAAGCTCATTTTTGCAGTCATAAAAAAACCTTGTGTTTAGTGACGTGTAGCTTTACCTGCTTATGGAAGTTTGTACTTAAAATGCTAATTTACTCCAATGTCTTGGAGAGGCTTTATATTTTAAAGTGTGCATAGAGTGTGTCTTAAGAAGTTGAGGTCATATGAATGCAGTGTCAAAAATGGTCTTAGGCTTATGTGATTGTCCTCTCCTCTTTCCTTTACCTGTTTTCCCCCATCAACATCCTAAGCTCAAAAAAAATGAAACAAGCAAAAAAAACCCAAGCCATAACTGGCCAACTATTATTGAACAAAACCTAAAAATTAAAAGATAAAACTAACGTGTCATTCACCAAATAAATTTAAATTAGAGAATGATGTGATTAACTCAATTTAATTACAATTGAATTGCCATTATATCTTTTACTTATGAGACGTTTAAGGAGCAGAGGCCTTCCATAAAAATAGATCTTACGGCTATTTCTTCCATGCATAGACAAATTTCTGGGGAAGAAGGTGAATTGTTTATTTAGAAATTCCATGAGTGGTTTCTAGGTAGAATAAATTATTCAGTGGCTGTATTTTAAATGGCATAATGCCCTTAATTAAATGATCTTTTTCTTCAGCTCATGAAAACAGTAAAGTTGGATTAGAAATGTTAATAGTATTACTAGTAACAACTTCTTGAAGCAATATTGATTCTGTCCTGGTGGTAGAAGAGTGGAATGGGGTTTTGTTGTTTTTTTTATTACCGTCTTTTTTATTTTTAAATATAACTTTCATATAAATAATTAATTTCTTCTTAACCTCTCTTACATAACCTGATGATCCTTTTTTAAATTAGCTCTTAGAGAATCCTTATATTCCTTTCTGTCCTTCTAATGCCATTGCGTAGCTAAATATGAAAGTATTAATCTGGCCAACACTGGGGAAAAAAAAAACCACAAAAACTTTTCTATCAAGAGATGACAGTTTCTCAGTTCTAAAGAGAAAACATGTCAGAGTGGTTGAGTGTTGACTTTACTTTCAAATGGCATTTACTGTACCTCGGGCTGCTTCGTGCTGTGTTTAAGTGAAAGCCCAATAACTGTATCCCCTACTCAGCGATGTGTCTGAAGATTGAAGTGGTGTACGGGTAGTCTCCTCTTTTGAGGCAGATGTTGCAGGGCAGTTAACAGGAGTTTTAGCTGAAGAAGATTTGGCATAACAGGCTGCATCTCCAGAGTCCTATGTGAGGAATTGGCTTTCCTGAGCAGTTTCTACCTCTTATCATTGCCATGACATATTTTCCTTCATTCTCCGCTGCTCCTCCAGTTCTTTCCCCATTAATTATCCAGGATTTATGTGCTACTTTGTCCTTTTCTTTGTGTTAGCTTCCACGATTTCTGAACTGCAAAAGCCAGTAAGATGTAGTCACCATAATTCATGATGCCTGGGGAAGAGTTGACTTTGGGCAATGGGTCCAAAACTACGTAGCAAGAGATGGAAAAGATTTTCCTTCTTTTTCTCTGTGTGCCTGTTAAAATGATCTGTTGGGTTATATTGCTGTGGGATTGGGACTTTTCAGTTCTTTTCTCTTAGTTCGTTCCCCTTTAAGTAACGATTCTACTTTCTATCTTCTCAATATCTCTGGAAAGATAAATTTGTTCAAAAAGAGATACCCCACTACTACTTATCTGAGTCTATGTGAAATGAGTAGCTGGGCAGGCTGATTAGAGTGCTAGGGTTAACTGCCAGTGAATGGCTGCACTGGGACCTGATATTCAGCTATAAAATCTAGCCTCCAGCCAGAAGGTGTAAAATTATCTGAGGTTTAAAATTCTTTGGTTTATGTTCTAATGGGGCTTTTTAAATGCTTACATTTGTAGGATGTACATGAGGTCTTTGAAACATACTAATTATTTTTAAAAATCCTTTACATGTGGAAGAGATAATTCTTACAGTTAAATAAGAGGATAGTCTCTGCGGTTGCTCGATCAGATTTCAGCAAATACAGACAAGACAGTGCAATTAAGAAAGCTTCCAAAAGCTGTAATTCAATATTTTAATCCTGGAAATAGATAAATATCTGCTTCTGCCAGGAATACTTAAAAGTACTAAATATTTTGTTGTTGTCGTCAAACAATGTGTAGTGTGTAACTGATGCTCATAGAAATGATACAAATAATAGTGCACTGTAGATTTACAACATTGTATCTGAGGATCATTCATGTTAACTGTGTTGTCTGTGAACTTATAATTCAAGAGTTTTTTAGAAATGAGTGTTTTTTTAAGAAAGTCTGTGTGTATAAGTACATATAATAATACATAATGAATATACTCTGCTGAATACAGTCAAATTAAATTTAACTGAGCTTGTTTAGAGATGTACTCCAACATTAATCTAAATTGTACTCACATGCTAGCGATTGTTTTTATTGCTGCTAATTACTTGATAGTATTATGTTCATGAGCAATGTTTACTTTTAAAGCAGAAGCTGAGGCGAAATGTGAATTTACTCGAGAAGCTGGTTATGCAGGAGACGTTGTCATGTCTGGTAGTGAACCTCTATCCGGGAAATGAGGGTTATTCACTTATGCTCAGGGGAAAAAATGGTTCAGGTAATATTTTTGCGATTTAATTCTTAAAAATACTCAGAATGCTCTCTAAATAGTTAGAATGTATTGTTGCTTAAGTTTAACTGTTTCTCTTCTAACATAATCCAAAAAACCTGTACTTGAACTAAAAATTTGCCTAAAGCTGTCAGGTGCTCGTAAACAGTCTCTAATGGTGCTGTGTAAATCAGTAGGTATGAGTCTTTTTGATAGCCTTCCATTCTCTTATTTTCTCTTATCTTCCTATCTGTTCCCTTTTCTTCCTGAGTTGCCTATCTGAGTTCCTCTCACTTCAGGTTCCTACCGTCAAATTGTTTCTTTCACTGCTTCCTTAAATCTCGGTCTGACTAAATGCTTCTGTGTTCGTTAAGTTGTATCTTCAGGCCACTGATACCGTGACACGCAATAAGAGCGTACAGTGTATCAGCTGAGTTTGGTCCTGTTGAGCTATAAAGGCATGTTGCCTTTTGGCACAGTAAGAGCAAAATCAAGCTCTGGGAACAGAAATGGATGTAAAGATCAACACTGTGGGGAAAAAAAAAAAGCAAGCCAGTTTGGATAGGTTTCCACTGGCCCTACTTTTTCCTGTGGTGAGCTTGTTTTAGATTTCACACTGTTAAAGTTTGAACTTGAAAGGCAAAATAAAAGCAATATATTTTTGTTTAAATTCAGATTCTGAGACCATTCGGCTACCTTATGAGGAAGGAGAGCTGCTTGAATATTTGGATGCAGAGGAGCTACCACCTATTTTGGTTGATCTTTTAGAAAAATCTCAGGTTTGAAAATTTGTTTTCAAAAAGAACTTATGGTTTGTACCCAGATAGACCTTGATTTTTTTTTTTTGTATTCTTCACATAGGTTATTCCAACCACAAGATGTAAAGCATTTGTGCATTTGGACCTATAATATTTAATGCCTCAAATAAATATTTTATTGATATATAAGGGGAAAAAAATCATTAAATATTGAGGAGAAAGAGACGGAAAAGAGATTGTTATAGTTAAGGCTGCCAAACGACTTTGACTCAGTACTGCAGCAAAATATCCTTTGTTTTCATTAAATATTTGACGTGAGAATTTCTCTAAAACTACGTTGCTGGCACATGAAAGCACTACATTTGAAGCTTGTGTGTTCGGTCTGGCTAGGTATGTAGCAAAGACCACTGGTCTTGATGAAATTAGTGATTAGTTTTATTCGTAGTATCACTGAATATTATATGATACATAACAAACATCTTTTTGGAGGCAAGGACTGAGGTAGATTGGTGAGTATTTGTGTATTTACAAGTTGTTTTTTTTGTTTATTTCAACCAGGTTAATATTTTTCATTGTGGATGTGTCATAGCAGAAATACGTGACTATAGGCAGTCTGGTAATATGAAATCTCCAACGTACCAAAGCAAGCACATTCTTTTGCGTCCTACAATGCAGGTAAGAAGTGTCTTAAGTCATTCCTCACTGTTAAAGTAGTTCCTAGTCTGGATATGAACTATTACTGAACATCTTATGTAGTTGAAGGCTAATTTACCATTATGTCTTTCTCCTCAGACTTTAATTTGTGATGTGCATTCTATAACAAGTGACAACCACAAATGGACACAGGTGAGTCAGCAGTTATTTTTAAACTTTACAGTGATGCTGTGAATTCACTTAGTTTAAAATCTGATAAGTAAAGCTGGTTATGTTTTTATATAATTAAAACTGGCAGTGATGTGCATAGTGCTGCTTGGTACATGCTTCAGAGTTGCCAAATTAACTTATTAGCATCTTCCTGCAAGATACCATAGAAAACATTAGGAGTTCCTAAAAGTTTTGTAGAATCAGACCTTAATTTTTGGTGATGCAGAATGGCAATCTTGGAGTCACTTGCTTCATTCAACTTCAACATAAAGCCCCAGAACAGCAGTTGGAGTCTAATGACACAGTTGCTCCTCTAGTATCACTTTGCTTTTGATACTGTTACAGTAAAGAGAATCCTAAGAAACTAGGGTTTGTACAGTTACAGGTAGTTAAATGCTGAACAACATGGTGTACTCAGTGTGCCCATTTGTATTGCAGAGCCACAGTCTTACTCAAATCCATTTCGATTTGTGATCTAAAGTCCCAGGTAGATAATTTTTATGGCACTGATTGCCCGTCCATCAATATAAATCACTGACAGAAAATGGATTTCATTGCCACTGCTACTCTATTTAAAACAAACAAATAAAAAAAACCACAAACAGAAAACTAGAACACCTTCCCTACTTTTCAGAAGGATTTCCTTTCCTGCTATAAACCCCGCTCAAACCTCTGTAACTTACAATAATGGTTAGTGATACTCAACTGTTGAATATTTTCTTTTGTTGACTATCCACAAACAATTTTTTCAGTTTTTTTTGAAATAATGTGCATATGTGTGTAGGTATAGATGAACATCATTAGTGTTAAAGTCTTTGTGTTTTTACATTTATTAATAGCTGTTTATATTACAGGAGGACAAACTCCTACTTGAGAGCCAACTTATTTTGGCTACAGCAGAGCCTTTGTGTCTTGATCCTTCAATAGCGGTGACCTGTACTACAAACAGACTCCTGTACAACAAGCAGAAGATGAATACTCGCCCCATGAAACGGTAGTTTTCAGTGTCAAGTGTGTCGAGACTTTCTTTCAAACTTCGTGTAGTGTTTTAAAGAAAAATACAAGCAATACTTTACATGAAAATTTTGCTTCTCATATGCGGTGCTCAGAGTAGTATCTACTTAAATATTAGGAATATGAGGAGCCGTCAGGAAATTATATCTTATTTGAAAGTGCTCAATTTTGTACTACATTTTAATTAGTAGTAGATATTGTAATATGCTTATTTTCATACATCAAAAGAATGTGTAAATATTTTCATAACATAATATGTTGTATTGCAGTTTTGATTTTGTCCTTTTTTGTATAATTCAGATGGTAACTGAGTCAGATGGTAGCTCTGTAATATAAAATGTATAAAAGGATCTGTTGCATATTGGTCTCTGATTCTTGAAAAGCTATGTGCAAGTTTAACCCTACACGAGGAAATCGGGGGTATTATTTATATGCTTGACTTTTAGGCTAACCAGAAGTGTAGGCATATTAAAACCTTAGGAAACTTAGAAGTAATGTGGAATGCACTATATACAAGACATTGAAATTGTTTCACTTTTGTACATAGTTGTTCACTTTTTCCACAAAAAGCTTGAAATGGTTCATACTTGTTGCATGCACTCTGTAGAATGAAAAAAAAGTACTAATGATCTATTAGAATTACTGGAATATTTAAAGCTAGATTAACATGGAAATACTACACTAATGTACGACCAGTGGTAATGTCTAAATAAGTATGAACAGTGAAATTGATCAGGCTGTCTAAAATTAGAGATTGGTGGTCAACAAGCATTCCATGAGAAAAATATGCAGAAGTGTTAAATGAATGTCCAGGACAGCATTAATGTACCAATGGATTTGGCATGAGACAAAGAATAAAGGATAGTTACTGTGTTTGTAACGTTATAGTTACATAAGCAGTACACAGATCGTTTGACAGAACTGAAATCTATGAGAATAGACAAATATTTTAATCTTGGTAACTTTTCGGTTAGTTACTAATTTTGACAGTGTACTTCAATTATGTGTTTCAAGAATAACCACATTATTCAGCACCATCTGTTCACATATTTCAGCACCATCATGTGCTGAAACACGTGAACAGAATGCTAGTATTTTTAAAAATTATTGAACCAATATTTGAGTTGCATAGAAGAATAACAATTTTAAGGTAATATTTCAAAGCCTGTCTTTTAGTCTCAGTGGAAACAGTGTTTCCCTACGTATTTTTATGTTTATGCACAAGCAGTTTACTATTCGTTTTGGTGATTTTACAGGCTTGTCTTGTCGTTTTACCATAGGTGCTTCAAAAGGTACTCAAGGTCGTCTCTGAACAGGCAGCAGGAAGTAGCTCAGTATTCAACTCCACCTCAGCTCAGACTACTTGACTACTTACAGAAAAGGAAGGAGAGGAAAGGAGCCCAGCAGTATGACCTCAAGATTTCTAAAGCTGGAAATGTAAGTGTTCTAAGACATAGGTGGATGTATTTTAACTATTTATGTAAAACATTCAATGCATTAATACTGCTTTGTTCACTTTCCAGTGTGTAGATATGTGGAAACAGAACCCTTGCTACTTGACTGCACCTTCTGAAGTGGATGTAAGTTCAGTTGTTACCATTAGCTATTACTAGCAATTGTATCGAACCTTGTATTGTGTGAAGAAGTGACTAAAGAGTATCCAGTGTCACATAACAATGACTTTTAAAAAGTGTGAGTGACTTCAATGTTTAAAATTATTTTTATGTACTGAAAGGCATAAACACAAGCTAAACTACATTGGAGTACGTTGCAGTTGTAACATGGTAGTTTGGGTGAGATAAACAGTGAGAACAGACCTTTAGTATTGTTCATCTGTGGGTTCAATGAGCAGATGTCTACCTGAAATTGCCTGAGAATATAAAAAATAGAAAAAGAAATGAGGTAAGGAAATTACTTAAAAATTAGTCACTTCTCAGCTTGATAGAAATTCCTTTTTTTTGATATGTTGTGATACTATAGGGCATAATATTTTTGATAGTTTAATATTTTTACACAGAGTATTCTAGTTGGGAATTGTGCTGATCACTGTGTGCATTTTTCTCTCAGGAGCGTTAACGTTCTTGGTTTCTGGCACTGCCAAAATGCACACTACTAGCATACACAGAAGGGACTTGGTAGACTAGACAGGATTGTAGCTTTGGGCTTAAGGATGGCAAGAGTGCGCGTTACACACGAAATGATGTTGTAAGTTTGTGCAAACCTTCTCTCCCTCTGCGCTTCAACAGAGTTGTACCTGACCTAATCAGAGTCTTTAGGAGTTACTGGTATTGTGAAATTTCTTAACCATTCCACATTGCAAGCAGTGATTTCAATCTGTAGTCTTAAGCCACATTTCACACTTTTGTTAAGTGTAATGTATCAAATATGGTGTAACAGAATAAATGGGAAGTTCTGAAGGTTCTCCAATTCACTTTTCCTGAATGCATGACACAAAGGGAGGGTGCTGTACCAAGCGTCAAGCTATCCTTGTCTGCTTCTTGCACTCACTTTTTAAGACTATCATATTAGCCACTGTTAAAAACAAGCAGCTGTGCTAGATTGACTTCAACTCTGGCCCGATAAGACTGACTATTGTTCTTTCTTTTCTGATATCTCCTTTTTTTTTTTTTAAGGTGGAAAAATATGCCAAAGTGGAAAAGTCTATCAAACCTGATGACTCTCAACCAACTGTCTGGCCAGCACATGTGAGTAGTTTGAACCTTTGGCCAGACTTCTGTCTCTAGTTAAAATGCTGCTTATTTCAACAAAATCTAAGTAATGTGAGAATAGTCTTCCCTCCTCCAATTTAAATAATCTTCCATGTGTTATATAAACATAAAAAGATTACCACAGATACTCCTAATTTCATACAGTGCATCATGCATATGATAAGTCTTGTAATTTCCTCAGGTTTTCCAGAAATACCAGGAAGAGCAACTTTAATCTCCCAAGTAACATGCTGTTACTTTATAGTAAAGAAAGCATAATTTACAGGGAACTGTACTCTGCTGAACAAATTGCTTTCTTCATTCAGATACTCAAATAAAAGAGCTGCTGTTAAAATGTTAAATTTGCAAAGAGTTGAGTAATATTTAATACCTCTTCCAAAAAGCTCTTTCTGCAATGTTTAAGTTGAACCTTAAGATTTTTGGCACAAATTCTATTATTTGATAAGTAGTTGTTTAATATAATTAGCCATAAATCAGTTAATTCTTTGTAATTTCAGAGGGACGATGTTGTCTTTATTAACAGCATCTGTCATGATGTCTTTGTACTTTCCTATTAGCAAAAAGTAATACTTTCCCATAGAACTTAAATCTTCATCTCTAATGTTTTACTTGGAATATTTGTTTACATTGTCATAATTTATATAAAACTGTTTCTGTATATTTTTACTTAGTCTGCCTTTCCATATCTAACACAATTGTTTAGAGTTTGCAACATGTTTGTATTTTTAAGAGATGACAAACTTTTCTTTCCCTCTCATCCCTTTAAATCTAAACTTCTCAAATCACTTCCATTTTAGATAAAGCAGCTCTTCTTATAGAGTGTTTCTTACTGTATTGTATAGAACTGGCATATTTTACTAGCTGTTTCTGTTATCACTCGCTTAAGACTTAATTGGTTATTTTCTTCTGTCTCTTTAGGAAATAAAAGATGATTATGTGTTTGAATGTGAAGTTGGTAATCAGCTTCAAAAAACAAAGCTGACCATTTTTCAATCTCTTGGCAATCCCTTATACTATGGTAAAATTCAGACACTTAAAGGTGATGAGGAAAATGACAGCCTATTAACTCCATCACAGTAAGTTACACATTCTTTTAAACTGTGCTATGATCCGATAGGTGAAGGAAAACAAACCTTATCGTTTTCAGTCATAAGAGTACTTCAGAGCTAGAAATCTGATTCAAGTTTTGTTTGGAAAATTCAGCTATGTACCTAAACATTTTTTAACAAAAAGGCCCAAACCAAAATGTGTTCAAGCAACCATCATATCCTAAATGTACTTTTATATTAAGTCTACATGTTTTTCACATTGAAGATGTGTAAAAAAAAAAAAAAAGAAAAAAAATCTCAAATTGTGGAGACACCATGAGACATTGTTAGCACTCTTTTTTCAGTGTTACTCATAATTTTGATTGTTGTCAAAATTTGCTTGATGCTTTTAAAACATAAGACTCATATTATGTTTACCCTTATGCAGAGAACTTTAGGCTAAATAAATGATGAAGAAAAATGTGAGCTCCTAAGAAGCTTTGTCATTTTGAATTGTTTTAAATCTTCTATTGTTGACTGTCATTCTACAAAGATTCTCTATTCCTGGCTCTTTCTGTTGTGTGTACCAGATTATTTTTCTGTTAAAGACAATTATTTTTATTGTCTAGTATGTAATTCCTATCTATTACTTTTTAATAAAAACTTCAAATCAGGATGTTTTATCCCTAGACTCTGAGCTATTTACTGTTTGTTTCCATACTTAGCACTGCTGTTCTAGGAAGATCAGTACTAGCTTGCAGTTGTGAAATAGGCTGGGAATTAAAAGAATTTAAGGGTATTAGATGCCTGCGGGTTTTTGGAAATCACTGCTCTAGTCCATTATTTTTAAGACATTGCCAGCTGAAGTTCATAAAAATTTGAGTGCTTCCTCATGAGAAAACTGTGTCTTAGAAAGTGGAAGGTGCAGAAGATATTTTTGTTTTTCTGCTGTAAAATAAAACAATGTTGGTTGGTTTGGTTTTTTGCGCCAGAGAAACAGGGAAAAGGTCTGTAGTTTAAAAACAAAACCAACTTCACTGAAGTAATTGGTTTGCAAGCCATAAGTACTAAGCAAAACAGAAATGCTTACTTAGGAGTTCTGGAAAATCATGAGGAATCAGAATTTGCATAAGTGAAATCTAACAATGAAAATTAAATGTTTTTTTAAATATTATGCATAAACCTGTTTTTGAAATACCTACAGGACACTTGTGTTTATATTTCAGCATGAGCATATTGATACGTTGATTTATACATAACTTTGCCCTTGCTACTTCTAATGGTAACAATTCTGAAGTAGTTATTCACTTCCATTTTTTGAAAGTACAAAATACAAAAATTCCATATTCTTCCTTTGGCTTTGTGAATTTATGCTTAAAGGAGACCATATTAGGCCATATCTTATGAAGCCAAGTTTGTATTTCAACTACTAAATAATATCCAATCCATTAAATAGATATGATATCTCATGTATTTTCAGCAGGTCTGAAAAAAGAGCAGCATTGATGTTTTTTCGAAGCTTTGTGTTGATGAAAGCGTGTTCTTTTATTCCAATTCACGACTGAAAATGTATTATACATTTTACGTTTCAGGTTCCTTATTGGTTCGAAGACTGATGCTGAAAGGTAAATTAATACAGTATGTACAACCGCTTGGCTTCATGCCAAATAGTAAAGTTTGTTCCTTTTAGCCGTTGGAAGCATGTAGAGCAGATGAGGAAAACAACAGGAATTAATCATCATAATAAGTCGGATATGGTGTGCGATTTCTATATTTAACAAGAAAGGAAGAATAGAGGAAAGCAAATGTGAATACAGCTTACCCCGCTACCTAAATTCCAAGCATGTTCTTACAGTTATTTGCAGTTATTCTCGATTACATAGGTAATGATGAAATTCTGAGAGTACTTAGCAGGAATTTCCTCTTGACACTTTGTATGGTAAACTAACAGTCATGGAAGTTCTTCATTTGAGTGTAATCTAGGACTTGATATATGCAAATTCTTTTTGTGTGTTTTTCATTATTTGATTCAGCTTTCTTAGAGAAGCAAGTGACAAAACAGTTTTCCAGAATGATTACGAGTAGCAATCCTGGGATAACTGAGGCAGCAAAATAAGAATTTCTGCAAATGTTTGTCAGTACACGTCACGTAACAGATAGCTGCGTTTCTTTGTGCATATGAGCACAGAACCTTTAAAAATCATAAAAATCAATCTCTCTCAAAGCCAGTTGCATTTTTGTGCCTTCATAGGAGACCTTGAGGTGATGCACATGCTACAGCTCATCACTATGCCCCACCCTGCCATGTGCCTGGCAGGGAGACGAGTCTTTTATTTATAAAAAAATAAATAATTATGTCCTTTGTTTTAATAGATAATTTTGATCAAGAAACTCTCTGCTTATTTTCTCTCCTGTCTCCTTTGTGATGATACTGACTTCTGCTGTTTGTGCTGTAAGCTGAATTGGGGGATCAGTTGGCTGAAAACTAAAACAATAATTGTAGAATGGTTTGGGTTGAAAGGGACTTTAAAGATCATCTAGTTCCAAAACTCTTGCCAAGGGCAGGGACACCTTCACTACACCAGGTTGCTTAAAGCCTCATCCAACCTGACTTTGAACACTGCCAGGGATGGGGCATCTACAACTTCTCTGGGCAACCTGTTCCAGTGCCTCACCACCCTCAGAGGGAAAAATTTCTTCCTTATATCTAATCTAAATCTCCCCTCTTTCAGTTTAAATCCATTGCCCCTTGTCTTATCGCTACATACCCTTGTAAAAATCCCCTCTCCAGCTTTCTTTTAGGCCCCCTTTAAGTACTGGAAGGCTGCGATAAGATCACCCTGGAGCCTTCTCTTCTCCAGGCTGAACAAGCCCAACTCTCTCAGCCTGTCTTTATAGGAGAGGTGTTCCAGCCTTTGGATCATCTTTGTGCCCCTCCTCGGGACTCACTCCAACAGCTCTATGTCCTCCTTATGTTGGGGGCTCCAGAGCTGAATGCAGTATTCCAAGTGGGGTCTCATGAGAGCAGAGCAGAGGGGGAGAATCACCTCCCTCAACCTGCTGGCCACGCTTCTTTGGATGCAACCTGGGATACGGCTGACTTTCTGCACCATGAGTGCACATTGCTGGCTTATGTTGAGCTTCTTATCAACCAACACCCCCAAGTCCTTCTGCACTGGGCTGCTTTCAGTACTTTCTCCACCCAGCCTGTATTTGTCAAATCCATGTCTCTCCGAGTCAAGGATGTCGTGTGGAACAGTGTCAAATGCTTTGGACAAGTCCAGGTAGACGATGTCAGTTGCTCTTTCCGCATCCATCACGACTGTAACCCTGTCGTAGAAGGCCACCAAATTTGTCAGGCACAATTGGCCTTTAGCAAAGCCATGTTGGCTGTCACCAATCACCTCCTTTTTTTTTGCTCTTGACAGGGAACTGCTCTGCCTACTGTTTTGCATATTCCTCCAAGATAGTGGGTTTTAAATTTGTTTCTTAAACAAACTGAATTTTGCATTAGAAAAAAAAGACAGTGATTAAAAGAAAAGTTAAAATGGAATAAATCTAAGAGCCCAGGAACGTAGAGCAGGAAGACATATATAGGGATATACGTAATGTTTTGTATAGATGCATCTCTATTTTATATATGTATGTACTTAAATACTTATGTATAAAATGTATAATATTTTATGATGGTGTAACATACACAGTTACGTGTTTACATATGTGTATCTACTTTAGAAGTTCAAAGTTGTTAATCTTTTAATGTCCTTATTGCTTGTTTCAGAGTGGTGAACCAGTATCAGGAGTTGGTACAAAGTGAAGCTAAATGTCCTGTGAAAATATTTCATAATTCAGGTGGATCCGTCAATCTTAGTCATGTTTCTCCAGGGAAGGAAATGGAAGTGAGTTTATCAAGCTGTACATTTCTTTTATTTGCACTCGATTATTGAATTATTAGAATAATTTTTGCTATCCACTTTTAAAAGTAAAATAACCTAAAAAATTGAGTGAATTTTTAAGTGCTTTATAGTCGTAATCATTCAGAGTTAATGTATTGGAAAAGTTAGAAGAAAGCACATTTGTTTTTAAATGTTGTGTCTTTTAACTGTCTGTTTTTTATTTTGTTTTTAGCTGCGTATAGTGTAGTTATCTTGAAGGTTTTGTTGTAGCATTTCCTCTGTTCAGATGAACCTTTAACAGAAGCAGTATAGTAAAATGCAGCCATGCATTTTATTATACAGGTCAATGAATATAGAAGCAGATGTAGTAGCTGAACTTGTTTTCTTTTACCTTTAGAAACTATTGAAATTCTTTTTTTTTTTACTTTGAAGAAGAAAACTTTAAAAAAAAAAAATCCATGACACGAAAACCTTTAAAGTGCATATATTTGTATACATACATCGAGTAGAAATTTCCGCATTCCCAAATTCTCGTGCCTGTTGGCGTTGCCTAGTGTATTATGTGCTGCTTCTGGCTTTCTTGGTCAGATTCCGTGCTCTAGTGGTGAGCTGTATTTAGGCCCCAACTAGTAAATGAATTTTGTATCCATTGGACTATTTCCTTTGCTACATCTTTCCCCTAAATACCCGTTTTTAAACTGCGACAAGGTTGCTCTGAAAGAGGCAGTTCTTGGAGCCAGCCAGCAGAAGAGCATGCAGAGGCCAACAGTTGCAGAAAGGAATATGAGTGTTTCTGTGTGTGCGTACACACGTGCGGACATAAGCATGCACACGTGTGTGTGTGTGTATATATATATTAAAAAATCATAGAATAACTTAAGGTGGGAAGGTACTTTTGGAAGTCATCTTGACTGGCTGTCTAAGCCCCCACCAAAAGCTGGGCCAAAGTTACTGTATTTACTGATGTAGTCCCCTTTTGAGTGCGTCATTAGTCTTTGTTTTCAGAATGAAGAAACCAGTTTTTAATAGTAGAAGAGAAAAGTAATCAGAATTTTGCTCAAAAGATTAGAAACATGTAGAGAGAGTGTCTCTTGTTACTGAGAATCAGTGGAAGCTATGCTCTCTGAAAAGGCTGATTCTGCACAGTGGTGGAGGCTCTGATTCGTTAGCCCATGCACATCTAATTTAGACTCCACCATTAAAATATTTCATTTGCAGTATTGACAACCTAATTTTCTAGTTTCAATGGTTCGCAGACTGTATATTTGTTTAGATATTACTGTCATTTATGAGATACCTGCTTTATAGGTAAAAATACATAGACTATAACTGTAAATGTATTTCACTGTTGAGTCTTTTGATAGTGTCAGCTGTTGGAATTATGGATTTAGGGTCTGTTTTAATTTTGCAGATGACACATAGTTGGGCAGGAGTGTTGGTGTACTTGAGGGTAGGAAGGCTCTACAGAGGGATCTGGTCAGACTGGATCGATGGGCTGAGGCCAATTGTATGAGGTTCAGCAAGGCGAAGTGTCAGGTCCTGCACTTGGGTCACAACAACCTGATGCAAAGCTACAGGATTGGGGAAGAGTGGCTGGAAAGCTGTCTGATGGAAAAGGACCTGGGGATATGGGTCGACAGCTGGCTGAATATGAGCCAGCAGTGTGCCCAGGTGGCCAAGAAGGCCAATAGCATCCTGGCTTTTATCAGCAATAGTGTGACCAGCAGCACTAGGCAAATGATCGTCCCCCTGTACTTAGCGGTGGTGAGACTGCATCTCAAATACTGTGTTCAGTTTTGAATCCCTCACTACAAGGAAGACATTGAGGTGTTGGAGTGTGTCCAAAGCAGAGCAACGAAGCTGGTTAAGGGTGAGGAGTGGCTGAGGGAACTGGGGTTGTTTATCCTGAAGTAAAGATGGCTGAGGGGAGACCTTCTCACTCTCTACAACTACCTGAAAGGGGCACGTTGGTCTCTTCTCCCAATTAACAAGTGATAGGACAAGAGGAAATGGCCTCAAGTTGTGCCAGGGAAGGTTAGAGTTGTCAGGCATTGGAAGAGGCTGCCCAAGGAGGTGGTTGAGTGACCATCCCTGGAGGTATCTAAAACATGTGTAGATGTGGTGGTTAGGGACATGGTTTAGTGGTGAACTTGGCAGTGCTAGATTAACAGTTGGACTCAATGACCTTCAAGCTGCCTTCCAGCCTAAACGATTCTGTGATTCTATGACTGAGAGCTACAGACTTGGTCAGCTGAAGTTAACTTGTGTTCAGACCACCTGATAAGTAGGCTATAAGAACAAACGGAAAGGGAACACCTTTCCTTTAAAAGGATCGGTGAAGTTCTGATCCCACTGAAGTCAATAGGAAAATGTGTGTCAATTTCTGTGCATTCAGTATTTTCCTCAATGTATTTAAATTTCTACCCACAGAGTCAGGAAATCTGATCCTGTTCTCTAAATCCATATTGATTGGAAATGCAGATATATACAGATAGTGAATGAATGGAATTATGTAATTTTTTAAGTAAGGCCAAATTGTCCTGTATTTAAAGTGCATCTGTCACTCTTGAATTTGTGAAAATTACCAAGAAGGATTTCAGGATTGCAGAAAAAAGTGAGATTCCTTAATTTTTTTAATTATTTTTTTGCTTGGTTTAAATTTCACTAGCACTTTAAAGCTCCTTCTTGATGGTAAGCATTTTATCTGAAGAGAATCAGTCATAGATTGTTTTTTAATTAAATAAAAATCTGAAATGTTTGAAGGGGATTTTGTCATGATTTTGAGAAGTCTAATCTAAATTAGTTGAATTGTCTTTTCTGTCAAATATGTGGAAGCTCACATTATTGCTGTGGTAGTGTTAATTTCTCTTTCCTCCTAGCAGCCAGAAAGTATATCAGGCTCTGTTCAGTCTTCAGTATTGGGGAAAGGTGTAAAACACCGACCTCCTCCCATCAAATTACCTTCGAGTTCAGGAAGTAGCTCTTCAGGTAATTATTTAATGACTTGGGTGTCTCCTTTCTATGTGTTCTACCTGTTGTAAAAGGACATGATATCCTTTTAGTAAAGAGTTAATTAAAAAAAAAAAAATCAGTATCTTCTCTTTATCTTCTCATCATTTTGTTGATTTCTGATTATATTGTTCACAAAATTGTATCCTAACAAATATTTGAGTTAACACGTACTCGGAGAACAATAATATATTTTAATTATGCTTTTTCAGGTAATATTTTTAGCCCACAACAGTCAAGTGGCCATCTAAAGTCCCCAACTCCTCCTCCTCCTTCTAAGGCTCCTGGTCTTTCTCGGAAACAATCTATGGATCTTAATCAAGTTAGCATGCTCTCTCCAGCTGCCATGTCTCCTGCGAGCTCTTCACAAAGTGAGTCACGACCTAAATTCTCCATTAAATCTTAGGCTTTTGCATAAATGCTTCCTGAGATAAACTCCTTAACCTGTGGAATGATGAAACTGAAGTGTACAGTGTACCCTAAATTGTATAAGTTGTGCAGCTTTAGGCAGGTCTCTTGTTCACTGTATGTATTTTATGTTTATTGTAACCGTGTTCGTTTTTTTCTGTATATATATGTATGCACCCTCTGTGTATACGTTTTAATACATTTTATGCAATTAGTATGATCTCCTCACCTATGAAAGGCTGGTAGATGTTGTGATGAGAAAAAATTCCAAAGCATAGATTTTTTTCCTCCAGTGTAAAAACAGTATGTTAGATCAGTTTGCCTTTACGTAATTTAAGCATCTGGTTTTTTAAATGTTATAGGAGCTGGTGCAGTTGTATCTCTATGTATGTATATAATCTGATCAGTCCCAAGGTGGTGATACAATAAACGATAAGATGGTTTTTTAAAACACTCCTACACTGTTTTACAAATCATTGCTGATTGCAAGTGTGGTGGTGATGCTGGTGATGATAGCACCATATTCTCAGGTGTTAAAGTGTATAAATTTCAATAATAAGGGACATCCTAGTTGAAGTATTTTCATTAACACTGACAGGCTCGTTGTAATCATAGTTATGGATCATAAACATTTTTTAAAATGTGTATGCGTCTTGAGGCATTCCGTGAACAGATTTGTACAAAGAGAAATCATAGCTGCAGTTTTTCACTTTTTTATGAATAATTGTCTACTGCACATTCCAGTATCCTGCACAGTATTATAATATGCTTTTGCATTAAATAATTTAAAATCTGGATAGCTCAAAAGGTGTAACTTTTCTGCCTTCTTGTTTTGCACAAAGAAAAAAAGAAAACTTATAAAAGTTTTCTTCTAACATCTTTTCTCTGTTTTTATGTTAGTGTTATGAATTCTGTAAATCTGCTGCACACAATTGTTACTTTAAAGCTCTGGTCACAATAGCTGGACATTCACATTTATTTCCTTTCTTTCTGCAGGACATGAAAGCTTAAAAAAAAACCCAAAACAAAAAACAAACACCAAACCACCTCAAGATTTTTGGGGTTTTTTGTTTTTCTACTGATAAACTGTGTTTACTGCATCCACAACAAATATAGTTGTACATGCTACATTTAAGCAGAAGGAATTACACAGTAACTTTTAAAGATGCAGTATTATCCTCTGATTCTTAAATATTAAAAAAAAAAATTATTTGATCAAAATTAGGCAAATGGGAGTTTAGCTATCTGATGAAACTTAGACCAACCCTATGATTATTGAAGTAGTGTATGTTCTTTGTTGATTCTGTTGTTTTCCATGATATGTTTTTAACACAATGCTATTGTGCAGGCAGTGCATATAGAGTGTATGTTTAACATTTTAGGACAAAAACATTAATTAGATTAAAATGGTCACTAAGAAATTGTTTTATTTTGATCTAAGTATTTCTGAATGGAGTTATGGCTTTATGTATGATAAATTATGGAAGGACTTAATGGAGGATACAAATCAGTGTATGGCTTAAGGAATTAAGCATGGAGAATGGGTTTTCTGTGTGATTATACTGCATCCTTAACAATGAGTGCGTGCTGCAACACTCGTGTCGAATAGGAATTAACACTTGCAGTCTCAAAAATGGAACAAATTGTCAGCGCTAAGTAAGACTCCACTAACCTTACTATACAAAAAAGGACTGGCCTTTTATAACAAACTAGCACTTTTTATTTTTCTCAATGAGCAGGGTCTGGAACTCCTAAACCATCTACTCCTACTCCAACCAACACCCCTTCATCGACCCCACACCCTCCTGATGCTCAGAGCTCAACTCCTATTACCCCTTCTGCCACCCCTACTCCCCAAGATTCAGGCTTCACCCCTCAGCCCACTTTATTAACCCCATTTGCTCAGCAGCAAATGTCTCTGAGCCAGGCACTGCCTGTAATGACCATTCCTCTTTCCACCATGGTAACATCCGTTACTACAGGAACAACGTCCACCCAGGTCGTGGCAAACCCTGCAGGACTTAACTTCATCAATGTAGTGGGCTCTGTGTGGTAAGTTTTTTTTGTTATGATGGTTTCTCAGTTTGCCCTGGGTGGGTGGGTAGGTGGGTTGGTTGTTGGGGTGGTGGGATGGGAAGGGTGGGAGGGGTACAGGACTGTCCAGTATCTGTTAGGAGACATATTTTTCAGGATCTGCAATCAAAAAGATAATTTGATTTGTAATTATGAAGTGAAGAGCCACTAGAAACTATTTGTATTTCTCAAATATAAGGCACAGAATACTGAAAATGTATATTAAGAAAATTGTGCGTTCAGCTTTTTGGATGTGTATAGTTGAACTTCATAAGGCTTAACCTCAATTTAAGTGGTTTCTGAGATTTTGCTCTTTTAAGTTTGAAAGGTTTTTTTGTTAATCAGAGAGGAAGTGGAATATCATGTGCAGACCACTCTAAATGAAAAATGGGAAGAGATTTGATATTAAAGTACCTATCAATGAAAGGTTGTATGTAAAATAAAAGAAAATAACAAATCTGTTTTCTAACAGTTTAATCAAACATTGAGGTTAAACATTCTTTGATCCTTAAAACTCATTTTGTGGTTTAAAAAAAAAATGCTGCTGTCAAGAATAGATGGTGTGGTATAACGTGAACTGCTTTTTGGACAAAATGAAATTCTGTGATCAATATAAGATGGTCAGTGTAGGACACACAAGTGTTTCAATGCAAGTATCAGACACTGAAATTACTCTTCCAAGATGTTCAGCAGTTGATCACTGTTGACTAATTAGAGATATTGTTTTTATAGTGAAAAAAACCCACAAACCTGTTCCTTAATTTTTTGTTCTCATAGTTGCAACCATTTTGACGACTGTTATCTTTCAGTATTTCTAGAATAAAAGAACCATTTGTGGTTTACTTTCCATGGATTATACAAAAGGAAACAAAAATGCATATACTGAGAATATGGATTTACATACTTGTTATACCCTAGGCATAACGATGTTTTTAACTACCTTGATACTTAATCCATAATCCCAATTACAGCAGACAATTGATCTACTTGTCATGAGACAGAGGGCAAAAGTTTAGTTACTCAGATTTGCTTGTACCACTTGGGTTTGATGTGTTGTCTTTCCTCTTCTGCAGTGGAGCACAGACACTGATGAGTGGTTCAAACCCTATGTTGGGGTGCAACACTGGTGCCATAGCCCCTGCGGGTATAAATCTGAGTGGCATTTTACCGTCAGGAGGTCTGGTACCAAGTGCGCTGCCCGCTGCCATGCAGTCTGCCTCTCAAGCAGGTTAGTGCCAATAAGTTGAAAAGCCACCCCTCAGATAGGGACACGTGAAAACATATTGTGAAAACAGTGGAAGAAAGTAGCCATTGTGTGACTCGGTTGTGTATTTGATGGCTGGAGCTCATTAGCAACATATGTATTTTTGCATTCAAAACGTAGGTTGTTTGTGATTGATTGAAATTGATTTTTGAGGAGCTAGACTGGGGAAACATACTCTAAACCTGGATTGTTTGGTATGTTTCGTAGGAAGTTTGAGAGAAACTCCAAATTCAAATGCCACATTGATAATGATGACTGCCAGAAAGAAGGCATGACTGAACTTAGAGGCATCACTTTTTAAACGTGCGGGGTGTTTTATTCTATCAGTGGTACTGCTTTATTCTAGTAGGACAACTAATTAGTTCCTCATTGCCTTCAAATATGACTATATAAATCTGTATGCCTCAATATTCATTAAATCAGCATTTAAATTCGTAATTTATTTTTTCTGAAAAAACAGTAAAGACAAAAAAAAAAAAACCAACCCTAATGTATGATTATGGAATCAGAAGTATAGAAGAGACTTTGAGATATCCATCCCTTACACTGTGGCAGAGTCAAAGCTGCCTGAACTATACTGAAGCAATGCTTATCTAAACTGGCTTTAAATACCTTCACTAAAGAAGATTCCAGTCTCCCTCAGTAGCTGTTTGAGGTAGTTCATTATCCGTACAGAATGTTTCTTTCTAATTGCAGTGCATCTCCTTAATTGTGAATTAAATTACTTTTTTTTTCTCCTGTTCCTTACAGACATGAAAAATAGTTTTTCACCCTTTCCCTTTACCTTCTAAATATCAAACATGCCGTCATGTCCCACATTTGTCTTCTCTTTCTGATAGGTCGTATTTTTCAAACCTTTCATAATCCTGTCACTCTCTTCTAGACTGTCCAATTTGCTTACATCCTTCTTAAAATGTGATAACCAAAACTGGACACAAGCCTGAGCTTGGCTGATTTACTACTGTGGAGCACAGCAGAATAAATGCATCTCATCTCTTTCACAACATTCCTGTTAACATTTCCCCAAATGAGGTCTGCCTATTTTTTATTTGTATTTTTCACAACAGCTTTACATTAACGTAAGAATGGCTTTACTGGTTTAGGCCAAAAATCTGTCCAGTTTATCTGTCCAGTCTCTGACAGTCGCCATTAAAGGAGGCTTTAAGAAGAGGCAAAAGTGTCAAGAGAAACATCCCTTCTGTACACCTGTACCTCTTCTGGCCATCTACAGCTTTGAGACTTTCTCAGCTGAAGACTATCCACGTGGATCTTTGTGCTTAATATCCTGTGCTAGACTTCTAGTCTGTGGATATATCTAATTGGTTTTTGAACCCATTATATTTTTGGCTTCTACGGCGTCTTGTGATAGTGAGTTTTATAAATGTAAACTTTGTGAAGAGGTCCTTTTCTTTTGTGTGTTCTGTAGTTTGTGATACAGATGATTTGGGTATGTTTGTGACCTGCTGTAACTTCTCACGTCCTTTCTTGCTGTATAGACACAAAGCTAGTTACTCACAATTTTGTACTTGTTCATTTATCTTTTTTTAGTTCAATGTTATTGATTTTTGGACCCTTTCTTCAGTTCTCTAGGATCACTTTTAATTCTAATTCTGTCCTTCCAAGCACTATCAACCTTTACCAGTTTGTTGTCACAGATTTTTACATGCTACGCTGTCACCCACGTAACAGATGGGAGTAGTGAGCTGAGCTAGGTCGGTGGCAGACCTCTGGGAGATGGTTTGACAGCCACTGTTTTACTGGAGTGTTTGTATCTGTTCTATACCCAACTGCACTACATATACATGGGGTTTTAGCATAGCTTTGAAGAGTGCCATGTGGAGTAATTTCAAAAGCTCTACAAGTCAGATACATCTTGCCAGAAGCCCTTGGGGTGGTGGGCAGCTGCTAAGATTTTGGGTGGGATTGTTTTCTGTTAATGATGGAGAAACTGAGAATCTGTTACTTCATTGAGCCCTTGGACATTTCTGGATTTACTGTACAAACTGTAAAACCTTTTAAAGCCAGAAGGACAATCACTGAAGAATAACTGCTGTGATATTCCCCACATTCACCTTTGTGTAAAATGCATGAACAGGTTATAGGTTATGGGATACAGTGTTTAGTAGTTACATGGTTTTCTTCCCGTTTAATCCCCTCTTTAACTTCAATTCTGGATAACTATGAACTTAGCAACAATACAGAAAATGCAGCATTGTATTAAGTATAAAATTTAGACTTGCCAGTGTTCCAACTTCCAAATGTTTAGAAATGATCCCAGTGGAAAGGTGTATTAATTGCAATACGCATATATAATTAAGTAAAGACTTCCTACTAATAAAAAGATGTTTTCTTTAACAGGCAGCCCCTTTGGTTTGAAAAATGCATCAAATCTTCGGCCCTTAAATCTTCTACAGGTAATTGATATACTTGGACACAATGATAATGATAAGTTCTTAATTTTCTTTGGAGATGTGTTTAGTGCTGCTTACTGCATTGCCCCCCACAAATCATTGAAGCCAGTTGATTAGATAAACCATTTACTGCAAATGTTAATTGCTTATTTAAAACACTTAAGAGAAAAAGCTACTTTCATAAAGATACCAGGTAGAAATTATATTAACTCAAACAAAGCAGCTAGTTCTCAGTAACAATCTAAAAATGCTGACATTTGAATTCATTACATTAATCCTAAAATACAATCTTCTGTTTTAAGGATTTGCCTGAATTTTTACTGCAAATCATTCTGTAAACTGAAGTTAGATTATTTTAAAAGTACAAAAGAGTACAGAGGAATCTCTCAGGGTTTACACTTACAAGGCCTAAAAGCTGAGGTGAACATGTACAGGTAGGTGCAGTAATATCTTTAAAGAGCTTCTGGTATGGAAATAGAAAGATCATGTAAGACAAGGAGTTTAGAAGGTCTGTAAATATTTTCTTTCTGCTAAGCATACATACAAATACTAACCTCAGCAAAAGTTGCTCGATATGTCAGACCTCCGTTTAAAAGCAGATCAGGGAATGTTTGTGGAACCGGATGTAGTTCCTGGATCTTGAAGTCAGCTGCAAGTTATAGGTGCAGCAGTGGAGCTTCAGTGTTCCACAAATGTTGCACCATGCTTCAGGAAAGTAATACCAGTAAAAGATGAGCGGCAGCTCTGCTACTTCTTCTTCTTACTCCCGTACACGCTCCAGAAACATGGAAAAAGGCAGTCACAGGAGGTAGTTATGCCAGAGTAGAGCTCTTCTATAAAATTTAATGCTTGTATTTGTGTGATTCCGTGTTGAAGTACATCCTTTCAAGCCACTCAAATAAGCCAAGAATAGTTTGGCTGAAAACAGTGCAGTCAAAGCTGGGGTAAAGGAGAGGAATCAAAACTCTTTCACTTTTAACTTTTTTTTTTTTTTGCATCAGACCTTGCATCTTGTTGATTGGAATCTGTTAAAATTCAGTGAAATATTCAGAAAGTGAAAATAATATACAGTGCTTTTGAAGACTAGCCTTTACATTTCCAGTATCAATACAATCTCTACTATTTTAATTGGAATAATAAAAACATATTTTCCTGTGGAAATATCTCACTATAGTTTATAATAAAGCAAGTTTGTTTTCTGAGCATAAGGCTTTTTCACCAACAGCAGCAATTGTAAACTGATTCATTTTGAAGGATTTTAAAAAACAAAACAAAGAAACAAACCTCCAAGGAGTACGTCATTATCAATGTCATGTTCATCCTAGGACAGCGGGCAAACTCAGCAATTTGATTGAATTATGCCTTTTGTTTTTAATCTTCAACGGCTTCCAGGTGGTTCACTTATTTTTAACTCACTCCAGCAACAACAGCAGCAGCTGTCACAGTTTTCTCCACAGCAACAATCCCAGCAGCCTACAAGCTGTAGCCCTCAGCAACAGGGAGAACAGGTGTGTGCTAACAGCCCTCAGTCTGAGGTGCACGAGTGAAACCATTTTTCCTATTCTCCCCATCTCCAAGTAAATGAACCTTTGCACAACAGATGTGAAGCAGAAGGGGAGGAAAGTCTTTCTGCAGAACCACCTCAGACTGCAAAGTCTGCAGTGGCTTTGTTGCCATGGCTGGAGCTGGGATATACGCCCTTATTTATATCCCGTACTGAAGAGCTATAGCAGAACACCTGCCCAAGCGCTGTCTTACTCTGGCATGAAGAGAGCCAGCCTGCTGTGCAAGTGGTGTAAAATCAGCTTAGTATCGTCCTGTTTACCGTAACTAGCAGATATATCAGAGGAACAGAGACGAAACAATCAGGATTACCAGTCACTAGAGCTTCTTTCTTTGCTGTGAGCTGGCTGGTGATCCTCCCTGCTGCAGTTAACAGAATTGTTCTCTTTGCACCAGAGGAAGTATCACTTGGCTTTAAAGCTGTGCTCCTAAGACACTTGCTCTACTGCTGCCTGTAATGAGTGTTAAAGGCTTTAATCACTGAAGAAGCCTAAAGTCTAGATAGAGACCAATCTGTCCCCAAAATGACAAATCTTTAGTGGTTGGTTCTACCTGTGCCTGAAAGTCTTACCAGCACTAATGCAGCATTTTGGGAAAACTAGCAGCTCTGCTTTTCCGTTCCTGATCTTTTGTCTTCCCAGACATACAAGACTTTTGTTTACCTAATAGTCTCCACTGGATACTCAGTTTGCCTTTTGTGCTACTGTAGACTGTTCATAAATAAGATGCCTCTTTAAAATCTTTTTATGGTGTATCGTCTCCTGTGTCACAGGCCTTGTTCTGCAACATGAGGCAGTTTAATGGGAGACTTTCAGATTTATTCTCAGAATCCAAATGTCAGTTACTGGTTGAATTACTAAAAAAAAAAAAAAGAAATGCAAGCTCATACTATTGGATTTTATTTTCTAGACATTGAACTTTAAGAGCATTTACAAATAGGCTGATGTAAGCCTCGTCGTCGTGGTGGCAGAAAGTTCTTCTGGAGGAATCAATCTCTGTGCATGGCCTGACTTGCCCAAAGGAACATAGCTCTCTTATCACACATTCTAGAGTAAGACTAGAGTCATTAGCTAAAATAAGCTGCTACAAATACCACATTCCTCAGCTTTCACTAAGGACAAGAATGTGTGTGTGTGTTCAGAGTGCTGTGATCTAGGGTGCTTAGTGGAAAATACCTAAGCCCAAAAAGACCCAACAGTTTTCTGTGCTAAAAACCAAATATACACATCCTCATCTCGTACTTCAGGTTTTTTTCCCTAAGTGTTGGCTCTATGACTTTGCAAGTCCTTCTTATTCATCTTCATCTTCATGGAAATAATGATGTCTTAACATGCAATTTGTTGGTCAAGTTTATCCAGATCTTAGTGGCATTATTTCATATACGGTTATGCTAAAGAAGCATTGCGACTCATGGAAATGTACAGGCTCAGAATCTTTTTTTTTCCCTGGCTGATCAGCCATGCAGTTTTCTTGAATCGTGTATATATAATACTTTTTATTTCCCCACTTTATGAATCAATGCATAACTTAAGTTCTTCTAGAAAACGTCATAATTCAGTACTCTCTGACTTCAATAGACACTACTTCTATTTGAGTGATTACTGTGAGGATTACTCTGTTCTGAAAATTTTTAAATCAGGGTTTGTATTTTTTATGAAATTAAGGAGAGCGTGGCACAATATGAACATGTGAATGTAAGTTTCAGACTTCGCATTTTGACTGACAAGGACTTTTGCACATGGATGGTTTCAGGTGTTACGTGAAGACTGTGGGGTTGGGAGTGGGACAGGAAATGTTGTAAGGACTGCAAGGAAGTTGACGATGACATGGGATTTCTGCTGGGTAACAGGCATACTACCATTTGCGCCAAAACAGCTGTTTTGGGGCATTCAACATCTGTTTGTTCGGCTTCATAGTGACTACATTATAGCCTGTATCTACATGCACTGGATGATGTAGAATTACATGTTTTTAAATGGCACTTGAAAAGTTTGCCTTCACACTGGCTTTATTTACTTATTCATTGATACCAAAGTTTGGTAATAAGGATCAAGCTTTTCATTTTTGCTAGGGGTCTGACCAAGGTCCATCCAATCAAGATCAGGCATTATCTGCCCAACAAGCTGCTGTAATTAACCTGACTGGAGTAGGGAATTTTATGCAACCTCAAGCCACAGGTATGTGCTTGCTGAGCCTCCTTTTGTAGTTAAGTGTGTATCTTGGTAAATTCACACTGAAATGAAGCTTGGTCTTAAAGAAGTCTTATGTTAGATCAGAACAACTTAACTATTTATTATCAGCACATGAATTATACAAGAAATGCTGGACTTGGAAAGCATGCACTTTTCTGCTTTGGCAGTTAAGTGTGGTAAATTGATAATACCACATGAAAATAAGTCACACTTGATACAAAAAGAAAATACAGGGAACTTCCATGCCAAACTTCATTGAGGAATGTTTCTTTAACTGTGTGCTTGACATCCAGTACGAGAAACCTCTTTGTGTCTCCACAAGCACTTCATAATCTAATTATATTCTAACAGAGTATGTATATCGTGTATATTTTATTCTGCACTGTTTCCAATTTGACTCTGAAACTAATTCTACTGATCCCTCTTTTCTGCTGCACTCTATTCCTATGTCTTCCTTGCCCAACCCTGACAAACTCGACCTGACCTCTTTGACTTGCCTGCTTTCCCCTTCTCCTTTCTTAGTGTTGTCTCAGCTTGGCTCTGCTGTGAACAGACCTGGGCAAAGCCTTCCTCAGCAGAGACTCCAGCTGTCTTCTGCCTTACAACAGCAACAGCAACAAGCCTTGCAGCAGCAGCAGCAACAGATACAAGTAATCCAGCAACTTCACTCTGTGTTTAAAAAAAAAAAAAAAAAAAAAAATTAAAAATACAATTCTCAGCTCCAAAACCAAAAATTTGCCCCTTTGATGTGTTTTTTTTTTTCCTTAAAAACTAACGTCTTTATGGTCACAAATGAAAAAAAAAAAAAACCATGATTTTTGGCAAACTGTATCCTGAAGGATTTGAAATCTGTGGTTCTTTCAGCTTGGAGCACTGAATTTATTTTTATTCATTTAAGCCATCCACGTTCCTGATTTGCTAACATTCAAGGACTGCTTGTGGCACATACCTAAATAAGCTCTGGCAGGTGCCAGTAGATGTGAAAACAGCATGAATGCAAGCACCTCTAAGTTCAAACGTAGCGCTGCTACAGTCAGTACATGGAAGCAGCAGCTCTGGCAAAGCATTCCTTTAGCTTTCTGTCATTCAGATGCCTTATGAAAATATTGAAATATTTTTTTAGCAGAGATATCCTCTGTGATACATATAAAAATATATTCAATGCATACACTGAGAAGGCAGTACGTTGAAAGTGTACTACATAACATTCACTGAAGTTGCTGAGTTACTGCAGTTACTGCAATGGAGAGAAAGGGCAAAGAAACAAAGCTGTCCCAAGTACACGTGTGAAATGTTAGATGTGCCCTCAGCAGGCTTCTGTGCCACTGGTGCTGCTTGACTGTACTCATTACCTACTACATGGTGCATTCCTTTTGTCAACCCCATGCTTCCTTTTTTTTTTTTTCCCCTTCCCATTTTTCCCCCTGCCTTCCTCTCATCCTTCCCGATGTGAAACATAGCTGTACAGTCAACACTAAAACAAGCTTTTTCTCCCCGTTCTCCTCCATGGCAGCAGTTGCGATTCTTGCAGCATCAAATGGCTATGGCAGCAGCAGCACAAGCAGCTCACCTGCAACATCGACAGCATTCAGGCAGCCACTCAAAAAGTAAAAGGAAAAGAGGCACACCAGCCCCTCCGAAGTCCTGAGACTTGCCTCCCCCTCCCCCCCCCCAAATAAGAAAGTGATTCAAAGGGGATTTTTTTTCATTTTGTTTTGTTCAGATTAAAAAGGAGAAAGCTTAAAAACAAATCATTGTTTTATATTACTGGTGGAAAATGAACTTTTGACGTTACACTGAAATAAATGAACTGTTCTTGGAAGCCAACCCTACAGAACTTAGAGATTTCATCTGTAAAGCAGCTAGGGTCTGGTTTCCTTACATCACTTAATTTTTTAACAGAACCTTTTATCTTGTATTTTTTACCACTCAGCAGCATTGTACATAGTATAAGGGTGAAAGACATTTTAGAAAAACTGAACTTTGTAAATGTAGTATTGGTATTTGTTTATTTAGTATAAAAGGTTTGTGAACACTGTAACAAATACAATTTTTACAAATTCATTTCTGAAAAGATCTCTCCTTTTGTTCACTTGGGCTTTATACTTTTTATTACTTTGTCTATCAGCTTCTTTACTTCTTTGTGTCTTGTAATTGCTCTGGTGATACAGTCCTGAAGCTTGGCTCCTGTAAGAGGACTTCCACCTAAAAATTAAAGAGAAAAATTTGATTTTCTTATACTTCAGTTAAGTATCTCTACTTGTGTTTTCCAAATAGGAGTAATAAGTAATACAGTAATTCTCATGACCAACAACTTTCACCTCTAGCCTCAGGAATTACAACAGACAGGAGATGTGCTCAAAACCTGTCCTTTGCTGTAAGTGAGTCAAGCTGTGACTTCTTTTTGAACTCAAAATAGACTACTTCAGCTGGAAGGGACCTACAACTTCAGTCAAGCCACCTTTTTCAAAATGAATTTCAAGAGCAAGTGGAGCAGACAGCCCATTATCATAAAGCACCCACGTTTTATAAAGGAAAGCAGATACATAACATCTAGGTCAAGAGAAGACTGTCATCTCCATAGGTTCCTCTGTAATAAACTTGGAAGTACCTGGTTTATGGACAGAACAAAGTCTGCCTTCATCATCAGTTACAATAGTTACTGTTCCAGTGGCTAGGTCTTCTTCTTCAGCAGTTGGATCAACAATGAGCAATGTGCTTGTGAAAGAAAAACATACGCAGACACATTAGTATAAGTTGCTCCATTAGCATTATTGCAAAGCACACAACTTACTAATTTTTACTGTAGTCTTACAACATACTTCTGGGTGGATTTAGCGCTCAGGCTTATCTGTTTTCTTACCAAAATGGACCAATTTTAAAACGGAAAAAAACACACCAACAAAAAGTGAAGTGGGAGTTTCCACATATTCAAGTGCGTGTGCCTGTTAAAATGCTCACTGTTGAAAATACACCTTTACACCCAAGTTTCAGAGATCTGAGACACCCATGTATTGCAAGAAAAAGCCATTAAACTGCCACTTGCAAAATGCAGTCACTTACTTCATAGCTATGCAAAGAAAATGGCATTTTTTGGGGTGTAGTCTCCGCTAATCTCTACTAGACCTTAAGGCAAAACTCATTTCCAATGGTAAATTCACCAAAGTAGTGCTCAGTTTCTTGTCAGAGAACTCTAACACCACTCAGACTAGGAATAGCTCAAAAATGGATTTACTGCGTTCCTGAAGGCAGCCAAAATAAGCTGCCGCACATCACATGATGCAAATCATTGAGGCATTAAATATTGCTATTTAATAAGTTAAAAATAGAGCAAACTAATGGAAAAAGAAAAAAGAGGATTTAAGCTATAAGCCAACTTTGCACAAGAAAAGCTTAAAAAAAAGCTGAACCACCACCGTTCAGCCTTAGTTTCTTCAAAAAACAAAAACAAAAACAAAACCAAACCCCACTACCATTACTACCATGGCTGAGGTGCAGCTATTATGCCAGGGAAGACTTTAGCTGAAGTTTTCATGAAGCCTCACTTTACACTGTTAAACTAAAATTTAGTATTGATGTAACTGAACTCAATTTAGCAGCTGGAGTACAGCTGTGCCAAGTGATGTTAATGACAAGTTTGCGGGGATGGGGGAGTCAGGAGCAAGGCTGTAGGAGCTCATTACACAAAAGAGATGGAAGGGTAACAATTTTCAATCTGAACTCATATGCAATGCGTAATTATTAAAGCATATTTAAAAATTAAAGCATAATTATTAATGCATATCAATCTGAGTTTTTCTGGGTAATTTAAAACTTCACCAATAGTTTCAGATTGCCATTTAACAGCAATAGTGTAACAAAAACATCAGTCCATAGCTACACTACTCAAAAATACTGCTTTATTAATTCTACCCACATGCACGCCACAGGAGCCAGCTGTGGCGCTGCACTGTGCTCTGCAACGTTCCTTGCCCATCACCACGCTATCTAGCAACCCGGAAGTTTTATTTATTCAAGGAGAGCTTTTACGCAGACGAAAAATGTCTCTGGAAGCCAGAGTATGTTAAGCATATTATTTAGAGGGCTATGTCAACAGCTGTAGGAAAACTAATAAACCAGAATTAAAAACAAAAAAAGAAAAAAAAAACATTCAACACAGGCACACACAGGCACACCCCCCCTCAACAGTTAGTTTTAGGAGCTAAGGGGAGACTTAAGTAACTTGTTTGATGCAAAAGTCAGTTTCAGTGAAGTGAGCAAAGCCCAACAGACTGTGACTATTAGCTTCCTTCCAAAGGCAACTTAATATTTGTGTCACTGGTAAGCATGTGTCATTTATGTGCAAATACCCTACTGACAACTGCCTGCCTGTCATGCTACCCAAACTCTCTCAGTCTCCATCGGCCCTTCGGACCTGCAGGAACTGGTATTAAAGCAACTAACAGAAGCACTCTGAAGTACTGATAACTTTCTGCTTTGGTTCATGTTGGTAATCACTTGGTCAATACGTGAGTTCAGTGCTCCCCCTGCTCCATCTCATACTGGAATTAAAGGGCCTATTAATCTTTTCTGCGGATGCAGATTAATGCACCATAAACCCCTGACGTCTCTAAATGTGCGTAAATCTGACATCAGATTCACAGCATGGTGAGCATCGTATTATTTGTTATTTTCAACTTTTCAAATTGATACCACCATAAATAACTGCATTTCTTACAAAACGGCAGCAGAATGCATACTTAGCCATACTTGGGACTAATGAAGAGCCAGTAAACAGTTTCGGGTAAGGTGTCAAGTTATCAGATGTGATTATTTGGAATTGTCACAATCAGATTCTTTACCTACATGAACAATGCCTGAAGAGTGCTGGTCATACTTCATCTTGGGTAACTAAGTTTTCAGTTACCCAGAGATGCTGCTGTTCTAACTGGACCATCACTTCTTCCTACCACAGAACGACAGGTCAGTTCAACACGGGAGGCTGCGGATGTAAGATCAACTGGAACAGCCCTGCTAGAGACTGCACGTTCTTCACGAACAGAAGCGCAGAAACATCCCTGGCAGCATCCTCTGTCTTTTACTCCTTTTACATACACAGTTGTTTCCATAAACACAAATGGGTTACAAACTTACTCATCGAATATCGCAAATGATGTAGCAACTGGATGCTTTCTGATAATCAAAGGATTCTTCTGTTTTAAATTAACTTCTGATAAACCAGTTTCTTCATTTATAGTAACTGATGGCAATTGTACTGAAGAGATGAAAAAAAATTACAACGGTATAATATTAAACATTGCTGGTTTGAGTAGGCCTAGAGATGTCCAAGACTACTGAAATATTTAAGTTGTTCTTTTACTATACTGGTAAGCCACTGAAAACAGATCAGAACAGAGTTTTGGCTACATTACTGGTGTTCTGTACAAAAAATTTCTTGAATTCAAGGTAGCTTAGAACTAGCCATTCGAGAAAGTACTCTCCTCGAGCTAACGCTCTTCCTTAAACAGAAGCGTTTTCTGCTTCCAAAACGCCATACAATTACAGTACCTTTAGAGTCATACTTAACAAAAAGTACTTTTCCCAAAAAAGCCTGCTGGACATATAAAAAACAGTGCAGTCTGATCTTCAGGTTAACTCTTGCTCTGACAAGCCATACACTGTTGGAGACAGGAAAACCAAGAGCACAGTAGCTATAGGAATGGAAAGTCAAGCAATTAAGTTAGAAAAGGAGTCCTTGCTGTAAGCTTCCCTTTGTACTGCTTCCTACGTGCATTTGTAAGGCACATGCCTATGAATAATCAATCCATATGTTGCATGCATGAAAACAAGTTTTTCCAAACTACAATACATTAAGCTAGGAATATTCTGTTGTGACAAATAAGCAAAGCCCCCAACAACTTACTCTGCCTCCACAAAATACACTAACAAGGTAAGACCCTGATCCAGACACTGAAGTTGTTTGTAACTCCTGCTGGAAGACTCAGCTCTTTGACACAGAAGAAGACATGGCACAACAGCTGTTAGTCTTGTAAGACAGCGTTAACATGCATACAAAAGGATCCTACTCCTCAGATGTTACACATCTATGGCATCCATACCATCATTTCCACTGTGTTTTAGGAATTTAGCACTCAAATGAAGGAGGAAAAAAAGCAGTCTTAAGGAACTGTGAACCAGTTACCTATTCATCATGATTCAAAACTCACGTATTTCTCCAACACCACTCATCAGTGTGCATCTCTTGCTCTAGAGAAGACTTACCATTTTTTAACGCTGCTAACAAAGCAAAGGCACTGGCATCCAAAATGTTTCCATCATAGTCCAGACATATGATATCGCAGTATAACACCCAAGCAAGCTATCAAAAAAGGTTTGCACATGTGAGATACTACAGCAGCAAAGCAAATGATGCAATATCTGAGAAAAAGCCGGGCACGTGAACAAAGACACTTATTTCTATCATACAATTTTTACAGCTCAGATGTAAATCAAGCTATGAAGACTAAAAAGCAAAACCAACAATAAACCAACTATAACCCCAAATACCTTCTTTAATGTCTCAGCACTGTGACCTTGTTAGTATGTTCATCTTCACTTTGAGACACAACTTACCTTGCCATTTGCAATACATAGGTCTTCTTTTGCTATTATCTGTGAACTAAAATAAAATGAGAGAGTAAACCAGGAAATAGAAATTTGTTTTGCAGAGTCATTTGTGTTTCAAATGCGGTAAGATGACTCTTACTTTTCAATCACATCTGCGATGAACTGGCTTGCTACTTGAGCCTCTTCACCAGGTGGTCCAGAGCGAAACCTCGTTGAACAGAGGGACGGCAGTTCTACATTTGGAACTAGGTGGCAAGAATCGTTAGTCATAAACTAAAGAAAGCAGGCAATGGGATATCAAAAATAGAAATAAGACCATACACACTCTTAACACATTTTATGTACTTTAAATGAAAGGCAAGGCCAAGAATTTTTCAATCAAGCCTTCCTACTTCTCCCCTCAAAAACAAAGTTTTGCATGAGTTTGTATTAAAGAACTTACAGTACTCTGTACTCAGAAACTACTTATTCCATGGAGAAGCACATATTCCTAACTACCATTTTCTGTTTGCAATTCTGCTATGAATACCATGACCCCACACAAACTCTTCTTGAAGTGTTAGAAACAACAGCTTTTTCATCCCACTGCCTGACTTCACTGGTATGTTATCTGCTATTTATCAACCATTAAAACCTGATGCTTTAGACTTGAAGCAAAAACATGCATAAACGTTTGTGAAAAAAAACCCTAACCATAATCAAGTCCACCGAAAACAACATACTTTGGAGATACTTTATAAAAAGAGGATTTAGTATAAGGTCTTCGTTCCATGCAATTATTTTATTTCAAAAGAAACTCCAAACAGGAGTGAGGATGTACCTCTGGGACTTCTGCATTTCTCTGAGAAATAAGCAGGGTTTATTTAACCGTTTTTAAGAGTTAAATTTTTCGCCTACTGGGACTTCAAGACAAAAGTTAATGTGCCTTTGCACAACCTCACAGGCCACAATCTTTTATAGATGAACTACCTCACCCCTCTTAACATACACACTTCCCCCTGCTGCAGGTTTGTTTTTGGCCCGGCCTGGAATCAGCAATGCGATGGTAGGTTTACATGGAAAACTCACAAGCAGAGCAGGGGGAATTCAGAAATTTCTGAAGTACCACTCTGTATATGTCAATATGGAAACTGATTTTAAGGAAAGTAATCCAATTTTACACAAATTCAGTTTTTTAAGAAGTCTGCACAACACATTCAACCTGTCCCATTATTACAGCCTTTTAGCTGAAGCAATACAAGATCTGAGTGAGATCCATACTGAAAAGCTTACCAATATATCCCTTGTTAGCAGAATCTACTGCAGGTGCAGCAAGTTCCTGGAGAAAAAAAGACAAAAATTAAGAGCTGAATTTTGTACAAAAAGATTTTCCAGCTATTCTATATACAAATGGTCATTTTCTTCCCAGTTATCATTACAGTAAGATTTCCAAGAGCCATTTTTAATCAGTCTCTGTCTGTAATTTTCCTGTGGCAAAACTCAATACAGAGACGTGAAAAGCTTTATCTCATAGTTCATGGCAGGCCAGCAGTAAAGTTGAGACTACAAAGCATTTAATAGTCCAGCCAACTAATTAGCAATGCATTTATTGATCAATATTCAGTAACTCTTTAATTATATAGCTTCTATCTAAAAATAACAAAGACTTTATTTTTGTATATATTTCTTTCCCCATGCACGATACACATTACAAAAATACATGTTCTCAGACTATACAGGTAGGATTTGATAATTACATTATAGATTAACTTTCACGTCTGAAAGTAACTCAGGTGAAAGACTGCAATTGTGTCTGACTGGCATATTTTTGTAACTCTGCAGGAGATTCACTCTAAACACAAATGCACAAGTTCAGCTCAGTTAAAATAAAAACCAACCATACCGCTTTAACTCCACAAATCACCGTAGTATTTCCTAACTTCACCAGGGCAGAACCATCTGCAGTTGTAATTGAACCTGAAAAGAGAAAGTGCTGTTCAATAAAATCTATTTTTCCATTCAAAGGGCCTTAATTAACATCCACGTTCTGGAAAGTGCTTACTTTCCATCATTTTATATTAAACACAGGCTAGAGCAAAGTCTCGATGAATCCCAGGTGGGAATAGAATCTCTGAATTAAACAATCACACAGAATCACAGAATGGTTAAGGCTAGAAGGGACCACTGGAGGTCATCTGATCCAACTCCCCTGCCCAAGCAGGGCCACCTAAAAGCAGGTTTCCCAGGACAGTGTCCAGATGGCTTTTAAATATCTCCAAGGATGGAGATTCTATAACATCTCTGGGCAACCTGTGCCAGCGCTTGGTCACCCTCACAGTAAAAAAAGTGTTTCCTCACGTTCACAGGCAATCTCCTGTGTTTCAGTTTGTGCCCACTGCCTCATGTCCTGTCACTGGGCACCACTGAATAGAGCCTGGCTCTGTCTTCTTTACGCTCTCCCTTGAGGTATTTATATACATTGACAAGATGGCCCCTGAGCGTTCTCTTCTCCAGGCTGAACAGTCCCAGCTCTCTCAGCCTTTCCTCATAGGAGAGATGCTCCAGTCACTTCATCATCTTTGTGGCCCTTCGTTGGACTCTCTCCAGTATGTGCATGTCTCTCTGGTACTGAGGGCCCAACACTGGACACAATACTCCAGGTGTGGCCTCACCAGTGCTGAATAAAGGAGAAGGATCACCTCCCTCGACTTGCTGGCAACGCTTTGCCTAATGCAGCCCAGGATAATATCGATCTTCTTTGCAACAAGGGCACGTTGCTGGCTCACGTTCAACCTTGTGCCCACCAGGACTCCTGGTCCTTTTCTGCCAAGCTGCTTTCTGGCTGGGTGGCCCACAGTATATATTGGTGCCTGGGGTTGTTCCTCCACAGGTGCAGGACTTTGTGCTTCTCTTTGTTGAACCTGATGAGGTTCCTGTCAGTCCATTTCTCCATCCTGTTGAGGTTCCTCTGGATGGCAGTACAACCCTCTGACATTTCAGCCACTCCTCCCAGTTTGGTGTCATCTGCAAACCTGCTGAGGGTACACTTTGCCCCATCATCCAAATCACTAATGAAGATGTTGAACAGGACTGGACCCAGTACTGATCCCAGGCACACTTTTTTAAACCAGGAATCATAGATGGTTACTGTAAGCCCACCTTCTGGCTGACTTCCAGCAAGACCTAATGGAAGGCAGCATTGTGTAATAGAAGAGACCCGCAGTGTCAAGTTTGAGCAATAATCAGCAACTATTCCATGCTGGTACGCTAACCTGTATTTTACTTTTAGAAATTACGAGGTATAAGAAAGGCAGGTGAGGTGCTGCTGCTCACTGCATAAGAGGTATCTTGCCTCTGCTTGAGAGTTGTTCATCAAGCTTAGAACAAAGCAGAAGCCAAGAGTCATTGCCTCTTTCAAGATGCTAGGGCATCAACTTTGCACTGCTCAGTATATGCCTGGACACTGCCTTCAGCATCTGTAACATACGTTTCCAATTTTAGAAAGAGACAAGCTTCCATAACCACCTAAACTGTGCCGTGCACACCAACCCAGGAGCAAGACCGAGTAACAATGCTCAAACATATTACTGTACCGTGCATTCTCTTTAATGCTTGTTGAAACTATAAATAAAAATCCTTCCTCTTTCTTGTTTCAAAACGCAAGAACCAAGAAAACTGATTAGCAAGCCATTAAGATCACCTCCCCCATTACTATTATTCCAAATAAGCACTTGCCTATGTTGACAGTGGTTGCCCGGAATTCACCTAACTCCCTTCCATCAGGTCGACAGTTCTCTTTCTAAACAAAAATTACAAAGTTCAAATTAGAAAACATATTTTATTAACTAACACAACAATATTTATGCTATAGGAGTTCATATAAAATAGCATTCTCTTCTTTTTAGCAGAAATAAGCAGCTACGAAAATGCTAGGGAAAACTCAATCGTATTCTAGCCAGTTTTTCATCAATTGATACATAATTTATTGTTGCAGGCCCACAAAAACACTATTTTTTTAAATTTATTGTAATTTATTTAGAAAACAAATATAAAAACAGATGGATTGTCTCAAGGGGAAGTACTACAGGCTAGATTCAAAATATCATCCAAGAATGAACACTCATTGAATGAACACTCATGTTAAAATTAGTTTCTACCTGTTTGCATTGTTTAGATTTGTAGGTCATTCCTCTCTCCCATGTCCACCTAGTGGAGCTCTTAAAATTAATGTCAGAGTGAACTAAAGGGAAAAAAAAAAAATCACACTTCCCCCCTAAAAAAATGTTCAAATACTGTCAGTCAGAAGCTGTACAATACCTGAACCTTAAGTTAGAAATTGCATCAATTCACCATCATGTTAGATCTGAATTATCATTCATCACAATTTCAAGCCTCTCAAAAGCAAAGATTTTTGGTTCAATTAGGAGAACCAAAACGGACTGCAATAATACTGGATCCGTTTCTAAGTCGATACTACCTCAGTAATGAATAGACTAATTTAATACACCAAAAAGTCAGTGGCTTTCCTTCACAGTTACAGTGAACATGGTTAGCAGTGATATTCACTGTCATTCATTTTTAGTGGCATCTAAAAGCCTGGTCTGACATAATTTGGTACTAGACACAAACTTGCATCACCATCTTGGTTGAATTTAACTTGCCTTCCTTTCAAGGCCAATGGAAGCATTTACCTATCCAGTTGAACAGGGACACAACCTGCTGCAGCAACAATGCCACAGACAGATGGAAACACCTGTTCTGAAGAGTACGACCATTTTTCTCCTGCTCAGTGAGTTTTTTGATTTTCCCTTATATTTTCAGGTTTCCATACAGAAAAGCAGAAGCAAGCAAGAAAAAACTGATTACAGGCAATTTATACATGCATATCGTGGTATACTCACCAAAAATCTTCTGTAATATTCCAACGGTTCCACTGTTCTAAAACAAATAGAAAGGGAAGTTCACATGCAAGCTCCCAGGTAGGTAAGAGATAGCAAAAAAGATAAGTAAGCACTAACCTGTAACAACAAATAATTTGAGAATCAAGATGACTGGCAAAGCTGCTTAGTAATACGGTTACAGACAGATGAAGAAACTCTAAACTGATCTAAGAAAAAGATGTTTTCCTACATTCACTTCCAAAATGCTTCTTCCTTACAAGGAAACTGCCTGCACATACATCTAACAAAAACTACTAGCTTTCACCTCAATAGTCTTGACTATTAGTTTTAATTCAAAAGCAGTGTTTATTGAGGCAAGGGTGCAGAATGTTTCGGAAGAAATGCAGACAGGGTAATTTTACTGCAGTGTTTGAAATATCTGTTAGTTCAAGGACTGCATTCAGATTTACAAAATGGTTTAAAACTATTGTATTGGTTTGAAATGTTACAGTTTTTCTTAGAATCTTTAAGAAAATACAAAATTAATAAATATGCTTCATGCAGTGCTTCAGCTGAAAAATAATTAATGCTTCTTATTAATTACATACTACTAATGGCATTTATGTATTAGCATTTTAAGCAGAGAACATTAAAATAAAAAAATCTCATAAACATGTCATTAATATTTGAACAAAGCCTCTCAGTTTTGTTAAAATAAGCACTTCTGGGGGAAAAAAAAAATAAAAAAGGATAACTGGAAAAGGCAAGTTTTCCCAACGCAAACTAATATGTAGATGTATCACTACTCATGATGGCAAGCATGAATTAATCCCTATTGGTTTCCCATATGTTGGTCCTGTACTACTGTTAAACCCAACACATGGCCTGTTCTTTTCCAATTCATGTAAAAGCATTTGCTAAACCTTGTTTCACACATTTAAACCATAAATCGCAGGTACGTTCAAACGAACTTACGCTGCCATCCAAGAGAACCCCTGTCGCTCCAGCCAGCGAGTCGGCTTTGTCGGAGGCCCAGCTGAAGTGTATGTACACCAACGCACGCAGCATGGGAAATAAACAGGATGAGCTGGAGATGCGTGCACATGAGCAGGGCTACGACCTTATTGGCATCGCGGAGACGTGGTGGGACGACTCCTATGACTGGAGTGTCAACATGGAGGGGTATAAGCTTTTTAGAAAGGACAGGAAGGGGAGACGAGGAGGGGGTGTCGCTCTCTACGTCAGCAACCGGCTGGAGTGCGTGGAGCTTCGCCTGGGGTTGGAGGAGGAGCTGACAGAGAGCTTATGGGTCAAGATTAGAGGACGGGGACGGATAGGCGATGTTACGGTAGGGGTCTGTTACAGGCCACCTGGCAAGGAGGACAGAGCAGATGAGGCGCTTTATAGACAGATAGGAGCAGCCTCGCGGTCACAAGCCCTGGTCCTCATGGGGGACTTCAACCACCCTGACATCTGTTGGAGAGACAATACGGCAGGGCACAGGCAGTCCAGGAGGTTCCTGGAATGTGTGGATGACAACTTCCTCCTGCAGGTGATAGAGGAGCCGACAAGGAGGGGTGCCATGCTCGACCTTGTGCTCACCAACAGGGAGGGACTGGTGGGCAATGTGAAACTTAAGGACAGCCTTGGCTGCAGTGACCACGACACGGTGGAGTTCAAGATCCACGGGGCAGCAAGGAAACTATACAGCAAGCTCTGTGCCCTAGACTTCAAGAAGGCGGACTTCGGCCTCTTCAAGGACCTGATGGGCAAAGTGCCGTGGGAGGCGGCCCTGGAGGGACGAGGGGCCCAGGAAAGTTGGTCCACATTCAAGGAGCACCTCCTCCAAGCTCAGCAGAGGTGCATCCCGATGAAGAACAAGTTGGGCAAAAAGACCAGGAAGCCCGCGTGGATGAGCAAGGAGCTCCTGGACCAACTGAAAATGAAGAGGATAGCCTATAGAGGGTGGAAGCGGAGACAGCCTGGGAGGAATACAGAGAAGCTGTACGAGTGACCAGGGATCAGGTGAGGAAGGCTAAAGCCCTGAAGGAATTAAATTTGTCAAGGGATATAAAAAGCAATAAGAAAAGCTTCTATAGGTATGTAGGGGACAAAAGGAAGTCCAAGGAGAACGTAGGCCCCCTCCGGAAGGATACTGGTGCTCTGGTTACCCGGGACATAGAGAAGGCTGAGGTACTCAATGAATTTTTTGCCTCAGTTTTCACTGATAAAGCCTCTTGTCTTACCACCCAAGCTGTGGAAAGAACTAGCAGGGACTGTGAGGATGAACCACCGCCCACTGTACTTGAAGAGCAGGTTCGAGAACATCTGAGGAACTTGAAGGTGCACAAGTCCATGGGACCTGATGAGATCCATCCACGGGTCCTGAAGGAACTGGCGGATGAAGTTGCCAAGCCACTGGCCATTGTATTTGAGAAGTTGTGGCGGTCTGGCGATTCTTCTCTCTAAACTAGAGAGGCATGGGTTTGATGGATGGACCACTCGGTGGATAAGGAATTGGCTCAATGGCCACACTCAGAGAGTAGTGGTCAACAGCTCGATGTCCAAGTGGAGACCGGTCACGAGTGGCGTCCCTCAGGGGTCCGTGTTGGGCCCGGCCCTCTTCAACATCTTTGTCGGTGACGTGGACAGTGGCATGAAGTGCACCCTCAGCAAGTTCGCCGAAGACACCAAGCTGTGTGGTGCTGTCGACACGCTGGAAGGGAGGGATGCCATCCAGAGGGACCTCGACAGGCTGGAGAGGTGGGCCCGTGTCAACCTCATGAAGTTCAACCAGGCCAAATGCAAGGTCCTACATCTGGGTCGTGGCAATCCCAGGCACAAATACAGACTGGGTGGTGAATGGATCGAGAGCAGCCCTGAGGAGAAGGACTTGGGAGTACTGGTGGACGAGAAGCTCAATATGAGCCGGCAATGTGCTCTTGTGGCCCAGAAGGCCAACCGCATCCTGGGCTGTATCAAGAGGAGCGTGGCCAGCAGGTCGAGAGAGGTGATTCTTCCCCTCTACTCTGCCCTCGTGAGACCTCACCTGGAGTACTGCGTCCAGTTCTGGAGCCCCCAACACAAGAAGGACATGGACCAGTTGGAGAGGGTCCAGAGGAGGGCCACGAAGATGATAAGAGGGCTGGAGCACCTTTCCTATGAGGACAGGCTGAAAGAGTTGGGGCTCTTCAGCCTGGAGAAGAGAAGGCTCCGGGGTGACCTTATAGCGGTCTTCCAGTACCTCAAGGGGGCCTACAGGAAAGATGGGGAGAGGCTGTTCAGGAGGGCCTGTTGTGATAGGACAAGGGGTAATGGTTTTAAAATAGAGGGAGGTAGATTCAGGTTGGATATTAGGAAAAAATTTTTTTACCATGAGAGTTGTAGAACACTGGAACAGGTTGCCCAGAGAGGTGGTAGATGCTCCATCCCTGGAGACGTTCAAGGCCAGGTTGGATGAGGCCCTGAGCAACCTGATCTAGTTGGAGATATCCCTGTTCCTTGCAGGGGGGTTGGACTAGATGACCTTTGACGGTCCCTTCCAGCCCTAACCATTCTATGATTCTATGATTCTATGAAATCTGAAGAATCAAGGACATTGAAACAGGTTGCCCAGAGAAGTTGTGGATGCCCCATCACTAGAGATGTTCAAGATCAGGCTGGATGGGGCTTTGAAAAACCTTAATTGAGCAAAAGATGTCCCTGCCCAGGGCAGCAGAGTTGGACTGAATGATCTTTGAAGGTCTCTTCCAACCTAAACAATTCTAAAAGAAGCAGTTATAAATGAGAAGCCACTTAATTCCTTACTGTTTTAAGCTCCTTGTAATCCTTCACTAAACTCATTCTGCCTGTACTTCTTCCCTTCGGCAGAGAAGGCTGTCCTCCTCCACTCCTACTGCCCCAGGAACCATGGGTCAGCTCCGGCTGGCAGGGCCTCTGGAGGGTGTTGGGTCCAACTCCTTGCCCAAACCAGGTCCACACAGAGCAGATCTATCGCCCAGAGCCTTGTCCGACGGCACTGACTGTCTCTGAGGATGGAGATACCACAGCCTCCCCGGCTGACCACCCTTCGCTATGGCCTCCCCCTCCAGTATCTCTTCAGAATCATGTTTCAACCTGATTTCACCGTCTACCTCTTCTGTCTTCTCCACACTCCACCCCATGAGGTAGCTCAAGGCCCTACTGATCTCTGCGCTCAGCCACGCTTTTTTGAGACTAAACAAACAGCAAACCCAGCTGGCTCGGCCCCTCCTCGCACACTCCGGGGCTCCGGCCCCTCGGCACCCTGGCGGCTCCCTGCCGGGCGCGCCTCCGCCTGCCCACACCTCTCCCGCACCGGGGTGCCTCAGAACGCGCGGCCGGCAGCCCGGTTTCCCAGCGCCGCGGTCACGACGCGTCCTGCGCTGGGGTGCCCGGCGGGACGCTCCACGGGGAGCACCCGGCACCCGCCCGCGATCCGGTAACGCGGCGCTACCTCACAGCCGGCGCCGGCCGCGAAGCGGGCGCTGGAACGGGCGGCTGCCGGCTCTGCCGCGCGGATCGCAACGCAGCGGGACACAGCGCCGCACAGAACACTACGCTAGTTAAAGGGAACGAACCGGAGCCCCGTCCCTCCCTGGCGACGGCGCAGGGCCGCGGCGGTAACGGGGTAAAGATCTCAACGGCCCCCGAGCGCTGCCTGTGCCCTCAGGAACGGACAGAGGGGCGCCCGTCGGCCCGCCCGCCCGCCACAGGGGCCGAGGAGCGGGCGGGACACCCCAGCGCCGCGCAAGCGAGGGACGGCGGCCACCGGGACCGCCACTTACTTGAAAGCCGTCGCCATGGCGGCGCCGCTGCCGCTCCGGATGTGCTGCCGCCCCGTGACCCGGCCGCCCGGAAGCCTTTGCCGGCGGCGGCAATAGAGGCGGCGGCAATAGAGGCGGCGGTGCTGACGGGCTCCTGCCGCCAGGGAGCGCCAGCGGCTGCCAGCGCTACTGGCCGGGCGGCGCGGCCGCTCTTGGTGGCGGGCGGTGAGGCGTTCGCTTCCGCGCTGCTGTCGCCGCGCGATAGGGCGCCGCCGCCGCCGCAGCGTTCCGCCGGCTGCGCGCTATGGCGCTGCCCCTACCCCTATCTCTACCTGACGCTGCGGCGGCTCTGGCGGCCCTGGCCGCCCTCCTCCTCGTCCTGGTGAGAGAGAGCCGCGCCGCGCTCGCGGCGGGCCCGGGGGGCCTCCAGGCTGGGGGCGGTGCGCGGGGCCGCCCTGCCGCCGCCCCCGCCGTGTGGGGTGGGGGTGCTCGGCGGCCCCGGGGCGGCCGAGGGGGCTGCGCGGCCTGCAGCGAGCCCCGGACCGCGCCGCGCCCGCGGAGGCGGCGGGGCTGGCCGGGCTGGGGGGCAGCGGCGGTCGCGCCGGGCCGCGTTTCTGCGGCAGCTGGCAGGGCCGTGCTTGTGCGTGAGTTTGTGCGGGGAATGTCTTCTCGCAGGGCGTGGGGGGAAGCGCCTTGTAAACGGGATGGAAATGGAGCGTTTCGTCTCTTTAGTGCGTCTCGTAAAATATCCTGGTGACACGCCTTCGCGGTTGGGAGACCTGTGCGTTTCCGAGTCACTGAAGTACTGCGCAAGTTGGACACCTGGAGAGTGAAATTCTGCCACGTGTGTGGTGCTCCCAAGTAAAAGTACTCCAGAAAACAAGTTCTATCTATTTGTTTCAGCCGTGCAGTTTTGCAAACGCGTTTGCCTGACTACGGCCATGAGCAGTGCCGGTGATTTCAGTGGCTCTGCGGGATCAGAGGCAGCACCGGCTCCTATGGCAGAGGTTACTTGGGGAAGGGGCAGTGGGGCTTGGGTCACGGCCTTGGGGGCACCTACATGCTTTGCAGGTGGAAACATCAACAAGCCAATGATGCTGGGAGTGGTCACAGTAGGTGAAACGGAGTAATCAAATGATATGAGAAGTAATTTGTTTAGTGGACAAAACACTGCACCATTAAGCCCTCTCATTACTGAAATATAGTTAATTGCCCCTTGTGGCACATTCAGCAGCTTTAATAGAATGCTCAAAGATTTTTCTAATTTCTTTTTCACAGATTTGTGTGATTGCTCATGTAACTGCCATAAAAATGCCAACACTTCACCGACATGAAGAAGAGAAATTCTTCATAAATGCCGAAGGCAGGAAAGAATCTGTTCCAAGTATACATGATCCCCCTACAAAGGAACTCTCTGTTGTTGTGCCTTCGTACAATGAGGAAGACCGGTGTAAGATTTTTCTTGTTTTGAGAAAAATAAGAAAATCTAACTGTTGTTACTCTAATAATGCAGAGGTCAGTTTACGTTAGCAGTAGATTCCGGCAGGCCATGTTATGTATCTGACTTTGGACACGGTTTCCAGAAAACAGTTCAAGTACATTGGATTTCAAAATTAAGACGTTGTATAACTTGATTTCTGCTGATAAAAATAGCATTGGGCTCATGTAAGAATCCTCTTTATTTTAATGAAGTCCAGCAGAACGGCTGCTCATTGCCCCTGTAAATGCTGTAAGGCAAAAAGTAGAAGACTTCTAAAATTGATTTGAGGGCTTCCCACTCAGTAAACAACAGCAGCAGCTTCAGACAAGCAGAAAAAAGGGTGATCTCATTGGTTTCTGTTTGACTTGACCTGAGTACATAATACTAAAAAGTGAAGGCTTTCAGATGCAATAGAAATAATCAAGCTCTAAAGCTGTATTTGGAGTTGGCGTAGTAGCACACATTGTCATTCCTTTTATTGATGAGTGAAAACCCCGAGCTGTTTGGGATTCCATTAAGAGAGATGTTGACAAATGAATTGGATCTGGACACAAGGCAGGCTTGGCCCTTTCTCAAGTCCAGTGCATTCTTCAGTCCTGGTTCTCACACACCTATTTTCAGTAAGCAAGGTCTTTATATGCTTCCTGTGATTTTCATTTAGTTCTCTGTCTCTTTCGAGGTAGACTAATCGCCTGAGATCATAGAATCATAGAATGGCATAGGCTGGAAGGGACCTTGGAGATCATCTAATCCAACCTCCCTGCCATGGGCAGGGACGCCTCTCAACTAGATCAGGCTACTCAAGGCTCCGTCCAACCTGACCTTGAACACCTCCAGGGAGGGGGCATCCACAACCTCTCTGGGCAATCTATTCCAAAGTCTCACCACCCTCGTACTGAAGAATTTCTTCCTAAGATCTAATCTAAATCTTTTCTCCTTCAACTTCAACCCGTTTCCCCTTGTCCTGTCAGTGGACACTCTTGTAAAAAGTCCCTCCCCAGCCTTTCTGTAGGTTCCCTTCAGGTATTGGAAGGCAGCTATTAGGTCCCCCCGAAATCTTCTCTTTTCAAGGCTGAGATGTGTTCAGGAATGAACATATACTGCAAAGACAGCCATAGGATTGAATGTCTTTCTAACCTGCAGATAAATCAGCTGTGAAAGTTGTGTTCTGTTCAATGGCTGAAGTGTCGTGGCCAGCAGCCTTAATAAAAGAAGTCATGTTACTGACTAGTGTTAGGAATTTCTCTTGTTGCCCTTCTCTGTCAGCCTGCTTAAGTAGATAAAGTCAGTGCTGGCTTCCAGGGTTAGTCATGGAGAATGATTTATGTTTTTTCCCTTTAATATTGGGTAGAGAATTACGTATTTCAAAATGGGAAGTTGATTCTTTAAAATAAATGTTTTATCCTGTCTTACATGTGTGATTTTTTTCATTGCTCTTTTTGCATTCAGAAAGGACAGGACTTAGAGTCGCAGGTGCTAAACTTGTTTATTGAACCTAGTGTTGTACAAATGAGGCAATTTGCTCAGCTTCGCTTTGTGGTCATTTTCTGCTTGCTTGTGCAGGTGCTTTTTGGTGCTTTGTTATAATCTAACCTGATCTCCACTTTTTCTCTAGTGCCTTTTATGATGGATGAAGCTTTGGATTATCTAGAAAAAAGACAGGTATTTTCGTTTACCTTCAAAATTCATCATCTTTTTATTATGTACAGTAAGTAAGTCATCTGTTCACTTTGTTATTTTGGTATGTATTAAAACAGTATTACTTAGCCACTTCAAAGTAATACTTCTGTCTTTTACCAGTTATTTTTAGATCGAATGCCAGAAGGTATTTTTAAATTAAACAAAAATTTAATTTACTGCTATATGATGAAAAATCTTTGAATGCATGATATCTCTGCAAGACAGAGATTAAGGATTAACCATACATTTAACTTTCTAAAGTAAATATTGGTTTGTTCCAACAAGTTTTTTAAGCATCTTTTCTTCATTAGGATATGTTCTCTGGGTAAGAAGCCCATTGTGAAGGTTTGTGGGTTTTGTTTTGTTTGGGTTTTCTTAACAGTGGTAGTGTTCTGAGCTTTCATCTTTTAAAACTAGATGGATTTTTCAGTTCTAGGTGGTAGCTGAGGAAAACTAGGACAAGCCAATGTAATGGAACAGGCATCATATATGGCAAGATTTTTTTAATTATAATTACCATCTTTAACAAAATTATTACGTCATATTGGTGCCTGTCAACAAGCATGAATGAGTTGGAAACTGCTAGGGAGAAAAGAATGCTGATGTTTGAAAGACCTACTGCCTACTTAAGAAATAGGATGAAATGCATTATTTCTGTTTTTATTTTCAAGAAACGAGATCCTTCCTTCACTTACGAAGTAATAGTGGTTGATGATGGTAGTAAAGATCAAACCACAAAGGTAAGAAAAAGAGGTGTCTTACCAAGTAATCAGAGGTGTGGATTTTTGTACCGCATTTGTGAAATGTGACAGTGTATTGCCTTTACGTTTTGGTACTTGAAGTAGTTGGCAACTAAAATTCATGTTTCTGAATACTTTCTGTCATTGTCCTGTATGCACTGTGGATGTCACATACACACATGCATACACATACGATTCTTTTGTAAATACCAATATTCTCAATTGGCAGCTGTGACAGCCGTTTTCCTGTACCAGAAATTATGAAAATTCTAATCTTAACTTCAACAGATTTCTTACGAAATATTCTACACGTGCATAGTGATGCAAATATGAACTTGAGGAAGCTAAAAGCCTTTTAAAATAGCTGATTCATACTGTGATTGATGGAACAGCTGATGTGTTGTATAGCTCTTTCCCATACCCTTCCTGGCGTTGTTCATTTAAAAATTCCAGTGCTGCTAGGAGCATTGTCAAAATAGTTCTGCGTTCCTCTGCTTCAACTTTGATGTATGTTACTGGAGAGGAAGGCTGGCCAACTTGAGCGTTTTTTTGCTACTGCTTGGAAGATGTTTGAGTTAGCTACGATAATGAGTGCTGCTTTTTCATTTGCTTCCCTTAAGCTTGTGCATTAAGGATTGCTCGCATATATTTTTGGCTGCTTTGTATTTCTTCTAGCATCATTTCTAGCTGAGCACACTATGGCCATGGGCCTCTGGACTCAGAAGGACTTACGACAACCTTTAGAAAAAAATAAAGGAGAAGACTCATGCTTTCTCTTCCCCTCAACATGGAAGAAAATGTGCACGTCTCTGCAATGTGATTAGGTTTTTAGATCACTGCGAATTTTTGTTTAAAACCACAGATAGCAGCAAGATAAGTGAGAAATAGCTAGCAGTAGTAGAAAATTATTTTTGTTTGATTAACTATTGGTGTTGGTATAAAAGGTCTGCAATAGTATGATATAAATTACGTTAGTATTGAGTTTTTTGGACGTGGGTGAATGGGGTTTACGATTGTGTGAGGGAATATCCTGTTCTTATTGAACATGACTAGCTTCAGTCTTCCTGCATTGACTGTGAACTGGTTTTTATTTTCCCAGACTCCTCCAGCAAACACTGGCAATGTATTTGTGCCGACTGAAGTGGTTATAGCTCTGTGCTATTAATTTATTTTAAAAAAAGGGTGAGCAAATGTAAACTTCTACCTCGATTCCTGTTTTTGTTTTATGCTGGTTTTTTGTGTGTCTGTCAGGTTGCAATGAAGTACTGCAAGAAGTATGGAAGCGACAAAGTGCGAGTGCTTTCTTTGGTAAAAAATCGAGGGAAAGGAGGAGCAGTCAGGATGGTAATTGATACTTTTGTCTCCTTCTCTGTCTGAACTACCTGTGCCCAAACATGCAGAAGATGGAGCTGTGCTGACTGACGTTTTGAATTCAATGCATTTACAAAATGATGATCAGAAAACTGAGTACAGGTTCTATAAATTAAGGCAGAAACTTTTTTCAAAATAAGCTTATTTTAGATCTTGGAAACAGTATTTTCTTTCCAGGAATATCAATAACAAAGAATTTTTTTTAATGAGAATTCAAACAAACAAAAAAAGTTTGACTTGAATTCCATATTCCTGTTAGTTCCACTTAGAAATAGGCTTGAGTTTAAAAAACAAATAAACAAAAAAAAAAGTTTACAGATTAAAGTAAAGCTTTTGTAGAGAAAATACAGCTAAATTTGCAAACATTGCTTTCCAGATCATAGTTGTGGTTTTAAAAATGGCTAATGAGCAAACACTCTCATACGGCTAAGATTGTGTTCACTGAAGCCCACTGTTGTCACCCATGCTACCACTACAATTTACGCTTTCGCATATTAATTTTCACATAGATATTATCATAAAATCATCATGTTCTAAAAATAAAATAACTATTGCACATTTAGGAGGAACATTTTTTTCTTGAGATGAATGACACGTTTTATGTAAGAGTGGTGTCATTTATGGGTTATCAGTGACTGTATTTTAAGCTCTGTCTTTACTACGTCAATTTAATTTTTGTGTGATACACAAATAACTACAGCAAATGGAGAGAATATGAAAGTGTGGAGGGATATAATTTTTTAAGTTATTCCAAGAGAAGGAGAATGATTCTCTGCATGATACAGTTTTGCACTGCAGAGTGTAGAGTGGATGTGTTTACCACTACTTCCTTGACAGGTTTTTCCAAAGTCACACATGTGTGATTATGACAGCACGTTTGTCAAACCCACTGCTAATTGTTTTCCTGTCTGAACCTGTTTAAAAATTGTCACATATCTCTGACCAAGAATATGGCAAAACAGGCTGTCACTCCTGATGCATCACAAATGTTTTGCAGCGATACTGTGACTTCAGACTTATTTCCCAAAACTAATTTAAGGTTCTCTCTTGAATTCTCTTGAAAAAAATGTTAGGAAAAAATAGCACTGCATCCTCCTTTCCGTAGCTCAGATGACAAAGAATAGCTATCCAGTGCAGCTGCTAATCACTGCTTCTTTTTGCTCCCCTGTAGAGCTGACTGTAGCAACTTGTTGTCTCTCATGATTTTTGTTTGTAAAGCTTTTAGTTTGTAAGCTTCTCAGGAGCAGCATTGTTAACTTTTCGTGTTCACGCATTGTCTGTCACTGTGGGACACTATGCAGTGTGCCAAGTTTCCAAATGTTGTTACAATACAAATTGATAAATTGTTGTTAGTAGCAGAAATACTGAGACTCGCCTGTTGTGTTGAATCTTTGAGACACCGCTCTTCTAGTGACTGCATCAGGTTTTTGTAGTGTCTTGCAGCTAACTTATGTCAAATACTGGTTTTGAAGGTGTTGGTTTTTATTGACTGTTTTGATTGCAGGGTGTCTTTAGTTCTCGGGGGAGAAAAATTCTTATGGCTGATGCAGATGGAGCTACAAAATTTCCAGATATTGAAAAAGTAGAAGAAGGTCTAAAAAATCTTCAGCCATGGCCTGTGAGTATAGATTATCAGGAATTTAGTTTAATATGCATGTATACAGATTAATTTTTATAGTTGTCTTCGATTTGAGTTCTTTGAAACCCGGTTGAAGATCTAGGTGTGAATCTGAAGACCTAGGTGTAAGCTTAGGAGCTTCAAGAATAGTCTTGTCAGGAGGTAGCTTCCACAGGGTTCTTAGCTGCTTTGCATTCACTGTGCCTATTTCAATACAGTACATAATGTTCTATTTACCATTCTTTGAGGTTGTTCTACTCTGCATAAATACCATGTGTTGCCTACTCAGTTAAAAAACAATTTTTCTTTGTATTTTATTTATACTTGATGTCATCGGTTATACCTTTAAGGATGCATCTTAATTTCACTCTGTTTTTCAGAGGTTCTGTTTTCTCAGAGTTGTTAGTCTAATGACAGTATTTGCGAGAACTTTTGTTGCAAACACAAATTCAAAAACCCGTGGAACAAGACTTACTCCCCGGATAGTCATGCTCTTTTGGGTGCTTGACTTGAAAGAGCTGAGGTTTATTTTCTTCTTAAATGCAGAACGGTGAGGTTCTTGTAGCTTGTTTCCCGAGATGCCAGAAGCCATGCGCAGCCTTCCAGCGGGAGCTGCGAGGGATGCGCCTGTGTCAGGAGTGGCAGTCTGCGAGCGCTGGAGCCATGGGGTGGCGGTGTTTGCCTGACGCTCTCCGCTACTCCTGCTGGTTCTCCAGCAGCTGTTCTGCACTCGTATATAGCAGATCTGAGGGATTTCATGTGAGAAGTAGTAGCATGAGAATAATTTCAAATCTTCTGTTTCGATCACTTCTTTTGATTTAATTCAAAATGATGTTGTTGGCTGGAACCATGGCATTTTATTTGTTTGAAGGCATGTTAGTGAAACAAGTACTTTATTCTGTTATCCTTTCCACAGCGCAATATTTAGGGTAAACATATGTTATGTCATTAAGTGCCTAGGAACAGACATCTGTGTTCCTGTGCTGTTCAACACGTTTACTGGATGCACACCTCAGAAAAGCAGTGTAAGATAAACCAGACCTGAATAAATTACAGTAATTTGTATGCACCGTATGAAAAATGTGATAAACTTTAGCTGATCTGTTAGTCGTAGAAAAGATTTAGTTTTAACCTCAGAATCTATCAGTAGAAAGAGTGCAGCTACAGGAAGCAGAAAAATATACTGCTTTGAAGTTTTTCTTGCACAGTTCTCAACAGAAGATTCCACTGATGCAGAAAATGTTAGTTTAAATAATAACTCTTTAATTTGTATTCCTGTGCAGAACCAGATGGCTATTTCCTGTGGTTCTAGAGCTCATCTGGAGAAGGACTCAATAGCAAAGGTTTGTTTTCCTTTTCTGCTGTGTACTAATACTCAAATACTTCTATTATTTGATTCTGCTCTATAGATTTTACAATTAAATAATCACTATTTGTAAAAGAATGGAAGCTAAAGAATAGGAAAAGCTTGTCATAAGTGTAGCATACGCTCCATCATATGCAAAGGATGCATTCTAGATTTCAAGCACTTGAACTGGTTTCAATTAGTTTTCTAATCTATGGATTTCATTTCCCGAGTTGAAAACATCTTACAAGCAGAGCGTCTGATCCCTGACACAATTGGTAGGTAGTACCCAGTACTGGGGCTGGAGAAGAAGGCAGCTGATGAGTTCATCTTTATTGAGTCTCTTCCAGTGTGAGAGCTTGATCTGCAGATCTTGAGACCTGTTTAAAATGAGTTAGTGATAATTAGTGGCAAACTGTTTGAAGAGTGTCTCAATTCGTGGGAAAGTACTGTAATTTTTCTGCATTACTCATAGTAAAACTTTGGAGTTTTGAACGCGCAGACAGTACTGTTCTGTGTGTGGCTCTTGTGGAATAAACAGTGATGCACAGGCACACAGTCTTATCTTGCATCTGGTTTTCTGATGTCTTGGCAGACAGTAGTTGACAAAGCACAGGCATGGAACTTGTATTGCAACAGACGCATTGCTGGACTGATTTTTTCAGCATCATTGGGTGTGCTCATCATGCTGAATGTTCTCAAGAGTAAGCTTTGTTTGTGCTGATGTTTAATACTTGAAATGATTCTAAAATACAACTAAAATACGCAACTACTAAAATAGTTACAAAAGTTCAAAAGAAATTACATTGGTAATGTGCAGCCCCTGGTAGATCTTTTTTTTTTTTTTTCTGCATTATCAGGTAATATTGGAGTCTTTCACTGGAAAGAGTTCTTGTAAATGCTGCTGCATGTTTGTTTGCATCCTCACAGAAAAGAACAAATCCAAAATCTTCATCATAATCAGAAATTAGGATAAATCTTTGAGATGGTGCTTGCATGCTTGTAGTCTAGAGTGTACCATTTGCGGTATTTGTCAGCTGTGCAGCTAGTGTATCCTGGAAATGTTGCTATTACATGGAGACCATGTAGCTGATAAATTTGAGCTCAGAAAAAATGCTTCATTGTATGATGAGGTACTGAATATAGATAAGCTTCCTTCAGTGCATTCATATTTCATCTTTGAAGGACTTGCTACGTGAAGGAGAGGAATTAGAAAAGGACTGTATTTTTTAATGCAAAGGTACAGCTTTTAGGATGTGTCCATCCTTTGCTTCCTTTGCTTTCCGTTCCCCGTATTGCTGACTTTCTGATAAAGGAATCACCAGCTGGTTAGGCAGTACTGCTCTGTTTGAAATGTGTAGCCCATTTTATTACCCAGCTGTTGCTAGATTGGAAAGGAAAGACTGCCTGTACCATACTGGGAAGAGACTGTTGTGTCATGCAATAGATATAAAAAATTGCAGAACAATCTCTGAGATGGGATTTCTCTCTGAGCTTAGTGGCATCTAAAACACTGTGAATGAAGCTGTGATAAGCAACCATATGGGGTTTATTAAGACCAGAATTTCAGCCTTCAGTCCAGTCTCAAGACATCATGGATTCTATTTTGCCTCCAGAATTGTTAACATACTTTAATGAATCCATAGTATGACATACATAAATAGTCTTGGGTGTGATGAACATAACCCAGGAACTCCCCTTTGTGAAATAAGGGTGCAGTTTCACTGGCTGACAGTCATGCAGCCTCTTAGAGCCTCCTTTTTGGGACCACAGCCTTGTGTTCTTGGTCACACAGTGTTTCACCTTCACCAAAAGAACCAAAGAATCCACACCAGATCCACCACTAGCCTAGGGCTAGAGCACTTTTCTGAGAGGCACAAGCTATGAATTTGAATTTCCTTAAGCCAAAGGCCATTACATAATAAACTGAGCATCTTCTCATTTTTCAAGTGAGATTTGAAATTATTAGCTTTAAAGGCATCTCTTATCACCCAGAGCAGAGATGCTTACCAGTTAAATTGTTGGCTCCTAAAGATTTTGCGTAGTATTTGGCTTGCAGTCTTAGATACAATCACCTAAATTGAGCTTAAGACCAGCAGTGAGTTTAGAAGCGGTTTGTGGATCAGGATTCTAGTTGTTTAGGAGCTGCCTCAAACAAAAGACTAGGAGGCACCTCTGCAAACCCGTATTCCAGCCTCTGGGTTCCATGGACAAACTTATCTATATGATTATTATGTCAAGGACAAAAGTGTAACCAAAGAGTAGGCTGGGAGAACATCTACCAGGAGCATAAAATCTATTGTGAAAGCAAAAGAACAAAAGAGGTGACTGTGTAACATCGCTGGAACTATAAAATGAAGTATTATCTTGCACAGCAGCCATTACTTTAGTCCTGTTTTCACTTGGTCCATCATATACTGCAAAAAAGTCCATGCTTTAATTGCATTCCCTTAAGTGCCTTAAAATGGTATGTGCAAGCTCTGGAGAAAATTCAGTCTTGAATGAAAAAGTGCGTGGCAAACATCAAGAGATGCTCCCATTGTGTTTTTTTTATAATATAAAACTTTTTTTTTTTAAACTTGTGTCAGAGTAGCAGCTGGAACTTGTTTAGTTTTTAGTGTGTATTCTTAAGAGTAGCAGTCTTTATGCAGTCCTGCTGGCTTATTCTCTATTGTTTGTCCTGGTAATTTTTTAATTTGTTGGACCCGTTCAACCAATTTTTAGGAAAACAACAGGACTAGACAGAGGAAAAAAATAGCTTGTAAGTGTCAAGTAGAGTGGAGCATGTAGTGTGCCATATCTCTCCTCCTTCACTCTTCTTTTCCTGGGGGAATTCCCAGAGAATCATGCGGAAGATACTATGGCTGTCCCACTCATTAATAGAAATACAGGTGCAGGTTCCTGCTCCACTTAACTAAGTCGTCATCCAAAATGAAAAGCTGCTCTGAATTAGGGAAAGCAGAAAAAAGACTTCTCATATCCTAGGCCAGTGTACTAACCATGTGCTCGACTGGCAAGTCTTTCCTTTTTAGCTGTAGTTTTGTTTCGCTGTAACAATTGAAAAGTTCTGGTTTCATTCCAGTGCAAAACAAAAACAGTTTACCAACTTTGAAAGCTATCACGAAACAGGATTACTGTCCTGTAAGCCAGCTCTGTTCAAACATTTCACTTAAATGAAACCATCTAACTCCTTGCCTTTTGTCCACAGCGCTCTTACTTCCGAACTCTTCTGATGTACGGGTTCCACTTCCTCGTGTGGTTTCTCTGTGTCAAAGAGATCAGGGACACGCAGTGCGGATTTAAACTTTTAACCAGAGAAGCTGCCTTGCGGACTTTCTCAACGCTTCATATAGAACGCTGGTAAATTCTTTCTTTTTTGTTGGTGTTTTTCCTCATTCAGCATGGTTTTGAAAAAGTAATTTCCATATTGCAGCTACTATGAAGCATGTGATGTCTGTGTATAAATCCTTGCTGGTCAGTTTAACCAACTATAGTGCTGCTTGCATGGCAATTTAGATTTCTTGTTATGCTAAAATATCCTGGTAATTGCTAGGAATTCTGTTTTATTATTAATATATACTTCAGGAAATAGTTGAGTATTTAATTTTATTCTTGTGATGATAGGGAGAAGGGGAACAAATGGACTTAGTGAATTTTGTTTTTAAAATAGCGTCCAACGTAAACTGCAAGAAGGATTTCAAGACTATGTCACTGAGATTTTTGGGTGGCAACAATTGACTCCTTGCAAGTCCATTTTACTTCGGCGTGTGGTATAGAAAGAGTTATGTAATACTAAGCAGGACGTTTTGGTTTTGCCTTGTCAGAGCAATCAGTAACTGATTAGAAGAGAGGAGCAAGTAAAAAAAAAAAAATCCGAGTAATCTTCTCTCTTCACTTCTAAAAGAAATTCCAAACAAACGTTTTTTTATTGTATTGTAACTACTCCCTATTCGTGAGAGTCCTATCTCCTATTACAGATATGAGCCATGCAGGCAGAGTAAGAAATAGAGAGAAGCTCTTATTGGGATAAGGAAAGTTAAGTTACTAATCCTATTCAAAACTTTTGTCAGTCAATTTTTGTGCATTACAACCTCACAATTCAGTACTCCTTAACCAAAACATTTTACCTAAAATCCATGTCTGAGATGTTGGTAATTAGTGAAGGCTCAAAGTGAAAGGAAATGCCTACTCTTTGCTCATTTTCTTGCTAGAGTAATTCATGAAAGGACTATTGATAGATCTCATTTAAGACAGTAGAAGATGATACATGATCTTTGAATTACTTTAGAGTTCTCTTTCATTATACATTAGCTAGAACAGTTCCCTTATGAGAGTGATACAGTCATGACTACTGTTACGGGACTGAAACACTGTTTCTGCACAAATACCATAATTTCTGTAAATTTCCTACTCCACAGCTGTTACTAAAAAGGATGACTCAATTAAGTATGATCAAATCTTTTCAAACTATTGTCTTCATCCAAGAAATTCTCTCATGGGCTACTGCTTGCTTACAGGGAACAGAATTTCTGAATAATGTTTCCATACAAAAATGTGTGTAATCCTACAGTCCTAGTCAGTTCCAATACATCCAGTTTCAGGTTGAGCTTTGGCAATGACAGTTGAGCTATATTGCTTCTCCAGAATGGGGTCTCAAATTTAGTGTTTGGGCACACGAATCTCATGCAGAACGTAGAGCTTCTGATGAATTGAATCTGGAATTGTGAGCAGTCAGTGTTTAGAAAGTCACTTTCCTGGCTGAGTGGTTTGCTTACTACCCTAAAGAAAACTATAGCTGAGCCAGAAGTATGATTTGTGCTGCTATCTCCAAAACCAAACTTGATCTATAAAGTTCTGCTAATTTCATATACAGGAATTTTCTAAATACATGGTTAAACACATCTGTAAGGTCCAGAGTGTACATCTCAAAATTACCCTTTTTAACTTCACTTTAAAAATTAAGTGCTTCAAGAAGAAACACTGAAAGAAATTAATTAGGACAATCAGTTTAATCTGTAAAAATGCTGTCTTCCATCTTACTCTGTTTTAAACTGAAGATTTGTAACATAATTGCACTTATTGGTCAGACCTATTATGCAAAGTGTTGAGTGTGTTATTAAAAAATATTAACAAGGTTTCTTCTGCCACTCAGCTTCTCTAGCAACAAAGGAGCAAAAAAGTAAAAATAATTGTGCTGTACCTCATTATCCAGGAATAGAGGCAAGGAAAAAGGGATGTTGCTAACTTATTTTATAGTAATTATATTGCTCATGTGGAACACACCAGATCTTCATGTCTTGGTGTATTAATTCATTGTGCTTATATGTGCTGCTATAAGATGAGCCTTCTATTCTTGCTCTTTTATTTACAGTAATCCATAAACTAATCCCCTGAGTGTTTTCTTATTTATCTAAAATGTACTGGTTAGTGATGAAGAATGTTCGTTTTGTTTGTCAAGAAAAGAATAACTCAAATTCTTCCAGTGAACAGCTCTTCAGATATTTCCAGGTTACAAACTTGCCTAAAAGAGCAATAGTTTTTTCTTTTTTTTTTTCATTTGGTTTAATTTTCTGTCAAAACAAGCAATATATTGCCTGTTTTTATCCTTATCTGGCCTTCAGCAGTTTCTGTGCTTCCCTGCCTTCGTTTTCATACTTGCTGGCTGATTTAAACTATATCTGACATAACAGTAGAGATTTCAAGATTGAAAGCTTTGGCAAGTTTTGTGGAAACTGAAACCCCTGTAGAGGAGATAAACTCAGATTGTTGCCAGTGCTGAAGAAAAAAACTACAATAAGGACTCAAAAGTTACTTGTCAGCTTCTCAGCTAGCCATTTAGCATGTGTAACTGGAAGATAACATGTCAGTGCACAAAACAGAGTACTGTCCCTTTCCCAGTTAATATTTATAAGATCTGGAAGTAAACTGGGAGATGTGGAGATATAAGTATGCGGGGAAAATGGGTATATTAAAGGAAACGGTAGTCATAAGTGAAATGTCTGTGTTGTACAGATAGTTGGGATAATAGCAGTTGGAAGTTGTATAGGGACATCAAACATTTATCCCATAGAACCATACATTGGATTCCTTTTTATGCAATAATGTAAGAAACTGAAATAGCCCAATGATGGAAATTTCTTATTTTAAGCAAAACTGGCTCCGAATATCTTTCCATTACATAGCATATATGTAAAAAGGAAAAGAAAAACTGCTTAGATATTATGCCATGGAGTTTCTGTATGTATCATGAGTATGAAGATGTAAGAAGAAGAAATAGTAGTCAGTGTTAAATTTCTGCTGACCTGAAACAATGGGGAGTCCCTGACTGGGTCACAGAATAGCTCATTCATACTGAGACCATCAGCAAGGGGTTGCAGAGAAACCACTATCTTGATACTGGACAAGAGTCTCTGAAATCTGGGTTTATTACCCCCTCTGCATCACTGCACTGGGACTATTTGACATCTGAAGAAATTTTTATTCTTTTTGAATCTTAAAATCCCATTAGTGATGTGCAGCTCTGTTATATATTGAAAGAAGTGTTCAGTTCATTTCAGTATGGTCAGTGCTCAGATATTAGAATCATAGAATCACAGAATGGTTTGGGTTGGAAGGGACCTCAAAGATCATCGAGTTCCAACTCCCTGCCATGGGCAGGGACATCTTCCACTAGATCAGGTTGCTCAAAGCCTCATCCAACCTGGCCTTGAACACTTCCAGGGATGGGGCAGCCACAACTTCTCTGGGCAACCTGTTCCAGTGCCTCACCACCCTCAGTGTAAAAAATTTCTTCCTTATATCTAATCAAAATCTCCCCTCTTTCAGTTCTGATTCTTTCAGTATCCTCTTTCTATTCTGGTAATAACAGAGGAGAGCGCTAGAAAATATTCAACAAACAAGCAGAATTTAATAGGATAAAAGCCATCTGAGAGCCAGCATGCTAGTCATTGGGTCTGTCAAGGCCTCCCCTGCTGCTGAACTGGGGCGTGTGGTGAGCTGTTGAAGACAATGAACACGATTTGTTTTTGCAGAAGCCTCTTCTGTCTTGTCTGCTCAATTTTTGTCAGGCTCAAATTTTTTGAGGTACTGCGGTGTTAAGTGAATTCTTATGTGAGGACATAATAAATATTTAGACTAACCATTAATATATAACATATTTACTCATGATGTTAATACGAAACAGCTATAAATTTAACTATCTGATAACTCCTGCCCTGAACTGTTAAGCTTACTGCTCAGTTAGAACATAAACACGCACACACAATGGACAGGATTTGCTTCATCGCATCTAGAATGCATCTACTTGTCATCTAGCCTTGGTTCTTGGACAATAGAAGCAGGGGCAATTTTAGGGTATAATTAATTTCATCCTAGTATAGGCCTCTACAGTATGCAGCTGACAAATGCCTGTTTCCTGCGCTCGACTATAAAGGAACTCTAGACCATTTGTACAGAAGGAGCTCTCTGCTGTCGATGGGTAAATTCGACTCAGCATAGTAGTATGTAGGAAAAAACACGTATCATGTTGCTGGTGCCTCAACTGCATCAAAAGGATAAACTATTCAGTAAATCCTGAAAGTAATGGGTTAGAAGAAAAACATGAAGCAGTTTTTTATCAAAGGCAGCTCAGTTTCTGGGCTGTATAGGCAGTGCTTATTGTTTCTGTAGACAAAAAGCCCAGAGAATTCTTCCCTTCAGATAAAGGAATCCAATAGTGTCTTTGCATATAAGAGACCACCAGTGCTGAATTAGCACTGGGCAGTAGGAGACTCCTCTGAAGTGCTGGATATTGTCAATGCCGCCCCAAAAGGCAGAGCAGTACGTATTCAAGAAATAATACAAGTTTTATTTCTGTGTCTCAGCAGACTGATAACATACCTCATTCAAAAAGCAAGTGTTGGGAGCATGGTCTCTTTGTTAGAAGCTGAGCATCTTGCACTCTGGTAATAGATATGTCAATGTAAACAGCATAACTGTCCTGCTGCGAGGCTGGGCAGACTGAAAGATTTCTGTGTTTCTTTACTTAAGAAGTTATTGGAGATACCAAAAATAAATGCATATGGTGTTTTCAGTGTTTCACCAGCACCACCAATAAAATGGAGTCTTATATTTCCCTATTCACCTTTCATATGAAAACGAAGGGGAGAACATCAAGATCTTCCTTTATATGATCTTATGTTCATCTTTGATAGTTTCAATATTGGTTTAATGGTGAGGAAATAACCCAGTATCAGCTGCATTAAGAATGAAAAACTGATTGCTTAGACCTTCACTTTTTTCTGCTTTCTTCATGCTCTTTCTATTCCAGTTGACATTGAACTGAGTATCACCTTTTAAATGTTAAAAATACTAGAAAACTGAGACCACATTTTTCTTCTTACTGTGCTGAATTTGATTTATAGATGCTTATATTTAGGAAATCTTAAAAGCAAACTGAAATACAGAAGGAAAAATACTGTTTTATTATTATGGTGATAAGGATGATGTAACACTTTTTAAAGAGAGATCAAGATATTTCCTAAAATATTTTGTTAATCTAACCCTAAAGTCTAGTAAGCATTTGAAAATTAATAGATACTAGAAACTGTTTGTATATTTGATACTAAGAAATCATGCTTACATCCTAAACTAGTGGTTTTTTTGTGAGTGTTCTCGTTTACTTTTTTGTTTAACTGTCCTTTGCAGAGCTGGCTGTGTATATACAAGTACAAACCAAACGTTCTTGAAATTTACTTTCTAAATAGCAGAGTTTTGACATTAGTTTGAAATGAGAGCAACCTTTTGAACAGAGAGCATATGCTTTGCATTTTAGGTTCTGAATCCGATTACACGACTAATCTATTTTTCAGAAATGGATGGAGCACATTTTTTAAATTAAAACTTAAAATTAAAAGGGATGTTGTTAAAACATAATAGAGACAGTTGGAATTACTCCCTTGCAGACTCCAAAAGAAGCTCTAGTTCTGCATCTAGAGTCTTGACCTGAGAAATGTAACTGTTTATGCTAAATTTTAATGCACAGGAGGAAAACTGGAAAATTAAATGGTGTCATGGGCAGAATTTTCCAGTCGTAAATTTCATGATATGATTTTTTTTTTTTTTTTTTTTTTTTGTCAGAAGAAATCAAAGTTTTCTTCCAGCCAGAAAAAGTCTTTCCTTACCTAGGAGAACTGGACCTAGCAGTGGTTGCTGTCCTACCTGGAATGTTGATAAAATGAGAGGAAATTCAAAACCCAATTCTACTCCTGGTTTGATTGACATGTTTTTGTAAAGTGGCAATTTATAATGATATTACACAACTCAGCAGATCACTGATTAGATCAAATTGTTGCTATTACTTTTGTCTGTAAAAATTGCCTTGTGCACTGAACAAGCCATGTTGCTTCACATTTAAAACTCAAAAGCTCAATATGAAAAAATCAATGTTTGTTTCTCCACTTTGTCACTAATCTCTCAATGTGAGTCTCTATATAAAAATTACAGAAAAATAGGCATTCATATTGCTAAAAGGATTGAATTTGTTTTTCCTGATTTTGTGTGCAAGAAGTAGAATTGTTTATGAACGTCTAATCAATGCAAAAATATTTTGCTGTTATAACTATGTCTGTTTTGTCTTGTAAAAAAGTCGTGCTCCTGGCAGATCTTTGTGGACTTTCAAAAGCCCCAATACAGCCAGAGCAGTACTGGCAGTCTAACCCTCTTGACATCCTATTTCATTCTTAGACCTCTTTGGCCATTGAAAGTTTTCTCTGCCTATTAAGAGTGTGCTGGAACAACATCTCTTGGGTGTAGAAAAATTCTAAATTCTGGTTAAAACAGTATAACTGAAGGCCTAATTTTGATATTTGAAACACGATATTGGACCAGAAAAAAAAAAAAAGAGTCTTAATGCAATTTAAAATACAGAATAGTTTTTCAGGATAGATATTTTATAAGCTGAAGCATTTTAAGGGTTCAGTTTAAGAATTGAGTTCAATTAAATTCAATTAAACTTGGCGTTCAACTGAATTTTAGCCAGCATCATCTTAAATTGTAACTTAACCAAAAGTACTGCTTAGCATAAACACAACCACATGGAGAAGCTTTTCTCTTTCTGTATTTTACACTTCATGTTTGTGTTAGTTAACACATCATGGATCCACTATTAGAAATAGATGGGGAAGTTGTTCACACCATATATTTTTGGGTGTCTAACTTTGGGTACTTAGATTGGAGCCTAAATTCATTCAGGCTGGAGCCATACTTAGGTATTCGGAGCTGTGTCCCCCCTCCCCAGAGGCACCTGCTTTCTCTCTCTGCAGCGGGATCCTGTGAAGTACATGATGTGAATAATTCCCTGCTGTTTCCAAGAGCGGTTCTGTCACATGTTAACTAGGCACAAGTGGCTTCGTGTCAAGACACATGTATTGCACTCACCAGCTCATCCACTGGTCTTGCTTTGACCTCCTCTGTGGTCGGCTCCAGCTTAAATCCTGACAATGGAAACTCCTGTATGATTCTTCTGTACCATCTGGATCTGGTGGTCTGCAGTATGGATGTAATACTCTCGGTGTATTGAGTACACTGTGGTCTATATTCCCTGATTAACTATTGTGATATGTGTATGAGGTGTACTGGGAAGTGGTGGGGAATAGGGGAAGAAAAAAGGTACCCTAGCGGTATGCTACAAAAATCATTCTCCTTTCAACTTTGAATAGAAGGTTTTTAATTTCAGGATATGTGCACTGTTACACAAATGGCAACACATGTAACAATATTAGTGTTCAACCTGATTCATTCCTGTGCTTTTAATCTTTTACTTTGAGCGCTGTAGTTCACCAAACTGTTTAATGTTATTGTACTGTGATGTATATGCTGACATTCCAGTAATCATTTGTCCATAGAAATTGTTGCAAATAACTATGAGTTCACTAGGCTAATACTTTATGGAGTAATATTTTTAGAGCGGCTCATATAGAATAATTCATCAGGCAATTATTCTGTGTCTCTTAAGATTTTTAGTCAGTTAAGTAGTAAGTATTACAAAATTAGATTTAGTCTTAATACACGACTCATAAACATTCAAAGGTGAATACATGAGGTTTTTGGCTTACAAATGTAAAATGTCAGCAAAATATTAAATACTAAAACTTCAGTAGAAGAGACCATGGCCTAATTAATAAAATAGTATTCAACTATTTCTTTCATTTAAAGAAAACAGTGAAATGGCAAGGCCACATTTATTCCTGTAACAACTTTTGTGACAATTAGAAGGCCTGTGTCCTAATCAAAATCAGATTGACAAAGTGGTTCTAAATTCTCTGTGCACAATAACTGGAATCTCTGTAGATAACCTCTCTTTATGCTGCCTTTGCATGTTTTAATGCTGTCCAGAGTGATACCAATAGCTCTCCTGTGATGTACACATACAGTGTGAGTTCAGGTTGATGGACGTTTGGTAATGATTTCACCAGCAAGCCAGCGTGCTGTGGTCTGTACTTCAGTGGGAACCTCTGTGTATGTGTCACATCTAAGTGCACATTTCAAAGTGGACTTTTATTGTTGCATTCATTAATAGTTTTGCAGAAATGCACTGCACTGCTTAAAAGGAGAGGGTGGCTTGAAGTAGAAGGAAATATCGTAACATCAGATAACATAACATACAAGGGTGTGTAGTGATAGGACAAGGGGCAATGGCTTTAAACTGAAAGAGGGGAGATTTGGATTAGATATAAGGAAGAAATTTTTTATACTGAGGGTGGTGAGGCACTGGAAGAGGTTGCCCAGAGAAGTTGTGGCTGCCCCATCCCTGGAAGTGTTCAAGGCCAGGTTGGATGAGGCTTTGAGCAACCTGATCTAGTGGAAGATGTCCCTGCCCATGGCAGGGGGAGTTGGAACTACATGATCTTTGAGGTCCCTTCCAACTCAAACCATTGTATGATTCTAACATCTGAACCTGGCTAGCAACCTGCTGAAGTATGTTTTTTTGCCTGCTCTTGATCACCTATCTGTCCCTTTCTACCCTTTCTGTAGTGTTAGATGAGTTTACCAATGACTTGAATTCAAGCAACCCTTGAAGCATGAATGAAAAATGTTATTTTTGTTGCATATATTTTCTCCAGTGTCAAAAGATTTTTTTTTTCATTTCAAAAGAAATTTGTCTTGGACTTAGCAGTGAGAATTTATGGTGATTCTAAACTTATGAAGTTATTGAGAGAAAATGTGGACTAGTGTTTAATTGTACTTGACTGCCTCACAGACACATTTTCAAGACCTGTGTAAGCTCGTTTGGAACATCTGTTCCATTGACTTCAAACTGGAAACCTTACCAACAGCTTGGCTAAAACATTTCAAATTCCTTACGATTCAAGGTTTAGTTCCCTGGGAAAAAAACTCTGTGTTTGAATATGTATTGAGTCTAGTAGAAGTCAGATGTGAATGACCATTGACAGTATTTTCCAATACAAACTAGTATTTTTAAAAAGCTTTTTACTGGGGGAGGGAGGCTGCTGCTTAGCTTAAATTCCAATTACTAGAACTAATTTAAGGAACAAGAACATGCCTACTGGCATTTGAAGATTAGAAGAGGGGGGAAAAAAGATCTAGCAATCAATGAATGTAAGCAATTTAACCAAAATCACCAGAATCTTCATAATTGTGATTTGTGTTCACCCTTGTCAGTAGTAGCTACTGGTAGTTTTATATGCTGGTTTCTACATGAGCATTACAAGCTGTAGTTGCCAAAACACTCTTCTAATATGAAAAGCCTTGGTGCCTCAGATCCAGAAGGCCTACTTGAGCGTGCAGTTCAAGCATGAAACACACAAACAATTCTCTGTGCAGAGAACTGAGAGGATTAAAGCATGTTTTGGACAAAGTGGACAGGGGGGAGTATGTGCCTTAGAGAAGGATCACTTCTCCAGTTCATTTTGCTGCACAAACTGCAAACAATTGTGACAGCAAAAAAGGCAAATGTCTTAAGAGGGTTTTTGTGTTGTACATTAGGTGGTCACCAGGTAGAGTACAACTGTTGTTCAGGTTCTGTTATGCACAGTAAAATAAATCACTTCTTAAATCACTTCTGTGCTGCTGCCTTCATTCCTGACTTAGAAAGCACAAGGAGAAAGCATCAGATCAGTGTAAAACCACAGCAGGTAGTTGTCCGCTTTGATGAGCTACTAGAGATGTAGATTGACACTGCACGTTAGACTGCTTGTCTTTAAAAATGTCTAAATCATGATTGTGGCAGAATGAAAAGTGAGCAGTGGTCTGAGCGCAGCATGACATATACCCTCAAAAACAGGACATGGTGAGGTATTTTTGGGTCACAACAATCTGATGCAATGCTGCAAGCTTGGAGAAGAGTAGCTGGAAAGCTGCCTGGCAGAAAAGGACCTGGGGGTGTTGGTCAACAGCCAGCCAAATACAAGCCAGCAGTGTGCCCAGGTGGCCAAGAAGGCCAAGAGCCTCCTGGATTCTATCAGCAATAGTGTGGCCAGCAGCACTAGGGAAGTGATCCTTCCCCTGTACTCAGCACTGGTGAGGCTGCACTTCAAATACTGTGTTCAGTTTTGGGCCCTTCACTACAAGAAAGACTTTGAGGTGCTGGAGCGTGTCCAGAGAACAGCAGCAAAGCTGGTGAAGGATCTGGAGCACAAGTCTTATGAGGAGCAGCTGAGGGAACTGGGATTGTTTATCCTGGAGAAAAGGAGGCTGAGGGGAGACATTATCATTCTCTACAACTACCTGAAAGGAGGTTGTAGCAAGGTGGGTGTTGGTCTCTTCTCCCAAGTAAAAAGCAATAGGAGAAGAGGAAATGGCCTCAAGTTGTGCCAGAGGAGGTTTAGACTGGATATTAGGAAAAATTTCTTAACCGGAAGGGTTGTCAAGTATTGGAACAGGCTGGTGGAGTCACCATCCCTGGAGGTATTTAAAAGACATTCAGATGTGGTGGTTAAGGACATGGTTTAGTGGTGGACTTGGCAGTGTTAGGTTTACAGGTGGGACTCGATCTTCAAGGTATTTTCCAACCTAAATGATTCTATGATTGCAATCTGTATATTGCCTATGTTCTGAGCTGTTCAGTCAGGGAAATTAATTTCCCTTTCATGTGTATCTGGTCTGTAGAGCATTGGTGTTAACCTCATAACAGAACACCAACCTCCTTAAATCAGGCTAGGGATTTAATTAACAGTGCCACCATCTTTCTTCTGGAAACAAGTGTGACTGTATTTGCTCTTTCCTGTTCTCCTTCAGGGCGTTTGATGTGGAACTTCTTTATATAGCTCAGCGCTTGAGAATACCTATAGCAGAAGTTGCTGTCAACTGGACTGAAATTGAAGGTATGGAAATTGTTTGTACTCTTGTAAGATTCCTTACATGTCAATCCAGAATAAAATGTCTGAGGATCTTCCCATACTTCACACAGTTTCGATAACAAACAGCCTTCTTTCTGTACAAATTTTCAATTTCATGTCCTTGCCAGCCTTCTGACATGGCATGGTCCAGGGAGAGTAGATGACGGAGTAGCAAGGGAGAGAAACTCTGCACTCTCACTGGGGACAAAAGTAGGTAGTTACACTGCTAGGACAAAGCACTACTTTGGCACATCCTCGTGCTGTAATGTGTTAAAAAAAATATTGCAATTGTAAAACACTGTGCAGGAAGTCTGACCATCATTGTTTCTTGATTGAACTCCATTTTACTGTGTCTTGCCTTCCAAAATTCTCAGCCCATCTACTAAGGCCTCCTTTAGTGCACCCTCTCTTCTTAAGATGTGATGTTCTTTCAGACCTGTAGGGAGATATCTGTTACTGGCTTACTGGAAAGTATAGCTCCAGACATATTTCTTCATAGCAAAGCCAGCCTAAGAGATACTGCTTGCTTCTGCTCACTTCCTCCCTCCTATCAAATGCAGTTCCTTCTTTTTTTCCCTTTCATGCTTTTTCTTTTTTTTATTCTGAATCTCTTCTCCTCAATACAACCTCTGAATAACAGAAAGTATAATAAACTGCAGTGGTGATGAAGGGTGCAAGCAAGTAGAGAACATCCTAAGCCAATACTAGAGTGCGGTCCCACATGTATATTGCACCTAACTCAAATGTGGAAGAGGGTTTGGTTTCACAGTGTGGGTTCCTTACCTTGCTTGAAGATTGACACATTCATGTTATTGCTGTAAGACAGCAAGTGGTGGTCCTCTTCTCCAAAGTCGCTAAGAAACCATTTGATTAATTATTGGTATTCAAATTCCTATTTACTTGAACAAAGCCTTGTCGCAGAGAAGACTGTGCATCCTGTGACATGCATGGAATTACTGTGCTGCTTGCATGCTAGAATCTCCCACTTATGGTATAGTGTAATTGCTATAAGGTAATAACTTTTGCAATATAAATTTTTATTAATGTTAGGGTCTTGGTTGTGGGGGTGAATGTGCTGAGAATGCAGAGGTTCACGATTAAATGTGCGTCTTGCCGATGCTCATTTTTTCTAACAATGTCCTTCTGATTTTCTTCTTCATTAATCACAGGTTCTAAGTTAGTTCCCTTTTGGAGCTGGCTGCAGATGGGCAGGGATCTTCTTTTTATACGACTGCGATATATGACTGGTGCCTGGCAGCTAGAAACAAGAAAATGTAATTAGGTTATTTACATTTCCCAAATATATTATTATACTTAATGGAACATGAGAACAGTTTCAATCAAGTGAAGTGGTGATGAAAGCTGAGGTAATTCTTCATTGCTCTTGTATGTTTCACTTTTGCAGCATGTATGTGTTTTATAAGATTGTCAGCAGGGAATTTTTACAATGTTTTGAAAAGAGAAAGCATTTCCAAAAAGGTTTTCTTATCTGGTAATCAGGATTTTATTTTATTAAATAGTAGCTTTAACATGTCTTATAAATTCAAATAAATATATCTGCCTTTGCCTCATCATACATTTGGAATTTCCTTATACGTGTCAGAAAGAGCCACTCTATTCTGCAAGGTGCAATATTGTGTTGTGAATGACCACAACCATTTGTTTCTGTAGTATCTGGAAATTTGTGGCCATGTTGCAGCTTGGAATAATCAATCATGGTTCATGCTGATGTGTGTTTAGATTCAATGTTATGGGAAACATTAAATGTTATGGGAAACTGAATTATAACAGTAATGTTCGTAAGACTGTTATAGGAACTTTCAGTAGTCCCTTGACATTCCAGAGGTTTTTGTCTGAAGCTGAAGTAGTTTGTCTGAGATCAAACTGCAGATCATCTCCAGAATGTAGAAGGTCCAAGAGAAAAAGCATTTTTCATTTTAAAATGTTCGTCTTTTATAAATATGTTTTGTTCATATGTACTAATTAATACTGCATGCTCAAGGCTAGGAGTCCTTGGCATCTCCAAATCTGTAGTGAAAAGGTATGGAAAGCTAATTCAGAGCACACAAAAATGAGACCCAGTGTACACTGGGGCCTGTGCATTAGCAATGCCAATTTTAAGTTTTTATGCTTCAAATGAGATCAGAGAGGGAGGGGTCTCAAGTCTTTCTTAGTGATGTCGTACTCTGTGACAGTGCACAAGTTTCAATAGTGCTTTCAAAAGAGTTGTGGATTGCCAACGAACTAAGCCATTCTTTCAGAAACATGTACAAATTTGAATAGATTTGAAGAATGAACAGTGTATGGTTGTACTTTCACATATGATTTCACTGGTGGTTTTTCTTATTCCTTCTGCAATGCTGAGTTGAGTTTTGCCCCTGTTAGGGTTACCTCAGTTTTCTATAAATTGAAGTGTTGCAATAAATTCTCAAAAAGTATCTTCAGTTTGATTTCGCAGGCTTTATTCTCTTGCCTAGTCCATTTATATCTCTTATCTTTTCTGCAGAATCAGTCACATGACACTTCATTGTCATTGCTAGAATAAAATACCAGCTTCGCAGTTTTGGTAAAGTGAATTGCCCTCATCAACCCTGGACAATGACAGCTCTGCCTATAATTAATGAAAGTTGCCAACCAGTTCTCAAAAGCAGATTCCTAAAATTTTCTTCATGTCTTACCTTAAAATTGAGTTTATTTGAAATTTTAACCAAAATAGCTCATGTTTCTCAAATGGTGAGGTTTAGGTCACGCATTATTTTCTGCATGGTAAGTAAAGATCTGGTGACATCTTCAAACAAATTCTGCTTTTGAATTGGATGCCAAAGCTTGGAAGGGGGATGCTAAATTTATGGGGGTTTTTTTAATTAATTTGTGCATTTTCTACAAAGTTTTTTCAAAACTTTGCAGGTAAACTCTCCAGTAATTCTCTTCTTATTGAGCAGTCTCCTTTAGCAACTCTGCATATGTCATTCCAACAAAATACTTGGTATTTTCCACTTCAGAGATGCAGAGGTAAAGCTAGATTTACCATCTTTGATCTTTGTGGAGTTGGATGCTAGAACTTGTTGGCAGGAAGTTCTCTTATGCTTTCAACAGATTTAAACCATGGATAAAGGTCACTCCATGTCTTCATAGTCCAGAGTCTGCTCTCTGGCTCTGAGGTTGATAGACACGACAGTGGGGTCACATCCGTATGCCTACGTGTCCCTTCTCAGCTGCCTTTCAAAGCAGGCTTGCTACATCTAAACTGTTGGAGATAGTCCTTGACCTGCACTGACTGCCACACTGTGTCCGAAAATATTTTGAGAGCAGGGATAGGCAGCTGTGGGACACCTGGCACAGTGTAGTTCATTTGTGTAGGCATAGCCTGACGTGTTCCATTGCAGTGGGGCTAAAAGCTGAACTGGGATGAAAAAAACCAAAAAGAGTAGACTGAGACAGAAGGATAATGGGGAGAAACAGAAAAGGAGACTGATCTGGGACTGACATTGAAAGCCAGGGAGTGAAATGGAAGATGGGAAGTGCTGAGACTGCATGAGGAATGGGGTGGAACAGCAATTGCCTCGGCAAAGAGTCTGGAACAAGGGAATGGGGATGGAGACAGATCAGTTAAGGATGGAAAAAAGGAAGTGCTGCTAATGAGGGAAGGGGAATCTGAAGGGACTTGCTAAGCCAAGTCCTCCACAAGCACAGAGTTAGGACAGTTCGGATGAACTGCTTAGGGATATGGTTTAATAGGGGATTAGGGACGGTTGGACTGGATGATCTCTAAGGTCTTTTTCAACCTAGAAATCTATGAAATTCTATGAAATTGTCTAAAACAAGTTGGGACTGAGGATATAGTGATATTCAGTGTCTGAGCTGGAACCCAGGATGCCTTTTTCAGTATTTCTCAGTCATTATTTAATGGATCGTGAGCAGCCCTGAGGAGAAGGACTTGGGAGTACTGGTGGACGAGAAGCTCAATATGAGCCGGCAATGTGCTCTTGCGGCCCAGAAGGCCAACCGCGTCCTGGGCTGCATCAAGAGGAGCGTGGCCAGCAGGTCGAGAGAGGTGATTCTCCCCCTCTACTCTGCCCTCGTGAGACCTCACTTGGAGTATTGCGTCCAGTTCTGGAGGCCCCAACATAAGAAGGACATGGACCAGTTGGAGAGGGTCCAGAGGAGGGCCACGAAGATGATAAGAGGGCTGGAGCACCTTTCCTATGAGGACAGGCTGAAAGAGTTGGGGCTGTTCAGCCTGGAGAAGAGGAGGCTCCGGGGTGACCTTATAGCGGTCTTCCAGTACCTCAAGGGGGCCTACAAGAAAGATGGGGAGAGGCTGTTCAGGAGGGCCACTTGTGATAGGACAAGGGGTAATGGTTTTAAAATAGAGGGAGGTAGATTCAGGTTGGATATTAGGAAAAAATTTTTTACCATGAGAGTTGTAGAACACTGGAACAGGTTGCCCAGAGAGGTGGTGGATGCTCCATCCCTGGAGACGTTCAAGGCCCGGTTGGATGAGGCCCTGAGCAACCTGATCTAGTTGGAGATATCCCTGTTCCTTGCAGGGGGGTTGGACTAGATGACCTTTGAAGGTCCCTTCCAGCCCTAACGATTCTATGATTCTATGATTCTACAAAATCCTTTGGTAAATCATATCTCATCTTCTTTCTGTGCTGGTCCATAAAGAGAATTACTGGCTTCCAATATCACTTATTCTTCCAGCCCTGGTTACTGAAGTCTGTAGTAGATCTACAGGCTCCAGTTCTGAACTGCATGCAGGAGCAATGGAATCTTTCACAAAGATGTGGGAGATGATATAAACTAAATTTCAATGAAAGCTCACTTTTCAGAGTGAGAGAGCCAGGTATGAAAAACATGAGAAACAAAAGTAGCCTTTCTGATTTGTTCTCACGTTGTGTATATGTGCGATGAGAGGAGATACTTGCTTATGTAGGGACTACTTTTCCTAAAAGACCTACTTTTAGGGCATGGGGACTCGTTCTGGAATCAGTGAGTTGTATGGCAAAGGCAACCTGATTGATTCCTTCTGTTTAGAAGATAGGAGTTTGGATAGGGTATAAATGAGACAAAGGATTAAAGAGAGGCAGTATATTCTCCTTTATCAAACAAAGTTAAAATAAGACAGGCTATGGTTCTTTTCGCTCTTGCCCAAATGGTCAACGCATTCAAAGGGGGTGTTAGAGGTACAGATTCAGTTCCTCTATTGTTTAAGTCCACATCCAAGCCCACATCTTAAGAAATGGTGAAAGAATTCCCAGACCCTTCTGCAAATTACTTCAAAGGGATATTTGGACAGTTCAGTGATGCAGGTATGGCACTATCCCTATCTTTCAGCAGATCAGAGTTTAAAAAAAAAAGAGTTCCAAGTGTGCCATAGTGTGTTCTGGGGTTAGAACACTATTGGTTCCTTTTCTGAGAGCTGTTTTTCTTTGTGTGGAATGATCTCAGGTCTGGAACAGTTACCTGCACTTGTTGAACCAACTGCTTCAAGCTTTCTCTGAAGCAGAGGCAGCAAAGGATTTACTTGAGCTGAGAAGGATGGGTGGCTTTGCCTTGTGTCACTCATGTAGTGATCAAAAGTCTTCTGCGCAGCATACTCAACTCCTTGTATTTGCAGATTATGAAATACAAGACACACAGGCTGTCAGAGGAGACTAGGTATCCACCAGGCACATGGTTAGACTCATGCTTGGGTTTAGGTTTTTGCTTACGGTCAGTTATTGGCATTCTTCTGTGTTGGACAGGTACGTGTAAACATCACGTTCTTCAAGCAAAGGTGTGCCTGCATTGTGGATCCCAACAAGGAGCAAATAAAAGATTAGAAAAAGTGGCTTTTCACCATCAAAACTCAAGTGTGCAAGTGCTTGTCCCTAGTGAAATCTAGTACATTTGAGAAACTTCGAAAGATTTTGAAGTCCATGGGTTTTACATGTTCTTCAGGTGAGTCTACAGGAAAGTGAAGATTTTGAACACTGGTAAATTTCAGAGGGTCAGAGGTCTCAAGTCCACTTGTGTCTTGAGCCTTGTATCAATATGTAGGTCAACATTAACTTAATCCAGATATTTACTGAATACAGATAAAAGGAAGCACAATGACAAGTGTGCACTGAAAACTATTATGCAAATGTGAAGGATAATCAGATATTTTGAAAAGCAGCCTCACAACGGCTATGAATTATTTAAGTAAGACATGACCACGTGGCAGAGACCCCAAATTACCATGTTAATTACACAAGCAGCAGCCTCTGACACCAAAACACTTTACACTAACCTAAGAGTTTTATAGAAATGTCAGAGGCAGAGCAATGGGAAACATAACTCACTTAGAATTGCCAGAAATCAGATCCTTTAAAAGTTAAGAACCCATCTAATAGAAATCTGTAGCTGTCAGAGATCAGAGATACCCTTTCTTCGTGTGAAATACATAATCTAACAGTCATTCACATCCTGATCTTCCCCAAACTTTTACCTTAAAAGGAAGAGGTAGCTGTTCTTGTTAAATCCATACATTTGTAGATAATTACTAGTTACTCAGTTTAGTTTATTTCCAAGTTTATTTAATTTATTACCATTATTTTTCAGTGTAGCTGTCTGAACCAATGGGAAGTTTGGAATCATGTATCTTGATTTTCCCATGAAGATCACATCAGGTGACAGAGGTTTTGGACCAGACCCAATATGTGACTTCAGAAGTTAAGCATCAGGTTCCCAGATGCCTACGTTTAAGGTTATTGGAATCCAGAATCCTGAACGAGGCACTTTTTACCTGCATGAAATTAGACTACGCATCCCAGGCCAACCTGCTGTCTTGAGTCAGAGTTGTCTAACATCAGACTGTTCGGCATGCAAGGAGATCTCTCTCTGCTCATTGCACAGCCCAGAACCCTTCTCTTAGGGTAGGAAGGTGTAGAAGTCTTTCAGAAAACAGGTCTAAGCTCCCTGAGCAGAGCAGGAGCCTGCTTACTAGTCTGCCATTTCAAATCTGTAAGAAATGGGAGACCAAGAGTAGATTCCCACACTGGAGGGAGATCAAACCCGTATGTCCCATGGGGTGTTGTCTAACTGCTTTCTATTTAAGCTGTTCCACTGTGCACTGATACGCATAAAGCCCAGTAGTGAAACATAACTCCACATCGTTTGTCATAGCATTCACCTGAGAGTGAGGAAGACCTGGGTTCCAGCCTTTGTCATTGGGATATTTACTGTCTATTTACTGTACTTACTTGGGATATTGGGTGATACATTTCTGAGAGCACCACTGTCCTCTGTGTTCTTTCAGCCCCACATATCTCAACTGTTGCACAGCAATCCCAGAAGCAGAGGAAGATGCTCCTAGTCACCATTTCAGAAGCAGCTGTGCTGGTTGAATTACACAAAGCCGTAAAGAAAAGCACTTCCGCTCCCTCTACACCTGTTCTGGGACTGCTTGGAGTCTCCCTCAAGGCATTTCAGCTCACTAGAATGGCAGGATGCCATCTTCCACTTGTTTTTTCTTTCTTTTCTTCTGAGAGAGTTTTCTGCCATTTCAGTGATTCAAAATGACTCACTGAGTGGTCCAGCAGGCACAGGGTACAGCAGCAAAAGGAGGACTTCCCCTCACAGCTGTGAGCTCACCACAAGCTCAAAGAATGACTTGTCGCCTGGAGGCTAGGACACTTTTCTAAGGCAGGAGATGTGAATTTAAATTCCTCCTTTTTTAAGCCTAGAAAAGACCTGAGGTCTTGTTGCCTTCTCAAAATAAGACCTTTAATTACAAAGCTCCAGCAAGAAAGTCCTGGCTCCATCTCTTGATGTATTCCAGAGCCCCCACTTCATTTTATGGAGTGCTACAACATGGAATGGGAGGCTTTAGTGGAACGTTTCCCAGTCATTCCTACTAGGAGAAAGGCTGATTGATTCACATTTAATGTAGTCCTATTTAATTGCAGAGACTGTAGAGAACCAAGTTCCTCTGAGCGTAAGTAGGCAACTTCCCTGATCACAAAGCCTGCCATTCAAACCAGCGCTCTGCTTAACTTGTCCTCACTCTACTCTTTATAGGCTTGCAGAGATAAAAAAGGTCTCCTCGTTTGTATTTCAGTGGAATCTTAACCTTTACTATTTCCTCCTACCCTTGCATTTGCAGGGATGACCCGTGGAGATGCAAGTCTTCTAGATTACTCACTGTCCTGCATGGGCTAGCCCTCCAAAGGCATGTCAAAACAAAGTAATTTCACAGACTTTGAAAAGGAAATAAAGACAAGTAGAGAAAATCTGCATGGTAATTCTGCAACATTCTTACCAACATTAATGCCTCCATAGCTAGTGCTTTCATAACTATGGATTTCAATTAAAAAAAAAGTTCTGATATCTCTGCATAAAGTACTTTTCTGCACCACTTTATTGGAACTTCATAACAGACTTTTTCAATAGGCTACCTAATATCAAAGACTTCTCTTTGCAAAACACATGCAAAAAGCCAAGTTACTGAAAAAGGTTCAGTAGTTTACACAAAGTTTCTTCACTGTTAACGATTTTTTATCACAACCCAAAGCAATGTAAAATCTCCTGATACACACTTAGCTTTTATCCTTACAAGCCATTTTTTTAAACTCATGTTTTTGGAAAAAACAGTAAAATTTCTCTCTTTTTACTCTCAGACATGTTCTGCTGATGCACAGTATGTTTTCCGTGACAGCTCTAGCAGTTAACTCAATATCCCTAACTGATTTCAGTGACACTGCAGCATTGTCATAAAGCAAGGTAACTCTTCAACGTGTGATAATACAGAGGAGTCCAGGTTAGTTTTTCACCATGGAAAATGAAATTGTGTTAATATGTATAAGCACAGCAACATCTCCAAGCCATCGAATAGTCCCAGCCAGTATTTAACTTGAATCCTCCGCTAATGTTCGAGGCTCTGGAGACCTATCCATAATTAATTATGTACCTATTGTCCAAATGTTCCTTGGGTTCGTAGTCATAATGCTGACTGGAAACTAAAAATAGTCAAATGCAGAGACAGGCAAAGACAGAAGGCTGCGATGAAGTTTCTGCATCTCAGTGTTTATTACTTAAAATAACATCTAACCTTATTTATGATCCGTGTATGTTTCTTAGGGATGCAGTAGCATGTCTGTTACAGCTCAAGGGACATGAATTAAAGTAGTGTTCCAGCATTGTTGAAGGCTGCACCCTGCCAGCCGAACCGTAAGTTATCTGCCTCTTTGGGATAGGGATCCAGAGGTTAAGAATTGGATGCTACTATGTCGTGCCTATTGCGTTAGCCAACAGCACATAAGGGAGTCTCAAGCACACTAGCCCAAGGGGTCATCTAGGCTCAGGGGAGAAGCTACAGACAAACCTTTGTTTCTTACGGGAAAAAGAGATGATATTTTTATGTGACCGAGCTTAAGTAATAGTTGTGAGATCATAGCTGAGAGGGGTGTACTAGAATATGATTTTATTTAATAGATCCATCAGAAAAGAAAGAGCTAACTAGCATCCGTTTTCCTGGATGTTTTTTAATCCATTTTTCTGTATACTGTTCATAGATCTGTTCAACTGCCCTAACTGCATAATTAGATAACTCCCTGATGTGAAAAAAGCCAAACAAACGAAAAAAACAATCCAAACTTTTCCAGCCTCTCTTTCTTGGCAAAGTCTTCCAAGTACCGGTACACTTTTACACATAACAGTGAATCAGTCTGTAAGCTGTCCATCTATCTGCCAGAGTCTTATGCTACACACATAGACACACACAGCCTTATTATGTGCACGTTAGTGCAAAGGGTAGATCTTTCTAGATCTTTCTTTACTAAAGCAATGTGCTCCATGTCTCCCTTTCTGCAGAAGGAGATGACTCTTGCTGGATGTGGATTCCACTGGTAATAGCACTCCGTACCTGACAAATATAGGACACCCATTTTAAAAGAAAGCAGTTGAACTGTGTAGCCCATTTCAAACCAGCAGCCTGCTCAGTAGTAGCTCTTCCATGCACAGTAAATGCATGACTTCACAGTTACTAGAAGTAATCTGACTTGCTTGAGGCAAACAGCCACCAGCAGGCTGCAGCAGCACAGGGTGTGGGTCAGCTGGGCATAGAATGTTGGCCAACTGCAAAGTAAGCATTATTACAGCAGTTCAGCAGGCCCAGGGCAAATGCTTTCAGCTTCTCCTGAGGAAAGCCACGCCAGCAGGGAGTACTCCTCTTCGGACTTCCTGCAGCTTCCAGGTATTGCATTAAGGCCTCCTAATTCTCGGACATTTTCTGTGAACACAGTCTACCATCAGCAAGCAGTATTCAGCCATAAGCTCTCTGACAGGCTGTAGGTGGTTATTCTTTGTCTACATTTACTCTACCACGCTTCCCAGCAATCCCATGCAAGCAGCAAACTATATAAAGAACTTATACTCACAGTCTCTTTCTACATGTACACTTAATATTCAAGGAACAGCTGCAGACCAAATATGGTCCCAAAATGGCTTAGCCACAGGTGATCCTTCTTACCTACATGACCTTAACTCCCTCTCAGGTACGTGTCTTTGCATCAGTCAGGCTCTGCCTTCCTTGGGTCTTCGTGTTCTGCTGCCAAGATCACTGTCCTCCTTTCAACTTTCAGCAGTTTTTTGTTTTAGCTGAGTGGACTTCTTCATCTAGACTGAATCCAAGCCTTTGTCTCTGGCATGTTCTATACGATATTCTTTCAGAATGAGGTGACGTTAACTCTGGAATTCCCATCTGTTTTTTGCCATGTTCTAATGTTTCATCTGGGGTTATTCTGAAGCTATGTAAAGATCCATTACAAAACAAAGGGAAATACTGAATGTCAGCTTTTGGACTGGAGATCAGAAGAGCTGTTTGAACCACAGGATGATGAAGAATCGTTAAGTTCTGCAAACAGTTTTGGCAAATTCACTTTGCGTGGTCTCTGGAAAGCAGCCTTCCACATGTGGGACAAATCTTTATCTTCCTATCTTTGTACAGTAGAGAAAGATCTAGCTAATTATGTCAAGGACAGGCTTAGTCCTGTAACCAGATTACAACCTCAGTTGCACAGGCTGTCATAAACTACCCCGTTGCATGCTCTCAGTCATCTGCTGTCAAACTAAGAACTAGGTCAAAACCACAAGGAATTTCTAACTCCGTTTGGCTGACTAGGTCTGATGCCATTTAAGGTCTCAACAACAGAACTGCTGATAACTTTCGTATCTCGTTGCCAAAAACAAAAAACCAAAACCGTATCCATGGCCATCTTCCAGTCTTTAAGCCAAGTCATAAGTTTTGGAAATGGTAATCAACTGTGTCAGCTCTTCCTTTGGTAGTTTTACAAGTCTGGCTAGATTCTGCCTGGTAGAAGGTTTCATGATAATGAGAGTTTAAGCATAGATGAGGTTAGAACGGCCTTTACTGTTTTTTAATCAAACAATAAAATTCTGGTCTCACAAAAATGTTTTCTGATATTATGTCTTAATTTTGCTCTTCTTGGCAATTTATTTTCTCAATAAAATGCTTCATAAGAACAGGAATAGAAGAAAAATAACCAGGTTTCTGCAGGAGTACTGCAATGTGACTGCAAAAAGGACCAGTTACTCTTGTAAAGGAGACAGCAAGCAGTTTCATTCCAGTATTTGCTAGAAAGCTAGGAAAAAAGAAAGATTGACTACACAATAATATATTAGATTTAAGGAAGTTCTTTGTGCACTATTCATGTTTTCATGCATTGCCTCGACTTCCATGATACCTCTGAAATTCTTACACCCTCGCCCGTATCTGCCTATAGTGTAAATGATCTCATGGCAAAAAAAAAATCTGGATCTTTTCAGTTCACTTATTAAATGGATTAAATACTGGGAAACACTGTTTTCCAAAATGAATAAATATAGCTAGAAAACTTACAAGAGCCATTCATCTTTAAGTGGTAAACAAGGAATAAGGAATGCTGTGATTTGTCAGACCCTACAGAAATACTGCTGAATAGAGAGGTTGAACACCGTTTTGTCTACATGTGTCATGTTTGTCTTTCGTGTACTCACCAGTGCCTTCCTAAGCCTCATGCTAACCAAGGAAGAGCTAACTTCATATCCTGGACATTGCCTTCTCCAGACAAGAGAAGAGGATCATGATAAAATCCCAAATACAGGGTCACTGCACAGGTGCCCTAGAAGTGAATTACACCTGAACAATCATTCAAAGGAGAGAGCATGTGGTCACATCCTACACTGAGATAACTGAAGGAAGGAAGGAAAATCCAGTGCAAAGCCCACTCCATTCCTGGAAACCATGGATGCTGTGCCTCTTGATACTGAAACAGTTTTGGACAAAGTAGTGAGAGAAGATTGATCTTGCTGCAGGCACCCTCCCCCATCCTGAAGGAATTTCAGGAGTGGCTTGAACAGACGTGCATGTTTAAGGGAATCTAATTTTACATGCACTGATTTTTCTGGGTTGTAAAATAATGAAGCATTCTTTCTATTCCTGGATACTTCTGATTTACTCAAGATTACACAGTACATCAGTCTAGCCCTAATCTGGAAGATGGGCATGATAATTTATTTACCCTCAAAAAACCCCTACTGAATTTTCCAGTGTTAGGGCAAAAGATTTTAATATGGTAGAATAAAAGCTCCTCACTGTGAATAACAAAACATTGCGGGGGGGTATGAAGTGATTTTGTTGATTATCTAGGACCCTAATTCCCCTGCCTGCAGGCTGCACTAAAAATCCTGGGGTTTTAGCTCCTTTCCTCCTAAGATGTTCTCTTAATATAAGCGTCATGCATATAGCTCTGCAGTCAACACCAAGGAATTACATTCCCCGCTTTAAAAAAGTTTTATTATGCACAGTGATTACTTGGTGGAGAATAGCGTCTTTGCTACTACGTGCAAATCTAATGCATAATATAGTTGCACAATTTTGAGCTTTTATTTTTCCATCAAGCAAGATGTTTAGGAAAAACATTTGCAGAATGGTCATTCATAAAGTTACTACTGCACTAAGTCAGATATTTAAGAATTAGGAAAAGTCAGCAAGGATGTAGACTGCTATTCTCAGCTGTGCCTAGGTAATAATTTACAAGGACTCTAAAATTTTCTTAGGAAACTCATATTCCTCGCTCTGCAAAAGGTTCATTCTTTCCATGTTTCTGCTGCAGACTTGTCAACGTTTTGCCCCTAATTTAATCTGCATTTATATTCACTCACAATTGAATCTCATACAGTCCTAGATAGGACTGTGTCCTCTATAGACTAATTCTTCAATCTTGAAGAAGAGGACAGATCAAAGTGAGCAAAGCACTTAAGATGGCTGTTGCCTTTGTAGACAGTAAGACAATAAAGAACTTCAAAATAAATTGGCTCACATTTCCCAGGGCTTTGCTTTACACAGCAAAAACGCTTGTAGGAAACATTCACTGGATGTAACGTCAGTGGCAAACATTATCTTTCATATCAAACAGATAATGTAATTTTAAAAAATGAAGATGCAAACCTGACATCAAAATGTTATGAGGCAACACACCATTTGTGTTTGATAAGCGCCACTAACTCAGAAGAAACAGACCTTCATACAGAAGAAGGGTTTGCAGCACAGAAGTAGTTTCACCAAACGCCGGAACAGAGCCACAACCTGGCAGTGCTACCAGTACTTTTCTTTCTGTTGTGAGGCATTACACACGAACGCAGCATTTCAAATAGAGATGTCATTTAGTAGATTGATTACATTAGTGCAAGGCTTCTCAAGTTTTACGATGCCATGGCTTTCTCAACAGTAGAGAACAGTCACTCTTACAGATCTACTACATTTTTGCCAGAAAATAAAAGGCTAATGACTTGAAATATGAATGCCACAGTAAGGCACATGATTAATAGCCACTGAGTAATAAAATCATTGCTGACAAAATACGTCCAATGAAAAGTTTAAATCTTTTCCAATAAAAAGTTTAAATATCCACTTGGGAAAGGAGTCCTCAGTCTTGTTTCCAGTGCTGCAAAGGCATTTTATTCAACGGCTTGTCAGGCAAGTGTTGTGAAGTAGTTCCCAACACATGGACAAGAACCAAGACTTCCCGTTCTCAGACACATTCCTCTGTAAACAAGCAGGCTGTGTACCTCTCCGCTTAATCTGTGTCCTCAGGAGTCCTGCGCTCTTTGCTGAACAGCAGCCCAATTTCAACAAGAGTTTAGTGACCCCATGCTAGACCTTTCCATAGCTCAGTGGCTATTTCAGAAAGGAGGTACCACCGATTAACTTCCTTTAAGCTAAGGAGGACCCAGAACCCCTCTGCTCCATTTTGCTGTAACCACTGTGTTGCTGTGGTAACATAGTCCCTACTTCCTACCTTCCTTAGAAGATGGTCTGGTGTTTACTGTCCTGCGAAGAGGTGCAAGTCCCTTGTGAAGTCCTGAGTCGAGTGCCTCGTGAAACATGCATTTCAAATGTATCATGGGTTTTCTAGCAGCTGACTCCAAATGGCTTTGCTTCCACACACGTAAAAACGAAACCAGAAATTGCCATACAGAGGTGTATGGAGCCCTCATACCATCAAGAGAGAGCGCCACGTCACTAAGCCTACATAAGGTTCTCCTACTGCTGTAAGGTGTGGTCTTGATCTTCTTGTCTGTCATACTCATCTCTTCCTTCATGTCACTACTGCACAACCACACCTACATCAGCATGTTGTCCAGCTGAATGCTGACACATTTGAAGTGTGCTTCATTTTCAGCTGGACCTTTTACCCGTCAAAGTCCCCACATGGACACCCAATTATAAATGCATGTACAAGGGAAGGGACAAGAGGGCACAGCCAGGGAAGGTAGGACAGTACCTGCTGATAGCAGCCCTGCCTTGATCAGCTGAAGACCATCATGGAGCTGCACACACACTGCACTGACCCCATTGTGGAAGTACCCAGTCTTGTCCATTGTGAGGAGCCCAGCTGTGAAAATCACCCTACTGTAACCAAGCACCTACTCTTACGCTCAACAGTTTCAACTGAGGGGCTAAGGCAGGCAAGGAGAACTGTTAGAACTGCCATCAAAACTTTACCAGAAGGGGATTATACAGCCGTGTTGTGGAAATGAGATTTATTCCCAAACTCTTCATTAAGTCCTAATTAATTGGGAAACCATTATTTTGTAGCATAAGACTAAAAGCAACAGAATCATCAGTTACTTCTGCTAGAGAAAACTAGATTGGGAGTATCATGGGAAAAAAAAAAATAAGCTGAGCAAGGAAATTTTTCCAAAATATGTTCAGCCCCTGGCCTCATTTCTTCATCCCCTGAAGAACCACCGGGCAGTAATTGTTTATAGTAGTCAGTCATAAGGCTCGTCTTCCCAAGATACACAATACAATAACCCAGTAAATGGCACCAGGCCACTGGAAGTACCAAATAGCATTAAGGACACCTGAAGGGAGAAATTGCTTCAGCCAAGGAGAATATGGGCCTGGTGACAGACTCCAACTCATGGAGTGGCTGCCCCCACTAGAAGACTCCTGATTCTATCCATCACATAGTCAGCCAGAACACAGCCCCCTAAGCCAAGGCAAAGATCTGACCTGCCATCCAGAGATGGAGGGTATCACCAGCACACCTTGGCCCCTACCCTCACTCTTTTCATGTTCTTAGCATCCTTGACCTAGTGCCACCCCAGTCTATGCCCAGCTAACTGGGCTGTAAAGGGGAAAGTAGCATCCAACTTTTCTTCTAAGGCTTTTGATCATTCTCCTTGCTTACATCAGTTGGCGTCCTGGACCTGATACAAGAGGGTACAAAAAGCGATAAGTGCCTGCCCCTCATCTTTCCTATCCATCTCTCATCCCAGCAAAGCCCCACAAGGCTGGACCCACCTCACTGCCTGTTAGTCATAGTGCAGGCAGCCCAGACAAGAATTACTGCTGGCTCCTCATTGCTGTCAGTGGACCTCTGCAATGACTTTCGCTCTCATTATTGGACCAAAACCCACATCAGGATCTCCAAGTCTCTATTTCCCTAAACTGCAACCTCTCAACCTGCATTCTCCACCATGTGGAGGCTGCTAGGCAAGACAGCAAATACCTCACATGCTGGTGAAGGAAGTCTTTGTCAATTTTATCTAATCACTCAGGAGAAGAGGGTAGCCCCATCCAAATGCCAACAGCAGCACAGCAGGCCCTTGCCCCATTCACATTAGAAGTGCCACCCTTCACAGCAGCCCTCCACTTCTCAGGACTTCTCAGGACTTCCCCACACACTTGTCAAAAACCAAGTAAACCAAAAAATCACTCACTAAAAGAGAGCCTTTAAAATCTTCCAGCTAGGACAGAAATTCCTGTGCCGATTCCTTAACACCTGCACCCTAGTTTTCCTACACAGCTGGGCTGCCGATGGTCTAGATCGTTAGAGGACCTAGATGTCCTCTTGCAGGCATATGTCAATACAAGCTAACACACAAACTGAGTTAGACCTACAACAATTAGTGCAGCAAAGGGTAACTGAGTTGTGGCACTGCTGCAGTGTATATTATATATAAATACCTTTGCCTGGGACCTGTTATTTTACACAGTGTTGAGATTTGTTATCGACACCAAGGCAGAGATGCCCCAGCCACGTCATATTTTCTCTCTGGTAAGAGCTTAAGAACTCTGGCTTCCCTAAATGTAAATGGAGAGTCTGAGGAAACACAAGCCTTTGATGTGTGGGGGGAGATGTAATGCACTTAGGCAGAATATTTTAATTATGTGAATTACAACAGGACAGCCTGCTCTTTTCCTTTTTTGCATGCTGAGTCATTTCCACTTGGACTCTGCAAACACGGACCCGTGCACTGAGTGTTTAAGTATTTGGAATAAACTGTTAATGCTGTGCTCTAGGTTTGGCAAGCCTTAAGCAGAAAAAAGAAATCACTCCTTTTCTTCTTTATTTCCGTGAGCTTGTTAGTGCCTCCTTTGGAAGAGGCTGGAGCTAGTAGAACATCTCAATTTGAGATACGCAGTGCCAAGGGCCAGTATGCTGAATCTATCTCACCCAGTTCCCAGGGACTGACTTCTGAAAAGTCTCTGAGGCTTTCAGTTGCCAGCCAGTCTCATTTGTGTACAAAATACGGAGAGATGAGTCAGAGTAATTTCTTGCCCTTTATGAAGAAAACCTGATACCTTGTGCATAGTTGTGGTATTTCTATACACGGTTTACATACTTGCCACCAACCTAGTTTTATTTTTCTCCTGAGTCTTTTGATTTTTTTCATACAGTAATTGTTCTGCCGAAGTCTGTAGCTAAATGAGGTGTTTATTCAGCATGCGTGCCTTCTAAATATTTACTAATGAAAATCTTTTTAAAAACTTTTTCCCTCAGCCTGTTCACTAGGCAGCGTAACTTTTTCCATTTCTTTGATACTGAAGCCCCCCTTATTTTAATTATTCTTCCCTTGGCAGCTGAAGGAAAATGTGGCAATATATACCAAGCCCTTCCCCACCCCTCCAGTTAACAAAGATACCGGTAGTAGATCAAAGAATCCATCAGAACAATCTGCTTCCTATGCAATAAGCCCTCTGTCTCTGGAATAAGCAAGTTTATCTTCATTGTGCATTCCGATAAGATGTTATTATAGTAGTGACTTTAATTACATTTCTCATTATTACATTAGTGTGCAGTAACATAGGGTTTCACTGAATCTAAACGTGTTAGTTTGTAGAATATGGTGCCTTTAAGTCTTGCCATGGAGGGAAGTAAAACTTCGGAAGCCACAAAACAATAAAAAAAAAAAGGTCCATTTTACACTCAGTTGAGCAGATGTCCCTGTGGAAGGAATAAGGAATTTTTTCTAGAATATGGTCTGGAAGGTGGAAAAAGATGAAGAGACATCATAAAAAAACAGCAGTATATGTACCTCTGTACATTCCTGTAATGCAAATGTGGTAAGATTCTAGAAAATACATAGCTGCTTCATGACTTAAGGAATAAATACTTTTTTGTCCAAAGTGATATACCTAGAGGTATATTTTAGTGGACCATCTTTAAATGTTGATCTATTTTCCTCCATAGGAAAACTGCTGCTTCTCGCCCTATTTCTTTTTTTTTTTTTTTTATGGTAAGACTAGAAGCTGTAAGACTATCGCACTATCTCAAAGTATTTTGTCTTAGGCATTGAGTAGGTTAAAAGATATTTGTTGGTATAAATATATTCTTTAAGATATGTACATTTTGGATGTCTAACAAATAGTCACTGATCTGACACTCAGAAAAACAGATTTTCATTTAACTCAGCTTCTCTGATCACTTGACTAAATGTGAGACCTGGTATTTGCTGCCAGGTGATTCCCAGGGGAGTGAATTTATCACATGCTTACTCTTGCAATCTTTACTCAATAACTGCTTGATCTACGGCTTATTGAAAATGGGGGTAGTTCCCATGAACTGCAGTCAACTTTAAATCAGGGCATAAATTACCAAATGCATCTCCCTTTGAAAGGTGCAGACCTCCAAACAGACCATTGCTACTGGTCTTATGGAGTAGTAATAACTTCATGATCTCCAAGACAACTGTTATTAGTGTATTTGCAAGGAGTGGATTGGAGCACAACGGTTTTCTTGGAACCCCTAGGCAAAATATCCAGTCAGTCCCCAACTTGTTTTAAAGCAAACACATGGTAAAATGATGCATTGCTTGACCCCTATTGCTTGAAGCAACTTTAAGTTTATGAGGCTCTTTTTACTTCTGCCAGATAGTGAAAATACAGATAAATCTGATCCATATAAATCACGTTTTTAATTAAAATACAGTGAGTTTTCTAATACAAATGGCATTTTCCCTTCTACTCGCTGCATCCGGCTTTAATGCCAACACTGAACAAATAAGCTGTGCTTATCAGTACAGTATACTTGTCTGTCAAATATCACTGAGGTTGGTTTTTTCTCTCATCATACTTTGAGTTTTAAATAATCTAGTTTATAAAGATGTCTTTTTGCCCCCTTGAAGACATATATACTGTCTTTGTTTAAACCATGGGAGTGTTTTAATATAATATTAAGAAGATGTTTGCCATCAACATTAATTGTGAACATCTTTTCATGTTTTCATCTGGAGAGGGAATGCCGAGGACACCATTTAATGAAGAGAGTTTCAAATGACATTCCAAGATGGGCTTTCTCAGAAAGTGAAACACATCTTTACAGTCTCTGTTTAGAGACATTTGTTAATGAGGTAGTAAGTCCACTAAAAAAGGAAGGAAAAAAACCAAACCAAACTAAACCAAAAAATGTTAAGTGACCTGTTGTGACCATTATTTTCCCCGTTCTACAGCAAGGATATGAAGAAACCACATAAGCATGTGAAGATCCAAATAACCATACCTTCACACTGCTGCACTATGGCTGGTTTATGAAGATAAAGCATGGTGAGAACTATTAAGAAGTTCATAGGCAACTAAGCTTGGGATTCCGTGTGCCCATCCCTTAGCATTATAAAGACAAAAGTATTTTACATCAAAATTCTGTAGATGGAGCTGTTAAATCTGAGTTTCAAAAGGAAAAAGGCCCACAAGAACTGAAATTAGCACGTTAAGATGACTCCACTTTTAGTATTTTCAAAACACGTTCATCTTTGTCGTACCTCTTCTTCATTGATAATATGGCCTAGTGAAAAATTTCTCTATAGACTCGCTTTTAAATGTGCTTTCAGGAAGGGTCAGGAAGGATATCCTTCCAGGTTCATAATTTCTTGTGAAAAGTACTGCTCGCTAGGGATGGCTTCCCTAACCCCAAAAATTCACCATCTAACATGAAAGGAACATGTGTTAGACTCAGTTTTGACTGGTAGAGAAATCTATCACTAAATTAAAGAGATTGCTTAAGTGCAAGATATCATGACTTGATTGCTTTTGTGATGTGTGACCAAAAGATAGTTCAGACAGCTATACATGTTCTTGGTAATTTAAAAAAAAAAAAAAAGACAAAGCAACCCAGTCTCACAAAGCTGAAAACAGTTAATAGCTAAGTCAGCTGAAAAGAAAGAAAATAAATAGAAAAGGGAATAATAATAGGAAGTACTTAAAATGTTCTAGGAGATGTTTAAAAACCACAATCCAACTGAGAACGGAGGCTGTTCTGGTTAACAGAGAACAGACGGACTCAGAAGGGTATGAAGGCAAATATATTCTATAGAACACAGGAGATAAAAAAGAAATAGAGATTTTATGAAAAAGAAAATGGAGATAAAAGGAGGAGAAATCCGTAGCTAGCAGAATCAACAGTAAGAAAGGAATTAAGCATTCCAGAAATTAAAGTAACTCAAACAATGATTTGTATCAGTACCAGGTGAAAATGAGAGAACTGTGAATAATAAAGCAAAGGCAGATACTTCAAAAAGTACCTGGAAGAAAAAGTGAAATGATACATTACTTATACTGCAAGGTAATAACATATTTTCTAATTTAACAATAACTGAAGATGATGTTGAAAAGCAAATCCTAACTTAAGACATTTTTTAATCATCAAGAATTTTAAAAGTGAACGTCAAGGAGCTCTCTGACCCTCGCGCATTGTTTCAACAGATTTGGGAAGACTGGGAACACTATAGTGGAAGACAGCTAATACTATGCCAGCGTTTGTAAAGAGATATATGGAATGGGTGGTATAATTAGAGGTCTTTCAGAGCTAAAAGCGATTTCAGGTAAACCACTGGAACAGCTTATACAGGTCATAGTCGCTAAAGAACTGAGGGAGGACAATGTAAGTACCACCAGTCAACAAAAATACCTGGTGAAATTAAAACTGAATTAAAAGTTTAGCTGGTAAAGGAAATGGGTTTGATATTACAGACTTTTCAGAAGTACTCAGCTTCACGCTACCTGACATTTTAATTAGGAAATTAATGTAAGCTGTATTGAATTTGTATTATTCTAAGTTGATTAAAATCTGACTAGTTCCTAGGTCTGAAAACGTCACCATTAATGGGGAAAATTTTATCAGGCTGATGGGTTTTTAATGAGGGCACAAAGAGATCGTTTCTTGACCTTGCAGTAGTTAACTATGTTTTTAACAGGCAGGCAGAATGAACTATGAAGCTGTTACTGAGAATTTTGCCAATGACACAAATTATGGCATTGATAAAAAGAGGAGAGAAAAGAAATCAAGTCGATGATGCAGTTAGATTGTCAATAGGACAGGTGAGGACCTCAAGGTCACTCCATCCCTCCCCATTTCCAAGGAAGGACCAGCTGTTCTGACAGATTTTTGCCTAATCTGCTCTTCAAGAGCAAAAATTCTCCCCCATCCATGGAGAAGTTATTCCAGTACTTGCTTGTAAGCCTGGTGCAAGAAAACTGAGTGTTTCTGCAGATTCAAAAACAAGGTGACATGCAGGAGTGAAGAATGTTGCAGGCAGAGGTATGAGAAGATGGAGAGTCTAATCTAGAATCTAAAGAGATCTTGGGCATCATCTCTGCAAGAGTCAAAACTATCAAACCACTAATGTAATGTCGATAGGTTGAAATACAGACATAACAAATAAGGCTGACAAAGTTGGCTGAGATCTGTGTATGTCTCCTGATGTCTGGTAGAGCTGGAGAACCAGGGGTTCTTGGTATCCACAACTCAAAAAGATGTTGAGAATTTGAAAAGGGCTCAAAGGAAAGCCCAGCAACTCTTAAGATGATTCAATCACCTGATACTTAAGGTCCATTCTCAAGTGTATGAAAGAAAAGGTAGCATAAGCACAGGCTGTAAAGGAACAGATATGTAATAATAATGAGCTTTTAGCCTCGTGTAAAGATACAAGATCAAATTGCTAGAAGCTAAAGCTAGAAAAATTCAGAGCAGAGAAAGCCGTTTTCCTTTACAGCAAGGATCAGCCTAACCACAGGACAACTTAGCAAGGCTTGTAATGGATTTTCCATCACTAAAGATTTAAAAATCTATGTTTTTCCAGAAGATTTGCTCTAGCACAACCATGGCTATTGGTTTTGATGCCAAAGTTCAGGGAAATCCTGGGACCTCTGGGTATCTGTGAAGTCAGAGGACAATGGTTCATTCTTGTCATTTATGAATTCTTACATACTGTTTCTTTTCCATAGTTTCTTTTCATCCAAGCAAATCCTCAACAACAAGAAAACTGTTCAAACTAGTAGGATAAAGAGTGGACTCAGGTGAAATAGCTGACAGTTCATCTGATTCTTCCCAACATCAGGTATGAAGTTCAGAAGGTGAAGAGAAGGCAGGGGATTACAGTGGTTCTTGAACCAATGCCATCTGAGACCGAGGCACATAAATATTTCAGCCAGGTGAAGCAAGCAGCAAGGAAGTGATTTCTCATTACACATTTCAGCTAGTGTTGGCTAAAAAGAAGAGGAACAGAATCCTTCTGGAGTTTGCCTTCTAAGGTTTATTAAGTCATCAATATTGTTATGCAAAAGGAACAACAAATGCGAAAGTAAGTTGCCTCTTTCCTCTTCCTCCACATGGTCTCACAGCTTTGAGGAGAAAGCAATAGACTCTGTCAATGGGAAGGTTTTTTACTTTAAACTAATCTCAGCTGGTCTGTGGTCAATCCACATCTCTTGGAATAAAAAGACATCCCAAGAGTCATGTTGTTCTGAGTATCTCAGAGTCCTATTCTCTGCAGCAGAGAACAAACTCAGCACAAATAACAAGACAGGTAGCTGGATCTCAATGCATTAAAAACTTTGGTGGATTAAAGTCAGGTCTTTTTATGTGGATCAAACAAAAGAAAAAAAAACAAGAGTCTACAGAGTTTTGGTATAAGGTGACGATGACAAATTTCAGCAGATTTACTTAAAATATATGTTGTTGTAGCTCAGAGTAGAATTTGCCCCCAAAATCTTTAATCACAAATAATATGACTTCATTCTTGTGCAGCTGCTTCAGCAGGTACTTGCACATGATAACAAAAATCTTTAGCTCTATTGCAGTGCGGGGCAGAAAATTATCCTTTCTGATTCTAAAAACTGTAGTGACCTGGCCAGTTCAAATCTTTTCCTGAGTCTTTTTTCGTCGGTAATTGAAAATTATGAAGAATATTTTAAGCTCATTTGTCCATATCAGAGTGTGCTCATTGACTTCTTTACACCTCTTTTGACTCTGGATGAAAAGTGAAGCTAAATGGTAAATTTTAGATCTTACTGGTTGTCTGACCCAAAAGGGACAGAATCTACATTCCGATGGCAGTACATGAAGCCTCTCAGCCTGCTCACCTCTGTGTCTCCCAGTATTTGTGAACTATTTCTTTACAATCTTCTCAGGTGCTCCTTGCTACATGTCCACTCTACTGCTGATTCCCTTTTTTCCTCCTCTCCCTTTAGGCATCCATCTCCAAACCTGCCTGCCTACCTCCTCCTTCTGCCTCTCTGAATTTATAGCTCCGCTTTTAGAGTCTGAAGCATAGAGTAGTGAGATGAGCAATCCTAATGCCTGTGCTGTGAGGGAACAGAGAACCCAGCTGCCCAGCATGGTCTCTGCAATGCCGTGTTCACCACCATGTTGTGCAAGATTGCAGCTGCTTTTTCCACCTGTTTTTCTTCTGAGAATTAGCATCTTAAGCCACATACATGCAGGAAATTGATGTGAGTAACATGAAACATATTTGTACGGAGCAAATGTTTTATCCTGCTTGTGCTGGAAAAGATGTGTGACAGAAGACTCCCTGATGGCTCAAGTGTTTATTGTTAAACCTGATACAGGTGTGTCTAAGCTGTTCAGACCTTAATTATGATACTGAGATACCCAAACTGCCTGTGAATAAGAAGTAAGGAGAACTGAGCAATCTCCAAGCTTCTAGACCGCACAAACAACTTGTGCTGTTTGTTACCAAACAAACTTAGCCAAACCCAAGGGAGAAGGGTTGGGGCTGGCCCAGTCCTGCCCTGGGAAGAGGAGCAAAATGTGTGGAGTTAGGCATCCTGGCAGAGTTTGGTCTCGTTGTTCATGCACCCACTGAGGGAGTGAGATGGTGATTGCTCCTGCTTGAATAATAAGCTTCTCCTTCTCGGCAACGCTGCCCTGCATGTCTGACTGCACCCTGTGATACAGGAACAGCCCTCGCGTTCCAGGTTCTGGCACAGGCAAAGCGGGCAGCAGAACCACAGCTATGTTGCTGTTCCCAAGAATCTGCTGCCAGAGGCAAGTGCTGGCTGTGTCTTTACCTAGAGAAAGCCCAGGAGGAAAATGTAACTCACACAGTAAATGCATGATACTGCGGTAGAAGTCTTCTAGTGCCCGCGCCAGCACGCTTGGAGCCGTTGGAGGTACCTCCATCGCGCAGCATACGACACTGCTGTTGTAACAGCTATTTCTTGTCCAGCGGTGGACAGTGCCAGCACTTCACTGGAGCCCTGGAGCAGAACATACAGAGTCAATATATTTACAGCTCTTAGGAACTTGCAGTTCCCTCCAAGTGGAAAATTCATGTTATTCTATGTGTTTTACACAGTTTCAGCACCAGAAGAAATTAGAACCCTTCCTTCCCTTTTACAGCTACACCCAGTCTTTACTATTTTCTACATATCCTTGTACTGATGATTTTCTTTACAGAGCTATCCAGCATAAAAAGACAAAATACAGACCAAAAAAAAAGGAGAATACTGTCAGATCGAGTTCTGGTTTATGTGTAAAGAAGGTTGGTCTGTGTTTTACAAGATGGGATTTGAGAAGGAAAGTTATACCGTGTACAGGCTAAGGGAGGGTGTTTGCACTTACAAGGGGCAGGATGAGAAATGAGGCACTCAAGAGGGATAATGGCAAATAAGAAATGGAATTAGCAGAGCCCAGGCGGTGCAGAGGAGTGACAGGTGATGAGTCACGCTGGCAGGAGGAGGGGAAAGTGGAGCCTCACAACGAGGGCACAGGCTTTGAAAGCCACGCGGACGAGGATTTAGACCCAGGGATGGGTCTGAAAATGCGTGTGGAGAGAGAGGAAAGGAGAGGTAGGATATACGAGCCCTGCTCCTGAGAAGATACATAGTTCAATAGGTTTAGCAGATCACAAGTTACGACAGCATATATTCAACCATTTGTGCGGATTTTGGCTGGGATAGAGTTAATTTTCTTCACAGTAGCTACTACAGGGCTGGGTTTTGAATTTGTGATGAAAACAGTGTTGATAATCCAGGGATGTTTTAGTTACTGCTGAGCCATGCTTACACAGAGTCAAGGCCTTTGCTGCTTTTCACACCACTCCACCAGCGAGTAGGCTGGGGGTGCACAAGAAGTTGGGGGTGGACACTGCTGGGACAGCTGACCCCAACTGACCAAAGGGATTTTCCATACCATATGACATCATGCTCAGCAATAAAAAGCTGGGGAAAGAAGAAGGAATGGAAGGACATTCGGAGTGATGGCACTTGTCTTCCCAAGTAACCATTATCTGCGATGGAGCCCTGCTTTCCTGGAGAAGGCTGAACACCTGCCTGCCGATAGGAAGCAGTGAATCAATTCCTTCTTTTGCTTTGCTTGCTGGCGTGGCTTTTGCTTTACCTATTAAACTGTACTTATCTCAGCCCCATGGGTTTTCTCACTTCTACTCTTCTGATTCTCTCCTCCATCCCACTGGAGGGGAGTGAACGAGCAGCTGCGTGGTGCTTAGTTGCCGGCTGGGGTTAAATCACGACGCTATCGTACGCATACATGCCACATGACCTGAAATACAACTGTAAGCAAAAAAAAAAGAGTTCCCTGCTGCATAATCTGTAGTATATCAAACTCTAGGCATATATATACCCATGTGATCTCTTGTAGCTAGACTTTTTCTAAGTGGTGCAGTTAAAATTGGCACCACACAAATATGAATGCAATTCAGTCATTTCACAAATAGTTTATGCCTATTTAACTTGAAGCTACTATCAAAGTACAGATTCAGGAACTGACTGATGAAGCTAGATGGTGGCTCTGCCGCTATCCCCCACTGGTTGGGATCACTCCAGTAGCAGAATTGGCATTTTAATTCACCCTGCCATCAAAGATGGGCTGGAGCTAGCACAGCAGGCTGTGCACCAGAGAGGTGAGAGTATAGACTCACCTTGCCCCACCACCTCTTTGCTGGCAGCAGCAATGGTGAGCGGAGGCATGAGAACCCAGAGGTTTCAAAACCTGAAAAAGATGCAGTGAGACCCAGGAGAACTTGGGTATGAGAGCCCTCAGATCCATGATCAAGAGCCGTGCCTCAGTAAGTTACACAGCACACCTCAGCCAAAGACACCCTAGCTGTCCGCCCGTACAGCATTTGCAGTGCAATGTCTTGAGCGTGTAAGTTAAAAATAAACAGCATTATGAAAAAAAAATCTCAAGTCATGCTGAGTTAGGATGTGTGACTGTCACTTTATAAATGTTTACAGTGATTTATAAATAACGGCACCTCTTCTGTCACTCATCTATCAAGAAGTCTCCTGTAGGAGAAGCGAGACAGGAGTGGGAAAGCTGTTGGTATTTTAGGATGTTTGGGGCTGAAGCGGGAAACAGCGGTACTTGGGATGTTACATTGTATCTCCCTGTTCCCCTACAACCCTCACACACACATGCCTCAATAAATTTGTACTGTGGAGCTCTAATTCCATTGTGGCTTTCTGATGTCTACTCAAACAACATTAGATTTTCTGTCATGTTTTACAAAGTAAAAAATTTTGGCAAAAATGTCAGCAGGATGGTATCTTTAATCATATTTATTGATTGACCTCAAAAAGCTCAGCGCAATTTAACTGGAACCCCTCAATGTGACCAGGGTCAAGTTCAGCCAATGCCTATTTCCAGCACTGCCTGGAGCCCCAGTTTCACGAGTACCTTTTATTTCTAGCGTCCTTAAACCCACTTGACTTTCCCGATGTTTCTTTTTGAGCCTCTCCTTATTACAGCTACTAAAACGTGCTGCATAGTTAGAAATGGCTACTCGTGGGTAATAACAAGGGTTTAACAGGTAATATCTAGAGCAGAAAATACATTTGTTCACCAGTAACAGCTGCAGTTCGCTGTTCTCTGACCAGTCCGATGAACTGATGGGACCATTCAAAACTTCTGTGCAGGTACTACTGATACTATCTACAAACTACTCTTTTTTTTTTTTTTTTTCATTGCTGTTAAAAGCTAAATGGAGGTCCTACAAGCCCAGCTCATGAAATCATCAGGAGGATTTTCAGGACAGGGAATTCAAGACGCTGACTCCACAGTCAGTGGGAGCCCAGCTCCCACTTGGGGCTGCCATGGCCCCAAACACTGGCGTGAATACCGGGCAAAGGTGATTTCTGTGGGATGCCCCATGTGGTGCCAGCCCCATGTGGGATCCAGGCGGAGAAGCCGAGGGCACACCTGGGGAGAGCCGGGGGCCTCTGTGCAGCCCAGCATAGGAAGGCGCAGCCTGGCTCCCGCATCCCTCTGCTCTTGTCAAGCCGCCCCTGAGGGGCATCTTCCCAGTCTCTCCCCACAGCCGGAGTCTGTCTCCCGCGCCCCAAACCCGAGTCGGCACCACCTGGGGTGGTGCAGGACTGAGGCGAAATCGCCCCACACCCCAGCTGACCACCGTGGCCACCCTCGGGTGCTCGGAGGCTGGTGCGAGCGGCCACAGGGGAAGGGCTGGCTGCGGAGGCACCGGGATGCGCCTCGCCGACCCCACACAGCCCCGGGCCCGGCCCCTGCCGCCAGCCCCGGGCCGGGCAGGGATCGGGGCGCCCCCGCAGCGGGCAGCCGCGGGGCGGTGAAATGGCGGCGCCGGAGGCGGCTGCCCTCCCGCGGGACGCCGGGCCGGGGGGCGAGCGTGAGCGCCCGTGTGTGCGACGAGGGGCGTGAGGCGAGACGGGGCTGTGCGAAGGGTGCGTGAGCGCGCCTGTGCCGCGGGCCGGACGCTGCGAAGGGGGTGCCCGTGCCCGTGCCCGTTCCCGTGCCCTGCGGGTGCGAGCCCGGCGGCGGGGCGCGCTCCTTGCCTTCGCGTGTGCCGTGTGAGCGCGGGGCGGCGCGGCGGGAGCGGGCGGGGGGGGGGGGGCGCGCAGGGGCGGGCCGGCGGCGGCGGCGCGGCTGGCCGCGCTCCAGCCCGGCGCACTAATACAGGCTGGCGGCTCCCGCCTGGCTGACGCCGGCCGGGGCTGCTGCTGCCGCTGCCGCTGCCGCTGCCGCTGCGCCCTGGCCCCGCCGCGCAGCTGCAGCCCCGCTCCCGCCCGCGGCGCGCCGAGACCCCAGCCCGCTCCCGGTGGCAGGTAAGAGCCGGGGCTCCCGGCCGCGTCCCGGGAGGGGGGAGGACACACATACACAGGGGACAGTCCCGCCGCCGCCGCCCCAAACTTCCCGACGGGGCTGCCCCGCATCCTGCCCCGGCACGGGAGGATGCTGCGGCCCGCCGCCGCCCCGGGAACCGTGTCGGTTCCCGGGGCGGCGGCGGGCCGCAGCATCCTCCCGTGCGCCCAGCGGGGCAGCCCCGGCGGCGCCCCGGGCCGGTGTCCCCGCGGCTCCCCGGGCGGTGAGCGGGCGGGGGCTGGGGCCGGGGCAGCGGCTGGATGAGACAAACCGACGCCAGGACTGCGAGCGAAAGGAGGAGCGCGGGGAAAGAGAAAAAAAAAAAAAAAAAATTTTTATGGATGGCTGAACGCTGACAAGTCTTCTCGCTGTTAGGATTTCTCTCCTTCTCGTTTAAGTAGAAGGGAGAAAAAAAAAAAGCAACAAAAACCCGACATCACAAACCCACATGACACGTTTGGAAATACTTTTCCTTTCAGAGGTTATTTTCTCTTCAAAAAATCCCGCTCCTGGACACGCTCCCAAGCAAAACGGAGCTGAATTGCTGGGATTTGGGCTTGTATTCCAGCTCTTTTTTTTTTTTTTTTGAGGGGGGGGGGCGGGTCTGAAGTTAAAACTATACTTGTTAACAAGTAACCAACATTTCCAAAAACAGTATGGCAAACGATATGGCAAATTATGAATTATTGTAATTTTATCTCCATGCCCGGGCAGCTCTAAGTGGAGGGAATTCAAAGTTCGGCTCATTTATAACAATTCGGATATTGTGCGGTAACTCTGTGTTTTCCTACTTTGATTTTATGGGTAAATTTATTTGATGCTAGCCAGGTCTGCTTTAAAAGAGGCATTAGTGGGAATAAAAATAAATGACACACACATGGACGCGCGCGCACGCACGCACACAGGCGCGCTGTTAATTACTCGCGTTTTATAAATTAGTGAAAAAAAAAATTCAGCCAGGAATGGTCAACTTTTCAAAGAATGAGCTCTCTCTGGGCAGAAGTGGGAAACGATGTGCACAGCTGGGGAACATATTCAAGTTTGTGGAGGTTTGGGAAGGATGCTGCAGATGACGCGAGTTTCAGTACTTCGTATCTCTGATGTGTGGAAATGTGGGTCTTTATACGTGCGTGTATTTGTGCGGTAGGAGTAATCTTCTCTCTTCAGGAGCATAAGCTGAAGAAAGCGCTGCAAAATTCTTCCCCTCAGCAATGGTAGGACAAATGTCATCACTCAGACAAACCTCATCCGTTTTAATCCAGCCAGACAACTCCCTTTTTTCAGATTTGATAAGTACCAGTGTCTGGCTGGTTCGTGTTTGCTTCCTGTTAGATTTTAAAGCAGAAGCTGGGGATGTTTGTGGTTTGTTTGTTGTTTTTCTTTTAATATTGAGTTAATTTGACATAGTAGCTAAAATAAACGTGCCCAAAAATACATTTAAAGTGAGTTGTGTCAAGAAGGATATCTTGTATTATATTTACTGAGTTTGGCAGTAGTTCCCGTTCTCATCTGTCCTTTGTGATGGAGTTAAAAACATTTTGTACCTCAGTTTGTTAATTTGCATGTAAAATGATAAACAGTAATTCTGCAAAAATGACTGGAATAAGGGTCAAGTGTATTTTATCATGAATCCTTATGATAATCGGGATTTGTAAATTGATAGGAGTTGGAGATACAAGCTTTTATTCATGTGGAGCAACTGAAACGAATACGCACAAAGCTGTCAACTGCACAACTTTGTGGACAAGTGGAGTATTAATATTTTATTAACACACTTGCCCACGGCTAAAAGGCACACACACACACGTGCCAAATATCTGCAGAAGGTCGGAACGTGTAGCACCTCTGGTTCGGAAGCTGGTCTCATGGAAACTGGTAGTAGTGCCCCACATTGTCTTCAGTGGGTACAAGACGAGGCCTAACTCACTGAAACAGAGGTGTAGAAGTGTCAGTGTAACGTATCACATAACATCTGGACAGTTAATCCTCCTTTTTCTCCTTTTATTCTTTTACAGACTTTCTGCATCTCACATTTGAATCCTTAGCTATCTGCTGTTATCAGCCCGGGAGATAGTGTGTCACGTAATCTTTTCTCCTGAATGCTAAAGTGCTGTAATTTTGATGGCCAGGCTAATCTGTCTCGATAAAGTTTTATTTTTCCATTGTTAAATTCAAAGGACAATGACTACTAATTACAAGTGACCTCTAACCAAAACACTAGCTAGAGTTTATCACCGGTGCTGATACGGGCTAATAGTAATTCCAGCATCAGCAGCACTAGGCACCTCATTTCAAAGAAACTTGACAGAATAAGGGGAACCAGAAGAGAAAAAAAAATATGTATGTGCTCAGGGTACCTTGTCTGCTTCAAGAAATATAGTGAAAGTGTACAGAGATTCCATGTGCAATATACCCCTTACAAATAATAATTACAGGGATGAGGAAGAAAAAAAATCGTAAATATTTTAACTGAAAATGGCACAGCAGAAACATACATAGGAAAGGTTGTTACGGTAGACTGCCTGGTTTCCTGCTGCAGGCAGGTATAAAGAATCATTAGTGTTATTGTACATTAACAGCAAAAGATAGTAATAGCAATGACAATTTGAGAGAATCATTGCTGTTCTATTACTGTCTTTGGGAGTATTTGTTGTAAGGAAGCATTAGACTCTGAATACAGTATAATGAAATTAATTTTTCAAAAATATCCCAAATTATTTCCCATTTTATATTTTGTCTATAATGCTTGAATGGTTAATACTGTGGGAATTTTACAGATGAAGAGATGAATTAAAGAGTCTAGGGCCCTTTGTATTTATTGTAGCAGCTGAAAACCTTGCTGTGCTTTTCCAGGTGAGTGGATCTAACAAACTGCAGGATCAGAGCCCAGGCTGAGATCCTGACTGGTGTGTGTAAGCATTTAAACTGAGGCAGGAGAAACGTTATCTGCCAAAGTTTTGTGCAGATACCTGTGATTTTTAGACAGATTGCTCTGCAGGACCACTTGCAGGTTTCTGCAAGAACTATTGCAACATCTCAGACAGATGTAAGGTTTGAGGCAGTTTGCTTTGAGGTTCAGCTCCTCTGGACAAGGGCACAGCAAGGACACGGTGGAGGTGGACGCAGAGTGGAGTTGATTTCACAGTTTAAGCAGTCACCCCTATGTGAAAACGCAAAACAAAACAGAAGAAGGCAATCTGATAATTGATCTCTGTTTTTCTGAGACAACATTAAGATTGAGGTCTGTTTCTCGCTGGGAGGAGAAAAGCCTTATCTTTCCCACATCCTTCTCTCCAGAACTTGTTTCCTTCCCACTCTTTTTCCTTGTCAGCAGCATCACCATCCTCCCCTCTGCCAAACTTAGCATCATCTTTGCCTCTTCGGTTTCCTCACAGGTCTTGGTAAATCCCAGATATCTCTTGACGCTTTTTCTTCATGTTACTTCTTACATTCCTCCTTCCTTTTGTTTGCAGCTGCCAAAGCATTAGTCCACACTGTGGCAACCTTCCAGCTTGATACTGCAACCTTCTGTTTCCCAACAAACTCTTTTCTCCCACCTACGTTCCATTCCCAGTCAGCATGACCCCTGCCAAAATCCTGCATCTTTGGCGTTTCTTTCTGAAACGTCTCCATGCAGACTCCTGTTCTGGAGTCCCTCTATACACCTGGTCTTCGTTTAGGCTTTGAAAATGTTCCTCACTTCCAGAGTTCCCCAGAACTATTGGCCTCAAACTCACCATCCACTGAAAGGGAGAAATGAGGAGGAAAGAAAATTAACAGACCCTTGGGTCATTACAGTTTGTTCTGCTTCAGGCTTCCTTTTGCCCTCATTACCTGGCTACAATAGGAGCCAGATTGGCCGTTTCTTGATAACGGTGGTTCTGTATTTGTTCGGTCTGGTGGTGTACTGAGTCACACGACCGTGCTGTGAAGAACAGGAGGCAGGGAGCTGGTGGTGGTGGTGATACCCTTTCCAGAAAGTGGTGTCTGCTAATAACTAAGCATCATGTAATGAAGAATCCTTTATAACGCAAATAACCCTGCTGCTGAGGTCAACACATTTCAACAATACTTAATCTTTTTGTGTGTGTCTTTTCTTGCTGTGCCTTTCCTTAACAAAAAATCCTTTTTTTTTTTTTTTTTTTTTTTAAGCATTCCTGTGCAGCGTTCCTCATCAGCAGAGTTCATAGTGCTTTACAAAGCCGTCCTCATCGGGGTACCTGTATGACAGATGCAGAAATCGAGGCACCTGAGGGAAAACCATTTACCCAGAGCCCTGTGGCAGGATGCAATCCCACACACTGCACAGTAGGCGCAGAACTGACCAGAGGCACAAGCAGTTGACATGGCTTTTCAAGACTCCCTTATGGTTTCTTGCTGGCCTGGTCTATCCAAACCTACTTGTCTCTGTCAAATTACTCTGGCCCAGCTGCCAATGTGCAGTTTCTTACCCTGAAGCACATATGAGGTAGCTAATTTATCTCTCTCTCATCAACAGATCTTGAATTACTTCATGCAGGGCATGAGGCCTCCAGAGGGACATCTAGAGTAGAGAAACCAAAATTCATTCCTGTGCGAGGCAGCCGCCTGTGGCTCCCATGCCCGCCCTGCTGCATGTTCTGCAGGATTGATGCTGAGATCAAGGCTTCTGTGGGAACCTGCTTGGGGCTCTTGGGCTGAAGGGGCTGTGTGGAGCAGAGCTGGGTGCTGGGAGGGGAGATGAAGGGGAAGAACAGCCCTGGGCAGATGGAATATTCCTCGGACTCCTGGAGTGGGTCTGCAGAAGAGAGAGATGTTTCTTTAAAAGACTCAAGGCCCTATTTCTGCCTTTTGCTCAGTAGCCCACATTTTCTGAAGCTAGTTGTTAGCGTGGCATGTCATCTTACATGCTAAAGAGAATCCAGCCCTCGTTTTATACTCCCAGGCTCAAATGTAGGTGCATGAAGCCTGTTTAATCTCATAAGCAAGTGTTCTGGTTTGCAGAGAAGCCGAGAACCACGTCTTCGGCTTAAGTCACTGAGAATGGCCAGCTGTCTCCTCCTTTCCCCCCACAGGAGGGAACTAAATAGACAAGTTCTTGCTCCTTTTGTTCTTAGTCCTGTTGTTGTGAAATAACTTCCACAGAGAGGCCAAGCGTATCCAGATACTCTTCACGGAAAACGCCACAGTTCTGTTGCTTGGGAGCATTGGCCCCTTGTCCAAGGCAATCCCTGCCACTGAATCGGATCTTTACGTGGACGAAACACACTAATACTCGTGCTTGTCTGTCCTTCACACTCTTAGTTTTGCAATTCTCCAAGACATAGGCCCTGTGGATGCTCCACCCTTCCTCCCCCCTGCAGGGTTTCACAAGCCACGGAGGGCTCAATTAGCAGAGATTACTGCGGATGTTCATGCAGGAGAACCTATATGTCAATCATATTGCATTAGCAATTTCCCACAGTGATGCACAATGAAAGCCTTTTAGGGAAAACAGATTTGAATGTGATAGGGTTTGAGCACAATGAAATGCTAATGTGATTCCATGGAAAACTGCTAACACGATGTACAATGAAAGCCTTCTGTGTGTGAAACGTATCTCCCCCATATGCATTTGAGCAGGCTTCCTCACCTGGGAGGAAGCAGAGATGGCCGGCGGTGCTGCTGCTTCCTCTCCAGGCCTGCGGTCAGCCAGAGAAGAAGCACTTCTGGAAGTTCTTCCTTTTGTTCCTTTTGAGTGTTTTACTGATGATCTATATGATCTGTTGATCTATATTTCACTTGCCAAGCTGTCTGATGCTAAATCTTCTGCAAAAGTTGCCTGCTGTGTTAACACCGTAACTGTGTAAATAACCCTTCAGGCAGCCCCCCCAGATGTCTGTCTGTCTCTGCGATGTGTGGTGTTAGGCAGGGAGCCTCTGTGCCAGGCCACGGACAGGAGTGTGGCTGGGGTAGCTCTGTCAACGTGGGGTGCTTGGAAGTGGCAGGCTCCTCAGCTAACTCCCTGTGTCACAGGTTATCTCTGACTTTGTGGCATTAGATCCCTGGCACAACTAGGCAGCAGATCTCAAAAGTGTGAGATGCAGTCCTTGCATGGGGAGAACCAGACTCCAGGATTTCCATCGCCAGGATCAGACCTAGTGGATCTGCCAGCGGCAGCCACCCTCCTATCAGTTCTGCGTATTCCCCCAGGAGATGAAGGTGTTGGGTACTGGGCTGAACCTCACCCAGCTGGCCCTCAGGTCTCCTGTTAGGTAGATGGGATGTGCTACCATACGCCACGAGGAGGACGTTTGCTTTATCCATTTTCCCTGTGTGCGCTGTAAAAGTACAACCAGAGCTCCAAAAGTGCATTCCTTTCTAACAACTTCAGACGATAAACTTTCAGGACGGGTTGCCATCAGGCTTGAGGGCCACGTCCTTGGTGAAGTAATTGTTCTTTAGATGTATCCTTATTCACAACATTCTTAATGTCTAACTCTAAGCAAATCCTTTTCCTAAAATGGGTATTTGGGAATGGCTCCAAGAATGGCAGTGATTGATAACGAGGATTACAGGATCCGATTAGTGTGGATACAAACTTTAGGCCAGCAATGAAGCTGGAATTCTTTTCTAGTCCCCTTTTTCCTTTGTGAAGTGTTTGTTCTGGAGGCACTTGGCTGCATGCTTTGTATTAGAGACGAGTCAGCGTTTATTTTTAAAGCAGGAACTCTAATTTTTGCGTATTTCCAACCGTTCCATTTTTAGAAACACCGATGGGCTTTGCTACAGTTTCTCTGGGAATGGTGGGTATGTAAGGAATGCAGGACCGACTGTCTATAAACTGGGGATAACCAGAGCCATGAGAAGACATTTTGCCTCCCCAGGGCAGGTTGATGCACCTTCCCATTATATCCCGCTGCCTCCTGCCTTATCCCACAAATATGTCCTCGGAGCTACCCCATGCCATGTGTGCTCCTTAGCCTCTGGCTCTGTGGGAGGAAGGCAGCTGAGACAGGGGCTCTTCCTCAGAGCTGCCAGTCTGAGTCTGAGCAAGGCAGGAGCAGGAAGGGATAAGGGAGGGACTGGGTGAATGGGGCTTCCTCCTGCCTGCAGGGAGCAGGGCGTGGGGCAGAGAAGAGGATGTCTTCTTGTGGGATTGCATCTCAGAAACTTCAGTGTGGTCCAGCCAGGGAACACAGTGCAATTCACTCCGTATAAACATCACAGTTGCTGGTTTCCTTTAAAAATTAATACTGAGGAAGGAAGTGCAGTCAAAGAGAGATCATAGTGATAAAGTGGTCCAGTTTCATACTGTTACCCAGACTTTGGTTGTGGTAGTTTTGTGGGGTGCCGTCAAATATTGTGGGAGATTTTCAAAGGCAAAAATCATTGAGAACATCAAGCCCTCTGGTTTGGGTTTACCTCAAGCGACAGGATGCATGTAGCCCGGGGGCCAAAGTCAGTGTAGAAACGTTAACCTGGTGTTGCACCTGAAAAGAGAGGCTCTTTTACTTGGTCATAGTAGAGAACACAGGGCTCATCTCAAGGGGTTTTCCAATCCCTTCTTCCTCCCCAAGGCCAGTTCAGTCATTTTTGAAGAAAGTGTGTGTGATCGGCACTCGCTGACATACAGCAGTGGTGACTATCCCAGTGCATAGCTATCCTGTTCATACGTTCTCCCTGTTTCTTCAAGTGGACATGAAAGACAAATTACCCCTATCCTACCTGCAGCAGCCTTTTGCATGTTAACGTACTGCTACCATGTCCATGCCCCTCCGTTGTCCCCACCTTAAGTCACACTAATGAAGCTTTGTTGAAGTATCTGTCCATGTGTTCACCCAGAGCAGTCCCACCGCAGGAATTGGTACATCCCTTCCCAGTCAGGCATCATGGACATGACAAAAGTGAGCTGGGTACTTAATTTTCTTTTGTGACTGAATTTACACTTTATAAGTGTATCCACAAGTGTTTGACCTATGGAGATTTGTGTTGCTCTCTTAAGATGTGCAGCATGTATACTCAAATCTGTCCTTTATCAGATGAGAATGTGTTATTCCTGTCAAAAGAAGCTGAGTAGATGAGATAATACTTGATTGATTCCACAAGCTCAGAGAAATTGTTTGGAAGTCACAGGTGTTTAGGCACTGGCATCAAATTTTGTCCTTATTTTATCTGGGAGGCAGATTCCACGGCATGGATGAGTGGCCGGAGAGGCATAAAGCACTATGAGATTTGCTCTTTGATATTGATGGCTTCACATAATGTTCAATGTAGAAGGTCTTTCAGAACAAACTTGAAAAAAAGTGAGAAAATTAGTTTCAGAAGTTTGCATTATTCATTTAAGCTTATACGAATAAACAATAAGATGTTGCCAGGACTGTGTGAAACATGGGTAAAATTGAGTCTCAAGTACTTTGCCTCCTATCATTGCAGCTGTTTTCAATTGGAGCAGTCCAGGGTCAAACCAGGAAGAAATTTAGTTTCTTAATTAAAAAAAAAAAAAGGGACAACGTTTTTTACATCTCATTTAATTAAAACCCTGGGTGTCAGGTTCTGTGGTTGTGGAAGAATTCAGTAACATTGTAATGAATAATGCGTTCACCCTATTTTGTTGGGTGCAAAAGACAGTGGTTTCAGATAGGTTCATAACAGCATCCTTGTCTGGCGGGTCCTGATCACAACAAGAAGCCTCGCAAGATCCCAAACGATGTCACGGGTGCCACGAGTGGAACACGAGTCTTTTCAAGTGATGTACATGCCTCAAGAGTGACGTGACCACCATTCCCAAGCCATTAGCTGGTTACTGGAGTGGCAGCAATGGTGGCTGTGCAGCTCAGGCACTTCAACGCTACTCTTCCGGAATGACTGCACCTGTGAAACCCCCACTGCCCAGCTCTGACCTGCTGTGCCAGCCAAACCCTGGTGCCAGGACTGGTGCCTCAGGCTCAGGGTGCGGGCGCATGCTCAGGGCAAGCTTGCTGAGGTTCCTGGCTCATTTGAGGCCCAAGTATTTGTAAACACATTTTTATTTATTTATTTTAAAACCCTTTTCTCTGCTAAGGTGTGGAAGATGCCCATAGCAAGTGGCAGTGATGATGTGACCCGGGAGGTTCTTTGCCAGCCCTGGGTGCACGCTGGCTGCTGCCAACCGGGCGCATTTGAAACCAAATCAAGACTCGCTTACACTGAGAAAACTCGCATGCTTCTCTCTTTCGTAGGAGGTAGAAGTAACTGAATCAGTGCTAGGTAAAAATAACTAAGTGCGTGTTCACAGCATTCCTCTTTGCATTGTTTGAATGAAATAATTTTCTCCCTTCCAAATCTGTTGTGATTTAGTCACCGAGCGGCAGACTCCCATCTATAATTGTCTCTCTACTCCATTTTCCAGCCGCGTGCATCTCCCAAGAACTGCACAGCTTATGTCTAGACGACCCTCTGAGAAATCTCCCTCTGTGGCCTTACTTAGCTGTTGCAGTGACACCGAGACTGATGATGTCAGCCGTTTTCGAGACTGATAGCCATGCCTCTCACGGCTCGCTTAGCCAAGCAGCCGCTCCGAGGGGAGGCAGCGTGTTGGAGCTTTGTTCCCAGCCCAGATGCATACACACGCCTGCATACACATGCACTTACACACATGTGCACGGATACGCTTTTGAGGGAGGTTAGGCACTGTGCTTTTACACAGTTGTCTTTTAGCCTGTTTTCACTAGGGTCCATGCAGTTTTCCTTTTTGACTTCTGCGTAAGACTTAGAGTGAAATGTAACAAGGACTGGTACAATGCCCCTGCTATGCCCGTGGCAATTGAATTAGAGGGGAACTTCATCAGCGTATTGGCCTGCACAGACATTCCATCCACTGCGTTGGGGAAGATTCACATTACCCTTCAGCAGAATTGCTGAAGGGTAATGTGAATCTTCCCCAACACAGTGGATCCTTTTTACCTTCAGCAAAATCTGAATTTCCCAAAATCTTTCCATAGTGGAGATGTCAGCATGCTGCCACGTGAGACACAGAGGAAGGCACGTTTAATTTCCATGAGCTCTGGAACCCCTCTTACTGACTTCAGCAGGACTTGGCTCAGGTCAGGAATCAGCCAGCCCATGATGACGGTGTTTCATCTGTTTTCTCTGCTCTTGGTGTGTCAGGCTTTTTAGTAGCACAGTGGAAATTACTGTAGTGGAGCTCCTGGAGGAAGCTGAAAGCATCCTTTTCCTGAAGGAAAGTATCCCAGTCCCCTTCATTCTGTGTCCACGTTGCTGGGTCTTAGCCTGGGAGTCATTCAGACTTGAGGTGAGATTTGCCTCACCCAGCATTAGCTGTATGCAGTGCCTGGTTTTGCTGATCCTTTTCTAAGCGTTTAGTTTTGGGTAGAATGGTTCATGCCATGTACACGCATGTTTTTGTCAAGGACGTATTTAAGGAATTGAGGGTGACTAGGTCAGATATGAGTGTCAACAATTTGGACATGTTTATGTGGCCCAGTAAATTCTACTGAAAGGCTGTTTCTACATTAATAAATGAAACATGGCCTGATACTGTTCTTAACCTTGAGGCCAACTGGAATGAGAGGCTTACTTCCATGCAACGGATGCCTCACCCTCCAAACCAAAGCGGTGCTATGCAGGGTTCTTATTAGGAGTGACTCGTGGTCCTTGCTAACTCCTGAACTGTGCACAAAAATTAATTAGGAGACTGCTGCTGGCACAGAGGAAAGCCATTCCAGATACTATGATAATAATTTATGCTATACATAATTGATTAAGTTCCCACACTCAGAAACGTTCACCAGCATTAGTGTAGCCACATCTAAGGTAAGCACCCTATGTTTACGGAGAATGGAGCAAGTGAACTGGTGTGAAGCATTTGCAGTCCCACCTTTTCCTGCTCCTGCAGACCACAGAAACAAAAGAGTGATTCCATGCTCACATGCCATATGTCTTCTGTCTCTTCCCTAAAGCAAGCTTCAGATCTTAGGCTAAACTCAGGAACAGAATAAAGATTTACAGCATGGAAGACTGCCCGTGTTCGATCTTGATCAGTCTCTTACCTGACAGATGGACAAAGCCTTCTTCATAGTCCCAGAGGAGGGAATTGTGTCAGGGATATACCCTGAATGACGCCTGATTCATACTGATGCTAGAACATCATATTGTCACTGAGGGAGACAGAGGCAACCAGACCAGACCTTCCATCATGGTATGGCCCATACTTGTGGTGAGGTTATGGATCAAAACTGTAACACTTTCATTCGCCCACCCCACTCTCAAGTGATGAGCATTGAGAAACGTGGTGGATCATCAGAACAAAAAACACGTCAAGCGCGTTTTTGAAACATTTCAACGCTGGAAGTTTCCAGTTGGGTAGGCAAGTTGCCTGTTACAAAAGGCATACAGCTTAAGCAACTAGTGTCCTGAAAGACTGCTAAAATTAAATTGTGAATTGACATCTCTGTCATTATAGCCCTGGAGCAGAGTGTCTGCCTAGGTATTTCATAATGGAGGATCTAAGCCTAGCAACACATGGCTTAGGCTGCTGAATAATATGCAGTATTATGTAATTTAATAACATTAAACTAGGATGTTCTGATAACAATAATATTTGAAAGTGGTTTAGTTTATTTAATACTATTTATGTTTTGTATGTCAGTTGAATTCAGGGGAAGAAAGATTGTAGAATAAACTGGGGGGAGCGTGGTAGGAAATTGTGCAATGTACTTATCTGAGACTACATCACATGGTCTGCGAAGTACGGCTTTTGCTTTTATACACATAGTCTTGGCGACTCTCCCACTAGCAACAATAGTGCTCAGACTCGTACTGATGTCACTGTTGAGTTATTTAATTTGACTGAACGAGATTAATGTGTTTATTTAAAACCTTGGTCAAAATGGAAAAGAAAATCTCGGGACAATACTTTTACGTGAACATGTATATTTTCATATCTGATGATTGTAATGTTGCATTAACTTATCGGGGCAGTTGTTTACACACACTAACGCCCGGGAGACCCCTTCAGATAAGAAGTGTGAGCCATTTTCCCTCTCAGCCTGGAGCAGAGACTTCTACACCACTACTGGTCCTGTGGGCTTTCATCCCAGGCTCTCCTCGCTTCCTGCTGCTGCTTTCAGGGCTGATCCACAGAGATCCCAGCATTGTTTCGTTTTCTAGCATGAGGATGGGGTTGGTGCTGCCAAGCAACAACAGTAGTGCGGTGGTGGATCCTCCCCAGGTTCTCACCAGCGCAGCAAGCAAGGGACAGACACCTCCACTGCACGGGATGCCTAGAAGGGGCTGGCGCTGGGCTCTGAAGGTTGAGCCTGCTCCCACAAAGGCTGGAGGAGGCCTGCCTAAATTTTTTTCGCGTTATGTTTTACAAGCAGCTTGAGGGTTTTTTCCTGTGATAAATCATTCTGAAGTTATTTCATTCTCTCATGTACCCTCTAAGTGTTTGGAATAGATTTCAGTTTTGACTAGGAGGCATTAGTAGCTATCCAGTTAAATGCTCCAGGTTGTTGGATTTTTACTAATACAGAGAGGGGAAAAAATCTGGAATCTGAAGTTCATCTTTGCATGGTGGGTCAAGTTTGGGGTGTTCCATGGAATTGATTGTGGATTGCTAAATGGCGCAAGCAAGGAGATTTCTGCTCTGTCAAGAGCCTTTCTTGACAGTTGAGGACAACTGGACATGCACATAGATTAATAATGTAGAATTAATAAGGCAGAGCTCAATGCTGTGGTAGGTGCCTGGAGCAGAGTGTGCCTGTTCTTCCTTCCAGTTTTGTAGTCCCTCTGTTCATATTTTCGTGCAGCCTCCTGTCTGCTGATGCTCGAAATACAAATCTCCTGGGGGAAGAGCAGCTGCTGCTGGGGCTTGTGACGTGCCGAAGAGTCGCTTTTATGCTCTCGCTTCCATGGGACCAAGTGCTTCCATCCCCCTAGCTCTGTAAAAGGATCTTGGGAGTTAAAACCCCTGCCCTGATCATGCTGCTCTTGTGGAACAAGGGAAAAAGCTCCTTATGTATACATGTATCTGTATTTCTCACAGTGCTGGGTGTCTTAAAGGGTAACAGTGGGGCAGAGGAATGAGCATGAGAACAAAACAGAAGGACTAGGAAGAAAACAGCCCTAGGTTGTCATTGGTCCTCAACAAACATTGTGTGTTGTCTGAGAGGCTCTGATGCCCCAGCTTATCCAGTAACATGCTCCAGAGCTGTGGGGTGCTGAGCGTGTCAGACTATGCTGAGGAAACAGCCTTTGGGATCGGCCTCCTGTCTCGATATGTTGTACCTGTGTCTGCACTCAGTGTCCCCAAGTGCCCTTTGAATTCTTACAATGTAAGGAAACTGCACAATAATATGGTTTGTGAAGCCCTGGAGCTCCCAACACTGGGCAATATCTCTCTCTCTCTTTAGTGGCTGCATATAAGTAGTGGTGAGGACTATGTCCAGACTTTTACTAGTGGGAAGCAAGAAGGACTCAAGTCCTCCCACAAGGGTGGAGTAAGCAGCTGTGGACCTGCTTCTCTGGAGGCATCCATTTAGAAGCTACCCCCATCTCCTGCTTTAAGTGCTTTCTGTATAGTTCAGTCCTTTGGACTTGGTATGCACAGGGGGTCCATGAAGTATATTTAAAGCAGTAAATAGCTTGACATACAAGGACGTTTTTCCTCAGAGTTCCAGTCAGTGGAAATATGTCATATTCTGCTAAAATTAGACTGGCTCCAGCTACATTTAAAAAAGAAAAAAAATAGAAAAAATAAAAATCCCCAAGAACTAAACTCTTTCTGTTGGACTTTGTCAGATGTAGCAACTCTTAGCAGAAATAACTCAGGATCCATCCAGCACAAATGGTGTCCAAAAGCCTGTGATTTTCATCCAAAAAACTTTGAATTGTTGGAGTGAAATGGGCTGACTAGGCAAACAAGGTTTTCTCTTCCATGTGAGACAATGTAAATAAACTTAGAGAATAGTGATAGATCTTTTGAGGGTGATAAATTAAATCTGCGAGTAGTTTAATTTTAAATTAATTTTGCAGTTAATGTTGTACAACTTTTGACAGTAGAGTGAGGCTGGAGGGGCAGAGAGAGAGTTGAAATAAAAAATATATTCTACTCATTACTTCTAAAAATTGTGATATTACAGATTTAATTCCATAGAAGTTGCTTGAGCTGAACCTACAGCTACCAGCATAAAAGAAGAAAAAGGGACATTTTCTTTTGTAGTAAATATAACCCCAACCCTGCAACAATTTACCTAGTGCATTGCACTCTAAACAGAAATTGAAGTGAATGGACACTCAATGCTTTCCGAGGTCCAACTCTAAAATGAGTGTGGAGGGTAGTGGGGAGGAGAGACTTGGACCCAAAATAAGCAGCAAAAAACAAACGGAAAACCACTGAAAATTAAATACACATTTTGAATCATTTCTCTTTCAAAAGATTTCATTGAAGGAACAGTGAAAGGAGTGTGTGAAGCCTAATTATGTATTGTGTTGTTATTCCAGGCTTCCTCAGCAGTTTCTTGATGTTTGGAAAGTTCTGAGGCCCACCCTGTTGGACTACTTATAACCAGTGCCTACGACTACAAAAACATATGTGTGGAAGAATCTTTCCTTGAAGGAAGCATCCATCTCAATATTGTGGAAACTCCGTGCAAACCTTGCAAGACAGGAGAGCCATTTGTGCTTCCGTTGACGCTTGTGTGTAATCTCTGCTTCTTATGCACTCCAGCACCCCTATCAGTTCCTTGTTCTCCTTCACCAGCCCTGCAGTGAAAAGGCTGCTGGGCTGGAAACAAGGAGATGAAGAGGAAAAGTGGGCAGAAAAAGCTGTTGATTCCTTGGTGAAGAAGTTAAAGAAGAAAAAAGGTGCCATGGAAGAACTGGAAAGGGCTCTGAGCTGCCCGGGTCAGCCCAGTAAATGTGTCACGATCCCACGTTCCTTGGATGGGCGGCTGCAGGTGTCTCACCGTAAGGGGCTTCCCCACGTCATATACTGCAGAGTGTGGCGCTGGCCTGATTTACAGTCTCACCATGAGTTGAAACCACTGGAATGTTGTGAGTTCCCGTTCGGCTCAAAACAGAAAGAAGTGTGCATTAACCCCTACCATTACCGGCGGGTGGAAACCCCAGGTAATTCTATCATCTGCAAAAGGTCACACCTCTCTTGCACAGGCAGGTCTAGTCTTGGTGCATCCTACTGAGTTGTGCTCTCAAATCTGAAAAGGCAGGCTCCGTTTCATGGAAGGACTCTGGGTCTTTCCCTGCCCAGTGGCATCACAGCTCTGGCAGCTGGGGGTAAGGAGGGAGCCAGGAGCACCTCGCCCCGTGGTCTGTGTCCCATTGGACCCCCAAGGGCCCCCCAGTCTTGCCCAGGGTGCTGAAAGCAAGCTGCTTCACCATGGATGTGGATGAAGTCCTGCAAACTGGTGTCCATTTCCATGAAGTCTGGGCACTAGCCTATAGACCTACCACCCTGGCTAGATTTATGCCTCATTGTCTGAAAAGCGACAATCTACTCATTAATCCGCAGGAATAATGTATCATTAGCTCTCTCTTTAAAGATCAGAGTTGCAGTAAGACGGCTTGTTTTGCTGTGGATATGAAACCAGTTCGGTTCATTCTTCCTAAAATGCCAGGTGGCCTGCCTTCAGTGGGATTTACTTACCTGAATGGATAGTTTAAGTGAAATAAATCCCCTGAGTTCCCATAAAACTTCGAATTTTTACACTGCTGCTCCTCTGTAGACTGGACTTGGTCAGCACTGAAAACTTGGGAACTCGCTGAAGGGTCGCTTAATTGGACTTTGTGTCAATGAAACAGCTGTTAAAAAATTATAGTGTTCAGTGTTGACTTCTATAGGTATCTTAGAAAGCAGGGCTGGCAGAGATCTTGAGCAGTCATCCTGTTCTTCTCTGCCCCTACTCCCAAAACAAAACAAATTACCAGGTACATTCCTGACAGATGTTTTTCTAATGAGCTCTAAAAATCCCATGCGATAGAGGCTCCACAACCTCCCCAGGCAAATGAATCTTTTGCTTTGCTATCCTTACAGTTCAAAATGATTTCTAATGTCTAACCTAGCTCTCCCTTGCTGCCAAAAATCACAGTAATTTAATTTACTAATGGATACGGTTGGTAAGTGTATACTTATTATTCTGTGATTACTCTTCATCTGGCATGAACTTTACTCTGAGGTGACATTAGGATCAGATAAGTGAACTGTGGGATGTTTCTTTTCACACAGATGAAATAAGGGAAAGACATTTGTTAACATTTGTTAAACAACAGGGTCTGCTCCCTTTTCTGATAGTCCTTCTACTGCAGTGGAGCTGTCATTTTGAAGTTATATCTCAACTGCTGTAAACATTGTCACAACTAAAATTTTACAGCTGCAGTGAGTGGTGCTTGTTGTCAACAGTTTTCAGTGGAAAGAGCTGATCTCCTGCCTTGCTAAAATAAACTCTTCAAGAATCTAAGAAAAGATACTCATAAAATATCCTGTTTTGTGTATCTTTTTCTTTGAAGGCTGCAGTCTTTAGTGGCTTCTCATTTCTTCTTGTGTAACTCCAGTGTAGTTAATGGAGTCTCCCCAGCGCGGTAGCTGACAGCTCTGCACAGTGCTGTTTTCAACCCCGCTCTTTGGATCTGTTCAGTGCCAGCTAACAAATGTTAGTACTGGGATAATCCAGCAGCTCCTAAATGGCTGCCAAAGCGTGTTGTTCTGACCCTGAAACTCAGAAAGTCTCAGCTGTGAGCATGTCTCTGTCGTTTGTCTGTGCAGCAGAGCGGCTATGTCTCTACCAGAAGATGAGACGGGGCCAAGGTGTGGGTCTGAGTATGGCTGGGTTGGGAGCGTGCTCCTGGGCAGAGCTTTGACCCATGGGGACTCGCCTGGATGAGCGGTTCTCAGGGTGCAGGGGTTAGCCTGCAGGAGAGATTTGGGGCGCTTTGGATGTGACCACCTTGTTTTGGAGGTGAAAGAGAGCACAGCTGCAAGGCCACAAGTTGTGCCATGCCAGTTCTCCGCAGGACATGGGAGCTGTTCTTGGGCTGTTGTATCCAGCCCTACCACTCTTCTTACGGGGACAGCTTAGAAACTGAAGCTCACAAGTGAGTCACCCCCCTGCTAAAAATGCGGTGCAGCAAGGGCGGTGGCAGGAGAGGTAACTTACACCACTGGAAGCAGCAGTAATGCAGCTCCAGGCCAGAGGCAGTTAGAGAACAGATCTGCAAGGAGATGGTGGTGAGGCAAGAGAAGAAATGAGCTTGAGGAGAAAGTGGTGGCAGTGATCACCACAGAAAAGGCTGGGAGCCATTGATCTAGGTGCCAGTCTGCTTAAACAACAGTCCTCTTTTAATTGCAGGAAATCTTCTACAACTTGCCTCTTGGTGATCTTAGGTTTATGTGAGATTTGCTGAATCTCACCCTCGGGAGCTAAAGAATCCACCCATGAAATTAGTCAGCAGTGCATTTCTTATAATCCACAAGCCATTATTATTCTCATACAAATGTCCATCCTTTTGGGGCTCACTGTCCATCATTGTAGTCTGCCTTGCTCTGTGACCAGATCCATTAACTTTTATTTGGAATGAATGAGTAATGTCAAAGATGGGAGGGCCTCACCCTTTCTTTAATGGCCTGGCAAATCCCTAGACCTCTGTTACTGAAGAGCAGCTTTAAGCTCTGGTCTGAAATTCAGGGGTTTCATTGCTTCTATGTCCTCAGGCTGCCCAGCCACATCCTAGTCTATGCTGACCAATACTACACAGATTATGCATGGCTTTTATGGCTGCGACCAGTGTCCCCAGAAGATTTCTTCTCAGGTCTGCTGAGCAGCAGGCGCCGTTTAGAAAAAACCAGCAAATATTTCCTCTATTTGTGCAACATCACACTGAGGGTTATGCCACCTAGCCTAAAGGAGATCAGTATGGTGGTTAGGTTGTGCTTCCACCTTCCTTGTTTTGCCTCAAATTGCTGGTCAGAAGTCTGAATAGTTTGTTGGCATGAGAAGCTGCAGTTTCAGAAAAATCTAAAAGCTGCCTAAACATTTGCCCCATTATTTTTATGATACGAGATCATTCACGCGTAGATAGTGCAAATTCTAGTGTGCACCATTGCTGTAGACAGCAGGAGCCTAAATGAGCTTTTGACTTTGACTGACTGATTGCTTTCGTCAAGCCTGAGTAGGCCTAAGATGTGGTAGCCTCCCAGTTGGAAGACCACCTGGTGGCCTCACTGTTGACTCTGTGTTTGGTGTTTGTGAATGGTCACAGGCATAGGGAACAGATGGATCTCACTGCAAGGTAGGTCTCTGAAGGTAGTAGACTCTGCAAAGATGAGCTGATGTGTGAGAAATTGCAGTGGGAATGTTGTACCTGGAATTAAACTGTGAGGCAGATAGTTTGCTTGCTAGCCCCTGAAGTCATAGGCTCTGGACTTAGCCAGGTTTGCAGCAAGAACCATTGCAGCTACAGCGAACAGAAAGCCTAGTGCAGGAAACTCAGTGGGTCTGTCCCAAGCAGGTCTTGGGACACGACTGTATTTGCCTTTGGTTGAACAAAGTCATCAACACTTGGGCATGCATAGAAGGAAGGATAAGCCCCTGGCTCTCGGTGGAGAATAGCTGGTAGAATGAAAGGACCCCACTGAGTGGAGACAGCACAGGTAAATGATGAGGACAGACAAGTGCCAGTGCACTCAGTCACTCAGTTTTGTGCCTCTGGTCACACTTCCTTCAGAGTGGTTGAGCCCTGGAGAGTGACATCTGTTACCAAAAAGGCAAGGAGAACAAGGCCCTCTGGGGAATTTTTAACCACAAACAAGAAAATCTCTGAATTCCTCATCACCACAGAGGCTTTAGCCCTCTAGGCAGCCACAGAGCAGCCAGTGGAAAGACTGAGTGAGGTGGCAAAAACTGTACAGCAGAGCAGAAATTAAGAGTACCCTGGTCAGAGCTGGGAAGGAGTTCAAGGCTTGAAAATTCCTCTTGCTGACTCACTCCGGGCGAGTCAAAGGCTTTCTCTGGCAAGTGCTGTTCACACATCCAGGTTCTCAGTTTAGAAAAGTAGTTGTGTTGAGTTCTCACAGGACTGAAGGAAGCTGCTTCCTTAGCGGTGGTACCCACAGTGAGATGCCAACCTCCCAGTGCTGCCCAGCATTGCTGTAGCACAGCTGTCCCTTGCTCAGCACCTCTGCTGGGTGCAAAGGGATGACCAGAGTCCCCTTTTCTAGGGCTGCTGGTCAGACCTGGCTGAGCAGCAGCAGACCTGGCAAGCGTCATACCAGTTTCATGGAGCAGCAGAGGAAAACTCCAGAAGCAGCAGCAGCTCACAGCCTGGAGCTGCTCCCAGGAGCATGGGATGGGAGGGATCCAGCTCACCAAAACCACATCTGCAGTGGTGGTACTGGTCTTGTCTTGATATAGAGCAGATGAACTGAGCACTAAAAGAGTCTATTTCTCCCCACTGGCTATGAAGAGATCCATGGAGGACTGGGCAATGCATCTGAGATGTGAATACCTGTATTGCCTATATGAGTCCTGACTGGAGAGCCTAGGAAATCCAAAAAGCAAGCTGTAAAAAAGCAGAAATACTTTTCTCTACTAAAGGACTTAAGAGAGCGGCAACAAAATCTTGATCCCACAGGTAGGGTCATATCAGAGGTGGAAGGAAAGTAAGTAGTCTCCAGAGCACGATCCTAGTGCTGGCCAGAAGGTAATTAGAAATGCATTGGGCCAGAGAAGGAACTACATATACTCTCTTAACAGCTATCCCAGTGTCTGTGTTTCCAGGCAGGTAAGAAGATAACTTCTGCAGTGAACTCCCTGTCATCAGACCAGTCTTTTGTATGTTTTTAGGGCTCAGTTCTTCAGTTCATGCGTGACTGGCAAATTCCCAAATATTATAAGCCAGCCATATCCTGGGCTGCATCAAAAGAATTGTGGCCAGCAGGTCGAGGGAGGTGATTCTGCCCCTCTACTCTGCTCTTGTGAGACCCCACCTGGAGTACTGCCTTCAGCTCTGGAGTCCCCAACATAAGGACATGGAGCTGTTGGAGCAAGTCCAGAGGAGGGCCATGAAGATGATCTGAGGGATGGAGCACCTCTCTTCTCAAGACAGGGTGAGAGAGTTGGGGTAGTTCAGCCTGGAGAAAAGAAGGCTCCGGGAAGACCTTCTGACAGCCTTCCAGTACCTAGTAGGGGCCTACAAAAAAGCTGAAGAGGGGCTTATGACAAGGGCATGTAGTGATAGGACAAGGGGGCAATGGCTTTAAACTGAAAGAGGGTTGATTTTGATTAGATATAAGGAAGAAATTTTTCCCTCTGAGGGTCGTGAGGCACTGGAACAAGTTGCCCAGAGAAGTTGTGGATGCTCCATCCCTGAAATTGTTCAAGACCAGGTTGGATGAGGCTTTGAGCAACCTGATCTAGTGGAAGATGTCCCTGCCTGTGACAGGGGGATTGGAACTAGCTAATCTTTAAGGTCCCTTCCAAGCTAAACCATTCTATGATTCTATGCCAGTGAGTGGGCAGGAGTGTGGTGTAACCCTGCCCTGGGTGCAGCACAGTGCTACATCAAGCAAGAAGATGTAAAACAGCCGTTGGTACCAGGCACTGGTCCTCCTCCTCCTGCTTGAACTGCCCCACCTCTCTGAGCAATCAATATGCACGGGGTGCACTCCAAGGAGGAATGCACGTTTTGCATTATCTACATATTATTTGCTTTATAGCAATTGTTCCACTCTTTCATTATGCTGGATAAATGAGAGTTTGCTGTAATTAAAAGGTGTTAGCTAACCTACCTAAAAAGAGTTGGCCTTACCTGGACAGAGCTTTTGGGCTCAAACAATGTGTTAGAACACGTTCAAACCATATATTCCTGTCAGCATTTATAAGCAAGAGCATACACTGCTGTTTGTTTCCATAAGGTAGTAAGGATAGACTGAAAGATTATGTGCTGCTGGGTTTTAGGCCAGAGGAACTCTGGACGCTAGGTCAATCAACACAAGCCTGCTGAATTGTTTCTGTGTTGGGATAATTCATCCTTGTCACGATTAACTCAAATTGCCTCCTTATCTTCTCTGGTGGCTTTTAGATCTGCATGATAACAACTAGGGATTCATTCTCCCTACCTGTGTTTAAGACCTTCACTAAGATAATTAGGCACTATGTGAGCTAGTAACTGATAGAGAAATCTTGGGGTACATGAATTGCCCATTGTAGGTGCTATTTCGTCCCCAAGGACTCCAGGGGATCCTGTTAAAGTCTCAAGTTGAACTCCCATATGCAGAACTATTTAGCAAGCCTCCTTGTGTTCCAGCCTAGGGGCTGCATCTTCATGGGTAACTTACTAGTTGGGTTTTCAAAACTGTTTTGACTCCAATTCTGCTCTTGCTCCTGATACATGGGTATCCAAAATAATGTGGGTCAACTTTAGGTTTCCCAATGCAGCAATGCTGTTTTCAGCACTGACAGTATGAGATGTGAAGAGAGGCAGTATCTTCTGTTAGACCAATTTTTGTACAGATGAATTTGGATTTCAGTTTTCTGACCTGTGTTTTTCATGTCTTAACTACCAACCATTGACATTTGCCTCCTCATTGCCAAATCTTTTCTAACTATATTGCAAACGCTAAATTAATATTGCTGCAATATTTGAATTGCCATTTACATTTGCTTTTAAAGATCCCGCTGTCTGGCTGGCAGCATTTACAAGTACCTGATAACCTTTTAAATCTGGTGTCTAGTTTCAGGTCTGTGCTTCCTTTTGCCCGTCTGTAAAACACTGGTAGGAAAATATGCAGTGTATTGCGGAGCACTATTAATTGTTCTTAAACTTGGCTGTGGTTTGGCGAATCCTGGTGATAATATTTAGCAAACTCCTGACATGTTCAGTCTTTCAGGAAAGAAAGAAAAGTTAATTTTGAGAGGAAGAAACGTACCACTTGGATTTCTGTAAGAGGTCTGTGTGCGTATGCCATACCTGTGAATTTTATGGTACGTTGCTCAAGTCAGGAATGAGCCCATATTTTGCATATGGAATTGCTGCAACTGGCTGCAAATCTGCAATAAAAACGTCCAAGAATCCACTTTTGATTCTTGTTTTTGAACAGATTTGTTACCCTTCAATGACTTGTATATAGATAGCAATATTTGGCCAGGATGGAATATACCTCTTTTTAACTTATAAAGAGATATGCTTTCAAGAATGAAATTTTAACCGGATTTTTTCTGTTCCTTTTATTTTCAGTCCTACCTCCTGTACTCGTTCCAAGACACAGCGAGTTTAACCCTCACCTCAGCCTTCTTGCCAAGTTTCGAAACACTTCTCTGCACAGCGAGCCGCTGATGCCGCACAATGCCACCTATCCTGATTCTTTCCAGCATCCTCCATGCACCCCTTTTCCACCATCACCCAGCCACATGTTCTCCCAGTCACCTAACAGCATCAGCTACCCCAACTCACCAGGAAGCTCTTCTGGACCAGGAAGTCCCTATCAGCTCACGGGTAAGAAAGAGCCTTCATACATCCCGACTGAGGCAGCTGAGGTTCTTTCTGGGGCCTGGGGTCAAGTGCCAATTCTGTGTGCTCCCCCTAGGCTGTAGCTACAGATTGAACTGTTGGACAGGATGGATTTGGAATGTGATTTCTTGTGACTGTCTCTTAGTATTGTCTTCCCGTCCTTCTGATGGATGCTCAATGGACTAAGAGTTGTAGTCATCCCGCTCCTAGAAGTTCCTGGATGAGATTTCATGCTATTGTAAGGGGAAAGTTAGGAGAGGTGTGCCAGGCCGCCTTCTGCCTAAAGCTGTCTATCCAAGCTTCTGATAAAATCCACAGAAAAGAACACTTGCAACACCTAAGTTAGGCACCTCTAATAGAGATGGTCAGGGTAGGGACCTTTAGAAACTCCATCCAGAGAGACAGGATAAAACGGGGAAATTGGTATGCAGAAATATTTTTTAATGTATGATCATCTCACTGACTGTATAAACTTCAGGAAATTAAGGTGTTTAATAATCTGGCCCAACCTTTGGTGATGAAGCCACCAGGCAAATTCCTATGACTTTGGAACGTGTGTCATCAGCTCCACAGTTCTGAGGTTGGCACAGTTATGTCACTCAGATTGTTTGTGTTGTGAACTCCTTAGTACTGCTCTAATTACCTGAGAATTTAACTATGCTTTTGCTGTTAAATATGCCAAGAAGGTGTCACGCAACACAGCTAGGAGCTAGCTTTAATATCAAAACATGTTCAAATTCACTTCTTTACTTTGTTGTAATTCTGAAACAGTTTCAATGATCTCAGCTGTTACACAAGGATGATTTCAGGTCAGAATCTTGTAGCTTAATGTTTTAATGTCTCAACTACAAAGCATTTAAATTCATGTGCTTAATGATATGTCTATTTTGATTTTAAGTTCAAGAAAGGTGTTTATTTTTAAAAGGTATTTGTAGTATTTGAACTTCCTTTTAAGATGGTCACTTTCAACACAGTGTGATGTTTTTCCTTCCCTCTGTACTCATTGAATGGACCTTCATTCATTTCTTCTCTAGATCCATACTTCAGATTAAATCACATTTAACAACATTGAAACATTTCAGGAAGTAGTAAGACTTGTTTGTCTTCTCCCATCTTTTACTTTCACCTCTCTGTAACCAAGCTGGATTCAGTGGAGCTGGTCCTGACAGGTTAACCAGGCTCATTCCAACGATGTAATGACTCTGACTTGTGCATTTAAGTGAACTTGGGACCTTGCAAAACTACTTAAAAAGGGAAGTGGCTCAACCTGAGCTTCCGTGTATCACAACACACGGTGTGCTGATAAGCATAATTTGCCTGTGTAACAATCAGGGATGGAAGACTAACTAAAGCAAATGGGAGTTACATCAAGAACCTTGAGTGGGTTAGTGTGACCAAACATAGATGTCAACAATGCAAATTTCTGCATCTCATGCAATTGTCTGTACTCTCTCTGTAATCAGTGGAGGAAAACAGGCACTACTAAACAAGATTGATTGCATCCGAAGGTGTATGTGTAAAGTAGCTGAGATGCACCATTTCTGCAGGTGCTTGTTTTTCTTTAGTGGGTATAAGAAGAGCTTATAGTGGCTAGCTTAGGTGTAGACATCAAAAATACCTGTATAACCACATTATATTACTTTCTATGACTTATATTCTCGTCCACTCTTTCTTGATTTTGTTTTCTAGCTTGTTGCATTTTCTGTGGGAGGGTTATGTCATCTATATGTTAGAAGTATCTATCATACAGTGTATGAAACTCCTAAATCTGGAACAATACTTAAATAGAATAATATTTCTCTGCAGTACTTAGTTGGAAGATTCGATGGTTCTCTTATGAGACAGTCAACAGTTATCTACTCTGAGGGCCAGCCAACAGACCCTGAACACAAGAGGAAATTTCAACCTGGAACCAAGTTAAACCTGGTCTTCTTAAAGAGACCCTTAGTCCTATCAACTTGTATGACTATAATTTACGCATAAGTCCACTGAGTTTCTGTTCAAATGAATAAAACTACATACTTTTAGTGCTTATGCAGTGAATGTCAGCATTTTCCAATATGAAAATGAAGTCCCTTTTTCTTTGGCTTTCTAAAACCTCCTGTCTTTCCTGAGAATTACTGCTATAGAGTCACCTTCTTTTTTCTAGCTTACTGTGCCATAAATGAAACAAATAGGGAGCTGGGCCAGTTCGAGTTGATACTTTTTATCCATAGTTTTTCATCTCTTTGATGGGAGACTGAAAAAAAACAGAAGAGAGCCAGCCTTTCCTTGTAGGACAGCGGTAAAAATGACAAATCTCAAGGGAGTTTTGCCAAGTCTGATTTTAGATCATAAAGGCTTTCCATAGGCTTTTTCTATAGCCTGTAAAGAAAGAGATCTTTCTCTCAGAGGATCAAATAAAGTTAGGTTCTGCTCTTAAATCATCCTCTTCAAGTTTTAAATTTACGAGAGAAGTCTGGAACTGAAGGATCAAACTGCATTAGTTTCTTAGGGTAACATCTCATGTTAACAGAGAGCTTGACTGAACACCAGTCTAGGCCTGAGGTACTGTTGTGACTGTCCCTCTCTCTTCCAAGTGCAGTACGTCCAACGTAACAACCCTTCTACGCCTTCCTCCGTGAACATGTAATGGTCTTAATCAGGATTCTGAGGGAAGGTCAGGGTCAGTTTTGTGCTGTTTCCAGCTCTTCTCTAGCTAAGCAATGCTGAAGAAGTGTTAAGCATTCACAGAAAAAGCTGGGGAGAATTGATTTAGGTGTCTTTTCTTTCTTTGCTTCTTTCTAATAGTGGAAACTCCACCCCCACCTTACCATGCAAGAGAACCTCCAGGAATCCACAATGGGCGGTCAATGGATGCAATAGCTGAAAGTCAACTAGTGCTGTCTTTGTCCAACGGAGGTAAATCTGCCGATGGAGAAGCTGAAAGTAAATAACCGTTTGTACTATTCTTCAAAGAAAAACTGTTAATCAAAAATATTGTTGTTTGAACAAGAAGGTTCAGTGATCTGTAATAATAGGTTTCAAACAGTTTTGCAGTAAGGTTGTGTACTAGACCCATCTATTAGCTAGCAGAATAGGTTGATTTAAGAATTCAGTGAATTATGTGCAAAGTTATGGAGTTTACGCCTTATTTGCATCCATGGGCTATTACAGTTAGAAAGCTGTTAATGAAAGCAAACACTGTTATCTACATTGTAAAGACAAAGATATCAAATCAAGGATGGTGCGGAAATATAACACACAAAAGCACTATCAATATCAGAAGTGATTTCTTTATCACCTTCAGTTCTGGGTTTTAAGTACTTTAAAGCCTTGTGGTTGGGACCTTTCTTACTGCCATCTTTGTATTAATGTTACTTTACTGGCTGGCTGGAAAAGAAAAGGACATGTTCTAGTGGAGTACAAAGAGATTTTTACAGAAGGCCAAACTCTTTGTCCTCATAATAAGAATGCTTTAGTGGGAGAGAGCATGGGTGGTCAGAGTAGAAGGGTCTGGAATCCTCCTCACTCACCTGAAAGCAACTTCACGACCTCTCCAGCGTGGTCTCTGCTACCTCCAGACTTGTAGTGGCAAGCGATGACTCCACCATTCAAAGCCCATTGCTGCAGAGCAGTAAGGAGAAATGGAGTTCCTCTGATGGGTTTTCCTTTGGCTTCCTGCTACTGCAAAGGAAAAATCACCATTGTTCTTTTAGTCTAGCATATTGTAGTCCTAAACAAATGTCCTTTATGGACATGAGGACTCAACACTGTGCCCATACATGCACATTAAAAAAATAATGCCAACCTTCTGAAACAGTGGGGAATAAATATGTATCACAGTACTGGAGCAGAAGCAAGATGAGTGTGGTTGTGCTATTTGCAGATAGGTACACAGAATGGTTATCAGACACTAATGCTTTTAAATAAGTTGTTGAGATACTCTCGTTTCTTTACCATAGTTTACCATCTCCGATCACTGCCCTAGTGAATATTAGTTGGAAGTTTATTAGAGGTTATGCACAGAGGTGCTCTGGGGGCAGAAGGTCTCACATGCCTATGGTGTGCAGGCAGGATAAGGTTTCCCACTAATTCCTGTAGGACAAACGAGGCTCAGAGATTCTGTTACATTTTTGAGTGTTTCTCTGTCTCTGAGTTAGGAAGCCTGGGCAGGGGTAGGTCTGAAAGAAATGACCTTGCTGACATTTCTGCTCATGGTCCCACATGGAAGCGGAAAACCCCAAAGCATGCAAAAAAATGGGAAGAGTGATTGATTACTTCTGAACTTCAGAGTTGGTATTAGGCTGAAGGCTTGGCTCTCACTTGCTTTGAGCCCATCTGTCATCCCTAGCTCCTGCTGGTGTGCAGAGCAGATGTATCCCGTACTATTTTCAGTGTACAGATTGGGCCTTGATTCAGCAAGGAATGTCAGCATGTGCTTAATTTAATGCAGTGGAGTTATCACTTTAAAGAACAAGTGGGACTCCTCAGAGGCTTAGAGTTAAGCTGGTGTACCAACCCTTCGTGTGTCTGGGGCTTCAGTCATAAAATTAAGAAGAAACAGAAGCTGCTGTTGAGATAAAGCCTGACATAAGTGACTGTTTAGAAGAAGACTAAGGGGTAGGGGTGGGAGGGAGGAAAGGAGACAGAGAATGATTGTTTAAAAAATACTACTGAGACCTGAGCAGCTGATTAATTTTATTTCCTACAGACTTTCGGCCTGTTTGCTATGAGGAACCCCAACACTGGTGCTCAGTTGCCTACTATGAACTCAACAACCGGGTAGGGGAGACTTTCCAGGCTTCCTCTCGAAGTATCCTTATAGATGGATTTACAGATCCCTCAAATAACAAAAACAGGTTCTGCCTGGGACTGCTCTCAAATGTAAACCGCAACTCTACTATAGAAAACACCAGGAGACACATAGGAAAAGGTAAGAGGAAATCCCTTCTTGTTGGGAATATTCAGAGCTTGAAAGAACCGTGCATTGCATTAACAAACGTAGCTGATTTGTCAGATGTGCTTGTCTTAAACAAAACTCTGAGATCACTTCTGAAATAGAAGAAAAACAGCTGATTCTTTTCTGACTGGATAACAATCAGCAGAGTAACTCCTTACAAAAGCTATTTACTTGGCCAGCAAAGAAAAAAATGTTGTTTATAGTTGTGTGTTCTAATTTAGCAGTATGTATTTTCATTTTATTTATTAGAGCTTCTGGCAACTGGGAATATTGCCATTGAAATGCCACTAAAAGGATAATTGCTGGTGCCTCAGGGCTGGTTCTCCTACTACCAAATAACAAAGGGAGATGGATGAAACACTTAGTAGTCGAGTTCTTTAGCTGAGGAACTCTACCAGAGTTGCCTTTGTAGCTTTTTCCCCCCTACCAGTCTGATTCCCTTTCTTGCCAACTTCTCACCAGTAAAATTAAGTCTTGGATTCTCCCTCCAGCAGTTCTCCTTGTGTGCTCCACTTGTCATGTACGTATACACTGTGCACACAGGATCATATGCTGCTGGTGTCAAGTACGGGGAGACCACACCTGGACATGGGTGACCGCACACACTCCATCCCAGCTCACTAGGGCTGTGTAGGGCCTGATACTCTCCCAGAACTTACTGTTGTTTGTGACAGTGAGTCAGAAGCCCTGTACCTGCCACCACTTCTCTGTGCAGATGAAGGTTTGCCTGTTCTGGTATATCCAGTCTAGACTCATTATCTTGGCAGCCCAGCCTCTCACCAGTAGCTGCCTGGGAATGGATTTCCCACCGGGCTAATTAACTCTAATTGTTCCACTCCTATTATCTTGTCAACCTCACCTCATTTCCCAGGCCTAGAGCAGTATTTTAATTTGCTCTTGATAGTCTAGTGTTGAATGACTGAATACGAGGAAGCTCTGAGACAAATGTGACATAGTTTTTACAAACAACTGTGAACGTGAGGGCTAGCGCAGGAGATTTTGTATTTGGCTCTTGCACTTTTCTCTGGAAGGGAAAGCACTTGTGTTGTGGGTGCACTGTGTGAAGCCAGTGTGACACTTGTAAGTGTCCGTCAAAGTAGTTTGTTGTGAGGGGTGGAAATGAGTTGTACATTTAGTTCTAACTTACTAAAGTTAAGAAAATAAAGCAAAGCTTCTCTATCAGCGTAAGCTGTCAAAGGAGCGTAGATCAAAGCTGAGCCCAGCCCTATAAAAGGGCGACAAAAGATCCCAGTCAAAGCTGTCATTTGAGGATGTTACATCCAGAAAATGCTAATCGTCCTCATCCATTCAAATCTGAAGATCTGTCTTCATTGATTAAAAGTCCTTTAAAGTCTTACACTAGGAATCTGCCCAAGGGAAGGGAGCAGGTTGCCCGAGAGGACCTTAGTGTATCAGAGATCCTTAATTCTACTGCTCTTCCCTGGTTATGCAAATCATGCAAAAACACCTTCAAGTGGAACAGAAGTGGCACCAGCACAGGCCTGCAGAAGAGCACAGAGCAGCTCCAAAAGTGTGCAGTTCAAAGGCGTGTTGGACAGATGAAAGCTACTGAAATGGATACAATTGTCACATGTTAACAGGGGAGAAAAAAGAATGAGTAAACAAGATTAGCTCAGTAGGATAAGGATATGTGATTGAATTGTCATCTAGTGTATCAGCGTGAAACGGTTTCCTGGAAATACCACATCAAAGCTAAAAACAATCCAGAACACAATGCAACATCTACTAGCAATTGGACATGTTTCAGCAGTCAGACTTCAAGGACAAAAAGGGGACTTCTGATCAGTGTCAAAAAGATATGGGTGCTTGGAGACTGCTGAATTTCCATTTTCTACAGAGCTCAATGAAATTGCACATATGGACCCTTGATTTGCTCTTCTACAAATATGTATTTAGCTGCTTGGCTTCCTTGAGGGTGCTTGTCTCTGGCAAATGAATACCAGATGAATGGAAATACACACTGGCATTTCATTACTACTGTATTTATTGCTTTTGAAAAGTCCACAAGGAAAAAGCAAATTGTAGCCTCTGCTTTCAGAAGTGACTTTGATGGTTTTGTTTTTATAGTACACGGTTTGTGCAATGCCTTTGAAAGCATTATTTTTTTTCAGAAGCTGGGTTGCTCAATATACTCCGAAAATCCAGCCTTTAAAATTTTTCACCTTAGCACCTAGAAGTGTGCTCACCCTGAATCAGTAGCCACACCTGAAGATTTGAAATGTTGTGAACGTTTTATGTCCTCCTTCTTCTCTCCTTACCCTGTGTTCTCACTCTGTTTCTTTCAGAAAGTTATATGGACTCCATCAAGGTCAGTTAGGACCTTTGTGTTTTCAGTCCTTCCCTTTTATCCATCTTTCACACAAGGGAAAGGAGACATAGGTCAAGTAAGAGCAGTCACGATGCACAGCACCCCATAATGCCTGGTGCAGTTGGCCTGGAGCTGACGACTGGTCTAACGGAGCTGTCATCTCACTCGCGTTCCCAGGGCAATACCAGGGCGTGCTCTGAGCCACATTCCCCTGTCACTCACATCTAATTCGAGAGCTCGTGGGTGCGTAAAAGTAAAAGTCAAGTGATGGCTTGAAGACAGACTTCAAGGTTCCCATCTGAGTCACTCTGGAAGTCTATGGGAGAGTGTATTTTTCCCAGATTCCTTTCCCACTCAACCTGCTTTTCCCTGAGCCTTTCCCACTTCTGTTCAGAGGCTGTTTTTGTCCTAAGGATGTGCTACTGCCCCTTGCTGTCATGACCACAGAATGATGAACAGACTGGGAATATGTAACGAGTCTTTTTTGTATGAAAGACAACAAGGAATAAAACTAATTACAACTGAATCATTAAAGCATAGTTATCACTAGCTTCACAGACAGTCCGCTGAGGCTCTGCAAATATGTGCATTTGTATGTAAGGGATTGAATGCCATACCTGGGAACAGAGAGGAGGGTTTTATTTTTATTTAGTGGTGGTTTTTATGAGAACAAAGAACTGAGTTCTTCTACCTCTCTCGGCCATGGGAGGGGTTCATCTCACCTAATCTAGCCCTGGGAAGGGTGACTGTCTAAGCGTCTTCCCAGGATGACTTGGCCCCCTTCAGGGTGTGGTTTCATGCTCACGTTTAAGTAGTCTGGGTCCTCATTGCCGTCCTTGCAGTGACAAAGATCTCACTGCAAATAAATCTTTTGCTTTGTTTTGTTTGCTTTTAAGTTTATTAGCTGGTTCAGTTCCCCAATCTGGATGGCTGCCCAGTCCCCAGCCATTGCTGCCAGCATGAAAGCGAGTGTGGGAAGAAGCAGCATGGGCAGGGAACGAGAGAGCCTTTTCACCACCTGCACAGGCTTCCATCAGTCGAAGCTGGCTGTGAGCCTGCACTCTGTAGCGGATGGAGTGAATCATCTGGTCACAGTGCCTCTCATCATCTGTCAACTAGAGAAGGCATCTACCCAATTAACTTACACAAGATTCCTAACTTTAAGGTTGCTGAATTGGGCTAAGATAAATTCTCCCACCAATTTAGGTATATTCTCATGCAAGCAAACATCCTGGGAAGACCAGAGTCTTTGAAAGGATAGAAGTGCTTCCATCTTTATTTCCGCAAGGCATGGTAAAAATTTGACAGTTAGTGTTGGTAAGTCACTCGGGCACTGAAAAGTCCCGAAGGAAATCAGTCATTTTCTTGCTGAAGGTAACTTTGAGCAGGATCTGATGAGTAAGTCACGTCATGTAAATGCAAATACATGGTTCTGATATGGTGGATAAAGCAAAATACAGAAAAGCTATTTTAAGTACACACCATGCTGTGTTTGATCTGCATGAGGTAGGATCCTGTAGTAAAAAAAATAGCGTGCAATGAATTGGGTCTTGCTCAGTGTGTGTGTGCTCAACCGTGAAAATAGATTTAGATGTGTAATGCGTAACAGATTTGTTCTTTGACAGTTTTGATCCATGCTTTGTACATAGTTCACATATGTTTGACATTTACGTGTGTTTGTATGTATGTGTCATAAAGTGTGTGTGTGTGTGTGTGTCATAAAGTACTATGCTGTTGGGTTAAAGAAGTAAACCAACCTTCACTGAGAAACAGAGCAGAACATTACGGGCCAAGGCTTTTTTCCCCTAGACCAGTACCTCCAAATAGCATTTATGACAATTTCCTCTTAAAGTTGCTGGGTCTGACCGTTGTACAGATATATGTGTATGCACACAGTTTACTGTCTTTGAAAAGGCAACATGTAGGCACTGAGTGCCTGGAATGATCCTGGGCTTGTATGACCACACCAGTAAAATAGTTAAAGAATTACCGGTATAAAGTGTGTTGTGAACAATGGAGAAATAATATATGTTATTGTTTCTTGTTCAAGGTGTTCATCTTTACTACGTCGGTGGGGAAGTTTATGCTGAATGTGTCAGTGACAGCAGTATTTTTGTGCAAAGCCGCAACTGTAACTATCAGCATGGTTTCCATCCAGCCACTGTCTGCAAGATCCCCAGTGGCTGCAGCCTCAAGATCTTCAACAACCAGCTCTTCGCCCAGCTGCTTGCCCAGTCAGTCAATCATGGTTTTGAAGTGGTGTATGAGCTGACCAAGATGTGTACTATTCGAATGAGCTTTGTTAAAGTAAGGATTCTGTGTTTTCTCTTGCATTTCTGAAAAGGCAAATCCCATCACTTGCTAGCCTTGGTGCGAAACTAGACCCCATCACATCAGTCCTAGGTGGGGATTTAGACACCCAACTTGCAAATAGCAATTCAGACTGCCTGTTTTCCAGTACTGCCTTAAACTTCTAGGTGCTTAAAATCAGTAGCATTTGTGGTAATTCTTAGATTCCAAAAATTAGGTATTCCATAGGCTTTTTGTGGAAAATAAGCAGACATTGAATGGTGATGTTCCCCTACAGATTGCATAAAGAGCAAGGGGCTTAGCAACATGTAAATGTTGCAGCACGTATCTTGGGCAGTTGTGATCTCTGATGTTGTTACTGATTTGCAGTAAAGCTTGGTAGAGCCATAAATCTGAACAGGACATCCTTGTGCCTCTTGACTTGTTTACAGTCTCACCATTACTATAGACTGGTATAAATGGTCTCAGTCAAGAAAAACTGGGTCCTTCTTCTGCCCTCACTGAGCCTGCTGGGAATTGTTGTTTGCCACCTGTCTGATCCCTGGCAAGAGATTGTCTTAATTTCTGATAACATTCACTCTGGCCAACCACACTACCAAAAGGGCTTCTTGCAAGCAGAATGCAAAACTCAAAAGAATATCTGACTTCCCCCCATTATTTGGGAGAGAGAGGAGGTCACCAAAGCCATTACTATTTCCATGTCTTTCATATCTGAACTTTGCAGTCTGACTGCTATGTGTGTGATGTATCAGTCTTTGTGAGAGCTTCTTAAATCTTCTGAATGGCCTTCTTAACAGAATGAGATCTCTTGGCTCCTTTTAGCACTTTTAGGATTTACTTAGGTGCCTATTGTAGCATCTAAACCCCAGGGAATGGTGAGTGTTTTAAGACTGTTTACAGATGCGCTAGACTGACTTCCTGTAGAGCTGCTGGGGAGAGCTGGCAGCAATGTTCAGCCTGCAAACTAGAGAAGTGGCACCATTAGAAGCAAGTTGGTCCTGCTAGGTAGCAGAAGGGGCTTGAGTATGTCCCTTTGTCTTGCAGATTTGCTTCTATAGAAATGACTGAATCAAGCTGATGGCTGATTGAATTCACATCTAAGATAACTAAGAAGCTGCTTGAGGCTGGAACCCAGTTCCCCTATGTTCTGCAAAGCACAGGAGTTGAGTCCCCTGCAGCTTTCTGGTTCTGACTCTTTCCAGCCATCCTTGAGGACCCATCCTCTTAACTCTCTGAGAGCATTAAGAGTGCCATGTAACTTTTCCTAAGAGTCTAAGCCAAAATCTCTCTGCCTGTGACCACGCTGTTGCTTTTTTCTTGAGAAGGAACTGACATCTTGTTCACACGCAAGCATTAGGGGAAAAAAAGAAAGCAAGAAACCCAACAAACAGCATTTTCTTTAATGGAAGACATGAATGGGCATGTCGTTTATAAAGGCAGTGTAGCCAGTTACGCAATATTTTCATTATCTCTGCAACTCAGGAGCAGTCTCTTTGATGTGTTATCTGCCTCCATGCCCAGCATGGCAGCAGAAATGGTGGTGTTGATGCCCTAAATAGTGCTGTTGCCATATTATCACCTTGCTTTGTTGAAACAATAGCAGCCACTGTAGTGCCTCAGGCACCAGAAGACCAGTGCAAGGACTTATTTTGAACCCTTTCCCATGACCTTTGGAAAATGGCTATGCAAATCTCATACAGGTTCTTCCTTCCTGGCCTGTAAAAACCCTTTCCTGTACTCAATCTTCCAAAATTATTTCTCTCCCAAGATGGGAGCCCCAGTGTATTTAGTCTGGGGACAAGAATGCCCCTGGGTGTTGGGTATGCAGTGCACAGAGGAGCATGTTGTCTGTCAGAGCCACACGCTAAGAGCCTCCAGATGTAGGACAGTCCTTTGGCTTCTTCTCTGATTCGTGACCGTATGCTGCTGGTCACCTACAGCCCACAGAGCAAGCAGAGCCAAAGGGCTTGGTAGACCCTGCCTCCCACGTCACTAATGCTTGAGCTACCTGCTGGGAGGCAGGGATGGGTGGGGATCAAGATGGGAGAAACTTGCCAAGACTGTATCATCCTCTGGAGGCAGGACATGGGACAGAGGGAGATGGAAGCTCTGTCCCCTCTGATACCCTTCATGTGCCCATGGAGCAGCTGAGAGGAGCTCAACCGTCAGGCAAATGTGAGTGTTATCGTCAGTGAGAGTAGACAACAATTTCCATCCACTGAGCACTGCTAACCAAAGCAGGATGGCTATTGTCCCCGCTCTACAGATGAGGCAGCTGAAGCACAAAGTGGAGAAATGGAGAGTTTCTCAAAGTTAAAGTCTGAACACAGCACCCTCCCTCCCACATTTCCCCAGGTCTTGGGGCTAAGGGGATGATGACCCAGCAGACTTGGCCATGGTCTCCAGCACGAGGCAGCTCAGCACTCTGAGACCGGGCTGGAGCCTGGGATGGAGAGACCTGTTCCCCACAGGGGATGGGAAGGTCTGGCAGGAGCAGCAGGACTCCTGTAAAAAGCCACAGCTGTAAGCAAAGCAAAAGAAGGAAATCATTCACTACTTCCCATCAGCAGGCAGGTGTTCAGCCATCTCCAGGAAAGCAGGGCTCTGTCACGTGTAATGGTTACTTGGGAAGACAAGTGCCATCACTCCAAATGTCCCTCCTTTCCTTCTTCTTCCCCTAGCTTTTTATTGCTGAGTATGATATCATATAGAGCGGAATATCCCTTTGGTCAGTTGGGGTCAGCTGTCCCAGCTGTGTCCCCTTCCAACTTCTTGTGCACCCCCAGCCTACTCGCTGGTGGGGTGGGGTGAGAAGCAGAAAAGACCTTGACGCATGTAAGCACTGCTCAGCAATAACAAAAACATCTTTGCCATATCAACACTGTTTCCAGCACAAATCCAAAACACAGCCCCATGCTAGCTACTGTGAAGAAAATTAACTCTATCCCAGCCAAAGCCTGCACAGATGGCAGAAGAGGCAGCCTGGCTGGGGAAGGTGGCTGTGAGCCTTTGGGAGTTGCCAGCAGAGCGAGATGGCCGCCGCCCCGTTGCCTGCCAGACTGCTCCGGATGAGACAGGTTGTGCTTGCAACCTCTAATTCCCATTCCTCCAGATTTTCCGTCCTGCCAGTCAGGAGAGGTGCACAGACTCCTCTGTCACTTGCCCTTGGGTCTTGTTATCTTCACTGCAGCTGAGTACTTAAGACTTCACAAACTCAGAAGCCTGACTGCTGGTTTAAAGAGTGGCATTCCATGCAGGCTTTTGCAGAACATAAGCTTGAGGAACCTGTGAACACAGGCCCTTTTTCACCTCATAAATGCTCTGCAGGTCAGAAAAACGCTGCCTGATTAGAAGTACTCTTTGGGCTTTGGTGGGTCCATATCTTACCCTTTTGCTTTCTTCCACCTTTTATTCTTAAAGTAGAAATGGATTTTATCCAGACCACTTATTATGGCATCTGGTTTTGGTGTTGATCCTAGTTTTGCGCTGATCATCTAGAGAAGTGTGTTCTAGTAGCCTCAGTTGCCTGAGTTGTTCAGCACTCTACGATTTAGGTACCTTTGGCAGGCATCAATCTTAATACACCTCTATGTCCTTCTAACAGCCTTCCGGTACCTAAAGGGGGCCTACAAGAAAGCTGGAGAGGGGCTTATGACAAGGGCATGTAGTGACAGTCAAGGGCCAATGGATTTAAACTGAAAGAGAGTAGATTTAGATTAGATGTAAGGAAGAAATTCTTCCCTCTGAGGATGGTGAGGCAGTGGAACAGGTTGCCCAGGGAAGTTGTGGATGCCCCATCCCTGGAAGTGTTCAAGGCCAGGTTGGATGAGGCTTTGAGCAACCTGGTGTAGTGGAAGGTGTCCCTGCCTGTGGCAGGGTAGTTGGAACTAGATGATCTTTAAGGTTGCTTCCAACCTGAACCATTCTATGATTCCTTTTTTCATGATAAGAATATTGACGAGCCTGACGAGCACAATGATAGGTAAGGCTCAGCTTCTCTGATCCACGGCCTCCAAATGAAAAGACTCATCCTGCAGTGGGACTGTGTTTTGCACATTGCACCTATGGAAACCTGAGTTCAGTTCTGGCAGCGAGACAGCCAGTTAGCTCCGAGACTCTGGGCTGTGACTTGGGTGCCTTGTGTCGCTGTGAAATCAGGCTGCCTGCTTAACAAGCAGACACTGTGCTCGCCTGAGGTGCACAGAATTCTGGTTCTCTTTTCTCCCTGCTAGCACCGCATCACCATCTTCCATTAGATGCTCCATATCCCTTATCTCTTCAAAAGAGCTGGAGAAATTACTGCAGGACTTCTCACAGCAGACAACTGGGAACTCCTGTGGGAAAAGAGGGCATGTTCAAGGATAGAAAACCTATGGAAAATGTCTCTACATAGGTTAAGGTAAAAAGAACATGAGGAATCTTGCTGGAAGTTTCCAGAGGTTCAGATAAACACCTAGAACTTCTAGAGTCTCAGACTCATAGGATGCATCTCTACCAGTAAACAAAGCAGTGGCCAGGATCATTCCTAGTTCCAGTTAAGGTGTTATGATAGGGCCTGCCCTGCTTTTCCTCTGTGCCAGACAGCAGTCTGGCAGACTTTCCTGGGCACATCTCTGGGGTGTGAACAGCAGGAACCATTCTCCCCATGGTCTGTTTGCAGGCAGCCAAGCTTGGAGACAGGCCTTTCCATGTCAGTTGGTCGCAGCATCTGGAAGTGTGATAGAGCATTTTTAATGTAACGGTGTAGAGTCCCTGATATCTATGATATCAATGACCTTAAAAAGGAGCAAAGTTTCTAAAGAAAATTATCCCTAGGACAAAGCATTAAATCTTGGGAACTTGAGTGATGGGCTGCCTGTAGCCGTGTTAGATTGTCAGCACTGGAGTTGTGATTTAATGTCTTTTTTTAAAAAAACCCTCACTTTTCGATCCTTTGATGCTTTTATAGGGCTGGGGAGCGGAGTATCATCGCCAAGATGTTACAAGCACGCCCTGCTGGATTGAGATCCACCTGCATGGACCGTTGCAATGGCTGGATAAGGTGCTGACACAGATGGGCTCACCTCATAACCCCATCTCCTCAGTCTCTTAAGAATCATCTCTATAATTCCCTTAGGATGGATGCTATTGCAGGCAGTGGCTTATAGGATTTCCAGTGAACAGAAGCTTCTATATGTAGATGTATGTAGATGTAAATATATCTATACATAGTCTACTCTTTTTTTTTTCATGCTACGTTTTGTGGTTTCTAGTTACTCTGATGCCAGTACAATAAGTTTAGAAATTCAGGTATAGCCTATCTGTTCTCTACTACAAAATAAGCCAAATTCCTGCAAAAGTGTCAAAACATTTCCTGTGAGCATCTTCATTCCCCAGCCAAGCCAGTAAACGGTGCGAATTCTCAGCACTTTCATACAGATTCAGAAACCTGGCTGTAGCTGTTCCTAGTAGGTGAAATTCACCCCTCTGCAGGCAACCAAAGTCAGATCTCTGCACCGTTTATGTCCATTTTACATCCTAATTTCAGGTCTAAAAGAGGATCTTAGGTGGTGCACAGGACTTATGCACAGAGATGACTTTTATCCAGTGAACTGAAGGACTAAACTGCAATTCTAGTCTGTCTCCCTGTTGCAGAGCACGATGGGACAACAGATCCTCTGAGGAGCTGAGGCACCCCTGTCTCCTCTAGGATTTGGCAGGAGGAGAGAGCCCTCGGGACACGTTTAGCACTGGAGCCTTATCAGAACATTCTGGACACATCTGAGTAGTCTGATACTGTTAACACGGTAGCGTACGGTACTGCTGCACTGAAAAGCAACAAGCTCCTAAGAAAAAAATAATAATAATTTGAAATATATGCCTATAAGTTTAAAAACTAATTAACTTCCAGTGCTTTTTTGCAAAGTACATACATACTTGCATATGTATCTGGCATGTAAACTGAATCCTATCCATTATACAGTGTTGATGTAGTTTGTTTTAAAGTTAGGACTGTCTGTAGTTAGACTACTGTGCTGATATCAAGGGTACGTCTAAAAGGGACTTGAACTGTGATTCAGAAAAGGGAAATGAAGTGTGCATTGAAGAACCAAATAATTGCTTTATCATTCGTCTTGGGATGGCCTCTGTGCTGGGAACAGGAAGCGCCACGCTCACAGGATGCCATGAGAAGGAATTTGGGAGTCAGCCACGTCCGCCCCCTGTGCTGGGCCAGTCCTGAGGATCCCACGGCAACGCTCAGGTTTGACAGCGAGGACTTCCCTGCCCGTCACTTCCTACATCTCCATGGATGGTTTCTCATCTTAGATACAGGCTTCATCGTTTGCAGTGCTCTTGCCACGCCTGCAGAGGATGGTGAGGCACTGTAAGCCACGAACAAGAGTCAATCTGTGTGCAGAACCTTTTTTAAAAGCTCCTTGTCTGTGGTCCTTCTGTGAGCAGGGAAACCTATTGCCCATATTCTCATCCACAGAGCCAGCCTTACAAAATCCTGTGCACTTGGTAACCTTTTCTAAGGAGGCAAGTGAAACTCCTATCACATTTTGATGGTCCCCATTACCTTGCTGAAAGGGTAGAGGATCATTTATTTCCAGGCATAACAGTCCACTGAAAATTGTTTTGCTTTAATGGTCAGAAAGAGTGATAACGTCTCAAATCTCATTCCTCCTTAGAATACACCAGAAGTATCCTGAGAAAAAAAAAAATTTCTTCTCACACTATCACCATTTGACATCAGCAGTGTCACTGTGGGGTAGGAAGAGCTTTACAGTCTCTTGCAGCAATGAAATCCAATAATAATGTTACACAGAAATTCCAGGTGTGCCATTTACAGTTTAGCTGACTTGAGGGAGATCAGTTTGGAAAAAGACATTTTCCTCAGCTCCCTCTGTCACCAGTGTCACTGTACCGAGGTACTGGTAACACAGTTCTAACATGTTTATTGCACCCTTTCTCCAGTGATTTCTCTGTGCTTTTCATATTGCTCATCCCTTTGCTTTCTTAGCAGCTAAGGACAGAGAAAATCACCTCTCCTGTCCAGGATCTAGGTCTGTCCTTTATCCAAGGTTCTTCCTTTCTTTTAGGCTGAAACTTCCTTCCTTCCTAATATAGAGAGAAGCCTAGGGGTCGCTTTTAGACATTCCCAGCATTGTCATCTTCCTCGCAGAGAGCAAAGGGAGACATTCTGAGGTTCATCTGCTCTTGGGGAGCTCCAGACTATGTCTTCTGTCGATGCTGCAGAGAAAAATTGGATGGCCAGTGAGGAGAACCAGATTCTTCTGGAGCATCATTCATTTCATCATAAAGCAGGTATTTCAAGTAGGTGAAATACACTGTGCTCTGAGCATGCTTATGTCTTCCCATTGAGTATAAGGGGAACTCAGGGTCGCTAGCTCAAATGTGGACTGGTACACTGGATGTATCTAAAAGTAGGTGAGGCAGGCCCTAGAGAAGGTGTGGTGGCTTTCCCAGCCGAGTAATAATGCTTGCTCAGTAAGTGTCTGTGTTGTTTAAGTGGAGGTTGGTAAATTCAGAGCAGTTTTTCCTTTCCTCTATGTGTACTTTTACAGTAATCCTCATACGAATAGGATTTGGCTTCAATGCAGTCCACACATGCCTGTCATTAAAGGCAATCACCTTAACATTCCCTTACTAGTGAGTAAAGAGGCATTTCTGAGGCATGATTCTTCTGACCTGTTTAAAATGTCTGTGTTAGGATGAGATGAATTTCAGCAAAGTTAACTATTTGCTGAAGGTTTGGTCGAAACACCTGATTCTGGGCAATCAAAGCCAACTGCTGTCTCAGAGTTGTTAGCATTTGAGATGGCTGGTATCACTGTGTGAACTCTTTCCTATTTTGATGGTCTCTAGAGGCTTAGTCCACTGTATGAGATGCTGTGCAAACACACAGCAGCTGACAGCTCTTTCCCAAGAGAAGGGAGAGCCCACATCACGAGGGAGAAGTGGTAACAGTGGACGAGGCAAACAAGTAAATAGGAAGATGATCCCTGCCCAGATGCAGTGATAAAAAGTAAGGTCAATAAACCATTTATTTAACTTTTCTTTTTGAAAAAAGTCTCTCTTACAGGCTTCTCTACTATGTGATTTGGGAATAGTTGAAAATTCAGGTTTCTCGTAATTTACAGCAATGTAACTTTGTATCTCACTTTAATGTCTCTCCATTTTGGAAGGAGGTATTTTCTGCTGAAAGGTCTTCATGAACTTATCAACCTGTAGTCAATTTAAAGCCTTTAAATGCACTCATTAATACTCAAGCTTTGGACATAGGCTTCCTGAGAGATTTAAAACCACTTACAGCGAGACTACTTAGCTGAAGGCAGATTTTTTTAAGTTTTTTTAAGCTATCAACAATTCAAACCTTCTTGAAAGTTTCTGTGGAGAAATACCATGCATCAGCAGGCAGTGGTGAGAGTTTGATCCTGCAGTGGCATAAAGCACATCCATCATGGTACGTAGACCACTTGTTTTCCTATTAAGTAGTCAAGAGAAGACTGCTTAATCGCTGCCAGTTCTTCATCAGCGCTAGTATTAATGTGCCATTTGCATCCAGAAGTGACAGAAACAAATCTGGCAGACTGCATGGAGCTGTTCAGTGGCACTGCTGCTCTGGTGGCTCAGTCCCGTGACCTTGCACCGTAGCATCTGATCAGGTACGGTATAGCAACGGCTGTGGCGTTCAGAAGTGCTGCACATGCTTTGCCTCTCCATCAAAGGCTATGCCACAAGTGTCTTTACGCCTCATGAGTATTTCATGTTTTGCCACGCTCAATCTGAAGGATAACGTATCACTGATGCAAAGGATAACTGTGGTTCCAAGTAACATCAACTGGAGTTGAGGAAATTCCTTCCGTGTCTCCAGCAGGTACTGTGTCAAGACTTTCACCACCCTGAGGAGCCTTCTCCAAGTGGTCCCTGCCTTGAGCAGAGCACCAGACTGAATGCCCTGCAGAGATCCCTTCCAATTTACATTATTCTCTTGGTCTGTGCAGAGATTCAGTGATAACTGGTCGCCACAGGCAGGAGCTCTCTGACAGTAGAGACAGTTCCAGGGTGAAGCATGTTTATTCTCAGCTATTTCTGCATGAGTTCAGTGCGGGACAGAGTTACGAGGTATTAGTGTTCCCTCAGTATAAAATCAACACTGCAAACGACTCTCACTGCAAACATCATGTCCACCACGCAACTCTTAAAGTGAAGAAAGTCAGGCATTTGTGACTATAACTTTATGTAATCTGCCCATGTTCTTCCTGGCTTACAATACCTTTGCCTGTAACATCTATGAATCAGAAGTCTCATCAGCAACCGAGGAGTTTCACAAACAGCTGGGTTTACAGAGGCAGCTGGGGCAGAGACTGTCCTCTTCTTGGCTGAGTGGAAATGATTTATAAAGAAGCTTGATAAAATTTAGTAACTGAGGAGATCTCCAGTGTATGGCCAGTTTTCTTGGCTCACTAGAGACTTGTCTGGTGCAGCTATTTAGCTTTCAGGAATACTTGAGCACTACATGGTGCTCAGCACAAGAAAGAAATATTACGTCTTCTGTACTATTCACCTCTCCCCCCAGCTCCCTATAATCTAATTTAGTAAAACCAAAACCAAACACAATAAAGAAAGATTAATGAGTCATAGGGTAGAATAATTAATTACCATTTTTCAAAGTTGAGAAGTGCTGCCCAAAAATACAGATTTGTATCATCAGAAATATACCGAATGTAACATCCCATGTGCTGTCCAAGCCAAAGGCAAGAGCTCCTTGCCCTGGAGAAACCTGGAGAGCAGGCTGTTACCTGAGCATCTGAACCCAAGGCCTTCTGCGTGAGTGGAAAATCCACTGATGAGGCTGAGGAGATTTTTAGAGGACTTCTAGTTCATGGTTGATTTCTGTAGCCAGTTGCTACATCCCTTCATCCTCATTGAGAGGATGAAGGGACTGGGGAGGAGGGAGCATACCACCAGATATGCTCAGTGGTGATCACAGGTGTGAAGGCGGTACGTGCTCGGCCAGCCATTGTGTTCACTAGAGCTTTTTACATTCACATATAAACTAACCATCCAGACCTGTTTTAGGAACAGCTTGGAGTACAGCAATCCTTGATCTGGTGCTTCCTGTACACACAGCCTGGCTGCATGCACCAGCCTCCTGATGTTGGGGCAACCATGATCCAGGGAGTAGGCTATGGTTGCATCTGGGAACTGGACTTGAAAGATTACTCTCTGCTTCGCTGCAGGACTAATGAGTTCAGCTTTGGGTGACCATTCAAGGACACTGTCAGCACATCCAGTGTGTGCTCCCCAAATAAAACTGCAGTCTGAACAGAAACTGCACGACTGAAAGTCATGGATTATATAGAGTGTCTACCTGGGAATTGCGACAAAGCAACTCACTTCATGCACAGGTGGGAAATTGCAGTGCCCAACAGAAGATGGAATCAGCAGGAGCCTTCACAGGGACTCCTGACTATGGAATAATATTTATAATAGGAATTAAGAATGGACAAGTGTCCTTCCTCGAGTGTGACTAAGAGGTCAGGTCACCATTGAAAAAAATAGAATTGGTCCCATCTTGCAGCAAGGGTAGAGATTATATGAGACTTTAGATCTGTGAATAAAAAGCTTCTCAACCTGGAAGCTTCACTGCAGTCACTGAAACAGGGCTTCTTCCTAATGGCAGCTCTGGGAGTACCTTTCTGCAAGGTACAGAAAGCCTGAGTGGGCATTTAGTCTTTGTTCAGCAGAGAAATTGCTTTGTGCAACACAGACACTTCTGCATGTTGTGCACCAGCACAAAACCCAGCCTTTGGTTTGTACTGGTCATAGGAAGCTCTCGAGTGGCCAGGAGCAGCCAGGATCCTGTTACCTGGTTACCCCAGGGCTTTCCAAACAGCTTGCCTGGGCGTGCCTTACGTTATATTGCCATATTGATGCCACACTTGCCTGCCAGGGAGGTGAGGCCTATGAGAGTCCTATCAAGAGGACACCCCCACTTGCACCTGGGCCATGCTTGCAAACTTGGTGCCTGTACAGATAACGAATCTAATTTGCAGGCCATGTCTCTTATGCAAGGTAGACATAACCACTATGTCCTCCAGAGTCAGCTACTCTTCCATTATAGCCAATGTGAACATTTGCAGCTAATAGTGAACAGTTTTTAGATCTTCAGTCATAGTGTTTTTATTATCCATGGATGCTGCTATTTTATATTCCGTGTTAGTATTCAAATAATATTGCATATGAATAGCATAGGAAGAAATAGACCAACCAGTTAATAATTTTAAATACAGACCTCATCAGCAAAGAAAAGCTAGAACAAAGTTGGTAAAGTCTGACCCCTTGCACTTTCACTGTAGTGAGCACATCATGTTTCAAAGTGTTTTTTTGATGCTAAAGCGTGTGTTAAATCTTAGTAATTCACAGTTATGTCCATGAGAAGCTTTGCAAACAAGAGAGCAAGGGAACAAACACAACGATGAGCAGAGAGAACGCACATTCAGATCAATTTTATTCTCTTACTCAAGCGATTGGAGTTTTTAATTATTTATAATACTTTTTAACTACAAGTTAAATGTACCACAGCGTACTTTCTGCAGATAATTCAGTGTTAGCAATTTAATCCCTCATTGCAGTATCACCCCTGTGATATAAACGGGGCTGAGAAGTGAGACAAGGGAGTGAAGAAACAGGCCTTTTTGTGTGGATCAACGAAGCCATAAGGTTCCAAAGTTCTATGCAGTCAAGGAGCCAAAATGATGGATTGAAGCAAGGGGTGGGGTGTTTTTTTGTGTTGAGTACAAGCTGTCACAGTCTGGTGGAGAACAGAACCGTGAATCATACATAGATTTCATAGTCACTTCTGTCTATGAACAATTCTGCCCTCTCTTTTCCATGAGAATCAAGGCAAAACATCTGCACCATCCAGAAGAAATTAACAACTCAGTGATATACTGTAAAACAGTGTAGATCACTGTCTAAAGAACACTACTTAGGCTCTTGCCTCTTGAGAATGAAAAATCTGACATAGCTTTGGGAGCCTGAGATCAGGGCAGCTCAGAGTCCTCCAACCAGCTCCCGAGTACCCTATCCCATGCCCTGTCATATCACGAAAGATGTAATAACTGCTAATCGAGTGGACATTTTCACAAGCATTCCTCCTGCAGCATTTGATTTGAGGCATTCTGAAGTCAATGTATTTAGTCTGATGTTTGAACAATACACTTTTAACACACTCCATTTTCTTTGGCTGGAATTATTCTATTGTAAAAGGGATTATTCACGTCTTGTGTTTTACTGTAATAAAGATATTTCTGATTTAAGAGCTCTTTCCCTTGTTGTCTCCCATTTTTCTCTTTGAAAGCTTTGGAAAGCTGTAGGTCCCAGTCTGATCACCAGCAACTTCAGGAATCAGAGCATTTAGAAATCCTTTATTCATACAAATCAGTCTGGGGCAAGAGGAATCGGTGATTTCACTGAGTAATGAGATGAGCAACACTTCCAGCAGAATGAGACGCTAGAGGCTATAAAATGGATTGAAAATTAATACGGCATAAAATCTGCATGTTATAAAGTATACACATCCCTCACTGTGGGAGATGTTAAGATTCAATGGCAATCCCATGCACAAGTACAGGCTGGGCAGAGAATGGATTGAGAGCAGCCCTGAGGAAAAGGAGTGCTGGTGGATGAGAAGCTCAACATGAGCCGGCAATGTGTGCTGGCAGCCCAGAAAGCCAACCGTATCCTGGGCTGTATCAAAAGGAGCATGGCCAGCAGGTCGAGGGAAGTGATTCTGCCCCTCTACTCTGCTCTTGTGAGACACCACCTGGAATACTGTGTTCAGCTCTGGAGTCCCCAACACAAGAAGGACATGGAGCTGCTGGAGCGGGTCCAGAGGAGGGCCACGAAGATGATCCGAGGGCTGGAGCACCTCTGCTATGAAGACAGGCTGAGAGAGTTGGGGCTGTTCAGCCTGGAGAAGAGAAGGCTCCGGGGTGATCTTATAGCAGCTTTCCAGTACCTGAAGGGGGCCTACAGGAAAGCTGGAGAAGGACTTTTTACAAGGGCGTGTAGTGATAGGACAAGGGGCAATGGATTTAAACTGAAAGAGGGCAGATTTAGGTTAGATATAAGAAATTCTTTACATTGAGGATGGTGAGGTACTGGAACAGGTTGTCCAGAGAAGTTGTGGATGCCCCATCCCTGGAGGTGTTCAAGGCCAGGTTGGATGAGGCTTTGGGCAGCCTGGTGTAGTGGAGGATTTCCCTGCCCATGGCAGGGGGGTTGGAACTAGATGATCTTTGAGGTCCCTTCCAACCCTAACCATTCTATGATTCTAGAGGATGGCTCAGCTTCCTTTTGAAGGAGGCAGCCCTGATGGGACAGGCAGTTAACGCAGAAGCCCTAGCTGTGGACCAGACTCGCATTAGGGGGAAGACAGACTTGCCACTGCGCAGGTCTCAGACTGCTCAAGGGAAAAGAGAGGTACAGTAAGAATGCGCTGTTACAGAAGTCAGGTTTTAATCTTCCTAAAATTCAGATTTTGTTCTGCAATAACAGAATCAAAGCAGTAGAAGATATAATGGTCTCAGAGCCACAAGGACACTGCTGGGCTCACACACAGCTTGGGAATCTCATCCAACACTGCCCAAACAGGATAGCCCTGTAACCAGCACATCTCCCCATGTCTGCACCAGCCTGTCAGGCACTGATGCCACAGACCATCAGAAATACAGGTGTCACGGGTTAGGCTGCTCCAGCAACCAAACCCTACACAGTCGCTCACTCCCCCGCCCCCAGGGATGAGGGAGAGAATCAAAGAAGAAAAAGAAAGGAGCCCCATGGGTTGAGATAAGAACAATTTACTACTACCGCTACCAATATATATATGTACGGATATGTACAAGGGTAAATATATACAAACAAGTGATGTACGGTGTAATTGCTCACCACCCCTTGACCGAGGCCCATCTCATCCCAAAGCTGCAATCCCGAAACAGATAAAACCCGATACCACAATCCCGGATGAACAGGAGGCCCCGAAATAGAGAGCGAGACAGAGAGAAAACACCCCGAGAGTCCGAAAGTGAGTGTCCGGGAAGGACAAAAGCCCTTCTTTCCGGCTGACCCTCACTTTTATACTGGGCATGACGCTGCGTGATATGGAATACTAATTGGCCAGTTTGGCTCTCAGTCTCAAGTCCAAGCACAAATCGTAAGGAGAGTCGTGGAGCCCTTGTCCCGGCATGCTTCCCCCTTATCCTGTTGTGCTCCTGCACACTGGCAAGAACATGGCAAGCTGAAAAGTCCTTGAGACCTCAGTGCCAACTACAAACATCAGCATGCTATCAACATTCTTCTCAGAGCGAGCCTCTGAGTAAAATCAAAACACAGAGCTCTTCTAGCTGCTAAAAAGAAGAGCTAACTCTGTCCCAGCTAAAACCAGGACAACAGGGCAGCTGAGCTGCACTGTGCTGAACGCATCTCTGCATCTCCAGCAGGATTCATTTCTTTTGAGGTTCAGCACTGTCTTAACAAAAACTCCTGCTGGCCCTTTTCTACCATGTGGGTCGGTTTGTTTTTTGGAAAAGTTTAATCAGATCTGTTCACCTAAATGCCTTCATAAGCTGACTATTTAAAACAAAAGCAAATATTTTATTCTACAACTTCAGCCCATTACATTTTCACATATATTCTGATGCACTGAAAAAAAAAATATCTGATTTTACTTAAAGCTAAAATAACTTTGTGTAACAAGAGCCTAGGAACAGAAAATTTTTAATGCCATCTAGTCAGAACTAGCCATTTCAGTATACGGGGAAAAAAAAAAAACCACCACAAGACTTGTACTTACCAGAACAAAAAAGAACACACTTTGGGTTTGCTTTTTAAAGAAAAACAGATTTTACTCAAACACTTACTGGTCCAGAACTGTTGATACAAAGTTTTTTGATTTCCTTTTCAAAGAACAACTTGCACAATGCTAAATACAATAAATCCTTGTTCAATCAAGTTCTATACATACACGAAGCACAGCTTGTAAAAATTCATAAGACTGACAAATACTCCTGAAGAGGTATTATTGCGGCAGATTAAACTGCTGCAATATTAAAGTAGCTACACCATTCAGACAACCTCTATTCAGAAATGTGGTTTAACACAAAACTTTGTTTTAAAAACAAAATGTGGAATTTGACACTTACATAATACAGTGTTTGGATTCTTAACCCAATCAATTGCAAGTTTATTTGAATTGGCTGAAAACCTGAGAAGTCCGGCACTAGAGCTGATAAGATATCAGTTGTCTTAAATAGAAGAATTTCAGCTATAATTTTTTTAGAAAAAAAGTCTACATCAAGGGGGAAAAAAAATGCACAATTACATTTTAGTTTTTGAATGCATTCACTATTATGAGTTAAAAGCTTTAAAATTTAATTTAGTCACTTAAAAATGAGTGATATTCCTGTCTAATTAATTTCTATTTAATATATGAGAGGTTGGTCTTTACAAATAACTCCAAATAACAAGGTCCAACTCTCTTGCATACATTCCACCTAATTCTTCTCTAAAGCATTTTGCCATTTATCTCTTTTGGAACCTTTAAACACAAGTTATTTTACATGCTTTGCACAGACAATGAAGCATTTCAAACCTACTCAACTTGCAGACAATGAATATGTATCAGGAGGATCACCTGATTTGCACTTTTCCTAGCCATTGGATCAACTTCTTGATGGCATGTTGTCTTTGCCTTTAGTGCAAGATTCTGTTGGACATAAGTTTCTCATATCCCTGAGCAACTGCTGTTAGGTCATGCCACTGGACTGGCTCAAATTCATGACTTTATTTCACAACTTCCATAGAAAGTAACTGACTTCCTTCAATGATTGTCATCAAAGAGTGACTTGTTGAACAGTAAATCCCTACACAGAAAAATGTTAATTTAGTGGAAGACTTTGGTAGGAAAAGGGTGTACAGCTAAACACTACTAATATAAAAAAATTCATATTAAAAAATTAAACATTAAAATGAAGTTTTAAAAAGAATCAAAAAATAGACTCCTCCAGATTTGCTCACAAGTTTGCAGACACCCAAACAGCTCAAAACCTCAAAAGTGCAAACAAGAGACAAGTAGAATACATAACAGCAGCAATTTGAGTTTTCCTTTAAACATTGAGGTTCTTTGTATTTACACAAAGCACACATCCTATTCCTCCTTCAGCACCAGACTCATCTGCAGGTCCTCGATCTGTTCGGATTACCCAGGTGCTCCTTGAAACTGTTGCTGCCTTTGTTCCAAAGCCTGCTGACTTAACAGCTGCTGTTGCTTCTGTAGAAACTGTACTACTTCTGGACTTCTGAGTAGGGACTGCAAGAAAGAGAAAGTGGACTTGATTTTAAAGAACTCACATATATTAAATAGATACCATTGTGACTATAATATTTTTCCATTAAATCAATATGCATGTTACCCTTGTTGTGGTTTAACCCCAGCAAGCAACTAAGCGTCACACAGCCTCTTGCTCATTCCCCCCACAGCGGGATGAAGCTTCGTTCAGCAATAACTAAAACATCCCTGTGTTATCAACACTGTTTCCATCACAAACTCGCAACACAGCCCCATACAAGCTACTATGAAGAAAGTTACTGTATCCCAGCCAAAAGTAGTACACCCATGTAAATGAGAGATGAACTAAATGCTGAAGAATTACAAAACATGCTCACAAAAACCAGCTAGAAACTGTTTCAGGACATCAGCAGACAACCAGAAGCGGCATTAATACACATACTGAAAAAAGATTGTCGTGGTTTAACCTGGCCAACAGCTAAACACCACGCAGCCGCTCGCCCTTGCCACCCCCGAGGAATGGGGAAGAGAATTAAAGGGGAAAAGGAAATGAGACTCGTGGGTTGAGATAGAACAATTTAATAATAATATTAAAATAATAATGTAATAACATATGAATATACATAATGATAATAACATATATACAAACAAGTGATGCATAGTGTAATTGCTCACCACTCGGCAACCAATGCCTGTCCCATCCCAGCAAACCATTCCGAAACAGGTAAGTCCCAACACTGCAAAACCCAACAAGTGAGAGGCCCGAAAAGAGAGCAAGCGCTACAACCCCAAGAGACTGAGAGTCTGAGAGAGTCCCCCAGAAGAGAAAGAACAATTCTAACTTCCCAGACAACCCGCAGATATCTATATACCAGGCATGACATTGCCTAACATGGAATATTCCATTGGCTGGTTTGGCCCTCAATCCCAAGTCTAAGTTCAAATCATAAGGAGAGTGAGTTGTGGGCCCTTTGTCCCGGCCATTTCCGCCCCCCTCCCCGGGCCTGTTGTGCTCCTGCACACTGGCAAAACACAGGAAGCTGAAAGGTCCTTGATGTCTCAGCACCAACTATAAACATCAGTGCACTATCAACATCCTTTTCATAACAAATCCCATACTAAACACCAAACATAGAGCTATTCTAGCTGCTAAAAAGAAAAACTCCGTCCCAGGCAAGATCAGGACAAGATTCAGAATGTAAAATTTTTTCAGAATTCAAAATTCGGAAAAAAAAAAGATAGCAAAACAGGAATAATTAATGACATATCAAAAACACTTTTCAATTGAGCTTCATTTTTGAGCCAATTTCCACATTTCCACTGCACGTAGTTCAAAAATATGATAACAAATGAACAAAGTACTATCGTATCACAGCAACACTCGTGCCTGTCCGAGTTCAAGCGTGTGGACAATGCTCTTGGTCACAGGGTTTAGTTTTAGGTAGTCCTGCAAGAAGCAGGGAGCTGGATTCAATAATTTTTATGGGTTCCTTCAAACTTGAGATACTCTATGGTTCTATGTTCACTGATTGTTCAATAATTTCCCAACATTTCAAAACAGCAGTCCAGCCACAAGGAATGAGTTAAAAAAAATCCTCTCTGCCTTCAGACAAAAGCCAGAAGTATCTAAAACTATTTGCATCTGGCTCCTGGCCTGAACAGTTGCAGTCTGTGATCCAACTCTGGTTGTTCACTCTCATTCCTGCAAGGTGGCAGCACAACTGTTAGTAAGGTCAAATGGCAAATCAGGGTGGGAATGGATCCTTCCAAAAATTAAAGCAGGAAAAAAGGTTATTTTTCAACTGAATTAATTCCCTAGACTGCTTGTTCATTATGCACAGTCACTTTACTGATGCAACCAAAGTGGTACTGCAACTCTGTTACATGAATTTACATTTAAAAGGACCAGCAACTTCCAGGGCGGGGTCTGGAACTTTATGCCATTGGGGGTAATTCTGCAGAGCTCAGAATTGAAAACAACCATCCTGCATGTAACTCACACCTACAGCAGCACTGACCAGGTAAGTGAATCAGCCACTGAAAGCAATTACCAGTAACGAACAGGCTCACAACAGATGCGCAGCCACCTCTTCCTCACCGTACCTCAGCTGTATCAAGTCACTTCACTGCACAGGGTAGCTCTGCAGCAAGTGGTTCTTTATGACATTGAGGTGCTTCAGGCTCTCCATCCACAATTTGATGCTTCTCAGCACCGCCCACCTCAGCTTTCTACATCTTTATCCATTGCAAGCTACACATCCAGGCACATTTGGGCCACTACAAAAGCCTCTCCTCACAGAGATTAAGCACATGCAAGAAACTTCTGAGCACGCACAAAGGACTTGGAACTTCTAAGTGATAAACCTGCAGGCTGCTACCAGTGACGTGCAGTAACTTTCACATTTAGCAACGTAAGGTATGGAACAGCCTTGGATGCAACAGGCCGTGAGAGATCTTTTTGGGTCACCATATATCACTCAGGCCTGCGTTAGTGCAGATATGCACAAAACAAAGAAAAAATTCTAGAAGAAGTAATGCTGAATGACAGAAACTGAGTCAGAGCAGAGAGAGAGAGAGAGAGAGAGAGAGAAGCAAAAACCAGATCAAGGAGAATCTGAACCTCGCTTCCCCACAATACTGCAAGGAAACCTCAATTCTTGAAGAGCCTTGACCTAGCTCTGTGCAAACGCTCTCAACATCTAGTTATTTTACAAGCTTCTGGCTGCTATATTTCTAGAAAAAATAATGTTTCATTAATAAGATACTTTTCAAATTTAATTAAAAGACACATGAATAGAAACAGCCAGGAAAGACAACAATTCAGTAAGCAGTGCATGAAGAACAACATATACTGTGAAAAATAAACTCCCTAGTTCACTACCTTTTCTTGTAAAAACTGAAAAGCTACAGATACCCCTCTGAGTTTTAGAAATACTCATTACATAGGTGCTATGAATTCAAGAAAATAAATCTATATAGCTGTATACTTAAGACTGATGTGATGCTTCTTTAAAGACTTTTCAAATTTCTGAACAAGGACTACAGCACTTCAAATTGCTCCGTGTAACTAACAGAGAGAACAGACAAACAGTCCTATCAGCTTTTGGAGAAAGGAGTCTGTAAAAAACAGTAAGATAGAAAGTTCATTCACAGGGCATGTATAGGACAACCAGTGACCAGGCCCAGTCAGCATGGGTTTATGAAAGGCAGGTCCTGCTTGACTAATCTGATCATCTTCTACCACAAGGTGACTTGCTTAGTGGATGAGGAAAAGGCTGTGGATGTTGTCTACCTGGACTTTAGTAAAGACTTTGACACCATTTACCCCAGCATTCTGCTGGAGAAACTGGCTGTTCATGGCTTGGACAAGCATGTGCTCCACTGGGGAAAAAAAGCATTTGGATGACCACGCCCAAAGAGTTGCAGTGAACGGAGCTAAATCCAGTTGGCAGCTGGTCACCAGTGGTGTTCCCCAGGGCTCAGTTCTTGTTAATATCTTTATCAACAATCTGGACGAAGGGACCGAATGCACCCTCAGTAAATTTGTAGATGACACCAAGTTGGGTGGGAGTGTTGATCTGCTGGAGGGAAGGAAGGCTCTACAGAGGGATCTGGACAGGCTGGATTGATGGGCCAAGACCAACTGGATGAGGTTCAACAGGGTTAAGGCCAAATGTCAGGTCCTGCACTTGGGTCACAACAACCCCATGCAACACTACAGGCTTGAGGAAGGGTGACTGCAAAGCTGCCTGGTGGAAAAGGACCTGGGGATATTAGTTGACAGCCAACCGCATATGAGCTAGCAGTGTGCCCAGGTGGCCAAGAAGGCCAATAGCATCCTGGCCTTTATCAGAAATAGTGTGGCCAGCAGGACTAGGGAAGCAATCATGCCCCTGTACTTGGCACTGGTGAGGCTGCACCTCAAATACTGTGTTCAGTTTTGAATTCCTCACCACAAGGAAGACATTGAGGTGCTGGAGCATGTCCAGAGAAGGGCAACGAAGCTGGTTCAGGGTCTAGAGCACAAGTCTTACGAGAAGCAGCTGAAGGAACTGGGGTTCTTTAGCCTGGAGAAAAGGAGGCCACGGGAAGACCTTATCACTCTCTACAACTACCTGAAAGGAGGTTGTAGTGAGGTGGGTGTCGGTCTCTTCTCCCAAGTAACAAGCAATAGGACAAGAGGAAATGGCCCCAGGTTGCACCAGGGGAGCTTTAGATTGGATATTGGGAAAAATTTCTTCTCTGAAACAGTCATCAATCACTGGAACACGCTGCCCAGGGAAGTGATCGAGTCACCATCCCTGGAGGTATTTAAAAGGCATGTAGATGCAGTGGTTAAGGACATGGTTTAGTGGTGGATTTGGCAGTGTTAGGTTTACAGGTGGACTCGACGATCTTAAGGATCTTCTCCAACCTAAATGATTCTATGATTGGTCTTAATTCTTTAAATATACTTAAAGAAGCAACAAAAGTTACAATACATGCCATCCATGCAGTCTACAAATATTACAAGTCATACTGTTTGCTTACACAGTTTGCTTTATCAACAAATATATATATTAAGTGTCATACGATAGGTCTACAACTTTTAAAACACATTGCAGTAACTAAAGTTTTCATCAGATCTCAAGTCCATGCATTGTTCTATCTAAAGAAAAGCTAGTTCAACAAGTAAATAACATGTCAGTTATACTATAAGCATTACTTACCCTTAAGAAATAACAATGTCTATTTAGTACTACCAAAATACTCAACTTCAGTTACCCCTGCAGTGATCATTAAATTTAGTCATCTTAGTATTCTTCCCACAGAGGCTGAGATATCCCTTTGCTCTGCAGCATATTTAAACTTTGAAAACATGCACACATAGTGTACAACCACTAAACTGATTTTTGTCATTCATAAGGGTGATGGTTAAGCACTGTTACACTGCCTTTACGTGATTTCAAAACCTCTAAGAAAACATAACTTACCAGTCTCTTTTTATTCAGTACTTGTTCTAAAAGAGTAGGTCTTGCTGGGCGATCTCCGAGGGATCCTGTTCTCTGTTTTGTAACAGAAACTGAGCCTTCAACACTATCCTGCACATGAAAGAAAATAAAAAACACAAGAGAGAAGTGAGACTATAAACCCTGATATAATGATACATTTGCTTCTCACCACAGGAAAGTCCCAAGAGTAAAGCCCGTTTGCCTCATTCATCTGCAGAGGAAAATAACAGCACAAGAATGGAAACGTACCTATTCAAGAATTGGCCTCTTCTTTCTGCATTATTTCCACTATTTCAGCAGTCACAGTGAAGCAATGCAGCTCAGTCTATTAAATTGCAAAACTAACCAGGTTACTATGGCTAGTTAAGGCTTGGATTTACTTGATTGCATTTATTAAAAATGAAGTTATTCACAACAGCTCTATCTCCAGCTTGTGGAAGTGAATGATATTCGCAATTGGGTAGGAATGATGGTAATACTTTTAATAGCAAAACAAAACACACTTCAAAATACTGTTATGAACTTGTCAAAGTCACAGGCAAGAAACAGTAAAACCTACACATCTTTTCTTTCTAAGTTTATTCTGTTTCTTGTACAACCACCAGTCATATAAATTAGACTGTCTTCTAAACAAGGTGGCTCTACAATCAGCTGTGGAGAAAATATTTATGGTTTGGAAAATTTCAACCAATATTAAATCCTATGTGTGTCAAATTCTCAACTCACTGACACTTCCATTTACCTGAAAGGGCTCAAGAAAGAACAACAACAACAACATATCCCAGTATCTTTCACTTCAATCCTGTCCACTGACGTGAAAAATGAAACTTCTGTTAGGAATCTAAACTCCGACCCCACAAGACAACACTATCTCGTAGGGTCTTGGTAGACACCACTGCAAAAAAGCACACTAAGTTTAGCACTAAATATCTTGCTTGCTTCTGCAAGTTCGGGCCTTAATTTCACAACATTCAAAGCGACCTGCCCTTGCGGAAACTGGGAGAAGCAAGCCCGCTCTCTTCCAACATGCAATAATCACTACTTCATGTGACAGACCCTTCGCTACATGAGATGCGGCAATTGTACACTTCTCACATACTGTCCTTTTTTCTGAGCTAGCACAAGTATTTGTGTAGACACATCACAAACTGAGTATGATGAATTATTAGGGAAGGGCGAGAGGAAATCCTACTGGTATATAAGTCTAGAATTCACCCACATTTTGAGTACTGTATGCAGATCTGTTCTCTCATCTAAAAGAGAAGTAGCTACCAGAACTAGAGAAGGTTCACAGAATGGCAACAAGGATGACAAAAGTACACAACTTTTCACCTGGAAGCAAGCATGCTATGCCTTTTCACTGCAGGAAGGAAACAATTTGGAGGCAAGTCTATCAAGTAAGCGCCACAAACTAAACGGGAATTAGTCGTTCACTGTATCTCCTAATGTAAACACTAACCAGCAAATTAAATTAGCAGCAGTCAGGTTCAAAACCAAGAAGATCATTCAAACCAGGAAGCAGACCTGAAGAAACTATCAGAACGTAATGGATGCTGAGAGTTTACAAGGGTTCAAACGAAATCCAAAAAAGTACATGGAACAGATATCACTTAGACTTACAAAATACATCAGAAAACCCCACACCTGTCTCATCAAGTCCTTTGAGCTGAAAGAGAAAGAAGCTGGGAGAATATTCCCTAGCAGCATCATGTACACTTGCCTTTTTCTTTTGCACCTGCTTCATGGCAGCTTTTACAGTAAAAAAAAAAAAAAAAACGACTCTTTGGTGTGGCACCCAGTATGGTTACTATTACATTTATATGAAGACAGACAGAGAAAGGAAAAGTTTTTTGACAGTTTGTAGTTACATCAGTTCCCAGTCACACAACTCCAGAGACAGTTGAGCTGACAAAAAAGGGTTGCTTTTAGCAGGAGTGTCAGGTAAGATTTTTTTTTCTTCTGGCAACCACTATTTTATACCTGCCTCTGCAAGCACAAACTAGACAGCATCTTCAAAAGTAAAACTATTTCCCTCTGTCCAGATTATCTAAATACAAGGTCTTAAATGCTAACTCAGTACAAGCAACCATGAGAAACCGTTATCCTGGCTGAATCACAAACTGTAGGAAAAAAAACTATCTGAAGTGTTGAAAGTTAGCATCATTTCTCCCACTTCCAGTATTTCCTCATCTAAAAGACACACCTAAGTTTAGGAAAGTAAGTACCGACTATTAGGGGTCTAAATATTTAACTGCAATTTAATACAAAAAAATCAACACGTACCTTGAAGAACCTAAACAACTGATTTTTATATACAATATAATCTGATACCCAACGGCCTTTGTTACTCTAAAATCCCACATTTCAGTATCAACTGGGAAAGAAGATCGACATCCCTCTTAGATCTACACTTTCCTCTTTCCTCCTGTGAAATAAACATCGGCTACACAGCGAAATATCTTTTGGCAAGATTCCCCCCGCCCCGGAATCTTCTGGTACAGTTGTAAGATGCTAGAATTTATCGGAAAAGAAAAAAGAAACGTGGTTTGCCCTGGCACCAGGGGAAGGGCGAGCTCCAGGACTGCCCTAGACTTCCTCTGGGCAGAAAGGTCCCATTCCGGCTGACAGAAACCGCTTTTCCATGAGAAAGCCCTACTCCCGAGGGACCGCACCGACCTGGCCACCCGACGAGGCCCCGCCCGGCCGGTGCCTCACCTCGGCCCGCGGGCCGCCCCCCGCGGCGGCCGCCCCGCCGCCCCCCAGCGCCTGGTCGCTCTTCTTGCGCTTGTACTTGTCCTTGTAGATCTTGTTGCGGTGGCGCTTGCACATCCAGGGCTTGCGCTGCTTCACCACCTGCGTGGTGGTCTCGCTGCAGCCCTGGTAGGTGCAGCTCTTGCAGCCGCCGCCCGCCGCTGCCGCCGCTCCTGCACTCGAAGCCGCCGCCGCCGCCGCTGCCTCCTCTTCCTCCAGCTCCTCCGGGCTGGCCGTGCTCTCACCGCCCGCCGCCTCAGCCTCCTCCACCGCCTCGGCCTCGCACTCGCCGGGGCCCCCCAGCTCGTAGAATAACATGACGCCGCCGCTACCGGGGGGCGCCAGCGACGGCTCGGAGCCCGGGAGCGGCAGCACCCCCCCCGCCGCCCCGGCCACCGCCGCCGCCTCCTCGCCGCCGCACGGCTGCATCACGAGCAGCGCCAGCCGCGGGGGCGAGGAGGAGGAAGCGGAGGAAGAGGCGGAGGAGGAGGAAGAGGCGGCGGCGGAGCCGGCTCGCACGGTGCCGCTAACGGGAGCCCGCCGCCCCCCCAGCGCGCAGGCGCCGCCGCGCCGCGCTCACTGCGCATGTGCCCGCGCACGCGCCTCGGCGGCCGCAGGGAAGAGCCAAGCGCTGGCCCAGGACGAGGCGCCGTCCGTACGCTGCAGCCGCTGCCAGCTGGAGAGCGGGGCCTCTCCTACTTAGCCTCTTTATTGCCGCCAGCCTGCTGTTGCTCGTGCAGCTTTCAGCTCACTGCTCCTTGCCCTTTCTTTCCTTCGTTTGGGTATCGATTGTCTCCTTGGCTAATTTCTACGTGACTCCAAATTTGGGTACGTTTTCCCTGTTACAAGGTTAATCCTAGCAGCCAAGACCATCTTCATCCAATTTGTGCTGCTACAAATATGTTATTCCTAAGTAAATGTTTTTTTATTCTGTCATGTTAATAAATGAAGGCTGTATCTGTAATCTTACCCATTTTTTCACTCCTCCATCCAGTCCTTTTTTCTGCAAAGGTCTTGCATTTTCTGCCAAGAAGAAAATTACTTGTAATGCAGCTATCATGCCTGCCTTCAGTTTTCCTTCTACTTCCTCCTTCTGTGCCACAGGCGCTGAGTTTGCCTCGCTCCTGCAGAGAAGCCCCACAGACCTCCATCTCCTCAATCATCTGCTGTTGGCCTTGCTTTTTTTTCTCCTTACTCTCCATGGCCTCTTGCCTTTCTCATTGCACATGGCTGTTCATCCCATATTAAAGAATGGTGCTGATCCCATTTGTTCTCTGACAATTACCACAGTTTCCTTTTCCTGTCATTAAGGTAAATGATTACGCTGGTTACAGTGGTAGCCATTTGGTTTCACCCTTGACCATGTCTTAATACAGTTCTCCCTCGTTTGTCAAAATAGCTAATGACGTGGTGCAGTCCTAGACAAATCTCAGTGAACTAAGTAACTCTGTCTTCATCTCCTTTGACCCACCAGTCACCTTCAACATCGGTGAGATGACTCCAGCTCTACTGTTTAAACTGGAATTACATATTTTGTTTTGGTCAGCGGAGACTTACTTTCCACACACCTCTGCTTGCTTTCCTCATCTCTGCTGCAGCCGCGCTGGCAAAACTTACAATGCCCTCTCTTTAGGACTCAACCTTGTGTCTATGCCAGTAAAGAAACATGTAAATACTACGTGTAGCCTTGTTGTCCTCCTGCCTCCTACCTCTTTAGATGTGAGCACCTTGAGGCAGAGATTGTCAGTAAATGTTTGGATTTTTCACATCATACTTCCATTTAAATAATTTTAGTTTATTTATTTTGCTTTAATTGCATCTTGAAAGAGTGCCTACTTAAAATTCTAGTAGCTTCTGACATTAATTAAAATAAAATCTAAAGTAATAATGGATCAAAACCAATAACATTTTTCTCCAGCCACACTCCCTACACATATCCACACTATAACTAATTAAAATGCACATAAGAAATGGAAGGCTGATACTCTTTAAATCCCAGGAAGAAGAGTTGCTTGTGCTCTTCCCCAACACTTCTCTGAAGCCCCACTGAGACAGCTAGGTTTGGCACAGGCCAGTCAGACCAGGAGATTGAAACAGTTCAAGGCTAAATGAGAAGACTGTTTCCAGAGTGAAGGTTTCCAAGAAAAACCTCTGCTGAAAACTCTCTCTTGTTTGTTTTTTTTTTTTTTTAATCAGATGGATTCTACCTCAGACACCCTGGTAACACACAGGGATCTCATTAAAGCGTTTGCCTGGAAGCATACTTCAGCTCCTTATCTGAGCAAAAATTCTTCCTTCATCTGAGGAAAAAAGAACAACAAAAAACCCCAGAAAACTACCAATACCTGACAAAGATATTGAGGGGGTTAATTAATTAGCAAATCGATTTGATATTTAATGAGCCTGTTACTGGACTGCAATGTGAAGTATTATCCAATTCTGTTTACCCCAGAACCTTATCATCTGCTTGCTTAAGGGCATAGAAACATAAACAGGAATTACATTGGGGACAGCTAACAAATGAAGCCCTTCTTAAAAAGCTACCATTAATGCTTTTTTGTTTTCTGCCTGGTTTGCTCAGAAAAGAGAAACATTGTGATGGAAATCAAGGAAAGTATTAGGTTTTTCTGGCTGCACTTCTGGCAATTCAGCTCTCGGGGAAGGAAGGTCATGTTTGGAAAATTTTATCACTAGTCTTTACATCGTTACCATCCAGCCAGAAGCAGCCTCATCATGTTTCGCCTTCCCAGGTGCAATTAAGAGGAAATGCCAAATGCGATTATTGAAATCTAAAAAGTTCATTTGTCCTTAGACTGACAGCATGTTGTTTAAATAGATTCTGTAATTTTCTGCTGTCTCTTTCATTTCTGTTCGTGAAATAGTTAATTTGAATGTTCTAGATTTCTGTGCCAGTTCCTAATATCCAGTTCTTAATTGTCTTGGGAAACAACATGTACTAAAAAAACAGATGCAGGGTAAGATTCAGTAAGGTAATCATCACTGGAGAGGCTGATCTGTCCTACTTACAGACCAAGATAGTAATAATGATTATAGCTGCAGTAATATTTTCAAATTGTGAAAGTTATTTCAGACCTTCAGACTCCACCTGCAGTACTATGTTCATCTCTGGAGTCCCTAACACAAGAAGGACATGGAGTTGCTGGAGCGGGTCCAGAGGAGGGCCACCAAGATGATCAGAGGGCTGGAGCACCTCTGCTATAAAGACAGGCTGAGAGAGTTGGGGCTGTTCAGCCTGGAGAAGAGAAGGCTCTGGGGTGATCTTATAGCAGTCTTCCAGTACCTGAAGGGGGCCTACAAGAAAGCTGGAGAGGGGCTTTTTACAAGGATATATAGTGATAAGACAAGGGGCAATGGCTTTAAACTGAAAGAGGGGAGATTTTGATTAGATATAAGGAGGAAATTTTTCCCTCTGAGGATGGTGAGGCACTGGAACAAGTTGCCCAGAGAAGTTGTGGATGTTCCATCCCTGGAAGTGTTGAAGGCCAGGTTGGATGAGGCTTTGGGCAACCTGGTGTAGTGGAGGGTGTCCCTGCCCATGGCAGGGGGGTTGGAACTAGATGATCTTTGAGGTCCCTTCCAACTCAAACCTTTCCATGTTTCTATGATTTTCCTGTGAGTGATGAAATGAATTCTATTCACTCAATATCTGTCTATCTTTTACAAAGCAGTGCATTTTCCTTTATCATGTGTTTTAAGAGCACAGACCATACTAAGAACTGTGACAAGTGAGACTATGAAATTCATAGATCCAGTGTTGTGATATCCCTACAAAGAAAACGTAACCTGAATGCAAATTATCTTGCAACCTTATCGCTCTGTTATGAAATTAAAAGGTTCAGTCAAGGAGAGTGTTTGGGTTTTTAAAACAGTTATGAAAGTTACTTGAAAGATACAAGAGAATGAAGACTGTTGGAGGAAGCTGAGAACTAATAATTTTTAAAGCACATCTCTTTAGAAACACATCATTTGATGAGGGAATCAAAATGTGAATATATAGTCAAGAGAGATTTTCTACTTTATTGTACCTCTTACTGCTTAGCAATTTCCCCATTTATTCCTCCTACCTGCTCTTGGGGTTCAAGTCAAATTGCACAGTGATACAGTCATAGAAAGGTTCAAAAGCTCGGGAGCCTCAAAACAGATCTGCCTTCCAAGGATGGAGAAGTGTAGAGTGATCAATATGCTCACTGCTACAAATTTCCAGGTGACAATGAGTGCTGAAGTCTTACCATGAATAGCAAAGCAAATGACTTTAAGCTACTGTAGTCAGTTTGTTAAAACTTGGGTTTCAGATAAGTGTACAAAAGTTTGATGCCAATTTTATCAAATCTCATAAATGACCCTTTTCACAGTATTCAAATATTTCAGTTTCCCAACAATACTAAGAAGTTGGAAACTTATTAGGCTTTATGAATTACAAACAAATTTATTTTTGCAAATCATGGAAATGAAAAAACTCTACATAAGCAGAAGCTTGGTTTGCATTATGGAGATGTGTTGTAGTTTTAGTATATGTATGACATAAAATGACCATCAAACGAAATGGTTTCTTTCCATAGGCCTTTCTTATTTTACATGGTTACCTTTGTCCTATGAGAACAGATAAATTAAATGAATCTGCTGAAAGTCTCCCTTTCATCTATTTACATCTAATTAGACATTAATTAATCAGCTTATAAGTAAAAATAGCATCCACAATATAATAAAACCAATCAAAAATAGAGCTGAATAGAAGTGTGCAGGACAGGAGTTAGAATATGCCTTGAATATCACGTTGGACATTTATTAGCTCCTGTGCTCTCAACAGCTTTAATTACTCCAACACTTGTAAATCTCAGAATAGTGTTTCTCTGATGTTCTTTTCAGTTGCTAAAGTAGACCTTATCTGGAGCCCATCTTATTAGTTTAGGTGATTACCATTCACAGTGAATGGACAGGTGGTTATTACTTTTAGCACCTGAGCAGGATCAGTGTAATTCTGGATGTTCTCCCTCCATGCAGAGTCAGCATCCTTGAACGTGTCCTGAGATGTGTCCTGTTCTGTGTGAGTCATGATGTATGTCTTTATGGTGCTGAACAGTTATCACCTTGGCAGAGCTCAGTGTCTGCTAATTCTAGTTATTACTGTTTTACAGATTGATTCCTCCTCAATCTAAATCATTCAATTCAGGCCTAGTTTAAAATAACATGCTTGAATATCTCTCTCTGTATAGCCAAGAAAGCATGAATAACAGAGAAGAAAATTGCTTACCATAGCAAAAGTAGGCATACTCACTCTGCTTAATGAAGCAGTAAACATAAATAATAGGATAAATTTACAAAACTGGAAAAAAAAAGGAGAAAATTTAATGAACTCAATTTTAGACCATGAAATATTGTCTTCAGTAGAAATAGGGAGAGCCTCGCTTACTAAGAAAGTTAAAACTAGATGGAAGCAAAGCTCCAGATAAGGGAAGCAATCCTCTGTTGGCAGGAAAATGTGTCAGATTAGCTGCTCCGTCTGTTGCTAACATCTGTGACTGCCAAATACAAGCAAGGCATGCCTGTATCTGAATGTCAGCATCTTTTCCTTCATATCTTATAACAATTGGTAATGTTGGTCATGGTTTTTGACCTTAGTGCTGACATTCTTTCATAGAATCAAAGAATCATAGAACGGTTTGGGTTGGAAAGAACCTTAAAGATCATCTAGTTCCAACTCCTCTGCTCTGGACCGGGATACCTTCCACTAGATCAGGTTGCTCAAAGCCTCATCCAACCTGACCTTGAACACCTCCAAGGATGAGACATCCACAGCTTCTCTGGACAACCTGTTCCAGTGCCTCATCACCCTCAATGTAAAAAATTTCTTCCTTAGATCTAATCTAAATCTCCCCTCTTTCAGTTTAAAGCCATTGCCCCTCGTCTTATCTCTTCATGATCTAAGGGAGTGACATCTACAAATAGCTCCTACCCAGTGACTCACACAGGTTGTGTTCTGAGTAGTCTTTTCTCACTTTAATCAAGCAGGGAATTATTTCCTGTATAGTTCTCATAAGCAGTTTTTAGATGTCATTTCAAGCAAAAGTTGGAAGATTTATTTCTGACATAGGTATCTGGACAGTAAAATTTATATTTTCTGATTTTGGCTTAATGCCATGCATTTCTCACATATAAGTGTTATCAAAAGTGTCTAGTTTTTCTGAAAGATGTATTTCACACTTGAGAGTCCCCTTCGTGGATGACGATGGCTCTAACCCATCAACGGGAATTTCTTTCTTGAACTGGAGCTATTTTTGCATGCTTTTCTATCACTTTGTTGAAGCCATGAAATAGCAACTTTGCCAATTTTTCGACACCTTCACAGAGGTTTTTATGTTGTTTTTCAATATGAAGTTGGGGATTTTAGTTTTGATTTGTTCTGTTTAAGTCACCATTCTTTAAAAACTAAGAGAATCACAATCCCTTTACCTTTTTTGTACTGCAGCGATGGAGAGAGCACCCATTCTTGGAGAAAGGGAAGGACAGAGTCATAGAATATTCCTGACACAGGGAAGTCAAAATGCCTTGGTTTACAAAATGGCATATTAAGAACTGTCCGTGAATAAGATTTGTAGGCTCCTCATTTACATGCTATGCTATTCCACTCTTCTCCCTTACAGAAAGCCAGGGAAAAAGCAGTCAAATTCATGACTTTTTAACTCTTTTGTTGTATTCTGGTCAATAACTTATTCCTGTTCTCTTTGATGCGCTTGGCAAATACAGGTACAAAGGAAGTTCATATATAGGAACTTCAGTATGATCAGATTCAGACTATTAGAGATCAAAAGGGACTAATTTTTGCAGGAGAGAGGGGAAGAGGAATTGGCACTCTTCAGGACTGAAGCATGGCTTGATGCTCAGAAAATAATGAATCTATACCTAAGAAGGTATTTCTTCTCTCCTTCCTCAGACTGATGTTACAAGACTTGTATATTTAGGAACAAGAGTAACATTTTCTAGACAAGTATGCTGTCTTTTTACTGTGTGCATGCAGCTATTCTCAGGCTTTCATCCCGACAACCAAGAACATGTCTAATTCGGACCTGAATGCCTGCCTGCAAGCATCCAGGATTAACAGCCTGTTGGATAGTCCTTGGAGACCCATCTGTTTTCAAAGCCATTCTATTAATGCTGGATGTTTAAACAGTTTAATTCTGGAGGAGTCAGGGCCCAGACTTTCAAATGGATCAAGCTGATTTCAAATACAGGAACCTGAGACCAGCCCTCAGAGAGCTCAAAAGGGAGTCATTAATGCGCCATCAGAGCGCTACTTAGTCATTTGCTTATATCTCTTAATTCTGATTGCCTATACTTCTTCTCTTTCAGATACCTAGGGCCAGCTCCTTGGTTACTTACTAGATGCCCTGGGATTACTACTTCACACAAAACATTTTTCTCACACATTGAGTTTATTGGTCCCATCACGCAACCTCACCTCAAGCATTCGTATTGATTTGCAATCTTTTCACCACACTGACATTGCAGCTACGTGCACCTGCTGCAAATATTTCTGGAGGCGTTATCACAGACTTTGTTGTACTTCAGCATCAAAAACCATTTCTAGGCAAAAGAGCTCTATGCATTTTCTCAGAAGCTTTTTGTGAGCCCAGAAGTCCCTGTAGCCTGCCAACCCATTGAGCTGAGGCACATCTGTTTCTGCATAGTTCTTATCCGTTCCAGCCAGAAGGATAAATGTTGTGATTCATGGGCTGAACTTCTCCCATTTGGGATCAATGGCTTGTACTACTCAGTACTCAAACTCTATGCAGATCTTGGTTATTGTTTTAGAAGCAGCTATTGGGATACAGAAAGCTAGAAGTTAATTTGGTTACTGCAGACTTAATGGCTGTGCTGAATAATGCTACTGGTTGCATATTCTGGTACAGGAAAATTAGTGAAGATCACGTTGCTTTGTACATTGGAGATGATCAGCTTCAGATCCAGAACTTTTCCAAGAAGCAGCAGATAGTCGTGGAGCTTTGTGAAGGAGTTACCATATTACTTCAAGTCATAGCCCTCAGAGGAGATCACCTCCTTAAAGAAGCAGAGCACAGTGTTCCCATTTGAACGGTGCCACTCTGACAGCTGCAGAGTTTCAGTAACTGCTCAGCGCTGGAAAGTCAAGCTGTTTGGATGGCAGTGGTGGAGTGTTGTGTAATGTCTTTTATGAGTTGACGATAAACTCCTGCGATTGGTGTGTTGGACTAGAGGGGTATAAACTGTTCAGGAAGGACAGGCAGGGGAGACGAGGAGGGAGTGTTGCCCTCTATGTCAATGAACAGCTAGAATGCATGGAGCTCCACCTGGCAAGTGAAGAAGAAAGAACCAAGTGCCTGTGGGCCAGGGTGAAAGGAAGGGTAGGAGACTTTACAGTGGGAGTGTGCTACAGACCACCCAATCAGGAGGACCAAGTGGGTGAGGCCCTACATAGGCAGATAGGAGATGCTGCTCGTTCACAAGCCCTGGTCCTCATGGGGCATTTTAACCACCCTGATATCAGTTGGAAAAACAACACGGTGCGGAACAAGCAATCCAGGGGATTCCTGGAATGCATTAACGATAACTTCCTTATCCAAGTGATAGAGGAAACAACGAGGAGAGGTGCCATGTTAGACCTCGTTTTTGTCAATAGGGAAGGGCTGGTAGATAATGTTGAACTCATGGGTAGCCTTGGCTGCAGTGACCATGAGATGGTGGAGTTTGAGATCCTAAGGGCAGCTAAGAGGGGGAAGCTCAGCAAGCTTGAAACCCTCGATTTCAGAAGAGCTGACTTTTGCCGCTTCAGGAACCTCCTTGGTAGTGTGCCATGGGATAAAGCCCTGGAGAGACTGGGAGCCCAAGGTTGCTGGTTGACTTTCAAGGATCATCTCCTCCAAGCTCAAAGGCATTGCATCCCCAAAAGGAAAAAATCAGGCAAAAACACCAGGAGACCTGTATGGATAAACAAAGAACTCCTGGCTAAAATCAAATACAAAAGGGGAATACACAAAGCATGGAAGCAGGGACTGGTAACCTGGGATGATTGCAAGGAAGTTACACCCCACCTCGAATACTGCGTCCAGTTCTGGTGTACCCACCATAAGAGAGACATAGATTTGTTGGAGTGTGTTCAGAGGAGGGCCACAAAGATGATCCCAGGGGCTGGAGCACCTCTGCTACTAGGACAGGTTGCGGGAGCTGGGATTGTTCAGCCTTGAAAAGAGAAGACTTCAGGGGGACCTAATAGCTGCCTTCCAATACCTGAAGGGAACCTACAGAAAGGCTGGGAGGGACTTTTTACAAGAGTGTCCACTGATAGGACAAGGGGAAATGGGTTCAAGTTGAAGGAGAACAGATTTAGATTAGATCTTAGGAAGAAATTCTTCAGTACGAGGGTGGTGAGATTTTGGAATAGATTGCCCAGAGAGGTTGTGGATGCCCCCACCCTGGAGGTGTTCAAGGCCAGGTTGGACGGAGCCGTGAGTAGCCTGGTCTAGTTGAGAGGCATCCCTGCCCATGACAGGGAGGTTGGATTAGATGATCTCTGAGGTCCCTTCCAGCCTATGCCATTCTATGATTCTATGATTCTATGAATGATACGGAGTAAGCCACTTGCAAAAAAATAGAATTCCTCAGTTCCCAAGGGCCATAGGTACTGTTCTAAAGGAGAAAATGAGTTGTTGAGACTGCAAGTTTGAGACTCCCTTACAAGGTGCAGGAATTCATGGATGACTATATAGGAAACATGGGAAAAGTGCTCAGGAGTCTTGGCATGTTAAGTGTTGAGAGAAGTAAAGACAAGCCCTTCTTAAGGACTTTGTGTATGTAATTATGAAGTTTATTTCATGTTCTAAATAGATGACATCTTGTAGCCTTAATGAATTTTTAGTGTTCAACATCCTTTTTTGTACTGTGGCACAAATAGTCTAGCATTCTGTGCCACACAGGCAGACTTTCCTGATCATCCATCGGACTGTGTTTGGAAAGGAAGGGGAAAATATGCAACCTAGACTTTTCTACCCTCTACTCGCAGTTTTCTAGACAATTTTGTCTATCCTAGGTAAAGTTGGGCATTTGAATTATTGAAAGGGAGCTTAAAACACAGTTTGAACATGCTCAAACCAATGAAGAATTTTGTTTAGCTCCCCATATATTAACATAAGGATAATTATGACTTCTCGTCTCTTCAACAGAATACTTTGTATAAAAAAATTCTCACTGCTTCTAAATGTTCCTCCTTATATTGCAGCCGTTGTACAATGCTATGAAATAAAGTGGTTCTCATGGTATTATTTCCTTATTAGAAATTATTCTTCACACAAGGGGTTTGGGGAAGACAATTTTATTCCCAGTAATGTGTGAAAGTTGACTAAGGACCATGTAATTCTTGCTCGGTTGCTTTTTCTCAATAAAGAATTGTAAGTCATGTTTAGAAACATGTAGAAGTCTGAAAACTGTAAATCTGTTCCTCTTTGCTTCTCTTTGGTGCTGCCACTCCACCAAGAGGTTTCTCTACTCTTCTTTATTCTGCAATAAGGAGGGCCAGTAGCTTCAGGCCAGTGCTTTGAGGATAAAGCTAATTGAGAGCCTGCAGTGTAAGGAGTACAAAGATGCAGATTTTGGACTTCAATAGTGGTGATGAAAGATGCAAATGCTGTGCTTTAGATGATAAACACAAGCTGGAAGTTTAGATCATTGTGCTCCTCTGATACTGCCTGTATTACCAAAGATTTTTACATGCAGAGAATCTATATGTTACAGTCTGCCCTCTGATCCATCTTATTCCATCTACTTTAAATAGGTACTATGGGTTCAATTGTTTTTAAAGCAGTATTAATAAAGTGAACCTACGTCTATACATCTTTGTTTACTATCTAGTGTGAAGGACTGTGAATTGCCAAATTCAGCTTTGGTTTAAAGCCTGAACAGCCACGCTGAAATCGGTAAGAATGAAGTCAACCCTGCCAATTTCCACTTAGCTATGCAAACATCACTTAGAGCAGAATTTGGACCTATAAGCCATTTATTTGTTGACAATCTCTTCTATGACTCAAGCCTTACTGTCAAGGAAATAACAATGCCTTTACTTATTTCAGACGATGTCTGGAAGATCCATCTTGCTTGTAGAAAAAAAGAAAAGGAAACATTAACACAAAAATCAGTCACCACTACTGACTGCAGTGATATCCCTGAAGGCTAATAATTTATTTTACTGTGTTTAGTCCTCCTAGTTTGCCCATGACCTGCATCTCTTGTTACAAGGGTAAGTCTGTCAGATGTTCGCAATGACGTGACCAATTGCAGCTGTTTGGCCTATTTCCACCAGCATCAGACGTGAGCTTGTATATAATATCCTTAATTTCTTGGTAGATTGCTGACAGGCAAGACAGCCAGCACTACTTAGTGTATTAATGTAAACCATGAGAGTTGCTCTTTAACCCACGTCTAGCCTTGTTAGTCTTATCTGCTTCTTTACTCCCACATAATAAAGTGATCGTATTTAAAGTAATGGTCTTTCAAGCATGTCCTAGTCAGGCAGATCAACAAAACTTTTGATCTTTTAACGGTTTATTCTACAACAAATAGATCATCCTATTACATTAAAAGTGTAGAACACCAAGGAGATAGGGCTCAGACTGCCAGTGCGAAGACATTGTTAAACTTTGTAAAAATTTGAGAGAGTAATTTTCTTACATGAGAGATGCTGCACTGTTTAGTGCCAGATTATGATAAAGAAGAATTAATCACGGAGTGGAAAATTGGTGATCAGTAACTTAAGACTAATTGCAGTCACTGTGGAAAAAAGATTACCCTAAACAGTAACTATAAAAATACATACTACACATAAACAGGCACAGCATGTGTATACAAGTTAATTTTTGAAACAGAAAAAATTGTGAGCAAAATTTTGTAGGAAATAAAAAAGAATGAAAGTAATTAGTTTAAAAGGAGAATTTATTAGATGGATAAAAAAGACAGTTCCAATCTATCAGAAGGCACAACTTTGGCTTAGAGCCAGTCTTGGCACAGTAGTGAAGCCAGGGCAGGATTTCTGAATAAAAAATGATATGTAATGAAAAATGAGTAAGGAGCTATGGCTAAAAATTAATATACAATCATGAAATGTAGAAAAATTGCTGAAGAATGTTAGCATCATGTAGAAAAAAAGAGAAGCTGAAGATTATTAGAAAATAAATTCTTCATAGACCCACTACTAAATGGAGATGATAAAGTTATTATTACAGAAAAAAAAAGTTTAATAAATATTTCTGTTAATTTATTGGAAAATGTACCATGCTTTTTTCCATCATTAGAGGAAATGAAAAGTATTTTCCAGTTCAATAACAACTAAGGAGGATGCTAAACATGTACAAAAGAAAAAGTTTGTTAAGTCTACAGGCCTATGTAATTTGTACCCAGAGACCTGAGGATCTGGCCAGGCAGACCTCTTGTCTGCTGAATAATAAATCTTGGAACACCACAGCTGTTCCGAGAGATAGGAAGACTTAATGCTGCAGCAATATTCCAAAGACAGGGATGATGGCTTAAAGTAGTATTTACTGGTTATCCTGATGTAAGTCATAGGTATATAAAACTTCAGTAGCGAAGACTGAACATGACTTATAGCTATTAAAGAGTTGGATATCAAAGATAGAGTAAGTGCCAGTGAAGATTCTTTTTAATAGAAAATAAGCCTTTTAAAGTGAGTCCGATTATGGTTTTGTTTTGATTTTTTTTTTTTTAAATTGTATTTTTAAGATAGTATATGTTTGTTTGAGAAAAGTACAAAATGTAAATTATTTAGACTTTGGTAAGAAATCAGTGCATTCTGATAAAGATCAGTATCGTATATGAACAATAAAGGAACAATAAGAAAATAGTCTGGGAAGTGATTTTTTAAACAGATGCCAGTGATGAATTGCCCACATAGAGTCATAATTGAATATGAATGTGTGTAGTGGGGTTTTACTTAGAGTTGTACTAATCCTGGTATTTTTCAACATTTGAATTAATGATGTGGAAGTAAATACAAACAGCTGATGAAATTTGCAGACCATATGAAGATACATGGTATGGTAAGTTACAGTGAGGCTGTGGCTGTGTCCCTGGCACCCTCAAGAAATGGTTTGCCACAACGCAAAGCTAGGAACATGGAATTCAGGCCAAGCTTACAGAGTGGTTAACTTTTACTGCAAGAACGTGGTTCTGAAATGATTTAAAGGTCACAACGTGCAAGCGTCTCACCAAAAACTCCCACTGTGATGTTCATGTAAAAATTTCACTTTCAATACTCACAGTTAGGGAGAGAAGTTCATTTTTCTGTAGAACACTGGTGGAACTTGATTCTGAAATACCACTTACAATTCTAGCTTTTCTGTTTTAAAACAAATGTATAGAAAATGGAATACTTGCAAAAAAAAACTTCACAACAGAGATTTAAGGAAAGTGCAGGGATGGCTTTAGAGTGACACACAAGTTCACTCAAAAAGAAGACTTGAGACATGACGTCATACCTTTTTGAAGAAAAAATAATAGTAAGAGACTTCGATTAAATAGAGAAAAACACAGCAGAAAAACAGTTTCTGGAAACTGAAGTCATACAGATTTGAATGGGACATTAGGCTCAAACTTTTAACAGTGAAGCTGTTTAACCACTGGATTAACCTAATAAAGCAGTGGTGGATTCTCCAGCTTTCTGTTTCTTGGATTCAAGCCTAGCTAAATTGCTGGAAAATGTGTTTGGTCAAACACAAGATACCACAATAAAAGGGGAGCTGGGTGTATTTGAAACGGTTCCAGCAATACTCCAGCCTGAATGATCTCACAAAGAGGAGGGCTTTCTTACAGACAAGTTGTCACTGCAGTGACTGTCCAGTAGGCTGAGACCACAGCAGTACAATCGAGGCTAGGGACAAATTTTGCAGATCATGTGGGCATACTAGAAGAAACAGGCAAAATTTCCTGCCTCTACCCTTCCTAAGTGTTTCAGCATTACAAGCAGGGCAACCCAATGACACTGCTAGTTCTGGTAGCCCTCTCCAAGGAGGGACAAATCAACATCAGGGCAAAAGTCACTTTCTGAAGCTTTTTATAACTCAAATTCCATTCCCTCCTAAAAGCATTTCATCTTGCTCTTTCCATGTGTATGCCAACAGAAAGGCTTCCAAATGGAAAGGCTTGGCTGAGGAGTTTATATCTGGCAGGAGCCAGGAAGCATAACATAAATTAACACAGTTCTCTGTCCCTTGCAGCCTGTCATTTCTGGCTTTCAAAGCCATCCTCTGACTTCTTGTCCAGCAGGAAGAAATTGGATAAAATAGACTTCAGGAAATTCTTAACCTGAGCTTTCCCATTAAAAATTCTGTATGAAAATTAATTCTTTTCTAATCCCACTATCTGATAAGAATTCATACTGATATTCATATAAAGAAATTAATACTTTCAATAATTAAAGATTAAAAGCTTCTAGCTTGAGGAAAACTCTTTCTACAGCTCTACCTGTGAATATTTGAGGTTATTTGTAGAAAAGACACCTGTACTTCACAGACAAGAGGTAGGGAAGGAGAGCAGAAGGATGGGACATGAGCCATCAAGAAAAATTTCTTGAAAAGAAAATGTGTTAAATTCTCCTTTCCTATTCTCATGTGGGTGAGGTATGTTTTACCCAGCAGATTGTGTTCTGTCTGGTACAGAACACAGAATTTTTGTGACACAGATACTATCTCTGTTATTTTCCATGCTTCACCTACCAAGAGTCCCAGAATCATCAACTGGCATTGCCAAGAATCATCATAAGAAAAAGACATAAGCTAAAATTATCTAAATAAGCTAAAAACTGTTAAACAGGCTAAATAAGACAAAGCCAGAGACATACAGCTGAAAACCTGTTTGTTAAATGGCTGGTGGCAAAAAAAAAGTCTTAATAAGTCAACCCTTCTCACCTCTCTCAAAACACAATAGTAAAAGACTCAATTAGAAAAATGGAAATGTGAGACTAACGAGGGACCGTAGCTCTCCTACTCTTGCTGAGTGCATAGTAGAGTATGTTTCTCTCACACATTGTGGGGTCAGGAAGTAAACTACAGTGCAGTAAGGAAGGCAGGCCATTCACAACCCCTACATGGCCAGAAACTCCACCAATGTTGATTTCATTCAATAGGATTAGTTTCCTTCCTTTCCCACCTCATTCTTGCAAAGTCTAGAGTGCAGTTACTGAAATAGAGCACTCTAGTCTTGATCTGAAATGAACTTATCTTCTTGATTTGAAAAAAAGGGAGTTAGATTTGTCTTCACAAAATTCCATGGGATTCTCCAGTATTTATATGCAAATGTTCCCAATTTCCTCAGAAAAGGATGCCTGAAATTGTGACTGCTGCAGGATCCTGGTAGAGCTGTGATAGGTGAGTTTAGTAAGTATAAATATAGAATGACATGCGAATAAGTGAATATACTGTTAAAACTTTTGATTTTTTCCATTTTCTCCTCAACAGATCTCTTCTGTAGATCAAGAACTGGAAGTGTTACTTTCAGCATCAGCATCTCTGCATAACTTTACTAAATCAATTTGAACCTGGTCTTGGGAAATGTTATGGATCATCATAGAATCATAGAGTGGTTAGGGTTGGAAGGGACCTTAAAGATCATCTAGTTTCAACCCCCCTGCCATGGGCAGAGAAATCCTCCACTACACCAGATTGCCCAAAGCCTCATCCAACCTGGCCTTCAACACTTCCAGGAATGGGGCATCCACAACTTCTCTGGACAACCTGTTCCCCTGCCTCACCACCCTCAATGTAAAAAATTTCTTCCTTATATCTAATCTAAATCTCCCCTCTTTCAGTTTAAATCCATTGCCCCTTGTCCTATCACTACACGCCCTTGTAAAAAGTCCCTCTCCAGCTCACTTCTAGGCCCCCTTGAGGTACTGGAAAGCTACTGTAAGATCACCCCGGAGCCTTCTCTTCTCCAGGCTCAACAGCCCCAACTCTCTCAGCCTGTCTTCATAGCAGAGGTGCTCCAGCCCTCGGATCATCTTCGTGGCCCTCCTCTGGACTCGTTCCAGTAGCTCCATGTCCTTCTTGTGTTGGGGACTCCAGAGCTGAACACAGTATTCCAGGTGGGGTCTCACGAGAGCTGAGTAGAGGGGCAGAATCACTTCCCTCGACCTGCTGGCCATGCTCCTTTTGATGCAGCCCAGGATACAGTTGGCTTTCTGGGCTGCCAGCGCACATTGCCGGCTCATGTTGAGCTTCTCATCCACCAGCACTCCCAAGTCCTTTTCCTCAGGGCTGCTCTCAATCCATTCTCCGCCCAGCCTGTACTTGTGCATGGGATTGCCCCGACCCACATGCAGGACCTTGCACGTGGCCTTGTTGAACTTCATGAGGTTCTCACAGGCCCACCTCTCCAGCCTGTCAAGGTCCCTCTGGATGGCACCCCTTCCCTCCAGCGTGTCCACAACACCACACAACTTGGTGTCATCTGCAAACTTGCTGCAGGTGCACTCGATCCCACTGTCCATGTCACCAACAAAGATGTTAAATAGCACTGGTCCCAGTACCGACCCCTGAGGAACACCACTCGTTACAGGCCTCCACGTGGACATTGAACTATTGACCACAACTCTTTGAGTGCGACCATCCAGCCAATTCCGTATCCACTGAGTGGTCCATCCATCAAAACCATGTCTTTCCAGTTTAGAGACAAGGATGTCGTGTGGGACAGTATCAAATGCTTTGGACAAGTCCAGGTAGATGATGTCAGTTGCTCTTCCCCTATCCATCAATGCTGTAACCTCATCATAGAAGGCCACCAAATTAGTCAGGCAGGATTTGCCCTTAGTGAAGCCATGTTGGCTGTCACCAATTTCCTCCTTGTTTTCTATGTGCCTTAGCAGAGTTTCCAGGAGGATCTGCTCAATGATCTTGCTGGGCACAGAGGTGAGACTGACTGGCCTGTAGTTCTCTGGGTCTTCTTTTTTCCCCTTTTTAAAGATGGGGACTATGTTTCCCTTTTTCCAGTCATTAGGAACTTCATCAGATTGCCACAACTTCTGAAATATGATGGATAGTGGCTTAGCATCTTCATCCGCAAGTTCCCTCAGGACCTGCGGATGCATCTCATCTGGTCCCATGGACTTGTTCACCTTCAGGTTCTTAAGATGGTCTCGAACCTGATCTTCTCCTACAGTGGGCAGTTCTTCATTCTAGTTCCAAATTAGTCCTTTTCCCTTTGGCTTCTTTTTCCTTTATTGATCATTCTCAAAAGACACATTTCTCTCAGACTTCTCTTTTCCCAGTTTTCTTCTGTATGTCATAAAACTTCTCAGCATTTCTCTTCAAAGCTCTGATAGCATGACCATGGCAGCTCTGTTTTTGCTCTCATTCAGTTGATCCTAATCTGTCTCTGTTCTTTTATTTACATATTTATTTTCTTGTTTTCCTGATCAAAATTCTGCAGGTTGAGATTCAAAATTCAAACCCTAATTACTTGTCAAAGCCATGAAAACTCTGAGAAGAAGCCTCCTCACTGTGCCTGTCCTCCAGATGGTGCCATGTGTTTGTGTTGACTCTAACCAAATCTATGCGGAAAACACTGAGCTGAGAGAATTACTTTAGTATTCAAAGGCCTTTTGCTGAGTCAAAAATAAATCAATCTTGATCTTTGTAATTAGAAAACATGGAAGTAGTTTCTCTCAAATGAATATACTAGAATAGCTGGAGGAACCTGCTTCTGAGGGGGTAGCTAACAGTGGCAGGAAATGGTCCCCTCACACGTCCTAGCTTCCATGCCAGGTAATTAAAGCTCCTTAGGAAGCTGTCCTCATCTGAGAACTGTAAAGTCTTAATCCAGATCTCCTTCTGGCCCAGTAAGTTACCAAATACTGCTCAAATGCTGGCCCCTTGGAAATGTCATAGCCCTTCTGTAGAGCAATAAATGCTGGCAAGAAACATACAAGGTTAATAAAAGTGTTGTTTTTAATAAAAGCTTTCATTTTAGACAATTCCTTAGGGTTCGGTAGGAGGCAGGAGTCTTTCTATGAGTTATGAGCATATGTGTGACTTCTTTGCACCTTTAGCATCTTTGCTGCTTTTGGATTTCATATTCCAAGATCAGTTCATACCTCATTGGCGCTAAGGCATAATCTAGGCTATTTCCTTGTTATTTCTCTAATATTTTACCAATTTTTCCATTTTTAAGCAAAAAGCAGCTAGTGTGTGTATTAAAAATTATTAGGAAAGCAATACCAGACTAAAGAGAAAATAATATTCACAGTGTGCCTTTTGGAGGTGCGCAGTACAGTTCTGGTTCTTCTATCTCAAGGGCGATAGCAAACCTGGAAGAAGTACAGAGATGAGTGATAAGGATGATCAAAGGTGTGGAACTGCTAATAAATAGACAAGTGAGTAGACTGGTAGAGAGATAACTGAGAGGGTAGAAAGGTCTATGAAAATGAATGGTTAGAAAAGACAATTATAAATTGCTATTATAGGCTGTCTCATCTAGTACAAAAGCGAGAACTTCAAATGAAACTAGCAGATGATTAGATAAAAGCGAACAAAAGAGGTGAATTTTAATACAATATTCAGCCAAGCTGTGAAATTTTTAACTGCAGAAAGTTATGGATACTACAAGTCTATGTAGTTCAAAAAGTGACTGGACAAATTCATGAAAGAAAAATTCAGCTGAAGTAAAACGTGGATGTGTTGTGTTACATGCGGTATATAACTGCGTACAACATACATTTTAAGTATCCGTCGTGTAAATTGCAATTGTATTAAACAATCGCATAATATGATTGTAATATACATAGTGACAATATCTGACTCAGGAAGTCCTCAAATGATTATTCTTTGGATGGCTGCCATGACAGCATTTGGAGGAAGCTCTACTGTGAGTGTACTGTTCTTACTGTCTTTATCAAGCATGCTAAGCACTGATTTCCTGGGGATTGCTGTTGTTTTCTTCTTCTTTTTCATTTTTTTTTCCTCTCTGAGAAATTAGTCTTACTGAATTAAGTGCCAGAAACCACTCTATGGAGTGTTTTACCAAACATCCCTTAACTAAGGGGTTATTACTATCCATTCCTGCCACATTTGAAGTCTGGCTGCTGGCATGGGCACAGGATTGCATCCCAACAAAGGGGAAGTCAGACAGAAACGCCAGAAGGCCTGTGTGGATGAACAAGGAGCTGCTGGACAAACTGAAGCACAAAAAGGAAGCCTTGTTGTGGGTTAGGCTGCTCCAGCAACTAAACCGCGCCCCCGCCTCAGTTGTTGACTCACCCTCCCCCAGCCCCAGGGATGAGGGAGAGAATTAAAGGATAAATGGGATACCCATGGGTTGAGATAAGAACAATTTAATACAGATGATTTAATACACAGTGTAGATGCTCACCACCCCCTCGTATGCGAAGCCCGTCTCGTCCCGAAGCCGCAATCCCGGACGAACACGAGGCCCCGAAATAGAGAGGGGCAGAGAGAGAGAGAGTACTCCGAGAGTGGGAGTGCTGGGAGAGAGAGGAGAAAAAAAGGCAACAGAGCAAAAGCGCAGCAAGCGCAAAAGAGCAAAAGCGGCGAAAGAGCCAAAGCGCAAAAGCCCTTCTTCCCGGCTGACCCTCACTTTTATACTGGGCATGGCGCTGCGTGATATGGAATACTAATTGGCCAGTTTGGCCCTCAATCTTAAGTTCCACCACAAATCACAAGGGGAATCGTGTCCCCCTTGTCCCAGCTATGCTTCTCCCTTATCCTGCCGTGTTTCTGCACTCCGGCACACTGAAAAGCCCTTGGAGCCTCACGTCCAACCACAAACATCAGCTTGCTATCAGCATTCTTCTCAGAGTGAGCCCCTGAGTAAAACCAAAACACGGAGCTTTCTAGCTGCTAAAAGGAAGAGCTAACTGTCCCAGCTAAAACCAGGACAAGCCTACAGAGGGTGGAAGCAAGGACAGGTAGCCTGCAAGGAATACAGAGAAATTGTCCGAGGAACCAGGGATCAGGTTAGGAAAGCTAAAGTCCTGATAGACTTAAATCTGACCAGGGGCACCAAGGGCAACAAGAAAAACTTCTATAGGTATGTCAGTGACAAAAGAAGGGCTAAGGAAGATGTAGGCTGTCTCCAGAAAAAAATGGGAGACCTGGTTACCCAGGATATGGAGAAGGCTGAGGTACTCAACAACTTTTTTGCCCCAGTCTTCCCTAGCAAGTGCTCTAGCCTCACTACCCAGGTTACAGAAAGCGAAGACAGGGACCAAGAGAATAAAGAACCCCCCACTATAGGAGGAGATCAGGTTCGAAACCCTTTAAGAACCTGAAGGTGCACAAGTCCATGGGACCTGATGAGATGCATCTGCGGATCCTGAGGGAACTGGCAGATGAAATTGCTAAATTATTACCCATCATATTTGAGAAGTTCCCACTGACCTGAAAAGGGGAAACATAGCCCCCATTTTTAAAAAGGGAAAAGAGCAAGACCCAGAGAACTACAGGCCAGTCAGTCTCACCTCTGTGCCCAGCAAGATCATGAACAGATCCTCCTGGAAACTCTGCTAAGGCACATGGAAAATAAGGAGGCGATTAGTGACAGACAACATGGCTTCACTAAGGGCAAATCATGCCTGACAAATTTGCTGGCCTTCTACAATGGGGTCGCAGTGTTGATGAATAAGGGAAGAGCCACTGATATGATCTACCAAAGCATTTGACACTGTCCCACACAACATCCTTGTCTCTAAATTGGAGAGACACAGAATTGACAGATGGACCACTCAGTGGAGAAGGAATTGGCTGGATGGTCACACTCAAAGAGTTGTGGTCAACGGCTTGATGTCCAAGTGGAGACTAATGATGAGTGGGGTTCTTCAGGGGTCAGTAATGGGTCTGGCGCTGTTTAACGTATTTGTCAACGGCAGGGACAGTGGGATTAAGTGCACCCTCGGCAAGTTTGCTGATGATGCTAAACTGTGTGGTGTGGTTGACACATTGGAGGGAAGGGATGCCATCCAGAGGGACCTTGACAGGCTGAAGAGGTGGGCCTGTGAGAACCTCATGAAGTTCAACAAGGCCAAGGGCAAGGTCCTGCACGTGGATCAGGGCAATTCCAAGCACAAGTACAGGCTGAGCAGAAAATGGATTGAGAGCAGCCCGGAGGAGAAGGACTTGGGGTGCTGGTTGATGAGAAGCTCAACATGAGCTGGCAACATGTGCTTGCAGCCCAGAAAGCCAACCATATCCTGGGCTGCATCCAAAGAAGTGTGGTCAGCAGGTCGAGGGAGGTGATTCTGCCCCTCTATTCTGCTCTCGTGAGACCCCGCCTGGAGTACTGCATTCAGCTCTCATTTTGAGTCCCCAACAAAACTCATTTTGAGTCCCCAACAAAAGAAGGACATGGAGCTGCTGGAGCAAGTCCAGAGGAGGGCCATGAAGATGTTCCGAGAACTGGAACACCTCTGCTATGAAGACAGGCTGAGAGAGTTGGGGCTGTTCAGCCTGGAGAAGAGAAGGCTCCGGGGTGATCTTATAGCAGCCTTCCAGTACTTAAAGGGGGCCTACAAGAAAGCTGGAGAGGGACTTTTTACAAGGGCGTGTAGTGATAGGACAAGGAGTAATGGTGTGGGAAAATGACTGAAATTGGAGGGGAATGGGAGAATATTGTTCCCCAGAATTCAGCTAATATTAGAGCAGCTCTGACATGAAGCACAGCTGCTGCTCTCAAGAAACAACGAACAAGGCCCACGCAATATCCTTGAAATGGGGAGTAGAGTGATATGAAGGTATCACGGCTCATCCCTGTTATCAGGGATGAGAGGTGCCTGGTAAAGATAACCATAAAAATGCCATCGAGGGAAGTGAATCACAACCGCTGTCTCAGCAGTGATGGCGAAATTGTGCCCTTCAGCTACTAAGTCACACCTCCGCCCGCCTCCGAGCTGCGACCACCCCTCAAACGAGCAATTTACACCAATCCTAATTTGTGAACACCCCTCACGAGAGAAATTTACACCAATCCTAATAAAAGTTATGTATGACTAGAGTCACTCGAGCTCCACCTAAAAGATATGAAAAAGTATAAAATAGCAGCAATCAAAGGGGATGTTAGGGAGAAGCCCCCCATCGGAATGCCTGGGATCAGTCGACGGGCTGAACCTCTCTTCTCCCCCCCATAGGGACGCCTGTTGGGTAAGAACTCTGTGTTATGTGCACTTACTTAATTACTTACTAACATCTTGCTAGCTATTTAATATTATCACTGATCAGTAATCGTTTTATATTATCACTGCAGTATTTCAATTAAAGTTGTTTTTGTAGTCAGTCACTATCACCGGCTATCCTCGAACCTGTATTCTGTCACAAATAAAATATATATGCATGTTTCTGGAAACTTTTGAATTATTATAAGGAGTTGGCCCATAGTACTACTAGTGACGATCCCTTAATAAGTGGGCGAATCACCCTCCGACCTACTGAGCTGCCAAGAGAAGGCAGGGGGAGTCGGGCCCAAGGGTCTCGCCTAACTTGGGAGCTGGTATACTGGCCAAATTACCTCCTGTTTGTCTATTAGTGACGGATCCCATGATAAGTCAGACGAATCACCCTCTGACCTACTGAGCTGCCAAGGGAAGGCAGGGGGAGTCGGACCCAAGGGTCTCACCTGGCTTGGGAGCTGATAGACTGGTCTTTTGACCTCAAAACGTGACAAATGGCTTTAAACAAAAAGAGGGGAGATTTAGTTTAGACGTAAGGAAGAAATTTATCCCTCTGAGGGTGGTAAGGCAGTGGAACATGTTGCCCAGAGAAGTTGTGGATGCCCCATCCCTGGAAGTGTTGAAGGCCAGGTTGGATGAGGCTTTGGGCAACCTAGTGTAGTGGAGGGTGTCCCTGCCTGTGGCAGGGGTTTTGGAACTAGATGATCTTTAAGGTCCCTTCAACTCGAACCATTCTATGGCGCTTTTGTCAATGAGTGGGAGAATAAGAAATAAAAAGATGGGAGGTGCTGCGATCTCATCTATCACTATGTTTGTATCCTGACTTCATCATTTCCAGAAGCACCATTCCTAGTACCAGATGTTGGAGACTGACATTGCTGGTGTTCCGTGCTCCTGGGAAATGGAAGGTGATTGCCAAGCAGAGCACAGCTAAACTGAGACATCTGAGGCCAAATGTGCCACATATGACGTGCTACCTCTGACAAACCACATACTGTATCCTTTTGAAGGCCGAATCCTGGTCTAGATGGATCATTCTCTTGACCCTGTCCAGCCGATTTCATATTCTTATAAGCATAAGGAAAAGATTATTCCTTATTATACCACAGTTTCTTCTTAAGCTAACTCTCATAGTAGCAGTTGTAGGAAGCTTCACTGAGAGTCATAGTTAACATCCTAGTGAATTTGAGGTTTATGAGAGAATTATCTTTAAAAAGACAGTTGTATCAATCAAGATCAAAAGTATAGTTAACTTACTGTGTTGGTTTGGTAAGGGAATTGTAGTTCTTGTTGGCAGCAGCTCACAGCCTGTCTGGCCATGAGTCCACATCCATTTACTGCTGGATCAAGAAGGAATAGCTTCTAGATTTGTGTCTGTAAACTAGGCTCAAGTTCACAGCTTCACATCTACAGCAGGAGACTTGATGGAACGCCAGGGGTCCTACCTTAGTCATAATCACACTAATCAGTGGCGTTCACTGTAGTTATAACAAAAACATCACATAACGTCAGAAGCTGTATCTGTTTTTTCAGAAGCTGGAGCAGAGGAAGAAGAAAACAGTTAATGCACTGGCTGTTATGAAAGTGGTACTGGGAAATTGTGTTGTGGTGGCTTCCAGAGCTGAATGTAAACTAAAATGGGCACTTCTGGCTTCCCGATACCTTCATTTGTTATATAAAATTATAGGAGGAAAAGACTTCCCTGCAGTATTTTGTGTTTTGTTGAAGCATACAAATAGAACAAAATTGTCACTAGAGTTTCTTCCATCTGCTCCATTTGGCTACAGGTACAAGCCTGTCAATTCATCATACACAAGAAAAAACCTTGGGCCAAATTCTCCGTTGGCATAACTCCATGAAAGTCTTGGACTTGGCCTTCCCCCTAAAGAATTGATTCTGAAAGAGTCAGTGAAAAAACAGGAGAAAAATGAAAATAGCAGTGCATGACCATCTTTTCTCATAGTTCCTTTACTCATATAAAAGACCCTGAAACTGTTTACTGCAGATTTCTGAGACAAATACCTTTGAGAAATAAACATGGCAGCAAAAGACTGATGCACTAGGTCATGCTTGTTTCTGTATGCAATAAGGACTGTATGGCATCGTATCTGTAGCAGATGCTGGATACATTGTCATTGGATTTTAATACCTGGCCATCCCTTTTTGCAGATTGCTACTGCCTCCATCAAGAACACATTTGATCTCTGTCCATCAGACTCTGAAATGTCTTGGAATAGAAAATGGACAAGTAACTACCTGACAGGGTCCCGAGTCTTTGATGCCATATCTAATATAAAAGATTTTAGAAGAGGAAAGTGTGTCTTTTGGGCTTGAAGTCTACTGTGTTTGTCAACTATAGTAAGGGAAGATTTCCCTCTATTAAAACAGTTTGAAGAAGAGGTTGTCATTGTTATAGGAAAGCCTACAGAGAGCTGCACAGCCAAGGCAGAAGCAATACTCCTGTGGAAAACACAAAAGTCAAATGCCACATGGGGTGCCTTAAGACCTGAGGGTTTTGCACAGAGTCAAGTCCATCTGCATCCACAGTAGGCAAAAGATTTTCCATTATGGTCAGCACTGTCTCACCTGAAGAACTTAAAGGAAACCACATGGCAAAAAATATTGGTATCCAAAAGAGCTTTTCTGTATAAACACTGCCCTGTATCATTGGCCTATTAGCAGTTGTGGTAAATATTAACAGTGTCTAAAGCTTAGGCAAGCCTTAAGTCTGTAAGAGCCATTTGTAAGAAAGAGCAGAACATATGGAAACTCCAGGAAAACCATTCTGTGTTCAAGCACTGATACGGGACTAGAAGTGTGTACTACAAACTGCAGATTGCTGTTTGGCTTCTAGCACCAGATCTTCCTGCACAGGAATGTACGTATTTGTGAATGGCCTATGCTGAGAAGACAGTGCCATCTGACTGTTTCAATTCAGGAAAAATTAAATCTATCCCAGGAATTGTAATTATTCATATATCACTGCAACCCTAACAGGATCAGTGTCTCTTTAAAACTGTAAATAGTCAATTAATTGTGCACAGCATTTGACTCGTCATGACTCATGATTGACTCATAATTCTCTTGCAGATGCAGCTAGCACCAGCCCCAGGAGAGGTGACTGGGGGTAAGAAACGAAGAATCTTGGAATGGGATCATAGGATTAGTAACGGATTTAAAAGCTGAGCAACAGAGATTTTGAAGGACCTGTGATACAGGTCCCAGAAGCAGTTAAATACCTGTTTTATATTGACATTTGTTGAAATTAGAACTATGACAGGGAGTTTGGACTGAAGTTGATTAGTGCCCTGACAAAAGCAAATGAGTCTTCTGTTTTTTAAGTTATTTTTAAAAAGACTGACAATGCCTGCTGGTATACCTCCCACACAGGTCTTATTACGATAGCTAGGAAGTAGCCTTCTAGCCTCAGCAAATGAACCAGAGCATATAAGTTGGGAGCCAAGGCAGACATGGAGCATACGAGGCTTTGCAGGAGTCTCAGATAGGCCCATCCTTAGAGTGAGGTGGTGGAACACAAAAGCAGGAACAATCCAGCACTTCACTCTATTTTCTGCGCATAGCTTAGGCATGTCCCGGGGCATGTCCAAAGATTGATCCGGAAAGCTCAGGAGTTAGCCCATGGGAAAGGGGGTGATTGAACTCAGTCATTTGTTCTGTTAGAGATAGGAACCTACATTAAATGCCTCCATCAATTTGAATACACATCCAGACATAAGTACTCCACAAAGCAGAATTCACATCTTCTGAGAGTCTGAATCATCCAGAAAGTGTGCAAATTGGATTCAGCATCCTCATCAGTCTCAGGGGATGGAAGCCATCTACCCTTCCTTCCAACAGTGTATTGACCTCCAGGCTGTATGTGTGAGAGAGGCAGGGTACCCACAGGGCCTTCCTCCAAGGGAAGTCTCTAAGCAGCCAGGAAGTCCAGCACATGGGGTCAAGAGATGAGTCGCCAAAGAGACCCTAAGTCTTACCAATGAGAAGTTTATAAGGTGAAGACATGTGTTCTCTCATCTGAAGTGATCAGACAGGTTACAGAATCCTTGAATATAACCAACAGTTACCCTGTGAACAGAAACCACAACCCCCAGCTCCCCACACGCCGCAGCATACTTTGTCTATCCCACATCTGTGTAAAATGATCCTTGTCAGTCAGGGCCAAATTCTGGCATGGAAGCTTTCACTGTCTGGGGATTTACATAAAAAACCTAGGTATCTAGGTCCCCAGAGGAGGGCACATTGAGCAAACCCACCACATGGTCAAGTGCAGGGTCCTGGGGAAACGTTGGGATAACAAGCTGTAGGAACCTCCAGATGAGGTTGCCGTTGGAGTTGGAGCTTTGGGATGACCCTTTGACCTAAGTTGCAAGCCCATTCACTTTTAGATTCAAAAGCAAGCAAGCACATGTTCCAAGATGTTCTTAAAAGTGATTGTTCTGACCCATCTGGCCCAGATCACAAGCGATGGAGAGTTTGAAGGGTCCTTGGTGATCTCTGTGGAGACAGAATTGTCTCAGTCCTAGACCTCTTGTCTTGTCATGTGTGATAACTATTTCAACAGAGAAAAAATGGATTTATAAGGAGTTTTTGGTTGCCTTTTGCAAATATAGATAATTCTTCCAAATTAGGAAGGAAGTAGCTCAGAAAAGAAGTCTGAGGAAATTTGCAATAATTTTGCTGTACCATTAATGCCTGTTAATCTAGCTACTTACGTCAGACCACATTTCCTTGTTAAGAGGCAGCAGTGGTTGTTTAGGGAGACAGCCAAGATCATGGTAAGGATCAAAGAGCAGCAAGGTAACAACAGGAGTCCTTTTGAGAGGAAGAGAAGGAGGAGGAAGCAATAGTTACTGCACACACTGTTTGACAACAAACGTAAGGATGCAGAGCTTGACGCTCTGCTAGTCTGCTGTTGCCACACTGCTACGTGCTATCATATGGTCATCCAGCACTGTTCAATGAATGGAGCCATCAGGATTGCTTCTGTAACAGAGCTGCTGCTGTGTTCCCTGTCAACTCGCACCCTCATGCAGCAGCACATAGCTGACCTGCATCAGCCACGAGTCGTCACGATGATGTCAGACATCAGCAGGGAGAGAGCAAAATGTCCTTCAACTTCAGAAAGTTCCTCGTCAGCTGAATGCAACCTTCAAGGCTTTGATTCATGCCAACTGCATGTGCAGCAGTTTTGTATGCTGCTTGATAATGCGTGTCGGAGGCATTTTATCGGAACCCTCTGTCAGGGCATGCCAGCTGTGTGATCAAGTACTCTGAAAAGTTCAGTGATTACACTGCTGCAGGCTTTCAAGGAACCAAGCCGTCAGGAACAATTTATAGCCCAGCTCTCTCTTACTCTCAAGTTTTGTCCCTGATGAGATGTAGAATCCCTGAGGACCTGGTCTTATATTGCGTTAGTGAGTAAAGCTTTGAAAAATCAAAGGTTGATAAAATCTATTTAACTGATAACAGTACCCAGTCACCTTCCAAGCTTCCTTGACTGTCCTGCATCTCTCACTCTGATTTAAAATGGATTTTGTTCTTCAGGAGTACACAGTAATTCCCAGTGGTGATGGTTACTGATAGCTTATAGTCAAGCTCAGCTGTGTTGCTCCTGGATTTCTAATCAGCTTAGCAAGGATACAACTCCTGTCGGAGAATTGCACTAAGCCTATTTCATATTCAAAACTAGACAAGCGAAAAAAAATAATCCCATAAAATAATTTCATATACTTTATCATCAAAAATGGGATAAAATAAAGACATGTCCACTTTTCACCTGTGGGGCATGTCTTCTGCTAATCCTTGGAAGTTAGCGGAAGAAGTGAGTGACTGCATAAACAAGTTACCACGAGTAGCCACAAGTTACCATAAGTACTCCCACAGTAGCTATTCTGCTGGCAGAGCCTGTGAGGATATTCTGACCTCACAGCAAACATGAGGTAGCTCAGCCTGTGCTCACCAAGGCGCAAGCCCCTTGGCACTTAACCACAATTTAAAGAACAGGCGCTGCCTGGTAGCAAGTACTTTGAAAAGCCACAGCTTCTCTCACCTGTTAGTAGCTTGTTTGTGTTGCTGCATTCAGAGAGATTATCATCAAAGTGGTCTCCACAGGATTCCTAAATGCCGTAAGCAGAAGTCAGAAACAGTGTTTGGTTGTAGTTTTGGATTTATATTTGTCAGATTCAAGTTCCTTTTCCACAAGGTTCACAGAGTTCCTGGTGAACTTCAGCAAATTGCTTTGGCCCTGGTCTCAGGGGTAAATAGCCCCACACTTACACTGAATTCATGATTAATCATCTTTGAGGATCTAGAATTAATCCTTCATTTCCTTATTGAGGAATAAAGGCAGTAGCGCTCCTCTTTACCCTTTTTGTCTATACAGCCTGTGGTCTTTTGGGGTAAAAATGACAATTACTTCAGTAACTGTAATGTAGTGCAGATCTACCTGGCTTTAAAATAGGTGGTTATGTGTTTGGAATATTTTTACCTTAAAGTGATAGCTCCGTGTTGGGAGAGCATGCTATGATGTTTTGTAGAGATATGAAGTATTTTTCTCCTCTGATGATTGTCACTTTGAAACCAAACCCACTCATTAAAAATTGGTAAAAAATGCCAGCTACAGCTTGTCACATTCACATGTTTATTCAGACGTTTGACCCAGAAAGGATATCTGGCACATTTGGTCAGTGTTCAGTGAGGAATGAAGCTCTCTGTGACGCTGATTTTGGATGTTCATGGCTGAAATCATGATGCCAACATTCCACACATCCCAACAAAGAGGAAGTCGGGCAGGAACACCAGAAGGCCTGCATGGTTGAACAAGGAGCTCCTGGAACAACTCGGACACAAAAAGAAGGCCTATAGAGGATGGAAGCAAGGACAGGTAGCCTGGGAAGAATACAAAGATGTCCAAGCAACCAGAGATCAGGTTAGGAAAGCTAAAGCCCTGATAGAACTAAATCTGGCCAGGGACATCAAGGGTAACAAGAAAAGCTTCTATAGGTATGTCAGTGATAAAAGAAGGACTAGGGAAAATGTGGATCCTCTCTGGAAGGAAACAGGAGAACTGGTTACCAAGGATATGGAGAAGGTTGAAGTCCTCAATGACTTCTTTGTCTCAGTCTTCACTGGCAAGAGGTCTAGCTGCACCACCCAAGTTGTAGAAAGCAAAGGCAGGGACTGGGAGAGTGAAGAACCGCCCACTGTAGGAGATCAGCTTCAAGACCATCTCAGGAAGCTGAAGGGGCAAAAGTCCATGGGACCGCATGCGATGCATAGGCAGGTCCTGAGGGAATCATAGAATCATAGAATGGTTAGGGTTAGAAGGGATCTTGAAGATCATCTAGTTCCAATCCCTCTGCCACAGGCAGGGACACCCTCCACTACACCAGGTTGCTCAAAGCCTCATCCAACCTGGCCTTGAACACTTCCAGGGATGGGGCATCTACAACTTCCATGGGCAACCTGTTCCACTGCCTCACCACCCTCAGAGGGAAAAATTTGTTCCTTAGATCTAATTGAAATCTACCCTTTTTCAGGGGTAGATCCTTTTCTATCCATTGCCCCTTGTCCTATCACTACATGCCCTTGTAAAAAGTCCCTCCCAGCTCACTTCTAGGCCCCCTTTAGGTACTGGAAAGCTGCTATAAGATCAACCTGAAGCCTTCTCTTCTCCAGGCTGAACAGCCCCGGCTCTCAGCCTGTCTTTATAGGAGAGGTGTTCCAGCCCTTGGATCATCTTCGTGGCCCTCCTCTGGACTTGCTCCAGCAGCTCCATGTCCTTCTTGTGCTGAATGCAGTACTCCAGGTGGGGTCTCAAAAGAACAGAGTAGAGGGGCAGAATCACCTCCCTTGACCTGCTGGACACACTCCTTTTGATGCAGCCCAGGATACAGTTGGCTTTCTGGGCTGCCAGCGCACATTGCCTGCTCGTGTTGAGCTTCTCATCCACCAGCACTCCCAAGTCTTTTTCCTCAGGGCTGCTCTCAATCCATCCTCTTCCCAGCCTGTACTTGTGCTTGGGATTGCCCAGATCCATGTGCAGGACCTTGCACTTGGCCTTGTTGAACTTCAGGAGGTTCTCACAGGCCCACCTCTCCAGCCTGTCAAGGTCCCTCTGGATGGCATCCCTTCCCTCCAGCGTGTCCACAACACCACACAGCTTGATGTCATCTGCAAACTTGCTGAGGGTGCACTCAATCCCACTCTCCATGTTGCTGACAAAGATGTTAAATGTCACTGGCCTGAATACTGACCCCTGAGGAACACCACTCGTCACTGGTCTCCAGCTGGACATTGAACCATTAACTACAACACTTTGAGTGCGACCATCCAGCCAATTCCTTATCCACCGAGTAGTCCATCTATCAAAACCATGTCTTTCCAGTTTAGAGACAAGGATGTCGTGTGGGACAGTATCAAATGCTTTGGACAAGTCCAGGTAGACGACGTCAGTTGCTCTTCCCCTATCCATCAATGCTGTAACCCCATCATAGAAGGCCACCAAATTAGTCAGGCAGGATTTGCCCTTAGTGAAGCCATGTTGGCTGTCACCAATCACCTCTTTATTTTCTATGTGCCTTAGCATAGTCGCCAGGAGGATCTGCTCCATGATCTTGTCGGGCACAGAGGTGAGACTGACTGGCCTGTAGTTCCCTGGGTCTTCTTTTTTTCCCTTTTTAAAAATAAGGGCTATGTTTCCCCTTTTTCAGTCATTGGGAATTTTACCAGACTGCCACGACTTCTGAAATATGATGGATAGTGGCTTAGCAACTTCATCCGCCAGTACCCTCAGGACCTGCGGATGTACTTCATCAGGTCCCACAGACTTGTGCACCTTCAGGTTCTTTAGATGGTCTCGTACCTGATCTCTCCTACAGTGGGCAGTTCTTCATTCTCACAGTCCCTGCCTTTGCCTTTTGTGACTTGGGCTGTGCAGCTGGAGCTTTTGCCGGTGAAGACTGAGGCAAAGAAGTCATTGTGTACCTCAGCCTTCTCTATGTCCCGGGTAGCCAGGTCTCCTGTTTTCTTCCAGAGAGGGCCTACGTTTTCCCTAGATCTCTTTTTATCACTGACATATCTATAGAAGTTTTTCTTGTTGCCCTTGATGTCCCTGGACAGATTTAACTCTATCAGGGCTTTAGCTTTCCTAACCTGATCTCTGGTTGCTTGGACATCTTTGTATTCTTCCCAGGCTACCTGTCCTTGCTTCCATCCTCTATAGGCTTTCTTTTTGTGTCCGAGTTGTTCCAGGAGCTCCTTGTTCAACCATGCAGGCCTCCTGGTGTTCCTGCCTGACTTCTTCTTTGTTGGGATGCAGCGCTCCTGAGCTTGGAGGAGGTGATCCTTGAATATTATCCAGCTTTCTTGGGCCCCTCTTCCCTCCAGGGCTTCATCCCATTGTACTCTACCGAGGAGATCCCTGAAGAGGCTGAAGTCTGCTCTCCTGAAATCCAGGGTAATGAGCTTGCTGAGCACCCTCCTTGTCTCCCTAACAATCTTGAATTCCACCATTTCATGGTCACTGCAGCCAAGTCTGTCCTTGAGCGTCACGTTCCCCACCAGTCCCTCTTCGTTGCTGAGAACAAGGTCCAGCAAAGCTCCTCTCCTCGTTAGTTCTTCTACCACTTGGAGAAGGAAGTTATCATCTATGCACTCCAGGAACCTCTGGATTGCCTATGCCCTGCTGTGTTGTCCTTCCAACATGTAGTGGAGTGGTTGAAGTCCTCCATGAGGACCAGGGCTCGTGAACGTGAGGCAGCTCCTATCTGTCTGTAGAGGGCCTCATCCACTTGGTCTTCCTGGTCAGGTGGTCTGCAGCAGACTCCCACTACTATGTCCCCTGTCCCTGCCCTTCCTTTAATCCTGACCCATAATCTCTCAGTTGGCTTCTCAGTGCAGCTCCATGCACTCCAGCTGGTCTTTGACATAGAGGGCAACCCCTCCTCCTCTTCTCCCCTGCCTAACCTTCCTAAAGAGCCTGTACCCTTCGATTCTGACACTCCAGTCGTAGGATTCATCCCACCACGTCTCCGTGATGCCAATAAGATCATATTCCAACAGGCGTGCACACACTTCTAACTACTCTTGCTTATTCCCCATGCTGCGCGCATTAACGTAGAGGCATTTAAGTTGGACCCCAGATGAATCTGACTTCCTGGCTGGAGTGGCGGAATTCCTTTCTGCTCTTCTTCAGATGCTTCCAGCATATCTTTATCAATCTTGATATTACCCCCCTCCCCCTTTGAATCTAGTTTAAAGCCCTGTCAATGAGCCCTGCTAGCTGTTGTGCTAAGACCTTTGTTCCCCTCTGAGAAAGGCAAGTCCCATCCGGTGCCAGTAAGCCTGGTGCCATGTGGCCCATCCCATTATTGAAAAATACAAAATTGTGGCGATGACACCAGCCATGGAGCCACATATTAATTGACTGGAACTGGCAGATGAAGTTGTTAAACCACTACCCATCATATCTGAGAAGTCGTGGCAGTCTGGTAAAGTTCCCATCGACTGGAAAAAGGGAAACATAGCCCTCATTTTTAAAAAGGGAAAAAAAGAAGACCCAGGGAACTACAGGCCAGTCAGTCTCACCTCTGTGCCCGGCAAGATCATGGAGCAGATCCTCCTGGAAACTATGCTAAGGCACACAATAAAAAAAGGAGATGATTGGTGACAGCCAACATGGCTTCACTAAGGGAAAATCGTGCCTGACAAATTTGCTGGCCTTCTATGATGGGGTTGCAGCATTGGTGGATAAGGGAAGAGCAACTGACGTCGTCTACCTGGACTTGTCCAAAACAATTGATACTGTCCCACACAACAACCTTGTTTCTAGATTGGAGAGAACATGGATTTGATGGGTAGATATCCACTTGGTAGATAAGGAGTTGGCTGGATGGTCACACTCAAAGAGTTGTGGTCAATGGCTTGATGTCCAAGTGGAGACCAGTGACGGGTGGCATTCCTCAGGGGTCAGTAATGATTCTGGTGCTGTTTAACATCTTTGTCGGCGACATGGAGAGTGGGATCGAGTGCCCTCTCAGCAAGTTTGCAGATGACACCAAGTTGTGTGATGTGGTCAACACGCTGGAGGGAAAGGATGCCATCCAGAGGGACCTTGACAGGCTGGAGAGGTGGGCCCGTACGAACCTCATGAAGCTCAACAAGGTCCTGCACGTGGGTCCGGGCAATCCCAAACACAAGTACAGGCTGGGAAGAGAATGGATAGAGAGCAGCCTGTAGGAAAACGACTTGGGGGTGTTGGTCGATGAGAAGCTCAACATGAGCTTCCATGTAGTGATAGACAAGGGGCAATGGCTTTAAACTGAAAGAGGGTAGATTTAGATTAGATATAAGGAAGAAATTTTTTACATAGAGGATGGTGAAGCACTGGAACAGGTTATCCAGGGAAGTTGTGGATGCTCCATCGCGGGAAGTGTTCAAGGTCAGGTCGGAGGAGGCTTTGAGCAACCTGATCTACAAGAAGGTGTCCCTGCCCATGGCAAGGGGGTTGGAACTAGGTAATCTTTAAGGTCCCTTCCAACCTAAACCATTCTTTGATTCTATGAAAATAATGAAGTTACATCTCACTGGATGTGTAGCTACTCGGAAAGAATCTAACCTTTATTTCATTCTAGGCACAGTATGGTTACCTCAGACCATTTAACATTTGTAAATCAGTGAGGAGATTAATTTAAGACCTGAAGTGGATGCACTTTTTCTGTCTATAATCACTGTAATGAACCACAAAGCTGCATTTCAACATGACAAATTGGTTTTGGTCACGATAATTATCTGTATAGGGCTGAGACACCTTCCAACTTAGTTTCATCTCTCTGAAAAGGTACTAACCTTTTGTGAAATAAAAGTTCTGTATATGATGTAAAAGTCCTCTCACTGGGGGGAACAGTTTCTTTGCAACTCCTTTCTAGCCCTCTCTTCCTCTGCTCTCAGTGAATCTCATTCTCTTTTTTGGTTTTCTTTTTAGCATTTTTTTTGCAGTGAGAAGTATCCAGTGTTCAGACTGGAGATATTTGAAGGGTATCTATGAAAATGCAAGAGCTAATGCTTGGGATACTTGCTACTCGAAGCTTCTCTTTCTGTCAGCAAAGTGAGTAAGTGTATTCATTGTAAAATAGATAGCTAAAAACATCTGACCATCGTGCATGCCCTCAGAGTGCCTGTGTTCCATCACTGTTAGTAAAGGCACCCTGGAGGGCTCTGAAGTAGGTACCTAGTGTACAAGGTAAATGAGACAAGACCAACTCCACGACTTTGGGTGACAGAGACTAACATTTTTTTTTGTATTGTCCAACACTGATTTTGTTGTCTCTAAACCCTCTTAGGACTTCTGGCATTGCAACTTCACTAGACATCTAGTTATTCCTGTCTCATACTAGCTTTTGTGCTGCTCTCAATGTCGCTGCCTCCTGGGCAGGCTGCGGTTAGCGCTTTAGCTGATGAATTGAAGGGCATATTATGAGCAATTGCTGCTTCTATGAGCCCCTTTTCTGTAGAGAGATTATCATGCTTCTCTAGGTTACTCTCTTTTTACTTTCAAAGCTGACATGTAGAATGTGGCTTCTTTGTTAAGCAAAATGATTACAAATTTTAATTGGCATAAGGGTGAAGATATCTTGAATATAGAAACACATAATTAAGGCCTCCTGTTTTTTACTATTGTACAGCTCAGTTACTAAAAACAGTTTAAGATGTTATCAAGGTGATAAATGATATAATTAATCGCTGTCTCAATGTGAACTCAAGCAGTTGGCAGGGTGAAAAACAGAGGTGTATCACAGAATGTTAGGGATTGGAAGGGACCCCAAAGCATCATCCAGTCCAATCCCCCTGCCTGAGCAGGACCACCTAGATTAGATCACACAAGAACGCGTCCAGGCGGATTTTGAACATCTCCATGGAAGGAGACTCCACAAATTCTCTGGGAAGCCTGTTCCAGTGTTCTGTTATCCTTACTGGGAAGAAGTTCTTCCTCATGTTTAAGCGGAACCTCCTATGTTCCAGCTTATATCCATTTCCCCTTGTGCTATCATTGGATGCCAGTGAGAAGAGCCTGGCTCCATCCTCATGACAGTCACCCTTTCCATATTTATAAACATTAATGAGGTCCCCCCTCAGTCTCCTCTTCTCCAGGCTAAAGAGACCCAGCTGCCTCAGCCTTTCCTCGTAAGGGACATGGCACACCCTGGTATAGCTGTACTGTCTTTCAGGTGTTTCTGGGTGTTAGCAGACATGGCTTACTTTATCTGACCCCTCTTATCAAATAGCCTGCTGGTTACTTTGGGCTGTTGGATTGGCTGCGGGACCCTTCCTAAAAGGATCTTCACATCAGCTGTGACAGAAACAGCTCAGGTTTGTGAGCTGTTCTAACACCAGCTGCTCACCTAATGCCACCACAGACATCATCCTACGTCTTGTAACATCAAAGGAGAGCAAGGTCATGAACACATGTGGCCATTAATTTTATGGGCTGTGTCATCAATGCTATGTGATATGTTATGATAATAAGACGCTGTAATAAAAATGCTCAGCAGAGAATTGGCCTGACAAAAGGTGAATTGCTTACTGCCAGAGCAGTGAGTCCCTTCAGATCAGCAGGATGGTCAGGGAGCAGCGGGAGCAGGGCTGTGCCACAAGGGAAGAGGAGCCAGGAGCCAGGATGACAACAGTACCTGAGGGACACGAGCAGAACAAACCCTGTGATGGTAGCTGGGTTCAGCCAAGAGCCCAGATCACTGGACAAGTCCATGATGATGGAGCAGGGCCTGAGGTGAAGCCAGGAAGTTAAGTCCATGGGCCATGGCCATGTCAGTGAGATGCATTGCTGGGCATAGACATGGCTGCAGCGGAGCTCTGGCCAGGACCAAGGCCAAGAGCATCACCTTAAAAGCCTCACCCAAGCAAAGGGTAGTTGACCCCAAAGAGGCACCTCGCAGCTCTTTCCCACTTAGCTCTTCAATGCTGGGCAGCTGTCTGGTATCAAAGCTAGCCATGGGCACAGGCAGCCGTACTACTGGAAACAAGGTGAAGGTGGTGATGCACTCAGGGCCCTCATGCGGGTGCTGCATAGGAAAGAGGGAGAAGCCAAAACTCTCCCTTTCGGCAGCAAAATGTTACATGGACTTGACCACGGTATTTAATTGCACCTTCAGATTTTGATGCTGAAATCAATATGATCCTAATGGAAGAGCTATTTTCCAAGTACTTCAGTTAATTCTATCTACCAGAATTAAACAGAATTACTAATTTTGATTCTCTGCTATATGCAATACTAATTTAAAGGTACTTTATTCAACATCAAAAATACTCCTTGGACAGAGGAGCCTATCTTTGTCTGAGGAGCACTGGTAACTACATTGAGGCTGACAAACTGTAGACTGCTTGCAGTAGTTTCTAACCCGTTTGTACTCTTAAGTCAGTAGTACAACCAGCTTACTCTTACATGATCTGGCAATCAATTCACCCATTTGTTTGTATATATCATCATAACTTATAAGAAGCAGTACTACAAGCGATGCATTAATTAAAGACCTCCCTAGTCAAAGGGCACATGTCTGAGACTGTGGTTCAATGATGCCTTAAGACATTGCCTTCTTCCCCATCTCTAGTCTGTGTTCCATCAGGCAGCTCCCATACAGTTGTGCTGGCAGGGCTGTTTGTGAGGATATGCCATGAATATGATAAGGAACTAGATCAAGCTTAAAACAAATGCAAGAAGATACATCTTTGTTCAGTTGGCTTGTCCAGTCCACTGGCAAAACTGGGAGGATGAGCTTCCAACTGTGGGGAATGGCACACCTTAGGAAGAACAGTGTTTGACTTGTGGAGTTCTTCAGTCAGTAACCACATCTGATGTTCTTCTGAGGCAAAACCACCAATGCCTTTTTGACTGTAGAAATGCTGAGTAAGGGCATCAGGATTTAACTCATAAGACCTCTGAAAGGGACATTAAAAGCCCATGGAAGCAGAGGTGCTTTCAGGAAATGAATTCCCATGATGGAGTTGCATTGCTGTGATCACTTTGTCCATGCAGTCTCCTCTATGAATTATTAATGCTTTTAAATACTAATGTGTTCTCATATAAGATACAGTGACTTTGGTCTTCGTTTTGGTTGATGATATCCTAAGAACATTCGGATAACAATCAAAGAACTTTTTTAGTCTTATCATTTGTTTAGTCTTAAGTTTAGTCTTATCATTTATCATTATCATTATCCTTAAACAGACATTGAGGTATTGGGGCATGTTCAAAGAAGGGCAACAAAGCTGGTTCAGGGTCTGGAGCACAAGTCTTATGAGGAGTGGCTGAGGGAACTGGGGTTGTTTATCCTGGAGAAAAGGACACTAAGGGAAGACCTTATCGCTTTCTACAACTACCTGAAAGGAGGTTGAAGTGAGGTGAGTGCCAGTCTCTTCTCCCAGGTAACAAGCAATAGGACAAGAGGAAATGGCCTCAAGTTGTGCCAGAGAAGCTTTAGATTGGATATTAGGAAAAATTTCTTCACTGAAAGAGTTGTCAAGCATTGGAACAGGCTGTCCAGGGAAGTGATTAAGTCACCATCCCTGGAGGTATTTAAAAGGCATGTAGATGTGACACTCAGGGATGTGGTTTGGTTTAGTGGTGGACTTAGTGCCAGGTTAATGGTTGGACTCAATGAAAAGACTGAACAGTCTTTTCCAACCTTAATGATTCTATGATTCTATGACTGACTTGGCCTAATTGCATGAAGTTGCAGAATTTTGCAAGGATGTAGACAACAGAACTCTGTAAGAGAAATAGTGAATTTCTAGCTTCCTGGCCTACCCTGAAGGTACTAGCGTGACTTATCTTCTATTAGTGTCAAATACCAAATTCAAAGTGATTCTACTACTAAAATACATTGATGATATGTCAAGATTTTCTGTCTATTGGTACAAACTAGCATAAGCTTTAAAAACTTAGGAAGGTAGACTGATGGAGTACGAACTTACAGTCTGCCAAGCTGCCAAGCCATCTGCTTCGTGTTTCAACCGTCCAGTGCTCCAGATAGATCTCAATTTTGATTCTCAGCGAGCCAATATAGGATTTACCTTCACTGCCCATGTAGTTTCAGAAATGATTACCTCTTAACAAAACCCTCAGGGGTTTAGCAGGCAAAATTAGATGCTTCTCCATTTAGAAAGGAATTTATTGACTCAGGAAGATGAAACCAATATTGTTTCCTAGATTGAAGGCATCCAACAAAAAAGGAATAGGCATTTTGGTTTATTCCCATGCTTACAATGAGTAAAACTCCATTCCAAAGGGAGTAAGACATGATTTCCCAGCAGAAAACCAGCTAGAATAAATGCTCTTAAGGCTCCGTGGAGGAGCTAAAATGATGGTGCATCCTTTGTGACTACTGTCATATGGAAGAAAATAGCTGGCATTTAAAGAAGCAGATCATTGAAAAAAAGTCAGTTTAGCAGGTGTACACATACTGATTCTTTGAACAGAATAATTTTGTCTCTTTCTAAAAGAGATGTGCTATCTTTTATTACAGAAGAACCTCAGGAGTTTATTTTGCTACTTTTAAAAAATTTATTTAGAATTCATTAACCCACAAATCATCTTTTTCCAAAACCCTTGAGACTCTACTTAAGCTAGCAGGAGAACGGACAGGTTCTCACTATAAAGTCCCTAATTCTATAATTAACATCTCACTAAGGATTTAACAGCAATGCTGTTCTACCTGCCATTACTATTGCTTCATTAATTTTACAGAATATGTAAGAGTACATTAGTCTGGCATATTGTCAAAAATAATTATAGTGTAGTCATACTCTGGAAAGTAGATATGTAAAAATGCCATCTTCTTACTCAAGAAATCCCTTCCCTGTGTGCATACAGTCAGATCTGCCTGTTCTGTGAAAGAAACACTCTCTTTTTGTGTTTCAGTTCCGCATGAACCTTGTATACATAATAACGTTGACATTGACTGTGTTGAATCTCTCAAGTGTGTTCTCAACATGGTGATCACCAAACCTGGGGTCATGGAGTTGTGCACAAATTTTGAAAAAGCACAGCTGGAAGATCTTAGGGCTGACAAATCTGAGTGAATTCACAGCTTGACTTTCTATAGACATCGAAGCAGATGTAAGGAGAAGAGAAGCTCATCTGTGTTTTAGAATGAAGGCAGAATTTCCAGAGCTGGCAGAGCACATCTCTTACTGATAAAGGGAGTGTGTTTGATCTGAAAGTAATGAAGATAAAACAAACATGGAACCCCAGAATGCCATTTTACATCACTTTTCATTTTCAAATGACACTGCAAAATTAAGCCGTAGTTGTCAAATGTTACATGTTATTGTGCAAGAGCCTTATTTCAGCAAGGCTACTCTCAATCATGTAGCTTAATTTCTTTATTAATTCACACAACCTTATAATTTTCAGTGTGTTATCAACTCAACCATGGATACAATTCAGTCATTCTTATTAGGTTTACAGACCCATTTCAACTTAAATACGAAAATATGTGAAAGTTTGGTGTTGTAATGAAAAGTGAAGGTGAAATAATTTATAAATCAGTTTCCTCCTTCTGAAAGTCAATTACTGAACAATTTCTCATGAGCAAATAAACATTGTCATTGCAGATGACATTTTTGCTGAGCATGTGCTCTTCAGACATATCATAAAGAGCCATTACTGAGACTTTCAATGCCTTTCAGTGTTAGCTGTAGAAGAGGTATACAGGACAGAAAGCAGAATCCCTTCTCACTTGCACCTTACCTGCAGAGTACTTCCCCAAATTGCAATGACAGGACAAAATTTTTGTGCTGATCCGTTGCTATTCTACATTTATAGGAATGTAAATACTCTAGCTGGGTGTCTGAAGTTAGCTGGGATGGATTTGGGTTTGCTGGAAGACTAAAATCAATATGGATTTCCTATACAGTCATCAGAGACCGCTAAACAAATGAAACACTTTTTTTGGTGCAGCAACAAGATGATGGTCGCACTCAAAGATTTGCGGTCAACAGCTTGATGTTCAACAGGAGACCAGTGATGAGTGGTGTTCCTCAGGGGTTGTTATTGGGACTGATGCTGTTTAACATCTTTGTTGGTGACATGGACAGTGGGATCAAGTGCACCCTCAGCAAGTTTGCTGACGACACCAAGCTGTGTGGCCTGGTTGACACACTGGAATGAAGGGATGCCATCCAGAGGGACCTTGACAGGCTGGAGAGATGGGCCTGTGCAAACCTCATGAAGTTCAACAAGGCCAAGCGCAAGGTCCTGCACACGGGTAGGGGCAATCCCCAGCACAAGTACAGGCTGGGAAGAGAATGGATAGAGCCTGGAGGAGAAGGACTTGGGGGTGGTGGTTGATGAGAAGCTTAACAGGAGCCAGCAATGTACGCTTGCAGCCCAGAAAGCCAACTGTATCCTGGGTTGTATCAAAAGAAGTGTGGCCAGCAGGTCAGGGGAGGTGATTCTGCCCCTCTACTCTGTTCTTGTGAGACCGCACCAGAAGTATTGCGTTCAGCTCTGGGGCCCTCAACACAAGAAGGACACGAAGTTGTTGCAGTGGGTCCAGAAGAGGGAGCACCTCTCTTCTGAAGGCAGGATTGAGAGACTTGGGGCTGTTCAGCCTGGAGAAGAGATGGCTCCAGGGAGACCTTCTAGCAGCGTTCCAGTACCTAAAGGGGGCCTACAAGAAAGCTGTAGAGGGGCTTTTTGCAAGGGCAGGTAGTGATAGGACAAGGGGCAATGGCTTTAAACAGAAAGAGGGTAGATTTAGATTAGATCTAAGGAAGAAATTCTTCCCTCTGAGGAAACACTCACTGGAACAGTTTACCCAGAGGAGCTGTGGATGCTCCATCCCTGGAAGTGTTCAAGGCCAGGATGGATGAGGCTTTGAGCAACTTTATGTGGTGAAAGGTGCCCTTGCATATGGCAGAGGACTTGGAACTAGATGATCTTTGAGGTCCCTTCAAACACAAACCATTCTATGATTCTATTTGAAAGTATCTTCTAGAATATTCCTCCTTTGCAGTTATGTTGCTGATAGCGTCCATAGCCCTCAGACCCTTCCTGTACTACAGCTTCTGCAGAAGTCATCCTGCAGGGATGCCATTCTGTTGGGAACAGCAGATAGTGTCATTTATTTAGTTTTTTTTCCATACTGGTGAGCTATGTTGTATGAAATGTTACTAAAATCAGAAAGCAGAAAACATGCCTGTATTGGACTTCAAAAACTATAGTTAACATGAATATTTAATAGTGATAGTTCCATAAGATCACATTGTGAAAGTATGATTTTCTTACACTAGCATTTTTATTAAATAATCCTTATTTTCCTCTAAATATTGCACTAAGATCAGTAAGTTATATAATGCGAATATTGAAAATCACCTCTGTCAGCTAAGGTCATGAATGTTTTGTGCTTGCCCACGAAGTCCCAGAATTTGAGTAGTTTTTGCTTGATTTTTTGGCTATATATTCTAATAGATGCCCCAGGGAGAACTCTGTGATGTGTAGGGGCCCACCTGCAGCACATACGCCTCTGGGATATCTGCCCTGAATGCTAAAAAGTATTTTAGAGAAAATTTCTGCAGCAGAGAAGCAATGATTTAACTGCAGGAGGATATAGCTAACTACAGACAAGAGTATCTAATTTGCAATGCTGAGCACATCCCACCCAGCTCTGTGTAAAATAATCTCCTTGTAGAAAGAAGTCCTTAGACTAACACAACCAGAACCCCATGCTGCCATTTTTATAGCGTTCCCAGAAAATAATTACTATACTGCTTGCTACATTTTTTTTTAATTATCATTGTCTATTATTTTTTTACACCAGCTGTATATTCAATGCTGCAGAATACATCCAGAAAATCAGTCTTTCTTTCTTACTTTTTATGTTTTTTAGTGTCAGGTTTCATTCTCAGAGCTTAAGTGGTACCAAAAATGTAATTACACTTTTAATCCTATTTAGTTTTTGACTGGTGAACTGGCTTTCATTTTATATTTCCCATAAAGAGAATTGTGCTGTGGCTATACTTTGGGGTAGAGAAGTGTGGGGGCATATTCAGACTCTTTGTAGACATTTATTTTAAATGATAGACACACAGTTAATTGTATACCTCTCAGCACCCCAGTTCTGACTGGGTTATCATGTCGAAACATTCACTGTTCCATAGTCCTAGTTACCTTAATCCACCCACCTGAGTTTGGATCTTCCCTACGACATGTATGAAAGAAAGTGATATAAGAACCGGGTGACACCAGAAGTTCATTGAGACTGGTATCTTATCTCCAGTAGTAGCAGTAAGTAGGTACCTAGGGAAGAATATAAAATTTGGACAACTAGATATAATTTCCTTTAATATTCTCTGAACTTCCAACCATTTTCAGGTCACATCTCCTGAGCAAGATGCTGTTTGTATTTATTTAGAAACTTTAAACATATAAACTTTTTGCATCCACATTTTTTGTCAACTACCCTTTGCATGAAGGACCAACTTCTCTGCTTTGTCTTTTATCTCACTCCTACTAGCTTCATTTGCTGCTCCCTCATCCTTGCATGGCAAAAAAGTATTAACAATTGATCCCCATCCATTCTCTTCATGCACAAATAATTTTATACTCTCTCTCTTTGTCAGCCTATATAGATTTAGCTGTTTGTATAAATGCCATTTCATACATTCGAATATCCGACTGTCTTCTTCCTGGCCTACTAAAATCTTTTTGTCATGAGGAAAGCAGGACTGCACATGGTTTTCATGGTAGAGGTAAACTGTGGATTTGTACTGTGGCATGAGGATGTCCACTGCTTTTCCTGATTTCCTTCTTTGCTTGACCACAGCTGAGAACTGTGATGGGACTATCATTTTGATAGCACTGTCTATCATAACCTCAGGAGCTCACTCCCAAGTAGGGAGGAGCAGCTCAGAACCTATCAATTCAAATGTCAAGTTTGGATAGATTTTATTTGAAGTACATCCCTTTATGTTTACCTACAGCAAATTTCATCTGCCATGATACCCTGCCCAGTCACTCAGTCTTGTAGGATGTCCTTTTTTCTTCATTGTTGACCTCGTCCTTACAACCCCAAGTAACTTGATTTCATCAGGAAATATCACAACAGCCTGTTACCAAACCCCACTTCCAGCTCATTCACAAATTACGTCAAATAACAAAAAGATGCCACACAGCTCCCTCCAGTCTGAAAAAGGAACAATTGCTCCTCAATTCTGTTTCCTGTGTCTTTACCATTTACTTACCCATAAAAACTGTGTTCTGCTTGCTCCGCCGCTGCTGTTTCCTAAACGATCTTTGGTGATAGGCCTAGTGAAAAGTCTATTTGAAATACAAGTAGATAGGATGATCTTGATTACCTCTGTCCACATACTTGTTCACCCCCTCAAAGAATTTGTTCTTAAGGCAGGATTTCTCTTCATAAAAACTATGATTCTTCTCAAATAGACCATTTTTATCCAAGTGTCCACTAATTCTAATCTTCATTATAGTTTAAATTAATTTGCCTGGTAGAGGCATCAAGATTATAGACCTCGAGTTCCTCAGAGCTCCCCCGGAGTCCTTTTCAAAATTGACATCATGCCAATTTGCCACCCTCCAGTTTTCTGGTATCAAGACAATTCAGCACAGCTGCTTCCCAGACTACTGTGATTTATTTATTCATAGAAATGTAACAAGCAGAGAGAAGAAGATTAGAACAAGCAGAGCCTTTATCCTAGCTCTTCCTTGCCAGCTCGGTTAATTTTTTCTAAGATTTAGGTTCCTGCAAGTCTTGCCCAAGCAAAGCATCATATAACTTATTTTTATAGTGTCTCTGTTGGTCTTCCTGCAAGCAGTTGCTGGCAAGTCACCTCTTCCTCTTTCTTGAGGAAAGTCTGTTTAACTCTCTAATCCCCTTGGTTAGTAAGTTTTCGGTCTTGATAACGCTGCTGTGTAACTTGTTTTGGAGCCTTGATGTTCCCATCTTGCCGGTAATAGGTGGCTATTTTCACTGTTGGGTTGTTTGTTGTTTTTTTTTTTTTTTTCCCTCTTGGGCTGTTCATCATCCGGACTACTGCTCTTCCTACCTGCAACAGCCTGTTACAAAACCAAGCCAGCATTTGATGTGCTGTGGTATAGCTGTACTTTGACTCCATAAATAGCTAAGCAAAATGTTCACACTGTCGCCTGTGCATTCTCCCTGGGCTCGGTCCTGTCCCAAGATGAAGCTCTGCACAATAACTTCAGGTGGTTTGAGGAATCAGGGCTGGCTTCTCCAGCATGGGCTGTGAAGCCAATGGGACAGGACTGGGAGATGCAGTCTGAGCAGCTGGCATGGATGTGAAGCAGGCCAGTGTAAAGTAAAGCATCCATGGGATTCTGTTCATTCCTGTAGTGGTACAAAGAAGTCCAAAACCAAGCATAAGATGGCAGAGTATAAGAAGGTGGCAGAGTACAACATTCCTGTGATACGGACTAGTTCTGGAGTCCTGAATTCTTAATAGAAAATGTGAGACATAAGTTTATTAGGGCTAGGTGCAATTACTGTTTCCCCTGAAGTTGTAGCAGATCCTTCTACTACTGTAAATACCCATTCAGTCTGCCGAAGAGGTTTCAGTGCAGTTTGGCAGCCTGCACTGGCTTCATGTTTAATGTATCATGGTACATCAACAGCAAGTGCAAGCATGGAAGCAAAGGATTTCTCAGCTTCCCACTCTTTTCTCAGTCCACTAGGCTGTAACAAAGCTGAGGGATGATAATATGGCCTCTGTACTGTATTTCTTACTAACAGTTTATTAACTCGGAGTGCTGGGCATGGACACAGTTGTTTTGCCTTGTTTAATTGTCAGAAGCTACAATATCATGGACTCATAGAATGGTTAGGGTTGGAAGGGACTTTAAAGATCATCTAGTTCCAATCCCCCTGCCGCAGGCAGGGACACCTTGCACCAGATCAGGTTGCTCAAAACCTCATCCAACCTGGCCTTGAACACTTCCAGGGATGAAGTATCCACAACTTCTCTGGACAACCTGTTCCACTGCCTCACAACCCTCAGAGGGAAGAATTTCTTCCTTATCTCTAATCTAAATCTACCGTCTTCCAGTTTGAAGCCATTACCCCTTGTCCTATCACTACACACCCTTGTAAAAAACTCCTCTCCAGCTCACTTGCAGGCCTCCTTTAGATACTGGAAGGCTGCTGGAAGGTCTTCTCGGAGACTTTTCTTCTCCAGGCTGAACAGCGCCAGCTCTCTCAATCCTGTCTTCAGGAAGAGGTAGTCCAGCCCTCGGATCATCTTTATGGCCCTCTTCTGTACATGCTCCAATAGGTCCATGTTCTTCTCATTTTGGGGGCTCCAGAGCTGAATGCCGTACTGCAAGTGGGGTCTCATGAGAGCAGAGCAGAGGGGCAGAATCACCTCCCTCGACCTGCTGGTCACACTTCTTTGGATGCAGCCCAGGATGTGGTTGGCTTTCTGGGCTGCAAGCGTACATTGCTGGCTCCTGTTAATCTTCTCATCCACCAGCACTCCCAAGTCCTTCCCCTCAGGGCTGCTCTCAATCCATTCTCTTCCCAGCCTGTACTTGTGCTTGGGATTGCCCTGACCCATGTGCAGGACCTTGCACTTGGCCTTGTTGAACTTCATTAGGTTCGCATGGTCTCATCTCTCCAGCCTGTCAAGGTCCCTCTGGATGGCATCCCTTCATTCCAGTGTGTCAACCAGGCCACACAGCTTGGTGCCGTCAGCAAACTTGCTGAGGGTGCACTCGATCCCACTGTCCATGTCACCAACAAAGATGTCAAACAGCACCAGTCCCAGCTCCCTTTAATTCTGTGGCAGTGCCACTGATTTTGCTTAAATGAGAAACAAGTGTACAGTTCAGTGAGTAGTTTTAAGCATCCACAAAGATAACAAACTAAACTCTAAACTACATTAAACACTAAAAAATAACCAGGGAAGAGATGACTATTCACAACACTTTTAAAAATAACTGTGGAGGTGCTCAACCGCCCACTCTTGGCAAATGGCCTGAATAACAACACCCGGTAACACAAGAAAGTGAGGTAAATAGTGTCTGTGTGTGTATGTGTGTGTATCAAATACACAAAGCTGTCTGGAGGACGTTTGCCCATGTTAACTGATCATGTTAAAGGTGACCATCAGCCCCCAACTGATGGTGTTAAAGGGGAGGAGAGACCATCAATGGATTCAACAGTTGCCAGGGAACTTCAAAGAGCGCTTTGAAACAAAGGAGGAGTCAGCCTGAAAAGAAGTACAAAAGCAGCATGAAAATTGGTAGAGGGTGAGACACTTTGTAGGGTAACCAGCAGTAGTCAAACCTGGTTTGACATTGCCAGAAGGTGCCCTGCCAGCATTGCAACCTCCACCTACATCAAAAAGAGCATTGTCCCCTTTGGACCACCCATGGAGCCTGTGCTCAGCAGGTGGGATGATAATACGGAGTGCAACAAGTGGGGACCCACACCCAGGGTACAGGTATGGGGGCTTGTGGAGGGCCCTTTCTTCTCTGGCAGGAGACGTAGTTTATCTGTTGTGTTACTGATATTGATCTCCAGTGTACTGCTGGTGAGTTATATGTTGATAATAAATCAATAAACTGCACAGTGGACGCAAGAGGAGTCTTTCCAATGGAGAGCATTGCTTTACTGGAGAGGCTTGTTATTTTCAACTCTTTAGTGGCTAATTTCCAAATTGTACGAAGAGAATGAAACTTGCTCCATCAGACATAGATGAAGGAGCTATAGAGTAAATGGATTAAAAAAAAAAACACCTCAAACTTGTCTACAATAAAGTTTTCAGCTGTTGTGCGAAAAGATAAGTCTTTGATCCATGTTTGTTGCGGCTTGATATGTCCAGAAAAGAGAGATGCAAAGCCAATGCATTACAGTTTGCCTGTGACAGTTTTGCAAGTGAGGCCTTTAGAGAGCAAAGGTGTGTGGAAGTCATCTGTCCCAGGGTAAACCTCTGCAGAGGCAACACCTGAACAGGTCAGTATAGACTCCCTTGACTGGCAAAAATCAGTTTGAAGTCGTGAAATGCCTCATCAGAAAATAGATATCTGAAACAGGTCAGATGCTTTGTATCTTCAAAGCTTTTGTTCCATTAACCCTGTTTCTGTTAATTAATTGTCCAGGGAGTCTGAAATAGCTACTTCAGGAGTGGATATCTACATTGTAGTTAACTGAGATGGGATTCAGCTTGAAGGTAAAGACTTTACATACAGGTATTTACAAAAAGTCTCAGTGCCTCAACACGTGGTCTAGGTGATCAAAATCTGGTCAATACCATTGATGAAGCCGGGAGAGTTGTGCAGCTGACCATATACAAGAGTGTTTATGCTTAGATTAATAGCTCCACTGTGTGTAGTTACCTGTGTGTCTCGCCTTCAGTAGGAGATGATGCTTCTCTCTGGACTAACTAGCAGTTAGTAAAAAAATAATCCCCACAAAACCCCAAGCAAACAGAAAATCCTGCTTCAAGATAATGAACATTGAAACATTTCAAAGTAATTTTGATAGTGCAGGTCTCCAACTTGAGCCTTTTTTAACACTGTAAAGTTTTGTCACCTTTTATCAGCTGATGTGCAAAGGAGATGATGACTTAGTACTGAGTGTATGTGTATGTTTGCTGTGTTAGACAGAGGGCTGAGGGATATAAAGCATGTCTACCTTCTAACTGAACATTCAAAGGAGAGATCCTTCTAGGTGGGACCCTGGCCAAGGATTCAGGGTACTGAGGACCAATTCCTAGATTTGCTAAATGCCTTTAATATAACTTTGGAAAAGGCATTTAACTTCCCACTTTAAAGACCTCATCAGTCATCTGCAAAGGAGAAAAATAGCCATGTTTTTTCCCTCTTGTTGAGCTTAGACTGGGCGTACTTTGGGGCAAGGATTGTCCTGTCTGCTATTTCAACCAAATAAACAGCAAAGCCAAAAGTGCAGAAGTTTTACGGGTGGTGCTGATTAACAAGAAACAGAGGCAAGGATGTCTCCATTGAAACACATTGCAAAGGTGTCCTGATCTGGTACATCTAGTGGCGGGTCTAACTGTGACTCCTGCAGTGATTTCCATTGCCTGGCACAGTGGCTCAGTGGATGATAAGTGATGGCTGCACAGCATGATCGCAGCAGGAGGGATTTTGAACACTGTGCAAAATTGTTGCCTCCTGGAATGGATGAGCAGGGAAACGGAGACTGCAAGAATAATGTTTTGGCAAAGACTTTTGGTTCATGCAGTACATCCAACACTTCTCTAAGTTCAATGACTTTCCTACATTTCTTTGCTATTTATGTAAGTGTATTTGTGCCTCAGATCCACACTGAGACCCAAGCTGGATGGTGAAATATTTCAAAAATACTTTCAAAAATATTTTGGTTTTATTACTGTTTCATATATTTTACCTCAATTTCAAATTATCTGTTTCTTTTAAGAAGTAGCTTTGCAAATCATCACAACAGATATTATCATTCAATACTGAGATTAAGAAGTGACCAGCCAATTATTTGAAAACAATGTTTTGAGTCCTCTAAAATAAAACGAAAAGGTTTTTCCCTCCCCTCTGAATAAAGCAGTCAGGCTTGAAATGTAGCCTCTCATTCCCTATTAACTTTTCCTTTAAGGAGACTGAGACACTCCCTGTTTTAGGTAGTCTTCTGTCAAAGTCTTCATGTTTAAAAGAAAGGAAAGTAAAACACGATGCTGATGTACTCAGCTACCTCACAGGGCATGGCTTCTTGTAATAAGGGAAGTGCCTCTGAGATGACAAAATACCTTGAAGTATTTATTTTCACTGTCAACTTAGGTAGGACAGAATTTACTGTAGCAAGTAAGTCTAACACCAGCAGAAGTGATGAGATGAGCTGTTTTTTTTCAGAAAACAGAGCCCTTCTGCAATTTTCATACTTTTTCCATTGCTTAACAGCAATTTCAGCAAATGTTCCCTCTGAATAAAATTTGAGGTGTGTATTATGCTCTGATCCTGTCGTGCTCAGAGGTTTCATGCCACTAGCTGGGAGGCTAAGTGCTTTCGGTGGCCAGGAGTAGAGTTATCTGTAGCACTGCTAAGCAATCCGTACCAGAGGCACTGCTCCATTTATGAACTGTTTAATTTCATGCTTAAGGCTGAGATCTCAGGAATGCTTTTTATTTTATTTCTTTCCCACCATCTTCATCTTCAGGTCTAGACTAATGAGCTGCATAGAAGAACTGAGACTAAAGAAAACCTGTAACAACAAAACAAAACAAAGCAAAGCAAACAAAACAAAACAAAACAAAACAAAGAGAGGGAATTGGCTCAGGCTTTTAAGGAAAAAGATATAAGTAGGATAGTCAACAGAAATGTAGTTGGAAGCAATCAAAGGACAAATGAAAAATATAACACATTTTAATGAAGGACACTTCCTGTCTGAAGAAGGCTGCCAGAAAGGAAAACATCCAGAAATCAGTGAGGGGACTAAATTCGCACAGAAGAGTTTTATCTGACTCTAAAAAGATTATATCTATAATGAGAAAGAAAAAGAAGAGCATTTAGGAAGTAAAGGAGATCTAATAAAAGACCTGTTAATTGCTAAACCAGACATGGACTCCCGGAAAATATAAACATAAAAAAGTCAGTGGATTCAGGTCATAGGGGGACTGTGGTACTTATGCAGCAATTGTAGGGCTTAATTGGGAATGGCCACATTGCTGGTTCCTGCAGAGCCCCAGACAGCTGAGACCGTGCCTGGGAGAAGCCATCAATACTGAGTAGCTTCAGTGACACTCCCAGAGCTGGATGTGCTTCCCGGCCAAAGACCTGCTGCTGCTGAGACAAGGCAGAAAAGGCACAGTTTGCAAGAGACTTCCAACAGCTGTCTAAGGTTTGAACCAGGAAGAAGCAGATGAGGCAAATGAGGCAAACACTGTCACTCCATGTATCCTGCTCGAAGGGGAGGTCTTGTACAAGGACTGTCTGTTAGTCGGTGGAGCTGACCCTAAGGAGCAAGAAACACTCTAGCAAGGCAGCTTGTGCTCTGAGATGGGTCTGAACAAGAAGAAAAAAACAAACGTGGTTTGGTTTCTCTGAAAGGGAGGAATGATCCTGGCAGTTACATTGGGATGAGGATAAGCTCCTGTCCCTCACCATGCAATGAAGAAAATGCTGAGGGAGGAAACCCCCAGAGATCTGTGAAAGGAAAGCAGGAAACACAGAAGACAGTGCGGTAGACTTTCTCCATACAATGTGGCAGTCCGTACCTCTCCCAGCTGTATCTTCACAGTATCTCATTGCTCCATGCACGCACTGCCCAAGCTCCTCTGTTGCTCCTAGTCCTCGGCTCTGCCTCAAAGAGATAAATTACAGAGAAGAAAAGCAGAGGAGGTAGCAGCAGCAGATCTACAGATGTAACAAGCCTAATTCTTTTGATAGTGCTGACAATTTACACTAATATAATTGAATTTTAGTAGTGCACTGGAGTCACTTATGAAATATTATTCTCATAATTGTCTTGATAGGTGCTTTGATTGGGATGAAAACTCCCTGAATTATAAACAAAGGGTAGTGATAAACATTAGTGTATCAAGTTGAAACTTGGTGGCTCACTGCTGAGACTGATATTACATGCAGGCTCATTTAACACCTTATTTAATGATCTAGATGGAGGAGTAAACAGAGTATTAAAAGAAATCCCAAGGCTAAGCTAAACTGGGAAAAAGTGAGCACAGAGGAGACGAAGAACTGATGAAAAGTTGCTACGAGTAAGGATGGCTTTGGGGTTAATGGAGTGGACCAGGGTTCAGTTTTCTGACTATGCTATGCATGACTCCCTCTGCCCAGGCTTCCAATGGTGCTGACGGATTTCAGACTCACCCAGATGCTTTGGAGGACAGGGGTTATGGTTTCGCTGTACCTCGTATATCCATGGGTTAAACCACAGATAACTGTATCTACTCCTCCAGTCCTACTTAATTTGAAACACTTCAAATGCTGAATCTGACACAGAGAGGGCCGCAGGCAATCTCTTTCATGGCCTTACAACACCATGGGCAAATAAATAATGATTCGTGAAAAACACGGGAAAAACAAAACTAAACGAAGTTCAAACTGGAAAAAGGTAAGACGCAGCATGTGGATAAGCTTGGCAGAGATTGCCTGTAGGAGCAGGAAACCAGGGCAACAGTGTAACAAGGTTTAGTACTCTGAGGAGCAAAGAATGATTAAATGTGAGGTTGTCACTGTATATGGCCAATTTGAGGCTGTTTATGCAGAGGCACCTCCTTGCAGAGCAGGAATCCAGCAGATGCTCTCCATGCCTGTGGGGTGACAGGAGCTGCAACGCTGTGTGGGATGCTGAGCGTCTTCCCAGAAGCGATTGACAAATTCAGAGAAGAACAGAAGTGACTGGGAGGCTGGAGGAGTTTGGTGGCGTACACACAAGCACACAAATATATAGATGTATATGTGAGAGTGGGAGAAAGTAAAATGAACTCATTTGGTGTTGTCAACAAACATTTGCAGGTTGGCAGACAAATCTGTGTTTCATACGTATATTCTGAAAATCATCATTGGGAGGCTTCTTTCGGTCCATAGCTTTGTGAAATCAAACCCCTGTCAAGTCCAAAAACCTGTACAGTAAGTGTTTCTTTAATGTTTTTAATCTAGATTTTACTAGTGGATTTTGCAAGGGAGCAAAATAATCCCTGAATAATAAGGGTGATTTGTTAATTCAAATTTTGTAACTCAACCCTGCAAAACTACAAATCTTCGGGGACTTGCAGAAAACCAGGATGCAGTGGTGCAGAGGTGTAACTATTCAGAGGAGGTTTTTACGAAAACAAAATAGAAAGTATCTGAAATAACTTAGAAAATAATATTTTTCAGAACACATATTATAGAATAACACCAATAGTGTTTTAAGAGAAAGAAAGAATCACCTCTGAGGCGATCCCATCCCGTAAAGCCTGGCATCTAGGAATTTGTTTAAATCATAGTGCATTAATGTGTTTTCAAGAACATTTGGCAATGATTTCATTTCAGAGAAGGAAAACCATACCATGAAACAAAATCCTCACTACTGTATACTTATGACCTATTAAAATTCATGGACATCCTGTACTAAAGGAAATTGCTTTTGAAGTGATTACTTAACAATTCCTTCACTGGACTTTAGCCCAGAGATATAAATTACTTAGAATTTTGCTTCCAGATTATGGATGCGGATGTTTCGTAGAAATGACTGACACATTTCTTTAGCTCTTGTATTACAGTTGTGGCCAGCAGAAAAGTCTCAAAATGTCTAATGCCCTCAAGGAACCGAGACTATTGTTAATTTATGGTAAGCATATTCTAACTATGAGCTGTTAATCATTTTGTCATACTGTACCTTATTAGGTTTATATTTTAAAACTTCGATGAAGATGCATCTGATATAGCACCCGATTATTTTTAATGTAACTAACAATGTTTTTCATTGCAAAATCCTGTTTACGCTTACTGTTGTATTGCCAGATTTTATTTCTTCAGGCTGAGAGTTCCTTGCTAGGTGTCCAAGTGAGATGATTTTTTTTCAGAGTTTCAAGAGAAAAAAAATGAGAAGAGGAAAAAAACCACACCACTTTTTCCTGAGTTCCCTTTTCACTGAGATATCTTTTGTGCCTTCATGCACTGAGTCATGAATTTTGGATAGTTCTTTTGAGTTTCCCATGAAAATTTGTCCAGGTTTGGGCAAGTTATAAGGCCTAAACATTGAGATATCATATCTGAGTTTATTGTGGGCTTGCTAGAATTACGCAAATTCACTCCCTGAAGTACTTCTGTACTGTGCAATCCCCCATATGCTGACGTTAATGCTTATGAGGCACCCTGTAAAGCAAGTCAGTGACTCCACTGTGGAGCTGAAAGGGCTGAACTGAATTTGCCTGGCAGTTTCTTCTCCTGGCTGCCAGCTTTGCTGTGGCACTGGCCACCAGCCCTCGTAACATGATAAGCAACTTCTTCATTCTTTTACAAAAAGGTTTGAACTGTTTTTGGTGTCTAAGGCAAAAAGCCTCTCTCCAGATTTGAGTTTATAGCTGTGAATTGTAAGGGAAACCAGTTCCTTCCCTGAATAGCACAGGTTGTCCTACACTTAGGAAAGATTATGCTACCTTCTCCATCTTCACTTCTCCTGGTCTGGCAGTAATCTGCCAGTTTCTGAGAAATCCATGTTTGATCATACATCCTTCTCGATGCCTGTATACAGGAAAAGGGCCCTGTACATACTCAGGAGTGCATATTCTTCTTTGTAGCAGCCACCCTGGGAAATCTAGCTATATTTCATAACAATTAGTATAGAACTGAATAAATTAAATAGTACCAGTGAACGGTGTTAGAACATGTAGTAGTTATAAGAAAAAAAATTCATAAAAGAGCTTTGCAAAGAGTTGCAGCAACACTACCTTTAAGCATTGAAAGTAATTGATCTTTATCTTACCCAACAAACATACTGCCCAAAATGAAATTTACAGTATTTCTCTATTTAACTATAGAGACTTTTCACATTACGTGCTCATCAGATAGGCACACTGAATTTACTAGGACTCAGGAGACGCTTGGAGAATCATTACTGTTACAAATCCAAACCCCAAATGAGGTGCTGTATATTGATATCAAGATGAGAGGCACGTGGCTAAAAATACATCTTTTCAGCTGTCATTTTTGTTATACACCAGCTCCACTCAAAATTCACTGCAGAGAACCAGGATGAGCAGATTCTGCCTGCAAGAAGTACTTGTTCCCTACCCTTTTGATCTAAAGCAGATGTTACCTATTATCAGCAGAAGGCCTGTGTTGCATGCTAAACAGTCGGCAATATTCAGTAAAGGTACGCTGGAGAGGGATAGGCACGTAGAATTTACTGCTGTCAAGTTACCCCACTGTTTCACTGCAGTTTTTATAGGTTTTCTAGGCTCAGTAAATCAGTGGGAGGTGAAGTCACACCTAGCTACTGCACTGGAGGGTTTTGGATTGCTTAGCATAAAGTACGTAGGGCAAGGAGTCATTTTGGAAAAACTAAAGAAAGTTGGAAAAACTAAAGAAAATAGGAAAAAAAGGGGTTTCCAGAAGTACCTGCATAAAAGGGGAGCTGGCTAAAGTCAATGTCAGGTTTCACCTAAAAAAACCAACATACTTTCTTTGTGGCGTTGCAGATGATTTTGAGTCACCTCTTTCCCCCCTGTAGACTGAATTAATAAATAACGTGATCAGATCCATCCTGTGGACAACTCACAAATCACTGTTCTTAATGGAGATGACCTAGTCTTCCTCTTTACAGCTCCGGAGGTCTCTGTATAATGATGCACATGGTTTAGTTATCGACACTCGCTTTCTCAAAACAGAGGTTTTACACATTTTCAGGGACGTGGTGTCCTGAATACAAATTAGCTGAAGTGGCAACGGAAATGGAAATCGGTAGTATTTGTAACTCAAATGAAAACATTCACATTTACCAATTGCTCTGTTTCTGGAGCTCTAATATAATGTTAACTATTTTTCTTATCCAATTACATTCTCGTTCCAGCATACATTTCTTTTCCCATTAAGAGTCAGTAACTTGGGCTCTAAATAGCGGAAAAATTAAACACCAATTAAAGCAATTAGAAAAATACTAATTTTGTCTGCTGAGACTGGCTCTGCATTCCCTTTAGATGCACAACTTCCATGGAGGTCAACAGGAAGTCTGTGTGCAAATGTGCATTAGGATCAAGTCATGAAAGAAAATTAGATTAAGGTTTTATAAATAACTGACTTCTTTTTTTTTTTTTTTTCCGGATGAATTAAATAATTGAAAAAATCATCACAGGTCAATCTGAAGTAAATCTTCTTCACAAAAACTCAATCCTGTTTTTGAAAAAAAAAATACTTTTAGGTTAAATAAAATTGTTTCATTTAATCTGTACAGACATGCTTTGGATACTTCTTTTAAAATCAGAGATATTTGAATAACTTTTAAATGTATTTTTACACAACTTTCAGAAGAGTGGTTGTTTCAAAAATCTTGTAATAAAACATTTCAACTTATAATGTGTTTTATTTAAGCCAAAAAATGTTGACAGAAGTGCAAGAAGCTCATTACAGTGAACTGTAACCTGTATTTTTCCATGAATAGAGGAAATGGAATGAGATAGAAAACATCTGCATAGGACTCTGCTGCAGGTTTGGCTGCTTGCAGGTCAATTCCAGTAGACTCATTGCCCACTGCCTGCACATCATTGTCTCAGGAACAACACGAGTAGTATCTAATCTTTTTCTCTGCTGAAACCAGTACCTCCTACCCTGCTTCCCAAGCTGCTGCATTGTTTTAAGCACAGAAATATTAAGTTATCTTTAGCTATAAGGGCGTAGTAGAAGATAATAAGGTGAATAGTACTGAGTAATAATAGGATCTCCCGATGGAAATAAAGACTAAAAGGCACAGTGGCCGTTGATGGATTTTAAATGGAGTTGAGACATGAACATGACTTAAGTGAAAATTGTTTTGACTAAAGTGACGTGGAGATAGGCAGAGCCCCAACTTTGTGTTTCAAGATGAGGCATCGGTCACCTTCAATACTATTATAATACAAGTTACAAGGGATAATGAAGTCAGTGAAAGTTAATCATTTAACTGGAAAAAAAATGTCATTGAAAGTCCTGCTCGTAATGTTATTCTTTTCCTGCCTCTCTCAGTTGCAACATGCGGAGACACAAACTGATGCATCGATGCTCCTGCAAAACGTCTTCTGGAAAAGAGAACAGGCAACCTGGTAGTGCATGGTAGGCTGGGTTGACGTCCCACCTCAGGAACCAGAGAGTGCTGGCACACCAAAAATCCACTTCTGCACTGAAGGCTTAGGGTTACTTTAGGGCCAGTGATCTGCAGGGCTCCAGGAATGATGGTGGTCACCTGTGCAGACTCAGAACAGTCACTTTCCTTGCTTTGCCCTAGAAGATGTGTACGAACTAGCATGGCTTCTGCTTTCAGTGAGTCTTTTAAAGCAGTGCGCAATGAGAATATCAAGGTTAACCACAGAAACTGCCCAAATTGTAGTAGGATCCATATTACATTTTACACCAAATTAGACTTTACTAAGTGCAAATGCTGGTGTCATAGCCAATAGCAATGACAAGTTTTCTGCTTCTACACTAATTTCTCCTCTGTTTAGTCAGTGTTGGTCTCAGATTAACTCGTATCACAGAATCATAGAAAAATTAAATTGGAAGAATTGGAATAGAGCTCGTTTAGTCCAGCCTTCTGCTCACAACAAGGCAACCTCAAAGCCCAAGCAGCCTGCCCAGGACCTTACCCAGGTGAGTTTTGAGTATCTCTAGGGATAGTGTTTCCGCAGTCTCTGTAGTATGTACCTATAATTTATTGCCTGATATATATACCAGGACAATAGAAAGAGGGTTGAAAGCATGTGTCTGCAGGGATGGATGCAGATAGTTATGAGCTTCTCCTGCTAATACTCTGAGCTAGATGGAGAAGAGGAGATCTGCTCTAGAGGTTATATAGGCTTATAGGCTCGGGACAGCACTATACCGGTGCAGGCTACGGCCCCTACACCAGAGCTGCCCCAGGTCCAGGGAGCAGATGCAGCCTTGTGTCATCCTGTACCCACTTGTAAATACGCAACCGTGTGGGCTGACACAGCTCTAGTGAGGGGTAGGGGGAACAGCTGGATTGCTTCTAGCATCATTTCTTTAGAATTTTAATTTTGAAAAAAAGAAAGGATTAAATCAACTGTAAATCCTTGGGAATGACGTAAGGCGAAGTCAATCCCTCACTCGTGTATTCTGTCTTGCTTTCATTCTGCTTTTGTGTCTTTATTCCCTTTGCCATAGTCCCTGACAATGCCAGTGTAACAGAAGTCAATATCTTCAGATATGTGAGGTCTGCTTTTCCAAATTACTTTTTTTTTATGTCTTAGTTTTAGAGAAAACAAGAACAAAACAGAGAAAAAAAAAAGAAGATAGATAGATAGATAGATAGATAGATAGATAGATAGATAGATAGATAGATAGATATTTGTTTTCCAGGCAAGAGACAGGCCAGATAGCTGCTTGGGGAGACCATGAAACTGTCCTAAGGCATTTACAGCTGGTCAATATGCAGACATTCACAGGGACGGAGTCACACTGACAGCAGCTCCTGCAGCATCCTGGCTGCAGGGAGAGGGGATGCAGTGGCCAGCACCCACCAGCTGCTGGGGCATCCCTGAAGCTGTCTGGAGAGGGTGTAGGTGGAAGCAGATGAGAAGTAGATCCTGGCTTGCTCAAACCACACTAGTGGATTACTGAAGGCAGAGTCCACCTGCCCATTATTTCTTGTCTGCAGGGATGACTCTCTTCCTCTGTTCTCTCTGGCACGTTTCCTGGAGTAGCCAAACACACAGGCAGAGCAGATACCATGCTCCCTAAACACTTAATCATATCTGTTTTCCTAATTACCCTTCCACTTATCTATTTTGCACGGTGGGTCCCTAGCTATAAATAGCAAATATGTGGTGGGTCAATTGCAACAAAGAAATATGTTTTCTATTATTTTTCTCTTATCTTTCTGCATTCATTTCTTTTTATTTTTTAATGAAAAAATTAAATGGATTTTAAATTGAATTTGCACCTCTTCCATCTCTCTATCTATGCATCTTTTCCAACTCCTTTTTTTGTCTCTTTTTCTCTATATATTTAATTTGTACATCTATTTATTTATGTATCCAGTTCTATTCCAAATAAAACTTCCTTGGCTTTTGCTTTTTGCGTTTCCCTCTGCTGGGACCTGTCCTTGGGTCACAAACCAAAAACCATCCTAGAAAATCATCCTAGCAGAGTGACTTTAAGAGGACATCTGCTCAGATGGACTAGGGCATGGGAGAGAGCAATGGCATTTTGATAGCTGTTTCGGAACAAATCCGAATGACAGAAGCTAGGAGGACCCAAGCTGAGCAAGGGCATTTATCAGTCATTCTGTCTGTCTGAGTTGCTGTTTTTTCCACCCTCTCTTTCTCTCTGTAACCACCCTTGTATCACAAAATTACAGTAATTTTTTGTAATGTAAAATCATGCAAAGCTTTTTTTTTTGTCTTCTCTTCCACTTTGAATGAAACACTCTGACTCTAGTACCTAACTAATTGCTTTTGATCTTGCCGAAGTTCAAGTTACTGTATCTGATATTCTTCTTCATCGCAGCAGCCTACATTTCCACTTAATGAATACTGACGAGTTAGACACTGGAGAGCGCCTTTGGTCAAACAGCTTGCCTTGTTCTGAATCCTCACTAGATCCAAGCAATTATAAATCTGTCAGTCCAATCTTCTTCACCTTGAACACAAGCTACGATGTTTTCTAACACAATGGAGAGTTTACCAATAGTTTTTTCTGGGGTGTGGGCTTGATTATGTTACATATAGCTGCTGGGTCCCTTTTTAATACATCCATGTAGGTTGAGCTGCTGAGGCCAGCTAAAGTGCGCATGAATGAATTAACTTTTTTATCTACCCACAACAGTCTTTATGACATGGAAGCCAGAAAAAAACTTAGTTTCCTAAATGAAGAAAGCAAACAGATTCAAGAGGAGATGACAGAGTCCTTTGGTAACATTTGACCCTACATGCCAATATCCACAGAAAACCACTTGAAGACAGCAGACAGGCTGACAGAGGTGTGGTGCAGATGCAGTTATGAGAAACAACAAAGGATGAGATGTTTTTCTTGTCATTAGTAGTGTGTCTGTAGAACAACTTTGCTGGTCTTAAATCAGTAGCTAAGAACAGATCTTGGGCAAGGGTGTGTAATACTTGCTAAAAAGGCACTTCACTGAGTTTGTTCTTTTGAAACATGTGGAGGTAGAAAACACACCTATGGCACTGGATGGAGTTTATTTAGGAGGTTACTGGAGTCACAGAGTACATCAGACACGTGCAGGGTGGGCTTGCCCAAGCCAGGATCACAGGCACGGTCCTTCCAGAGCATCTGTGCAAGGACCAGGTCTGCCCTGGGCCACCAGCCCCTGCAAGAGCAGAGGATGTGGGTGAGTGCAGCAGTGCAGGAGGGAGCCTGTGTGCTAGATACCCATTCTGGGCGAGGACAGGACCGCAGAGGCTCGCCTCACCTGCTGCAAAGCCCAGACTTGCCCTTTGCATTGCATCAGCAGGGCTGGCAGTTTCTTCCATGCCTCCAACATACACCTTGAGATTGGGACTTCCTGGGTCTAGCCGAATTGTCTGGCAAATCTAATCCAGCCTTTAACCCACTGTTGGGATCAGACGTTGGTGTTGCCCTTTTTCCCCACAAGCACTTGTTTTCATGCAGACAGCTGAAATTGCAAACCTGGCCGTCTCTTCGTGAGCATAACATAGAGATGTGATCTGGAATAGTGTATTTGCAAGTTGCTCACACAAAAGTTAATGAAAGAAAATCTTCCCTGCGGAGATACAATGACACGTTCACTCAGGAGCTATTTTCCAAATAAAGCCAACCTCTTAAAGCATGAATGGAAAATGAAAACAACAAAACAAATTTTATTTTAAAGAAATTACTACTCCTGAAAATTTATATGTTACTTATTCTTCAGTCTTTTTACCACAAAAGTAAGAACGGTCTTACGGGTTTTCCAACAATGACACAATAACATGCAAAATTACTGTGAGGATAGAGATATTTCTCATTGAAAAGCCCTCTCTAGATGTGCAAAGAGCTGTTTTTGAAGAGTAGTTAGTTTCACATGCGCCAAAGCTCTCAGCTATGTAGCGCGAGAGCTGGGGCATCAGCAGGTGGTAGGACAGGAACCACCAACTCAGTGTCTCCAGATGACGAGGTACCTGCTGGGTCACACCATTAGTGCTGTCTGCTTTCGGTGAAGCTGCACTTCCCTGTGGAAGTTGCCGCTTGATGCTAGGCACCGCAGATGAAGTGTGATTCCTTCAGCAATCCTTCCAAGCTTTCAGATGCAGAGAGACAGCAAAAAAGCACAAAAGTACAGGAAGAAGCAGGACTCTCGCATGTTCCTGAGAAGGGAAATACTTTGGCAGAGGCAAAGGATTCAGGAGCAGGGAAGCGACAGCCAGAGCTGTGTCGGGAAGGGAGGCCCTATGAGGTGTGTGGCCAGGGAGCTTCCCATGCATGGGGCAGCAAAGTTACCTGCCCAGGTACTAACCTCAGTGTCCCCCTGCCCATTAGCCTGGTCCCGTGTGGCCCCCAGCACTGGCACTGAGGATGGAGAAAAAGGGACTGTGTGCCTCATGGGAGACGGTAGCCCTACTTACCTTGCTGTACTATCCCCTAGTTGTGCCTAATTCACCACCCCCTCTCATTAGAAGATGCTTTTCTGTCACTGTTGCTGATATTTCTCCTACCACCAGTGGTTCTGCCTCAGACACATTAATTTGCACATCTTTCAGGCCGCATCTCGTTTTGCTCCTGCCATGCTTCTATTCTCGCTGAGTCCCTTTGTATTAGTCCTTTATCCTGGCAGGCGTTTGCAGCCTGTCCTGGTTTAATATCATCTGCAAGCCTCAATGTTTGCTTCCATCTTCTGCATCTCGATGAAAATGTTTGGGAAAAGGGGCGTAGCCAGGGGGGTACCCCAGCAGACAGCCCCCAGCACATGGCTCCCAGCGCTGAAGCAGCATCCAGGGAGCCAGAGCAGGATACACCCTCAGGAAATCACGCAAGGAACCTCCAACATAAATATGTCCTTTGCACTTAGTTCTTACTTGTCAGCAACGCTGAGCCCAGGCTCGAGATAAAGATGAGCAAATTATTTGCTGACTGTAACTAATATTTTAAGAAAAAAGACAAACTGATCTCTGTGTTTAAGAGCCAGTAAAGGTGCAATTCGTTAACTAACAGCTTAGTCTCTGTCTTATATTTTGCTAATAATACTTTATGACAAAAAAGGGGATGTAAACATATTCTAGGACCTGGTTTATATGATGAAATCAGTATGTGCAGTATTACAAGTGCAGCTTTGTAAGTAATTATGTGTCGCAAAGTTGCTCTGACAGACACCTACACATTATTTATTGAGCCTAAGGCAGAGAAATAAAAGCATAATTATATGCCCCTTAAAACAGTAGAATGTCTTACTTAGAAAAAATCTGTGGTCAAAAATATTTATGTCAGCACAGCTGGACTAAAATTCTCCATTTTTAATAATACAACCAAATAGTTTTTACATTATTTGGAAATAGGTATTTTGGCAAGAATATAATTTTCCAAAGAAAATTTTTGAAGTTCGTTTGTAAAAACTTATACAAGAGATTATACTTTAAAAAATAGATTTTTTTTTTCTTCTAAATTTTTTTAGCTGAAGCTGCTCACAGAGGTTAATTGTACTAAAGCTGCATCTTTTGGCTAGTACGTTAACCACTGAAACAAGTTCACCCATTGTGCTGCTGTCCGTGAGGAACAGAAGGTGAACTTAAACCATGCAAAGGAGCCTGGTCCAATTTTCTGAAGGCTCACAGAGATCCTAGACATGCTGATAGTCACCTGCCGGGATTTTCAGACTTACAGTAGGTGCCTGGCTCCCACTGATCTAAAACAAAGAAAGCACCCAGAGAACTGAAAAATAGCTCATGTCACCTGATCCTGCTCCACTGTTGCCTGAGTGGTGATTACCGTGATTACACTAATGAGTTTACCTGGCCTTGGAAGCGAATGCATAGGAGGCTGATGCTGCTTTTGCCTCCAGCACTGGGAGGAGCCGTGAAAATGTCTTTATCTGGCATGAGCAAAGTGTCCCTGGCTAAGCACCTTGGGACTGGGACAGCATCTTGGTCAGTTTGGGCCACCCGACTCGTGGGTGGTCTCACAGAGCCAGGCGTTTGATGGGGATATGGTGTGAGAAGGGGGCTGTGATCGCAGGTGGGTCCCGTTTGCACGTCGGACTGGCTGGTATCACAAAATTCATTTAATGTAAAGCAGCTGGAGGGCTGCTCTGTGTTATGCCAAAGACATAGGCAAGAGCTTTCTTTTCTTGGAGGAAAAAAAAAAAAAAAGGAGTTCTTCGGGCTACTTTTGCACCCTGAATTTAGGACCTGTAATCCTCTGCTGTAGCCACAGAGCGGGGCCGTTGTCTTTGGGAGCGTACGAGGGGCGGCGGACGTGAAAAGGCCATTCAGCTGGGGAAGCAGCTGGGCTGTAATTCACAATGTTTCCTTAGACAACCGTAACAGATGCAGTGAAAACGGTCCCGTCGAGAAGAATGGGAGGTATATGGACTTTGTAAATAACCTTCCCACGCAGATGTCTTTCCCAGTGGTCTCAGTGAAAAAAAAAAAAAACCTCTGAAGGGAAAAAGCCCAAATACAGCAGAGTATGATGCTCCACGGGGATTCAGCCTTGCCAGAGTAGCACAGGGTTAGACAGTTAAAGAGGAGGGCAAATGAGCTGCGTGGGAGAAGAGTAAGAATCGTTTCTAAGTTAAAAGATATCTGTAGGAAAACCAGACAAGACTTTAACCTTACAAAGACAAACTTTCAGGTGAGCTGGCGGACAGAGAAGGGCTGGAAGCATAAATTTCATTTGGTGGAATAAACTCTCCTCAGACTTGAAGAGTTGCTAAGTGAAGAGTGTGGCACTGTTTCAGGATGGGAATAATTTGGTAATGTTGAGGACTGATGAATATGATGGGTTAACCTGACAGTAGAGCCAGAGTGGCCAGCAGTGCAACAGTCTTAAACATAGAGACTGCTACAGCCTTCACCAGGTACTCTTTGATTAAATACACTTAAATGGACCATATTTGTTGAACTAAAGCAAAATATTTTTAATATTTTTTTCTGTGTGATCCAGAAACTCCTCTTGCTTTTTCCTTATCCATGCTTTTTTGATATTTTTCATTGTACAGGTTTCCAGGTATACTTTGCAACTACCCAAAGCCATGCAGTCCTGGAGTCATTTATCACCAAAGCTAATGGTACTGTTTCAGTCAAAGGACTTGGTGAAAAAGAAGAAGGGGCCCAGGGCAAAAGCTGACTGTGAAATGTGAACCCAGTTGACGAAAAGGCAGTGGAAAAGCTGGAAAAGCATGTGGCTGCAGGCAGGAGGAAGAATGGAGCAGCTCTTTAGTAATAAGTTATTGAACAAATCACTCCCCAGTAAAGAGGTTGTTTACTCAGCTCCAGAGCTGAGAAAACACATCAGAGGAGGCAGCGAGCAAGAAGCCGCTGAGTTTTTGCACTGACATGAGACACAGAATCACGGCATGGATGGGGGATCTCTGAGGATCCAGCCCTCCTGCTCAAAGCAGGGTCAGCTACAGGCAGGTTGCCCAGGTCAACACATGGGAGACTCCACAGCCTCTCTGGGCAACTTGTGCCTGTGTTTGACCACCCTCACAGTAAACCATTTTCCTGTGTTCAGATGGAATTTCATGTGTTTCAATTTGTGCCCATTGCTTCTTGTCGTGTCAGTGGGCACCACTGAGAAGAGCCTGGCTCCCTCTTCTTCCACCCGCCCATGAGGTATTTATATACATCGATGAACCTTCTCTAGACTAAACAGTCCCAGCTCTCTCAGCCTCTCCTCATACAAGAGATGCTCCAGTCCCTTAATCGTCTTAGTAGCTCTGCACTGGACTCACTCCAGTAGCTCCTCATCTCTCTTGTACTGGGGAGCCTAGAACTGGATACAGCAATCCAGGCGTCCCACCAGTGCTGAGCAGGGAGAAGGATCACCTCCCTTGATCTACTGGCAGTGCTTCTCCTAGTGCAGCTCAGGATGTTCTTCGTCTCCTTTGCAGCAAAAGTGTACTAATGGCTCATGGTCAACTTGTTGTCCATCAGGACCCACAGGTCCTTTTCTGCAGAGCTGTTTTCCAGCTGATCAGCCCCCAGCTTGTCCTAGTGCCTGGGGTTTTCCTCTCTGGGTATAAGACTTCGTATCTTCCTTTGCTGAATGTAATGAGATTTGTTTCTGCCCACTTCTCCAGCCTGTCTGGGTCTGTTTGGTTTGTGAGTGACAGAAAGAAGGGGAGACAGAGAGAGGGAGAGGTAGAAAAAACAGAAATTTGATGAAAATGAAGAATCTAATCTGGTTTTCATTTTACCATGGTGGAAAAACTCTGCAACTCTAGCTCAAGTTAACGCAAGCTCAGGTTGTCAAGTTAAAGTCTTTTCTCTATTTTCTTTTTTTTTTCTTGAAGAACTCAGTAATCTCAAAAACACCCTGGTGCTTTTTGCCTGTGGCTTCTCCTGATGCTATTCTGTTGGGTCCAACTTATTTCTACTCAAATCTGTCCTGACGAGAACAGGTGCAACTCAGCTGAAATCATGATGACTGTATATAGTCCCATATGTCACTGCAGAGTGGAACAAAAATTAATAGCATATGGAAAACTACAAATCAAAATAAAGTGTGTGGTTTCAGTTACCTTTGCTACTTTGTGCAGTCTGAAAAATACTTCTTGCTCTTGTGAAGCTTCATAACAGCTCATTGAACAAAGCCAATGGGTTTTCAACAGTCTGTATTTAATATTAGGTGTCTCTGTATCTGCAAGCATAAACTAGTAATGGGAAACATATTGCTGGGAATAAATACCCATATCAGACTGCGGTCTCATCTCTGGTTTTGATCAAATTCCTGCATTTGCAGCAAAGGAAGCAACAAATTTACAGCTTTGCAGGTAAGAGAAGATAGTTGAGCGGTTGCTTGATCTTATTTATTGTTCATTTATTTTTATTTATCAGTCAACACACAAATATGTTCTATTACGGGTTTGGGATTTGGAAGAACTTTCAGAAAGGAAATCATGTTTCCTGATCCCTTTTAAATAGTTAACTCTTTTCCCAAGGCCTATCATCAATTACAGTGAAAAGTGACTTACAAGAAATTTTTGTCTAGATGAATAAAATATTCCAGAGACTAAATTTATTTATAAAACCAGTTTGGCTCAGAGAACCTGCAGGCTTAAGTTCTTTATTAGTCAGCAAGTTCTTTGACCTTTGTAAGGAGCTAATCAACATCGTAAGTCATTACCACTCACCGTACTGTAGGTTCACTTTTAAAAATTGAAAACACCGACTCCAGCATCATCCATGGGGTGTTTGGCACTGAACAGCCATGTTTCTAATGATCGTATTTACACCGGGCTTTCCACATTTCTCTTTTAAAGTCTGCGTAGTTAGTAGCACAATGTGTCCTGTTGATGAACCCGTTGACGGCTCGGCAGGAGGGTATCTGTAACGAATCTGGTCAGGAGGTCTTCTGCAGCTCCCTAACCCATCGCCCTGCGCTCCTGCTGAGGCCAGCCCAATTCCCTAATTCCCAGCTGACCGCAGGTTCCTGTTCATGATGCTGCCAATTATTTTATTGCAGAAACTGAGTACCAAGTTACATTTTGAGCAGAGGGAAATCATAACCCAGACTATGGCACTGCAAGATGAGATATTGTGAAAGGTCATCCATTTCTCAGCCCTGCATCTCTGACCTCTGCTTATTCTGACGGGCAAAGGGGCAGAGCCACTGTCATCTTCTTCCCTATCTCTTCCTACCCTCTGCAGCTATGCTTTGTACTGCCCAAGTGTCAGAGAACAGGTCTGCCTGGCCGTTACACAGATCCTCCTGTCCCTCCTCCACCCCAGTGTGCATTTGTGAAATTAAAGGACAAAATCTGTTCCAGAAAGTCCTCATCAGTACGAGTAATTTCTGTCCCTGCTGGCCCTGTCCATGTGAGTACAAACATCTTGTGCCTAACGGACAGTTACAGGAGCTATTCAGGTGCCACCTATGGTCATTGCATGCAGATCTCCTAAAAGAAACCACTGGTTTGTACTGGTATTCATTATGAATAAGCTACAGGATCACTGAAGGATGTGAAGGAGTTGTGTGACATCCGTGATTCAGCAGCAAGAGCTGCCCTCTGAAGGAAGAAGTCATTAGGCAAATGAGATGCAACAGGGTCCAAAAATACTTCCACACATTCAGCAGTGAGCATCGTTATTGTAGGCGCTTTACTAGGTTAACCAAAGAGACTCAAAAACTGAAATACAGACTTTATACAGAAAGAGCTGGGAGTACAAATAAACAAAAGCAACATTCTTCAAGAAATGGATTTTAGTCATGGGAGTACGAATAAACAAAAGCAACATTCTTCAAGAAATGGATTTTAGTCATGTTTTATAAACATCAATAAATACTGAAAAAGACACGAAAATTAAAAAAGAAACAATACCAACAACTTTAAATTGTCCCAATACTTATAATTTAGGCTGATTTTTGATACTTTTGCAATAGGGCTTTCATTAAGTCCAGAAATCGTTATCTAATTAAAAAAGGAAAAAGAAAAGTAGTCAGCGTATTACTGACACAAAACCAGGGAGGGGGTCACAACTAGAGCGGAAAAATGACACATCCAGTTAGAACCGTATTACAATTTGGCAGGAATACTCTTAACGAACACCGTATACGTGTGAGAAAAAGACAGGATCACTATTACAGCATGAAATGATGATCAAGTGTCATTATCCATTGTCCACAATGAAAAAGAACACTAGTAAAAGGGGAAATGAAGACTAGAAAAGGAAAGAAAAAAAAAATCTAAGGAAACTTTAAAAGCCACCTCTTCATAACATGTCTTCTAAGGCAAATGTTGCATGCACTACCTCCCCAAGAAACCAGACAAAGCTCTTCCATTCCCCGTGCGTTTCCTTTCATTTAGTTTCATGAAGAAAGGTTTGAGAGAGCAGAGCGCTGGGAAGAAATACTACAAACCTCTAAATTAGTGAAAGAACTTCCAGCATCACTATTGTATTCTGGATAGGAGGAACTGGAAGAAATTATGTTTTTCAGCCTCTGAAGTGCAATGATCAATAGCAAAAGGAGAAAAGCTAAGAGACTAAGGAATATAGAAACATAGACATAGACGTTGGATAAACGGCCAGGCGATGAATCCACTGAAGTTGAAAGGGATGTGGGATACAGCTCCAGAAAAGTCCCATTTTCCATGTTTCCTACAAATCCAGATGAAGGGTCGGGTTCTGACATTTTTAGGTTTGTGTTTTAAAAATCACAACAGATCTTGGATTCAAAGGCAGTTATAGCAGCATAACAAAGGGTTTATTTTAGGCAACCATTTTTCCATCACAACGAAGGGATGACAAGTCAGCCAGTGATCAAATTTATCCTTTACTGCTTAGGCCCAGGACAGTGTAAGATTGTATCCTTCGGACCTGCAAGGGAACAAAAAAAAAAAGAGTAAGATTAATTTACTAGCAGATAATGTGATTTAATGTGCGCCTGAGACAATCTAGTTCTTACAAGTTATTATTCCTTAGCACTAAGCTGCAATTCTTAAAGCATTAGCTAACAACTATCTTTATATCTTATTTTTCAAAATGCAGGGATTAGGAGAAATCCTACCCATCAATGAATTAAAATTGACCCTTCCCCGCCATGAGTTGTTTAACTGAGGAACGGCACAATCAAAAATGTACTTTATATGGGACAGACGTATTGGAATCCAAATTTGTCTTGCGGATGAAAGCTAGTCAAGGAACGAAAATCCCTCTCAAGACTGCAGCTCCCCACCCTAGATGAGCAAGGCTGCTCAACACTGCAACAGATGACAAATCCACTGCCATTAGTCACTTAGTCCATGCTGCCTTGCCAGAGGTACCCAGAACGAGAAAATCTGCCAGACCTGCTTTCTTACTGCATATTTACGAAATGGATCAAATGGTTTCAAAGATCAAAACGCATCTTGCTGTAATGCTGCCATGGGGGTCTCAGTGGCAGGCACGTTTCAATGAAGTGTTGCAGCTTCTGACACCTACAAGCAAAATCCCAAGGGAATGGGCAGCCCTGGCAGCTCAGCAAAAGCGAGAGGACTACCTAAGGGCAGCGACCGCTAACGGGGAAGAGATCTCATCTTTGGAAAAACTTTGCCTCCAGCCACTTTGCGTTTGAACCTGGAAGCTTGGGTGCTGGCAAAGGTCAGAGTAGCACAGGACAAGCATATCAGAGTATGTTAAGCTGCTTTTCTTTAAATTGATGTATTTAGTGCCCAGGTGTGGTCTGGAAGCACAGGAGGAGGTTTGGTGACGGAAAGTTGCTTGTAAAAAGCTGACGCGCTGTAGCTGAATCACATGGCTTAATCCATTGCCTTTGTTTTGATACAAAACAGATAACGCAAGGTGCAAGCGGGTAGGAAATGAAGCTCATTTTCTGCACATAATCATCCATATGCAATCTTTCTTTCCATCCATCCACGGCCAACCTCTCACTGCAGATACTCAGGCACCACAAGGAAAGGCAGTGAGCTTGTCTCCTGCAAGGAAGACAACATCCATACAGAACTACATTCCCAGCGTGGTCCCTCTCGTCTTGACCTTGCTTGCAGTCTTGTCCTGGCGTCCCAGTTCAACACAACTATCTCTAACTCAGAGTCAGAGGCTTTGAGGAAAATCTCAATGATTTCCAGGTTGACAGAGAGAGCGAACATTCTCAGCATCAGCTGGAGAGACAGAACCCGGCCCTTGAAATAACAATGCGACAGTCTCTGGTCTCTCCTTCCGTGTGTCATGCAACTGCCCAAGCATCTCTCTGAGTTTCCATGGAAGTGTCCCAGCACTCTTCCCAGCAATACTCTGCCATTTAATTTTTACTTTAAACATGCTACCTCTGCTAACTTAGTAAAGCACCTTTCTTCAAGAGGCTGACGCTTTTTGACACTAGGTGTGACCCAACCTGGACTGAAGGTCCTTAAGAAGGATAAAGTACTTTTCTGCCGCTGCTGTTTCTTCTCTGAGAACACAGAAGTCTTAGAGACATCCACTGAAAACACTACAAAGTTTGCTCTGCAGTCACTCATGACATTTGCATAGTTACCCACTGTACTTTTGCACTTTAAATTAAATTTAGGAGGCTGTGCTATATGCTGTAAAAAGCCTCAAGTGCCTGAATAAACAAGGACTACATTAAACAGTAGGTAAAATCTAATTCTATGTTTTTAAACCCTATTTTATTTTCTATACCTCCTACAGAAGAACTACACCTATACTACTACATACAACAGGTCAAGGCTATTCTCTGGTCTTGAGGACAACTCGTGTGGCATGCTGCATCAGCATGGCTAAACTCCCTTTTATCCCCACGGACAGGATGGTCAAATCACAGCTGCCTTTAGGAATTAATCATGGCCCATCCTAACTCCAGATATGTCCAGGCATTGTGTGGAGGGTGCTAGCTGGCCAAAACCATGTCAGGAAGTTTGCTTGCTAATTCAACGAGAGAGATGATGACAGGCCTATGCCCTGGATTAATTTACTAGTACATAAACATCCATTTTTTCATGGATAAAAGGTTACATTCCAGATGTGGTTTTATTGTTTATTTATTGCATTTATTGTTTTATCGCGAAGCTTTTGGTAGTCTTAATCAAGCATCCCTATAGCCTACAAGATATGCAGGAGTACAAAACTGCATCTGCAAATACCAGACAAAAATATTCTTTCCCTTGTGGGATATAACTCATACTGATGTATAAAATATACTAAATCAAACCATTTGATAACCCTAACAGTATTTAGCCCCACAAGAAACGGTATTTATTGTATCTTCTGAAATAAATCACAACAAACTGAACGGAGAGATCCTTATGACATTATATCCCTTTTGAACTGTCTTTAATTTAGTGATCCAAAATTAACTAATAGAACAATACGTGTTCATTTCATGTTATGAAAGTAGTTAAGTGAGTTATAGCTAATTCATTCTTTTAAAAGATAAGCTTTGATATAGAAGATGTTCATCCTTGATTACTCATCCTAATGAAAAGCAGATCCACTATTAATTGAATTGCTCTATAATAACTTAAGGAATTCATTCACATAAATTCTTTAACATGGCAGAAGTTAAAAGGCTTTAAATTCTTCACAAATTTGAAATCCGCTACGTTCTATTTTTACCATTAACAGTTTTGACCCTGGTACAGGGAAGAACTTTGGTGTGGGACTTTCTTTGAAGTTAGTGGAAAATTTACGGTCTTAAATAGGACTAATCAGAACCTCACAGTTCAGCAGACATGTGAGTGCTTTGCTAGATCAGAGCCTTTATAGGTCTTACCATGTCAACTGGGCTATTTTTAACCGAGTATTTTGTAGTGAGATCAGAGACACTGTAAACTCTGATTCCAAATGACTAGGGCCCAGATCCTAGTTGCCTCACTCACACTGTGTAGTGATGTGATGTGTAAATGAATCTCACCATAAAATGCAGTTTCAGATAAAGTGGCTTTTTGGGTACTATTTTAGGAAGGAAAAAAAAAAATCTGTGTTGCTTCAATCACACATTTAAAAATATGGACCGAAAGTGTAAGGTCCTAACTCAGTCTAAAAGGATTTCTACCAACCATCTGTACCCTGCTGGAGTAAGACCATCAAAAGTATATGGAGTGTGAACATATCTGGTCCTTACATCTGAGCAATATTCATAGGAAAGGTACAAAACGTATACGGAAATAAAATGGATCTGATCCTGATCCCTGATAACGTTCCCTGGTGCTGTTCCAGCATTGCAATCCCACTGGAGAGCAGACGGGATGGCTCAGCCAGCCACGCGGGGCAGGGAGGCGAATGCTGATCCGGACCAAAATGCAGCTACACAGTCCTAGGGCTGTGGGAACCTCTGCCACACCGCAAATCGGACCTCCCAGCCTTCACGAGGGGGATCCACAAGAGGTTTTATTCGGTGCACCACAGCTACTGCTTCAGCTCAGGTCCCTGCTTTGCTGGGAGAAGGCGGCAAGTGGCACAAACCATTTGTCTCTCTTACTCTAAGCCTCCCAAAGGAATAACCCCCCAATAAAGCCAGGTGTCAGCTCACCTTCTTGTTTGGTAATTGGTTTTGTGCCTTTCTGAACAACATCAAAACATCTAGCCCAAACCTGGTCCCCAAAAAATGACTGGGAATTTTGTTCCTGACTTCAAAGTGTAACAGCTAAATTGAATGTGGCTCACTGCAATAAACCCATTGTCTCTCTGAGAGCCATAAACCAACCAAGGAATTCAACTAAGGAACCAAAGTTTTCCAGTTCTGTAGTGGTCTCTACCTTTCCCTCATCTATTGTTGGAAAGCTGAGTTGGTTTAAGGCAAAGACTGAATTTAAAGTGCTGTTGCAGAATGACTGGAGATGGAGAGGAACATTGACAGGAGAAGGCTTCTCAAATAACCAGTCTTGAAAACTCCTGGGACAGGAGAACTGGGACTTATCTGCTGGAGGACTCACTGGATCTGGATTATCTTCTCAGAGGGTGCCTCCGTGATCCCAGGACAGGGATGTGCAGCTTGAGGAGGCTTCCTGAGTCACTGGGTCTAGCCTCACTGCTGGAGGAAGCCCCAGGTCATACTCTGCCTTTCCAACACCGGGTGAGTTTTCCTGCTGCTGTTACTTCGTTGTTACACAGCCTTGCTGCTCTGATGGGCAAACTGCTTAGATGGCTTCACACATTTCAGTAAAATGACTCGCTATACCAAGAAGGTGCAGACTCCACCGCCACTCTCCACTGGTTTTAGCTGTACAAGAGGGAAAAACCTTGTTCTGTTACTTTAGTCCCCGATTATGAGGGCTGGCACACAAGGAAAGGCTCTGCTAGACACACAGCATCATTTGTACATCCTCACTTTTCAGCCAGAACCACTATTTAAGTATTATCTTCCAGCTGTGCGTTGTTCCTCCATTCCTGTCCTCGGTATGAATCGCTTTTCACAGGTGAGGATCACCACTCTTATTTCAGGGGCAGGGCTACCTGGCAGATGCTGTAGGCAGGCTCAGCTGGTGTTTTTCATCTTTTTCGTTTATCCCATGGTAAGTGGGAGACAGGCAAACTGGACTTCATCGAAAGCAGGGCAAATGAGGGAGGTGAGGGATTAAGTAAACCATCACTACGCCAGAGATAAATGCCAGGTACCATGCAGTGTCATGCCTGGGTAGCCACGCCAAAGACATCAACTGTTTGCACCTTTGATAGTACCTGTCATAAAACCTGTTTCTTCTGAAAATGGAAATGGGGCCAGCAGTGGAGGCCTCATCAATTAGCATGTGTCCTGGGTGCCAAATTATATACAACATATGCAATTTAATTTTGAGCATCGCTGAGACAGTAGTCACCTCCCAGTTCAGTCTAAAGTGAATGTTAAACGAGACCGCAGCGCTCTCCAGGATGGTATACAGTAAACAGAGAGCTTTTTCGTAGTCCCAATGTCACAGATCCTTGGCCATCCAGTTGCCTGTATTGTATTTTTCTGTGTATCTTGATGCAACAACTCTGTTTCTCTAGGCTCAGTGAAATATAATTTAAGGGAGCATACTCCCTCTGAGGCCCTAAAAACTGAGGAACAAGAAGCAAAGATAAGTCTGGTAGATTCATTTTCTTGGGTGATTATCAGCCATAGATAAGTACTTTGTTTTCTTAGTTCTTCCTGGCTTTTTGTGACTAAAAACTGACATATACCATGGCTATTTCAGAGGCTTCAAAATGTTTAAGCAGAGACAAACTGACATAAAAGAAAAATCAGCATTTTTATGATACATAAACTAACATTTTTTTCACAATCTCCTATCAACTTTTTTTTTTTTACACATGGAAGGTATTCTAAAAAGTCCTTTTCTTACTATAAACAACTCCTAACAGAGGAGAGCTTAATTTGCCTTTACAAGAGTTACAACAGCGAGGTCTCTTGTCCCGTCATACATCAATACGCTGTTAATGATTATCTGCCTTCCTTCCCTAAAAACCTAAAACCCTTTAGGCTGATTTCAGCCGAATGTATACCGAAAGGCAGATGAATGCAACAGAAGGATTAGATTTCTACCATCTCCTTCAAAGCAGAGGGCTCTGTGGAGGGCAGGGAGCTGCTTGATGACCCAGCACAGGAGAGCTGAAGAAGCTGTCAGATATCCATGGATCTTGGCAGAAGGAGTCTCTGGCCATCAGGCTTCAGGAACTCTTTGCACACTGTCCTCCTGAGGATCCCGTTCCCATGCTTGCACAGATGGGTGTTCAGGAGGACACGGAGATGAGGGTAGTAGAAGCATACCCACGCTAGTGGAAGAAGGTGCCCACACAGGATGACTTGAGACTATCCCCCTGATGGGGAGGATGTGCTGGTTAGCAAACTGCACTGAAATTACTGGCCAATTATCTGGCTAGGAAATGGCTAGGAAAGATTCGTTGTTTGATGGTACTCTGGATCTGTGCAAAACCTGCTTGCTCTGTACAAGGCAGGCAGCTCTGAGTAGGAGAGGAGAGGCAGAGGATGTTCATTAAAGATGACACTGATTATCTCTACAAAAGGACTCACAAGTGTGTTCTCTGCTCTCTTTTGCCCTTTTGGAAAGTTAACTGCAAGGAGTGAGGAGATAATGATACCATCCCCTCATGACCTGAAACCAGAACCACCTCTCCTTCGTTCAGCATCAGGGCAGGAAGAGCAGGAGAAGGACTGCACAGGTACCCAGAAGAGCGCCCAGGCCATACAGTGATGCCAGTTCCAGGATGAAATCTCCTCATCTCTAACGGTGTGTCACACCTCCCAGTCCCCCAAGTCCTGTTATCATAGCGATTACTTCTAAAAGCTGGCAGCAAGTTTTCACTAGATCTAAAAAGATTAAGGTTTCTCTTGACCTTCACTAATTTGATAGATGTATGAAGGCCAGTAAGCTTCTGGTTTAATTCTAGTTTAATTCTTTCATCTTCATTTTCTACATTTATTTCCGTTAGCATACAAGACTATATCAACGCATAGGGTCCTTCCAGCTAACATGCAAAACAAAGCATTTAATGCCATTAAAAATATGTTTGCATGCTCATATCAAAGGACTGAATGAACTTTACGTACAGGGAACCCTTCAGCCTTGAAAGGCAATTTTCTCTAGACTGGAAAAACGTAGCAGTTTAACATCGTGCAACTAAACTAGACCGTAGCTCTAGACAGAAAGGAAGTTAGCAATGTTTTATTCCATTGAAAATGTAAGTAGAAAAGGCAAAGAATGACTGTTCACTTGGAGTTTAGCAAGAATATGATCCTTAATACTTCTAATTCTTGCACAAATGCCTTTGGTAATTGGAAGACCACAAGTAAGTAGGATGCTTTTTTCCTGTTACGGATGGACCCTCCAGGAGCACAGAATCCCTTACCTCTCTGCCTGGGAAACAGGATCAGCCACCAACTGACTCAATAAAAAAGTGCACACAAGGAAAAGGAGAAATTATTTCCTGACACAAGCAAGGTCTTCCTTTTAATTTATGATCTAATTTTGGTTTTTTATTATGATTTAATACGATTTAAATGTATGACTTTTAAAATCTAAGAAGACAAGTTCCCAGATGGCTTGTTTGTAGGTTAAATTCAAGTTATATTTTGTTTGGGGTTTTGTGTGGGGCTGGGAAAAGGAACCTCTTAGAGCCATAAGGATTCTAAGATTAATTCAGATAGGATCAAATGCTTGTATCATCTACATTTCCCACGGATTCGCACATTATAGACTTATTTATATCAATGTAAACCAAAGACATAATGACCTGAGATCAGACCCAGCGCCTGTCAGTTGAATCTGCTCTTTAAAAGTAAGAGAAAAACAAGCAAAGACAATGAATTATATACTTACAAGTAGGAAGATAGAGGGATGCAAGTCAAATGTCCATGGTGTGGGATGTGGTTAGTTATCACGCCCAAATCTAAAGGGACTGCATGCTGAGAAAAGCCCCTACAAAAAAGCAAATGAAAGCTGAAGAGTTTAGTAATAACTACATTAATAAAAAAACAAGGAGGAAAAGTGCTGAATTTTGACTGCTCTCAGTGCCAGAAATTTCAGAGGAAAATAAACTGACTGTAATTCTGGCTTCTGTTTTATTCTTTCTAGCCACATCCTTCTGCTGTTCAGATACAGCACTGCATGTATAATATCAAAACCATGATCTTGATCTCTGCTTTACAGTCATGCCTTGGTAACACCTTTCTCCTCTGCTTTTGCAGGGTGCTCCGGGACCGAGACAGCCTGCTGTCCCTGGCACTGCTTTAAGCACTGGAGCACTGCATCCGCACTCCAATTCATTTCACATTATCCCCTAAAGACTCCTGCCAGGAAGGTCTTTCTGGATTACACACCATTATTTATTTATTCTCTTTATTTCAGACAATCTGCAGTTTAAGTTCACTTACCTGAAAACCCCAAACTGGATACTGTATATGTGCAAGAATAGCTAGCAGATTTTTGTGTGCTACATTCATTCAATACCTAAAATTAAAATGTGGTCCCTGAACTGTTTTTAATAAAGCAAATTAAATTGATTGCATATGAAGAAACAATCCCAGATGATGCAGACTGAAGCAAAAGCAGGGCCACTTTCAAAAAGATCCTCCCCTCCAGGAAAGAGAAGACGCTTGCACAATCATTATACGTCTCAGAGCTCTACCCTTTCAGCACATTTGGCTCGAACTGCATTAGAGAAGCAGATCTCTGGGGATGAATGTTAATGCATTGTTGTGTTGCTTTCATCCCTTCAATCACTGAATCGCTTACGGTTTAAGCCTGTCCAAGTTCAATAAAGAAAATTATCTAGTGCAGCTGTCAAAAGTCAGCATTGCTGAAATCCAAACATTTCGATAACATTGATTATACTAATGTTCCACCCAAAGGGAGCCGGACAGCTTCCCGACCACCTCCCCATGCAGAAGGAGAGGTGGGAGGCTGCAGGTGAACCTTGAGGTTGGCTTCCCCAGGGATGGACCCAGCACGTCCTCGGGATGTGAGGGCACACACCTAGGCTGAGGCAGGTGGTGGCACTGGGACGGACAGGGGGATGCAACAGCCCCCACGTACCTTTTCCCTGGCAAATCTGACTCGTGTAACAAAGAGCTCGATCCCATGCCCCTCAGTTTTGTCTGCTTGTAGCAGAGACCCTTTCCCTTCCCTTCGTTTCTTTCAGAGCGGCACGGATCTCTGCAACAGAGACTGTATCTTCAAACAAGAGAAATATAAATGATTTGGTTCTTTTCCAGCTCTCTTTTGTCTCCACAGGATCTTCTCTAGTCCCTCTCCCCTCAGATACACAGAGCACTGCTCCTGCCCATTTAGCCCTTCCTTCAACGCAATGCCCCAATCCCCAGCAAGGTGAAGGAAACAGAGCCTACCAAATCTTGAGCTGATTAAACACGCCAGAGATGCAGTGCAAAACACAATACATCCTCCAGGCTCTTTAAATGTGCGCATTCATATTCAAATGACAAGCGTACTCAGAGAGATGGAGAGGTCTGAGCTTTTAATTACCTTTGAAGAACACAGAAATATTTGGACCAGAACATCAAGAAGCTTATCTACAGGCATACACGGTTGTAGCCCACGATCCTTCATCTTTTTTGCACCAGTCTATGGCCCTTCACAGCTATTTTCATGGTCTCAGTTGTGGCAGTAGCTCACGCTGACCACGTTCTGGCACAGCAGGATTTGGCCCAAACACTGTATTCAGTCCCATCGCCAGTAAGACACGTGGGGAGCAGGGACCTGTCTGTTCCCACATTTTTGAGGATGTGAACGGGGAAAGGAGTCTCACTGCTGTATACCTGGGACCTCAGATGGGGAAATGGGGCCCTCCTGGTCCTGCTTCTCATGGGAGCGTGAGTCTGAATCTCACCCAAAGGGCACACTGTCACCGGCGAATTCAGTCTCCTCCCTGTGTTGGTTTGCTAAAAATATTTATTTCCCACTTTTGTTGAAAATTTCCTTTGAAAAATTACAGGTTGCTAAAAAAACCTCCAACAAACCTCAAAATCTCACTCTTCCTTGACCATAGTGATGGGTCATTTGATTTCTCAGTGTCCAGTCCCAGCTTTATTCCCTCCATTCCCACTCTCAATAACTTTTGTTCCTGTTGGCCACATTTAGACAAATTCAACCCCAGGCAGAAACCTCAAAGACAGTCGAGCTCCTAAAGTTTAATGGCAGCAGATGATCAGGAGGAGGAGACACAAAGGTTCACACAGCCATTTGGTTCCTCCTAATAGCTTTAGGTCTCAGTAATTGACTTCTACAGTCAAACACACCCACTGAGATGTCACTGCCAAAGTAACAGACTGCAGGTGCCTGTGGAAACAGCAGGCTGGAAAGAAGGTCCAGGGCAAGGTTAGCCAGGGAAGACGGAGGAATCGTTGGCTATCAGGGCTCCTTAATTTCTGCATTTTGTGGAATGACTTCGTGTTTGATTTCTTGCAACCCCAAATTCAAAAGTTTTGGTTGAAGAGAAAATTTAGTGTAGGGTGGAATGGCTGCTTAATTAGAAATGTGCTTTTTCACAGGGCAAAAAGAAAGCAAGGTTAAAAAAAAAAATCAGCTAAAGCCCATTTCACTCAGTGGAACAAGTATATGAAAGTATTTAAGCTGCTTCTGTCTTGCCGTCTCCTTTCATGGTCGAGTCATCCCATTCCTGCTACCCCTCCTGGCAGAGGCTGCAAGTGCCTGTGTGGAGCATCCTGTGTGGGGTGTGGCAATACACTTAATCTCAGAACAAACAAAAGTTAATTAAGCTTCTTAGCTTGTGCCTGACTCTTAACATGGGCTCCCGATAACCACCTTTTGTGTTTGACACAAGCGGACCGGCACGGGGGCCAAATGGCTGGTGCAGCAGACGGCTGTGCGCCGCACTCACCTTTCCTGAAGCCACATGGACTTCTTGTGAGGCAGTGCTCCAGCTCCTCCACATCATTTACTCAGGGCAAAACCTACCAGATTAAACATCAAGCCTCAGGACATGCAGTCCTTGTTATCAGAGCTTGCTTTTATTCTCCATCATGCTCACCGGTGAAGCTAACAACTCGCAGGGCTCAGACCCTCAGGTTCGGCATCCCTCCAGGTAAAGGGGGAAGAACTCTCTATCAGGCATAGTCCCCTTCACCTATCAGGAATGCAGCTTTAGGAAAAAACGTGGGTAAATCTGGAAGTGAATGGATTTGAGATCTTCTCTATAGTCCCCTCCAGCGCTGTGGCACAGCACCCTGCCCCTGCATCCATCTTGTCCACCCCCCGTGGGCACGTCCACCCGCTGTGGGCATACCACTGTCAGAAGGTCTTGGGAGTCCTTCCTGCAGGCTCCAGCAAGGGGCTCTGCTGAACAATAAGCAGCCCTTAACTTTGCTACTCAATGGGATTATTTAGTCCTTAACCAACGAAGCTGTGACCCAGTAAGTGAAGCGCAGAGCAGTAAGAAAACACTTTGCTATACACTCAGCTGACACACTAGCTTCAATATATTTTATAAAAACAAAGTTTACAGTCTGCATCAAACGTGAAAATGTTAAGCAGATCTCATTTTAACTTCCTTAGAAATCCTGACACAATATAAAGCAAGGACAGAAATTTGTACACTTGATTCGACAGAAACCTCTATTAATTAATGCATCACTTTGTGTCAGAATTTCTTTCTCCCCAAAAAAACAGATTCGGTACCAACTACGTACTGTGAGCTCAAACATCAGGGAATTTTAGGCACAGATGTGCTATGGCAGCAACTCTACTCACTGTAACTTTGCTTCCCTACTCGGATGCCTCAGCCTGCTTCACCAAGAGACGTAAGGAAACGGCCTTTTCCTTCAATTCTAGGGTTCCCCTCAATGGTATAACAGAAAAGATCTCCATCCTCACGCCATTCCTTATTTTACTGATGCAGGCTGCGTGCCCTCCCTTGACCAAGAGACCGTGGCATTGTCATTATCTGTATTTGTGTGCATAATATTTACATATTGCCACTGCTTGCAAAACATTCAGCAGTAACTTATGCAAAGATACGCCAGTATTGCAAAGGGGGATGCAGTGAACCACACTGTAACGTGTCAGCATAAGGGGGCAGGGTTGCACCTGAAATACCAAGGAGAGCAAGCGAGGATAACGCAGATCACAGAAGGAGAGCTTCTGCTGATGCTAGATAGACTTATCGGTGGGACATCGCCTCTGAGGTGTCCTAGCTTTAGAGGACACTGTTGTGCTCAAATCCAGAGCTGGCCTAATTCCAGTGACAGGGACGTGTGGCCACAAGGGTGAGGGCTTGTCTCAGCATCTCACCAGACGGCCTCTGAAGGCATCTCAGCAAAAGCAAACATGTTGGGATGTATGAAGGAAATTAGTGCTTGGTGCCTCTACCAAGCTACGACTAAGCCCCCAGGAAGCTCAGGGAAATACCAAGATGATAGCTTGAGGGAGGCAGATGCTGAGAGCACAAGCCTAGGGGGTACGTCTTGGTAAAGCAAGGAAAGTGGTACATCAGTACAGAGAGACTACTGAGGACACTTGAAAGTGAAGCCTGCGCTGACATGTCCAATGCAGGGGAGAAGGGGGAGCAGCAGAAGGACCGACAAAGAGGGGAGACGCAGCCAGAGCAGCCAGCTAAGAGGTGGGTTTTTGCAGCAGCACTGTGGATCGACGATGCCGTAACAGGATTTCCTCTGCTCAAGCCAGGAAAAGGAGGTAACCGCAGTCATGAAGACACAAGGGGAGGAGTGCCTGCAAGGGAGTGCAGGAGGTAGAGGTGCAAATGCCTGGACTTTTTAGTATTTAAATTCCAAGTCCCAAACCTAACAGAAACATCAGATTTTTCAGTAACTTCTGGATGTACTCTATGGTTGAGCTAATTCCTCTTCCGCATAGATGGAGCACCAGGCAGAAAACTGCTCTGCTTCCTGACTCTGACGGGAAATTCACAGAATACCATTTGTAATTTGCGCTGCACCAGTAAGACTCAATTACGAACCAAGACGCTTGGCAGACACAAGCTGTCCCAGTCAGCCTTTTACGTCTGAAAAGGTTAACAAAATGCAAACAGCAATAACTTCCTAAGCCAAATATGTTCATGTACACACACTCACCTACTTGGTGATAGTACTAGAGTAGACTTGGAGGCTGAAATCGCCCAGGACCCCTTCCCGACCAGTTCAAGGTCCTACAGCATTTCTCCCGTTGACAGTAACACGCACATGCTGGACATAGCAAGTTGCAGTCTGTGGGCGTGCAAGCCTGCATGCTGGAGCAGAGGAAAGCCAGAGAAACATGAGGAAGGCAGTGGTGACATGCCTGCCTCTCCTTCCCCCATGCCTTGGGAGATACAGATGATCCAGTCTGAGGAAAAGATGGGGAAGGAAGGCAGCCAGTAGCCAGCTACAACCAGCAGCAACCATCCCTAAGGGAGCCAAGCCTTTCCAGGCATTATAGCAGAGAGAAGGAGGCTGGTGGTTTCAGATTGCCCTTCGTTTCATTCTTCAGGCATAGAAAAGTCAGAGCTAGGTCAAGATGACTGTAGAAAGCAAAACCGTAAGGAAACAGACATCCACCCTCCAGCCGGATCCTTTATCAAAATAAAACTGTACATCCTATATGATCCAGATTGTATACGTTTCTTTTATTCAGCTTTTTCCCATTCTCCTATAATCACCTCAGAATTAAATTTAATAATACTCAGTATGCATTCCTAATTCTTTGCTTATATAAGTGTTAATCAACGTGGCAACTGCTCAGCCCTTTACCACTATTTTCACAATTTCCCTCGAAGTGTTTCACATCTGCAAGGGTAGGAGAGTTTGCTTCACTTGCTTTCCGTCCCAAACTTCATTACCTCTACTGACATGATATTGTCTAAGCCTGCAGCTTTTAGCTAGACACAAAGTGTTCGAAAAGGGCACATTTTTGTGCATCCATCCTGTTTTCTTTTTCCACGTTGTGCTGCCTAAGCTCAGCTCTTCTCCCAGTACGTTGGATAGGCATTTTACAATTTATTTGCAGAGGGAGCAATTCCTTTCCTGTCATCTTCCTGCAAACAATGTGAAAGAGCACACGGGTGGCAATCTATGCTTAGACCCACAGAGCCAAAAATGTGCTTGCACAGTGATGACCCAACGCTCTGCACTATCACCCCCCCGAGTCCGCAGCATCTTTCAGAAATGGAAACCAACCTGTGCCACCCTTCTCTCGGCATCCCTCCTTCCAGAAGCTACCCCAGAGCGCTCCCCTCTCTGCCTCCAGCAAGAGCAATTTCTCCGAAAGGAAGAAGCGTTCCTTCGCTTCAAGCACTTTGACGACCCACGAAGTCAGAAAGGACAAAACCGGGTTCTTTCCAAAACGCGTTTGGGAACAATCAAGCACCGGCCTAACACATACCTACGTCAAACGCATGTGAAAACCAAATGCCCTTGATTACTGCACACGAAAGACTTCAGCCTGCCTTCAGCAGGCTCCCCCGGCGCAGCACCAGCCGGCGAGGCACGGAGGGCAGGCGCTGCTCCCTGGGAAGGTACCGCTCGGCCCCGGACGGCGAGAGGAAGCGGTGCTCGGCGCTGCACAAGGGTCAGCAACAGCTCTCAGCGCGCCGGGTCAGCCGTACCCAGCCGAGGCTCAACTCAAACCGCAGGCACGAATAAAGCGCACCGGGATTTAAGCAGGGAGAGGAAAAAAGCCACCCCAAACGCAAAGTGCCCGACCTCCCTTAAAAAGGGCCAGACCCCGCCGAAACGCTTCGGTTTAGGCGTCACCGGCAGCGCGGCACCCTCCTGCCCGCCGCCGCCCCGCCGGGGCCAGCCCCGCGCCCCGCTCACCGCGCCCGCTCCGGCTGCAGCTCCGGCTCCGGCTCCCGCTCCGGCTCCCGCTCCCGCTGCCGTCCCGCGCGGCCACCGAGGGAGCACCGCCCCCGGCCCGCCCCTCGCCCGGCCCCGCCGCGCTGCCCGCCCGCCGCCAGCCGACCCCAGCCCCGGGGCCGGAGCGGGGCGGGGGCAGCCGCTGCCCCTTCGCTGGGTGCCGGGGCGCTTTGCGGTGTTGCGGGAGGGTGGTGGGGGACACACTGCCAGCCCAGCGTGCCCTCCATGTGTGAGTCCAGGCAAGGTGCTTCACTCACCTCGCAGTGGGGGCGAACCCCCTCCGCCTTACTGCTGTTGGGAGGATGAAAGTCACCGGGATTTATCGGGTACCCTACAAACCCACGGTGACAGCGGGCTCGTGCCGTCCCACGGCTGTCCCACAGCACGTATGGCTGAAATGTGTTGCTCTTGAGGGGTCCTTTCCCAAAGAACGACCGGGCGAAGCCTACGTCTAAGTGGGCAGAGCAGCTCACGGGAAACGCAGGTTCCTGCGCCGCAGAGGGTCAGATGGCAGGACCACACCAGGAGGTGGGCGCGGTGGGGGAGTGGGTGAGAAAAGGAGCCTCCCTGGGAAGTGGAAACTTGCAGATATCTTTCTGAAAACTCTTCCAAGTTTTCAGGACAGCTGCTGAGGGCCTCAAGGATACTTTGACATCATTTACACAGGACTGAATTAATAGTTGTGCCAAGACCAACGGATGCCCATAAATGTAATGCCTATAAAGTAGCATAAATGAGAACAAAATCTGGCTTCACTAGTTCATTTGGAGAGTGACTTACCTACAGATATCACATACTCTGGAATCAAATATTGGGAAAATGCTGGCTGGATGGGACACGTTTCCTCCCGTGGACACTGCAGGAGGAAAGGCTCAGCTGGTTTCTGGTGCACTTGTCTCATCCACTACGATTTTTTTGGCCAAATGACTTTACTGTGGGTTATAAATCAGTGATGAGCGCTGTGAAGAGCAGATGGGGAGTTTAATGCACCCTCTGCAGCTCAGTCTCGTGTCTGGCTAATGTCCATGTGCAGTTCTGAAAAGGATGTTGGAAAAGGTTGTTCTTCATTTTAAATTGCTCTTTGGGAGCTGCACAGTTTGTAATGTGCTGCAGAGGCGCTTCTGTGAGACGTGCTTTCTTTAATATAGTCTATACAGTTTCAGTAGAAGGGTAACTTGAGATGCCATGAAACAAAGTCAGTTTTGGAGGAATAAGACGTATGAATGAATAAATAAAAGACAAATCTTAAAGGGAAAATAATTCCTAGGGAATGAACCAATTTTCTCCTTGATAATAACCTGTCAATGCAGTGGCATACAAAAGAGATGAGTTTGGCTTTCAAGTGGAAAAAATACCCTTTCCATATTTCACCTATGAAAAAGGAAGTCGATGTTTTTGTGGTTTGAGAGTTTATTCTTTTTAGGTTTGGTTTCTCAGGGAGAAGAGTCACGTGTATGGCATATAACACAAAAAGAATAGAGTATCAGTTAGTGCTACGATGTCCCTAACCTGAAATCAGACCACTGGCTCAGTTCAACTTGCAGCCACTGCAGAAAAGGGCATGTTTGACAGTGGAGTTGCTGATTACATGAGGTGGTGTGGCAATAACACACAAAGCCTGCTGAAACTGAAAGGATAAAATATTGTAGACACCTACTACACTACTGGCCATGGTTAGATTAGAGGTGAAGAATCCTTCTGAAACCATTTAAAAAAAAAAAACAGAGAATTTGCTATATCCTTTCTTATTTGTATACTCAGACTACAGGGCTCTCTGGTGCAAATCTTGTGTCTGGGATGTCACTATACATAAACAGAGACAGATGGTGGATTAAAGTTCTCAACATTGATTTTGTCATATAGACAACGGCCCAGGTACAAAACTCTTAAGGAGATGGGAGAAGCAAAAGCTGTAAAGCAAAACGTTGCAATCTTGAAAAGAGAAAGAAAGCAAGAGAAATGCTTCTTCTGATCGCAGCACAATTATTCCAGCAGTGGAATTGCAAGCTGGGACAGACAGCAAGAATTTCTCCCTAGGGTCAAGAGAAAGGGAGAAGAGAAGAAAAGGCAAATGCAACAGGACTGAAGTGGCTGCTAAGCCAGGCATGCAGTTGCTGGTACTGGCCAAAACCCCAAAATCGATGCTTTCTAAAGAAAACAAATTGTCATCCCTTGGACTTTTCTCTCTTTAGTGGATTTTAGTACAAACTCTAATCACTGAGGAAGGAGGAAACTCCTAAGTGCTTCCTACTGATGAACATGCTTACCCAACAGCATCAGGCGTACTCACTGGTAATCCTTGGCTCTGGGAGAAGATCTGGGAGTCAGATCCAGGTGTATGCAGTATGTCTCATGATCTCAACCTATGTAATGTAGGCCAGGTCATATCAACCTGGCATGTATAGCTACAAAAAGATACCAGCACTTAGGCAATGAGTGGGAATTCATTTTTTTTGCAGCTGTGCTCTGTTTTTTCACTCTTTTCCTGAATAAATCACCTCTCCAGGGGAGGTGAACAGTGCCAGCAGCAGAGGGTACACATTTGTTCAGCAGAGGAGAAGGTGGCAGCAAGGCTTTTGTGCTTCTCGGAGGTCACTGCTACTTCCTGATGGTTTTTTAGCTTGGGTTACATCACTGATGTCCCGCCGCTCTCTGTGGCGGGTTCATTTGCCGCGAGCTGCTCAGTGACATCGGTTGAGGCAGCACCAGAGGAGTTGTCAGCAAGACCATGCCTCTCACAGTCAACTCTGATGGCTGCGTCAGGACCTCATGCAGAGGCCGAGGTAGCGGGAAGCGCCGCAGCTCCAAAGTAATTAAGTTGCTCTTTTATTGCTCTTCCTCCTTCTCCCTCTCTGTGCAAACAGCACAGTGTGAGCCGGCCCTTCCTCAGGACAGTGTCTTTCATGCAAAATGCATCTCAAAATGCTTTACAGAGATAAAATGCTCCACTAGAACATTCAGCAGAGAAAGAGAAAAAAAGGAAGACAGACCTTTTCAGAGAAGGTTTCGAAAAAAGATGAAGGAACAGTGCAGCAGAAAAAGAGAGAAAAAGAGAGTCTTCAGATGGTAAGGACACAAAACAGTCCTTACAAAGCCACTTTAATTTTTTTTTTTTTAATGCAGCTACAGCCATCTGACTTTACCTTGGAGTCAGAGCGGCAGGTTGAAGGTCTGGACAGCACTGTGGATGGGTATGGTTGCCTCTGAGTTTCTGGCCTGGAAAGGCATGTCGAGGAGACAGGGTTTGACTGATGCATAGTGTCGTTGAGCTTCTGGAGCTCAGTGTCATTCCTGCTGCTCCTGGGCTGTCTACGAGACAGTAAGGCTTTAGTGGATTTAATGGCTTTTCTCCCTTAGAATACAGAAAAGTATGGGAAATCCATTATTATTAATTATTATTATTATTACTGCTTTGATGGTTCTTGATATGATTCCCTGTACCCGCTCAGAGTCTTTGGGTGGTGGAGTAAGCAAGTAGCCTCTTGATTCCCCCACTCTGCTGGAACATCTGCCAACAAAGCTGCTGTATCCATGCTGTCTGCTTGGTTTCACTGTCTTTTCTGCTTTAGTATTGCTTCCAGGTGTTCCACAGCTTAGGGAACTTTGACTGAAGAAGCTGATATTCATTCTATGTTCTTCTTAGAATCATAGAATCATAGAATGCTTAGGGTTGGAAGGGAACTCAAAGACCATCTAGTTCCAACCCCCCTGCTATGGGCAGGGAAACCCTCCACTACACCAGGTTGCCCAAAGCCTCATCCAACCTGGCCTTGAACACTTCCAGGGATGGGGCATCTACGACTTCTCTGGGCAACCTGTTCCAGTACCTCACCACCATCTGAGTGAAAAATGTCTTCCTTATATCTAATCTAAATCTCCCCTCTTTCAATTTAAAGCCATTAAATTCTTTTACCATCCCAGCCTTCTGTGAGCTTCTACTATGTGAAATGCAAAACTTTTTCTGTTGTTATGAAATCAGTCAACAAAGACATGTTTTATCCAAATTTCTCCTTTTATCTTCATGGTCAGAATCTGTAGCTGGCTCTTTTTATCCTCACCAAGACACCGTAATTTATATGTTGAAGTGCTTGGTTGGATGCAGCTCACCTAAATTATGCATCAGAGACATATTTTAAGGCTCTGAAGATTAGTCCTTCTGAAATGCTTAAATCGACTTTGTTGTCAATGGACAGCAGTAGGTGACTGTGAAAACCTCCAGAGGGAGTTCTTATTCATCTAAGTTTGAGCACATGAGTTAAGTGTACATAACCTTTTCTGATGGCTTTAAATCCATTTATCTTTCTCCTTTTGAGTATCTAGGAACTTAGGGACTTCCACAGAAAGGGCTGCTTCATTACACTCCTAAGATACAGCCACACAGCAGTTAAATGAACTAAATCCCACCCTAGAAAATCAGATTCTCATCTGTCGAGCTAAGGTCTTAACTTTGAATATCTACATATAGAGAATGCAGGTCTGCTAAGAGCCAGGATAAAAATAAAATCCTCTGCTATTTGGACAGAGTCCTTTCCCCAGAAATGCTGGCTCTTCCCTTGTTCTTCACCGAGCTCCCAGGGGAAGGCAGCGAGGAGTGACGCCTTCCTGAACCTGACCATGTCGTCTTAACACCTGGATTCGTACTCAGCTTGTAGCACCATATTCAGCACATATTTTGTCTGGTACTTTTTTGTGAACCCAGTGGCTGAAAGCTAATGAGTTTGCAAGGTAACATTTTCCAATACTGAAAAGACTTCTGCATTACAATTTACATAAACATTACTATTTAATAATGGCCAACACTGCAAATAGGAAAAGTCTTTAAAGACTGATTAAGCCAATATTTACCTTCTAATACCTCCATCACATAAAAGCTACTTGTTAATGGAAGGACCAGCTAAATGATTTCTAAAGCTCAATTGACTCCATCATTAGATGTTTTAAAAATACTGTTAAATCACTATTAAACCTAGAATTCTCCAGATACCTCTAGTCTTTTTAATTACCTGCAGTCATTATTAAAAGTAGTCACTGCAAAGTTCATTCATTCTCTCCATGCCTTCTACTAATCCACTTAGGAACTTTGCCATTGAGCAACCTCAGGAGAGGTTATCTTTAATGAGAGCCCTATGGAATAACGGGCTATTCATTTCTCTAAATGTCACTTGTATAATATTAATATATCCACATACTAATAAAAGGACAAGTGCCTCATGCGCTGCTTATCCGTTATATGAAACACTGGCCTGGATCAGCTCTGTCTATCAATAGTTAACATTTATCATAGAATCTTAATGTTTATAAGTCAGCTTTTTGTTTAGAACATATCTGTAGTGAGGTACATTAAGTACACGGATAATGTCCAAGGCCAGCTGGTGATGTCTTCTCTTGTACAGGGACTGCTGCTTCTTCTGGGAATCAGGATGCATGACTAGCCAGCGGCAAATCCTGTAATACAGCCAGATGAGAAAGTTGCACTTGATTTTAAAGGCAATGAAATTCATACATACGTTATGGTTAAAAAATAGTTCTGCAAGTACTGGAACTGCAAAAACTTGTTTTCTTAGAGATTTATGTCTTGAGGCTAATGACTTCTGGTCTTTACAAAGATGCAAGCTCCACTCGAAGCTTCACTAGGCAGAGCAGTTATAAGGTGGTGCGTGTGTGTCTGTGCCTGTGTGTATGTGTGGGTTTTCTGATACCTAATAGCACTTTTCTTTCTGTGAGGAGGGCCATGCTTTTTCTCGCCTTGAATTCACATGATCTAGTTCTCCAACTTCAGTGAGGTGATTTTTGGTTTACGTAAGTATTGGTAAAATCAGATTAAACCTATAAACTGTGGCATCTTGGGCTTTGTTTAGTTGCCCAGAGAGCCATCCATGACATTTTAGATGTCATAGCGTACCTGAGACAGTGTACAGTGCTGGTAGATATGAAAAAGGCCTATAGGAAACCTGCAGATTTCTTACTTGGTAACTGGGAACCAGGCAGGATGCCTAAGGGCATCTCAAATAGCACTGAGCTGAGCCCGAGATCTCTACTGTCTATAATGGGATCTTGGGAGCTCAGCTCACATAATGCACCTCCAAATATGCACATACAATTAGGTATTTTAATGACAAGCCAATTCCCACTTTTTTTTTTTTTTTTATTTTGATTTTATTACCTAAGTCAGGGGCAACGAACTGCAATCTGGAAAGGGTTTTGTGCCCACTTGGATCTCACTGCAGGGCCAGAAAAGCTTTAAGTGCCAAAACAGGATTTCAAAATTCCAGTCTTCTTCTGCACCTTTGACCTCCCTGCGAACTCCTTCCTCTCCCAAAAGCATACCACTCTGTTGGCCAGAACAACCCCTGTTTTCATTGATACCTATGCCCTTTTCTAATATAATCAATTGGTTGTTGTGCTCAGATTTTATGTATGTGCATTTTTCTATTTGCAGCCAACAGCCTGAATGTGGCCTCCAAATTCTAGAGTCTGGTCTCAGCTATATAGTGCATTTCCTCAGTTTCATTGCTATATTCATATAATGAACGAGCCAACACTATTTTCTGTAATAGTTACTGATAAATTCCCAGATCAGAGTTTCTCTCCTTACAATACACATTTAAAGAGCCATTCAAGGCCTAATTTTGTATTAGTTTTTTTCACAGACGTACTCTTGGCTGCTGTTGAACATGTATGAGACGATCCACTTACAAGAACTATATTTATGTGAGGCTGAGCTACCCTGCTATCCTTACCTGTGATGTCTTAATGTTGATGTCTTTTTCAAAAGATAGATATATAGCTGTTAGTTAATCAAAACATTACAGATCTGATGCCCATGTACTCTACAACAATTTAATACCATTCTGTCAGAGCAGAAGTGCTTTGAAGTGAGCACAAAAGTGATCTGAGCTGATTTTGAAGCCCCATTACACTGCCAGAGCACTCCAAAGCGGACTAAGTATAAACAAAAATCAGGACCTCTGTCACAAAGATAAATGCTCCAGTAAAAAGATCAATCTCATCCTCACAAAACAGCAGAAGTGACAATAGTAGAGATGTATCTCATCAGGGGCCTCCTGTCTGAAGCCCACAGAGCTGGCTGCGGAGCAGAGAGTCAGGAGGAAAAACAAACCCAAAGCATAAGACATATCTCATCCAGAGATGCCTTTTGCCCAGGGAATGTAGCACGGCTACTGCAGCCCATCTGTTTCTGTGTGTTTCTGTGAAATATTCCCCAAAGGAGTCCCTATCTTTTTTTTTTCCAATACAGTAATAGATTCTGAGCTGAGGAAAACCTAAACCAGTGTAAGGAAAGAAAGTTGATTATAATTCAGAGAAGTGAGAGGGTTTTTGATAATTTTAGCATCTCAAAGGTCAATGACTGCTGCTTCTTTTTGTCCCTGAGGGGTAACGTTGCCTTTTCCAACAGTGTCCCCATTTCATCAGAATCAGAGGAAATCTGTGAACTATGTGACAGCCTTAGCTAATTACTCAGAGAGTGGTAACGTAAAATGCTATGACATCAGCACTGAGATAGAATAACTCTGATAATGTATCAGCTCCTGAGTGCATCTTCACAAGCCAGACTAGGAACACATACTCTGAGAAGATCAGCTTTTCATCTCAACCCGGTAATGAAATGCAGTTTCTGTCACCAACCAAGAGTGAAGAAATAGCAGCTGGTCCTGCCTCTTTCTGTGATCTATTCACATCCGAAGCAGTAGGAAAAAAAGAAGCTGATTCCCTACAGGTTCAGAGCCTGATAATATCAAAGGCAAATAATCCACAGGTTAGCTTTGGCCAGAGATACTAAAGATATACAAAAGGGACAAAAGCTCTTTTTCTTCCCAAAACTCAGCTATGCTAATGGCAAGTGCAATTTTCACAGGCTTTTTGATTGAGATAGTGTTTGAATAAGTTGAATCTGATTCTGAGGAATACTAAACATGCAGTTGGTAAGACATGAGGAGAGTCCTTCATTGACATTGACATCTGATCCTTAGCCTTCAGTGTCCCTTGACTGCAGTCAAGGATGCTAAAGCATAAGACTGATAGAGAGGCAAATAACTGTTCGCTGGAAGTGCCTATCTCTTTGTAGAAAGTGGAGCTTTGCAGTTTTCTACACTCACCCTAAAGCAAGCATGTCATATATGCCATATCATACAGCCATGCATCAGACCACTTGTAAACTACAATTCCCTTATTCCTGCCTCCTTAGGTTCTCCTTTATAGCATCTTCTCAGGTTTTAAACAGAGAACTCAGGCTGGGAATAATTATGCTTTCTTATCCAATTTTATGTGTATCTATCCAAATGCAATTCTTTTTTGCTATTGCTTTTTGACTGTATTTCAGACCAGAGGAAGCCTAACAGACAAGCACTTCCTATGTTGCACCTTTGAGGCATGGAAGCTGAAAGCTCTGCTGAAGAGAAGAGATGCCTGCTCCAGCCATTTGGAGGCATAGGTTTGTCTGTGAAAGGCAGATCATCTAGACCATAGTAGATTTCTGGTTTATGCTCTCCAGCACAGCTCAAGCTCACAACAAGCAAGGCAATTATCCAGGGCTAGCCAACACAGAGAGGATAATGCAACACTTAGCCGTATGTATGTTGTGTCATGAGCATTTATGACACATGTTGTGTCATGTGTCATTAGCCATATGTATGTTGTGTCATGTGTCATGGCCATTGTATTTGAGAAGTCGTGGCGGTCTGGCGAGGTCCCCGATGACTGGAAGAGAGGGAACATAACCCCCATTTTTAAAAAGGGGAACAAGGAGGTCCCGGGCAACTACAGGCCTGTACACCTCTGTGCCTGGCAAGGTCATGGAGCAGATTCTCCTGGGAACCATGCTAAGGCACATGGAGAGCAAGGAGGTGGTGGGTGACAGCCAACATGGCTTCACCAAAGGCAGATCGTGCCTGACCAACTTGGTGGCCTTTTATGATGGGGTGACAGCATCGGTGGACAAGGGTCGACCAGTGGGTATCATCTACCTGGACTTGTGCAAAGCTTTTGACACTGTCCCGCACGACATTCTTCTCTCTAAACTAGAGAGGCATGGGTTTGATGGATGGACCACTCGGTGGATAAGGAATTGGCTCAATGGCCACACTCAGAGAGTAGTGGTCAACGGCTCGATGTGCAAGTGGAGACCGGTCACGAGTGGCGTCCCTCAGGGGTCCGTGTTGGGCCCGGCCCTCTTCAACATCTTTGTCGGTGACGTGGACAGTGGCATGGAGTGCACCCTCAGCAAGTTCGCCGAAGACACCAAGCTGTGTGGTGCTGTCGACACGCTGGAAGGGAGGGATGCCATCCAGAGGGACCTCGACAGGCTGGAGAGGTGGGCCCGTACCAACCTCATGAAGTTTAACCAGGCCAAATGCAAGGTCCTACATCTGGGTCGTGGCAATCCCAGGCACAAATACAGACTGGGTGGTGAATGGATCGAGAGCAGCCCTGAGGAGAAGGACTTGGGAGTACTGGTGGACGAGAAGCTCAATATGAGCCGGCAATGTGCTCTTGCGGCCCAGAAGGCCAACCGCGTCCTGGGCTGCATCAAGAGGAGTGTGGCCAGCAGGTCGAGAGAGGTGATTCTCCCCCTCTACTCTGCCCTCGTGAGACCTCACCTGGAGTACTGCATCCAGTTCTGGAGCCCCCAACATAAGAAGGACATGGACCAGTTGGAGAGGGTCCAGAGGAGGGCCACGAAGATGATAAGAGGGCTGGAGCACCTTTCCTATGAGGACAGGCTGAAAGAGTTGGGGCTGTTCAGCCTGGAGAAGAGGAGGCTCCGGGGTGACCTTATAGCGGTCTTCCAGTACCTCAAGGGGGCCTACAAGAAAGATGGGGAGAGGCTGTTCAGGAGGGCCTGTTGTGACAGGACAAGGGGTAATGGTTTTAAAATAGAGGGAGGTAGATTCAGATTGGATATTAGGAAAAAATTTTTTACCATGAGAGTTGTAGAACACTGGAACAGGTTGCCCAGAGAGGTGGTGGATGCTCCATCCCTGGAGACGTTCAAGGCCAGGTTGGACGAGGCCCTGAGCAACCTGATCTAGTTGGAGATATCCCTGTTCCTTGCAGGGGGGTTGGACTAGATGACCTTCGAAGGTCCCTTCCAGCCCTAACCATTCTATGATTCTATGATTCTACAGTGTCCTGTATTTAGTCAGTCTAATTAATTTTAATATTGGATTCTTACTTTTCCTGGTTTTCAGTTTTCACTAGCTTGGAAAAACCTTAATCTTATTTTCAAAGATCATCCAAGGTGTATGGAGGGCCAGCTCTGTGGTTAGAGACACAGGCGACACTTGGAGGACAGGACCTGTCTTGATGTCTCTTATGAGACCTCTACATCGCTTTCCCCAATGTCCTTTCTTGTGTGTTAGGCTATTTGAGAGTTCTTCCAGTGAAAGATGCTATAAAAAAGATTTTATTTCCAAAAGATTTGTTGTTAATCAATAAAATAGAGCAAAACTAAACACATCACTGTTGAGAAGGCTCAAAGGATGACTGAGAAAGATAGTTTAGTAGTTTCAGGGTGCTGGGCTAGTAGCTTCACGCTGAGAATGGTTCACTTCTCATAAAATTTTATGCATGTGCAGTTCCATGGGCACCAGCGATTCACAAGAGTGGCAAGAAAGAGAGACTGCCGTAAGGAACCTGTACCCCTGTAAGGAGCAGTCATCCACAAAGTGACGGATTTATTCCCATTGCTCAGTCTGGAAGATCGTTTTCTTGAGCCAGGTTCCCAATATTGAAATCCGTGAAATTAATCTGTTTGGCAGCTATGTCTTATTGTTAGCAGAAGAGCTATGGATAATGAATTTGTGATTTGGTTTATAATCTCTGCTCCAAGTTGTCCTTCCTAATCAATTGAAGGAGTTCAGCTGGTGCCAGTTTTTCACTCTCTGCAACAACAACAAACCCATCTCTGCTTAGAATCTGTTTCTTCATAGGTTTACTGTTCCACCAGCTTTTTGTGATACGACTATTTGTTGCTTTTTTATAATTTACACCCATACATACCTACCGGTAGGATGCTAGGTTTCTTGGTCTGTAGTCCTGACAATCAGTACAATGTAAATTAATGTCCCTGGTTATGGTCACATGAACTGTGAAGGACTTGACATTTGGAAGCAAGAAACGTCAGAGTGCTATTTAATCAACCTTTTAAGTTTTGGACATGCTGTAGCATAATGGATGCAAAGTCCTCAGCAAATAACATCACAAATGAACAAAAGATTTGATTTAGTATTTCTGTTGTCCTTAGCTGAAGTAACTGTTTTTAAACTGCATAAATTGGTTAACAATAACAAATGAGCTATTATGCATCAATAATGAATTCCCAGAAAATGAGCTGAATGTTCAAGTATGATTACTATTTTTTTTCCCCCAGTAAATAGAAAAGTGTTTGAATTTGTTCTAAAAAATCACAAGCTTGCAATGGCAGGTGTATATTGGAACCTTTTCCTCGGGGTCATTTATTCCCATTAAACTCAGCTCAGTAATGACCAAAGTCTTCTGTTTCACCACTTTCTAGTTATTTGCAAGTCTATCTGGAAGAAGACTGGTTGTCTCAATCTATCAACCGTGTCGAGTTAAATGGATTAACACAGCACTTTTCATGTCAAATCACTTCACAAAGGTAACAGTATTAACTGCACGATAGCTCTAAATTGTACCAGTGTACTTTTGGTAGGCTATAGCAATAACCCCATGGAGGCTGGAACCCTGTGGGTTTGCTTGACTGACATGTTCTTTGTACAAATGCCAGAGACGCTGCTTTGCAAAAAGATTTACAAAATTTCAAAGTTGTCACTTGTATTAAAGCAAAGGCATCACACTTTTCCCCAAAATAAACTCTTTATCAAACTATTGTTCCTGTTTTCTCTCATGCAAGTTGTGATATTATACCTCCTGGCTTCCTATTCATCAAAGTGCACTAAGTTATTAGCTGATACCAGAATAATTTTTTTAAATTTTTATTTAATTTACTAATATTCCTGTCAATTCTGTATGTTGATATGTATCTGAAATAACACTTTTGTGCTTGGTGAAAGGACAGAGGTCTAAAACCAGAACAAGCAATACAAAAAATTAACTGTGCTACTGATACAGACATTTCAAAGAATTTTAATGTTGCCTTACAGCAGAGTCTTTATTTTCCTCTATTTCTTACCCTGATTTGTAGGTATAAAAATTTCCTTACAGTTGAAACTTCTGCCCAGCTCTACTGGGCAGTAGAGTAGTAGAGTAGTTTCTCTCTGAAACTACTACTAAGCTCTCTCTCATAACCTAGGTGAGTGACGTTTGGATCCCTGTGTCAAGCGAGACAGAACAAGGATTCCTGTCCAGCTCACTTGCAATAAAACCAAATATTCTCATCACTCTCAGATTATTTCATTTATTTATTTGCTTTTCTGAAACACCCTTAACTTTGATCTGAACCCTCAAGTTAACACTGTGCTGGAAATACAAGAATTCCCTTTGCTTTTCACATCTCCTCTTACATCTGTCTATCTGGAGAGCCCCATGTCCAGGGCTGTTCATCAAGGTACTGCTTATGTGGGCTGCTATGCAAATGGTAGGTAGATAGCCTTCAGCTCCCAGAGAAGAAAGAGAAGGGGCCAGGACATCCACCTCCAGCCACTCCACATCTCTTCGTGGTGGCCCCATGGCTCCCCGGCTATGACCACCAGATCCCTGTTTTTCTCTTTCAGTCATGGTGTGGGTCACTGGCCCACTGCTTTACCTGCTCCCAAAGCTTGTAAGTTTTAAGGAACTTTTTGAGACAGCTCCTGCAGCAGTCTCCCACTGCTTAGACTGATGCTCTTTCTTCTGAACCAGCCTGTCTGGGTCGTTAATTCTTTCTCCTTCAGGTACGTGCCAGCCACAGACTTCTGAAATTGAGAAACTAGCCCAGGTTGCAATCTCAGTCACACGTCAGTGGAGTCAATTCCAAGTGCATAGGAAGGGGACTGAGACTTTAAATCACTCTGGTGTTGTGAGTTGAGTTTTTCCTGCAGGATCTGGGAGACTACCACGACTAGGTAGTGGTAGCTCCTGCTGGGAGCTGGCCACGACTACCTTTGGGAGCTGGCTCTGGGACTGGCCATGACCACCTGGGAGCTGGCTCCCAGCTCCTGCTGGGAGCTGGCCACGACTACCTTTTCCATTCCCAGGGAATGGGTGGTAGAGAAGGGCAGTGGTCTCACAGGGTGGTCGGAGTCCTGGGCTCAGAAGTCCACAGTGTAGGGCAGGGTCAGTCCTCATCCTGCTCTGCCCGTGCTGTGTGATCTTGGACAAAGAACCCAGAGATGCTTTCAGACAGGTTTCTATGATGCTTCTGTGCATCTGGACTACCACCTCAGTTCAAGCAAGAAGTGAGCGCACTGGCACTGCAATTATCTCTGTTCACCAGACCTTGATAGGGTCAGAAGATACGAATAGGAAGGATACTCAAGCACCTGCCATGGGTTCATCTCACCAGACTTTGCATACTTAAATATTGAACACCTATACTAGTTATGTAGTGAAAAGACCATGGGATCATCGTCTCAAAGTACCTCTCGCTGCTGATCCAGATCGTCTGAGGGGAAGGATGTAGCTGGGGTGTGATGCCTTCTGCCCACGCTCATGGCCCTTGACAGCTAAGGTTCAGGACTGACCTGTTAGGTGGTCAAAGGCGGCTAAGAGCCCTGACCCTACAGGCTGCTGAACTCGAGAGAAACCAACACTGCTGGTTGCTTTGCATGGGCTGCAGAGATACAGATGGGCATACAGTGACTGCAGCAGAGAAAGCCTGCACGTTGCTGGAGATCTGCAAGATCTCAAGAGTCAGTAAATGCTGCTTCCTGCCACTGTTTTTTTCACACTGTATCCCATGGCAGGATTATGTGGCCAGAATTTATCACATAAACCATGACAAGGTGTTTGAGTCTCTGTTCTTAGCTTCGGAAACAACTGTAGTATTTAAAGCTGCCATTCGCAACTAAGAGGGTGACCAACCTGCAGCCCAAGTGTGTTTGCTTCTATAGGAAGTCAACAGTCATGTATGAATATACCTCTTCTCTTCATTTATCCCTCCTAGCTGTGCTATTTTATATGTTAAAAACATTCTTTCATTCATTTAATCTTATTCTGGAAGACACTGAAGCATTTCTAAGAGGGTACTTAATTTCATTAGCTCTTCTGAAAACAAAAGCACAGCATGAACACCTAAGTAGAAAAATTAAATTACTAGATGCAAGTCAGAGAGGCAAATGCCCTGATACTGGCTTTACAGGCTGCAAACTCTTATGAAGTCATCACTGTGGTAACTAAAATTATACCCGCAATCCCAGGGACCAAAAGTTTGTGCGAGGAGGAGCAAGACAAGGGTGACTTACTGCTGTGATGCTTTATGTGTGTCAGGAGAACAAGTCTATATCTGAAATTAAAAAAGCTATGAAACCAGTCTCATATGGGCCTCTTCTATTAATCAAATAGTTTCACTGTAATACTGAACATTGTTCCTCTCTGAGGTATATTATATATATATTCTAGCTATTTTAGCTAGAATAGTCTCTGAAAGCCATGGCTGCCCAGGCATTTTCTTCTCCAGGAGCTGAAAACCCTGAGATTAATTTATTTGCTTCTGAATAGAACTGAACAACTGAATGCTATTTCTCCTCTGAATAATGCTAATAATCAGCTAGATACATGCAAATTTCAGGAAATCTTATGTAAAATTTTTTAATTTATATTTTATACATATTTTTAAGATGTATTGTCTCACTTTAGCCAGTGGGAGTTTATCATCAAGGTCTTTTAACTTAAGAAAAATAAGTTCTTTTTGAATCTGCTCAGTGATAATAGTATACATACACAATAACTCAGCAGAAATCAAATTAATTCCTCTGACATTACATCAGTTAAAGAAATAAAAACCTTAATAAACTTTACAAATTAAAGCTTTCAGATATTTATGTCTCTGCTTTCAGCATTATTGCTTAAATTTCACCCACAAAATGCTGATATTCATCAGTAGCTCAAGCAAAATGTGTTTACACAAGCAGAGTGAGTTCTTGGATGAGTTACATAAGATTTGCATACAAATAGAGGATTTCACAAGTAAAGTGTCTTCTGGTTACTGCAGGAGATTGAGAGTAAAATAGGTTGTAGTCTTGCTTCTGCCATTGCCAATCCTGTAAAGTGCTGGTTGCTCTCAACACCTCCCAAAACCAAAGTTGAGGTTGCTCACCCTGTTGCATGTAACACAAGAAGAACAACAGCTATCACAATTAAAACATTGGATATCAATGCTAATGAGAGTGACAATCCTGGCCTTGACAAAGGCTGAGATGCAGCCTGGAAACTGTCCTGAGCACCTTCTTACAGAGGTTTTGGAGAGGAGCAAAGTTCCAGCCAGGACTGAATATGGCTTGCCTGCCATCCCGCGCGAGACGGGGTGAGATTGCCTGACCTCCAAACGCTGCTACTAAATGGATAATAGCAAATAACAGTATTTCTGATCTCAGGTGATGCTCTGTAGGCAGAAAGGGAGATAAGATATAGAAAAGTAATAAGCATTATATTGGCTCTAGGCTTTTGTCAGTATTTCCAAGTTTGGAGCCAATATAAAGGCTGACTGTAGGATTGTTCAGTGTTATTTTACTTAAAAGCCAAGAAGAATGGTAGCTGGTGATAAAATTACTAGTCATATGTGCATTCACTCAGCCGTGAATTTAAAGGGAGTGGAACGGATAAATTTCCATCCAGTCAAAACAAATCAAAGGAATGATATTTAATTCTTCTCGAATGGTCCAAATTTTGGTGAAAAATTTAATGCAAAAACATATTGGATTTTTGTCCCTCTTTGAGTCTTCTGGGTTGGAGGTATCGTCACTTTTGGTCATCAACAATGTTAATAATGAGAGAGTCATCAGCAATGACAACGAGACAGCAGTGGTTAAACACAGACTGGTGACAGAATTTAATCTCTTGTAACACGATGTCTAATTAGCGTTAATATATTCTTCCAGCTAAATCGCGCCCAGTGTTTTGCATACAGAAGTACAGGAAAATATAATTTAATAGCTTCATAGATCAAAGTGCTCTGCGTAAGACCTGGGTACCTGCTACACGCAGAAGCGGCAGCGCCGATTAGGGTTTGCGGCCCCTCTTCCCAGCAAACACCATGACAGCACGCAGGAGGCCAACAGAGGGACTGGGAGGGTGGTGGAGGGACCTAAGGGTGCAGAGGGGAGCCCCAGATGCCTTATGGATCTGCACTTTTTAAAAAGCAGAGATGTCTGAGTGAAGAGATCTCACACAAATGTTTTCTACCTCTGACAGAGACAAGTGAGCCAGAAAGACTATGCTTGAGGTTGGTTTTAGAGTAACTTTGCTCAAAATGCATATTAAAAATAAAGGATATGCTGTGATAGTCCTCATATTATCCCTATTCTATATGCATTCTAGATGTCAAAAAGCAATAATCTTATTTGTTTATTGCAATGAGTTTAATGTACACCACATTATTCATATAATATAATGCTTGTCAAGTGTTTTGAAAACATGAAGCGTAAGTGCTAAAGGCTGTTACTGTAATGGATGTCTTAATTTTTTCATAAAAGACATATAGCAGATAGTTGTAAAACAATATCCTGAAAGACAAACAGCACTTATTAATTTAATGGCAACAGATAAATAATGGATAGCTGTTGTTGGAAGCTTTTGCTTCTTTGGGTAGTGTTATTCATTCCTTAATTTATTACTTCTTTATCCCAAGACATATGTGGCTTTTTGCAGGCCTGAGCAGGAAGGATTACAGCAGAGGGAGACAGGGAGGAGGTGGAAGAGGAGGCTGAAGAGCAAAAAACATGAGTATAAATATTTGATTAGTTAGAGGAATATGTTAGCTTTTTACATTCCCTGTGCTGTTTGGTCCCTGTACTGGGGAAGGAAATATAATACTAGATCAGCCCTGATACAGCAGGATACCCCACCGGCGGGGTTGAGGTTTCAGGGAAAGGGTGGATAAGGACCTAGGTGTGGGCTGGCGGGAGTTTCCCATAAATTCTTTCAGGATGTATTCACGGGAAGAGGAGGGGCAGACATGATTTAGGAATCTGAGATTCCTATGTAAAATACAGGGAACCTGAGTGGATGCCATGGTTTTTGTGCTGCAGAGTTCTTCTTTAGGCGTTTATTTTTACAAAGGGACAAGCTCTTCCCCTATTAGGTCAGGTAGGCAGATTTCAAGACTTTTTAAACCGTATCCTTATTTTCAGCCCTTTGTTAGTGAAACTTTCTTTTTTTGTTGTTTTTAATTTGCTTGTTTGATTTCTTTCAGCAGGAAGTTATTGTGGTGCAGAGTTAGTCCTTACTCTTCTTGCTCTTTAGTCGTCAACCCATCTGCATGTGAAGTTGGCTCCGCAGTGAAGTTTCTCTCCTGTAACGTGAGGCTGTTTGCAAAGCCCCGCTGAGCATCGCTCTGTAACCCTCAGCCAGCGAGCCACAGTTCCTGAAGATTCATTTTACTGCTGGTAAAACCCCGAAGAGCTGCTCTGCTCTCTTTAATCAATAGCACACCCTCCAATCTACCGAGCGTGGTGAGCCCAGCCAAGGAGTGAGTTGCAGCTGCTATTTCGGTTCAGGCATCGGTCTGTCCGTCTTGGACCCGGAGGTTGTCAGCTCATCTGAGACATGCTTTGGGAGCAATCAATTGGTTTTTCCACCTTTTGAATGGCAGTTTCTGCCACTGCTGCTGTCGCTTGCTTTTGCAGCGCTATGCCTCGGTGCAAGGCTACAAAAAGAGGGAATTTTTTCAGTGCATAGGGCTGCTCGCCTGCCTGAGCCCAAGGCTGCAGCAGCCTATCGGGCAGCGTTCCCAGTGGTCTGTGCTGTGGTGATGGAGGCCAGAATCTCCGCCGGGCCACGGCCATGCTTGGAAACTGCTGTGAATGTGACCCTAAGTGACATTCCCTAGGAGCTGGTGTCGTCTTGAAGTAAACTGGCAATGTGGATGTCTACAGGTATATTTGGCATTAAGGAAAAATATATGCTAGCAGTGAGGAGAGGAGTAGCTTCCACCCCTGGAGCAGAAGGATCACTGCCAGACGGTCACCTTTCTGGGAAAACTGTTCTTGGTGTGGCCTCAAGACATGAGGAAACGCTGGCAGAAACCAGAGGGCACCTAGCAGGGCCTTAACATTGTGCTTGACATTTGGAAGTCGGTCAGAATTGCTGACAAACTCATGTAGCAGGCAACTAAAAGTCAAGTTAAAATCAAGTAAGGGGAAATACAAAAATATATTTTCCAATTTTTCGGGACCTAACATGGTTGAACCGAGTTTTAAATTCTTCTAGAGCGTGACCCTTCTCTTACGAGTGAACCTTTTCCCTTCTTCCCAATGGTGTTCTTGTTCTGCTGTGAAAATCAGAATATTATTATTTGAGGGTGTGAGGGGATCTTTAGAGCAATCCAGCTGAGTCAGATATTTATGCTTCAAAGATTTTCTAGTTTTCCTTTTCTTAAAACTGATAAATTAATAGTTATCTGATACAAGGAAATCTGTTGTTAAATAATCTTCAGGCACAAGTTTACAATGCTTCTAAATTCAAAGAGAAATTATTTCTTCTGTCATTTCCCAGGGCTTGTAATCTATGTTCCACCAATTAACACACTGTTTGAATTATACATAGGCTCTTATTCTTGCTGCTATATAGCACACTGACTGATCTGCACTTCAGCTTTTTCCCTTTTAGCCATCAGCCCTTGGGAATCAGGCTGAGGTTTTTAGGCGGTATAGTTCCACTGAGGTGATAACCCCTCTGTCTGAACTGTTTTCAGCTGCATTTGAACAACTGGAGCAAAAGCAATTATTTTTGTGCATGGGACTTTTTATCTTTTTTTCCCCTCTGTTTTGTTTTCTCTTAGGCTAAAAAGCAGCCTGTTAGCAGTAGAGCTCTTGGGGTAGGACAGTTTGTGCTGTTTTCTGGATGTAGATAAGGAAAACTTCATGTCACAGCTGAAAGGAGTCTGATAAATCTGATAAACATAGCTTGGAGAAGGGAATTAACAAAGGGAAGAGAGGTGTCTGTGCCCGTCCTGCAAGGATGCAGATGCCAGCTGACCCAGCAGCAATTGCTTCCAGGGTTTCCATGGTCTTGTCACCCTTTTGTGGACATCACATATTCCATGTCTCCTGCAGGTGATACTGTCTGCCCCCAGCAGCACTCTCCAGAAATAGAACCAAGGCAGCAGCAGGTTGTGTGTCAAAGGCGTGTGGTAACAGCCCTGCAGGCAGGTGTCAAAAGACCTGACAAATATGAACCAGGACTTCAGAAGAGCTTAAAGGTGTTTGGTCTTTCTTCTGCTGGTTTACAGTCTGGCTTGGTTTACGACCATTAGCATGTTTCCCCTTCACAAAAAAATGTCCATATTAGTATAATAAATATATAATAATTATTATATAATTATTATAATCATTCAAGGACAGGTTGGATGAGGCTTTGAGTAACCTGATTTAGTGGAAGATGTCCCTGCCCATGACAGGGTTGTTGAACTAGGTGATCTTTAAAGTTCCTTCCAACCCAAACCATTCTATGATTCTATGACAATAACGTCTGATTTACAAATACTTGTATTTTTGGGTTCAAACATATACATTCATGTTTGCATGTGTGTGGTGCTTGAAGAGCAGTACATATATGAACATGAATATATATGCATACGTGAATATACCATCCCAGCCCATACTAACATATTTTTGTGCTCTTTTTAAAAAAAAAATAATAAAAAAAAAAATCCAGAAACCATTTATTTGTAACCAGAAAAAGAGGTTCCATACAGAGACTTTCTTCCATGGCTACATTTGTATGCACATGCATACACATAGCAAATGAATATTTGTGAGGTGGTAAAGGAGTCTTAATTTTGAATTATGTGAAACAGACTCATTTTTACTTTTATTCATTTGTTAGAATTTGTATTCTTTCATATTTTCTGCTGACTATCACATTTTTTCAGTTGCTTTTAAAGCTAAAAGTGGAGCCTCTGGTAATGTTTTAATCAACTGAATATGGAAAAGAGACATTACATTTGCTGAAATCCAAAACATTTTGATAATGTGTCTCGTACATCTTCTTAACAGTGACAGAGGAAATTGTGCCAACAGTTTCAACTAGTGTAAGACTTTCTTCAGACCTTCAGTAACTTTTGTTCCCTGAATTACTTGTAGCCTGAGTGCAGAGCAGCAGACAAGTGTTCTGCTTGCTTTTTTTGTGTGTGTTCTGGCAAATCTTCTCATCTGAAGCTCTCTTGAGCAGATACCTTTTATAATGTTCTCCCTTCTCTGGAATATAACAATTTCAAATTATTTTCTTTTGAGATACTTTTTGTTCCCTCTTCTAATTCTCATCAATAGATTTTATTAGCATGGCTTGGATTCTTTAATTTTACGGATCATTATAAGTGACATTAAAAAGATTAAACTTGACATGGGTTCATGCAAAATCTCAGTATGTATTTGTATAACAAAGGTGAAGCCTACATAAAAATGCAGGTGAGAACATCATATGAGTTATTTGGCAGCCTAGGGCCTAAAGTGTCAGTGATTTTGAGTCACAGCAGGACAGATACTTACTGAACCAGTGGTTGCCTCTTTCTTAAAGCTTTAGTTTGGGTCTATACCAGAAAACTAAGCAGTCACCTTCATCTACATGGCATCTTGCCCTGTGAATTCTCCAGCGTCTGATAATGTGACTGAGCTCACCCGACACGCTTTCCCTCAGTCTATTAACTAATTCAAATCTGTTCCCTCCACCACATTGCCAATTTGCATGAAATTAATGAAATTTAGTAACTTTTGAGATTTTTTCACTGAAATTTGCCAATATTGAAAAGATCTAAAGAAGCAGGAAATTATACACAGATGAGACAGACGAGACTGTGTCAGCTCTACTTCCATAGGCAATCAGGCATGATATCTATAAAATTTGCTTTCTTGTAATATACGAGGCATTGCTGCTATAACTCCTAACAAGAAAATGCAATCTCCTTTTCTCGTCCTACTTGCCTCCACTCATTAGAGAGTTAATGGAGTTTCTCTCATGGCCGAGGAGTCTAATTAAGTAGGCTTCTGCTGGACTGAGGTCTTGTCCTTGAAATTAAAATATGTATAGGATATATTTCTTCACTTCCCTTAGGAACTAGATTTATCTTGATCATAGCAATTATACAGGGCTCAACCCCACCATCACTGTAAAAATGAGTGTCCCTTATTCTTGTGAGTATCGTGTTGCACAGTTGGGCTTTATTTTTTCTCATGTCCTTGCAAAGCTGTTCCATGTCTCAAAACACCAGTTCTATTTCTGAATCAGTCACATCTTTCTTCCCAAACGCTGTTTTGAAGAAAACTGCTTCTGGCCATGAACTTTTGCTTTTGAGATGTGATGAAGGGCTGTGACGTAGGACCTGTTTCTGCATTTGTGGTGAAAGAAAAAGCAGCATGCAATAGACAAGGTTGTCACTGTGCGTGAATATTTGAAGTCACCTACATCTCCAACGCATCGGTGTAAAACACAGTTACTGGTATGCAACAGGATCTTTTTGGTGGAAAACACAGCTTTAAGAGATCATGTGTATTAAAGAATATTTTTTGTCTAGAACAGGACTATTTCCCTGTCAAATAAAGGGGCAAACTTTTGGTAGGGATATAACTGCTTACAGGTAAAAAAATGTCTAACTGAAAAAAACTTCCAGTTCAGCAACCAAAGGAGATTGATAATTCATCAGATAACTCATGTAAGTCAGTGTCAGTTAATGGTTTTCAGTAGCAACAAAATAATCCCTATATTACCAATAAGAGGGATAACTTCAGAGTTCTTATGTATTCAGCCAATTCTTAAGCTATCAGTTTTGTATATTTGTTTTCATCAGACAAGATATTTCTTCACAGTCTTGCAAATCTCACTCACCTGTTTTTGATCTTGATTTGTTCCTAACAGCTCAGATTTTGGCAAACTTTCAAAGGCCCTTGTGCTGACTTTACCTACCAAGGTGCTCCTGCTTAACAGGCACCTGCATCTTGTGTCTGCTGGATCTGTATGTGCAAAGAACTATTCCAAAGTTAAACTATTAATTAGTTTCAGTAATAAGGCTTAGCATAAAAGCAAGGAATGAATGAAATTATGGTTCTGATTTTGCACCATAGTTTCTGTAGGATCTGGTCTGGGATTAAATTACTGAAATACAAGTAAATTAATATTATCTATATTAAAAGTGGAATATCATTATTTAAGGACTAACTAATATGTCTTGGTTTTATTCACTAGAAAAAAAACCTGCTAATTCTGCTGCTCTTCTTTTTTGCATTACCACAATAAATTGTGCATACCATACTTTGCACTTACTATTTTTTTTTTAATTTACTGTGGCACCAAAGGACTTTCAGTTTAATAACTAAGCTGTATATCTGAAAACGCATGTTTACACTAACTCCATGGTGAAAGAATTCAAATTTTCACTAGCCCAAGTGGTGTTACAGCTTCAGAATATTTCAGTATGCAAGGTACCAACATGTGTTCAGAACATTACAGTCAGTTTTTATACACATATTAGAGATACGTGTTTCTAAATCAGCATCACATACAAAATCATTTCAAGTTTTTTTTCTACTTTATGCTTGTAATTGCTTATTTCACTCTAACAGCCATCCTTGTAATCAAATAATACTCTCAGTTTTAAGGCTGGTAGTTTCGTATATTATGTCAAAAGCTGACTTATTTATATACCATGTCAAATTCATTCTCCCAGTGGTGTTCCCTTTAGATAATGGATTCACTTCAAAGATTGTAGCATAATTGTAGCTCATCCCACACTGTTTCATATACGGAGAGAGAAAACGAAATCTGGAGTAAGGATGCTAAGAAGTAAGCAGTAAGAGTAAGAAGACATATATCTTCTGTGATAACAGTTAGTAAGCAATATTATTCTTCCCTTTTGTAAAACATTAATTGCTGCAAGTATCTTCCTGTTGAGAGACAATAATATTATCTAGTTATTTAGAGTCCTCTGTTAATTACTTTTTATATATTTGTTACTGCCAGAGCTTTCTTTTTCTCTCTAACATCAAGCAGATTTTTGTGTTGCTGGAGTTAATTTTCATAATTTTTTAGATACATGCCCCAACTTCTACTCCTATTCAGTGAAGCTTGCATCCACCTTTCTATTTCTACAATCAAAAATCCTATTCCCAAATAATTCATTATGGGAGGTGCTGTATGAAGAGAATATCCTGATCAGGTATTTGCTGATAGTTCCGTTTGACTTCAAACAGGCTATGGCCTGGGTAATAACATAGTTTCACACTACAAAAAAACCTTGATCACTTCCATTTCTTTGAATGATACTCTTACTTTTGAGTGTCTTGTTTTTGAAAACATGAGTGAACTCAATTCACCTAAAACAGAAAATGGACATACAACCATTTCATAACAAAAATTATCTTTGCAATACAGTGCACCAGAGCAAGAGCTGATCTCCTGTTTCAAATTATTTTGCATAAAATATAAACATTTTGTTGCTGACATATACTTTTTGCAAGAAAACATCCACATGTGTGTCTTTAGTATGTGGTTCTCCCCACAGGCGACCGAGCATTTCTGTTTCTTCACCTCCTTATCACTTTGATGGAAACGCTATTTGTCACATTCACTGGGGTGGCTCTGACTTTCAGAAGGCTTCAGGGACTTGCACAGTTCCAATACTTCACATTTATAGTGAGAAATCTTTTCAACAAAAATCTGATGGTGCGGATCAGACTTTCTACTTGCTGTGATGACTGAGGACAGAAAAGGATATGAAATCTGTTCTACTTCTTGTGTTAACTGTCAATTTTCCTGTAAAATACGTTCCCTGGTTCAATTTTACTTTGGCAGGTCCACTCCCATGGACCTGTGTTACCAATACACAAACCATTTGAGGCAACTTCTTTTTGTATAGAAAGATGAGTCTACCGCCACTGACACTTACAATATTAGTTTACATTTCTGGGGAAAAATAAGCCTGCCTGCAGTACGTTAGGTTTTCTATGTCCAGACTTTTCTCATGCTTCAGCAAGGAAGCTATCATCTGTGGCATATTTTAGCTTATTATCACCCAAGTTAGCTCTGTCAGTCACGATGGTTAACTATGAAGTGCAGGTGAATCCTGTCGAGCTGATGGAAATCGTACTAAAGTCTAGTACTTTGGATTCTAAGTGGTTTGAATTTCTCTGTATTTACCTACATTAAATATGGTTTTAATTTATCCAAATAATTATGAGTGTGCTTTCTGCTACAAGGGATTTCCTTTAACCAGAACTAAGCTTTGTTGCAAATAGTTTGAGGTCCTATTAAACCAGCTGGAGCAGACTGTGTTCTGTTATTTAATGAAGTGCAAAAATAGAGCGCTGTCCTAGCTGCTTGTAAGATTAATTGTGACATACATTACATTATTTTCGCAGTATTTTTTCTCATCCAGTTATGATTGACAACCTCCTCTTTGCAAGAAGCTCTCTTGCCCTCTCAGGCCTTAGTTAGCCAGAGAGAGTATTCACACTGCACACTCAGTTTTATCTACACCTGGACATAAGTAAGGTGCTCCTTGTTTGCTTTGTCCTGTTTTTGCAGCTTAAATTTTTGCCTTCATCCTAGTTGCATAAAACCTGAGAAAGTTCCCCTTCCTTTTCTTCTTTCATTTTTCTAAAATTTGTGCAAAAATTTGTATTGAACTCAGCTAGTGAGAGCTCTCAAAGGTGATAATCATGTTATCATCTGGTTTATCAACTCCTGCAGCTCAAAAATGAGAGGAGATTTAGATTAGATATAAGGAAGAAATTTTTCACTCTGAGGGTGGTGAGGCACTGGAACAGGTTGCCCAGAGAAGTTGTAGATGCCCCATCCCTGGAAGTGTTCAAGGCCAGGTTGGATGAGGCTTTGGGCAACCTGGTGTAGTGGAGGGTTTCTCTGCCCATGGCAGGGGGATTGGAACTAGATGATCTTTGAGGTCCGTTCCAACCCTAACCATTCTATGATTTTATAATTCAAGGTGGGTGAGGGAAATCTCATTATATAGCTGTCTAGAGCTTATTTGTTTACAAGACACAGTTGTGTAACTATTTGCTACCCTCCTGATCTTTAATTTTTCTACTTATATCTGACATAAGTGGAAAACTAGCATTTTTGCACCTACGTATATGTAGATAAAAAGCCATTTATCATTACTCGGGCAATAGCGAGCCCACTGACAGACAGCCGCTCTGAGACAACTGAATTCGCACAGCCAAAGAGCCTTAGAGCTTCCTTCGTAGTGTGACTATGCATCCATGTTCTTACCATAATTGAGAAAGAATAACAACAAAATAAATGGAGATCAACTGAAAACCTTAAATATACATTTGTCTAGATAATTTCTAACATGGAAAGGTCTCAGTGAAACAAATGAGGTCCAAAGCAGTTTTGACATATTTTAGAAAGACTATGGAAATCATCCTAAAAGCCTGGAGAAGTCAATAGATATTGACTTACTTAGATTATTATAATGTTAAATCAATATTTAATAACCATGCATTGATGTTTTTAAGTAATATACATAGGAGATTTCTGTTATTTTCTGAGTATTCAGTTCACACTACAGCAGAACTTAAAGGCTTTGAATAGGACAGAACTCATTATACAGGTGTACATAAGCTATTTAAAAAGGTATAGAAAGACTATCATTTTCTAATACATTTTCTATGACATTTTTCTATGTGTGTTTTAGCCTAAAAGTATTTTGTCTCTTTTTAGCAGAAAGTGGCTGGAAACACATTTATAATCAAATTTGCCCAGTTCAGTTGTTAAATCCCGTGAAATGGCTTCCTTAGTTTGCTTGTCCTGCTCTCCTGGTTTCCAGAAACAGAGGAGTAGTCCCCTATTGCATAAAAGAAGTCATGATTCATAGAAACTTTCAGAAAAAATGTTACTGATCTCAAATAATTCCAGACAATAATTTGTGTGTTTAAACACTTAAAACAGGCTGTTGCCTTTTTGTGTGTGTTTGTTTGTTTGTTTTCTTTTCTTTTTTTTTTTTTTGTTTTGGTTTGGTTTTTTTTTCCCCCTAAATAAATAAATCTGCCAGAATTACTGGGTGTTGGTTTCAAAGTTGCCAGATTTGGAACTTTTCATTTCAAAGGCTGGTTCTAGCACCAAAAAGTAAAGTGACAAAAATTACAGGAAACATGTCAAAACTTTTGGTTTCCTTTTTATACTAGGTTTTCACATTTGGAGGGAGAGGTGGGAATACGTGTTTGTGTTTCTGTGCTTCATATTTCGGTATTTGCTTCTAGGCTTATTTGATGATGTAAGCTTTTTCCTATGATTTTGCAGTCGAGCGACTATTTACAGCTCTTCAACGTGTTTTGAAATTGCAGTGGAGCAAATAGAAAACTTCCTACCAAAGTACGGAAAACTAGGAAAGTGATGAATCGCTCCCTGAGAAAAAGAATAATATGAGATGCAGAAGCCAAGATAGGTAAATACTTGCAGTGTTCAGGACTGCCAGCATTTTGCTGTGGGAAGGTACTTCTTTATGCAGAGACTCAGGAGCACTTTGACGGCAGAGTGGTGAGGATGATGCCCTCCTTGTATCTGAGAAATGAATAATTGGTGTTCTCGCCTTCCCCAGTGATTTTTGTCCTCTTTAAAGCTGTCCTTCTCCTGGGGCCTGGCTCAAGTCAGGAGACATTTGCACTTGAAAATCCTGGAGTGTGTTGTTTCACTAAGTTTTCTCTGGAGAAGTGACTTCTATCACTTTTTCCTCTTTGTTCCCACTCAATTAAACACCAAACTGATTTATCAGCTGTGTTGACCTGCAGATGCTGTTTTCCAGCTTTGAGAGAAGTAGAATTGTTTGGTTTCTGTGGCACACACCGTTGGAAGCAATGCCATTTTTATTTTTATTTCCTGCCATGATGTGCCTCAGGGAACCTTCTTCTGGTGGATGGGGCTCCACGTCCTCCTCACTGGTACAAGCCCTCCCACCCCAATGAGTAGCTCTTCGTCCATGCACACCTGCGGCCAAACATAGGGAAGCAACAGGATATTTCCTAGGCACAAATTACATTGGAAGAGGACGCTTTGCTGAGTTTTATCCCCTGCCTGCTGTTAAAATCAACAATTTTTTTATTATTGTTTCAAAACAGTGGCTACCCCAGGAGGGAATGCTCTAGAACTTTCACAGTTCTAATTTTGATTAAAAACAAGAGCCCATTTCTTAGAGCTTTGCAAGAAAAACAGCTGAGCAATACAGAAAAAAAGAATGAAAATACTATCATCTCTTCTTCTGGTTCCCCCAAGTCAAGTTTTCTTACTATTTTGTCTGAACTCTAGTTTTTCTGGTTTGCAGATGCAAAAATGCAAAGATTTAGATCCTTCGTACATCCCCAAAAGGAACAGCCCTAAGTTCCATGGCGGCGACCGGAGCTGATAAGGCGGCTCTGGCTGCCCTGGCTGGGAAGGACCACATCGCAACGGCCGGGAGGTGACAGGTTTTTCCTGCTGATATTCACCCTCATCAGAAGGCTGTCACGATACCAGCTTTTAAGCTCTATGCAGGACATATTTCTTTAGACAGAGTTTCTTAATATAACCTTGACAGCTGGCTGATCATCTCCTGTGCTTTCAGAAAGTCTTATGCAACACATATACCGTGCCTTGCAGGATAACAACTCTTTTTCCTTTGGTCATTAAATATAAAAACAGTACTCAGATGTGATGGTGATAAAAGCCTTTAGAAAAAACAACACATTCTCCCTCGTGATTTTTTGGGGTGATTTTTCTGTTATTTATACTGTTCTAATCCTTATCCAAATCATGTTGTCTGGCTTCTTCCAAGCTATTTAATCAGAACTAAGCATAAAAAAATAATGACAGATGCTGCAATCAGTTCTTATGGAAAAAACAGAGAATTTTAAGAAAAGTCAAATGCTTTACACACTAAAGAAGCATGACTTCAGTTCCTTGTCCTTTGAACAGATATATATGTCAGAATATAAAGACGCCACAAAGAATATTTTAATACCACTATAGATGAAAATGCATCCATTGATTTTACAGGCGAAAAGAAACTTCCTAAGTGTAAACACAAAATAAGAAAATCCACGTCATGTTGAGGTCAAATGAGATAGTGAATGCGAGAAAGAACGAATCAGTTGTGAAAACACATAATTTCCCTCTTGTGCTACATGTAGGAGGTGAAATTGTACCACTTTTCTGGATGCACATGGCAATTGCGTCTGCTGCCAAACTCTTTACATCCACAGGGTTACGCTCTGAAAGTTACTGGCACTTTTCCCTCCCTTTTATTTAAAAGAGAAAAGACATATGCAGCCACGTTTGTGTTTCTCATTAGTGAGAATCTCCATGCTCAGAGGTGTTGGGTCAGGGCAGCCGCTGTGGTCCCGCCGCATCGAGACCCTCGTGGTAGCAATCACCCTGTGTTGCTCTCTCCCAAACTGATGCCCGCAGTTTTGGGTAACACTTTTTCTGCCTGAATGTCTAGAATATGTGTGTGGACAGAGCGATGGGATCAGCACAGCCAGCCTGGGCTGGGCATGGGCTGGAGCGGAGGGGGCCGCTGGGGCTGCCCCTCTACAGGGCTTCACTCAACCCCAAACATCACAGGGGGCAGAGCCACCACTGCTAAGCCCCATGGAAAGGAAAAAACGTATCCTGGAGACATATAACTGGAAGCAATTAGAGAGAGCTAGAGGACAGAAAGGGAAAAAAACATGAGTGCAATTTTTAAGCATAGTGGGAGACAGTTAAGATGCACAGCAACATGTGTTAATACCACTCAAGCCCCGAATCTGCTCTTTGTTCCTTATACTTACTTATTCTTAGCCTGATTTTTGCTTATTTTGAGACTAGATTTGCTTTTCTCCTCCTTGCTTTGCGTTTCACCTTAGCCGCCTTGAGTTAAGATTTGTGTATCAGGTTGGAGACAGGCAGTAAGGAATCACACTTTCTTTCTGACAGGTCTTTTCCACAAGTTGTTTCCCTTTCTTTCACCAGGTGTCTATTTGGGGCATATCCCTCTGCTGTACGGGGAGCCCCATATCCCGGCTCTGTGCCCTGCTGCAACGGCCCCCCGGGAGCACACCCTGAAGCCACCCTGAGTGCTCAGCATCCTGCAGGATTACTCACTCACAACTCACATTTCTTTCTGAAGCTCAGCTTTGCTTTTTTTCCTTCCTCTAATTAACGTCAGAAATATTTTATTGTCATGCTCTCTTTATCCCAGCGTTCCTCTAATTAGCTCGCCAAGATATTCGGCGTGCGTTGGAGGCTGTTCAGTGTTAATGAGCCTGTCAGTCACAGTCTTCAAAGACTCGTAGCTTCAGAGAAGCTGGAGATGGAAAGGACCTATGAGAGATGGTTAGTTCCTGTCTCAGAAAGCAAGAGTCCTCCAGGCTTAGTTTAACCACTTGTAAAATTGGCAATGTTTCTTTTGGGCTTTGAGGGTTGCGTGTGTGTTTTTTTCAGCTCAGCATTTTGACCAAGGCGAACTTTGCACGCTAAACTGGAAAGTTACTGGCACATGTCAAAGGCTACATGGAAAGATTATGCTTGATTTGCAAATGCTTTGCTCTGCATTCTGGTCTTGTCTTCACAGCATGCCTATGCTGAAGCTGCATTTTATGTAAATGAAATAATTTCTGAGCTTGCTAATGTAGGGATATCTACTTAAACTGGCAATATAGAAGCCAATGAAGCCTCTAAAATACACAGGATTTTTGGAAACCAGCCACACTGGACCTAGGACACTACACCTGGCCTGTTACCAGGATCTGAGCTACCTCTTCAGTTTCGAGCTACTTCATGCATACCTCCTGATCTGGACCCATTCCGTAAGCTGCTGCTGCAGACCTTCACTGAGCCACAGCTCCTCAGAGCTTGTCCAACACACTTGTCTCATTGTATTTCATTTAACGTTTCAGAGACTCCAGCCATTCGAGTGGCAGCTGGATGGTTTCTGTGCACTGAGGAGTCTGCTGCAGAGGGGGCCTCATCCTGTCACTGCTCCGTCCACCCGCAGTGCGGACATCCAGCCTTTCATGCAGGGATTTGATCTCCCTCTCTGCTAAATATGTGGCTCCACTGGCTGAGCTGATTTGGCAAGGCTGAACTGCAATAATCAGAGCTAAGATCTGGCACTTGCATGTCATGACAAGGACCTCTTTCCACGGGGACTCACGTGTAGCAGGTGATTTGACTGCACAGATATTTCCCACAACTTGCAAGTGTCCCTTACTTTTCTCATCTCCTCCTGTCCCTGCATCAGAACCATATTCACGACAAACGAGAAAAGCAGTCATAAGGCCTTTACAGAGATTTAGGTGAGTGGGTTTTTCATTTGGAAGCTGCTGAGAGTCACTGCTGTGATTGAGGTGAAAGCTGCGAAGCACTGGGGAGCGCAGGAGGGTCTCAGCTGTAACCCCACCACCACTACCAAGTAGAGCAGCTGCAGGGAGCAAGGTCCTTGCCTTGCCCTGGATGGCTGGTTGCAGATGTTGCCTTGCCTCAATGGCATCAGTGCCCACCGGTTTCCCAGGAGCTGTACCAGACAAGTCTGCAAGACTTCTCAGCTTGCCACTGCAGTCATTAAACACAACCCATCCTCAAGTGGTTGTAATGCCATGAGGGTGCCCTGCTCGTGAAATGCTGTTTTTCCCTTGTCCAGCCCACCCCAGACCCTGTTTGTCTACCATGGGGCTGTTTGGCAGCCAGGTCCTTTGGACTGCAGCTCTCACAGAGGCTCAGAGGATGCTGAGCTGAAAGGCATCTCAGGGGCAGGATCCTCCCAACCCAGATGGCTCCTGACAGCCCTCTGCTTCCCGGCAGCAGCACAAGCCCACGACTTTCCACCCCGCCCACCTCAAGCAGAGATCAACTGCTTCTCTTCCTTTTGGCAATCACCTCTCCTCTGTCTCATACCTACACACCAACATCCCCTCTGCAGGCAAAACAACCCCAATTCATTTGATCTTCCTCACAAGCCATATCTTCCTCCTTCATCCAACCATTTTATTTGCCCAAGAGGGCAAAAAAATCAAATTGCATCATCAAAAATTGGTCGCAGAAATCCAGAGCTGACTTTCCCACAGCTGAGAGAAGCAGACTGCTGCTTGCCTTGTTTGCAGGCTGTCTCCCTGTTGGTGTTTGCTTGCTTCCCTTTTCAAAACCATGCAATTTCTGCCTCATTCAGCTGGTGACTGTAACCCAACCCATCTCCTACCAAACTGTCGTTTTGGAGTGGGAACTCAGGTGTTTATTCCTAAGTAATCTCAGTAAACCCATGAGAGCTGATACACCTGGCTTTCTTCTGAGTGCTTCCAAAAAGCTTATTTGTTGCCCGATCTTTCTGTGATCTGAAGACTGGGAATTACCTGGCTCTTCCCTGCCCCCTTGCGCAGGCTCAGCAGCATCCATGCCTTTCCCAGCCTCCCAGGAGCTCACATCTGCCGCAGCTTCCCACAGCTCTGTGCTTGCTGCAGCTGTGATGCACCCTGAGGGGCATCTTGCCCCTTTGCCACGGGTATGAAATGATTAGTCAATTGACTGCAGTTAAACTTTTTACTAAGGGAAGCAAAAACCCATTTAAGACGGATGCAAGAAAAAGGCATTAAGCATAATCAGTTAATAGCTTTCTCCCTTTACTCATAATGTATTATATGTTTCCTGTTTTTCTCCTTATTACTGATGTTCCCACAGAAGCTAACAAGAAATCACAATGTGACCAGAGATAGAAAGTATTTCACTTTATGCTTTTTTTTCCTTCATTTCCCTAAGTTTTAGTGTTGCACTCAGCAATCTTTTCTCACTTGTCTTTCTATGGGTCCCCTTGAATTCGGGACAATGAAGAGCTCTTTCTAAACTTCTTATTCCTCTTTGTCTCTGGGAGAGTTGGCAGTTGTGCTCATAAGAGTATTGCTTTAAAGAAAGAGCCATTTACTCCCTTTCCAATTTGATTGCCTCCCATGAGATCTTATTCACCAGTTGCCTGAGTCTATCGAAATTTGCTTCCTCAAAGCCCATCTTATCTTGCTGCCCTCCCTCCTCATGAACCGAGACAATTCCATCATGGCACAATGTTTTGCATCCCATCCTCTCCTTGACTTGAAAAAAAGATAAGGAGAATCTCCCCTCTCCTAACTACCTTTTGTATTAAAAGTAGGTCCTGCAGGTTCTACCTCTTTCCTGGAGACAGTCTGTGCTTTACTCGGTCTCTTTGGGATTGGTTACACTCTATGTCTTCATAGCTTAAAGCTTGTAGCTTTTTATCCTCATGTACTGGTTTTGGCTGGAATCGAGTTGATTTTCTTCGCAGGTTTTAGATTTGTGATGAAAACAATGTTGATGACACACCGATATTTTAGGTATTGCTGAGCAGTGCTGACAGAGTCATGGTCTTCTCCGCTTCTCATGCGGGCAGGCTGAGGGTGCACAAAACATTGGGAGATGATACAGCCAGGACAGCTCATCCCAACTGTCCAAGGGGATATCCTATACCATACGCCATCATGCTCAGCAATAAAACTAGGTGGGAGGGGGAAGGGGGAGGTTGGTCAGGGCTGCTATTACTCCTGAACTAGTTGAGTGTTGGTCTGTTGGTGGTGGGCAACTGGGGTTTTTTGCTTCACTTGGTTTTTTTTTGCTTGTTTTCTTTTTCTCTCTTTGTTTTTTTGTGGGTTTTTTTTGTGGTTTTTTTTTTTTAGATTATTAAGCTATCTTTATCTCAACTTTGAGTTTTCACACCCTTACCCTTCTAATTCACTCCCCCATCCCACTGAGTGGGGGAGCGAGAAAGTGGCTGTGTGGTGCTTTGCTGCCTACCAGGGTTAAAGAACAACACCTTGCCAAGTAATTTCTCATTCATCTCATGCCTCGCTGCTGAACCTTTAGTTTGCTCACGTGTTCAAGTCACACATGATTAGATGTAATTAGTCCTGAAAAATTCATGCTCAAGCAATGAATCCAATTGGAAGCAGCAGAGTGACTGTGATTGAAGTGCTTGTTTAATGTATCATCAGCAAGGTCACAGACAGTCATGGCTTGTCTCCATAGATAGATTCAGACAGGACCTCTTCTTTGCAGTTTATGTGACAGGGTTATTCAATCCCCAGAGCTGGCTCACAGCTTGGAAAAAGTGTATGGGAAGAGCATGCTGAAGCCTTTCTGCTTCATGCCCTCACAGAGGAGCATGCTTGTGTAGCGATTGACCCTCTGGTGTAGGATGCAGTTGTCAATAAAGAAGAGGAAAACAAAGCCCTGTGTTCATGCCAGCTGGAAGTGTCCAGGTACAACTGTAGTCTCTGCAATCCTGCCTAGCAAATCTGAGGGACAAGTCATTTTGAAGATACAGAAAAAAAACACAGACCTTAGGTCTTGCCTTTGGCGTGGCAGCAACTAGACCACCCCTCTTGCAGGAGAAAGGCTCAGCTTTGTAGATCCAGGATACCAAAACCAAGCTTCAGGCTTCCTCCACTGAGTCTCAATAGATGTTGCCTGGCCAGGTGTTATCAACTGTCTGCTCAGTGGCTCACGGAACTGTCCCAGTTCATAAGTGTCCTCAGTCAACAGATTAGGAAGGCCTCCTCTGGAACTGCTATCTATGTTTTTGCTAGATGTGTAGCAAGTATAGCAGTCATCTGGGCTACGATATTTTTCTTGTAGTAACAACGTATTTTTTGCAGGGCGAGCAGGACACAATCAGCGGTTAATCAGCAATAGGAACAAAAGCACAGATCAATATTAGAAAAGTGACTGACTGTAACATGTCGTCTTGCTCATCCTGCACTCAAGTTCTTAGATTATTTAGAGAGTTATTTGTCCTTATGTGCTTTTTTTTTTTTTTTAGGATAAGAGGAGGAGAGATAAGAAAACAAGGTGAATGCCATTCATAGAAAGTGGCCTTTGCATGACCTTGACCATTAAAACACAGCAACAGACCCTAGAAGGGCCCTGACAAAGATCACATCAGCTCTGATTTCTATCGTAGTGTTTAACCTTTCTTCTTACGTAGCTCAGCAGCAAGAACATCAAAAGCTAAATTTTATAAATGTGGACTGGAAAAGAGAATCCCTGATAGCGGTTCAGACTGTTTTTTTCACACTTACATTCAGAGAAACATTGTGAGGATGCCGGGATGAGCTCTATTTTTGCATCTCCGTAGATGTAAGCCAAGTGCACCGCTAAAGCTGTGTTTCGGCTTTAGCTTTAGCCGCAGCAGCAGCGTTTCTGCTCACTGGGTACCTTCTCCCACATGAATACTGAAGGATGAATGACCTGAGTCATTAGAAAGCAATAAACTCACTTCCAGTAATTCTACACGCCGCTGTAAAACAATCCAGCATCCCCATCAGTGCATTAGCTCTGGCTGCACGAGGGGGCTTTAGGGGCGAGCGGTGAGAGTAGGGAGCTGGGCAGGGAAACGAGAGCTGCGGCTGAAACCCTGGATGCTGCTCGCTTCCCGCTCCACCACAGACTCCTTGTGTCATCTCTGACAGGTTGCTTGAGCTCTTTGTGCTTCAGTTCTCTGCTGGAAACACAGCTAATGTGATTTCTCTGAATTGCAGGAGGGAGTTTTGTGGCTAATTAAATGGAGGCATGTGAGAGGCTCTCAGATATTAAAATATCAAGGTCACTATTAGTACCTTTCAGAGAATGACTGATGTAGCAAATATGGTGAACAATAATGCCTGCAAACAATAAAATACTGAGTCTCTTCGCAATGAAGACACTGTCCACCAATTTTTGTCTCTGTGCTGTGAAGCTCCCTGGCTCAAGTCCTTTCCCCAGATAATACCTGAGCAGATAAGAATATTCCCAAGTGGAAAGAATCTTATGCATTTGAAAAGAAAAAAAAAATCCAGTCAGAGCATCTCCTTCAAAGTCTCATTCACCACTTCAATCCTGCCTTTGAGCTCAGAGTGAACCAACAATATCTAAGCTGTAAATTCATAAATTCACAGAGGACCACTTATCTGGTCAATATTATAATGTAGCTACAGAATTTGGGAAGGACTCATTAAACAATAATAATCTTAAACCATTTTGATTCCCCTCAGTTCTTGCTCTGCCACTGTACTTTTTTTCACTTTCCTACACTTCTCACAAATGTACAAAGCTAAGTTCTATTGTTGCCTCATTCAGTTGGGATTTGGTGAATTCCTACACTCTTCTGGGTATTTGAGAACTGGATGAAATTAGAGTGAATTTAATCCTTTTGGGGGTGTGTATACTAGTCACAAAATTACCTACAGATTAGCATATACTGTTTTGATTTTCTTTTACATTTCTATTTACTATTCTAGAGCTAAATGCTCTAGATCTAATCTAATCTATCTAATGCCTCTCTAGATATTGATCAGCCTGATACCAAATATCCCGTTCCAGAAGGGAATACTTTTCTAAATATATATTTTTTTTTAACTGATGCTGAAACTTTAAATCCTATTCCTGTCCATCTTCCCATTCACATGCCTTCTTGTTGGCGACTGTTCATGTGCATGAGAACAAAAAACCCAGAAGCATTGACTCAGCAAAAAATGTGTTTATTCCCTGACAGTTCTCTCTGGTAACAGGCTGTGGTATATGCATAGGGATAAAAGATCTCTTTGTCTTCATCTGGTGACCTTTAATCATTCAAAGTCTTCAAAAAAAACTACTTTTTTTTTCATAATGCCAAGAAAGGTAATGAAAGAAACAACTACTAAACTGAAAAAGAAAGCAATGACTTCTTTTGCACATCCATCTTCTAGGCAGTAAATGCTCTAGGGTGGGGACCATTTTGCTGCTGAATTTTTTATGAGACTGCAGCTATATCATAAGGATCTGCCCAACAATTAGAATAATTTCTCATTATTTTGGCCTTAAATACTCCCCAACTCATCAGTACATTTTTTTTAATTACAAAATTCACTTGTCCTTTTTACTGAGAGCTTCACACCCTTGATTTTCAAGAACTACTTTTATTTTCCAAACTTCTAACAATTATCCTTCCAACTCTCAACACCACACTGGAGCACCTCACATTTACTGGATCCCAAAACTGGTGACCAACTCCCATCCTCTGCGGTGACCATAATAAACTTACTTGTTTGTCCTTTTCCTCCTGCACTGAAGATTATGATGTAACCTATACATACTGTGAACAAAGAACTGTCCTTGTCCTTGTCCCAGCCATATAAATCTCACAGCAAATACAGTAATGCTCTTTCACACCAGTGCAATAAAGCCCTCCAGTGTCATAATTTAACCCTCTCTTTTTTTTTGGTATACAAGTGAAACGTGAAATGCATGCAGTCTGCATGTTCTTTTTCCAGAATTTGTGTACATCACAAAGACATAGTTAATGATCACAGTGCTCATGTAGAGAAAGAAAAGGAAACAAAGTATTTAGCTATGTTTGTTCAACAGTATAAAAATGGTTGGGGAAAATAAAGAAGTATAAGAGGAGGAAAAAAATCTGGTTCTTAGTATTTGTCTGTACAAGTGTACCCAAAACACTCTTTGCTAAAATTAGGTGATGAGTATCGCAGGAAATTTTAGTGGCTAAATCGCTGGTTTCACTGTCCCTGTGTGAAATCCTACAGACCAGAAATACAAGTGCTTGTATCGATGCTGCGGATAGCCCCCAGCAGCAGAGCACCACAGTAGCCAGGCAATTGGCACGCTGCTGGCACTGCAAGGGTGGTTCCACGTTTCCTTCAGGAGCAGATCTTCGAAAAATGAAGCCCCATATCGAGAGGTTCAAAGTTTTAGTTTCAAAATGACTAAACACTTGCAAATTTAAAGAACCCACAAAGTCTGCAGCAGAGCTAGGTTCTGGGCTGACACCTCCTGTCTGCCTGTCCCCTCTCTTCAGCTTGCAAGCCCTTCCCTCACAAGGTCCATCACTCCCATCCAGCTTCACCAGCTACCTCTTTCCTTGCTATGCATGGATCTATATTTCTAACTTAGTCCATCCAACCCAGATGCCAAACTAGGATCAGCTTTTGGATTTCAAGCCTGTCTCATACAGTCTGCAGGATTCAGCTTCGCAGTGTAGATTCAGACCCTTATACTTTGGGATGTATTTATTTATCTTTATTTTAAATAACTCCTATCCATATCAGGTCTCACTTCCAACAGATAGTCCAGAAGACTTGACCTTTGACAGTGGTATGCATTTCTCAGAGGATGCCTGAAGAGCTAACTGAAGGTCTTTGAAGGACTTTCCAGGAAAACACAATAGGATTTTTGGTACTTTTTCTTTAGCACACTGTATAATTCACGTGGAATTCATTGCAACATGTTAAGGTCAGCCTCAAGGCCAGGTTGGATGGGGCTTTGAGCAACCTGGTCTAGTGGAAAGCATCCCTGCCCATGGCTGGGGAGTTGGAACTAGATTGTCTTTAAGGTCCCTTCCAACCCAAACCATTCTATGATTCTATGATCAAAAGAGATGAGAGAGGCCAAGGTGTCATCTATGTGGACTGTATGAACATCTGTAGTTACAAATAGACGGTCTCCCCCAAAATGGTTCTCATTGGTATCTCCTCTAATTCAGTTACTGGCTGACAGGTATCAGGGAGAAGCTTCCCATGAGATAAGAAGTCCCAGATATGTCACCGGTCTCTGAAGCACCTAGGACACAGCTTGCTGAGACGGCAGCTACTGGATTAAATGGAACACTCAGGCAAATGTTAAGCTTGTAAGACTATGTCCAGGTGAAATCACCTTGCAAGTGCAAGTGAGATAACTGCAGCTTTTCTTTACCACTGCAGCTGTGACTAAAGATCAGGTTTAGGCATTTTTACACCATAGCAATGAGAAAGGAGACTATTCCACTCCCTCTCCCTTCCCCTGCAGACAAAACAAGAGATTACTTAAGACGTTGTTATTCAAATACTGTAATATTTTCACATCAGCCCTCTCTTGACTTCCCTGTACGAGAGGCAGACCTCTCTTGCAGCTTTGCAAAGCATTGATTGTATAAGCCAATGATCTTAAAAAATGCATAGCAGAGGTTAGACTCATGAAGAGGCAGTCTTCATTGCAAGCTTCCGAGCATGTACTGTTTCTCTGGCCTTCAGGAGCACTCAAAACCTTTCAAACTTGAATTATTCAGTGAGTTGTTTAATAATGACCTGGTAAGGTAACGATAGATATTTGAGTTTAGAAATCTGGGTTGTCTTTCAACTGATAGTCAGCAAATGACTGCTACTGAAAATATGTTTAAAAATAGAGATTGTGAGATAGCACCAATTTACGTTGTCAGCAGTAAGACAGCGTAAAGCATGACATTAACCAAAGTAGAATTCCATCCAGTATGTTAAAATTGCACGTAGGGTACACACAGTTCTTCCTGACTCCAGTAGCGCCTCTAGTAACTCTGGCTTGTATCCCAGATGAGAATTGAGGGAATAACAGACTGAATATTTGTTTTCCTGACCTATTCTGGAGGAGTTTACTAGACGTGACCTTTTGCTAGTGGAATTCTACCTGCAAGATGTAGACTTGTCATTTATTTTCTGTTACAGTTTGAGACAAGATTTTTATAAAACTAATCCTTCTGAAAAAAAACACTGCAAGAAACAAATTGATAATAAGACTTGTGAAGCTCAGATTTAAAGTAAATTTGATGCTAATGACTCACCCCAACAAATATGACTTTTTAAAAGTTCTTAAAGATATTTACTCGCAACTTTTTTTCCTTCCTTTTCTACAATTCTGCTACAAGTTCTCTTAGCATAGCATACTCAACAATAATTAAAGAAGATACATTTTCTTCAGAATTCTGCTCCACCTTAAATCTATGTTGCTTGGAGATGTTGTTTGCATTTTCTTTAAATTTCTGCTAAGAGGAAATAGCCCAGAATTGATACTTGCACTACAATCTCAGTAGCCCCGAAGAGCTGAGGTCTCCAGCTTCCCAGTTTCCAGTTCTGTTACTGGACTGTAGTAATTATTGCTGAAATAGACTGAATGCAAAATACCCCAATATTTCTGTGAGTTAATACCAAAATTCTCATCTCACAGTTTTTCCCTTTAGAATGATCTTTCTCTCCCTTGAAAGAAGTTAAGAAAGAAGCCATTTTAAAGGTATGTGCCTTAACAACTACTTGAAACTTACTCTGGGAACCAAATAAAAGGTGAATGCTGGCATAATAATAGAGCACTAAGAACAAAAGCTTTGTCAGAAAACTGTGGCAAGAGCTGTGCTAAATAGACTAGGTTTGTTCTTCATAGATGGTGCCTGAAGGGAGTCATTTGATTAAAACACCTCTGAATTTCATCCCAGTTCTGCTATCTTTACTCATAATGGCAGCACTTATCAGAAGGCTGACAAGCTCAGAACACATGCAGAGGTGAAGTTTTGGCCACATGTCCCGCTCATCTTCCCTTCACTGTATTTCATTTTAAAACAGACTGTGACAGCTAAATGAGAAAACAAGTTGAAATTCATTAATTGGGCTAAGGTGCTGAAGGAAATGTAACTATCTGAGGTGCTTTTAAATGTTTTTGGCTTTGCAGTGCTCACTGGAAGTAGGAGACTGCTGCGATGGAGAAGGATTCACATATCTCCCTGCATGAAAAAGAAACATCTGACATCTTAGAGCACCTACAAATTGAGAAAGTTGCATTTCTAGAAGATCGTTGTGGGTCGTAAGATGCGAGCACCTGAGAAGTTGTTCTAGGGAAGCCTTAAAGACCATTCTGTGCAAACAGATAAGCAGCCATTAGTGATCACAGCATCTCTCAGGCTCCCCAGTCTTTTCACTGAGATTCTGAATCAACACAAAGACACATCAGTATTACCAAGTATTACTGCAAAATGAAATGCAGAAAGAAGCTTGACGTTTGCAGTTTGATTTTCTGAACGTTACAAGCCTAGAGCAGGGTTTAGTTACTGCATTAACAGTAGCCTTATTTTCAGGACCGCTGGTGAAGCACAGCTCCTTCTGATTCCTATGCCCAGAACAGCTGCAAATCTGGCACCTTTTATTTTGGCCTCTCAAAAACAGGTTTTGCAACCTGCTTTAGGTAGATATGTGGGAAGGCTTCAGCTCTCCCGACGGCAAAGCTAAAACAAATCCTGACTTCTTTTTCTCATCAAATGCATGGAGGCTGATCTTTCCTGTGATAGGCTGGACAACTGGAAGGTTGTCACTGGAACTGAAAGAAGCTGTTGTGTCATAAGACATCACATATTATGTTATTGGGCAACTAAAACTCTTAGATACTGAGAGGAAAAGACATCTGAGAGGCAAAAGGCTCCTGCGTGGTCACTGAATCATGCATCTCCTGACATACATCTCACAGAAGGAAGAGGGGAGAAGGAAATCTCCTGCCATGGTTCCCCATGTGGTGGTGGCTGCCTCACCACAGGATGAGTGACAGATACCTTCATAAACTCTGCAGATCACCAGGATCGCTCTCCAGATCACCTCGAAGGAGGCCTGAAAGTCTAGAGAGACAGTAATTACATTAATGCTGCTAATGAGAACAAACCAGGAACAAAGCTTGAACAGTACACCTTGGTTGGCCACTCTGCTTAATTAATAGTTCATTTCCTGCTGGACTTTGGGACGCTTCATCCAGTTCTCTCCTGGGCAAAATTAGGGGTAAAATTCACTCCAGAAACAGCTCTGCAAAGACATTATGGATGAGGCATCACCAGGTTTAGCTCCATATGCCACACACAGTCCTCTAATGCTATCCCAACTACCTATGCACACTCAATCACTCCCATAGGGCCAACTTTGATCATTTCAAACAATTGCTAGGAGAAATCCCATGGGACAGAGTACCGGAAGGTAAAGGGGCCCAAGATAGTTGGTTAGCCTTCAAGGACCTCTTCTTCCGAGCTCAAGACTGGTGCATCCCAACCGGTAGGAAGTCAAGAAAGGGCACCAAGGACCTGCATGGTTAAATGGGGAACTGTTGGGCAAACTCAAGCGGAAAAAGAGAGTGTACAGATCATGGAAGGACGGACAGGCCACTTGGGAGGAATATAGGTCTACTGTCAGAGGATGTAGGGAGGCAACTAGGAAAGCTAAGACCTCCTTGGAATTAAACCTTGCAAGAAAGGTCAAGGACAACAGAAAGGGCTTCTTCAAATACATTGCAGATAAAACTAACACCAGAGGCAATGTAGGCCCACTGGTGAACGAGGAGGGTGCCCTGGTGACAGAGGATAAGAAGAAGGCAGAGTTACTGAATGCCTTCTTTGCCTCAGTCTATACTGCTGGAGGCTACCCTGATGAGCCCCGGAACCCTGAGGCTCCTGAGGAAGTCAGGATAGAGGAGGAGTCTACCTGCTTGATGAGGACTTGGTTAGGGACCAGTTAAGCAACCTGGCCATCCATAAGTCCATGGGTTCTGATGGGATGCGCCTGTGGGTGCTGAGGGAGCTGGCGGATGTCATTGCTGGGCCACTTGCCATCATCTTTGCTAAATCGTGGAGAACAGGAGAGATGCCTGAGGACTGGTGGAAAGCAAATGTCACTCCGGTCTTCAAAAAGGGCAAGAAGGAAGACCCAGGTAACTATAGACCGGTCAGCCTCACCTCCATCCCTGGAAAGATGATGGAACAACTTATCCTTGGTGCTGTCTCTAGGCATATCAAGGATAAGAGGGTCATTAGGGGCAGTCAACATGGCTTCACTAAGGGGAAGTCGTGCTTGACAAACCTGATAGCCTTTTATGAGGACATTGCCCAGTGGGTGGATGATGGTAGAGCAGTCGATGTGGTCTATCTTGACTTCAGTAAAGCATTTGACACAGTCTCCCACAGCATCCTCACAGCTAAACTGAGGAAGTGTTGTCTGGATGATCGGATAGTGAGGTGGATTGTGAACTGACTGAAGGATAGAAGCCAGAGAGTAGTGGTCAATGGGACAGAGTCCCGTTGGAGGCCTGTATCCAGTGGAGTCCCTCAAGGGTTGGTACTGGGACCTGTATTGTTCAACATATTCATCGATGATTTGGATGAGGGAATAGAGTGCATGGTCAGCAAGTTTGCTGATGACACTAAACTGGGAGGAGTGGCTGACACACCTGAAGGCTGTGCTGCCATTCAGAGACACCTGGACAGGCTGGAGAGTTGGGCAGGGAGAAATTTAATGAAATACAACAAGGGCAAGTGTAGAGTCTTGCATCTGGATAAGAACACCCCCAGGTACCAGTACAAGTTGGGGACTGAACTGTTGGGGAACAGCACAGGGGAAAGGGACCTGGGGTTCCTGGTGGACAGCAGGATGACCATGAGCCAGCAATGTGCCCTTGTGGCCAAGAAGGCCAATGGCATCCTGGGGTGTATTAGAAGGGGTGTGGTTAGTAGGTCGAGAGAGGTTCTCCTCCCCCTCTACTCTGCCCTGATGAGGCCACATCTGGAATATTATGTCCAGTTCTGGGCCCCTCAGTTCAAGAAGGACAGGGAACTGCTTGAGAGAGTCCAGCGCAGGGCCACAAAGATGATTAAGGGTGTGGAGCATCTCCCTTATGAGGAAAGGCTGAGGGAGCTGGGTATCTTTAGCCTGGAGAAGAGGAGACTGAGGGGGGACCTCATTAATGTTTATAAACATGTAAAGGGTGACTGTCATGAGGATGGAGCCAGGCTCTTCTCACTGGCATCCAATGACAGGACAAGGGGAAATGGATATAAGCTGGAACATAGGAGGTTCCGTTTAAACATGAGGAAGAACTTCTTCACAGTAAGGGTAACAGAACACTGGAACAGGCTTCCCAGAGAGGTTGTGGAGTTTCCTTCTCTGGAGATGTTCAAAACCCATCTGGACGTGTTCTTGTGTGATCTAATCTAGGTGGTCCTGCTCAGGCAGGGGGATTGGACTAGATGATCCTTTGAGGTCCATTCCAATCCCTGACATTCTGTGATTCTGTGATTCTGTGACATGCCCTTGTGCCCCATGCCAAGGTACGCAACACCTATCCTCGGTTTCAGGCTGTAGAAACAGTACTTTAGTGACCCCCAACACCAGTATGAAGTAGTCAAAACTGGAAAAAATGTACAAAATATTATATTCATATATTAAAGCCGCAAAGCATTACACAGGACCTAGAAAACCCTGAAAGCCAAATGCAATGTAGTGTAGATATAGCCAGCCCTGCACTATTCTGCTCTGCTCTGCGCTGCTCTGTGGTGAGCTCCAAGCCATGGGAGCAAGAGTCACTTGATGCCCCTTGGCCTCAAGACCACAAGTTTCCTCCCTGGCTCTCTTCCACTTACCGGTGTAGGCATAGATCCTGAGTCCTGGAACCCCTCCAAAGGAGCTATCCTGCCAGGTCCACACACCGGCCACAGTTTCCACAAGACTCCGCTTAAAAACTGCAGGAATTTTTCTATTTTCAGTGGGGCTACATAGAACAAATAAGAGCTTTCCCCAGATAAACTCACAAGCTGGAAGAGTTATTAGTAAACGGTATCAATCATTTTTCTCCCATGACAAACCAAGGAGCTTTGTGAGTCCAGACTCCCAGTCTCTCTGGGAAGACCCCGTTCCTGTGCGCAACATCTTGCTGATGCTCAAAATATCTTATTTCAGACTGCAGCAGGTATCACAAGACTTTATATACGTTGCACAGCATAGACCTGTCATCTGATAGAGGACTGATGACAAAGACTTTACAAGGAGAATATCAACACACCTCACCTCAGCTACTGAAGCAGACGGAAGCAATTTTTAGCAAGTAGCAACCTGGACAGGGATTTAACCTTCATTATGATAAGTCCCATATCTTCTCAGCAAGCCTCTGAATAATTTAGTGTCCTGGTTCTTTCTGTCATTTCACATAAGATATTCAGCTTTTATGGAATACAGATATGAGAAACTAAGATTTCAGTTCAAAGATGTTACTTTTTTTTTTTTTTTGTGAAATGAAAGTGAATGAATAACCAAGCAAGTATAGCTGAAGCTTCTGTTTTGAGTGAGGTATTTTATGCTGTATTTTTAGGTCTCCCACAGACAGCTGCATGTGACTCAGAAAGATGCCCAGATGTTCACTTTAGAGACATAGTACAGGATAAAATAAAGATATTGCGTAACATATATTCTTTTGCAAGCATGAACTCTTTTGCTTTTTGGTAGCGAGTATTCATTCATTTCAGGTTTAGTGTCTCCCAGATACCAAAGAAAAAGAAGAAACAGTTTCCAGTGAGTGACTGTTTCTTTATGAAGTACTTAGGGATGTATATCTGGATGCTCAGAGGATTATTAACACAGAAAATTAGACTACAGAGTTTCAGGAGAAGTGAAGAACAATGCCTCAATAGGGCTAGTAAATGAGCGAACAAGACCAGCAGTGCACTCAGCAGAGTAACCTGCTCTTTATCAAAGCATTCAGTATCAGCAGTGATATATTTTTCGGATGCAATTGAGCAGTATCTAAAATGTTTCTTAATAGGAAAAACACATTTTGATTTCTGAGCAGCAAGAATCACCTGGCTTTTGTCAATTCATGTTTATGACTTTATTTCCTCTTTGCTGACTGGCAGCTCGGCTGGTTTCAAAGAACAAAGAGAAGTGGGAAGAAGGAAGGTTCAGTATCCACAATTAGAGACCAAGGATTTTGAGTCTGTAACTCCTAAGAAGTGGGGAACAAGAGATAAAGAAACATTTCGGAGCACTGTGAGAAATCCATCAGACACAGATTTTGCTTCAAGTCCTGTACTAGGTTGGCAAGCGTTCTTACACTTTTTGTTTAAGGTCTTAAGACAGCTTAAGGCCAGGCCACAGCTATTCTGTATTCTGTTTGATTGGAACCACTGCAAAAGAAGACCTAGCAGGATTATACCCACTGTTCGGCAGAATAACTGAAGACGTGGGCAGAAATAAAAACCACACATATATATGTGGATAAATATCCACATTTATATACAGAAATTATTGATTTCTGACTGATTTTAAAAGCTTTTCTTCAGAGCATGAAGACTCAGTGAAAGACTCTTAAAACTGTATAAATCTCTTGAATCTTGAAGTCTTGAAAACCTGACTTTTTAGTGTCTCAGTGATTATAATACGATTTCCAATTCTGGGTTTAATGAAAAAGTTCCCTCTGTTTCAGTATACTGCCAGAAAAAAATGAATTTCAATCTGTGCCTTAACAATAGAGAGGAAAAGGAAGCAAATGGCCAGAACAGATAGTGAAATCTGTGAGACCGTCTGGAGATGGCAAGTTGAAATCCATCCCCAATAGAAACGATTCAAGGTTCTTCTACCAGACATTGCCCATCTGGTAGTCTGTGCAAAATGCTGATAAACCTCAGGTGGGTGATGGTGGGATTCTCAGTCTGCCTGGGATGCCTTTGTACTTTGTGATTAGAAACCACCAAACCATCATAGCACAGCTGTGCAGGTGCAAATAATGCAATGCCCAAGCCTGAGTCTTGTGAACCTCTAAATGTTTTTCAGTCTTTCAGAAGAATTAGGTAATTAATACCTTTAAATATATCCATGTGTCGTTTATCACGTTAAGCATGTGAACATCTCTGCTAAGTTGGTCTCTGTTTTATTTCCTCACAGATCCATGAGTGAGGCGACCACCACATCTGGGGCTTGTGTAGCCAGAGTCAGTCCAGAAGGCTCTGTCTGTGCTTCCAAAATGGAACAACTCAGGCAGGTGGTGGTCACCGAGAACTTGGGGCCCCTATCAACGGACAAGGCATGAAGACTTTTCTCACCTCCTTTGCAGGACATCAGGGAAGATTTCAGGACTTTCCTCTCCACCGTTCTTTAAGGCTGGTTGTCTGCCATGCATACATAACAGCAAATTAAATATTTGCTGAAATGTTTGTTGAGCTTATGCAAATCCCAAGTGGGGATATGTCTCCATCAGAGCAATCCACCAAAGTAATGAATCCTGAGACCTTGTGCTCACACTTGGTTTTCTCCAGCACACTGAACTCTGTAAATTTGCATTGCAACAGTCAGAGGATGCTGCTGTTCATTTTAAAACACAGGATTCTAGTTTACTAAGCAGTAAGTCCTTAAACAAAAAAGTGTTGGCTTTTTGCCTGACATCATATTTAGCTCATTTCTGCTTTTCCTGGAAATGTTATTTGGATGACAACATGAAAGGCCGTAGCCAGCCCTCAATTAAAGTTGCTGCTGTCAGAAGTGCAAACAGAAATTACAGAAAAGGCTCATTCAGGGTATCTCATGCTGTCGAGCAGACTCCTTTTTATGTTGCTTCACACACTCTTTGGAGCAGGTCTTTGTTGAATTGAATCAGCCAGAAGCAGAAGTCCTACTAGTGGACCTGTCAGGAAGACCAGTGTGTGATGATGAGATCATCCATTTTGCAGGAAAATGGCTAAAGAAATTAACAGAAATTCCAGTTTGATTCCAGAGCCAGGTGTAGCTGCCACCAGGCAGCTGTGAGCATGATATCTGAATGCCTAGGAATTCAAACCTGGAGAACATGTTTTCAATGTTAGGTGAAATACAGGTGTTCACGGTTCACCTTTGCTTGGTAGTATAAAGATTCCAGCCGGAATCCTTCAACTTACTATGAAACTTCCAGACATAAGCTTTTACTAAATTGAGAATTATCTGCTGTAGATATCTGCTCCACGTGCTCTTCTCTGCTTGCAGTCCTTGCCGTAGTTGTCTCTTCAGTTTTTAAAGATAATTATCTAAACTTTTTCTCTATGTTCATTCCTATAGCAAGTATCCACTGAGCAAGGCTTTGTATCAGTGACAAGATAAAAATAATAATCAAAGAACTGGAACAGAAAATAATTGCTAATTGTGAACTTAAATTCCATCAGCTCTGCCCTGTCACCGTGGGACAACTCAGCCCACAGCGGCACTCAAGCAGCTATCGATGAGCGAAGAAGTCACATTTAGCTCATTTACTGTAAATGCAAGTCAGTTTAAAATGGTTTATTGAAAAAATGATAAAAACTGGGACATGGAAATGTAACAAACGGGGATGTGATTGCCAGTTTTACTGTCAATTACCACCTTTAGCGTAACAGTAATGGATCAGTGGGGTCATGTTAGGTGCTGTGATTAAAGTCTGAGTGCTGCAAATGCAAAGGAGCCGGGGAGCAACAGCAGCAGGAACCTCATAATCCAGCGGTGCCAAGGCAGCGCCTGCTCCAGCTGTTACTGGGCATCCAAGGAGGTCGAGCAGCTCCTGGACCTGCAAAAGCCCTAGGACATGGTTTCGGAAGAGGCTCTGCTTCAGCCCCCTGCCCAAGGAGGGTCACTGCCTACAGGGGCATGGGGCTCACTGGGAGAGACTCAGAGGTCCAAGTGCTAGAAGGGCTAAAGGATGGACTGAGCATCCAGCACTGGCTGCTGGAGGGATCCATACTATGGGTGCATATACGTGTGCACATAGTCCGCTAGTGGACTACAGCAGAAGAGGAACAGGACTGGGCCACCTGTGCCATTCATGTTCGTGTGGGTGATGGGTGTTTTCTGTCTGTGCTGATCGTGTAACCAGCTACGTATATGTGTATGTCTGCATTTTGTGTATATACTAACTGGGAACACATGCTCAGCCTTGCTGCCAGCTAGACCTGGGGACACAGCGCTGCAGCAGCCTTGCATATATCAGAATACCATATTTGACAGTATCTAGCAGGTCCCTTCATCATCATGCAGGATTTCTTGATCTGACCTATTTTGCGCGCTAGAGGACGGATCACGGCTGTGACAAAGACTGTCTCTTCTAGGTCTACCAGGCAGCACTACCGTAACCTGGAGGGTGCAGGTTCTAATGCCTCTGTTCCCCTTTGGCAGCAGTGAAGATGCTGGTCTTTTTCCAGTGTTTCAGTGCAGGTTCTCCAAGAAGGGGTCTCCTGCAATTTCAAAGAGGTCTCAGGCTCTGAAGAGCCGATTTGGCTGCCAAGTTGCTCAAAACAGCATAACGACAGTGAGCAACCGCTTGCCAGAGCTTTTGCCTCGTGTTAGATTGCAAAAACTGAAAAGTTACTTTGCTTTTTGAAAGCGGGCAGGTACTTTAGCATCCACTATAACGCTCTGCTTCTGCAGCTGTAGGTACTCCGTCATCCCAATGTGTTTATACATTCAGATGTTTATGCCAGCACTGCTACTGTGAGAAGCAGTTACGCCTCTCCACTGGGACTCACTCTTCCACATTACACCATTTTTAACTTGCTTGAACCTCAGCTGAATGATATCATAGTTAAAGCAGCTTATTTATTGTCTTATCTGCAAATAAACCAGGAGAGCTTTGCAGTAATGGTATTAGTAAGAACTTCAAGCCTGGCAAGTAGAAAGCACTAAGAAAAAACCCCAACAAAATCAAGAAAATAAAAAAAAACCCAACTGCCTCTGTTGTCTGAGTGAATGTACCTAAATTGTCGTCTCAAGTATAAATTATTTTAAATTTCCCTTTTCTCTGTCCGATTCAAGCAGTACTGGTCACCGAAATCCTTGAGATTGAAGATAAGAGAGGAAGGACCACTCTCTCACACAGAGAGGAGAATGTCTTTCAGGGACTATCTAACTAATTTATTATATTTCAGCATAGTTTGGATTTTTTCCTTGTGATTTTTCTGTACAGTTCACTGGTACATATTCTTGAGTTAATTAGAACATTTTCCTGTAGCTGTTATCAACAACAGACTAAAACAACCTTCCAAATATTCCTTTGATTTTTAAAATGTTGGTTTGCCTTTTAGCAATCTTTCAGCAAAGAGTTTACATTCAGGGTGATTAATGACACAACTTGCTTCAGACCAATTATAGAATTCAAGAATTTAGTCATCAAAAGTTTTGGATTGCACCAGACACCTGATTAAAAGAGTTGCAGTCAATTTACTTTCATCAGTGAAAGGTACTAAATCACGCACACAAATCTTTCCCAATTTAGAAGAGCGCTTATGCCGAATGAAAAGTTTGATTCAATTGCCTCTGCCGTCAAGGATGGAAACATATAGAATGATCATGCTTCCAACCACCGTGGCTCAGAATTCAAATGGACTCAATGAACCTGCTTACGAACGAATTACGGCTGCAAATTATTTGCCTGAATTATTGAGCAAATAATTATGAATGGCAATTACACCAGGAAGAATTAGGCTTTGTTCACAGAGAACTCCTGAATAGAAAGAATATTCATCAGATAAGTTCCTTGTTACAAATTATTTACCCTACCCCAACAAAAACAGCAAAATTAAATTATTTGAAAAATAATCTAATTATTTATTTTAAATAAATTATTTTAAAATGTAATTAGTAAAAACAGAAGCATACTGTACACACACATATATATCATGTACATATAAACCAGATAGGATGACAGGACATAGGCATCCATTTTGTTTTGCCTTAGTGAATAAATACAGTTTGAAAGGTTCTCTTTCTAAAAAGCCAAAAGAATAAACACAATCATTTTGTTTCTGAGATTCAGTTCCAGATTCGATCAAAATAACAGTCTTTTAAAGACAGGTCTTGAACAAACTGTACTTTCTTAATTTCCTTAATCTTTGAGGAATTTGTGTTTAATCATCAGAGAATTTTCTGCATTTATCCTAAAGATTTGTTTATCACTTTTCACAATTGCCTTTGTAAGGATTTCAGAGATCTTTGTAAAGCAAAAAGTTATCAGAAGTTATTTTATGGAATATTTTTCACTGAACCGAGGCCAATAGAAGCTCGTTTGAAACAAAAATGTTGCTTCAGGGCAGTAAAGCTTCATTTACTGTTTGGAACAGTGCAACTCTGACTAACTTGGGTCATCCCATAAACACATGGGGCAAAAAACTTTGTAACAAAGGTACAAGAAGACAAAACTGAAAAGAGTAAATGGAAATGGCTGGGTCATTACAGAACATGTGGTTCCATGAAATAGTAGGCTTGGCAGCAGGGCTGAACCTAAGCGATACCTCTTTCCAATCTCTCCGTCACTATTTCTTCCAGCCTAATCCAAATCAACCCTCACACATATGTGTCAATGTGCACTCATGGGGCCAATGATCTAGGCTAAAAATAAAACCTCTCTTTTGGAGTTTAATTAATGAGAATAAAATATATTTAAATAGATTTATTTTACAAACTCAAGTTAGAGAAAAAATTGGCAGATGTTGAAGGCAGGAGAAGTGGAAGAGTGTGAAGACCCGGTGCCGGGCAGCTGCAAGCACATAGGTTTGGCAGGGTGAGAGCCGCTCAGGTAACGCAGATTCTCAGAGAGCTCATTCTGCTTTGTGCTTGTCAGGGCATCAGAAAAGATCAGCCATTCCTCAGGAAAAGAAACGGCCATGAAAGAATTCCAAGAGGCTTCAGTCAGACACAAACTAAGGCTGTATTTTGGTGCAATGACTGAAGCAGAAAGTCCTCCAAGATTATTATTTTCCTGCCCCCATGAGTAGAAGACATAAATGATTTGATCACAGTATGACCCTCTCATCTTCCCTCAATAAGAAATGACAGATAGACTTACACACCACTGGAAGATCTCAAATATTACTATTCCACAGAGAGAAGACCAAATATAACACTCATTCCCTGATACTTTGGAAGGCTAATCAGAAGATTTATGACTACTATTAAGTTTAAAGGTGCTAAAATGAGAGGTTGCTTCATTAGTATGCAGAAAACTTTTCCTAAGTGTATTTTAATTGTGGCACCAGCAATGAAAAAATCTTCACATGGAATAGTCTTTTTTCCTACAAATATATGGCTGAAGCGCTAGAGTTTAGTTTACAAACATAGCCTGCATAAAGATTGTCCTAATTCTGGTCTTGTTCTCAGAACTTCATTAATGAGATAATGTTGGGCTAATAGGAAATACTTCCCTTTTCACTACCCTCATTTGCAGTTTGTTTTAAGAACCAAGCGGACTCAAAATCTGAGCAGATCTGACCTGGCTCTGGAGGGCTGTGCTGTCCCAGACCCACTCATGTGTTGCAGTCAGTGCCATGGTCTTCACCAGAGTCCTTCAGCGAGATCTCTGTTACAGCTCAAAGCCCAACAGCACCTCCTGCATCTTCTAATCACTCTTCCGTTACTGTGGCTCTGTGTGGCCCAAAAAAGGAAGACTCAGTGCTCTGCTCATTGCAGGTGGGATGACTCTATATTGCATTTCTGAATCAGAGATTTGGTACCTTGTGAAATCTTAGCTGAATATCTGTCTGCATGGTTTGATAGAGCCCTTCTTCTAGAGGTAATAGGAAAGCAACAATTTTGCGACAATTTTTTGTTCTGCTGGTACATTGGTTTCTACTGTTCATTGTTCATTTTGTTTATTTAGATGCTGATGACAATCTAGGGGAGGAATGATGAGCAGTTCACTATAAACAGGCAACTGTCATTATAAAGCTCTAAAGAAGGCTGAGCCAGTGGAAACTTTGCCAAAGAAGGAAAGAAAACATATGTACTTCACCAGTTTCAGGAGATCCAGTGCTGCACAGCTGTCCCTCCAAGATATGCATTAAAGGGATACTCTTCCAAGAGCTGCCTCAATTCACCAGCATATTCCAGTTTTTGATGTTTCCAGAAATTTGAATGAAGCTGATATAGCACTTACTGTTCATAAAAATGTCACAACAGCTTTAGAGTGAAAGAACTTCCCATCACTACTTTGTCAAGAAAGCAAAACAGCAATGACTCTGGCAGAGAAGAAACTTCTTGGAAATGTCTGAGAAATCTAAATCATGTACAGCAGAATACACTTTCAAACAGAAATAAAACAAGTATCTATAAGGACAGAGAAGCAGTGAAGGGCTGGAGATACAGACATATATATGTAAAATGTTGCAGCAAAGAAGATGGGCATCAAAAACCTTGCCATTGTCAGGTGAAAGGTGATGAATGAAGAAGTTCTTTTTAGTGAGTATTGTTACTGTTATCCTTTCAGAAATTAAAAGGTCAACAATAACAGTGTAAAAATATACCAGTTGGATGAGTCAGACACTGCATACTTTCAAAGTATAAAAAGTATAAGTATAAAAAAAGTATAAAAAGTATAAAGTACTGCTTACTTTTTAATAAAAGTTCTATTTACCAAGGCCTGTTTGAATTCTTCTTTTCAAAGAGTGGTAATGATGGCTGATTTTTGCAGTTAGGACTAGCTGTATCTCTGAAGCTACATGAGAGTGAGTGAAATAAAACATTCAGCCAAGAAGTGCATGCACTGAAAACCAGGGGTTGAATTCGGACAAGTATTACATATTATCCGTGATGACAAAGGGAAATGTGATGTGTATCTAACAACAAGAGAGCTTGTTAATGGATAAGCTTTCCATATGTAATAAAGTGCTAATGACAGCACTGAAAGCAACCAGATCAAAAGCAACAGATGGTGCAAGAGATTTTGAGTTGAGCAGCTTTACCGATGAGAGATGACATCAAAATACTGGACATGAATGAGTCATGGATTCCACTCTCCTCAACCTGTATCAAAGGTCAATGTACCAGCTTCTGTTCTATGAAGATTTTCTCACAATGTTGGTAGATGAAAATGAAGACTTTTCCCAAAATATGTCTTAAATAAAAAAAACCAAAATCATCAACTACTCTTCCCTGGCTGAAGAGATTAAGTCTTCTTTTTTGCTAAGACTTTGTTAAAGTGGTCATAGATAGAAAAAAAATTCTCAAGGCACAATTTCCTAGAACTAGTTGTGAAATCATTAACAGCTATAGTGGAGCTTATTTAAATGCTAAATAGATTAAGATATTTTCTATCGTATTGAATAACAGAAGGGATTGATTATCCTTTGCATCTGTGATCAAAACCCAAGATGCTATGCTGCCAATGAACATCCGCCCTAGCCTCGGTCAGCATAGCCAGGCTTTGGGAATGCTTTCAGTAAGTATATACGTCCACACCTGTGCCTTTCTCCTTAAACTGTCTTTATGGTCAGTTGACAGATATAGACATATTTCAGGGTACCATATAACTGACTTATTTTTGACCTTAGTTATGTATGAGAAGATTTATGTTCTGAAAGTGTTTAGGTTCCATATAAAAGGAAACTGTAAGAGGAACATATATAGCTAGCTCAGATACAGTCATAGAATCACAGAGTGGTTTGGGTTGGAAGGGACCTTAAAAATCATCTAGCTCCAACTCCCCTGCCATGGGCAGGGACACTTTCCACTACACCAGGTTGCTCAAAGCCTCCTCCAACCTGGCTTTGAACACTTCCAGAGATGGGGCATCCACAACTTCGCTGGGCAATCTGTTCCAGTGCATCACCACTCTCATTGTAAAGAATTTTTTCCTTAGATCTAATCAAAATCTGCCCTCTTTCAGTTTAAATCCATTGCCCCTTGTCCTATCAGTACGCGCCCTTGTAAAAAGTCCCTCTCCAGCTTTCTCATAGGCCCCTTTAGGTACTGGAAGGCTGCTAGAATGTCTCCCTGGAGCCTTCTCTTCTCCAGGCTGAACAGCCCCAACTCTCTCAGCCTGTCTTCACAGGATAGGTGCTTCAGCCCTTGGATCATCTTTATGGCCCTCCTCTGGACCCGCTCCAGCAGCTCCATGTCTTTCCTGTGCTTAGGACCTCAGAGTTCAACACAGTACTCCAGGTAGGGTCTCATGAAAGCAGAGAGGGAGAATTATCTCCCTCCACCTCCTTGGCTTAACTTCGTTGGATGCAGCCCAGGATACATTTGGCCTTCTGGGCTGCCAGCACACATTGCCAGCTCATGTTGAGCTTCTTATCAACCAACACCCTCAAGTCCTTCTCCTCAGGACTGCTCTCAATCCACTCATCATCCAGCCTGTATTTGTGCTTGAGATTGCCCTGACTCAGGTGCAGCACTTTGCACTTGGCCTGGTTGAACCTCAAAAGGTTTACATGGGCCCACCCCTCAAGTCTGACAAGGTCTCTCTGGATGGCATCCCTTCCCTCCAAAATGTCAACCACACCACACATCTTGGTGTCCTCAGAAAACTTGCTCAGAGTGCACTCAATCCCACTGTCCATGTTGCTAACAAAAATCTTAAACAGTACTGGCCCCAATACCAACCCCTGAGGAATGCCACTTGTCACTGGTCTCCACTTAGACATCAAGCCATTGACCACAACTCTTTGAGTGACCATCCAGCCAATTCCTTATCCACCAAGGGGTCCATCCATCAAATCCATGTCTCTCCAATTTAGAGTGCCTTCCTTAGTCATCTGAATTTGATCAAAGGCAGGTACCAGCTGAGGAGACAAAGGTGGATAAGGAATACAGCACTGCATTAACAAATCAAGATGAACAATTTACTGCCAATCGACATCATACATTACCAATTCAGAAGGATGACAATATAAGAACAACATTGGGGGTTGGAACTAGATGATCTTTGAGGTCCCTTCCGACCCTAACCATTCTACGATTCTATGATTCTATAACATAGGCAGCAAAGAAGAGTCTCACTTGAGTGTTTACCTGCTTACATCCAAGCAGGTCAGTGAGGATGGAGCGGGAGGAGGTGTGCCGGAGCCGAGTTTCCCCTGCAGCTGGTGGCGAGATGGCAGGTGGCCCCCCTGCAACCAGGACGGCCTCGGTGGGGTAGAGACCCACTCGCAGCCCATGGAGAGAAGATGCTTGAGCCTGAGGACGGTCGTGTTGGGATGCACGACAAGGTAGAGAGGCATCTGGAGTCTGCGTGACGACCCACGCTGGAGCGAGTGGCTACAACTCCCTAAGTACCCGAGACTGTGGTAAAGTCCACACTGGAGCAATCCAATGGGGAAGGATAGCATCCTGCGGGTAGGACTCACGCTGGAGAAGTTTGTGGATTTTTCCTCGTGAGTAGGAGATCCACTGGAGCAAGGGAAAAGGGTGTAAGGACTCCTCCTCCTTTAAGAGAGAAGCGGCAGTAACAGCATGGGATGAACTGACCTGCACTCCCCCAGTCCCTGCCCCCTGCGCCGCTGGGGGGAGGAGGTAGAGCCAGGAGGAAAAGGAAAAGGGGCGGGGAAGGAAGGTGTTGGTTTTAAGATCTGGCTTTGTTTCTTTTTACCCTCTCAAGTAACCGGTTTTGTTTCCCTTTGTCCTTTAAAGTAACTGTTAATAAATTGTTTTGCTTTAAGAAAGTTGAGTCTGTTTTGCCCGGGACCATGGTTGGTGGGTGCTTCCTCTGTTCTCGTCTCGACCCTCAGTCCCTTTATTACATTTTTCTCCTCTCTACTTTACTGGAGTGAGAAACCGGCTGTGTGGAGTTTAGTTGCCGGACCGGCCTACACCACGACAGCCAAATTATGTTGAATAGTCTGATCTGCACTAATGTCCTAGTGATCTACACTAACATAGGCTACTTCTAAACTATCAGCTCTTTTGAAACAAAAAATATCCATCACTGTTAACAAGATACATCAAGCACTGAAGGTCATATGAACGTTAGTCTTGCCAAAGATAGCTCAAGTGTGTAGAACCAAGATTTGCATTGCAAAGAGAAAAAAATAACATTGAAATATTGCATTGTGTTTAAAAAATTATTTTTGAAAGGTAAATTTATAACACCTGGAATATTTTTTTATTATTGATAAATGTTTCCAAGATGGGGATTTGTGAGAAATATGTATAGGAACTGGCATCATACTTCAAAGATGTGCCCAATGGCAGATGGTATGACAGTGTTTTAACCACAGTCTTGTTCCACAGTTATTTATAAAGCTTTTCTTAGACTGGCATGGAAACAATTTATTCCTTGGCTGGACAATAGTCATACCCCTCATGATATCCATTCTGAAGAAGCATAAAATCTATAAATAATACTTGTGACAAATGCCAAGCACATTCAAAACCAGTTTTTTATAATTTTACATATTCCTCAACCACATACCTGTTTGAAGTGTACTTCAGTTACATAAGTGGTGGGTGTTTTGGCAAATAAGCAAGTTTTGGATTTCCCACATTATTGCATTGGACATTATGCTGGAACTAGTGCAGGCTAGACAACTGCCTAGTGGCTTATGAAAGAACAATAACTCAATAAGTATTGAGATATCTAGATTTCAGAAAGACATAGATACTGGTGAATCTTTGTTCAAAATGCTTGAGAAAATTATGTAAGACCTATGAGGACAGATCAGACATCTGTGCTGATTAGTCCTGAAAGTTCATAAAGTAAGGAGGAAACACAGAATGATATCAAGCAGAGCTACCTCAGTAATGATCCTTTGTTATAGTTATAGCTATAATAAGATGCCCCAGAAGAGAAACTTGAAATGCTCACACAGCGGAGAAAGAAAAGGCTTGAAAGACTCAAAGAAAGAACTCACACTCAGAGCAGAAAGGAGTAAGCCCCAGGTGGAGAGAAATGTGGTACTGGTGAAGAAATGAGAGACACATTTGAGAAGAACTGCCTTTCCCACTTGGCACTATTCCCTTTGCTGGCAATAGCGGAAATCAAATAGCAGAGTTAGGTGGTGGTGATAGCACAGATCGTGGGACTTAATGAAACCATGCCTGCTCCATCACTGGTGGAATGATTTTGGACCTGAAGACAAACTCTGCCACTAATACAATTGCAGGGGTTGCTGTGTGGATTAACCACATGACAGTGCAGCACTGGTGAAATGTTTGATGTTTACTAGGAAACTTCAAGAAGAGGTACTGAGATATGTACCAAAACCCACCATAAGCCTTTTTTTACCAAAACCAAAGGTTCAAGTCTCCAACAGGTGTCACAGTATCTCTGTGGTTTCTCTACCTTCCTGCGCCAAATCAGATCTTGTAGAATTCTCAATTTTAAAAGGGGGAAAAAGAGTAATTACAGAGTTAACCTATAGGACAATATTTATATTATGTGCAGATTCCTCTGCTTCAAACTAGTAAAAAATCACTGTGAGAAAAATCAAACTTCAGCAATCATCTCAGAGGAAGGCAGACATTATCTGCATGCACTCTGCTACCCACAGGAATAACCACAATTAGCAAGTACTCTTGAGTTTCACGGAGATAACAGATTCTGCAGTAGTAATAAGGTAACATGGCCATGGGGATTGGTGCAGGCAGAGCACTGATCAACTTCCACCACTTTTCAAGGTATGACTTTGTTAGTGCTCTTGCAGGCAAGGAGAACTCATGGAAAGGAAACACTTCTTTTCACAGAACAGACTTTTTGCAACTTGGACAACCATAGGAGCTTTTGAAAAATCTCTGAAACAGCAGAAATTCACGTGCGCTTTGTAAATCCCTAAAAATGCATGAGGTGACATACTTGAATGTTGCAAGCCACTTTTTTTGTGCTAAGGGGTGAAAACGACTCAAGTCAGATACCATCATAAAAAGACTGTCTCTGCTGACAAGTACTGCATGTAAGCTGTCATGCAAAAAGTTGAAGATGATCTTTGTGACGTGACTCCACTGGGCTGAATCCAAAGAGTCTGGACTGACAACTAATGCAAAAAGGAATTTGGAAGGTGACAAGGTGACTCACTCCCAAGCACTCAAAGCAATCCTGCAGTTTAGGGAAGCAACTGTCTCTATTCCTGCCAAATCGTTGAATGCATGTGTCAGAAATATGCTCAAGGGCATAGAGATCTACAAGGTAGAAATATTTATGAGCCAGAACTACCATCATGTAGAGACAGACCATGTGCAAGATCATTTTAGCGAGGATTTGGAGGAAGAGGAAGGGAATTATGTAGTTCAAGATATGTGTATCATGGAGCAGGAGATCAGGGTAGGCTTGGTGGGGCTAAACACATACAGGTGAAAATGTTAGTTTCTATGCCTGAGCTTGTCATCTGGGTACATCTAGAGCATGATTCATTTCATCCTAAAGGAGCTATCTGCAACAGACCACATGAAACATGTCCTGTAATTGCCTTTTTCCCTGCTGCAACAGGGGAAGCCAAATCTATCAAGCTCAGATGTAGGCTACTGCACTGTAGATGTCTAACCGGTCAGGAAGGTCCTCTTGTTCCTGCCTTAAAATATCGTACATCTTCATCAAAGGAAAATATTGTATTATTTGTTTGGGATACTTTGAGAGAATACCTGTTTTTACTGTGACTAAGATTGGTTTTTCACCATGAAATAGTTAAAGCTTTTGTAACGTTGTAATAATTTTCTTTAATCACCAAAAAGGATGTTCTGTCATCCTCAGGACGATTACTAAACTAAAATTTGTGGTTTCTAAGTAGGGCTTCAGCTGTAAATGTTTTCAAAAAATACACCATTACAATTTGAAAAGTTAGATAATGTCAGTTCCTGAAATGCTGTTCTTTTTAAATTTTTTGCACTAAGAGCTCTGCTAATAGCATCCACAGACCATCAGAGGGGTAGACTCTTCTTTCTTGCCCAGACACCCCTGTCCAGACCACACTTTTTTTGTCAGGGAATCTGTTTTCCCTTTTTCCTTCTTTGCATGAAAAGTAGGATAGCAGATCACTACCAAAATGTTAAAAAAAATATAGTAAACCAAAATTTTCATGTGCATGACTAAAAGCAAATGAGGCCCCTTATCTACAAGAAACTGCATAAACTTTCCTCGCTTTTTGACACTGTTTCTGTTGCTGGCAACCCAGAGCATTTTTTCTCCCTGTCCACCAACAGATGTCAAGTTTCTGTTCTCTGTCTTTCATTTTTCAGCATGGACTTACAGAAAAGTTGTCTTGCAACAACCTTAAAGGGAAGAATAGAGATTGGTTAAGAAATTGGGCCGATAGAGTTATGCTAAATGTAGGCTTTTTGTAAGACCCTTGAGGACCAGAGAAAATGTTTTATGGTGAGAAACTTGATAGGACCAGACTGTTTAATGTATCACAAGTAGAATGACTGATGGCTTGCTGCCTGTGCCTGAGTACCTTGACAGGTAGAAAAATCTAGATACTCAAGAAGTTTTAAACCTAGTGGAGAAAGGCATATTTAGAAGAGTTTATAGACATGTTTGGAAGCTGAAGCTATACACGTTTCAATGAGAAATTATACACACATGTTTAAAAGCAAGGAAAATTTCCCATTAAATTAGATAACCAAAAGAGGCGCAAGATCCTCCACTTTTTGGTGTTTTCAATTTCAGCCTTATTAACCGTTCTGAAAGACATGCTTTAGTCAAACAAGATGTCTTCATACACGAGTGACTGCGTGAAATGCAGTGAAATGGCTTGTGAAATTGGTCAGACCCAGTCATGTAAAACTCCTTCTTGTCCTTATATGTTATGAATGTAGGAAGTTATTGATTTGTGCAGAGCTGCAGTACATTATTACTACACAGGAAGGTTAACTTCTGCCTCACGTAGCCCTCTGGAATCCCATTCAGGCAGTGTAAGTTAGAGAGAGACAGTGATTTTTCCCTTTCTGCTCAAGGAAATGTATTTGTCTAAGATCAAGCTGGTTGATATCTTCAAAATTTCTGTCCCCTCACTGCTTATTATTTATTGAAAAGTACTTCACAGAACTTTTTATTGAGATGCTATCTCCTAGCCCTAGAAGATAGTCAGGTATCATTGCCTCACTTTATGGTCCAATAAATGCAAAGACGAGCTGTCACTTGCAGTAGAGTTGAGAATGGGTTGGGAATCTCTGATAAGAGATGACTTAGCAGAATTCACATAGAAAGGAGCAGGTTTTCGAGTTTAACACTTGTGGAGACTACAACAGACTATGGGTGCTCCAAGTACCACCTGCAGAGATGGCAATTGCATTATGAGCATTTGGTCATGATGGATGAGACTTACTGGTGTACAGGGCCCTGAGCTGATGCACATTGGCCAATAACCAGCTCTTTGCCAACACCGGCTACTAACCTCCGCCATGCTGAGCAGCAATTGGTGCAAATAAAAGGAATCAGACTGTAAAACACGAGAGCTTGTGCTGTGCACATGGTGCACTTGCCTGGCTTTAGTGTTCACAGCAAACTGCTTCCATTCAACTGCTTTGCAATCTCAAATCTCTTAGAGAAAAATAGATACAAATCTTACTCCCTAGGCCACAGTGATTCTGGTGTGCAACCAGGCTGATGTGTAAGCAGGTGTGTGTAACCAAGATGTGTCACTAAACACACACAAATCCCACTGCAGACCAAATCTTTTCCCAAAGCAGATCCAAAAAGGATGATCCTCAAGTATTTCTGATCTTTAATAAAAAGACAAAATTAAACTGGAGAGTCATGTTCTGTCCTAGGTTCTTGCAGGGACCAGCAAACAGAGAAAGCAGTAACATTTATGATAAATGGGGTTCTTATACCTTCTTTGGGGTACTCACCCTTATTATAGGACTTTTTATCTCAGATTAAAGATAAATCTCCAACAAGCTTAATGAACACGGAGAGATAAGAATAACTGTGCCCTCCACATGAAGGACACATCAGAACCACGAAAAAAAAAAAAAAACAAGAAAAAAAAGCTTTTTTGTCTGAAGAGGCCACCTGCATTTTTTCAATACTTACAATCTGCCCCAGCAGGAAATACTTCAGTATGAATCACAGCTGTCAGTCTTTTGGTTGACACTGCTGTGTCTGTTCCCCTCTATGGGCTGAGGAAGGGTTCAGGCATTTGCAATCTACAGAAGATGACCTGCTCAGCAAGAACCATGCCAAACGGCCTGGTCCTGTGAGTGCTCAATTTCCTCAGCTCCTGCAGGGTTTGGTAGGATCTGTTGTATCAGATTTGGCCAGAGCACATCCCAGTAAAAAACACTGAAAATCACCAGAGACTATTCAAATAGCTATTACTGGTCCTGATCCTCCTCCATCCCAGTCAACAGCAACCTTGCCATTTCAGAAGCTGGCTCCAGACATGTCCTAAGAGGGCAGAAGCAAGATGCAGCTGAGACCGCTGGTCATGGGCACTGACAGGAGCATCTGTGCATATGAGTTAATGAATGGCTACAGCAAAGGCGGGCACAGTGTGCCCAATCCCAGCAAAAGGACTGCATAATATGAAGGATATAGCTGCAAAGAGAGCTCAGAGGACACCAGTGGGGGTGGATGTACCAATGAGGATTACTCCAGGGAAGCCCTGCTATGTTGGACGTATGCAACAGCCTGAGCCAGCTCCACAGGCTGTGCCACCATATCTGGGCCACCAGATGGTAGTCAGTAGATGAAAGCCGACATGGGGATGCTCATGGTCAGTCACATCTCCTCTGTTCCCTGGGGGCAAAGCCAAAGAGGTGACCTGAAAATGTGCCCAAGAACTCGACTCTGTAAGAAAATGCATGATTCCTGTGAACCACAAGCATTTCGTCAGTGTAACAACGTAGCACCATTGCCAAATGTGTGTTCTATCAAAATTGTCATGGTATCCTCAAGCGTCCTAGAGGAAGCAAGAAACTTTCCAGAATTTGTAACTATTAATTTATACTCATTTATGCACAGGTTGTGCCCCTAAGTATCAGTACTGTGATATTTACATCCTTTTTCCCATCTCAGCATATAATTTGGTGCTTGGTTCCACTTTTTGTTTACTTTCTGAAGTTTACTGGCACTGCCCAGAGCAAAGCACCTTGCTTTACGAGGCAGTGAGTTAAATAGCAGTGCTGCTGCACAGCAACAGCTTTACAATAATGTGTAGCAATGAGCTTATCAGTCGGCAAAGCCCTGAGGCAGCTTAGGAAGAAATTACTTGGCAAACACCAGGAATGGTGGCCCACAGCTTGGTGTGGGACTCAAGCGTCTTTCTGAGATGTGATGATGTATTTTTTTTAAAGACCTAATGGAATATATTAATAGAAGAAAAATTTCAGTGAGCAAGTAAGCCACCCTGTTTGCAGCCTGGTCTTTTAATAATCATTATCAAGTCTTTCCAAAATAATCCAAAGCTGAAACCAAACTCCAACAAGGAAATTCTGAACTAGGATCTTTGTTGGTGGAGGCACAGGGGACTGAATCACTAGGTGAGGGTCAACCAGCAGAGCTCTGTCAACTTCTGCAGAGCTGCGTTTATGTGCACAGCTGAAGTCCAGACCATCTGGGCACATCGCACCTAGAAACAGAGCAAGTAATTGCTGCACAGTTTCACAGAAAAAAAAAAAAAAAAAGGAAAACACTCAAGTACTGACAGCAGATGACTCAGTATGGTCAGTGGTTTATAAATATTTAACACATCAGTCATTCCAGATGAAACAAAACCTAGGTCAGCCTTGGTATGACATGGTGGGTTACTCTGAGCGAAAAGGAGAGGTTTTCTTCTCCCTTGTCAAAAGCAGCAACTGCAGGAGATGCTTCTGAAGTACTTATTTATGGGGATGAGTTTGGAAGGATCAATGATGAGTTGATTCTGCATGAACTCCCAAGGGTTGCAGTACTGCGTAAGAGGAGAGGGAAGAAAGAGCAAGTGAGCTCAGCCTGAAGCCACTTCATGGTCTGCAAAATAAAGTGAAATGCTGTGATTTCTATGAAATGAATAACCAAAGTCTAAGCACTATAAATTTATCATTATTACTAATTATTAGGGATCAAGCTAGCATCCAAAAGCCTATACCTAATAAAATTCTTCCTGATGTCATCTGGAGTGCAAAATCAATCCAATATGTTTGCCGTGTGCTTTGATATTGGAACTGGTTGTTCACACTGCAGATGAAATTCCTCCATTCAGTGTATGAAAGTTTCCCTCCTATTGGTCATGCATGTAATTGAAATATCCAGTCATTTTCTTATCTCATTTTCATTTGGCAACTCCTTAAATTTAAACTGACTTTTCAAAAGATGGTCATAATAACCTTGTGTACGTTAAAAGTCAGCTCTTATCTTCAGGACGTCAAGCACTTTATAGGATCGTTGTTCTCATTTTGTAGAAACACACAGTGAGTGAGCACAGTCAGTGCTGATGGTTACGCATGACAGGCAGAGGAGACAGTCGAGGATGGAGGATGAATTCAGTCAACTTCAAGGACTTTAGGGCATTCCCAAAGCATTCAGACGTGAAGTGTGACCTGTTAAATTGAATATGTGGCTAATATCCCAGGGCAATGAGTGCTGAAATTGCCCCCACCTCATTTTATCCCTTGAAGTTGGGTGTCTGATTTAATGAAGTCAATCCATAGACACACACACTGGAGAGATGGTTGGGAACGTGTAGAGGGTGGCAGAGTGAATATCTCTGTAGACGTCCAGTGAGCCTAGTCTAAGCAGAGTGATCCAGATGCACAATCTTTTAACAGCACAGCTTTGATAGGGTGATTTCTATCCTTTTTTCTTTTCTAAACCAGCTTCTGTTCCAGGGTTTAATGCTCAGGCAATGATGCGCTTGTTCTACCAAAGGGTCCCAGGTTTCTCTGTAGGCTCCTTTGGTTTAAATCTCTAAAGATCTGCTCCCATCATCTTCAGCTGGGAAGCAGATTCCTGACCTGACAGAAAGTCCATTCAACTGTCTTCATGCTAATACCATGAATAGCTTCTGCCTTTCCATTAGTTAGTCTTTCTCTTGCACACAGGGATAGGATGCGTTCTAGGTCTTAGAAAATCTTTCCTGTGATGCAGTGGTATCAGTAACAGATTTCTCATTTACCAGAAAGGAGAAAATAAAAAGTTCTTATAGACTTGGGACTTGAAACTGTTTCATATATTCCATTAATTTCAGACAGCTCCTTCATGATAGCATAAGGAACATAGTAAATTAAATAATTGAATAATGTATATGGGGTGATATTCTGAATTTTTTCTTTCCCCTCTTGTGCACTGCACCACATCTTTATTATTTTTGCATTAATTAATCTGAAGCAGTGGCTGCCAATATGTTTGAGTTCTGTCCTGTCTTGCATATAATAGTCTTAAAATTCAAAACAACAGCTAAGAAAGTGTTATGTTTTTAAATTCCATTCCCCTTCTTATAAGACATGAGAAATTGACTAAAAGCTTAGGCAAATCTGATTTTTTGTGATAGGACTGGTACAAGAAAACTCACAGACATATAAATAACAGAATAGACAGGAGTATGTTGTCAAGTTCTGAAATGTGCTTATTTCTGCTGTATTAGAAACGTAAGGTTATACAAAGGCTTGATTTGTCTTTTTAAAATATCTTGAGAAATTTTAATATTTCTACATGAGTTCAAGTCCTAGGGACTTTCAAAAGACCACTTGGTATCACAGGCTTTGAGATAAAACATTGAAAAATGCTGATTGAGAACAAAAAAGATCAGTAAGTTGAAAAATTTCAGCACAAATTAAATTTTTCTTAGCTCCTTTACAGTAATTCTGGGTGTCCTGGATTCAGCTGGAATGGAGTTAACTTCCTTCCTAGTAGTTGGTATAGTGCTAAGTTTTGGATTTAGTATGAGAATAATGTTGATAATACATTGATGTTTTAGTTGTTGCTAAGTAGTGCTTATGCTAAGTCAAGGTCTTTTCTGCTTCCTATGCTCTGCCAGTGAGCAGGTGCACAAAAAGCTGGGAGGGAGCATAGCCAGGACAGCTGATCCAAACTGGCCAATGGGATATTCCATACCATAAGATGTCATGCTCAGCATATAAACTGGGGGGAGTTGGCCAGAGATGGTGGAATCAGTTCTCGGGGACAGGCTGGGCATTGGTTGGTGGGTGGTGAGCAATTGCACAGTGCATCATTCGTTTTGTATATTTTGTTTGTTTGTTTTTTGGGGGGTTTTATTGTTTTTTGTTGTTGGTGGTGGTGGTGATGGTGATGGTGGTTTTGTCTTCCTTTGCTGTCCTATTAAACTGTCCTTTTCTCAACCCACAAGTTTTATATTTTTTTTCCAATTTTTTCCATCCTACTGGGAGGGAAGCGTGAGCGAGCAGCTGCATGGTGCTTAGTTGCTGGCTGGGGTTAAACCACAACACTGGGCTAGGCCAAGTAGTGAAGAGAGGGTGTTCAAGAAGTTGTAGGTTTTATGAGTAATATAGACATCAATCTGAAGGTAAAAGCAATAGGGCACGTGACTAATATAATAATCTCAGGAGCCTTCACAAGTTCCTTCAGTTGACAATGAAGATGGCTAAATCGTTTTTTAAAGTATTTTCCTGTATTAAAATACTTAACAGCAGCATCCATCGTAAAGATCCTGTTTTACCCGTTACTACATTATGAACATCATCAAAGACAGTTGCAGTTTTCCACACAAATTTCCACGGCCTGTTGGAGTAGGCACAGCTACAGCTCTGAAACTTGGTGGCTCTCAGCTCCCAGCAGAAACAGCAATTCATTTAATGCTAATGGCTCAGAATATAATTAGATATATTTTTGTCAGTTAAAATGGTGTCTTTTTCCTTTTTCTTTTGTCTTTTTTTTTTTTCTGTATGCTGTGTTTTGGTTCATCAAAATATATGAAAAGAAACCATAAGCCACAGCATGGTTGGTGGATAATAAACCCACTAGTGGGTACTCAGTTGCTGTGATGCAAGTGATGTAGCTCTAGCAAATTTACATGTTACTAACAACAAATATCACTTAAAGGCTCGTTACAGAAGAGAAGGAGGATGCAGGTCCACAGCACTGGCTACATTCAGACGTAATGAGAGCAGGAGGGCTGGAACCCCACTTTGCAGAACCTGAGATAAAATTTAGATGTTTCCCTTCATAACTGTTAGAGGATAAGTAACTCTATCAGTACAACTTCTTGTCTGTGTACAGTATCCTCTGCAGAGAGAAGTACGTTACAGGCTATTACACGATTCTCTTACTGCAGATACTCACATATAAATAGAGATTGTTATGTTGGGAAGACCTTACATTTTCAGCGTATTTAAAGTAATTCACTTGGAAATTTTCACTTGTTTCTTTTCTTGTTTTACATCAATATCCTAAATCGCCATTTTCTCCTATTTTATCTGTTTCCTTTTCTTGTATGGTCCTATCATCTAACTTGATTTTTCCACACCAGGATGCAGTGATATGCACCATACTAGGTTATTCTTAAACCTCAGAAGAAAGCCCATGAGTTACCAGTATAATGGTTTCTGCAAAGCATTGACCCTGCCATTTTCAAAAAAAATTAAGATAACTTCTCATGCACATTTTCCTTCAAAACAACTTAGGTCAGCTCACTTCAAAGTTCCTCCACTTCAGACCTACCCTCCAACTCAGAGGACAAGCTAAAGAGAAAAAATGCTCTTTACCTCCCTGCCTACTGCTCTTTGCAGGCTGCCAGCCACTCAGACTCCAACTTCTGCCACAAAAAACTTTTAGCAAGGGGAAAATGACTTAAAAAATACCTGTCTTTCTCACAAAACACTGAAGAGAGAGAAAACAAAATGGACAAAACATCCCAAAATTTTGAGAAAAGAGTATTTCGGTAATTGATTGCCAAGAAACTGAGGAGGATTCACCTTGTTTATTGTATTCTCTCTGGTCTAGGTCAGCTGTCTGGGCTTCCTTCTTCTATAGTCAAAGAGACAGGTAGGTACTTTAAGAGGATGTCAGCCTATCCTAAAAAAGATAGATAAAACAAATAGTGAATCAGTCTGCTATGGCACCTCTGTCTAGGGACTACATACTGATTGCAGGAAAATATTTTAAACTACAGAGCCTTTAGACAGCAAAAAACAGATGAAAGGAGTCCCATCCTTGGGCAGAGACAGTAAGTGCCAGTACTACATCCCAGTGTCCTATCACACAGCATGTCTCCACAACAAGCAGAACTGTTATGCTGTTATTCTGAAGTCCAGAAGTAAGATCTGCATCGTCATGGCCTTGACGTTCATCGTTTGGCTGCTTCATTCTCTAGGATCTCCTGTTGGCACTCTAATTATCAACTAACTGGCAGAGCCTGGAATCAGATCTCTGTAGAGCGAACTTGCTGTGTAAGAAGATTTCCCTCCCTTCAGGCATCTTCCTGTTTGAGTAATTCAGGAAAAATATGCATGTCTTCTGCGGTTCATATGGTTCAGAAAGTCTCCTTTTGTTGAGAGAACTTGCTCTGAAGAAATACCCAGAAATGACCACTTTTACCTTCCTGTTCCTCTTCTTTCTTCACTAGCTACAAGACCGGAATGTCAGCAACCAGAAAGCCTAATCCATCTGCCTGCAGAGTCCCAAGTGCATGTGGATTATCCTGTTTGTACTGATGACAGAATTTGGCAGCATGTGTCCACATTGCCCAACAACAGTTCAAAAAACTGGCATTGGAAGAGATAGTACAGGCCAGGATTGTGACAATTTGACACAAATAGCCCTGGCTCAGAAGTCCTGTAATCTCTAGCAGGAAGCTGTGATACTGCTTCTCCCTTCATTTGGACTGCCCCACACTGCCTGTTTTGTGATGGAAAGACTGAACCGTGTTCCAAGAGGAGAATTGTTCCCTTTTTCATAGATTTCATAGATTTCATAGATTTCTAGGTTGGAAAAGACCTTAGAGATCATCGAGTCCAACCGTCTCTAATCTCCCATTAAACCATATCCCTAAGTAGTTCATCCACCCTTTTCTTAAACACATCCAGGGATGGGGACTCAACCACCTCCCTGGGCAGCCTATTCCAGTGGCTGACAACCCTTTCAGATAAGAAATTCTTTCTAACATCCAACCTGAACCTCCCCTGACTAAGCTTATACCCATTTCCTCTTGTTCTATCACCCATCACTAATGTAAAGAGCCCTTCCCCTACCTCCCCACCATCCCTTCTCAAGTATTTGTAGGCTGTAATCAGGTCTCCCCTCAGCCTCCTCTTTTCCAGGCTAAACAGCCCCAACTCCCTCAGCCGCTCCCCATAAGTTTTATTTTCCAGCCCCTTGACCAGTTTAGTCGCCCTTCTTTGGACCCGCTCCAGGAGCTCAATATCTCTCTTAAAGCGAGGGGCCCAAAACTGGACACAATATTCCAGGTGTGGCCTCACCAGTGCCGAGTACAGGGGCAGGATCACTTCCCTGTTCCTGCTGGTCACACTTTTCTTGATACACGCCAGTATCCCATTGGCCTTTTTGGCCACCTGGGCACACTGGTGGCTCATATCAAGCCGGTAGTCAACCAACACCCCCAGGTCCTTCTCCGCCAAGCAGCTCTCCAGCCACTCTTCCCCGAGCCTATAGCGATGCTTGGGGTTTTTATACCCCAAGTGAAGGACTCTGCACTTGGCCTTATTAAAGCTCATGCCATTGGCCTCAGCCCAACGATCCAGTCTGTTCAAATCCCTCTGAAAGGCCTCCCTACCCTTGAGCAGATCGACACAGCCTCCCAGCTTGGTGTCGTCCGCAGACTTACTGAGGGTACATTCAATCCCCTCATCCAGGTCATTGATAAAGATGTTAAACAGAACTGGACCCAGCACTGAGCCCTGGGGAACCCCACTGGTGACCAGCCTCCAGCCGGATTTAGCCCCATTTACCACCACTCTTTGAGCCCAGCCATCCAGCCAGCTAGTCTAAGTTCCAGTTGGGCTTTTGCTCCCCTGATTATCTCCCTACATGCCCTAACTTCCTCCTTGTAGTCCTCCCTGGACACCTGCCCATTCTTCCAAGACTTATAGACTTCCCTTTTTCTTTTGAGATGTTCCCAAATCTCCTTGGTCACTGGAATAGGCTGCCCAGGGAGGTGGTTGAATCCCCATCCCTGGATATGTTTAAGAAAAACTACTTAAGGATATGGTTTAATGGGAGATTAGGGACGGTTGGACTGGATGTTCTCTAAGGTCTTTTCCAACCTAGAAATCTATGAATCTATGAATCTATGAATCTATGAATCCAAGCTGGTTTTCTACCCCGGCGGCTCGATTTCCGGCACACAGGGACAGCTCGCTCCTTTGCCTCCAGAATTTCCTTTTTGAGGAGTAACCAGCCCTCCTGCGCTCCCTTATCCTTGAGAGTTGTCTCCCACTGTACTTTATTAACCAGACTTCTAAACAGTCCAAAGTCTGCTCTCCCAAAGTCCAGTTTGGCCATTTGAGTGCTCCCCCTCCTAACTTTCCCTAGAATTGAGAATTCTATTATCTCATGGTCACTATGCCCCAGGCGTCCTCCAACCATCACATCTCCCACGAGACCTTCTCTGTTCACAAAGAGCAGGTCTAGGGGAGCACCTTCTCTAGTCAGTTCACTGACCAGTTGCGGTAGGAAGTTGTCCTCCACACACTCCAGGAATCACCTAGACTGTTTTCTGACTGCCGTGTTATACTTCCAGCAGTCTTTTCCAGTATACTTTTTACCTCTCATTTGATAATGTCAGCCCCTAGACCCCAGCCTGGTCTGGAGAGTTTGGGAGACAGTATCTAACCCGTCACTTCTGAAGATGAAGACATCGGTCTCATTCTCACTGGTCTTTAACTTTGTTTTCTTAGACTAGCAAGAATCTAAAACACATCCACTGTGTAATGATTTGTTTATTCTGTTGTCTTTCTTTTGGGCTTGTTTGTATTTTTTCCGAGTTTTGTATTTTTTAATTGTTACAAAGCTTGTAGAGAGGGACAAATTTTGCCTTTAGAACTAATTTGGGTGGGACAATAGACAAATTTTCAGGCACACAAACCCTTCCTCTGGTCAGCAGCAGGAACAGCAGACTTTACATTAATAAGTTTAGGAGCTATAGTACTGGTTTTAACTATTACGTTTGTACTAGACACAGACAATTCAAGTAAATAGGGTGCCTGCCACCTATTCAGTACAGGAGAATGTTAGCAAGGGGAGAGATGATAAAATCATTAACATTTGTGAAACAGCAAAAGAGACAAGTCATTTCTTCTTGTAGAATAGAAAAAATTTAGCATGAGAAGGGATGTGGGAAAATTACTGTATCATAAAACTTCTCCCAAGTCCATGCCTGTCATCTGTTAGAATCAACCCTTTTGATTCCAGCCTCATTTTGAAAGTGTGTAGGTCTCTCCTCAAACCCGAACATAAGAGGGGGAATGACTGTTTTGCAAGAAATAATTTCCTTTTGGCGTTTCTGGTGGTTTTGGCTATCATATACCCATGCTCATTTTGGTATCAGAAGAAGTATCCTTCATATGTACATCATAATAAATCTAAATTTTCAGCTCATTTCAGAATATGTTAGTTACTGTACCATGTCACACCATCTCACCACTACAATAATTTAAGAACAGAGCAATCATACCTAACATTCCCTCTGAGAGTCTTCAGCTTTCGAGCTTTGTTGCATGGATTCTTCTTCAAGTAGAGAAAGTTTCTATATATTTAAAAACTCTCCATGTTTAAAATCTCTCCAAGTTCAAAAACTTCTCATCCCTGAACTTTTTGTGGTTCCTCTTGAAACCCTGTAAACTTTAATCTTTTGTGTAATCATGTGGCAAGGACTTCCACAACTTCGCTGCATGTTTTTTGTGGAATCTCCTCTTTTTTATGGAATTCCCTCTTTTGTGGAATCTCCTCTTTTTTTTTTTTTTTGTCAGGGACTACATCCAACATGCTAACAATAGACTTGACAGCTACAGGGCTTTCTCTCAATTATCTCTCAGTGCTATTTGTGCTTGGGGGCTTTGGCTGTGGCAGCATCCAGCAGTCTGCAGTAAGAGATCTGTTGGTATAAAACTTGGCTGGGAGAACGGTGAACCACCTCCTGTCCAGGACACCATTCCAACCAGCCAAGCCGAAACACATACTAGTTTAATAACACTGGCATAACAAAATGAGGCAAAGGTATTTCAGTTAGAATGAAGAAATTACTACAATGCAACCTCTCCTCATCACCTTCAGAGTTTATCCCTCTCTTACACACCAACACTGTGTCCACTAATCCCATTTATTGGTGTTTATCACCTGGTAGTGGTTTGGTTAGGACCCTTTGTGACCATTTGCCCAATACTTTCCCCAAAGGCAAAATAGGGCATCATTCTCAGCAGGAAATTATTTAAACCTTGCCCTATGAGCCCCTGGAAGGGTTCAGGGAGGCTGTTGACATGGCATTATTGTCTCCTACAGACAACCATTTGGTATCCCTGGGTACTGTTATGACATAGAAGCTAATGATTTATTTGCCCCATGATTTTTCTTACCTGTATTGTGTTTTCTCCTTTCACTCATGCCCTTTCACTCCCTTTTACTCTTCCCTTTGTTACTGCAGAGTGCCTTGTCCCTCTGCTCTCACTGCTTCTCATTATGCTTCTATAATCCCATTGAACAATCTAACCATCATCTGCACTTTTCATAGCCCTAACCTGAAAAAAGGCTCTGGAAGATATCAGAACATGTTCAAAGGCTAGCAATCATGATGAAGAGTTTTTAGAGGGAAGAGTGAGTAAAGAAATACAGGCTATTAATTTAAAGAAGGAACCCAAGAAAGGGAATTGGCACATAAAAGAAGTAAATTAGATTCTCCTATTTACCTTCTCTCAAGGGAACATCTGTGAAACTCAAAGGCAGAAGAAATATTTTTTAAACATACAATTAACCACGAAATGTATTGCCATGAATATAACTGTGGAAAGAGTGTAGCATCTTACAAAAACATTAGACTATTGGGTAAGGCTGTAGATACGGGGAACCCCACAACTGCATTAACTGTGTTTAATTACAACAGTGTAACCTAAACCTCAAACTTCTGTTGGAGCCCACAATAAATAGTGTGAGAGTTGGTGGAGGGAAAAGAGTGGGTAGAAGTTATACAAGCAAGTAAGTCTCTAATTCTCCACCACTGTGTTCAGGACTCTTCCATCAAAGCTTGATTTCTGTGAAAGAAAATCTATTGGGCCAGTGACATCACCACTCCAATTTAGTACAGCAGTCATAGCATGTCAATTTTTTGATGCCTTGTCTTTTTATCACACACATTGGACCTGGAGAATTCCCTTATTCCTCTGATCTGGTGAGCGTAGAAATAAAAAGCAAGGGAAGAAATCAAAGGCAGGATTTTATTTAAAAATTGCTAATGCACCGATTTTTCTGTCTCTGCCCTGTGATAACATCCCACACCCAAGAGTGACTACAGAGCAGAAACAAATTATTAGATAATTGGAAAGGAAGGTACTTACATCTGAACTACAGGCAAAACCGCTTTCTTGGGTGACTTAACACAGAGGTCTTCACAGCACAAGATCTACTTAGTTAAAACTAAAAATGCCTATTTCACTGCTAATTCATTTTCAAAACAGATAATTAAGCAGCGAGACATTCCAAGGCATTTATTAATGTTTAATAATGCATGGCATAAGGCAGAAGAATTTTGGTGCTAATTTGTTCTTGGTAACCTTTCTAATTCTCCAGCCTGTCCTGAATCTGTTTTTATTTTTTTTTTTTCAGAATGTCTTTAAAAATACAGACTTCAGTGCAACATGTGAATCCTTTAAACCCAAGATCACAATTAGGTTGTAAAGCAGTGAGTATATGCATATGTTTTATGAAAAGGACATGCTTGTGTTTCAGCTGTGAAAACCTGAGGCTGTTTTTTTCCAGAGTAAAACCTAACCCGGCAAGCGTTAATTGAATCTCTGTGGGAGACAGTTCATGTGTTGAACTTCTGTCTCTCCCTGATTTATTTAGATGGGTGTATATATGAACAGAAAAAAAGGAGTTTCTGATTCCAACACATTAATGAAACTCTTCTAACAACATAAAAAGGAAATAAAACCATCAAGGGTTCTGTTCTGATTACTCATGTATAAATTTCTGAAAGCTGTGAAGGGAAAAAGGTAGTGTTGCTAATTGTTAAATGGGAGATGATCCAAAAGCCAGAGCCAACAGCCATGGGAGAAGGGTGTATCGGTGGGTTTCTGGAGGATGTTTTTTGTATTCCAGACACAGCTGGGAGGCAGGTGAAGCCTCTGGTAATGCTATTTCCTATATAAAACTCTAAGTATGGCATGTTTCCCAGTTGTCTGTCTGCAGAAATCAAGTCATTAGGTGATCCTTTCTCATCTCCAGGAGACTTGCAGTCTTCAGATCAATACTTCAAGTAAGTGATTAGTGGATATTAAGCATTAGAGTTTGCAGTTATCTAACTCAAAGGTGAGGGAAATAATTGCAAGCAAGCGTCTGCATGGACTAAAATAATTAGATCAGATAATTCTTCTAAAGTGAAGTAAATACATTGCCAAGAAACGCTAAAAGACAGAATAGAAAGAATTAAGTACTCATTTTGAAAATTGCAGACAACCAGTTCCATAGGATCAAATGTCACCCTGATTGATTGAAACTATTGTCAATAGAGAGAAGAGGAAAGCACTGGTTTTATAAGCCTGCATGTTAAATGTTTTTATTCTGTCAGCATGGTTAGCATCCAAATACAGGTGTCACGGTAGGTTAAATCCCTTTGCCAGGCTTTACAGGCTTCTTCAATACAAATATAATTTGAGATCAGCCACTGCCCTACCCCATCTTGTGAAGATCGGTGGATGATTTTGCCATGAAGAAGTGTGCCATGATTGTGTCAGGTGTACTGATTCTGGCAGCTGGTAAATCTGGAGAGAAAGAGACATATTTAAGTTCTCAGATGGCTTTCTATCAAACGAAAAGAGTATTTTGGAAATTGAATAAAGTCTCCTGCACTACATGTCATCTTGCAGGTTTTCTGCAATAGAAAGAGGGTGTTAAAGAAAGGAACTCAAGTGGTAAGCGTTAATGTCAACGAAAGCCAGTTATCCAAACACCTGAAATTAATCCAAAACAACAATAATCTTCTAGAGGGGAGAGAAAAATAATTCTTTCAATTAATGTTATTGAGTCCTCATGTGAAAAGAAAACCACAGAACATTGAGCCAATTTTGTAATTGCATATTTTTAATCTAAAACAGAAAGGACAAACTGACAGAAACTCGAGCTCCTTCCACTGAGGCACCGTGCTCCAGAGCACTGTGAAGGCTCAGCTGGCAGCTGAGGATGGGATACAAGCTGCCGATGCTTCTGCACAATGTTAATTCTCTGAAACAGGTCACTAGGGCTCAGGCTTAGTAACATTGCTGGGTAAAAACATTCCTGGAGACTCTGTGGAGCTGTAAAGTAAAACACGATAGGGATTTGGGTCCATGAATAAAATTTAGAAGTAGCCAGCATAGAGTGAAAGATAACATTTTTTTTAAAAAAAAACAAGGCATACAGTATTGAAGAGTATGGAGTCTTCAACTACTTTGAAAAAATTAAAACATACTTAGCAAAAATGTTACTTCTGGATATCAAGATCTCTCTCATGTATATATGCAAGCTCGCAGGAAGAGAAGCAAGTAACATACTGTCTAGTAAAGGAGAGTGATGGTAGAGGAGAACAGTAAGAAGTTAAATGAGATGAAATTAAATGAACCTGAATCCAGAAAAGGCAACTGAAGTTTTTCTGCAAAACAGAAAGGCACCATGCATCCAATTTTTTAACATTTTCTACTAGAAATACTTTGATTGAGATAGTCATTTTGACTTTCATATCTGTTAGTCCTTATAGAGGTGCTGCTCTTCAGTCCCAGACCTTTCACCGCAAGGGCAAGTTACAGTACAGATCAGCCACACTTACTACCTTCTAACACACGGTTGGAATCCATTTTAACATCATAAAGGGAAAAAAGGCCTAAGAAATACAGTTATCTCCTGTGCCCAGTAGGACAAACTGCTCTTTCAAAATACATCTCCCACTGTAATAGCTGTTGGGAGTTGTAGCGGCGCGCAGCAGGTTTTGCTATTGAGGTCTGAGACTTGCATCTCTGTTTCCAGAGGTTGCCAGCTTCCACAGGCTACAACTGGACATACCTTCTCAGGCCCGCAAAGGGAGCCACGGCGCAGGTCCATCCATGCGATGCGAGAGGCTTCTCGCCCGTGTCAGGTTAAAAGCACACCCCGAAGATGTGCACCCGCAGCTCTGGGGGTGACTGCGACGCGGTGCAGTGCGAACGGTGCCAGCTGTGCCTCTGCGCCCTCCAGCTCTTCGCTTCTGGGCCCCGAGTGCTCTGCTGCCCCAAAACGGGGAACCTTGCCTTTCACCAGGGCTTTCCGAGGGCACAGCACAGACGTCATAGGGTGACAGAGCTTGTGATTTTTTTTCAGGTAATTGAGTTGTAGTTTTCTGGGAAGCTCCACCTTGTTATGCAGTTTTAACATCTGGCCCCAAATATTAAATAAAGATGTGGTACTGTAGATGAGGACTTTTTTTCTTTTATTTCCAGTGTATTTAATGGTTCATTAAGCTGCTATTATACATCTAATATCTTGTATTAGAAAACACAATAGAATCTCCCTGCTGCAACTGGCCATAGCTGTAGAGCCCTGAAGTTAAATTTCAGGACATTGGAAGGCTACCAGAGAGGGAATTAAACAAATTGATCTCTGTAAATCTCAATGGGATGTAAGGATGTAAATTCTGCATGTAGCTAAGAGTTTGAAACTCTCAATAGAAGAGCCTGTATCCATGGATTTATTGTAACCACTCAACATCTTCCCCCTCTTATTATCTTGAGCTTCTCTGCCTGTAATTGTGAGCACTAAGTCCTGTGTGACTCAGAATCACATTGACAACATTATTTGTGAATAGGAACCGCTTTAGCAAGACTGTGAAAATACCCTGTTCACTAGCATCTTGGGAAGGTCTTCCATTGTGTAGAGTTTTATTAAGTGGGTATAACTTTTGTATAGGTTTAAATTTTGTATTTGTCTCATCTTTCCTCCATATTTCTCATCTGGTTATATATATCTTTTATTTACTGGATATTTACAGAAATAAACTGCAGTGGATCTGCACTTTGTGCTGCCACCCTGAACATGCTCTAAAGGTGATGGCTGAAGCTTCTCTGCCTTTGCATCTTCCTTGTGACAGTAAGTTAAAAAAAGGTCATGGCCTAGATATTTTAAATGTCTTACTGTAGGGATTTCGGTTTCAACAAGGAGCATGATAGAATCCAACACACCTGCTGCAGCAGTGATGCTGCCGTTCAGTATAAGAAATCTCAATTGTTGGTGAAAGCTCCTTAGCAGACTTTGGCCTGTTAAACGTACCTTTACTCAGCTTACCTCAGTTTACCATGTAAATAACTTTGGCAAGTCCTTTCCAGGTTCCTGGTGGGCTACTACTATTAGAGGAAATTAATAATATCAATTGCAGCATCTTTTGCTAGAGTACAAACTCAGTCTGTCTCTGAAGTGTTTTTTGGAGTTACCTTGGATACAGAATCTGGCCCATTGTTTCTGGTGGAAAGTAACATCTAAATTGGAGGCTTTTAGTGGGTATAATTACTTAAAGACCTCCACTGACATTTCATATGGCATTTCAGCTATTCAATAGTAGTAAACTCATAGTTAAGTCTCTGTGCCACTCTCTATGCAACTCCATATTAAAGAAATACCCTGGCACAAAAGCCTTTCAGTTAGAAAATACCTTGTCAGCTAGTCTAGTTTTGTACTTCGTTACCAGCAGTAGGGGTGCACGGATACTGTCTGGGTGTGGAGAGGAGCTGACAGTAGTTCAAATAAGCAACAAAAACAAACTAGCAAGTGGCAATCTGCAAATGAAGGTGGATCAGTATTGTGTTGTATTCACTCACAGCTGCTGCTTAGATTCTGGGGCTTTCTTCATCTTCATGGAAACAAAAGAAGGATTTTCCAGCAGAGACTGCCATGCAATGTGGGAAGGCTGATAACAGCTGAGAAAGAACTGGCCCTGCACAGTGGAAGGATTCCACTGGCAATGGAAGGATTCGAGGCTATGGGGAGGGAGACCTAGGGGCAGAAGCTGTCCTCACTGACCTCAGCTATGAATTAATGAAAGGCGTAGAGCTGCCAGTACTCTTGCTTTTGGCAGCAAGCTGCTAGTTCAGGACGCTTAGCAGAAACCAACTGAAATTTTGTTCTCCAGGAGGCACAGCTCTGTGGTACCCATCAGTTCCAGAAGAGTCACTGCTCAGGTCAGCTGCGCAGGTCTGAGCTGCCCTGTGTCCCAGGTAATGCAGAATTGACCAGAGCGTGGCTACCAGCTGCTTTCAGGCTTGGCAATGCTGGCAGGTCTGGAGTTGACAATTTTCAGTGGTATGCTGCAGCCTACAATTTGTGTCTTTTGGGTATGTCCTAACTAACTAGCTCAGGTACTGGTAGTGCAGCTGAAGTTACAGAGTCGGCACTGTCTGGGTACTGACCTTGCGTCTAAGGTGGGTTTCCATCTCTGAGATGGGCTGGTCTCTCTGCTGATGTGAGCAGAAGGTTTCTACGATGCCTAAGCACCTTGTTGTGAAGGCACTGCACTGGCGGCAGTCTCATGGCCAGGAATCAGGCTGCTGAGTTTCCCGGGCAGCAGTCTGCTGTTGAGCCTGTTTACTTGCTCTAAACGGATTCCAGTTATCCCTTTTAATTTTCATGCTGAATTAATTACCTGTCCTTCCACACCAATGGCTTTAGAATAAAAATACAGCGCCATGTCCTCAGCTTTCATTTAAAGCTCCTTTCATACCAATGCAGTGGTTGGCAAGACCCCATATAACAAACCTTGACAAGCAAGTAATATCAGCTCAGGCTCCAGTTAGAGAAGCTGAATTGGAAAAATTGATCCTGAAAATGTCCTCCAAAATCTGCATCTCAAGGTTACAGCTGGCCTGTGTATATGCAATGGAGCAGAGGGCATGAAACCCAGCTCCCTGGGGTACTGCTCTTCTGCCATGCTCATGTACAGTCAGAAAGATGGATGAATAAGCCATGCTGTATGACATTTGAATGTGTGATAAAACACTTTTTTGCTTAAGATATTTCACCTCATTCTTCATTTCATCAGCTTCTAGTTTCACAATACAGAACAGATCGCTTTTTTTTTTAAAGCATCTGTGATATTTCATTAAAATATTGGCAGTGTGAGGCCCTGACTTCCTTACAAAAATAAATGCATTTTATATAATCTACCAAGTGTACCAACTTTGCTGCTTTAGCCCTCACCAGTAACCTTAGCACATGAAGGCTGTAAAGTGTTTTAAGAGTACAGCAGGCATTCTCCGGCTTCAGAGAGGGGCTGCCTTTTCTTGCAGAAATCACATGAGATCCATTCAGACATGTTCCCGTTCAATATTAATGTCACCTTCCCTCTCTGTAAGTTATAAAAAAATCAATTTGGTCACTTGAGGGATGGGAAATCGTTTCTTTGCACTCAAGTTATTTATGGATTTAAATCCCTCATGCCCTGATGGAGGAACATTCCTACCATTATTAGCATTACAGAGACACAGGCACTGAAAGAGAATACTAGACACTTTATTCATATCTTTCTTACAATGAAGGAACATGAGTGAACCCTTGATTTTAGCCTACAAAAGCTAATCAGCTCTGACAGGTGGAGAAGGGACATCTCTTTAATCTCATGAGTGGCAACTCTTTACATTCTTTTTTAATGAGAAGAAATTTCATCTTTGCTTTTCATCTGATGTTTGCAATTCACCTCCACTTGGACAATGTCCAGTAGTGATGACTTTTGCTATTAGTTGATTCTTTACAGGGTTCTGGAAATGCTGTCTTCACTGAAGGAGAAAATGTATTTCTCCTAAAACAAACTCTTTCCTGAACCATACAACAAACACTTGGGAGGATTTCAACTGGTCTTACATTTTATTAAAACATTTGTTAATTTGTCTGTTTTAACTTCGTCTCAGAAACTTTGTTCAGGTTTAACATCTTCTGATTCCAAAACATACTGAGGAAGGACAGAAGCCCAAGCTTTTGAGTATTAGATTTGAGTTTCAGGCCTTGGACATGAAGTGAAAAAAATGGTTAAAGCATAAAAAGCTACAGTGTCTTGGAGGGAGAGTTGAAACAAGAGAAAGAGATAGGAGAAGGGATTTGGTTTCATATGACAAAAAAAAAATGAAATGGTGAGTCAATGGGGCAGAGATTTACTTGAAGGCTGTTGCAGATGGCAGAAACCGTAAAGAAGAAAGTTTTTGTCTTGACAGTTATGAGCTTGTTTGGTGGCACTGAAAAGAAGCTAGTGCAAAGTTAAGAATGAACCTAGAGAGAGGAAGAGAGAAGACAAAAAAGAAGAGGCATAACTTGAAAAGAGAATATTGAAAAATAGAAGTTTCTTTGACTGCATAGGATTCTGCACATGCAGCTTTGCAATAAGACAGGGAATAAGTGGTGGACGGAAGGATAAATGACTCAGCATAGAAAGAGTTTAAGTAGTTGTGTAAAAAGGAAAATGGCATCACCCACAGCAGGAGAGCATGTGACAAAGAGCTGTATTTTGCTCATGCTGCACATCTGCTGAGAAGTTGCAGATGCTGAGTATCTGCAACTCATGGGAAAGAGGAGCTGACTTGTTGCCTGGATGACTCCATGCATACCTGACTTGGAGCAATACTGACATTTTCAGTCCAAGGGCAACGTCCAGACCTCAGAGTACTGTGCCATTGCAACGACCCCATCTCAAGAATTCTTGTTGCTTAGGAAGAATTATGCTCCTTCCTGTAAAGAGGAAAAGCTGTGGCTGCTAAACCACACACAGCTCCCCAAAAGGCATCCACATCAGAAAGCAGCACAAGCCGTAGGGGTTTTTCCCAGACTAAGTACTTACATGACAAATGTCTAGACTGCACATAACGGTTCTATCTGCTGCCTCTGATCACAGGACTCGCCTCTTAATTCCTTCTAGCTCCCTCGTGGCTTGAGTTCAAAGCTTTGCAAAGGCAAAGACAGAGAGAGCAAGCCAGTGTGCATACCTCATCAGTACAGACTATTCTCTCTGCTATTACACATTCACACAGTAAAGTGAAAATTAGTCCAAGAATCAATGTTTGATTAACTCTGCCAAGCAGACTAGCTCAGCATCAAATAAGAAACTCAGCATAATAGGATTTTTTTCTCCAGAAAATGACTGACTGCAACAGCTTATTTTCCAGACTGCTACAGAAGAAAATGTACTTCCATGTTTCAGTTCATTTCACCCATACTTCAAAATGCAACGAATTTAAAATTACATGAATGCCACCTCATTTCAGTTGTAAAGCAGAACGAGCACAAGTTGAGAAGTACTTTTATACTTCACATAACTTCAATTTTTCAAATTGTTACTTTTCCTCCCTCGAGGCAAAGGCATCAAACTTAACTCTGAGGACTGAAGAACCTGCTACATGAAATCAGTGATCTTAAGGGTCTTTTCTGATCTAAATGATTCTGTGATTCTTTGATTCATAATATCTGTCTCTTATTCATTATCTCTGTGTCTTTTAACTTCACTGACCTCATCTGAGTTTATGACATACCTATATAAGCAAGACAATAGAACTAAAATTTTTCTACTTCATACAACTATTGCTACCAGCTCTATATCCTTAAAAGTATGCTTTACTCTGCCTCAGTAATTAAAAAAATACATTTGTTTTACTTACCTTCAGATCTGTTATTTCTGAAGATCAAAAGATAATGTGCTCCTTTGATGACAGAAAATGGTTGATAGCATTTAACACGTCTAAATAGAATGATTCATAAAGTACCCAGTAAAGTTCTTAAATCTTAACTAGCTCAGAGTGTGACTCATGTAATATACACAGACTTATCAAACAGTGTCTCTGGTTTATCACTGAAGCAATTACACCAGAGGGCTGATGAGCTGCAGAACTAATGCATGTTGTGTTCCTCTGGATTTCTGTCTTTAGATTGATTCATGCTGATGACTGAAAAAGTGTGCGTTAGATATGAATCTTCTCAAGAGTGGCAGCAAGCAGAGGTGTATCCTTCTGCATGCTCTTGCTCTCACTTGTGCTTCCTCACACACTCTGTCGGACCCTGTTGTTAAGGTGAATATTGCAGCCTTTCTCATAATCAGAGCATGTACACTTTTTCCCCTCCATTCAGCCGGCTATTTTAGCAAGACCTGTTGGAGGGTACTATAGCTGAGATAGTTCTCTTGAGCCATACGGGTTGGACTTGGCCAACAGCACAGGCTGCCACTCCACACATAAAATGTACGAAGCCTAGTTTCAGTGGGAAACCAGGGATGACACTGAGAAGCCTGCAGGGTTTTGAGCAAGGACTGGCCTGGGACAGGCCATTTGTTGATTAGTGGGAACAAGCAAGAGGGAACAGCGTTTACCTGTCAATACCACAGGCCACGTGCAAAAATAATGGTGTGTCTGTTGGGGGATTTTTTACATCCATGATTGTAAGCATGATGTCTTAGACAAAATAAATCCTAATAAAGAGCTGTCATGGGAAGATTGCTGGTGGAAGGTGGGAACCAGAGTCCTCTGGCTCCTTGCAGAAAGGGCAGTTTAATGGAGCAAGTCACCCTCACACCAGTGAAGCTTCCATTCCTGGTAGGAATACAAGTTTCTCTAGCTAGCCCTGTTATTTCTGTAGTCAGCCAGGCTTTTGACTGTCTTCTGAAGCTGTCAGGTTGCAGCCAAGGCAAAGGTGATGGCCTGAGACTACAAGTTTGTTTCTAGCAAGCAAGGAAACACTGTGAGACAGGAACTGCTCTTGGTTATTCCTGAGGAGATCTCAGTGGGAATGAGTGACCTGAAGGCGAGTGGCTTCCCTGCTGATCAGTGTTCCTATGCCCAGGCATCCCTTTCCTAAAGCTCCCACTTCTCTAACAGTGATTACATGTTACTCTTTTCTCTACTTTAAGATTCAATGTTCTAGCTAATAAATTAATGTGAAAAAACAGAACTTACTAAAGCTCATTCCCTGAGGGGATATGTATTTATGCAGAAACGAACAGAACATAACTTACACATCTTGCATTTGCACAGAAACACAGAGACTGAGGGTCAGATTTTTGTTGTCATTCTAGCATCTGAATACTTTTAACAATCTAGTCTAAAATATGTATGTTTCCCCTAAGCAAAATTTAAAAGTTTCAGTTAAACCACTTTTAATAGAAAATTGAATTATTCTTCTTAAAAGCTTAACTATGTGTCGTCCTGCACACAGTATTCTTTTTCTATTTGCCAGTTAATTATTGCAACAGCACATCCCAGAATGTGTTCATGTGAGATAATATTTTTGTTGGGTCACTGACAATTGGTTCATGAACCACCTTTGAGGTCTGGGTTATCTTAGAATACCATGCAATTTATAGGAATCTTACTGCTTAATTCTCATTCACTTTTTACATATAGATCCTTTTCTTGGACATTAAAATTTGGATTTCAAAGCCTTACATATTGTGCAAATACAAAAACACAGCCTAGGCAATTCCAAGGTCAAAACACTTGGTTGTAGGTAGCACAAACGCTAGTACAAAGCCAATTTAACCAAGCATACACCTACAGGGTTGACTTCCTTAAAAGCATTCTGACTCAGCTAACTACATAGCAAACTTAGGCATGCCAGTAAACAGTCATACTTATATTTGATAATTTACTTAAATTAAATCTGCTGTGGAAATCTACTGGTTTCATTAAAGTTATAAAAATTTGCACTAGTGATGACCAGTCAAGAAGTAGCGCATATGCTTGAAGTACAGCTTAATCTACAGCTTTATTTTCAAGGACTCTGTTATATATGGTTCTGCTACATGAAGGCACTGGAAGATGCAGAAAATGTGTCTTAATACATTGTATTAATTAGAAAAAAATGGCTGATCATATGATAAAAATAAAAGGTAAACACAAGTTAAGAAATCATATTTCTACCTACAGTGGTATTTTTCAGCTATTGCCTGCCTGGTTATCCAGACAGAACAGTCTTATGCTAACTATTTTAGTAACCTAATAATTTAGTTTAACAATTGGGATTTGGGGGTGGAGGGTGGTGGTGAGCACGAACAAGAAAGAAGAGGAGAGAAAAGGAAAACGTTTCACTTCCCACCACAACATACCCTTTCTGGCTTGTCCCAATCTGTGTGTCAGTTCTCTGGAGATGTCCATGGTAAACTGTCTCTGGAGCACTTACAGAGACCAAAGCAAGGCTCATTTCCCTCTCCCCAGCCCCAAGAAACTTGGAAAAGTTCCATTCTTTAACTGAAATTCAGGGAATAAGCATCAAACCACAAATCCATTGTCTTTCTAGGAGCTTTACAGAGCGTGCAGCAGTCTTTAATTTCTTTGTGTTCTTCATGGTCACATAACACAAACTAATTATTTTAGCTCCAGTACGATCTGGACTTCCTATGAGAAGAGCTCAGAAGCACTCTGAGGACATATTGTTGCTGGCATTGCTCACTACTATTGTTTATATATGTTGAAATTTGTGCCGATATAGGGAAAATAAAAACCTGCAAACTAAAAGTGTGTTAGGCTATTAGTATCTCCCCTGGAGAGACCTTCAATGCAAAGCAACATCGTGCAAGATGCTCTTTGACCATGTTATATCAAGTTGAGAAGATTTTTTTGACTTTTGACTGACAGATGACATCTCCGCAGCACAAATTTCTGCATTTCAGTCACAAAGCCTGTGAAAATCCATTCTTCCATCTGAGAGGAGTACAACACAAGCACCCACAAAGATAGAGAGTTGGAGATCTTACAAAATTATAGCCCTTTCTCCAAGTCATTATCCAGATCATGCATCTGTTAGTGGTACCTTAAATACATGAGTTTCTGTATTGTTCCTGCAATAGGCTTCACGATCATTCACCATCATAACTAATATCTATCCCTTTTCCTGCATCTTTACTGTCTCTGTAAGTGCCATTTTACAAGGATGTCTATAAGGTCATTTTTCTCTAGTTTCATTACAGCATGCAAAGGAACCAGGAGCATATGTTACAAAATATACTGAGCCTCTGTTGAGCCTTTGCCATAAGCTGCATCCTAATCTATTTCCTTTTTTTTTTCCTTTCTCTTCAGGTCTCATTCTGAAGAAAGTACTTCCAGCAAGGTGTGAAACTCTATGCAGTTTAAAGCAGGGAGAAGCACACCTTTTGCTATCTTTACCCTCATGTCCTGTGGGTATAGACGAGAAAGGTTTCCGAGATTTTCAGACACTTTACTATGGACTGGAGAAGACTTTTTTCCTGTGACTTCACGTATTTTGAGCAGTGTACTTGTGTAGGAGGTGTGTGTTTCTAGAACTCGGCTGGAGCTAAGGAAAATCCTGTTTAATCTGAGAGAAGGAACTACCAGAAGCTGAGGAAGAAAGTAATTCTGAGTTCTGGAATACATGCTGTAACATCAAATACATAGTGTAATAGCAAAGAGAAGTATCACTGAACAGGCTTCCTGCAGGCAGTGGTAGTGACTTGAAAACAGCATCTCCCCACTCGCATCCAAAGAGAGACTTCTTACTCTAAAAATAGATCTGGTGATTCTTTACAGTTTTAGGAAACGAATATAAAGAATTGCAAACAAGGCATGAAATTCTTCAGTCTAAGCTGAAAGAAAGCTCTGGGACCTCCAACCTAAGAAGGACATGGACCTGCTGGAATGAGTCCAGAGGAGGGCCACAAAGATGATACAAGGGCTGGAGCATCTCTCCTATGAAGACAAGCTGAGAGAGTTGAGGTTGTTCAACCTGGAGAAGAAAAGCCGGAAAGGGACTTTTTACAAGGGCATGTAGTGACAGAACAAGGGGAAATGGCTTTAAACTGAAAGACGATTGATTTAGATTAGATATAAGGAAGAATTTCTTCACTGAGGGTGGTGAAACACTGGAAAAGGTTGCCCAGAGAAGTTGTGGATGCCTCATTCCTGGAAGTGTTCAAGGCCAGGTTGGATGAGGCTTTGAGCAACCTGATCTAGCGGAAGGTATCCCTGCCCATGACAGGGAGTTTGGAACTAGATGATCTTTAAGGTCCAACACCTTGGGTCCTTCCAACTCAAACCATTCTATGATTGTATGGAAAAAAGATTCCCATTGAGTCAATAATCTGCAACTTCATTTCATAGAATCGTTTAGATTAGTGCTACATCTGAAGAGTAAGGTGGAGGAATGAATGAGGGGCTGGTTGAAGGTGTTTCCTTCTTCTTTTCTCTTTTTTTTTACAGTAGCAATCAAAAAGGCATTCTTTCACATGGTTCCCATGATATATTGCACTATATATTCCCTTAGGCTTGTTTTTTTGAGATAAAAAGAGAGTTCTCTATGGAGCAGAGTAGAATTTATTTACGTTGTGGACCTGCCTCAAGAACTTCAGTAACAATGAAGCAGAATTGCTTCTGAAAAAGATCAAAATAAACCTGCAAGACAGATAGCCGTTGCAGTTCCTCCAATGATCCTTCACACTTCTCTTACCATAACCGAAGTACATCAGTGTTATGATGAAGCTGCCAGTTGATCTCTTAACTAGACATCAGGAAGAAATTGAAGTATTCAGATGTCAAAAATATTTTCAGCAGGATGGTCACAGTGTTAAAATACCAGGGAGCTCTGTCTCCCTCACATGCACACCAAAAAATATCTAGAATCAATGTAAAAATGCAAAAATAGCTTACTTCTAGCTTAGTGACTGTGGGTGTTCCGAGCTTCTGAATTAAGACTAGTATTCATAAAGGTGCAAAGGGAGAATCTGCAGAGGGAAAATCCAAACTTACAAATGTTTATGGGAGAAAACAACTTTATAAAATGGCAATTGTAGCAGAAACATGTATTTGTTGTCATGAGGGACTAGTGGCTGTGGACAAAGGTTTGACAACAAGTTTAGCAGTAGTTAGCTCTGTATAAACAGCATTTATGCAAAAGGAAGGAGTGTAAAAAGAGCATGTGCTGGAACAAAAGTAGGGAAGCTCTGTCAGCCCATATCTTGTTGCAGATGGAACTTCATAGAGTGCTGCACCCCAAAGAAGGGGTGATGTCACTTTGGAGCTCCCAGCATCAGAAGTGGCATAAGATGCCATCTAATTCACTTCTTAACATCTTTTAATTTCTCCTTTTATATCTATAAACACCACCTTTGCCCACATCCTGCATGTGAGGTGTGGTTTCTATGAATCCTCCTGGATTCGGAGAGTCAGAGGGAAGAGCAACTCTTATCACTGGCAAAATAGTCATCATCATTTCAAGATCTATTAACAAGATCTTCTGAGACTAAGCAGATCCAGAAAGTCAGCTTGCAAAGGCAGCTGAGGAGAGATTACCTACCTGAACCCACCCTGGCTCACTAGAAAAGAACACGTGTTTCTTTTACATAGAGATGGCAGAGAAACTGTTTCTGCAGTCTTTCATTGCCTGCCCAGCATTTCTAAAGAACAAAACCTTCAATACCAAAGACTAAGACTCTAAAAATATAAAAAAAAGATTAAAAAAAACCTCCAAACCTGTAATTAAACCTTTCCCTTAGATAGCACAGTATTCTTTTGAAGTGTAGAGAACTGCAAAAATCAATGTCTCAGGCAGGCAGGAGAAACAACACTGGTTCCCCAAGGCAGGCAGTGCCTGGTGAAGGTGTGGGCACAGCTCAGCCACCCACCACAGTCTGAAGTACTGCCACAGCCTGCAAACAAAAGCTCTTTCCTCCTTAAGACATCACTAACTCAGGATAATAAGTTCAAGTAAATTTCCGAAACTAATGAGAAGCTGGGATCTAAAACATCAAGCCCCCCTCAACATTACTAAGGGTTAGAGATCTACTGAGAAATTCAGAAGAGGAATATTCCTTTTCTCTTTTCCTCTCATCCCTCGGAGAGACACGACAGTCAATGAGCCACATACTCTCACCTCCATGACATGAACACGGTAGCCTGGCTCTGTGGAGGCCTATTTTGGTTAAAACTATGTCAGTTCCTCAGGTGTATTGCAATGTATGATCACTTCTAAATGGTCATATGACATTGTGGTAGACTGATGCCTCGCAGAGCTCTTAAAGCACTCAAGAAAATAATTTACTTCCTGGCAAAATAATTGCATTTAACTTCTGAGGAAGTGTGACCAAGGATCTAAACTATGAGGGTAAAGAGAAACTTTTAACCAATGGCAGATGGCTTCTAATACTTTCAGAAGGCACAATTACAAAAATAAGAGAAGATCAGAGATGGAAACTAGGGAATAACATCCAGACTTTGGGGATTACAGCAGGGAGATATAAGATCATGCTAGGGAAGAAGGAAAAGAGGCATCCAAGCTAACCAAGAGGAAAGACTCTTAGGAATGCATGGCAATCTGGTGAAGTTCCCACTGACTAGAAAAGGGGAAACATAGCCCCCATCTTTAAAAAGGGGAAAAAAGAAGACCCAGGGAACTACAGGCCAGTCAGTCTCACCTCTGTGCCCGGCAAGATCATGGAGCAGATCCTCCTGGCGACTATGCTAAGGCACATAGAAAATAAGAAGGTGATTGGTAACAGTCAACATGGCTTCGCTAAGGGCAAATCCTGCCTGACTAATTTGGTGGCCTTCTATGATGAGGTTACAGCATTGATGGATAGGGGAAGAGCAACTGACATCATCTACCTGGACTTATCCAAAGCATTTGATACTGTCCCACATGACATCCTTGTCTCTAAACTGGAAACACATGGTTTTGATGGATGGACCACTTGGTGGATAAGGAATTGGCTGGATGGTCGCACTCCAAGAGTTGTGGTCAACAGTTCAATGCCCACGTGGAGGCCTGTGACGAGTGGTGTTCCTCAGGGGTCAGTACTGGGACCAGTGCTATTTAACATCTTTGTTGGAGACATGGACAGTGGGATTGAGTGCACCCTCAGCAAGTTTGCAGATGACACCAAGTTGTGTGGAGTTATGGACACGCTGGAGGGAAGAGATGCCATCCAGAGGGACCTTGACAGGCTGGAGAGGTGGGCCTGTGAGAACCTCAAGAAGTTCAACAAGGCCAAGTGCAAGGTCCTGCACGTGGGTCAGGGCAATCCCAAGCACAAGTACAGGCTGGGCGAAGAATGGATTGAGAGCAGCCCTGAGGAAAAGGACTTGGGAGTGCTGGTGGATGAGAAGCTCAACATGAGCCAGCAATGTGCACTGGCAGCCCAGAAAGCAAATCGTATCCTGGGCTGTATCAAAAGAAGCGTGGCCAGCAGGTCGAGGGAAGTGATTCTGCCCCTCTACTCAGCTCTCATGAGACCCCACCTGGAATACTGTGTTCAGCTCTGGAGTCCCCAACACAAGAAGGACATGGAGCTACTGGAACGAGTCCAGAGGAGGGCCACGAAGATGATCCGAGGGCTGGAGCACCTCTGCTATGAAGACAGGCTGAGAGAGTTGGGGCTGTTCAGCCTGGAGAAGAGAAGGCTCCAGGGTGATCTTCTAGCAGCTTTCCAGTACCTAAAGGGGGCCTACAGGCAAGCTGGAGAGGGACTTTTTACAAGGGCGTGTAGTGATAGGACAAGGGGCAATGGATTTAAACTGAAAGAGGGGAGATTTAGATTAGATATAAGGAAGAAATTTTTTACTTTGAAGGTGGTGAGGCACTGGAACAGGTTGCCCAGAGAAGTTGTGGATGCCCCATCCCTGGAAGTGTTCAAGGCCAGGTTAGATGCGGCTTTGGGCAACCTGGTATAGTGGAGGATTTTTCTGCCCATGGCAGGAGGTTGGAACTAGATGATCTTTGAGGTCCCTTCCAACCCTAACCATTCTATGATTCTATGAATACTCTTTACTCTTGAGACCAAAACACAACATATCCTAGGGTTATCAATGGTAGACATGAGCAGAGCTGAAGGACAGAAGGTGACTTGAAATAGTTACTAAATGTCTATTTAGTATAGACATTTTATTTAGTGTCTTGCCACCTCATTCAGTGGAAAAATTATTACCTTTCAGGACCATTTCTATTTGTATCCTTCATTTCATTTTATTATTTTGTTTATTGTCTGTAGAAGAATTGGCTGTTCCCCTTTTTCCCCTCCTCGTCTTGCTCCTTTCCCTTTTCTCTTATCTGCATATTTTTCCTGCAGCAATTACACCGTCATTACTACCCATTACGCCAACGAAATAGTTAAGGGAAATATTTCTAGGATCACTGCGGATGTTTAAGATTAGATGTGGAAGTTAAGCTTCCTGTAGCATCAACAGAAAGAAATAGGTGCCTTGAGCGAGTCATTCAACTCATCTTAAGGCATGTCTGCGAGACACGGGGGATAACATCTTTTGAAGGTATCTTTCTCCCCGCGTTGACTGTAGGAAGTCCAAGCCCAAGCACTGCTTTATACAAGACATTTGAGTTTTAGATCAAATGAATTCCACCTTGATACTGCAAAAAAGCTCACTCACTGTTGAAAAAAAAAATGTATGGAAAGGTCTGTACTTTGTACTTATATACAGCTCAGACTTACCATGTATTAGAGGCATATTTGTATGGAAGCTTAGATTTTGGAGGATCTTTAGCCCACATAAAAATCTCAGGAGGCCCAGAGCGCAACTGTCATATTTGATGCACCTGGTAGAGAATAAAAAATAAATGCAAGAACCAGGAAGAAAGATCATGGAATATGGCTGAGAAAAAACATTTATGCCTCTTGGGAAATTGGCTTGTCAAGTTCTTGCTGAAGGCATTAGTGACGTGCAGAATATTACTCCGGAGGCATGGATTGGCTTATCATACAATACTGCTTGAATTAATTTCCTTTCAGAGGGTCCTGGTTTGCCATAGATTATCTATTTCTCCAGTGTTTCCAAAGACAGAAATTCACTGCTGCTTACCACAAGGGTAGGACTGAGCCTGCCTGCTTGTGCGGCTAACGTACTACAAAGTAGCCCCTACGCTGTAAGATCTGGTCTTCATAAGGAATGCCTGCCTTTGTTGACAAAAATTACAACGGTACTGGCCCAAGAAAAACAAGACAAATTGACTACCACGTACTTTTCATATTAGCAGATAATAAACACAAAATTTAAGCTCAGTTCAGTTGCCTGGAATCTTCAAGTCATTTGATAAAAATTCAATTAAAGTATGAGTAGTGAGTTTAAATGTAATCAAAAGGCAAGGGAGGGAACTTTGCTACTCTGCTTCTCCTGGGAGTACAGATAAGAACATGCTCCTTGTCTGTTCAAATCAGATTAAAATCCAAGAAGATGTTTCCTGTAAAATCCAGAAGTCAATTAATAAATCATTGGATATATTAGATCAATTACCTAGTTGAATATACAGACTTCAAAATATCCCAAAGACACTTTAATAATTACAAAGTAGTCAGAATTTTTGATTATCAAAAAAGAGCATGTTCATACTTTTTCATCTGTGATCAAATTCTGCAGTAAACGCAAATTCTGAAGGATCTTGTTATAAGAGTGGATTGCATAGTAGCTTATCCTGACTGATGCAAAAGTCTTAGCATACAAAGGGTAGACATGGCTGTTATTTTATTTTTGCTGGGAAACGCCATACTTCTTCTCTAACCTCTTTAAAATCTTCACAACTTCAAAATAAATGAAAATAGAATTTCAGACATGAATATATGAATTTAAAATACATTTATATACTGCAGAAAATTCTACCTAGATAGTAACATTATCTGTAATCATTTGATAAGGAAAGTTTCCTCATGTAAAACAGAGAAGAGGAGAAAAAAATAAAGTACTTTAGAAGCACAGTGAGCTGTAGACCATAAGAAATAAATGTAGACGTAAGAAATCAAGACTGGATATGAGGATAATGTCTAATAGAAAATCTTACAGTTCAAACTAACTCAATCTGAATTTGTATAGCACAGAAATTGAAAGAAAAGTACACCTTCCTTCCATGAAATCAGACCATCCAGCTGTTGTTTCAATTCCAAAGGAGTTACTCAAAATATGGCTACTCTTCTTGTGTGACCTATATAAAACTGACGTAAAGCAAAATATTTCATTAATCATAGTTTTCATTAATAATCTTATTTTCTGATTTTACCTGACATCAACTAAAAAATTCTGTTTCAGCTACTTTATGCCTGGGCTAGCTAAACTACGTATGCTACTCTTTGTTTAAAGAGAAGAAGGTAGAGATAGTTGCCTGTATTTCTGTTTGTGCAAGTCAAGTAAAAACTGGGCTTGATAAAATGAGTCAATAAAAAAATGGAAGAACTCCAGAACTTCCTTGTTCTATACCAGAAGCTCTGAAAAATCCAAACTTGAGGCCACACTGTTGTTTTACATTTTAGATAGACAATAGTTGAAGTGTGAGTCTACACCCTTCCCAAATACAGGGGTTAATGGAGCCTTTTCCCCATGGGAAGGCCTCACATTGCTCTCCTGTCAATGTCAATGGGAAACCCTGCAAAGATTTCCGTTTCTCTCAGAGTGCCTCTGGGCTTCCTCACAGGTCCATGAGCTGTGTGCTATGGCTTAGTGCCACCTGCTAACACTAATGAAGAGGAAAAGAAAGAGAAAAGTCAGGGTTTCCAGATGTCTTTCCATCATTCCTTCTCCATCAATTCTCATTTACTATCCATGAGCTGGCTACTAGCCCTCCACCTCTGTCTTTGCCTGAACCACAAAGCAATCCAGAGGCTCGTTATACTTTAAAAGAGCATACATGTAAGGGTATGAAAACTATTGCTTTCCAAAGATAATAAGGGTAAAATAGGGGTATCATTTCCTGAAGTGGAATAAAATACATAACCTCTTTGTAACACACTCTTCCTGTTGTTGGACTCGGACTACAAACAAGAACGTCCCATAAATGTAAGTTTTTTCCTGCTCACAACTGCGTAAGATTACAGTTTTTGCAAAAGCATCCATTAACTGAGATTGTTCAATAGATAGTTTCAGGAAGATGTCAGGGTGAGTAGTTGACCCGGAAACCACCTATTCAGCTGGCTGGATGTCACACAAGTCACTCTGAACTGAACTGAGCAGTCAGATGCCTTTTTCATGCAGTGCTGCCCTGAATGAACACCTAACCACTACCAATTATTTTCAGAAAGTGGAAAATCAATTGTGGGTGATAGTCTCTTATACCGAGATACTCTGTGAAGCCTCTTCCTCACACTGATGTTTGGCCCAGCCTAGGTCCAGTGATCAGGTAGGAACAAAGTCAGTCAATTGGTAACCTGTTGTGAGCACCACTGGCTTCCCAAAGACCCCTTGAAAGTCTCCATCTTTAGAAACAGAGATAATCTGATTTGAAGAAGCCTTCTGGCAATGTCTAAGTGATCACATCTGGCTGCTTTTTGAGCGCCGGTGCCCACGGTGCCTACTCCCTACATGCTGGTACGCACATGGGCTTGACTCTGATATGTGCCAATCAATTCTCCTAGCGGGGAAAATTAGGGAAGATGCTATGCCATACACTGAAAGGAAGTATGGACTCAGGTCAACTGGCTCCTAAACATTTCCCACTAGACCCTGAGACTTTGTATAGCCTTTCATGGTCTCTTATTACTTCTCTCAGTCTGGGAATAGAGGCCTAGTACTTAATCTGGGAACAAATACAGATGTTAAGCTTGTATCACCTGAATTGAGAGACCTCCTCCCCCAAGGTGGTCAAGAGACAGTTAAACGGGACTGACAATTTTCAGGCACTGACTTGGGAGATCTACATTGTCTTCGAGAATGGACAGAGTCTGGAGATGAGAGCCAACAAGACACCATTCAGCAGCTGAACTTCCCCAAGAAGTGGTATAAGAGCACGTTTAAGAGCAAAAAACCCCTTGTGACATCCTTGGAGAACTACGAAGAGCCATGGGAACCCACCTTGGTGCAGTCACATTTATATCACTTTTTGGGTAGAGGCCTTGAAGGAAAATCTCCTTGGATCCATATCTGAACATCACCTTCGGGAGTGCTAGTTTGCATAGTCCAGAGCAACACCAAGATGCTAATGGCAAACAGGAGTGGGAAACGGGCTTGTTCACTGGCCTCCTTTTTTGAGAAAAGTAGATATATTCTCAGTGTGCTTCCACGGGCACATTTGACGCTCACTTGCCAGAATCCAAGAGGAGTAAACTCTTTCTTAGCCCACAGATTCTACTAGAAGGCTGTTCCAGAATTTCATTTCTACAATGTCTAGATCCAGGACAAACTTAGTAAACTCCATCTTTTCATTCTTCTTAGCTTCAAGAGGTTGTTTCTGTTCATACAACAATAAATATTGTGTCTCTGAAGAGTCGAATACCTAACTGGGATAAACTAGAAAAGCTGGTTTATTTTCCTTTTGCGATATAGATTCATCAGAAAGGATCAACCATCCTACTAACCTTTACTTGCTCAGTAGAATTCAATTTTGCTAAATGTGAGCAACCAGAATTATACATAGATGAAATCACTGCAGTACTGAACAAATTGCAGATACCTAGCCTTATACATTTTAAGATTTTTGCCTTTTCCATTTCAGAATATTTGACATAAAGGATGAGAAGAGGAGATGCAGATAAAAAGGGAGACCTGGCTCGTTTAGAAGTAGCAAAGTGATAGAGTTATTTGCTTTTTTGCACTACAATTTTACATTTCTAAGTATTCTCATTTTTCGCATTATTCCACCATCTTATCAGGACATAAAAAGTGTAACAGAGGAGACTTTGTCTTCTCTCCCCATACCTATAGGAGACTTGCACTATGTCTCCTTATAGCTTTTTTTTTTTAAGAAGTAATTAAGAAAGATCTAAAATACAAAGACAGAGGTTTTCCAAACAGCATCCATAACTCTTCCTGACTACTCGCAAAACCTAGTGTCACCCTGTGTTCACTTCCAGTTGATCATTCATCATTTTCCTGGTATGATTAAATAAAAATCCTCTTCCTGAAAGATACATACTCCTTGGGGTACCACCAAACTAGTAATGTGAGACAAGTGCTGGGGAATGCAATCTGACAGAGCCTGAGGAGCTAGAGAACAGAGAGACACCAAGGTACAGCTAAAGACCACAAACCAGAATCCTCTAAACAGTAAAGATATTTTACACCTCTTTCAATATTTTTTTCACATATTTAATAGTGCAGTTTCATCTCAGTAACCACAAAAGGAATTCACATTTCTAAAGCTTTTCATGATCAGAGCAACTATTCTTCTCTTAAAAGAAGTGTTAAATAATTACAGTTGTCACTCTTTCATGTGCTTTGAATTCACCTCTGTAACACACACTTGTTTTGCTCAATATTGAATTCACTGCCATTTCCACATGTCAGTCCAAAAGGAGGCTGTCAGAGTTTTAAGCAAACTACTTGAGAGAATAAATCGGAGTGTTTAGACCCAATGCCACTGAACTGGAAACCATAGAAAATGCTGTTGAAGAACTGTCAAACAAGCTTTGTACATAAAAAAAACCCACGCCAATACAAATTATGTACCATTCTCTAAAATACTAGAGCTACTTTGAACAAACTGTGCCTCTCTGACCTCTGATGTTCACAGGGCAAAGTCACACAGTTCCTTTGAAACAGAACATCTCTTCCAGCATGGGCTAGACAGATGTGAGTTCAAACGATGTCCTGCTACTGACTTCCTGTATCAATTTGAGCCAGTTTCTTATGGTGGGATTCAGCTTCCAGTTCAGGAATAAATTTGTGCCTCTGTAAGGTGTGCCCTCAGCCCAGAAAGTCAACCATAACCTGGACTGCTTTAAAAGAAGCACGGCCAGCATGTCAAGGGAGGTGATTCTGCCCTTCTTCTCTGCTCAGACCTCACCTGAAGTATCATGTCCAGCTCTGGGGACACTTCCTCAGCGTAGGGAAGACATGGATCTGTTAGAGCAGGTCTAAAGGAGGGCCACAAAATTGATCAGGGGGATGGAACACCTCTTCTCTGAGGAAAGACTGAAAGTGTTGAGGTTGTTTAGCATGGAGAAGAGAAGGCTCGAGGGAGACCTTCTTGCATCTTTCCAGTACTTAAAAAGGGCGCTTATAAGAAAGATAAGGACAGACTTCTTTGTAGGCCCTGTTGTGATTGGACAAGGAGTAATAGTTTTAAACTGAAAAAAAGGCAGATTCAGACTAGATGCAAGGAAGCAATTTTTTTACAGTAAGGTTGGTGAAACACTAGAACAGGTTGCCTAAAGAGGGGGTAGATGCCCCATCCCTGGAAACATTCAATATCAGTTTGAATGGGGCTCTGAGCAACCTGATCTATTTGAAGATGTCTTTACTCATTGCAGGGAGGTTGGACTAGATGACCTTTCAAGGTCCCTTCCAATCCAAATTATTCTGTGATTCAATGCAAGTGGCCATGTATTAACCAAAGCCACTATAGCCAGTGGGGATCTACTCAGTACAGGTAGGACACTCCAGAGAACAAGACAGCTCAGTGTACTAAGGTGTGAGTCAAATGACCTCTAGGCTCTGATGCACTGTTTTGACTTCACCTCCACTGAACATAGTGAGAGCTTAGACCCTTACTTCACATGAAAGCATCCACGATGCAGAAACCTAAATTTATGTGTCTGAATCTGGAGCCAAGTTAGACCTTACTGTTAGATCAACAGGACATCTAAATAATCTATTAAATTCACTTAGCTGAAATTAGTTCTCTACCTGTGAAAAATGGAGGTATTGACACTTTCCTGGCACCCAAAGTCAAACGTATTAGAGATAAAACTGAAAAAAAATAATTCACTTGACTAAAGGGCTATACAATATGAAGAGAACAGAGGTGGACTCTTCACAGTGGTGCACAATGTGACAATGAGATACAATAATTATCAGTCAAAGCAAGAGATGACCAAACTAGGTATATGGAGAAACTTTTTCACCATGAGGACAGTGAAGCAGCGGAACAGGAGGCCCAGAGAGATTGTGCCATCTCCATCCTTAGAAGTTTTCAAGACCAGCTGGAATAAAGCTCTGAGCAGCTCATCCCACTTCATGCTAGAGGCTGGACTAGAGATGTCCTGAGGTACCTTCCTACTGAATTATCCTAGAATGTGATGAACTCCTTACAGTTTACACAGAGCAGGAGAGATGTCTGTCATCTTTCTTTTACTATAGAAATTCAGAATTAATTCTCTGCATTCTTTTCACACATGAGAAATGCTTCAGCTGAGCAGCCTTCAAAATCAAAAGTCCTAGAGCTTTAGTTACCTTCTCCTTTCCTACGGTTTCCTCTTTTCAAAAAGAAAGAAAAAGAAAATATAATGAAATTAGCATCATAGAATCATTTAGTTTGGAAAAGACCTTGAAGATCATGTGTCCAACCATAAGGGAAAAACGAATGGGAGGGGTGGGTAATTTTAAACAACGTGCTCCATTGATGCTTCCCAGAAAGCCTATCTGAGATGCCTTTGGACATTTCATGTGTCAAAAGCCTGGGAGATGTAAGTTACCACTGCTGACAGCACAGAAAGACAAGGCAGCAGGTGCTATGTAGTTAGGTTTATTGAAGGGCAGCTTCATTCTTACCCCAAAGAGTGCACAGAGACAAATCACCTGCCCTTTTACGCGGCGATTTCATGTCAGCATTTTAGTTTCCACTTCCTAATACTGATCTCCATAAATGTTAAAGCAGAATCTCTGTCAGATGCCCATGTTTACCTACTACAATTTCATTATTAATATTATTTTATATAATTTGGAATATTTGGTATACAAGCACAGCAGGGTCAAGTCCCTATGGTTAACATTCATTTTAGCTATATGGCTGTTCTCTTGCTCAGGGCCATTTGCAACTGCATCAAAGGTAGTATGAGTACACAGAACAGTGCTGAGTCCACAGAGCCATGAGAGAGTGAGCTGGCTTTTATTCTCTTCCTTAGCATCAGCAGCATTTCCAAACCATGTTTTAACAAATGCCAGCATGAGCGAAAACAATCAACTGGACAGTCAGCAAGCCCTCATCAAGCTAGATCCTGATTTGCCAGAAGTAAAGAGCCATGGAGAGTCAAATTTTTACTCTTATTCTGGGAAAATGTGAAGCAAACAGTGTCACATGAGTTCTACCTTACCAGTTCTATAGTCATTTCATAAAAATCACATTATTGTGTTAGGAGTATCTGCTCAGGCAGTTATCTTGCCTTTCTCGTTCCTGAGGCAGCAGCACCCACACTTGTATTGCTCTCAATCGATACTTACCTGCCTGACTTGCTATTCAAAACCTCCATAAGCAATACCACTAAGATGCTCCATTTCTATGCTCAGCTGCCTTGCTATATAGCTCTTTCCTTGAGAGATAACTGAAACCTCCATTGCTGTAACGTAAGTCTATTAGTCCTTGTTGTCCTTTTGATTTATCCCCTCTTACCTGTATTTGAAGACCATACTCATGTAACCTCTTTTGCCTTCTCTTCTCTAAGGTAAGCAAAGCCAGGGCTTCTCCAGCAGCTGTGCATGGTGGACAGCTGGCTATGCTCCCCCCAGACCCTTTCTGAGTCTCCCTTACTGCTTTGATCAGGATGCAAGGACTGCATTTACGCCTGCCAGACCATGTTCCTCTTAGCACCTTCCAGCCTGACATTACTGACTCCTGTCTGAAACATTGCCCTACCCCAGGAATCAGTCCCCACTCTGTATTCCCCAGCTTTCTCCATGCAACCATGCATTCATCCTTATAAAAGTGCATCCTTGGCTCAGACCACTTCAGCTTAGCAGGACTGTTTGAACAGCACGGCTGTCCTGCAGTGGATCTGCATCCTTTCTCACCTTAGTGTCACCTGCAATTTTATAAGCATGCTCTCTACTTCACCTAATTCATTACTGAAAATTTTTCACTGATGATTTTCTATTTGGATAGCTAGCTAGAGGTAATTAACATCTGAGTACAATTTTCTACCAACCACATAACCTGTTCAGTTTCATCAAATCCAAGTTTGCTCTTACTTACATGTCATCACAGACAAAAGCCTTAAAATGACATATTTGCTTTTTCTTTATTTACATCACTCAAACTAGGAGGACATTAGGCTGATATACAATTAGTTCACATCTAACAATGTTGGCTGCCATTCATCTTTGTTATTGTCTTGGTGATTACAAATTATTTGATTTTGATTAACATTCCCTCTGTTGTGTTCCCGGTTCAAAACTGAGGCCAAGTAATTTGTAGCATCCTAGTATCATCTTTCTGTCCCCCTCAAAAAACCCTAAATTTGCCTTATACAGTCTTCTGAAACTCACTTCCTCTCCAGTTCTGGGCAGAGGGGATTGCTAATGACTCCTCTTTCAACATCGCAACTAGCTGGACTTCTCACTTTGTTGCCACTAACAATAGTTAATAGCCCAACTACAACCACCAAAGGGTGAATGTTAGAGCAGAAAAGGCATTTAACATTTCCACTTTCCCAGCCTCATTGGTGGGTAAATCTGTTTTTCTTTCCTTTGGGTACCCACAGAAATATTTTCATGTTCATACTATTACTACTAATGTATTTGTTTTCTTATATTATATACAATTTTGCACTTGCTAATTGCTCAGGAAAAAGCCTCAGAATATCTTCAGAAAACTATGCTGAAATATATTTACCTTTATAGGTGAAAAAAAGGTACAGAAGAGCAGAAAGCAGACATTTTAAGCTTCAAGACTTCCATTTATCAACCACCCACACAAAAAGCATGATTTTCGGATGAAAAGAGCTGAGCCCCTGGGCTCCCATTTGTTACAATTACTGTGCAAAACTGAAGAGGCTTAACCTGCCCTAGCAGGGATAGAATTGAATTCAGGAGCTCCAGAGCATGTAAACCATCAACAGCAGGTGCCTCTGCCCCACAGCTTTTATCCAGAGATGTCCCTGGAGCAAGCCTTGTAACACAGGCTGGAAACAATGTCTTTTCACCCTCCTCTTTTCCTTAGCAATAGCCTTGCCCCTGGTAGGGCTGACATCAATGCCAGAAAAGTTGGAGGATTTTACTTACTTTCTGGGGTTTTTCATCTCTTTATTCTTGTCCTGATTGTGTAAGCAGTTTTGAATGTTCTAAATCACATGAGTAAAGGCTTCTGGAGAGGAAGGGAAGATTACACAGTTTATTCAACAAGAGTCAGACTCATCCTCCCCACATTCACCCCTTCCAGCTCCTTAAATTCAGGGCTGCAAAGACTTCACTCTCAGCAAGCTCCAAACAACAACCTCATCCATTGCATTTTACTAGCTGCCTTTGCTCTTAACCAAATCCCTTCTCTGACCAGATATTATCAGTCCCAGATGTCTGCCTAGTTACTCTGATCACTGTTTCTGGTTTTGCGATAGAAGGGAGGCAAACTCATATCATTCTAACACCAAACCAGAAAAATCTGAGTTATCTTGCTATATGAAACTTTAACAGGGTGTGTTTCTTTTTTTTCTCTTACCAGACATCAACCGACATGGCTGTGATGGATTATTACCGTCTTCATTTTTGCAGACAGAGAGAATGTAAGAAAATGAGGCTGAACCTACTGTAAAACGCTTCACATCATTCTTTTGAGCAGGCCTAGGAGTTCTGACACTCCCACCTGCTTCAACAGGAATAAAGATTAGATCAACACCAAGCGCCTTTGAAAACTCCATCCTACTTTTCTGCCTCAAAGCAGTTTGAAACCTAACTCCCATGCTCCATTAGTCAGTCAGTAAACACTGCGTCTATTTCTAGAAAGTTATAAACACAGAGTTTAGCAAAAACAACTGTGCAAAAATCTCTGGAAAAATAGAGAAACTGTACAAAAAAGCATGAAGCTACTCCACTTAGGTAATATCAACACAGGCTTGAAGTCATTTCCCATAAAACACATAAAAGGGCAAAAGATTATAAACACTGCAGCTGCTGACCTGCTCAACACATCTAATGCAATATTCAGTCTTTTCCAGCAATCAAACCCAATTATGACTAGAATTGTTAATGCAGAGGCAATATGTAAATATGCAGAACTGCCAGCCCTGGAGCAAACAGAATAGATGTTTCTTGTTAGGTTACTGCTGGGACTTTTCTACAGCCCTGGTTCCTGTGAAAATTTGAGTAAACATGTTTACATAGTCATTTCAAAATGTGAAAACTACTTTAAGTTGCTGCTATAATCAAGATCAACAGCATATTTAGTGAAGTGTTAAATGACAAAAAATCATTGCAGTACAAGTCCACCTTAGAAAATGTTAACAAAGGAATCTGGCACTGCTTTCAAAATCCCAGACCTTCACTGCGGTTCCAGACTGCTGCGTCTCTGTTCTTGGTGCCTTACAATGCTTCAGCTTCTCCAATACTAATGAGATTTTTCCTAAATAATGGGAAAGGAACATCGCCACAGTTTACAACAACCTATCACCACGCTGACAGTGCAATCGGTTAAAATAAATTAGGAGTGAATTAATTCATATACTACTTAGTGCATTTCAAAATAAGAACAAGTTGCACAGTGTACCCCAGTCAAGCATTACCACTGATTCTGACAGTTTTTAAGTATCTAAATAATTCTGGAGTATAAGTCTCTTAAATTGAAGAAGACCTAGGCTTCTAGGTTATTCAGACTGCTGAAAAGAAAACTTTCTCCATGGCCTGGGTCAGTCAACTGGAGCCTTTCACACCCAACATACAAGTTCTGCTTTAGCCCAAAATTGTTCCTAGTAAGCAGTTACTGGATGCCATGGAGAGATTTGTTTTTATTTCATCTTCTAGGGCACAAAGGTCAAAGTTACCAAACAACTTTTCCATTCACCATAGTAGCAGATGGCACAATGGATCAAATGGGCATGAAAACTGTTATGAAAACTGTTATGACAACACTTCTGTCATCGGTTATGACCAAGATGACTGACAGAACTGAGGGCCACAGGTGGCAGATCGTACATTGAAACTCCGTGCAGCATCTCAAAATTAACAGAGAATGTCAGCACGCAGATGACCAAGAACACGTTCAAATCAGTCAGAGGCTATGTGCACAGGTGCTCATGAAGGGAGGAAAAATACAAAAACTCCTCTACGCTCCACAGCTGTAGGAAATTTATTTTAACAGTAAAATTCTCTATCTCCCACCTTAAACTTCAGAGGATCAGGCCACCAGATTGCACGAGGCACATGTATGTCAAATACAGTCGATTGAAAATATTGCCTTCTGCTTTAGAAAGAGTCTGCTTCTGGTTTGGGGGTTTGTTTGGGTTTTTTGCATTTTCATGGCTTTGATAAGCATTGATAAAACAAAAATGTTACTGATATGTATGATACACAATTAATTAGAACTATATACTTCTCATGTATGGCAGCAAAGGAACATACCTGTGATTCAAAGCTACAGCAAGACAACAGCTGTTTGATCTCTATGCTGACCTGGGCTCTGCAGAACGTGTCCCAAGCAGTACTACACATCCTAAGGTTCAAGACTGTGAAGATTACTTACTGTTGAGGATTAACTTCACTTGGCCTGCTTCTCGGTGACCATAGTTCCTTTCTTCTGGGTCTCAGAAATAGGTGCCCAAAACCACTGGCATTTTCTCAGCCTTAGATGTCATGGCATCCAAGTCAGGCACTAACCATAAGCAACCTGAATACAACTCTTCACCATTTTTTCCTCAATGTGTATGTTTATGCGTGTGTATATATATAAAAACAAGCACACATAGTAACATACTGAAAAGTGGAGGCTCTATTGCTCAGTAGCTCAGGAAACCACTTCACACCTTTTTACATAATGTTGCTCTTGTCATCCTTCACTGTCATTTTAATTAACATTTAGCTGTTAATGCTGAATAGGAACATAGAGTAAAACCAGTACCTCTACAGTTATGTTTCCCCATTCCATCAGTGCATCCCGTGGAACAACAGAAGGATCCAGGTTAGGCCATCCCTCTGGAGGCCAGCAGCTCAGAGCAGAGATAGCCTCACAGCCCATTCCACTGATCTCTGGACACCTCCAAGGATGGAGGTCCCACCACATCTCTGGGTAACCTACACCAGTGTTTAATCAGTCTCACAGTGAAATATTTTTCCTCATGTGCATTCAGAGCCTCCCTTGCTGCAAGTTGCAGCTGCTGCCTCCCAGTCCCAGCTACAACCCTCAGAAATCCCATTCTGGCTTTCTAACAAGCTTCCTTTAAGCAGTTGAAAACAATTAAGTTTTCCTTAGCCACCTTTTCTCCAGGCTAAACAATCCCTGTTTCCTCAGTCACGAGCAAAACAGATCTGAGTTGGGGAAAATTAACTTAATTTGTTGCCAATTAAAATAAATATTTAACTACCAATTTGGTTAGTGGGAAACAAAGAGGTAAACTTTAAAACAGCTTTCCTCCCTACTTTCCCAGGCTCAGCTTCACTCCAGACTCCCCTCCCCGCTCCAAGCAGTGCAGGGGGATGCAGTCAGTCTGTAATGGCTCCTTGCTGCCACTCCATCTTCCTCATGCTTCTCTCTGCTCTGGCACAGATCCTTTCCACGGGCTGCAGGGGATATCTGCTCAGGGGCCACAGAGTACCTCCTCTTCCTTCAACCTTGGTCCTCTCTCAGGTGAGCATTACTAGAAACAAAATAGGGACTAAAATCCATACTGGCACCTCTGAAATTTAAAGAAATACATTAAAGAGCTTAAAGTCCTTTAGTGGCATTGACTTCAGATAAAAAACAGGTGGTGATATTGAATACTGGCATAATAATGGCAATTAGTATATATTAGCAGTGCTTCTCAGTGTAGAAGACATCTGGCCAGCTCCTGCCTCACTGATGGCTTTGGTAAGTTGCCAGGAGGCAGAAAGACTGCCTTTGATTTGTATACACTGGGGAAAAAAAAAAAAAAAAAAGGTGAACCAGCTTTCATTACAAGCAGGCTTCAGCAAGAGTCATATCTTCAGCAGCGTGTTAGCTGCCAGCACTTACTCTCAATACTCATTAGAAAGTGACTTTCCTCAGGGATTGTGTGCCTTGCAGTCCTGCATCTTACACCTACTGTGCTCGTCAGACCACGATGAGGGCTGCATCCTATCCTCCAATGCCCATGTTTTAAGAGGATGTCAGGGAAATGGAGAGCAGTGCTATAAACACATGAGAGCCAGAAATAATTTATTACTATAAAAAGCATAGAAACCTCAGTTCAATTTGTTTATAAGATAAAAATCATGGGGTAACTTAATCTTTGTGGTTACATTCTCGCAAGGAAAGAAAATGCTGCTAATGAAGGGCTCCTTACCCTAGTTGGGAAAAGGAAAATCTAAAGGACTTGAACCTAGAGTCAGATATGTAGAAGTTAAAAATAGAGAGGTTCTGGTATCAAGGATGATTTAGGAGCAATCAAACATGGTTAAGCAGCTATAAAAGGCACCAGAAAGTCTGATAATCTCTTTCGATCTTAAGAATCTATGCATCTATACAGGCAGTGTCAGTGGAGGCCTCTACATACTCTGACTCTATATTTAGCAGAAAACTCAATTACTTTTTGTTGCCAAAGCCTGAACTGAAACAGACCTTCTAGTTAACCTTGTCCACAACTATCCTAACATGCTGCTTGTCTCAAATGGTTTAGGTTTCTTCTACAGCTGAAGTACAATATGAGACTGTTTATACACAGAGGTCCAAAGAACAGAAGCACTGGTGGAAAAAAGCAGCACTCTGCTCAGCAGAACCCTACAAAGTATTTATTAAAGACAGAATGAATACAAATGAGATTTAATGAATTAAGCAAAAAAGCAATCATTTTAGGGGCCCTCTGAACACAAGGAAGCCATGCTTCTGTTCAGTCCCTGCACAATGGCATCAGCCACAACGAGACCACCCACTCATTCTGGCCCAAGTGCTTACTGGTGAGTACTGGAGGCTTCATGTGTTTGCTTGGCTCTCTGCAGTGGCATATATAGAACTTTCCTTAGAGAACAATGCAAGGAGCTGAGCCTTTTACCAACCAATGCAGAGTTCCAGGTCAGCACCTCTTCTGTTGATGGGCTTTCATAAACCATCACCAAACCTGGATGCAGAGCATGGATAGTCAAAATACTTGTAAAACATGTTCCTATTTTAAATTCTGACCATGGGGTAAACAAGCTGTTGTTAATATTTAATGAGCTTATATAGAATCAACTCCCCATAAATAATCAATATTGTAATCATTGGCTAGTTCCACTATGTTAAATATTTCTGTAACATTTACTGTTGGGTGCATTATTCATAATAGCCTTCCCCTGTTTCTAAAAAAAGGCAAGAAGCTGCTGATTGTGTATCATTCATATGCCAGGTGAAACACAGGCCTCATTTTGAGATAGTATGAGATTTAGTGAAGATTTCACTAGTTTGAGATAGTGGCACTCAAGAAGGATTATACACAAAAATCCAGTGATAGCCTTTAATTCTTTAGCAAAGTCACTTACAGAACATCAAAGACAAATAGACTCATTACATAGAATACTGTAATGAACTTTTTTTTAGCTCTAATGTTACATTGAATTTTATACAATTATGCTTAATGATACTCTTGAATTTTTCAGTATCTTTAATGTGTATTAGCACAAAGGAATTCCCAGAATCTCCATGAGCATCCTTAGAGTGATCATTCATGTCACACCATACAAGGAAAAAAAACAAGAGATTCTAAATATTATGGTTTCAGATTGTAGTGGTTTAGTCCAGCTGGCAGCTACGCTAACACACAGCCACTTGCTCACTCCTCCCCCTTGGTGGGGTGGAGAGGATAAAAACATAACAAAAGAGGGGGTGTCCAACCTGGCCAGAAACAGGTTTGACTGGTTTCAGACCAAGGGAACCTTCTCACATTTCCTTACAGGGGCTATCTCTGCAGTCCTTCACCTGCTACCAAACCCCCCACCCATATAAACCCAGCACACAGACACTTACCTGTGTCTGAATACCACCTATGGCGGCTTTTCCCATCTCAAAGCATCCAGAAGTTTCTCTTTTCCACACAGAGGAAACAGCAACTTTTTAATTACTACCGTGTTATGTTAGAGACAATTCAGTACAATATTAATGATGTAGTCTTCATGGTAATCAGATGAGTGAATCCAAGTTTAGTGGGGTTGTTTTTGCTTGGGGTTGGGGGGCGGGGAGGTTGTGGGGGATTTTTTTGTTTGTTTGGGTTGGTTTGGTTTTATTTTGGTGGCTATTAAAAAAAACTAAACAAAAACACACCTACTTTTATCTTTACAAGATAGCTATGAAAGGTTCTGGAGACTTCATCTGACAATAAAATAAAGGATTTTGCCAGTTTAAGGCCAGTCAGCATTTGCTTTAACACAAGTGGAAGTTACAGAGATCAGCAGTTCCCAGACCGTAACCTCTGAATTGGCCCAGAGAAGGGTATTAAACACTAGAACCTACTCGTACATCCTTTACATACTGCCCAGCTCAGTGGTCTGGGAGCATTAGCAGTGATTGTGCTGTGAGTTTCATGATGGCCTGATGTTCATGCACTGAGACAAGAAGCTATTTACAGAAAGTATAGTTTTGTGAGGCATAGTCTAGCAAACCACAGCAGAGCTTTCTGTCCTGATTATTTGTTGAAAAAAGACATTCATCAGAGCCTGTTTACTCCCTGATGGGTTTGCCTTTTCACCAGGTGATCCAGTACAACTAGCTAAAACAGATTAGGATCCAACTTCATGTGTAAGACTTGATGCAGGGGGATGCTTTTAAGAATGGCTGTGCTCTGTTTAGCACTAGTGTGTCAGTCCTGCATGATGGGAGATTTATTATTTGCTGGCGCTGGGCCAGGAGCCCTGCACAGCCTTACCCTGCTGGCACAGGAGCTTCTGCAGAGCCACATCCTCATTCCACATTATTTGAAAGTTGTGATCAGTCATTGAATGAAAAGACAGAGGAAGGAGTACAATGTTCAGCTAGCAGATGCACAGGCATATATGGAAAAAATTGCATTTGTTCACAGGTGCTCAAGTGCCTACTGAAGATATGCATGCATGATGTGAACATGCTCTGCTCTCCCCCATACCTCTCTTACTCAGAGCAAGACCTCCCAAAAAGCTGCTACTGTTAGCCAGAACATTTGTTTTGTTCTAGCCAATGTCCATGGAGCACCTCAGGCAGCCTCTGTGCACATGACAACTGGTTCATGACTGTCTTAAAATACACCTGTATAGATATCTGCAAAAGCTCAAAAAGATTAAGGAACCTAGGCATAACCAGAGCTCAGCAACATAACTGTCCAAGGAGAAAACATTTCCATTTGACTCAAAAAATGCTTTACTGACAAGTTTTGCATTGAATAATATTAGATCACTGCTGCAGCACTCTGATAACTGCTGTGGATAAAAGCTTTTCACTGACTCTACCAGTGCATCTCCTCTTTTCTGTTTAGAGGCTAAAGCTAAAAGCAAATACATGTTAGAAATAGCTGCAGACAAAAAAAAAAGTGTACATTTTAATGGCTGAGCTGCTTGTGAAAGTAAAAATTAAAGTTGGGAACAGAACAAAGACAACATGACTACATCCAAAAAAGGACACTTAAACACCATGAACTGGGCAGTAATTGTTTTACATAACCATTCTCCATCTTGCTAAGTTACTTTGAAACAAGGATTAACACTGGAGTCTTCAATGAACAAAACATCATATTCTAACTTTAAAATTATTACTGATGGTTCCCCCCACCCCCCCTATTCCTCCAAATAGGGCTGAATCATCTGGCAGGAATTCCTCTCTTTTCTGCACAGACCATACAAGTTCTGTAATATTACAAGAGCTTCATCTGCCCAACTCGCAATAGGAGGAGATGCTTCTCCATCACACCTGCTTCAACAGCGCACTTACCTATGTCATGAACATCAACAGCTTCCATCACATCTTTATCGGTTGTGGCTTCCGCTGCTCCAGCAACTAAACTCCACAGAGCTGCTTGCTCACCCTCCCCCCAGCCCCCGGGGCTGAGGGAGGGAATTAAAAGAGGAAAGAGACTCATGGGTTGAGATAAGAACAGTTTAATAGTACTACTACTACTAATATATAAATATATATATGTACAATGATAAATATATACAAATGAGTGATGTACAGTGTAATTCCTCACCACCTCTTCACCAAGGCCCATCTTGTCCCAAACTGACAATCCCGAAACAGATAAGTCCCGACACTGCAATCCAGATGAGCGAAAGGCCCAAAAATAGAGAACGAGACGGAGAGAGCACTCTGAGAGTCTGAAAGTGAGAGTAGAGCAAAGGCCGTTCTTTCTAGCTGACCCTCACTTTTATACTGGGCATGATGCTGCATGATATGGAATACTAATTGGCCAATTTGGCCCTCAATCCTGTGTCTAAGTTCAAATCATAAGGAGAGTTGTGGACCGTCTGTCCCAGCCATGCTCCCCTCTATCGTGTTGTGCTCCTGCACACTGGCAAGAACATAGCAAGCTGAAAAGTCCTTGAGGCCTCAGTGCCAACTATAAACATCAGTGCGCTGTCAGCGTTCTTCTCAGAGCAAGTCTCAGACTAAAACCAAAACATAGAGCTCTTCCAGCTGCTAAAAAGAACTAACTCTGTCCCAGCTGAAACCAGGACAGTATCCTGTCTGAAGCAGGTTTTAAGTCAACATCAGATAGCCTGATTTGTATACCCAGAAGAAAATATCTAATAAAGTGCTGGATAAACTAGCACAAAAAAAAATAAATATCAAACTTCACAGTACAAGACTATAGATGCTCTGGAAAGTTGCATTTATTTTCAAGTATCCCCTGAACACCACATGCGAGGGCTAGACAGAGCAGCTGACAACCTCACATTGCAGCTCCACTAAATCCTGGTTACATTTAATGAAAAAATAATTGAGCATAACTGTATTGTTGCAGTGATCTCACGTGTTGCTAGTCTACCCAAAAACATGTAAAAACGAGCCCAAGAACAAATAGCCTTCTTGAGCTCTGACCCAGCATCCTTTTGGGTAACGCTGAAGTCGCCTTCCCCCTCAAGCCACGGACCAAGGACGGTGGTGCCCTCTCCTGGTTGTATTCTTTGGAGACTATCAGAGCATCACTACTGCTTTATTGTAAATCAATACGCTCTTTGCTTCTGGTTTAACATAATAAAAAGCTCGAGGTCTTTTCTTGTACAGCTGAACCTGAGAATACTTTTAGGAGCCTCTTGAGTAAACAGAGGTGACGATACATCACAGCACTGGGACAGGTATATTGTTCCTAAGCATGTACTATGCAAATGTGATTGGGGGAGAACCTGGTTCTGCCACCTCAACGTCTCACTCCGTTATCACCTGGAAGAACAGCACTGCTGTTGCTGCTCATCTGCAGCCTGCTTTGCCATCCATTTTGTTCATTCCCAGATATTTCTATCCTCTTTATGAAGGACAGAAAGAACCAAATGGAGGATGATTCTGTTTCGAGATACATGTCATACTCCATCTTCTGCCTAGACAGGGATAGGGTTTACAGTATTCTACTGCAAGCAGCTCACTGATTAGTACCAAATACCTAATCTGTTGAATACTGTGGGCTCTAGGTCTCTGTTTCCTAATTTCTCAAGTTATTTACACATCAAAATACAAACAATAATAAACAAACAGAAAAGGCAGCTTGGCTGCAGATGGTGGAGGGAGAAGACCTATTTCTTGCCAGAACTTAATGCTTTATCATGAGCCTGTTCTTCCAGCACTTGGCTCCAGTAATGCTCCTCTGCGTTCAGATAAAGAAGGTCTGAGCATCTGAAAGGCAAGGACTGAGGAATCCCTTATAGTTTAGCTAGGTATTTACTGGTATTAGTGACAGGGATGCTTGGTCATTCTAGACACATTGCTAAGACAAAAAACAGCAAGCATGAGCACTGAACACAGCCATCCACACAGCCTGTTAGCTCTCACCGGCTATTCTGTCCTGCTTCAATAAGCTCTCCTCAAGATAAGTCTGCTTAAAAAAGGAGCTAGCCCTAAGCACCATGGAAACAAGCCAAATGAAGACAGACATTTGGCCAGGAACCAGTCCTTGCTGGTTATTATGTTTCAGAACCAGCACGGCCTAACTAGAAAAGCACTGTACAAAACCCCAGGACACAGAGCCATAATTTTAGCATCTTCAGGAGGATTAGGGCCAGGACTTCCTGGTCTTTCTTGCCTTGGCTTAGTTTAGACACAAGTTAATTTGATGAGGGTGGGCATGAACTTCAGGATTGACTGTATTGTATGCTCAGTATCTTTCTGTAGACTGTCCTGCAAGTTTGTCTCTGATAATTCTCTTCAGTGTTTGCACTGCTGCAATCTACACTGACAAACCTCAAGCAGGGCATGGAAAAGCTAGACTGGCTACATTAGCTACTCATCACACAGGTTTTCTAAGCCAATGTTTCTCTACATCTCTGCAGGGACACCAGATAAAGCACACATCCTCCATAAACACGTTGCCAGGGATGCTCATTATGGGCATCTCATCATGCAAAGCTTTATTTCTTACATTAAGTGAATGCAATCTGAAAAAGCATCTAAGAGAAAGTCTGAGCTTACCATACAATAGAAGAACTATGAAGCAGACAAAAGCAAAAAAAAAAATAAATATCAGTGTTCAATGAGACTCTTAATTGTCTGATGCAATGGGAAACTATATACATCCACTATAACCAGCACAAAGTTTGTAAGACTCAACTTGACAGGGCTCTAGACCACCCAAGCAGTAAGGGATGGGTTTGAACCTCCTTCAGTTCCCATCTGCCTAGCAGAGTCTGCATAGCTCTTCAGTACACAGAGATGATCTTGCTCTGGGGCAGCAGGTGCTGAAGAAAATTGCAAGACAAAAAGCTTAATTCCACAAAGCAATCACTGATGCCGCTGGCTTGTTTCTCATCTTTAAGAGCAGCCCCACAAGCTGCTTCAAGGTCACTGGCTAGAGTAAGTACCAACCACAGCAATTAGAGCTAATTCTCGTCATTTGTAGAACTGACAACGAGCAGGTATGTACACAGACTAGTCACACAGCCAGATTTCCCAGCAAGGCAGACACCCTTCAATCATGAATTAACAGCTTAACTGTCCCGACCGCAGTTAAATCATTCTCCCTAATCATCCAATTACCTCTGACATCCTTAACTCACTCCAGAGAAGAAGAAAACAAAGACAGACTCTAGTTGTTAAATCAGTACCTTTCCAGAGAGTATTATTTTTGAGTTCTGCTTGTTCATTTTAATCTTAAGGGAACAATGGATCCACAACAAATTCCCTGCTATAAAGAACAGCTTTCTCAGGACACCAAAGAGTTAAAATAGCTCATGTTAAAAGTTATTGGTTAAAAATATTAACTATAACACAGAAAAAACAAGATCATGCAACCACAGCACATTCAGGTCTTCTGAAAGTCACAGCATCATAGTATGGAAACTTCTAGAATAAGATCAGGGAGCTTTTTGTTTGTTTCTAATACCAATGTTAAAGAGCTCTTGAACTGAACATCATGGGTCAAAGTTAAAATCCTCAACACTTCTCAATTCCAACCCAGCCAGAGTACTGAATGATCACTCAAAGCTCCTTGGATGTACTCAGCCTGCTGTCTCAGCAGTTGGTTTTACTCCGAGTGTATTGTCCCAATACATTTTAAGACAGGGGAAGATACCATGACCTGCATAGAAGTCAATATTCAGCCTTTGAAACACACATGCTGCAAGTCTGACTGATCTTCACTGCAGAGCTGACTGAGCAACATCAGGCTTGACAATTCTGAAACTGAAACAGTTTAAATATTTCCCGAACAAACAAATGAAAAAACGTGGCCATGGTCTACAAGCCCCTAAATGGGATAGTCAAGAATTGAGAATGCCTCTGTTTAGTATTTAATGTTGATTCCCCTTTCTTTTCCAGGATATGACTGTCTTCAAGAAGACTGGTTCTGTTTGTTTCAAACATCACACAAGGCTGTGAGCTTTACAGGTCTCAATTTATCTGTATAGCACAGGTACTAACTACATCAATGAAAGCTTATAGCTTGGGTTGCTTTCATCTCCCTCCTTATAAATTCATATTCCTGTATACTTGATGATTTTCAGTACATCTTTTAAGTACTCAAGTGTTTTAATAAGATGAAGTGCTTAAATGCAGATGCATCAAGAGCATTATTTCACCTTTGTTACCACAATATGCCGAACAGAAGTATCTCTTATACCTTTCTCAAGTATCAGCTGCAGAGGAGAGCCCACATGAGGGGCAGGCTGGAGTTAAGTGTGATGACTCACATAGAATGAGACAGGAGATAGCACCTAGTTTTCCCCTTGGAAGAGTCAAGGCTCACTCATACAAGAGCAATAAGCCTTTTCATTGCTCTGAGTAAGACAAATACAACACAAAGGAAATGAGAATAGAGCAGGAACACTCAAAAATGCCATTATTACTCACAGATCTCAGATGATAGCACTTCAAGATCAGTTTTTTTCTGTCTCACAAATTAAAATTTAATCCATCTTGCACAAGCTTGTCATTAGCATTCACACTGTAGCATTATGTGATTCTTTACCTGAAGTAGTTAACGTTTTTAATTTTCCCTTTTTAGCTTTTGGACTAAAAGACTATTTAAGCCACTAGCTCAGTTGCAAAATAATGACAAAAGAAACAAGAATGCAGACAAAGCAGTCTTCTTCAGGTATTACAGTTTAAAAAAAAAAGACAAGTTTGTATACCAGAGAATTAAAGCTTCAAGCAAGTTGAATGCAACTATTGTGTCTGTCTTACAGCTAAGTAAACTCTAAAAACGTAAAACAGAAGGAAAATTAGGCTTCTAGGAAGACACCACATGATAAAACATTTAGTAAATTCAGACCTGGACACCTCCTACCATGTTAGATGCACCAAATGAAGATATGACTGTGGTCATAAACTGTTCATAAGCTCAAAACTCATCTCTTCCCCATTACTATTGTAACATGATCATATGAATACCTTCAAACTGCTCTAATACTAGGAAAACACTTCTGCACTTGCAACATTCATTACTACCTCCAAAATAATCACTACAGTAATTGTAGTTCAGTAAGCATTGTTATTTACAAGTAGAGTAAGGCTTATTAACATGGGGTTTCAGGACACCTTATGTTCAGCATGAAACACCATAAACAAGCTGGAACAAGCCTGGCAGATTCAGCAAGACTCTCTCAGTACGTTCACCATTTCCTTGTGAAACAGGCAACCAAGAAGTTCACTACTCTGCATTGTAACTAGGCACCACTAGCTGGGACCTTTGTACTGAGCCACCAACTTTAAAGTTGGCTGCAGGTATGAGTGAAGTTCATAGCCCACCTTTAAAGACATTCATCCACAGACGACGAAATTCATTGCATGGAGACAATCCATGGCTCTAGGCCCCCACCATAAAGTGGATACAACAGATGAGCACAGGATATCTAGTCACATCTGACTAGAAAGTGTTTGAAGCAAGAGATGAAGAACTGCATAAGTTAAACAAACAGAATGCTTCCTCTCCCTTAAAAAGATACTTACTTTGAGACCAGTGAATCAGTCATTACCACTACCTCCATTTTGAAGAAATACAAGGGTTTACATTACTAGGAAGATTCACCAGCCTGAACAGGGACAAGGCAGGGGGAAGAACGTCTCACACACAAACAGACATGAAACCCCTGAATCTAAGGTCCTCATGACATACATACTGGTATAATCAGTTTTTTAAACTAAAGAGGCTTGTTAGCTGGTACTTAGTACTTCTGCTGGACTGCATGTTAACATCAAGTGCTAAGCACATTGTTGCTTGGAAACACATAATGCCCTGTATAGATTACTCTTAGGAAGCAGTAGCCACTGAAGGTTTTCAACTCTTAGAGAACACCTCAGACTCACCTTGCCATTTAGATGAGTGAAATGTAGCTCTTTATCATGCTGACCAACATGACAACTAAATATTTTTTTGAACTACTTTGAACAAGGGTTGTGTTTAAGACTACCCAAGGCAGGTTTTGTTTGTTTTTAAAAACACTACCTAACAAATAACTGGGAGGCACAAGACACTGTAGCAGCTCAGGATAAGATAGTTAATAGATAGCAGGAAGGAGCAGGGTGATGGGACAGGGCTAAGAGTGATGTTTCTCTAGAGACTGGACATGTTCAGCAGTGCTCTAGTGGCAGGAGAGCTCATCTCAGACAGCTATGCCATAAGACTACGCAATACCACAAGTATGACACAGCAGCCATCTAGCTAAACTCCACTGTTCCAGTAGCTCACATGCCCTAGTTTGTTCCTCGTATCTGTTAGCATTGCTCTCTACTGCAGTCTGTTCAGTGTTTGAAGTGTTTCTAAGGCTCTGCCAGCCACAATCTCCCCTTCCTCCAGCTCCCTGCAGAAGAGTCTCCTTTATTCACCTCCATAAAGCAACGTTTGACTTTCACCTGAACAATGATGGTCTTCTACACACGAGTTCAGTGTTCATAGACCACTTGCATCTGGATGTTTTTGCAATAATATGGTAAATACGCTCCAGAAGATAGGTTCTGTTCATGGCCACATGCTCTTGTCTCATAAAAGAGGAAGAAATAGATAAGATACTGCAGCAAGTCACCTGTGTCTATGGAGATGTCAGATTATGTTGGTTTAAGCCACACTTTATCCACTCTAGCTAGCTTAAAAGCACCACTCACAACTTTGTAAAAAAACCCACAACCCTTTCTATTCACTGTTACTGCAGATATTAACAGGAGTCAGAAGATTCACAGAGGAATGGTGTAATAAGACATTTATTAAAAGTGCTGTCATTTATATTAAGAGCTATAGTTTAATATCCTTTTAAAAAATGCATCTAATTAAAAAATACTAGCTAAAACCCATTCTGATCACTATGGTTACAGACACATGACCTGCAGTCCCCTATGAAATGTTAGATCAGCTTTGCTGATGAGGAAGAAGTAATCTCCAAGTTCAAAATCCAGTCTCTATTATAGAGGAAGAACTGCTGGGGGCTCCAGAAGAGACACCTGCAGGTACCTGGAATAGAAATGCAGTCACTAAAGATATTGCCTTCTTGTGCAATACACTAGGGAAGAAAAGAATTTTTCTGCAGAGTTGCAGGATGATTATCTAGTACATTTGTATACCTATGGATGAATTACTCCTCTGGTCAGAAAAGTTTTCCCCTCAAGAGGCTGACACAGGCTTCTGTTTCAGGAATAGAAGCTGACCACTATAAGAAGTTTGTAAGCTACAGCAGCTGTGGCCCAAGCTGCTAAACCAGAGTCACCCTGTGCTTATAGCCTCCGTGTTACCGAACACTGGTTTCCTGGTTACTTACTTTGAGTGCTTATACTTCTCCTTAACCGCTTGTAGTTGGCAACGGGGAGCGTCAAGGCATGCTTTATGCAGATCAGTCAGGCAAGGCACTATATCTCTTAACGAATATCCAGTGAACGTAGCAAGTGTTTCTGGCTGGTCAGAGGAGAAAACTAGTGTTACTCTTTGTAGACAACATTCATCTAGAAGATCATTTTCTACAGAAGCAGATGCCATTTTCACTACATCAGTGCTCGCTCTAGATTCTTTAGGCTTGAAAAGGATTCGAGTGTATCCTGCCATTGATTTCACTCAGTCTTCCTTGGTGCCAGAAGATCTGACAAGAAGCTGCTTCTGCTCTAAGCATGCGGCATCCATTACATCTCTTCTGGATTCTGCTCTGCTAAAGCTATTCCTCCAACACACAGCTGAGAGGCCTATCAAGGCTTACATTACACTGAGTAGCTGCTTTAATCACTCAAGTAGTCACACTCAGCTCTCCCCTCCCTCCCAGAAAGCCCCTGAATTGTCCTTGGGGAAGTTTCGGAGATTAAAGACTGCCAAGGCCTTAGGTACAGACTTGATGTAAGTGAGCAAGACAACAAGGTCTCTCCCATTTCAGAGAAGAAGTATTTCAGGTTGATTTAACATTCATTCATCAGGTAGCCCCCTTAGCTCAGGAACAGCTACTCATCCTAGGATTTCAGCCTTTGTAACAACATACTTCAAAGCTACTCCTTCTGCCTCTTAGCCTAGTTCTAATGATAATATAAAATGCTTTAGCTACTCATTAATATGCAGTTGTTGGTCTTACCCAGAAAGACCTGTTCACTGTATAGTTTGCTAGACAGTAGGCTGCTGCAGCAGTTTGTGAAGGAAGGTACTTCAGAAAAGGGTCAGCTTCAAGGAGACTCAGCTCTGCAAGATACTGAACAAAAAAAACAACACACAACAGAAGTCTTTCAAACAGAATAAGCCTAGCTGGTACAATCAGGCCAATAACAGCAAGCACTGAAAATTTGCAATGGTCTCATTTTCATGTGAAAAACATGTCTAGTGGATAGATATAGAATTCTACTCCTGTTGATCTTACAGAAGAACCTTTAGCATGGTTCAGTAGGGACAGGAAGACCGCGCTTTGTCAAAGCCTAAATAATCTACACCATCATCTGAAGTTCTGGTCCCATCATTAGCTCTGACGTAATTTTTACAGATGGAGACTTAGAAAAATGCATGTTTTGTAAAAATAACAAGGACACTCTCTTCTCATCCTCTGAGGCTCTTGTTCACATAGGTGGACCTCACTTGGAGATCAGAGATAAATGGACAGCTCTAAAAAAATTTGGGTTCTGTTGGAGTAGAGTCACTGTACAATCCTATACCCTTTGCAGGTCAGATGTTTTGCTATAAACTTGGATTATTCTGTTTCTAAGCAGGGTTGCCTATGCAGTTACACAGGCCTAGGCTGTATCATTGTGTAGCAATATGTAGTACCACCACATCCAGGGTGGACTTGCTATGCAGGCACTGTTGGAAAAAAATCAACCAGGTTCCTACCACCTAGCTGCCTAGTTAGTGCTTTATCCCTGACCATACAGATACACCAAACTTAGGATTCTCACAAGACATTTATCCAGAAGTCTCAGAACACAAGCCACCTGCTGAAGGTAGCAGGCTACAAAGCATCCAGTTTTAGGCCTATTGCAGTCCCAGATAAGACTTGGCATGAAAAAACGAGTATCTTTTGATAGAGCATAGTATAGTAGCAGAACCTGTCTGCTCAGATAACTTGGTGAAATACATGTGGTTCTGCTTTTAGGATCACTTCTCCCCACCTCAGTCCTGAAAGGAGGATAATTCATACCCTTGCAAAGGTCTCTGTCCTGATACAGACTCTATGCTTCTGAATATACTGAAGGAGGAACTGGTTGATGGTGGGGGCTGTTAGGTCAAAAGCCAACACTTTGAGAAGCAGCTGTTCCATTCTTAGCAGCTGCCTCTTTGTGTAGGTATCATCTGTTATATACACAAATTCATCCACTTCTGGTGGGTAGATCTCTTCATATTTTCTGAAAAAGAAACACAGAAGCCACATTTGTCAGCTTGAAAGTTATCGTAAAAGAAAGCTTTGATGGACCCATATCAGGGTGAGCACATGGTATTACTAAAACTTGTCTAGAGCTCTTATTTTAGTCCTTCCTCCAGGATAGGTAACATTTCAGTTTCAAATTTGGGCAAAGACGTTTACAGGAACTCCAAGTCCTCAGTCTAGATAGAAACACACTCACTGGCGTTGTTAGCTCTTGACTAATAGCAAGCTCTCAGAGAGAAAGTCTCAGTAACACAATGCACTCCAAAGAGCCATGCACTCCCAGGCTATGTCAGGTACCCTGTCTACCTAAAGCAGTTCAAGGCTAATCACAGATTGCAACTGTGAAAATACTACAGCCTTATAGGCTAGCAGCCTAACACAGTAGTGTTTTTGCTCCCACCGTTATGGTTACAAGGTTTTCCTGCTACAGTTCCTCACATTGTGAACCTTAAATATTTAATTTTGCTAGTGCCAAAGTAGGTGAGGTTGCTAATCTTGAGATACTATGAAAAGCTGCCTGCCACTGCAAGCTTCAGTCCTTCAAATTAAACTAAAGGACTCAGTCCAAACATAAGTTTCAGCTCACTGAGATTTCAGGAGATAATACACACTTACGCAGCCAGAAGAATTGCTGCTGTTCCTACAAGCTGCAGTTTCCCTCTGAGAACAGACATGCAGGAAAGAAACCTGTCTAAGAAGTTCACCGCCAAGTACAAAGTCTCCGTCTGAAGTTTATATTCTTCCCCTACTTCCACCAGCCAGTCTACCAAGATGGCACGCATTCCCATTGTGATATCTGGTTGCTTTCTCATGTAGTAGGGCTTGGGTCTGAATCTCACCTGTTTGGAGAGAGAGTTGAAGAGTCAGGACGCTCATTCTGAAGAGCCATTGATGGTTGAGCTGATTAACAGCCTTTTACCAAAAGGAGCATGAGTTGTTCTAATATTAGTAACTTATTACTACTGGCTATAATTATAGCGCTAGTAGTATTAATCAGCAGCTAGTAGCATCTCTAGAAAATAGTATTTCTACACTCAAGAGATAGGACCTATGTGTTAGTAGCTGAATAGTAAAAGACCTCCTGGAGTATGGACAGCCTTTGCCATTCAGAGGGACCTGAAAACAGACTTCGAACAAATGACATACTTTCCCCTCTTTCTACTGGGAAACTGCACTTCACTGCTCTGATACAGAAAGGTAGGAAAAGCTATTTACTATTGGAAGAGAGCTGTCAGGGAGATCATATCCAATTGCTTTAGCATTTTTGCAGCATTCAACTCCCATCTGCAAGAATTCTTCATCCCAAGAAGTCAGGAGATGCTCCAGCAGTGAGATATTTCTGAGGTGCAGAGCAATACTGAAAGGTCTTATCACTGTCTAGAAGCTGCTTATAATTCTAGCTTCAGAGGTGGCTTTTACTACTTGCTTTCTCTCCTTCGTAGTTCAGTGGCAGCCTTGGGTTATCCTGGGGCAGCCATACATCTTTGCAGTATTGCAGCCCATCACGGAGACCACAAATATCTACAAGCAACTCACTTCAGCTTCTCGGAGGTACTGATGAATGTCTTCTGCATACTCCCCCACAGTCAGAGTTACGGCATCTCCCACACGATCCTCAGGCTGGGACTGAAAGGATGTGTCCACTATCATAGGTGACTCTAACAGGTGAGAGGAACCAGCAAGACACTTTTGTAACCAGCCTCCTCATCTTCTCTTGTTATTTCTACAACAGGAGTGTTGTGCCTCACGTAGACACAATCCAAGTTATCTTGAATTACTGTTTATTGTTACACAAGCTACTCACTAGCTTACCAGCATCACAATTCATAACCATCCTGTATGTGCTACAGATACCATCTGAGTAGAAATAGGAGTTACCTGTACTCAGATCCAGCAGTAGGTGAATACTGGATCTCATTACACTAGTATCCAGTTCACACAGGCTTGATTCCAGTTCTTCAGCCACTTGGCAGTTGTTTTCTTTGTCTTCTGGTTCATCTATGTAGATAGCAAACCCTCGCTTCGATGAAGTGTTGACCATAAGGTTGGGCAATTCATCTTTTCCAGACAAAGGGATGGTGTTTTCAGAACCAGAGAAGCGTCTGATAACAGCAGGACCCTGAAACAGAGCACACAGTAATACTGTGGGAGGGCAACTCAGGAAGAAAACAGTTGAGTATCACTTGCTTTAGAAAAGAAAAATCACTTTCCTTGACTAACAGACACCAGTAACAGGAATAGTCACTGGAAAAACCACCAGCTACAGCTGGTGCTTCACAAGTACCACTTGTTGCTATCTTGCTGCAACAGACTCCTCACAGAAGAGTGAGGGGTAGTGAAAGTCAGGAACCAGGGAAGTAGCCTCATCTCCAGCACTCACTGCCAAGGAAAAACGAGGCAAGGGTGCTGCTCAGTTCTGATGGGGCTGGCAAAGGCCGGGTCTGCTGCACGCTCAGTTCTGGCAAGGAGCAGCTGCTTTAAAGTGCAGCAAGTTAAAGTAACAAAAGAAAGTGCTCAGGCACCATCATCACAGCCTTAGGAAGGACTTCACCTGCAAGAATGCATTTTACGCTGTTACAAACCAAAGTTTGAACTTTTCAGCTCAAGCATCACAACTCCCTAGGACTACAACACCTGACCAGGATACAATCCTTCACATCATCTACCACTAGGGAAGCACCAACTGACTTAGGGGCTTCACACAGTCAAACAGAGGAGAGCTTGTGTACATGTAAGCTGCTATTTCAGGTCCTGTAAGTCAGCACAGTTACGCTTTCCCTGCCACAGCACCCACATCCAGGAGGACCCAAGGAACAGAAATGCAGACAGACACCCTGCTGTGAACTTTAGCTCCTTGAAGGCTCCAGGACTCTGAAGGGAGCATAGCCAGCTTTTAGGTAAGCATCAGCAACAGGACTTTTAGGTAAGCATCAGTGAACAGCCTTTTCTTAAACCATCCCCTCCACTTTAGAGGGTAAGTGCCCAAGCAAAGTCTCACCGAGCCTCTCTTCCTTCCAGGAAGGATTATTTATTCACAGCATTTCCACGGGGGAGTGTCAGTAGATTATGACTGAGTAGTTACTAACAAGGTTTCTCGGGAGACTCACGCTCATTACCTGGAGCCCGATTCAACTACTCACCCCACCACCCCCACGCCTTTAGCTGCAGCCTCGAGAGAAGGTGCCGCGCACCGCTCGTACCCGCCGCAGGCTGCCGGCCCCAGGACCCGGACCGCGAGTTCCCCCCGGCCCGCGGGGACGGCGGCCGGCCGGGGCTTCCTCGGGGAGCCCGGCAGGGGGCTGCGGCCGCCCGGCAGGGAGGGGAGGGGAAGGGCGGCGGCAGCACCGCCGCCGGGGCAGCTCCACGGGCAGCGATGGAGGCTGCCGCCGCGGGCGGGGCTCACCTGGCCGCCGGGCCGCCACTGCTGCCCGTTGTCTGCCAGCACCCCCAGCACCTCCCGGCCGCCGCTGCGGGGGGCGGCGGGGCATGACTCCCGCCGCCCCGCCCGGCTCTTCTCACCAGCACGGCGCATCGCCTCGACGTCGGTACCTTTCGCAGGAAAAAACAAAACACAAAATAAAGGTGGGGGAAACAAAACACAAAATAAAGGTGAGGGAAACAAAACACAAAATAAAGGTGAGGGAAACAAACCACCCTAAATATTTGGTTACACCTCGAGCAGACCCTCCCCTCCCGCCCCGCAGGAAGGCAGGCGGTAGCGCTGCCGGAGAGCCCCGCACCGCGCTGCCCAGCTCCGCTCGCCACCGGCCCACGGAGGACGCTGCTGCTGCTACGCCGCCGCGGAGGCTGCGCGCCCGCCGCCCCTATATAGGCGGCGGCCATTGGAGGCGGCGGCGGCTGTTGGCCGCGGCCAGTTGGAAGCCCGGGCCGCAACCCCCGGCGCCGCCGCCCTGCCAAGCCAAGCGCCGGCGGGTCGTCATGGAGACCCCGCCGGGGGCCGCCCGCCGCGGGCCCGGCCGCGCTACCCCGCGCAGGGCACGGACCGCCCCGTCCCGTCCCGTCCCGCCCCGCCCCGCGCAGCGCCCGCCGAGCGGTGGGGCACGAGTGCGCTGCCCGAGAGCCGCGGTCCCCGGCGCCCCCGCGCCTCGCACTGCGTGCAGGTTCTGAACATCCAAGAAGGACAGGGAGCTGTTGGGGCGGAGGAGGGCCACGAAGATGATCCGAGGGCTGGAGCACCTCTCCTGTGAAGACAGGCTGAGAGAGTTGGGGCTGTTCAGCCTGGAGAAGAAAAGGCTCTGGGGAGATCTTCTAGCAGCCTTCCAGTACTTAAAGGGGGCCTACAGGAAAGCTGGAGAGGGGCTTATGACAAGGGCGTGTAGTGATAGGACGAGGGGCAATGGCTTTAAACTGAAAGAGGGCAGATTTAGATTACATCTAAGGAAGAAATTTTTTACAATGAAGGTCGTGAAACACTGGAACAAATTACCCAGAGGAGTTGTGGATGCCCCATGCCTGGAAGTGTACAAGGCCAGGTTGGACGAGGCTTTGAGCAATCTGGTCTAGTGGAAGGTGTCCCTGCCCAGGACAGCGGGGGTTGGAACTAGATGATCTTTAAGGTTCCTTTCAACCCAAACTATTCTATGATTCTGATTCTATGATTCTATGATTCTATGATTCTGTGATCCAGAGCATAAGAAACGGATGTATAAGGGACAACAGCAGCTTTGTGGGAGCAGTTGAGGTCAGAAGAATTTGACTTTCCTCTTTGATATTTATCAATAGAGATTTTATCAAAGAGATTTTATCAAAGGGAAAGAAGAAAAAAGAGATTTTAGTTGATTTAAGCGTGGTTTTGACTTTTGTGACACTGGTAAAACTCTAAGCAACGGGACAACTGCAGAACTGATGGCATAGCTGTGCACAAGGGCAGTTGTCAGCCATCAATGGTGGAAATGCAGAGCTTTATAAAAGGAATTAAGCAGTGATTTGTCCAGTGCCATCGCCAGTGATGTGGATAATGACACAGAGAGCACACTTACTAAATTTGTGGATAACACCACCGATGATGCTAGGAAGGGCTGTGGCTGTGCTGGGGAGCGAGATTAGATTTCAGAAATTATCTTGACAAACTGGAAAAATGCTTTGGAAAAGTGGGATGCTCCTGAAGCACAAGTGCAAGGTCAGACAGAGCCATCAACTGCAGAAATGCAAGATGGGGAACAGCCAGGTAGGTCACAGCTCCATGAAGAAAAACCATAAGGTTATAGTGACCCTCAGACTGAGCATGAGTCGCCATGCCCACAGCTGTCCTAGCATAAACTAACAGGAATATATAGCCTGTGCAGGACATGAGCCCTCTGAAAGTCCATAGTGAAGACAAAAGGACAAGCAGTGTAACAGCTTAAACTTCAGCGTGAGGTTTAGGTTAGATATCAGGATTGTGATGGCCCAGAAGAGACAGCATGGGAAATTCAGGGACTCTCTGCAGATCTCTAAGAGCAAGTGAAGGAAACTGCTGTTAAATATGTCTGTGCCTTGGCAGCTGTGGTACTTCTTGAGATGCTCTCCAGTGTGATCGAAATCTAAGTGCCATGATCCCAAATCTGAATGCGTCAAGCAAGGTCTTAAGCCAGGATTGATTTTTGCAGGTTTTGTCATCCAGGGTGTATTAAGGTCTGTATTTTTTCTTCCTGCTTTTCTTATGTTTATTTTTTAATTGACTTTTTTTTTTTTCCCCCAAAATGAATTTACTATAGGAGGTAAGTAGTGTATCTCAAGGTGAAAAACGTTACCTGTGTTTGATCCACTGGCCACAAAACACTGCTTTTCGATGGGAGGAGCTCCCTGTCCTTGCAGCAGCAAGGTTGTAAGCAGGTAGCTATGGTAGTGGAGCTGTCACAGCTACAGGGGTGGGCAAATGCAGGTCAGGGGGACAGAAGGTTACACTGCACTTCTGTGTTCTTCTCTTTATTTCTTGTCATCTCTAAACCCCAGGTGTCCTGCTTTCAGCTGGGACAGAGTTAGTTCTTCTTTTTAGCAGCTAGAAGAGCTCTGTGTTTTGGATTTAGTCTGGGATTCATTATGAAAAGAATGCTGATAGTGCACTGATGTTTGTAGTTGGCACTGAGACCTCAAGGACTTTTCAGCTTCCTGTGTTCTTGCCAGTGTGCAGGAGCACAACAGGCTGGGGGGGAACATAGCTGGGACAAAGGATCCACAACTCTCCTTATGATTTGAACTTAGACTTAGGATTGAGGGCCAAATTGGCCAATGAAGTATTCCATATCATGCAGCCTCATGCCCAGTATAAAGATGAGGGTTGACCAGAAAGAAGGGCCTTTGCTCTTCCAGGGACTCTCACTCTCAGACTCTCAGAGTGCGCTCTCTCTCTCTCTCTCTCTCTCTCTCTCTCCGGGCCTCTTGCTTATCTGGGATTGTGATGTTGAGACTTATCTGTTTTGGCATCATTAGTCCGGGACAGGCTGGGCCTTGGTCACTGGGTGGGGAGCAATTACTTGTTTGTATATATTATTATACATATATATTTTTAATATAATAGTAGTAGTAATAGTAGTATTAAATTGCTCTTATCTCAACCCACGGATCTCTTTCCCTTTTCCTCTTTAATTCTCTTCCCCATCCTCTGGGGGTGGGGGAGGGTAAGTGAGCGGCTGGGTGGTGTTTAGTTCCAGCCAGGCTAAACCATGACACCAGGTTTGCACAAGGAATACTTAATTTAGGGATGCTTTTTAAAAGATTTTCATGCAAAGTTTTAATTTCCTGAAAAAATCAGTCTAGCTGTCAGCCTTTGAAATTAAGTATCAGCAAAGTGGAACTTTAATTACTCTTTATCCTATTGTTTTGATGGGATTACTAAAAATTATTGAAAAAATCCCATGCTACGACAAATGTAAAATCTGTAACAGTCTAAGAAGTGGATGTTAATCAAAACCTTCTCTAAATGTGTAAATATTCCACTTTTTAAGGAAAATTTTCAGTTTTAATAACATTTTTAAACAAAAGGATTTTGAAATTTGTGTATTTTGTGAGTGAAAAAAAGCCCAGTCTCACACTTTTTAGCAACAAAGGAAGAAAAAAAACCCATGATGTTTCCATCAAAGTAAAAGTTTTCTTTCTTTAAATTACAATTTAGCAATGTTTTTCTAGTTCAGGAGTATCAGACTCTGATTGTAGTCTTCCAGAAGAATGGAAGTTGTATATTCAAGAGTAAAATGTTAAAATATAAAACCCAAGAAAACGACTTAGGAAACTCATTCGTTCAGGACATCAATGAGGTGATGGTTCCAGGGCTCAGATCCCTAAAGATATTTATGTCCCTGATGCCCTGGTTGCATGCCCGTCTACATCCAGAGCACAGTCCGGCCTGCCGCAGGCAAGGACTGCCCTGCTCCTAGCCACTTGCTGCTGTTGCCACCCTTCTCCTGGCACAAGGATTTGTGTGGTCATGGGATGAACTGAGGACTGAGCCCACCTGAAAAGTAACAACCACAACACTACCACAGCGTTGTTACCAGTGGGGTCAATTCTCTGAGCTGGGTTTCTAGACAGCTGTGTGAACTGTAGGTTCAGCACAAAAGAAATTATGAGACTGAGGTACCAGCATCAGGAAGGCAGCGGGAGTGGTGCCATCATTGGTCTTTATAGACCTAGCACTCCATGCCTGAATAATTTTAAGTGCTGTTTAATTTTGCATAAATTTTAAAATGTTATCCTATTCCTTGTCAGCATTGAAAATATCAGCTGTTCTTTCAAAGGATCTTCCTTCGGCAGTGCTAGAGCTGTTTTTTTTATATTCAGTAAAAACATCTGGGTATGATACTGAGATAGATGAAATGTTATGCAAGTACGTATTTTCAGATCGGTAAATGCTGTTTGTGAAAACTGCCTGTAGCTTATAAAAATAATCTTACCTTTGCCTAAACCTCTTTTTTTCTAACTGCTCAGTCTCTCCATATGGTATTTATCATGAGAAATGTCAGAACTTGGTAGTTACAGGTCTAACACATAACTCACATTCATACAAAGATCCTATGTCACTCCTAGCCAAACACATGGATTCATGTTATTTACGAAATTCATCTTCAGTCAGTGAATATCTTTTACAGCCAAATACTCATCATATCCCTATAGCATTTAGACATAGTTGAAGAACCTCAGCTACCCGACAGATGACTTATTCATATTTTGATGTATGAGCAGTATATGGATATCCTCAGTAGTCATATAGTACATTAATGTAACTGAAACACCTCTCAAATAGCTTTTAATGAGGTTATCTAAGCTCCAGTTTCTCAGGAACTCTTTGAAACAGCCCAGTACAGTTTAGTACCTGAGGGAGGCTGGTGAGCTTTGCCAGCTTAATTGTAGCAGCAGATCAAATAAAGCTTTGGGCCATTAATCATTTACTTCTGAGCTTCCCTGTGTCTGCTTGAGAGGAAACTGAAGCCTTCCTGAGTGGACTCCTTAGGGCTTCTTGCAGTAATTACTGTCTTACTTATGGTTTCTAGGAAGACAGAGAAGTCAGAGCAATTCCTGACTCGGCAAGGATGCTTCCTCTGTGGTGCTGGAAAAGGTAGTATTAAGGGCCTGGTTAGGACTCGTCTCTTGTCTTGTGCATCTTCCCTACCTCCTTAGCTCTTTCTCCTTTTTGCACTTTTTGCTTTGAATGTTGAAATTTCCAGATTTGACACCTTTTTCAATTAAAGGGTCTTCCCTCCTGCCATGCCATGGGAGCAGGCATGGGCTCCTGCTTTCCTCTCTGAAGACCACTGTTAAGTCCCAGCTTTTACCCAGCAAGATCCACAAAAGCTTCAGTTCATGAGCCGGGGCATGGAGAGTCACTCCGCCTCACCTCCAGTTCTGCCCCAATATCAGACCTCCCAGAATTGTCACAGAGATTTTATTTAGAGATTGAAGAGCTGGATTTTATTTTAAATTTTCCCAATAGAAATATTTGGAGATTATATTTTACTTCATCAACTTTTTTGCAAAATTTGTTTACAGGAGAGAGAAATGTTGTCTGTACAAGTACAGGTGCTTGGTACTGTGCCTGGGAGCAGAAGGAGAGATGAAGAGATGAAGCACACTCTGTTTTTTCCTTCATCATTCAATTCCTTCAGTTGGTTGGCTACCACCAACACACTTCCCCCTCCTAGGATCTCGGTCAGGTCACCCCTATAGGGAGCATCCTTTACCTCTGTGGCAAAACCACATGATTCATTCATGCTATAATTATAAGCATACAGGGGCAAAACTGCCTTTTGAAAGGAAATCATAGCATATTTTGACCAAAAATATTTTCTCTGCATATTTCTTCATCTCACAAGCTTGAGAAGGACACAGCTGTTCCCAAAGCTCCCAGTGGCTCCTTCTGTCCACAGATCAGACCACTGTCAGCTGTCGCCTTCTCTCTTCACCCTTTGAAGTACCTCTTGGTCCCTAGAGTGTTTTATTCCCTAGGTTTTCAGCTTCACCTAAATAGCTATTCAGCCTGCAGCCTGGAACAGGCATCTTCGCGGATAATAAAACAGCCCTTGTCTTACAAGTATGTGTCAATATTAAGATGAGAAGCGGTTAATGTAAGACTATTGCAACTTCCCAGCCTTGTCTCTCTAAGCTTTCTATTGAATTGCAACACAATATTCATATAGGGAAACCCATTCAGGCAGGTTAGACGCAGAGTTATTATGACCTTGGCCTGGTCACATTCAATATTCGACAAGTTTTTTCAGAACAATGTACTGAGCAATCACGCAGCAGGTCTGTGAGTGCCACAGACTATTCTGGGGTCAGCTTATTGCAGAGCAACCCTGGAAGTCCCACTGCATAGTAAATTTAATGCACGGCTGCATAATACACTGGAAAATGTGCTGTGGGAGCAGTTTTTGAGTTCAGAACGATTATGAAATGTCTTCAAGAGCAAGAGCAGTGCCTGGACTCAGTGACCTGCAAGGTCCCATCAGGACCTTGTTGTATGGTCTTAGAGTAGCAAAGCAGTAAAGAACATGACCTCTCTTCTTTCATGTGGCTTTGATTCCTAGGGTTGTGAATAGTCCCCTGGATGAAGTTTGCTTTGGTTATCATACCAGTAAGTTAATTTCAAATTATTTAAGAATACGTAGATTTTATCTTGAGTTTCAGTGTTTTTCTGAACTACCAAAATCAGAAAAATGACCAACAATTAACAGATGAGTCCAAGGCTCAGGAGTTGTCAGCCAAGGCATACAAACAAGACCAAGACACAGCCTTGGTTGAGCCACCAACTCTCCACATATATTAGATAGGTCACTTTGGCTTTCTCTATCTGTGCTGGATATTTAGCGCAGGCTCAAACCAGCACTCCTTGTATTCCTCTGCATGAAAGCCCACAGTGACCAGTAATTTGGGCAACTCTTCAGCCCAACAAGAAAAAAGCTGTGTCCACCCAACAACCTCTCTGTTAGATAGGATCACATACCACTGGTAGCGTGGGCAGAGACAGAGCCTGTATTGCTTGGCTTATGATAGTGCATAAAAAGGGCCAGAAAATGTATGCTACCATGCAGTTCAGTCATCTATACCATACAGTTGTGAGTACAGCTCTGACATGGTCCCTGCTGCTGGCTCATGGCAGATTGTGTTTTTCAACGGTTTGTGAGCATAATCCAAAGGTTACCATGGCCAGGGACCAGTTCCCATGGGCAGTAGACATGTGGACTCCTTGTTTCAATAGATAAGAGAACCCAGTACTCTTAAGTTTCTCTGAGCCTATATTCCTAAGCATAGAAGAAATGTGAGAGAAAGGATTGTGCTTGTTCAGCACCCTCCAGAAACTAAAAAAAAATGGCCATAATTGAAAGAGGTTGTCAGGATGCAATAAAGTGAGTAATATCTGCCATCTGGTCTCCTTTCATCTTCTTGTGTTTCTCCTGTTGTCATCCTGTAAGTTTTCCAAATGCCCTTAGCTTTTGCAAAGTTACACTTGTCCAAGAGAAAAAGCACAAGAAAACTAGAGCTATAATTTATTCTTTTGCCTTCACAGGCAAAAAGAGGGCAAAGATAAAAAGGAAGAGATACTGTGCTTAAATCAGTTTCAAAACACTAAATTGCTTTTCTAGAAGATTTCAGGAAAGTTTTAAAAAAATAACTATGTTCTGAGTCCTAGAAGATGGAAACTATATCGGAATGTCTATAACATTTTCTTTTTTTTTTTTTTAAACTAATCCCTAATCTAAACTTAATGGTGCAAGTTGTACCGATTATCCAGTGTTAACTGGTATAATTTAAATAGGGCTACATGTATGCTTGTCAGCTGAGGCTATGTGTAATATTCACCTGTAATTTACAGGGTGTAAAAGAAAGTAGCTTATTCCAAAGGACATATTTCTTTATACTGTTGCTTATGCACCTCTGATGTACTTTAAAATCTATTTCCCCTCTATGATGCTTCTGTGAATGACATTTACATAACTTCAATTTATAATGCATCAGTATTCCTTAGGCTTCTCTCTATATAAATACCTGATATTTGCCTTTCAGAATCATTTAGTGATGAAGTTTGCTCTCGTAACTTGGCCAGTGGTCTCTATTAAGCAAGTTCCACCAAGTTTCATACACTAAACCTTTCCTCTATGAAGAAGAAAACAATTGAACTGCCACACACATAAAATTTTACATTGTGCAAGATTACATTTTCTCTGTGTGTTTTAGGGCTTTGTTTAATGCAAACTTTTTTGTATTTTTAAATATACTGACTTTCTAAGATCAAATAACTCCAAGGCTTAGATTTAAAGCTTTCTTCCTAAACAGAGGCCTCAACTAGTAACTTGGCTGCTAAGGGCTCTCTGGGGTCTCCCAGGACAGAATGTTGGGGGTCTCCATTTTCCACCTCATCTCGACAGCCTCCCAAGCTCCTACTGGTGAGGGAAAGGGTTCAGTGGGGCTGGGGTGGCCCTGGCCCCTACAGGTGGCTCTCGGGGGCTGTGGGTGCAGGTGCCTTTGGCTGGAAGCCTTGGTCCGTTCGCAGAGCTGGGCTGTCCTTGGGATTAGTGGGCCTTGGTGGAAGGAGTCCCACGCCTGGAGTGCTGGGATGAAGGGTACAGGCTGATCAGGAGGGGTGGGTAGGGCAGGAGAGGGGGAGGTGTCGCACTGGATGGAAGAGAGAGGTTTGATGGTGCAGCCCTCATGGTCAGTGATGATGTGGTTGAGAGCCGCTGGGTGAGGGTGAGGGGGATGGAAAACAGAGCAGATGTTGTTGGGAGTGTCAGCTACCCATCGCCTGGCCAGGATGCCAGCACTGAGAAGTTATTCTGTAGGCAATTAGGAGAGATCTCTGACCCAGTAGCCTTTCTCCTTAACGGCAGATCTCAACTTCCCAGACAGCAGCTGGGAATACCGTACTGCTATGATAAGCAGGTCAGAACAACTCTGCAAGTTTGTGGGAGAGAACTTCTTGCCACAAGGACTCAGGCATCCAACTAGGAAAGATGCCCTCCTAGACTTGGTGGCTGTGAGTGGAGAAGGACTCCTGGGAGCTGGCATGGTCTTGGCCACAGTGATCATGAAATGGTTGAGTTTACCACAGTCAGTGTAATGAGAAAAAAGATCAGAGTTGCAACCCCGGATTTTGAGAGTCAAAGCCCCACAGAGCCCCGGATCAGAGCCAGCAAGCCCCCAGCCATGGCGGGGGGGCTCCCCTGTCCCCTTCCCGGGGGAAGCAGTCCTTTGGCAGGGGAGGCAGGACAGATGGATCCCCAGAGGACTCAGACACAGCCCGCCGGAGAAAGCAGCCGTAAGACCAGGAAGGGGCAAAAAGAAGAAGCCTAAAGCAGCCAAAATCCCAGCACTGGCCAGCGAGCGCCCGGAAACTTCCTCTCTCGATTGCCCATTTCCCAGCCGAGTTCCACAGACTGGGACCAATGCAGCCACCAGTGCCTTCGGGAAGTGGCCTCAGCTTTCCGGGTCTGGCTTGAGGAAGGTGCAGGGTGAGGTGCCCGTTGGGGCAATTCCCAGGCCGGGGGTCTGCGAGAAGAAGCTGTTGGTGTGGGGGGAGCCGCTCTGGAATCTGGGTGGGCACAGTCCTGTCGGCGTCAGCACGGCCTGGTCCAGCTCCCGGGACTGCTGCGGCTGCTGCTCTGCATCTTGCCTGGCCCACTGAGCCGGCCCTGACATCGTCCGTGCCCTGAGTGCTGTCCCCTGGAGCAGCTACAAGAAAGAAGGAAAAGGAGGAGAGGAAAGGAAAGGGAATGGGGAAAGGGAAGGGGAAAAAAAGGGAAAGGAAAAAGGAAGAAGGAAAAAGGAAACAGGAAAAAAAGAAAAACAAAAAAGGAAAACGGAAAAAAAAAAGAAAAAGGAAAAAGGAAAATAAGGGGAAAAAGGAAAAGGGAAAGGAAAAGGAAAATAAAGGGGAAAAGGGGAAAAAAGGAAAAGGAAAAGGAAAAGGAAGGGAAAAAGGAAAAGAAAAAGGAAAAGGGGAAAAGGAAAAGGGAAAAGGAAAAGAAGGGGAAAAAGGAAAAGAAAAAGGGAAGGGGGAAAAGGGAAAGGGAAAGAGAAAAAGGGAATGAGAAAAGGAAAGAATATAAGGAAAAGGGAAAAGGAAAGGGAAAGGGAAAAAGGGAAAAGGACGGAAAAGGAAAGGGAAAGAGAAAAAGGGAAAGTGAAAGGGGAAAGGGAAAAGGAAAAAGGGAAAAAAGGGAAATGGAAAGGAAATAAAGAAAAAAGAAAGGAAAAGGAAAAGGGAATGAGAAAAGGAAAGAATATAAAGAAAATGGAAAAGGAATGGGAAAGGGAAAAAGGGAAAGGGAAAGGGGAAAGGGAAAAGGAAAAAGGGAAATGGAAAGGAAATAAAGAAAAATGAAGGGGAAAGGAAAAGGGAATGAGAAAAGGAAAGAATATAAAGAAAATGGAAAAGGAATGGGAAAGGAAAAAATAAAAGGAAAAGCAAAAAGGAATGGAAAAAGAAAAAGAATAAGAAAAGAAAAAGGAAAAAGAAAAGGAAAAGAAATCGTATCCTTTTTTGTATCCTTATTAGCTCCATATGTCCCCTGCCCTTGAAGCAGCACCTGCCTGCAAATCCCATCGCCTTCATGCTAGATAATAAAGGGATCCTCCAGGAACAATGCTTCGCCATCTTGTCTCGTGTCTGATAGTAGGCAGAACTCTCCCCAGGGAGCAGTGGAAGGTACCAAGCTGGCATAGAGCACCAGCTGATGCTCACAGAGAGGCAAAGTCTAAAGCCTCGAGCGGGTGAAAGATTTTCCCCTTTGGGGTTGTAATGATCCCTACCAGAGGACTATTATGCATCGGAGTAAGTGATCCCCGTAACAGTGAAGGTGAGTAGGCACAGGCTGGGGCTGTGCTGTGCTGCTCATCCAGCTTGTCCTTTGGGCCTGTGCGGGGCTGCACAGGTCTCTTGTTCGCAGCAGAAACTCAGCCGAGTGGTGGTAACAGAGGAGCCCACAGGCAGCTCCCACGTGGTATTGTCCATTACACCACCTGCGTGGCCTTGTCTTTATCTTCAAGTGGTGCAGCGAGTTCTCATGTGGACATACGGTTGTTTGACAGTAAAAATGATTACTTCAATTTGTTTTGTCTAAGAAAATTCTGTAAGAGGTTTCAAAACGGAAATGTCAGTGAACCTTTCTGTGAGTGGGATCTGTACCACGTGGCCTCAGCAAATGTCTGTCCTGTCTGATGCTGCACCACTCAGGTTGCCCAGCACCTGAAGGCACATAAGATTATCTGTATTCTTTTTCTTGTATTAGCTCCAGAAAATGGTATTTTAAGCAATAGTTTATGAAGTCTGCCTACCTTTCCTACTGGGATCATAAGGTACACTAGCCCCAGTGCCTCGCGCTACAGCGTGTCGGCAGAATGGCTTTGGAGCTGACCCCAGAGATGCTTCTGAATCAAATGGTGTGACAGGTGACAAATATGGCTTCAAACATTTCCAGCTTTGGAGTCGCTTCCCCACAGCAATCTGGGGCTGCTCCTGCTGGCTTTGTGACTATGTAGGTTGCCCAGCAGTGCTGCGGTTACTCTCATTTCACCCAAAGAACAAGAAAATGAGTTTTTTTCAGTATCAAAACAATCATAGAATATAAACTATACTCTTTAGCGCTGCATGTGAAGGGAAAATATCAAACTTAAAATCAAACATTTCTGCTGTCCTTATTTTGTTCCCTTACAAGCTTCTCTGTATTGTAAAGCAGCTGATAGTGTACTTGAGCACTGTGCATGTTTTAAATAAATGTCCTTCACAGAACATTAATATCTCAACCCTGCTTTTCATCTCAGAATAACACAGGAAAACACCCATAACTTTGACAGAACCTTGAAACAGGTCTGCATAATTCAGAAACAGACATTTCTGGATTGTTCAAATCACTCTCTTTAATAACTGTCTAGCTCCAGTGCTGGGCCCTTCTGCCAGATATTGCTGAAGTGTGTGCTAAAATGCCCTTGTTGTATAGTAGATCTTTTCTCAATGAGGCCCCTAATTTATGGTCCCCATATTCACAGCATCTGTTACTCAGCTGTTTTTGACAGCTGCTGTTCATTTCTACCCAGAAGCTGACAGTTGAAAAGTTTCCGAAGAAATTCATGTTTTGACTTTATGATCCTATGGATCTGATTCTTGGGCTCTGCTTTCCACATACAAATCATAGACAAGTTCTCAGAGTGCGGCATCTGAACATTAAAAGAGCAATTATTTTATATTTGTTGCTATCGGTTCTACTCGTTCGTGTTAGTAATTCAAATGGAGTGACTTGTATGCAGCAGATGAGTTTTGTGTGCAGGACTAGTTGGAGATCAACTACCTGTATCAAAAACTGAGGCAAAATTTATAGTGGCAGTAACCTTGGAAAATAGTTTTTTATCTTTGTTGTTTTGCAAGTAGGTGCAATGATCAATATCTATAGTGTTGTGAAGGCAAAGGCTATTCAGGAAGGCCTCAGCTCAGCGGAGCTCTAAAGTGCCGGTGGGAATGCTGTATGTTGGGTGTTGAGAGGGTGGTGACTTCTTTAAGACTTTTCACGTGCTAAAATTCATACTGATAAACTTTGTTAAAGCTGAAATAAAGAATGTGAGCAGAACTGATCACTGTAATTCTCTGAAGCCTTTTTAATAGTTTTATTAATAGAATAGCCATTTGATATGGGATTTCCTTTTGGACTTACAATAGAAAGACATCAAACACTGAAACTTTCAGGCCGTGTGTTTCAGCAATTTAACTTTTTGATATTACCAGCACTTATTTCAAATTAAATTGAAAATTTCTGTTGAAGGCATGAGCAATCTCTGAACAAAAGCAATGCATGTTTTGTTTTTGGAGGGAATGATCAGAACGACAACTACTTATCAGAATGAATCATGAAAAGCAACTCTTGTTTTTCAGTTAGCTTTGCATGCAAGATTCAGTATTTCTGGAGTCTGGCAATGGTTTTATCTAAACTGGAAGAGATCTTGTCCTCTGAACTCAGTGCCTTACATTTTACGTACAGAACTTCATGCCACCATGCATAAGTGAAGGGAGAGAGGTGCTTAGGCAGAGGATGTCTTAACAGAGCCATTGCCAGCTGGTTTTGTGTCCCTGGCACTCTTTCCCCTATTTCCCCTAGAAGTCAGTGATAAGATCCATCAAAACTATTAGATGAGCTCCTCAGACATCAGGCCATTAGTGTGGATTTCAATAACCTGGGAAGTAAATAGGCTGTACTGTACTGATCGACCATACCTGGAGCATTGCAGTCTTGCCATTTTCAAACTAAAGAAAAATACAAATACATGTCTGCTTGCAGCAACACGCTGTTCATCACAAACTCTACACCAGGATTATTAGCCTTATGGCCAGGAAAGTGTGTTGAAAGAAGAAACAAAAATAGCCAAACTCTTCCATTACTTGGAGAGTTCCCCTGCCTTTTTTCTTTGGTTTATGTGTTTTAATTGGAATACTGTGTGGTTTCCTCACAATGTCGTTTTAGTTGGCCCTTGATTATATGAGTAAATTAGTTAATGGTGCTTGCTCATTGCAATTACACTTTCCCATTGCAATTATCTGAATTCTGCTGTTTCAAGTAATCTGTAATAACTCTGTGTTTACAATTACAGCATATTGCTAATAAATGTTTGTAGTAGATGTATGGTACAGCATTGCTTATGGACGTACACAGCAGCTACTGTTTAGTGTAGTTGAGCTCACACATTTTTATCGCTTACTGCATGCTTTGCTAGTGATAAATGATAGCCATTTTTCTCTACCACAGCCAAGAACAGAGATTAAAACTCTAGATACCAATCTGATCTCACAGGTCACAGCTTGTCTGTGTAACCCGTTTTATGTTATAACTGATAGCAGTAAAAGGTCTTTCATCAACCTTGTTTATTTATGTCCGTGATTCACAGTGATGATGATTTATAGAGTACCTGCAATTGCAAGTGTATAACTCTCATGAAAATGTAATGCCTAGCTGGAAAAAATGACTTTGTGGGAGGGAGAGACATTAAAAGTCTAGTGTGAATAAAAGAAATTCAAACAATAAGATAATCCAATTACTAAATAGAGAGCAAATCTGTATATAAGCAGTGAAGACAGGTAATTGGAAGGGAAAAATAGAGGACTGGAAAACTCTGCACATCTATTTTACTTTGGTTTAAATTTAAAAAGCTCTGTTCATGTAGTCATCTGTGCTCTTTGGCTTGCTAGCATTCATCTTGACTACATCTTGGAAAGCTGAGAAGCTTTGAGATCATAGAGTTTGAATTTCCAAATTCAATGTGGTGGAGAATAAAAACTCATGAGAACTATAATATAGAAAAAGCGAGTGATGATTTTAAGAGGGAAAACCAATGTCTTCATGTAAAAAAGATGTGGAAAATGTAGCAACGAATGCTGAAAAGAATAAATTAAAAAAAGTGGAGATTTTTATATTAAAAGAAAGGTGTGGAGGTTTTTATATTTAAAAAAAAGGCTTAGAGGAAGGGATTTAAATATCTCAACATCTTGCTACGCAGAAGACTGAAAGATGACAGGATTGCATCAGGACTCCCATGGGAAGAAGATATCAAGCCTGAAAAGCCCATTTATTCTAACAGACACGGAGATAATAAGATTCAATGACAAGTACCTGAAAACAGTCAGATCCCAACTAGACATAAAGCAAATGTTTGTAACAATGAGATTGATTACCCATTACAGCAAACCTCCAGGGGAAAACAGGATGTCTTCCAATATTTTCAGTGTGCCTTTACTTAAGATATACATTATCTAACAGATATACATGCTACCAGACCGTATACTGGAGTAACTGGAGAAAAATTTGTGGTGTGCTAATAGACAGAAAGCTCAATGAGATGATCTAACAGACTTTTTGGCTTCGGAGAGCAAAACAACTCCTATCTGAAAATTACTTCCTGAAGAGCTATATTTGGGCTATAGCATCACTGACCCGGTAAGCTTTCACTTGCATGTTCATATTTACCTAGTTCCCCACACTGGAAGCAGCTCTTTCCTCAGAAAACACAGTAAGAGAACTGTGAACTCTTTCCTCCCTTTTTAGTCTGGAGAGTCAAGAGAGTGCTGTCATGTTCTTCTGTCGTCCAGATGCTGCCTGCTCCCTGTTTTTGTCATTACATACTTTCCACCCCAGAAGCCAACCGTGTCCTATTCTCAGGTAGTAATAAGCATCCATAGGTTGTCTCTAAAGCCCGGGAAACCTTTGCCTCTGATACCCTCCTGAAAAGAGATAGGCATCTGAGAGGTGAAGGAACGACAGCCATTTTAGAAAAGTCTTTATCTGTAAAACAGCCCAAGCCTGTAAGTATTCATTTGTTAGCCAGAAAAATACAATTTCTGTTTATCTCTGTCTTACAGACTACCACTGGGGTACTGATAAGATAGTCAGAAATAAATGCCTTTCTTGAAAAAGAATATACTATCAGAGACAGTACATACAGAACTCTGTTTCATTTATCAAATTTAGATTTCCTTTTAATGTCTAGCATATGTGTTCAGACTTTTGTCTTTTATTTTTTATACTTGCTTAGTACCAAGAGAGTAGAGATCTTTTACCTTTTTACCAGCTTTCTAGGGTTTCAGATCTCATTTTTGGACAGCAATGCATGATATCTTTTAAGACCACTAAGGATTTTTCTAGTGGTCCTTTTCCAGCATATAGGTGCGCACTGCCGACAGCTTTATACCTGATTCTTGCCTTGATCTCAGCACCAGGGTGATGGAGACATAGGATCCCACTGTTTTAGGGCAAATAAGGAAGCCTTTGGAGCCAGATATACCAACACAGGACATAAATGTCACCGCTTTCCCCTTCTCCTGTAATTGCTGTCTCCTTGTTGTCCATTTAATATCAGTATCCCTTTTGGAACATAGTAATTATGTTTCTGCCTGTGAATGTGCCAGTGACTGTCACAACAGATCAGCCCCAGCTGGCAGGGCCAGCCTCTCTGTGCAGGAGCCCTGCTCCATGCTCCAGCACCGTACTGCCGTTCCCCTTCTCCGGGGTCCCTCTCCAGCACATATTGCCACATAGGCAGTCCCAGAATATCTTCTTTCATCAGAGACAATCTGAACCCAGTCCTAGATGCCACTGAGCATCTTTAATGTGTGCAAACAGTCCACTTTTGGGGAAACTGAGGATTCACAGCATCTGGCTGGAAATCATAGAATCATAGAATGGTTTGGGTTGGAAGGGACCTTAAAGATCATCTAGTTCCAAACCCCCTGCCATGGGCACGGGCACCTTCCACTGGACCAGGTTGCTCAAAGCCTCATCCAACCTGGCCTGGAACACTTCCAGGGATGAGGCATCCACAACTTCTCTGGGCAACTTGTTCCAGTGCCTCATCACCCTCAGAGTGAAGAATTTCTTCCTTATATCTAATCTAAATCTACTCTCTTCCAGTTTAATACCATTGCCCCTTGTCCTATCACTACACACCCTTCTCAAAAGTCCCTCTCCAGCTTTCCTGTAGGCCCCTTTTAAGTACTGGAAGGCTGCTAGAAGATCTCCCTGGAGCCTTCTCTTCTCCAGGCTGAACAACTCCAACTCTCTCAGCCTGTCTTCGTAGGAGAGGTTCTCCAACCCTTGGATCATCTTTTTGACCCTCCTCTAGACTCGCTCCAACAGCTCCATGTCCTTCTTATGTTGGAGACTCCAAAGCAGAACGCAGTACTGCAGGTGGGGTGTCACGAGAGCAGAGTAGAAGGGCAGAATCACCTCCCTCGACCTGCTGGCCACACTTCTTTGGATGCAGCCCAGGATACGATTTGCTTTCTGGGCTGTCATCACTGGGTCATGTTGAGCTTCTCAAATGGCCAAGAGTACTTCTCCTCTGCTGTGTGCCTGTGAAACAGCGATGTATCGAAGTCTTGGAAAGGTTAGTTAGTATCTAAATAACCAACCGATTACCTCTTCACCTGATTCTTCTCTCACATTTATTGACATGACACAATAAACTCTCCTTTGACTTTGGGAGACTTTCGCTCTGGTTTATGTAAGCATAACATCCAGGGCATCAGGTCCTCCGCTTTTTACATGATGCTCTTTCTCAGTTGCTGCTTACTGAGCAAATGGATTAGTAAAACATTCATAATCTGGAGAAATTGAGAGAGTTCAAACAGAATTCTAATTTGCTGGAATTTATGACTTTTTGAAATGTCTTCCTTGCCTGCAGACACAGTTTAGTTTCCCATAAAATGTTTTTTTTACATAAAAATTAGTATGCAAAACTTCTTTTTAAAATTTGAGAATGTAATTTCAAATATTTTGAATGTTGATTTATTTCATAAAATACCTGTTGCAGTATATAATGTGCATTGCTACAAACAAACATACTGCATATACATAGAGGAAATATTCTTGTTATTTTAATTTTGCTCTAGAATCATGAAGATCAATTACTACTTCATGATTGGACAGAACACTTTCTCTAGATTGTGCACTGAAATGAAACAACCTGGGATATTAATCTTAAAAAAAAATAGAAGCTGTTTCAATTGTAAAATATATTAACTGCTTTTACTGATTTTAAGAATTAAACATTCCGTCTATGCTGTAGCACTACCATTCCTGATCTGTCATTAAACACTTAAAAAATAATAAATAAAAATGCATAAAGTCAAATATGAAGGAGTTTCAAAGTTTTCTGAAATGAAAATATTCCAAAATGGAATATATGGAGAAACATTTATAGGAATTTTCATTGAAGTAATACGTTTTTTTTGGGGAAAAAGCAAAACCAATGTGTTTGGACTAGTTTTAACCAAGCGTCTGGAAACTTTTTACAAAGACAAAGCAAACAGCCATTCAGTGTGCAGTTGCAGGCGACTGCAGTTACAGTAAGCTATTAGCAATACCAGGACTTTCAAGGATTGTGAATCACAAAATCATAAAATCATTTAGGTGGGGAGGGAGCTCTTTAGATTGTCTAGTCCAGTCCGCTTGCTCAAGCAGGGCCAGCTGCTGCAGGTTGCCCAGCATTGTGCCTAGTTGGGTTTTTAATATCTCTGCAGATGGAGACTCCACAACTTCTCTTGGCAATGTGTTCCAGAGTTTGATCACTCTTACAGTAAAGAGAGTGCTTTCTTGTGATCAGATGGAATTTCCTCTTTTTCAGTTTGTGCCTATTGCCTCTTGTCCTGTCAACAGGTACCACTGAGAAGAGCCTGGCTCCCTCTCCTTCATTCCCTCCCATCTCATATTTATACATAATGCTGAAATTCCCCATGGCTTTCTCTTGGCCAGGCTAAACAGCCCCAGCTCTCTCAGCCTCTCCTCAGGTGCTCCAGTCCCTTCATCATCTTCACAGCCCTGTGCTGGAATCACTCCAGTAAATCTGTATCTTGTATTGAGGAGCCCAGAAATGGACACAGCACTCCAGGTTTGGCCTCACCAGTGCTAAGGAGAAGGGACGGATCACCTCCCTCAACCTGCTGGCAATGTTCTTCCTAATGCAGCACAGGAAGCCTTTGGCCACTTTTATAGCAAGAGTGCACTGCTGGTTTGTGGTCACCTTGTTGTCTACCAGGATCCCAAGGTCGTTCTCTGCCAAGCTGCTTTCCAGCTGGTCAGCCCCCAGCATACGCTGGAGCCTGAGCTTGTTCCTCCCCAGGTGCAGGATTTGGCATTTCCCCTTGCCGAACCACATGAGGTTTCTGTCAGCCCGTTTCTCCAGCCTGTGGAGGTCCCTCTGAAGGACAGCACAAATGTATGGTGCATCAGTCACTCCTCCCAGTTTTGTATTGTGCGAGCTTGCTAAGGGTGCACTCTTTCCCATCATCCAGGTCATTAATGGAGATGTTAAATGAGATTGGCCCCAGTATGGACCCCTGGGGTACACCAGAGTGACTTGCCTCCATCTGGGCCTTGTGCCACTGACTGCAGTCCCTTCAGCCTGGCGTTCCAGCCAGTTTTCAGTCCACCTCCCTGTCCCTTTATCTAACCCATACTTTGAATGTGATAGAGCTGCCATTCCACGTATCTCCACAATAGATGTTGAAGGCTGCGTTGACGTGGCATCTTTCACTCTCTCCCAGGCTCAAGTTTTTAAATGCATCTTGTAATTTCTGTCCTAAGGCATTGTAATAAACCTATCTATGTAGTTTCTTGGTACACAAGGGAATCTCAAAACTCAGAAACAGTTGGATGCCTTCAAATCAAACTATATGGAAATGCTATAGTACAAAGTGGTAAAGGATTTTTAAGCACTGAGCAGGAAACTTCATTGTAGGAAATGGTTTCTTCAGAGTCAATAAACATATTTTTCATTCAAAGGCCACATAAATATAAATTCTTTCAGAAAGTCAGGCTGAGGTTTTAAAGTGTAATGTAAAACTCTTACAAGAATATTAAAATGAGCAAGAATAAGAATGCATAAATAGGTATATAATGACAGTCTTCCTAGCAGGCCTGTGGTTTATCTAGTTGAACAGCCCACCTCAGGCAAGGACTAACACTTTATTATTCAGAAAAATGCAAAATTCCTTTCATGTGTGCATTGTGTGAATACAGAAAGTGCTGCGTCCTTGTTATATTCCAGGTTTCTGGTCATGATAGTGATCAGTGGCATATAAATGAGAGAAAAATTTCTTGTAGTCCAGATACGGAAAGTGGAGTATGTTTTGCTTGAAAATTTATCTTCTTTTGAAGACAAATTTGAAATTTATGTTCTCTTGCAAAAGAAGGGCACATCTCATTTTAAACTGAGGCCTAAAGACTGAAAAGCTGAGCCAACCTCAGGAGGTGCCTTTGTCCCTCCTTTGGTTATAGATGGAGACTATTTCAACAAGTTATGTGAGATGAACACAATCTCTTGTGATTACTTCGTATCTAGAAGCATATTAATGTCTAATTTTTTCAAAATCTAAAAGTAAACTCTCAGTCTGTGATATCTGATGGCAATAAGTAATATATACTCTGCATTTAGAAGTAATGATTTTATCATTTTCCCATGTGTGGATGTTTTGAGCTCATTTCTGCTCATACTGGCATGTCTAATTTTGTCATCGTCTTCAACTGGAGTCAGTTCAAGCGTTTTTTTTGTCAAAGACTATTGCTGCTTTCTTCTAAAACCTAGGAAAAGGGCACTTACGGCTTGCCCTGTGTTCCCAGAAGGTCCCATGTCCCTGGATTTTAACACAGATTTTAACAAATATTTGGCAGTGTTTGGGCAGATTTTGCCCTCTAACACTTGATTAGTTAATGAAGTCAGGTTTCTTGTTACAAATGCAATACTGACTTCTTTTAGGCATTCATATTTAGTCACCCTATTGCATCGTTACAAGAAATGTCAGAGTCGTGCTGGGAGGGCAATTAAGTATTCTTTATTTTTGTTTACTGCCATTAAAAAATTGTGCTCAAGATGTGCTCAGCCACAGGAAAAAAAAAAAACAAACAACCTCTCACAGTATTAATTACAGATTTTATTAAAAGCATACAGAAGACTTGAAGCGTAACCAAGCAAACAATCACTGTTCTTTCACCCTAGGCAGAGGGAGGAGAAGGGATTCCAGTGGCAGGGAGCTTAGCTGCTTTTGACAAGAAGGGAAACATAGACCTCCTAATTAACAGTGCAGTTAAAGAAGGGTGAGCAGCTTGTTGCCAAACATAACCACAGGGAAAACTGTAACTGCTGTACTCAAGAGAGTTATTTACCCAGTCAATAAAACCAGGCTGAAACAAATGACGTAACGCCCTAAATAACTGTGGTCTGAGAATAGGAAGTTGCCAAGGAAGGTGGCTGCTGGCGGGTGGTTTCCCTCTCAGTCCCGAGGAGCATGGTACTGGACGGAAGGTGTTCTATGCTGTATGTGCAGTGGTGGGCACTGAGCTTGAATCTCGCCCCTATGAAGTAAGAGCAAGACCTAAGAAAAGATCATGTCTGCAAACTGTGAATATCCAAAGGGAGACAACAGCCAAAAAACTCCTCTGCTGTTGATCAGAGTCAACTTTCAGGCTACTGGGTGTTGAACTGGGCAGCACCGTTTTTGGATTTTGTAATGAATCCAACAGTTTTGTGTCTTCATCTAACCACGACTGGAGATGGAAAGTTTTTCCATTCACTTTGGCGTTTACTGGGTCAGGACTTACTGAAGAGCTAGCGAGCTATTTTTCACAACCTTGACAGCATCTTCCAGAACGCCCCAAAAGAAATGAAAATCACTTTTACAAAGCTCAATACGAAAGTGATTTGGCAAACATCAAAAAGCAAACTGATACTACATATGCCTTGGCTGACATTTACAAGGATACGAGAAAATAGCATAGATGTAGAGCTCCCTGGCTTGCCCTGGCCCGCTCAGTGCGGGTAACTCAATGTCAACGCCAAGCGCAGTGCTGTGTGCGCTGTAAGGCGTAAGCCACTGGTAAGTCACAGCTAACTGTGGGTTTGTTTTTTTTCCCCCGTCTGTATTCGATTACCCAGAACATCTGCGATAGCCTCACGCAATAGTCCATAGTCTCAGGCCTACATTCTTGATGTCCTGGGGTCTTGGTGTCATATGGATCAGTGAAAAAATCTGGTTAAAATAAAGCAACGGCTGCATATTTGGGGAATACTGAACACTTTTGATCGGAGTATCAACTAAAATCTTAGTGCATATAAATTATTTCTTTCTTAGCTTCAGAAATACTAATGTATTGCATCTTAGAGCTGTACTGAGCCAGCCCCAGGTAATATGTGATCAGATTTTCTCAGACTCTTTGGTACTCCTGCTTCAGGTGAAGAGGGCTCTGATAAGGAGAAAACAGTTCTGTGAGTCAGACTACCAGGCTCAATAAGGATTTTCAGGACTTGAACTGACATATCATAGCTTTCAGCTCTAAAACTGCCCTTTTTTATTAGCTTTGATATAATCTTCTCAACCTCTGCTAACAAGAAAGCCAGCCAATATTTTCTGTGTGATTGTAGCCAAAAATAACACATAGCATAAAGGTGCATGTGCAATTGAAATGCTTTCCAGCTTTCGGACATCTAAGTACCTGTGTCCACACTGAAGTCAGCTGCTTCACTATTCAAACTGTCATTTCTACACAGCAATTTGTGGACACAAAGGCTCAGTTTCCAAGCAGATTCCCCATCGGGCAAGACACTTCTGATATTACTTGAGCACACCCACCAAGTGTGAGTCATTGTGCTGATAGATCCTCATTTCCCTCTTGTTTTTATGGGGTTAGCAACTGCCTTGTGTTATACCAATGCAAATAAGTAGAGGATGACACCTAACAGATCTGACTGACCTCATTTTCTCAGCTGCACAAGTGTGACACGAAAATAATCTGTGGAAGCAACTAGATTTACAGTTGAGAAAAAAGGATTGAAGGTAAATGAAAGATCTGACCCAGCTGGAAAATCTGCCTTTAAGGTCTTCAGTAAATTCTTCAGGTGTTTCACTTTCCTAGAAAACAACTGGAGGGCAAGTTTCCCAGGTACCTGGGGCAGTGACAGGGCAATTAAAGTGTGTCACTATGGTCCCTATGCCAGAAATTTAAATACTGCATAGTGCTTGCCATAAAGGCTGTCCCCTGGAGGCCTGGCTGCCAACGAGCATCTGGTCCATAGTAGCCAGACAGGGCAGTAGCCTTATCATATGCCTTTGGCTACTGACTCGTAACATGCCTCAGCTGCATGTGCCGAACACGTTCCTGCAGAGTGGGAGAAGATGTTGAGATCAGAGGGAACTGAGGGAAACACGGGATCTGCATAAAACCATAGGAATGGCTAGCAGGAGACAGCCTGAGATGATCTGGGTGTTCTGTTACTGTTATTTAAGCTTTCTGTAAAGCAAACACTGGATAAGAGATGACCTTAATCTCGTACAATGCACATAGCCTTTAATTGGAGCAGAGTGGCAATGGCACCTGCTCACAGCACCCATCAATCTTGTCTGTAAGTACCTCCATCATTTCAGAACACAGTTACAGTTGTCTCCTAAAAGTATATTATTTTGTTGAGTGATGAATGGCATTGTGAAATACTACCTATAATCAGCACCCTTTATTGCAAAGCTCATTAAAATCCTGACAAATCTAGTGTTGACAGCACTTTAATTTTGGTTTATTGCCTCATTTTATCTCACCAATTTCTGTCTCTGGTTTATGGTTAATAATGAAAGACAGCAGAACTGCACTGTGCTCGAGAATCAGAAAAATAAGTATTCATCTTTTTTAAAAGTCCCCAATTTAGGCCATAGGAACAGCGGGTACTAGACAATGCACGCATTGAGAACGTGATTAAAGTTTAATAAAACTGTCAAGTGAAATAAACCAATCTCCTTGCAAAACATTCTGTTTGCCAGGTGCTTGGATTTTAGCTGTTAAAAAATTCTCCTTCAACAGTCTGTTTAAATGTGCAGCAGACTAATGTTGTGACTGCCAAGTCACAATTTGGTTTTTTGCATGATCTGTTGAGACTTGGTAACAAAAAAGATTGCTAAAACGACACATGCAGAAGCCACTACAGTAAGTGCTATATAGCATAAATGCACTATTATTTAATGAATTGCTACAAAGCTATTCCTATCCCTCACTGTCCAAGTTAGGCTTTGGAGCCTGGTCTTTCACCATTGTCTTCACAGAAGAGGGTCTGGTTCTCCAGCTGTGTAGTCATCGCCAGCTGTCCAAACTGTGTATCGCTACCAGTGCGATTTAGCAGAGCTTTCCAGCATTTTTTCCATGTGCATGTGATTATACAAAATCCAGGGCAGTGAGAAATCAAACACGTACATCCACATATAAAATCCATAGTTCCTATAATCCCCTGAAAAAAACTTTCATCTAGGTTCGGCACAGACCTCTATTAACTGTAAAAATTGCTTGTTATTAGTGGATTACTAATTATTAATTGATTTGCTGTGCAGTACCTCAGGTAATGTTTTAAGAATTTTTTTTACTAGTTGTATTCTCTGTAGAGCTGTAGGTGAGTTAACGAAGGGTGATTCATAAATGACGTATTCCCGTGATTCTGCCCAACGTGCCAGCGGGTACCACATGTCAAACCTTTCCTCTGCACTCTCCAGCAGCCTCTCTGAAGAAAACAGGTCAAACAACAAATGTAGGTTCTTGAAGGCCAGGATGTTCCCATGGGATTCGTGATTACTTTAATGAGAACATCACCTCGCCTCTCGCAAGGTTCATGGTGCAGAGCACATCGGCTCCCTGGGTCAGAGGCAGCCCCGACCGACGAGAGAGACCTCGAATAATGAGGAAAGTGTTACACCCTGGCGCTGCCCTGAGTTAAAAAGGTGTGATAGTTTGATGTGGGGGGGTGTTCTGGCGGCAGGGGAGGGGATTTGCTCCCTGTGCCACCAGATCTGAGTCCCATCCCCCCCGGGGGGTTGAGCCAAATCGGCGCCTCTGCGAATTGCCCTATTTAAGTTGGGACAAAGGGGCGGGAAAGGGCTTTTTGCTCAGGAGCGAGGAGAGAGCAGGAGGGCGCTGCCCTCGCTCCCGGCTCCCGGCCGGGCGGCTGCCCAGGGCCGGGCTGGCGCCATGTGCTCAAGATGGCGCCGGGGGAGCCGCATGGGGGCTCGGGAAGTGCCTCGCTCCCGGGGTGCCTGCCGGGCCGAGCTCCTCTAGAGGAGATTTAGATCTAAGAGAAAACAACCACAACGACCAGGTCAGTTAAGGATGGAGCAGGAGGAGGTGTGCTGGAGCTGAGGCTTCCCTTGCAAATCGGTGTGAGATGGCAGGCGGCCCCCCTGCAGCCAGGGTGTACTCGGTGGAGCAGAGACCCACTCGTGGCCCGTGGAGAAACCCACATCGGGAAGGAGATGCCTGAGCCCAGGAGAGGTCGTGGAGCAGGGGATGCGCGACCAGGTACTGTTAATAACGGGGCATGGAATGCACGACGAGGTCGTGGAGGCATCTGGAATCCGTGGAACGGATCCGACGCGAGTGGCAGCAGCTCCCTAAGAGGCCGAGACTGGTAAAGCCCAAACTGGTGCAATCCATGGGGAGGATTGCAATCCTGCGGGCAGGACTCACGTTGGAAAAGTTTGGGGACTTTTTTTCTTCATGAGTAGGGGATCCACCGAAGCAAGGGAAAAATGGTGTAAAGACTCCTCCTCCTTTAAGAAAGGAGCGGCAGTTAACAGCATGGATGAACTGACCTGCACTCCCCCATTCCCTGTCCCCCTGCGCCGCCGGGGGGGAGGTTGAGCCAGGAACGAAAGGAAACGGGGTGGGGAGGTGTTGTTTTAAGATCTGGCCTTGTTTTCTCCTTTCTCCTCTCAAGTAACCGGTTTCGTTCCCTTGTCTCCTGTTAAGTAACTGTTAATAAATTGTTTTGTTTTATTAAGAAAGCCTGAGTCATGTTTTGCCCGGGACCATGGTTGGTGAGTGCTCCCTCTCGGTTCTTGTCTCGACCCTCAGTCCAAAAACCACGACAAAAGGCAGCCTGTTTCTCAGAAAGACAAGCTTTTTGGGGGGCCACTTTGGAAACACTAAGTGGCCTTGAGAGGGGAGAAACGTCCTGCTGAACAAATCTGCCTGGGCAGCTCCTGCTTTTCTCTGGTATCTGAGGCAGCCAGAAATACCTGCCCAGCCAGATGCTCACTGTGTAGGGAATTAAAAGAAGGGCTTAAAGATAAATCTACAATGGCTTGTGTATCGCAGTGCTGTCTGTGATATCCCATCTTCTTCCCTTGTTCTTCCCAGTGATAGTTATTCCTCATGTTTGCAACTTATTTTAAATTGTGTTGCAAGGCTCTTGGGAGGAAGCTGAATGTCTCTGTGTGTCTGCATGAGCTCAGGTCTGTGTGTGAATTTTATATTCCAGGTGCAGGTACTGCTAGGGCTAGTACAGTAATACAGACGCATATATGTGTGTGTATATATACACACATATATAAAAAGAGCTCTCTTAATAGGACAGCATTAACTTCCCTTGCATAGTTCTTGTTCAAAGCAAAGATAGCAAAAATATGCAAAATTAAAAGGTCACATGCGTGTCAGCATAGCTTGCAGTTTTAATTTTCCCATACTTTCCCTGTGCTTGTGACAAGATGTGCGAATTTATACAAAACTTTAATTAGTACTAGGTGGTGAGAATTGGAAAGCTTTATGAAAACACCCATTTACAGTTTTATCTGGAGGCTTCTACAGATAATGAGATAAACCTCATATTTTTTCTTTCCCTGCAGTTGGCTTTTCAATAATACTGCCAACATATACTGTACCATGTACAGCATCAGCTGTAGAAAACCTCTGCAAAATAAGACCGTAAGAAAAATAAGATACGCTATATTTAAGAAAAAATAATTCTGTTTCTTTCTGCTTTTGACAATGGTTTTGAACAGAGCGTATTTTGAAATGATGTGGAAAAGAGTGTGCATAGACTCTGAGTAAGGAAAATGCATGGCTTTTTCAGGGAACAAAAATCACCCTTTGTAGCAAGATCCATATTAACCAATCTGGCTGGCATTCAGCTGAATGTATTGCCAAAGAGTCTCACTGTGGGGGTGTCCTGCTACCTGGAGGGGGGCTGTCAGTGAGCTCCATTCCCCCACTGTCATGGTAATAAAACTCCAAGGTTCGAATCTGCTGCCTGGTAGTACAGACCAGGACTGACTGTGCCAATATCCTTTCTTCTCTTGTGCCTTAACCAAAACAAAACCAAACAAGAAACCAACCTCAAGAAGAAGGGATAGTGATCTAAAATAAGTATTTTCAGGGTTTTACATTTTTTTAATTCTGTAACAAAGGAAATGTTTTGTCTGAGGACTTGTTTTAGGACCATTGAAAAGCTTGGGAAATAACAGCCTAGATTCACAAAATCATTAGTGCTGGTTCTAACAATGCTCAGGTAAGAAGCGTCCCAAGATAAGATGGGGGAGACCTCATGTCAGATATCTCCTTGACCAAGAGGATGTGAACCATGACCTTTTCTGTGCTCTGATCACCATATAGGTTGCTCCCAATCACCTCAGCTCCAGAGCAGTGGTCAGGGCAGACCTTTGTAAGAATGTCTTCAAGTAGAAAAATTAAGGTGTAAATAGATTATGACATCAGCTAATGTAGTCATTTCACTTTTGAGTAGAGGGAAAAATACCTTTCTTGAGAAGAAATTTCAGTCTAATGATCTGGACCACCAATATATGTTGAACATCTCTTTGTGAAAAAGCTGTATTTATCAAAAGCTGACATTTTTGTGCTCAGAGTGCTGCCTAGAACAGGAGTGATCACTCTTTAATGCTCTACCTGCATTGTCTCATGGGCCAAGAACAGTCCTCAGACAGGAGATGGGTCCCACCATAGGACAGAGAGTGCTGATAGGTTATTTGAATTCTCCGTGGTGGAAAAAAGCAACCAGCATATGCTGCTAAGGCTGCCGTCACCAACTTGCCCAGTGTAACCTCAGCCTGCAAAAATTAAGTGCTGCTTAATTTGGGAGAGCTGCTGCCTGCAAACTGCTCCCAAAGCTTACAGGAGATTCTGATATGCAGCTTGCAGGGTCAGGATTTTTTGGCTACTCATGATCTTGAACAACTTGCCACTGCTTCCCTTCTTCCTGAGAGATCGATGTTCTGTGTAGAAATGTGTATGAATCGTTGAGGACAGTAATTTTCTCCTGCAAATCTTCTGCTGCTGGCTTGCCAGGAGGATGAAGCAAACCGTCCTGGCCCAACACACCCCCTTAATCCACAACCTCATGCACATGGCATTCTCTCAGACCAACTTTTGTTGAGTTGAAGGAAGACAGAGGATGCCATGTCCTCCGCTCATGCTTTTACCACTGTTGGAACAAAGGGATGTATTCTTGTTATCTCCCTCCGATGAGCAATAAAAGAGAAACCACAGGAGTTATAGGTTCAAAGAAAAGCTGATAGACATAGCTGACGAAGAAAACCAAACAGCTGGCTGCTGCTGGGCACTGCAGGTAGACAAAGCTGGTGAGGTGCCCCATGGCACAACCCTCTGTGCCTAATAGCTGCAGGTGAGGTCAGAGGAAGAGTAGTAAAAAGATTACAAGGATGTTTCTCTCCAGCACTCTTTGGTCTTTGTTTTAGCATTCACAAGGCACCTTCTGTGGTGCAGAGATCTATATCTAGATTTTTTTAAAAATCTCCATAGGTAGATTTAAAAAAAAAAGGTTTTGCTCAGTCTATTTCCAAGAAATTGTTAATGCACCTGAAGCTCCGTATAGATTTTAGCCCTACTGCTTTGAAATCCAAAATACCTGGTCTTCTAACCTGCAGTGCCTTTTACTAAGAAACTGCAACGTCTTTGTAATTCCAATAGCGTAGTACAACAGTGGCAGCCACACGTTTCTGCAGTTACACAGCTGGCTGTAGCCCTGCTGATATTAGCTACCAAGAGAGCTCCGAGCTGATGTGCGGTCATGCTAATCAGGACTAGTGAACACATCAACTTGTAGAAACTCATACCAAAAACAAATACACGGGAGGCCACTCTCTTCCACCGGTAACAGCTTCCCTAAGAAGTCTTTCATAAAAGATTGTTTATCAAGAGCCACCTTCTCTGTGCATCTATTGACATTTGTTTGTTGAACAACGTAGAATATTTATATGCAGCTTCCAGCTGATATGAGCCTCAGAAGTGAAGAGTGGATGAGTAACGCATGTCGTTTTTTTTACCGGCTGTCTCCCAGTCATAAACTGAATGTTTGTCCAGCTTTAATTAGAAAACGATAAAGTGATAGGATTTAGTTTCATTTCCAAGAACACAGGACACTATTTCTTTGAATGAATTTGATTTATTAACACTTGAGTTGTTTGTAAAGGTGATGTATGTCACGAGTACTAAAGTATTCCTAATGGTTTACTGGCTTGTCTGTCCTTCAAGCCAATTCAAGGTGATTGCTATGTGCTATTTAAGCAGTAATGCAGCCTTCTAATAAGAGTTTATATGCACTCAGTGCAATGATGACTGCTGAGAAAGATAATACTGACACATCTAGAAAACTAAAGCGATAGGAAAAGATGGTATCGTCACATTATTCATTATTATTATGCCTTTTTCTAAAGGAACCAAACTAGGAAAAACAAGATACAGATAAGCAGGGTTTCAAAATCATGTTTGGCAATGATAATAACATATTTATATAGGCCATTTCATTCAAAAGAGCTTTTCACCCAGACATTTTAATTAATTGCATACACCAGACAAAGGAATCTTAGAAACTCAGCTGTTTCTGAGGAAGAGCCCACAGCGATTCTACAGCAAAGATAAAGGGTGAGCTGTGAAAGTCAGCTTCTCCAGCTGACACACAGGACTTGCTGCTCACACTGACTCCAAACTGCAGAGCCAGCACAGGCTGGTGCCTCCCGGTGCAGAAGGACATGCCATGGGGGGAGGCTGGAAATGCAAGGACATTGCATGTGGGTCTTGGCAAGGGTAAAGTGAGATGGAGTTTGTCAGTTTTCAAGTAACTGCTGCTGGAGGAGCTCCCAAAACGCACATCTGTCCCCAGATCCCACCTGGAATATTCCATTGATCTCTGGAATCCTCAACACAAGAACGACATGGAGCTGCTGGAGCAAGTCCAGAGGAGGGCCATGAAGATGATCCGAGGGCTGGAGCACCTCTGCTATGAAGACAGGCTGAGACAGTTGGGGCTGTTCAGCCTGGAGAAGAGAAGGCTCTGGGGTGATCTTATTGCAGCCTTCCAGTACTTAAAGGGGGCCTACAGAAAAGCTGGAGAGGGACTTTTTCCAAGGGCATGTAGTGATAGGATAAGGGGCAATGGCTTTAAACTGAAAGGGGGGATTTGGATTAGATATAAGGAAGAAATTCTTCACTCTGAGGGTGGTGAGGCACTCGAACAGGTTGCCCAGAGAAGTTGTGGATGTCCCATCCCTGGAAGTGTCCAAAGCCAGGTTGGATGAGGCTTTGAGCAACCTGGTGTAGTGGAAGGTGTCCCTGCCCATGGCAGGGGGGTTGGAACTAGATGATCTTTGAGTTCCCTTCCAACCCAAACCATTCTATGTTTCTATGATTCTATGATCCCAGACGCACAGCTCCCTGTGCCCTTACACGCCAAGCTGGTCTGGACTGTCCCCGGCCCCCTCTGCCTGGCTGGGGGTCCTCCTCCACCCCTGTATCACCCAGTGCTCTCACACCTGCCAGCACCACAGCGAACACCCCAGCTGCTCTCAGTGCAGCCGGCATGCCGCATTGCCAGGGCATTGTCGCTGCGGATGTGCCACAGTTGAGACAGATGTACCACGTTTCCAAATTAATTGGTCTTTACTGTCATTCAGGCAAGAAATGCAGAGACTTCAACCAAGACAGAGCGGTACCAGAGTGCCTGCTCAAGCCTCCCTACTGCTCCTGGGCTTTCTCCAAGCCCAGCTCGCAGCTCCCGCAGCAGCAGTGCCCAGGGGAGCCGGGCAGAAGTGAGCCAGGCATCAGCTCCTCGTGCTCAGGTCACCTCTGTTACTGCTGTGGGCAGCCAGCAGACCTAGAGACTTTTCATTCCTTCTAAATTCTTGACCATGAGGACATTCTCATCTGAGAGTTTTAGGAATGCTGATGTTTTAACAGAGCAGCAAAAGATCTGCTTTAAAGGCTACAGCCTCAGATCAACCTAGCTGAAATACATACACAAAAATTGACAGAGCCAAATTGTTTCGTATATTTCTTACGGAATAGTTATTGTGCAGGGAAACTGAAGAAATTGTTTTTTTTTATTATTTAATACTGAGCATACTGGTACACTTCTTTGGAACTACTTTGTGGTTATAATGCGTTGGAGGCATTAGCCTGTGTCAGTTCCAGCCTTAAAGGAGTGAGAAAGAAGAATCAGAAAATCCGCAAAAAAAAAGCAATGACATGTGAGACATGGATTCAGCTTCTGCAGCTGGGGATATCCTCACCCCTTCATGTTTATGAAAGATTGGGAAGACTCATTCTCTTCTCTTTTGGGTCCCCACGCAAGACCCTTCATGTGCAGGGGACACCTTTCCAGGAGTCCGTGTGAGAACACAGCCCCGTGGCTCTGCATACCTTCTTCTATATATCTGCAAGTTTAAATCATATTGGTTTTCAAGTGCTTCACAGCAAACTTGGTTATGGGACCTGTGTCACAGTGAGACACTTCCTGGGTTGTATAGAAATCGAACAACAAAATACAAACAAGGCCATGGACATATGGCTTTTCTGCTTCCAGCTTAAGAGCTCCCGGCCCTCACCAACTCCAGCTTCTACTGCTGCTCCTCAGAAAGAGGTTATTGCACAAGGTGGGTAACTTGGCCTGGCCAGCAGCTGGTGGGAGTAAGTGCAGCACCATGCTTTGCAGTTCAGGAACACACGTGGCAACAGCCTTTATAACAGTAAGCCCCTATAACAGTGGGAAAGTGGTGGGATTGTTTTACTAATTATGAGGATTGTATTTGATAATTTTACTAACAAATATTTTCTTCATAAGACACTATGGCATTTACACTGTGTTTTCTAAGTAAAATGTTTGTTTCAAGAATGCGCCCACAAAATAAAACTATCAATTATGGCTTCAGGCTCACACAGTATATGATAATAAGATAACTGGGTAGGTTTTTCTGCAGTTAATGACAGAATTAGTCCAAGGAACGTCTGAATCATCTTTGTTTTGATGTGGCTGTTTCCAGCATAATTGCCCAATCTGATTTAATTATACCAGTCGGTTATCTGAGGTATTTAGATTGACCAAGATTGACAATGAACACTTGTTGGCCCATCCTTCTTAATAATATAAACCTTCCCATTACCCCATCAAGTTTGGAAAGTTTTTCTGCTTTACAGTTGGAAAGAGCACCTCAGCACCAGGTTGGAGTGGGCTTTTCTTCCCTCCAGAGCTCTTACAATAGCATAGAATTGCTGTCACCTTGCCCAAGTAGTGCAGCATCCTGGCTATCACTGAACTGTTAGTAAAGCATCTCCGTTTTCCGTGTCCGTATCGTACTGCTTCATACATTGTCTTATTTTCCTCCTTATCTGTGATATCAGCCTACCAGCTTGTTCATTTTAGCTTCTTCCCTTTGTCCGTCGGTCTCTCAAAGTTTGGTTCATGACTGTTTACGTTAGCATCACAGTTTAGTTGTATCTTGATACACTGCTATTTGAGTGTATTTAATATAGAATAACATCTAGGAGCACTTGTAGGTCTTGACATCAGGTGCTACTATACAGGGTAGGGTAGTCAGTACTGGCTGACAGGTGAGCAGAACTGCTTTCAGTAAGGTTCTAATAGGCAAAAATGGTTTTAGCAGGGAGCATTCCCTGCATGTATTTAGGGAAATGCACTATCTGCCATACTTCTTGCTTTACATGAGCTTTTTTATTATTATTATTCATTTTTAATCTCTTTCCAGATCTTTTTGGCTATAATCTTTTCCGGAAGGGAACATAGGATAGGGCAATAGTTGACACCACTGGAAAATGCTGGTTTTATTGTCAGTGCAAAAGCTGAAACAAAAAGGTCTAATCCAAGAAAATGAGAGCACTATGTTTCAAAGGTGATATAAGCCCTCTTACTTTACGTATTTCAAACTAGACTAGAAAAAGAACTCGAAGCTGTCTCACCTCTGATATGTATAATCCTGTTAATACAGAATTCAGTTCAATAGGGATTAACTCAAATTTATGTTAAATTTAGTACCTTAATTTCAGTCCGAAAGCGTTTTTTTATACACTCACTCTTTTCACGCCTACCAGATAAAAATGTCTACAGGAACTACTGCTTTTTTAAAGGCTTCAAGCAAAACAACAAAACTGTATAAGCCACTTAACTACTCATCCTTGATGAACAGAACAACATTCTGCTCTTGAATATCTATATTTTTACTCAGGCAGCTTTAGAAAATACTTAGAAAATTTATGCAGCAGACAAGATCAGTGGAACAAGTTCCACTTGAGTAAATATGTATTGAATATTTATTGAATTTATAGTATTTTACAGTAAAAACAAGTCAGGAAGAACTAATACCTTCAAATATGTGTTTTCTTTAAATTAGAACAAAGTCATCATTTGACCAGTCCAAGATGGAACATGGCATATTGTGAGGAAGGCTAATTTAGCTTTCACCATTACAGCTGATCCTGTGTGGAGGTGTTATTTTCCTGGATGATGCAAGCCACCATCCTCCAAATGCATGTGCTTCCCTGTGTGCAAGAGTGTACCTTCCTCACGGCATCTTAGTTTTGCAGAGCTGCTGTTCCCAGCAGAGAATGGTGATCCCTATCCTATTGCTTATTGTTAGCTTATGCTAACAAAAGAAATGAACTACTAACTACCACGCACCCAAGAAATGGCTTAGAGGGTGTATTTTAGATCCTTAGGATGCTGATGATGCCCCATTTTCTCTGGCAGCAAGGCTATTTTAACATGTTCCCCATCTCCATGCTGCTCTTCACCATCCCATCAGGTCTGCAGACGTGACTGTGATGGGGACCTACCATGAACTGTATCAGCAGTGTTAAAAATCTGCCAAATCAAAGAAAAAGAAGTTGTTCATGGATTGGTTCATTGGTTGGTTTTTAAATCAGGATAGTTTGACTGTTAAGGTAATTCTGTCTTCAGCCTCTCTGCACTCCACTAATATGCAGACAGCATGAATTCCTGAGCTTTTGAAAGGTAAAATTAATATTAGTTCATTTGATTTACAAGTGTGAAAAGTGAAAAAGTATTTTGGTCCTATAAGTAAAGACTTCAAACCAAGTTAATTCCCTAATAGCACCTATCAAGACCTATGCATGTAAAAACCTAGATTTAATTATGGTGCATATTATGTTTTCTTAAATATTTTAATAAATAATATGCTAGAGTAATAAAATAATTGTACTAGAATATAATAATGTCTCAGGGAATAAAAGGTATGAAAAATTTCTCATAAAAATGTAATCCTTGGAATATAATCATTACTTGCGTTTCAATATCATACCATTTATCCAGTAGGTTAAAGAATTCTCAGTACTAGTTATTTGGACTTGTTTGTGTTAAATTAGACCTAGAAGGATTTTCCTGTAATCCTGTACAAAAAGGAAAGATATTAAATATTTCAATTACAATAATTTTGAAGCCTAATGTAAATTGTAGAAAATTAAAAAAATACCTATTTCATTTCAAGAGAGTTTCATGTTCACTAAATTTAATACGTATTTCTCCTTCACCTAAGAAGAGTGAATGAGGAAAATAATAATTTTACTGTTATTTATTTACACAATGTTGGAACAACATGCCAACACTTGTACTGTGCAATTTACCTAGAGAAGTACATAGAGACAATAACAAAGAAGCTTTTATTTAAAGTTCAAGTTTTATATATGCTTCAGGTACTTATGTATCATGACTACCAAGCTGAAAAAAAACAGGACATATCTCTGAGTAAAGGACACAGCCTTTGAACCTAGGGAAGAGGAATTAGTATAAGCACCAAGTGCTTAACAGGTCACGAATTCCCCAGATACTTGGACAAAATCCTGCATGTGTAGGTCCAGTTACAGCAGGTCAGACCATAACACTAAGGATGTACTTAGGTGTCAGTATCATTGTGGTGTCATTTTTCTCTATCTTTTGACAAATTTAAAAATAAATTTAATTACATTGATAAGTAATGTATTACCTAGCACATTTACCAGTATATTCAAGTCCAAGACTTCGCACTGAGCTCCCTACCTGAGTATTGATAAGAGAGCTGTGAACTTTCAGGTGATTTTTTCATCCAACTTTTATGGCTTCTGATGATGAGATTTAATAAACTATCGACCTTTGTTTCATATAATACAGCTTTTGATGACGAGATTTACTGACCTTTGGTTGATATTACACATCTGCAAAAACTTTGGAGCGTGATTTCAGGTTCTGACGGCAGCTTTCGTCCATTGAGCTGACAAATTTAAAAACCATTTCTATAAACTAAAAAGTACAGGCATTGGATTTAGAGAAACAAAGAAAATTCAGAAAGCTTTTAGTCTATAGGTTAGCAAGCAAGGCAGTCAGAACAGGGCTGTAAGACCAGAATTACTGAATAGAAATATAATGGTGCATTTTTGCTAATAAAATCATGCTTAGACTCTACATTATGATTTCAAGTAGATATGTCTGTAGTATAACCTTCAGTGTTATGAAGAAATACTGAAAAGAGGTTTAAGCATCCCTGTACTATCCTATAGTCTGCAATATAGACAGACCCTGAGCAAAACCTGATGTGATTTCAGGCTGACACCTCTGCACACTACCTAGTTAGCTTGCTTTGCTTTCTGCAGTTTACTCTAGAAACTTGAGATAAGAAAGTACGGAGAGACGCAGAAAAGGTTCTCTCAATGGTGCCTCTGAGGACGGTGAGCTGTTTAAGTTCATAAATAATTGAACTGTGATAGCAGGGCTAAACTCAGGCCTGTTTTAATGATGAGGCCACAGCAACAGGAAAGAAAAGACAACATGCCTACACCATCCTGGCAATGCCAGGATCTCCTTTGGCCTCCAGACCAGGTCAGCGCAATCCTAATGGCTCTGACGACTACTGTTACAGTTGAATGGGTGGCTAGCACCTGCGGACAGCCGCTCCTGACAGCCCTCCCTCTTCTCTGCCCCTGCCAGGGAACCAGCCTGTCTGACGTATAGCCCACATCCATCCTGTCCCCATGGACCCCTTAAAAGTATGTGGTAGAGCCGATTTTCAGAAGACACCAGAACACTTTGATTTACTTTTTAATTTACTTTAGTTTAAGGTTGAATGTGGCCTTGAACAGACCCATGGCTTTCTTGGACTTCTTGTGTGTATTCCCTGCTGTCTTTAGTCTCCTACTCAGAAGGCAAGTCTTTCCAGTGCAGAAGCTTCCGTATCATTGTCTACATCTATGCAACCCTCAGCACAGGAATGTCATGGACAGGGAGATTCTAGGAAATAAATACCATCTCACTAGTAAAAGAATGTATAACTTTGCATACATTTAGAGACAATTTGTATGCAGCAGTGAAATCAGTGAAAATACTCATGTGAGCAACTGCCTACAAGAATGAGAGTAAATAAAGAATTCATAGCTCTGTTCATGCAGAAGAGTCAGCACACAATGAAGTGCAGAAGAAACTTTCGGACTACTCAGCTCTTCCAACACCTTCCAAGATGCTCCTTCACATGACCTAAAGGATCCACAGTTGTCACTGGCCATCTAAACAGCATCTTACATCAAACAGCAAATTCATCATAAAGCGACGCTACTTAGCCCAGATGATTGTCTCTTTTTGATTTACAAAATATTACCTATGCTGCACAGAAATCATTGCCCAAATCTACTTGTCTCCTCCTTACCCATGCCCATACCTTCCTGGTCTCGCTCCTCTGTGCTTTTTTGCCACTCAGTTCCTTACAACTCCGATCTTCAGCTGAATGCAGGCAACCTCTGTTTCTCATAAAGCATCAGGCATCCAAGATCACACGTAATTGCAAAGCAGGCTTGTTAGCAAATACGCCTTGGAATACTGCTCATCCCCTAGAAAGCTGAGAGGACAAGGTAGAGCCAGCCCACAACTTTGCTCATAGTAGAAGTTCTGTGTGAGCCTCAGGCTGTGTGAGCCAGCAGGACCCAAGCTCCCCTGCCCTGGGTCTTCCCAGGCTCATCTTCATGTGACTGACACATTAGGGACAGGAAGGCTTGTGCCACTGTGCATGGTGGCCTGGACTAGACAAAAACATCTTTAGAGAGGAGGGAGAAAAATGCTGTAACGTTCTGAAAGGTGTCCTTGTCCTCTTATAGAGCAAGGCAAGAGGTGGCGGGGTTATGCCTGATGAAGATAGGTAAGACTTGGTGAGATAGATAGATAGATAGATAGATAGATAGATAGATAGATAGATAGATAGATAGATAGATAAAAGGAGCTTGTTGGACATTCAGAAAGATTTTGTTGGATAAGAATTTTGTTATGTATCTGAAAGGAAGAAAACTCCTATATAATCAAAGCAAGTTTGTTGTAGCATTTCATAATACTATCATGAACATATGATTCCCTCCAATTGTGTTTAAAGTAACTTCTTGGGATTTGAAGCTGGAATCTGTTTCCCTGTTCACTGTGTTCACAGACTAGTCTATTATTATAGATATGTTCACTAGCTTGTGCATTTTACTGTGTTCCATTTACTTGCTTTTGTAATCAAATAAATGAGGTTTGGGAGGTTTTCTACTAAAGAAAAACATTAAAAGATGATTTTAAGTGTGATTCAAGGCCTGCTGAGTCAATGGCAAAGATTCAATTTTTCCATTAGTATTTCCTCAAATTTTGAGGAAATGGAGGATATATGTAAAAATAATGTTTTTGTCTTATTTTATTGCAGTATCTTATTTACAAAATTCTCAAATAAAAGGAATCATATACAATAATATATTAGCCTGTTTTGAAAGATGTAGACACATAATCAGATTTTTACCTTTTTAGATAAACAGAGAAATACTACATTTCATACTCATTATCTGTACGGTCAAATTATGCATCTCTGATTTAGACACCTGAATGAAATGGTCAGATTTTCAGATGTATTAGGTATTCAGGCATTCTTACGCAGCACATTTCAAAATATGACCATTCCATTTAACTGTTACAGAGCAGCCAGATTTTTCTGAAAATCTTTCAAGTAACCCTAGCCTTTCTCAAAAGCAATGGGAATGCTGCCATCTAGCTATACAGTAACAGTATATCTTTAGTTCAGTTCTGCTAGACACAAGCTTTTTCAGTTTCAGTTTGGAATAGCGCAGGCTAGAGATACAAAAATTCCAATTGCATTTGTCTTAATTTAAAAAGGTGTAGGCTCCGTTTATTATTTAAAAAAATATTGTAGTATTATAAAATACTATTTTGACAGCAAGCTGAAAAGACTGTTGCAGTGCCCTACTGTGGACGGCCCAGAGTCATGAACATACACCAATATGGTTAAAAGATCATGCTCCGTTTATTACAAACAACACACAGGTTATATAGCGGAATGTGGCGTGACACGACTACATACTACAATTGGCTTGCTTAGCATAAACACACTCTCGTGGGCTATAGTGATAGGGCAGCGCTAGCAGAACACAGGTAATAAGCTCATCCCTTCAGTCTCCTCATTGCGATCATCGGAGAGGCATCCAGGAGGCGTGCATCTTGGCAGGCTATCAGTCTACATTTCCTTTTAAGGCCATTGAGATAACTTGAAGGACAAAAGTAATCTAGTTGGTAACCTTGTGCTCTGGGGCCCAAACAGGGGTTGTCCATACCCGAGAGAATATTATGGCCAGTCTCAGAAAGGAATTCCTCCACAAAAGACCAAGGTTAAAATTTTTGCATCTGATGGTGAACAAGCTATTCCTTGTGAATGATTTATTTTACACATGCGGGATCTTATTTTTCAAGGATTTATATATGCCTTCAGCAGAATTAGGTAACTAACAAAGTTAAAACCATACATTTGTGAACCGAAGTCTAGATCCTCTTTCTAGTTTGAGATTCATCTACCAAAGATCAGGACTTCCACAAAACACTTTGTCTAACAAATATCCTTACTATTATGTTTGATCCATGAATTGGTTGGAAACTTTATATAGAGTGTCAGCTGAACACTCAGTATCCAAACTCTACTGTTTGAGTTCTGCCACTGGCCATACAGAGGCACTTTCAGATTAATATTGTTTCATGCTCAAGATGTTGATCCACCAAGCATCCTAGAAAACATCTCTTTAGGTAACCAAAGGACCAAGAGACTGAAGACACATGCACGGGAATTGCCCTGATACCGAGAGGGCTGTGGATGGTCTCAGCACCGAGACTTGGAAACTAGAAGAACTCATTTCCGCAGCCTATTTCCACATCTCATCCAGAGCATTGCGTACGGAGCTGTGCAGAGCCAAGCTGTTGTTTGGGATTACTCAGTGGGTAACTAGAATCATTCTAGTTGAGCTCCTGCCCATCAATTTGAGGAGCTTGTGTTTCAAAACAAATTGAGACGTGTGACTCCTTCAACTTTCTTTCCTAGACGAGGGAAACTGACGTAATTACATGACAGATAAGCCACCTAGTTAAACACATGGTGTCATTTCTAAGTACAAAGCTGTGGGGAAAGCTATCCACTTCCCATCTGAGGAAGAAAAAGTCTACATAATCTAGCATACACACAGTGGGACTCCAACTAGAAAGTGAAACCTATCTGTCATGGTTTGAAGTTGGGGGGGGAGGTCCGGGTGGCAGAAGCTGCCCATCAGACTGGACTCCCATACCCCTCGGGGCTTGAGCCAATCAGCACCTCTGCGAATTGCCCTATTTACGTCGGGACAAAGGAACCAGAAAGGTGTGCCCCTTGCCCAGGAGCAAGGAGAAGGGAGGGGGGCGCAGCCCCTGCTCCCCGGTGCCCGGCTGGGCCGGTGGCCCGGGCCGGGCTGGGGCCATCCGCTGGGGATGGCCCCGATGGAGCCACTTGGGGAACTTGGGGAGAGCCCCGTTCCCGGGGTGCCCACTGGGCCGAGTTCACCCAGAAAAGACTGAGATCTGAGAGAAATGGCCACACGGCCACCAGGTCAGTGAAGATGGAACAGGACAACATGTGCCGCGGCTGAGTCCCCCTTGCAAGCGGCCCCTTTGCAACCAGTCCTTGGTGGAGCAAGCAGAGACCCACTCACAACCCGTGGAGGATCCACATCAAGAAGACATGCCAGAGCCTGAGTATGGTACGCATCTAGAGTCCGTGGGATGACCCCCACCGATGGGGAGGTGTTTTTTTAAAGGAGATGCCTGAGCCTGAGACTATTGTGAATTATGAGCACAGGTCGAGGCGCATTTACGCATTTATGCATTTACGCATCTAAGTCTCTATGGAGACGCATTTAAGGTCGATATGCCCCATCCCTGGAAATGTTCAAGGCCAGGTTGGATGAGGCTTTGGGCAACCTGGTGTAGTGGAGGGTTTCCCTGCCCATGGCAGGGGGTTTGGAACTAGATGATCTTTAAGGTCCCTTCCAACCCTAACCATTCTATGATTCTATGATTCTATGATATGAACGCCCAACGCTGGAGCACATTTAAAGTCTGTATGACGACCCACGCCAGAGTGAGTGGCTACGACTCCCTAAGAACCCGAGACTGTGGTAAAGCCCGCACTTGGGGCAATCTGTTGGGGAAGGATTGCCTCTCAGCGGGTAGGACCTCACGCTTTTCCGTGAGTAGGGGATCCAGTGGAGCAAGAGACAATGGTGTAAGGACTCCTTCTCCTTTAAGAGAAGCAGCAGTAAAAACATGGAATGAACTGACCTGCACTCCCCCATTCCCTGCCCCCTGGGCCGCTGGGGGGAGGAGGTAGAGCCAGCTGGGAAGAAGAGGCAAAGAGGGGGAGTGGTGTTGGTTTTAAGATCTGGCCTTGTTTTCTGGTTATCCTCTCAAGTAACTGTTTTTGTTTGCTTTTCTCTTTGTAGGTAGCTGTTAATAAACTGTTTTGCTTTAAGAAAACAGCCTCTTTTGCCCGGGACCGTGGTTGGTGGGTGCTCCTCTGTTCCTGTCTCGACCCTCAGCTCTTTTATTACATTTTTCTCCTCTCCATTTTACTGGAGTGGGAGAGCTGCGTGGAGTTTAGTTGCCGGATCGGCCTAACTCACAACACTATCCGAAGACAGGCATTCCTTAAACATAAAAGAAGAGGAGATCTACATAAGCAGATGTCTTTTAGCTAGTATTCCATACGTCCTTACCGAACAAGACACACACTATGACATATGTCCCTGCACAGGACCAATTCACAGAATCATCTAGTCCAAATCTGGCCAATATCAAGTTCATCAAAGGAAGATGCAAGAAACATGTTGCTACTTACAGAATAACAGCCCTCAGCCTAATTGAAGCAACAGGAGAATAGGCTGAATTTCAAATCATGATGAGCTGAGACTACAAGAAGACAAGCCAGAACTGGCATAGGCAGGGCCCCAGATTGCCTCACCTAAATCAATGGGAAAACACATGTTCTCCCATGTCATCTTGATGATAGTTGTTCTTACATACAGTATATCACAAGGCCCTAATTCTGCCAATATCCTTTTTGAAATAGCACACTTTGAAGTTTGTGTATACGTATTTTTGTAAACACACACACACACAACTTACACGCACAGAGAGCTGAATGAGAGTTACAGCTTCTTATCAAAAGATGAAGAGGCCACACGCAACCAAATTACTAACTCCATTTCTCACAAATGCCAAGCCACTCTTGGCCACTGAAAAACAATAGAAAAAGCAACACTTGATATCCCTGTGGTTATACATTATTTCTCAGTTTGACACACGTCATGGTTTAGGCCCAGCTGGCAACTAAGCACTACATGGCTGCTAGCTCGCTCCTCCCCTGGTGAGATGGGGAGGAGAAAATATAACAAAAGGCTGTAGAGTCGGGACAAGGACAGGGAGGGATCACCCACCAACTATGGTCACGGGCAAAACAGGCTCGGCTTGGGGGACAAAATCAATTTAATTTGTTACAAATCACATCAGAGAGGATAATGAGAAACACAGCCAGATCCTAAGAAACACCTTCCCCTTACCCCTCCCTTCTTCCTGGGCTCAACTTTGCTCCTGATTTCTCTACCTCCTCCTCCCCCTCAGTGGCACAGAGGGACAGGGAATGAGAGGTTGCAGTCAGTTCTTCACACGTTGTTTCTGCCGCTCCTTCCTCCCCAGGGGGAGGACTCCTCACACTCTTCCCCTGCCCCAGAATGGGATCCCTTCCCATGGGACACTGTCCTCCACGTCCTTCAAAAGAAGTGTGGCCAGCAGATCAAGGGAGGTGATTCTGCCCCTCTACTCTGCTCTCGTGAGACCCCCACCTGCAGTATTGCGTTGAGCTCTGGAGTCCCCAGCACAAGAAGGACATGGAGCTGTTGGAGTGGGTCCAGAGGAGGGCCACAAAGATGATCTGAGGTCTGGAACACCTCTGCTACGAAGACAGGATTGATAGAGTTGGGGTTGTTCAACCTGGAGAACAGAAGGCTCTGGGGAGACCTTCTAGCAGTCTTCCAGTACTTAAAGGAGACCTACAAGAAAGCTGGAGAGGGACTTTTGACAAAGGCATGTAGTGATAGGAAAAGCAGTAATGACTTCAAACTGAAAGAGGGTAGATTTAGATTAGATCTAAGGAAGAAATTTTTCACTCTGAGGCTGGTGAGGCACTGGAACAGGTTGCCCAGAGAAGTTGTGGATGCCCCACCCCTGGAGGTGTTCAAGGCCAGGCTGGATGAGGCTTTGAGCAACCTGGTCTAGTGGAAGGTGTCCTTGTCTGTGGCAGAGGATTGGAACTAGATGATCTTTAAGGTCTCTTCCAATCCAAACCATTCTATGATCCTGAGATTATAAGCTTCTAGAGCTTCTGACAGGGGCCACTCCTGTAGCCCATTCTCTGTTACCAAAACCCCACTACACAAACCCAACCCAACCCATTAGTGTTTGATGGTGGTGTGAGCCACAAAAATCCAGAAGACAAACAAGAAGTTATATTTCATGTTCCCGAAGAAATTAATTTATGGTGAAGTGAAATCAGCATGCAAACATCTGTTTCTCTGAAACATCAAAAGCATTAAAAAAATGTTTATGGATAGTGTGAGATGCACTGCTTTCTAATTCTGCATTTTTAAGTTTGCATTTTTAATATTCTGTGTAGTCTTCCTCTCTCTCCTCCTCCCCAAAAGGAGGATAAATGGCATAATTCAGGATTATTTATTATTTGTATAAAATATCATTCCCAGACTTGTGAATAGTCTCTCTTTTTTGAGAGTGGCATACTTTGCACCTTTTGTGCTAAAAGAAAAAGAAAGAAATTTCACCACCTCTGCTGCTTTCTGCAGTCTGACAGTATGTCAAATCATTCTGGAAAACACATAGCTGCTATCTAATAATGTGGCCGTTATTCCAAGTGCCACAAAGGGGCACGATAGAACACTCCATCAGCATTTGAATTTATTTTTCCTCTGAACTGAAGAAGTAGCATCTCAATATTGTAATCAACATGTGTGAATAACTCGAGTTCTGTGGTGTCCAGCAATACTGTCATCTGTCCTAGTGGGGATGCATTTAGCTATAAACCATCAAAGAGAATAGCTTTGTTGCCACTATTCACCACTCTGTAAAGAATCAGGTATTTCCCTGGTAGTATTCTCTTCAATCATTTTTGCCAACTTATTTTATGCACTACTGAATTAACAAACTGAACTCCCAGTCAACCAGTCACCTCCTTATTTTCCATGTGCCTTAGCATAGGTGCCAGGAGGATCTGCTCCATGATCTTGCCAGGCACAGAGGTGAGACTGACTGGCCTGTAGTTCCCTGGGTCTTCTTTTTTTCCCTTTTTAAAAATGGGGCTATGTTTTTCCCTTTTCCAGTGTCGTGGGTTAGGCTGAGTCCGTCAACCAAACCCACGCAGCTCTCCCAGTCCAGTAAAATGGAGAGGAGAGAAAAAAATGTAATAAAAGAGCTGAGGATCGAGACAGGAACAGAGGAGCACCCACCAACCACGGTCCCGGGCAAAAGAGGCTTTTTCTTAATGCAAAACTATTTATTAACAGCTACCTAGAAAGAGAAAAGCACACAAAAACGGTTACTTAAGAGAATAACGAGAAAACAAGGCCAGGTCTTAAAACCAACACCACTCCCCCCCACCTTTGCCTCTTCTTCCCAGCTCTACCTCCTCCCCCCAGCGGCGCAGGGGGCAGAGAATGGGGGAGTGCAGGTCAGTTCATTCCAAGTTGTTACTGCCGCTTCTCTTAAAGGAAAAGGAGTCCTTACACCGTTGTCCCTTGCTCCAGCGGATCCCCTACTCACGGCGAAGGCGTGAATCCTGCCCGCTGGGGGGCAAATCCTTACCCCATCGGATTTGCCCCAAGTGCGGGCTTTACCAGTCCTGGACTTTTAAGGAGCTGTAGCCACTCGCTCTGGCGTGGGTCATCAACAAACTTTAAATGTGCTCCGGCGTGGGTCGTCATGTCGACCTTAAATGCGTCTCCGTACAGACTCTGAATGCGTAAAATGCGTAAAATGCGTAAAAGTGTCTCTACCTGTGCCCATGATTCACAATAGTCTCAGGCTTAGGCATCTCTTTCCAACGTGGGTCATCCACTGGTTGCGAGTGGGTTTTCTGCTTGCTCCACCGAGGACTGTTTGTTAGAAGGGGCCGCTCACAAGGGGGACTCAGCCGCGGCACACGTTGTTCCGTTCCATCTTCACTGACCTCTTAGCTGTGTGGCCGTTTCTCTTAGATTTCAGTCCTATCTGGGTGAACTCGGCCCGGTGGGCGCCCCGGCAGCGGGGCTCTCCCCGAGTTCCCCAAGTGGCTCCGCCGCCGCCATCCTCGACGGAGCGGGCACCGGCATGGAGCGGGCCCGGCCCGGCCAGGAGCCGGGAGCGGGGGCCGTGCCCCCCTCTCCCCTCTCCTCGCTCCTGGGCACAGGCACACCTTTCCGGTTCCTTTGTCCGACGTAAATAGGGCAATTCGCAGAGGCGCCGATTGGCTCAAGCCCCGAGGGGGACGGGAGTCCGGTCTGATGGGCAGCTTGTGCCACCCGGACCTCCCCCCCCCCACTTCAAACCATAACATCCAGTCATTGGGAACTTCACCAGACTGCTATGACTTCTCAAATATGATGGATAGTGGCTTAGCAACTTCATCCACCAGTTCCCTCAGGACCCACGGATGCACCTCATCAGGTCCCATGGACTTGTGCACCTTCAGGTTCTTTGGCTGGTCTCAAACCTGATCTTCTCCTACAGTGGGTGGTTCCTCATTCTCCCAGTCCCTGCCTGTGCCTTCTGTGACTTGGGCTGTGCAGCTGTGATAGAGGGATAGGTATAGGAGTAGGCATAAGACCATATAAAACTATATTAGCTATTATCTCTATGGATAGGTATAAGAATAGGCATAAGACTACATAAGACTGTGAAATACATAGCTCTGTGAAATGTTAGAAGTTATCAAATACTAATCCCTGCTTTGAAACACTAACTACCCGAAAAGAAGGCCGGTAAAAGAGACAAAATAAATGCTAGTAAGGTTGTAACTCGTGACCTGTAGGGAGAAAGAAAAGACAAAGAGGAGCGATAAGGACTAACAAGAACTAACATTTGTCTTCAAACAATAACAAGTAGGAGACAACCAGATGTCCACTCAAGGCCAGGCCAGGCTGGGAACCAGTTTGGTTCTGCAAGCTCAGCCAAAACAGGAATTCTAGAGAAGAAGTGAAAAATACACAGTGAGGAAGACCTACGGTCTTCATCCTGAAGACCCTGCCCATGACCACCAGGAGGTGTGTCGAGGAGTAGCCTGAGGCGTATCCTGAGGCAGGGGCTATGGAAATGATCTCCTGGGAGAGACTGCCCTTTTGGGGAGGGGGTTATGAGTATGTCTGTATAAATACAAGAAAACTGCTATGGCAGGTGTGCACGTTTGTGGTGGAGCGATCCCCCGTGCACCCAGCGCTGCAATAAACATACCTACTTTACAGCTTTCCAAGTTATGGAGTCTGTTTCCGCACATCAGCTGGAACTCTTGCCAGTGAAGACTGAGGCAAAGAAGTCATTGAGAACCTCAGCCTTCTCCATATCCCAGGTAGCCAGGTCTCCTATTTCCTTCCAGAGAGGGCCTATGTTTTCCCTAGATCTCTTTTTATCACTGACATATCTATAGAAGTTTTTCTTGTTGTCCTTGATGTCCCTGGCCAGATTTAACTCTATCAGGACTTCAGCTTTCCTAACCCGATCTCTGGTTGCTCGAACAATTTATCTATGTTCTTCCCAGGCTACCTGCCCTTGCTTCCATCCTCTGTAGGCCTTCTTTTTGTGTCCAAGTTGGTCCAGGAGCTCTTTGTTCATCCATGCAGTCCTCCTGGTGTTCCTACCTGACTTTCTCTTTGTTGGGATGCAGCGCTCCTGAGCTTGGAGGAGGTGATCCTTGAATATTATCCAGCTTTCTTGAGCCCCTCTTCCTTCCAGGGCTTCATCCCATTGTACTCTACCGAGGAGATGCCTGAAGAGGCTGAAGTCTGCTCTCCTAAAATCCGGGGTAGTGAGCTTGATGAGCACCCTCCTTGCTCCCCTAAGAATCTTGAACTCCACCATTTCATGGTCACTGCAGCCAAGGCTGCCCTTGAGCATCACGTTCCCTACCAGCCCCTCTTTGTTGGTGAGAACAAGGTCCAGCAAAGCACCTCTCCTCGTTGGTTCCTCTACCACTTGGAGAAGGAAGTTATCATCAATGCATTCCAGGAACCTCCTGGATTGCCTATGCCCTGCTGTGTTGTCCCTCCAACAGGTATTGGGGTGGTTGAAGTCCCCCATGAGGACCAGGGCTCATGAACGTGAGGCAGCTCCTATCTGTCTATAGAGGGCCTCATCCACTCGGTCTTCCTGGTCAGGTGGCCTGTAGCACACCCCCACTACTATGTCCCCTGTCCCTGCTCTTCCTTTAATCCTGACCCATAAGCTCTCAGTTGGCTCTTCATCTGTCCCCAGGTGCAGCTCCATGCGCTCCAGCTGGTCTTTGACATAGAGGGCAACACCTCCTCCTCTTCCCCCCTGCCTGTCCTTTCTAAAGAGCCTGTATCCTTCCATTCTGACACTCCAGTCAGAGGATTCATCCATTCCACCATGTCTCTGTGATGCCAATAAGATCATATTTAGTGATTACACACACACAAATGCCTGCTCACAGCGAAAGGCAGGAAAAAACCTTGCTTAAGATGGCTGCAGCCTGGCAAGCGGCCAAATGCAATGCGCAGATGACACCTGAATCCACACCTATATCTTTGAATTGGTAGAGCCTCCTCCTTCCCAGGGCCGTACTGTTAACAGTCAGGTTATTCCATCACCCTTTGGGAGTGGGCATCTCAGATGAGATCTTCTCAGGAGCCACCTGCCCTTTCCAGATGTTTCATGGTTGTTTACTGTCTAGGTTGTTAAGTGCGTTAGCCCTGCCTGTAGTTTGAGCTTATGAACGTGGCACATCACGCGTTAAAGACGTGTTCTTGCACCTTGACAAAGCACCGGTTCACTCTGAGGTCAGTAGCCAGCATAATTTAAAAACCTGCAATATTCCCTTCACCAGACAGCTGTTACTGCCATTTCTTCACCTGGCTTGAGGACAATTTATCTGCAAGTGATTATGGAGTTTGAAGGCAGAAAAAAGGTAATCATCACAGTAAGATCATCTGCTCATCTACCACAAAGGTTTTTACTGTCGTTACAAGCTGTAGAATAATTATATATTCAGTTGTACTGACAAAACAGTGATTTATTGTGCTTCCATCAGTGTTTTGGGGGCTGCTGACTAAAAGCACTCTGTCTCCACAGCATGATTCCCATCAGTTGTTTAACCAGGTTACAGTTGTACTGGTGTTTGGTATTAGTGAATGAAATTTATTTGCATACTAGTCAGTGGTTTTGGAGAATTCTCACGTATTTTTTATTTATAGCCTCATACCCTCCATGTTTGCTAAATTCTACAGATCATTTTGAGATTCCTCAATGATTTTACTGTTGAAATGACATTTAAATAACTTGGCTATATGCTTTTATACCTAAATATATATATACACACAAATATTGCCCAGATCATGTAGAACATATTTGTATGTTATTAAAGCAAAAAAAAAGGAGATATTTGGGGAAAATTATTTTTGTGAAAGCGCAGACAAAAATTAAGCAAGCCCACAGTGGTTTTTCAGATTGAAACCATTAAAGACGTAGCTCACAGAGTTATCATTTGCGAATGAGGATGAAGACTGCTGCAGAACAAACACGCAGTCTGATTTTTGCAGACTCGAGTCAGGCAGAAGCGGTTTATTTCTACAGCTATGGGAGAGAACGCGTAGCGACAGAGGTTCAGCCTCTACCGATGCGAATTCTGACTTAAAGCAAAAAAGTCCTGGGGCTGGTATCAATTTACAGCAGACGCCAGCTGCCCTGTGAGGGGTCCGGATAAGGCAGAGCAGCATACGCATGGAAGGAAGCGTTGTCACGGCGGACATGCCGGTGTGCTCCCACCAGCTCAGAGCACACAGCCAGGCAGACGTGGTGTACAGCTGTCCAGCTCATCCCTCCCTTGCTTGGAATGCTGCTGTGCCTTTCACCACCTTCTAGGCCTAGAGAGGCTTGCTTCCACGAAAGAATGTTGGTAAAGGGGATTATTTAGGCCTGTTCCCAGAAAATGCTGAGCTACTGAAAGCGGGGAGCTCGCTCTGTCGACCGATAAAAATGACAGAAATGCTTCTTCTTAGGAGGCGTCCTGCCAACTGATCTGTATAAACCACCTGCAGCTTCTGCTCTTACAGAAATAACAAAACAATCTACCATCACCTCATCACTTACATCTCAAGACCAACTTGTGTTCAGCAGTCTTTCAGCTGATTTTTTTTTAATCTGTTTCTACATTCTGATTAAACCATGTATTTAAGAAGGAATCAAACTGAAGTAGGAGAGCTCTGAGGTGAAGAATTGGGTGTTGTTCCTACTCCTCTCTAGGAATTCACTGAAGGACACTGTTTTGACTGGTTTGCGTTTGGGGTTTTTATATGTTTGAGTCCAGCATTTATTTCATAGAATCACAGAAAAATGTGAGCTTGAAGGATGTCTGAATGTCATCCAGTCCATTCCTGCACCCAAACCATGGCCAACTCTGAAGCTACACCAAGTTGCTCAGTCTTCTGCAGTTGTGTTCTGCACACTTCAGAGATGGAGGTTGCACAGCCTCCCCAGGCAAACCGTGACCAGTGTCTGACCACCTGCATGGTTAAAAAAAAAATTTAAAAGTCCTTCCATTGACTTGAAACACTGCTTGAGAGTTTCGCTTTCTGTTGTAAAACTGTTTTTTTAGTTCCTTGTAAGTCTCGCGCATATCCGCATAACATAATTCAGTGTCATCCAGTTACCTGAGTCTGACCTATCATCTGTTTAAACCAATGTTTAGGGCCCTCTCCAGTAGCCCAAACCACATATGCCACCCTCATCCATCTGCATATTAATTCATAGATTCATAGATTTCTAGGTTGGAAAAGACCTTAGAGATCATCGAGTCCAACTGTCCCTAATCCCCATTAAACCATATCCCTAAGTAGATCGTCCACCCTATTCTTAAACACATCCAGGGATGGGGACTCAACCACCTCCCTGGGCAGCCTATTCCAGTGACTGACAACCCTTTCAGAGAAGAAATACTTCCTAACATCCAACCTGAATCTCCCCTGACTAAGCTTATACCCATTTCCTCTTGTTCTGTCACCCATCACTAATGTAAAGAGCCCTTCCTCTACCTCTCCACCATCCCTTCTCAAGTATTTGTAGGCTGTTATCAGGTCTCCCCTCAGCCTCCTCTTTTCCAGGCTAAACAGCCCCAACTCCCTCAGCCGCTCCTCATAAGTTTTATTTTCCAGCCCCTTGACCAGTTTAGTCGCCCTTCTTTGGACTCGCTCCAGGAGCTCAATATCTCTTAAAGCGAGGGGCCCAAAACTGGACACAATATTCCAGGTGCGGCCTCACCAGTGCCGAGTACAGGGGCAGGATCACTTCCCTATTCCTGCTGGTTACACTATTCTTGATACACACCAATATCTCATTGGCCTTTTTCATTCATATACCAATGTTGTCATCCTTGTTGTTGTTTGAAGAGAGGAACTCTCCTTGATTGTTGGACGGCTTGTTTCTCCTCCAGGTTGTTCTCTGTTTCTTGTCAGTAGAGAAAAGACTGAAGAGTGGGCGAGCCAGAAGTTGGTAACACAGTACTCCTGGGTAAAAGTTGTGCTAGAAACTACAATGTGTGAGAAATTGCCAGAGATACTCCAGAGCTAAATGAGGCTAAGAGGCAAACCCATCTTCCAGGACCTGTGCTGGACAGGGCTGCCACTAGCTAAATACAATGTTTATGATTAATTTCTTATGGTCTGTGGTCTGTGTGTCAAAGTTGATTCACAATCAGCATAGACATAGCCAAATAACGGTACCTGAATAAGCAAGTTAATTAGCCCCAACAGGGCTTATTGACCGTGACCATGTTCAGACCTAACACGGTCTGAAATTCTATGTGAAAGTCATATTGCAGATTTTTTGGTATTGATTATGAAAGTTGCACACAAATAATATACTGCCAGATTATAGTCAGAAATCCTGACTATATAGTCAGAAATCCTAATAGCTGTTTCACTGAGAGTTTTGGTGTGTCCGTGTTCTAAGGCAGGTGATGGAAATTTAGTGAGACTGGTTTTCTTTCCGTGTCTCACAACGCCAGCGCAAAACTGCATCTCCTCCCTCCCACAGCTCAGAAGCTGGTACCCGGGGAGGCAGCCAGCCCCACCTTCCCCGGATTTGGAAATGAGCCTCACCTTGGGACAGCCAGCCCTGCAAACACGGCATCCCTCCCAGCAGAGGAGTCAGTGGTTTTGTCACATTTACAGTAACAGTCACAATGACATTTGAAACTCGTGACATAAAGGGGGAGACTTACGAGCAGTTTTTAATGAATGACAGTTTTTAAGCCTTTTTTCTTCCATTTTTTTGAATATTGGAATCAGTTACGTACCCAGAAGGCCTGGTCACAGTGAGACACCCTGGCGTTTTTCCCAGCGCCAGCTCTGACGCCCGCTTTCGGGTGCCCGGCGTTTCCAGCTGCACCTCTCCCGCTCCCGGGCTGCTGACAACTCCCGGCCGCGCCCGGTGCCGCAGCCGCCGCCGCTCCCGGGGTGGGACAGTGGCGGGACAGCGCGTCCTCCTCTTTCCTGACAGGACATCGAGTCGGGGGAAGACAGGGATCACGATAACCGATATTTACGAAACACGTTTTATTAATTAAACAGCGGTTACTGAGAGAATCGAGCTGACGTAACTGGAGCACCCCCAGCGCGCACCTGCGCACCGTTTCTCCTCACGCCTCCCGACCCCGCTCCGCAGACGCCCCTGCCCGGGGTCTCTGTCACCGCACCGCGGGCGCCCTCCCGGCCCCCCCCCCCCCGCCGCAAAGCCCGCATCGGGGCCGCCGCCTCCCAGCCGGCCGCCGCCAGCGCTCCGCTCCCTCAGCACCGGCCCGCCCGCCCGCCCGCCTCCAGCGGCGCTCCGTGGCGTCACGGCCGCGTGCCGGCGGCCCCGCCCGCTGCCGCCTGACCCGGGAGGCGGCGGCGCAGGCGGGCCGCGGCGCGGCGGGGCTCGGCTCGGCGAGCGGCGACTTGCCCGGTGAGCGCGGCCGCGGCGTCGGGCCCTTCTGGGCTGGTGGGGGCTTCCTGCGGAAACGGGTGGGCGCGGCTTCTCCCGGTGAGGTGGCCTGTTTGCCCGGGGCGGGCGAGCGGGAAGCCGTGGGGTGCGCACCGGAGTGCGGCGGCCGCCTCGGCTGCCCTTAGGCAGTGGCGGGCGGTGTCCCGAAGCGAAGGCGGCGCTCCGGTCAGCGTGGGGCGGGAGTAGCTGAGTGAGCGGCGGGGAACCGGGACGCGAGGCCGGGCAGGGCCTGGTGGGTGGTGACAGCGCCCGGGCGGGTCGCGTCCTTTCGCTGCGGAGGCGCCTGGGGCCGGGCGGCAGCGGCGGAGCCCCGCATCTCCGCGGAAGCCCGCATCTCCGCGGAGCCGCCGGGCTCACTCGGAAGGAGGAGGGAATCCCGGAGCCGCGGGGCGAGCGGCGGTCGGTGGGGCGAAGGTGCCGCCTCACCAACGGGAGCGAGCTCTGGTGTCGGGGAGAGCCGGGGGAGCAGCGGGGAGGGGTAGGGTTAAGGCCGGGTTGAAGTAGCCATGATAATAAATAGTTTTTCAGTGCCTCATTATGGAACCGAGAAGTTATTTGTCAAAATAGTTTGGAAAACTGCTGCTTGTACTTTGTCTTTTCTAAAAGGTTCGTGTCAGTTTGGGCTTAAGTTGGTTGAATATGGAAAAATCTGTTGGCAGTGATGGGAAGCTGGCAGGCACACAGCTAATGGGAAAGTATTAAATAGCAATCTTACGTAACACTGAATTTTCCGTGATGTTGTGAGACTCTTTGGCCACAGAATGGTAGATGGTGACGGTGTCTTTGTACTTCAGTGCTGTGAAAAATGCAAGTCCTGGACGGCACAGCTACGTGACGGAGGGAACTATCTGCCCTACTGGTTTTTCACTTTCCCTTTTAGAGAAGTGCCAAGTAGGTGCTCAAAGCCTAAAAGCCCCATGTTGAGAGTATGTGATGGAAACCCACACCAAGGAGTCAGGAAGAAAGCATGTTTATTTGGATAAAAAAGGCTTGACGCAGCAGTAGTACCAAGAGGAGGAAAATTAGACGTGCTGGCTGAGTGGATGTAGGTGCTGGGATCCTGGCCTGAGAAGGTGATGTAGGTTGAAATGGCAGAAGATGGGAGTTCACTGAAGTCTTTAATAATTTTAACAGAGTAAGAATTACCACCTTAGGTCAGATTGCTGACTTTCTCTTTTGTCTAGTCTTTGATGATATCTAGCTTTAGGTGCTTAAAAATTAGCAGTAGGCCACCACTTAATGAAAAATCTAAGGGCTATTTTAAACAAACTAATTTAAATAAACTAAAAGCAAAAACCTGTAAATTTATCAGCAAGTATTTGGCTTGTATTAGTTTAAATCTTCTATCATGTTCCTTTTAATTCAGTTTTTTTCTCTAAATTCTTGAAAGCTACTAATACTTTTAAATTGCTCTTTCCCTACAGAAATAAGGCTTAAACAATTCTGTCTGCCTGGTAGTTCTCCTTCCTCTTCATCTTTGAAATCAGTGACTGATAGAAAAACAGTTGACATACAGGAAGAGCCCTTGGATTAAAGGGTTTGTTTTGGGTTTGCTTTTCCTCCTCTACACCCCCCAGGATTCAAAAATAGTGAGTTGGAAAGACTGTCCTGCCTCTGTCAGTCAGGATATTTAATCTTCTTAATAAGCTTTAGGCTTCATGTTTACCTTCCAGCAGTGAGATCTACCATTAAGGTGTATTTTTTTTTTATATATACATTACTTTTTAATGAAGTGAGGTTTTCTGCTTCAGAGGAAGGATGGTCAGCCAGATAGTTGAGATGTTAGCTTACAGTATCAAATTGAACTCTTAATTTCCCTGTTGCACTGTAGCTTCCCTTGGATGAGTCACTTAAAACCATCGAGTACATCTGTGCTGATAAACGAAAAAGGCTGAGGAATGAGCTCAAGCACTGGATTGATCTGTGATTATCTACAGTGTCTGTTAACTCTTTTTTTTAAGCTCCATTTTGGACCAGCTTTCTCCAAGCCAAGTTCCTCTAAATCTTACTTAGCACTAAGTAGTATAGATCTGGGCCAATCTGTACCAGCCATAGGACCAAAAGTTGGTTTGTGGTGCTCTCATATTTAGTACTATACACTTTGCCATTCATTCCAGCTTTAAAACAGAGGAAATAAGACTTTACATTGTATGGAAATGAATTTCAGATGAATATCAAAGCATACAGGGCAGTTAAATACTATATTAGGATTATATACTAAAAATAGTAATGATCAAGGATCTTCCTTGCATATGGTCAGATTGCCACTTAAATGTTCTGTTTCAGAGAATATTCCTTCTTGTGTTGTGGGAGAGCAATCCAATTGGCTTATTTATAGCATCCATTATTTTGTATTAATTTTAGTAAATTAATAACAATGAATTAAATTCAGCTCTTCAGACTGGCTTTTAATTATCTTGTGTTTAAACTTAAAATCTACTGTGAATTCCATTTCCAAGTGTTTTGCCACCCAAATGCATAGTTTGATGGTAACTATACTGTACAAATACTGCAAACTTGGGATCTTTCAAACAATCAGAGAGGAACTGTAACACTCTGGCTTTTCTGAATTGCTGAGCCAGCCTTGTATCTCTGCCATGCACTAGTGCTGTGTGTACACTGATGGTGCTGACATTTCCATTTACTTACAGACCTTTTCTAGTGTTAATAAAGACTGAGCTTTAGCAAGAACAGTGGTGTTAACTGGTGTTAAGTAGTGTTTCCCTGCCCATGGCAGGGGGTTTGGAACTAGATGATCTTTGAGGTCCCTTCCAACCCAAACCATTCTAGGATTCTATAACAGTATGATGAGCGTACAGTGAATGGTAAATTAATTCACTATTAAGTTGAAATGTGGATATGACTTTAGGATTTTACTTGATGTCTCTTCTTGTTCCATACTCACAATCACTAGCAAAAGAACTATTTATAATCTGTAAATAGCTTCCCCCAATAAAAACAAATCAAAAAACATGGGGCAAAGTAGACTATGGTACTGCAATTGTGTTTACACAAATGAATTGTTTGCTGAAGAAGGGACTTGTTACAGAATTGGATTCACAGGCACAAAAAATGTCAAAACGCTTCACTTGTGCTCACAGAGAAGTAAACTGTGATGTCAGGTTGAACTCTGTCTGCCTTTCTCAGTCTTCTAAACGTTTTCTGTGTTTTGGAAACCTGCAATAATTTTTAAATCAGAGTTTTTTACTGTTAAATTGTTTTTCGTCTTTATACCTTTCCTACAAGGAAAGTGGATTTTTCTTTAGTAAATACAAGTGTTGATACAAGGTCATGTGATTTTGCAGTCCCTAGAGTATTTTGCTAGCAAATAATTTAACTACGCGTATCTTAAATGGTTAATGCCTACATCATAAAATAGATGACATGGTTAAGTATAACCTTTCATGTAAGGATCCAGCTATATTCACAGACTTGTTAGTGTTCTTTCCAATTATTTTCATTATAGTTGCTGTTGTGCTGGTCAAAAACATGCTTATAACTTCTAAACTTGATATCTTTGGTGGTTATTAAATTTACGCTTTTTCTTGTGCCGGTGGTGTTCTTCAGCTTAAATGAAAGATGCTGAACCTACTGGCAGCAAGTGACTGCAGTCAACCAGAAAATCCTCCTCTAGCCCAAGATTCGTTTTTCTGCCACGTGACGGGGAATGGGCAGTGAGCCTGGTGGCTTGAGGTGCTGGTGATCCACTCCGCGTGAGAGGCTTTCTCAAGCCATCCCTGTCATATTCCTGGCTACGTGTCTGTCGTTGGACTGAAATCACGCATCTTGTCTTTTGCATGAAATTGGATTCTGCCGCATCGTGAAAATACAGATGTGTTCCAGATTACATGGCACTTCTGTCATGCGACTGCAGATGCGTCAGTCACATAAGTGCTATCTGCATTTTCATCACAAAGGTTGTGGGAGTAGCACACGGCATTCCATCTTTGCCCCTTTAAGATGTTTTCATGACCTGCTCTTCTTAAGTTTCTCTGTTTTTGTTGGAGGAGGGGAATCATATTTTCCAGATTATATATATTTTTTTTACTTTATTAATAGACTAAAACAACAAGAAACATTAAATAAACTTAAATATAAGTACTATTTCAGGATTTTATTAAAAGTTTGGATTTCAATAGTTCTTTTCTTTTTTCCTGATTGACTTCCTTCTTTTCATCCAGTATATTTGTAGAGACTAATGCAATCTCTTAGCCTTTGGTTTATTGGCTTGGTAAGCCAAACATACCTCTCTCTAGGGAAAAGTAATTGATTCACCAGAAAAAAATCAGTAACCTTCTGCACACCTCTTCCTGTTCTGGTGCAGCTTTCTTGAATGTGGCTCAGCATTGTGTGAGGTCTCAGCGGTGCTGTGTATGGTGGCATTAATACTTCTGTGTGTGTAATGAAAGTATTTTTATTTTTGTATTTTGAATTGTATTTGCCCCTGTGTTCTCTATAGCTTGCTATCATAGTGATTGACAGGTGTCTCTAGATTTTTCTCCTCCCATTGAGCTTAATCGTTTTTCTTGCAAATGCAGGCTCTTTCATTTTTATGTAGTATCCTATTTTTGTTGTCAATAACCATTATTCTCTTCTGGTATAATAACTTGTTTTTTCTGAATTGACAATACCTCTCAACACTGTCAGCAAAAAATTTCACTGGATTTTTTTTACACTGTGTGTTATAAACACTGTCTTAGTCCAAGAACGATTTGTATTTGCTGCATTTGGCCAAGACTGAAGACCTGCATTCAGTTAAAACAGTGATTTTATGCATTTTAGAGTTCAAATAAACCTATTGGGTTCTTTTCCGCTCCTCAGTTGTTGAAATATACATGAGGTAGTTTGAGGGATACAGTCCAAAATAGTCATTAAACTTGCAACCTTTTATATATATTGTTACTTCAAGTTTTTGTCACCTGGGGAGCAAGGAAGGGAAAACACAAGTTGTCTTTCTTGCTTTATAAGCCCTGTAAAGGAAATAAGTAATGCCTTAGTTTTGTTTTGTAAAGCACAGCTTTAACTGCTCAAAATATTTCGTCCCAGTTCTGTGCATTGATGTTAGTTGAAGTTTATGAAAATTTGTTTAAATCCGTTGAGTGCTTTCCCTTAAATTATTTAAATAAAAATGTACTGAGTTTGTAAATTCAACTTTTATTTAAATAGACAAAATGTTAACTGAATTTTTTAATATCTTAGAGATTTTTTTGGAAAGTATTATCAAAAGTAAAGTTACATTTTTAAATTATTTTTTTTACTCTACTATTTGCTACTGATCTTAATATTTTTTAAGATGGAAAGTTTAATATCAGGCATGTCTGTATTCTTCTTATGCTTAACTTTTTAAGAAATACATGTCTGTGATGTAACTAGATGTGATGGTTATAAATTCTTTGCTTCCTTGGAAACGTATTCTAAATCTGAAGATTAATAGGAGATAATCACATCTCAGACACTGTACCAGGCAACTAGATAGCCTTCTGCTAATACATGCAGTATGAGCATCATTAGGAACCAATTAGAAGGCATTTTGTTCTAAGGTAAACTTTGCTTGGCTTCATCTATGAATACTCTTACTAATTTTTATTCCAATTTGCAGTAATGGAACAACTGCGGGATCCAGTTATGCAAGAAGATGCAAACATTAAAGCTATCAATGAAGAGTACAGGAAAGCCTTTATTTTTATCAATAAAGGACTCAATACAGATGAACTGGGTCAGAAGGAAGAGGCAAGAAGTTATTATAAGCAAGGGCTTGACCACTTGCTCCGAGGACTTAGCATTCCATTGCAGGGTGTAGGGTCCCAATGGGAGTCTGCCAGGCAAATGCAACAGAAGATGAGGGAGACCCTCCAAAACGTTCACGCTCGACTCGGCATTCTAGAACAAAACGCCCCACCTGTACAAGCAAGTCCTGATGTGATGGACGCCCCTGCTGGGGTGCCCAAGTTGTACCCATCTATTCCTTCCAAAGAAAAGCCAGAAAGACCCCCAGCCCCCAATTCTCTGTTTGTACCAGGTCAGCCACCCGCAGCAGGTGGAAGTGTTGCCACTGGGAGCCAGGGGCCAGTTCCAACTATGAGTCCTTCATCTGCAAAACCTCTTTGTCTGCCAAACGAAGCACCTCCTGCCTATACTCCTCAAGCTACCGATGGCCATTTTACTGTGTCTTACGGCACAGATTCTGGGGAGTTTTCTGCTGTAGGAGGAGACTACTACAGTAAGTGTACTCAGCCACCTCCCCTTGAAAACTTGGGAGTGGATGCAGACGAGCTGATCTTGATTCCCCAAGGAGTACAGATATTCTTTGTGACTCCTGACGGGCAAGTTAGTGCTCCTTCATATCCTGGATATCTACGTATTGTGAAGTTCTTGGATACAGATAGTGAGATGGCACAGAATCGTCCACCTGCATTTCTTCAGGTAACAGGAAATTAATTTTCTCCTTTAATTAAATTTCAAGAGCTATCATAAAACTTTAAAAGGCAATCTTCTTAAGTTCTTGTTCATCTGACCCTAAATCTCTGTGTGATGATATGAAGGATGTTATAGCTGTTGGAAAAATGTTTTTCTACAAATGTACGCTTTTAAGACTTTTTCTGTGAAAACCACCTCTGTGTCTTCCCAAGGTTGTTGAGTGCTGACTGTTCTGGTGAATTCCTTTTTCTAAAGGAGTTGACCTAACAAGTCTTTTAATTTCATAAAGACTAAGGGAAAGTCTTATATGAAATTAAGGAACTTCCCTTTCCTTACTTAGAGAAGACATGTTGATTCACCTATTGTAACATGTCAGTGTAAAATATCTTGTGTGCTACCCACTTCAGTCTCAATTAGTGGTAAGGTTTTGCAGTTAGGACAACTGATAATTTGGAATTTGAGGGCCCGTGTGAGTCCAGACTCTGAAATACCAATACAAAAGATGCACTATTTGCATTTTTCAGTCCATGATTGCTTCATGTGGGCATGTTCTGTAATGTACACTCTGTTTCTGATCTGTTTTCTGACTTTGAGTCTCATTTCTGTGCTAAGATTGGCTTTTGGAAGTCTCATCAGTGACAGGGGAACTTGGAGGAACAAACAAAAACTGCTTCCTGGTTTTGGGTCTGCTGATTCACCTCCACTGATGTTATCAGTCTTCAATAGTCAGCCAATGACAGCCATATGTTCTCTTTATCTTGTCGTATAAATCTGTCCTGAGATCTACAGGAAATTACAGATGCTGTGAATGCTGACTTGTTGGGCAGTCCATTTCATCTGCTTCTTTCTACACCTGGGCCTCAAGACGAGACCTCAGTTAAGAAGCTACCAGTCTGAATTATAGTCCTGTGAAAATTAGCATTTTCTCTATTTTAGACTGCCAGAACTAATAAAGAATGGTATTTCCACAGTCATGTGGGTTTTTTTGTTGTTGGGATTTTTTTGGGGTTTTTTTTGTTTGTTTGTTTTTGTTTTGTTTTGTTTTTTCAAGATGGCCTAAGGCCATTATTTTTCTTACTAAGCTTTATGGAAAATCAAGTTTGTGATGCTTATCAGTACATTCTGCCTGCCTTTCTTTTTTAAAAGGATCCTTTAACTCCTTTATGTTCTTACATCTTCTAGGTTTGTGACTGGTTATATCCCCTAATGTGTAACCAGTCTCCTGTTCTGTGCTGCAATACTGGAGTCTACATGTTCCCTGACACGATGTCTCAGATACCAGGATCCTATGTGGGAGTAGTGTTGTCTTCAGAACTTCCAGCAGCTGACAGAGAGCTGTTTGAGGATCTCTTAAAACAGATGTCTGACCTTCGGATCCAGGTAAATTCCAGGGCCACCTTTTTAAAGCTAATAAGGAAAAGTGGAAACGATCAATGTATTCTCTCATCTACATTTAGTTATGTAAAACTGGAAAGTTCTGTGTCTTGCTTGGTAAGCTCACCAGTGAGAAACAGGTAAAGTAGCCAAGATGAAGCAACCTAGTAATGAAACTGTAGAATCATAGAATCATAGAATGGTTAGGGTTGGAAGGGACATTAAAGATCATCTAGTTCCAAACCCCCTGCCATGGGCAGGGAAACCCTCCACTACACCAGGTTGCCCAAAGCCTCATCCAACCTGGCCTTGAACACTTCCAGGGATGGGGCAACCATAACTTCTCTGGGCAACCTGTTCCAGTACCTCACCACCCTCAATGCAAAGAATTTCTTTCTTATATCTAACCTAAATCTGCCCTCTTTCAGTTTAAATCCATTGCCCCTTGTCCTATCACTACACACCCTTGTAAAAAGTCCCTCTCCAGCTTTCCTGTAGGCCCCCTTTAGGTACTGGAAAGCTGCTAGAAGATCACCCCGGAGCCTTCTCTTCTCCAGGCTGAACAGCCCCAACTCTCTCAGCCTGTCTTCATAGGAGAGGTGCTCCAGCCCTCGGATCATCTTCGTGGCCCTCCTCTGGACTCGTTCCAGTAGCTCCATGTCCTTCTTGTGTTGGGGACTCCAGAGCTGAACACAGTATTCCAGGTGGGGTCTCACGAGAGTTGAGTAGAGGGGCAGAATCACTTCCCTCGACCTGCTGGCCACGCTCCTTTTGATGCAGCCCAGGATACGGTTGGCTTTCTGGGCTGCCAGTGCACATTGCCGGCTCATGTTGAGCTTCTCATCCACTAGCACTCCCAAGTCCTTTTCCTCAGGGCTGCTCTCAATCCATTCTCCGCCCAGCCTGTACTTGTGCTTGGGATCGCCCCGACCCACGTGCAGGACCTTGCACTTGGCCTTGTTGAACTTCATGAGGTTCTCACAGGCCCACTTCTCCAGCCTGTCAAGGTCCCTCTGGATGGCATCCCTTCCCTCCAGCGTAGAGGAGGACAGAAGGCTCTGTGAGATGGGAGGACAGAAATTTTAAAATACTAAATTGTAAGCACAAAGAGGAATTGGAGAGCATTTAGTATATTTTCTCTATTTTTTCAAATGAACATATGACCCAAAATGAAACTTTGTGTTCAAGAGAAAGCGTGTTTTTTTCCTCTGGGTGTGGACAGACATGCGCACACTCTCTGTGTAGTTTTGATGATACCATTCTTGGAATATTGTGCCCAAACGTGTTTGCAGTTCAAAAATGTTAAGCCGCTTCAGAGAAGACCTGTGAAAATAGTGTGTACCTCAAAAATCTGCCTTCAAATGGAATCTTAAAGTAGATAAATCTTAGTGCCTTATTGCGGTAAGATATTAACAGAGAGAGAAAAAAACGTCTAGCAAAGGTGCAGTAAGACACAGTGACTGGAACCGAGTTGAAAAGTCTTACCGTAAGAGCATTTCAGGAAGAATGGTCATCAATAACTACTGAAAAGCTCATAGCAAGATCATTTCCTGAAAGACAGACTCTTGTTGAATCACCAAGATTTGAATGCAGTGACGATGAAGGACCAGTTCGTAGCATGCTGTCTGGGCAGAGTTCTGTTACGTTATAAATCCTGTTGAGTTCAGCAGGGAATTTCACTAGCACAGGAGGCCACCAATTTTTACTTAAAAAGGGCAAAGTATTACAGAATTATGGGATGTTTCAGTGCAGGACTTACTGGATAAACTTCTGTTATCTTTCCTGTGTAGAAGTAGTTCAAATTGGATAGCTCATTGGTTTCTTCTTGTCCTAAAATTCCATGTTTTTGTTAATGTTCCCTGATACAACATCACAGGTGCCAGGATCCCATGAGAGAGTAGGGTTATCTTCAGAGCTCCCAGCAACTGAGAGAGCGTATTTTGAAGATAAATTTAAACAGCTGTCTGGCCACAAAGTCCAGGTAAATTCCAGGACAATGATTCCAAAATTTTATAGTTATTAAGAAAAAAAATAAAATTGTCACTGAAATACCTGTTAGAGCTGCTCAGATTCCAGACTTGGTTGAAAGCAGCAATGTATGCTGTGCCCTGCAGTGTTTGGGTTTGTTTTTGTTTGGTTTTTTTTGTTTGTTTGGTTTTTTTTTTGTGTTTTTGTTTTTTGCTTGTTAAGAGCTGGTTCAATAACTGCAGGCTACCACATTTTGCAAATCAGTAGCAGATTTCTGGAGTTTTTAAAACTTTGTGAAAGAGCACAAATCTTTCAAATCCTAGTCTGATGGCCATTTAATGTATGTTTTATATAGTACTCATGAGGATCTAATTAACAAGTATATTTAATGTAATTATAGGACAGTCACCTATCTTATTAGAGAACCCATTTCTGCTCCTTAGCAAAGTCCTTAGAAGTCTCATCGAATGTTTTTCTACATAGTGACTCAAACTGTGGTGTAACTAAATTATATCTGGAGCATACTTTTTTTTTTTTATTGGTGGTTTTCTTAGTTATAGCTGTGTATCAAAGTCATTTCTCTTCCCCAGCCCCCAAATTGTTTTGGTCACATGCTAAAGATATTTCTTAAACGTGAGATTTTATACTGCTGTCAAGCAGTAATTGATGATATCATACAAGTCAGTGATGATGTTAGCCTAGCAACTTACCAAGACTTAATCTATTCTTTTCTCTTAATCTTGGTTTGGTTTTGTTTTACTGCAACAGCCATCTTTGTGCAATACCCTATTTTTATTTCCAGTACATATTTCAGAGGAATCTAAGGATTCCCTGCAATATCAAATACTATTCCATATTGTGTATTCTATTCTGTTCATCGGTTTCATCTCTGAATGCTTTCACGTAGATTCTTCTAGACTAGACAAAAAGGTTTTTCTTACTGTCCCTTATTAACTAGCAATGTTTTCAATTACTGAAATATTTATTTTTTTACTTTTACATTGGAAAAGTCTTAAAAATAGAATCCTAAACAACACCTAAACCTATTACATTTTTTTCTTTCTCTAATTAGCATTTAATTACACATTGTCTGTGTACTATGTAAAGTGATATTACACTTTAGAAATACTGACCAGAGTGTGGTGGTGGTCGCTATGTTTGAATGCTTAAAGTCTACTCCAGAAACTCTAGTGTTTGACATGGAACCACACCGAACCTATCCACTCAACTTTAAATGGAGAGCAGTATCATGCACAGCTTGATGTGTTCCTTGGCTGTGCCAGTCTACAAAAGCATTGACAGCATGTAGAATGAATAATCTTTATTTTTTAATTTGGGAGGGAAGGATGAAGAGCAAAACAACCAGAACAGCTGCCTTCTTTTAGTGCAGCTGGACTGCAGTTCCAATACTCAATAGCAGAGTTGACTTCTCTCTGAGAAGAAAAAAATGATAGATGGACAATTCTCTTATCTTTTTTGCTAGTTAACTTGTACTGTAAGTTTTCCCTCTTTAGTTACTTGACTGTGTTGGCATGCAAATATTTTAATTGTAACTGGATTAAGAAAGTGTACAGAAAATGCTGAGCTGTCTGATAAGCTTTTTTTGAATGCATCGCGTTTCTGTGCAAAAGTAATTGAATCATAAATTTCCATTGAGTTTCTGTATGCTTACCCAAGGAATGCACACCATTAGTGTTTTCTGATAACAGATGTGTATGGTCTAAACCAGAAATCCTGATGATATGTTGCAAAGTAAATTCTCAGATGTTTACTTTCACTTGTTAGCCTTCAGAGGCCTCTAGTGATGCCGTTAACTTGCCTCAGACTGTACGTATCCAACCTCAACCAGAAGGAGCAGAAAATCAGAAAGAGTTGCCAGAGTGGAGTGAGAAAGTTGCCCATGGAATCTTGTCAGGTACTGTTGGAATAGGAGGATTGTGTTGAATATAAACCTCTGTGAGTAGCATTTAAACAGTTGTTTCACCTAAATGCATGTGTGCTGGTAGAAGCCGAGTGGTCAGAAGTAGTTGTTCACCAGTTCCAGTTGTAATCACCTAAAGGATACTTTGGTGGGCTTTATAAAAACCGTGCAGAATTTAAATCCATTGCCAACAGTCTTGTTCACTGCAAATGAGTTAGACCCCTCACTTGACTGTATGTTAGGATGTCACCCTCTGTGACTCAAACCACTGTGACAGAACAATTTTACTCCTGTGTAAGCAGCTATATTAAAGCAGGCATCTATTGTGATTTCTGCAGATAAACATTTCTTTTTTCCTCTGAAAACCTTTGGAATATACTAATGACCACCAGCTGACTGTAATAAATACAAATCTGCTAGGAGGGCTAGAAGATTGGCTTGTACATTTTCAGAATGTTAATAGCATTGAGATGTGCAGTTCTGTCACTTCTGACTCAGATGGGGCTTAGATATCTATTAAAAAACCTGCGTATCTGTGTTAAGCTTACATTTGGATGAGGGCTGGCTGTATTAAACTTGAATTGAAAAAACATGGGTGGTGTAGGAGCAGAAATTGTTACAAGAACTCAGGCTGGCCTGTTTGGGGAACAGTATAATTGCAAACTGTGTAATCAGGAACGTTTCTTAAGTCAGTACTGCAGAGACAGAGGAGGGAAAGCTGTAGGAATCATAGTCTGTAAAATTGTACATTCTAAGAAAAACAATTTTTGCCTTGAAGGTGCATCTTGGGTAAGCTGGGGCCTAATAAAAGGAGCAGAATATACTGGTAAAGCTATCCACAAAGGAGCTTCTAAACTGCGAGAACACATTCAACCAGAAGAAAAACCTCTGGAAGTCAACCCAACTGTGGCAAAGGGGCTTCATGTAGCAAAACAGGCTACTGGAGGAGCTGTGAAAGTCAGCCAATTCTTAGGTAAAAATTTCTGTCTCATAGTATATTATATTTTTGACTTAAATAATAAATATTCTGTTAAGTAAGACATGGTTTCTCTAGCCAGTGAACTAGAGGAGTGACTGACCTGATGAAATCCAAAGATCAGTGGTTCGTGCCTAGCTATCTCCTGCGAGAGACATGCTTTAGGACTAATATTCATTATATAGCCTCTAAGCATCTTTTTCTTTCCTTAAAGAATAATCTGTACAGTCTTAAGTTTGGCATGTTTTTCTAAGCTTTAGACAGTTAATTCAGAGGGGTCTCTCTCTTTCTTCTTAAGGTGATAACTATGTATTTGAAAAGCTGCACTGTCACTGGTTACTAACGTGTATGTTGTATTACTAGAGAACGTGTGTGTGCATGTTTTTAAAGTCTATATTAGCCTATATATAAACTTCCAGATAGAAATGGCTTGGTGTTCAGAGGTGCTTGGTAACCCCAGCAGCTTGCAGTAACTTCCTTTTGTTAGTTATTTGCACTAATGTTTATATTTCATGTCTAGTGATTCATCCAAGTTTAAAAGCAAACTGTGCAGGATGTTATAAAATTACTCTGAAGAGCTGGAATGATTGTAGTAAAGACTTCTCCAGAAGACAGGTCAGGAAACAAACACAGCTCATTCCTTATCTGCAAGTTGTGAATAACAAAACAATGGAAATGGATTCTTGAAATTAGAGTGTGACACATATATCTACTTCTTATGAAGTGCTTTTTAGCCATAAGATCAATCTTACTTATTTCTTAGGAATTGGAGCTGTGCAGAATCTGAAAAATAATGTTGCTTTTCTATCAGTTGGATACTTAAGCCTGGATTAAAGTCTGTCTTTCAAATAAGCATATTTAAATAGAAGCAACACTTAAGACTTCAGTGAAGCTTACTTTTAATTAGGAGTAAGGACTTTTAAAGAAAGATGTTCTGTGTTCTTACTAAATAATGTGCATACTTTTGTTTTGTGGTAGTTGAGGGAGTGTGTTCCATAGCGAGCTGTGTCGGAAAGGAGCTGGCTCCACACGTGAAGAAGCACGGCAGCAAATTAGTTCCAGAATCCCTGAAGAAAGATAAAGATGGCAAATCCACTTTTGATGGTGCTCTGGTGGTAGCAGCAAGTGGAGTTCAAGGTAATAAAAATTGCTTGTGCTTTTTTAATTGCATGCTTTTCAATGCTACGAACTCAAATAAGCTGTTTGTTCTTACAGGGTTTTCAACAGTGTGGCAAGGTTTAGAAAGTGCAGCTAAGTGCATTGCTAAGAGTGTTTCAACTGAGACTGTAAAAACTGTCAAATACAAGTAAGTTATGTTTTTATTGGTTTCATCTTCTACAATATACTGTCATTGTGTTTGAATACTGGCAAAAAAAGAGCTTATGGAAGTGCAGGGGAGCTAACTGAAATACCTGCTTTGCTCTAATCGTGCAGCACATGATAAGCTGCCAAGTGCAGAGCAATGAGCAACTCCTGTAAGTAAAAATATGAAATGAGTAAATGATTGTGGTGAGTACTTTTTTAGCCCTCTTCTGGAAGTATTACAGCTTCAGGCGATGTTACAAATAATGCTCAGATTTGTATCTGCTCTACAGTATAATGTCATTGTGAAAAAAGTTACTGGTTTAAACCTCTCGGCTCTGATCCTGAATTTATGTAAACTTAGCTAAATTTAAGAAAAACAGAAGAACTTCATCTGTCAGCAGGTCTAACTAAAGCAAGGAGGTACAAAACCCCAAAATTGTATATGGAAATCTAAGGCATAAATACCAATAATAGGATAGCCTCGACTTGCAAAATACAGATATTCCTAGAAAAAGATAATGGGGGAAGAAGACAGCAGCATTTGAGATTAAGGTGATGCTACTGAGATGATGGAAAGAACAAAATTGAGTTCATGTACTGGAAGATGCTGTGGAGAATAAGGGAATATTTTGAAATAACTGCAAAACATATGAAATATACCTATTCCACTTTTCTTGAAGGGTGTAACAGAAGCGGAGAGTAAGCAAAAGCATGTAGGTTAAATGGAATTGGTGGTAAGTGTAGCAAAAGAGATATTAAAAAAGAGGACTGAAAGTGCCTCCGGGCTGCTAGCAGAAGGTTACAAAGTAAACATCAGCATACAGTACCAAGTGGATTGGCATTCAGGGTTGTGTTGTGATGCGTTTCGATTAGGAGGCTGGATAGTGAAGTTCTAGTCACTGGTGCTTTATTGCTAGTGTTTGTTTTCAGTAGGACAGTCAGGAGGTACTGGTGCTCATTTCACATAAATTCACGTTAATGTTTTTGTTTTAGATATAAAAATAGGAAATATGGAGATCAGCAGTCAACAGCCACTAACAGTGAAAAACAATAAGTAATTAATTGTTGCAGTTAGTTACAATACAATTGAAAATATTTGATATTTGATCTTTAGAATCTATCTAAATAAACGTATTAAAACTCTACATAGTATCTCTTTTGGAAGCTGGTTTTTGGTTTAGTGACAAAGATTTCTGCAACTCAAAATACTTCAGTGAATGAACTAAATTCCACTTAGTGGAAACCAAGCTAAATGAGCATCATCACAGTGTCTCTAAATCAACAAAAACCTTAGCTAAAACTTGGCTACAATATCTTTGAGGATGGAATTATAAAGAGATGCTCATCATACGTGTATGTTAATCAGAATTGGGGGAAAAATCAATTATCAAATATTAAGACTAACTGTATTGGATAAGCTACAGTCTTACTTTAAATGAGGGTGCTGTTTTACTGATGTTACATAAAACTGGTTTATGATTTTACCTGAGGTGAAAATAACTAATCAAATTGATAAATACTGCACTTTTGCTATGAGATTAATGCTGTGATCTGCAAATCAGATGTTAGTGATTCAAGGCTGTTGCTCTATCGGAGAATTAAAAACAAAACAAGAAAAGCACCAATTCTTTTTATTCAGGTTCACTCTTGGTTCCAGCCACTATGCCATGGCTGCGGTACTGATAATGTGATAGATTATTTTTATTTTTTTTTAGATTTTTTTGATATTCTGTGCTTCTCTCTAGCCTTATGTTGAGGTCCTCAAAGAATCTCTGGTCATAAGAAGCACAGGGAAAAATTAACTCCGCTAGCTGCTGGGGTTCTGATGCTGCCAGAAATACTTCCCTTTGGCCTGGTTTGTCTGACTACAGTGCTCTCTGGGGAAACGTCTGACTGCCCAGAACTGCTGGAGTTACTGCTCTTGCTGTACTATTGTCCCCCCTTCAGTGTGCTCTCTCTGCTGTAGTAGATGTGTACCTTTCTTCACACTTGAGTAATTAATATGAGACTGCTGACTTGTCCCTTAAAGCAAAAAGAGGCTGGACCTACAGCCCAGTGGAGAGACCAGAGGTTTTATCTCTTGGTAATTTTCAACAAATCCTCAAGATAGCTTTGAGCGTTTTGGGGTTTGTTTAACTTTTCTGCCCCCTCGCCTCTTCCCCTTTGCCACTCTGTTGATTCCACATTACTTCAGATAATTTTCACTGCACTATGGATTTTTTAAAATTTTTTTTTTTTTTAGGAACCTTGGTACCTCCAACATAAGAGCATAGCTGTGTCAGCAGTTCTCTCCACCCAGGAGACCTGTTAGACTGTCTGGGTTAATTTGCTGGAGTACAATGGTGCACTACCTCAGTGAAAGGTGATAAAGGACAAGTACTAACCAAGCACTAGTCTGGCAGTGGTGGTACTAACTGAGAAAAGGCATGCCTGAGGTGATTCTGGTCCCTTTTTCTGTAACGGGTGTGAAGGCAGAACAGTGTTTGCTCTCCCTCCTCCTCAGTGCTGCCACCCATGGTATGGACTGAGAAGGTTTAGCAGCTGCAGGGGTCTAGCTGTGAGGACTTAGGCAGGCAAAGAGAGCATACTAGGAGTTTTACCTAAGAATGTAGGTGAAAAAGTACTTAGGGGTTATTGCACACAACTCCGCGCCCCCTTATGGTTCTATAAATAAGCCTTCTCCTCTCCTCTTCGAAACTAGAGGACAAGGAGGGAGAAAGATTGGAAGGGTTTTTGAGAAAAAAGGGCAGAAGCATATTGGTATCTTTAAAGAGTAATGCATCCGATAGAGGAGCAGCCCTTACTCAAATGGCTTGGTAACTTCTGATTTTATTCTTTAGACATTCAGGCTGTGTGCTTACTGTTTGTTCTTGGTAATGCTTAAATTTTTGCTTTCCAAAGAATTCTAGTGAATAGAACAATACTAAGTATACGTATCTACAAAACTGCTATCTTTCTTAAGGTATGGAGACGATGCTGGCCATGCTACAGACAACGCTATGAATTCTGCAATCAACGTTGGTGTGACAGCATTTAACATTGACCATCTTGGTATCAAAGCTGTTGTAAAGAAAACTGCAAAGGAAACTGGCCATGCTGTGTTAGACGAATATAAAGTATTGGATAATGAGAAGAAGGATAAAAAATGAAAGCAATGAAATATTTCTCAAAGCCTTACATTAGAGGTGAAACTTCCTATTTAGAAGTAACTACACTGCTAATTTGCGATTTAACACAAATCACACTGTGCTTTCAAGCAACTGTTACTTTTACATTTTCATGTCACGTTAGGGAGGGCATTCATAGAAGGAAAAATAAAAGTTGTCTTACCTGCTTGTTCTGTATTGAACAGTGGTTTTAAACAACTGGATCAGGGCTTTAGAAAACTGGAAGAATATGAGTTTGCAATTACTAAACTTGCCTCTAAGCACTTTTTCAAAATATAATATGGAATAATAGATTCATATAGAAATACTATTGTGAATATTTTTGTAATACTTTATATTTGTAAAGAAGGTTAAGAGTTAGATTTACTGAAACGGCCTTGTCTTATTTAATATGCACTACTAAAATAACCTTTGTGTTTCATTGTTTTGTGGAGAATTTCCCTTTTCAGCTACCATACAGTTAATCTTATCCAAAGTTCATGTTAGAAGAAATGAAAGATAAACCTCAGGTAAACAGCAATTTATTCCCTTTAAAACTATTTTTTTCCATCCAGCATATAAAAAAACCAAAGATATCAAGCATTTCTAAAAGAGGGTATTTACAACTCTAGAAAAATGTGTTCTCATGTTGACTCCATAAGGAATATACAAAGATTCTTTGAAATTGAGATTTTTATGTAGAGAGGATAAGTATTTTTTTTTCATAAATTAAAGTTGGTGGGTTTTTTTTTGTAAAAACATTCTATAGAGGACACTAGGAACTTCTGTGCATTCTGTGCTTTTCAGCCAATCCAGAAGGATTCAGAGTATGTATCGTGGCCTCCTAATGGAAGACATTATGTATTTGCTTCAACAAGTAGCTCTAACAGTCAGCATCTTTATTCCACTAAATTCATAGTTGCACAAGGTACGTCTTTAGAGGGTATGAAGACAAGCCCTTTTAATGAAGTGTGTGGAATAGAATAGATACTACTGTGTAGGTTTTTCATCCTATTCCTACTGCAGTGTGAAATAACTCCATACGTAGAACCCTTGAGATGATTTTACACTGATTTAACAGTTCATTATTGTGTTCTAAGGCTGCTACACAATTCTAATATTGGCTGCACCTGCAGCAAACAGAGAACCATCAAGGTACAACTTATCTCCATTTCATGTAAATGGAGAAAGTAACTATAAATGGTTGTTAGCAAATGATATTTGCATCAGACAAAAAATACAGTAACCACTAATGGCTATTAGAAGGGTAATAAGTGCACATTTGGTGGTAGGTACTGTAGGTGTGTACTTAGGGTGAGAAATGTGAAACAAAGGATCTAACCACTTGAAGTGTAACTGATTTATGGAAATAAAGTTGAAATTAACATTGGGTAATCTGTGCTTGGCCTTTTTATGATGTGAGCCTTCTGTACAGATCAGAGAGTGGAAAGAGTGGGACTTCTGAAGTAATAACAGGAACGATATTGGAGTACGTCTGTGACAGAAACAAGCTCATCCTTAGCTTAAAATATTTCAAACTAAAAAGGTCCCTCAAAAGTAAAGTATACTACAACAATTTCTGTTACTACAGTCTGTCGCTTGTCAGCAAGTGTAACCAGCTTGAGGCTACTAAAGACTTCACACTAGCAGAAGCATTTTTATTGTTGTGACCTGCATTTACAATAGGGATGTTTGTATCTTCCTTCTCCCTCCCATTTTGGTTTTGCATATAGCTCATAACCTTTAGTTTCATTTATAAACCACCAGAATGACAAGTTGTATTAAAACAATGGTTAAGATCAAAGTGTTAGTCTTCAAGAGACCAAGTTGCAGCATATTGAGGAAAAAAAAAAAGATTTAAATGCCATTGGTCTCAAGCAAGCATTGTCCTGTTCAGCCTGCTGTTGTTCTCTTCACATCTACTCAGTCTTTCAAATTTGTCTCAAAGGAGATTAAAGCTATTTTTTTTAAATAATACCTACCCCATTTTACAGTTTTTAATGTGATATATCGATGATGTTCCCTTTCACATGTTCTGCAGTTTAGTTAATTCTCACTGCTAAAAGTACTATGCTGTTGAACTCGCCCTGTTTCAACTGTTACTACCTTGGCCCTGGGCAGCAAATCCATAGGCTTCTCTCCAGTCCTTCTACTATATAGGACAGCCTTTACACGCTTACTCAGCTCTCTCTTTTATACAATATGCACACTAAGCTCCTTGAAGCTCTTACCTTAGGTTCGTTTTCTATTCCCAGTTTGGTTTTGTTTCTCCTTTGTACACTAAACATCTTTTGAGTAGTATTACTAAGCTGTTTCCTGAGTGAACTGCTACCTGAGTTCCTAACACATTCCTATTTCCAAATTTATTCAAAGTCTTCTCTGCTACAATATTGGTCTCAAATCGTGTCTTGAGAAGATTATTTTTAATGACCTTAAAAGTTCTAAGATACCAATGTCTCTGGCATCTTCATCATTCCATAGGTATAAACCACTGTTCTTACCTGGAGTCTAAACCCCCGCATTTGAATGGATTCCTCTAGATTCCTCTACCCTCCTCTTACGTAGCTGCTGGCAGCACTAAGATCTCATTCTGCCTTCTGTTCTCCAAGCTGAACATAGGCCACATGTGCCAGCACCTGACCAGGTTGGCAGCTCTTAGCATTTGTCTGGAGCCCAAAGCTAAGCACTCCAGCACGAGGTCCCACAAGTGCTGACCGGAGGGGAAGAATCCCCTCCCTCAGCCTCCTGGCTAACGCAGCCCAGGAGGCCATTGGCTTTCTTCATTGCAAGGTGCGTTGCTGGCTCACAGTCAGCTTGTTCTCCAGGGACCTCTGTGTCTTTTCCTATGAAGTTGCATTATAGTTACTGCCTCCAGCCTGTGCTGACGCATGGGCTTTTCCCATCCCAAATGTCAGACTTTGCATTCGCTTTTTGTTGAACTTCCTTAGGTTCCTCTTTAGCAGCCTGCTTCTCCAGGCTGCCCAGCCCCCTTGGAGTGGCGGCCCTGCCCTCCTGCATAGTGACTGCTCCCCTCAGTTCATCATCATTGGCAAATTTGCTGAGAGTGTGCTCAGTCTTCCAGGTTGTTAATAAAGAAATAAGGGTATTGGCTCAGGTATTGATCCCATAGTCCAGCAGTCGTACTGCAGATCACTACACTTTAAGCCTGATGGACCAGCCAATTTCCCACTAACCTTATTTCCCAGTTACCCAATCCATATCTCACCAGTTTGGCTATAAAGGTACTATGGGAGACCATATCAAAGTTCTCGGTAAAGTCGAAATACACAACATCCATCAGTTTTCCCTTGTCCGCATAGCCAGTCATCTCATCGTACCCTACTTATTGGTGCTACAGAAATAACTGCTTTCTAAGAATTAATTTATGTCATAATCCAAATGTTTGTCTTCAGCAACTGTTCTACCTTGCTTTTAAGCAACTCTAGCTGTTTATTGCCTTCACATAATCCAAAGATACATATTTAAGTATAAAATTCTGTTTTCAAACCACATTGTGTTATGACCAAGTTTCTTAACTTCTCTTACTAAAAATGTAGTCTCAAAAATAACATTAAAACAACTTAAAAAAACTAAAGTATGTTTATAGGTATCCATATATCTAATTTTAAAAGATTTATTTGGAATAAAGAAATGGAGGAAAACTCTCATGTGTTGCAAGCATCACTATGTTACGCAGTAGTTGGTAAAAATACGAATGGTTTGAAGTTTTCACATTTGTCACACAAGACATCAGTCCACGAGACACTTTTGCTCTTCTTCCACTCCAGCTTCCAAACCATCTGGCAAAGCACATAGTTAGACCTGCTGTCCTGTGCCAACCCAACCAGTGTGGCCTGAGCTCATCCTTATGTGCACTGTGACCCAATTCCTGAGAGCTTATCCAGTAAGGACACCTAGTAATGCTTCAGTTGAGGCTGAGACCTGTAAGAATCCTGGAGAGGGGGCCAAAGAAAAGTCACCTGGGGCGGAGAGAGTACTCTGTGGCCGGGATATACGCCGCAGTTACCTTGTGTTCTCTGTTCTCACACTTCCTTGTGATTCCAGGGATCTTTCTGAGCTGTCTGTGCCCTCCAGTTGAGAACTATTCAGTCGGCTGTTTACATTAATCCTGAAGCAGTTCTTCACAAATACTGGTAACAAAAAAAAACGGTTACTGATTAAGACTTTTGCTGTTAAGATTCAGTACACTGAGTCAGTTACGAATGCTAACCTAGGCCCAAGTCACTACTTAAATTATTGGTTTGGCATGGAATGTGTTTTCAATACCTACCTTAAAAAGGTAGCATTCAGTAAATCCTGAAGGCAAAATGAGCAGCTAAATTTAAATGTAGTTACAGTGCAGCACTCTTCTAAATTTGTTTCTTGATTAAAGTATTTCAGACAATTTTGAATTCAATTCACACCTCGAGTGATAATTCACTGATTAGATGATGGCATCAATTATAATTTGAGACTGTCAAAAATCACCTCCTGCCCTAATATGTATCAGGTAAGTGAATTAAAATGACTTTTTCTTCTTATGATCAAGCTTCTCACTCTCCATCCTATTGTTCTACCCCCAGACACTAGATCCTGCTGGATTAGTGACCCTGCTGTTGCAGTATCAGTAAGATGATAGATTGGCCCATTCTAGTGTCACAAACTACCATTTAGGATTAAAGTTCACAAAATTTCCAGGCCAACTTCGGATGGCAATGCTGATTCATGCTTCATCGAAGTAATGTATTAACATAACCCTGGTTTTAAATTTTGAAAGCAGTGGCTCTGTTAACACAACAAACTGGAGGGCTATTGCATTTGTCTTGCTGCTCATGCAACAGAATTACTTCAGAGCAACCAAGAAGCTACACCATTTGCTTTTTCATAGTATACCAGTAAAGCAAAATTACAGCCCATCTCCTTTCTGAGAAAGTGAACAGATGGTTTCTCTAGTGAGCACTAGGTCCCATGAAATGGTGAGTTCATCTACGAGCACACTAATCCCTCCCAGGTTCACCCTGGCCCTTGCATCAACTCTGGTGCTTTTCTGAGCAGCTGTTGAGCCATTTCAGTTCACTAACCAGTAGAAACTACAAGAATTTTCCCTGAGGAAAGCTTTCTAGGTTTCATGAGCTGTATTGGCTCATTGAAGATTTACACCAATGTCAGAGCTGGCACTGAAGCAGCCGGAGAAGGCAACAGGGACAGCCTGACAGAGGTGATGCCGCTCTTGGCAGCATTAAGCTGTTAAATTAATTCAACCCACTCTGTAAAGCTTTACCTTGACAAAGCCATGAACAGATCTGAAATTCCTTGTTTGAAAATGCAGCATCAAACATTTGTAAGGATGAATCGAGACCATTGCACAATCACTAAAATATCAGCCAGTATATATTGACTAATTATTGGCTCGATCAGTGATGATCAAGACCAATTACTCTAAGCTTTTCAGTCTTAAGTTAGGTTCTTGCAAACTAGTTCATGCTTAGCACAGATCACAATTAGCAAGCGTGCTAAAATTCAGGCTAGGCACTATTTTAAAGACCAGGCACTGCCATGCTGTGCCTGCTGTCACATGTGGGTCAAAGCATTTATTTAAAACTGTGCTACTTCCCCTCCATAAGAAGCATTAAAAAAACCCAACCAAACAAAAAAACCCCAAATCTGCCCATATTTGTGTTTCCCCAAGTCATGAAAAGCTGAGCACACCAACGGTGAAGACGCCGCCGGCTGCCAGGCGGCCGTTCGCGCCCGGCCCCCATCTTCCCGTCTCCGCTCCCCCTGGGCAGCAAGCGAGCCGCGGCGGCTGCGGAGACCGCGGTCGCCTGCCCCGAGGGGTGACCGGGCCGCGGGCCGGGACCACCGCCCGCCCCCGACCACGCCGCGACCGCGGCCGCTGCCGGGCGGGCGGCGCCGCGCCGCTCCCTCTGCCTTCCTGCGGGGAAGGAACTCGGAGCGTTACCCCGCGCAACGGGACGCGGACGCCGCGTCGGGGGCGGAAGGCGCCATGGGGGAACGCGGCGTCCGCCGGGCAGCAGACCCCGAGCGCCTAGCGCTGGAGCTGGGGCGGGAGAGGCGGGAGAAGTGAGTGCCCGGAGGGATACACGGCGCTGGCACCGCGGCCCACCACTGGCCGTGAGGGCGCTGCTGCCGCCTCCCTGCGGCAAAATGGCGGCTGCCGCCTCGGCCGGGTGCTGCGGCTGATGCGGCGGGTGGGGAGCGGCCGGGGGGGCTGTCCGGCTGCCAGGGGGTCCCGCAGCGCCGCTCGGCTGTGCGGGGGACACGGCGGGGAGTGGTGCGGCAGCGCGGGGCACAGGGCGTGGGGGGCAGTAGGAACAGGCGCCCGAGGGTCGGGGGCTGGCGCGAGAAGCCTGAAGAAGTAGGAGAAGTAATTTTAGCCCAAAGTGAGTCTGATACTGAACAGACGTGGACAATAGGACTGGGCGTCGTGGTTTGTTTAACCTCAGTAGGCAGCTAAGCACTGCAGGGCCGCTCCCTCACTCCCATCCCGGTGGCATGGGGGAGAGAACCAGAAGGGTAAAAGTGAGAAAATCTGTGGGTTGAGGTAAAGACAGTTTAATAAGGGGAAAAAAAGGTAAAAGGAAACAAGAAAAGCAAGTCATGCAAAAAAACCCCAGTTGGTCACCCCCGGCTGACCTATACCCATGCCCAGGCAACATCAGCCTCGGCAAACTCCACTCCCCCAGGTTTATTGCTGGAGATGACATTACATGGTACAGAATATCCCTTTGGTTAGTTGGGGTTGGCTGTCCCAGCTGTATCCCCTCCCAGCTTCTTGGGCACCCCCAGCTTGCTTGCTGGTGGGGTGGTGTGAGAAGCAGAAAAGGCCTTGGCTCTGTGTAAGCATGGTTCAGCAGTGACTAAAGCCCCAGTATGTTATCAACAGCGATTTCATCACAAATCCAAACACAGCACCATATAAGCTACTGTGAAGCAAACTTAACTGTATCCCAGCCAAAGCCAGTACACTGGGATTGGCAGCTATGTTGGGGTAAGAACAGAAAGACCTCATGTGGATGCATTCCTGTTGGGGAGAAGAATAATCAAATGGACAACGAGGTGCTCTTTAAACACGCTTCTTTCCATAGGGTTGAATAAAACTGAAAAGCTGGATTTCACAGTCCTCTACTATCACTAAATATCTCTGAAACCTACATGGAAGGTACCATATCTCTCTAGTGCAGTTTGCAGAGAAGATGAGCTACTGGTACTGCTACCAGTTAGTCCCGTTGCTTATGCAGCAGATGTTTCAGTGCTCTGACGATTATTGATGCTCATGCAGTGGTTAGGTCCTAGGTTGGTTTTGGGTTGTTTTTTTTTTTCCTAGTTTGCTCAGGAAGTTACACGTTTTTCCCTGTGTTAAAGAATATGATTGCCTTTTGCATATTAGTAAATTGAAAGTTAGAAAATGTCAGAAGCTCCTGTGGTGCCTTAAGTCAGACTCTTAATATTTACACTTACGTACCGTTTTCTAACATTCAGTTCATACTGATTTTTCCCCTGAACGATGTTTCTTTGAGTGTCTAGGCTGCAGATTCTTTTCAAACTAGTCCCACACTTGTGGACTTTATAAAATGTTTATTCACTAATGGAAAGGGGGAAGCCAATACTAACAGAGTCAAAATGGTTAGGCAGCTTCTGTGTTCAAAATGGCACAAAAAGGAGCTTGGACATGCTTGCACCAATGTTTAAGCAAATGTCCTTTTACTAGTGTGTCAACGTAAAACATTGTTCTCTGCATACACCAACTCATTTACCTGACACGCGATCCTAATATTACAGGTGTTCAGGTAAAACACAGAATGGTGTTGGCTTTATTTCACTGCTCTGATTTATTTCGTTTTAATTAATGAAGACATGGATTCTTTATGTACCTTAAATTCTTGCTAATATCCCTGAGAATCTTCTGCAAGACTGGGCCCAAAGCCTAGGACACATTGTGACGTGGTGACTTACTTACCAATGAAAGGCAAATATATATTTAATAAAAACCTTTATTGTGGTGGTGTGACAGTAAAAGACTTGCTCCTCCAGGTGGATTCTACAACTGTTTGCTGTGCATATCCTAAGTGTGCAAATAGACAATACCATTATTGCCTGTTTCACAGAAGTTGTTTATTCAACCTAGCTTAATGACCAGGGTTGTTAAACATCTACGCTAAACCAGTGGCATATGCAGTCAATGAAGCAGAAAGGCTCTTGGAAGGTGTGATTCATCTGACCTACTTTGGCTGGCTGTTTTAGCACAAGATGACTCACACCCCAGGAGGTCCCTGTTTCTCTCTCCATTGGGAATAAGCGAGCTGAGGATGACTGGCTTGAAGATAGATATCTGCATTCCTTCACAGCCGTCTCGCCCTTGTCGTCTTTTTACTGGCTTGTTGGATTATCGTGCCATTTAGGCAGTTTGCTAACAGCCCACCTACCACTCTCATTTAACACTCCTGGAGAAGAGATTTTTGCTTCAAAGAGTAAATTGAATCATCTGTGTCAGTAAGGGGTCTGTACCTAAAGTACCTGCTGGTTCTTAATGATTGTGGATGTAATACAGTGAAATCTTTCAAAGGCTTTAATGAAGGTCAGCTTAAATCTCACTCTGAATTACTGTAATTGAGATTCATTCCAGGTTTTGATTGGGAAACGTCATGGCAAATGTTTCTGAGAGAGAGAAGGCATATAATACAGCAGTATGCTTCTTAATAGACAAATAGGTCTTAAAGCCCTATATTTATGCATGTCAGCTACTTACTAGTGTTCATGGAGTTGTGTGTTAATTCAGCTTGTGAGATTCCTGCTTCTGTGCCTTTCCTGGCAAGGAAAGCTGCAGTATTTTCCCAGCACACTGCTGCCAGCAAGTGTCAGAAGTCTGTAGCTTTCGATGTTGTATATGCTCTTCCTTGTGGTGCCTTTTGCACGCGCAGTATTGCTTCTGCTTTGTTCATAGATTCCAAAGGCATCTATGTATTTCGTCTTCTACAGGAATCAGTAGAGGTGTTCCATGTTATAGAACCAATGCTCTAGAACTGGTGATTTGCCTTGAGCTGCTCCTGTAATGTTTCACTGGTTTCTGTCTCTACTATGGAAAATGGCTCCAGGCAGGCTTTTGCCTGGTACATGTACCAGATATCCAGATCTGGATAGCAAAACGTGCAGGAAAATGGCTTTCATCCTAAGTGGCTGTCACTTTCAAGTAAAAGAACACCTGTAAATTGTCTTAAAAAGAAACTCAGCAATTTTTTCTTTTGTCATTTCAATCACAGCCTTTTTATCTGAACTGCACTTTTTTCTTCTTCAGAAGAGGTTTCTTGTTATGTTTAGTATGCAAGGACATAGTTAAGTTCCCCTGATGACTTAAAATGTGGACTTCCAGGATTTATAGGCTTTCTTCTGTGATGACTATAAATTGCCCATTGACATGGAAAAGATTCAGAGGTCTTGAATATGTCTAATTATGTTTAACACGTGTGAGGTTGTAGGTAAAATCCCACCACAGTCCCTCTAAGTACAGACCACGTCTTTGTTTGGGCAGGCAGCTATACACAGCTGCATTAAATTCACAGTACATGACGTGACCGTCACTTCCTGTCACAATTAGAAATAACTCCAGAAGCACAAAATGCTCCAATACATTAAAAAGCTGAAGTAGTTACCAAGTTGGTCAAAGTGATTTATTTCTACATCTCTTCTCTGTCAGTGCAGGGACTGTAATTTACTGCGTATACACTGATGAAAATAGAGAGGTTCTACCCTGGCAGCTTTCTGGGTGCTATTGTAGTATTGAATGTTTAATAATAATTAGATTTTTTTAAAAACTGGCTTCAATTGCCAAATGAAAGTAAGACTTTCTGTCAGTGTAGCAATTACAGTCTGACACCTGACAATTTATCATTTCTGTATGCATTTTCATCAGGATAAAATAGAATTGGAAGTTGGCTGGCGGTTTTGCTGATGGCGCAGAAGGAATAATAAAATCTAATGTAAGGAATGTTGTATATAGTCTTGGAATTGTAACAAAAACTGAAAACACTTGTTTTAAAGAATTCAGTCTTCCTATGTTATCCCTATGCATCCATCCAAGTACCTAGTTAGGATTTGTTTGAAAAGGAAAACAATTTCATTTTGGTATAGCGCAGCTCTAGTTACAGCTTTGACTGTGCCTAATTTTCAGTGTTATTTCCTTCCAAAAATTCCGTTTTAACACTCACTGTTATCCTAATTTCCTCTTGTCCAAGCCCTAAGAGGTTGACAGAAATCTGCTTTACAGAAGCCTTATCTATTTGCATTGGAATGGTACCAACAATGTAGTAAGATTTGTCTTTCTTCTTCCTAGCCATCTGCCTCTCTCATTTGGAGTGGGAGCAAACAGGCAGCAGCAAGCAGAATTCCTTTGGTTTTCCTTCATCTAAGCATTTTGACTCATGTGCTTCAAGTCCGTCTTGTGCTGGAGCTTTCACCACACCCGTTTTGTCTCCAACAGGTTACCAGTACTTTCATTATTTCTTTGCCTATGTCGCCCCTCCGATTGAATGTCAGTAGGGACAAAAAGAGCAATGGAGCAAGCAGGGATTGGAAGACCCAGCTCTTCTGTGCCATTTGAGATGTCTGTCTTATTGTGCTCCGGTGTGTTTCTTGCACTGAAAACTTACTTGAATTGAGTTAAATCACTCTTCTTTACGTTTCTTTGCTATTTCAGCTCTTCAGCCCTCCTTATTGCAGGCATACCTCTTGTATTTCTTATGATCCGTTGGTTTGCTTCTGCTTCTGCAGCTTTCAGTTGAAATGTTTCAAGCCATGGAAAAGAAAGGTCACCAACTGAATGTGAGCATGAGGAGTGCAGCAGGTGATACATACCATTTCTTAGTGATCAGCTCTGTCATCAGAGCTTAGATTTCTCATAGGCTAATTATTTATTTCTTGAAGAGCACATCTCATTATGAACATGTTCATAGAATCATAGAATCATAGAATGGCATAGGCTGGAAGGGACCTCAGAGATCATCCAGTCCAACCTCCCTGTCATGGGCAGGGACGCCTCTCAACTAGACCAAGCCACTCTTTAAAAAACACACAACATCCAAAAGTAGGACAGCACAATGATTTTCTCTCTTGCAAGTTTTAATGAACTAGGCTAAGGTTTAAAAGACGTCTATTGTCATATTAGTATTGTAAAGCATATTCCAAAGGGCCTTATTTGCAGTGTTGCGTTCTCAGTTCTTTTGAAGTATTTCAATTTGGGCACTGAAAAATGGAGGCACCCAGGAACCATTGGTTGTTTTTCGAAATCTTGGCCTTCTAGACTTAACTTTAAAGGACAAAACTACAAACTGTTCTTGTGTTGTGGTGCGTTGCGTTTTGTTTGCACCTGTGCTGGTGTAGGCTGACTTCCTGAGGTCTCACAGGCAGGAGTGTTTCTCCATAGGCATCTCCAAAAAGAAGCAGGCTGTTGGCATAAGTATGGTCAATACTTCAGTTAACAGTAATTTCCTCATGGCGTGATTGAGATCATCTGATTCGTTGTAGCACACTAAACTGCTGTCTTGCCACTTACAAGGGTGAGAGTCATTCTGCACATCGTGTGATGCACACTGTCATCTATCAGTCCTCTGCTAGCTTCTGCTTCTGGTCATGCCTTCTAAGGCAGAAAGAGTCCAGTTTCCATGGTGCTTGTCAGCTGTCTGGCTACCCAGCTAGTATACAGGAGTCATCAGTGGCCAAAACATTTTTTCCCACAAAATTAAGTTTTAAGTGACTGAAAAAAATGGTGACTTTAGCGTCTGTAATTTTTGTAATACTCATCTTACTTTAATCACTGTCTTTCTTTTCTCGTATACTCGTAATACGTGGTATGCTCTGATTGTTACTGTTGTGGGTACAATTTAGTAAATGACTGTTAATCATTGAGCAGTGAATCAAAATGAAGAACTGATTCAGAATTTCAAATAACACATCTCAGGCATATTCTTGTTTCGAAAAGGTATTTCTCGGGCATCTTCCTTTAGATGAAAAATTAAGACCAGTGTCTCCTCTACATTTGTGTGATTCTGATGATCTGCTAGAGCGTTATTAAATTTTATGAAATGTCTGTCTTTTTTTTTTCATGGAATTAATTTTATTCACAAGGTAGAAATACTTCTGTTGTTTTTAAGACACTATAGTATCTATAGAGAAAAAATATAAAAAACCATGGCCAAGATGATGTAATTACATAGGAAAGATGCTTAATCTGAAAATATATTCTTTTTTTTCTTTATTATTTTAATAAGATAAATGCAATAGCCAATTTATTGACTTCTCTATATACTACAGGCAAATGCTTGAAATCTCAGTATTTGAACTGAGAAGCACGGTAACAGAGCTAGAAAAAAGACTTAGCAGTGTTGAAGATGAAGGTAAGTGAATTGCAACAGTCTCTTGCTAATTGATTAGGAAACACAGAAAATTAATTCCTTTGGATAGGCCCTACAGAGATAAACATTTTTGTTTAGAAATTTAAGTTTTCCCTTTTCAAACATGACTGTTACAGGTGTGGTGTTGCAAATGTGAAATTAAGAAATACTACATGCTGCATGTTAGCCTTTTTTGTTAATTATTAATGAAACTATGAATAACATGAATTTGTAGAGTTGGTTAATGTTCCGGCCACAGTAAGCCCAGTGAAAAATTTCCTTAATTTATATTTTCAAGCTCTTTTATATGCAAAAATTCTCATTATGAGGATTACTAACTGAAGACTTTCTCAGTCTCCAGAAAAAAGTGAGAACAGTTTGAAAAAATGCTAACTTTTACTTGAAATGGCATGGATTAATCTGGGAAACAGATTAACCCTGTATTTCTTTTTAAGGTAATGAATGGAAAACCAGATATGAGACACAAGTAGAATTGAACAAACAGCTAGAAAGGCAAATAATTATTCTTCAAGAGAAGATGGAGCTTATTCGTGGCAATCCAGCAGGTAGAAATGGGTGGGGTATTCATCACTGTTTTTCAATAGAATTATTGATTATAAGTTGAAATTATATCAATGGGCCAAATTTTCTGCTTATTTGTAGATAAATTGTCCATTGTTCGCACCTTTGATCAAATGCCTGTGGTGAGTTTATTTGGTTAACAAAAAATTGCAGTATAATTGAAGAACTTGTATAATCTTTGATTTTTCATCACAAAAATACCAGCAACCTGATCCAGAAACCAAAACAACCAGTCCTGCTTACTTTCTTACTTTTTTATTGTTTCAAATATGCAGTTGCTTGTAAATTTATTAAGTATAGAGTAAAATCGTTAAGTAGGAGGTACGTAAGACCTGCATGTTGGGAAGAATCATGTAGTGAAATTCTTGACTTGAGTGAAGGTTGTGTGATTGGACCTGCAGTAAGACATAGGACTGTCGTGGTTTAGCTCAACCGACAACTAACACCACCCAGCTGCTTGCTCACCCTCCCCTGGTGACTGGGGAGGACTTGGCCCAGGAAATCCATGTCTGTCTTGTACTGGGAAGCCCCGAACTGGACCCAGCACTTTGGATATGTCTCACTAAGGAGCAGAGACAGTTCATCTCCGTCAACTTGTTGGCAACGTTCTTCCTAATGGAGCCCAGGTGGCCACTGGCCTTCTTTGCAGCAAGAGTGCATTGCTGGCTTGTGGTCATTCAACAGGACCCCAAGGTTGTTCTTTGCCAAGCTCCTTCCCAGCCAGTCAGCCCCCAGTATACACTGGTGCCTGGGGTTATTTCTCCCCAGGGGCAGGACTTCGCATTTGCCCCTGTTGAACCGAACTTCATGTAATTCTTCTCTGCCTGTTTCTCAAGCCTGTTGAGGCCCCTCTGGTGCATCAGTCACTAGTTCCAGTTTTCTATCAACTGTGATAACACAGATGAATATTTACAGTTACATTTTTCATAATATAGTTACAGGAAAATTCCTCATTGTACCATAAATACATCATTTTTGCACACTGAAGGAAGTTTCTGGTTTAATTTTGAAAATTTTGAAAATTTGCACTTGTATTTCACCTGTATTTCAACAAAGCATAGAACATTTTCTGTGATCTCGAGGAGAAAATCGCAAGAGAAACCAGCAAATATTTTTACCATTTAGTCATCTAGAGTAGTAGAAGTGAAAACAATTTTAAATTTAGGACTGTTTTTTCCATAGTCTGTCATCTACTGGAATCTTTTATTTTGAGACCTTTTCTGCTTTTTACCCACTTTTAGAGACAAGGTAGATAAAGATGTGGTAATGTCTTGTAACATAAGCAGGAATAATGAACACTATGAGGCAGGGCTCTTTTATGATTTTTATTCCAGTTGCTTATGCTTACAGAAGTGTTTCCATCATCTTACTTTTTTGTGCTTCAGATTCTGAAGATTAATGGGAATTTACTGAGCCTAGAGGAGACTGCATGCCCTCTTAGTGGGAGTGATTATCTGTTGCAAGCAGGGTGTGAATAATGAACTGTTCTTTCTGATCTGATCCATGAATTTCAGATAGTAAACATTCTTGCCAGTTTTAGTACTGTCCTAGAGATCATGGTGTTTTCTAGGTTGACAGGATGGGTTTTTTTAAACAGTAAATTAAAATAGAACAAAATCCCATCCGACTTTCCTGTTTCACAGAGTTGATCTGAAAATACAACTGAGATTATATTTGAAGAAAAGTCTTGAAGGCAGAACATGGATGTCGAAAATTTACCATAGAGTCTTCTTCAGACAATGTTGTTCCTTTCGACTTGTAAAGCACAGACTGGCATGCGTGCTGACAGCATCAGAAGTGTTTATTTCCATCCAATTGCTAGTGCTCTCTTAACCAATCCACTTACACCTTGCCAGGCGCTCGAAGAGTCCTTACCAGTGAGATAATCTCCTTTGCCAGCAGCTGTGTTGCACCAATCCAGTATGTTTTTAATCCCTACTAAATACTGCCTTGCCTCCTCACGGATGAGCTGTGGTTCTGAGAGGTTTGATTACTTTTCCCACAAAGGAAAGAATGACAGCACAACTGAAAGATTCGTACTGCAAGAAGGAATCTAGAACTAGAGAGTTTGGATCATTCTAGATTTACTTAGTGACACCTAGGGAAGTCTGGAGCACATGTACCATGTGCAGTTTTAAGTATTTCCTCCAGCTTTCCAGCTTAGAATGAATACATTTTTCTGTTTGCTAGACAGATGAGAAAAAAAAGTGCTTAGGGATCTAGTGGAATATTTCCTTTTTCCTTGTTTTGATTTTCAGGAGATGGAAAAAGGGAAAGAACATGAATGTATTTTGTGGGCTTTGCTGTTTTGTGGGGTTTTTTTTGGTTTTTTTTTTCACTGAAGCTACTCTTTTCAATTTTAGGAGACAAAATACTGGTAAAAAAAATACACAGATCATTTTGTAGTGTTTAAGCATATAGATTTATCCAAATCCTTTTTATATTTTGAAGAGTTGTTCAGGGGAGTATGGGGGAATATTTAGCTTCTCCACAGATGAGAATGAAGAGCAGATGTGGTGAGTGGGTGTAGAAAAATGAGAGCTTTGCAGCCAGTCATCAATCTACATTTGCTCAAAGTAAAAATGCTGAGAGTGGGCATACATAAAATCGTGTACGTGTGTGTTAAATCAAAAGTACACTATGATATTCAGCTTTCAACTTCCAGTTGCATATGAAGCTCTGTGGAAAGATAGCAAAATGATTCTTCCAAGATGATACAATTCCTAGAATATGGCAATAATAGACAGTAGATTTTGTTTTGAGCAACGTATTTAGAAAATTAAATAGTATTTGAAGTCTTTTTAACCTGTGTTCCCAAGGAAGTTAGAATTATACAGTTAGAGTAATTAGAAGGACCTCTAATAATTCTTAACCTCCTAAGCAATTTCAGCTGTATTTAACAGAGGAGATATCTCAAAGATACTAAAGAGATTTATCTCACTCAGCTAGTCATTTAAGGTCCTACCATAGTCAATAAAAGGAGAAAAACATGTCCATAGAGTAATTCATCCCATTTAGAGATAGGTAGCATAAAATATTTTCTTGGTATCAAGCACTGTAGAGAATATAAAAAAAGATTAGTCATTAGGGACCCCAGCAGTCAGCAAGCTATAAAAACCTCAATGAAAGAGAAGGATACAAATGCAAATTCTGGAGTGATGAACAAGGAAGCACAGAGGATTTTCTGTGTTGATAAATTGCGATAATCGTTGCAGATGGCTTGCACTATTTTTGCTTTAGAATTAGAATTGTACTGATGAATGATTCCTTGCTATTAAAAACACCCCTAAACCATTTAAATATACAATTATCATTCTGAAGTCCTTATAGTGACTTGAGATAATCCTTTTTTTTTGTTTAAAAAAATCATGATGGTGTCACATGACAGTAAATGCAGAACGAGTACCTTGAACACAAAAATTTTTACAGCCAGGGTTCAGAAAATCATTTTTGTGTGCTGAGGATGGATTAAAAATAACCTAAACAGTGACAAGCACAAAGGAGTTCCAACAGTGTGAACTGTTCAGTCAGTAATTTTCTTTATGTCCCAATGAATAATACGAGTGTCATACAGTACTTCAGAAATAACTACTGAAGGAGTGCCTTCTCTCTAAAGTATAACATGATGTGAATTTTACTTGCCCCTCTTAAACACACTGCATTCGTTTGTTCAGATTTTTTCATTAAATGATTTTTGGTGAAATACATGCTTTCTGCTAAGCATAATTTCCTATATAAGCAGAAAGAAAATTATTCCTTTCTCTCTCACCATTTCTGCAAGAAAGAATCCCTAGATAGCAGCTTTAGTATGCAAATACTGAAAAGCATAGCGCAAAATCAGTTCAGCAGAGCACACTCCTGATAGCATTGCCTTAGCAACATTCTAGTTAAGATTAGCCAAGGAACCAAGGTTTCTGTGATAAATCACCGTTTTCTGGAATGTCCAGCACCACAGCTGAGAAAATTCTGACATTAAGGGCCAGATATTTGCTTTGCAAAGCTGCCTCTCTGAGAGCACAGCGACCACAGAACTGAGACCCTCACACAACCGCTTCAGGGTTTTTGCTGTCGGTTTTAAATGTGTGGCAGTGTCACACTGGAGAAGGCGTTGGCAACAGAACAGGAGGGGAATCTTGGTTTTATGAAAACACGGAATGAATTATTTGTATTTCAGTAGGTGTTGGTAACTGCCTATAGGGAACATCTGCACTTTATAATGGCACAGGAAATGTTGACAATTCTCCTAGCAAGTCGCTGGTATATGAACCTTGTTGCTTTTGCTGGATTGAGTCACCAGTAGCTCTATGGGAAGAAGAAATCTGGTATCCTATCTTTTTGTGAAACTTGGAAGTATTTTGGAGAAAGTTCTGTAGTCTGGTCTGACTGCCCTAAGCTGTTTCCTGCCTCTTCACAGCCTACCCCTTCCTACTCCTTTCATCTGACCTCGGACAAGTATTTTGGATGCCTCCAAGAAACATTTTTCATTTGCATTTTTTCCTTTCCTTGTCATGTTGGTATTAGCTGTTTCTCCTGGTGGCCTTGTACAAACCAGCAGACTATTTTACTCAAATCACTTTGTAGTATTCCCAGAGGCAAAGTACACCTTGTATTTCAAAGAAAACAATCAGGAAAAAATCTCACAGTCAAGGGACATTATTAGCTGGCTCTTCTCAAGAATTCCTTGGCAATTGACTGGGACACTGGGATATTTTCCAGAGAAAATGTACAAGGAAGCACTTTCCAGCCTTTTTCAGGCCTACCAGGAGAGATACTAAATGAGATGTTTCAGAGTCAGCAACAACTTGTTCTGTCATTCTGAAATGCAGCAATGGAGGTCTCTGTTTTAACTCCTTTCTCCCCGTGTCAGTAGATGACCTCTATGAGCAGTGCTGTGGAGACCACTGACGTGAGGATTTAGAGTAGCAGTGTCCCACACCTGTTACACTGAAAGAGCCTGAACTTTCCAACAAATTTCCAGGCTGATTTCTTTACCCTGGCCATTGCCAATGTCTGGTGTGAACAGGACACACTGCATTTAAACTGCAAGAGGATAGATTTAGGTTAGATACAAGGAAGAAATTTTTTACAATGAGTGTGGTGAGGCACTGGAACAGGTTGCCCAGGGAAGTTGTGGATGCCCCATCCCTGGAAGTGTTCAAGGCCAGGCTGGATGAGACTTTGAGTGATCTGATCTAGTGGAAAGTGTCTCTGCCTATGGCTGGGAAGTTGGAACTCGATGATGGAGCTGCTGGAGTGGGTCCAGAGGAGGGCCACAAAGATGATCCGAGGGCTGGAGCACCTCTCCTATGAAGACAGGCTGAGAGAGTTGGGGCTGTTCAGCCTGGAGAAGAGGAGGCTCCGGGATGATCTTATTGCAGCCTTCCAGTACTTAAAGGGGGCCTACAGGAAAGCTGGAGAGGGACTTTGTACAAGGGCATGTAGTGATAGGACAAGGGGCAATGGCTCTAAACTGAAAGAGGGGAGATTTAGATTAGATCTAAGGAAGAAATTCTTCACTTAGAGGGTGGTGAGGCACTGGAACAGGTTTCCCAGAGAAGTTGTAGATGCCCCATCCCTGTTAATGTTCAAGGCCAGGTTGGATGAGGCTTTGGGCAACCTGGTGTAGTGGAGGGTTTCCCTGCCCATGGCAGGGGGTTTGGAACTAGATGATCTTTAGGTCCCTTTCAACTCTAACCATTCTATGATTCTATGATTCTGTGATCTTTAAGGTCCCTTCCAACCCAAACCATTCTGTGATTGTACGTGGTTCAGCTCCCGGTTTGGTTTCGACTGTAGAGATGCTGCCAACCACGAGGGGGCGCGTGGCATTTAGGGAAGCGCAGGGAGCCTTCCCCCACCTGTGCGGAAGCCCTCCCGGGGTCCAGCGTGTATATCTCGAGGGCATGTTGTATGTAGAAATACGCTATGCTAAATAATTTTTATGTATCATTTTTTCAGTAATACAAGATTAGTGAGTTTATGGATATCGACTTGAAATCAAATTCCATTAGAGTAAAACTAAAGATGTAATATTGCTTTTTGCTCTTGATGAGTTGGAAATGATATGTTAAAAGATTCAGCTAAATCAGCTGATGAACATCAGCTCCTAGTGTTGGAGGGAAAGGAGTTTATTTTCTAAACAAAACTTTGTTTGATTTAAAATGTCAAGTAGAACGGATTGCAAAGGCTTCTTGTGTTGTCATGTTCTTTTTCTACATGACTGCCAGATGCATTGCTTCTGTTCTAAATCATGGAGAAAAGTTAAAGAAGATTAAAGCTGAAGAAAATCACCATAAGGATCAATAGTCTACATGAGCTGGGCTCTGATAAAAGCAAGTTGGAGCCCCTTGATGATGTCATGGAGATTGATAGAAATTGTCACCTCTGTTGCCACTGATAACAGAGCAAGGAAAAATCCAGAATGAAAGCAACTTGCGTGGGTGGCCTTAAAATTCAGCTGCAGTATCATTCTGTATAATTTCATTTTCTGGCAAGTGTTAAGCCAAATATGTAACTTCAGTCGAATGAAAAAGAAACTGTGTGAAAAAAAGAAGAACTGGAGAATTGGTGTTCCCTTTGTGCAACTCTGGGCTTTGGTCACTGCTAGACACAAGACTTAATGTATCACTGCTCTGAGAGTGAATCTTGCTAAGCCCTGCAAAATTCCATTACATAAAGAAAGTATTCATTTAAAATCTCAATGTGTCTTTTAGCTTGCCAGCTTGCTCAGAGTGGTTTGACATGGACGACTTATTGAAAACTAAGGATCTTAAATTCAGGTTAAATCCCTTAGTCAGCTTATGTCTCCTTTTCAGGAATACATTGTCCAGCTATTCAAGGCTTAGTAGAACCTGTAATGAACTTAAAAAAAAACATTTCAATATTCAGTTAAAACACTTCTAAAAAGCTTTTTCAGAATTTACCTTACTGGTTAATCTTGGAGTTTGGTTGGCATTTTCTCTTTCTGGAGTGCTGCAGAGCTGGGAGGCTCCTTCTGGTTCTCTTAAGCTGCCACTTGTCTTTGCTTTGTATTGAGGCTTTTCTGTGCTCCAAGAACTCTGCTGCAAGTCTGCGTTACTGTAGGCTTTCAACTCTGTCTTCTGTGAGCTTTTGCTTTTGTCTTGTTTTACTGTATTAAGCCCTAAGCTGATCATACAATTGTAAGCATCAAGAATTGGATCTGTTTCAGTGAGGTTTCTTTCTGCTTGCTTCCCACAGAATTCAGGAAAGGCAAATCCAGTCCTTAATGGTTTGGCTGAGCTCATATGCTGGTGTTTCTCACTTCTTGATTTGTATTGTTGTGCAGCAGCTAAAGACTTCAGATATATAAGGTCTCAGCTAGTTCTTCAATTACTGCCTTGAAAGTAGGGGTAGGAGGTAATTTATAACCAATCCTGCCTAAAGTGGGTCTCTAGAACCCGTTTGAGGTTTCATCATTTAAAGTTTTCTTGTGTCTGTTTCTGAAATTGCATTTTGTAGTGTTTGGGATTTGAACAGGTCTTTTAGTTGAGTAGGAACATAGAATCATAGAATCATAGAATGGTTAGGGCTGGAAGGGACCTTCAAAGGTCATCTAGTCCAACCCCCCTGCAAGGAACACGGATATCTCCAACTAGATCAGGTTGCTCAGGGCCTTGTCCAACCGGGCCTTGAACGTCTCCAGGGATGGAGCATCCACCACCTCTCTGGGCAACCTGTTCCAGTGTTCTACCACTCTCATAGTAAAAAATTTTTTCCTAATATCCAACCTGAACCTACCTCCCTCTATTTTAAAACCATTACCCCTTGTCCTATCATAACTGGCCCTCCTGAACAGCCTCTCCCCATCTTTCCTGTAGGCCCCCTTGAGGTACTGGAAGACCGCTATAAGGTCACCCCGGAGCCTCCTCTTCTCCAGGCTGAACAGCCCCAACTCTTTCAGCCTGTCCTCATAGGAAAGGTGCTCCAGCCCTCTTATCATCTTCGTGGCCCTCCTCTGGACCCTCTCCAACTGGTCCATGTCCTTCTTATGTTGGGGACTCCAGAACTGGACGCAGTACTCCAAGTGAGGTCTCACGAGGGCAGAGTAGAGGGGGAGAATCACCTCCCTCGACCTGCTGGCCACGCTCCTCTTGATGCAGCCCAGGACGCGGTTGGCCTTCTGGGCCGCAAGAGCACATTGCCGGCTCATATTGAGCTTCTCGTCCACCAGTACTCCCAAGTCCTTCTCCTCAGGGCTGCTCTCGATCCAATCACCACCCAGTCTGTATTTGTGCCTGGGATTGCCACGACCCAGATGTAGGACCTTGCATTTGGCCTGGTTAAACTTCATGAGGTTGGTACGGGCCCACCTCTCCAGCCTGTCAAGGTCCCTCTGGATGGCATCCCTCCCTTCCAGCGTGTCGACGGCACCACACAGCTTGGTGTCATCGGCGAACTTGCTGAGGGTGCACTCCATGCCACTGTCCACGTCACCGACAAAGATGTTGAAGAGGGCCGGGCCCAACACGGACCCCTGAGGGACGCCACTTGTGACCGGTCTCCACTTGGACATTGAGCCGTTGACCACTACTCTCTGAGTGCGGCCATTGAGCCAATTCCTTATCCACCGAGTGGTCCATCCATCAAACCCATGACTCTCTAATTTAGAGAGAAGAATGTCGTGCGGGACAGTGTCAAAAGCTTTGCACAAGTCCAGGTAGATGACATCCATTGGTCGACCCTTGTCCACCGATGCTGTCACCCCATCGTAAAAGGCCACCAAGTTGGTCAGGCACGATCTGCCTTTGGTGAAGCCATGTTGGCTGTCACCCACCACCTCCTTGCTCTCCATGTGCCTTAGCGTGGTTCCCAGGAGAATCTGCTCCATGACCTTGCCAGGCACAGAGGTGAGGCTGACCGGTCTGTAGTTGCCCGGGTCCTCCTTGTTCCCCTTTTTAAAAATGGGGGTTATGTTCCCTCTCTTCCAGTCATCGGGGACCTCGCCAGACCACCACGACTTCTCGAATACAATAGCCAGTGGCTTGGCAACTTCATCCGCCAGTTCCTCTATGTCTCTAGATTCCAGTAAGACCTTCAGTATTGCCATACTGAGCTCTACCTCATCAATTAGGTGTGTGGACCAAGGAATGGAATTCAGAAGGCTGAGTTAGCTGCCTAAGTTTCCTGGGTATTAACTGGAAGAAAGGCAGCCAGATTGAGATTCACAACAGAGCGTGTAATAGAGATGGAAAACCAATGGGAAGTTGATAAGAAAAACCCAAGAATTGTGTCTAAAGTCCTGCCTCCTTTCCAGAAGTAGGAATGACCTTGCAGCCTTTCTCACTTGTTCCTTCTCCATCCATGTTAATTTTGCATTTCTATTTGATTAATAGCCTGGCTTCAAAAATTATCTCAGCACTAGTTAAGTATGATGGCAAGGGCACTCTCAGGATCTGAGATGCTATGAACTCAAGCTCTTAGGATGGAAGAAGACTAAAATGTATCTCATCTAATTTCTTTGTGGGTTAACTATAAGGCTGTTAGATAGAAGAGGATTCTTTTTTCGTGTCATATGGGTGGAGAATGCTTTTCAGGTTGCATCCCGTTAGGGAGATGACTACCAGGAAGCTTTGCTTTGAGACTCCATAAAGGCTTTCAGCAGCAAACTAAGCAGCTTGCTTAAGCTTGTGCTTATGGACAACCACGATAGCAACAGCTCAGATGCCTACCTAAGTTATATGACAAAACCAGATGTGAAGAATGTAAGACATTGCATAGATTGCTTTTTTAGCATTAGGATGTTAAATTCTACCTGAAGTGCAACTTAAACTCAAGTCCCTTTAAGATTTTGTGCTTTGCTTCCCAATCTGTAAATTAGGAGTAATTCATAACTTACTTATTTCACAGAAGAATTGTAAGCATAGGTTTGTTACAAATTGTGAGGCACTCAAATACTATAGGGATGGTAACTGTATACTTTAGTCACATTCTCAACCTGTTTCTGTCTGCTTGCTCATCAGAAGCGGTGTAGTGCACCATTGGTTTGTTTGCAGTTGGATATCATCCTTGTTCCAGAGCTGAATGAATGCCCAGGCATCTGCACTGGACCAGCTGCATTGGCAGGAAAAAAACAGACAGTGCTTCTGAAAAGATTAAATAAAAAAAGATCTAAAAGTAGTCTACTTCGTAGGTGAAAGAACTCAAAGAAATTAGACGAGTACCATCACTGAGGGGATATCGAATTGCTCTGCTGTGACTAACAGCTGCAACACCAAGTCTTGCTGTCTTACCTAACACTGATGGACAATCTAGTGAGGAAATAAATAGTGGGCTGTGGATTTACATAGAACAAATCTGGAGAGCAGCACAAATTTCTGTATTTACTGTATTTAAGCTTACTGTGATGGTACAAAAGATGTTGTAGGTGATACAAAGCTTACTGTGATGGTACAAAAGATGTTGTAGGTGATACAAAATACACCATACAAAATATACTGTCACGTGGTTATAATCTTTAATGCGAAGTCAGATCAAGAAGGCAAAAAAAATTATTTTCCCAGCTTGACAGTGCTGAGGCCTTCTCTATCTGTCTTGTTTAATGGTGTACAGATGCTGATGTTGCAATGAAGCAGCACATGACCCTAGTGGAATTTAGCCAAATCTTCTCTTTAATCTGCAGCTTGCTTTTTCTCCTTGAATCGGCTAACGTTGACTGTATTGACTGTAAGAGCCTTCTGTATTAGGACAAATATTTCATCTGCATCCAAGGTACTTCTGCTTTAACTAGGAAATAACCAAAAAACCCCAATTCTTTTCATGTTTTCAGTGTGTCTGTTATAACAGATTAAAGTTAGTAACAGTTCGGTCATGTGCAAAATATTCTTGAAAGGTATAGTTCTTCTGGTTTTTGGTTTTTTTTTTTTTTTTGAACAGCGGGAGGGGTTATTCTCTCTTGGCAGTATGTTTAAAAAATACTGTGCCTTTTGCCATGCAGCTGCAAAATCTTGACTTTAATGGAAATCATTGCTAGGTAAATCTCAGTAACAGCCGGAAATGTTTCTGTCAAAAATAAAATTTGGAGCCAAGTAAGTAATGTGTTGTACAGAAGATTATGAAAAAGAATAAAAGATGCAACGATCTGCAGATACTAAAAAGGAGAAGATTGTCTGATATTTCAAACAGGCAGAGGTAGGAGGTAGATGTATGTTTGGTGGTTATCTGTTAGAAACTATTGGTAGGGCTATCACTTTGTACATCCAGAAAATAGAATGGCTTGATGATGTTATGGACCGAAGATGAAAATACTCTTATAAGAATGACATAATCTTTCATGTAATGACAAATGGCATTTTCAAGTTCACTCTGGAACAGACAAAAGAAGACTGTGCTAGGCTGGATTGCTGCCCATAAAAATGGAATCTGAACTGATCTGATGAAGGTACTGACCAAAAGATGGAAGACTCAGTTGTAACAATAAAATGAAGGTCACAGAATCACATAATTGTTGAGGCTGGAAGGGACCTCTGGAGGTCATCTAGTCCAGCCCCACTGCTCAAGTAGGGCCACCTAGAGCCAGTTGTCCAGGATCATGTCTAGATGTTTTTTTAATATCTCTAAGGAAGGAGACCCCACAACCTCCCTGGGCAACCTATTCCAGTGCTTGGTCACTCTCACAGTAAAAAAGTGTTTCCTGATGTTCAGAGGGAACCTCCTGTGTTTCAGCTTGTGCCCATTGCCTCATGTCCTGTCATGAGGGACCCTGGGCACCACTAAAAACAGCCTGGCTGCGTCTTCTTTGCACCCTCCCTCCAGGTAGTTAGATACATTAATAAGATCCCCCCTAGCCTGCTCTTCTCTAGGCTGAACGCTCCCAGCTCTTTCAGCCTTTCCTCATGTGAGAGATGCTTCAGTCTCTTAATCATGTTCATGGCACTTTGTTAGACTCTCTCCAGTATGTCCGTGTCTCTCTTGTATTGGGGAGCTGTCGTGATTTAACCCCAGCCAGCAACTAAGCACTACACAGCCGCTCTCTCTCCCCTCTGGAGGGATCGGGGAGAGAATAAGAAGGGTAAAAGTGAGAAAACTCATGGGTTGAGATAAAGACAGTTTAATACATAAAGCAAAAGCCCCGCGTGCAAGCAAAGCAAAACAAGGAAATCATTCGCTACTTCCCATCGGCAGACAGGTGTTCAGCCGTCTCCAGGAAAGCAGAGCTTCTTCACATGTAACAGCTACTTGAAAAAAAACAGCATCACCCCAAATGTCCCCCCTTCCTTCTTCTTCCCCAGCTTTATATGCTGAGCATGATGTCATATGGTATGGAATATCCCTTTGGTCAGTTGGAGTCAGCTGTCCCAGCTGTGTCCCCTCCCAACCTCTTGTGCACCCCCAGCCTGCTCGCTGGTGGGGTGATGTGAGCAGAAAAGGCCTTGACTCTGTGTAAGCACTGCTCAGCAATAACCAAAACATCCTTGTGTTATCAACACTGTTCTCAGCACAAATCCAAAACACAGCCCCATACTAGCTACCATGAAGAAAATTAACTGTATCGCAGCCAAAGCCAGCACAGGATCCCAGAACTGGACACAGCACTCCAGATGTCGACTCACCCTGAGCAGAGGGGAGAATCACCTCCCTTGACCTCCTGGCAATGCTTTGCCTAATGCAGCCCAGGATAACATTGGCCTTCTTTACAGCAAGGGCACATTGCTGGCTCATGGTCAACTTGGTGTCCACCACACTCGCAGGTCCCTTTCTGCCATGCTGCTTTCCAGCTGGATAGCCTCCAGCATGTATCAGTTCATGGGATTTTTACTCCCCAGGTGCAGGACTTTGCACTTCTTGTTCAACTTTATGAGGTTCCTGTCAGCCCATTTCTCCAGCCTGTTGAGGTCCCTCTGTATGGCAGCACAACCGTCTGGTGTATCAGCCACTCCTCCCAGTTTGGTGTCGTCTGTAACCTTCCTGATGGGATACTCTGCTCCATCATCTAGATCATTAATGAAGATGTTAAACAGGACTAGACTCAGTATTGATCACTTAAGGGTTAAATCCCAAATTAGATTCGGGATTTTCTTACCATTGGCAAGCATTCATAAACTCTCTGAGAAATAGACCATACATGGATACTGGCCTTCTGGATCTGAGGTTTGTATGATAAATAGGGAAAAATTTCCATGAAAAAAGAAGGGGAAAATATTTGGAGTTATGTTATCTTCCTTTCTGTGTTTACCAGGAAAATCAAACAAAATCAAACAAACAAAGCATTAAGGTCATAAGAAGAAATAACTGATTATTAAGGCAGTGGTCAAGTAGTCAGTACAGAAAGTGAAAGGTTTCAGCTATACTGACTAGGAAGATGTTTGAGTTAGAAATAAAAAGAAAAAAAAGTTCTGAAACAAAAACTTATTTTGCACATGAGTCCTAAGCAGACAAATGGAACAACCTGACTAGCCTGAAATTGATAATGAAAACATGATGGGATAACAAGTATTAAAGGTATGCACTTGGCAGGAAAGATCAAAACAGAAATAGATGTGGTATGTAGCAGATGTGGGAGACTTTTACATTAATGTTGTTTGTTCTTTCTTCATCATCTGTTTGGATTAATTCATCTTGAGGATAGATAAAAAAACAAATTTTAATCACAATAATATTGGGAAATAATATTGAAATATGTATTGAAACAATATGACTTACTTAAGTATTAGGATGCCAATATTTTCTACACCAATATTTTGATCTACATTTTACATGTAGATGTCTACCTCTTGGCTAGATCTTTAATTCCTACTACGGGCAGTGCAGGTCTCATTAATAGAGTCAGCTGAGTATAGAGAGTTGTAACTAGATTTGTCTAAGTAGGCATTTTCAGTGAAATAGTTGTGTAAACAAAGAGACTTGTAGATGTTTCAGTGCAGAGTAGCCCACTGCTGCTCTAGAAGAACATGTGTCTCCTGTAACACACGTGTTATATCTGCCACACGTGGACATCTTGGACACTCTAGGGCATCTCAGATGGCAACTGAGTTGAGCTCTTTAGCTGCTCAGCTGAATTAATCGCTGCGCATCATCGATGGTATTGACTATGACTCTTAGTAGGAGCTTAGTTCATATATGGACACTCAAATGTAGATATGCTCACCTCAAACTGAATTCCAAATGTAGATATAAATATAAAATTTGGATGGATGCATTTGGATATAATATTATTATGTGTCTTCCAGAAATTGTATCATACGTGATACTTGTAAACAATTACTAAAAACTAAGTGCTAGTAATAATGATGAGGCACAGATCTCAGTGGTCATGATAGTTAACACATTTTATCAGAAAATACTGGATAAAAAAGGAGGAAATGCAGTTTTAGATTTTGAAAATCTAGAAGAACATTGCAGAAAAGCCAGTCAAAAAAGATCAAGTGATGATGAATTCATTCGCTTTAAATTAAACATGTATATATTGCCTAGGTTTTCAGTAAAGGCAGGAACAATAAAATGCAGGATGAAGGAAGAAATAGCTGATGTCAGCAAGTGCTTAGAAGAGGAAATTACAATAACCAAATCCTAAGGAAAACTCAAGGAGCTGGGTAAGCTCAAATTGATGGAAATAGGTAATCCATACCTTAGGATTCTGGAAGAACTGGCTTGCTACATCACTGATCTGGTAGCAAGTGGTTTTAATAAAGCTGTGGATGATGACATTGTGTGAGTTGGAGAAAGGCAAATATTTTTTTTTTTCATATTAAGATAGAGAAAGAGAGAAATAATTGTTGCAAAACCAGACTGAAATATGTATTTATTAAAAGTGGCTCATGGTGGGAAAACCTGTTGACATTAAAATCATAGAATCATAGAATGGTTTAGGTTGAAAGGGACCTTGAAGATCGTCTAGTTCCAACCCCCCTGCCATGGGCAGGGACACCCTCCACTACAACAGGTTGCTCAAAACCTCATCCAACCTGGCCTCGAACACCTACAGGGATCGGCATTAAGACTGTCTCTACTGGATGGAGTGGATGAATTTATGAAAGGCATCATGAGAAGCAGTGTCCTGTGTTAGAAATGGAGAAGGACCTTCTTGGCTATGTGTTCTACTTCCAGTACATGGCAAGCAAAGAACTGGCCAGTGCCAGTAACCAAAAATGGACTCTATCACTGTTACTCTAGTTCATCTCAATTGCAGAGAAGGTGGATGGCTACACACCTAAGACAGACAGTCTCCCCACAAAATACTGCTTTCTAGTCAAGTTGTTATGAGTTACCTTTGACATCCCATGTACCTCTTCAGCCAGTCAAGCAGCTCTCTTTGCAAATGGATGTGCAGGTGAGATCTGAAATCCTCCTTCTACTAAAAAGGAGCCATCACAGTGAACTTTGGTTAGAAGTAAGGAGCGATTCTGGGTGGTCACCACAAGGTGACTTGGCTGACCTGTCAGGGAGTAGCAGTGTGGAAAACCGTATCCGTATCATTTTAACACAGTGGAAATGCGTAGTGCGTAACTGATAATTGCAGCATATGGTTAATTGCTTTTGTCTCTGCAGTGTGCCAGACAGAACCACGTGAACAAAAAGCACACGAGAGGCAAACAGAATGACAAACTTCATAATGCTTGAAGATTAAGGACTATGTTGATGATATCTGAATATGGAATGGAAATATTTGTAATTTGTTATTTGCTATAACCACAGGGTTCCTTAAAGGAGATTCTTAAACAACTAGAAGAAGAGAAGAAGAGTCTCCAGAATCAGCTAAAAGACTATGAACTTAGACTGGAACAAGAAGCAAAGGTTTGCAGTCACTGTGTGCCTCTAATCTATAAAAGCCGTTTTGTTGTCTGGCAAACAGACAATGTGTGTAGAGCATACAATAGAATAGTTCCACAAAATATGTCACTGGAAAAAAGCTCTGCTGTGTGTTTATTCCTTCCTGTATCATTCAACTTTTAAAATATTTTGCTTAATGGTAGCCTGTATCCCTTATTTTAACTGTAGGCTTACCACAAAGCTAATGATGAGCGGCGCATGTACCTCTCAGAGATCTTACAGGTAAGAAAGATATGTGACTCAATAACTTTAAAAAATCACTATGCTTTCTTAAAATAGCAACAGCATCCGCTAATGTCATTAGGTCAAAAAGTCTTTTATCGCTTCGTTCATCTACCAAATCTGTTATAAAAGCTGCTTTTTAAAGATTTTAAAAGCTAGAAATTGAAAGATTACTACAGTTTATTTATTTTTAAATACTTTTTTTAAAATATCAGTTGAAGTTTCCTTGTTCCCAGGGATAGTCAAAGTGCTCTTAACTGAGAAAACTGAAGCAATTTTCTGATGCTTGCCCATCCATCAGTTGCAAGACTGCTATGCTCCTTTAATGTTTCGGTTGAAAAGAACAGAACCAAGTTATTCGCAGTAGTGACATCCACCTTAAGTAGCAATTCCTCTTTTTTGTATTCCTCCTGTTTCTTTTAAAGACAAACTAGCCAGCCAACTCAGAATGACAATACAGCACATACTTCAGTTAAATTTATTAGATAAGGGATAAGATACCTTGTTTTGGTGAAATCAGAGATTAAATTTTATTGCTGCAAATTATGTAATACGTAAAAGTTGACACTACAAACTGGAGGAACCTGTAAAGGAACCTGTAAAGATTTCTAGTACTTCTTATTCTGAAAGAACTCTTAATTCCTGAATAATATAAAAGTAATAGCTTAGTGTCATACTCAAGAATGACTGTCACTGAATCCCTGTCATAGCTAACTGGGATGAAAGGCTGTAATTAGCAGTGTTTCCATGTGTTTGCGCAGTGGGCAACTGATTCTCTTGCATGGTTCATTGCTGCTTTGGGAAATCTGAAAGAATTGCTTAAACTAACTTTCCAGCATGAAACCAATAAAGAACTCAGAAAATGTCCATGATAACTGTGAATATCTTTGCATTAACAATGAAACTGGGAGCTGCTGGAGGAAGAAGGTAGGAAATAAAAGGTGATTTTATTGCTGAACATGCTAGCAAGAGGAGTCCCCATGTTCAGCTGCCTAGAAAAGCACTTAAACATGCATAAAGCATTATTTGAAGTGGGGGGTATATTCACTGGCATGTTGCTTAATTGAGGCATAAGGGACTAGGATTTTGCCACTGACGCTCAAGGTAGTTAGTGCATTATATTTTCAGTAATCAATTATTTGCCCTCATGATTTCAGGATCATATGTGAGCAAAATAACGATCTTCAGATTAATCTCCCTACCTTTAGTTTTCTGAATGTTAAACAGGCAATCTAAAGTAGTTGTAGAGGGATCCTCTGTAATTTACGGGGGGAGAAGCATGTTTAAGGCCCAAGCCATCACACCTGTTTTAAGTCGAGATGAAATGAATTTCCCAGGGACTTGTCTGTCTCTCTTCCTGAGCTATAAGCAGAGCCTAGGTGAGTAGTTTAGATTAGACATCTACCTTTTATGCTGTTAATCTGAACATGGCAGTCAACCTAATCATGGTTGACCCTTGGCTGCAAAAGAATCAGTGGCTCATCTGGTCCTTTCAGGTCCTGTTCTGCTGTGACTTTGATTTTATTGTTGCTTTTATATTCTTTTAAAATCTACATGTGTATGCCCTCCCTTTTAACAGTTCATTTTAACAATAGAGGCAGAAGTAAACTTACATTCAGTCCAGAGTCTTTCAGATGTATTTAAAATTTCACTGTTCTAGAGCCTGCACAGTAATGTTGGCAGCAGTTGAGTTAGAAGGATTCACCCATAGGCTAATATTTTCCATACATTTCAAAGTAAATATACTACAGGATATTGTTATCCTGTGACAATAATATATTCCAGTGACACTCTCTTAATTATAGAGAATGGAAATAATGTCATTTTAGGCCTTTTTTTCTTCATTATGCTGGTGCTTTTCTACAGCTCACAGTAAAAAAAAATACAGCGAAAGCTTTTACTGATACGCGTTAAAATATCTCAGATGTTTTGAGTTTTTTTCTGCTTTGTTTTGGATCCCTCCTGAAGCCTGCGGCAGAAGCAAAAGAGTTGCTTCTGAGCAGCCGTTTCTTTTATTTACCTTTTTTATTATCAAGTGCTTTTCTGTTTTTTTTACAAAATATATGTATCTTCTGAGTGCTTTTGTGTTTGTCTTGTCTGGATCCTTAGGATATAGTCAATTTTAAATGATAGTTTTAAAATAAATTAAAGATTTCACAAACTTGAGAACTCATGCTAGAGGCACCGATGGTTTATAGTGTATTCTTGTTTGCTTTTTTTGTTTTGTTTTCAATCTGAAAAAATGTTGGTTTGGGATTTGGACTCCACAGATCCCAAAGCACTTTCTGGTGGTATTCAGGAATCGGTTTGAGAAGCAGGCAAAGAAGAACGATAGCAGATGTTTGAAAGGGCCTTTCTTTCAGGCCAGATTTTTACCACAAACTTTTACTAGCATAGTAGAGACTGACTTGTGATTGGGATTTCTTTGCAGAAAAAGCCCACAATTATAAATAGATACAGCTGGAGAGCTGCTTGTGCAACAACAGCTCATTTTACTTTGGATAGGCCTAGAGTAAACTGTACCAGCAAAAACAATGCTATGGGTAATAATCATATATACTGGCACTCTATATTCATATAAACTGAAAAAACAGTGAAGGCAATCGTAGCATAGGTCTTGCCTCCTGTGTCAAAGAATCACATCTGCTCAGAAAGATGATAAATTATACTAGCCATCATCTTCGGTACCTGAGTTCCTTGAGGGCAAAAAATTTCTTGCCTTCAAGGAAGAAAATCTGTGCAGATCCTATTGCATTATGGAAAGACTCTGTTTTAGTTATAGCTGACTTTGGAATTCCTGACTTTTGGGTCAGGAATACTTGCCTAGTGCATTGCATACATGGAAGCCCAGTAGAAACCATTGTCTTATTAGCCCTGAGACATGCTGCTTTTCAGTACCGGAATTTTTTCTCGCAAATATAAGATGTTTTCACACATGCTATAAAATGTAATGTTGTAATGTAATGTAAGGTAATAATCCAAACCTTGAGCCTTGTCTAGGTAGCCCCAAAATCTAGCTCTAGGCTTTCAGAAAGATTTCACTGGCCTAGTGTAGCTGATACAGCATTTATCATGATTATCATATATTTCTTACATGTTCCTGATGGATCTGTTTAAAGGGGCTGAGAAAATTCCCTTCACTTACACTAGACACCCAAGTGTGCACAGCAGCCAGACAAGCCCTAGACTTTCTGCGTTTTCTGGTTTTCTGTCCATGCTGTCCCTCTGAGAAGTAGTTCTAGTAAAGGCAGCTGGATGAGCGAGCAAGTTCTGGGTGAGGAGAGAATCCTGTGAGCTAAGAAACAGGAGAATCAACTGATTTAATCCTGCTCAGATTCTGTTAAATGCAATTTCAAAGGTAACAACTGTTTTTTTTTTCACAATGTCGAGTAATGTACACTTCCAGAGTAGGCAGAGATTTCCATACTGTGTTAATTTTTTTAAAGTAGTTCCTATTCTTAATTAATAGTTTAATCATAAAAAAAAAGTACATGTAAGTCACTGTAATTTGTTTTGTTTCCCATTCAGGGAAGTATGTTATAACACTGATTCATGGAAAATGTGGAGTTATAGGCAGTATGACCAAAAATATGCTGATTGAAATTACATATTCTCTGATTGTCCAGCTTAATAAATAATGGTATTTTTGCACCACAAGGGATTTTGGCATGTGCTCAATTCCCCAAATCAACAAGACATCAGTATAAAATGTGCTTAAAGTACTTATGGCAGTAAGACCATACTGGGTCAAAATTTGCTTGGAAAAATTTTACTTCCTTAACTGTGATTTGGGTTAGAATGTAACTTGTTTTGTAAAAATTTGGCTATTGCAGACCTCAGCTATGCTTAAAATTACTGAAAGGCAAAAACCAGATGCTCTGACAGGCAAGAGAGAAAATCAGATACTGAGGTAAATTTTTTTTATCTTCCCTCTGTTTTCTGGTTTATTATTTTTTGCTAACAGTATGTTTTGAATATTGCAACTGTCTTTTTGTGGTAAATATCACTGAGCATAATCCTACTGACAAAGTATTAATCTTAAGATAATTTTTGATACTACTTTCTGATCAGTTTTATTTAGTAATAAGTATGCTGAAATATTGAAAAAATATATATTTAAGTGGCATTTTTGAAATCTTATAATACTTCTGATGTTCTTCCCTTTCAACCTGTGTTTAAAATGGATCATTTATTTCTATATTACTGCAGAGCTGGGAGCAACAAGTATACCCTTTAGTCCATTAAGAGTAATTAAATTAAATAATGCCTTGCTTGGTTCTTTTTAGCCAATAGAGATTTTAAGGCTTTTTGTGGATGATAATGTGAGTGATTTTAGATGACAACATACAAAGGCTTCAGTGTTTAACAGATTTCTGTTTAGTTATATGGAGTTGAAATTTAAATTTGAAAAGACCCCACCTTCTCTGAGCTATATAGAAATAAAATGAAATTCTGATGAAGCTTGTGAGAAAGCTTGAAATTAGAGGTTTGTTTTTTAATGGAACTAAAACATTGAGAGTGTAAAGTACGAAGAATATAAGGAATCACATCAAAAGTGTGTTGGACCCAGTATCTTGCCTCCAGTGACCATAAACAGATGCCTACAAAAGTGTGTAAGCAGATGTAGTATTTTATTTTGGAACTCTCCCAAATACTTTGTATTTGGAGACTTCCTGAGCTAGTATGGTTTCTGTGTATTTAGTATCTCACAGCAAATAATCTTCCATGAACCCACTTACCTATATCATTAAAATGAGCGTACATGATGCATATTGGAAACATCTGAAAATGTAATGAGTAAGTTATAAGCATGAAATTGTGTAGACGTATTTCTTTACCAGCTTTATCCTTTCATTCTGTGTAAGCATAGAATCACAGGATTTCATAAATTGGAAGAGTGGATCTTCATGCTCCAGGAGAACATATTAGTAGAATATGAATTACTGTAGTACAATATAAATTAAAATCTATAACTGAAGTCTCTTAATACAGAAAAAGCACTATATGAGTCTGAGGTACCCCATATATAGACAGTGTGTTGCTTCTGGCCCCAGTGATGTTTAACATAGCTCAGGTGGAAAAGGTCAGGAAGCTAGAACTAGGAGAATTCACTGTCTCTGCTTGAAGATTAAATAGCATCAGCCAGATATTAAGATTTGCTGAGAGTTAGCACTGATCTGCAATTATGTTGAAGTTTTTTCAACATTTATTTTAGTAGACCATTACTTACCCTGAAATTATATGACAGTGTGCTTCTGTAATTTTCTTTCTATCAAACAAAAGAAAATAAAGTGTAAACGAAAAAGTGTCCCGTAATTGCTGGTCTCAAAAGATGCATAGTGTAACAAAAGATCCCCTTTCAACACATTTTCCCTCAGAGGATTTTTTTTAAAACTTTTCAACGTCCCTTACGCATGGGAAAGGAATTGTTCATTTTTTAAATTGTCCTCAGTAGCAAAGGACCTAGTTGCAAAGCATGGACTTTTATAACAGTGACTTATAACTTTCAGGTCAAACTTTATTCTTATTTGGCAACATGGCGATAAGAATGGGGATTTGGCATAGTTTTTGTTTTAAGGAAATACTAGAATCTAAGTAAGAACCCTTTGATCATCACAAGGTTAACACAGCCATTGTTATATTATTCCTTTTAATTATATTTATAGCCTGAAGGTTGTTCGTTCATGCTGACATTAATGAGAAATAGTTTAATTCAAATAAGAGAAGACCTGCAAGATTGAAAATAAATGTTCTTGAGAATAATTTGAAAATTTTCTTTTCAGAGTTCTTATCTCACTTCTGTTGGACTTTCAGAAAACACCTGCCTTCATTGGATTTCAAGCTATACTAAGAAACTATGCTTAGTGTTTGTTTTAGCTATAGGTACAGGTATGGAAAGCCCAAACTGTGTATTAAAGCAACACTGAAACGTTTTTGAGTAGTAATTGTGAACACTACTCATTGATGCATTCAGTCTCCTGGCCATCCAAACATAGAAGCCAAGTTCAATAGAAGTCCTTTTTATGATATTTCACAAGGCAAGAAGAAGATAGACAAGCTGACGATTGTGAACAACACGGATGTCTTGATGACTCATGTCTCTGATGCAATCTGAGCAGCCAATTTAATGTCATTCTGAGCTCTGATTATTATACCGAGGCATATGGCAGGGCTTATTAGCTCAGTTTCCACAGTGCCCGGGTTGCAGCTGCCTGGCTTCTAAGTCCCTAAGTCCAGCTGGTTTTGAGTGGAAAGCGGTTTTGCTGCCTGCAGAATTCCACATAGATTACGCTGTCTGCTTGGTCCAGCTTTACAGTGATCTACAGATAAAATGGATTGGTTTTGAGTAATAAATTGGTTTGAATTTGAATAATCAATTGATTATTGAGCAAACTAGGGCCTTGGGTTCTGATCTTTGAAGCTCTGAGTAGAAGTAGCTCCATATCTCTATGGGGGCAGGTCTCCCTTCAAGACCATGACTATTTGTTAGATCTGGAACAAAGGATGTATCAGCCTCAAGAAGACTAGAGAGGCCCAAGGACAACTTTGTTGACTGTTTGCCCAGAAATTTGAAACATGCAGAGATCATGCCATCACAGCTCCTACCGCATAACAAAGTATTTCTCTGGCTATCATCATGAATATAATGATATTATGTTGTGATACCCCTGGAGATTTGTTTAGATTCCCACTGATTTCTCTTAGAAGATCAAGATGAAAACAGCTCTAGTAGATTTTGAGTAGTCGGTATATGTATCTATGATGAGCACCACTTCAGAAGTTTGCTGGCAGTGTCTCCTATGTAAGATCATGGGCTCAAGAGCATGAGTCTCCAGAGTGGAATACCTGCAAAGAAGTGTAACTACATCTACGTGAAGTGTTTTTCCATTTCCTAATGGGGATTATGTAACCAATGAAAATGTCTCCTTAGCCAGTTATCATTGTCTTAGTACAAATGTTTAGTATTCTGGTCATGTTCTTCAAAAGCCACAGGAAGCAGTCAGGAATCATGAGATGAGAATTGAGTTTGTATGCAGAATAATTAGGTGCTCTGCTAGCCTGCAAACCCAGGAATATGCTTTTTTTTTCCTCTCTCAGGTTTATTAATTCACAGTACTAATCAGTTATGCAAATATAAAAAGCATGCAGATTTCTAGCAGTTAAAGCCTACAAGGAATGTGACACTTGAGGACTAACTTCAGCCATTTTGTTTCAGAGGCAGATACAGTGTTCCAGGAAACCTGAAGATGGTTAATCCTCAAAAAGGACCGATTAAAAAGACTGTAGGAGTGAAGCAGCTTCCGAAACTAAAGCACTGATTTAATATTAATGCCAAGAACTTCCAATTGCTTTTTAAAAAATTTGATTTCACTGAAAGTTTCTAAATTGAATATGAATGTGTTTGTGCCTTATTATAACACCAAAGCCAAATTGGCCTGTTTTCTTGGCAGCCTTAATGTGAGCATTCCTCTGCCTAACGGAATTGTTCTTCTAGTCGCCATCTTTGTTCTGGTGATCTCCGACCCTTTCCATTCCATTCCCATGGTTCTTATCAGTGATTCTGAGTGCCAGGGAGTTGGAAGCCTTGGAGAACATTTAATGTCTTTATACAGTAGGTAGATCCTTGAACTCTTTGACTGCACAGCAACCATTGAAAACAAAAAAGGCTCTAACACTTTTGACTGCTCAGCCAAGAAGAAGAAAAAGGCAGACTGATGTAACCTGAAATACTATCTCACCACCTAAAACAGTAAATCTCAGATAAAATTCCATCCAAGGGCATCCCCATTCAGTACAGGCAGCAAAGAAAGTCTCTCAAGTAGTCTGATGTTGGTACAGCTGAACATGCCTTTCATTTGGCTTTTAAAAAGACCAACAGCATAGTTTACTAGCCAGTCTGATTTCTTACATGATACCATACAGTAGAGTTCCCTTACAGTATAAAGTCGTTTTATATTCATGAGCTTTCTTACTCTAGCAGAGAAGATAAAACACCTCCAAATCTAACGTTTTAAAAGCTGGCTTGCCACAGGTCCTGTGTTGACCACCGCTTTCTTTCTGCATGGTTTAGAAGCACAGCACCATTTCCAGCTACTTTAGGCACAAGTAAAGAGCAGAAACAAAAGAAAAATTGAGCAGCACTTATGAAGGATTTTTCAGAGCCTATCTTGTGGAGGGGTTGTTTCTTTTAAACACTATGTTTCCTGATACTGGTATGTTGCTATTTGAAATTTGAACTCACAGATGAACCTTTGTATCCACAGTCCGGGTTCCGTAAAAATCTCTATGCATTCTTCAGTGGCACTGATCGATGTATTTTTAGGGTCCAAAATAGCGCCAGTCTTTAAATTCATCTCTGCAAAGAAAGTAGAGCTACTTTGTGTTTTCATTCTTAAGCATGCAATTATTGTTTCAGTTTTATTACCTACATTTTAGTCACTAAATTTCAGAAGAATTTTTTTTTTTAAGTGGCAACAGGGAAAATGTTTTGGTAATGAAGCTTCAAGCCTCTGGGTTACATCTTAAAAGCTCTTGGCAGAGCAAATGTGATTGATTGGCTGCCCTTTATTGTTTTTAAGAGCATCCCTAGCTCTTTGCAGTATCTAATAAAGCTTTTTGCCTCTTTAAGAGCAGTACTGTCTTACTGGCAGTATTAAAGTGAGGCTGTAATTAAACTCATACAAAAAGATTGATGATGTCATTCTAAAATGCAGAGAAAGAAGATCTGCAGTATTGTACAGCATAGTAAGTATGGAAATCCCCCTTTTTTTTTCTTCTACATAGTATGAGGTTACAGATATGTCTAATGTTAACCATGATGCACCTGGTATCATTCTTCGATAAGCAGGGTGGTCTGCCTGGCCAGTTTCTTCCCCACAGTCACAGCTGAAAGCATAGCACAGCAGATTAGGTCAGCACTCTTCTGTTCCTGTTTTTCACATGGAAAATTTCCAAGTTTTGATTGTGTTGGCATTTGTCATTGTGGAGAAGGAGAGGGGGAAAAATCACCATAATGGTCCTATTGGCATAAAAGACAAGGGACATCTGCAGCGGTGAAGAATATCCAGTTCTTGGATTCACGCAGCAGACAGTTACTACTGCTTTCTCTGAGCCGAATGTTAGTCAAGGCTCTCAAGTCTAGTCCCTGTAGCACCTCAAAATAACTGGAAATATTGCACAAATATGGCAGAATGGCATTTATTCACAGCAGAAGACTTGGACACTTTCCTTATGGGTAGTCCTCACTGAGGACTTAAAAAGAGGCTTTTTTTTTGAAGCCTAAAAAGAGACATTTATGGGTACAGTTTGGTACAGTGACAAACGATAGGAGGAGCAGGCTATGTCCTACTTAGTCCCTGTTTCAGTTTGCCGGGAACAAGCTGAGGATTTCAAACTCAGGATTTCAAACTCAGTAGTATGATAATTAAGCCCTAAAACATGTGTTTGACCATTCTAATTGTGTGTCCAGCTGTAATATTTGCTGTGCAAAATGATTGTAGTTCTGTACTCTTACTCTTTAAATTACTGGGCCTTTCATTTTCCTCCTGCTTTTCTGAAAAGGGCACCCTGATGATTAAGTTTGATGACTCAAGTTTCTTTGCAACAGTAAAAAAGTAGTTTTTGGTTTCAAGAGCGTTGTGTTATTTCTTTGGACCTGAATAAAACCTTTACACTGCTAGATTTCCCAAACCATGTTAGAATTTCTTGTTTGGTTTGGTTTGGTGGGTTTGGATGGATGAGTGTTTTGAAATTCCTGGATTTATCTTCCATGCACTTTTCTCACTACTATTATGCTGTGCTGTGAAATGGGGTTTGTTTACACTTGCAGCAATGAACATTTACATGTCTTTACATAATATCTTCCGTATTAATATTTCAGTGCATTTAGGAGTAATTCTTCAAAGCACGGTATGTACTGTTATTCTCACTTTAGGCACAGAAGACTGAATCACAGAGCTAGGTTTATTTAAAGGAAAGATGGAAGCACAGTGTTGTCTGTTTTTTCCCCTGATTTCATGACAGAGTGATCTTTTTACCATTAGAAGGTAAATTCTATCTCCTCTAAAAATCTCTGTGCATCATATTCTAAACAGTGGACAAATCTAAAGACAAAAATGGGAAATTGAATTGCCGACAGTTGTGGTCAGTGAGTGAATGGAGTGAAACGTCAGAGGAAGATAGGATTAAAGCTGAAGGTTTGAATCTGGCCAAACTTCTTCCTGCAGCACAGAATGTAATTGGGATTCCAGATGCACTAGTTGTACTGTGTAAGTGCCTTTAATTGATGGACCAAGAAATTTGATATCCTAACTCTTGGGACTTCAGAGTATGCTTCCCTGACGTGGTTACTCATGTAACTCCACTATTTCAGATGAGTCATGATTTGAAAGTAACTATGACATTTTAAGTATTTACCCGTATTGTTGCTGGAAAATGTGAATTGAAAAACTCAAATGCTGGTAAGCAAACATTCTTATTTCCCAAAATACTTTTTTTTTTTTTAAGTCTCATGATTTAAGAGGGTATTGAGTCAAGATTTTTCTTTTTAATAAATCAATATAGCACCACTGTATTCCTCTATGACAGAATAAAATTAAAATGTTTACTGAATAGGCGTTGACTGTGTGGTTGATTATTATGTAATTATGCAGAGTAAACACAGACTCCAGAGAACCTGGGTGATCAGCTTCCTCATATTCAGGATACTATTAACAATAAGCAAGATATTTCGTTGCTTAAATATTTTGTTTAATGGGTTCTCCAGGTAAATAACTGACAAGGTGGTACAGTTCACAGCTTCCCTGATTCCTATGATATTCCATCTCCACTGGTAAAGATGAGATGCATAATTTAGTCTCAACACATTTCCAGAAGCAGAAGATGCTGTGCAGGCTGTTTTAGAAATGAGATGCAGACAAGTAGCAACCAAATAAATAAATAAATAAATAAATAAATAAATAAATAAATAAAATGAACCTTTATGTTATTAAGCTTGCAGTTGCTGCCAGACTGGTGTCAAACATAAACAGTGATAACGCTGGTTGGAAGCAGAAGTAAAGCATGTGGATGAAAATCACGGCTAATTGCAACAGATTTATTATTTTCCATGCAAGTGTCACCCTAATGGCAGACAGTTCTAGACCGCATAATGAGGCAGTATGACGTTTAACTTGGCCGGTCACTTTAACCCTCTCTTCCAAAGATAGAAACACTGAATGTAGTTCCTTTTAGGTTACAGCTTGGAATCCAGTTCTCCTGTACTTCACTAATCTGTCCCGTAAATTATTGACTAAGAACCACATAGAGCCCCAATGAGTCTCTCACATCTACAGGAGCAGCACGCGGATGGGACCAGGCTTTCCCTATGGTTCTGTGCGCAAACCGGTGAGACTCTCCACAGAAAGGGCTCAAACTGGGCTGTGCTGCCCTTTCAGTAAGAACCACCAACAGCTGAGCTACTGGATGGATTTAACTCCTGAATCTGTTCTGGGTGCTGCCTGTCACACAGGTGGCTTCCACCACAGTCGCTGTTCTCCATGTGTCATGCTTTGATATGTTTTGATTCTCCCTCATGAGAAAACTTGTGGAGTCTCGACAGTCTTTTTAAGAGGATGCTGCCACCTACACAGAACGTGCCATGGAACAGGCAAGAACTAGCTGGCTCAGCTGTTCCCTTGCCATTATTTTATAGAAATTTCCCATGGCGCTTGTGACTCTCTTTACCAAGCTCTCAGACATCCTTCCCGTGACCAGAGATGTTGGCACGTCACCTGATAGCAACGGGAACAGAGATGTATGCCTGGTGGAAGAAACACGGTAACAGGAGTTGCACTCTGTCCACCCACTGTATAGAGCTGAGGACTGAGAAGGATGGCAGTCTGCTCCCCATAGCATGGAATCGTTTTGAGCATCTCCCATTTTCCCTCTAGAAAGGCAGATCATTTGAGGGGGACTACCCCTGGCTGACGTTCTTTTGCCCATTATAACCAGGGACAAAACAGGGCTGAGAACACCATACTGGCTTGTTGCAGATGAGTCAGTGCACCTCACTAGGAGAGGCTAAACAGTGGCTTATGCTCGTGCCGGAGGTACTTGAGCAGTCCCTAACTCAGAGTTAGAGCTGGGCTTCCAGGTATAGGCAATGCAGTTTCTTCGAATTTTGCAGCTAGGAGTGATCTCTTGCTGCGGCCTGGCCCGTGCTTGAGGATTGCCGCTAATCCGTAAGGATTCCATATCAAAGACTTCCTTGGTGCTGTCTTCCCTGATGTAAGCGGCAGAGCTTCATTTCCAGGCTGGTAAAGGTTCTGCACTCTGGTTCCCACGTAACTTCCTCACCCCTCCGTTTGTTGCCTGGGAGAAGATAAGTCTACTTCACGAACCCATCTGTAAAGCGGGGAGAATAGTAGGTTTCTGGTGCTGAAAAGTGATACGAAGATAAATACACCAGCGCTGGAAGGAAGCCAACTGGTAAAATCATGATAGGCCTAAGTAAGCCTGACCTAAATCGAATGGGTTTTCTTTTGCCTTACAATGAAAATAGATAACATTGGTGCTGAAACTGAACAGCTGTGGCTGCTGCATCTTACTGAAAGAATTACCAGTAAAGATTCATGCCGGGGTATTTCCCAATGAACCCAGCTCAGCCGTGTCACCAGTTGCTGTGCAAATCCTGTAAAAAATGTCAGCCATGAAAAGAGAAGGACCCCTGTGAGGCGTGGCTGAGGACATGACTTGCTTCCCCACTCCTCTCTACTACAGGCACTTCCTCCTGCAGCTGTCTGATCCCTCTTCACAACCAGCATGTGTCTTGTGGGGCTGAGGAATGACGTGGTGTAACGGAGCAATGCAAGCTGCGGGGCTGAGGAGTCGCGCACAGCTGAAGGGTTATTTTGGGGGAAGGATGAACCAACAAGGGTGTGCCCCCTTGACCCGTCCTGTGCTGATTAGGAATAAGATACTGAGACATCTTAGAAAAAAGAGCAGAAGAGGAAAAGAAAGAAATACAAGGTTGAGAATCATCTGTCCCAGGCTTAAAAGTCATACGTCTAAGTTTGAGCTGATCACTGTATACTCCATGTGTAGTCAATGGAAAGAAATATATGCCTTCGGAGAGCAGTTCCTCTCAATCTAACAAAGATGCTTAAAATGGATCAGATGACACATCTACTGGATTTCTCTCCACTGGCTAGAAAGAGAATATGGGATGACAAATTCAGAATAACCTGTCTAACATGTAGCTAGGTAGGTTGAATCCTATTCTTGAAAACGTCTTTATTTTTCTTTCTCTGGTTAGAGAGAGTGACACCCCAGTAGAGAGTCTGAGCCAAGAAGAAATACTGAGCTGCAATTCGACTCTCCCTTGGGTTGGTCTTTCCCTTTTGCAGCAGCCCAGCACACAACAGAGGACTTGTTCTTTAAGCACCGTGTTTACAAGGCCCACGGATCTGTTCCCATTGTTGCATCAGCACTTACAAGGGCAAATTACCTTATTTTTTCCTTCCCTTTGAAGAGATTTGGCAAGCTCCATGCTCTTTTCAAAGCAAAGCAACAAGTTGCTGAATTATTCTAAAAAGCCTTCCCTAAAGCCTGTGGACCTCCAATATACAGGTGGGAAAATATAGCCCGTAGATCCATTTGCTTCGGACCTTAGAAGAAATCTGATGCAATTGTGACGGGAATCAACAGCCTAGAGATCAATACTTTTTTGTGTGTTCCTGTCTCTTAAAAAGCTGAGCGAGGACTTTACTAATGGCAAGTCAAACTATTGGCTGGGCAAAAGTGTTCTTGGGGGATTAAAATAGTTTGCAAGCCCTGCCAGGCCTGTGGTGGCTGACAACATAACTTCATTAGTGTAATACATTTCTAGGGCAAGGATAATTTGTCCAAATACACTTAAAATTTTTGGGTAAAATCATCTGTCTTGCTTTAGACTACCATCAGAAGTCATCTCTCAGGCTAAGTCTCTCACCAGCATCGAAACGGCGAGGATGGACGCTGCTCCTACACCACTGCAGCCGTCCTGGCTAAGAGGGATGTGAGAACCATGCTCTCCTTTGAGGAGAGGAGTGGGAGGCCATATGTCTGTGCTGTGTTTTCCGCTCTGGACATCTGCAGTGAAGCACAACTTACTGAGTTGTACTGTGCTGATGATGTGGTCATGACTTGGCTGATGTTTCTTAATTTGTATGAACACCTGTCCAGTGGCTGGTGTTTCTGAGTGCACCAGCAGACATGCTAAACTGGACAATTTTAGCATTCAATTAGAATTGAATTCCTAACAATCTGAATCAACAAAATTCTTGCTGGAGACCAAAGAAATGCCTCTTTCCAATCCAGTCAAAATTAGACGGCCAAAAGCTTGTTATTACAAAAACACACTCAAGTTCCTTGGCCAGATCAGTGGCTGGGCCATCCTGGGCTGTGCCTGACCCTGGTTCCTCTCACTGGTCCCGATCCTCAACCCTACTTGTGGGTAGATGCCCTGTCCTGGCCTCGGCTCTCCCCATCTCCAGGGAGGTGCCCAATGCCTGGGGCTGGGGCTGCCCCTGGTGCCCGTGGTTGCCCCGCTCCTGGCTGGGGCACTGGGACGAGCCCTGCCTGCCCTGTCCTGTCCTGTGCTGCCCTGCCTGCCCTGTCCTTCCTACCCTGCCCTGCCCTGCCTTGCCAGCCCAGGGATCCCCTGCAGGTCCCAGCCCTCCATAGCTGAGGTCACTGGCTTCTGCCAGTCCTGTCAGATTTGCATTTGTTGATGGCAATGACATAAATAACAACTCACCAAAATGCAGGAGTGATTTACTTTAAGCACTTTAGCACCTGCTGTTGCTCATTAAGGGATTACCATGCCCCAGATTGTTACTGGCAGTCCAGGGTTTACAGTTTTAGCACATGGCACGTGTGTACGAGTTACCTTACAGTGATGGGTTCATGCACTTTGTCCTGCCCCTGGCCTTTGGCTTAAGATCTCACACATAACTTGAAGCCACACATTTTGGAGGTGGGACGATTAGGAGAAAATTCAACAATTATAGCAACATGCATGCTTTTAATGTTAGATATCAGTGTTTGACAGTATCACACGATTCAGAACAGTAGGTGTCACGTTTTGAGGTCAAAAGACCAGTCTATCAGCTCCCAAGTCAGGCGAGACCCTTGGGTCCGACTCCCCCTGCCCTCTCTTGGCAGCTCAGTAGGTCGGAGGTGATTCGTCTGACTTATCGTGGGATCCGTCACTAATAGACAAACAGGAGGTAATTTGGCCAGTATACCAGCTCCCAAGTTAGGCGAGACCCTTGGGCCCGACTCCCCCTGCCTTCTCTTGGCAGCTCAGTGAGTCGGAGGGTGATTCGCCCACTTATTAGGGATCGTCACTAGTAATACTATGGGCCAACTCCTTATAATAATTCAAAAGTTTCCGGAAACATGTATATATATTTTATTTGTGACAGAATACAGGTTCGAGGATAGCCGGTGATAGTGACTGACTACAAAAACAACTTTAATTGAAATACTGCAGTGATAATATAAAACGATTACTGATCAGTGATAATATTAAATAGCTAGCAAGATGTTAGTAAGTAATTAAGTAAGTGCACATAACACAGAGTTCTTACCCAATAGGCGTCCCTATGGGGGGGAGAAGAGAGGTTCAGCCCGTCGACTGATCCCAGGCATTCCGATGGGGGGCTTCTCCCTAACATCCCCTTTGTTTGCCGCTATTTTATACCTTTTTTCATATCTTTTAGGTGGAGCTCGAGTGACTCTAGTCATACATAACTTTTATTAGGATTGGTGAAAATTTCTCTTGTGAGGGGTGTTCACGAATTAGGATTGGTGTAAATTGCTCGTTTGAGGGGTGGTCACAGCTCGGAGGCGGGTGGAGGTGTGACTTAGTAGCTGAAGGACACAATTTCGCCATCACTGCTGAGGCAGCGGTTGTGATTCACTTTCCTCAACGGCATTTTTATGGTTATCTTTACCAGGCGCCTCTCATCCCTGATAACAGGGATGAGCCGTGATACCTCCGTACCACTCTACTCCCCATTTCAAGGGTACTGCGTGGGCCTTGTTCGTTGTTTCTTGTCCCCGATAACAGGGATGAGCCATGATACCTTCGTATCACTCTACTCCCCATTTCAAGGATATTGAGGCCTTGTTTGTTCCTGAGAGCAGCAGCTGTGCTTCATGTCAGAGCTGCTCTAATATTAGCTGAATTCTGGGGAACAATATTCTCCCATTCCCCTCCAATTTCAGTCATTTTCCCACAGTAGGGCATTCTCCATTGTTGGCTTATTTCATCACTATGTGGACACCATTGCAATTAGCATTTCTTGGAAAGGCTAAGAAGGAGAGAGGTGGAAGAGATATCAATGTGTGTTAAAGTGAGATGTGAACCTGTGCTAAAGCAAGATGTGAACCTGTGCAAAAGCCTCTGCAGAGATCTGACACTTCACACTGTCCCTCTGGACTGGTGTTCAGTGGAGAGATTTATGGCAGTTTTCATGGCAGATATTCCAAAAACCTTGGCAAAAATACCTGTCTTGCTCCTCCTAGCAGTCTCCTCTGCCTACTTAATGGCTTTAATTGCTTGTTCTTGTGTCTCTGGTATCTGCAGCACACACTTTCTCACTGTAGCATTTCACAGTGCTGCAAACTTCCGTTCCTTCATCTTGTTTTATTAAAGTCAGTCACCTGCAAGTCTGAGCCATAGTAGAGTTCAATTATTATTTCCTGGCCTGGTAATTTCACAGCATCATCTGTTTCCTAATGCCGGAGCTGGCCGCAGTGGTGCCTGCTATACCCTTTTGAACTATCTGTCCTCTCTTCTCTTGCCATCAAAACTTTAACTGGAAATTACATGAAATGTACTGCTTAGGACAGCTCTGTGGACTGCTTGTCTGGTCTCAGGGAAATATCATTTAGAAGCAGTGCCCATGGCAGTTACGGAGGAGAAAATAAGGAATGGTCTGTGCTCAAAGATCCAGAAAATGGAAAAAAGAACATACTAACACTACAGAGGACAAACAGCACCCTGCTGCTTTCCCAGGAAAAGCTGCTCTGATGATGTGCAAAAAGACCACCCCACCAACAAGAACAAAAAAAAATCTCAAACCCAGAAACAAACTCCCTTCCAAAATCTAAATAATGCATTTATGCAATGAGAGACCAAACTGGTCCATATGAGCTTTGGCTTGAGTTATTTTGAGGGAAAGTTCAACTTTTCTATGAAAACATTGTAGAATCAAACTTCATATAAACTTAAATTTAGAACAAGCATTGGTACAAAGCAGAGACAGAGGAGGAAGGTTACTCTATAAAAGTCTTTGAAAGGTTTACTTAAGAAATACCTTTGAGGGACTATTTTGAATCTAAAACTGTGCTCAGGGGCAAGGAAGATACTTCGGCTACAGAAGAAAAAAGGCTTGCTGAGGGTATAATTTGTTTACTTGCAGAGATAAAGCTTAACAAGTTTAATGGGCTGTTAAATTCTCATATAAAGAAAAAAGAGAGAGAAATGTTCTAAAGTAAACCTGTGTTTTTGGCTTTCCTTTCGAGCTGTGGAGTGTAAGCATAGCTGAGGTACTTACCCAATATATCTCTGCAAAGACTGTCTAACAGTATTCAATGGATTCCTGGGCCCTTAAAAAGAGGATGAAACAAAAAATAATACAGAATGTGTTAAGGTTTATGTTAAGAGCCAGATTTTCAAAGAATTTTACAAAGTTAATTCAAAGAGGGTCCAAATTATACACAGCTTGAACGTTAGTCTCCAGAAAGGGAATCTGCCACTGATGGTCTCTGTACATTAAATGGAGAAAGTTAGAAATCGAAGGGTGAGATTTGCAGCGCTCAGATGCTGAATGGGGGCAAGCCTAAGCCAGCCAGCCAGTAGCCCAATTGTCAGAATGATGACCAGGAACAGTGGGGAGCTCCCATCAACTGCTTTATCTTACCCACACCAAGTATGGGAGCTATTTCTGGGGAGAGCTCCCATTTTGGTTACTGATGACTTCATGCAGCTTAACCAGAAAATTCTGTGCACTACGCCATTTCAGATCCCTCAAACAGGGAACAGTTTGGAACAGTTCAACCTTTTGATGGTTTCCTGTTATTTATGCTGTTTTCTACAGTATAGAAATAAATGCCTCACTGATGTCATTGCATATACACGGAAACATACATGTTTTCCACAGTCATCCGGAATTCATCAGTGTTTGACAAACAGAAAATGCTTTGCTGGACTGGTTAAATAAAATCGTTTTTTATTATTATTATTTTTTAAATAGCACTTTATGTTATGAAATATATGTGTGTACAAGAAGACTAAGAGTAATCATAACCAAGTGAAAAAGTCTCCTTAATAAGGAATGATGAAGAGATTTTGTGTAACCTTTTCACCCTCTCCCTGGCAAATCAACAGTTCTAGCATGTCTGCCTCTGGGAGCAATGCTCTTACCCAGTCAGTTCTTTCTCTTTGTTGTTGCCTGTGAAGCATGACTTTAAATATAACAGGTCAGTCTCCCTCTTCTGCTTTTTCACTGACCTTAAACACAGCTTATTTTAAAGAGCCTGAAGTTGTGATTTTGACAATTTTCACAAAGCACTGATATCAAAAGTCTTCTGTCTATGAGCTGATTAGTCAAGCTGGTGGCTCTCAGGAAGCTTCATTTTAGGCTTCTTCAGTGTGTGCAGAAATACCGTTAGATTTTCTCTCCAAGTATGACACTGTTATCAAATAAGCCCTTTCTTTTTGTATGCATCTCGTCCTGCGGTTTTAATCCAAGACTGTGGTGAAAGCATTAAAGGCAGCAATGTCATAGTTGAATGGTAAAGTTACTTTGAGGCACCTGGCTCCAAACTGGGTAGTGGCATCACAAACCTGAGAAATGCAGATGGTTTTTGAGAAAAGCTGCTTGAGTTTTCTGGTAGAAAAGGTAGGAAATTGAAGTCAGCCTAGATGACATATGGCATGTTTAGGATTGCAGCTTCCCTGGAATAAGGACACTATTTGCTATGGAAAAAAAATGAAAACACACTACCAAATATTGATGCTTATTGGTCTGATAGATGTATTTTACTTCAACAAAATAACCCCAAAACCAAATCTGTGGGAAATGCTCCATACCAAAGGTTTTTAATGTCTTTTAATGATTTGTATTCTATTTTCGAGTCTTGATTTTGCCTTTGAATGTCCAGATAGAAGGCACCATTTCAGCTGCTGAAAGTGGTGTTTTCAGCATGGAGAAATACAGGTATTGCATTCTGTGAGTACCTGTCGCTGTCACCATTACCAGTGTTCCCGGAGCCATAGGGTTTGGCGGGGAGCACACGTTCATTATGCGTGCCCACTTGGAGGAGATTTTGCACCGTATGAGAAAACTTGAGGCTAATGTATGACCAACCACAAAAATCTGCAATACCTGTAATTTTGTTCTCAGGTGACAGTTACCTAACTGAAAGAGGATTTTCTTGCTTTTGTAATATGAGGATTTTCTTCTTTTTGCTGTATCTGTACCTTTAGCTATCAGATACCTTCTTCAAGGGTGGTGGGTGGAAATTGCAGGCAAGCCGTACAGCTCCGTGGACAACATCCCGTTCATCTGAGCTGAGCTCTTGGGAAAACATTTTTGAAAGGAGAAGTGATTCAGCTAAGAATAGATGATTACTTTAAATTTGCTTTCTAAAGGCCATTAAGTAATCAAATAAGCTCCTTTGATTGGGAGGAAGGCTCAGCAAACCTACGTAGCACTGGGTCAGCATGTGTACTGGTGAACACAGCGGAGGGAGCTCCACATGGTTGAGTGGAAAGTTCCCAGTGATGGCCACACTTCGTTAACTTCAGGGTAAGGCACATCATCAGGTGAATATTGAACACTCCTTGTTTTGGGGTGCAGTACCTCTTGAGGTCATTCTGCAGGTCGTGATCTAGCCTAGATGGCTTGCTGCATCGGCAAGGCTCTGCAATACTATGAAGGTACTCACCTCTAAGGCTTCATTTTACTTAGATGATTCTGAATAGGCAATGATGTTATAATTAGGACACTCAGCTGGGCTGTAGGAGATGATGATACGGTGACTCAGTTTCTCACTTGCCTGTGGGATAACAACTGTTTCCTGTGGGTGTTGTAAGCACTGTAATTCTGTCATGTTCTAGAGGGGTCTCCATCTCAACATGACAGGCATCACCAGTGAAAACCTGCAGACGAGTCTATGCCTTCTAACTCAGAAAGATGAAACAAAAAAATTGAATGAATGGTGGAAATTGTGCATGCTTGCATTTTTTCTACAACAAAAAAGGGGATTATTTGAGTTTATTGGTTGCCCACCCAGCAAGATGTTATACTCAGATTTCTACAAGGACTACTTTTCTGTAGGCTGTTCAGGCCGTGGGCTGCTTCTGCAGCACAGCAGAGCCCTGAGCCTGTTCCTTTGTGACAGAAATTTCTACCAGTCTAGACCAAGTGAGTGAGAGAAACAGTGTCAAGTTAATCAGTATTCTTCATTCTGCCTTTCTGAAGACTAAACCTCCAATGGGTAAAACAGACCAGTCCACCTTTGCAAGCAAAAGGATGGCCACAAGTGGAAATCCATAGTGTTTTCTGCAGTGTGCCACAGGTGTAATTTTTGAATTAATGGCTTCAAAACCTGTCACGTTCTGCTTCAGAAATTGATGGAGGAAAGGGACCTTTTATCTTCCTTTTTTTTTACTGGCATGAGAACAGGACAAAATCTGCTGTTTTGTCCTAACTGAGATTGGTACAGAACATCTATTATGACTGAATCATTGCCAAACAGCTTTGAGTTAGAGAGACAAGCCTGAATGAAACTGTTGACTGTACTGGGAATATTTTCAGCTCCCTCCTCTTGACTGGCTCCCCTGCTCTGCCTTTCTCCATAGCTTTTCAAGGAAAAAATGGGGTATTTGGTTAAGATTTCAAATTTCATACAGGTAGATGCAGTGATGGAAACCTCTTCATATTGACTAATGTGAGACAAACATGAAAAATCAAAATACAGACACTGCATGTTAAAACTGATTGGGAGCAAACAGAAAGTGGTAATAATAATATGTAAAGTGACTTCACTTTTAAGTGGTTCTTCACTTGAAGAACTTTTAAAGTAAGAATTTATGCCTTATAGCTTAGCTGTAGCTGCTTTCAGTTTAAATTCTGCAGGCTTCTCATTCTATGCACAGAGATCCACCCACAAGAAACAGCTTGCAGACTCAGACCTTTAGCTGGAAGAGTTAGCTGACTTATGTCAATCAACTCGCCTGTATAGACTTTCCCTACCCTCTTCTTAAAATAGCAGTAGCTAGTTGAAAATTTATTTTCATGGGAGTGGGGAGGTGATAGGAATAATAAAATGAATTCATAAGCCTAGCTGTGCATCATGAAATACATATCTTGATTCTTATGTGTATTAGCCGTTCACGTACGGTGTGTGATTGCAGAGTTCACAGCAAATGCCATTCAAATGGATTTTGACATTTAAAGGTCAAGTAGCACCAGCATTCATTGAGAGAGCATCATAAAAAAAAATAAAAAAGGAAAAGTGAGCTTCAGAAAGAGAAATTAAGAGAATGATAGTGTGATAACTTGCCATTTTGCTTGCAAGTTGAAGATCAGTAGGGAAAGTTTGTCTTGCCTTTCACTATGAAATGCAGTTCTAAAAGTGGCATCTAAAGATAAGCCTTTTGCTGAAAAAAAGGCTACAGCACCTACCTGTTAGACATCAAATAGCTGAGGCACTTTGAAAAGCAGAGGAGGCAACAAAAATATTATATGATATAGCTCTGCTTTTGCTGCCTTCTGCTTCCGTCTGAAGAGCTGGCAAGTGAACTAACCTTGCCTATGGTCTGTGCTTTCCTCCATCTCTTCACTTCTGTTCTTTTCTTTGAAAATTATGATTTTTTTCATCAGACAGAAAACTGGTAGTTTTAGGAGAATGTGGTTATTAAGCAAGGAGAAATGACTGAGTTGTAAAGGGCCTTTTTTTCAGCTTAAAACTCACTGAGTTCTTCTGGCAGAGGGGACTGGATATGCACGCAGTGCTGCCATTTGCACAACATAAGGGAAAATGAAACATTTTTTTCTAAGCTCTTGTTGTTACAGCACTTTTATAATAGCCGTAGTCAGAGCAAAAACCTTCAAGAAGAAATGTAAACATTTTTCTAAATTTGCTCTGTTGCATAAGAACCGAAAGGTGAAACCAACTTCTCCCTCATTCCAGAACAAAAATAGACCAAAAGTACAAAGAGGAGATTAAACTTTTCTTGAAGTCCATTTGTGATGAACACAGAGGTGTCATTTCTCACCTTCATGCTCTCCATGTTTTTATGTCTGTAAGACACTATTTGACATCTACTTTTCCACACCATCCAGCTCACCTGAGAATCTGCCTTTGACACACATCGTTTAAATGAATCTTTAAGCTGGATTTTTAAAAGGCTGACATTCAGCTAGATGGGAAGAAAACCTGCATGACTGTAGTGATAGTACACACTCTTTCTCCCTTAACTTTTGGAAGGATGAAAGGAGAGGCCTGTCTTCTTTCAATGCATTTTCAAACTTCCAGTAATGAGTTAGCAGGAAACGTGTCCCCGCGAACAGAACACCATGACTGCCACTGCAGAGTTCCTTACAGAACTGCCATGTAAATCATGAAACTTTACCACGTGTGGGCAGGGAAAAGAGCCCCTTAAATGATTTCAAATAGGCAAGGCTTCTAGGAAAAAAAAGTAAAATCACGGTGAAAGGTCTCCAACTGTTAGATTATGATTTGTCACTGCACGCAGAATGAAGGATAAAGTATTTGCAAGCCCATAATTCATATGGCTGTTGTTTTTATGAAGTCTCTAAATGCTAGTTTTATAACACCATTATTTAATAATGAAAATAGTAAAAAGCAAACGCTACAGATGAATGTTTCAATGGTAGTGTCTGCTTTGTAGAAGACATAGAAGAGAAAGCAATGCATTTAAGTTGATTTAATGTGGAAAAAATTGCATCATGCTGAGTAGGAGAAAAAGCAGTAAAATTCAGGGAAGCAAAGTAAAAGAGAAGCAACAAGCAACTCTTCTAGAGGGTAAATGTCTACTTTTTTTTAAACAGTGGACTCACTTTGCTTTCTGATGCATCTCTTCAATTTTAAGAGTTATGCCTGTATGAATTAAAGAAAATATTACCAATATGTAATTAATCCAAATGTTGTAAAGTACAACTTCTATGAACATTAGTTTTCAAGGAACATAACAGTTTCGTCTATGAGCTCTTCCACTGTGGTGCAAAGCCAAGAGCACTTGAAGTGAAATGGGATTGTGTTCCTTGGGAAGAGCTTGTGCTGCTTTTCTCCTACCAGAAGAAACCAAGATTAATGCATTAAGCAACTACTGCAACACAGCTTGCTTTCAAGGCGAATATACATTCTTCTAATTATTTTAACTAAAGAACAAATTAAGTTATTATCATGAACAGATGTTTGATCTCCTGCAGTAAATAAAAGTGGAGAAATGATGTTCTATTAATTCTTCAGGCACTATCTGGTTATACAAGGTATATTCAAAATGGGATTTCTCAGGCATCCTGAAATCCTAGGGTGCTTTACAGTATTGTACACCCTGCCTAAAACTACTTTCCTTTGCTTAACTGATTTTTTTCCCCCCATATTCACATTGCAAAATCACTTCAAAGCAGTGAAAGGACTCTTAAAGAACATCTAATATCTGGATGTCCATCACCACCAGCCCATGTTACGGCACAGAGGTATTCCTGACAGATGTAGGTCCTTCAAGATCTCTGTCTCAGTCGTTCATCTTCACTGCTGAGTGTCAATACACCAGGTGTATGTAACATGCACAAGAAGAGGATCTTGACAAGTATATAACCTGTCCCTTGTCAGGAGTAGTTTTTCTTAGTGTCATAATAGCCTGGGTCATTGGTCTTCTGTGTGCTCTTTGTGTGGCTATACATGTTGTTACAAAGCAACAAGTATATGTCGACCTATCATAGATGGTCTCTGAGACCAAGTCCCTTGGCACCCTGCTATGAGTTACTTGGAAGTACTCCCGTGAGCAGCTCTGACAATTGTATATTTATGTGTGTGCAGTGCTTTGCTCTCTAGAAACTAGGGCCAGACTTCTGTCTCAGGATTATCTATCACCTTCTCTAACAAGATGGAACACGCTCTAGAATACGGCTCTCAGACATCTAGTAGAAACGACCGTGCAAAAGCCACCGAGAGAGATTTTTCACTCATCGAGCTGCCAAAGGCACTCGCTGTGTGCCAACAAGAGAGGCAGTGCAAGACTGCAGCAAATCAATACCCCAGTCAAAGAAATGTTGATAGCTTGCAATCATGAGACTCAAACCAGATTTGACTTAAGTGGTGTTTTCCTTTCCATCCAAGAATGAGCAGAAAGAATCTAGATGATCTTTAAGGTCTCTTCCAACCCAAACCATTCTATAATAAAATTCAAAGATGCTTTGAGCACTGGTCTGGGCTTTCAGTTGGGCCTGAGGATCCTGCTGAGAACCTTGGCAGGACTGATTTATAGGCAATGGATGGGTGTCTTTTTTTAATTTACATGGATGCCTATCTTCGCTTTCCCATCAGCTCAGCCAGCCAGCCTGCAGCTGAGCTCAGTGGGAATACGGAAACAGGAGTTAAGCAGTTGTAACTGAAAAGACCACAAGTTACTCTTTCCTCTGCTTGCAGGTGAGTGCAGGTTGCACTGATCCAGTTCTTTGTTCCAGAATTCCATTTCCCTCAATGACTGTCTTAATTTCAGCCCTCACCCCTCCATTTCACAGGCAGCTTTTAAAGCACACAGAAGTACAAAGCAGAATCTTCTTGTTTCTCCATATTTGTAAATTGAGCTTTACTAAGACAGAAGTTTTCAAGAGTGAAGGCACTCTGCAACTGCAGCATGACACAGTTGTCATGGATATGCCAAAATCTGACTGGTCAGGATTTTGTTTGTTTGTTTGTTTGAGAGGGTTTTTTTTGTTGTATTTTTTGGTTGGTTGGTTGGTTGGTTAGTTGGGTTTTTTTCTTTGTTGGTTTGTTTTTTTCTTTGCAATTGTAAGCAGAGATGCATCATACTCATCATGTGGGCTGAGGGAGATCAGTGTATGGTTCAGAATATGGAGAGAACATTATGTCATACTGGTGCAAAGTCTGCTCATCACTCAAAGGCAAACATCTTGCTGGTCTGAATCTAGTGATTCTCGACTCTTGCTAAGTTTCTGCAGCAATGTAAGCCAGTGAGAAGAAAGACTACTTGGGACAAGCGTCTGGAAAGAGTGAAGAAAAGGAAAAATGGGAAGAGAAAACTGTTTATGCATGTACAAGAAGAGTGGAGGAGTTCTGGGTTAACTATATTCATGTGCTGTCAAATTCCCAGCTGCCAGGCCACAGTGACCTGCACTATAAGCACTGAAAAAGACAAGTAACTATTCAGTATTTTGTTGTGCTATAGACTTTTCCTGACTAAATCCTGTTGCGTGAATTCATGTTTCAAATGTTACTTTGGAAATTCTAGAAATCTTAGAAAGTTAAAATATTTGTTGTTTGGCAATTTTTTTGAGGTTTTCCCATATTTTAGAAATAATCAGCTTATAAGAGACATGATCTGTCCTCAAATTAGGAGAACTGTCTTAAGATTCCCTGTCAAGACAAGAAAGAGAGACAGTTCCTCCTAGAAACTGATTCCGTTTTGAGGCAAATGCATTTTTCACTGAAATTTCTCTCTTACCTTTAACTACAGAGAAACTCAGTTGAGTGCCCGAAGTTAATGGTCATAAATCTGTGTAAGGATGTTGTGGGTTAGGCTGAATCCCACATACAGCTGCTCACTGTCCCTCCCCCACCCCCAGGAATGAGGGAGAGAATTAAAGGAGAAATGGGAAACCCATGGGTTGAGATAAGAACAATTTAATACAGATGATTTAATACACAGTGTAGATGCTCACCACCCCCTCGTATGTGAAGCCCATCTCGTCCCGAAGGCGCAATCCCGGACGAACGCGAGGCCCCGAAATAGAGAGGGGCAGAGAGAGAGAGAGAGTACTCCGAGAGTGGGAGTACTGGGAGAGAGAGAGAGAAAAAAAAGGCAACAGAGCAAAAGCGCAGTAAGCGCAAAAGAGCAAAAGCAGCAAAAGAGCCAAAGCGCAAAAGCCCTTCTTCCCGGCTGACCCTCACTTTTATACTGGGCATGACGCTGCATGATATGGAATACTAATTGGCCAGTTTGGCCCTCAATCTTAAGTTCCACCACAAATCACAAGGGGAATCATGTCCCCCTTGTCCCAACTATACTCCCCTCTTATCCCTCCATGCTTCTGCACTCCGGCACACTGAAAAGTCCTTGGAGTTTCACGTCCAACCACAAACATCAACTTGCTATCAGCATTCTTCTCAGAGCGAGCCTCTGAGTAAAACCAAAACATGGAGCTCTTCTAGCTGTTAAAAAGAAGAGCTAACACTGTCCCAGCTAAAACTAGGACAGGATCTGTGGAATGAAAGGATATGTGGAAGGCAAAAGATACAGGGAAAGCAAAGGCTGTGTAGCTACCTGGCCTGGAAGGACATTTGTTTTGGGGGAAATCTGGTTAATCGTTACTCAGCATGAAAAACAAGGGCAAGACACATAAGAATCATAGAAGGTTAGAGTTGGAAGGAACCTCAGAGATCATCTAGTTCCAACCCCCCTGCCTTGGACAGGGACACCCTCCACTACATCAGGTTGCTCAAAGCCTCATCCAACCTGGCATTGAACACTGCCAGGGATGAGGCATCTACAGCTTCTAAGGACGACATGTTCCAGTGCCTCACCACCCTCAGAGGGAAAAATTTCTTCCTTAGATCTAATTGAAATCTCCCCTCTTTCAGTTTAAAGCCATTGCCCCTTGTCCTATCACTACATGCCCTTGCAAAAAGTCCCTCTCCAGCTTTCTCGTAGGCCCCTTTAAGTACTGGAAGGCTGCAATAAGATCACCCTGGAGCCTTCTCTTCTCCAGGCTGAACAGCCCCAACTCTCTCAGCCTGTCTTCATAGCAGAGGTGCTCCAGCCCTCGGATCATCTTCATGACCCTCCTCTGGACTCGTTCCAGCAGCTCCATATCCTTGTGTTGGGGACTCCAGAGCTGAATGCAGGATTCCAGGTGGGGTCTCTCGAGAGCAGAGTAGAGGGGCAGAATCACCTCCCTCGACCTGCTGGCCATGCTTCTTTGGATGCAGTCCAGGACACAGTTGGCTTTCTGGGCTGCAAGCGCACATTGCTGGCTCATGTTGAGCTTCTTATCCACCAGCACTCCCAAGTCCTTTTCCTCAGGGCTGCTCTCAATCCATTCTCTGCCCAGCCTGTGCTTATGCTTGGGATTGCCTCGACCCACGTGCAGGACCTTGCACTTGACCTTGTTGAACTTCATGAGGTTCTCACAGTAATAAAGTAATAAAGAGGTAATAAAGAAGTAATAAAGAAGTAATAAACCTCACCCAGATACACGAACCATGAGGAATAGGAGGAAACAGAGACAATCCTGAAGACCAGAGCACTCAGATCACTGATGGATGGACCACTGCAGGAACCACTCAAGGCCTTGAGGAGGTTCCACCAGTGGAAGTGTGGAGTGGTAAGAAGTGATGGAGTGGTAAGAAGAGGTGGGGAACAGGTTTACCATGGGTTTCATGGGGAAGAGCAAATTTATTTGGGGATATCTGAGGGGACTGTGGGATTGTGTAAAACTGTTTATGGGACACTTGAAGGGAATTGCGGAAAAGTGTGAAACTTATTGTGAGATGTTTAGGGGAAGGGACAAAGGGAAGGAAAGGAGGGGCCGAGATGGATGTGGAAGGAACAACTATGTCAAAATGGAGAGGAGGGGTGGATAATAGGGGCCAGATATGTATAAATAAGTTGTTGGTCATATCCTTGTCTGGCCAAGACTTGCAGCTGATCAGTGCGTTCTGTCCTGTCCTCTTATTAAACCTATTCATAACTATTTTCCCAGCTGAGCGTGCTCTCTGTTCTGTTTTCATATGTGTGAGTGTGTGTGTGAGACATCAGGGAACTACGAGGCAGAACAGGGTGAGAGGTCTGGGAGCCAGTTACTGGAGAGACCATAGGTCTGGGGCCAGGCACCGGGAGCCCAGGGCAATCAGAGCTGGCTACTGGAGAGACCATAGGTCCAGGTTGGTGTTTTTGTGAGTGTGGGTGAGAGCTCTACTGGCAAACTTTGAGCCTGAGCCTAGTTAGCTGGCAGGTAAGAACAGGATCAGAGCATTTGTGTTGTTCATGTGTATGTGAGAGCTGTTTGTGGTGGGTGTGGGTGTGTGTGCGCAGCAGGGACACTGCTCGGCCTGGCTGCTTGCTGGCCCCGAGGTCGGGGACCACAGCAGCCTGGCTGCAGGGGACAGGGACTGGCACTCCTCAGTCCTGAAGTCCACCAGATTCAGCTTCCATCTAGCAACCACAGCCCAGATGTCTACAGGCAGGCAAGCCCCAGGAATGGACTCATATAACGCAAGGGTTCTTAGGAGAAGGTGAGGTAATGTTCTGCACAGGTTAGCCTGTCCCCACCAGAGTTGATGCCATGCTACAGTATGCACGGAATGGACTATGGCCGTACTTTCTAGAGTAGTGTAGAGTTTTCTCTGAATTATTTAACAACAGGAAATCAGTAGAAGTGAAACAATAAACAAAAGGTAACAAAAACACAGTCTCTGTCCTGAGGCTTGATCTAGGCACAAAAACATAAGCATTAGTAAAAGGTTACAAGATCATTTAATTCCACTTCTGGTGCTGCCAGCAATTCTTGGCATTTGAAAATGCCTCAGCAGTGTCTCTCAAGGACCTTACTTCTCCCTTTGCACTCCTCAGGGAATACCTCTTCTCACTAACCTTTAAAGGGTCTTACATCTTTACCCAGTTAATGTTTTGAAGCACTGTAGAACACTGTTTGAAATACACATGTGTATAAAGAAAGAGTTTATCAGGGTAAAGCAAGTTTTTCAATTTGCTAAATTAAATTCTTAAATATTATCATATAAATGTGTTACATTAAATGTCTGACTATCTGGGCAGGATAGAATATTATGGGTTTTATTTTACTCAGTTTATATATGGCATTAGCAACCTAAATATAAACTGTGAGCCAGATTTAAAAATGTATTGAATTTTCATTAAAGTAATGGCAACTATGTGCCTAAGTTAATCTTAAGTATAAATTACTATTCAGGTAACCTTTTTTTTCAGTTGAGGTTTATCTAAATTAAGAAGCTCAGGACTTATCTCTTGACATCTTTTAATGTACTGAGTGGGAATTAAGTGTGTGGGTTTCCATCACCTTGATTACCCTTGCCATCAGCAGGAGAAACTGTGCTGCAAGTAATAACAGCAATAATAAGATCATTTCCTTTTTTTTTTTTCTATCATTTCAGGCAGAGCACTGTCAGTTTGCAGAGGAGTAAAATTCATGCCAATGAAAAGATTAAAGGCTGTGTAGACTACCATCATTTGTGGTCCATGGAAAACTCGAAAGCAATATATTCTATTGGTGATATCAGCATAACTGGGATAAAAATATGAGTAACATCTTGTTTTCCTGAAATGGCTGTAGCTACTCATGCCTATAGGCAGTAAACAAAGCTATCACAAAGGAGAACAGACATCAGGCTCATAAGGAAGAATGCCTGCTTTCAGCATGAATATGCCTGATCTAAGAAGTTTCAAAAAATAATTGAGAAAATTTGTTCAGCCCTATATTTCCTCCCAAAATGAAATAACTTTACAGCTGCCATGTCAAAGCAAAATGGTGAGTCTGAAGCTAAACTAAAGAAATGTATCTGAGTTACTGGCCTTCTACTAGTTGAAAATACTTGTCTCATGGAGAGCACGAAGGGTTATTTATTAGACTCATCAGTTTCATTCAGACATTACTCAGTGGTGAGTAGAATGCAGCCCTGCAGGTTTGCAATGCTTCCAAGAACCTTCTGAAGGAAAATACCTTTTCATTGCTTTTCTTTTTATTTTTTTTTAAATCCATGAAAAATTCAGTTCATTTAGGATTGTATATAATTTGACTTAGGGATTTATAAGAATCTCAGGAACCTCACAAAGTTTAAAAAAAGCAAATGTAAACTTGAGCCTCTGGAATAGAAAAACCCCAAGCACCAACACAGGCTGGGAACAATAGCTGGAAAGCAGCTTTGCAGCAAAGGATGCAGGGGCTCTGTTGACCAAGAGCCCACAGTGCACCCCTGTGTCAAAGGAGGCCATCAGCCTCCTGAGCTGCATCAGCCTGCACGTCCAGGGAAGTAATTCTTATTAATTTGGCACTTCTGAGACTGTGTCTAGAGTACTGTGTCCATTTTTGGGCTCCATAGTACAAGAAGGACATGGACATGGTGGACTCGGAGAAAAGAGGAACCCTGTAGGATGGAATCCATCTCACTTTTCCTATCCTGAAAGTCAGTGTGGAATTCAGATGTCCACCATATCTTTGTATGAAGCTTACCTAGATCTCTTTATAGAAGGTTTTCTCGCTGTCAGGGTTTGGGCTTTTTGAAGGAAACCCAGGGCTCTACCCCGTTTAATTTATCTTGAAGAATTAATCACACTAAAAATGACACTCATCCTCAATGCACCAGCTCATACTGAAGTTCAGAATTTCTTGCCTTCGTCACTGCTTTGTGTCCTTTGCTTTGGCCCATTCATTGCATGCTGGCCATCTATTTACTGTCACAGAGTCCTCCTTCAGTTCTAACAGCTGTTGCCCTGTTTCTTCAATTAACTTCTATTCTGGACTTAGCTCTTCAGCTTCTCTAAATCAGGATAGTACCATTTGATTACAAAAGCCATGTGATTACAGCGAAGGCGGACTATCCAGGCTTTTTTCCTCCCTCTTCCTTTCACTGCTGAAGACTTTCACACGCTAGTTACATGTGCGAAGATTCTGACATTTCCATGAGCTAATCAGAATATGCATAAGGAGACTCAGAGGATTTTCTTCTCTTTACAAATGTTTAAGTGACACAGTCATGTTGGGGTGTTTGATTCTAGGGAATAGAAAAGAGTAGCTGAAACAGTAGTTTATTTCTCACACTCTGAAATGTTATAATAATTATTTTCTGTTTAAAAATAATCAAGAATTCCTGCTGTCATAGGGTGAAGTCAGTCGTTAATTATTTACATTTTCTTCTTTATTCAGCTATTCTTTCTACATAATTAAAAATTCCTTCCCATCCAACAAGAGGTCTGCATTCCAGCAGAGTTTGTCTCCTAGAGGGAAAGGATTTTTTTTGTTATTGCTGGTTTTTAGTCATCTCCTGCTGATATTCTGTTGTCCAGTCAAAACAGAATGAATTTGCAAGAGGCTTCCAGCAGCAGAAAAGTCTCTGAAGCTTTGCTGTAAATTAATGCATACAATGTACTGGACAACAATTGAGCTCACAGTACTGGAATATAAAATCATAGTAACAAGCCACTAATCAGTTCGAGACACTAAGTCCAACACTGATTTGAAACAATTTCATGTAGTTCTTGTGCGTTGTCGAAGTGAGAAGTGGATGTAATAAAGAGGCTAACACAATTAATTTATAAAAGTATATAAATGATGACACAGAAGTTTTAAATGAGTGATAAATATTTGGTCAGATTTCATTTTACTGTGGTGAAAGCCTTGTCTGTTTTCTCTGAGAATATTGTGGAATGCCTAAAAGCAATGACGTATTTAAAATGACTTAGTATCCAAATGAAGAATTTTTGAAAAAAATACGTTTCCTAATAGTTTAACTCCCTTGATTGCCTGTGGACTGCCAGTGCTGATGTGAGGAATCGGCAGTTTCACGCACAGGTAGATATGGATTCATCTAGAAGTCACTGAAATGTAATAGGAAAATAGTCTACAAATATGTACAGTGTTGTCACTACTGAAGTCTGTGGAAATCATCATGTAAATTGGAAGAGCACTGAAGACAATCTAGATTCTGGTTGGAATGCAGGATGGAAGGCTAATCTGAACATTACCTGCATTTTAAAATCAATTTAATTAAATTTCTCAACACAGTTGAATGAACAAACTTTTTTTTTTTTCTAGTATATAAATAAGGCAGTTTGGCAATAACAGTCAGAAACGTGATGTGGGAGTCTTATATATGCAGCATGCTTACGCATCTATCATGTTCCAAGGAATGTGGATCCAATACCATTTGGTAAATCTATCCCTTGTGACATTTTGATTGGTTTTTTTTTTTTGATCTTTTTTTGCTGCAATATTGTAGACCACAGTCAGAGATATCAAAATTTATTCTGATGTCTCCTACATGGAGTCTTTATCAGAAAAGAGAATTAGCAGGATGTTCTCAAAGAGCTGCTTCTGAATGGGTGGCCAATCTGAAATAGCGAAGAGGACATAATCTCTATTATCTTATGTATTATCGTGAGCCTTTTTATTCAAATGAAGTTTGTTGTCTAGTATATTCTGTATTATCTTTCTGTCTTTCTGCTTCACAAAGCTTTTTACATATTTCTCATTCTTTTTTTCTTGTGTGAAGAATATGCTGTACACAATCACTGCTGTGCTGGAAGTTCTTCTTAAAAATTAAGATTTTTGTACTTTGTGGCCAATTCAGACAACTAACTTGTTACACTAAATACTAATTTTAAATTGTTTTATACAACAAAAACATTTGGAATACACAAATGCTTTTCAAATATTAATTAGTTGTCAAATTACTTTTGTCAGTGTTAGACTGTAAGCTTGAAATTATATGTTACACAGCCAAACATGTTAAGGATATTAGACAAACACAACAGGCCAAATTCAGACAGATGACGCTCAACCAGGTTGTTGTGTATGGCTCAGTAAGCTTTTACTGTCTAATACTTAAAATATATTATCTAACAATGCTACTCTATTCATTTTTTTTGTGAATCTTCCTTTTCAAATGTGAAATTGTTCTTTTCTCTGTGGGCTCCACATTACCATAGATCTGAGTTATTGAGAGACAAAGCTAAGTTTTTTTAAGGATAACTACAGTATAGGAATGCATGTTAATTATTAAGAAATGTAGGGGATCTGCTAATCTAAATTACAGCCTATCTTTTATCCAAACCTGGTAGCAGCTACAAAAGAGCTTTTATCTTGGGCCACCTAATTTACTCCACTTTTTTTACAATGCTGGATTAATCCAAAATATTATTTTATTGGTGTTACATCTGGTCACAAGGTTGGAGATCAAATACTATCACATACAACTTAAATCCTCAGTACTCTACTTTATTCCTGAAGCATTCTCGATCCTGGAACTGTGCCTGAAACTGTTGAATAACCCAGTAAAGAAATCATTTAGTCTTTTTTTTTTTTTTTTTTTGGTTTTCATAGAATCATAGAATCATAGAATCGTTAGGGCTGGAAGGGACCTTCAAAGGCCATCTAGTCCAACCCCCCTGCAAGGAACAGGGATATCTCCAACTAGATCAGGTTGTTCAGGGCCTCATCCAACTGGGCCTTGAACGTCTCCAGGGATGGAGCATCCACCACCTCTCTGGGCAACCTGTTCCAGTGTTGTACAACTCTCATGGTAAAAAATTTTTTCCTAATATCCAACCTGAATCTACCTCCCTCTATTTTAAAACCATTACCCCTTGTCCTATCACAACTGGCCCTCCTGAACAGCCTCTCCCCATCTTTCTTGTAGGCCCCCTTGAGGTACTGGAAGACCGCTATAAGGTCACCCCGGAGCCTCCTCTTCTCCAGGCTGAACAGCCCCAGCTCTTTCAGCCTGTCCTCATAGGAAAGGTGCTCCAGCCCAGTTTTGTTTTGTTTGTTTTTTTTTTTTTTGCTATAGTGAAAGTCTAGCATTAACAAGCAACTCTAAATTATTTTTTAAATTATTCAAGCACAGCTTCATTTATCTGAGATTTAATCTATGGAAACTGCAATTTTCAAGCAGTTCATAATAGCACAGAAGTTCACAAGGCGCTACATAGCGTGTAAAAATCCCCCAGATTTCTTTAAATGTTGTTTTATATAAATATTGCTTAATCTAATGGAACTTATTTTAGAGCTCTACTGGAACAAATCAATTACCTACTGAAAGTTTTTCTGGTATCTAGCATACTAAATCCATCAATTTCAGTTTCTAAAATAGACCATATTTTATAGTGCTCTAATAGTTTCTGAAGATTTCTGGAGTAACTACAGCAGAACTTCCCTTTATAAAACAAATGATTTTTATTCTCTGGTGGGGTCTTCTGCTAAAATAGTCAATTTGATAATAAGAGCTTCTATAAGGAAATAAATTCTCAGTAACTTTGAAATTTGTAAACTAAATTTGCTCCGTAAGGACTCGATTCACCACAGATTTATCTAATTGGTAAAATATGAACAATTAGGACCAACTTTTAATAAGATTACAGTTCTTTTATGCCAGGAAACATTAATATTTAAATGCTCCTGACCCTGAAGGATTTTTTTTTTGTTTAACTTTTTTATTTCTTTTTTTTTTTATATACTGTGAAATAGAGTATCAAAGAACACAGTCATGTTTCTGCACCTGTGGTATGCAGTTAAAAGCATCTTGGTACTTTTTTTCTGTAATCTATTCTGTCTCTATGAGTTCCTTGACTATGCTGCTTGTTTTTTCACAGGTCACAATGTTTTTTCTTTAGTCAATTTTCTCCTCTCGTTGAGTATGTGGAGGAGAGCAAGAAATTCTGATCCCAGCAACCCCCTATGCAGCAGCATTTTAAACACCAAAGGCACCCAAAGCTGACTAACATCCTTTTTCTTTGCATGCGTGCAATGCTTTCACAGTGTATCCATGATGCCTTATGTCTCTGCCTTGTCTGATATCCGGTGTATCAGCCTTCACAAGGAGGTGTACCCCAGCATGTCTCATACCTAAAGCCTACAGAGGTCTAGAAACTTAGAATGAAATTCATTTCACCTAACTTTGCGACTAGTTCCCCACATGCATTTTATGGGAAGTGCAGATGCATGTCAGCTCTGGGACCCTCAACATAAAAAGGATATGGAGATGTTGGAGCAGGTCCAGAGGACGGCCACGAAGATGATCCAAGGGTTGGAGCACCTCTCCTATGAAGACAGGCTGAGAGAGTTGGGACTGTTCAGCCTGGAGAAGAAAAGGCTCCGGGGTCATCTTCTAGCCGCCTTCCAGTACTTAAAGGGGGCCTACAAGAAAGCTGGAGAGGGACTTTGTACAAGGGCATGTAGTGACAGAACAAGGGGCAATGGCTTTATGTCGGGGGAGTTCCTGGCTACTACAATAGAAAGCACCTGTGCCTTGTTAGGACAGGTGCTGTGAGTCACGTTGGTCAACCGGAAACCACGTGACTCATGGAGGTTTAAAGGTGGGGCACTCCCAGGAGGGAGTGGGGCAGTTCCCTCCTGGAGAGTGGAGTGATAGGAGCTCCTGGAGAGCAGCATCTTGAAGCTCTCTGTTGAAAGCCTTTAGTTGTGACAAGGACCTTTGGAGTGAGTCTGACAAAGCCTTCTGATATACGAGGAAGATCACAACAACCTTCTGGGTTGTGATCCCCGAAGATTGAGACACCAGTAGTCCGCAACAATTGGTGACCCCGACGTGATTCGTCGGAACAAGAACTACTGGAACTACAGAACGAAGCTTGAGAGCGGTAGGAGCTGCGGACTGACCAGTTCTGACTTAGACACCTGGAACAAGGTGAGCCACTGGGAGTGAACATGGGTCAGAATCTTGTAAAGGAAAGCCAGACCTTCACCTTTCTCAAATCTGCAGGAATGGCTGCGGGGCTCAGTATAAGTAATGAGGATTTATATTACCTACTCAACTGGGCAGCGGGACATGAAGATCTAGTCAACCTCACCTCTACCTTTAACCTAGAACTTTGGAAAAGGTTGGGGGATAAGTTACTCTATGAAGCTGTGGTTAAGCAAAAGGGCCGGACCGACCTGCTGCGTACATGGGAGGCCCTAGATAATATAATTCAAAAGGGGTCAGCAGAAGAGGAGGAAGAGGAATCAACAGATTATGTATCTGCAAGCGAGGGGTATGAAGGGAACAACGAACTATCTGAAGGAAGACTAACCCCAGACAGCGTGGACAGCGAGTTAGACGTATCCTCGCTGTTCACAGAGATCAATAAAGTTGTGGGGACTATGCAGGGACTCTACCCCACCCTGCAGGAAATAGTGGAGCGTCCCCCACCCTTTGCCCCAGCAACCCCCCCTTCCTCCTCAGGATGTGTTATGCCTACGGCTCTGCCATTTGAGCAATTGGCCCCACCCTTGGCAACTTCATATCCCGCGGTATCTGGTTATCCGGCCCAGGTACATTTGGCGCAGCCAGCACTAGTGCGCCAGGCCGTGACAATGCTCCAAGGAGTATCTCAGCAGCTAGCAGCTGTAGTGGAGATACTGCATCAGGCTATGACCCCCCCTGTAGCAAAAGAAATCTCCAAAACAAGTGACAGCCCAGCTGAGGAGTTACCACCGAGGGAAAAGTCACTAGAATCTGTCTGTTTATTAAATCCAAACCCCTTGGGAACCCCTACAGTGACAGTTCAACACCGTGACCCGGTCTGTTTTTGGAACGAAATAAAAATGAAAGCAATAGAGGCTGGGGATTGGGACTTGGCTCAAGTCTTGGGGCTGCCAGTCAATAACGAAAAATTATCCATGATGGAAATAGGGGAAAGGCCAAATGTATTCCCTGTGGAATTGACCCTCCCGGGTTCTAACCAGCCCAATCAATACCTGGGCTGGTCATGGAAAGTCGTACGAGACATACAAAAAGCGGTAGCACAGTATGGGCCAAACTCCCCAGCAGTAACACAATTATTACGATTACTAAACTTGGAAATATTGGTGCCGTATGACTTTCAACATCTAGCTCAGATTATGTTCCAGCCGGTACAACGCTCCATTTTTATGAGCACATGGAGGCAGTTGGCTGACCGTCAGGCACTACAAAATATACAGTTACCCCAAGGTGACCCATGTTATGCCGTAGGTGCAGATGTCCTGATGGGAACGGGTCAGGTATTTAGTAATCCGGCGGTACAGGCCCAATGGCATCCCCAAGTTCTTGGGCAAATCAAACAAATAGGAATGCAGGCCCTCATGCGGACCATAGAAATGGCGAAACCCCAAGCGAGGTATTCTACAATTAAACAAGGAATCAAGGAGCCTTTCTTACAATTTGTAGAAAGATTGCAAGGGGCTATAGAAAAACAAGTTTATGACGGCAATCTACGGGCCCTGTTGACAAAACAACTCGCAAGGGATAACGCCAACGCTGACTGCCGAAGAGCTATTGAAGTACTCCCAGGGGACCCCTCCCTAGAGGAGATGGTCATTGCATGTGCTAAGGTCGGGTCTGTGGAACATGAAATGACCACGCTAGCAACCACCTTGATGGCCTCAGATAATAAACTGAAGTGTTATAAGTGCGGGAGAATAGGTCATCTCGCAAAAAACTGCAAATCCAATGGCCGGCCGAGGAGCAGCAGAAAGAGAAAGTATGCACAGATGTCTTATACTCCAGGCAAGCCCTTTGCGGGAACACTGCAACAACCGCAAACTAATCCGGAAAAGACCCCTGAAGGAATGTTGCGGCAGCCGCAGATTAAGCAGCCAGAACAACCAGGGTGGATGTATCCAACCTCATCAGAACAGTGGATATATCCACCACCGACATGGTATGACAGGAAAACATAAGAATGACTCCCCCACGGTTTTGTTCCAAGGCATCTGACAAATGGCGATGAAAAATGGAACTGGAACATTGGAAAGCCCTAAAGGCTACCAGGTGTTTGTTTCTTTTTTTCAAAAAAAAGAAAGGGGGAATTGTCGGGGGAGTTCCTGGCTACTACAATAGAAAGCACCTGTGCCTTGTTAGGACAGGTGCTGTGAGTCACGTTGGTCAACCGGAAACCACGTGACTCATGGAGGTTTAAAGGTGGGGCACTCCCAGGAGGGAGTGGGGCAGTTCCCTCCTGGAGACTGGAGTGATAGGAGCCCCTGGAGAGCAGCATCTTGAAGCTCTCTGTTGAAAGCCTTTAGTTGTGACAAGGACCTTTGGAGTGAGTCTGACAAAGCCTTCTGATATACGAGGAAGATCACAACAACCTTCTGGGTTGTGATCCCCGAAGATTGAGACACCAGTAGTCCGCAACAGCTTTAAACTGAAAGAGGGTAGATTTTGCTTAGAGATAAGGAAGAAATTTTTTCCAATGAGAGTGGTGAAACACTGGAACAAGTTATCCAGAGGCGTTGTAGATGCCCCATCCGTGGAAGTGTTCAAGGCCAGATTGGATGAGGCTTTGAGCAACCTGGTGTAGTGGAAGGTGTCCCTGCTGGTGGCAGAGGGGTTGGAACTAGATGATGTTTTAAGGTCCCTTCAACCCAAATCATTCTGTGACTCTATGATTCTATACGAAAGGGTTCTGATGCTAGGGTACAAACAACTTTTTAAGCATCTTCTTAATATATAACTACTCTTCTTAGGTCTCTGGAGGATGTTTTCCTATAACTTTGAATGAAATCAAGGGAAGATCTCCCAACAACAAGCTCACACATTTTTGTGCTTCTTACATCTACTTCTATTAATAAATTATTTTTTTTACTTCTTAAACCAAGATAAAATATTTTCTCTTGTAATTACACAGTTGGTGAAGCTGAAACCAAGAAGCCATGTGCTGTTTAGGTGATGAATTCCAAACAACGTGACTGATGTTAAAAGAAAGATGCAGGAATTAATTTAGAACAAGACATTGAGTTTGATTTCTTTGAAACTGTATTTCTTGTTAAAAGTCAGTCTTAGCCTGTGATAACAGGAGATGGCAAAATAATTTTTAAAGGCATTTATTTTTAATATTAAATAGAGACTGTCAGAGACTGTTAGACAAAAAAGAATTTTATATGGCAGCAGTTCAATGTCTGAGGAAAAGCAATACGATTCATATTGTCACTTCACAGGTGACTTGTTTATATTTTTTGCGAGACCTATTAGACTCTCTGAGTGGTTAATGGGGAATTGCGTATTCATAAGCTATTCTCAAGGGGTACTTCATCACTGCCAAATGCCTTAGTCCCTCAATTGTCTTCTGGCTCTTGGCTCCCTGATCATCAGTACTGTATACATTAGTTCAGCAGTAGGCACTATTTTAGATTGAAACATTGAGTTTCCCACAAAATAAAATCTATGTACGGCTCTGAGGATAATTCAGTCCAAAAACCATTCTCCAAAGATGTATATATAAGCCTGCACGAGCTCTAACTTCTGCATTACATTCTTCCAACCCACTCTCAGTAGGCTTTGCAGCCTCAAGCAACTTTACATGTCTCCCCAAAAACACGTAATACATGCCTTCTGTTTCATGCTGTAAAAATATTGCTCTTGACAGGCTGAAACAAGACTGTCATATTTTTTCAGACAGTTTCAACTAGGCAATACAAGATATTAAAAAACAATTATCTCTAAGCACTCAGGACACCGTGCAGGTCCTTGAGGAGAAATCCCAGGGCTAGTGTGGATGCAGATAGCTTGTTTGAGCAGAGGAACTCCCGACATGGCCATGAGCCGTTCTCCATCATGTAGTGTGGGGCCAGGGCTCTCCCTGTAGTGCATGCATTTAGCAATGAAGGTACAGCCAAAGAAACTAAGCTTTACCAATTTTTCAGGCAGAGGATGGCAAAACTCACAGTTGTGTTAGTGGCAATAAACTACGAACAGCGGAATTTCCACCTTACCCTTCTGCACAAAATATGCATGCTTTGGTCCCACCCATATTTTGTGTAAGTCTTTTGTACCTTGCTGAGGTATCCCAACAGTCTAAATACCTAACTTTGGCATACACTTCTGCATATACATTACTAATGCAAATGGTTAGCTTCATTGAGTCATAGAATCATAGAATGGTTTGGGTTGGAAGGGACCTCAAAGATCATCTAGTTCCAACCCCCCTGCCATGGGCAGAGAAATCCTCCGCTACACCAGGTTGCCCAAAGCCTCATCCAACCTGGCCTTGAACGCTTCCAGGGATGGGGCATCTACAACTTCTCTGGGCAACCTGTTCCAGTGCCTCACCACCCTCAGAGGGAAGAAGTTCATCCTTATATCTATCTAAATCTGCCCTCTTTCAGTTTAAAGCCATTGCCCCTTGTCCTATTGCTACATACCCTTGTAAAAAGTCCCTCTCCATCAGTCTCAGGGATTAATCATGTTCTTAGGTGTTTTTGCACTGGGTCCCAAACTGAGTTAAGTAAGCGAGACAACTTCATATAGGTCTACTCCACCATGACCTCTAAATAAAAATATCTGCAGTCCAGTGACTTCAAAGACCATTAGTCAGCCTCTTGTGTACATTATACTAACTTATAACAAAATGGATAGCTTTTAGACCTGGGGAAAGTTTCCAGTCATAAACTACATTTTGTTATATCCATCCCCAGCTTTCATTCATATGTCAAAGATCAACTGTTCCTGCAGCCCTTGAAAGGATTAACAATTTTGCTACTGTTAGCAATGCACTGAATCAGGATGAGATTTTCTTTAATACAAATGTGTAAATCTAAGACGAACAGCTGAACACAGCTTTTCATCCTGCAAACTTGGCTATGCTTTAGTGAAGCTGAGTTCATTCATGAGAGCTTTTCTCACAGTTTTCAGCAGCACATGTAATCTTTCCTTAGGTAATTACACTTTACTTCTTCATTCCCTAACACTTTCTTAAAACTACTAGGCACGCACAGTATTTTGTGTTATTTCTAAACAAAGTAAAATTCCATGATTCTTACAGTTTAATTAAAAGAAGAGATTTAAGTGAGTGCTTAAGTGTTTTGATTTCTAGGGGCCTTAAGTATACACTTCAATTAGCATATACGTAAATACACAGTCTTTCCATCACTAGCTGAAGATGAAATATCAATATCTGTATTTACTGAGGAATTTACATCTTCAGTCTGATGATAACTTTTTTCTACTGCGGTCAAAATAAAACATGAAACATTAAACATGAACATAAAACATTAAACATAAAACATATCTCCTCACCTCTTTTTCAAAACCAATCTTAGAAAGAAAATATTCAGAAAAGTTATTTAGAAGATACTTCATAGCAATCTTTAATGTAAAGTGCAGAGAAATCCCTCTAGTCTTTGCAATTTCATAACCGAGGCCCGTAACAACAATCCTTTGCGGTGGAGTGGAGACTTTATTTCATTTCCTACTTAATTGTCATTTGGCCCTTGTGGGTAAAATGAGATAATATTTAGAGCCTGTCATCACTGTTCTTTATTTTATTGTGTGATGACCTGTGTCTGCAAAGAAGGCAGCAGATACCCTTTGAGCCTGCCATCAGGATACAGAGGAATCCCGCATTGACATATTCTACCTGGATGACAGAAGCAAAGGAGACAATTAGTCAATATCTGAGGACCACAGAGGCACAGCAGGGTCATGGACAAGCTGAAGGATTAAAGCTTTATGAGGATCCAGGGTGGTAACTAAGCTAAGAAGTTGCTGTCTGTCATTACTTGAGACAGACCTGGTATCATGATTCTGTATCAAGTCCTTTAACTCAGAACTGTGTCACCAGAAGGGTAAAGGGTTTGCCTTCTGCTGGTTGTGCCAAGACACAACTTTGTTCCCTCTGCTAAATCTTGGGCGTTTTGTCTCAACAGCGTTTCCAGAGCACTTAGTAGGGACAGACAGAGACAAATGTGCAGACAGACATATCCCCTTTTCCTGTTATCACACAGTACTAAGTTTGACAGGCTACTGGTCGGAATAACAGCTAAAGCCAGTTTCCAATCATTAGTATAATAGAACTGTTGACTTTGTAAATGCCTCAATAGTCTACACATAACCTAATAATTGCAACACTAAGAACTCCCTGATTACAGTCTAAACTCTGACTAAGAAGAAAAAGGATATCTTATAACCAGTGGCCCATTACATTCCCCCTCAGTTTTTAAGGATTATTTATACACCATTTGTACTACAGTCACAGGTAAAGGGCCACCACTGTACCTTCTCTCCACTGCACTCTACTGAATCATACCATAAACAGCAGTCTTTTCTTTAACAACGTTGAGACAGGAAGCGTATGCTTGCAAGTATTGCACAAATCACACCATGGCAAACATTTCCAAATGAAAACCTGAGAAACCAATGGGCTGTACCTCTCAAAGAGCAGGTATGTTATATATGTTATAGGTTTAACCCTGGCTCCCTACCTGCAGGTAGATTTATGATTGCTTGGGATAGGCTAAATTCCCTTTAAGAATGCTGCCACGTATTTATAATTTTTTAAAAAACAAGGCAATTCGATTTCCTACATTTTAGGTCATTCTTGTATCCAAGGAAAAAAAAAAGATGATACATAAGAAACTCATAAGAAAAAGAGGAAAGAGAGGAGGATATACAAGAGAATCTGTACAAACACTAAACAGTTAACCTCCCTTGTCTTATTCTGCAGTGTGTCTGATGTGTGTACATGGGTGTACATATATATCCTTTTATTTTCCTGTTTTTCTCTCGTTATCACTGATTCTCCCCAAAGTATGTCGTCTTCTATCTGGCTTGTAGGCAATGCCTTGTCTTTTGTCTTTATATAACCATTCTCCCCTTCAGTTTTCAACACAGCAGCCTGTTTCTTCCTCTCAACTCCCACGTGGCAATCACTTCTCTTTGCCATATAGATATGTAGTCCCTCAACTCTCAGCACATACATATATCTAATGTTTCTTAAACTTGGGAATACACCTGTTCTGCTTTTGTTCTACTGGCTTCTACTTGTGGGAAAATGCGCTGGGACTCCTTAGGTACCTAAGGGAGAGTAGCAAGTATTTTAAGCTATTTTGTCTTATAATAAAGTAATCAGATACATTATTTGTTTAGCACGTCATCACATAAACTTGCTCTACTTACAGTTTGGAAGACATACCACACCTTAACACCTTATTGTTTTAAGTTGGCACATTGTGAAATGTGAGTGGGACTGACCAAACACGGGCAGTAACTAGTGCTCTTTAAAACCTGTAATCACAATTTTCATTTTATCTTGCACATAGCTGTGAGAGCATATGGTGGCAGATACATATGAGAGCATATATTCCCACTGATAAGACCAGTGACTTTTTACATGCAGCATGCATTTTAAAGATCTATCTTTATCTTGTTTCCTCTTTTTCTTCATCCAGCTTTGGGCTTGTTTTATCTTTTCTCACCCAGCTTTGTAGCTCCTCTCTAGTTTGAGAATGAAAAAGTGTGAACATCACAAACTCTGCAGGGAGTTCAGGAAAATCTCTACTACAACAGTTTCCTGGAGTTTTCATGGCTTCTTACACAGACAGAACCACAGAAAAGATGTTCAATCTAGGGAAATTCTTCCAGCTTTGTACTATACAGTATGTAGCAGTGGGGAAGCTGAAGGACTCACTATGTATATCCAGCAGCAATGAAGCAATCACTGTTTAGTGAGAAAGGAGGAAAATGCATTTTTTATCCCAGATGCTCAAGTATTCATCTTACTATGGAGTTCAGCCTTAGTTTGTTTAGGGACACTTCAGCTCCCTTGCAAAATACAACTATCAACTTCTAACAGTATTATCTTATCTCATAAGCCTGCTAAAAGCACATACTTTGCTATAGATACATTTTTCAAAACTATTCACACAATGGAAAAGTAATTACTATGATGATTTTTGCTTTCTTTCTAATCCATCTTTGCCCTTTCCTTCCATTTCCGTCTTGCTCCCTCTATTCTTTTGCCAATGGAAAGGGGAGAAAACAGAAGACAACAATACTTATGGGTATCTCCTGGGTGAAGATATTCACTGTTTGCTGGGCTATTTCTGTATCCAGCATCATCAGGCATCAGATAAAATATGGGATCTCTGGAAACCACAGTCTAGGAATTACATCTTCGAGTAACTTGTAGGTAATAATAGGGTTATGCTCCCGCATTCTATCTGCCTGTAAATGTAACATAACTTCAGCAAGCAAGAGGACTGCATTGATTATTCTGTAGTCCTGCTTTCCTTCTGGAATATGAAGTAGCATAAGAAAACAATTTTCCTGCTAAATTATGGATGTTTGGGGAATATGCTGAGCTGCCCAAGGAACAGGCAGGCATTGCATAAATGAACGTGCCTGGTAGACACTTGCCAAGGCAGATGTTTTCTGCACTGGTTTTGCTTTGTTTTCTAAGGATACGAAACTCAGAAAGTTCAGTGAGGTTCAATTCAAAATTAGCTCCTCTAAAGTATGGAGCAAGTACTGGCAATCTGATCACCTACTTTTTGTTGTTGGAACTTTCAACGTGTTTTTGGCAGTGCTAAGGTGGAGACCATCCGTTCTCTCCCAGAGGCTCTTCAGACTCTCTCGATGATCACCGCCAGCCTGCTGCGCTTGGTGAGCAAGCCACATCCATCAGCTGCCCCCTGATCATTTACAGCCACTGGAAACTGTGATCAAATTAGACAAGAGGAGAGAGCTCAAGTAGGTTGAATTTCTTAAAATGTTATGAAATTAGACAGCTTGGGTTTTGGAACTAGATGATCTTTAAGGTCTCCTTCCAACCCAAACCATTCTATGATTCTATGAAAGAAAGGGTATTTGTGTCCATGCTGAGGAAAAGGTTAAGAAGCTCATTCACCATTGGATGTCAAATAATCAATATAGGCAAGATGTGCTACTGACTGAACTCCATTCGTTCTGCTGCTCTAGGAGCAATTTTTTCAGCATCTTTCTTAAGTGTGAGGGTACTTTCTGCATCTGATGATAAATTGTGTTTAATCGCTTTTACATTATCGGTGACTTTCACCTAAGTAAGTGATTATCACGGTATTGCACAATGGATTTATCAATTTTTCTACTTTTATTCCCTTTTGCAGGTTTGATACAGTGTTTTACTAAAAAAATACATCTAGGTTCTTTACTAAGAATGTGAATTTAAATAATCTCTGGCTGATACTTTTATTTTGCTTTTGAGGGATTTTATTTTTTGCACCTTTTGTTTCTCAAAGCATATTTAAATAGCTCAACTAACACAGGAAGCAGGTAAAAATGTCGTAATTCCTCAACACTGCTATCTATCTAGTTCTGTTGTGTACCAGCTTACATAATCCTCAAATCTAAGAGGTTAAAACTGGTACTAATACTCTTTGTAACATATGTAAGATATTTTAAATAGCAAACTAGTAATGCTAAAGGCCATTATACATATTTAAGTACTTAAGAATAAAGAAAAGGTTTTTATCCAAAAGAGAAGCTGACCAGTTTTACATCCGTTCAGTTTTCAGTAAAAGGCTTTAGACCACTGCCAGACAGTAGAGGAAAGTTATGCTAACTTTAAGAAGGAAGCTAGGACAGAGCAAATATTCACATATTAAATTAAAAGAATCATAGCTAAATCATCTGAAACTAATACATACACAGGATACTGAGGTTGCATATTTTTCTCTGCTATGTGCATGAAATAATAATTTATATTAAGTTACTTGCCATCTTAAAATGATTGAACCTCATGTTTTCTGCATGGTTTAGTACTTTCAAAGTGGGACAAGTAATTATCTCTTACATAATAAACCATCTGCATGGATATAATTAAACATTTGCTCAGTCATATTTGATATTAAACCAGAAAAAGAATGTGGTTAAATAGTATTTATCATGCAAAAGACGCCAAAATCAGCTGAAAATCCATCTATAGCATCCTGGTTAGTTGCTAAGCTTTTGAAGGGGTCTTCAATAGATCTCAAATGTGATGCTGCATAACTCAGGTTGACATGGTAACGTGCATAGTAAGGAAAATCTCAGCTTTATTAGCAACTTCATTTTAATTCCCTCCCTTTTTCATATGCTCCCCTCAGTTTCTGGAGTAAATGTATCTTAAGAGTCTCTGATTGTAACTCATAATTATTTGGCATAATTGAAATGGTATGCTAGTCTTTTATTTTGCAGGCAGCAGAATAGTAACAGGTCTATGAGATGAATCCCTAGCAGCATTTTTTAATGACCATGCTAAATTTAGTACTGTTCTGAGAGAGATTATGTGTATTGCTTGGTTAATGGGATGCTTGCTATATTAGGACTGATCTGGCAGCACTCTGCCAGAGGAAATAGGCAGAAAAGGAGAAATTTTCTCTACATACCTACTCTAACAAACCTATAAGCTGTTAGGGGTCAACGACCAGGGTCAGAGGCCCTGAAGACTCTTGCTGAGCAGACAAGACCAGAAGGGCCAAAGCTTGAGGAGACAGGCTGAAGGGATGACAGCAGGGTATAAAAGGACCTGTAAGACAGAGGCAAGAGTAAATCTGCAAGAACAAAATGGAGAGATAGTCAACACTTTGGGGATATTTGGATAGAACTGAGGCTTCACAGGTGACCATCACAAAATTGTAGGCCTTTAAGAAATATAAGCAGATTTTTAGATAGTTTTAAAAGAATTCTCTCTAAAAGCTTTGTTTCTTCTGCAAAGTAAATCGTACTTTAATGAGGATTCACATCTTGATACATTCCTTAATTATCATCTTCTGTGCATGAGAGTGCACTACAGATTGGTGTATGGTGTGGGATGTGTCTGGCACCTTATAGCATGTGATTGAGAGGAGGAAGGGAGGGAAGGAACTGCAGAGCTAGGATACCATCTGAGGAACATGACAGAGCAGGAAAGCAAAGTGCTATGCTGAATGAATGCATGAGATACAGACAGAGATAAAGAGGAGAGGCAGGATCTGTTTCACTGCGTGACACTTGGCAGATATACTGGATACAGAGTCTCAAAGGTACTCAAACTCATCCAACCTTTTGGGTAAGTCATGGATGAAATAGAGTACTTCAGCTCCAACACTGATTGATTGAGGGACAGGAGAACTGCAAGATTCCACAGAGGATAAATAAAGGCAGACTTGGAGTGACCAAAATAAAAACTTAGCTGAAGCTTTCCCTGCAGCCATTGCCTTGTTCACTCTTCAACCACCAGAATAACTTACCACTTAGAAAAGTGAGATGTTATCATCACACTAGACAGCAGTGTTATGGAGTGAGAAATAAGTGTTTGTCACCTGGGTTTACAGGGGAACCTTGATTTGCCATGGAAATACTGACATCACTGTGAGAGATCCCTGACAAAGGAAATCTAATCAAGGAATTAGAAATACTTGAAAAGAAACCTGACATATGAAATAACAGAAAAGATCTTCCCCTTCTCTGATAACTGTATAATTACCAAGATTGAAAAATGATTGAAAATAGTTTCCATGAGAGCTTCCGGGTCTATGGTAGCTCCACGTCTACTTACCGTCTGATTCTTTCCACAATGGCATTCCAGAGCATCAAAAAACCCAATCATTTTTTGAACTGACACAAATTTTTTGAACTGACTGGTTTTCTGTTGTTCAGATAATTCTAAATGTAATAACTCTGATAAAATGAAACTGAGCAAACAAACCAAGAATAGTTGTTTGGAGGCAGTTTCCCCTAGGCTTACACCATCCAAAAGGGAAGAAAGAAAAGAGAAATTTTAATACCACTATCTACTGCAATATCATCAGTTAATTGTTAAGCTTAAAAAATGCTGGTTTTCCACATGGATTTGCTTTACTGAAGCTTCACACACTTAAACCATGCATGATTTAAGGTTCTTTATTTTAAACCTATAAAGAAGTGTAATTCTGCAAAACAACCCTTCATAAATTTTCAAGGGATTTGTTACACTAAACTTTCCTATGCTAAAGCAAAATGAATTAGTTCTTCAAAACAGGAGACTCTGAATTCCACTTTCATGGCAAATTAGGTTTTGCTTTGTTACCATTTAAGAGCATGTGGATTAACTTACTTAATACTACTTTCCTTCCTGTCAACAATGGTTTGAATGTAATCTTCATATTTGTGTTTGAGTTCTTTCTGGCTATTAACAGTAACAGCCTCTTTTTATCAAAATTCATGTTTAAGACTATGTGTGAATGTATTTCAGGTTGACTGCATCTAAATTTTCAAAATGTAACCACATGGACAAGCAGAAAAAGAGATACCTGGTGAGGCAAAACTGCCAGCTACCTTATTCTCTTCTAGGCCTCATTAGTTTCCCTACAAAAATATAGTTACTGTATAGGTAACATCGGTCCTATTTTTTATGAAAGAACTGAGCTGACAATCCACAGAGTTTTAAAATTACAGAAAACATCTATCTACCCCAGCCCAGAGTTCTTGCCTTACATTTTCTAACGAATTAAGTCTAAATAGCCACTCTTAAAGATACTTAATCATTCCAGAACATTGTCATTTAGACTGGCTGAAGAGTTTTCAAGGTCAAGTTTTTGATGAACTTTGGGGCAGTCCTAGTTTGGTGCAGTAGAACTGCAGAGACCTAGAACTGACCAAAACGGTAGTGTGTTGGCCAGATTTCAGTTCTGTATTCAGGCTTCTAAAGTCTGAGTCCAGTTTTAGGCACTTAAGTTCTTTATTTGGAGGAAGGGGAGAAGACTGCCAGTTATGTTTTCTTGCCTTCTCCATTTACTAACTGTTTGGTTTATCTCAAAGAGAGTCTCTAAATTCCATTCTTTTTCCTTTGTGTACACTATTTTGGTTATCTGTGTGTCCCTGACACAATTTGTGATGACTGTGGGAATATCACACTTTGATCTGATTTTACCTTGAGCCATGTTACCACAAGAAAGTCACAGCAACTCTTACAGTGTCAGTGCTAATTAAAACAGTCTACTGCTCTATCAGACATAAAACTATTACTGCCCGTAGATTTACCTTCATTTTTCTTTAGCAGAAAGGTTTTTTAGGATTCATATCTGTAATCATTTTGTCTTTTACCTGATTAACCTTACGGAGTGCACAAACTTCAGGTGGCTAAGTGTATCTGAATTAGCATCAACAGAGACATTATTAAAAAGTATTTCTCTAGACCTTATATTTTCAATAATTTGGAGATAAATTATTTGCTACTCAGCACCTTAAAACAATACTTATTATTTATCTGTGCACTAATGCTATTAGACAGTCAGGTTGAAATCTTTAAGATCACCATGATAGTCTAGAGGTTGAATCTTTAAATTACTAAGAATTGGACTTCCAGCTGTAATGTAGACATTAATCTTCAATTAAATGTCATGAAATCAATTCTACTTGCTGTTGTGCTTAGCCACATGGTGGTTAAGCAAAAAGGACCTCCAGTAAAGGAGCTTTTTCAGGCCACATAAGCAGCAGATCAGGATCTCTCCATAGTACACAACCTGCACGAGGAGAGAAATGGCGGTCTAGTCAAAGCAACGCCTGGTGTCTTACACCCCTAACCTGCGAATGAACTGTAGGAGAGGATGGCATCCAAATGCTCACTCGGAAAAGATATATGCTGCCCAAAGGACCTGATTCTGGTTGCGACAGGACGTGTGGAACCCAGCAGATGCTGCTTGAGGAACTCATATGGCCAGTGCATCACAAAAAATGGCCTCTAGAAGGTGAAAAAGCTACTCTATATAGTCTAAATCTGAGACACCTCCCAAGTCCCTAAAGTCTTCCCACTGCACTTCTCCTCTTTGAATGACCTGAGATTTTCCCTGTTGTTTCCTGTTTACTGCCTGCACACATTCTTTAGTGATTTGGGACACACTGGCTGATTATTTTCCTGAGAATGAGGTAAGGTCTATCCCTCCCTTTCCTCACAAAAACCTGCCTCAGCTACTGTGACATTCCAACCCTCTTCTGACTGACAAGACACGCATGGCAGAAAATTATTTGGAGATTTACTTCAAAAGTGCTAATAGTTGGTGCAGAATTCCACCTTCTAAATTCTTTTAGGAAGCAGGCTCTTTTTAAAAATAATATTTGTAAAAATTGTGTCCCAAGCCTAGCCCTCTAAACTATTTTTAAAACACTGGTAAATGAAACTATCATACATGCCGTTCTTTGTTCAAAAAAACTGCATACGTTTGTGCATTTGTGTTGATAAAACATTCCAGCCCTCTCTCAAAACGAAAAAGATGCTCCTCAAATCCTCAGCTCAGAGCATGTGAATACTACTGAGACTGAGTCGAGGTTATTGTGAACATCCATGTTCTAAATTATTTAAAACGCTTCTGCCAAAGGTTAGCAGTCAGCAAAGAATATCAATTTACTTGAATTAGTTTGAACCAAAGACCAGCAAAAATTCAGATCCTGCACTTCAGAATTATTCTAATTCAGCTTCTTGGCAGTCTGGAAACGAGAAGATTATAGTAACAGTTTACTCAGATCTATATCTTACTATACTGCATGATGGTAGAGAATATTTTGGATATGGAGAGAGATGTTTCACGGGTAGGATTTGGCCTGCCACCCGGATAGTGAATTGATAATCCCAAGTGACAGGATTTTAGGTTCAGTTTGTTAACCAATACGGGCAAGCAAATCAAATCAGACAAACAGCTCTTTAAACATACCCCTAATAAAACCGGAAATAATAGTATCTGAAACATCTCAATAATATCTGAAAGAAAAGTAATTAAGAGACATAAGTCTGAAAAACCATGCTGGAGGTCTTCTGTTGACTTTGTTAAAATATCCATGGAGTATCAAAAAGTGAAATACCATAATTTTCCAATATAAAACGTGTTCACTTTACAATGGGACCTCTTTCCAGTGGGCAAACACGTAAAAATAACTTTAAGAATGCTTTATCCAACAACCAGTATGTAATCATATCTGCTGTATGCAAAGAGAGTTAAGTCCTGGTCTATAGTCAGCTTTTAAAAGGATGAATTTTTTTAAGAAATCAGTTATAAGAAAATAAAAAAGATAAACCAGAATCTCTAACTGTGAGTGATTTTACCAGATTCAAAAATCCATTTGTGCAGTTAGAGAGGATATTGTCTTTTTGTTAAAAATATCCTCACTGAAGAGAAATACAGCAGGACAGATTATATAGCAAAAACTTTTTATTTACGCATTATTGTAAGTCTGGCCAAGAGTAATATCAACAACAGACACTTGAGAAATCATCAGTGAGAAATTTTACAGCCAGAAATACTAAAGACAAAGAGGAATTGAAAAAAAAAAATCATTGTGAACAAAATTAATCCTAGCAAAATCATAGGTCTGTTATTAGAAGCAAACAGTTGAAATCGTCAATAACAACGCAGAATAGATTGAAGCATTCAGTGAATATTTCCGCATAATGCAGTCCCATCCCAGTCACGAATGCCATATGGTTTTGCTTAAGATAATATACAAATAATTTCTAAAACACTGCTAGTTTAATTCTAAAAAGAATTTACCACTGGGCTGCCTGAGCAATTAATGTTGCTATTTAAGACATTAAAGAATACTGAAGAAGTATTAAAAACCTGGATAAAGCCAGGTTTACATTTGGACAACATAAAAAATATGACCTTGATTATATAATTCTAGCTATGCTGGAATCAGTAGCAGGTAAAATAGCTGAAGGCCTGATACCTGCTGTAATCAATACAGGAAATGGTTGTGTAATTAGTGCCAATGAGCATGTCAGATTGGGTAGATCTCTGGGTGAGACTGCCGAATATGATTGATAAAGGTGACTGCATCGACATATGCGTCTGTAAAGCAACAGACATACAGTAGCACATCAATCTCATTAAGCGATTGGCGTTATACAAAATCAGCGTAACACATAATAATTAATTAAAAACTGGCTAAATGACAGATCTCCCAAAGTAACTATAAGCAGCTAATCATTATCCCTCGGGTAATTCTGGAGGAATTCGCAGATTTCTGTTCTTTTTCATAGGCGAGTTTTTCCCAAGGTGTTCCTGGTGCCCGGACCCCACTGCCCCACCCCACTCCCTGGCAGTGCCCAGCTGGCTGCTGCAGCTCCAGTTGCTCAGGTCCCTGCTGGGAGCTGGCACAGGCTGTCTGCTGAAACGGGCACATGCGACCGTGCTCGCACCAACTCCCTTGGCCTGGCCTGGCATCCTGAGAGCCGAGTGCCTCCCTGGCACACCCTTGACACTGCTGCCTGGGGGGATTGAGCCCTGCATTTTAGAAAACGCTGTCCTCTGCTACTACATACATTTATGAGTGATCTGAAGGAATATTTAACAGCATTAATAGCAAAGTTTGCAGACGACACAAAATGCATAAAGCACTAAATAATGCAAAGAAAAAACAGTTTTTTTCCGTAGGGAAATTGACATCCTTTAGTAAGCCAGGACCATTTGAACGTGCTTTTTGAGACAGCTGAATGCAAGGTCATTCAGCAGGAACAAAGAATGTAGGTCATGTTTAGAAGACTGGAGACTGTGTCCTGGAAAGCAGTGACTCTGAAAAGGATTTAGGGGTCACAGTGGTTAGCCAACTAAAGAGAAGCTCCCAGAACAATGTTCCAAGGCATTTGGTACAGCCTTCAGATACAGGAGTGTTGAGTAGTGACATAACTATATCCAATTCTACTGTACACTTTTGACTAAGGTGCTTAAAAATTAGAAATGTTCAGAAAAGCAAGTTGGAACACTGTTAAATCTGAAAAACCTGATTAACAATAAGAGAGATGAGCAGTCCAAGTTCTTTACCTTATCCAAAGGGGAATCAAGAAGTGACTGTATCGTGGTTTATAAGGATGTGTTACAGAGGGCTCAGGAAACACACAATATTCCAAAGTCTGTCCAAAAAGGAACGACAATTTTTTATTAGCAAAACAGTACACTCTTTCAACCGGGCAACTATATAACTCTTGAAACAATTTACACAATCTTTGTTTCTATTTAGAATTACATTGTTTTAATTTAGGTTGTGGACAAACACATGAAAAAGGTAAATCATTTTTTGAAGTGCTTTAAACAGCAAAGCACGCAAGCGTGCACCACAAAGGCAAACAAACTGTACGGTGTTGTGTTGTGTCTTCATGTTAACCACAAAACTGTAAGTGAACAAAATAACACATTTTGAAAGATACTTTCCTCTTAGGTTTATACTTTAGTATTGATTTATATTTTAATCTATTATTTTGAACTTTTTTTAGAAAACATGATCAGAGTGAAGATCTTTCTTGAACATCTGTGAAATATTTTGCATGCTTAGGCTAGACGTAAATAATACATGTCATAGAGATGTAAACACCAATGGGAGAAATAAATTATGTACATGAACACAGGGGACTATAGCTAAAGTAATGAGCTGAAACTTCCATTAACCTGATAGTCAGAAAAAATTCCTTATAACTGGATGAATTCAACTTCGAAGAGATGTCTCCTTTGGGAAGCAGAAGCTCTATTACCTGATATATTTAAAATGAACTGGACAAAACAGCTCTGGAGAATGTTGAAGAACAATCCTTCATCAGGACCATGATAGTCTTTTCCATCTCTAACCTTTGTGATCTCCTGTTTTTTCTTATCATTTAAGACTGCTATGACTATTTTATTTGATTGTTGACTTAGAAAAGAAGTGGTTTAAAAACCAGAATTTTATTACATGATTACCAGAATTCTTTTAAAATTAGCCTCTATTCTCCCATCAAGTATACCAACATTACCAATATCATTGTATCTGTTATGTCTAAACACAGACCAAGAGATTTTGAAAAACAATAGACTACAAAGCAGTATAGCTGGTGAAATATTCAATGTGGAGGAACTTGCACCTGACCTCAGCACCACATTGACCATAGGGGAAGAATTAAGTGTTGTAGAACAAGATCTACAAAAACTAAGCCAGGTGATAAGAGTGTGTTGAGGACAGAGTTGTGCTTTGAATTCTGAATCTCTTTGATGTTCAGGGATTTCAACGATATCACTCCTTCGAGCAGAGACTTTCCTGAAGGTTTTAGGTGCTCATTTCTCTTTCAAAAACTAAGGAAACAAGTGTAGCCAGAAGACTCCTGCCTCTGCTCTATACTTTAGTGATTAAAGAACTCCTCTGGGATGATGAAGACACAGCAACAATTAACTTTTCTCCTTCAGGGAATCTCCTGTCTCCTAAAAGCCTGCCTGTGGACTATTCTAAGGGAATAGGAGGGCTCCATCCGCTTCTTTTGAGCCTCTTACAATTTTTGTAGACTGAAGGCTTCGTTTGCCTTCAGACAGATTAAGCAGGAGCCTCTATTCTGATTAGAGGTCTGTCACTGGGAGAAGGGCATCCTGGGCTTAAGTCCTTGCTCCACTGATTGTTTCTGGATTTATGGATATAAAACACATAAATGGTCTGTAATATAGACACAGAAAGCCATCTTTTGTCCTTCTCAACTGAGTGCCATAACCATGAGGTTACAGACTAATTCCCTCTCTCTGATCTAATGCATTTTTAATTCTTTCAGAGTACGAAGTAGAGCAGCTTCAACAGAGGGGACAGACTGTGTTTTCTTCCCTTCCATGTCCCCCTGGAGCATGGGCTGTTTACCTGACAAGCAGAAGAGAGTTGAAGTCTTTGTTGCACAAAGGAAAGCAAACCAGGTCCTTCACATCAAGAATGTTTTACCCACTGTGATTTTTATATTAAAATGAAAAATAACCAAGCCTTTGAGGACAAAGCATCCATTACGGCTGAATGTTTGTGTGGAGGTTGACTTAGTAAACGTGTCCCAAGACCTGGGAGGCTCAGGTGTATAGAGGAACAAGTCAGTCAGATGAAGCCTGAGATGTCTTTGGGCAAATAAGTCTGGGAGATTTAAGCATAAAAACTGTAGCATCTATGGAGGTTAGTCACCTCCAAGGTCAACTGTAACTAAGTGAGTGGTGTGAGGCAGCCTGGCTCCGGTTTTGGTACCTGAATTCCATGTCGATCCCACCTTCAGCACCCAAGCCCTGCCACGGGGCTTTGGGGACTGGGTGGGCTTTCCCTACTTTGGGACCGGGTGACCTAATGGAAACACCCAGTGACACATTCGGTAAAAATACTTCTAAAGGCGTTTTTTTCGGACGTCGGTTCAGAGCCAGCACCTGCCCTCTGCCAGGCACGGCCCTGCCCGGTGCAGGCAGGCCCCGACCGGGTCCATCTCACCGCCCGGGGCTCTCCGGGGCGGCGGGAGGCGGCGGGCAGGCAGCGGCCCGCGGTGCGGCCAAAAGTTCCATCACGGGGAGCGCAACCGATCGTCCCAGCGAGGCTTCTCCTCCGCGCCCCCCCGCCTGGGGCCGACACGGGGCGCAGACGGACGGCGGGTGCGAGGGGTGCCCGCTGCCCTCCGGGAGCGCTGCCCAGGGCGGCTCCGGCGGCCGCCCCGCAGCGCCGAGGGAAGCGCCGGTCCGCAGAGGGAGATAGCGGGGGAAACGGCGGCGGCACCGCCCTCTGGAGGGAGCGCCAGGGAGAGGCTGGTGTGGAGAGCCGCATCTCAATGAGGGCCGGGCTAATGCAAATCACTGCGATCGGCAGCAGCAGAAGAAAGGCGAAGCAGCTGCAGCCCGCGCTCCCCAGCAGCGCGCTCCGGCCGGGGGAGGCGTAACAAAGGCAGCGGAGCCGCTTTCTGCGGCAGCTCCTGCGATTAGAGCCGGGTGGTCGCCGGGGGGGGAGGGGGGGAGCTGCCGCTCTCTGGCCGCTTCCTCTTTCGAGCCGCCGCCTTCCCTCCGCGCCGCGCCGCGCCGGCAGCTCCGCGGGAGAAGGTGCTCGCCGTGCTGCGGAGAGCAGGTAAAAGCGCGGGGGGCTGCGGCAGCGCGGGGCCTCTGGGGCGCGGCCGGCGGGCGCCCGCCGCGGCGCGGTGCACCTGTGCCCATTGTGTGGGGCGGCGGCCCCCGCCGAGCGCCGCGGCGCGTTCCCCGGGCCGCTCCGGCGGGTGCCGGTGCCGGTGCCAGCTGCGGGAGCGCGGGGGGCCCCGGCAGCCCCGGGCAGCGCGCTCGGTGCTTCCCCCCGTGCGCCCGCCGGCGGACGCACCTCGGTTTTGGCACCGTGAGGTTCGCGCTGCGCTACCCGCCCGCAGCGGGGCTGAGGTGCTCGGTGCCGCCTTCCACGGGGTGCTCGTGTTTCAAACACGGTTCCCCTACACCGGCAGAATAAACCCCCCTTTTTTTTTTTTTTTTTTTTTTTTTTTTTCGCGAAGCCGCCGCCGCATGTATCTACGCTTTCCCCCCCTCCAGTGACTTAGGAGTCAGGCTGCTGTTGAGTCTCTGAATGGTCTTCGCTGGGTCCCAGTCACATCGCTGCACGATGCATTTTTTTTTTTTTTAATCAGCATGTATGATTATTTTATGTAATCGCTCACCCACACCTGCATTATAAATAATTCTTTAACGGACGTATAGGGTGTGAAGTGTTGGGCATGGTGGTTTTCCAGGGGTGTGTCCTTTCCTTTTTCTATATCTGTATGTATATCAGTATATGTTTATGCACACATAGAAACATCTGATCAGATCAAATTGTTTAGGATTTCTTTGTCTGCTCTGACCTTGTGGTTTGAATATGCTTTTCTGTAAATAGCAGGACTGTGGTGTTGAAGGGGAGCTCTATTTCTGTTTTAAAGGGCGTAATTGGGAATTACAGCCATTATTGATTAAAGCATAAGTGTGCAGAAGAAAGGACAGTGACTCGCACTTCTTCCTCCCTCCATCCAAAACTAGTAGAGCTGAAAGTGTCTTTAAAAAGTATATCTTCATGTGAACTTGTTTTTCCTTTTTTTCTTTTGTGTGTGTGTGTGTTTGAGATGGTTTGAGCAAATGAAACAGCAGACCTAAGAAAAATCCATTTTTCTTGGCACAGGCATTGCTTTTGAGATACAGTTGCTGAATTGCGAGTTCTGAGGTTTTTTAAATCTGCATAACAGGTTCTCATTGGAATTATAAATTAAGTAAACCAACGGACATAATATTTTTAACATGGAAGCGCTGGTGGTATAATCTTGATCCTAAACTGTGGCCACTAAGTGATATTTTCTATGTAACCTATAGAGAAGTGTCAGTGAAATGCTGCAGCAAATGTTCTTGTTCTTTTCACTGAAGTGGGATGTGTGTTTGTATGTATACTGAGGAGGAAAAACATAGATTAATCTTTTTCTTTTATGTGTATATATACATATATACATGCATATATACTGCACCATAGGTATGTTGGATGCCTTTAAAGTATTTACAAATATAAATCTTGCATATATACATAAGCACATGATCCTGTGCCAATGTAACAAAATAAATTGTGAGCTGTAACCAAAGCAGGGTAGATAATTTCCACCAAGGCTCCGCACTGGCAGTGCTTGGCCTTAGGTGCTTGTTCTGGTCAAGCATGTGAACTGCTCTGAGAAGTTGCTGAGCCCATCCCCTACAGCTTTGCAGCATCAGGGGCCAGCTGTATAACCATTGGTTTAATGCAACTTAACTTCTGTAAGCTAAAGAGCATCCATAAGTCTTTCTGTATTTTCTCCTACTGTTTTACAGTTGGTCTGAATATATGTATTTTTTATTTTTTTTTTAATGGTTGCACAATTATGAGTGGTTGAAACAAAGCTTGTGCTTGCTGTTTTTTTTTTTCTTTCTATTGGAAATCAATGAGAGAGACCACTTCTAAATTAGGTCTGTGTATCTGTGCTATAAATAAACTTACTGTGCTTTGCTGTTTTGCAGACAACTGCAAATCTGGATGGCTCCTAAATTAAAATAAATGTATTTTGAACCTAATGGGTTTTGATCATTCTAAATTATTTTTTTTGATATTTTTATTTCTTTTATTTGTGAGGATTAATGTGCAATTTGTAGTATTTAGTCTCATGTTGGTCATGAAAAGGAATGGAAGTATCTACCTCCTTGATTTCATTTCAGAACACATGAACTTCCATTTATGTGAGCTATATTAAACAACTGGGATCATTTTGTGCAGAGCTGACAAGTTTTTGTCACTGTCAAACATGGGAGACACCAATTGCTAATTTGCCCATTGGCACTGAGTTTATCACTCCTTCCGTGGTAGTTTTGTAGGCAAAGAAGCTGTCAGCCTTAGTCAATTTGAATAATAGACCTAGGATATTAATAATACGTCCTGCAAATGTTACAGAGCACTAAAGCAGCTTGCTCACTTAAAAATACTAGTTTCCTATCTCACTCTAGTCTTTTTTTTTTTTTAAATTTCACGACATTTGAGCACTTCTGTTGGTTCAGAGTATGCAAAGTATTTGCGCAAGGACAACTGAAGTATGTTATTACAAAGCTTAGTCTGTAGGGAAACCAGTGGTTGGAACAGGCAAGGGCTTTTGAACACTGGGTTGACCCACTACGTGGTAGTCCTGATTCTCATCATCAACCTGCGACATCTGTTTCTCTGAGAAGTTCTTAATTGCTTACTTGTTGACAACTAGTTGCCCTTCTGAAATGGCACCTCTTGAGATCATAGTTGGAACAGTTTAGTGGGGATGAACAGGCTAGAAGGCAGACTGGACTCAAATAGCACCTGAATATAACATGAGAAAAAGTAGAAAGTTGATGCGTTTGTGCATTTTTTTTCCAGTAGCTCAACCTTGTCACCTCATTTTCAGAGTTCCTACTGAATTTGAACAAACACTTTTTAATGTCTGCATATTCCTAGGAGTTGGTTTCATAAGTGGCATTTCTATGGTATGTAAAAGCCTAACGTATAAACTAGGTTTTATGGCATGGCAAGAGATAACTCTCTGTAAACGTGCTCTCATTTAACACTGTACAATGAACATGTGAATGTAGCATAGTTTCATTCAAACATTTTTCCCAACCTGGAAAGTAGTCTTCTAAGTGCCATGTATGGAACATGAAGTCTCCAAGTGAACTCCCTTAAAGTGTGTAAGTTTCTTAAACTTTTTCTCTTCTCTTGTACATCCCTTAGGTTGAACTTCAAGATGTCCTTTGGGAGAGATATGGAGCTGGAGCATTTTGATGAGCGTGATAAAGCGCAACGATATGGCAGAGGGTCCCGGGTAAATGGTTTGCCCAGCCCTACCCACAGTGCCCACTGCAGCTTTTACCGAACCCGTACTCTACAGACCCTGAGTTCTGAGAAAAAAGCCAAGAAAGTCCGTTTCTATCGTAATGGAGACCGGTATTTCAAAGGGATTGTATATGCCATCTCCCCTGACCGGTTTAGATCCTTTGAAGCTCTTCTGGCTGATCTGACCCGAACTCTGTCTGACAATGTGAATCTGCCCCAGGGAGTGAGAACAATCTACACGATTGATGGTTCCAAGAAGATTTCCTCCTTGGACCAGCTAGTAGAAGGTCAGCAGTAAGATTTGGAGATGTAAAGTTATGTATGAGTCAGTGTTTGTTTGCCTAATCTGTTAAGTCTTCTGCAAATAAGTAGTAGTATTGTTTTTCTTATTGATAAAGAAAGGATGTTCAATTCACTAGAACTGTATCTTAAATTGTGTCATGAAATGTTGTTGCCTTGCTACTTATTTCCCTCTTGTTTAAAGTATCTGTCCTTTCCCCTTCTGTTAACCTAGTTTTGATAGTTCTAGATCTTGGAGATAGCATCTGCTGCTTCTTTTGAACTTGCATATTGAAAAATGCCAATGAGAGTCTAGTCAGTTAAACTTGACAAGGTCCATAGTGCTGATGGAACCTACATGAAATTCAGTCTGATGGATTTTTTTTTTTTTTTAAAAGTCTATCTGTACCTAGTGAAGAGCTCCAACTCTTCCCTACTAGTAAATACGCCTTAAGTAAAATACTCTCCTCTCACGAAGTGGCATAAATGTAGATAACCTGTTAAAAGAATAATGTTGTAGCCATAGTTCAGCTGGGGTAGATGGTAAATGTTTATCCTGATAGCATTTCCATTTTCCTCTTCCCCAGTCCATTGTCATCCTAACGTTGTTTTTAAATAAGGCTGATGTACCTGCAATATAAAGCATTACCAGTGATTTGGTTAGAACTGACGGGTTTTGGTCACTGTCAAACATTGGAGATGCTAGTTGCTAATTTGCCCATCAACACAGAATTTATCACTCCTTCAGTGATAAACTGTAAAGTTTAAATGCAAGTGCTTGACTGTGTTCAAAGAAAATAAAGGTGGAACAATTTTTTCCTTGTGCTTTCATCCTGTCACTGGCTCCACTGGGGCAAACCTGTAAAGCACGGACCTATAGCCACTGGGAAGGCAATTTAGAGTTGTAACAGATTGTAATTTCTTTATGATTTTCATTTTTAGCACTGGGTGAGAGAACTTGCAGTATCAGGATGTAATGAGAGGATCAGAAGGCGGCTAATGTGGGGAGAGAAGAAGAAAAGGGTAATGCCAAATAAAGTTCCTGAAAGAGGAGCGCATCTTTGCATAGCCAGTGTTCAGCCACCATTGAGTTGTCTACTTTAGATATCATAGCAGAGGAAAGCTTTTTAAGGAGAAGGTTTGAGAAGAGGATATTCTTGATAATCCTCCTTGCATATAAAGGATGGTAGGAGACAACATGGAGATGCTCAAAAAGAAAATTGAAGTGATGGGATTGTCTGTGTAAGTAAAGGTTTTTGGGGTTAGAACTATAAGTTTAATGAAATGGAAAGGAAACTGGACTTAAGATCAATGTTATGAATTCCAGGGCAGAGTTAGAACTGTATTTGTCAGGACAGTATTTAATTGCTGGAGAAAATCAATTTCTGAGAGGAAAGGCCAATGTTAATCAACATCTGTTTAAAAGCAGTGTTTGTGCATTTCTTCTCAGTAGCAGTGTAAATAATTGTGCTTGTTTGATTGGTATGCTCATCAAAGAGCAAGTATCATTGATGTTAGTGTTGATGTGCAGAGTCTTGTGCTGTTAGTAAGAACCAACTTTTGAAAAGAAAGAAGCAAATGCAGAAATAAATTCAGCAACCTCTGAGATTGGTTTGTTTTGGCATCCTAGAGAAGAAAAATACTAGTTATAAATCAGTCAGTCAAAATGAATGACAGTACAAGAGCATAAGTTATTTTAAAGGGCTTTGGGATTTCTTTTCATTCTATGGGACTTTATTACCTTTTCGATGGATACATCCTCCCTTCCTGTGCATACTTCAAGTTGGACAGTCTTATTGTGCCTTTAGCACTGTGGGATTTACAGAAGTTAGCCTTTGTGTGCAAGTCGAGAGCTACATCCTTGTTGCACCTGATAGGGGGCTTCTGTCTATTTGTATAAAACTGCAAGATGGGTTATTTTTTTTTTTCTGTTCACATATTATTAAGCTCAGTGATGGTTTTTATGTAAGCCCCTTCCACTCTTTCCTGTACAAATTTATTAGAGTTTGGCTAGTCTAGTACAGCTTTAATTAGCTTGAAGCTGTGCTTTGTGTTTAAATAGCTGGAAAATCACTTGATTTTTGCCTCTTGCCAAATGACATTTTTGCTCAAACTATTGAAATACGAAGTAGTGCTTTTGTCATGGTGAGATTATTCCCTTACTGTATGAATTAATTTCATGAGTCTGTTACAAATTTAAATGATTTTTTTTTCTTTTTTTTTCTTCTTCCTTTTTTTTTGGTGGGCATTGATTTTGGTCATTGCATTGTAAGGTAAATGTGCAAGGCCTTGGTTTGGTGTTGTTTTTTTGACCTTATGACTATGAGGAAGTTACTGTACTCTTACCTTCCCATACGGTACGTGAAGACAGAGAAGCAACTAGCTCCTGGGGGAAATAAGACAGCAGCTACTGTCTTTCATCCCAGAGCTAAATATATAGAACTGCATGAAAGATAGTCCCAAAGGAACAAAGATTGTAAAGGAGCTGTTTTGCTTCAGTAATATTTAGATCTGTCCTGCATACAATTCGGAGCTGGCTTGGGTGTATGCTGATGCTATAGGTTATTTTGAGGTGCATGGACACATCTTCCCTTTATTTGAAACTAATGACTTCCCTGGGGTGTGGGGTTTTGTGGGTGTTGGTTTTTTTTTTTTTGTTTGTTTGTTTGTTTCTTTAAAGACTTAAGGCGTATGAGATTTGTTGGAATTTGATAAGGAGAAATATATACTATTGTAAGAAGTTTCCTGTACTCTGTACCTTCTCTTTTCCTGTCACCTTAGATGAAGGAAAGAATGCAATGGATTCGGGTTACCTTCTCTGTGTCAGACTTGATGTTCAGGACCCTCTTACCTTTAATGAATGGTTTCCAAATGTGACATGACTTTATTCCCTAGGTATGACGTGTAATCAAAGCATGTAGAAACAACAAAGATGAAGTTGCTCTTAAGGCTAAATTGTCTAGCTGGAAACAAAGTCTCGAGAGTACTAAATGCCTTTTGCTTTTCCAACAGTGTACTATCTTTAAAGCTGAAGGTAGAAGTGGACTACCATTGAACATTGTAACAAGAACAGTGATAGATTGGAATGAGCAGAATAACTCTGAAAGGGTGTTGTTTACAGTTTTTATTCCTGGGGTCCTGCTGTGTGGAACAAAGAGCACAGAATCAATCCATAGCCAAAACTGCATCCCTTTCTCATTAATTCTTATTATAATATTGCCTCAGAGTCTTGGGTATGAACCAGAATCAATTGTTTCAGGTTTCCACAATACCTACCACAAAAGATGAACCCTGCAGCACAGAACTGGCAGTCAAAGACAAACCAAAAAACCCCAAACCACAAGATAGATGAGAGAGTACTCAGAAACAATGTCACATGCCAATACTGGGTGCACTGCCAAACTATTTTAAAGGTTTGTATGCATGTGTGCATGTTTGGTGTAGGCACAACAGCAAAAACAGTGTTAAGGAATAATCTGAAAAAGAAAAATTATTATCTATCAGGGATTATCTTGGAGTGGCAATCCTTGTTGAAGAAGCAGTTTGAAAGAGCACAGATATAATCATTTTAAAATCTGGTAGTGGCTGTAACTGGCTCATAACTCTTGGGAGATGTGAACCTCACTGCAGTGGCAGGAGAGATGATGGGTCACATGAGGACTGGGGGAAGGCTCTTGCGAGTGGAGGAGACCAATTTGTGTTCGATGCAGCAGAGAAGCTGTGGAAGGTTCAAAAGGCACTGTCTCCTTGCTGAAGTGATGGGCTGTAACCAAGTTCCTGCCTTTTTTTTTTTTTTTCTATGTGGGTTTTGCTAATCCCACTGTAACCTCATTCCTCTTATTTCAACTTTTGCCTCTCCTACCTGCTACTATGGCTTCTTCCTTGACTCTGCCACTTGCTCCAACAGTGCTGGTGAGAAGCCCATCCAAGCCAGACTGTAGGAATTGATTGACATGGTCTCTGATGCACTCTGGAGCTAATGTTTTTTCTTCTAAGTCGTGCCTACCTCAGCAGCTGGGAATTGATGGGCTGGAAAGATTCATATGCATATGTAATATGCTACCAAAATAATAATAGTAAAGTATCTGTTTAAATGTTTGTAGAGCTGAATCTATGTGGACATTTGTTTATAGGATTGAATTTACACTGGCTATTTACCATGGACTTGATCCAGGGCTATCAAAGTTAGTGAAACTTGGACTGGATCCCGTGGCAGAAATGCCTGCAATCCTTATATTGTTTAATAAACAAACAGCTGAATAATCCTGTTGCATAACATTGTGGAGGGTTGTTCTGGCACTGTTTATTTGGTTATTTTATTTCCTGATTTTTGAGAAGATTAATCCATTCGCCAGTTGATTCATTATGTCTTCCTTAACATCCACTTGAAAGGTTCCATGGTTTCTTATTCTGGATGCTTTCCAGTTATTTTTTTTTAAGTGCGTACAATGCCTGTCTTGCTTTGTGGAAATTTGGAGGGGCAGAGGGGAAGGAAGTATGTCTTTATTTTTTCACTTGGCTCTTGATGAGGGAAAACGAGAATATTTAGTCTGATCTGAGCAGAAAGAGTGATGTGTGAAAAAAGTCTTTTAAAAGTTCTGAGGAGATGTGATTTAAAGTTTCTGGTGCATCTGTTTGCTAGTGAACGTGGGTAGGTCAAATTTATTTCCTGTAGACGCTCTCTCCCTTTTGCACTGTTGCATTTTTTTTCAGACACTGCAGAAAGACAAGGCAGCAGTAATGTAGTTTAAGTAGGTTATTGCTCTATTAACTAACACGTTTGGGAGCTATCAAGTAGTAACTTATTTGGTTCAGGTCATCTTCTTTTTGCAATCTGCTCTGCGTGGTGAGGGACAGTCAGAATTCTTTGTCCTTTCCCCTGAGAGATTGCTCTTCTGCCATTTGCATGTACAAAAGCAAAGGGTGGAGGTGAAGAAGGGCAGGTGTGCCTGTTGCATGGGGTGCCGGGGGTGCCAGTCCCTTCCCCATTCTCTCAACCTGTTTATTGCACCGTCTGTTGGGGAAACGGACCGCGATGAATGACTGCTCGCCAGGATGCTTCACCACCAAAGTGTGTAATTACTGCAGTTTCTTCATCTCTGGTGGGCTCGTAAATTAACTTTTTCCTTGAACGTACTCTCTTACGAGAAATCAACACTATTTTCAATAAATTGGCAGTCCTGCTGCCTCACAAAGAGGGGTTATTTGTTCCCTCTGCTTGCACGATTCAAACACATCCTCTGTTCCTTCTCCAGGGTGTTCACCTAAGACCAGCTGGCTTCTTCATGAAGCCGTTTTAAGCCAAGTCACCTTTAGAACAGAACAGCAACGCAAATAATCCTTTTTAAGAGATAATGCCTTGATCATTCTTATAGTGAGAACATCAGCAAGCTGAAGGAAGGAAACTGACTGCTAATACCAATATGCCAAAGAGGGAATCAAACACTTGCATCAGGAAAGCTCCAGTACTTACTGGCAGTGATTCAATGTCTCGTTTGCAGCCACTTTGTATGCAGATATCATTTTGTAAATTATATTTTTGTAATACATGAAGCATGTAATGAAATTCTGTCGTGACCTGTAAGAACTATCCTTCAGTATTACATGGCTCTAGTGATTCACCTGCATTGAATTTTAACAGATGAGTAACTGCTAGTAGTAGGTTTTTGTTTTTCTCTCTTTTTTTCCTTTTCTTTCCTTTTCTTTTTTTTTTTGTGTTAGCATAAATCATGTTTTAGAATCTGTCCTTCTACATGATTAGCTTTCTGATTAGCTTCTCAATACTAAGATTCATTTTAATTTTTCCACATGGAATTTCCTGAAGTGTTGAGCACTGCACGACTTAAATTGTAGGATTACTGGTTCAAAACTGGCAAACAAGCGTTATGTATCTTTTTTTTTTGAAGGGTTAAGGTGGTGCATGTTTCATTTGCACTGCTGCTATGAAGAGGCAGGAGGGCTGTCAGGAAAGGAATGCTTTCTAATGTTTAGTGACAACTATTTTCCTAGATGTCAAATGTCCCAGAACAGCTGTGTCCCCCCCTTTCTTTTTGTAATGGTTATTGATACTGTAATCAAGAGTCAAAACTTCATTAGTGACAGCTGACTGTGCTGTGAAATGCTCATTCCTCTCTTGGGGAGCTGCAGTCTAATAGACACTTTAAGTGGGCTGTCTTTTCTGTGCTTTTATTTAATCCAGCATCTCCAAAGATTCCTCCTTCAGCATGTGTTTTGTTACAAATCTAGTGTTTGGAGATTGTCACTTTCTTACTCCGGCTCTCAGTTAGTCAAAGCTGATGTTTGTGGGCTGTATTTGTGCTTAGGCCTGACCCTGAGTAAGAGCTGATGGTGCCCAGTGAGGTTACCCCGGAGGTGTATTTTCCTGGTGCTCTGGAACTGGAGAAACCAACTTGCTGCTGGTATTGCTTACCTGCAGATCACAGCTTCTGTCTCCCCTCAGGTTCGAGTCACAAGGGTGAAGCAGTCATAGCCAAAGGTTACTAAAAATAAAAAGGGAAAAAAGGACAATTGTGCCACCACCTGATAGTTTTGGTGAGGAAGCGATTAAGGCAGAAGGTGGATTTATTGGACTAGTAAGTCATGCCCCTTTTCAAACTTCTTTGCAGTCTTCTCTCCGGAAGGTAACTGTAAAAGAAGAGAGAATGAAAATCTGGGTGAAAGCTTTTTATCCTTTCCTTTGAGATTTCCTCTGTATATGAACACCACGGGCACTACAGGATTAGCCTAGACATAGAAATTTTTGGCTGCTGTCAGGGTGGGTCCCACGTTCAGGAAACTTAACCTTGTATTTGAGTTTCTAGTGTTTCGAGTAGTTAAATTTGCTGGATGTCACCATAAAACAAGAGTTTACTGATCTTAAGATCAGATAAAAGATACTTCTAGGGCATAGGGATTTTGTCCATTTTAGTTTTTATTCTTACAGGCCTGGCCCTTGGAATCACTGCGAATGAGAACTGCAGTCCCTGGTTAACATCCCTGAAGGTTCCTAAGCCCCAGCACTTCACTTGAAGTATCAACAGTCTTAAATAGCAGCATTATGGGAGAGATGTCTGTATTTCTGTTTTCCTATATGAAATACCTCTTACTAAAGATATTTCATCTTAGAAGGCCTTGGATACTCTACCTCCAAGATACTCTGTAGCTAAATATGAGCCTTTCAAGGGAAAAAAAGTATATCTTGGTGCAAATATTTTATTGATGTAATATAGTACTGTTGGAAATGAAGAAAGGGAAAACAGTCTGATGTTAAATCAATCCCATAGCTTCAGTGATTGTATTGTTTTTTTTATGGTAATTTACACAAAATTAGTTTTGTAATGAAGGGCTGACTTGTGCTGTTAAACACTATGAGGAACCCAGCTGACCTTTAAGTATGGCTGATATTAAAAATCATGTGGAATGCTGTTCTTTCAAGAAGGGGAACCAAAATAGTTCTGAATAAATCGAATGTAAATGTTCTGGGTACAACATGTGCGGCCATTTGTTTATACACCTACCCTTTGAGAAGTGAGTTTTAATAAGAAGACTTGTTTTTGAAGAAATAATCATTATTTAATTCAAATAAACTGAACAATTTCACTAGCACCGAACCTGAAAATCTGATTTTTACTCTCTGCTCCCCGCCTCTCCCCTCCCACCCCCCCCCAAAAAAAAAAAATGTTGCTGATGGATTTTAAGTCTTACGGCAAACACAAGTGGAGACAAGCATAAATTTAGTTTAAAAACTTCTAAAATAGCCTTCTGCAAAGTATTTGCATATTTATTGTATTGAGTGCAGTCCTATTCATAGTAGGATCTTTTTTATTTTTTTTCCTTACAAAACACTATTACTGTTTTTTAAAACTTGTTAATTTTATGGATATGGTGTCGTGGGTGCATTCTGACCTTGCAGTAATTGAGTAGCTAGCGCTAGAAATATTGTACAGGGACATGAATAAAAGAGAATATGTACTGTTTGATCACTCTTGTATCGTTACTGTGGCTAAGCATTTCTGTTCTTATATTACCATATATCTCTATATCTCCCTCAATCTCCCTCATATATATAGAATGGATAAAAAAGAAGAGCTTACCTTTGTCTCTTGTAAGGTTGGTGTAAAAATTCCATCTCAGATTCCTTTCTTAACACTTTAGATGTTACTGCAAAGTGCATAATAACTTGAATTTACATCATGACTAGTAAGTATTGGAATGTCTTAAATCATCTCCCACTCTCTTTTTTATTCTGCTTTAAAAGAATACCTTTTTTTTAAAAAAAAAAAAGAAGGAAAACCAAAAATCTTTTTATGATTCTTACTTGATCTTATGCTGTCATTGCATTTACAGAATCATAGAATCATTTAGGTTGGAGAAGACCCTTAAGATCATCAAGTCCAACTGTAAACCTAACACTGCCAAGTCCCCCACTAAACCAACCTGTCTGATATGTAGTCTGCATCCATCCTGCCCCCATGGACCCTTTAAAAGTGTGTAGTAGAGCTGATTTTCAGAAGACATAGAACACTCTAATTTACTCTTTAATTTACTTTAGTTTGAGGTCGACCGTGTCTCTGATCAGTCCCATGGCTTTCTGGGCCATTTGTTCTGTATCCGCTGCTGTCTTTAGTCTCCTACACAGAAGGTGAGTCCTTCCAGTGCAGGAGTTTGAGTTGTTCTCTACATCTGTGCAACCCTCAGCACAGGAATGTCATGGCCAGGGGAATTCTAGGAAATATCATCTCATTAGTAAATGAATATATAACTTTGCATACATTTAGAAACAATTTGTAAGCAGTTAAGTTTGTAAGTGAAATCAGAAAAAATAGCACTATTTAGGTTGGAAGAGGCCCTGAAGATCATCAAGTCCAACTGTTAACCCAGCACTGCCAAGTCCACCACTAAACCATGTCCCTAAGCACCACATCTACATGTCTTTCAAATACCTCCAGGGGTGATGACAACCACTTCCCTGGGCAGCCTGTTCCAATGCTTGATAACCCTTCCGGTGAAGAAATTTTTCCCAATATCCAGTTTAAACCTGCCGTGGTGCAACTTGAGGCCATGTCATCTTCTCCTGTTGCTTGTTACTTGGGAGAAGAGACCAACACCCATCTTTCTACAACGTCTTTTCAGGTAGTTGTAGAGAGCAATAAGGTCTCCTCTCAGCCTCTTTTTCTCTAGACTAAACAATCTCAGTTCCCTCAGCTGTTCCTCATAAGACTTGTGCTCCAGACCCTTCACCAGCTTCCTTGCCCTTCTTTGGACATGTCCCAGCACATCAGTGTTTTTCTTGTAGTGAGGGACCCAAAACTGAACACAGTATTCGAGGTGCAGCCTCACCGGTGCCAAGTACAGAGGGTTGATCCCTTCCCTAGTGTTGCTGGCTGCATTATTTCTGATACAAGCCAGGATGCCATTGGCCTTCTTGTCCACCTGGGCTCACCGCTGGCTCATGTTCAAACAGCTGTCGACCAACACCCCCAGGTCCTTTTCCTCTGGGAAGCTCTCTAGCCACTCTTCCCCAAGGCTGTAGCATTGCATGCGGTTGTTGTGACCCAAGTGCAGGACCGGCACTTGGCCTTGTTGAACCTCATGCAACTGGCCTCGGCCCATTGATCCAGCCTGTCCAGATCGCTCTGTAGAGCCTTCCTACCCTCAAGCAGATCAACACTCCCACCCAACTTGATGTCATCTGTTGTTACCTTTTCTGCTCAGTGGTCCATCTCCACATGTTGCTCTGACTTCTTTGTCTTCTTTAGGAGTCCTTCCACTGCCTTGCTGATAGTCATTGTACAGTGTGTTACTATCTCACCTTTGGAGCATCATTGCAAAAGACTTGAACCTCTGTTGCACCCCGGGCCTCATGTCCCAGTGGATCCCCCACTCATTTCTAACTGTGGTGACTCTGCGTATCTGCCAGCATTCCTTGTGTGCTGTATTGTCTGTGGGACTGAGTGCCCTGAAAGCTTAAAATTTGTGTCCAGAATTAAAATTTAAATACCTCTTTTTCTTTTAATAATGGAACTATGGGTCCTCTTTCCTTAGAGTAGGGATCATTAGGAAAATCTTTGGCTCTTATGTGCTTTTTTGCACAGGAGGTACATCACTGAGATTTCTTCTGGTTTTGTTTTAAAACCTTGGGCTAAACTGCTAACATGAAGACCTCTATGCTGTTAGCATATGCTCAGGTACCGAACCCAGAAGAATTAAAACATCTCAGATGTTTTTGTAGTACTGTTCAGGATAGGATTTTGCATTATTTGTAAGGGATTTTAACTGCAGGCTGCCAGAAGGTGTGGTCTTGCTGGATCTGGTATTGTTTTCTTTGATGTTTTGTTGTTTTTTTTTTCATCCAGAGGATGATCTACATCAGCTTGTTGTTGCAAAATTAGTATTCTTTGTTATGTTCGACCAGATCCCTGAGTTGATCCAACTCACCCAGTGCAACTGGCAGTGCAGTCATCCAGTCGGGCTCAAGGGAGAGGTTGGGAGCACTCAAGCAGGTGCCCCCTTCACAGCAGCCTGCAGCTGCACTGGATTAAGGTGTTAATCAACAGGGATGTGCTGATGTTTTCTGGCTGTCTTCTAGTTCCCCAGGAATTGTGTGGGTGTGGTATTTGTGAAAATATTTTATTGTAGATAAGGCTCCAATAGAAATATCAGCTATAGTCCACTATTTTTTTTTTTAAGTATGGTAAATTTGTTGTGAGGAGAACTCTGTAATTGCTACTCTTTGCCTTCCTGTCCCCTCTGTATTATATATTGGATCAGTAGAATAATACAGTGAGATTTCTTGCCTATACATGTCCTGGGTTTATACTACTTAAAACTTTAAATAATCAAATGTTAACAAATCTCCTATGACACTTTCATCCACCTTTTATAGAAAGTTATTTGTAACCTATAGTTTTTGATAATGTTTCATATTATTTCCTCTGAAGTGTTTGGGACCTGCTGTTTTGTTAGGAGTGGGCTATTCAAGCATGAAGGCTGGGGACTACTGTGATAATGTGCTGGGGCTGGGCAGCTGATTAGATATGAACACTACTTACTGACAGCAGCAATCCCCACTGCAGATGGTGTTTTGTGAAAAGAAAACTGCTGCTTTTGCGGATTTTGTAACAGCGTTTTCTGAATGGTTAGCTGACGAGTGATCTTTAAAAGATATGTTATAGCATCTGAGAAGGGAAGAGATCAATACTTTATGTAGATCTTTTACTGTAGATAAATAGTGATAAGAAAAATGCTTAATAACTTGAGAAGGATTTGGTTTGGTATTTTTCTGTTGTTGGTTGGTTTTTGGGTTTGTTTGTTTTTTTTCCCCTGCCACCCCATCCAATCTGACTTGCTGGTCTGGTGCTTTTGTTTCTGCAGGGGAAAGTTATGTATGTGGTTCCATAGAACCCTTCAAGAAACTGGAGTACACGAAGAATGTAAACCCAAACTGGTCAGTGAATGTTAAGACAACTTCTACTTCTCGTTCAGTGCCGTCTCTTGCCACTGCTAAAGGAGGTACTCCAGATGCAAAGGAGAATAAGGATTTCATTAGGCCTAAACTAGTCACTATCATCAGGAGCGGAGTGAAACCACGGAAAGCAGTCCGGATTCTGCTCAACAAGAAGACAGCACATTCATTTGAACAAGTTCTTACTGATATAACCGATGCCATCAAGCTGGATTCAGGGGTGGTTAAACGCTTATACACACTAGATGGAAAACAGGTAAGAATTTTCATGATGATCATTCTCAATGTGAAGAAAATAAAATGTTCCAAACAGAAACGAATAGTGCATTAGTAAAAAATTTCTTTTTCTCTAGAACATAGAACCAGGCCTTCCACTGCTTGTAGTGTACCTAAGATCTATGAGCAGTTCGGGAACCTATTATAAAGCATTGCTTGGCCTCAGTGATGATCTTGCCATTTATGATAAATAATAGCTCTAAATCTGTCAGTCGAAAGCGTGATGCGGTTTTGGCTTTGCATGCCGGAAACGTAGGATGAAGGATGTAATTTTAAAGAAGCTCATTCTGTTAACTTGTTTCAGCTTTTTCTCGCAGCAGTTTTATGAGTCATTGTACTTGCCTTTCCATAAACTGTAAGAACAAACAGTGAGGACGCATTACACCATGATAAATGCAGGCCCACTGCTGTCCAGAGTGACCAAAAGATGAAAATTACTGCAACTAGAATGGACTATGAAGAACGTGCAAGCTTAGAAAATGAGTGAGCTTTTTCTCTTTTGCAGGAAAACAGGAAGGGTTATGTGTGGTGCCCACATTTATTGAGGAGTCTCTTACAGATTACATGTTGTTTCTTTTATGAAATACGTTCAAGCAGTGTCTCTTTTTTGCTGACATTAAACTGCAGAAGGGTGAGATTTTTGGGAGGCTTTTTATTGAACTTGGGGATGGAGGGACAAGAAAAAAATATTACGGAGTAATCCTACTTCTTTTTTGTCTTTCACTTTATTTGTAATTTATCTATGGACATGTATTAATTATAGCAAAACTGGAGAAGCTGTTGACCTGGTGAAGGGCAAGACTAATTTCAGCCATGACCTGAATTGATTTAGAGCAATGGTGACTCTAGAGAAATAAGGCAGATTCTTGCATTTACAGATCTAACTCATTAAACTGAAAAAACGATAGAGGTATAAAATGTGGATAGAAAGATGAGTGAGCAGTCTCCCTGAGAATCCAGAAGCTGCTAGAGACCAAATTTTTTCTGCTGTAATATAGCTGTGTTTTACAGATTCTAGGCCCAATGACTCACAGATACACAGCTATCAGGAAATGCTGCAAATATGCTCGATACAGGTAAATACTCAGTCAACTAGATCTGGTGGTGATCCTAACATATCTGCAGTTGCTGGGGTTAATATGCAGGCATAGCTCTGGAAACAGCTACAGCAATACCCTCTGATCTCAGAGAGGGCTGGTTAATGGACAAGCTGCTTATTCAGAGCACTGGTTCAAATCGAGGCCAAGTATGGCTTGACCAGAAGTCCCTTCCATCTGGTGTTTTGTATCAGTAACCCCTGACACCAGCAGTTCAGTTCCTGATGACTGCATATGTGCCTGTAATGATCCCATTACTGTGACTTCCTTGGGAACTTTGACCTGGAGCAAAAATGTGGATGTGAAGTTCTTTTTGCCTGTAGCAAAGGTAAAGTATGTGTCTAGGGAAACTCTCAGCTCCTGTCCTTCTTGCCTTACCTCATGCTCCAGACAGCATTAAGGCTAGTAAATTTGAGGAAGGAGTCAGGATTTTAAAGCTGCAGAAGTGAGTGGTGGTCTCTGCTGTGACCTTGGCAGAAGATACTCTGACTATTCCAGTTCCTGCAAACCCTTTCAATAAAAAATGATACATACTGTTTTGTATTGTATATGTAAATAAACTTGTGGTTTAGCTATCAAGAAGTGCAGCCTGGAAGGATGTCAATGTGGCCTCTTGTCTCCTGGATATTGTGCTCACTTCTATTTTTATTTTTTTAAATTCCAAACTCCCCTTTAATGGTTGCTCTTAAAATGAAAAAATACCTTTACACCTGTTTTAGAGTTCTAATTGCTAGAAGTGAATAGAACTATCCTACTACTGGAGGAAAGGGAAGACTAGGCTTTCCTGGTCCTGATGTTATCAAAATTCAGTTGTCAAGTCATGGGATTTGAGATGAGCCTAAATCAGTGCTGTGCTGTACTGGGACACTTGTTACCTACCTTGTAGCCTGAAAGCCTTGTATCTAAAGGCTCTCCCAGGGGACTGGTGTCCACATATGTTCACTCCTTCCCATTCTAGCTGTTCATTTGAAATTGCATAGCTGGTTGCCTAAGGCTACTGATAAGGGCAGGATTTGGGGGAAGGTGTGTGTGTCCCCTGCCAGTGTAACAGAGACTTTGCTCGCTGCGTGTACAAAGCAGCTTTGCTGACAGAAAGGGAAATGAATGCTCCCGCGCTCAGCAGGAGCAGCCTGTTGCTCACCCCTGCGTGGGGAAGTCATTGATTTCCTGTGCTGCTAGGCGATTGCTGCTCCATTTTTCTCTGCCAAAAGCCTGATCTCCCAGATGGCGTTGGGGGCATGATGATGGATTTCTTTATTACTGAACTCAAGCTGCGAATGATTACTGGGAGGAAATCCATGGTAAATCCAAAATTTTTCCAGCAGCGTTAATAGTTGGGAACTTCTACTGTGACTCCTGTTGGAGCTTGGAAGGTTCTGGAAAGCCTGTGTTCAGTGGTTAAATCTAACAAATCTGTGATTAAGTCTTTCATCACTAACTTAAAAAAGCGGTAAAATCTTAAAGCTCTGAGCCAAGAGAAAGTAATTTACTGTAAGGATAAGAGAAGAAAGCTCTCCTAGGATTATTCCTTGGGAATGTAACTTGGAAGAAAGTCTATTCTGTACAGTCATCTGTTGTGAGTTATTTTATGAGGCCAACACTGGAATTGCCCATCCATGGCAAAAATTGACATGAGTCCCATGTATCGTTAGTGCAGATGGGCAATGAGGTATGTATGCTGTTGTTGGGTACTATCATTAGATGCCTCAGGCTAATCAAAAGAGAGTAGTAGGAGTCAGAGTCTTAACTGGGCATCCGGGTTAGGTGGTTGTCCCATACTGACACTACACATTGAGGAAATGAGCTTAATTAAGTTTGTTAAGCAGGTCCAACAGCCTGGTTAGTTGGGATGTTTTCATTGGTATCTCTAAAAGACATTAATAAATACTGTGCTCAGTTAAAAGGAATTTAAATGGTGGCCTATAAAATTTGATGACAATGTAAATGGCTTGTCTTGAGGAGACAGGTAGGGCTTGGACAGTTAGTATCTGAGGAAAGTTACGATTACTAGGAAGAAAGCTCTTCCATGATGTCCAGTTACTTCCCCCATCCCAAGAATTCCCTCTTAGTTTCGGAAAATTCAGTAATTTTTGGTACCCTTGATGCTTTGTAGGTGATCCTGAGAACTCCAAGGAGCTTGATCGAGTAGGTGTGTTATAGTAGCCCTTTCCATTTTTTTAATGCTGGAATAGCAGAAGAAATGGAGGGAAACAAACCCCAAGAAAACAAACCCCAACAAAATTAACTGTTCTTGTCTCATTGGGTCAGTGCCAGTTCAGGGACTGAAACTTGATATTTTCCAGTATTGGGTAGATGTTTACTTTGGATTTCATGCATTTTAATTACATTCTCTTAAAAGGTATTTCTTCTTGTACAAACAGGGTGTCTAGTGGATTATTTGCATTTCCTTATAACTCATGTCAGTATAACTTGTGTCAGAATCTGTATTTGGCCTTCAAGGTTTCTGAAACTTTAAAATATAATTTGATTTGCACAAAAAGGGGCACAACATAGAACTGCAATCTGATTGTAGAATCATAGACTCATAGAATGGTTAGGGTTGGAAGGGACCTCAAAGATCATCTAGTTCCAACCCCCCTGCCATGGGCAGGGACACCTTCCACTACAACAGGTTGCTCAGAGCCTCATTCAACCTGACCTTGAACACTTCCAGGGATGGGGCATCCACAACTTCCCTAGGCAACCTGTTCCAGTACCTCACCACCCTCACAGTGAAGAATTTCTTCCTTATATCTAATCGAAATCTCCCCTCTTTCAGTTTAAAGCCATTGCCCCTTGTCTTATTACTATATACCCTTGTAAAAAGTCCCTCTCCAGCTTTCCTGTAGGCCCCCTTTAAGGCTGCAATAAGATCATTCTGGAGCCTTCTCTTCTCCAGGCTGAACAGCCCCAACTCTCTCAGCCTGTCACGAGCCATTGGTGGCCTGCATTTAGCACACTCTTGCAGTTCCATTATTAATGATTCCTCAAAGCAGGATAGGTTTCATACCATGTCTAGAATAGTATATGCGTATTTTTATGGATATACTCATTTTTTCGTCTGGTACAAGGACCTGGTGCTGTTTGTATTCTGGAGGAAGAGATAGAATCACTTCTCTGTAAGATACTGATGGTTTTGAAGAAGATGGTGGGACTCTCAGAGGCGTTTAACAGTCTTAGGAGCTCAGGCCAAAATTAAAACCTATCCAGGTAGAGGTCTTGAAGTGTTTTCCTTGCCAGATTTGCTTTGTAAGGAAAATAAAACCAGAATGAGTAGGTTTAATGGCTGCCTGTAGGAATTCAGATCACGAGGGCATGCACTTACTGTGAGTATTACTCATATATTTGTAGATTAAAAGGTTGTTTAAGTGCATCAAAAGATATTGCTAGTATTGACCCTTAATATTCTCAGGTACTTGTGTAGAGAAAAAATGCTTTCTCATAGCTAAAATATGTCTTGCTTTACTGTAGCTACACCATTTCAGTTTGGATTTTAACCTTACCTTAGCAGAAGGTGTAATTTTTAATTCGATGTGCATTAGAATATGATTTTTGTAAAAGGCAGCGTGTGGACACACAATGCAAACATCAAGGGTGCAAGCTTCCTGTGGAGACAGAGTCTGGTTACTGTGTTGCAAGCTCAGTTCTCTAATTTCTGTGCACTGATTCACTTCTAGAATAACACCAAAAACTAAAATGGGAGAATACTAATGAAGGTCACATATAACAGCAAACAGTTGTCAAGCAGTGCCATTTTTAAAAGTGTTATGGTGTGTGTGTTTGTACAAGGTATTTACAACTGCATGTTTAGACAAAGACTAAAGTTTGGACAAAAGTGCTTTATCGCCTTGTAAGTCCTCCATTTGCTTTTGGAAGGACAAACATCTGGTTTATAATGGGACCTACTTGTTTGAACAGGTGGTTTGTTTAGCTTAACTAGATGCAATCATGCAAATTATTTTCCAGTTTATGCCTTATACTGTGGATTTGACTCCAGACAGCTAAGTGGTCAGTGGTAGAGATACCAGAATAAAAGTCACTATCTGATTTTTTTTTTAATATATTGTTTCGAATCAAATAACCTTTACAAATGTGAAATACAGCTACTGTTACTTAAAGACATAACCTTACAGAAGTGTGTGTGAGAGGCGAAGAGTGGAATGGGAGTGAGTCCCTCAATAACCTTGCTATAAGCCATTAAAATAGCTCGTAAAAAATTGTGGCTACAAGGAAGGAGAACATCACAGTCCTGGAAAGCTTCTTCTCTGACTGTGTATGGCTTTGATTTCTATTGGAATCCCATTCTAAAGGTGGTATCTTATGATAAAAACTCCCTTTCCTGTGGATTGCTCTCTATGAAGGCACCTAATATCTTCATTTTTAGTAAAGAATTAATACTACTGTTTTAAGAAAGCACTCTCTCAAGAAAAAGAAAGCACCTATTTGTTCCTACACCTAAACCGAACATGTGCTTTTTTTATTGTTTTATGCTTAAGAAGTGGAAAACATTTGATAACAATGTCTGTGTTCTACAGTAAATTCTTGGCCAAATCTACCTTTTTGTAAGATGGATTAAAGATCTCAAATGTCTTTCTCTAGACCTGGATTGTCCTTGGTACAGAAAAGCCTCCATAAAGCAAGGTAGGTATCATTCATGAAAAGTCATTCTCTACTTAGCATTTGTGTAGAGTATGTTATACAGCAATCGAGACAAAATTAATGTTAAATAAAATAAGATTTATGTGCAGCAAGTGACTCATTCTGTGTATGCTCTGTAATTTTGATTCACAACAGTGTTTGTAATCAGTTCCATTCTTAATACAGAAGGCACGTTTAATTTTAAGGGTGACTGGTTGTGCATGTTCTTTTTATTTGTTCTTCAGTTGTAGTTACAATGCACTTGAGAGCCACGCAACTTAAAATTATTCCTAGTTTGAAAAATGTGGACAGTAAGTGCTCTTTTGTCTTCTGTATGACCTCTCTTGAGTGCAGTAATTTTAACTTCTCTGGTTTTTGAAAGCTTCAGAGCTGCCTGCCAGCCAGAGGCACACAGAGGAGGTGTTGATTGACCAGAGAACCATGGTGAATTCTCTGTGACGTGTAGCTGTGCAGATACTAATTGGGAGCAAACATTAAGTAAGATGACTTCTGCAGATCACACAAGCATTTTAACAGGGAAGCAACAGCTAGGGAAACTTGTGCTTATGTTTTTGAGGTGGTACTTTAATATTTCACTACCACCTGGGGACCTGAAGCCAATTGTGCTTACGCTGTACAAGATATTCCTTCCTCAAGGGCTTCTAATGCGGAGGCTAGATGGCCTTACCCCTCAGAAAATACCTGTGCTGCTTAATTTTAGGCATAAGGTTTAGGGCCCTGTCTGGGAGATGCTGACAGACCACCATGTTATGTAGCTGTGAGAAACACTTTTCAAGAACAAAGAGCATCTCTCTAGCTTTTAATGCATCTCCCTTTCCCTCTTTCTTGCCTGCAGTATATTTAATCAAAAACCCTTCTTTCTCTGGAAGATGTATCGTTTCTGGCTTTGGTGTTTTGAAACTGATTTTGAGGAAGGACTTAAAAAAAGAGGATTTTTCTCAATACTGGGGAAAAGGCCCCTTCGTGAAGACATGATAGATAGAAAAAAAAAAAAATCAGTGACTGAAAATCTCAGCAGGTGGTGATGGGCTCTGGGGTCTTGGAAGATTCTTACGATTCCTATTGAGAGAAGTGGACTACCATTACAAATTATACTGTACTTTAATAAGAAAAGCATCAAAATCTGGTTCAAAATAATTCAAAGACATGCTAGGGTAGACAGTTAGCTGGCAGTTGATGTTTTCCTGGTATTAGAGGATAGCTGTGATTGGTCCTTGAACCCTTGTGACTCTGGATAGGCTGTTTTGATGTCACGTTATGACATTGACTAACAGTTTTTATTGTTACTCAAATAAAGTCTTCTGTAAAGGAACGAACAGAAGCCCATTCCTAATTGAAAGCAGTATGTTTGTTTGTTCATTTGTCTAGGGTCAGTTCCTATAAAGCTGAGACTGACTACTGTGTTACTCAGTCTCTAAAAGCTCTCTCACAATAAGAGTTTCCAGGGTTGCTAACTGGCATCCCTTAGGAACTGTAGGCTGACTGTGAAAATTAAGAAGATGCCATCTTTTGCGACCTTTGGATTGACTTTCATGCTGTGCAAAAGAAAAGCTGTTATTAATTGAATAAGACTGAAAACTTGCGTATCTGCTTCAGTATATTTTAAATATCACATAAGTTGATCTTACTGTCTTATAAGGATATACAGCTACTCATGAGAGAGTTTATGTACTATCAGAAGACTTTTTTAAGGAAGAGTAATTTCTAATTCTTCAAAGGTTGAGTATTGTGCTTTGTAAGTGTGAGGAAGGGTGCCTCAGTGGGAAGGAGGTGATGTGGTCGTTCAAAACTATCAGCTACTAGAATAAGTGTCCTTTTCCTCTGCATCTGAACTTTGCTTCATTGCTTTAAATGTACTATAGAACTGTCATGGTTTGATGTGGAGGGGGGGGTGGTTCTGATGGCAGGAGAGGGATTTTGCTCCCTGCGACCTCCCCGGTTTTGGATCCGGGTTAGGCTTAGTTCTGGCCACCGGATCAGACTGCCATCCCCCTCGGGGTTGAGCCAATAGGGCGCCTCTGCGAATTGCCCTATTTAAGTCAGGACAAGGGAACCGGAAAAGGTGCTTCGCCCAGGATCGACCAGAGAAGGGAGGAGGGCACTGCCCCCGCTCCCTGGCTCCCGGCCGGGCGGCTGCCTGCGTCGGGCCGGCGCTGCCCACGGAGGATGGCGGCGGCGGAGCCAGCTGGGGAACTCGGGGGCACCCCACTCCCGGGGTGCCCACTGGGCTGAGTTCACCTGGAGAGGACTGAGATCTGAGAGAAACAGCTGCATCGACAGCAGGTCAGTGAGGATGGAGCGGGAGGAGGTGTGCCAGAGCCGAGTTTCCCCTGCGGCTGATGGTGAGATAGCAGGCTGCCCCCCTGCAACCAGGACGGCCTCGGTGGAGCAGCGACCCACTCGCAGCCCGTGGGGAGAAGATGCCTGAGCCTGAGGATGGTCGTGTTGGGGGCACGGCAAGGCAGAAAGGCATCTGGAGTCTTCGTGACGACCCACGCCGGAGCGAGTGGCTACAGCTCCCTAAGTACCCGAGACTGTGGTAAAGCCCACACCGGAGCAATCTGTGGGGAAGGATTGTTTCCAGTGGGCTGGACTCACGTTGGAGAAATTTGTGGATTTTTCCTCGTGGGTAGGGGATCCATTGGAGCAGGGGAAAAGGGTGTAAGGACTCCTTCTCCTTTAAGAAAGAAGCAGCAGTAACAGCACGGAATGAACTGACCTGCACTCCCCCAGTCCCTGCCCCCTGTGCTGCTGGGGGGAGGAGGTAGAGCCGGGAGGAAAAGGAAGGTGGGGGGGGGGAAGGTGTCGGTTTTAAGATCTGGTTTTGTTTCTTTCTGTCCTCTCAAGTAATCGGTTTTTATTTCCCTTTGTCCTTCTAAGTAATCATTAATAAACTGTTTTGCTTTGAGAAAAGCGCTGCCTGTTTTGCCCAGGACCATGGTTGGTGGGTGCTCCCTCTGTTCTTGCCTCAACCCTCAGTCCTTTTGGTTTTTTTTTCTCTCCTCTCTACTTTATTGGAGAAGGAGAGACTGTGTGAGTTTTAGTTGCTGGATCAGCCTAAAACCACGACAAGAACTAAGAAGAGCTTCTCATTCAGTTAAGTTCTGCTTTGTTGATTGCTGACTTCTTGTGGAGGGGAGAGGAAGAGCAAATGGAAACATCCCCAGCTGTATGGTCTTGGTGTTGATGGTTTTGGGTGTGGTTTTTGCTTATTTGTTTGGTGGAAGAGGACTTGGAAAAGTGCTTGCAGATTTCTCTGATGATGCCGTATGACTGTTTTGTGGAGATAGCCGTGAGATTACTGGTCATCACTGAAAAGAGTTTCCACTGCTCAGTAACACACAGTCCTCAGGACCAGATAGGTTCTCTGTCAACAGCTGAAATATTTTTATGATGCTTTCAGATAGTAGTCATCCTGAGCTTTCTCTGTTCTGCTCCCCCATCCTGGTAAGACACGATATTTCATGACTTTCACTGAATGAGTGAAGCTCAACAGTTTGAAGGCTTTACAGTGTGTATTGTCAAACTGTCGTGTTCACTGGCATGATTTTATGTTTACTCTCTGAAGCTGTTATTGTTAGCAATATTTATTTTAATTGGCATTAAGTAAGTGTGGTGTGTGTATTTCCTTTCTGTGAAGTGGTAAGATGTAGTAAGACTGATACAAAGAGTAATGAATCTTAGGTTTGCTGGGTTGTTTCTTTTCCTTCTAAAACTAGTTGTTACAAGAGGATTAAGAATTTCCAGCCATTTAGCAGAATTCTAAGCATCATTAAAAGAAAAAACATCTTCCTCTCATAGTATTTTGCACATGTGTGTGTTTCCCAATACATTAAATTATACTGTTCATAGGAAAAATTCTTACTACTGTATGCAACTTATTAGAATTTCAATATTTTCTTCTTAATGTAAGCACTTTAGTATAATTCTATCCGTGGATTGGTGGGCCTTGAATCTTTGCAACACAGGGAAAATTCTGGCAATCTCTCTTTTGAAAAAGTTGGATTAATAAACTGAAGACTGATAACTCTTTTTAATCAAACTCAAGTTTGATTAAAAGTAAAAACAACTACCTGAGACGTAGTGCAAGTATGCCCTTGATTACTTATTTCTTTCCATTACATTTCTCTTCAAGACGTTTTAGCCAATCTGTTGTGTAGAAGAAAGTTCTTCCTTGAAAAATGAATATTGAGAGAGCAAACTACCTAAACATTCTGTAACTAGATATGTTTCTCTGTGAAACCTAATCCTTTCATTTTTGTCTACCTGTTTATAGGAACAACAGTTTTTGAAACACCACAAAAAGTAATTGATACTGGCAAAATAGTCCTAAAATTACTGATGGTGCAGGAAATGGTAGTGACAGCCCCATTTCGTACCTTGTTTTTCTAATTAAGCTTTTATGAACCCAGTTTCTTTTCTGAAACTGCAATCAGCTGTGAAGCATCTTAACTTATTTTCAATACTTGCCATCTTTTAAAGCCATGCACTTTGCTGTCTCTTGCAATGAGTAGCAAGAAACACAAGTGTCTTTTGATATTCTACCTATTTGGTCTAGAATTGCCTCTTGTGGTTCTTTTTCTGTAGAAAGTGAGTCTAGGGCAATGACATACTTCTCAGGTGCTCATCAGGTTAATCAAGATGAATCTAGGTCTCTACTGCTAGAAGCATTCTTTCTTAAGTGAACCCTACTGTGTATAGAAGTTGGAGATGCAATTCTGTTTCCTTACTCTGTGTGACTGAGGATTTTGGCTGTAAATTTCAGTAAAAGTGGGACTGAAACTTAGAGGATGTTCAGGGACAACAATATTAAGTACTACTAAATCAGTGATACACAATATATTCTGCCTCTTTACCCTTCCATCCCTCTTTAAGCTTGAAACTAATTTGTTCAATCCTGTAGGAAGTATTGACTTAATCTCTTCTGAATCTGTGTCCCCACTACTGCGTGCCAATTCATGGGGGCAGAATGTCCAGACTCAATCAGATTTAGGAACTAATACAATTACCAGTAGGTTAAAATATTTCCATTGTACTGAATGAAGACGGTAGTGCTCTGAAAACGGCTTAGACTTTTATATAAATAAATCAAGCTCTTTTGAGACTGTTTTCCCGGTGTCACTGATTAGCGATATGTGACAAGATGTATATCACGTCGTTTATTCTTAAATTTTATTAAGTACTTTCTGTTATGTTTTCTCTTAAAAACCTTTTTAAGTAGGTCAGACCACCTGCTACAAGGAGGTGTGTTTGCTTGAGAAGGCTGCTGAGGAGGGAATCAAGCTTCTTCCATAGGACTGAATTCTTGAAGTCATAGATAGAAGAGCAAAGAAGTCTTTGGGGACTTGAAGCATGCAGGGCAGGGTATGGTACTTTATACATAGATAAAAATCAGAACAGATGGTGTGAAATTATCAGAAATAAGAGAGTTTAAGTTTAGAAGGCAAGACAGAAGATTGTAGTATGCTTCTGCTGGAACCAGCAAAGCATTCTAGGGTTTTGAATTCAGAGTTGGATATTACTGAAAATAAAACTCATATTAAGTAGTTAAGGCTGATGGCCTCTCCCAAATCGGTTGTTTTGGTGGATTTGGTTTTCCATTAAATGTTGGATCTCAGAAACTTTTTTTTTTTTTTTAAATAAAACTCCTCTGAGCTTTAATAGCTTAACACTGTAAGAGACATTTACTCATTGAGTGAATGGACAGTGAAATCTCAGTTTGAATTGCTTTTCATTATCTTTTTGGCTTGGTTTAAGCAATGATTTTCTCAAAGCTGCCAGACACTAGGGGAAGATTGGGGGCGTCTTGTAGAATAGCCACGGTAGAGTGCCTTTGATTAAAACATTGCCTGAAATGCACATGCTGACTTTTAAAATAGAAGAATGTTTGCTATTTAAAATACTTTCACCTGCCTTTCCTTGCAGCCAGGTTATATGTCTGTTTTGCATTAATTTGAATTGCAAACTGCAGCAGCTGCTATATAGCATGCATCTAAAAGCTAAACCTTTGACACTCTCTTTATTCTAGTTGTCCCTGAAATATCCTATGTCTCATGTTCCCTTTCTTGGTTTCTTATCTGCCTCTGAATCATGTGTCTGTTTCTGAAGGCCTAGGAGACTCCTTCATTTTCTTTTGAGTTTTTAACTACTCTTGTGTATTTCAGGATTATCTCCTTTTTTGATTTCTAGTCGCAACTCCTGTTCATTTAAAATCTAGCAAATTCTGACAAATGACGCTTCCTGTGGAGTTTGTTCTGTGTGTGAAATGGTCTCCTGAGCACAACATCTAGATTCTATAGTCCAGTCTTTTGTTCTGTTTGTATATCTTGTATGCTTATAGTGAAGATTTCTTTAACCTTCTGCTGTTTCTCCATGTATGAAATCTGTGTTTGCCTCTTACGCCCACACAAAATCTGAGTTAAAGCTAATGCAGTATATGGAGTGTTTAAGTGGCATACGTACATGCTTCTTGAGAGGAAATAACTTTGAGAAGGAGATGAGTGTAACATGCATGCGTTGTGGGAATTTATCCTGGCACACTAGGCACTGATAATGAGAAACTCTGTGTTCACGTGAGAAGAAACTCATGCATGCCATAATTCTGTCTTGGTGCTTGAGAATAAAAGTTTAAAAATATAGAAGCTCATGATCATGAAAAAGTCCACGTATGACAATGTCGATTCTGTTTTCTGTGAAAAAGAAGGCTACAGACTTTAAGAGGAGAAAAATGGATATTTGGATGTTTCGGTTTCTAAACCAGAACACATCTGTTCTGGGGCAGATAGAGGAGCGTTGCAAATACTCTGGAGGCATCTGTTTAAATAGAGTGTGATCTTGATGAATTGGGAACACGGACTGCAATCAGTGTAAAATTTAATAAGGCAAATATGAAGCAGTTAATGTAGGAAAGAATAATCAAATGGCCTATCAGAAATAGAGGAACAGAAACCAGATGAGAGTGCAGTCAGCATGATATGTGAAGGTTTTTAACGCAAGAAGTGTTGAACGTTTCTTTTCTATGAGATGGTGGAAAAACATATGTATATAGGAGAATATGACATAAAAGTAAGAAGTGTTTAGTGGATGTGCAGTTGATTAGGATCTTTGTGAAAGCAGTTGCTGATATTTGTTTTTTTCATCAGGTATAGGCAAACTAAAATTTGTGTACCTTATGTAAAGACAATTGGACTAATATTAGCATTGATTGCTCTCAGTGTGGTGAGCAGAGGTTGAGAGAGACATAGTATGTAAAGGGATGAAATAGGAAGAACAGAACTATTCTATCTGGCTGAGAATCAGGAACATTGATACTTGAACATTTCACCTTTTTTTTGGTTAAATTTAGTAACAAATAAACTAGAGATGAACATTCAGTATGGACATGCCAAGCCAATAGATAAAGTCTGTCTGGGGCTCCAGTTCTATAATGCAAGACTGAAAGAAAATAAAACCTTTTATCATAGAGTCATAGAATCATAGAATGGTTAGGGCTGGAAGGGACCTTCAAAGGTCATCTAGTCCAACCCCCCTGCAAGGAACAGGGATATCTCCAACTAGATCAGGTTGCTCAGGGCCTCGTCCAACCTGGCCTTGAACATCTCCAGGGATGGAGCATCCACAACCTCTCTGGGCAACCTGTTCCAGTGTTCTACAACTCTCATGGTAAAAAATTTTTTCCTAATATCCAACCTGAATCTACCTCCCTCTATTTTAAAACCATTACCCCTTGTCCTATCACAACAGGCCCTCCTGAACAGCCTCTCCCCATCTTTCCTGTAGGCCCCCTTGAGGTACTGGAAGACCGCTATAAGGTCACCCCGGAGCCTCCTCTTCTCCAGGCTGAACAGCCCCAACTCTTTCAGCCTGTCCTCATAGGAAAGGTGCTCCAGCCCTCTTATCATCTTCGTGGCCCTCCTCTGGACCCTCTCCAACTGGTCCATGTCCTTCTTGTGTTGGGGGCTCCAGAACTGGATGCAGTACTCCAGGTGAGGTCTCACGAGGGCAGAGTAGAGGGGAAGAATCACCTCCCTCGACCTGCTGGCCACGCTCCTCTTGATGCAGCCCAGGACGCGGTTGGCCTTCTGGGCTGCAAGAGCACATGTAGTTGTGTATAAGTACTACAGCAGTTAATAAAATGTCAGAAGTTTTCAGTTAAAGTATTTGTCAAAATGAATACATTTACCCAATAACTTTTGTTTTTGACAAAAGCTATTCAGTTGAATGTTTTTTTTAATCAGACAATTTCATTTAGAGATGAGCAAAAAATAATGCAGTGAAGCTAAAATTCATTTTAAAACATTTACTAAATTTTAAATGTGGGACTGAAGGAGCAAATGAGTATAGATCTGTAGGAGTCATTATAGATTAATAGTATTTGTAGGAATAACATCTTCCTAAAAAATGCTTTCAACCAAAATTGTATTGCCACTTTATTTAAATCTGGTTTAAGCAGCAGTATTTAAATGTGGGGTCCTGGTATATAGCATGTTGTGTTTTATACTTTGTTTGTGGGGGGAGGGAGGTGATGAGAACAAAAGGGTGAGACTTTCCTTTCCTCTGGCACGTCTTCAATGACAGTGTAGGAGGAGTAGCTTTTAAATGTGGCATCCCTGTAAAAAAACAAACCCTTCTATCTGCAGATGGAGGAGGGCTGTCCTAGAAAAGAAAATTAAGCTCTGGTTTCTCTTGTGCTGAGTCCAAGTGAATGCCAGTCATCTTTCACAGCATACAGTAGGAACTGCTCTCTTAAATGTTACAGAAGGAGGAGGAGAGGAACAACTGAATGTCACATTGTACCTCTGTGGGAAGAGGAAAGCTTTGACAGTGCTTCTTTTACAGGCAAATAATCAGAAGGATCACTGAAATAAGAGGCAGATGCTCTGAAAAATGACCTATATTGTGGCTATACTGGTTGAAGCTCTTCACCACTGCCTCCAGTTCCTCCCCTGGGTAGGGGAGGTTTCTCCCTTGCCTTTAGTATCAAACTGTGGCATCTTGTCCTGCTGCAGCATTGGAACAGGAACGTTACGTTGTTGGGTAGTTGTTAAGCTTAACATTTTTTTTTTTTTTTTAAGCAGCCTGTCATGACTTAATGTCATTCTAAAATCCTGAAATGACAGGCAGCCTTAGAGCTCCAAATTTTATCTCCCAAAAGAATCTAGGTATAGTGTGGGGGAAGTTCTTATATCCCAAATCAATGGTAGTCTGTCTGTACAGTGAGTGTTTCCATTCTTTAGGAACAAAGCTTCACTGAAAACGTGTACTAACTTTCCTTAGCTTTTATTCTGTATTATTTTAGATTACTCCCTGGAAATAAGTCTTTAAACTTTGTACAAAAAACTCCAAGCAGATCAGAAAAGGTGAGAAGTCATTTTCATCATGTCAAGTAGAGCTAGAACAGTTGTCTGATGTGCGGTGGGTGTGTGCTGCATTAGAAAGAATAAAGACGCTACTTCTGCCTGCAGTCTTAATCAAAGTTAGGCAGAAAATGCTGGATAGCAGTTAAATGGGAGGCTTATGCAAAATAAGACTGAGACATTTTGCCTTCAGTAAGGTGTACATAATTCCTTTTTAAATTAGTAGTTAATCACTTAGAGATGTAGAGAAGGAGAGGATGATTATTTAGCAGTGGACATGAAAAATGAGCATGAGTCTGGATAATCTGCCCTCCATGAGGGAGATACAGACTGAAGTTGAGGGGACAATATAAAGTTGTCATTGATGTTAGTAGACTGGAACGGTGAGGCTAAACACAGCACAGAAGAAACAGCAAGGAGAGAGGAGTTAGTGGAATGCAGCGCAGAGCTACTGGAGAGACATGAAAAGATCACTTAGACCCTTTACACAGGAGCCTGTGTTACATGTAGGTCAGGAAAAGGAACTGATTTACAATCCTGTGAAACTCTTACGGGAGCCCTGGGAGTAGAAGTGTTATCAGTAGGCACTGCAGAGGGAGAAACAGCTGTCTCCTGGCAAATTCCAAATAATGCATCCCAAAGAAGGAAGAGAAGGACCCTAGAAGGGTAGATGCTCCTCCATTTCCAAAAATGTAACAAGTAATTTAGAGAGTCTTCTGCCATCTACACAAGCTACGATGTACCCAAGTATTTATGTTAGATTTTTAGCAAGTCTGAAAAAATTTTGATTGCAGACGTATCTCAAGAGTTAGTTTGGTAACATTGTAGCTGAAGCTAAGTAAGGACTTTCCAAATAAAAATTTTAGCAGACAAAAGACTTAGTAGCCTTAGTAGCCTGACTTTGTTTTGTCTTGTTAGTGAAACCATAATTTGGGGGTTTCTTCCCTTTAGGTAAGAAATACTTTTCTTTATGACTTAAAAGTCTTCTGTAGGCTTCATGTTCTCAAACTTCCTTTCTCAGAAAAGATTTAAGTGCAGTGAATAATACCATTCTGAGTCAACTGGCTAATTCTAACAAGTTTCAAGTATTGTGACACATCCTGCAATGGAATAATAAACTAAATTAACCTGGGTTTTTTTTGGTACTGCTCTCATTCATAAAATATCATACCCTGTGAAAACTCTCTTCAGACATCTTATTTCATTCACTTCTAAATTGTATGGAGGAGAACCATCAGCTACTTACTAACATTGCAAAACAGCTGGGCAAACTATACTCTTCCTAGTTTTTTCCCTTCCTGTGTAGGGAAGATGGTGTGTGGGAAGGAGTGGGGAGGCAAAGGGGATCTTGGCTTGGGGGTGTTTTTTCCTTCCCCCAGTAAGCATAAAGTGATTTTCTGAGTGAGGATATGATCAATCTACATCAAAAAGAGAAGATTTTTTTTTTGTTTCTTTCTTTTATGACCCTGCATAATTCAGGTTTCATTCCTTCTAGAGATGCCTGCAGAAATCTTTGCTACTCAGTAATTTGCCCATCTGGGAAGGGCAGATTGGAGCTCTTTTATGTGCCTGTGTGTATACACCCGCAATCCAGCACTCACATTGCTTCTCTTGAGAACAAATAAGGAGTTATAATATTTTTTTTAATATTTTATAATATAGTCCTTGCTTGGACTAGTCCTTAACTTTTCATATATGGGATAGCGTATACAGCTGTCTTTGGAGAAGAGAACATTACTAGAAAGTTTGGAGTGGTTCTTTGCTTATCTTGCTCCATCACCTATAAATGCAAGCAATCTGCCACTTGCTTAAAAATATTTGTTAAAATCTTTTCAAGCTGTGGAAAAAATTCTCACCAACAGAGTCATTATTTTAACGCTGCTGCTGATCTTGAGCGCTATTGAAGTGTGTTGCTTTCATATAAAAATGTGAAAGTCCTTACTTTCAGAGGTACTGGGGAAATGTTTGTTATTGCTTATGTTTCAGAATGACAAAGGATCCTTAATCCAATGGATGTTTTAGGATGAGGAATGAAGGAACTGTTAAGATAAGCAGTAAACTGTGTATTCTTGATTTAACATATATTACGACAGCTACCTTGTTCCAAAAGGTTAATAGTTTGATAAGAAATTGGAGTTCTAAACCTTTCTGTGGATAAACTGAATTCGTGTAGGCATCGAAGAATGGATTTGTCACTCACCGTTTTCAAAGTACAATGCTGTCAGATATCCAGGTGAAGTTTTATTGACTTTTTTGATTTTATTGATTGATTTTTGATTTATTAAGTCAAGAAGACTAAAGACCAGACTATATATTCAGCAGAAGAGAATTAGGACTGCCTAGTGCAGACTGTATCTTAACCTACCTCTTTGAAGAGTGGGAACATGCAACAATGTGAAACAACAGCTGAGATGCTAATAAAGACTTCTTACACTTCGGGACACAGTCTGTAAAGAGAAAAGAATTTGTGCCACCCACCTGTTTTGGCTGTTTGCTAAGGTGAAAGTGCCTCTTACTCTTCTAAGGCATCTGAACAGCCAAATAGTTGAAGTATAAAACCACTTCTGAGATAGCTGGATAAGTTTCTTACATTTCTGTTGAGTGAATTTAATCTGCAGTCACAGATCTTCTGCTGTTTGGTGTCGAGGTAAAAGAACTTAAATTCCTTGTGTCTTGTTTTTATATTCCTGGGTTTCTCTAAGGCTAAGTCAAAAGTTACTGTACCTCTGTTAAAGCTCCATAATAGTGAGATCTCCACAGGCAGTTTGGTACACCAACCCTTCAAGCTATAGAGGTTAAATTTTAACCTCTACTTACTTTTAAAACTCTCTGCAGAAGCTGTATGCAGTAGTATTTGTTAGGTTGTTAGAGTGAGTCTGTCTGTGGTGGGAAATCGGCAACATGTTGGTGTGTAACGCAATGCACTGGAGAAACTTCTTACAAGCACCCTATAGCTCAGAAATTGTTTCACTATTGCATTAAAATTAATGGACTCTGTGCAGAATTTGTTTGTTTACATAGCAGGTAAGATATTAAACTAAGGGAACTCAGGGAATTGTTCAGTTGGGATGCATGTTTTTTTTTCCTTTTATAATTCACAATAACTGATTGATGTGCAGTGTTTCTGCAGAGCAGCTGCTTTCCTTTAGCTCTGCTGGGTTTTACACACCTGACAATCTGAGTGATAATCACCAGTGAGAATACTGGTTTTCACAGTTCATTGAATAGCTGAAGGTGAGTACAGTTGTATGACTGATTTCTTTGAGTTGTCAAAAGTTTCCAGAGGAGACTGGGAATTCTGTCCTTGCATTTTCTTTTAAAGTTGCTGATGTGTTCAGTTCCAGTCTAGTTTCCCATGGAAATAAAGTGTCTGGACTATTTATTTCAATCCTTGCCTAATAAATTTTGAACCTATTAGTCTGCTGAGGTCAGATCTGAAAGAGCAATAGTAATTTTGAAGCAGTTCCACTGACTTTATGGAACTTTACGGCTAAGTAAAACAGGCTTGAGTTGATGCCCTTGGTGCTGCAAGTGGGCCTTGCCCCATGTGGAAGTGAAGCACTCAGGACTCTTCTCACTGATACCATGTTGGGCAGAAGCCAGCTGGTCACATAGCACAGAGCACTGACCAGTCAGCCAGTAAACAAATAGTTATTGCCTAACTCTGACTCTGTGGAGGTGTCATGGTGAATTGGAGAGCACTGAGGTTAACATGGCAGGAGGAGAATCCAGCCTGTGTCCCTTGGTGGGAACCTTCCATCAGTGAGTCTGTCTGAGCAAATGTACTTTGGCTCTCTTCATCTCTGTTTCTCTCAAGTATATCATGCTGAGGAGTCAAGCTGCCTGGCTAGGCAGCTGAACCTACTAGCTTTCTCTTTGAAGGGAGGATTTGTTTTTAGATTGGTTTCCTTTCCTGGGAAATGCAGCATGTGGTGAGGTTTTTTTTTCTCCCTCCTTGTTCACTGATAAAGATGTATGCCTTGAGCGTGCTTTCCACAAATGCACATATTCAAAATGTAAATGTGGTTAAAATGCATTCAGGAGATGATTGTCTCTGGCATCTCTCTAATCACTAAAGAAGATAAAACATTTCTATTAATAAATATTTATTAATGAAAAAGAAACTTGAATATACATTCTTTAACTCAAGTGAGCTACAGTGCACACAATTGTTCCACCTCTTTGCTATGTGAACACTTGCTTTATCCAGCTTGCAAATGTTCCAGGCGCACACCCCTAGACAATTTCTCTGTGCCTCTTACCCTCAGCCCTTCTCTTCACTGAAAGAGAAAAAAACACTGGCTGAAATGGGAAGCATTCCTCTTCAACCGCAGTATAAATCTTCAGGTGTATTTGCCAGCTTGAACTGAAGGGAGAAGGGGGGTACTTGCTGCTGATGCAATGAAACATTAGCTTTCTGTAAACCAGGCTTTACAGAAATAATGAAAATTACAGTTAGTAATTTAGTTTTGTTTTGTTTTTTTTTTTTTTTTTTTTACAATGAGAATGCTGTAGGAAGTAATACAGAACATAGCCACCCTCTTTAGGGTTGCCTTTACAGTCGCTTTGTTTCAGAATTTTTATAAATTAGTCTTTCCTGTTTCCGTGGCAACTCAGTTGTCTGCATGGGTTGCCAAGGAACAGCTTCTGCCGCACAAAGGACAGGGACACTGCTACAGAGTGATTTCATTCTTGGCACTAATAGGCAGTGGAAGCATAAGCTTGATATTCGATGGAGTATGGCCTCCATATTGAATGTTAGCAGGAACTTTATTTTTTTTAAGTGTAATTCTGGTGTTAGCTTCTCTTTGTAATTCAGCCATCACAAACCTCCCGTTACACGCAACTACAGGACTACTGTGGAAAGGTGTAATAGTTGCATAGACATAAAATACTGGAAAATGCATGTTTTCGGGGCAGCTTAACCAAGTATACAATAAATTGTGCTACACTGTGGTTAAAAAAAGTGTTTTTACAGTGTGAGATAAGAAAGTCTCAATTCTGTGACTTGCAGAGAGCAATTAGATGTTTTCATTCTACATATCCCAACACAGATAGGATTAAAAGTAAGCACTATTAGGATCACTGTTGGACACATGGCTCCCTAGGCTCTCTGGAATTCTAAAAGAATTTTTGTATTTGACCTCTGGTAAAACTACAATCTGGATTTCCATCTGATCTTTCTTTTAAGAAGCACAAACTGACACCTGTCATCAGTTCGTCAGTTGTCTAAAATGAATGCAGATAGAAGGAGCATATTGTGAGTCATGATTCTGTGTTAGTGTAAAATTTTATTTTTGAGGCTGCCTTGCAGCCGTCAGCTTTACGGCTGTGAATTTCTGAGTGCGTGGTCTCAAAGTAGCTAAGGAATTCATTTGGAATTTGTTACAACATAATGTACGTATTTTCAAAGGAGGATATTAATATGCTTTTTGGTTTTATAAATGGTGATCAGGACAAAATATTGTACATCGCACGTAGACATACTAATAAATCCACTTTTGTGAAAGTAGAAGAGTGAGAGAATTGGACTCTTCCTCAGAGGCTGGTGTAGACACAGAAATAGGATCTTTTGATCTTAGTATAGAGTATGTAGCTCAGATTTAGTCTACCTCCTCTCATTGATTGCCTAATGAAGTGCCATTACTATACAGTGTTACATGAGTGCTACTCATCAGTGTTTTTTAAATCAATTAGTATTTGGAATAGCTGCAAGGAGGGTGAAGTGAGTACTGTATAATACAGAGTAGTTCGTTATATGCAGAAATGCAGATGCTCCTGTGAAAGAGAAAAGCTATTGCATAGTACTGTCTGCCCACAGGTGTGTAAGAAAAGAGGCCAAGAATAGTTCTTTTCTCCTGTAGCTAAAATACCAGAAGGAGTTTGCAATTCCAATGCAGCTGACAGAGTACAAGGAGAAGCTGAGTGATGAGAAATTTGATAGTATCTCTAGTTCTATGGCTTAGGCAAAAAGCTACATTACCTGGAGCCACCTTGCTTTCGTAGGCACTGAGCAGGGTATAACCTCTTAAGGTAAGTGTGTCCAAAAAGCACTGTTATTACTGTTCAGTTTTTGGACACTTTTTAAAGCCCTTTGTCACCCAGTACTAGCCCTGCTTAAGTGAACTGGCATGCCTGCAGGCTAACTCACAGGAGTTCTTTTGAACTTGATTTAGCTTGGTTTAGAAATGCTTTGGCCTTGGAAAACTGGAGTTCAGTCTCTGAAGCGAGCCAGTGCCTCTGCATGGTATTCCCAGCTTGATGGATTACTGAGTGAAATGCAGTTTCATCTCTGCCTGTTGTTATCACCTTTATTACTGAATTTATTTTTGTATTTATATTGTAAGTGGAGAAGTGCTCAAACCTTTCCTGTGTTGTTGTAATAAAAATAATATGTTGTTTCATAGTGAGGACGTTTGTAAGGAAAGCTATAGCACAGTCTGCACAGATAAACCTGCTGGAAATCAGTGTGAGCAGTAACTTGATTTACATTGATGATTGAAAAGCTAGAGGCCAGATTTCAAACATTGTATTGCACCTTAAGCAAAGCAATTATATTTTGCAAGTTAGGAATAAAGCAGTGAGTATGGTGGTGGTATTTCGTAGTGCAAAACAGAGGCCCTTCGACCCCTTTTTGCTCCTAGTTAGCTGTAATCTGAAAGCTTTGAACAGAGAAGATAGAACATACTGGAAAATAAAGGAATGAGTTACCTATCTTTTAATGAATGCCATAAATAGCAGCCTATCCTTTGTACTTGTTCTCTCTTTCAGATGCTGTATTCCATGATACAAGCCCTGCAATATTCTTTAAAAACCATTTAGAGATTATTAAATGGGGAACATTGAATTCTCTTTCTGTATAATGCACTTAAAATAATTTGCAGTTGCCCAAATAGCTTTACAAGTCACTCGAGGCATGATTTACTTAAAAATTATAAGAATCAATTAGATACTAAAACATACTTAATGTTAAAGCTATAGCACAGACTGATAAAAGCCATCCAACTAGATTAAGTATTTGACCTAAACTTGTCCTTTTGAACCAGATGCAGGGCAGCACTCAGGCTTTAGCCTGGGTAGATACTCTGAACTGTACCAATGTTCTAATCTCTGACCGAATAGGTTGGTTGCAGGGTCTCTGGTCACAGTTTAAATATTTATTAAATAAAAATGTTTTTCATACGTACCATTTACAAGGGAGAAAAGGACATTGCAATGTAACTGAGCACTACTTCCTCAGTTATTAATAGACCTTTATTTAAATGAGATCAGTCATCCAGATTGTATAGAACTTGGCCAAACTGTTTTTTTTTTCCTCCTCTTATATAACAGACTTTAAAATCCTGATTTGATACAGCAAATCCACACAAATATTTTATGCAAAGTGAATGTCCTGTATTCCATCTCTCTCTATTGCCTACCCTGCCAAAATCAAATGAACTGTCAAATGCAGGGTTTCTTACTTTTGCTAACTCCGTAACGGCCAAAAAGAATGTATTCTAGAAGAGGGCTTGAGTAGGGGAACTCTTTATGGACAGTTTGGTGCAGCTTTGGTGAGATGGCGTTGCCCAATAACTTGCTTACATTGCCTGGTGTGCTCACATCGGCAGGGCTTGCTTCCCAGCTTGGCTGTGGCTCTGCAGCTGTCAGCACAAAAGCTGCATGAGCCAGCCCTATCCTGCACGCTCTTCCAGGCCTTGATACTATTTAAAGGAGTTTTCTTTCTTTGATCCTGGGTTGGAGAGCGTTTGTGTTTACCAGTCCATGTTACTAGTAATTCAGTCTCCGAGGAAGGAGGTGAATGATGGCTTTAAGGTGTTTGTGCTGCCTAATGTAGCTTTCAGTCACCCCAGTCTGAGCTAAAAACCAGCCTCTTTTTATATTGCCTCCAAAGTATCCAGAAAGAGACATTAAATTTAAACATGACTATTTCACAGCGCATCTTAAAATTCACATAACTAAAGCTTAGCTGCAGTCTGTGCCATGTGTTGGAGCTGGACTGTGAGAAAATTCTGTAAGCGTACTAATACTGCCGTAAGAAAGGGATTCAGCTGGCCAAGTAAATAACTTCTAGAAATCTCTTCCAATAGATTTCCTTGCAAGGGTAATTCAGAAGAATGTTATCACAGAATTGAGACTTTTCTGAAACATCATTAAAACTCAGTGGGTGACTGGAATTTCTGTTTAGTAAGTTGTCAGTAGTTACTGTCTAAATAGTGATCTAAGTAATATGCCATTGAAAGAAAATTACTTTAATGCTATATTGCTATTGATTTTATAAAGATATTGACACCAGCTGTGTGATATGGAGGAGTCTATGCACTTAATAGGTTGTTGACCTTTTTTAGCTTTTAATGATTAGTGAAATCAGGCTTTGTGTTAGAGAAAGCAAGGATGGAATATTGGGTTTTATCCTGTTTTGTTTCGCTCCTGAAAAGGGACTCTCCGCTTGGGGCTGAGGTTCTACATCCATTCTTTAGTCATTAGTCATTGTCTGACTCCAGAGCAGCTCTGCTTTTCAGGAAAACTGTTTTGTTTGTTCCTTTTTTTTTTTTTTTTTTTTTTCTTCTCCTCAGACTACTGTTGGAGCGAGTCCAGAGGAGGGCCATGAGATGATCTGAGGGCTGGAGCACCTCTCCTGTGAAGACAGGCTGAGAGAGTTGGGGCTGTTCAGCCTGGAGAAGAGAAGGCTCCGGAGTGATCTTATAGCAGCTTTCCAATACTTAAAGGGGACCTACAGGAAAGCTGGAGAGGAACTTTTTACAAGGGCATATAGTGATAAGACAAAGGGCAACGGCTTTAAACTGAAAGAGGGTAGATTTCGATTAGATATAAGGAAGAAATTCTTCCCTCTGAGGGTGGTGAGGCACTGGAACAGGTTCCCTAGAGAAGTTGTGGATGCTCCGTTCCTGGAAGCGTTCAAGGCCAGGTTGGATGAGGTGTTGAGCAACCTGGTGTAGTGGAGGATTTCCCTGCCCATGGCAGGGGGGTTGGAACTAGATGATCTTTGAGGTCCCTTCCAACCCAAACCATTCTATGATTCTATGATGCTTCTTCAAAAATTAGGTAAGCTTTGGTGGCAAAATGCATGGCTTCTGTGTTTCTGCATGAGTTGCTGAAAGTCTCATGAACCATCCTTAGATTTTATTTTTTAAATATTTTTTTTCTTTGTGAGAGTCTGTTCTGTGTGCTACCTTGTTATTTAAAGCTCTGCAAAGTTGTGTCGAACTTCTTTAGATATTCTGTACAGAAGGACTTTCTATAAGCTCCTTAAAACTAGCCTGCCCAATGAATGCATATAGGTAAATGTTAGTCTTGCTGATTTTAAGTGTCACGTAGTTACATTGATTTTCCTTTGCCTGTTGCTCATTTTCCTGCCATTTTAAACAACATCTGAAAGTTTGGTTGCATTAAGCTAAATTTCTTATTCAGATTGACAGAGACAATTTGTGGTAAAGTGGGATGCCCTTGACAAGCTAAGGAACAGGAAGACATAAATTTTTTTCCTTACTATAAACTTGTGCAATTTTTGCCTTGAGGGCTTTTTTTTTTCCTGTGTACTTTGTGAGGCCTTAATGGCTTTGACTCATTAGTGACACAAGCTACATCTAATATTAGTGACCTTTGAAATATAGGAGAATATACTTCCCAGTGTTCAAAGTCATCTTAAAGGGATCATAGATTCATAGAATGGTTTGGGTTGGAAGGGACCTTAAAGATCATCTAGTTCCAACCCCCCTGCCATGGGCAGGGACACCTTCCACTACACCAGGTTGCTTAAAGCCTGATCCAGCCTGGCCTTGAACACTTCCAGGAATGGGGCATCCACAACTTCTTGGGACAACCTCTTCCAGTGTTTTACCACCTTCACTGTAAAAAATTTCTTCCTTATATCTAGTCGAAATCTACCTTCTTTCAGTTTAAAGTCATTGCCCCTTGTCTTATCACTATATGCCCTTGTAAAAAGCCCCTCTCCAGCTTTCCTGTAGGCTCCCTTTAAGTACTGGAAGGCTGCAATAAGATCACTCCAGAGCATCTCTTCTGCAGGCTGAACAGCCTCAACTCTCTCAGCCTGTCTCCATAGCAGAGGTGCTCCAGCCCTCGGATCGTCTTTGTAGCCCTCCTCTGGACCTGCACCAGCAGCTCCATGTCCTTCTTGCACTGGGGACTCCAGAGCTGAACGTGGTATTCCAGGTGGGGTCTCACGAGAGAAGAGTAGAGGGGCAGAATCACCTCCCTCAACCTGCTGGCTATGCTTCTTGGGATGCAGCCCAGGATAGAGTTGGCTTTCTGGGCTGCAAGTGCACATTGCCGGCTCATGTTGAGCTTCTCATCAACCAGCACTCCGAAATCCTTTTCCTCAGGGCTGCTCTCAATCCATTCTTTGCCCTGGCCTGTACTTGTGCTTGGGATTGCCCCGACCCATGTGCAGGACCTTACACTTGGCCTTGTTGAACTTCATGAGGTTCTCACAGGCCCAGCTCTCCAGCCTGTCAAGGTCCCTCTGGATGGCATCCCTTCCCTCCAGTGTGTCCACTGCATCACGCAGGTTGGTGTTGTCAGCAAACTTGCTGAGGATGCACTTGATCCCACTGTCCATGTCACCAACAAAGATGTTAAATAGCACCAGCCCCACTACTGACCCTTGAGGAACACCACTTGTCACTTGTCTCCACTTGGGCATTGAGCTGTTGACAGCGACTCTTTGAGTGTGACCATCCAGCCAATTCCTTATCCACCAAGTGGTCCATCCATCAAATCCATATCTCTCATGTGGGACAATGTCAAATGCTTAGCACAAGTCCAGGTAGATGACATCTGTTGCTCCTCCCGTATCGAGCAATGCTGTAACTCCATTATAGAAGGCCATAGAAGGATTAAATCTAGTTTAGCTCAACTTCCAGGGTTTATTAAAGCATATGTGTGGGGAAAAGCTCCAGGGCAGGGTATCATACAGCTGGATGTATGTTCCAAGCTGGAACTTCTAGAGTGCCCACAAACCTGCTGCTTTGGCTGATGGAGCAGCAGATGATATTGATAGTTTTCTTGCCCTCTTTGAAAGCAAGCAAAGAAGGGTTGCAGAAATTGCAAGACTTCAGAGATATTTGCTTTCTTTTGAACATGCATAGTCTTGGCTGTATTTTCACTGCAGTGGCAAGAGCCCATCCTGTGATTTGAAAGTGAAATTAAATTTACTGATCACAGCTGTTTTCAAGGGGAAATCTTGCATGAAATGCGTGTTTCAGGCAAAATGCTCCTTTTATCATTCATCTTTGTTTCTTAAGTTGATGGATTTTTTTTTTTTTTTAACTATGGTTTTAAATTTGAGGAGGAAGCCAGCCTGGTACACTGTAGCTCAGGTTGCTGAAGTGCAGCAGCAGCAGGATAGTCCCAGGGGCTGTGCTGAGCAGTCTTCATAGGTGCAGCTGAAAGAGCTGAAGCCAGCTGCAGGGGCTTCTGGAGCAGGATGAGTTTCTGATTCTGTTCACCATCAGCAAATGGCAGCTTTGGAAGGGTGACATTGGCTCAGGCCAGACGCCCAGTGTCAGAGGGCAGTGAACAGGACGTTCTGAACAAGCTGAATGTCCATTGGCAAAGGTGTCTGCCACTGCCCCTGGTGCTCAGGGTAGTCATCCTTAGAGATGTGGTTTTTTTTGTATAGCTTCAGTAAGCTCAACTACATAGGTTATGTGTATATCTTTAGAGTTTGAATTGGATTTTATTTATTTAGTTGGTTTACAGTTTCTTGGTTGCTGATATTAGAAAGGGGGAGCATTATAATCTCTTGCTTTGTGTATTGAACGTTAGTCATCATGTTTCTACATGAGACTGATCAGTTTTTTTACCTAGGGAAGATCTCTTTACAATAACTCAGCCTTGATTTGCCTTTGATCTATGTAGCGACACATAATGCTTCTCTTGATGGTTTTCTCGTGATTGCTGTACAATATTTTGAGAATTCTTCTGCTGTGAATCATTATTTGGCAGGTACTGGAGAACTGCAGGATCTAGCTGAAAACTGACAACTTCTCCACATCCTGCTGATCTTGGCAGTATTGCAGAACAGTGGTGGTCTCTTGTAGTTATGACTTTTGAGTCTTGTGTCATACGTTAGATGAGCTTTTAATCTTGGGTTTGGGCTTATTGTCAGAAAAAGTATTTGGATTGAATAAAGTGTCTGCGCACTGTATTAACGTATGTCTCTTGTTATAATGGTCCCTCAGGTACAATTCCAGGACAAGAAGCTGTTTATGTTAGCATAGCTGCTTTCTCAGCATTCAAACTAGGGACTATATCAATCTCTTTATTCCAAGCACTTGAAAATGAAAGACCGAATGATCACAATCAGCTTACAAACTGGTATGCTTATTTCAAAAATAATAAAAAAAGAAACTTCCACTTCCTTCTCCTGCCACCCCCTGCCTTTTTCTTTCCCCACCAGATGCTCTTCCAGACTTTCAGATGGGGATAGTTAACAGTTCTCTGGTACTGCGCACTGTATGCTGAAATCTAGATTGAACAAGTATTGCATAATTGCCTGAAACCAGAAGCGGGTGCTTTAGGGAAATTACAAAATATTGCATGATTCCTGATTAAAATTGTGCATTGACATTTGGGAGGAGTTAGATTCCCCAAAGTCCAAGTCAGGATTATGATATGGAAAGCAAAGCATCCTGCCTGTGCAGTGCAAAGATGAAAACCATATGTAATTCTGCAGTGCCTTGAAATAATAGTGAGAACATGTGAGACTGCAGTAGAGTTTAAAATGTGTGTAAGTAAACACGATGCATTCTTCCCTCTCCTGCTGGTAGATTACCCCTTGATGCAATGTCACTTGTTAAAGCAATTTTCAATTTTATGAAGCTTCTTTGTCCTTCAGCCCAAGTAATTATTTTCTGTTGACTTTATTTCCAAGCTTATCGCTTGTTCCCAGGACGTCTCTAAATTTTTCTTCTAGAGCAAGAAAGTTAATTTCCAGTCAGAAACAAACTATTGGAGATTCCAGAGGTCTTTGAAACAGTAACTTTAGGATACCCCAGAAGCAAACGCTAGTCAGGCGATACAGCGTTTGCAAACAGATTTGGTGGCAAATGCAGGAGACATCAAACCTTCTAGTTAGTGGCCCATAAGCTAATGGTTAGGCTTCTTTGTTGAGCAGCAGAGTGGAATTTGTGAGACTCCTGCAGCTACTTTTCAGAAACATCTCTATGCTCTTGGCAAGGTTTTTAAAGGTGTTTATGTGTACTTAGCTGCCTGCAACTAGTATTCATCTGAAAGCCTTATTAGATGCTTAACAGCATCGTTATCCACCGAAATACCTTTTAAACTTTTCATCTTTTTCAGAAGGATCACAGACTTTGCTGGGATGGGTCTTTTAAACTTAGCTCTAATTCTCCGGTTTCTCAGCCTGTGCTAAGACATGTAATGTCAGGTAGAAAGTACGTATAAGCAAAACCAGACACAGTTTTGGGAACTACGTGTTGTTGTTTTTTGTTTTTTTTTTCCCAAGATGTACTTCACAGAGAAGCTTGGGCAAGTATGTGATCTGCAAGTCTCAAAAGAAACTGTCAAATAGTTATTTCAGTGAGCTGTATAAAGGCTCCCCTTCCCTTTTGAAACTCAGAATGATTTTTAAGATGCTTATGTTCAGTGTCAGAGAGAGATGGGAATTTTTTATTACTAGCTCAAGCGAGTGTGATATAATTAACATGTTTTGTCCAGATCAAATCTCCAGAGCTTTGCTGTCGACAGAGCAGCATCCTAGAAAGCAGTTTCCTGTTTGGCTGCGATTCTGTTAGCAGTGCTGCCAAAAGATGCAGTTGTGTTTCCCCTTTTCTCTTCTGTGCCAGTGCCAGGACTCGGAGGTGGCTGACTGGGATCCCAAAAGCACTAATCCCAGTATGAACTGGGGGATGGGTAGAAAGTCCCACAGCTGGCCAGAGGCGGAGGGAAGGGTAGGATGTGACTAGTCATATGACAGCAGCACTGACATGCGCTGGCTGCAGTTGGTGTTGAAACCACATCCTAGCAGATAGCTGCTGGAATATATTTATGTTCATTTCAGAAGTCTGTAATGTGGTCAAATTCAAGAGGGTTTTCACAAGAATTTATAAAGACATGAACTTGGCTGTAGCTTCCTAAGTAAGTGACGAATCTGTGCTCCAGGTTGATGCAAACGCAGACCCACTGTCAGTGAAGGAAAAGTTGATATGTGAACTATTACAGGAGCTTGACCTTTACAAATCAAAGGCCCAGACAATATCCACCTGAAGATGTTAAGAGAGCTGGTTGATGTTGTTGCAAAGCTGCTCTCCATAATCTTTGAGAAGTCAGGAGGTGTCCCAGAAGACTGGAAGAAGGCTAATGTCACCTTCATCTACAACAAGGACTTAAAGGAGGATCCGGGAAACTAGAGGCCCATCAGTCTTACTTCAGTCCCTGGGAAAGTTATGGAACAAATACTCCTGAGGACTATCACAAGTCAAATGAAGCACATGATTGGGAAAAGCCAGCATGGATTCACCAACAGCAAATTGTGCTTGACAAACCTGATCGCCTTCTATGACAAAGTAACTGTTGTGATTTCACCCCAGCTGGCAACTAAGCACCTCTTAGTGAGCCTCTTGCTCACTCCTCCCTGGTGAGATAGGGGAGAGAATCAGAAGAGTAAAAATGAGAAAACTCATGAGTTGAGATAAAGACAGTTTAACAGGTAAAGTAAAAGCCACACACACAAGCAAAGAAAACCAAGGAATTAATTCACTGCTTCCCATCAGCAGGCAGGTGTTCAGCCATCTCCAGGAAAGCAGGGCTTCATCATGTGTGATGATTACTTGGGAAGACAAAATGCCATAACTCTGAATGTCTCCCACTTCCTCCTTCTTTATGCTGAATGTGACTTCATACCGTATGGAATATCCATTCAGTCAGTTGAGTTCAGCAGTCCTAGCTCTTTCCCTTCCCAACTTCTTGTGCACCCTCAGCCTACTCGCTGGTGGAGTGGTGTGAGAAGCAGAAAAGGCCTTGACTCTGTGTAAGCACTGCTCAACAGTAACTAAAACATCTCTGGATTATCAACACTGTTCTCAGTACAAATCCAAAACACAGCCCTATAGTAGCTACTATGAAGAAAGTTAACTCTGTCTCAGCCAAAACCAGCGCAGTAACCTGCTCGGTTAATGTGGGGTGAGCGATGAAGATTGTCTACCTGGATTTCTCCAAGATTTTTGATTAGGTTTCCCACAGCCTCTTCTTAGAGAAACTGATGCGTTGTGGTCTAAATGAGTGGTCTGTGCAGTGGATGGGGGACTGGCTGTGACAGGCCATACCTAGAGGGTGGTGATAAATAGCTCCTTTTCAAACAGGCAACCTGTCACAGGTGGGGTCCCCAGAGATTGATATTGGGCCTAACACTGTTTAATATCTTTATAAGTGATCTGAGTGATGGGATCAAGTGTACCCTGATGAAGTTTGCTGCTAATACCAAACTGAGTGAGCAAGTGTACACTTCAGAGGGGAAAGCCACCCTGCAGGAAGACCTGGATAGGCTGGAAGAGTGGGCTAACAAGAACCTTATGAAGTTCAACAAGGACAAGTGTAAGGTCTTGTGCCTGGGAAAACATAATCCAGGAGTGCAGCATAGGTTCAGATCTACCTGGCTGGGAAGCAGCTCTGTGGAAAGGGACCTAGGGATCCTGGTGGACAACAAGCTAAATATGCGTGAACACTGTGCTGCTGCAGCAAAGAAAGCGCAACAGAATGCTGAGTTGCATCAAGAAGGGCACCACCAGCAGAGACAAAGGAGTCATTATCTCACTCTACTTAGTGTTTGTCAGGCCATACCTGTAATACTGTGTTCAGTTTTGATCCTTGTTATACAAAGAAGACGTGGACAGGCTGGAGAGGGTCCAGAGAAGGGCCACAAAGATGATCAAAGGACTGGGAAGCCTGACATATGAGGAAAGGGTGAGAGAGCTGAGTTTGTTCAGCCTTGAGAAAAGAAGGCTTAGGGGAGACCTTATCACCATGTTTCGGTGTTTAAAGAGTGGCTACAAAGAAGATGGAGACTCCCTTTTGACAAGGAATCACATGGAAAAGATGAGGGGTAATGGGTACAAGTTACTCCTGGGGACATTCTGATTAGACACAGAGGAAAATTGTTCACAATGAGAATCATCAGCCATTGGAATGATCTCCCCAGGGAAGTGGTGAATTCCCCAACATTGGACACTTTAAAGATTCAGCTGGACAGAGTGCTGGGTCATCTTGGCTAGACTGGGCTTTTGCCAAGAAGGGTTGGACCAGATGATCCTTGAGTTCCCTTCCAACCTGGTATTCTATGATTCCGTTATTCAGATTATGGAATTATAAGAACTTCTCATTGAAAGTAGTGTTCAAAGATTTTTAAGATGAAGAAATCTCTTCATGTCAGAGCTGTAGTTAATGAGGCTTCCCATGTCAGGGTGATGTGAGACTGCTACATGGCATGGAAAGTTTTATTCCAGGTATATCATACCTTGCCAAATTTTGGAGAAGAACATTTTCATTTTTAGGAGTGGGTTAATATCATCGTTCCATATAAAAAGGAGAAACCAAGGCGGGGGAAAAGGCAGGGGGAAGGACAGGGTTCTGGTCAGAACATAGTATTAATTGATCTCTTAGCCTTGATAGTGCATCACATACCACTTCTGAGCTCACCTCCATGTGTGGAGGGTGAGCAGACTTTGTGTGCTGGGAGAGAGACATGCCTCCAACTCCATTCCCTTCAACTGCAAATTCTGAGAGGGGAGTTCCCATGTGACTGGTAATGCTCAGGATACAGTGAAGTCATGCGGGTTTTGCCTTTTATATAAAAGTTCCTTGTTTTCTTTTCATCAGTCTTCAAAAATTCTTAGCTTATTCATCTGTTTGCCACTTTGTGCCTCAGGGGACAGGACTTCAATTTAGAGATACTGTTTACATGACCAAAACAAGTAAAGGTTATTCAGCAACCTCTTTTTGTTAACTGAGTGCCCCTTTCAGCTTCTGAAATGAAGATGATGTGTGAGGTGAAGCATTGTAATGGAGTAGCCAGTAACATTCTTTTTAGAAGATGATGTTTTAGTGGCAGGAATATTACTCGAAGATGAGCATAGTTGTGATCCCGTGTCTAGATAATGCAGTGTTCAAGTGATGAACAAGGAGGAAATCTCTTTTATGGCTTCACAGAAATCCCGTGTGGAAAGTTCTTAAATCGTGTGCATTTAATGGTGCTTAAAGCTCAGGGAGCTTGCAGCCTGTTGGAGTAATTCTTTTTGCTTAGACAGCAAAACGAGTGGCTGCCTTGGGCCACAGAGCTGGCGGATGGCAAGATTGGTGGGGTATGCTTCGAGTCACGAGTTACTGTAGGCATACACTGATAGGACTTCACATGAGCAGTTCCTTTCGTTGTTAACTTTTTATCTTACTTGATCACCCCGACTTGCTGCAACACACGGGATTTTAAGGCCATATAAAACCCATTTCTCTGTTGCTGATGTAGGGTACTGAAAAATGCATTGTGTGTTGCCTTTTGGGGTAAAACCATCTCGATCCAATATAATCACAAGAGTTAATTACAAAATACTTTAAAAGTTATAGCCTTTTGTCCCCTGAGGAGAAAGATAGTATCTGCCAGGATCATTTTCATTTAGATGTTTTGGTCTTCCCAGGGGTAAAAAAGTCTATTTGGTCTTCTTGTTTTGTTTTTAAACTTAAAATGTTCTGAAGAGCTGGGTTTCATGGCTCTGTGCGGGATGTTTAGCTTTGAAGTCAGGAGTAATGGCTGGTTTTATGATTGTTTTAAAAATGCAAAATAATAACAATCATGAACTCCTTCACTTTTCAGTTTTATGAAAACAAATATTTTAAGTAAATTTTACTTTTTTCTGTTTTGAAAGTAAGAAAAGACAAAGTAAAAGGGAAAGCTAGTTTTCTGTGGTTGATGAACTTGGACTGTAACAGAAAAACCACTGACTTTGGCCTCTTCAGGGATCTCCTCGCTAGAGTACAATGGGATGAGGCCCTGGAGGGAAGAGGGGCCCAAGAAAGCTGGATAATATTCAAGGATCACCTCCTCCAAGCTCAGGAGCGGTGCATCCCAACAAAGAGAAAGTCAGGTAGGAACACCAGGAGGCCCGCATGGATGAACAAGGAGCTCCTGGACCAACTCGGGCACAAAAAGAAGGCCTATAGGGTGTGGAAGCAAGGACAGGTAGCCTGGGAAGAATACAGAGCGATTGTCCGAGCAACCAGAGATCAGGTTAGGAAAGCTAAAGCCCTGATAAAGCTAAATCTGGCCAGGGACATCAAGGGCAACAAGAAAAACTTCTATAGATGTGTCAGTGATAAAAAGAGATCTAGGGAAGATGTAGGCCCTCTCCGGAAGGAAACAGGGGACCTGGCTACCCGGGATATGAAGAAGGCTGAGGTTCTCAATGATTTTTTTGCCTCAGTCTTCACTGGCAAGAGCTCCAGCGGCACAGCCCAAATCACGGAAGGCAAAGGCCTGTATTTATGCTTGGGATTGCCCCGACCCACGTGCAGGACGTTGCACTTGGCCTTGTTGAACTTCATGAGGTTCACATGGGCCCACCTCTCCAGCCTGTCAAGGTCTCTCTGGATGGCATCCCTTCCCTCCAGTGTGTCCACCGCACCACGCAGCTTGGTGTTGTCAGCAAACTTGCTGAGGGTGCACTCGATCCCACTGTCCATGTTGCTGACAAAGGTATTAAAATAGCACTGGCCCCAATACTGACCCGTGCGGAACACCACTCATCACTGGTTTCCACTTGGACACGAAGCCATTGACCACAACTAGACCATCCAGCCAATTCCTTATCCACTGAATGTTCCATCCATCAAATCCATGTCTCTCCAATTTAGAGACAAGGATGTCGTGTGGGACAGTATCAAATTCTTTGGACAAGTCCAGGTAGACAATGTCAGTTGCTCTTCCCCTATCCATCAATGCTGTAACCTCATCATAGAAGGCCACCAAATTAGTCAGGCAGGATTTGCCCTTAGTGAAGCCATGTTGGCTGTCACCAATCACCTCCTTATTTTCCATGTGCCTTTGCATAGTCGCCAGGAGGATCTGCTCCATGATCTTGCTGGGCACAGAGGTGAGACTGACTGGCCTGTAGTTCCCTGGGTTTTGCTTTTTTCCCCTTTTGAAGAATGGGGGCTATGTTTCCCCTTTTCCAGTCGGTGAGAACTTCACTGGACTGCCATTACTTCTCAAATGGCATGCTGCTGACAAGCATGAGTTCACCATGGTTTTGGTATTACAAAATCCCCATGTTTCCTTCCTTCAGCTTATTTATTACTTTTGAAAAGGTTTTGCTGTTTCTAATGCTGCTTGTGGCCCAAAACTTGCTTTACCAGGTATTTTGTTGTCTTTGAAACTCAAGACAAAAAATTAAACATGTTTTCCTGTATGAGTGAGCAGGACTAGTTAAAGCAGAACCAGAGAATGAAATGACTGGAGCACCTCTATGAGTCTCATCAGTGAAGGGTAAGGTACATTAACAACGACTGCATGTGTCTGCAGGTACCATATATGATAGTCAGAAAAAGTTCTTTCAAGATAGGAGCTCTTAACTACCATTTTTCAGTACACTCATTTTTCAACAAAATTTTTCTAAGGAGTTCAGAAAAAATATTGTATCAGAGCCCAAATGATGGGGCTCTAATTAGCTATTGTGTTTTCTTCCTGTTACAGATTTTTATCTCCTTCTGGAGTGCATTGTATTTGGAGTATGTTTGGAGTCTGTTTGTACTGGAGAAGTTAAGTTTTTGGGATGTGGACTGTGACTTGCTCCAAAACTGAAATGTGAATGGAGACACAATCAAGAGAGCATGATCTCATGTTGTTTTTTGTTTACTAGGTTATGATGTTTTCTAAACAAAGAAAATTCCCATTTGATTTCAGTTAATAATCCTCTTTGAGTAGAGAACTGAATCAATCGAGAATCATCAGTTACTTAGATGTATAGCAGAGCTGAGTAAATCTTTAGGTAATTTTTTGAACTGGTACTTTGTTAATGCTTTGTGCCAATCTGCTGTTGTGGAAAAACACTTTTGAGCAGAAACTCCTGGGGTGAAGGGCAGTGGCACAGCTGTGACAGGCCAGCTCGGGCGGGAATGGCAGTTCTTGGGCTATCTGCTCTGCCTGTATACCAGCTGGCAGAAGGCTGGTGCATCTGCTCATCCCATTAGCAGCTGCCCTTCTGGGTCAAGAGCTTTTTAATATAGAACTACAGTGCATGCAGCCTTCGTGTAGAGTTACCTGAGCTAGCAAACCATAGGGGTTTCTGCTTCTTGCTGTTTGTATGTGTGGCATTGAAACGTAAAGGGGAAAAAAAAGAGCTGAAACTAGATCCCATGCTGCTCTTCTAATTCTTAAGTAAGACGTGCTAGTCCTATGAATGTAGAGTGATTTTGCTGTTTCCACTTGCTGCATTTCTGTAGCACTGAGACATAGCCCTTAGCAAATCACTCAGGACGTCATAATATGGCTGTGTTGTAATATCACCAGTTGGTACTCTGAAACCTCAGCTGTACCTAAAGTGTCTGCAAAAATACAGAAAACGATCTCTGTTGAAGTTGAAGCGAAGTGTTCTTTTTAGAGCTGTAAAAGTGAAGGCATTGGGGATTGGGTCCTGTCTTTGTACTTTGGCGTTTAATTGATGTTCTTTTGGTACAGCTGCACACCTAGCTGAAGGAGACTAACTCCTGCAGTCCTGGGCAAGAGAGAGAGGACTGTTCAGAGCAAGAATTAACCAAAGTGCTGTTAATCTTCCTGACTTTTAGAATAGAATTTACAATCTTGTTTTGGATTTTGAAGTTTTCTAAATCAGAAAGGGTAAAATTAAAGTGACAGTGAATAGTATTGTCTACTGTATCAGAAGGTGGAGAGAAAGGATCCTCTGAATTAGAGAGGACAGAAGAAGCTTATGTACAAAGCAAGTGCTGCAGTGGAAGAGAGTGTGTGTGGTTTTGACAAACAGATGAGAGAAAAGGATCAGTTAATAATGAAACAATGAACTGAAGAAATAGTTGAAACAATGCAGGAGTTGAGAGAAACTTTCTCAAAGATTGATACCAGTGAACAAAAGTCACAGCTGTGTGTGATATTTGGCTGAGGTAAGAAGTGAAAAGGAGCAAAAGGCAGGATCTAGATAGTGTTGGATCTTTAAGGTAAGAGTATGGTGCTGGATCAAGCTCAGTATCTGTTGGATGACTGAATTTCTAGAAGGATGCTGGAGAAGACAATGCACCGCTGCCCTCTTCTATAGAATAAGATTACTTTCTTGCTGATGCTTGACAGGATCTAGCTGTCTGGAAGCACCCACCTTCACCCAGGAAAGGGATATTTCTGTTTTGATTGAGGGTCATTTTCCCCTCTCATGACTAGACTTATCTTTTTCTGTTTCAAAGATAACCTAAGTTCAGCCTACAATCAGGAACACGCTCTCTCTGGTGAGAACTATCTCATTGAAGAGGGACAGCTCCTACACTGTCTTGCCACACACCTTAGCAATGATCATTGGAGCTATTTCAAAGGAAAAGTTCCTTCATAATCATCCTTCATAAGAAAAGGCTGTTGAAACTCCTGTTCTGTTTGGATTCCCCTTATTTCTAAACTCCCTGACAAAGTTCTACGTAATACCAGATTTTTAACTTGATTTGTTAATTCCTAGAGTACTCTAGAGCATAGGGTGGTGTCTAGACATTGTTGACTTAAAAGCAGCAAACTCCCCGATAAGATTCTGAATATATGCTTCTTTGTGGTATTTGACTTGTTTTGCTTATTAAGGTGAAGTTACTGATTTGGGGGAGAGTATCACAGTGCTAGTGGGGGTAGCAAGTTAATTCACTTAAATTTCTATTTTGTTTCCTCTTTCTAAACAGGGAACTTAAGATTATTTAATTCTGCCATGGATATTACCCTATGTTTTCATACATACATTTTTTGTGCTTGATTCTTTATAATGGTTAATGGCCTGGAATTTTTATGAAGCTATGTATGTATTTATTCAGCAAGGAGATCATTAAGAACTTAAATTCAGCTCCCAGGATCTGTAGGCTGAGGACTGACATATGCCAGAAGCCTAAGGAGAATGGAAACAGAAGCTAAGGCAGCCCAGCCATGAATGGGAAAGGAAGGAGACCATGCACAGCTGTGGGCCTTCATCTTCGGGTGAGATTAATTTGCCTCACTTCAGATGTTTGTAGCTTAGTCTCCTCTGTTTAAGCTAATTGTCTAGACTATTGTAATAGCCGGTGAAAAGACACAGGTGTTTCTAAGGCATGACTCATGATCTTCTGTAAGATGAGATGAACTGGACTTGCAAAAGAGGATTGTTTCTTTGTGAAATGGAGCTTGAGGAAAACAGAGAACGCATAGACGTCTGCATCATGGAAAGCCACAGTGAGGGCAGAACATCACCATGGCACTGGAGGACATGCCTGGTACTGGATGCTGCTAGAAGCAAAAGGAAGAGAAGAGGCTGGGACTCTTGGCTATCTGGGGATCCACCCCAAAACCAATGGCATAGTAGAGCTCTCAGAGGAGCATAGCTTATCTGAGAAACTGTTGGTTTCTGGTTTTTGAGAGTGTTTTTTTTTTTTAATCCCATTTGGATATGAGGGAGTTATATAACAACCATGTCAGCACACCCACAGCAGCAGAGTGGTGACACAGTTACAGGGTGAGAAGAGCAAACTGAGGATGCGGTTTGCCCAGGAATTTTAAACAAAATGGGCTGTTCGGGGGTGTTTAATTGCAGTGTTGGCAGCTCTAATTTTTCTGTCCTTAATTTGATGGTAGTCATTGTCTGTCTTAAAAATGTTGCTTCAGAACTCTTGCAGCTTTGTGTGAGAATCTGTATTGCTTTTTTTTCTTCTAAGCTGGCTATCCGTCTACAAAAGCAAGATATTATGCTTCAGAAGAAATTACAGAAATGTGATCCACAGCATTTTATCCACATACCATTTTTTCTTAACCATTGAAGATCTTCCATTTGCTTTTTACGTTAGGAAGTTTGGGGCCGCTTTTGTAGATTTTGGGCACATTGATTTGACAGTGTTATAAGAAATTTTTGATTTAATTACTTAGGCAGAAGTAATCTGAATAGTTTATTTTTTTGCCATGTATAGGGTACCGTTTTGACAGACTTTTGAGCAGACGACTCAAACCCAAGTATAACAGAAGAGAGTACAGATTGGGGATGGCTTGCATTTTTTTGGTACCATAAAAAAAACTGAAAAAGTTTTATCTTTCAATGGAAGAATAACAGCTAGTAGAGTGGAAGTGTAGGTTATTTCAGAGTTTCAGTTTTTATTCACTGTGACTGTATGTATCTCAAAAGAGTAATTGGCAAGAGAATTAGATTTTCTGGTAGTTTTTCTGGCCTATGAACATCTAATTACATTTGCTAACCTCCAGTAAAAAACAATTGTCAGAACAGAGGACATGTTGATGTAATTATTTTCACTGTTTATCTTGTGATAGGAAATGCGTACAGACAGATCAATATAACAATCCCTATTAAATGTTTCTGTTCTGTTAGACTTGGGCTAATGCAAATGCTCTTCTGAAATTATTCTGCTGATAGTTTTGGAAGTTTCACTGGTTGTAGTGAAAGAGCTAAAAGTAGGGAGGGGAGATCTGCTAAGAGCTAAATTATGCTCCATTTTTGCCTGGTGAGTATCAGAGAAGGTACTCTGGTAACCCAGCCTTTCTGGAGAAAGCTTTCCTTCAAATAGTTCTGAGTGTCTGTCAGGCCTCAGATACTCTAGAGGGTAAAAAGAGATTTCATAGATTTCTAGGTTGGAAAAGACCTTAGAGATCATCGAGTCCGACCATCCCTTATCCCCATTAAACCATATCGCTAAGTAGATCATCCACCCTATTCTTAAACACATCCAGGGATGGGGACTCAACCACCTCCCTGGGCAGCCTATTCCAGTGGCTGAAAACCCTTTCAGAGAAGAAATACTTCCTAACATCCAACCTGAATCTCCCCTGACTAAGCTTATACCCATTTCCTCTTGTTCTGTCACCCAACACTAATGTAAAGAGCCCTTCCCCCACCTCCCCACCATCCCTTCTCAAGTATTTGTAGGCTGTAATCAGGTCTCCCCTCAGCCTCCTCTTCTCCAGGCTAAACAGCCCCAACTCCCTCAGCCGCTCCTCATAAGTTTTATTTTCCAGCCCCTTGACCAGTTTAGTTGCCCTTCTTTGGACTCGCTCCAGGAGCTCAATATCTCTCTTAAAGCGAGGGGCCCGAAACTGGACACAATATTCCAGGTGCGGCCTCACCAGTGCCGAGTAAAGTGTTGTTAAGCTGATAATTCTTGCTTTCAGCTTTATTAGGGAATGATATCCATGGACCATAAAATTGTGTCTTCTTTGTCCTTCTGAAAGTCTGTTAAGTGTTTATTGACATTTCTTTCCTAATGATTCCTGACACTTTATTTCCTATTTTAACTGCTTGCTGAGCAGGGGGCTGATATTTTCATGCAGCTGTCTATCATAGCTACCAAGATCTCACTGCTAACAGGTGATAGTTACTCAACCTCACAATTTTCTTTCTGAAGTTAGGATTCTTTTTCCTATGTGCATTATTTGTGATTTAGCTACACTGAATGTTACCTGCCATTTTATTGTCTGTTCAGACCTTTTTCATAAAGTCTTTGTTTTCTGAAGTTTGCCTTTTCATTTATTATCTTCAGTAACTTGGTATCTTTGGTGGATGTTGTCAGTGCACTCCTCACCACTCTATCTGTAGCAGGAAGGCTGTATGTCTTATATGTTTCAGCACAGATCCCTCCAGAACTCTGCTGGTGACGGCAAGAATTGGAAACATGAGTAGCAGTAAGTGGTCAATCTTTCAATCATTCACCTGTGCAAGAAGAACCTTTGCTCTCTTGCATACTTATCATCCTTAAAAGCCTTAATGAAGTCTTTCGAAATTTGAAGGAGGACTGTATTAGCCTTCTCCACTGGCTGGTGGATAGAACTCCAGTAGGCTTGTAAGTCAGGTCATCTCATTACAAGAGTCATGCTGACTCTTCCCAACTGGATCATATTTATCCAGATATCTCCTAATTCTGTTCTTCATTGCAGTTTTTGTTAGTATGTACAGCACGGATCTCAGGCTTAAGGTCTTGCCTGCAGTCTCTTAAAAGTCTGTCAATTTTGCCACCACACAGTCCTGTACTACCAAGATACTTTTAATTGAGAGGTTACTACTGTTGTGTTAGTAATTCACCAATTTCATGCTTGAGTTCCTTTAGAATTCCTGGGTTGAGTGCCCTCTGGTCCTGGTGACTTGTTAAGGTTTGTCTTGTTGGTTCCTGCTGTATCTGCTCGTACAGTCAGTGCAATTTCAAACACATTCTTGGAGTCTTCTATAAAGAGAGGGGTCCAAGTAGGGGAATCCTGAGAAATAGCGTTGCCATATTGTAGCAATAATGTGGCAGAATTCAGTGAGACTTTATAGGAGTGAAAAATGATTTTATTTTAGTACAAAACTGGTTTCATTCCACACTCTCACACCTGTGTACTTACAAGCACCAAGATACTTCTGTCCACACAGTTTAGCATTGAGGCACCAAGATGTGGGTATCCAAGTTGTTGGTCCAGGATTCCTTGCAGTGATGTGAAAGACAAGGGACTGCAGCTGTTGAGTTCTCATTGAAACTTCTGGATCCTTAGTTTGTCTGGCATGTGGTTAGTCTCCATCTGATTGGTGGTTAGTCTTTCCATCCTTTCTCTCCTCTGCATCATTACAAGTTAGTTGCAGTCCCTTATTTTAGACTTCTTTTCCTGATTTGCGTATCTTGAAATACTACATGTAAATGTGCTGCAGTCTTTCTGGCGTGCTAATCTAGGTGCCATTAACCAATGCCGCTCTTATATTCCCTCTTCTGCTGTTTTTCCTGGTGTTTCTGTGCTCAAATGTTACCATTTATTCTCCATTCATGTGAGTTAATATTTCTATCACAGTTCTTTCGAGAGGCTCCCCAGCGTCTTGTCCTGTTACCATCACTGCAGTGAATCTGTTTGGTGTATTCTCTGTAATGCCTTTATCTTCCGAATGTTCCTGTACTACTCTGATCATGAGTTGCCTCCCAGAGTTTCTGGTAGGCTTCCTGTTCCTGATGTGCTTGAAGAAAGATTTATCATGAGTCTCTGCTAGTTGTTCATCAGATTTTTTGTTTTGACTCTCTTGCTGTGCTTTTACATTTAATTTGCCAGAGTTTATGATCTGTTGAGCTATTTTTTTCTATTTGGGCTTGACTTCAGCTTTTTTGAGGGTAAGATCACTGCTACACTATTGTTCTAACCATTCTGGTTTCCTTTCTTCCTTTTTCAGGTTTTAATTAATAGGAAATATGTACCGGCCTTGTCTTTCTGGTCTTATCACCATTAATAATCTCCACAGTGCCTGCAAAGATTTAAATTCTTTATCTGGCTCTTTTGGATTCTCTTAACAAGAATTCCTTACTTCTCATGCTTGCAGTCTCTGAAGCTGTGTGTGACTGTAGGTTTATTTTTCACCTCCACTGCTCCTGCTGGGAAGCTATTGCATGCAGGATTTTTCAAAATCTTGTAGCTGAAAAGTCACTCTATATTTAGGACCAAATCAAGGGTTGCATTTTCTTTTGTGGGCTTCCTACCCAGCTGCTCTGTGAAACAGTCACTGATTTAATGCAAGAAAAATGTCACATCCTGATATGATGGGATGCTTGTGATCTACATTGAAAGGAAGGAAGCTGAAGTGTCCCATAAAAATACTCCACTTTCATCATATCACAGTAAGTGTTGCTGTTCTGATTAGGTGGTAGTAATGACCAAATACTTTCCTCTTTCAGCCTGGAATCCAGTCCATGAGGACACTGCTTTAATTGTGGAAACGATAGGTTTAAATATTTGAAATAAGAGGAACTGAACATACTTGTAAATCAAAGTTGTACTTTATTTAGCATCATCATAGAATGGTTTGGGTCAGAAAGGACCTTTAAAGATCCTCTAGTCCAACGTCCCTGCCATGGACATGGACGTCTTTCACTAGGTCAGGTTGCTCAAAGCCCCATCCAACCTGACTTTGAACACTTCCAGGGATGGGGCACCCACAGCTTTTCTGGGCAACCTGTTCCAGTGTCTTATCACTCTCATTATAAAAATTTTCTTCCTTGTGTCCAGTCTAAACCTATCCTCTTTCAGTTTAAAGCTGCTTCTCCCCGTTCTATCACTACAGGCCCTAGTAAAAAGTCTCTGTCTTTTTTATTAGTCCCCTTTCAGTATTGAAAGGCCGCAATAAGGTCTTCCTGGAGTCTTCTCTTCTCCAGGCTGAAAAGCCCCAACCCTCTCAGCCTATCTTCATAGGAGAAGTGTTCCAGCCCTCTAACCATTTTTGTGGCCATCCTGTGGACTCACTGTAACAGATCATGTCTTTCTTGTGCTGGGGACCCCAGAGCTGAATACAGTACTCCACCTGGGGTCTCACGAGAGCAGAGGGGCAGAATCCCCTTCCTCAACCTGCTGGCCACTGAAGTCAAGTAAAAGGAATCATTTTTATGACTGAAGTGCTGACTAAGTACGTTTTACTTAAGGAAAAACAAGGACAGTGAAGAGGAGAAATTCTTCCTCAGTGTATTAAAGACGCCTTTACTTAATCCACTAGGTAGTGTTGAAAGCCTCTGAAGGTATAATGAAGAATAAAAAGGGGTGCTAGTTCTCTTTAGATTCCTCAAGTAGGCTATTTCTCATCCATGTGTCTTCCCAAGTACAGGGCATAGTATTCAGGGGAACTACTCTGGCAACTTCCAGAACATAGTATTGTAACATGCGCAGTCTAGCAAAATTTCAGCACTTCTTTTGATGAATAGTGCTGAAAGCAACTCATGATGAATGTCTTCTGTATTTGCTTCTGACTAAAAGGAAGGAACGGGTGGAAGAGGGTGGTGAATTGGATGAAAGTGGCTGTTAAGCAATGGCCTGGAAAGCATACTTCAGAAAATCAAAGAATTTGTCGAAGTCTGAGGACAGAAGATTTAGTGGTTTCTTACAAACATGCTGTAAGGGCACAAGTACAAGCTGTTTCTTTGGGAAGAATAGATAGCCATAATTGCCACTGCATAATTACAAGTTATTCATTAGTCTGAAACTGAAGGAGCCATGCAAAAAGGGGGTCCTAGGTCAGCTTTTGAACATGTCATTTAAAAGAACAGTACTCATGTGTAGAGACGTTATTAGAAGGGCTTGGTACAAAACAAGACAGAGCTGGCAAAGATGCAGCAGGAAAACATTCTGTAAATATATTAGTAGCAATACTAAAGATCACTTAACAAAGATCTTGTCTGTTAGGCAGAAAGGCTAGAAAGTTACCAACAGATGTTGCTAAAGAGGTTGTTAGCACCATTTTTACTCTACTGATCAGGATTAACCAAGCGGACAGGCACTGGGGCTAAGATGTCGGAACACAGCCTAGTATACATGCACGGATGCTAAAGGTCGGGTTCCTTTCCTAAATACTCTTGTGGATAGAAAGTTTAGGCAAATGAGTTGATGCTGTTAGGGACCTTACTTGAGGATGAACAGAAGATAACTGAAATTCTAGAAAACTTAGTGCCTGTTTCTAAAGGGAAGAGGGGGTGGAAGTATAGAACAGAACTACAGGCCAGGCAGATTAATTCCTGGAAAAGGACTGAAAGGAACATTTTATAAGCATTTGAAAGAAAGTGAGATGGTAAGCAACAATCACCATAGATTTGTCAAAGACAAGTCATTTCGAATCAGTTTGTCTTCCTTCTGTGACAGAGCAACATGCCTGGTGGATATGGGAGAAGTAGATTTGATATATCTTGACTGTAGGAAAGCTTTCAACACTTTCCTAGCGCTTCTATGAACAGGGTGTAAAAATACTATCTAGTTGAAGCTTTGTACAAAGTAGACTTAGAACCAAATTCAGTGTTTGATTATGCTTGTTTGTTTTTAGCTGCAGAGAAATTCCCAGTTTTTGCAGTAACCTGTCCCAAGTCTGCTACTAGATAGTATTAATGCTCTGAACAACAAGAACTTTTAATTAAGATTGGTCCTGCAAATTGTATCAGAGATGGAAGCTATGTTAGAGAACAGATTTAAAATTGAAGGTTTCTTTTTTTGACATCGTAAAAGCTAAGTGCATAGGTGGGAAGAATAATCAAATACCACGTGGGAATTAGTTGATAGCTAAGCAAGTGTGAATAAAAGAATTTTGAGGTTGTATTTGATTCCAGCTGAACAATAACTGGGAATGACATCTTGTTGGAAAACATTGCCATTGGCTGTATAAGCAGGCTGGTTATTTGCAGCACTGGTCTGGCTCAAAAACTATCGAGTAAGGAGTGAAATGAGTTGTGCCCTGCATAGTGCATCAGATTTCAGAGAAAATGTTTGACTGGTTGGAGACAAGCCAAGAGCTTGGCTTGCAAGAGCACCAAGAATCAGCTCTAGAAAACATCCATGACATGGCCCATGGCTGTGTCAGTCTGTGTCTGCAGTTCTTGTTCATGTTACTGAACTCCCTATGATAGTGTTGACTGTGAGTTACAGTAAATCTTGTATATAATCATGGTTTTTGTTTGTCCTTTCCATGTAATCTTCATAAAACCACATTAAAAAGGGGGGGGGAAAGTCCTTATTCTGAAAAGGTCTTTACTGAGATTGCAAATCTAGTACTTAAAAATTCAGAAAGGCTGTTTCTCATGCACATAAGTGTGTTCAGTCTCCATGTGTGACCACAGGCTGTCTTTTAGTTAGGCACTTGCATATCATTTTCCTCGTATAGGTTTCTTGTCTCATTTACTGCATGTCATGAGTGCACACAAAACCAGCAAATGTGTGAGGTTATCCTTATCATGCTTGCTATTGCCAATGCTTGGTTTGGTGCAGTCCAGTCTTTTGAAGGTTTGGTATTTTTTTAACTCAAGTGGTTATACTTGTATAGGATGCATCATGGATCACTTCTGTCAGCTTACTGCAAGGCAGTAAAATGAGTTTGAGTGGTTTAATATCCAACTGTTTATGTTCTCATTGTGTGGTTTTACTATCAGAAGATACTTAAGGAACTATTGCTTTAATATAGTCAAGAAGATGGAATTACCTGTATTTTATTGCTTGTCATAGTTTTCCATGATAGCTGGTGGTATATATATCAGTTAAGCTATCTCAATGGCCATATTAAAACCAGAATGTTCACCACTTGCAGAAGACAAATTTACTGTGGTAGCTTTTGTTCTTCCTATCCACGTCATAAATAATATCTCATTACTGTGGTGTAAGGAAATTCATTTAGTTATACACTATGCTGATAAAAAGATGATTACAGTGATGTATGTGAACTCGTAGGTGAGCAAGGCCTTGTTCTGATCTTTCTTCAGCTAATGTAACTCCAGTGTAACTGGAAAGAAGTCTTGGTCTGTATTTTGTATATAGAAATGGATAACATTTGTAAGAGGCACTTACACTGTGTGCGCAAGGGTGGGGGCCATATATTTTTGGAAGATGACTTCCTTGAACTACATGTTTTGAACTCTCTGTTTCAGTCTGAATCCCTGCGGAAGAGAGAATTTTCTGTTATCTTGTAAGTGAATGATTTATACTTGCACTGTGCCGTTCAGCCTAGGGAATCTTAAAGTGCCTAAAGAAATGCAGAGTATCAGACTTGCAGATTACCATGAAAGCATACTAGTCTGAATGAAAATTGAGAATAACTGCTTTGTAGTGCAGAGCTCTGCTGGATGGCCATATTTTTAAAAAAAAATACCAAAATACTAGCAAATCTGTTTCCTCTTTTACCCCTTATATGTCAGCCAGTTTCAAACAGGAGCTGTGCAGTGAGAGGATGTAATTGCTTGTCAGAAGGGATAGATGAGTTTAGGGAATACCTTCCCTGTGAAACCTTTGTTAAGTAACTTAAAGATTTCTGACTGTTAAACTGAAATCCCCAATTTCAGCCATCTTCTGTATGAAATCCACAGACCGAAAAGCTCAGAAGTGGCGGTGGTCACAGCCGTGCATGTCTTCTCTCCAATATTTCTCTCTAAGCTTCCAGGGGCTTGTACTAATGAAAGCTCCTGGCGTGTCTGCAATGCAGTCTGGAGTGTGACTGCAGCTCCTTAGGTACACTGAGCTAGCTGTAAGCCATACTGACCTAGCATTAAGCCAAGTGGAGGCTGTGCTCTAGCCACAACAGCACAGATTTAAACCACTCCTTGCAGCAACCTCTGCTTTTCTTCCTTCCTAGTAAACTGCCTCTGGTGCGGGGGACTGGAGGCAGCGAATAGGTTTGGACCCCTATCTTAGCAATGGGAATAGAGTGAGGATGCAATGGAGAAACTCCCACACAGTCTCTGTTGGCAAAAAGAATTAGAAATTCTTGTATATTAAAGTTTCCTTTCATTCCTCTTCTCCCTAAACTTATCTCTCCGCAAACATGCTTAAACTTTCTAATGGCTAAATACTGAGCTTCATTTATTCACGCAGATTGTGCATGAAGGCATTTAAAATGAGCCTGTCAGCTGAGCAGCCTCTGATAAAAAGAACTGTGGCTGTTCTTGTAGAGTAGCTTCGTAGATGGTCCTGCAATAAACATCAGCTGAACAGAAGAGGATAGCGTTTGAGTCAATTATGTTGCTTGATTTTGTCAGCTGGCATATGGTATTTGTGGTCCTTAAATTGGTTTAAAACATAGATCTCCTGCTGTGCTGATAGCTAAATCAGATTATTCAATGATCTGGCTTTTCCTGTAAGATACCAGAATTAAACAAGGCAGCATATTTATTACGACATGCACCAGCACCGCATCAGTGCATCCTTTAATGAGGAATTTGTGAAACCAGCTTTGTGGGATTAGAGTGCTGGAGGTGAGGCTTGGCTGTTCCAATGTGCCTGGCATTTACAAGGAGGTAATAAAAGATGTCTTACGTGCTACCCTAGATTTTACTGCAGCTTCACTCTGAAGCAATAGCAAATATCTGCTTACCAGCTACCGAAGAACAACTTAGTAATCCTTATGCAATATTAGACACGAAACTATGGGCTGCAACATTTGAATTCCCTGCAGTGTTCATAAAGAAAATGATGACTAAGTTCAGCTCTGGTCTCAAAAATTTGCAGATAGACATGGAAAACACGGCACATTTGCAATTCAGAACTTGCTTCAGATTCTTTTTCCTCTATATTATGTTGTGTTTCTCCAGTTATAAATTCATTGAAACTTTGTCTTTTTCTCATGTGTGGTAGATATTTAGGTGGTATCCATCATCCTCTACACCTTAGAGATGAGGGATACAACAGAAGTTTAGCTGCATAGATCGAAACTTTACAATGAATGGTCGGTCTCATGATTTGCTGAACAGTCTTAACCCATTCAAGACAAAAGTAGTAAATCTCAAATGTGGGAAGTAAAAGGATTTAACCAAAGAAAATCCTGTTTTCCAAATCAGCTATTGATTATGCCCATTCACAATATTTAGTTGATAGTTTAAATTCTTTTAGTGTTAGGGGAGAGCTGCGTGGCATTCTTCCCACTTGGTAAACCTAATGCATATCCACAATGGTTTTGGAGACGTTGGACTTACAGGTCTTGACAGGGCATGTGTATTGCATTTGTACAGAAGAATGATGAGTCTCTGCTTGCATGGGATTAAATGCTCATTCACAGTACTGTTGTTTTGTGCATGTATGACAGCTTCGGTATTGCTGGGGAGCAGTGCAGGTGTAGGTACCCAGTGGCATTACAGGCTTGAGGGATTGCAAGAAGGCTTCAGGTTAAGCTGCTGCAGCAGCTGCCAGGGCAATGAATCCAGCCTTTGCCCTAAAGACCCTTTTCTAACACTTGCAAGTTTCCCTGAGGAATTGAAGCTGTCTGGAACATAACCAAATGAATTCTCCTGGGCGCCCAGATCCAGCTTCTGTACTGTAGGCTGAACAGAATAGAGTCCATGTGATTCTTCCAGACTGTTTCTGTGTAATATCTAAAGCTTGTAGTGCTGTGAGCAGAAAGATTTGCAAATGCTAGTTGCACAAAAGTATAAACGAGATAGAGGAAGCTGATAGTAATGTTGATTTTAGTGTAAAATATCTGTGTATGCTCTGTGTGCCTGATAACTTCTGACTATTTTTGCTGTTTTGTGAGAATTTTTTTCAGGCTTGGCCTTGGTTGATGATCATCAGCACTGGAGCTCTATATCAGTTATGTGCTCAAGCTAAAACACTATGGCATTTGTTCCCTTTTGCAGTGCCTCTAACTTGTTTAAAAGTAATCCAGGAAGCAATTGGTTCTTCTCAAGGTTTGTACCGTGCTTCTGTGTGTGTTAGCACCAAGAAGTTATGACTGAATCTCTTCTTTTGATTCTGTAGTTCAGAGACAGACATGAAATTTTATTTCTTCAGTGTGTGCATAACTGCAAGCTAATTCTTACTTTTATTAAAGAATGGGATCTGAAAAGCGCATCTGATGTTGATTGTAGCTCTCTTTCTTATCAGATACTTCAAAAACTTGATTCCCTCTTCTAATACGAATAAAACGTTTTCCATAGTTGGTCATACCAGTTAGGGGACTTGCCCTGTGCTGGACTCATTGTCAGAGGGGAAGGTGTAGGAAATAACTTCCCTCCCAAATGTAGTTCTCAAAACCCCAAAAATACTCTGCACCTCACCTTCTAGAGTTTCTGGATAGGAGAGGAGAAAATCCAATAATGCAGTGGTTGGGACATTTGCTAGAGGTGCAGGTTTCTCAGGGTGAAGTCTGCTGTAGTTGACTGACACCAGTAATGGCTGTGCCACATCCCTGTTAGGAACTCACCACAGAGTACTTGTTTTCTCTGTTGAAACTCTCCCACTGCGTTGCTCAGATCTCAGCTCCAAGCGCCTTGCCTCTGCAAGGAGCGTGTTCTCTAGATAAGCAAGTGCTTCACCCAGCAGGTGCAGACGCGTTGTGTCCAAGCCCAGTGGGCAGCTCGAGTTAATAAGCCCTGCTGGATTGCTGCTGGCTCTGGCATGAAGCATGGTGCGGAGAGATGAAAAAAAACTGAAAAATGAGACTCTGCAAAAATACATTGAGACTCTTGGCGGAGGATTTTGTAGTCTAATCTGATATCTATTAACTGAAACTGTTTCATTTTAAATGAACAGGAAAATCGATGATCACCAAGGCTCCTTTCCTGGTTGGGAGTTTGTTAATGTGCAGACTGTTACTGAAAGGGAACCTAAACAGAATCAAAGTGGGTACTTTTCACTTGCATCCATGTGTGATTCCCAGGTGCATGCAGGATTTGGCCTATGAACGTAACTCCTTAATTCCAAGTGTTTGACAGCGATTAAAATATTTGGAACAAGGGAGGAAGGTTAGCAAACACTCTGTACCTTCAAAACACATCAGGCTGAAGAACTGTGAACTAGCTAATCTGTAATGTGTTAAGTCTTTTTAAGTCTTGTATAAATACGACAATAAACTTATTTCATAATTTTCCCTGGTTGTATCTGTGTTTGCGTGTATATTTTTTTCTCCTGAAAACATTGTATTACAGGAAATGGAAATGCTATTCCTGAAATTGCTGTTACAATCTCAATAAATATAAAGACCTTCTGATAATCACAAGTAAAAACAAAAGGAGAAATTTAATAACAAAAGAAGACTTGCTGATAGAAGGAATAGCATATATTCCTGTACTGTGATTACAAAGAAGAAAGCAAATTTGTGTGGCTTTAAGTCAGCCTCGGAGCCAAACACCATCCATTTACATTTATAAATGCTGTATATCAGATGCAACGCATCCAAATGTCTGCTTTCCCATTTCTTTTCTTTGCCATTCTGTAGAAGTAAGATCCAATTTTCAAAGGACAAATGTTTTTTTCCTGAAAATCAGCAAAAGGGTCTTAGTTACTCTGACATCTGTTCGAGGTACTTGAATCTATCCCCATACTGTTCACTGTGGCTGGTAACATACTCAAGTTATTCACAGTGCAATGGTGCATTTGCACAGATATCATACGTTGAGGACTTGTGGATATGGTTTAGGAACACGGTTTAGGGACCCTGACAGTGCAGGGTGAATGGTTGGACTCGATGATCTTGAGAGTCTCTTCCAACCAAATGATTCTATGATTCTATGATTAACTGGGCAATGCTCTAATAATGTAATGCAATTGCCATTCCCAGAGTGGCATGTTATGCTCCATAGGGTTGGCATTTTTCATACATTGATGATGTTACAAACAATCGACCAAACTAAATAAATAAGCTAAATTAGTTTAATGTTTGTTTCTTCAATTCAGATCTTATTAAAAGGTCTTATTTCTTTGGCTGATATCAAAACATTTACAAGTTAATTTTGTTTCTGTGCCAGAGTTTGTTTTCAATGGCTCAGACATGGATATGTTTTTCCTGGGAACAGCTTGTAATTCCTTATCGCTTTCCCACTTTTCTGGCTGAAATATTTCAGTTAAATTTTTCAAATAGACTTTCCAGATGTGGGCTGGAGAGCATGATGTGCCCAGCCTGCAATTGCTATCCTTTCTGGCCCTGATTTTTCAGCATTTGCAACGTCTTATCAATTTAAAGGAATGAGAACCTCAGAAGAACAAGGTCTGTGTGTCTTGTCTGGGAACACCAGAAGTGACATTTGCAACAAGCTTTTTGTGGTCTAGGATAAAAAGTGGTTAAGGAGAAAGAGTGGAAAAATTAATATGTAATCCTCTCTCAGAAAAATCCTTGCAGTCTAGGGGGGTGTTGATGGTTGTTGGAGCAGGTTATGGAAGTTCAGTTTTCTTGGTGGAAAAAAAGACTGGTGGCCAACCCCCAGCACTGCAGAGGTGCTGTTTGTGCTTCTCAATAACCTTCCTACTCCTCTGAACCTTCTGAGATTTCACAGGCGCTTAGCATACAAAGTATCTTGGACCAAACCCACCTTCTGAATGCTGTTTCTTTTGAAACCATTCAAGGCTAAGTGTTGGCCAAAGTTCTACCAGAGTCACCTGTTCCCTTATTAAATAAGCCAAGAGGAGGCCCTGTGGGGAGCCAGGCCTCTCACATGGGTGTTGGGAGTGGGGCGTTTTGCATGGTTCACTCTGGTTTGGGGGATAGGAATACAAGTGTCAAGTTTTTCTTTCCAGGCAGCTTAATATATCCTCTCAGCAGCTGTTCATATTAGTGTAGTCTTCATTTTCAGACACATCTTTGATTGCTTGTGTCATAACAGAAACAAAACCTAAACCACCCAGAATATCTTAATTTACTCTGGAAGACTTCTGCTGTGGTTCATGCTTTCCACACTTGCTATCTAAACTACAGTAAAACCACACTTTAACTGTTTTTCCAGTTGTTGAAGGAGGCTTCCTGCTTTCATTTAATAATATTGTGTTGAGTACTTCTTCTTTGTGTTTGCTTGTAGGAGTCTTAATGAACTAATTTTCAGGATAGTCTGAGTTGACAGGACTCCTTTTAATTCCCTAGAGCAGTGTGTTAAATATTCAGATTTCCTGATTGCTTTCATTATGCTGGCTTTAGTGATTGTACAGAATTATTCTAATATTCCTGATATGAGGAAGTAAAATTGCACAAAAGCAAAGCAAGTGACTGGGTGATACAGTAGGAAACAGACATCTTTTGTGGAAATTATCTTACTGCAGCCAACGTTGCCATTAAACTAATATGTGCCTCTAGTCTTGACGGTTCTATGCATTCAGATATGCTTAGGCAGCAATGAGTGCCTAAACATCACTTCATTAAAAGTGGGAGTCAAAAGGCCAAAGCCAGCCTTCAAAAGAGCATGGATTTGGGATGAATTCATCAGGAAGCAGGGTATTTTGAAAACTATATTTCCTCTGCTGTAGATACTATTGTGCTGCAATTATTAAAAAGAAATACGTATTGATATTACCTTCTTGGATTCAAAGTACCTCAGAAAAAAAATTAAGAAATACTGATATTTTTATATGACATTTATATGACAAAAATACAGATATTTTTGTCCTGCTTTTGATGCTTTCATTTTCAAGGATATGTTAGCATACTATGTTTTGTGTAATGTAGTGAATGTTTTAGAGAAGAGAGAAATTGCTCTGACTTTTGAGGTAGGACTGCAGCATTTTAGCTGCTTGTCTACGCATCTGCCTTTTGGCCATAGCATTTAGCTTAAAATAGTCTGTCACAGGGGTGAAATGAGTTATCATGTCTGATTATCTGTCCCATTCTCTCTCATTTCCATGTGTGTCAACATGCCAAACTTGCTAGTCACTGTGAAGTTGTTCTGCATGACTTTATTGTGATAACTTCAATTTTCTTTCCCTTCTTTCTCATATTCTCAGTGTTTGCTTGCTAGGTCATGCATTTTAAGCATCAGTCCCACCAGCACTGAGACTGAACTGCTCAAGGAAGCAGCAATTAATTTTTTGTATGAATTACTCATCTGAAAGAGTTTAATATTGAGAGGACTTGACTTGTAAGTTGTAGACTCTTTGGCTTCAGATCCTAAGTCAAAATGGCCCAATGCGATTCAGTCCTTGGTTTCCTCAATTTCTGAGTCAGTTCTGAAAATGTGCATTAGAAGACTATGGTAATACTTCCTCTGGCCTTTTATTTTGTAGCTATTATGTGCACTGCTAATCATGTAAAAAAACAGTATAGTAATAAAAAAGAAATACGGTAGGAGATCTCAATTTTATCAAGGAAAAATTTGTATTGTGTCATAGTGTGTCTATTTTGTGATACATGAAAGTTGTTACTTGCTACATTTATGTAATTTATTGTTGACAAACTTTTGCTTATCTGCTGATAGGGAGGGAACTCACCAAGACAGTATAGGTGTCAAAAAGAAATCTTTTATGGGGTTCATAAAGCTCAAGTTGCTACCCCCATTTCATAAATTTACCTTGAGTGTGTTAGCCAGGAAGGGTGAGTTCTGCCCTTGGAATAAAACACAACAGTATTCTGGGTTGTTATCAGATTTTGACTTCCTAGATGATCCTAATCAGCTTGAGATACAATTGATTAAACATAGCATACAGACACATTTATGCTCTTTCCTCCCTGAAACAACTTCATCTGGAGTTATCAGTTTTGCCTTGGAAGTCAGTGGCTTTTGTCTAGGAAAACAGAAGCTTTATCTAATCTCAGCTTCAGGAGTAGATTTTAGCTCACCATGTTTGGTTTCTCCAAACTGCGAATCTGCAAGTCCTTCCCACGCCCAGATCTGCACTCGCAGATATGTGAAAATCAAAGGGCATAATCTGGTAGAAATTCTGCTGTCATTATAGCATACAGAAGATGATGACAGTTTTGGCTGAAGTACGTTTTTCTAACAGGCAGCAACTGGCTTTTAGTATTAAAAGTAAGCCTGTGAATAAAATTCAAGCTATTCACAATGTGTTATCACAAGAGTATTTTTCAGCAACATTTGTCTTTTAGGCACTGGCTGGAGTGATTCATTGCTAATGATAAACATTTTGCCTCTATTGCCGAATCCATTGTTTTAATTCTAAAAGTGAATCAATGAGAACAGAGCTTTCTATTTACAGCTTGCCCAGCTCAGGTTAATGAGCCAAAACAAAAATATACACGGTATTGGCTGTGAAATAATAGGTCATTTGCTTTGAACAGAAAGCACTCTTCTCGGAAGCAAGGGAGTTGTTAGGGCTAATCAGATACTTTTTTCGTTATAGAAAAGTCTTCATATAATTTTAAGTCTCAGAGACAGGTATATACTAATTCAGGAATGAAATGAAAAACAGACACAAGCTATGTATTTTGGAGGACAGTGTATGCTCCATACTCTGTCCTTATTTGCCTCATTAAAAAAAAAAAAAAAAAAAAAAGAAGAGTCTTATACTGTTGTCCTTTTGCTTTCCAATGCCTGCTAGTTTTAGGAAACGAGAACAATAGTATCTTCCTTGGGTTACAATTCTGAATCTCTTACTCTGACCATCCGAACATGTTGCATAACATTGCTTTTTTGGTTTGTGGTGGGGTTTTTTGTGTGTGGTTGGTTTTTTTTTAGTTGGTTGGGTGATCCTTCACCAGTCACTTTTGAGACACTGTGTTTCAAACTGCTTGCAGCTGGCTTTGGATGTCCCATCGTTGAAAGTGTTCAAGGTCAGGATGGAACTTTGAGCAACCTGATCTAGTGAAAGATGTCCCTGCCCATGGCAGGGAGGGCTGGACTAGATGATCTTTAAAGGTCCTTTCCAACCCAATACATTCTATGACTTATTTGAAATATATAGCACCCATCCATTCGTGGCAGTTTGTGTGAACTTGTCATCTCAGTTTAACATTCAGTACTTCTGTTACTACAGAAGTTTTTCAAAATGATCTTAGGTTGACCTTCTTTCTTAGGGGACATTATAGACCATTACTTCTGTTTGCCAGTACTTTCCCATTTAGATACACATGAAGCATTTTAACAGGAGTTGCCGTCTTTTCCCTGATACCTCTGCTCAAAGGGCATTATCTATAGCTTTGTGCTCTCCTTGAGGCTGCCCTCTTCATGGGGTTAGGGAGTTGAAACTAAAAGTGAGAAAAGCAAATGCATGCTGAATAATTCTGCACACAACAAATACGTCAGCAACTGTATTTCTCCTACGTCTTGGTCCAAGTAAGGCAGTTTATGCAGAGAAGTTTGTTCTCCATTATGGCTATTACCACAGTGAAGAGCTAGTCTCTGCTGGAGGTTGCATTGCGAAACAGGGGGAGGGAAGGAGAAAGACATAGGAAGAGGGGAGTATGTGTGTGGAGTTACTGTTACATTTCTGGGTCATGTATCTAAGTGACTACACCTGAAATATCAGTGATTAGCTTACATTAAACTTTGGAGGAAAAAAGTTCATGTCAGTACCTCCAAAAAGGTCTTGTAGTAAGTTGTGTTACCTTGCCATTAGTAAGACTGGAGAGAATTATTCACTTTCTCCTCATTCATCTTTTTCAGACTTCAGCCAGGAAATGAACTGCAAACATGATTTTCACGTCGGCAGCAGTTTTTAAAATAGCTGCCTTTTCCATCGTCTTTTGATTTTAAAAGAAATCAGTCTTTGAGATGTCTTAGATGCTTTTTTTGTAAAAAAAAATTAAAAAAAAAAAATATTCAGCATTATAAATAGTGCTCCAGTATGAGTCAATGCTTTGGTATCTGCCTTTTATCAGATCCTTACCTTGCTTGGAGAAAAGCAAAACTGAATTTACTGTGTTGTGGATGCCAAATGTTGCAGACTTGGTACCAAGGGCGGAGCACTTCCAGGTGAATTTTTAGCAGCCCCATATAATAACAAAAGAGTTTTTAACTGAAAGTTAATTTCAAGGACTGCTTAATAGAGTTATATGAAAATGAAGAGATGAAGGTGTCTCATGGGATCCTTACCAATAAGCTTCTCGTGGTGGTGTGAGCTGTGCAGTCGATAAGAGGCAGAGGACTGTAAGGGCAGGGGGACTTCTGGAGTGAACGTACGACGTAATTACGTAATGTAATCTGTGATGCTACTGGTTTTCTCTTTGTGGTTTTATGGATGAGTCGTCAGTTGCAAGCGTAAAAATCAGATGCTTGCCTTTAAAAAAAAAGCTCCTGGTCTTCAGTTTTTCAATCTAGTTCTATCCCAGCACAGATGATTTGCATTTCTGTGCATGACCAAAGCACCACAGGCATACCGAACTGTAAATTAGTAACAAAAGCACAACATGGTTATAGTAACTGACATTTAGATTTTCCTTGCTCTTGAGGACACTAATATCTGGGCTAGAAAATCATGGTCCTTCGTGTTAGCTGGCTTTCTAATGATCTGTGTTGTGCTTTGCAAAGTGAAACAGCTTCATTATGGGTTTAAGTGCTGCTGCCCAGAACAGTTTGGCTGGATATTTAGAGCACTTTCCTGAGGAAAGGGAAATATTTCCTTTAACCGTTAGAATATTGCTTGTCTACTGCCTTTGATGATTATAAAGAAGTACTCTTGTTTCTTTTCCCTATTGCAAGGCTTTGCTTGTGGATGAATGCTTTGAGTGAAGCATTGAAGATTGACAGAGGTGGTATTTAAGGTACATCCCTCCTTCCCCCCCAGTTCTTCATGTTTCCTGTTAATTGCTCAGATACTTCATTGAGTGCTTTTAGTCATTTCAGACCCTGTTCCTGAGAGATCTGTTGAAGTACTGTAGAGACATCACATAGAGACTTCCAACTCTTTCCACTCTGGAAGATAAGTGCCTCATTAGTCTTGGCCAAGGTTTTGCTTTTCTTGAGTACACCTGAGGTTATTTCTGTATTCACAATTTTTGCCTGCCTGCTAGGAGCTTTCTTCTTGCGTGCAGTTTTCACTCCCCTCACCACATCAATAATTCTTTGTTTCCTTTACCCCTAAACGTGTAATCACCAAAAAATCACTGAAGTCAAACCTGGCTGGTTCTGAGATATTAGAAGCCCAGCACAGGTCTTGGAAATACTGAAAGGATAGTATTTTTGTGACTTGTCCATGAAGTGCTTATGTATCCAGCAACATACAAGTTTATAGTTCCTACCTGCCAGTTCAATATCTGGAAAAAATAAATTGTTGCAACTAGGCAGTGTACACTTGGAAGTGTATTTCTGTTCGTAAAAGTTAGAAGTATTTTTGCTACATTGTAATTACACTATTATATTTTGGATCTTAGAATCATAGAATCATGGAATGGTTAGGGCTGGAAGGGACCTTCAAAGGTCATCTAGTCCAACCCCCCTGCAAGGAACAGGGACATCTCCAACTAGATCAGGTTGCTCAGGGCCTCATCCAACCTGGCCTTGAACGTCTCCAGGGATGGAGCATCCACCACCTCTCTGGGCAACCTGTTCCAGTGTTCTACAACTCTCATGGTAAAAATTTTTTTCCTAATATCCAATCTGAGTCTACTTCCCTCTATTTTAAAACCATTACCCCTTGTCCTATCACAACAGGCCCTCCTGAACAGCCTCTCCCCATCTTTCTTGTAGGCCCCCTTGAGGTACTGGAAGACCGCTATAAGGTCACCCCGGAGCCTCCTCTTCTCCAGGCTGAACAGCCCCAACTCTTTCAGCCTGTCCTCATAGGAAAGGTGCTCCAGCCCTCTTATCATCTTCGTGGCCCTCCTCTGGACCCTCTCCAACTGGTCCATGTCCTTCTTATGTTGGGGGCTCCAGAACTGGACGCAGTACTCCAGGTGAGGTCTCACGAGGGCAGAGTAGAGGGGGAGAGTCACCTCCCTCGACCTGCTGGCCATGATCCTCTTGATGCAGCCCAGGATGCGATTGGCTTTCTGGGCCAATCTTGATCTCCTCCATGGAAATTTTCAGCAAAGATTTATACTGGAAGTATACGAACCATCCCAAAGTTGAGACATATCTAATATATTGCTCTGGTTTTCCATTTAAGGAAGATGTGTCATAATAACAAATGAATACCACAAAAATGTTAGATTTTCTCTGTTCCTCTGAGTATGCCTGACCTTTATTTGGTGCATACTTTTGTAATTGTGCAGCATTGAAATAATGTATTTTGGGTTTTGTATTCCATGTTAGTAATATCAAATAATCACGATATTAAAGTAAAGGGGGGAGGGGGGGGGAATAAGTTGGAGGTAATTAACTGCCATTTACGTTTGTGACCCTTATGAAACTACTCCTGCTTTCACAGTTTGCAGTGCTTTATTTCCTCTTGTGGAAACTCTTGCTGTTTGCAGAAAGTAGGAGCTGGAAACCTGGAAAAGCTGATTATATCCCACAAATTCATCCAGTACCATCTAACCAGCTCTGATCCAACACCTACGTACCTATGTCATCTTTTCTTCCCAGGAAAAAAATTGCTACTGCAGTTGAGTGCTGCTCAATTCTTCTGCTGCACTTTGGAGCTCTGAAGCTGAGTGCAGAGTGCGAGCTGCATTCTTTCCCTTCTCAGACATACCGTGTGGAGGAACATAACATCACAAGATACTTACCTTCTGTCCTGAAAAAATAAAAAGAAAGGGGAGACATATCCACTCACATTTCAGAAGTTAGTTCTAAATGTTTCTTTTTTTCACCTTCTGTAACCAAAAAGTTCCTCTTCCCTTTAGAGGAGGGAAGAACTATGCCTACTTCTCAACTCTGATTTTCTGCTGTAGGGTCAGAAGTGGTGAAGTTGGTTGGTCAGTCAGTGGGAGGATTTTATTGGCAAGAACTTAAATCATGTATTTGGTCTGGAGCTTCTCACATTACTACGGGACTAGGTCCACTGGGACCTGAAATGGCAGCACCCATAAGGGACTGCAGCACTGCTCATTCCTGAGTATTTACATGAACTCACGAAGATGTTGCCTGGAAACATACTGTCATTTTATTCTGTAGACATACTGTCAAAGACACACAGTTTATCTACTTCCATCGAGGACTATGCTGTAGAAATATGGCAGTTCTTGCAATAATGAGTCATCTGAAAAGCTGACCAGGAATGAGATGAAGCTTGCTGCTGATTGCCAGCCAGCTGTCGGCTCACTGAGCCTCGAGCAAGGATGAGCAAGGTGGGTCCCAGGGTGTAAGCACGCTGCATGCCCAGACAGACCTTGGTCATGGGGTGGCATCAAGTAAAACTTTTTGGTGTCATTTCTAATTTCCCAGCTCTTATTCTGGATCTTTCTGCTTCGTACCTGTCCAGAACTTTGAGGGCTAGAGTAAATATTTAAATAAAATTAAGGTACTCTTAATTTCTGAGACTGGTACTTTTGAATACAAGTAGTCTCTAGTACCAGCTTATATTGTTTTACCTGCTGTAAGGAGTGGTGCAAAGCTGGAATACTCATCACACAGTTGTTATTCCAGCTGAAGGACAGTCTAACAACCGTGTCATAACTTGCACGCTGTTTGTTGCAGTCAATATATTGTATGCTGTCTGCTTAAACATAGGTTGCATGATCTGCAGTCCCTAAACAAACCTTGTGCCTGTGCAGATCAGAGGTGTGTGAGGCTGATTAGCAAATTGGACTCTCTCTATATTTCTACTTCTGAGCTTAAACAGTCCAACAATTTGTCCTGAATTTCTCACCAAGTGAGTGTATTTTAAAATGCATCCCCAATCTTGTAACCTTCCTTTCTGTGTCATTGGAAGCATTTCTTTTTCCAAAGCCCAGGTCCATTAGTCAGTTTGCCTAGCAGGTCATGAAGAGCCATTATTACTTTAAAACTTCGTTGCCTTTTCACTGAGAAGTCATATGTCATTGTCAGTACTGTGCTTTATTGGGCCTGTGATCAGACATGAATGCAAATTTACTGGGACACTTAGCGAAGGGGTAAGAGAAGGTTTCAGTGTGGATAAAAGCAAGAAGTCAAACATTTATGAAGTTGCTCAATGACACTGTTTTCTCCTAAACTGGAGAGCTGTCGCTTTCTATATGTGAAATTTTTTAATGTGCAAAAGGCAGATGTGGGTATAAGGAGAGTGGGAAGACATTTTAAGATACTTTGATCAAAATCTAGCAGGCAGAGAATTCTTTCACAATTGATGTTTAATTTGTGTTTACTGGTAGATATATATTTGTGCATTAATTGAAACCAGATCTGAATGCAGCTATATAAATTTTCTGTATATTTGCAGAAATTAAATGTTTTGCTAAGGAAAAGAGCAACACAGATTGAAGTTTTGCTTGTCTCAGCCACCTGCTGTGCCTCATTTGAAAAGGCCAGGAGATAGCATAGCTTCACTGGTTGACAGTCTTTGAAGAGGTACTTCCATTTGAAGTCTCTAGTGGTTTGTTTGTTTGTTTGTTTTCTTTTGTTTGAAGGTAGGAGATAACACCAGTAGACTAATATTTTATGAACACATGAAAAAGTCAGTTAATGGGATTTTCTGGTTTGAGATTATTGTTTTACAAAAACCAGATATATCGGTATCCTACTTGTTCACTATAGGCTAGAGACTCAAGGATTAATGTACAAGAAACTTGAGATGCTGAATAGGATACAACGGTGTTGGCCTCACATGAATTACAAACAGGGACTATTTTCCTTATGTTCTAGCAAGCAAAGGGAGGTACAGAGGTAGAATAGAATAAAGGAAGGGGTGATTCATCTTACCTAACACTAACTGTCTAAAGTTCAGTGCCTAGTCTAAGCTAATTGTTTAGAGATAAGTAGATATTTCCACAGGGCAAATCGGTTCCTCTTGAAATACGCTGATACGACTGATGCAATGAATTACCCTTTCAGGTCTGTTGTCCTGCATTAACTATGCTCTGTCTTCAAATGACAAGCTAAACCCTTCCTTGACTTGCGTGATAAATTTAAAGTCACAGTCTTTTAACTTCTAAGCATTTTATTCTTTAAAAACGACCTTCACCATGCCCCCCTCAAACCCCAAAATACCCTGCCCCACCCTCTTCTGTAAGGTCTTACAAGCAGTGAAAATACTAAGAAAATCTTAAAATCTATGGTTCTATTGTTGTTTAAGCTCGGAGGAACTGGATGCTTAAAATGGCACGTTGGTCCTCTAGCAGTGTGTAGTCTGAGTCTTATTTCTATCTCTTTATTCGGTGATAGGATTTTTGTTTTGTTTAGGGGTAGGAGAGCTGGGGAGAGAGAGGACAAGGCATCTCCCTAGGCAGAGGTGAAATGCAATGCTGGCTCACTGCATGCTCTTAAGTCACTTTTTTAGTCACATTCTTTAGCTTCATCCAGAAGTCTTAGTCTCCCTATTTTTTCTCAAGGACAAAGATGAGTTTTCAGCCTACATCATGATGAGCTGCAAAACTGGCACAAAGACCTTGAGCAGTTTACCTGCTGTGGCAATACTTTCTCCATTTTCCTGATGCTAGAGAGGTTTCATAATTATCACCAAACCAAGCTCATGCATTAGTTGTCTACAAAACAGTATTTGTCATGAGCAAGGGTTTTCAGAGCCCACTAAGCCTGCAGACTGTTACCTGACCCTACCATCTCCTTTTCTTTGTAGGGTGCAAGTCTTGGGGTCTGTATAGCTGCCTTATCCAACTGCTTGAATAATTAATCTGCACCACCTGCATGGAAAAATGCAGTTATCTCCTAAGGTGCCATCTTATAGCAACCTCCCCAAGAGCGGCACCTTTCTGAGAAGATCTCATCCATACTGTGCACACAGTCAAGGTTGCAGATTATGAGTTCCCCAAACAAGTCTGCTGCTGCTGCTTTGCTTGTGGCAAAAGGTTATCCGGAGGCTAATACAAGGGTACCAGGAAATTGCTTCTTAAAGCTTGTCAACTCAGTATGAATAATTGCATGGAGAGCTTTGGGTTGGAAGGTCTGGAGGTAAATTTGATGATGCTGCTGCATCCCTTGAGGTAAAGCTCGCAGCCATGCTGGAGGCCAGGAAAGATAAAAGGAAGCTCGTACAGAATCAATTATCACGATACAGTCATCTCATATACACATACTTGTACATCTTGTACAATCATCATTGTACATCTTCATCACAGATCAAGTTCGTGTCACAGACTGACTTTAGTGATCTGAAAGTATTAAACAGGAAAAATGGGCAGGAGAATTGATTATTAATTATGACAATTATGCGTATTATTTTGACTGCTTATGTGGTGATAACAAGACTGTTTGGAACATGGTAGGAAATAAATAGTGAATTAAAATATAGAAATAATTTCAAGAGAGTATTTCTGAGATAGATTTGTGTAGTGAAGGAATAGGAATGAAGAGCTGTTTCCAAAGAGCAGTATTGAGGATTAAGGCAAGGGGCTCTGCTGGATGTCTGGGACATCCTGGGTCATCTAAGCCCTAAGAAAGGGGATGAGCTGGAAGCAAGCTCCAAGCATTATGTGCTTAACCTTTTTTCCTCTGCTTTTTAAGTGCTTTTGGGGAGAATGAACATGAGTTGATGTTCGTTTAATGAGTTGATTTAGAATGAAGTTGTCATTTTGAACTGTTTAATCAGTCACTGGTAGCAGCTAAGCAAGTATTACAGTTAAGCTTGTCATAGATTCCCTCAAGAACTGTAGAGGTGCAAGGTGGTACCTACAAAGATGTGAAGGCAGAAGAAATTGTCTTTGAGGAGGTTATTGGCAAGGCAGTTCTTATTAGAAGTATGACATCTAAACTATAGATTCACACATAATCCCCAGCAGCAGTAAGAAAAGAACATGGATGCATAATTCTGTGAACCCTCGTGGCATCCATGTTGCCACTGATGGTATCACAATATATGGGTTAATTTCTCCTAAGGTGAAATTTGTTTCTCCATCTTCCCCCTTGCCCTGCCTGCTGGGCTATGGGATATATTTGAAAGATGGACACAAGTGACTCTGCTCCTGAATTTAATGCAAGATCTCCTGAAACAGAAGAGACAAGGCAGTGTTTTATTTTTCTCTTTTTATTTTTGTGAAAAAAATGTCTTCTAGCAAAGATGACCTTGAGTGCTTTTGAAAATTCTTCTCTTACATGCTAATGTGGAATTCTGCGTCCCTTATTCAAATCTCAGTGTGTTTGATGTAGTACAGATAATTAAATATATGTAATATTGCAAGGATTTTACGTCAGTCAGCGGAATGGCTCTTCATAAGTTAATCTTGTATATCAGTGCCTGTATGTATCACATTGTCTACACATTGAAATAAACCACTATTTCATTAAATATGACTTCTTTGTCAGTATGATATTTTTCAAACAGTCATCTGAATGCATATTTTACTTTTTTTTATTGGTGAAAATTATGCAATTTCTAGAGTTGAATGAGAAAGACCATGAACCTGCCAAGTAATCTTTTTTTTCCTGTGTGCACAAATCATAAAGTTGTTCCCCTCAGCAGCTGCCATTTGGTTCATCTGTGTGTGTGCATCTTGAACAACAGTCTGCAATATTGAAATGTTTAAGTGAAGACTGTGGCTCTACCTTGCATGAATGGGGGATTTAAAACCCATCATCGTATGATTTTACTCCCTTCCAGGTATCAGAGTGCTGAATGACTAGCCATATCCAGGGCTGTGGTTGTTCTGTCCTAAATCCAACACCCCTCCTTCCAAAAAAAGCCACCCTGAAGCCCTATAAATACACAAATGGTGGAAGCTACCTTGTGCAGGGAGGAACCTTCTTGTTTTGCATGGACAAAGCATCTATTGACAGAATAGCAGCAGTTCCTGTAATACTGTAGAGACTGACAAACAGTGTAGTTGTTTAATGATGGGAACAATTCTGAAGCTGTTGGCTAACGTGTCTTCTGTCCTTATTACATTTTGAGCAGTTTAGTTTCCATGGCAACTGTTCATGTAGCATACAGATGTGCTTAAAGCTATGGGAAGACATTTCCCAATAAATCCTGAATTTAGTGACAAAACATAAAGGGCTAACTTCCATCCTTCTTTCCAACATCTGCAGAGAATCCAAGATTTCCTGTGAGCCAGCAGTGTGTCACATTAATACAGAGGATTACCAGAGGAGTGATTGGGATGAATATCTAAGTGAGGCACGGTATTTACTGATGGAAAAAATATACTTTTGATTAGATCTCTTTATTGGGAGGACTAGAAAGTGAACAATGAAGAGGTCATAACCTTTGGTTTTAAGGCATTGTTATGGTGAGGTTTTGTCTTGGTCTTGATTTTGTCTTCCTGTTGGAAAGAGAAGATGGGATTATTGTAGAGCAGCTATTGTAGAGCAGCACGTTGTGAACACAGTACACAGCGCCATGGAAGATGCAGAACTTGCTGATGGTGCTTTTGCCAGACCTGTATTTCTCATTCAAGTAGGTCAGCTTCTGAACTAACTGGGGCTGCTTCCTTGAGGGAGGAGAATAAGGCAAATAAGCATCCTCAAACTGTTGAGTTGATGCACTGTTACCATAATGGCTTTAGTTCAAAACTGCAATGAAATACAAAATAAGTACTATTTTCAGTGCCTTGTGAACCAAGAGTAGGACTTTGTCCATAACAGGGCACAGTAGTTGTCTATTAAAGAAAAAATGAGGGGAAATTGTCCATGGGTGCAGAGATCAAAAGATCAGAAAGATCTGTTGTGGTCACCTACCCTGATCTACCATGTAAAGCAGAACAAAGGGGTTTACTGTTCTCATTTTGACTCCCAGGCTTGTAGCTATATTTGAATACCATCCACTATAGCATAAACACTGATATTTAAAAAGTTCCCAGTGATTGAAAAATCCACCATAACCCTTGGTAGTTACTATAAGTGGCTTAGTATTTTCCTTTGTTGAGAAATGTGGTGCACATTTTGATCTGAATTTATCCGGCTCCAACTTCCAGTAATTTGCCTTATTTAGGTCTTTGTCGGCTAGACACAAATTCTTGGATAATTAAGTTTGTTTCATGTGTAGCTGCTTAGTCTGTAGTCCTTTTTACCTTCTCTTTGACAAGGTGAATTGCTAGTTCTCCTTGAATGTTGTAGTAAAGAAGTATGTTCTGATCCCTCAGTTGTTCTACTGGCCATTCTCTAAACTTTCCAACTTACTGCTGCTCTCCTAGAGCAGACAATGTTCCAGGAAGAGCTGTGTTAGCTCAGAACACAGAAATAGCATTTCCTCTACACCACTACTTGAGATACTGTTTTGTACATCCAAACGCTCTGTTTGCTGATTTTGATCTGAACATTACAGCAGGCACTAGTGTTTACCAGTTCACCTATCAGAGGTAGCATTCCTCATTTAAAGCAAGGATATCAAATTTGTTTAATGAGACCTGTTTTCCATAAATCTGTCTCAGTTGTCATTCATTATATTTTCTTCGTTTAATTGATTGAACCCCATGTCAGCTACTGTATTATTTTGCCAGAACCCAGTGTTTGATCAATATGACTTTTTAATTATCCAGATAACCCTGTTCAGCTCCCTTGAATGTTGGACTGGACCCTTTTCCCAATCTTTCTGTGCTTTGTATTGCTTCAGAGCATCTCACTCAGCCCCTTTTACAAGTCCTAAGTGTAAGGTATCCCTAAATGTACTGATTCAAAACCCATACTGGAGCAGTTGTCATTTAGCATCTTCCTTTGACAATAATGGCAGGGGCATTATTTTGTCCTATATGATGAAATATTTCAGCCTATATCCTGTTTTATACCACTTAGCTAGTTAACAGCTCACTTGAAAAAAAATTTCTGTTTTGCTTTCTTTCTGCATTGGCATTGGGAAGTGATCTCGTATAAATTCACTTTTTCATTCCTTCTTTATGATGTCGTCTGTGTTTCCATGCTGTGCCAGGCTACTAGATAGCAAACTGACTTATTTCTTAACCCTATTGTGCTACTAGTTTGTAAACCTGCTTGTCAGGAAATTCTTCTGTGGTTCTTGTAATGTTAGTTCTCATCCTTTCAAACCTTAATTGTCTTCTAGTTTATAGCTGCCAGCCAGTACTGCTTTTTGGTTACTGGCCAGCGGCATACTGAGCATAGAAGAGGAGGGAAAGCCTCCAGTCTGTCTCCAACAAAGCTATTTGCTACTCCCCAGCTCTGGATATCTCTCCACAATATTACTGACAAAGCTTTGCGGCTCTCATCCACTCCTCTGCTCAAGCCAAAAGAGACGAGAAACTGGTGACTATTCAGTCTCTGAGCATAGTGACCAGTAATCAATAAGAGTACAGAATCCCAGGGATGGTTTTGGTATCTATATTGTAATTGTACCAAATATATATTTGAGAAAACCAGTTACTAAAGAGATATTCCTCAAGGAAAACATTTCCCAGGTAACTGGAGGTATGCATAAACAAAATGGGATACTTGCTTTGCTTCCATCCAGTATAGGAGCACTTTCCTCTTCTGAACAGTTCCAAATTCCACAAGAATTCCTGTACATCAGGAATTATCAGACTGTGTTATTTTTGCTTCTGTCTAAAAACTTCACGAATGTATATAGGAAGATGTTTTTTAAATTTTTCTATATCAGTTTGTTACACAAATGTTTGCTAATGGAATGAAAACTGTATTTAAGAAGGTTCAGGAATATTAAGAAACCTGTTAGCAGTTGTACCGACTGCATCGTTTTACACTAATGAGAGGTAATATTTATGGAATTACTCCTTCTATTGAAGAGCTCATTGAGAAAAATAAATGGCTTTGGTTATGGTGGAATGTTTGCTTTCAAGAGGGATAGTTTTAGTGTTTTTCCTCAGAATATATTTGTACCATGCTGAGTGAAGTGTAAAGTAAAACCTAATTCCTAACTTTGGAAGAATTGTATGTCGGTTATGATTAAGTCTCACAAGAAATCCCAAAAGCTTGCATAATTGAAGAGGTAATGCTCAGAATATTAAGAGCAAGTAGAAGAGTGGTAAGGGAACTTCACGTCTCACCTGTCTTCTAATGCAATCAGTACTGAATACTGTGATAGATTCAAGTTAAAACTTGTAAAGTAGAAACAAGGCTTCCTAAATTATATGTTGAGATTGTTTGAAATGTTTAGAAAGTGATGAACTTCAAGAGTATTTCACTATCATGTTTCACTTTGCTGTGAAGATTACATGGCTATGTAAATTAATCTCTTGCCCCTGTTCATCTCCTCAACTTCTGTAAGCTGATGATTCAGGGTTGTTCAGTGGTGTCACTGGAACAATCTTGTTTACATATGTGGTACATATATGTACCCTGTGGTACATATGTTTTACAAAACCAAAGAGTCAATCCTTTTAAAATACATACTTTTCTGGATTTTCTTGAAAGAAATCTTAGTTTTGCTGCAAATGAGATGTGGACAATTTTAAGTTCAAGGAACAAGAAAAATGCTGTTGAAGAGGCGGAGAGTTTGCATTAAGTTGTTATTTTTGTGGTGATATTTTCCAAGACTCTTCCAGTTCATATTTGTGAAGAATTTTTCTACTGTAAATACAAGTAAGTACCCTTTGGAATGGATCACGACGGCCACTTGCAGACTCAAGCTTCAAGCCTGTAACTGATCACGAGGAATTTTTGTTCTGTGGGAGATTCTAGATGTCAGAATTTTGTGCTTAATTGGGAAAAAATATCAATCTCATTTGAGGATGGAGCACTTCAAAAACATTGGCATTGTTTTTGTTTAAAATATTGATGAAATGCCTGTGTTCTCACAAAACGTTTTAATTAAACCAAATCCTCATTTCCCAATGAGAAAAATTCCAATGTTTTTCGGTTTGTTTTACACAAACGCACAAAGCACTGAGTTAAAATCCACTTGTTACAGTAGGAATTAATTTTTGCATGCATGACAGAATTGGATTTTGGGTACTTAATGAGAATCTCTTTATCATGCATAAAAATTAAACCTTTCTGTTGCAAAGTGGTGGGCTTGCAAAACTGATATGACCAGGTTAGCGTTTTGCTATCTGTTTTGCATCTCTATCTTCAGTCCTTTATCAAACTGAACAAGATAACCCAGCCCCTTTGGTTGGGAATCTCACGCTGATGTCATGAGTTTTCCTGAAAACAAACACCAATGTGTTTTGTTAAGTCTTAAGCAAGTGGTGCTGAGGGACTAGGTCAGCAAAGCCCTGTTTGGAGCTGCATAAGTAGGCAGAGGAGTAGGTCACACCATTAGACTTTTGATGCAGCAAGGATACGGAGAGAGAAACGCAATCACTTGGTGTTGGTTTTGGAGCGTGTTTTTGCTGAAGGCACCACTTCAGCAGGCATCCTCAGCAGACGAATTCAGAGTTGTGCCTGCTATGTTTACAGACTAAAAAAATGCATTCTTTTTTTTCTTCTGGCTGTTAAAATTTGAGGCTGAACCCAGCCATCCTGAGAGCTGGGAGAGGCGCAGCGAGTTCGGCACATCCGTGTCCCTGTAGCCATACTGTCCCCTGAAGCACGGAGTGGTGTGCTCGGGTCTGGTTTGGCTCAGTGTTTGCACTGAAGTTGCTGCCTTGCATTCTAGCTGTAGGATCTCTTTGCTCTTTGCAGGGATCAGCAATACTCGGGTTTGATTATAATTGTGTTTACAAGGTAACAGTCAGCAACAGTTTTCTATTAGGTGAAGGGGAACTGTTCGGGAAGTTCAAAGCAGCTTTAGGCTTCAGTTTTTACTATTCCAATGAAAATGAAATTGAACAACTAGGATTTTATAACATGAATGCAAACCGTGCTACCGTTCTACTTTAGTATGTAACCATTGTAGCTAACCCAGTCTAGTCATGTTATCCAGTATAATAAAATCCATACCAGAACAGCTTCCTGAAAAAATTTTGCCAGGGAACAGTTTCAGTGCCAGGAGCGCACTATTTCTCCCAGCTGAAGAGTTATTCAAGTGGTGGGAGCCTCTGCTTCTGTTCATTGAAGCCCTTTCTGAAGGCAGAAATTTTTCATTATCCTACTCCTTTGTAGCTATTCAAAGATGTTTCTGCCTGCATATGTTTACCACATCTACTGGAAAAACCTAATACTTCCGAGCATCAAACAGCTACTTCCTGTGCTCTTCTCCAGGCCACAGAAGGAACAAGACTATGGAATTGGAACTGAAAATTGTCAGTGTTCAAGAACAATCTCCAGCAATGATTTGCCATTAAATGCAGATCAATTTACTTTATTATGATTGCAAACTGCTATTGAGGACATTCTTTAAACCTCCCTTGCCTGTGTAGTAAGAGGACCATATGGTGGCTTGTTTCCTGTGTAGTTACGAAGACTTGATAATTTTGTTTTCGAGCTACGTCTTAACACTTTAGTTTTGCAAACTTTCAAAAAAAAAAAAAAAGAAAAAGGCAAAAAAAAATAGACTAGACCACCCAGTGGACTAGTTTTTAATTAGACTAGGTTAAACAGATGTATTCAGAAATAAAAATGTACCTTTTGATGACAAAACAAGCATTTACTGGTGTATTATTCTAATTTTTTACATTAAAAGATGTTTATTTGCATGTTGATTTTGCTGTGTAATGATAAAATCCGTCTCTTCCACCTGCATGTATGTATCAGAGCTTGGGCTATGCAAAGGCTACACCACCTTTGCATTGTTTCACTGGAATTTTTTTTCCTTATCACCATGCTCTTTGATGAGTTAAACCTTCTCTGAAATTACTTTTCATATACGCATAGTGGTGGTAATTTATTTTTTTTTTTGTTATACTGCTCTTAAATCTTAGAAACAATGTGTCATATTGCAAGGTTTAGATTTTTGGAGTCTTGGAAAGAATACAAGACTATTGGGCAGTTTTTTAAAGGAAGGCATATGGAGTGATGGTGTGAAGTGCTATAAAAGAGAGTATTCTTCCACACTTGTATGCCAAGTAGCTGCTACTATTGATTTATTAATGTGTTGCTGTGATTCAGTGCTGTCTTTTGGAAAATCAAACTGTGGCTTAGAGGTGCTTCTAGAGATCTCCACAATTTAGCTTGTCAAAGGCTATAAGGCAGTTTTCTCTCGAAATCAAAACTAGTTATCTCTTTTCTTTGAAGACGTGTAGGATTTGAAGGGACTGGTATTCTGGGTTTAGACCAGAAGCAGAACGTTTCCTTAGGCAGGAATTTTGGAGATGTACAGGGCTGGGAACAGCACCCAGATTGGACACGTAGCTCTTCTTCTACCACACGAGTGGCAGTGCTTTGGACTGAGCCGAAATGCAGGCAGTGTGGCTGCAGAATAATCATAATTAGAAGCTCTTTGGAACAGAACTGCAGCTCTGTGTTAATCCTTCGCACTTCTTAATATTCTTGTCAGCTTCAGTGAACACTGCTGCAGATTAGCCCTGCTGCAGCTTTCTGCACTGGCAGCGTCTGCTTTTCGTGCTGGTATTCAGAGTCTTGCCTTGGTAAAAAACATAGGTCATTTGTGTATGTAGTGCTTAGAGAGACGTTATGGAAGGCCACCGTCTGCGAAAGTCTTACAGACCTCACATTTGATGGACTAGTTTAACAGATAGCCATCCAGCATACCTCAACACCAAAGGTGAGGATTTGGGGTTAATGGTGTTACCTAAGTTGATCAGTAGTCATTACTCCAATGTCTTTCATATGTAAATCCACTGCATTTCGTTTTCTGTTTAAAAGAAAAAAAAAACTGAAAAAAAAACCCTGTCACATTTTTATCATTGTTTTGTGAACTCAATGGATTAAGTTTTCCTAGGTATCATTTCTGGCATATAAGGTTGTCTTTTTAGACTTCAGATCTGCTGCAGTTGCAGCTGTGAAAGTGATGGGTATGGCTGCATCCTGAGTTACTCAGTGGATTGCAATAGTTGATCATTGCAATCAGAGTTGATCAGAGGGCTGGAGCACCTCTGCTATGAAGACAGGCTGAGACAGTTGGGGCTGTTCAGCCTGGAGAAGAGAAGGCTCCATAGTGATCGTATAGCAGCTTTCCAGTACCTAAAGGGGGCCTACAGGAAAGCTGGAGAGGGACTTTTTACAAGGGTGTGTAGTGATAGGACAAGGGGCAATGGCTTTAAACTGAAAGAGGGCAGATTTAGGTTAGATATAAGAAAGAAATTCTTTACATTGAGGGTGGTGAGGTACTGGAACAGGTTGCCCAGAGAAGTTGTGGATGCCTCATCCCTGGAGGTGTTCAAGGCCAGGTTGGATGAGGCTTTGGGCAAGCTGGTGTAGTGGAGGATTTCTCTGCCCATGGCAGGGGGGTTAGAACTAGATGATCTTTAAGGTCCCTTCCAACCCTAACCATTCTATGATTCTATGATTCTGTGATCATCAGCTGCCCTTGTGCATCAGTTTTGAGACAGTGCTGTGGTTTACAGCTTTGAACTCTTCCATTTCATTGTTCTGACTGGACAGCGTTAAGTAGGAAAGTCCTGGTAGACTGTTAGTTGTTCAAGTGTATGAAAAGTGTGGCGTCTGCTAAAACACCTTTTTTATTTTTACCTTGTCACATGATATCTGTTTGTATTAGTGGTCACTGTTGATTCCCCTAGAAAAAACATAATTTGAGATGACCAGAAATAATAGTATTTTTCAAGTATCCATGAGCTGGAGCTGACTAGTATACTTTGCAGCACTTTTTTGTAGGACTTCTTCCCAAGAGCTAAGCATTTTGAATTGATTTTGAAAGGTGCTATTAGAAGGTAATGACTAGTGGAAGTTCCAAGTAAAATGAAAGTTTCAGTTATTCAGGCTACTTGTAGGAGGCAAAGCTGTGGAGGAGGGATGGTTGTATTGGTAATTAGTATTTTTTGGAAGAATGTATAAAAATAGATAAAATGCTTTACAAAGGTACATACGGTGAATTTTGTAGCATTTGAGAGAAACATAGGCTGTACACACTGATGCTTTATGTAAATGTAAGCTTCAACTTTAATCCTGAAAATGCAGAGATTCTTACAAAATGATAGTGGGAGATACACAGCATTAGAGAGAAAAATAAATAGGATATGGAACTCAGAGTGGTTAAGACTAAGGGGAATCTTGCCTTAAAACTTCCCCAAATTGCTGGGAACCAGTGGCTGAGAGGGTCATTTGAGTAACATCCGAAGGACAAGACACACTTAATGAAAGATCAAAAAAAGAAGGAAGCTTAGGGGAGAGACAGAACGGGAAGGATTCTGTGCGGAGATGCTGACAAGTTTTAGGTAGAAGTGAGCAGGTAACAGGGGAACAAGGACACTGGAAGAAGGTCTTTAATATGCGTTTTTCTTTGAGATAATACAGTAAGCCAAGCTGAAGACCTTCACCTCTGTGATATTTCTGTGTGCAGAGGATTTGTCTCTGAGGTGGCAAGTTCTTAAGGAATGGATGTACAGCTAATGAAGGCTAAAACAGTTTAGTTTGGATTCCAGAAGTCAGAAGTTCAGACCAGGCCAAGATTAAATTAAAGCTAAGCCTGGAGTATTTTAAAGAGTTTTAGATTATGTGAGTTTGGATCATTAGGAGGAGGTTCTATACCAACAACTACGCTGAGGAAATAGATTATTTTCACTGTAGAGATGTTTCAATACCATCACCTTTGAACCTACAGTAAAGAATGGCAACAGGCAATGAAAAAAACCTTTCAAAATAAAATTATTGGCCTCTGTACTGTTTAAAAAAAGAAAATTAACCATTCCTGACTCCAGTCTGCCTTTATTTTAAAATCAGAGAACAGTTTAGGTTGGAAGGGACTTTTAAAGGTCATCTAGTCCAACCCTGCTGCCGTGAGCAGGAACACCTTCCACTAGATCAGGTTGCTCAGAGCCTCACCCAACCTGACCTTGAATGTTTCCAGGGATGGGGCATCTACCACCTCTCTGGGCAACCTGACCCAGTGTTTCACCGCCCTCATTTTAAAAAATTTCTTCCTTATATCTAGTCTAAATCTACCCTCTTTCAGTTTAAAACCATTATCCCTTGTCCTATCGCAATAGGCCCTTCTGAAAGTCTTTCTTCATCTTTCTTATAGATTCCCTTTAGGTACTGAAAGGCTGCAGTAATGTCTCCCTGGATTTTCTTTGTTTTCTCCCTGTTTTACAGTTTTCTTCAACAGAAATGTCATCCTCCACATCTTTTTGTAGGTCCTAGTGCTTTTGCAGGTTTTTTGAATGTACAATATGTTTCCAGGAAGGGATGACCCATCCTTCTCGGTGCTGTTAGCCAAATAAAAATTATTTTTATTGATTTTCTAAGACATTCCCAAAGTTTTTTATCAATGTGTAGCTTGTCTGCATTGGCCGCCTTCTTTATGAGATAAAGCTTGTTATTAATATTCCTCTGTCTATGCATGTCCTTGGATTGGTTTTGAGATAGATGATACCTTAGGTGGTTTCATCTGTTTTTTGACACATCCTGATGTTCTTTCTAGAAACACATGAAGAACATTTACTAAGCTATTGATGATTTCAGTTTACTGCTTCAAGCAGTGTTCGTTCGTGTTCTGTGGAGCACTGATGAAAAGTCAGTCTATGGCAAGGTGAGAACAGCTTCCTGGCTTTAATGAAATATAGCAGTATGAGTCCAGGTCTTGTTTTCAGTTTTCCTCATGCCATACAAGATCAAGAAACATTTCCTATAAAAAGTGTCTGCCTATAGAAAGTAGTGCTGTAGAGAAAGCACTGGACTGGACAAAATATGGGAAACTTCTCAGCACATACTTCCTTAACAAATCAGTTCATCTCTCTTTCTGTTTCCTAAGTGACATATTATTTATATAAAAAGTAAGCTGTACAGACCAGGGGCTGTCTGATATATTTCTATGAGAATTTAAAATACTGTCATAATATAAAAACAATTAATGAATTTTGGGTACAATGCTATTCTAGATTTGGGATTTTTTGCCTTTTCTTCTATATAGTCTTGTTGCCCTGATCTGACACGTGAAATGAATGTAAATTGTTATCAAGTAGTATTTAGGAATGTTATTGTCTGATCAGATTCCATTTTTATAAAGCATAATGGAGATAGATTATTTAGAACTACTTTTTATAGTGGTCAGCTTAAATCTTTACTGAAGTGCACAACCCTGAGTGCTTTTTTCAGGACTGTCCGGAGTGGGACAGAATATATTAGGGCTTCTGACCATGACTTACCTTCTCCCCTCTGCAACCTTCTCTGGAACAAATCTGGCCCTTCGTTTAGCATAGGATGGCTCTCCATCACTGTGCTCCTCTTAGGCTGGGTCAGGGGCTGCAGTGTTGCCCATGAAAATCTTCTGTAAGCAGAGTTGTGGGCTAAAACTGAAGTTATGAGAAAATAAAAACCTATTGTGAAGTGTAATTCCTGACTAAAACCCCTAGTTTTCTGTGTTAAATAGGTTCTGTTCTGGCATTCGGCTTTGAAATGTGTGGGTATCATAAGGACTTTCCTCATAGTTTGAATTGTACAGAGTTGATTGCACTGTTCCTGCTGAAGTATGACATCTGCAACTTGTATCTAAGGTTGTGCAGACGTTGTGATCAGTGCTCAAAGTATCAGTTCTGTTAAGGGTGTCTGTTAAAGCTGCTCTTGGCCATCACGCTTATGAGGTCTACAAACGTAAACTTTGGAAAAATTTTGTCTCTGTTCTTTCTGAAACCAAATAAAATCACAATTAAAAGCAGTCAGCTGATAGCTACTGTTGAATGTTATAGTCTGTAGAGTTAAAAAATTTATTCTAACTTTTCCTAGTATGTAAAAATCCAAAGTAAAACAGGCACTGAGATGTCACCATGACAGCTGACAGGTCGCACAGTCTCAGGTCACTCTCTTTGCTCAGGTCATTAGCGCTGTAATTAACACCTGTGTTTATAGGCTTTTCTCTTGCCTGAAGCTCTGATGTGCTCCGCTGTCACACTCAAATACATAGAATATATAAATCTAAATGTTAATGGAATTCAATAATTTTGTGAGCCCGTCTTTTGACTGCGGTGTTCTTCTGATGTTACTGGGTCTGTCTAGCTGAGTTACTGTGCCTTGTTCTGCTCAATGAAGAAGTTCAACACAAAATGTCACTTCTGCTTCCTACGTCTTTCCTTCCCCTGGAACTGAAATAAATGCTGCAGTATAATGTGTTTCATTTACATAAACACTGTTCTTCATCTGGTTAATTTTACTTCCCTTCTTGACTTCCTACTGATGTCTTCACCAGTTTCTGTCTCCAGGTAGAAGTATTTGTGACCTCCACTTTTTATCCATAAGGTCGTTAATTATGGCCTAACATCTAAGAAGCAGGAATGCAACTAGAATAATTGCTTGTCTGCATTATTGTGGAAAGGTCTTGAAATGTATGCCAACCTAATTTAAACGCGTAGCAAATAGGTTCTGTGTGCGATGTTGCAGACACACAATTACTTGGCATACTGCAGCAGCTTAGTGATATGATGTTGGAGCTTGGTTTAATTTCAACTAGAGCATTATTATCCTGGATCATGCTGATATGCCAATTGTCTTGCATTCCAAGTGACAGCAGCTGAATGCTTTTGAAATACAAGGACGATGCTCTAATGCGAAAGGATTTTTCTATGCAATTCTAGCACAAAGTAACTTGTAGATGTCAATAGGATGATGAGAGATGTACATTTAATTTCAGAGTTTTTTTAAACCACATTAAATCTACTTTTCATGTAAATTCCCTTAGGATCATACAGTGCATTTCAGCACAGGGACTTTTGGTAACCATCCAGAAATTCAAAATCAGGGTTCAGTGTTGCTACTGTTCTCTAAATTCTCATGGGGTAAAAAATATGTGTGGACCACCCTACTACTCATAAATATACCACTGTGTACCTGCCCAGGTCTATTAGCTGGGATGCAGGTGTCGAATATATTGATAGGTGTTTAGGAAAGAGTAACTTACATTCCAGGAATCAAAGGGAGATTAAACTATATGTTGACTGTGCAAAGTGTGGTGGCTACTTGCTCCATCTGTGCACTTCAGAAGAGTTGATCTGAATTTGGCATACCGTGTACACTGTGGCATCTTGCAGGATGTCACATTGCTTGTGGTGACTCAAAGACTAATCTTACTAGCAGTAGAATGGTCTTTATTTTCTGTTTTAAAAAAGTTGTTCTTACTGACTCCATATGAATTTTATTTATAATTACAGAACTTTACAAATTTGGAGATAAATACAAATAATGTGCTATTATGGTTTTTTTAGTTCATAACATGCTACATTTTGAAAATCGTCATTGGAATAAACCAGCAAGTAAAAAAAATGATAAGCAACAAAATAATAAATACTAATTTAAAAGTTAAAAGAAAACAGGTGACCTGTGAATCCACTGGATTAATCCAGGTGATGGCAGCAGTTTCAACTAGAATTAGGACTGGAGTAAAAGGAAGTGGAAAAAAATTTCCCATTAGTAAGATTTGGGAGGCAAAGCTGCATTGCTCACGTATTCTGAACGTAACAACTTGTAAGATGTCATAGGGCTGTTTTACAGACAGAAAGGATGATAAATTTGAGACACTTAAAATTGCTGTAGGAGTGAAAAAAATCAGGAGAATCTGTGAATCCTCTGTCTTTGTTTAGGAACACCTGCATTTCTGAAAGCACATACCTACTTTTGTTTTGGGTTTGGAATGTCAAGTGTTCCTAAGGATTGAAACATTTAAGGAGATAATTGGGGTATAGCGAGAAGGACATGAATCATAAACAAGGGAGGCAGAAATTGCCAACAAATAGAGAGAATGCCAGCATCATCATATGGAATTTTACTTGGACCAGCAATATCGTATGGAATTTTACTTGGTCAATTTAGGAATCCCAGTGTAGAACACAGGAAAAATGCTGTTGCTTAAAGCAGGAAAAGCATACTACCATATCAGTGAGTTTATATTCTTGGAGTGTTTCTCTTCTTTGAGCATTGATGGGAAAATGTAGTATTTTGGTGCTATTGAGTAAGGAAGAAGGATTTGCCTGCATTAAAGGACTGCCCTTCAGCAGGTTTTTTTTTTACAAGATTTTTGTGTTAGGTTTTACAGCTGAGTGAAGCCATTTCAGTAGGTAGTTGTTTCAGTTATGAAGGAATGGTCCTCCTGGATGTGCAAGTTCTGTCACAGAGACAATTAATATACTTCAGAATACACTTGGCAGAACTTCAGAATCAGTACTGACTTTTAATTTCTTTTTCACTTTTGCATCAGCTCTTGTAATGAGAGCGATATGAGTTGATAAACCTATATTTCTTTATGTAGCCTGCAGCTTTCAAAGCTGTAGCTGTTGTAAAGTTCATCACAGAACTGACCCAAGCATCTCTGGAAAGAGACTGTATCGTGAGGGTCATGGTTTCTCATGGGAGACATAGTTCATCCTGAGAGGCAAAGGTGCATGTGTAGGGCAGCTTTTTCAGCAAGACATGGCCAACAGAGGACATTGCTGTAGTGAGATCAGATGGCAACACGATACTGTGCCTCAAGACTGAAATACAAAAATGACTTTGAAGCCTTGTGCTGTAAGAAGTACATATTAAGGCCATCACGTATCTGAAGTGTTTCTTGGTAGGACAACCAGTTACCAGGGACAAAAGCTCTCAAGTACTTCAAACTGTGAAGGTAATTGGGTACTGCAGGTACAGACAGGGCATAAGTTGGCATTAAGTGTTGAAATGGTGGCCAGGGTGAAGCATGCTGGGAGGCTTCCTTGTCGCTCTAATAGTGATGCCTAGGACACTTGATACAACTCCCTTTTCCTCTTTTCCTGTTTCAAAACCAATAAATGTTTCTTTCATGCTGCTACTATTGTGAGTGACACATGAGCTTCCTCTTCATATGAGGACTGTAGCCTTTTCTTTCCACACAAAATGAGAACAATTCAAGTCTGTTCCCTGAGAAATCATCTCTACAAAACTCTGGGCAAACATGAAATGTGAGCTTCCTGTTGGCAGCAGATGCTTTGTTACTTGGGGCTTGTGCAGTTTCTTTCCAGTTTTGCCTCACAAGAAGACTTACTGCCTTCATTTTCACTAGTACACATACCCTTGACTAAGATAAAATGCCACTGTGTTGTTTTCTGATACCAAATCTGTGTACCTGGTATTATTTAAATAACCCTTATAAAATACTACCTCGGTGAGTCCTCTTTTTAATGAACCACTGAAGCACTATTAAGCTTTTCTGTCTGATTAAAAAAAAAAAAAGTAGATGAAAAAACAATGCATTTTTATTTCTTCTACAGCACATTTTACAAGCAATTCTAAATGGTGTTTACAAACATTGCACTACTGCTCCTTGATGCAACAGATTGTTAAGAGGATACAGTGATGTGTAGAGGATGGGTGGGGACAAGGAAGAGATCCTTTGAGAGTTTGGCAAGAGTAATTTCAGTGGACATCAAGAAGCAAAACTGAAAGTGGAGTAAGCATGAAGATGGGGATGGGAATTCCAAGACTGAACACAATAAGCAAATGCTTCCTGCCTTTGAACTTGGAAGAGGGCAGAAAATGGAGCAGTAGTTGCAGAGGCAAGAGAAACCAGGGCGTCAGATTTTATTTTCCTTCTCTTCTTTTGCTCTTTCTGGATTGCTCACTTCAGATCATGAAACCAAAATCTTCTGTTCTCATGAGGTTTCTCTTTGTCTTGCTCTCTGTCTAAACTCCTGCCTTTGACAGGAGTTTATCCATAATGGATCCATCTCAGAACCACCTGGCCTTGAAGCAGGTAGGCAGTGGTAGCTGGTCACCTCCATTTCCCTGTTCCTGCTTTCTCCAGTAGACCCCCCCAGCCTCCTCACTCTTTCTTTTCCATTAAACAGCTTGAGAACTTTCTCTATTTAACCTTTACCTTGGTTAATTTTTTTCTTCAGCAAAATGGCAATTCATTTGACTTTTGCACATTGTCCAATTTCTCTGTGACTATATCTGTCCTTTCTGATTGTCCTGATTCACCTTGTTATCCTCTATCACTCTTCTGCCTCTTATCCTGTTACTCAGCTTCTCTGTACCTTGAAGTCCAGCACTGTCAACTCGCTGCTGTTTTTAATTCTCATTCCAGTGGTTATCCTGTAAGGGCAATTTGTTTCATCTTTTTCCCATTTAAAACTCCTTGTTCAGTATTAATTAAAAAGTAATGTAATGCTCTGAGTCATATGACAGGCCTGGTTTTGGCTATAAAATTACTTTATCTGGATCTTTGTTATTTAGTAGATCTGAGCATTCTTTTTGATCCAAGGTGGTGGTAGAGCAATTCAGTTTTTAAACTTAAATGTGAGTGTGATTAAAGTGGCTATGTATAGATATAAGTGGTAGCAACTAGTTGTGGTATTCCAGCTAGATACGAAAAAAAAAAAAAAATCGAATGTTTCTGTGATAGTGTTTGAAATATACCATTACTCAGATACATGCCCTGTGCCAGCCATATTACTTGTAAGCAATAAATCAGCTTATCTTCAAACAAATTAAATCTGACAGCTGGCCTTTCATCACTGCCTATCAAATGAACATGTCAGACTGTTCAACTCATTAAGCTCCTGCTTAAGACAAAATCCAGTCTGGGTTTCATATGAAGCGAGGTCACGGTAGCCTTTTAGCATCCGTTCTTTAAGAAAGTTCCTAAGGGTTCTCCTCTTAGGAAGACAGATTTGAAATCTCCTTCCCACTCAACCCAAATCCTTTAACCCTGTGGAGAAATTTGTGGGGCTCTCAGAATACTTTGGTGGTAGTGACAACAGGGAAGTTCAAGCGCATGGCTTTGGAAAGATGTGTGTGTTCTTGCTGTTGTCCAGATACACAACTGTAGTATTATTATGCTATTTAAAGAAAAGTTGAAAATGAATTACTTTGGAAGCCAACCTCTGATTGCTGAACACAGAACAACTTAGACTGAAGTGTTCTAAGTTGCAGTACCTGTTACCTAGACACTGGGTAATAGCATATGTATCAATTGCCCCCTTTCTGTGGGCAAATGAATTTAGCTTCTGCAGATGTGAAGAGAAAGCAAAGAGCCCAAAAGAAAGTATTTCTAAGGAATGGTCTGGTTATAAAGATTTTTCAGCTGAACTGTGTTGCATGTGGGTCAAGCAGTATTGAATTTATTGTGCTAGGTTTTGGACAATACACAGTAAAGTCTCTTCCCAAACCATTTATAAACTAAACTGAAATGCAGACTGATGAGCTAAAGAAGTAGAGTGTAGACAGAGCTGCTGAGTCTTTTGCTATGCAAATAAGACTTTCAGAACTGAATCTTATCTCACTCTTCCCGGCACTGTTTTGTGGTCTTTATTTGACCCTTTTGCTTTCACTTGACTCGACCTTTATCACAGGCTTGAGATCTCATGTGTGAGAAGATGCCCAAGAGGTCTACAGGTAAATCTGGAGGATAAAAACATGTAGAATTTTAGCAGGCAAAGAGTAGACTTGAACACAATATAATACCGCTTTTATTCCTGGCAGAAGCCCTGTGTTAGCTCAAGTAAATACAATGTCATTGGTCCAAAAATAGAGGTAAGCAGAAATAAAAAAAAACAACAACAACACAACAACAACAAAAAGCCTGCCATTATTTGATATTTGGGAAGCTTGTTTCCTTGTCCAACATTTAAAAAGTCTTAAGTTATTTGGAAATTATAGCTCATAAATCAACAGGTTTAGGTTATTTTTTTTTGTTATGACTGTGCCATTTATTGTACATGAAATACCCAATATGAATTGCCTTTAAGTTTTTTTACCTCCTCCAAGTTCAGGTTTCTTTTCAAAGTTCATTTTTGTGGAGCTGTATGTGTCAGCCAAGAAACAACGATCTGAGTTATATTCAGATGGTTGTAGTAATAGTTGGATAAGTAAGGGAGCATCATGGAAAGAAAAGGTCTGAATGAAAAACCGAGGAACAGATGGTGGGAGTAAGATCAGATTCATAATTAAGTTCCAGAAGGTTCTGTGCTAAGACTTGTCGTGTTCATCTTGCTCATAAATATCTGGGAAGAGGGATCAGTGTTGCGTTGACAACGTGTTTCCTTTTGGGAAAGTCAATGCTAAAGCTTATGGCAAAGACTCGCCTGGATATCCCTTAATATTAAACAACTGGCCTGAAAGTAAGTAGAAACGTAACGTCTTGTCAGCAGGTGAAAAGTGATACACCTGACCAGGCATTCAATAATTTTTAAATCAGCTGTTTCTGTTAAGGAAAAAGATCTTGACGTTGAAATAGATTGTATTTTGAAAGCTTCAGCATCAGTACTCAGCAGTGGTCAAGGATGCAAATGAGATGTTAAAAGTAGTTTGGAGATAAAACAGCTGATGCTGCTGATGCCCACAGCACCATAGTGGCATGGCCACTTCTCATGTTGTGCATGCAGTCTTGCTTTTTGTCTGATGTACAGAGAAGAGTAGAGAATATGGAAAAAAGACCTGAAACTTTTTCCAAGACTAAAACTTTTTAGCATGGAGAGGAAAGCCAACAAAAGGGAAATGGAGTTGAGGTCCATACAATCATGAATAATGTAGGAAAGTTAAATAAGGAGCTACTGTTTGCTGTTTCTTATCACATGAAAGCACAAATATAATGAGCAATGTGTGATAGATGTCAAACAGAAATAGGAAATAGCTTTTACATTAAATTCCAAAGTCTATTGTAATTTCTCATAGAAAAACGTAAACCATTAAAAATGTTAGTAGATTCTAAACTCTCTGTACTGTTAATGCAGTGAGTTAAACTAACATGACAAGAGGACAGATAACTTTCATTCTGAGCTAGCACAATTGATCATGGTTTTCACTTCCTTCTTAGTTTCCATCTCAACTTTAAATTAAAATGCTTATGACCGTAATACGCAGATCTTACATGATGCTTGTTATTTAAGCTGAAGACATACTTGAAAAGTCCTGAAAGTTACAGTTGTATGTATTAGCAAGTGTGTGTGGGGAGGGTTAAAAGTCCATTTTGTATTTACAGATAAGGCTAGAAATTTTGTTTGAATGTAAAGCTACTTTCTTTCAGAGGCTGGACTCTTGCTCTAGGGTTACCAGTTTCAGAGTCAGCAAAATCAAATAGGTTTAGACTGATTCTTCAGTGATGATACCAGTCTCTCAGAGAGATTAGTATTTCTCAATAGCTTCACATGGCATTAGAAATATGTTTTTTAATTGAGTTTGGGTGTTCTGAGGGAAAAAAGAAAAGTTCCCACTCTTCTCACGTTGTTGCAGGCATGCTGGCTTAGAGGATGCTGCTGTCATTTACACACCCTGTGTGGCACAGAATGATGAATCAAAGCCCTTGGGTCTATTCTTTCCATTTCTTTTAAAGATGAGTTGTAAAAGGGGAACATGCAGGGGTATTTGAGAACGTAGTCCAAATGTAGAAATAGACTCTGGCTTTACAAACTATGCCAAGTGTACTGCGTTTATAATAGTCCTCTTAAGAAATGTAATCAATATTTTCTAAACCTGCTTGTTCTAAATCTTGTTCTAAATAGAAAAAATAGCTTCTGTACAAAAGGAAGAACATACTGCATCCTATCCTCTTTATATCCAAAAAGTTTGTATTGTTGAGAAGAATAAGAATGTAAAATCAATTTGTTTTTGAGAACTTGTGTCTGCTCTCCACGTGGAAGCTGAAGATCAGCAAACAAAAAGGTTGTCTTTGTTACAGATAACATGATCTTTATGGATGAGATGACCAAAAAACCCACAATAGACTGATTTAGAGGTAGACTTTTCTCTGCACAACAAAACTGAGAGTATCAAGAGATCGTATATAATGACTCAGAAAAGTGCCTAAGTAATTTTCGTCAATACAAGAATATACTCAAGCAGAACTCACAAATTTCTATCTAGGCTTTGGATTTCTGTGACTTTGCAAACATTCTTATCTGTGCTGGTTAAAAGATATGCCATAAATAAATTAGGTTTTGGCAGCATAAGAGCGAGAAGAATATTAGTTCTCCCAGAAGTGGGGAATTGTATTCAGTTTTTATGTGCATGCTATAGTAATGTGGGAGAGAGATACTTGAAAGGGCTCCAACGGGGTCAGTGGCCTGTTGAGTCAGTCTCCCTTTTCCAAGGCAGGACAAACTCTTGGCATATGTTTGTATAGAACTTCAACTCCCAAGGGATTCTGCAACTTTTCTATGGAATCTTTTTCAGTATTTTACTGTTCTTGCCATCAAAAAGTTTTTCCTAAAGATTAAACTAAATCTTACTTGCTTATAATTAAATTTTTTCCTGTCTTAGCAACATATCCCATGTTGTAGTCCTTTCTATATACAAATGCTTATGACCAAGTAATTTTTTTCCTCCAGACTAAACAACTCTAGTTTGCTCTTTTTTTTTTTTTTTTTTTTTTTTTGTATGTCATATTTTGTATGTTTTCCTGTGCTCTTTGTCTTTCTTGGACTCTATGGCATCACCTGTCACTGGGACTCTGTTGTCCATAACAATGAATCATTTGAAGGCTCCCTGGAATGCTTTTTGGTCTGAGCTAACTAGCACATTCCAACATTAGGGAAATGTTCGATCTGCTTGTATAGATGTCACCTGAGGGTCCAGAGTAGCACTGCAGAAATCTATAAAACATGATTTGCAAGGCACTTCTTACATATCATGGCTATCCTTGTTGCTCACAAATCTCATCAGCAATAACTTTATTGTATTTATTTTGGAGTCACTGACTGAAAAAAAGTACTGTTAAACATCATCAAGCCCAGTGCCAGTCCCTATGGGTCCCTGCTGGAAATGCTGCCTTTTCAAGGTGATTTCCCAGTTGCAGCTACTGTTTGAGAACTGTTATTCAGCCACCTTAATCCAGTTACTATGTGCTGTGCTGATATTGAGTAACACTAATTTTTGAAGCAGAATGTCATACAATAACAACTTGGATGTCTCATCTGAGTTTGTCTATTGCATCTATACAGTTACCTTTATCAATGAAATTGTTATTTTGTTGAAGAATAAAACCAGGTTTATTTGACAAGATAGATTTTCCACAGAATTGCATTGACCAACACTTACATTCTTATCTTCTAATTCTTTATTTCTCAAATGTATTACATTTATCAAGACTGGTGTCAGGCTAAGTAGAGTGTATCTGCCAGTCTTACCTGAAATGACCTTTTGTTATTGATACACTTTCAGTCTTTAAAAGATTCTTTAGCAGCCAAAGATTTATATATCAAAAAGATAGACTGTTTTTTAGCTAATCTTTTCTAGATTTTTGGATGATACTTACTTCCGATTTTAAAAGTTTTGCTTTTGTAGTAGATACATTCTGATAGTCTCTTCAGTTATCAAGGGGCTGGAGCACATTCTATCATGACTTCATGCAGTAAATTTTCTGGCACTTCCCAGCTGCAAGACAGACAAACCTTTTCTGCATCTTTGTTAACAACTTTGCAATCCTGATCCACAGGGAACCTGTACTACTGCTTTTGTTATTAATTTGCTTGAATGTTTTCAGTATCCTGAGTCCTTGGAGGTAAGAATTTTCCTTTTTTGTACTTCCTTACTGGTTTTCTGTTTTTCACAGCTTTTACCATGATACTATTTATTACTCTCTTTTCCATTTATGTGAGTTGATGAAAGATACCTTAAACTCCTTTTGTTTAACCATCAAATCAAGCCAAGCCATGGGTTTTGGACAACTAAATTCTAGTTGCGATACTTTTTTCCAATCCGTTATGCCTATAGTTACGGAAGAAATAAATATGTAGTCATTCCAAGCTGGGGAGCACCTTCTTTTGGAGCTGCGAGCGTGTGCTTATGCTTTCAGTTCAGACTCATTTCTGTTCCTCAGTAATTTTCAGATTGTGACTGTTCCATCAGAGGTAATGCTCTTATATTGCCAGTTTATTGTTCTTTATCCAGAAGACAAATTTAGTATTCAATAATTTGTTTTTTATTGGAAGATTATTGAGTAGAATGTTTTAAAAATAGATGCAGTGAAATGCTGTTGGTTTCACGAGAAGTCAGGCGTACATTTCCTATCTTGAAGTGTGAGAAACTGAAAGCTTAGTCACTGTGCAGTGCTGGAAAAGAGTGTTGTTCATTCTAGTGGAAGGGAAGAAGAAGAAAATGGCAATTGAGATAAAGTCTGATTTGGTACTGATCTCCAGGGAATAAATGTTTGGGTGGCTGGCGAGGCAGACGCACAAAGGGGCAAACGAGGTTGAGCTGCACTAAAATGTCAGATGTACCTAGAGAGGTCTTGAGTAAGAATGGCACTTTTTGGCATTTTAACTGCTCTTCTGGAAGGAATATTGCAGAGGGGAAAAAATGAGAATGAAAATGCTTTTCAATAACACTTTCATGCCTGCGTTTATGTTTACTACTCATATCTCATATTTTTTAATTTGCTTTTCTGTATGGAAGTATCATTTAAACAAATATTTTTAGTAGGGTTCATCAGAAGCTAGAATTAAGGATGCGATTAGATTACTTAATAAAACTGAACTTCTAGCTTCCCTGTGCTTGGAAATGTTTGTTGAATTGGAAAAAAGCATAGACCTCAGAACTAGGATGTATCATGAACACAGTGAAAAAAGAAGAGTGCAAAGAAAATTGACTAAACCTCTTTTAAGGTATAGATGATTGAGGCCCTCACAACAGACTTCTGCTTCTTAATTTAAAGTAGCACAGATACATAGGAAGTTCCTCTTGCCAGTGTATAAAATAGGCTTGCTTCTTGTATGTGAAAGCAGTCAGGCCTGTAACATCTATGTGTCTTCTTACCAAGCTGTTTATTGGCAGACTAAAGTGTGGAAAATCACGACTCTCTTCCTTAAGATGGTTGGATGACATGGTTACCTTGGAAAGTGGGAATTTTATGGCAGTGTTTCACAAGTCAAGCATTTGAAAACTAGCAAATAAGCTCCCTAATCCTCCAAAGGCCTGTGAAGGGGAAGAAGGAAGGAGGAGTCCTTCGGGAGCTGGAAGGGCACAACACAGGCTTCTGCTGTGGAGCCCTGGTCCCACGGGCCAGTTCTCAGTGCTGCTCTGTGAGTCTTTCCACATGAACTGTAATGGGATGTGTCTGTCCTTCACAGACACCAACTCAACACCTTCTAGGAATTGTGGAAGGACAGAGAATTACCAACATTTAAGTAGTTTAGCATGCCCTCACCCAGCAAAGCAATGTGTATTCTGCTGGAACAGTGGCTCACTGACAGCTACTGCAAATCCTCAGATGCTCCCTGCCTCTTTCAGACACACAGTAGTCATTGGGTATACTAAAATCAGCAAATTTATGTGTTTTGAATTTATCATTTTCCATATACATAATGATGTGTAGGAGATCTTATCTGGCTTTGTCTTCCATATCCTACTTTATTAACAGTATTGTGGTCACGGTGGAAAAAACCAACTATGCATGATCAGCAAAATTCTTCCAAATGCAGCTGCCTCCATCCCCATCCACAGTTTTCCCACTGCGTGAAGATTAAAATTGACACAAAGATTTCATTTTGCTCTTGTTTCTTTTAAAGGATACCTTCTGGAAAATACTATTTTGACATGCATGTAAGAGCCTTAGTGTTTGCGCTGCTGTCACAAGAGCACACAGTAGAGATTTCCACGCTAGTTTTAAATTAACAAACTAATATTGCAAGCAGTTTCTCTACAGCAGCACAAGACTCAATATGGACCACTCTATCTTGCCAGGCAGTGACTGTTTCCACAGGGGAGCACGTCCTTACTTGCCGCAGCAGACAGACAGTTGTGATTCTTTCTGCCATGGACTCCTAGCAATTCTTTTTTACCTTATTGTGGTATCACATCTGGCAGAGCTAAAGAAATAAAGAAGTTATTTTGAAGCAAAAGAGTGAGCATACAGAAATTAAAACAGCCCTAAGTTCACATTCAATCAGTTAAGATCCAAGTCTTATGCTTAATTGTATCAAAATAACATCACACTTCTCTATCAATGTATCAAGAAGTAGCTGGAAGCCTTACTGATAATGAAGCGGAAATGCATAAGAAATACCTACTGCATGTGCTCTATTTTGTTCTAGATTGTCTCTCTAGCTATTTTAAACCTCATTATGACTGGAAAATTACCTTGCATATCAGTATGCACTGCAAGACCTGAAAGGATTTGTGAATAGAAAATGGCAGTCAAGTTCCATCGCAATCAGCGATGGCTGTTTTTAGGCCAGCTGAGTACTACTTCTCAAAGGTTTTCTACGGTTAAAATGTGATTGCTATCAGTGTGATAGAAGCAGCTTGCCGAAAGAAGTGAAATTTCTTCTGATATTGCTTGAAAAAGGCTTAAAATGCTCCTGCGCTAGAAGTCTGAGCAGAATTTTGTGTCAGGTCATTAAACTCTGTCCAAGTATAACTTAGTGAAATGACCTCTTCTCTCACCATTTATATTACTTTCTAAAAGGAGCAAAATCTTCACAAGAAACAGAACTATTGCCCTGAATATCCATCTCTTTGGGAAGTGTTGGAATTTGATAATATCCCTAACATCCCTCTCTTTAGGAAGTACTTGGAGTTTGATAATGAACCTAGAGGCAGTATTTTCTGAATAGTTACCCCTTCTGTAAGAGATGAGTAGCGCTCTAGATGCTTTCCAGGCCTGAAGATCTTCTGAGGCACCTACTTGGTCTGAGAACTGCAACTCATTCCTACAAGGCAGAGGAAACTGCAGCATTTGTGTTTCTCTCCTGAAGCCTCCAGGTGCCTCATGCAGTCAAACAGTAACCGCATCTGGAAGGGCACGTTGGGAGGCTTGTTTTATAATCCAGCAATACAGGGAAAATGGAGACACTGTCAGAAGATCAAGACCCCAGAGAGGGCTAAGTGGCATTCACTTATGAGGTAGATTTCAGTGGAAGATGCTTGGCAATTAATTTTTCTGGTTTCTGATGTAGAGGAGGAGCAAAGACTGGAGCTGTGTAGAATTGAGAGTACTCATTATTAAAGCATTGGTTTTTAGATGGGTTGCATCCCATAGTAAGGAATTACCCTTTGAAGAGGGACTTCTGACAAATGCAGTCTCTTGATTGTGGTGGGTTCCTTAGCTAACAGCCGCCCCTCTCATTTCCAGAGACATGTTGCCTAGTCGTCACTACAAAACTAGTTTTTCTTTCCTTTACTCTGCAGGGATTTCTTTTTGCGAAGGTAACTTGAACTCAAAATGTGATTACCATGTCTCTTTGTCCTGTCAAGAGACTCCTATACGGATAAATTTTTGGAGGTTCCTCCATCAGCACACAAAAAGTGACACTTGCATTTCTCTCTTTAGGGGTGGAGGCTTATTGCACTGAATGGTTCCTGCACAGTTCTTGACAGATACAGTGCTCTATACATGGCACTGTCTATCAATGTCTCTTCACTTCTTCCAAGAAGCTACTGTATGAACTAGGTGAAGGTAACTCCTGTCTCTCACTGACTAGCCTCTAATCCCATGTCTTCATGGGTAGAGAAGGAACATTTCAGGTGGTGTCTCCTGCTCTCTGCAGTCAGTATTACATGAAATTCCTGTGCTCTCAGCTAGCAGCTTCCCTCTTTGTATTACATGTTTCCAGAGCAGCCATACAGCACTTGTCCAAGAAACAACATGATAAAGCCTGTGGCTTTCCACTTTATCTTTCTGGTGCAGGGGAATTGCCTACTACGCTGCAGAAACTGCTTCTGCCTTTGAGGTCACTTGATAATTTATTTGAAAGGACTTAAAACGTTCACTGCATTGGCCCCATCCAAGCAAAGAGCAAGCATTTATAATTTACTTCTTTAGACTCTCTTTTTTCATGATGGTTGCACTTACTTTACTATGAGACCAAAAGGTTCGGTCCTGCCACTCCGTCCTAGTCAGTGTTACAGTACTTTGATCTGGATTAGCCCGGTTGCAGTTCCAGCCGTGACTGTTTCTGATGGCTTGGTTCCTCTCACTGTCCTGTCTTTGTGATCTTGAAAATTTGGAATTGGTGGGATCTCATAAGGATGTGTCCTAGACATGCTAATGCAGTGAAGGAGCTGATGGCTTTTCCCACAGGCCAAAATGTTCAAGTGGTGCAAGTTTTGAAGCCACTGAGAAGTCCTAGGCTAGTTTAGGGCTTTATTTGAGCAAAGCAAAATGCTTTTTATATGCTACATTTCAGTTTTCAGTAAATTGTGAATTAGTAGAATAATCAACTCTATTATTATATGTATAACAATAGATATAAAAAATCCTTTTAAACTATTATATGTATTATTATATGTATAACTGTAGATACGATAAATTCTATTAATCTGTTATTAGTAGAATAATCAGTTTGTGGAATAATAATAAAAACTCAAGCTGTGGTGCAGGTAGTTGTGGTAATATAGAGGAAGTCTTAAGATACAGTTGCTACTCTCTCTCAAACACACATGAACATGTTTATATTATTCTTTCATCCCCCTGCCTTTGTCTCCGTATCATGGCTTACATCAGAATAATAGTCTGCAAAACTTACATAAGAAAGTGGAGTAGAACTGTCCTGTCACTTAGAAACTTTTGAAATGTTAGTAACATTCAAGAGAAAATAAGTAATTTCTTTAGTCTTTTAGTTGACTTCTTTAGTCAACCATAGGTCAGTCCTGACAGTAAGATCCAGGTGGGTAATCACTGGGAAAAGCTACCAAACCCAAAGTCCTCATCCAGAAAGATCTTGGATTTAGCATCCTTTTGTGCTTTTGAACAGCGGTCTTTCAGCCTTTATCCCTTTCTACTTCACTCCTTGACCTTATTGCTCCTGTCCTTTGCCCTATCCCAGTACTGCACCCCCCAGCACTGGGCTCCAGGCAGTTTTACAGATAAAAGCAATTCCTGATGTTTGCTTAGGTTAGTGATGCCGTTTTAACAACATCCCTTTATGAATCTATCTGAATGTTTTGCAGTGCAGAATGAATGTTGCTCACCAGCCTGGGCTGCGGCACCAGGGACGCTGTTGCATCCTCCGCAGCCAGGAGGAAATGGCCTGCCTCTTGTGGGCAGGATAGGTACCTTGAGTTGAGTAGTTAATTAGTAGTTCATTAGCTCAACTCAGTCCAGCTGGATAAGAATGATTGGTGCCATAATTCCCCCTTTTTGTTTTAGTATTTTTTGTTTTCACAAAGGCTTTAAGGGTGAGCAGAGATCCGGCCCATTCATCCAACTCCAGCACGCTTCCCTCCCGCGAATACCACGTCGGGGCTTGCGGCTTTACCTTCTTCTCCGAAGGACTCTCGCTCGAGCTCCCGGCTCCAGCTCTGGCTCCGGCTTTTTTGGCTCGGGCTCCTTTGCAGCCAGGGCTCTCGGCTCGGCGAGAGAGTCGGGGCTTCCCAGGGCTTTCCAGGGTCTCATCGATGTATCACGTCGGGGTCACCAGTTGTTGCTCACCAGCCTGGGCTGCAGCACCAGGGACACTGTTGCATCTTCCGCAGCCAGGAGGAAATGGCCTGCCTCTTGTAGGCAGGATAGGTACCTTGAGTTGAGTAGTTAATTAGTAGTTCATTAGCTCAACTCAGTCCAGCTGGATAAGAATGATTGGTGCCATAAATGAACTGGCAAATACATAGGGAAAAGAAAGACCGGAAACCTGGCCTATGTCACAGGCTCCTGTTTTCTCTGATGGTGGAAAAGTGGGAAGATGAGAGGAAGGGGACCTGTGTGCCACACATTTAAATGGCTGCAGGCAAGGCTGAAGCTCTGACAGTGCATGACAGTTGCTGGAAGGCAGCAGGCAGTAGGACAGCAGCTCTGCTTTGAGCTTGTGGACTGAGTGTGGTTCTCAAAGGGAGCTGAGAATCAGGTGGGGGGACAAGAGCTTGGTTTTGATGAAGGAAAAATGCTGTCTAAAGGAAATGAGATCATGGAAAGGGACTGAGGATTCTGCATGTTGGACTTAAATGTTTGAGCCTGATTGCTTATCAGGACACTGCAATCCTAAGATTAAAAAAAAAAAAAAGAAAAAAAGCATATTTCTTTCTCTTGTGATATGATTATCTTCAATTTGGTGATAAGGTGACTTTGCTTTGAATAAGTTAAGCTACTAGTTCTGCCCCTGTGCCTGTCTTCCTTCCTTCTACCCTGCAGTGTCAGAGATCAGCCTCGCGGACGGTAACTGTTTTCCTGCTGAGCTCTTCCAGTGTCAATGGGCATGGGCTGCTATACAAAACACAGGTTTGGCCATGGAGGGAGGAAGAGTTGGAAGGAAAATTTCCCGTCTCTGCATGACTCAGACCCTGTGGTGGACAGTGCACAGACTTCAGGGTTTTGTTGTAGCAAACAGGGAAAGAGATAATGCAAAGATTATTGGGCATTCATTGGGGCTGCAGCATGATGGGGAAAACTGAACTGCAAATGGCTGAAGGGCTAAGTGTTAAATCTAGACTTCTAGTGTAATTTGCATACGTGTTTGAACTATTTACCATGGGCTTCATCACTCATTCCTGTTCTTTGTGCTCCATCTTCAATCTCATCATCTGGCCATCCATGAGATACCATAGCCATCGTTCTCCTCATGCCAGGCAGCCAGAGCTTGAGTTCTGTTGCAGTACGGAAGCTGGCTGTGGTGTGTCAGCTGTCTTACAGGCATCCTACCTAACCGTGGCTTCTCAATTTTCCTTCCAATAGGCCTGGAAGGAGATTGGCATTTAAGTTATGCTGCTGCATTCAAAAAACATAATGCTGTCCAAGGTCCTTAGAGCATGTTGGAAAGGGATCCTTTTTTGAACTTTGTATGTATTGAGCTTTTTTTAATGAACAAAATTACCTGAATGGCTGTGTATTACATAGCCATTTTTTCTTCTCTTTACTGTGTGTGATGCTGAGTCTTACTGCTATTAATAGTTCATGTATAAATGCATTAATGTGTTAGAACGACTATTTGTTTAATACTCACAAAATCGCTTCAGAGACGTTGGCAGGCATTATCCCCGTTTTACAGAGGGAACAGAAACACAGAGGGATGAAATACAGTGTCTCGAATATCCTCTGATTGTGGATAGCCAGGGTGGTGTGTCTGTACCCTGGCTCCCGACTATGCAGCCCTTTTTAACAGCCTCTTTAGCAGCTCAGCTTCATTGTGTTCAGCAGCCTCAGCCGCGACTCCCCCCCCTCCTTCCCCTGCAGTCTCGTTTCCTTTAATACATACCTGCTAACTTTTCCAGCGAACGAAGAAAGGTCCTACAGACAATAGCTTTCTTCATTATCCTTCTCCAAAGGACGCTTGCTGAGGGGATGAGGTAGTGTATGACCATGTAATTAAAGACGGTGTATAATGTCCATTCCTCAGCAGGGGACTATGGGGAGCACAGCAGCCGCAGCCCCCGGCTCCCATTCTAGTGCTGCAGTAGCATCTGGTGGTTGGAGAGGCAATTGCACATGCAAAAATGGGGCTTTTCGTTTCTTGTGCCGTGAAGCTGGGAGGGACACATCCTCCCTAATGTTGCTTTGCACTTTCTGGCACTAGAAATTGCCTCGTGAAAGCAGTGCATGAGAAAAAGAGATTGTCCAATTCTGGTATGCTTCTACAAGATGCACATTTGAATAGTGCGCACCCACCTTGAAATCTGAGCAAATTGGAGTTTTCACTGGGAGAGAAATGAGGCTTTTCTTTGACCTTGGTGTAGTCCCTGCTGCAAAGGATGGAAGGGCTAAATCTTCTGTATAAAGCACTTGAGTCGTTTGAGTTTTCTCCTAGCTGGTAACAGAACCGTCTGAACAGCTGCTGCTGAAGATCTCCCTGCTGTTTTCTGGGACTGACACTGGTGTGAAAAATGTCAAATGGTTTAAGATCTCAACGTGATTGTCAAAGATGGTGATCTATAATACCATCTATACATAATGCAGCCAGCTTTATAGATTACATAAATTCTCCCTTCTGCAGAGAAGAAATTAGGAAAAGCAGGTTTCATGAGACAATAATAAGATCTCTTTCAGAAGAGAAATAATAATTTAAAATCAAAGCCATTCTTCCTTGCAGTGGTGCTTTGTCTGTTCTGATTACAGTTCATCATCAAGCAGGTTAGAAGCTGTAAAAGATTATATCTGTGTTCTGAAAATGACCGGTGATCTGTTTAGCTATAGAGCTTGGCTTCCAAGCTGACAAAACACTGTAGCCAAAAGCTGTGTGCTTGGCCCCACTTAATGCCTGGTGAATATGGACTGCGTGAGTGAGGGATTGTGATTACACCCACAGGAATGTCACAGGCTCTGAGCTTCCCTCCTCTGGCTCTCCATGGGGCTTCTCCCACCACAAGATGACAGGAGGGTTTCAAGTCTAGTCCTTCGAGAGGCTTCAGAACTAGTGGCTCTATAGATAGTCCCAACCTTCCCATCCTGTTGCAGCTTCTTCCATAACTTTCAGGTGAGAGATCCCTGAATCCTTTACTTGCTGGCAGGTTGTGGGGGATCACCCCTAGTACTCAGGCCAGGAAAGAAAGCAAAAAAGTAGTTGAGCTGCACTGACATGATCATTAGATTGGAATACTAGGGAAGAAATGCTGCAGTGTGATTCTCAAATGAGCATTTCCTGGTTTCAGTATATTTCTCCTGTTTTTATAAGTTGGGGAGGATCTTCACAAAGACATAGTTGAGTCTCTCCCATTTTTTCTGCCAAGCAGATGTTGGTAGAAGGCTTTGATTGCAATGGCCCGTAGTTTTGATACACTGCATACTGAGTTTTACTTCAGGCTGTGGCAGGATGACTTCTCAATGGTGTGACACAGCTGCTCTGGGCTGTCCTCTCTGCCTTGTTTGGGCCACATTGTATAGAGGCTTGCTGCTTTCTGTTACCCGTGCTTGGCTGAAGCAGAGGGAGTAAGTCTATTTCTGCCTCCACAAGGGGACTTCGACTCAAGTAAATAGGAGTTTCCATGCTTGAAATGCTGTTTTCTGCCCTAGGATCACAGTATTGTACAACTTAACAATAAAAACTGTGTTCTGTGGACTTTAATTATTTCCTAATAGGTAAAGGGATGTTAGTGCCAACTTTATTTTAAGATCATGTGTTCTTGCTTTAATATTACATCATTGTACAAAGGCCAAATAGTTTTCATTGATAAACTTTTTAGATGTTATTCTAGGTTTAAAGCAGAAGATGTAGGTTCTTCTTCAGTGCTCAAGAAAAATTAACTTCCTTCTCTGCATTATGCTTTTTACTGAACGCTCTCCAAACTCAGGACACTTTGTAAATGTATGAAAAAATATATCTGTACTGTAACACATTGATTAAACTGGAACAAATCACATGGTGACTCCTAGAAGGTCAGACTGAAATTGAGCTTGGAACAGAACCTAGACAAGTGCATTCCTAGGCCTAGGGGTTAAATCTATATGGCCCAAATGCTATAAGGGTATGAACCTTTATTCCCTGTTAGGACTCAGTGCATTAATTAGTCTGTTATGGCTGCTGATTAGTCCTTCCTGCATTTCAACTTCCAGTCCTGGACTTTTAGAACTGTGATTTTCAAACTTTGCTGTCACCTCAAAAATGACCAGTTATATAAACGTATAGCTTCTTGTTTTCCCATGGATATTGTCTAACCGTGCAGATTTTTTAATGCTGTAAGGTATTTGAAAAAGTAGTAAATAGATGATTATATTCATTAAATGAAATGGAAACTGCAGATTTCAAAGAGTCAAGTGTATTGTGCATGACAGCGTCTGACTGAAGGAGGCTGTCAGACAGCAAGGCTTTCTTCTGCACCAGGTGAAGCGGGGTGGCCGCAGTGACTTTTCAGCTGAAGGACCATGTGTGTTTGCTTATTAGTGGATTCAGACTGTCTCATGCTGTCTGCCTACACAGTTACTTCTCCATAACCAATTGAAAAAGGTAAAGGCTGTAGCAGGTAGGCACACAGGGGCAAGTTTATTTGAATATATAATATATAATATATAATCATATGATTCTATGAATGCATGTGAGAGCAAGCAAAGAGAAGTTATAGGTTAAACAAGGATTTGCAAATACAACACTTAATAACATCACATTGTCTTTCAAAAGGTCCAGCATGCTCTGCAGTGGGTTCACAGGAGTCATTTTAACTCCAGTAAATATCATCACCAAAAGTGTAAGTCTTTTGTGTGTTTATCTTAGGAAGTTACAAGAAGTACTACATCACATTGTATCTGGAACACCTTCTTCCATCCTAGGGTTTCTTGTTTTTCTTCTTAAGAGAAAAGAGAGTGTGTTTCACTCCACTGGTCATCCAGCTCGATGCTGGAATCCTGACCGTGCTGCAGTGAAAGGTTTCCATGGCTTTGTCTATCTGCCTGTTGCTTTTATTTTCTCAGAAAGTTACAATTTGTTCTTGTGAGTGAGAACATGCTGTTGTGGTTATTATAGATCTGTGCTCAGAGGCAAATGAAGAGCATGATGAAGAGAGAGCGCTTCCCGTTTCCTGCCAAATAAGAAAAGAGTTAGGTCTAAGAGACAAATCCATTTGCTGACAGCTCGTGTCTCAAACGTCTCACTTCAAATCTTAGGCAGCTCCAGACCTTAACTACTGTGAATTGCAATAATGGACAGATTCAATTGCAACTTCTACTTTGAGTTCAGAGTGGAAAAACTCCTTACGTTAAATGTGGTGAATCAAATACTCAGAGGTTGCAAAGGCTGAGCAGTGGTTTCCTCTTCTGCCCCTCTCCCCCATCCCTGTCTGCAACAAGAAGAAAAGACCCTGGCAAGTTAGTGTTTCTGCAGAAAAGGTCATTTAATAGACGTGCTACTCCATGTGAAACAACCTGCACAAGAAGAGCTCAGCACTTTGTCTAGACTGTCTGCATATTTCTTGACATGAATAAGAGTTGGCCTTTGTTGCTTGCTTCATCTCATCCTTATGTTATGCTTGAATAACACCTCATCTGTGAGATACGAAGAGACTTTATGGAGATGGCTGTTTGTGCAGTGGAGCGTGTGGTCATTTCAGCTTCATGGTAATCTGAGGAAGTAGGTAAGATAGTAGTAGTATGAAAATGGCATGTGGCTTTAGTGGAAACAATCAGCTGCTGTTCATTGTCCCCTTTCCACGTAACAAAGTAATCTCTGTTCATCATTTCTCATTAGCCTTCGACCTCTTGTCACACTGGTATTAAGCCTATTACGTGAATGCAATGTGTTCTGTAAACTCAGGTCAGTTCTTAATGGACAATAATTCAAATGATGAGACGCGTAATTGGTAATAACTTGCACTAATTGACATGCTTTTCCCAGGACAACTCCAGTGCTCCAGTGCAGGAGCATGGATGTTATTAACCAGGGCAAGTGTGAAGGACGTCCCACTTTTATATGTCCTGTTTTGTTTCTCTGGATCAGATGCGCGATAACTTTCATCCAGACAAAAAAATGTCTTTCAGGTCATGTACATATAAAAATCTGAAACCTCAAAACCAGCCAGAGAATTCCTGCCTACCTTAATTATATTAAATTTGAATGCTGATACAGGCAATGACAGATAATGAGCAGGCACTAAAAGTTAAGTGACACTGCACTGCGTGTGTCTGCCATGTCTTTCAAGCACTGGTCACAGACTCCTTCCTTCCAAGCAGGCTAATCTTAGGCCAGCATTTAAGAAAGAGTGTTTTATATTCTTTGAATTACCAGAAATTTGAAGCCCGCATATATGAAAGGGCAGAAGATAGAAAATTTCTTTCAGAAGGTGCTTCTTGTAGCAATAACAGTGCATTGACTTTTTTTTTTCCTCTTTCTAGCCCAGGATTTAAGGTTGAAAAAATGTCTTAAGATAATGGACTGCACTGATATTGTATGTTAATATAATTGGCTATCTTAAAACTGTACTGCCTTTGATTTATTTAAATAGAGAAGAATAAATATTTCTCTAAGTCAAGCAGACAAAGGCAGACATTTATTCTCACAGAGTGGAAAGCTCTCATGAGATTTAAAGTCTTTTTTAAAAAATAACTGCAACAACTGCGAAGATTTTTAGTTATGGGAAGACCAAAAATATTTTTCTTCTTCTCTTTCTTAAAGTCCCTCAAAACTGCTGACGACCATAAGTCACTTATCAGCCAATGATAAAAGAAAGACATTTTCTTAATAGAAATCAGATACTAGTTCTATGTTCAAGAACAGTGAAAAAGCATGAAAATTTACAGGTTTCTAATAAGCTATTGAGACAAATTTTTGATGATTTATGTTTGTACCTTTTCTTGAGTTTCTGAAAAGCATTTGGTGTTGTTCTTATGGTGTAAAACAAAGTTGAATGTTACCTACTGATTTTTCCTCCTGAAAGTCCCCTGCCTGCCTATTTAAAATGTGTCTTAATTCTCATACTTCACATAGGCATGGTATTAATTGAGGGGAAAATTTTTGTAGGCCTTTAGGACAGCTTTTAAGACCGTTATTTTAATCCCAGGGAGTTCTGTTCATTTTGTATGGTGGCAAATGCACTTTCTTCTAGACTACACGCACAGATCTTCGTCTGCTGTAATGCTCTGGGTTTCAGCCATTTCCTTACTGCAAATGAATAATGAATAAGCTGTGGTTTGAAAGCTAATGGTTCAAGATGAAATCAGAAGCTCATTGCAACATGGATGATATTCATTTGTCATCTCCATGGAAACATCTATTTGTCAAGACACTGCAGCTAAGACTGTAAAAAGAAAGTAAGCAGTTGTTGGAATGCAAGGCTTTCACCGAGAAGCAGATTCAGCAGACAAACGATAGGATTACACAGGAACGCAGCATCGTTTTTGAAACAGGATTTTTTTTTGAAGAATACATGAATCTTTACCCTCAAAGGATATGGATTTTGTTGTGTTTTGAAAAGGTGAAAAATACCAGTAAAATGAGGAACAGGAAGCATAGATATCCTGGGAGTTCTCATTCTCACCTCTTGTGGGCCGTGTGCCTGAGAGCACGTGGTAATTTTGAGAGCTACAGATTTGCACGGCCCTCTTGCATCCAAAGCGTGGCTGCATGGCCCCTGTGTATGATACACCATCTGTAAACTTAACTGGATTTAACAGTTAGTGCTGTTGAGCAACAGCAAGAATTTTCTATTAGTGAGGTAAATTTATGATAGAGCAAACGTATTTAAAAGTTTTCCTTAATTGAGTTTGGGTTAAATCCTTTATTTCTGTTAGTGGGAAATCAAGTGCAGTAGGTATCATTCCTCAGGACTGGGCTCCTTGTTTCTTCTCTCATACAGGTTATTCTTTTGTTGTTTAAATAGTTACAATAGTGCAACCCTCAATCCTGAAACACTGTTTAATATGCCATTCCATGAAAAGCCTGAGTTTTTTTGGTTTTACAGATGTAATGCAATAGCCTCAGTATTTTTTTTTCTTTCAGTACTCTTAAGACAGGTTTAACTGCGTGCCTGCAGGTAAGCTCAGAGAACATCAAAGACTTTTTTTCCAACTTTTGTGTATGGTGTATTTCAGCTTTTTGAAGCAGAGAAGAGCTTTCCCCAGCTGGTGCTGCTCCCTTCTAGGAATGCTGTGTGCCCTTCCTGGGGCAGGTGATGCAGGAGGGAAAACTGCCTTTTATCCCCCCTCCAGAGTTTAAGACTGGTGTTTCCATATCTGGATGAAATAGTTACCACTCCTCAGGGATAGTTCAGGTTCTGGGAGTGAGATTAATCAAGACAGGTAGTTTTGCAATTTGATGTCCAGGTGAGGAGTTTGTTTGTGGGGCATAGGCAAAACTGAGAGGGATTGGTGGTGGTGAGGACTGTCTCCTGTAAATTATGGACACACAATCTGTTCTGTTATTTATTTCTGTTCCACTTTTTTTTTTTTTTTTTTTGTGGAAGTGACTTACACTGAGGTTGGGGTTTTATTTTTTGCATTTTTAAAGGAATGAGCTATTTTGGAGCATGCTCATAGATCCCTGTCAGGGATTTTTGCTTCTAAACCTATATTAAGGGCTGCTTGTTATTCTTTAGAATTAGTTTCAAAAATCAGTTATGAACAAAAACCTGATCAGAAATTTTGACTTACTTTTGCAGAATACTTACCGGATATGTGGCCATTCAACAAATGATGTTTACGTTTACTTCCAGCGTGTTAGTGTTCCTCGTGACATAGGGAAGCATTTTTATGTTGGTACAAATGGTGCAATTTACTGGTTAAGCACAGTATGTATGACAGTATGTACACCAGAATTGATATCCCTGGCCTTGATGATGATGTTCTCCTGTAGTGCCTCTTGTCCCATGTTACTATAGAGATGGAAGATGCTTCAGCAGGACCTGATCATTAGCTCCAATTGTCAAACATGTAGCCTCTCCTGTTACTTCCCAAGGGCAGAATATTCTTTCACTTTCCAAGAGTCAAAAAACAGGAGATGAAGAGTAATCAGAGAGACAACAGGGTGGCAATAAGGCAATTGGAGCAGTGGATATTAATGGTGAAAAGAGTGAGAGGGAGAGAGTGATGACAGGAGAAAGTGAACTGAAGGAAAAAAATCACGGAATCACCGAACGGTTGAGGCTGGCAGGGACCTGTGGAGGTCATCTGGTCCAACCCCCTAATTCAAGCAGGGTCACCTAGAGCAGGCTGCCCAGAACTGTGTCCAGATGGCTTTTGAGTATCTCAGAGGCTGCTCAGCCTCCCTGGGCAACCTGTGCCGCTGCTCGGTCACCCTCACATGAAAATCTGTTTCCTGATGTTCAGAAAAAATGGGAGAAAGTGTGAAAAACAAATTTCACGCTAGGAGCACTAGCTTGGGTGATTGCTCACAGGCAAGCACAGCTTTAAGAAAAACTGACTGAAATGTCAGAAAGGGAGAAAGGCTTCCTCCTGGGTACAAACAATAGATTTTTCACCTTTAAAAAAAAACAAAAGTCACTGGTCTTGAAGTTCTGCAATGAGAGCTCCCTTGAGGATGTAGGAGAGTTCATTTATGATCCTACCCCCCCACTCCCCACCCCCCACCCCCTTTTATTTCTCAATTTATGTGCTTTTTTTTCCCCTTACCCTGCCTGGATATAAAGATGCCGAGTACGAAGCCGTAAGCGCTTTGCTAGAAAGTGTAAAACAATGTGAAAAAAAAAAAAAAAAAAAAGCCAAAGCCAGTGGATGCTCGACGCTCGCCGCAGAGGGTGGGCAGAGGAGCGGCGCCGGGGCTCGGCGGAGCCGCAGCTCCCCCGTGTGTGCGAGCGGGAGGCGGCAGCGGCGCCGGGCCGGGCCTGACCGGGCTGGGGGCTCCGCTCCGCGCCGCGCCGCGCCGGGCCGGACTGGGGGCTCCGCTCCTCTCCGCTCCGCTCCGCGCCGCGCCGGGCCGGACTGGGCCGGGCTGGGGGCTCCGCTCCTCTCCGCTCCGCTCCGGGCCGCGCCGGGCCGGGCCGGGCCGAGCATCCGCCGCCGTTCCTCTCCAGCCGCTCTCGTACGGCACGTCTGTGCGCCTGCATTTCCTGAGCGTGCTATCAACGGGCATCACTGCTTCCACAGAAATACTCACATTTAACAGCGCTAATTTTAATGTAAAAAATAAACTTACGTAAAATCAGGATATACCAAGCAAGTTTGGAGCTGCTGGAGCGGGTCCAGAGGAGGGCCACGAAGATGATCCGAGGGCTGGAGCACCTCTGCTATGAAGACAGGCTGAGAGAGTTGGGGCTGTTCAGCCTGGAGAAGAGAAGGCTCCGGGGTGATCTTATTGCAGCTTTCCAGTACCTAAAGGGGGCCTACAGGAAAGCCGAAGGGGGACTTTTTCCAACGGCATGTAGTGATAGGACAAGGGGCAATGGCTTTAAACTGAAAGAGGGCAGATTTAGATTAGATATAAGGAAGAAATTTTTCACTCAGAGGGTGGTGAGGCACTGGAACAGGTTGCCCAGAGAAGTTGTGGATGCCCCATCCCTGTAAATGTTCAAGGCGAGGTTGGATGAGGCTTTGGGCAACCTGGTGTAGTGGAAGGTGTCCCTGCCCGTGGCAGGGGGGTTGGAACTAAATGATCTTTGAGGTCCCTTCCAACCCTAACCATTCTATGATTCTATGAAGTTTGTCATATGTTGCGGAGCTCAAGTATGCAGAGTGTTCGAAGTCTGCACTGGATTATTAAAATTGAATGAAGATCTCTGGAGCCACTGCAGATCGACAAGGGACTATTCAGCGTCATTTAGGAGCTGTATCCATTTCTCTGAATATTCATGGCTGGTTAGGAGCAAAGGTGAGGCTGCTGCTTGCAGTCAGGTTGACAGTTCATTTTCAAGAGTGAATTCATTCTGAAGTGGCCGCTAATGAACTCAGTAAGGTAGGCAATTATCTTTGCACAGGAAATATTTTGAAAGATGCCCCAGATAGTAACTTGAAGCTTTATGTTATTCTGAGCCTTCGAGTTCGTTGAGTCTTTGTGCCCTTCCAAACAGTGGGTGTTTTTTCCCCTCTCGAATATTTTTCCAGCAACTTTTGAGTTACTTGAAAGAAATTAATACATTACTTGTGTGATCAAATTTCTATTTGCAGAAGCAAGTTCTAATGTAGTCTGGAGGATCTTTAGATATATCTTACGGATCTCTATTAGTGCTCTTTTATTTTCCGTTATTGTGTCTTTATTTTGTCCCTCTCCTGCACCGATTTGCAGTTTTGACACAGTCAGGGATGCCAAGTAAATGTATTTATGAAGGTTAACTAGTAAGGCTGGTTTTTGCTGAGTCTCTAAGGTACGCCTGTCAGCAGTGAGATACCTTTTGAAGGTAATTCAAAGCACTTTAGTTTTGCTCCTGCTCTGAACCACCTTTTTTAAAACGTGCCTCTTTCCATCAAAGAACTTTCTGTTCATAAAATTAACTCTTGTGAATACATTCCGTGCATAATAGCAGAAGAAAAGAAACACAATTTATTATAATTTAGTTTTAAAGTCATATTAATACCTACGCTGTGCCCAAATCGTATGTTACCAAGTAAAAAGACCTACAAAACACCTTTTTGATCCCTAACACTGGCCGTATATGGATGCATCACTGGTGGTGCTAAACTCTCTGTCTCCTACTGCAAGCTTATTCTGGGTCCTTGTAGGTTATTTCTATACCAAGTTACTTCCCTGAAGTAGACAAAAGGAATTTTGTATGCTTTCAGGATCATTTTTACTATAAGAAGGGAAAACATGCCCACAGCCTCTTGGCTTCTGCAGAAAAGGGTTATACTAAAGGCTAATCATCTTGAAGAAAAGGCAAAGTAACTACCTCTATAAAAATGCAGAGGGATGGAAAGAAGTATCCGATGATTGAAAGAGTTAACTTGATTTTCAGTGATAAGGAAAGCTCAAGTGAGGGTTGGCTGTTTGAGGTATTTTTGGCTGAATCTGTTGGCTGTTACAAATTTGCTAGAAAATTGTAATTATGTAGTTAATGCAAAACAAATGCATCTCATATACATTGCTGCCTAACACACATTGAGAAGAGTAACTATGCAGTGTCCTTGAACAGTTATGCACTTGGCAGCACTCTGCAAGCATGGTTGCGAAACTGATTTTTCTATGTTAATATTCCCTTTCTGTGTTCATATTCCCCTTTTCCAGGTTTTCCTTTAAGCAACAAAAAGACTTAAACTTGGGATTCCATTGTCAAGTTGTTACTGCAGCATCTCTTAAGAAAGAAAAGCAGCTCATATTTTTTCTGAAGCATTACCTGCGCTTACTGAAAGTAATTAACAACACTTCCAAACTAATGAAGCCAGTCTGAGTAATTGGAACCTTGCTGTTAATATAAGGGGGAGCGCTTATCCTTTGTCACGTGCCTAATGTTTGTGAATATCATTCAAGGACTCCTTGAAGAGTCCCATGACTAAGACTGGCTCATAATTGTTTCCGTATGCATCAGAGTGTGTCACCATCTGTGGGTGTGTAGTCGGTCCCTTCTTGCAGCTTTTGTCTGACTTGGTAGTTATTTTTTTCTTAATTCTGCGTAAATGACCCAGCTTTGACAGTTAGTGTGTCTGTAGCTCCGTCTTTGCTCTCAGGTGGTTAAGATATTTAGCTTTGCTTCTGAGCTGGCAACCCAGTTCTTTCAGTTTCTCCATTGCCAAAAAAAAACCCCACAACCCCCCCCCAAAAAAACCCAAAACCCAACAACAACAAAACCATATGCAAGCACCGGAGAGAGATTCAGACTGTGACACTTCACAGACATACCTAAACTTAGGACAGAGAACCAGTTTGGACAACACTTCATCTGTTGGGTTTTTTTCTTATAGGCCAGACATTTTCTGGTTCATTATGTTGTCCGTACAAATTGTATCCTAGGATCTTTACATCTGTTGATATTGATACATACAGGATGTGTAGAGAAACGTATGGATTTAAATCGGTTTCCTGAGTTGTTTTGAATGCCAACACTGAACTTGGGTGCAGTGTGGAGATCAGCTGTCCTCCTGGGGATCTGGCCCTTTGTGCTGCAGAAAAGCATCAGCGAGTGAAAAGGAAATTCAGACACACAGCAGGGCATTATCACAGGTGAAATTGCTTTTGGTGCAAATTTCCCTTCCCAACATGGTGCTGGTTTCTGTTATTCTGTCTTTCTTTCTTGAACATATCTGCACCGAGCAGCCTCCTGAATAGCAAATGCACTAAATTCTCCTACGTTTTGTGGCCTGACTTCTTTCATATCCCAAGCACGAATACAGACTGGGCAGAGAATGGATTGAGAGTGTTTTCTCAAATCTGGGGTTCATTTGCCTGGTGTGCAATGCAACAGTCCACGCACTGAGCCGAGATACTGCTTTATTACAAAGTTGTGCAAGTTTGGGTGCCTGTCCCAAGAAAGCACACACCTTCTAAAATTCAGTAAATATTTATACAGTATGTATTAGCATATTTGCATATTTGTTCTTCTCTTAAACAACTGGTTAATTTTCTCTCACTTTACATGTAAATTACTTCATGTGCTCAGTCCTTTTCCTCCACCCCTTTTTTTTGGGTCTGGGGTGTTTTTAGGGTAGGTGGTCCCTGACTTGATGGTCGCGATCTCTCCCTGCCGCAACTGCCTTTCCCCCATTTATTACTGTTTCTCGTTTACTTAATTTTCATGGTGTTCTTCCAAACTCATTAACTTTTCTCATAACAATGTTTTCCCTATCAGTCTTTGAAGTCCTTACGTTGGCTCCTTCTTTCATCATTAACAGCCAGATGTTTCGTACTCGCAAGGACATGTGTCCTCCTCGACATATTTTTCTAAGGCTCCTTCATTATCCTTCATTATCTATAAAGAAACAATGTCTAGTACATTTTTGCATCAAGCAACTTGTCAATTACACTTTTAACTCTTTCATGGCTAGACAACAAGAGCAGCCCGGAGGAGAGGGACTTGAGCATGTTGGTTGATGAGAAGCTGAACATGAGCTGGCAATGTGCGCTGGCAGCCCAGAAAGCCAACCGTATCCTGGGCTGTATCAAAAGAAGCGTGGCCAGCAGGTCGAGGAAGGTGATTCTGCCCCTCTACTCTGCTCTCGTGAGACCCCACCTGGAGTACTGCCTTCAGCTCTGGGATCTCCAACATAAGAAGGACATGGAGCTGTTGGAGCAGGTCCAGAGGAGGGCCACGAAGATGATCCAAGGGCTGGAGCACCTCTCCTATGAATACAGGCTGAGAGAGTTGAGGCTGTTCAGCCTGGAGAAGAGAAGGCTCCAGGGTGATCTTATAGCAGCTTTCCAGTACTTAAAGGGGGCCGACAGGAAAGCTGGAGAGGGACTTTTTACAAGGGCATGTAGTGATAAGACAAGGGATAATGACTTTAAATGGAAAGAGGGTAGATTTTGATTAGATCTAAGGAAGAAATTCTTCCCTCTGAGGGTGGTGAAACACTGAAACAGGTTGCCCAGAGGAGTTGTAGATGCCCAATCACTGGAGGTGTTCAAGGCCAGGTTGGATGAGGCTTTGGGCAACCTGGTGTAGTGGAAGATGTCCCTGCCCATGGCAGGGGGGTTGGAGCTGGATGAATCTTTAAGGTCCCTTCCAACCCAAACCATTCTATGAGTCTATGTTTCTTTATCGCATCATTTGTGAGACCTCACCTGGAGTATTGCGTCCAGTTCTGGAGCCCCCAGCATAAGAAGGACATGGACCAGTTGGAGAGGGTCCAGAGGAGGGCCACGAAGATGATAAGAGGGCTGGAGCACCTTTCCTATGAGGACAGGCTGAAAGAGCTGGGGCTGTTCAGCCTGGAGAAGAGGAGGCTCCGGGGTGACCTTATAGCGGTCTTCCAGTACCTCAAGGGGGCCTACAGGAAAGATGGGGAGAGGCTGTTCAGGAGGACCTGTTGTGATTAGGACAAGGGGTAATGGTTTTAAAATAGAGGGAGGTAGATTCAGATTGGATATTAGGAAAAAATTTTTTACCATGAGAGTTGTGGAACACTGGAACAGATTGCCCAGAGAGGTGGTGGATGCTCCATCCCTAGAGATGTTCAATGCCAGGTTGGACGAGGCCCTGAGCAACCTGATCTAGTTGGAGATATCCCTGTTCCTTGCAGGGGGGTTGGACTAGATGACCTTTGAAGGTCCCTTCCAGCCCTAACCATTCTATGATTCTATGATCATTTCCTAAAGGATGTAGGATCTCATAGAGAAAGGATTTTTAGATGAAGCCTATTAAGTTGGAGTTTACAATAGGTAGTAGATATAAGTTGAAAGACTGTAAAGTTGTGTAAGAAACAGTCAAAGTGCTGAATGGTTTTCCAGACTTTTGCCTCCAGTTCTACAAGTTATTTGAGGCTGCAGTGCCTCAGCACAGATTGCTTAATCTTTTTGATGTCATTTGTATTTTGAGTCAGTTCTTTTTCAAATGTTTGTTAAATTGCATATCATTTGAGCATCTGGCAAATATTTTTGATACAACTATTGCATGTAAGCAGTGCTGCACTGCCAGCAGAGATGTGCATCTGCATCAGGGTGTCAGTTTGACATATCTTATTATGTCAAAAAGACTCAAAACACTTCCAAATTCCTTTGGCACTTATTACATCTCCGCGTTTCCTCTAAGCTATGCTACAGCTTAAAATAAGTCACCCTAAAGGTGCACAGATGAGGATGAACTTACTAGTAATTAAGCGTGAATGCAACGCTCTTTGCTTGTGGAATCTATAAATACACAGCTGTCAGGTCAGTGATGAATGCGAGAGGGTTGTATGGCAGCCAAATATTTTCCTTTGCATTTTCTTAGGCAACAGTATGTTTTAATGATATTGGTATTGGTACAGGTATATTCTAATTATTTTAATCTCAAAATTAACAACTCTGTATATCTATTCTTAATAAAATTACCTCCTTTCACAGTTTGGAGCTGAAATTAAGATTACATTTTAAATATTAAAAAAAGTTTTCCTAGCAAAATAGAAGGGTTTAAAGGAATTGTGTCCTATGTCATTGTGCTAGAACTTTCTGATGTGCTTTAGAAAGCTCCTTTTCACCTCCCATTGATACATTAATTTATTCTGTGTTTTACTGGCCTGGATTTATTTGAAACTTTAACTGACTCTGTTGGTTTTGTTTAGCTACCTATCAGCAGGTTTCCTTTTAATTCTGAAATCTTTGAGTCGTCAGTTGTGACTTTCACTGCTTGTAAAATCTACTTTCCAAGCGTCAATCTTGAGTTTTTTTCTTGCTTTCATCCTGTGATGTTGGCTTTAGTACTGATGGTTCATGTCATATTAAAGGATTTGTATACTCTGCTCATTTTTTTGCTTACTGGATTTCTTAATGCCCCAGAACTTGCTGTACTGAAAGACTCACAGAATAAAGCAAAAGACTGTGTTCCAGTAAGAAACATTTGCATGAGAAAGCAATCTCCACGTTCAGCGTGCTTCAGAAATCTTAACAGTTGTAACCAGCCCACCTGCCTAGTGGAGACACTGTTCTGACTGAGGTGTCGCTTCCACAGAGCTGGGCTTAAAATTCCAGATTTTTGTGATTATAGCTTGGGTCTGCCCTTTCTTCATCCTTATGCTTTTGAACTCTTTCACGTTGTAAATTTTTGTAAGTTAAATTCTCTCTGCACGTTTCCTACCTTTTGCTGCTCTGTCCTAAGGAGCCAAAGCCCGGTAAGAACGGCTTTCCAGTTACGAGAATCACTCCATCAGAGTCCAGTTACAGATTACACAAATAGATCCTGTTTATGTTGCTTAGTAATTTTTCTGAAGGACACAGTCTCTGTTAATGGAAATATTTTGAATTTATAGCATTTACTAGTGAGATAAATTCTCTGATTAATTTCCCAAGAAATGCTCTTGGGGAAGTATATAATTTGAACAGTGGTTTTCCAAATAAATACTTATATATTCCTGTTAATGTTTATTTAACGTGTTCTCTATCCATCTTGGTAACATCTGTTGTAATAATAGAAACTATTGCCAAATAGTTTCAAGAGTGATTGTGATGAGATAGCATGCATCTGAATGTCTGTTTGGATTGGACATTAGATTTATTGTCTGTATTCTTCATTTAGAAGAAAGAGAATCTCTCAATTTTCACTTTTCTTGAGCATAAAGAGCTTTAATATTTGAATCATTCGATCTGGATATTGAAAGGATTACTATTATTGTTCAGCCCAACTGACCCTCAGGAATTTGAGGAAGGTGTTTAGCCGTTTGAGGTTTTGCATTTTCTGCTATTTTATTGCCCTTATTTTTACATGAAATGCTACATTATCAGCATACTTGTGTTGGTTTTGTACTGGTTCCAGCTGCAGTGTGCAATGACTTGTTGAAACCTTGACATCTGTTTTCCCTTTTCCTCCTTTTTTTTTAGAAGTCAACCATGTCGCTCTTTTTCAGCGTTGCATGCTGAGCCCCAACTTCGCGTGTGTATCTAGCCAAAAGGCATCATACATCTCTGTTATGTTCCAGACAGTATACGACAGAGTGCTGTCCTGCATGCTTTTTATTGATGATTATGCCTGAAAGAAGTGCAGTTTATAACGTTATCACCAGTCTGCCATTAGTCAGTAAGCTAACATGAAAATGGCTTGTCATGGACGTTAAGGTGATGCCTGCATTGTAGCACTGGGATTTTGGAATTAAAATGCTTTCAGAGAAGGAAAAATAAGCCTCCCATCTCTAAATGTGTTTGGGTAGCTGTATGTTATTGCACAGTCCATCTGCTACTTGAATCGCTGTTGAAATCCATTTCTGCTGCAGCCACCAGGCGTGATAGGTTCGGTTCAGATATTACTAAGTCTTACAAATTCCATGTTTCTGCCTGCTTCTGCAGTGCACGCTCCCTCTCTCACAAGAATGAGAAAGTCAGAAATATTCCCATATTTGACAAAGGCATACTGTGAAGCAGATTGTTCTGAATATAAAGACCAGTCCAAATGAAAGGAAACCTTTGTTTCTAGGGGGCTTCCCAGAAGCTGCCTGCTTGAATGCCACCAGGTAGGCCCAATGACATGGTAGTCTCTATCTTAGATGCTTTCATAATGGTGTGTAGACTATAACTTTGACCTTTTTGTGTATCAGTTAGTGATGAATATAATACAAATTCTGTTATAGAGGAATCTGCGGTATCTAAAGCAAAATTACAAATAGAAAATTTCTGCGGGAGATGAGTGAGGACACCTGACACGATCAATGTGATCAAACAAGTGAACCTTTATCTGCATACACTCAGCGTGCTTTATAGCTTTCTAAACAAGACTTGGCAATCTATGATTGGTTACAATACAAACAATAGCCCACCCCTGAGTATGATTGGTTGCATCCCGGAAGCAACGTCATCATGGTGTCGAATTCCCTTTCTGCATCCAGGCACGTGCTCCCAGGAAAGGTTGGATTGTTCACATGTCTGTTGATTCTCAGGTATCCTTCCACACATCTCCCTTCTTGTTTTTGAACAATCCAGACTTGTTTTACAACCCGTTCAATCATTTTCGTGAGCAAGTGTAACAGACAAATTATTAAGCATACAAGCAACCCCCACACCTGCAATATACCAAACAGCAAGAAACATAAAACCAGTTTACATATTAACATGAAATCTTATTATGAGTCTTTTGAACCATTTCTTGTCAGTAACCAGTATGTATCTGTGGGAAGAAGCCACATTCTAGTTTGCTTCGGGTATATATGGTTTTACCCACTTCGCCGGAACCCACAGTGGTCCGTTTCCTGTAAGTAAACACATATATCCTCTGCCTGTTACTTTTAATTCTACTGGTCCTTCCCACTTCCCTGTTTTTGAATCTTTATAGAGTCATCAGATGATGGCACACAGGCACGGAAAGGCACTAGTTGAGCAATTTTACTGCCCTTTGGAATAAAAACAGGTGGAGTTAACGTATATACCATGACCTTAATAATCCCTGTGTAGTCTGCATCAATAACTCCTGGTAATACAAAAATACCTTGACGTGATGTAGATGAGCGACCAATTAATAAGGCTGATAACCCTTCACCTAATGGTCCTTTTACATTTGTATCTATTACTACTACTTTGTCAGATACGAGCGTCGAATCTACTGTGGTTTCCACATCCACTCCGGCACTTCCTGTGGTGGCGGCACGGAGGGAACAAATTCCTGACTTGATACTGGTGTTGCTCCCTGATTTACTATCATCGCGCGCGGGGCTGGCGCACTCGGTTTCCAGTTTCCCTGCTTCCGGCACTCATTGGTATTATGATTATCCCTTTTGCAATTTTTGCACCATTTCTTGCTACTATATTGCTGCTGTTGTTGTGGCTGTTTACATTGATTTCTGTAATGGCCTGATTTCCCACAATTAAAGCATTTCTTTTGCTTAGCTCCTCCCCCTTTTTGTTCTAATAGAGGACGAACAGCACTATATACTGCAGCAGCAACTAAAGATGCAGGACCGGTGGTGCGTTCCATAACTTCTAACATATCTGCCACTTGGGCATCTCTAGGCAATGTGCTCAAGACCCTTTTTGCTTTATCATTGGCATTCTCAAATGCAAACATTTTAAAGACTTGTTCCTTCATTGTCTCGTCCAAATCAGGATGACTTCGAACAGCCTGATGTAAACGATCAATAAAGGAAGGAAAACTTTCCTGGGGGCCTTGTTTAGTATTTGCAAAAGAATATACTTTTCCTGGTTCTCTAATTGAAATCATTGCTTGATAAGCTAATTGTTGTGACAACTGCAATACTTCTCCCAGAAACCCTTGCTGTAATGCCGTATTTGAAAAAGGACCTTGACCCATCAGCATTTGTGCTTGAACGCCATATAGAGGATCTCCCTGCTGCCGAGGTCGTGCAGCTTCACGTTCACATAGTTGTTGCCAGGCCCTGGAAAACAAAAGCTGCTGAGAAGGGGACAAAAGAATATTAGCAACTTGTTGAGAATCATGTGGTATCAGCACATCTGCTGTGAAAATAAATTGCAACAGTTGTTGAGTATAACTGGATTGAAGCCCATATTGCGATACCGCAGAACGCGCCTTTTCTAAAATTTTCCAGTCAAAAGGTTCCCATTTTCTATTTCCCCCATGGTCTGTGATAATGGGAAAGGCAGATGGTAGAAAATTTCCTTCGATTAAGGCTTCACGAATAACTCCCTTCCATCTTCTGCTTCTTTCTTCTTCATCCGGTGGCGCAAAGGGTGGTGGTGCAGTCGGCACTGGCGGTGATAACGACGTAGCAAAAGGATTAGGTGTATTGTGGAGATTCTTCCTCTCGTTGGCATCTGTCGTTTTTAATTCCGATAATTTGTCCATAACTTGCTGCAAGACTTCTTCAGATAGTTCCTTTTTCTGTTGTTCTCCCAAAGAAATCGGTGCGGACAAAGGTTCCTCCACTGGGTGGAGCTCTCGGCGGGGTGGTGGGAGGTCAGGGTAGAGGCGGTACTTAGGCCGGCAGGACCGTCCGCCTGTTCCCCCGCCCCTTTGTAGTTCTTCCGCCTTCTCTTCCGAGTCCCCTTTTTCTGCCCACGTGCTGCCGCCATCTTGGCGCATGCTGTCGCCATTTTGGCTGCCGCCATTTCGGCGCAGTTCTAAGCACGTGGTCCCTGAATTCGCAGTTTCTACTTTGATAGCAGAAGGTAATGGTGGTGTTACAGGCACAGAAATTCGCGTAGAAAAGATAGAGGAAGTGTTTGGTAAAGAATCAATAGGAGAGGGGGTAAAGGGAGCAAAAGCAGCAGCAGCGACAGTTCGTTCGACTTCCATGGTATGCAACGTTTCTTTAATTAACTTCCACAGGGTAGCATATTTATTCGCCTCCTTCGCGCTCGCTCCCCCCGAACTGATATCATCCCATAGCTCTCTGCCTATGGCTTCCCACGTAGCGAGTTCAAAAACGACTCCTACTGAGGGGATTAATTCTTTGTTCCATGCCCACATTAACAGCCCTTTAAGAGCCGAGGATTCATATTTAAGTCCTCTCACAGAGAGCATGTGTTGGAGCAGATTTAGGACAGCCTCTTGTTGCTTATCCAACCCCATCTGTCTCCCCGACCGCTCACCTCTTCTAGGCGAGATTCCAGCGTCGATCCAGCGACTAAACAGGTGCACCTTTTTCCACTTAGTGACTGGGCAGGTCACTGCTCATTCCGCCGGGGCAGCGGATCATTCGGTCGGCCTTCCACCCTCTTCCTCGCCAAGTCTTGCAACTTTGCTGTGAGGAATCTGAGGGTCCCTGTTCGGGCGCCAATTGCGGGAGATGAGTGAGGACACCTGACACGATCAATGTGATCAAACAAGTGAACCTTTATCTGCATACACTCAGCGTGCTTTATAGCTTTCTAAACAAGACTTGGCAATCTATGATTGGTTACAATACAAACAATAGCCCACCCCTGAGTATGATTGGTTGCATCCCGGAAGCAACGTCATCATGGTGTCGAATTCCCTTTCTGCATCCAGGCACGTGCTCCCAGGAAAGGTTGGATTGTTCACATGTCTGTTGATTCTCAGGTATCCTTCCACAAATTTCCATCTGGATTTGCATCCAGACAACTAGTAAGTTTTATTCAGACTAGTTCCCAGATAAACGATATCTCCCACAGCCTCCAAGGGAAGACCCTGTGATCTCCTAGTGTCTCAAAAAACAATTGCAGCTTGCTGCCACAATTCCCAGCTGGGAAGGTAAAGAGCAGCATCTGGCCAGCCAAGCAGAGCAGGACCCAGCTTATAGCTTCCTGCTGAGCAGAACTTCACAAAAATAAGCAGACTTCTAGAAAAATATATAGTGGACTGTGGTGAAAAATTAAGTGCTTCTACTCTAAGAGTTAAGTAAGGGACTCATACTTGCCTTATAGCATGTGTTTGATAAATCTCTTAATTGAAAATAGAAATAACAGTATTGCACGCTTTCAGGTAAAATGATGGGAGTGCCTTTGGCTGAAAAACTGTATTGAATTCAAGAAGAAATTGCAATCGCAAGGCTTTACTGATCTGCAAGTATTTGGAAAAAGCAGATTTTGAGAAAAATTGATCATGTGCAGCCTGTTTTTGAGATTTATGAATAAAATCCAAGTTTGCAAGGTTTTGGGGAAAATGCATTAAAACTACTTCAGAAATAGCAAATACACTGATTGCCTTTTGAGGAAATGGGCTAATATAATGCATTTATTAAACACAGTGAGCATGACTGAGTACAATGTTCACTTTCATCTAGCACTAGAAGCTTACTCTCAAAAATATTTTTATCTGTACTTTAAAAAGACATTTCCTTCTAACCTCCAAACCTATAATTATAATTCCCAGAAATTGGCACCTGACTGCATTTTTCTTTTAAGTGAATTCATTTCACCTTGCTGGTCTCTGCCCCCTCATTTACCTGCTCCAAGTAACTAAAAGGATAGGATTAAATCATCAACTAAAGTCTGTCATGAAATGTGAACAATGGAAATTCATGATTGATTGGTCTTGCTTATTTTAGAAACCATACACACAGACATGAGAATCTAGTCCAGTGCTCTGCTGTAATTGTAAAAATAACAGATCTGTGGGTCTTAATTTCTGAAGATATGTGGTACGGTATTCTAAAATGTAATATTATCCCAACCAATGAAAAAAACCCACATTTTCACTTGTAACATGATTGATGACGGAAAAGCCACTCGAATTTTCTACTATGTGGCCTTCAAATTGTAGGTTTTTCGTTCATAAGACATTTTGTCATACAAAGGCCTGCTTCAGCCAACGAGCTCTCAAGTGTCACTGCTTTTTGAAGAACACATTGACAAGTGCTTAAGACGGTTTAAGAGACTGCTGTGAAGCCAGCCACTTTTATTCAAGTCCAGTTGCAGGAGTACAATGATTTGAATGGCAAATATGTAGAAGTAAACACCATCTTGACATAGAAGATATTAGCCATACTGGTGTAAGTGGATGAACAATCTTCCATAGGGTCCATCACTCATTAGATCATGGGCAATGTATTCTGTGCTGAATTTTTCTATTTCTGAGTATTTAACAGTAGAATTCAGTAATAATAATGAAATAAATAGCTCACAAGGGCATGGTACAGCATTTATTTTTTTTCAGTGAAGGACAACTTGTATAGCTGCATAAACTGTTTCCCTTGTACATACATGTTCTGAAATTCAGATACTTTTCAAAAGAAGTCCACAGAGTTGTGAGAAATAGTACCATATTTTTCCTGGTAATAACTTGTATTATGTTCCAGTTCTATTTACCTAGTCTTTGAAAATATTTCGGTACCTCTGACAAGGCTTTGCTCAAAGGCCTAAATGAAAAGAGATTTTATCTTGCTTAGCCATCACAAATTAGAGTAATGTTAATTTCCTGGTTCTTAAGATTGTGTGAGTACACTATTTACTCCTAAAATAGTTGCCACCTGTTCATACAAAAATACAGGAGGCCTGCTGGAGTCCGCACTTTGTGTGTTTGACCACTAAATGGTAGTGTTGTATTGCAGCTGAAACAGGAAAATACATGAATACGGCAGAGAAAAAAAATTAATCCAGCTGTAGTTGAACTCTGCTGTCAAAAACTCAACTGTTTTTCCATTGTCTCATTAATTATATCTCCAGCTGTTATTCAACTATTCTCTCAATGTTTGATTGTACTGAAAAAAACATCCTCTGTTTAACGATAATTTGTTTTAAGTGTGTGAGGAGTTTTTTTCCTTTCTGCCCCTTTACAAGCTTTGTTCTGCTGTTTGGATTGTCCATCACAAGCATGCTGATCTGTTGTGCTATTGCCGTGGGATTAACAGGAGTGTATTTTATGGTGACTGGCAGGATTCAGTTTCCTTTGATGCAAAATAAGGTTGTAGTTGACGTGGCCAAGTGATTTGTGATTTCAGAGAAATGTTTAGCAGACCTATGTGTTTGACTTCTGTAAGCAAGATTGTCTGGGCTCTGGGGCTGCAAAGTTATCTCCCTTTGAATTGTGGTGTAGGAATATCCACTGCGTGTTTGACAGGGAAAAACAATGTATGGAGATGCATTTGTGACAGATGGACATCCTGCTTTTTACTCCAGCTGGACTTCAGAACCTGAAGGTTTGCTTTCCTTTTTCTTTGCCAAAAACATTGCTTAGAAATTGCTGCAGTCCTTGAATTGCTCATAAGTGTGCCTTTCTGCTTACTTGCCTGAATAATCTAGCCAGTAATTCAGCTTTATCTTTTGCTTTATTAATAAAAATAAAAGATCTTAAATTTACTGAAAATTTTAATCTAAAATATAATGATAAATAATATTATGGATAATAATACAGTTATTTCTGAGATAACTCCTGCGGTGTTGGCTTTCCCTGGATGTGGGAATAGTTCTGACGTGCTGCAACATACAGATACGTGGCCAGCTGTTCCATTAGGTGTTCCTGAGCAGAGCTGCTGGGAGAAGAGAACATCCCTCTATCCTTTCTCAATACCAACACAAGAGGCAGTAGTAAGGCCTGATCTCACTTGCTCTGTCAACCTGTGGCAGACAGTAAAGGACATACAGCTGCTTTTGCCTTGCTTCATGCTGTAGCAGCCTTTTGTCCGCCAAGAAAACGCTATGGGCCACCTGTTGGACCACAAAACAATAGGATGTAGCTCTGATGTAGAACTTGGAGCAAACAACTGTCTTTTCGTTGACTCTATGAGGGGATTGGACCAAGCATTATGAGACTTGTGGGATACAAGTCGTTACTTGTTTGTTACTGTTTGTGATTTGCTAGGCACTCTACAGTAGTTTAAGGAGTAGCTGACACCACAAGGTACTTCCAGCCAGAACATAGGATCTACCTGACTAGAAATGCAAATTCTCATTTTGTAGGAAATGCCAAACACTAAAAATTTTGAAGCATCAAAACAATCAGAGTTAAAACTTATTATTCAGAATTTTTAAACTATTTTTAGTCCTGCGATGTTGCTTTGGAGTTGAGCAAGTTATGGAACCTTGAGTATCCAAATAAAGAAATACCAGTGTTCTTAGTGTGATGCTCTCCTTTATCAGTTCGTCTCATGTAATCCGAGTTAGCAAAATCTCTGCAGCACAAAAAACTTGGATTCTGACTAAATAATGGCATCTGTCAATAACTTGAGGAAGTGAAATGCCCAAAACAGAAGATAAGTTGGTTTGTGGATAACTCCAGACCTTCGTTGAGTCCATTTTGGCAACCAAATAAACATCAAATATAAAGATAAAAATGCATAAAACATGATGAAAAATGATTGCTTGCTGTGTAAACTGTACAGATCCAGGCTTCCCCTATCAGAGCAGTGTATGATAGTCACTCTCAAAACAGATATAGCAGAAATAAAAGAGGCTCTGAAGAAACTCTACTGAGAGGTGTGTTTTTCTGTAGATAGCACGAACCTGGATTCCATTTTGGTTTTGCAAGGGCAAAGCTCATGCTTCATCGATCTTCGACTGTTAGAGGGCTGGTTGAAGATAGTAAAGGTGTTCACCTCACATCTGATAACTGCAAGTATTTGAGACCCCTTTCATATAGAGAGTTAAGTGGGCAAAGTAGTATCCTAAATTTAGGATGTAAAGAAAAAGAGGAACACACTAAGATTATGGACTTGGGAAGCCACTAGAGTTTTATAGCTTATATAGTAGGCTCTGAAGTTGAAAATATAGAAGGTGTAGAGTTTCCTGATGACTGTAATCAAGGGCATAATACAGAATAAGAGGAAGGAGCCAAAGACTAAGCCACTCCAGAAATGAAAGAGTGGTTTGAAACTGCAAAGAAATGCATTGATTGCAGTCTTTGCAGGCAACAGAATAACTAAATATGGTACTATGAAAACCAGAAGGGAGATTTCCAGAGAAATTATGTGGCTCTGATAATACTATCCTTAGTGGAGTGATGGAGAGATTGTAAAGAGACTACTTAATGCCTGTGGTGCTCTTTAGAGGGTACTGAAGAGGAGGATGTGGGAGGAGAATTACATTGTGTTGCCAGAGTGTTGTAGCGAGGGCATAGAGGGAATGGAAAGAGTGTGCTCAAAGAATTCATATGTAGGGGAGAAAATGGAGTCTGGTAGAAGAGAAAATGGGAATTGCCTTGGACAAGATATGTTGCTGTGGAGTGGAATGTAAAGAGCCGAATTTAGAAGAGAGAACTAAAGTGAGAGGGCAACAGTAGTGTTTTAAGTTAGAGGTGGCTGCAAGAACAGGCATCAGTGCTGGAGACTTTCAGAAGTAAGAGGTGTAGAGGGAAATGAAATTTTAGTACACTGCGGAGTTTGAATAATAGAGTGAGAGGACAAAAGAAGCGATGAGCTAGTTAGAAAACTGGAGGGCAGCAAGTTTATATTTGATGCAGTAGATGCAAAAGTAGGCAAAAGGAAGAAATGCCCACTCTAGGCTTCATGATGCTGTCTCTGCATTTTCCTCTTTTCCATGTGAATGTGTGTTACCTTGCTCCACACTAGCTAGTCAGCGGAATTGTGTGTTGGTGCAACTGTCAAAGCAAGGTAACATTCAAGGAGGAGTCATTTTTGGGTGTGGATAGGAGCCACGCTCTGACTGCTCTTGTCCCGTCTGCAGTGAAGCAATTTTTGACAGGAGGAGTTTGAACTGGCCATGTTAGTGGTTCCCACAGATAAATCTTTCATGGAACTGAATATTAATGCTTCTCAGCATTGCATTCATGCATAAGCCCATGGATTCTCTATTGGGAAATATCGCCTGCGCTCCTCACATTCTGTAACAAAGCAGCATATTTACTAAATTAGTTTTACCCTAATAAATTGTTCAGGTCTCACCTAACATTTCAGGCCAAGATATAGTAGTTTCAGTGTTTTAGGATTGCCAAGTTTCTATTATCGTTATCTGAACTTTAGAGGATTAATTTGAAAGTTTTAAAAAGATTTTTCACAAATTAAACACGTTTTCCTTGTGTCCTTCTCAAGAAGAAGGTGATGGCACAATTGAAAAACCTGGCATCTTAATTTAGATTGATTTTCTTTTACACATGCCATCATTTAGTGCAACACACAAAGACAAAATGGAAAATATTAAGATTAGTGTATAAAACATAGTGTGGAAATGTCTTGTCCTTCTGAAAAGCCCTTACTGACCAAGACAGAAACACATATTTTAACTGAGGAAAAGAGATATTTCATTCCTAGTGATTTATTTGCCAAGTCTTAGCCTGGATAAAGATCCTAAAGGCTGAGCTGTGTATAGCACAGAATTAATGAATACACAGATTGTAGAAGTAGACTGGTGCTTCATCTTCAGCAATTAAAAAAGTAGAGCAACCTCTGTATTGACAGAGGGAACGAAATGAAGAGTGATCATCGGTCCTGAGCCAGTGCTGATCAATAGGCAGCTGAGGAGGAAGGGACCAAGCACGGCTCCCTGGGCCCGAGGGTGCTGCTTTGCTTTCTGTCCACTCCTGTAGGGCATCAGGAGACCAAGCTATTTCTGCTGAGTTTGAGTACAAAAATTCATATATTTATAACTGTGATGGTGTCTTGTATTCATCTAATTTGGGAACACACACATACCATTTCAGAGGCACTAATCTGCAATGTGGCCTCACATGCCGGTTGGTAAAGACAGCGTTGCCATGTAACTTCAGCCAGTTTGAACCTTTACAGTAACGTCTCCTCTTCATTTACAGAATCCCCTACGGTAACATCTCCTCTTCATTTACAGAGGGCACTCTTGTAATGAGAATCTCATGATAAAATGCTCTTCTTCACTGAAAAGCTCTCACAGCTTCATGATGCAGTTGTCACCATGGAGATTTCACTCCAACAGAAAAGAACAGATTCAGTGCCATTCAGCTTTGGAAATGTGTAGCAGAGCAGATACCTCCCAATGCCTTCAGCTAAACCACCACCTGAGGAGAGAACTTGGATCAAAAGCTGAGAGAGGAAGTACATATATGCTGATGATAAATTATATTTTTTTTAGATGACTGGATCTCAAGAAGTGGCATGTGTGTAACGACAGATAAATGTGAAAGGGCAGGAGTAGCAGCCTCAGAGCCTGAGCCAACAGGAAGAGAAGTAGACTTGCCTTAAACTTGAAGGAAATATTCAAATGTGCTGCTCTGTGAATTCTGTTGAGGTCTAATTCCTTTCCCTCAGAAAGGGTATTTCTAACTATTATCCCATAGTCCACACAGAATGGGGCCAGCTGGGCTTCCTCTAATTAAAAAAAAAAAAAAAAAGAAAAAAAGGCTTGATATTAAATTCATTTAGTATTTTTCTTTCCCCTTCCTGAAATCTTTACTGATATGTTTGGATTTCTTGTTTCACAATAATGAAAAGCTACTAAAGAGCAGCTACACCAATATGAAATGATTAATTTTTGGTTTTCCTGAAGCTGTGAAATCCTTCTAAATGTCTAACAGTTGGTTGTTTCACTGGTGTTTCTGCTAAGGGGATCTCTGCACAGTAAGGAACATACTACAAAACTGAAGAAAGCATTGGGAAAGTTAGTATGGGAAGCAGCCCTATATTGTCTGGGAGATAAATGTAGTAAAGGAGAAGGTCTCTTCTGTTCCTGTGATTCTGCTAGGATTACAAAGCTAAACAAGACTATGTTCATACCTATACAAACATCTTGTGAGGTCTCAGGAAAATCCATAGCTGTCACGAGACGTCTTACTGACTGCCAATGGTAGATGGAAGTGAAATCAGTTCAGGATCTAATCTGAGATACTCCTTCATGAAGCAATAGACAAAGAGTGGGGAAATGGATAAAGTAAGTACTGTACGGGTGGTGGTTGGTGGAAAATATAGTTTGGTTAAGGAGGAAAACAGAGGGAAAGCAGCAATAAAGATCAATTTATATCTTAAAACAAGGAGGGGCTTTGTTTTATTGGAAAAATCAGTCAGAGGAAAGAAAAGAAGGAAATAGAACAGAGGTATAGTGTGCTCCTGTGACATATGAAGAACTAAAGACACTTGCCTAGGAATTAAACGTTGAGGCTGAGTGAGCCACAAGTAGCAGGAAAATGAGAAACAGCTCTGTAATAAAACTGATAAAACTTGACACAAAATTAATGAATCAGAGTCCTAAAATCATGAGTCATTTAAACACTGAGGTTTTCCCAAGGGTAAAGTTTTTTTTTTTAATGTCTTTTTCACTCTCAGGGAAATGATACTCAAACTCAGCATGGGATTGTTTCAGGTTCAAAAAGGCTAGTTTAAAATAGGTTTAAAACTATCCAGCTGGCTGGCTATGGGATGAAGTCTGGAGGGCACTTGCCACTCACTCTCTGCCTGCCCCCTGCTTTGGGATACCTTTGGGATACTCTTTCCACACCAACCTCATTATCCTCCTCTGTCACCCTCTGTGTGCAGTCCTACCTTGCAGCTCTCTTCCTTCCTTTACACCGTATGTTTTCCTTTTGCCATCCTTCACTTATCTTTTTTTTTTTTTCAGAAAACCTCTATACCCACTTATCCTTTGAGTTCTCCTTATATCCTTCTGCATCTTTTTTGTTTTACTTTGTCCTCACTTTTCTTTCCAGCTCTCAACAGCCATGGAGCCTGAGGGCACCCCAGCTTGAAGTTTTCTCATTGCTCATCCAAAATAGCTTTCAGCTTTGAGCCTAATTAAGTTGTTGTTATTAAAAGACAAACACACAGAACACTTCCCTCCTCCTTTTCTATCCAAGAACCCAGCACTATGAAAACTGTAACAAAAACATGAATAGTAATCCTGGTGGTGATGCTGGCTATTCTTGAATGCAGAGGAAAATTTAAGTTTCTAATTCTTTTTAATTTTAAAATTTCAGAGTCAGTATCAACTTGTTATGTGGTCAACTTTAAAACAATAGGAAAATATTTGATTTGGTATGGTTGACATATGCAAAGAATTTTGTCCTGAGGGTTTTTTTATGTGTGTGTGTTTGTTTTAAAACATGAATTTAGAAAGGTCCCTGACCCCATTATAGCCAGAATACAGCAATTATAAAAGGTGATTTAATCTGTAGCTTTCATTTTATGCTTTTAGAGAAAGGATTGATTCAATCCCTTCTTCCCTCCCTCCCTTCTTCCCTCCCTCCCTCTTCTCCCTCTCCCTCTCTTCCCCTCTGCTTTTCCCTCTTTTTCCTCCTTTCCCCCTTCCGTCTCTCCCTGCCTCTGCACCTCCTCCACACCACTACTGACTGCTCCTTCTCTCTTGTGGTGAGAGAATAAAACCAGGTAATGGCTCTACAAGCTGCTGTTCTCACGCTGGGGTCATTGGTGCTCCAAAACGTAAAGCATAATTTCTCACATCTTTTGTAGATGTAAGAAAGCGAGTCTCCATAACAAAGTCACCAGCTTCAAAGAGGTGAATATTAAATGGTTCGCACCAGTTCAGGAAAGCAAAAGGCTCCACAATAATTTGACGGTTTCTTGTTGGTTCCAGGTATCGCTTGTTTAAAAAAAGAAAGAAAAGTGAAGGTAATTTCTGTGGTATGGTGCAAAGCCAGTCCTAAGGCTGGGCTGGAAGCCACATTTGCTTCTCTGCTCCCTGTTCTCCTTCTGGGGCAGTTCCGCTGAGCTGCTTTGTGCTCCCCCGGCGGCTGTGGGTGCCTGTCCCAGCTGGGTCCCCATGTCCCCTCTGGGCTTCCAGCAAAAGTGCCACACTAACTGCTGAGATATAAAGTTTGCTGACGACACCAAGTTGTGTGGTGTTGTGGACACGCTGGAGGAAAGAGATGCCATCCAGAGGGACCTTGACAGGCTAGAGAGGTGGGCCTGTGAGAATCTCATGAAGTTCAACAAGGCCAAGTGCAAGGTCCTGCACGTGGGTCGGGGCAGTCCCAAGCACAAGTGCAGGCTGGGCGGAGAATGGATTGAGAGCAGCCCTGAGGAAAAGAACTTGGGAGCGCTGGTGGATGAGAAGCTGAACATGAGCCGGCAATGTGCACTGGCAGCCTAGAAAGCCAACCGCATCCTGGGCTGCATCCAAAGAAGCGTAGCCAGCAGGTCGAGGGAAGTGATTCTGCCCCTCTACTCAGCTCTCGTGAGACCCCACCTGGAATACTGCATTCAGCTCTGGAGTCCCCAACACAAGAAGGACATGGAGCTGCTGTAACGAGTCCAGAGGAGGGCCACGAAGATGATCCGAGGGCTGGAGCACCTCTGCTATGAAGACAGACTGAGAGAGTTGGGGCTTTTGAGCCTGGAGAAGAGAAGGCTCTGGGGTGATCTTATAGCAGCTTTCCAGTACTTAAAGGGGGCCTACAGGAAAGCTGGGGAGGGACTTTTTACAAGGGCATGTAGTGATAAGACAAGGGGCAATGGATTTAAACTGAAAGAGGACAGATTTAGTTAAGGTATAAGGAAGAAATTTTTCACTCAGAGGGTGGTGAGGCACTGGAACAGGTTGCCCAGAGGAGTTGTAGATGCCCCATTCCTGGAAGTGTTGAAGGCCAGATTGGATGAGGCTTTGAGCAGCCTGATCTAGTAGAAGGTTTCCCTGCCTATGGCAGGGAAGTTGGAACTAGATGATCTTTGAGGTCCCTCGAACCCTAACCATTCAGTGAGTCTATGATTCTATGATTCTAATTCGGGGTTCTTCCTAGGCAAACACCTGTGTCTCTCACTGGAAGGGCATGTAGAATTCTTAAGTTGTGTACTAGGACAATGATTTGTAGGAGATCCAGGCTTCAGCCTGTACAAGTTGCTCACGTGAGTTTAGGCATGACAAATTCTTCTGCCTCTCCTCTGTTTTGCATTAGGTATGTACAGGTCAGCCAGTCTTTTTTATGTGACTTGCATATTGCCCAAAGCCTGTACAAGTGGTCCATTTTCTTTGCTGCTGCTTGTTGTCTTTCTCACTGCTGATGCAAAGGATTGTAATGTCTGAGACCCCCTGACCTCCGGTAATGTTACCGCTATTCATTCATTCGTTCCCCTACAGATTGAAAGAGAGACACCATTAACTTTAAATATCACCTCTTTACCAGGAATTTTTTTGTTTTGAAGTGTCCCATCATATTTAGTACCAGATGTGTGATAGAAAACATTTATTTTTTCAGTTTCTTTTTACTTCAGGTGTATGTTTGACTGTTCCTGCATAGACTTTGTTTTCTTCTCTGTGAGAAACATTCCAGTGGAATATGGAAGATAAAAACTTGTATGTGGAAAAGAAGATGGATTCTATGACTTGAAAACAACAAAAATGTGCAGGGAGGCTTTTGTAATTCAGTGGTTTAAAAATTGACCAATTTTAAAGCTGATCACGTGCAAGAGAGCACACTGGCCTCTTAAGCACTGGCACAGTCTGGTACGGGTGATACAAATCCTTGATCTTCTAAACCATAACGTTTGAGAAGCTGTGTTCTCCAGAAGTGAAAATGGATAATAAAAAGCAGATCTTGTTGCTTAGCTGACGACTGAGTGTGAATAGAAAGTGCTTGCAGATTTCTCTCTTAAGAAGCCTGGATGGGAGTGCTGTATATTTGTTAGTTATCTTCTGGAAAGGTATCTTCACTGTAACCTCTGAGGAGCGTGAGCTAGGGAGTGAAGCGGGCCAGGGATGCTGAGACAGAAAGGATGGAAAATGCAGATAGTAAAGGACATCTCAAGGCTTCCAATAAATAATATTAAAATATACTGGAGTCCTGGAGAGAAGATATTCTGGAGGAGGATGGGTTTTGAGGGAACTTAATGCTCTTGCTATGAGCTTTCTAGGAGCTAGAATTATAATTCCCAAATTAATAAAATCTCAGGAGGCAAGAAGTACTGTAAGAAGTGTATGTAGTTTTACCTACAGAATAGGAAACAGAGCATAGAGAAAAGAGGAAAGCATAGACCACTTTAAATTAGAAGTGTAAAGTTTAATAAAAACCAAGAATATCTAAGTACAAATTATTTTTCTGTTGTCCTGATCCTATTTTCTTTGTTATTTGCCTATAAATTGCACTGATTGAATCTGAAATGCTTTAAATATTGGCGTAGTTGAACCTGGTTAGGTGTAACTACCTCCATTTTAATGTCTTGTTTAGACTCAAATGAAAGCCTGTTGACTGGGCAGAGCCAAGCATTTTTTAGTTTTTAAAATCCATACTTTTTTTTTTATTCAAATAGGAATTTAATTTTCATTTGTGCTTGTTGTCAAGTAGCTCAACTTTGTGCCTAGGGTCACTTATTATTCATTCAGTTCTAATACTCTGCTTAGTACGAACACAAACGTAAAGGTTATAACTCCCCAGAAGTGTGGCAAACTTGGGAGGCAAACAGGAAATCACAGGATTTTTAATGTCATTCTGTAAATTAGTAGGTTTGTGCATGCTGTGGGAGAGGTGGCAGTTTGAGAGGAACTTGACTGAAGGGAAGAGATGTTGGATGCTTGGTGGGAGTATGAACTGGGAAGACAGGCAGGATATGTCTTGTGGACAAAAAGAATAAGATGGGAAATGAGTTTATGTAAAGGTTGCTGAGGCTGAGACTAATAGAACGTAAACTGAGTAGGAACATGGTATAAAGCTCCATCAAATATTTACATTTTTGGTGTTGGTGTTTAGGTACTGTGTGGTGTTACGATGACAATGTTGATAGCAATAAGGTTGTGGTGCACCTGAATTTAAAATTATCTGCATTGCTTAAGGAAAGGATAATTTTGGGAGTACTTTTGAGGGTTTTTTTGAGTTATTTTTTTCATCTAATTCTTCTTCTCTTGAGTTCCTCTTTTTTCAGCTGCTACTGCCCTACCTTTAATATAGTTTTAATGAAAAATCTTATTCTGCAAACACGTACCACTATTTTTCTTCCTCAATATTTTTCTAGCATAGAGACTCATAACAGTTGTCGATGCCAAAGCCTTCAGAAATGTTTCCAGGAAGCATGATATGAATTTTATAACCCCCAGACACCAGTCACTGCAGGTTGAGGGGTCCTTGTTTTTATGCCAAAATCTGGCAAAGTCTGTCTAATCTCATTAGCTAATTCTTTCGCTTGTGTTTTTGTAGGCTGTAAATGCTGACTTCCCCCCCGCTTCTTGCTTTTTATGAGGGGGGTGGTCTGGTTCAGCTGGACTGTTCTCAACTATTTTGTCAATTTTTAGAGATTATTTATGTGTTACTTTCCTGGCTGTGAGTTGCTGACTTGAAACTCTACTTGTGAAATTATCCCATTCAAACATTAGTGTACTATTTATTTACAAAGTATTATATAAAAATAAGCAAACACAGCCTTTTAAAATCTTCTTGTAAAAGTGAAGCAGAACAGAGCTTATAACATTGTTTACCAAGTGTGTTTGTTTTTTTAAAAGTAGTCTGATGCCTAATTTGTTTTTTAAATTTGTCAAAATTGGATCAGTAAGTCTAAAGTCAAGGTTTTGGATTTTTCTGTAAGAATGTTAGTAAAAAGAGTCACACAACTGGAAACGTTAAACTTTTAAGTAGTGCATTGTGAACTAAAAGCTGTTGTAAGGAGATCTCATGTATAGACATTAAACTGCACTAACGTAATCCAGACTATTCATATTTGGGATTATAAAGAGATTATTCTTTTACCCGGTACTGGAATCATTCCCAGCTCACCTGATTGTTCAGCCTGATGCCTTCGAAGAGACTTCAGATCGACTGTGCTGGTGCAGATGAAGGGTGTGTGATGGAGACTCAGTTCACCCATGAGAGTTTCATTCCCTGTACGGGAGATTGTGCTGAAATAACTACATTTAATTCTGCATACAAAGCTGTAACCTCGTTTCATGGGAGTCAAAGGATAGAAATGTGGGCTCAAAAGCAAATTAATTGTCCACTAACTACTGAATGGTACCTTGTGCGTAAACAAAAGGCATTTACCTCATACTCCATTGATGCATCACGTAATAAATGTGACAGTTATGGCTTTTTGTCTTATCTCTCTCTTCCTGCAGTGTCCATAAAAGCGTTTCTCACTTGTAACAGATGGTCAGAGCGCAGCTTTGAAATTTATCTGGAGGTGAAGCCCTGTTGATTCCATTAAAAGTGAAGAGTTTTCATGCAGATGGAGACAAGGAGGGATTTATTGTTCTTACAATTCTGATGATGACAGAATTCATACAATGCCTTCCTTTCCTTTTTGCTTGCAGGTGATGTGCCTTCAGGATTTCTTTGGCGATGATGACATTTTTATTGCATGTGGACCAGAAAAGTTCCGTTACCAGGATGATTTCTTGCTGGATGAAAGCGGTAAGAAGGTGTATTTTAAAAATACTTACAACCAGAGTTGAGGGCAGATTTCCATATCATGCTAATTAAGCCAAAACTGTATCACCTAAATTGATTTCAGAAAGACAATAAATGTTTTTATTCTTTAAATTCTGAAGGTAGCTGAAAGCAACATTAAAGCTACCAAGGGAAAAATATCTGCCTCTGCAGCATGAAACTTTATTTCAGCCTGAATTTCATATACTGTAGGAAATAGTAATGTGTTTGGTGGAACTCATTTTACAAGGTCTTTCTTAGCGTTTTGTCTGCATTTTCTCTGTGCAAATATTTTCTACTTCTTTATCACAATCTTTCAAACTCACAACTCTGACAATTGAGATTTAGATAATACTTCACAAGTAGCATGATAAAGGAAGATAGATACAATTCTGCATGGAAGATAAATATAATCAGCAAACACAGACAAAGTCATCTGAGAAAATTCAGGGAGTTCTCTGTTTTCTCAGAGACTGAGTAATACAATAATGTAATCAATGTACATAATCGTCTAAGGAAAATATATGTTTCATTTGCAAATACCTTTATTGTTACAAAGAATATTCCTAACTTAAGAATCACAGCAGTAAGAAAGAAATCTATAAGCTTTGTGCATTTGGGGAACAAAAAAAAAAAAAAAGAGCTACCACTTAAACTGAGTTTATGTTTGTGTAGAGCAAGACTCAGCAAAGGCTTTATTGCACCTGCACTCTCTCTCAGTCCAGGGTAATCCATTGTATCCATTGGTATCAACTCCTCTCATCTTTATTCAAAACATCCAAGGTCTCAAAGAACAACTGACTGAAAAATCAGTCAGAAAAGAATTTGTTACAGTAGTAACTACTTCATAGTCGTCATGTGCGTGCTTGCGTTTCACCACTTCATCACTGTTTTTGATGCAAATATACATTCAAAAAGAAAGATGACTAGATGACCTTTGAAGGTCCCTTCCAGAGCTAACCATTCTATGATTCTGTGATTCTATATGATTCTATGATGCAATTGTATTTCCCTGATTAACCTGTGAAACTGAAAGGCTTCTTGGTTTACCTGGATCCAGACAAATGCAGGGGAATGACATCAGGAGCAGACAGAAGTAAGTGCATGTTCTGCCTTCCTCTAGAAGACCTTATAATATGGAAATAAAAATCAAATAGTGCACCAGATTTACCCTTTGCATACCTGAAAGGTGACGCCGTCGCTGCCCGGTGTCTCCTCACTGTGAATCCCACAGCAGTTTTTCCAGCACTGACTCAGGGGGAAGTGCTGACAATAGATTTGTCTTAAATCCCTTTTTGAAGTACATAGCTCTTTCTGAGGGGTCCCATGTAAAAGTACAGACATACCCTGACTCTGCCTAGTCTTTGCTTGTCTGACACATCATCATCCGTTTGAGTAAGCACTATCTTTCTCTGGAACATTGGTGCTCAATTATGCTGAGCTGAGGAAAATAAAAGACAACTTAAAATCTGGGCTGAAAATACAACTTTAGCAACTTGTGGTGTTTGCTTGTCTACTAGGTAAAGATTCAGTGAAGATTAACTGTTTTCACTACAGGAGCAAAGAGCAGAAAATCAGACTTCAGGCTATGTCTCTAATTGCTTTGCGAAGTGTACATCAACTTTGCTCTCTGTTTTTGGTAAAGTTTGGTATCAGAAACCTCGTTTAGGCTGCATGCCATCGTTGACTGAGGTACCAACTGGTATGGATCTAGTCAGCCTTTTCTGAGGTAGAAGCAAGATTTGAAAAGAAAAGAAAAAAAATAAAAGAGCTTTTAGCTTGTTTTGCTTGGCAAATGAAGTTTGTGTGATCACACTGTGTGTCTGTGTGTTCCTCATAGTTAATCTAAGAATATTAAAATTATCAATAAGTGCTGTCCAACTGTGCAAGGCTTGAAAAACCTGTCTCTGCTTCCCTGAAAAGCAGCTTGAAGCAATACTGTGCGAGTCTCTGTCATTATGCCCCTCCACTGTTTCCCAGTTTTAGCTAGATGATGAGAGTAACTGTTAAGGTGTTGCCGCTTAAGGAGTAAAGAAAAGCAAAATTTGAAGGTGGAAAAGAAGAACAGAGGAAAAAATACTTAAACAATCAGGACTCTAGGCTTTTGAGAATTACTTATCAGGGAGGAAGAATGCCCTTGTTCTGTGGTCTGGGTTCAGAGCTCCTGATACCAGGCAAGCGAGAGACAAAGTTTCTGGGATCAGAAAACCAATCACCTATACTGGGATTTATTTTAGCTAACACTAGGTATCAGGAGAGTAGGTACCTGCCACTAAGCCAGACCCAGTATATTTCTTTCCTAGTAAATAAAACTATTGACAAGGTAGATGATAGATGTTTGATTGATTCAGATGGATGTTTAGACCAGTTCATGTGAATTATGCTCCAGAAATGTCTGGTTTGCTTTTGTAAAGGGATCTGTATGTCTGATGTAGCTGTTCTTATCTACATTGTATTTCTCTAAAGTTGCTGCAGAAACTTTTAGAGTGAGACTGATTCCACCCCATCAGAAAGGAAGGAAAAGTCTAAAGACTCATCATTCTGCTTTACTTCTAGTCATCTTTCTTTATCTTGCTTCAATGGCTTTCTCCTAGCACAGGATAACACCTTCTAAAAGCTATAAAATTAGAAATTTAGAAAAAACAGTCTAGAAGTCAGTGAATCAATCTTCTTGTCTAAATGTGGGATTAACATTCCCTGTTTCATTTCTGACATACTTGTCTAACATGTGGCTTTAACGCCTCTGATGAGGAGGAGTCTGTAACCTCCTGAGACATTCTGTGCCAGTGGTGAACTCTCCTCACTGTTTTTCAGCTTACTCCAGATTCCCTTACTATAAATGAAACCCGTTACTACTTTTCTTATCTACTGTGAACATAGGAAACAGATGATTCCTTTTCCTTTGAAAAAAATCTGTGTACTGCCATAAGACTGATCAATTTTCTTTTCTTTAGGCTGAACAATTAGTTCAGCCTTTCTTTGTTTTGACTTCAGGCTCAAACCTATCCTTGAAGGAGGGAGTGTGTTTCTTCTTTGTATCATCTCCTTTCTCTGTTTTATATCTTTCAGGAAGAAGCATTGCGTATCCTCTTGGCAGTCAGTTGAGAAAAGTCAGTTAATTAGGGATCCATCAAAGAGAGAAACAAGCAGTCAGAGTTTCTTCTCTCTTCCTTGATGTACAGATGGTTTTCATATTAAACACACTGTTTATTGCATGAACTACAAAATCAATAGGCACTACTCCCCTCATAATTCCTAGCAATCATCTCCATATCTGACCTAATCAGTAGATACAATAGTCACACACACTTCCATCAAGAGAACTGCAGATAGGACGTGAAGACGCATGGGAATGACCATAAAATTAAAAACTAAATACTCCTTGTTTGTCAAGCATCAGTGGTGATGCTATTTTCATAAAGTCTTTGTGAGAAATGTAAGCTTAAAAACATTACATTAATGAAGCACACATTATACTAGCTCACTTGTAAGAAGAAAAATTCCTCAGCATAGAATATGGCAGTGGATACTTCAGGCATTGTTAGCTTGCAGTTCTGGAAACTTTCCCAGAAATTGCAGGTTTTCTTTAACTTCTTTGTATCATCTCCTTTCTCAGTGGTGGTTCAGGTTTCAAAGAAGAGAAGAAGTCAGAGGATAGTTTTCTGTATCCCTCAGCTGTGTGTTGGCAGAGATTAGGGTTTAAGGGCCACGGTCACAAAAATATTTGCAGTCAGCTATTATTTAGGTGCCTAAATAGGATTTGGCAATGTAAATAACTCATGGGATTGGTGCTAAATAGGAACATCTCATTGGCTTATACGGGTATTTCTTTCTAAGCACTGTAAAATATGAGATTTTTTGAGGCTGGCAGTATAAAACTTAAATTTTTTAAAATTAAATTATTTTTTATGTTTAGTTAATGATGGCTGACTGCTTTGGAAGCTTAAGAGTTGCACAAACCTAAGTATGACAGACTTCATCACATCCTGAGACGCATCATGTAAAAAGGCTGCAATCTCGGCTGACCAAAGCCAGTGTCTGCCTCCAAGCAGAGCGTAACCAACATAGAATGTCTGGATGTGAAAACAACTGCAGAGTGCTTGTCAAGAGCACATATTACTGTTTTGGAAACAATGACGAGAATGTCTCTCTTCTAGGAGAAAATTAAGGCTGGAATCTTTGAAACTTAATTTCACTTTGACTTTGCTGGCTTGTGTTAGACTTCAGTTCAGCATCTCTGTGCCAGCAGTGTTACTGCTTCTTCTTGCCAGCAGCAGACAACTTGCCAGGAAAATCTGAGTCCTGTGGCGACTGCACACGTGCGTGTGTGCGTGGAGGCAAGCACACGCATCTGATTCAGTAACTGCAGCTAAGGTCAGGAGTATCATGTTTATCCCTGTTAATAACTGTCAGGTTTCTATAACCTCCGTTACTCTGTCCTTCCTAAAAGAGGGAGGAAGGGGAAATTGGTTATAGTCCTCATCTACCCTGATTTATAGGACAGAGACTGATGTGTTAAGCAGCTTTTGGCTGGACTTAGGAGTGGAGAGCATGCTGGCTGACTTACTTTGCCCTCATCAAAAACTCGTGCTTTGGCAATTGGAAAGTAATGGTGGGTTCTGGGGACTTTGAGATATAACTTTGCTTTCAACAGAGGCATAAATATAAAGTGTTCCAGTGCAGTGTGATATTTTCAAATGTCAACAACTGCTGGGCCTTGGAGACAGATATTCTGTGTACGAGGCAGAAGTAAATGAAGGCAGGAGGGACCAGTCCTCTAGCTGTGTGTATCGTTTAGACTAATGGTTCAGAAAGGGCAGAAGGAAAGATGTTTTTCCTGTGGATCTGCATCCAGTGCCCCCTTTATTTTCCTACTCGAAGACCTCCAGTTTCATCTCCACTCTCTCATCGTGCCTTAGACAATTGCACGCTACCCTCAGCTCCCTCCCGTTTGGCACGCTGCTGCTTGTCCTCGTTCCCGTCCTCACAGTAAGGACATTAACGGGGCTTCTCTTTTATCCAGCAGTGTGACATTTTCACAACTTTTCCCAATCTGATGGGAATATCCCTTCACGGAGACCACCTGTGTCCAGCCGCTCTGGAAGCATCCAGGCTTGGCCCCGGCTACGTGGAAGTACTCGGCCGTATGGTCGCATGCGAGTGACTCCCTTGTTTATGTTGTTAAACTCTTAAAAGGAGAAAGCTGATCTGCAGTTAAATAAAAAGAACAGGCTGTTGGTGTCATCATCAGGTGGCTGTTAATATGATATCGTGTGGCGTTCATGAAATAAAATCCGTAGTAATACTTGAGTCCAATGAGCTGTTCACATGAAAAATGCATTCACAAAACTTTGTTTTTTTTCTGTGCAGGATTTCTCTTTTAATATTTGTTTTTTTTATAGCTCTGTTCTTGACTACATAAGCCCATTTCTTTATCTGTTGTCTGCAAGCTATTTGCTTTGAATATTCTCTACTCTGTCTCACTGGTCTACTTATCTGAGACATTGCTTCTCACCTTTCTGCCTAAACATCTCCAGCAGTGAAAGTTTGGTCACTTAAATCATAAATCTTTGCTCCCCCTGGCTGGCAGATTTATAGACATGAATAAGGACATTAGAGCTTTCGAGAAGATTACATATGTACTTTTCAGTCCAGATTTACACTGAAGAGCCTCTCTCTTCTTTCCCTTTCCCCACCTCCTCACCATGCATGCATGCATGTATATTTGCATAGGTATCACTTTTCATCAATGTTGCTATGTAAAAGTTGCCTGTATGTATAACCAGGAAAAATCACGATCACCTGAAACTTATGAAACAGTCTGTCATTGAAACAAGCCAAACAGTAAGGCTGTAGTTGGTGCTAATTTACTCTGCTCATTGAACCAAATGTTCTTCAATATGTTTTTTACAGTATTTGCTTTCTCTGATGTCTGTTAAAAATAGCATAAATGAAACGCCATCCAATAAATTAGAACTGATGGAAATTCCCACTTCATTTGCATAAGGAGTTTTGAGTGTGCATATTCCTTCAACGTTTTTCCATGGTAAAGCTCAATTTGGGTCCAAAAATATCAAGCATTTCTCAATAATATGTGCATATTAATTAAACTGCAATAATAACTGTATAATATAAAACTTAAGCTTGTTTTAAATAAAAGAAAAATTGTTATTAAACATCATCAGTATTATTATCTTAATGTGCAGGAGGTTTTACTCATAACAAATAGTGTTAATATGTAGTTAATAACAGAGTAGACAGAAGACAGAACGTGTTTAAGGGTTTTGTATAGCTTGATGATTTTCCTTTTTCATTTTTTTTTTGTAAATTCTTGAACTCAATCTTGCCAGGGGAACAGTACTTAAAGGGGGCCTACAGGAAAGCTGGAGAGGGACTTTTTACAAGGGTATATAGTGATATGACAAGAGGTAATGGCTTTAAACTGAAAGAGGGGAGATTTAAATCGGATAGAAGGAAGAAATTTTTACTCTGAGGGTGGTGAGGCAGTGGAACAGGTTGCCTAGAGAAGTTATAAATGCCCCATCCCCGAAAGTGTTCAAGGCTGGGTTGGATGACGTGTTGAGCAACCTGCTATAGTGGAGGGTGTCCCTGCCTGTGGCAGGGGGATTGGATCTAGATGATATTTGAGATCCCTTCCAACCCTAACCATGCTATGATTCTATGATTTAGATTAATCAGATTGGTTCAGCAGAAAAGATTTTTCTTGCAACACTTTTTAAGCTAGTTTTCCAAACTGTGAACATTTCAGTTGTATATCCAAATGCAAAGAGTGCAATTCCAATTTTTATGACCAGTTTTATAAACAAACTTTTAGTTCTGGGGATGTTACACAGAAATTTGGTAGGCATAACACTTGAGTTCTTAATTTGACTGTCTCATATCTCTGCTTTCATGGAAGTTGCTTTGTTTTACAGCCTTTGAGCCTAGTCCACAGTTTGTATAATACTCTTTTCTAGACTACAGGTTGAGTTTTAAGCTTGTATGTTCAGTCTGTAACCTCAGAAAATGTAGTTCCAAAATATCATCTTCTTTTGAGCACTTTTTAGGAGAGACTTTGTCTTTTACTTTTTCAGTTCTTGTGATGATGAAAGCAGAGGATAGTAACTGTATATTATAACCGCGTCCACCGAGTCTGTGAAGTAGTTTGGTGGCACGCGTAGAGTTTAACATTAGAGGTGTTTAGTAATCATCTTTCCCATATGTTTACCTTTGTGCTTTTCCTTGTCTTATTAATTAGCCTGATAAAATAGAATGTACAGACTTGATTATCTTGGCAAGTATCACAGATCACAGAATGTTAGGGATTGGAGTATATTTGGTTTTGTACTTTTCACGATTTGCAGATTGTTTCCAGTGCTGGAAACTGTTAGATTCTAATCCATTTCTGAAAAGATGTACCCTACAGTCCTATTGCAGGAGATCCTTTGGGTGAGCAACATGGTCCCGTTTTCTCCAGTTATTACAGGTTTGTGTGAGACAACTTTGAGATGAGTAGGTCTTGTAGCGTCAGTGCTTCATTATTTGGTTTGAGAACCTGAACGAACTGTGCCGTATGCTGAATTGTATTAGGATGTGCCCTGGAGATCTACCTGTTTGTTGGGCAGTATGGTTGTATCAGAAAGATTTTGTATTGAGATTAGACTCTATACATCATCAATAAAATCGGACTGACTTGTTAAATTGGCCATTGTAATTTTCTACTTCTCATACTAGATACAGGCCTTATGCCTGGAGTTTTGTCATGTCTTAAGTGTGTGCACACTTTTTTAATGCCAGAGCTGTCCACAGATTCTCTTATACTGTCAAAATCTTTTGAAAAGAGAATAATTATGCAAAATCCAGAGTTCATTAGCTTTTAAAAGCAGAAACTTTCTGAAAGCATATGAGGAAACTGTTTTCATCCTTAATATTCATTAAAGGCCATTTTAAAAAGAAATCTTATCAAACACAAACCGCAGTGCAGCAGCTGGGAGAGAATCAAAACCAATCTGGATAATATTTCAAAGTGGTAAAATCAGAAACTGAGTACATCTGTGACAGGTATTCATATTTATATACTCATGCATATTTAGTGAGATGCTGTGTATACAGACACAAGTATATCGAATATAAAGGATTTTACTGTCCTTTCCTTACTACAAATACAGCTTGTAGAAAACCTCTGTATAATGGCTGTGTTGGTCTGCACTGCAAAACTGATGGCTCACAATACGTGCTGCAGTAGTGGTTCAGTGCTGTTATTTTCAAAATGCAACCTACAGAAATTTCCCATTGAAAAACTCCAAACATTGAAAACTCCCGAACTCCTACAGTTCAGGTTGCTTCTGTGAACAGTCACCTTCAAATAAACTTTTTTTTCATAGCACAGCTCCCTGTAGGAGAACTGGATGCTGATATTATGCATAAAGTTATCTAAGGCTGAGTAATCATTAGGAAGTCTCGTGTTGCCATGGAATTGAACACCCGTAGGTGGTAGGTCATGGAGCTCTGATTTGGATTCTTTTATTCTTCAGTCAGAACTTTTTTCAAATTTTGTTCTAGAGGACTTGTAACACTTGTTTTTTTTTTCTTTTGGGAGAAAATCTTCTAGGGAGTTAAAATTTATTGAAGCAAGAAGGGACTTAACCTGAGAACTCATTCTTTTATCCAAAGGACCTGGATCCAGGAAAGTTTTTGGAAGATTACAAATTATTCCTAATAGAGGAAAGTGGTTAGAAGAAAAAGACATTTAAATCACTTAAGTTTTCCTGTTGCTCTGGAATAGGAAAGAGAAATTTTTCACAGCTACTTAGAACTGTTAAGATTGTCTAGCAAAAATGGGAAGACAACTTACAGAATGAGTCAATTTCTGATGAAGGCACCATGTTTAGGAAGGAAGAAATCCTGCAGGAGAACAGATTTCATGAAGCTTTATAAAAATTATTTCTGTCTTTAACTTTATGTACTCTTTCTGTTTTGCAAGTACATGTTATATGTCTACAGAATAGGTAACTTGAGAAAATGGGATAGACTGATTTTTGCATAGCAGTTGCTGTACTGCAGGGCCGAAATATAGGATATATTGTTTTCTGCTTAAAAAAAATAAATTGAGGAACCATGGGGAATACACACCAGGGAGCCTAACTTTGGGATCAAATACATTGTTTGAAATTGTCATTAAAAATATAATTCTTAAATTCATATGTAAGCATTTAATGATGAGGACAAACCTGCATAAATAAAACAGGATTGATTTTTTTAAAATCACTTTGGGGAGGACCATTCTCCTGAGATTCTGCTGGGAGTCTACTGGGATCACAGTTCAGACTGGATGCAGACAGACAGCTGTGTAGTTTTTACCAGCGGGAGAAATACTAACATGTTGTGAGAAGCTTTAAATTTCCTAGATGCAGATTAGAGACAAAATGCTGCTAATGGTAACTAGGAACATTTATTCCATTTAGATTTAGTGCTGTTAATAATAATGATATTACAGAAGAGCTGTCTTAGAAAGAGCATTAGATATCATAAACATATGTTGATTTCGTTTATGTTGAATAGCAGATTAAAGAAAACCAAACCAGTCCAGCAATTAAGGTTGTTTTTTTTTTATATTAAGAGACAACACTTTGAAAAATCAAGATAATTAGACAGTGAAGTCCATTGGACTTCAGAGTTTGGGGACTTGAACATTGGAGGAAGTTTGGAATTTCAGCCAAAACACAACCCAAAAGCTGTCTTATGTTTGCATCTGTCCAAAATATATTGGTAAGGATCCAAACTCAAATGGCAGAAAATTGAAAACCTAAAAAGAATTGATCAGTAAAGAAGTCATAGAATCATAGAATGGTTAGGGCTGGAAGGGACCTTCAAAGGTCATCTAGTCCAACCCCCCTGCAACAAACAGGGATATCTCCAACTAGATCAGGTTGCTCAGGGCCTCATCCAACCTGGCCTTGAACGTCTCCAGGGATGGAGCATCCACCACCTCTCTGGGCAACCTGTTCCAATGTTCTACAACTCTCATGGTAAAAAATTTTTTCCTAATATCCAACCTGAATCTACCTCCCTCTATTTTAAAACCATTACCCCTTGTCCTATCACAACTGGCCCTCCTGAACAGCCTCTTCCCATCTTTCTTGTAGGCCCCCTTGAGGTACTGGAAGACCGCTATAAGGTCACCCCGGAGCCTCCTCTTCTCCAGGCTGAACAGTCTGGAGTCTGTATCAAAGTCTAGACATGAAAATGTTCACATAGTCACATTTCATAAAATTATGCTGACTTTGACCTTGCAAAAGGAATTAAATTAGATAACGGTTTTAGCCAGATGAGAAAATTAAAAAAAAAAAAACAAACCACCAAACAAACCACCACGAGCTGAAGTCATGATACCGTGTAGTAATGACAGATCTACTATTTCAATATTTTGGCCTATGCATTCAGAAAAAAGTGAAATATATAATGGGAGAAAAGCACCTTGTCTAATCAGATTATTTGGAGAAATTAAAATTACTGTCCCAGAGAAGAATGTAGAAGTTAAGCCAGTTGCAAAATGCATCGTGTTGTACGAGTAAGTCCTGTGACTGTTGAGGGAAAAATAAGTTTGTATATGCTATTAAGATAGTAATAGAATTTACTATTATGCACCTTCCTGTAAAGCAGAAGAAACAGGTTTTAGTAAAAGCTTGTCTGCCTTTCTTTACTGATCTGATTTCCCATACTCAATAAAAATAGACATTTTGAGTTTTCAGACAGGACATCAGCCTTACGAACAAACTCATCTGTAAACTTCAAAATACTCCTCTGAACAATCTCTGGAGTATGCTGTGATATACAGAATGAAAGATGCTTTCATGGACTATTTGCAGCCTGACATTCATTTTCAATGTGCAATTATTTAAACTTTTTCAGAAGGAAAAAAAAAAAGTCAGTGGGACTTTACACACCTCAATAAGTGTTCTAGTGTTAGCAGATGTTCTTAGTAAAGCCACGTTTTCCAGATATCCCACTGTTGCCAGGATGACTCAACCTGTTTACTTTAGTTTTATCTAAATAATTATAGCAAAATTTAATTGCCTGAACCAGATAGCATTCAAGGAGAACCCATTAATATTAGAGGCAAAAGCTGCCTAGGGATTTTTAAATTAGAGACAGTCCTGGAGTCCTTGAGATTTTTTAACTTAGGAAGGTACTTTCTGAATTTTCTGTTGATAGGTAAAGCAATGTTGCGGTAAGTCCACTGCAGCTGAAGGCAGTGGTGCAATTGTGGAGGTAGAAGAGGCGAAAAATGTGGGTGGGCTGGTAATCGTCTGTGCCTATAGATGGCAGGCGGATTTTGTTGCCCGCGCTGCATTACAGCTGAGTGTGCAAGGCAAGAGTGTCCGGGTTTGAATGTTGATTTAATGTCAGCATATACAAGTGTTTTGTTTTAGTAAGAGTGCTGCATTTAATTGTTTGGTGCATGAGGGTTTTGTCTGTAAAATTATACTGTTGAGGAGCTCCGTATTGGGGTAAGTTTGTCTGAATCTGCAGTTTTGCTTTTTTTCCTGTATCCGTTGGTATAATCCTTAGGCTCTGGTTGATTTGATATTTCTCCTGTATCGCAGCTCAATAATTTTTCTTATATGTATGAAAATTTGACAAAAACATTCAAATCATTAATATTTGAAACTGTGGGCATTCTTTTTGTTAAGGGCATGCCGAGTAATGTTGTTTTTTTTAAATAGCTATTAGAATACCAGGTGGTTTTATTTCTTCAGACGACATCACTTTACGGTTTTCTTCTTTAAAAATTGCTGCCTCATAACTGTCAATACTTTTATTACAGGCAGATTTGAGACACTGACTAGAAAAAAAAAAAACAGTCTGTAATATTCTGAATTCCTTGAGGTATGTTAAAGAACTTGATTTGCTGCAAGAAAGCCAGTGTGTGCCTGTTTAACTTTCTTAAAACCAAATCTACTGCAGTGGACACTTACATAACAGCTTGTGTTTAAATGGAACAAAACTATGGTTGTTATAATTCCTTCTCTATTTTTTTCAACAATGTTTTGAAAGTTTCATCTCCTTTTCCTACCCATTATAAGCAATCTACACCTACTTACATGTTCCTGCCAACCAAAACCAAATTCAGACCAGTTACACGGGTCTGAATTTGGAATAGTTGCATTCTTTAGGGAAGTGTGTGATTGGTGAATTGGACTAGATTTGGATACAGCTTTTCATAGTGAAGACAGAGGAATGATGTGAGAAGAGCCTGCAGCTTTTTTTCCCCCCTGTCATATAACACTCTGTTTTAAATGTATGGATGGATGATGTTTGGTAAAGGACAAGATCAGAGGAAAACCTGCAAGAAATGCAAAGTAAACATGCATGAGAGTTGTAGGACACTGGAACAGGTTGCCCAGAGAGGTGGTGGATGCTCCATCCCTGGAGACGTTCAAGGCCAGGTTGGATGAGGCCCTGAGCAACCTGATCGAGTTGGAGATGTCCCTGTTCCTTGCAGGGGGGTTGGACTAGATGACCTTTGAAGGTCCCTTCCAGCCCTAACCATTCTATGATTCTATGCAAGTAGTTTTATAGTAAGTATTGTAGGTAAATAGCAAGGTAGCACAGAATAGCCTGCTTTTTTGACAGGGTTCCAAGATACCTGTTATTCTTGCCACGGGCAAGTCTATAAGTAGCCTAAAAGCCTACACACTGATTGAGCTATACTAGGTACCAAAACCAACAACTTCCTGCTAGGCTAAAATAATCTACTTCTTACTGGCACTGGTCCACATTTTCCACCTCCAAAACCAGTGTCCTGATATTTTGCATGCAGGAATGTGAGAGTCATGAAACTGAAGAAGTAGGAAGCAAGAAGGAGTATGTGTCTACAGTCTAGTAAGTAAGGACATGCATTAGGGAGGAAAAGTGCTTCTATTCAGCTCCCTCCTACCTAGGAGAGTTTGCAGCATCTATATCCACCATCATTTATAGGCAAAAATACATAGACTTTAAACCTTAATTGTCTTCTCTTTAAGTTGGTGTCCTAATTGCAAGGTGGTGGACCAAGGCCTCATTGTGGGTGCTCTTGCTCGCTTGTGCTGTCCCCACTGACTGGCATAGCCAAACCCCATATCACTTTGTCACCGAGGTGAACCTCAATTTTGGGAACCTGCCTTGGGTCTGTGAATCTACTTCAAGAGTGAAGGAACCTTAAAATTTGGAAATGACAATCCAGCCTCAGGAGGTTTCATGTTTTCTCAAGTGGCATCCATAAACCAGAATGGAAGAAGTGTAGCTCCTTGATCACAACAATACTTTCGATTTTGTATTTATAGGTATCTTTGTTCTTATTGTCAATGAACTTTAACGTAGTCATTTCACATACATTAAGTAAACACTGATCTTCAGTTAGTATGATGCCTGGGTTTTTTAGTGATAGCATCTGAGCAACAAACAGAATTTAGAGTTACTTTTACTTTTAAACCTGTTTAAACGATTTCCCTTACGCTATGTAAAATAAATATTTTTCTCTTATGTTCTTAAAATTGTTTTTAGAGTTTCATAATCTACCCCTATATTTCTTGTTTTCTCTGTGTCAGGCTGCTTTGTTAGCAGTCCTTTGTGAGCCTATGTCAAATTTTAAGTAATTTCTATTGCAAAAAAAAAAAAAAGTGGAAAACTGTAATTTATAAATGACTTAAGAATGATCGTGTTTCGCATTACGTAATCGCATCTTGTCCAACAAGACTATCACTGCAGCAGTTATTTAACTGTTCCTACAACTCAGTGGGACGTGAACATTGCAAAGAAGGATTTCCTCATATAGATAGTCCAAAAATCTATTGCAGGTAATTTGAAGAAACTTGTGCCCAAGCATTGAGAGAAGAAAAAAAGAGTCAAAACCTAATACAAAAATGTGCTGTTATTCCTTTTCTACCTTACGGTATTTAAATATATACCTTATTCTTCATCCCCCCGCTTATGCCTAGAGTTTCGAGTCCAGGTCAGATTGAAAGATGTAGTTTGCGTTTACATTTCAGAACTTTTTGGGCACTGGTAGCATGTGACCTGACTAAAAGAGATACAGTTCTTGTTGCATTGCGCTTGTGTTCGGTAACTGGTCTGAAGAGTGCGGTAGCTTTGGAAGGAGCAGGGCCTTTGTCAGTTAATGTCAGGGTTGAGAGTTTCGTGATTGAAGAGTTGATGAATCGGCCGAGTCTTTACACAAGAACTGTGGTTACTCATGAGCTCTGGTGCTGAGACTTATCAGTTAGGGTGTCTCTGGGCTCCAGGACTGTGACAAAAAATTTTCAGTCATTTCAAGTGCCCCAAGGATTTGTGGAAAACATGCTTTTTTTGTCTTCATCCTTTTCCTGGGTCCTCTGTTAAGCATAGCCTTCTCAGCCTCAGAGTTTGGTTCTAGCTGAGGTCGAAGTGGTTAACTCACATTGCAGAAGTGATGCTGTAGTTTTCTAGGTAAAATAAGAGGTTCCTTCATACTATGTATTTCTGTCTTGTGTTAGAGATGAATTTAATTAATAGCTTTGTTATGGGATTTTGCATTCCTTGGATTTTTATTGTGTTGAGCTCTAATACAATTTGCATTGCATTGTGCTTTAACAGCTTTCATCTTTAATGAGGTAGGATATTGAGTATTTCCTCTTCTTACTTTTGTGATGTCATTATTTCCGACTCTGAATTTGATCCAGGTGCTTATTATGTATTTGGAACTTATAGATGACAAGCACTTATTGGTGGAGATACAGCTATGTGTAGCAGGAATTGCTTGTAGTAAAGAGGTGCAATAAGACTTCTCAGAGTTGTTTAAAAGTAACTGGAGGATATGGGTACAGTGCAAAATAGAAATCTTTGTGAGGTAAAGTGCATATTCATAAACATATTTTAGGATTTAAAGAGAAAGACAAATGCTTCTAGCCTGTGACTGTGCCAGATTAATTCTTTCAAGATCTAATACCTGAAATTACAGGATATGAAAGACCACAAGAGAGACTTTGCAGATTATCGTATTTGTCTCAGTCCCTTTCACACCATTCTTTAGGAATGAATTCTGAGTGCATTCATGATGCTGGAAATAGATATTGTTGAAATTGGGGACCTGAATAAGGAGGTTATATGGTTGTTATCAAAAAGAGAGAGGCATATATATTGTCAGTAATGGCAGCTGCTTCAGGGGATGTTCTTTACCAGCCTGTAAGCATCTCTCAGTTTCCGAGATAGAAGCTCCATGGATAGTTACTTGTTCAAATGACAGTGGTGGAATTGGATGTAAGTGAGGTTTCGCTTTTAAATCACATAAATAGTCTCTATTAAACTGCGGAGATTTTGTTAGCTTTGGGGCATTTCCACTTTGAGGAGGGCTTTGCCTGCTCAGTGTAGAGCAGCAGCCTTTTTCATCCAGCAAAACAGTTTGGAACATTTCGAAAAATGCTTACGTTCTCATAACTCCTGTCTCAAATTATTGGTGCTGTATACTGAAGACAACTTGTGTAGTTCTTGTTGCTGTCCCAGAATATTGACATAACTGTGTTTTTTTTCCCTTTATCATTGGAATGTATAAGGGGGATTCACCTTCTCCAAGCTCTTGAATGGATGGCAACTGAACAGCTTTCTGTGATGTATAGTAAATTTCAATATACGTATCTGGGTTTTCATATTAACTTTTCATATGGTCTTTATATATTTGAAGGGAACAATTAATCTCACTTTACAATAATATGTAAAATTGCTCAAGAAATAATAGAATAGAATAGAATAGTTCAGTTGGAAGGGTATGAACACTTCTGCTTTCATAAGAGGCCAGGCTTCTGAAACATGTTTTCTGCTTACGTGACAGCTTTGGAAAATAAGTCACTTGTGAACATAATTAGATAGAGAATGTCCATGATGAATAAGGTTATGTTAGCACGTTAACTATGATAGAGTTTTCCACATGAACAGTTTCTCTCCTCAACAGATCACAGGGACAACTTCTAAACATGCTTACCATGCTTATCACAGAATGAATACTTTCTGAATGAGATTAGAACATAATTCTCCTTTAAATGCCCTAGAATTCCCTCAAGAGTGCCTGCCTTTCTTCTGAAGAGCTCGTAATGTTATCTGCTCTTTCTCAAGTATTCCTAGATTTGGTGGCCAGTTTCTCACATATTTTCCAGAACTAACTTTCTCTCTCCTACCCCATATGTATGAAATAGCTTTCCTGGACTCATCCATAAGACTTCCGTTTCAAATCTTTCTTCAGTGATATGACTTCAGTGATATTACTTTCTTCTGTCGAACCTCATGATGCAGTTAGGTGGACAGGCAACTGAAAATATTTGGTGCTTAACATGAGGGGCAGGCCTTTTTCTCCTTTTTAAATAGCTTACATGAGTATTTCTCGAAACTATTGAAAGCTCCTCCCATGTCTTTATCACTGTTTTAGAAAATATTTCAAGATGCTCCATCGGCTTCACCATGTCCTTTTTAATGACAATGATATTTTAAAGTACCATTATTCATTGCCACCTGCAATGCGCAGGGATGTTCCTATTTCAGAGCTCTATATAAATTCAGATAAACACCAGCATTTGAATTATACACAGGCTTTTCCATGTCTGTAACTGCAGAAGGCTGACATGAAACTCTGGAAGATGACTTGAGTGATCTGTTCAGAGATTGTCCATCACATTCATCTCATGGGTTAGTCCTTCACTCCAAGTCTGGGGAAAGGACAATTTATGTGGTATACATGGGACATCTGAATGTATTTCTATATGATTCTGTCTAGCCATTTTAATACTTCTTTTCCTTACTCACAAATTCTTCAGGACAAAGATCACATATTTTTGTGTGTGTGGTTAGTGCCTCTTATATATGGGAACAATTTCAGTAAACCAGTAAACACCTGGACATATGTGTTTAACATTATTCTTGAGTATACTGTGATGAGATCTGACACAACAACTGTGCATGAATTGAGAATGGCAGAAGCGAGGGGAAAAAAGATCCTCATCCAAAAATATGATTTTTTAAACTTTGAGTGCATTCTTCCTACTGCAGCATACACTTGCTGCGCGTTTATCATTAGAAGTAGCGTTGCTGTCAGGCCTCTCACTCGGAGCGTGTTTAGATGCCACATATTCTGTACATTAGAAGTGCCTAACTAGGCAGAATATGTGACTGCCACCATTGCTACTGTAGTTGAAGCTGGCCTCATTTTCTGAAAAGTTGCCTGTGATCTGCAAACCCAGTAATGAAGAAAGAAAAAAGAAACGGAATGAAACAGTAATATACATCTCCTGGGTATTTCAAAGCCACAGAGCGCTAATTAAAATCTCAGACTTAAATATCCAATCCTTGGGGTATAAAACAGTGCATAGGTTAGCTAGAAAACAAAACTTCACAGATAAACAGTGGCAAAATAAAAATATAATTGTCTGGCGCCAGTTAACTTGGATGTTAGTAGAATTTTATTTGAATAAGTGTTGGTTTATATATCTGAAAACCTGTCATTTATTTTTAAAGCAGTTGCATGTATTATCTGTGTTGTTAGATACATGGGCTATAAGATGTCAAGAGATTATCCAATATGTGGTGCAACAATTACTGGAGTGCTTTATGCACAATGTTCAAACTGTGCCTTCTTAGAATCTAACTCATCACTCAAGGGAAGTGTCCCATCTTTGCTGGCTCACCTTGTTACAGGACAGAGGATGGTTCATATTGTGTAGAAATGCTAGTGAGAAGCCGTTAGATCTTGATGCTCAAGAAATTTCATGCTAATACTTTTTAGCCTGTCTTCTTTACCTTCAGAGTATCTCCAAATTAATCAATTAGTGCACTTGTTTTCCTCTACCCTCGTGTTGTAACCAGCTGAGTGGTAATGTGCGATATGTAATAGAGAAGGGCAGAAATAGAAATGATGTGTGGAAACAGCTAAAATTGGACTATAATAAGAGCAGATACACTATAAGGAAAGAACTAAAAATACCTTCTGGATAGACGTATGCGTGTGCGTATACACAAATGGGAACAAAACTTTAATGGCCAGTATACGGATTCTGTTGCTTAGGGATTTTGTTCTTTCAATAATCTCTTGATTTTCACTTCCCCTTTTCAGAAGGCTTTTTTTGGAAGTTTAGTTTTGTGAGGTTTTTTTAAGATCAGAAAAAAAATAATTTCTTTACTTTTGTTATTTAGTAAAATTGTACTATTTTTAAACATCTTTTTTTATATAAGCACATATAAAAATCCAAATAAAGGTTTCAACTATCAAAAAAAAAAAGGAAAAAAACTCTCCAAATCCAAAGCACTATGTAATAATACTGTGCAAATATTAAGCAAATCGGGCTTACAAATGTTAGGGAATTCACAAGTTATGGTTGCCTATCAAACTGTGTTTTACTTCATGATTATTTGTCTCCCTCAGTGCTTCAGCATGGCTATTTCCTCCTTTCTCTGCCATCACATACAGGACAGCATCAGGAGTACAAAACAGTGAGTCTCCAGTTCTCCTTTCCATGTCTGGAATAGCAGTAGCCTTTGGATACCAGGAAGGGAAATTGGAAAGAGCTTCTCCCCTGATAGCTCCAGATGGGAGATGCTCAGTGATGGTTGTACAACATGGCACACCTAACCATGCAGTCAGTTGGTAGAAGCTGTAGAGGAGATGGATCCTCCATGATGCAAGCAGGATCTTCAGAAGATATCTCTGTGAGGTTTGAAGACTTCTAAAGAACTCTTTTTAATCACATGAAAACACTTCTAGAGGTTTGTAGTTTGTGCAGACCTTTGCTTTTCTGTGTAGCTGTTTAAATCACAGAAAAACTAAACTTGGTCAGTGAGAAGTTTTATAGAATCAGGTGGTTTTGCATCTGTTGCAGTCCTTCTTTGTCTGATTTCTTTAACCTGACAAATAATAAACTTTCCCCTAACGATCTCTAGCTTTTGGGAATCAATTGAGTACTTATAAGTTGAGTAAATCAGCCTGAGGACAGACAGTAAACATGGAAGATTTCAATCCACAGTTAAAGTTTTCATGAAGTTTTATAAGCAACTGGTAAACAACATTTTATAATGGGAGGTATCAAGCCGCTTCACCTATAACATTGAATCGAATGTTCATTTGAAGTGAACTGTTGTGTTCCACTTAATGTGATCTCAATAATGTGTTTTGCAGTAGAAATGAGGACTCATGATGTGGTATAGACAACATTATACACGTGAGCTGTGAAGAAACAAAAATCCTTGGCTCCAAGTGTCTTACCTTTTAAATGTGGCAATGTGCTAAATATGAGTCACAGAACAGAATAATTTAGTGTTTCTTTGTGCATTTCTTGATATGCAATTCAGCAGAAATAGAAAATTTCAAAATTGCTATTTTATTTTAAAAATTCACCTTAAATAGTGCTACTAATTGCAGCAGCAAGGAAATAATTTTTCAGGAAATCTGTTAAGCATGGTGTCTGGAGAACGATACAGCTGTGCCATCATGCAATTATTAACCTAAGGATCTAAGTCCTCACAAAAGTCCTGTGCTCAGAGATGTCTGAACATCTCAATCATCAAAGCAAAAGTAAAAAAATTAAATAGAATTTACTGGACCTCTTTTATATCAAAGAATTTTATGAAAATGTTCAAAAAATTTCAATATATTATCAAGATCTAGGAGTATGAGCTGGTTTTGGTAAAAATAAACAAAAGAAATACCTATATTATTAAAATATTTCATCTTTTTTGACTTTGTGGAGGGAAAAATGTTTTAAGTTGCTCGATGTTTCAACTGTTGAAGAAAAGGTCATTTTAAAAGCAAGTTACATTGAGCTAAAAGCATTTGAAAGACGTAGAAATGAGAAGATAAGTTAGAGCTGTGCAGATCATGTTATTCAATCCGAGACCTGAAACAGAAGGCAATCCTGCCATTTAGTTTTAAGCCAATAGACATATTTGGACTGAAAAAAAAAGTTACATCTGGCCCTCTGCTGAACTTCTGGCTTTAGCACCCCTTCTCCTTGTAATGCCCATGTATATATTCCAACACGGCATGCATTTGAAACAACAAAAATTAGCTCCATGATGAAAGGAGTTTGTGTTTTCTAACACAATATGACTGCTAATGGTAGACTTCAGCGAATATCTGTGGCAACCCAACAGATTCAAAGTAACGTCAAAAGCAGTCAAAAAATGCCATAATAACAACAGTAGAAAACTTGATGCTTGCAGACTTCTTAACTTGTATGTGAAAATGTAAAAGACTAGTATCTCTCCTACACTGCGACTCCTTTGCCAGGACACCACTCTTCTGACAGCTGACACTTGTGGTCTCCCCCTCATGTGATCTTCTCAAATTCTCTATTTGTGGTCATTTCTTTGTTCTCCAGCTGCAGCCCCCATGTTGCTTGTGTTATTTCCAGTCCATCAAATTTGGTTTCTCAGGAGTTCTGAGATCCTGGCTGGATCACAACGCGTCTGCTGCATCCTTCTTCTCTTTGACCCTTTTCAGATTCGGCATTGTTTATCACACTTTCCACAGTAACATCTTCATCATTAACTCCTGTGATTTCCTCTCCTAGTTTCTCTTCCTGCCCTCTCACTGTTTCAGTGTATTATCACAAAAACAAACAAACCCCCCTCCTACTCCTAGGTAAAGGTGAGAGAGGTGATAGACAGAAAAAGCCTCAAGATGTGATAAGATGCTGGTAGACAATATTTTTGTTTCTGGCTGAGCAGTGCAGTTACAGATGCTCTTCAAAATTTTTACTGAGTCAAAGCTTCTGTGTCCTGGAAGTTTCTCAGGAATGCCATTTCTTAGATCCATGTCATTTTAAGATACTACTGATCTTTGAAGCAAAAATATCCCATGCCCCTTTTTTTCTCACAGACAAAAACTAATTTGTTGGAAATGTAAAAATGGAATTATGGGAATATCTATTTATGTTAATGGGAGAAACTCTATTATATCAAGGTCTTTCAATGTTTTCATTTTTCTTCTTACAATTCTTAAATTGGATTTGGCCTTTGTTAACTTTTGTGCTTTGACTTTGGTGATCTTACATGTTTGGAGTGATCACCAGGATTTCCTACTTATGCTGATAGTACTGTTTGTGATAGAAGCAAACTCACTGCCAAAAAAAGCAGAAACTTGATTGCAAGTTTTGAATATTTGATGAAGGTGGGTATTCATCATTCACTCATACCCCTTAAATAAGACTTATTTCCAAATTTCATTTTTCCTGTCCCATTCAGTGTAAAAAAAGAAAGAAACAAACCCATGTAATTAAAAACAACCCTAAAATATAATTGCAAAAATATATATAATGATTTATTTGAGAAAAGATGGGAAAAATAGGAAGTCTTGTTAGAAGGTTTGTGTACAGCCAGATACAATCCAAGAGGAACATCATCAGCTAGTACATATTGTCATAGTCTCTTCATGGTAACTCAACTGAGATATACAAGCTGAGAATGTGCACTGAAGTGTGCATATTAAACATCTGCTATTTAAAAAAAAATTCTAAAAATATTTGGAGAGTGAAATAAACTGTGAAAGGTCTGTTTTCTGTTGTTTTCTTTTTTAAGACATTTAGCCCTCTAGACCATGTATGTAAAGTTGAAAATATATCAAGGTCATTTAATTACGGAAACCATAAAACCTAAGATTTAAGATATGTTATTCAAAGAAGGATATCTATCTGCTAAACCAATTCAGTCAGTTTCTTTCAGGTACTCAGTATGATGTACAGGTAGAAAGTGATGGACATTCCAAAGAAATGAGGGAAACAGTTTTGTAAAAATGATGGAAAAAAATTGGTAGGACTGGATTGCTTCTTGGTTTGTTTTTATAGCATGCTTTGAGAATAAATTTTCTGTACTGATGCATATGTTAAAAGAATCCTTTGCTGCAGCCTCTCTGCAGTACTTCACAGAATTTGAGAATGAAATTCACAGCTCTGTTTTTCTTATAGATTTATTTTAATAAAGGTGCAAAATTAATAGATTTTTGATCAGATAAACTTGCAGAAAAATTACTCGGCTTAGGGAAGGTCAAGCTTCACTAGGATGAGTGCGGGAGATCTCATTACTGTGTGCAACATGGCTCTTCAGGTTATACAGCTGATAGTTTTCAAGGTGAGTCTCATAATGTGAAGCTAGGTCCTGCATCTGATAACAGCTTGAACTAATCGGTTAGTATTCTTTCTGTGTAAGATGAAAAAAGGGAAAACAGATAAGACTGTCACTTATCTCTTTTGTTGCTTAGTGGATTGTAAAATAAATCCAGATAAGTGAAGCATAAGGCTTTTGCTTTATGTAGGTGTTCTCCACTTCTCTAGTACCAATACAGTAAAATCACCACATATTTTCCCACCCCCTACGTACATAAAGAAAAAATAGCTTATGCCCAAGATGTAAAATTAATTTTGTGGAGATCAGCAGCACGCTGCTATGCTCAAATTCTACTGCTTCCATAGAGATTCGTTTTCTATTTCAAATTGCTAGGGGAGCCATAAAATATGTAGATACCTATGTATGTAGAAATCTTTTGTTGGATACAATTGTGTCCAGATATAGAAGATCTGCAGTTAACTTTGGGGACTGGATCTATGCAGATTTAAAAAAAAAAAAACAACAACAACAACAACAAAACCAACTAATGCTAACATTTAAAATTAATGCTGTAGAACTTTCCATATTATTTAAACTAACCTTCAGATTATAATGAAATTAATTACTCGTTTGCCATACTGATAAAAAGCAATGTGTTGTACTAAACCAAGGATGGATGTAGAGTTCTATTGGTCTGAAAAGCTTCCTCACCAAGCTGAACTGGAAGAACAATGCACAAAACAATGCAATCTCTTGTATAACTTTTCTAGGTTTTATTAGCTCCTTTACTCTCTCCATGGTACAACTTAGTAAAAGAAAATGTAGCATACACCCTCTTGAGATACATTAACGTGGAAGGTTGTGCAGAGATAGACAAAGATAACAGATCAGACCAAATTCTTTATATTCTTCTTTGGACTACAGTCCATCTACAAAAGACTTGCAGAAATTCTCCCATGGAAATGGGACGAGACGGAATGGCCTCAAGTTACACCAGGGGAAATTCAGGTTAGATATCAGGAAAAATTTCTTTACAGAGAGGGTTGTGAAGTGTTGGAACAGGCTGCCCAGGGAGGTGGTGGAGTCACCATCCCTGGAGGTGTTTAAAAACCGTGTGGATTTGGTGTTGAGCAATATGGTTTAGAGACCCTGACAGTGGAGGGTGAATGGTTGGACTCGATGATCTTGAAAGTCTCTTCTAACCAGATGATTCTATGATTCTATGAAAGGGAAAATTTCTTCCCAGGTTCATCCCTACCTGTTTAGGTGGTATTTTATTTCTACCTTTTCCCTCCAGTATAGGAGGTGCAGAGGAACCCAATGTTGCCATGACAGTTGACTCCTACGTACTTCACCAAGCCTCTGGTATCAGTGGCAGAACTTCACACATCAAGTGATACATTTAAATTTCTGTCCCCAAGAATCACAGTTCTCCATTTGACTCCTTGACTTTCTCCGGTCCTGGCTCCCATGCACTAACTTCTGTCTAAGTTAATGTTTCCTGTGAATTTTCCTCAGACAAAGAGTCCATTATTTAATCCAGTGCACCCAGATGTTCCAGGTGGACTCTGGGAGGGGGTGGAGGTGAAGAGGAAGTGAGAATCAGAAACAGTAAAACTTTCATAAATGGCTGTTCTGTTGTTGTGTCTTTTGAAAATGGAGTATGCGCTTGCTGTGTTCCATAAGCACATGCATTGCATTAGGTACAAGCCAACGCATTTCATTCAAGCACATCTAAACATCAGAGGGAAAACAGTGAGGAGTTATGGTTTGAGGGGAAAATTAAGGGGAAGAAAAAAGAGTTTTGCCTAGTTCAGTGAGTAATAACTTGCTTGGTAGGCATTTATAAGGTAATATTAAAAGAGCAAACAAATACGTAAGTGATCCAATTAGGAAACTGAGAAAATAACATGAATTAAAAAAAGAGGAACTTAAGAAGATGTATACAGCAACAGCTATAAAAGTGCCTGTTGAATTGCTCTTCATAATGAAGAACAGGGAGCACAGTATCTGATTTACACAAGATTTCTCTCAAGTTACAGAATGCAATAGTTATGCCAGGGTAAAACTGGGAATTATGCTGGTGTTTGCATTTGGCATGCTTTCCACAAAAGTTCTGAGCGGATGTTTGTTAATAGTTTGTCATTAGTGTATGTGTAACTCTTTCTCATAAAATTATTATGTTATACTCACCCACAATGAATTCAAATAAAATGTTTCAGTCAGTGTTTTTGTGTATGCTACCATATTAACAACAATTTGCAGGATGATAGGGATTGTTTCAGCTGTCTGATTGAATGTGGAAAGTCAGTGAGATCATAAATCATGGAACAAATTATCTTCTGTCTTAAAAGAGAGTGAAAACACTGCTGTTAGATTTATGTGAATGGACTTATGCTCTTGCACCTAGCTGTTCTGAAAGCAAATTAGTCAAACAGCTTTCCATACAGATGCATTTGGATTTTCAGATCAATAGTAACAACAGCATTTATACTTTTTAGGAGTCCTTCTTCGTTTTTTTTGTTGTCATATCACTTATTAAATAAATATATTGTTTTAAAACCCTTTAAATTCAATTTTTTTTTTTATTCTAAATTATTTGCTTGGCTGGTAGACTTTACAGTTCACATACACAAGCAGTTTCAGTAGCTTGAAAAGTACTCACACATCAGCTCAGCTGTAGCAATTGTCCATGTGCACATAATTTAATCTTCTTCTAGTGTAGGCTCAGCTAAGCCACGTTGCATTAACTCACTTTTACCATGCATATATGCAGATAATTGCTGTGACTCAGATGACACTCAGTAACTTGGTAAGCTGCAGTACCAGTAACCTGATCATCTGCTTGAGCCCTTTTTTTTTTATAATTACTGTTTTAAAACAGACCTAATGAAGTTTCTCATTTCTTTTGCTTTTTAAAAACACTATTTGTTTTCTGGTTGCGCATGGATCCTTTTTTTGTGTGTGCGATTGGATCAGCCAGGTTCTGCGTGTTAATTTGGGACCACAAAGTGAGAGTGGTTACAAAGACCTGTGTCCACAGCTGCAGCTCACACTGCTGTGAAAAGAGAAGTCAAAACTCCTTCTCTGTGAGAGACTTGGGGAGCGAGAGTGCTCATCAACGAGCTCAGCACAGACGAGCACTTTGGAGCCACAAAACAATCTCCTGCCCACATGGGAGTCTGCAGGAAAGGGTGGGAGGTTGACGGCTTTTTGGATCTGGCCCCATTTTGTCTTAATCTGCTCTGGCTCCTGATCTTTTCAAAGTCTCCCCATTGTGCGTGTGATTTCTGCTAAACACGCAGAGAAATTTTTAAGATCAAGACCATATGATATAGCAAGATTAATCTACCCTTTGGCCTTCACCTCTCCCTCCCGCTGGGGGAGAGGTTTGGTTCTGCTAATTTGTCATGTTACTTTTTTTTTTCTCCTGCCATCATTTTTTTTCCACCTCATGGTTCACCTAAATTGGGGATTTTGGCCCAAACACTCTCAGCATGTAATGAAGATAAATAGAATTCTTCATGTCCACTACATGAATTTTGAAGACATCATTGTTTATTTCACCCAGTTTTAATGTGAAGAATTTGTAACTCATTTGTAGAATATAAGTGATTTTTTCACTTTTATTATATATTGTGGCTGAGTGAATCCCTGTAGGTCTGTGAAGCAGATGTGTTAGTACAGCCGGTATAACAGCTTCATTCCTTCCCTCATCTGCAATGCAGTCAAGTTTCGAATTGTTATGATATGCAGTAATTAAATATGAATAAATAAAATATCACCAGATAATGAAGCTGCAGTCCCCTCTGTCATGTTAATCATTGATGAGGTGCCTGTGAGGAGGAACTGTGGCTGATGATGTCTTCTGCCTCAAAGTCTCTGATTAGTTTTGGGAGCATTAGTGTAAATTTTTCCGTCATCTTTGCATCAATAGCCAGAAAAATATCTTTTACCTCAATAAAATATATATGGATAGTTATATCCTGCTGCTTCATCAATCCATTCCTTTCATGTCTTCTGACACCTGAATAATAACCAGAAGTGAACCAATTTTGCAAATAACAATGATGTAGTTCAACTGCTGTTAGGTATCTATGTAATTTGCAAGCTTGTTAGAGTAGAGAGTTAGGTTTTGGGGAATAGATGCAGAGTATCTCTATTTATCTATTTCTGTTTTTAAAGTCGTATTCACCCCATAAAAATACTAATTTCTGTGAAGGAATGGAAGAAATAATGAACAAAATGAAAATCTTTGTTTGCATTTGTCTGTTTCAAAGTGGTCCAGATGTTAACCCAGGTATTTTAGGTCCTACACATCCTGCTCTACTGGAAATAAGGTATGAATTCAGTATTCATACTCTTCTGAAAAGTCCTCCTGTCCCCATAATTGCTTTCAACCCATCTAAAACATTACTTATGTATCTGTATCTACTACTTTTATATCTATCAATGTCTCAGGTTTATAATAATTTCAGACTCCAGAGACTTAATTTTGGACTCTATTGTTTGCCCTGTATTCCTCTCACTCGTGAGAGGGCCATAGAATATCTAGCTTATAAATTACAAGAAAGCTGTCATTTGGTTTCATCAGATGTGAATATTAGGGGATGGAGCTCCTATTCGAGCAGGAAGGCACTTTATGCGTCAGGTTGGCTGCTTTAAAAGGTGCTGCTTGATTGAAACTGTTCAGGGAGCTGGAATGCTACTGCTCTTCTTCAGCTGTTTCAGTTTGTCACTCAAGATGTATAGCTCAGTCCATCAGGTGTTCCTTGCTTCTGGCTTTAGGCTGTAACTGCTGCAGAAACACCATTGTCCATTTGCAGTCTGTAGTAATGGATTGAGACTGGACAATCAAAGTACTTGAAGGTTTGGTTTACTGTGTTCTCTTATGACTTATCATTGCATTTGCACTGGTTTATCTTTATAATACTTGTATCTTTTTCCAATGTTTCTTTATTGTTAAAACTACTTTTGCTTAAAGCAATGTGTCTGATACTCTGCTTTTGTATGAACTGCACCTTCTGTCAAATGAAGATAGCATGGAATATAATAATTAGGAAAGAAATTGGACTGGGACTGATTATTTTTCTTCAGTACCTTCACAGAATTCCTGTTAATACTAGAGATGCCCAAGTGAAATTTAAATAAACCCTCTCACACAATCAAGCAGTCTGTTGCAGCAGCATAGAAGTTAACATATGCTAATTTAACTTTCCGAGCTCCATTTTCATGTAGCTAGGTTTCTACCAGTACTCAAGTTAAATCTAGGATAGTACCTCCAGATCTCTACACTGCAGTCACAAAGTAAACATGCCTCATTAAAAAACTCCCATTTGTTCATAGCATTCTTTCAGCATAGGAAAACACGCCTGATCTACACAACAGAGTTTTGGCATCCGGAATTACCTTTTATCTCCATAGGTTTGCATGCAGGCACATGTAAATGTGGAGTAAGCAAACAAAGCCCAGCTTGTGGCACCTAAATAGAACCACATGCCGCAAACCTCAGCCAGCAATGCAGCTGCCAGCAAAGCTTCAGCATGCACGCATCCCAGGAGCAATGTCAGCAGCTGTGAGCCCAACAACATTTCTGGCAGTGATGTTTTCCAGTTTAGGCCTGGCCATGCTTTACATCTCTTGCCCATCTGTTTGTTTTGCATTGTGTTACATCATCTCGATTGCAATACTTAAACTATAAAATCATCGGGGGATCATGCAGAGGGGGAAGCTGCCTTGTGCAGGTTGCCTCAGGGAGAGCTTTCTGGTCATAAGAGTTGGTGTCAGAGAAAGTGCAGAGGCTTTTTTTGTGGGAGGAACAGACATATGGGAGGCTGGGACTGACACTGACAAAACCATGGGGAGGTTAGAAGCAAATTGGAAAGTTAAGGCAAGGATATTTTGTCTTCAATATTTCTACATTTCAGTTACGAAGCAGATTTGTGCTGTTCTTGAAGAGCTCCTTGGGTTCCAGGTACTGGTAGAATGGAAATAGGGAGTTGTAGGGACTGTATTTTATCATCGACATTGTTGCCTAATTCAGTACTTTGTGACTTTGAATAACGTTGCTGTTGTGAGAAAGAAGTTCATTTCTCCTAGAATGTCTAGAGGAAAATAGGAGTATGTCCTGTGGATAAATCTGTTTTTTAAGTTACTTTTGGGTTCAGCTGTGTTTAAAAATTCTATTTGTTTTTTGAAAATATTATTGTAAAAAAAAAAAGTATATTGGAATGACTTTTCACAGGAAATTAAGTGTCTTTTTGTGAATATTTATAGAAAATAAGTTAGTAAACATTGGCTTTGCATCAGGTCTTTACTGGTAGCTGTTCCTTATCTGTTCAGAAACAGCTTCTGAGTGTTGCATCCCTTCCAAGACTAGGAATACTCTTACTTTTAAATACTGAATAATCTCAAACTTCTAAATGCATGTTTTAGAGAAGTGAGACTTTAAATGAAGAACATATCTGAGAAAAATTGTGGGTGACTCACAAAGAATAGTGTGGCAGAACTTGTTAAATTAATTATTTTTTCATCTTTCATAGTTGCTACACGACTTCAGCTCAAAAGCAGCCTAGTGTTTTGCCAACCCATATGACATGCCTCTTCAAACACTTAGTAGAATTTAATCTCTATTTGAAAAAAAAATTAGCAATGGGTCTGGCTCCACATAATAATTTCTTTAAAATTAATGGAGGAGATACAGGGCTAGAGACATTTCTTGGACATCACCTTAGAAAACAAAAAAATAGATGGTTCAAATAATTAAAAAATGAGACACCCCTATGAGACATTCTTATGTACGACATTGTTAGGCTTAACATACTTTGTCAATCATAGTAATGGCTCTCATCTCATGGAATAAGGTCAGCTCTAACTGGAATTGTCTGTCAACTAAGCTTGTGCAACTCAGTAGTGAAATAATTTTACCAAAAAAAGACTCTAAAAACAATGATCCGTTGAAATGTTAGATACTGTCATAAATGATACCTGTAATTTTATAATGTAGAGCATAAAGCATTGCTTCCAATGATGGCCTAACTGAATGTGTATAAATATAGTTCCATTCATACATAGTTAGCATTCCTCCTGTCCCTCTTTGCCTACTCGCTGCTTGTTGATCATCATTTAAGCATCAGCTACGTATTAAGCTGTGATCCTTGCTTCAGATGTTTACAGTCCAGACTACTTCAGAGGATTGTGTGCGCTAATATGGTTTTGGTTGATTGGGGTTTATTTTGTGGAGGTTTTTATGGAAGCTTTTCCTGAACTGGGCTAGCATTTGTGAGTTTCTGGTTTGGTTTTTTTAGTTTTCGTTTTTCGTCTGGACATGCCTATATGTGGGCTTAAGAATAAAAGATGTGTTTCTAGAGCAGATTGAGTTGTGGAAGATGTAGGTAGAGCCATGCCTCCTTAAGCATCTCTAACATCACAAAATCAGTTTAGATCTGTCCAATTAGAGTAAGAAAGGATGTAATCCATGAAGTTGGTAAGGAATATCTTCTCTCAGTATTAAGTTCCATCATATAGTTGATTTGGAAGAAATTTACATACGTCTTAATGGTAGGAGAGAATGTTGGCCAACAAGATTCTGAATTGTCTGTAAAGGAGAAAGTTAGCATGTTTTAGGAGATACTCATTCTGCTAATACCCTACTGAGAGAAATTCTTAAAGCTAATCAGTCTGGCTCTTAAAGACAAATAAAAGATTTATATCTTAATAGTCACCCTACTCAGGAAATGATAATGATTTTAATTCATCCATTAAGCAAGCCCTTTTCCATTGCTAAAATGTTCTCGGACTTTCAGTCAGTTTTACATTAGAGTGCCTCTCTTCCTTTTACTTATATTTCAGCTAAATCCAGACAGAAGTGCTGACAGTGAAAAAAAAATTGAGTACCTTCTATGAGTCATCCCAGGAAGACTTAATCAAAAGAATCATAGAAGGGATCTGAGAGGTCCCAAGGGAGGACCTGCTATATACCTAAATGTCAATTGAGTTTACATGTTTCTGGCTAACCTGTCTGTGTGAAGTTGTAGTTAGGGAAATTCAACAAGACCTCTGCATGATCTATTCCAGTACTTCTTTATTCTTCCAGTCAAAAACACATTTCCTCATGTATGAATTAATCTACCTTTTAGAAACTTAAGATCACTCTTCTTTGTACTATTTGTGACACAACTAATACCAGGAACTTATTTTTTTCTTCTTTTTGGCAGTCTATTAAAGTATCAAAGGCTGGTATTTTGTCTCATCACTTCTTTTCTGAACTAAAGATCCCATTTATATTACTTACCCTTTATTGTTCATATTTCCCAGAGTTGTGATCTTCGTTGGTATTCTCTCAACCCCCTGAAAGTGAAAGCCTTGTTTCTAAGTGGGAAACACAAAAGTGGATTTGTTGTGTAAGCTAACACTGTAGTAGCCTTGAGGAGAAAAGATAATTCAGGTGTCCTCCACAGAGTGCTCCTGTTCATACCAGCAGGATGATGATTCCTTTTGCTGCAGTAGTTTGTTTCAGATGCAGACTCACTGCAAAACTTCTATCCCTCTTTGCAGAGCTGCTGTTTAGCATTTATGCAACTGATTCTTGTAGTGAGTGGGTTTCTGCCTTTTTTCTCTCGCTTACTCTTTCTTAGTTGTAGTACTTTGGACTTGTTGAGTGCTATCTGTTTTTTCTGATGACTTCTCCAGTTTTTAGGATTCTTCTAAATACCGTTTATGTTCTTCTACAATGCTTACAGCTTTACCTGGTGTCATCTCCAGATTTAAAATGTTTGCTCAGCTTATTAATAAAAATATTTACTAGTGCCTGAAACAAAACCCTGGTGAGCTCCTCGGCTCATTCTCTCCTAGTTGGACAGTAAACCATTGGTAACTACTCTGGTTTGGTTTTCCAATGCCCATCTTAAAAGCAGTTTCTGTAGACAGAATCATAGAATCATAGAATCGTTAGGGTTGGAAGGGACCTCAAAGATCATCTAGTTCCAACCCCCCTGCCATGGGCTTCATTCTGCTCCCCATCCCTGTCTTCTAGCTCAGGGGGCTTGGTACTCGAAGAACAACTGGCTTTGCTATTAAAGACTGAGGCAATGAAGGCATTGAATACTTCAGCCTTTTCCTCATCCTCTGTCATTATGTTTCCCCCCACATCGAATAAAGGATGGAGATTCTCCTTAGCCCTCCTTTTGTTGCTAATGTATTTATAGAAACATTTTTAATTATCTTTTATGGCAGTAGCCAGATGAAGTTCTACTTGGGCTTTGGCCCTTCTAATTTTCTCCCTGCATAACCTCACGACGTCCTTGTAGTCCTCCTGACTTGCCTGCCCCTTCTTCCAAAGGTCATAAATTCTCCTTTTTTTCCTGAGTTCCAGCCAAAGCTTTTTGTTCAGCCAGACCAGTCTTCTTCCCTGCTGGCTCATCTTTTGGCACATGGGGATGGCCTGCTCCTGTGCCTTGAAGATTTCCTTCTTGAAGAACGTCCAGCCTTCCTGGACTCCTTTGCCCTTCAGAACTACCTCCCAAGGGACTTTGTCAACCAGGCTCCTAAACAGACCAGAGTCTTACCTCTGGAAGTCCAAGATAGCAGTTCTGCTGACCTCCCTCCTTACTTTTTTGAAAATCGAAAACTCATCATTTTGTGGTTGCTGTGCCCAAGACAGCCTCCAGTCGTCACATCGCCCGCAAGTCTTTCTCTGTTCACAAGCAATAGGTCCAGTGGGACACCTTCCCTCGTTGGCTCACCAGCTGTGTCAGGAAGTTATCTTCACACACTCCAGGAACCTCCCAGACTGTTTTCTCTCCACTGCATTGTATTTCCAGCAGGCGTCTGGTAAGTTGAAGTCCCCAACGACAACAAGGACTAGCGACTGTGAGACTTCTCCCAGCTGCTTACAGAATATTTTGTCTGCCTCTTCATCCTGATAGGGTGGTCTATTAACAGACTCCCACCATGATATCTGCCTTGGTCTTCCTGCTGATTCTTACCCATAGACAGTCAACCGTATCATCACCATCATTAAGCTCTAGACAATGAGAACACTCCCTAACATACAGGGCTACCCCACCACCTCTCCTTGCTTGCCTATCCCTTCTGAAGAGTTTATAGCCATCTTTTGCAGCACTCCAGTTGTGTGAGTCATTCCTCTGTGTTTCCGTGATGGCAACTATATCATAGTTTTCCTGCTGCACAACGGCTTCCAGCTCCTCCTGTTTGTTGCGACGTGCATTGGTGTAGATGCACTTCAATTCTTCAGTTGGACTATTGATCCTGCCACCTTTTTAGGGGCAGAAGTCCTAATTCCTATGTGACCATTCTCAGGTGCTTCTATGTTTTTTTTTGTTGTTTTGTATTGTCACAGAATCACAGAATGGTTGAGGTTGGAAAGGGCCTCTGGAGGTCATCTGGTCTAACCCTGTGCTCAAGCAAGGCCCTGGCTTCCAGCTGCCCGGGATCATGTCTAGATGGCTTTTGAATATCCCCAAGGCTGGAGACTTCACCACCTTTCTGGGCAACCTGTGCCAGTGATCTGTCACTCTTACAATGAAAAAGTGTTTCCTGATGTTCAGAGGGAACCTTCTGTGTTTCAGTTTGTGCGCATTGCCTCTGGTCATGCTAAAAGTGAAAAGAGAGTATGGCTCTGTCTTCTTTATACCCTCCCTTTGGATAATTCTTTTTGAGAATCTCAAGTTAAGCTTTCTTGTGACTCCCAATTTTCTGCTTTATCCCAGTTTTAAAGATCAACACTTGTTTTGACTTTTCGTAGTCTCTTGGAACTTTACTATTCTTTCATAATTCTCAAAAAATAGTGTCTGGTAGCTCAGAGATTGTCTGAGGTGTGTCTCTAAATATTCTTCACATCTAACTAGTTTGAAAATGATGTCTAAGGACTCTATCTAACCTGTTCTGCCCTTGGTGCGTCTTGTCTTCTAATCCCACTGTTGCTAAAGTTGTGTTATCTGCCTAATTGCAGTTAGTCTTTTTAATGAAAAATGAAACAAACAAAAAAATTAAACAGTTGGCTTCTCATATTCATCTGTTTTTAATGGATAGTTTATATTTGTATATCCTTTTTTTGTACAAGACTCCTTACCGATCTAACCAATTTGCTGTGTAAGTGTCATGGGAATTTGGTTTGTGCGTAATGGCTGTGACTATAATCTTTATCCCAGTATAGTGTATTTTGTTTCTTTAAAGGAAAAAAAAAGCCTTTTAAAACTCAATACTGCACAATAAAATTGTTAGTCTGAGAAGTGCATTATAAATATGCAGATTTCCTTGAGAAAATACATCAAAGCAGAAATAAATAGGACATTCAGTTTAAATACATATTTTCTTCCTCACCAGAAATCAGTTACATAGAAAAATCTGTAACTTCAGGAGACCTGGTTAAAATGTGTTAAAAATTAGCTGTTTTGGATGGATGTTTCTCAGTAATGCCTTCAGCTGATGCTTTCCATGAGAATCAATGCTCTGCAAATAGAGACTTTTTACTTTTCTAACTGCAGAAAGGACTTGAGCTTGTAAACTTCCAAAAGAGTCATTTGAAATGGAAGACAGTTGAAAACAAGTGATACTCTTCAGACAGCAAATAGTAGTATCAAAACCCCAGAATTTGTTGGACTGCAACATTGTCACTTCTCTTAGGCTGGAATCAAAAAAAATAAAGATGGAGCGCCTGTGTACTTGATGCTTAGGATGATGTTAATATTTACCACATGGATTGGATAGGAGGTCTGTTTATTCTCAAAGTAAAGAACAAGATGATTTTTAATAGGTAATATGACAAATATTACCTCTTTGTGGTGAACAGGAAAGCAAGCCATTGATCTTGCTAAACATAAAAGTTAAGAACTGATGAATTTGTACCATCCTCTCATTTAATTTCCAGTTACATGAATAAACCAATGCCAAGAAAAATGCCATCCAAGTTGTGCAGATAAAGTAAGGCACTTTGGTGATGCATTTTTCTCCTGACTTCACTAGGGATATTCAAGAGATATCTGCTGTTACAGTATATGCCCAGTAAACAAGCTTTTGTCACGGAAAGCAGTAGGAAGCCATAAGCAAAGGCAGGATACATTTCTTTGTTTCATGCAGAATCATTCTGAGGCCATAAATAAAAATAATACAGTTGATTGCAGTAATCAGTTATGTCATCTTAACCAGTTCCAGTTAAAAGAAACTTTATGATATTTCGGTCAGTGCTGCTACTGTAGTAAAGCTGCAGAAGTAAGGGAAAGTAGGCAGAAGTAGCTTCTGATGACAGAGGCAAATTAATGAACGTTTATAACAGCATTGGAACAGCTTGGGTGTAGTATATTGAGTACACAATGAAAATATCTCTGGAAGTGAAGCAGAGTATGTGGCAAGGCACACAAGACATACATGTTAAAGATTACATGTGTGCTAGCAGTGTGTTTTAGCTAATGACAAAATTCCTATTTCAACTTTTTCTTCAAATATCTTTAAAATAACTTCTGATAATGCAATTTCAGTTTCAGAAATTAATATTTTTTACATGCAAATTCATTCACATGGATTCAGTATGAAATTTTTCAGATTCGTTTAGGCAAGCAGGTTTTGAAGAAGCCTTCTAATTTTGACTGCCTACAAATGCAGAGTTGGAAAATAATTAGAATTGTGCCTTGTCAGAGAAGCTGTTGCAGTGATGAAAAATGTTTTTAAACTACTTACTATCACTGCTGTGAGGTGGAATTTTTCATGATAGCAGATTCCTTCTCTGTTGAAAAGTAAAATTTAACATCACAGTGTTTCTATAGCCAAAATACACAAATGGAGGTTTGTGTGAGATGATTCCGACAAAAGGTTAGTGCTTGGAGAAAGCAGGAAGATAACATCTACTTGTGCACAGTAGGATCATGAAATACAGCAAAAATCTTGTGTTATTGTTTGTATTGAGTAAAAGAGCCCATTCCTATCCAATGATACTGCTTCTAAGCAGGAAATGTTCACCAGTACTCAAAATCTGTAGTTTATATCTGGTCATTTATGAGTAAGATTCATCTTTTCTAACTTACAGGTTCCTAAGATAGGTCACAGAAATTAACATATTCCGTTGACTGTAGAAGGACCATGGGGTGAATAGTTCATATGTATGAATCATATTTTTAACTACCTAGTACTAGATGAGTTCAATCCTGCAAAAAGTCTTTGAGTTATGTAGACAGGAGCATGCTTGAAGATAAAGTAGGAGGTGCTTGAAGCAACATTTTGATTTTGCATAAAATCTATTTACTTTTTAGATAAACTTTCTGGGCGACTTCACTGAATTTAGAAACAAATAAGCACTTTGAAAGTTATACTTTAGAGCAGAATGAGATATTAGTGATAATACATAAATTCACAAATACCTTCCTTGTTTCTAACTTACAAGGCAATTTTGGAGCAGTACCTACATCTGAAAGCATTCTTAGATTGAGTGAAGGTATTTAGATTCCTACGAGCTTGCAGGATTCTCCATTTTATTGATTTGCAATAAGGCATAGGTGACCTTAATTGTTCATATTTTACTGTACGTAGCTTTTGCCTTGTCAGTGAATACTTATCCCAGTTTTAGAATTGGAGAATGATTTTTCATGTAAAAGAAAATCTTTTTCCATATTTTATACCCCAGTCAAAGCATGATTCTTGGCAGAAAAAAAAAAAAAAAGATATTTAGGTATTTTATACCACAACTATTTGGCACACAGCTGAAATAGACAGTATTCCTAATCTTTATCATGCGTAAAGCACTGGTTACTGGTGAGAAATCAAATCAGAAGATTAGATGTCTAAAAAACCACACATTTACAGTGACAGATAGCTTAGTGTATGGGATAAAACTTTAGGATTTTATATTCTATGCATGCATCACTGTCCATCTGCATCAGGAAAGCATTGAACAGGAAGCAATACAGAACTAAATTGAAGTAGGCACAACTATGACGATAGAAGATTTGAAATTACTTAAAGCTCTGTGAAACACCCTCTATCCCTTTCATTTCTGGAAACTGTAAGACAGTTACCCTTTTGAACATGTTGTAATTACAAGTCATAGCTGCCACTGATTCATTGGTAGGGTTGGGTGAATTGCAGTGTATGTCAATGCCACTAGACAGGATGGTACCATTTCCCTTTTGCTGAAGAGGGTGAAACGTAGTTCTGCAAACAGAAGATTACTGGTTTTAACTGAAGGCATGAATGCAATGGAAAAGTAAAATCTTATTAGCTGCATTAAGACTTAGCAACATGGAACAAATTACTCTTAACATTAAAAACTAAAATCAGTACTTCATTTGAGATAATGATCTACTGATTGGCCTGAGGACACTGCTAGTGAGGCTAATGTCTTTAAGCAATGGTAAAAGGTACCAGCCTAAGGTACCATAAAGTGGCTTACCAGCAATCACAGACATCCTTGATCCTCTCTCCTTGCTTATCTGTAGGATGCAGCTGTTGCTGAAACCGAGTTAAATGTTCTGGTCTTAGAGAAAGAGATTGGCAGGGATATGGAAAAATAAATATCTATCTCCTACACACAGACCTCAAAAAAACAGCAAAACACAGCAAAGAGTGATATTTTAGCCCAGAAAGAACTCATGAAGGCCATACAGTCCACTTCTGAGTACCTGACAAGTAATTCTTTTTTGATCTCCTGATAATTTAGATAACTTTTCATGGTCTAATCTAGAAACACATTAAATTTGTTCATTTTACGACGCATTTATTGTGGATTAGTTACTCTCTGCTGCTTTCTTGCCATTGTAAAATCTAATGAACTTAGAAGCTAATGAAACATTTTGGAAATGGAACATCACAGAGTTGGAGATGGGAGACGTTATGATTCTGAGTGTTAGCATCCCTTAATTACCTCATACTTATATTTTATACATTTGACAACAGGAATAATCAAGAACTTATAAATAAATACGTTGGGGCTCCTCCTAGTTGTACCAGTTCCTACTGCTCATTGTCACCACCACGCAATCTCAGGAACTTCGTGTTCCTTAACTTGTCCCTGTGGTGTCTCAATGATGTCAAATTGTAGCCTTGGGATATTTCCTCTTTTTTTATCAGCCTTATTGTTGTTAATGTCCATTAAATGCCTCAGACCTCTCCGGTAATATTCCATGCTATAAAGGGACTGCAGTGTTACATTGTTAGTCTCGCTGCCAATAATCCGTACTTCTCTCTCCTACTTTGTAGTTCTGTCTGTAGTTATACAATAGAACATCTTATTGCAAGATGTTTTGGCTGGGAAAACATTATTTATCTGGTATTATGAGTTGGAAAGCAATAAAGACCTCAAAGTTGACCTTCTTTTGCTTCATGTTACCATGGGTGTCATTATTTTGTTCCTTTAATCTTAGTCACTCAACGGTGAGAGGAAGGACTGAGGCTTCATGATACATTTCTTTCCTCACAGAACATACTATAGAAACACCTGGTATTTCTTCTTGGCTGAGCATGCCCACATGAGTGAGAAAGGTTTTATAATTCTCCTCTGTCAGAAGTTCATATCTATTTCTAATACAGTTTTGACATCAAAAGAAAATCAGGAGAAAAAATGCTCTTCTGTTTCATGGCTTACCAAGGACCTGCTGTGTAGTTATCAGAATACTGTTGATGAGGAGGAGATATGTATTTATTTCATTATCAGTATAGATTCGGTTTGAAAATACAGGTTTAAAAACCAAACTTTTTTTTGTTTGTTTTTCCTTCCTCTTTATCTACAGATAGTTCTACAGCAAGAGGCAGATTATGTTAATGTTTTAGCAGAGACAAGCAGTGGTTGTGTGGTTGTGTGGTTTCTGAGTGGGGTTTTTGCCTGCAGTAAAATTCAGTTTTCCAAGCTGAATGTGAGAACTTGGAGAAAACGGAAGCTGAGATCTATTTGCAACAAGCAGCATGGTTACATTCTGGTTATGTCTGGAAATCCTTCTAGACTCTCTAGCTAGTATTGCCACAGTCTTTGAAGGCACGAGTCGTCTGACCCTGATGTGTGCAGCACTGAAGGCTTGCCCATATGCTTCTCTGCAGGCCATGCTGTAGCCAATGTCATTTATGATTAAACTTGTAAACCCTTAGGAAACATGGCACTTGACAAAATTTACCTTAGGGTTCACAGTGGTGTTCCAGCAGAGAGAATATATTCCCATTTGAACTGTGACCTTTTAAAGCTTCACGACCTGCTAATTATTTTTGAGAAGGAAAAGAATATTGTGCCGAAGGAGTTCATAACCAAGCTTAAAAGTGTTTGTACAAACAGTAAAATAGGAAGCAGAGAACGTTTCTGTCAGAGACAAAAGAGAAGAGAGAGTTGCCCTGAGAGAAAACGCTAACAGCATCCAGGGCTGTATAGAGTCAGTAGAGACAGGGAAGCATAGAGACAGAAGAGACAGGAAGCTCTACTCAACACATGTGAGGCCACATCTGGAATACTGTGTCCAGTTTCAAGTCCCCCAGTTCAAGGAAGACATCACTAAATTGTGATGAGGAGTTAGAGGGGGACCATCATGATGGTGGGAGGCTGGAGAACTTGCCCTATGAGGAGAGGCTTATGGAGCTGCATTTGTTTAGCCTGGAAAAAAAGGTGGCTTCAGGGGGACCTATCAGCACCCCCCAGAGCCAATGGGGCAGCCTCTCTTCTCCATCGAGAAGATGAAGTCAGCCTTCTCACAGTGATGCATAGTAGAAGAATGAGAGATGATAGGTGTAAATTGGAACAAGAGATTTTGACTGGATATAAAGAAAAATATTTTCATTGTGATGCCAGTCAGGTGCTGTAATGGGTTTGCCCAGGGAGGTGGTGCAGTCTCCATCCATGGGGATTTTCCAGAAACAACTGGACAAAGCCCTGAGAATCACAGAATATCAGATAGATTGAGGTTGGAAGGGACCTCTGTAGGTCATATGGTCAAACTACCCTGATCAAGCAAGGCCACCTAGAGCAGGTTGCCCAGGACTATGTTCAGATAGCTTTTGAATGTCTCCAAGGATGGAGATTTCACAGCCTTTCTGGGCAAGCTGTTCTAGCACTCAGACATCCTCACAGTAAAAAAGTTCAGACAGATCCTCCTGTGTTTCAGTTTATGCCATTTGCCTCTTGTCCTGTCACTGAACACTGTTGAAAAGAGCCTGGCTCTATCTTCTTTGCACCCTTCCTTAAGGTATTCATATATATTGAAAAGATTCCCCCCGAGTCTTCTCTTCTTTAGACTTAACAGTCCTAGCTCTCTCACCTTTTCCTCATATAAGAGATACTCTAGTCCGTTCATCACCCTTGAAACCTTTTATTGCACTCTCTCCAGTATGTACATGTCTCTCTTGTACTGGCAAGCCCAGAACTGGACACAGAGCACCAGGTGAGGCCCCACCAGTGCTGAGCAGAGGGAAGGATCACCTCTCTTGACATGCTGGTAACACTCTTCCTAAAGCAGTCCAGGATACCATTTGCCGTCTTTGCAGCAAGAGTATGTTGCTGGTCCATGGTCATCTTGCTGTCCACCAGGACCCCCAGGTCCTTTTCTGCAAAGCTACTTTTCAGCTGGGTAACGCCCAGCATATAATGGTGCCTGGAGTTGTTTCTCCCCAGGTGCAGGACTTCGAGCTTCTCCTTCTTGCACCTCACGAGGTTCCTGTCAGCCCATTTCTTCAGCGTGATGATGTTCCTCTGGATGGCAGCATGACCTTCTGGTGTATCAGCCACTCCTCCTAGTTCTATGTCATCAGCAAACTTACTGATGGTACGCTCTGCCCCATCATGTAGATCATTAATGAAGATGTCGAGCAGGATTAGCCCAAGTGTTTACTCCTGGGGTACACTGCTGGTTACTAGCCTCCAACTAGAATTCGTGCTACTGATCACCATCCTCTGGGCCCAGCCATTCATCCAGTTTTCAAACGACCTTGCTGTCTGGTCTTGAAGCCCATACATCAACAACTTGTCTATGAGGATCCTGTGGGAGATGATGTTGAAAGCCTCGGTGAAGTCCATGTAGACAATATCTGCTTCTCTCCCTTCATCTACCAAGCCAGTCCTTTCATTGCAAAAGATTATCAAATTGGTCAAACATGTCTTCCTCTTGGTGAATCCTTACTGCCTATTTCTGGTTATTTTCTTGTCCTTAATATGCCTTGAAATAATTTTCAGCATTCATTGTTCTGTCACCTTCCCAGGAATCAATGTGAGGCTGACCTGTCTGTAATTCCCTGGGTACTCCTTTCTGCCCTTTTTGAAGATGGGAGTGAGATTTGCTGGGTCTTCAGGCACCTATCCCAATCACCATGATCATTCAAAGATTATTGAGAGTGACTTCACAATGACATCAGCCAACTCCCTCAGCACTTCGAGGTTGCATCCCATCAGGTCCCATGGACCTATGTATGTCTACTTTGCTTAAGTGTTCTCTAATCTGATCCCCTTCCAGCAAGGGTAGATCCTCCATTCTCCAGATTTTCCCTCTGCTTCTAGGGTGTGGGATTCCTGAAGGCCAGTCTTGCTAGTAAAGACCAGGCAAAGGTGGTATTCAGTACTTCAGCCTTTTCCATGTTCCGTGTCACTGGGGCCCCTGCTTCATTCAGCAGTGGGTGCGCATTTTCCCTAGTCTTCCTTTTGTTCAGTATGTACATAAAGAAGTACTTCTTGTTACCTTTGACATACTTCACCAGATTCAATTCCAGTTGCGCTTTGGCTTTCCTGTGTCTCTGCATGCTCGAACTTGCTCTATATTCCTTCCAAGTTACCTGTCCCTGCTTCTATCTCTTGTATACTTCCTTCTTATGTTTGAGACTTGCCAGGAGCAACTTATTCATCCATGCAGACCTCTTGGCATTTTTGGCCAACTTCCTGCTTGTTGAGATGGACTGTTCTGGAGCTTTGAGGAGGTGATCTTTGAACGTTAATCAGCTTTCTTGGGTCCCTCTTCCCTCCAGAGGCTTATCCAATGAGACTCTTTCAAGCCTATCCCAGAGAGACCCAAGTTTGCTGTCTTGAAGACCAGGATTGTGGTCTTGCTTTTTGCCCTGTTACATCCTCTCACAATCCTGATCTCCACCATCTCATAGTCTTTGCAGCCAAGGCTGCCTTTGGCCTTCACTTCCACAATGAGCCCTTCCTCTTTTGTGAATGTGAGCGGAGCATCTCTCGTCACTGGTTTCTTTATCACTTGGATGAGGAAGTTGTCACTGATCCTCTCCAGGATCCTCCTGGTCTTTTTATGCCCTGCTGTGTTGTTCCTCAGGTTGGTTGAAGTGGACCAGGACTGTGAATGTGAGACTACTTCTAGCTTTGAGTAGGAAATTGGACTAGAGATCTTCTCCTCTCCAACCTAGATTATCCTATGATCCTCTGATAATTGTTCATTTCTCAAATTATCGTTTGAACATATGGTCATCTGTGTTTCTGCTGCAGTGGTGAGAGATTTAATGTTCAGCTAGCTGTAAGGAGTGACTTCCTCATAGGATAATATGCCACTAGTCTAGGGATACTCAAATAACAGGTCATGGTCTATATATAGCCCATCAGGACAATTTACAGACCGCTCCTAACATCACCCTTTCTAAGAAGACTGTCAGTAGTGAGGGGTTGTCACATGCTGTGGTGGGTGCAGCCAGCTTCCAGCCTCCCTCTTTCCCAGAAATGGTAGTACCCTTCTGTAACATGTGAGCAGGAGCATTTCTTGCTGGGAGAGGAGGAAGATGGTGACAAGATGCAGTCAGCCTTTGCAGTTAAGGTCATCCACACCTTCCTTGCCCATGTGAGACAAACCCTAGATGAATAAGAATAACCTTTTAATAAATATTTTCTTCTAATTTCTGAACATGTTGGGTGAAAATGATGCAAGGACTATCTTGATTATTGTCCTAGGCAGCACTGTATTGGTAGAATAGAAAGGTGACCTGGATGCGCATTTAGTTTACTTCTTTTTTCCTTTCATGTCACTTTCTGCCTGGTCCTTTCTAATACTATGAGGGGAAATGCACATTCAAATGCAAAATCGTGTCTCTAACCTCATTCTAACTCCGGGTGCTTATAAGGTATTCAGAGAACTTGAATAAGTATTAATATTTGTTATAAGATGAGAGTTAAGGTTTAGTGCATCACGTGAATTGCAAGAGAGTGGTGCAGATAGTTGTTTTCTCGACATACTGGAAACAGAAAGTCTTTTTACATAGTGAAGTATATTACTGAAAGTAGCTGGCTATTTTCTTCATGGACTTTCAAGTTTTTCTGCTAAGCAAATGACTATAGTCTAATCATTTTAGCTTGACTGGGTCTTTCTACGTTAGTCTTTTTTTCTGTTGACCATTAGAATATTCAGTTTGACATGTATAAACAGGTTCTGGAGCAGCAGTTTATGCCAATACATCAATGTAAGGTTCCTGCTGTAGTTACCTAGTGAAATCTAATTGAACACTTTCATCTGATTCCTCCTATTTTCAGTTGATAATTTCCTCTTACAACAGAGTAAATGTTTTTCTCCATTTCCACTCATTTTTCGGTGTAAAATGAGAATAGTCATCAATGAATCACGTAAGATGTCAACAGAAAGAAATTAGCTGCTATTGGGCATTAGGAAGGTGGGAGAGTTTGGAAAGAAAAGCTTTTTTGGGAAAACCAGGATATTTCTGTGGTCTCCTCTGCTCTCTGCTGTGCTGGATGTTCCCTCAGTAACTCATCAGTTCTTGCTTCCTTCAACAGCTTGACGAAAGGCAAACAGTTAGGGCAGCCAAGAGAAATACACTTCATGACATCATTCTCTGGTGGATATGTTTAAGTTAATTAGTTATGCTCAGTTTTATTTCTTTGTTCTCTAACCTATCTAAACTATGTTACAGGCTCCACTGATCATCTGTGAAAACTAAATAATGTGCAGGCTTGTACATGGTATTTTCTTTCTAAGGAAGAAAAATTCTTGTTTATTTCTCTTAACCTATGTTGAGGAACCTTAACCACTAATAGAAAATGAGGAACAGGTCAGATACAGAACTAAATGTTTATTGACGTATTTTTAAACTATACTGACATCGTCAGGTGAAGACAGTATAAACATTGCTGCATACTTCTGATTGTGTATTGGCTAAGAAGTGGAAATCCTTTTTTTTTTTTCCCCGACTGTATAATAAGTCTGGTGATTAATTTGGTATCCTTTATGAGTGCAAGGCATCAGTGTTATGCCCACTAAGTTCCTTCATCCTCAGGCCGAGAACCATTTTGCAGGCGTAATGCAAGAATGCCTACAGAGCTGTGTGGGTGTATATAAACTCTAACCTGAACATCTTGCAGTGTTCTTGAGTGGGAGAGTAATTTCGCCTCTTCATTGATTTTACTGATGTCTCTTATGAGCAAGTAGTGCCATTTCCCTCAACCTGTGATGAATTGCGTGTACTACACAATGTGGGCTGTTGCTCACCAGAGGATTAAGCAGGAGCAACAAACCTGCTTCACTTTCTTCAAACCTTTCATGAGTGACAGACACCTGCGTCATCTTGAATAGTCTTAACATTTTGATATATATAAGCAGCCTGCTGGTTCTTCTAGAGACAGCCTAGGTTGACAAAAATGCTTACATTGTGTTTGGATCAGTTTACAAAAACACCACTGCATTACTTGTGCTGAAATCTTCAAAAGCAAACAAATTTTATGTGTAGTCTCGGCATTGTTAAATTAAGCTTTCCTAAGTACCTGCAGTAACCATGGTATCAAAAAGTCTGGATTACTGCAGCAGTTCTTTAAAGTCTGGATTACTGCAGCAGTTCTTTGTCTGGGATGCAGTACATACTGTACTCGGGTTTTAATGAACCCATTTATACAGATTTTATATTTTCCCATAAAACTCCTCAAGATGAATGAAAACAAGTGTGGGCTAAATGTTTGTGCTTTTCAGCGCTCTTTCTGTTACAGGCTTTCTTAATTGCTAACTTCTGCAATTTCTTTGTCTTTTAGAATGTCGGGTGGTGAAATCCACTTCCTATACCAAAATAGCTTCGACTTCACGTAGGAGCACCACCAAGAGCCCTGGCCCATCTCGACGCAGCAAGTCTCCTGCTTCTACCAGCTCAGGTAAAGCAAGCAAGAAATCTTTCTTAACAACGGCAACCAATCTCTTTCAATACAATTGGCAACGTGCTTAAAATTCCACATTCCTGTGGAAAAACATTGTATGTATGAAACAGGTGATAGTAAAAACTCACTTGTTTTCTCAGTTGCATATGAGATGAAGTGTGTTCCTACTAGAAAATAATTTTTCAGTGTTTTATAAATCATACTCTGGAATTACCACAGTTCATTTTACTTTATTTTGTGCGTATGATTTTTCTGCCAATACCTGAAGACTGACAAAAAGAGGTATTATTTGTACTAGGAACTAAATAAAAACAAGGCAAAAAGTAGTTCAAGTTACGCAGTGTAGGACGTGTCTGCAAAAGGTTGATTTCACAGTCTTCAAGACATTGAAGATATTGAGGAAAGGAAGGCAGGGCAGAGTGCAATTACAGATGTGAATGTGAGGTGCAAAGGTAACTGAGAAAGAAATAAGTCGAAGTTGACCTAACAAGCCAGTAGTACAGGCTGGAGAAGACATAGCAAAAAGCTTTAAAACTTTCTGTCTGAAGGGCCTTGCTCTGGCTGCCTTTGCAGCTGCTCCCACTAAACAGTCTATGGCTAGTTCCCTTCTGCAGCTTTTTCCCAAGCAAAACAAATAAATAAACAAAAAAGTGCATTAGATAATTTGCCAGTATTAGTGCCTGAAAGTACAAATACTGCTTGGTGTGGGCCAGCTGAGTAGACCCAATCCGGCATTTGCAGCATGGCTTGTGAGTACAGATTGTGCAAGAGGCAAACTTTAGAGCTGTCTGAAAGCCACCTCACTCTTTCTGCCCTAAGTCTTCTGCCAACAGGGAAGCGAACGTCATACTTGGACCTGCATCCAGCACTGTAAGGTCTTTTTGGGGAGGTGGTGATCGGAATGGCCCAAGTGCTCCTAGCGGGTTTCAAACAGGGGAGGCATGGACCAGCTAGAACCGTATTTTTCACAAGAAGACTAAGCTGAGAAGAAAAGTATCTTTGCTCAGGAAAGGAGGAAAGGGGGAGAGACACAATGAGAGACAGAGGCGTAAACATGGGTAGCAGGGCTGGGAGGCAACATGCCTCCTACGCATCCTAAGCACAGCTGAAACAGAGAAGCCTGAGAAGAGTTAATGGGAAGAAGTACCCATTGTGAGGAACAAGTCCAGAGTAGCACTTTCTTAAACATATGTCAAGTAGGTTTCTTTGTAGCTAGGTGGAACAGAGTTAAAGTTTAGCAAAGGAGGCCCTGTTTTGTGTGTATTATGGACTCTGTTTTTTTCTAGTGAATATTCATCTGGGAGTACAGGTAATGGACCCTGAACTGTATGTGTTCATTTTTATGTGAAATAACTGTCCTGCTGGGCATCGCAAATGTTTCTGCCGTGGGACTAGCAACATTTTTGCCATGTTGACTATGTGATACCTTGTTGGTTTTGGTCCTGAGAGAAACAGTACTGTTTTACTTAAACATGCAGGAGAAGTGTAGGTGAGGAAATCTTAATTTCCTGCGGTTCAGTTTTACGGGGTCTGAGAAGATTACCATTACGTGTTCAATCACTGCAAAAGATCAGGAGACTATTTTACAGCTTGTGAAAAAGTAGAAATGTTTTCATTATGCAAACTACATCCTGGGGTGCATCAAACACAGCATAACCAGCTGGTCAAAGACATGATTGTCTCACTGTATTCAGTGTTGGTGCAGCCTCACCTGGAGTACTGTGTGCGGTTCTGGGCCTCACAATTTAAGAAGGTTGTGAAGGTCCTTCAATGTATCCAGAGAAGAGCAAGAAAGCTGGTGAAGGGCTGAAAGGAATGTCCTGTAAGGAGTAGCAAAGGACTCTGGATTTGTCTAGTTTGGAGAAAAGGAGACTGAGGGGAACCTCATTGCTCTCTACAGCTTCCTGAGGAGAGGAAGTGGAGAGTGAGGTGCTGATCTCTTCTGCCTGGGATCCAGTGATAGGACACATGGGAATGATTCAAAGCTGCGCTAGAAGAGGTTCAGACTAGACATTAGGAAACATTTGTCTACCGAGAGAGTGATCAAACACTGGAACAGGCTTCCTAGAGAGGAGGTTAACGCCCTATGCCTGTCAGTGTTTAAGAGGCATTAGGCAATGCCCTGAATAATTTGCTTAAACTTTAGGTCAGCCCTGAAGTGGCCAGGCAGTTGGACTAGATGATCATTGTAGGTCTCTTCCAACTGAAATAGTCTATTCTATTCTATTCTATTCTATTCTATTCTATTCTATTCTATTCTATTCTATTCTATTCTATTCTATTCTATTCTAAACTTGTTACAGCTTAAAAAGAGTAAACAATTGAAAATGTTTCTGTAGAAGTTAATTTTAGTGGGGATGATGAATCTGATTTGACTGTCTGTGCCTCTTGTGTTTGCTTCCTGCGAATAGTGAAGTAAAATTGTGTTGATATTACAGGAAGGCGATTTCTGACCTTATATACATGTGTATTTACATCAATGTTACTGTCATAAAAGGAAGCAATATTGTACTAAGTGGGCACTTACCCTCAAGAATGATTTTTAGATCATGTAAAACTAAAACCAATCAATGAATAGATTTTAAAAGTATGCAGTTTGTTATTAGAGATGGCATTTAAAAGACAATAAAAATAGAAACACTCTTAGATATTGTTAGACAAAAAGTTCTCCCATGAAATGCAGAAAATATGTACAGATTTCACTATTCTGCCATCCAGTAGGCCTAAAAATCCTGCCTATTTATTGAAATTATGTATCTGTGACAGCAGCAGAATAGAAAAACTACCATCTAGTGCACATATGAGCTGATAATTTTTTCCATGTTGTTTACATCTCAGTATTAGAGAATCTCCTAAATGACTAGTGTATAACTAGAAGTTATCCTTTTGTTGTGTATAGAGAAGTATTTTTTTTTATTCTATACTTTTAAACTGCTTTCAGTTCATCTTTAAATTACTGTTAGGGATTTCTCTTTCATTAGGGATGAAAATAACAAATACCTGAGAAAAATGGTAGATTCTTCGCTCAGGTCTAAGGTATTACATACACATTCCAAAAAGAAAGGTGTATCATTTTGTGAAGAGTTTTATCATAAAAGAAAGCTCAGAAAAGTAGGGATAAAGGGCAGGCAGAAAGCATAATTGACAGTGAACCCTCGAGAAAAAGTGAAGCAAGCTATACGGAGAAAAGCATGTTGCTAATTAGAAAGAATCTGATCCCTTTTGTTTGATTTTTGCTGCATTTTGAAAAGTCTGCATATTCTTGCCATGCAAAAGGATCAAATGCCTGCCTCGGTCATCAATTCATGCCCATGTCAAGATAATGCACGTGGATAACTACATGGGCCAAAAAAGGAAAGTTGCGTAGACAAAGATTGTGTTAAAAAAAATATAAATCTCAAAATTGGATATTAAAACTGATAAAATCCTAAAATGAAGGGATATCCTTGAGTTACCCTTAATTCTATCCTGTATGCATCTATAGTAAGGTATAGTCTTTAGTGTAAGTATTCAGCATTACTTTTCTTCTCATCCAGCATGGGATAGTTGGTTGGGATTCATCGTATTTAGAGTTAACGAAGGTACAGTCTTTGAGTAATTTCCTCATTGTTAGAGAAATAGATGTGTAAAGAGGCTAGGACTTGTTGACAGACTGCTTTGTTTTAAGCACTTAAATACCATCCTCAAGAATTGTTTCTTTGACACAGAATTTCAAGTGGTAAGTGAATTAAGCCAAGTTTTGGCTTGAACTAAGTGTTTATAAATGCAATGAAGTCCATGAGTCCCTTGTTCTAAGCAAATAGTGGTATGGGGTGATGAACTTTTCCAAATTCATTCCAATTGCTTTTGAAGTTGCCTACAGAAATCAAAGGGGTTATTTTGGGAGATTGGTTGGTTTGTTCCTTTTCTTTAATGTCTGTGTCTCAGTTTTGCATCTGTAAGTTTGGAGCAATACCATTTTACCAAAACCAGTGCTTTGAAGATAAATTCAGTAATCTTAACAAATGATTTTTAGAGAAAATTCTGCTTGAAGGCCCTTGCCCCTAATGCATAGAGCTTTCTCTTTCAGTCTCACCTTGTTGTGGTGGCCCCTGACTGCAGGCAGGAGCAGGCAAAGAACCTTGAGTCCCCTCTCCTTGATGACTCCCCAGCCACTGCTCCGAAGAACCATTTCCCTCATTGTCTCATCTGGTACTGAGGGCGAAGGGCTCTCAGTGACATTTCCAAGAGTCTTAGATAACTTTCAACCTTTGGAGGGGCCAGTCTCCCTCCATTGCCTGTAAAGACAGCATCCTTGGTGAGCCTGCCATAACAGCACCATGGGGCTTCACAGGTACATGGCCATGGGAGTAACAGCATGGGAACAACAGGACAAAAAATGCTGTCCCATAGGGTCTGGGAGACACTGCCATGGCAGATTTGGAAAGGGTCGAGGTGTGAGTGGAAAGCACTCTGTGGGGTTGCAGAGCGAGATCGGACCCTTAATGGAACCAGAGGCTACGCTAGTGCTTAGTGCCATGCAGGTTCAATTCTGTACTTTGGTTAATGAAGGGTAAGGAACTATGTGCCAGTCTGTAAGGTAATGGGAGGCACATACTCCTCACCCTTTCTTGAGCTATACAATCTGCAAGAAGCAAAAAAGCTGCATTGGCTTTTACACCGTTTCTTGACATATTTAAGAGGAGTGTATCCCTTTCCATAGGTGGTGTTCATTTTCTTTTTTTTTCTGAACAGGGCATATGCTTAATGTGCTTACATTTTCCTGGTACCCTCCCTGGCTCCTGAGAGCAGATTCATCCTATCTTTATATAAAAACATAGAATGCTTTTTCTTAAAAGAGTACATGCAAACAGAAGATCTGTGGTAAGGGCTGACTTCTCCATTATTACATGTTTTGTTCAGTTTTTTATTTACATCTGACAGTATTTCAAAACAGTAGCACAAGACAGAAGTCTCTCTGAGGGAGAATTGCTTTCAGATTTTTTACAAATGCATTCGAGGTATTGTCTGCTTTAAAATGCTTTCAGCCTAGAAAAGAGAAGCAGGGAATAAGGCAAAGAAGAAAAGCAGAGAAAGGTAGCGTGACCTCCCAGGAAGACAGAGGGCTGAAGTCTGGTTCCAAGTGCAATAGATAATCTTGCCTCTGTGTAATTTTCCTCATGTCTTCTTAAAGCCTGTAAAACACTTTGATGTGGGTTTTTTATTTTGCTGGCATCAAATATTATTTGGGAAAGAACATCATAAAGGAGACGTTGAATTTCAGTGAGACAGGGTATCAGCCCACTGCCAGTGACTGAAAATTATGAATGTCTGATGGCTATTCAGTAACTGTCGGCTTCTTTCCAGCTGCCAATTAACACCATTGGTGACAGCCTCAGCGCAGGTGAAGAGGTAACAGGTTTGAAGAAAGCAGCATTTACTTCTTCATTATCATTACTTTTAATCAACTCAAGAACAGCATGAAATGGCTGGAATTATTGTACCCTTGGTCTATTAGATTAATGAAAGATACTGCATTCGGATGAACTCTGGTTTAGCCTCTGAAATCTGGACTCTCATTTTCAGGACTTGCTCTCAACAAAAGTAACTACTTTCTATTTTTTTCAGTTTGAGCACTTCCTTCAAAATTATTTCCTTATCACTTCTCCTCCCCTTTGAGCTATCTCTTATTCCCCTCAAACTGTCACCCAAAATATTTCAGATGCTTGGAATCCTATTTGTAACAGTGATTCAGGTTTGGTGTGAAGAAGAGTTATTTAGGAGTTTTAGTTATTTAGTGCAACAAGCGTCTGTTTCAAGAGTAACTGGGTTGATACATATCTGTTCCAAATGACAGAGAGAACATATGTGAAGAATGAATAGAGGAGGTCGTATTACTAAGGGCTGTGTGTTTTTTCAAAAATTGCACCTGGGCAAAGAAATTGTGAAGCTGCATGTTAAACTAAAGCCTGATCAAAAGTGTAGATCTTCCCTAAAGAAAAGAAGTGGGTTTGGATATGGAAAATGGATCTCGCTGAAGGCTTCTCTAGAGCAGATGCTTGTGCTTTTCTCAGCTAGTTAGAAAAAAAAAAACAAAAAGGTAGACCTGTCCCTCTGCAAGAAGATGTGTTTTCATTTGGTTTGATAGTTCATCCCTAGGCCGTTATCCAGAAACAACCTTTCTTCAACCACCTGAATCAAGAAGGTCTTTTGGATCCCAAAGGAAGGAACGTGATGTATCATATTGTCTTTGGCGAGGTCACCTGTTTTTATTCACACTGTTATAGGTACTCAGCTGACAGATTTTGTAATAAATATGTTGAAGCAAAACTTTCCTGAGGCCAAGAGTACAAACCCATGGGAGTGATGGAGTCATCCTACAGACCTAGGGATTTCCAGATGATTTTTACTTTGATCCTGGCTTCCTTTTTATTTTTTATTTATGGTGTTTGTATTTGATACTAATCATTTAAAAAAATAAGTTTTATAATTTTATAGAGTTAGTAAGAGAAATAGATTTGGTTAGATTGAATAGTTTATCCCTCTTAAAGAATTATAAAGTTAAATGCCGAATGAAGAAACATCCTCAGAGTTGGTACTGCATTTGCATAGGCTGATTTGAGAATCCTAGTCTTTCCAATTAGGCAAATCAGTTCAAAAGAGATATTTTCATTAAATCTTACGTGCATGTAGATGTTCTCTAGATTAGGTACTATATGGAATTAGCAACTGTCGTGGTTTTTTTTTGGACTGAGGGTCGAGACAAGAACCGAGAGGGAGCACCCACCAAACATGGTCTCGGGCAAAACATGACTCAGGCTTTCTTAATAAAACAAAACAATTTATTAACAGTTACTAAACAAAGGACAAGAGAGGACGAAACCGGTTACTTGAGAGGAGAAAGAGAAAACAAGGCCCGATCTTAAAACAACACCTCCCCACCCCCTATTTTCCTTTCGTTCCTGGCTCTGCCTTCCCCCCAGCGGCGCAGGGAGACAAGGAATGGGGGAGTACAGGTCAGTTCATCCATGTTGTTCACTGCCGCTCCTTTCTTAAAGGAGGAGGAGTCTTTACACCATTTTTCCCTTGCTTCGGTGGATCCCCTACTCACAAAGAAAAGGTCCCCAAACTTTTCCAAAGTAAGTCCTGCCCGCAGGATTGCAATCCTCCCCATGGATCGCACCAGTTCGGGCTTTACCAGTCTCGGCCTCTTAGGGAGCTGCTGCCACTCGCGTCGGCGTGGGTCGTCCCACGGTCTCCAGATGCCTCCACGACCTCGTCGTGCATTCCATGCCCCATTATCAACAGTACCTGGTCGCGCATCCCCTGCTCCACGACCTCTCCTGGGCTCAGGCATCTCCTTCCCGACGTGGGTCTCTCCACGGGCCACGAGTGGGTCGCTGCTCCGCCGAGTACACCCTGGCTGCAGGGGGGCCGCCTGCCATCTCACACCGATTTGCAAGGGAAGCCTCAGCTCCAGTACACCTCCTCCTGCTCCATCTTTGCTGACCCGGTCGTTGTGGTTGTCTTCTCTTAGATATTAATCCTCTCTGGGGGAGCTCGGCCCGGCGGGCACCCCGGGAGTGGGGCGCTTACCGAGTCCCCCATGCGGCTCCCCGGCGCCATCTTGAGCACATGGCGCCGGCCCGGGGCCGAGCGGCCGCTCGGCCGGGAGCCGGGAGCGAGGGCCGCGCCCTCCTGCTCTCTCCTCGCTCCTGAGCAAAAAGCCCCTTTCCCGCCCCTTTGTCCCAACTTAAATAGGGCAATTCGCAGAGGCGCCGCCTTGGCTCAACCTCCCCCGGGGGGGATGGGACTCAGATCTGGTGGCACAGGGAGCAAATCCCCTCCCCTGCCACCAGAACACCCCCCCACACATCAAACTATCACATTCCACCCCTCGCCTCTGCGAATTCCCTATTTAGGCACAACTTCACTTAAAACATTGAACAAGAACACACATTTCACAAACAATCCACCCCTAGTCCCTTCACCAAACACAACAATCAAAGTTTCCCAAGGTCCCTCTGTTTTCACCACTCTGGAGTCCATGTTTTGCCCGTTACCTCTCCCAATCACTATTCCTATCTCGAATTCCTCAGCCCCACGTTGGGCGCCACAATTGTCGAGGTTTTTTTTTTGGACTGAGGGTCGAGACAAGAACCGAAAGGGAGCACCCACCAAACATGGTCTCGGGCAAAACATGACTCAGGCTTTCTTCATAAAAACAAAACAATTTATTAACAGTTACTAAACAAAAGACAAAAGGGAACGAAACCGGTTACTTGAGAGGAGAAAGAGAAAACAAGGCCCGATCTTAAAACAACACCTCCCCACCCCCTATTTTCCTTTCGTTCCTGGCTCTGCCTTCCCCCCAGCGGCGCAGGGAGACAGGGAATGGGGGAGTACAGGTCAGTTCATCCATGTTGTTCACTGCCGCTCCTTTCTTAAAGGAGGAGGAGTCTTTACACCATTTTTCCCTTGCTTCGGTGGATCCCCTACTCACAAAGAAAAAGTCCCCAAACTTTTCCAAAGTAAGTCCTGCCCGCAGGATTGCAATCCTCCCCATGGATCGCACCAGTTCGGGCTTTACCAGTCTCGGCCTCTTAGGGAGCTGCTGCCACTCGCGTCGGCGTGGGTCGTCCCACGGTCTCCAGATGCCTCCACGACCTCGTCGTGCATTCCATGCCCCATTATCAACAGTACCTGGTCGCGCATCCCCTGCTCCACGACCTCTCCTGGGCTCAGGCATCTCCTTCCCGACGTGGGTTTCTCCACAGGCCACGAGTGGGTCGCTGCTCCGCCGAGTACACCCTGGCTGCAGGGGGGCCGCCTGCCATCTCACACCGATTGCAAGGGAAGCCCCCCTTTGTCCCAACTTAAATAGGGCAATTCGCAGAGGCGCCGCCTTGGCTCAACCTCCCCCGGGGGGGATGGGACTCAGATCTGGTGGCACAGGGAGCAAATCCCCTCCCCTGCCACCAGAACACCCCCCCACACATCAAACTATCACAGCAACCAAGATCATAGATATCAGCTGTACTCTGATGAGGTGTGGAAAAAACACAAGAGGCACTTAACCTCCTTCTGAGGCGACGAAAAAAAATACTCATGGATTCCAGGGAATTGTATCTTCAAGGAATGCTCCTGTCCTCTGAGATCTTGGGCATGTCTACAATATCTACATGTCTGCAACACTTCTCTGCTTGATAGTATGGACATAGTAGACTTCAGGTTGTGGTAAAAGTGCCACCATAGTGTCCACTCCATGGAGATCAGTATGGGCTGAGTGGGTGTGGGGTTTACAGTCCCTGCTGAGCTCTACACCGCTTTGGTTACGTGTTGCAGCTACCTCAGGTACTGATGACTTACAGGGACTCAGATACTGCTTCTGAGATGGGAATGTAAACCTGACCTGAGGGTGATACCTTCTGCTGTCATTTCTAATCTGTTGATCTGTTGATGAGGTGAAAGCTCTGTATACTATCGTCTGTTAAGCCCTGTCTTTAATGGCAGAGATGTTCTTTTTGTATTTGCATAACTTCTTGACATAAACTCTAGCAAAGACTGAATGTAAAAAGGAGAGTTTAACACCAGCTAAAATGAATGCAGTACTGCTTTTTGGGGATTTTTCTCAACCAGTTGCACGCTAAGGTAGAATCTACAAAGCCTTGTCTTTACTGAGGAGTGGTAATGAGGGTGCTTGCTTAATGTGGTGCTCTGGACAAACTCTCCTTTGCGATAAAGACAAAGATGGCAAGATGTATACAGGTAGAATACAAAAGCAGAATGAACAAAAAGGCAAGGTGTGATTTGTTCCCTAATTACTTTGTAAGTACGTAAATCTTCTTGAAACAAAAGTGTTGTTTTGGAAAGGACAGTGACAAACTACAGGAGTAATTGAGGCAAGGTCAAGTAGTGATCTCACATCACTGTTTTCTAGCTAACGGTTGCTGAATATGACCTACACGTGGTGTTGTGTCTTCTGTCCTAGTCATGAATAAGTCGTGGCTGTGAAAGAGCCGGCACCGTTCCTTTCCCTTAGTCTTCTCTTTCCTCTTCACACACACTTTTGTGTTTGAAAAATCACTATTTTAAACACACAGAGTCATCTCAACATTTTTTATAGAGTACAAGATGCTAACACATTAACAGGAAATTTGATAGGAGCGTATGATTTGAATACAGAGCAACTTCTCAGACTGGCACTTGATACTTTAATTCAGCTTTTCTTACTTTTTATTACTTAGTAAAGAGATGCCCTATCAAAATGCACTTACTGGAATGCTATCAAAGTACTTTTTATTTACAGCATTTTCACTAGTTTATGAACATCTTCATATGAAAACCTATTTTGCCTTTATCTCAGTAGATGATAGCATCCAGCTTTAGTGTTCTATTTTGTGAGGTTTTCTACCTTCATGTGTGTGCCAGGTGCTGGAAAAACAAATCCAAAGACAAGTTCTTGCCCTGCTATGCATCGTCAGCAAGAGAGGACAGTAGGGAAAGGAGTTCACAGCTAAGAAGTCTTCTCAGAGTAGCCACAATAATTTTGTTATTTTTTTGCTTTTTAATACATATTTCACCTGTGAAATTTTGAATGGATAAATCTTTTTCATGAGACAATGGGAGGGCACTGTGCATTAAGCTGAAGTCTCTGATCCCTGCCATTTTATGTATAAAAAATGACAAGAAACCCCTTGCCTCACTCAATAACATGATTAATCACAAGAGTGATTTACCAATTTCATCTGTCTTTATCGACATCAGGGTTCCCTCTAGGAACATGTGCTGTATCAGTCAGTGAGCAATGAAGTGCAGATACTGGACAGGAATGCAGTTTCCAACCAGAATGCATTCCACCTGGAAATGGATTTTAGGGCAGTTTAGATTACATTCTGGTACTTATCAGAAAGGCATTATTATTAAATATTATAGATTTTACTCACATATTTGTTGCCATGTTATCTGTTCATGAGCTGCATATGTAAGAATGATGTGATTGTAAATCGGAGGGTCAGAATCAGCTCAATCTCTTCCTGCTACACAGCACCTGATATCAACTCTATTTGCAAATTCAGTATAATGACTCACAAGGAACAAAAGTCAGAGGTGGAATGGCCAGCAAGGTATAAATAAGAAGATAAAAAAGAAGGACCCCTGGAGTGGACTGGGGAATTATTAAGATTTACCATTTCTTCCCTGTTACGATGTCTGTCTTAAGCATTACATTAATAATATCAGTAGAAACAGTACTGTTTATCTCCAGGTATGCAGAGCATCTAGAAGACAGGCAACATGATGTACGCAGAGAGTTCATTCTTCCAGAACTTAAGGCCTAAGCAGACAAACGGTAGAGATTACATGACTGATATTGTGCGGATGCATATAGAGAGCTGGGAATAGAACCCACATCACCCAAGTCCCTGTTCAGGTTGACTCTAATGTAGACTCTGTATGGCCTTCAGTCATCAGAGTTTATTTAATGGAGTTCAGCACTAGGAATAAAATCCACCAAAACTGGTAGGTGGGGAGAATTTTGATGATTTTGCTTTATCTCCAGCATATCCTAAACCTCTAGGTGTGTGCGTTTGGATTCATCTTGCCTAACTTTAGAAGTCTACACTGCAGTGGATTTTCATAGTACATTGTTCATCAGGTCTGTTTCAGATGGTCGCTTGGGGATGATACAACTCATGTGATGACAGCAACTTTGTTAAAATAAGGTCTAGAAAACTGCTTCAGATGTAGAAGCCTACATAGTAGGTACCTAAAGACTGGTAAAAGGAATCTCATTTCCAGTGCTAATTGTTGTCTCTAGAGTTTCCTAAACAGCTTTTCATGGAGAGTCCTAGTATGCTCATAAAAATTCTGGTATGCATTTTAGTTAGTTAGCACCTTTATGTTTTGGATATGGGTAAGGAGGTGAGAAAACTCCACTTAAATCTCCTGAGGGCCTTGATCCATTAATTGTGCTCTTGATTTCACATATTACATGCAGCCAACACAAGCACAACTATCATGATTTTCCTTTTTCAAAAGTGCTGTTGGGGAGAGCATTGGAGCTTAGCTTAAACGTTTTGGATATTCTGGTGGTGGCAAGTGAGTAATTTAGGGTTTATAATACTTTGTTTTTTCATCTCAAATAGATACTCATCAACATGGTTTGTGTGAGGAATATATCAAGAGTCAAATACAGCATTGCATCTATTTGTCTGGTTTCACTTGGTAGCCTCAAGTCTTCATCTTCAAGACAGAATAATTGCAATAGTCGTTCTAAGAAAAACTGTTGTTGAAAGTTATGGAGAAGGAGTCGTTCTATTAGGAACAGGAACTGATGCCTAGTGCTACAAGGCTTATTAAAGTGTATCTGTCATCTTAAATTTTCTCATAATAATAAGACCCAAGAATAACTGCTTGATTTAAAGAGAAAGTAGAATACTTGTGTTGTTACTGAGCAGCCTTGAGGACTAGCTCCATGTGAATAGCAGTAGTTCAGTATTAGTTTCTAAATAATATCATATTTGTTTATAAGAAACCCTTTAAAACTTTAGAAGTTTGAAATTCCAAAAAGCTCATTTTTAGTGTCCTCGTGTTGCCCTTTTCCTAAATGGTTTCAGAAGTATTGATAATAAATTGGATTTTAGTCATTATTGGCCAGACCTATGGGGTGTTTTTGCTGAATACTGTATGAACGTCAGTGAATGTGTCCATATGCATGTGCTCTCCCCAACGCATTTAGTACAACAGTTGAATCAGTGCTGATACGTGCAAACCATTGTCCTCTGTACAAAGAGTATTTGAAGCCTAGATGAGTGGAACGGTTTTCTGGAAAAGCAGCCTATTTAAATGCAATTGATGTCTCTTGTTGTTCCTATGGTTATACAAATATATTGCACCTTTACCTTAAACAATGCTTTGCACAAAGTGATGTTGAAATCTGATCACGCATGGCACCTAAGCACTATTGACCATTATTTATCGTGTACTATAATGTGTTTTATTGATGTGAGTGGTGTGATAGATATACATGTTTCTTCTTTATAATACGCGGGCCCAGTATTAGCCAGTGAGAACAATGTATTATGTAAAAAGTAAGAAAAAACTATTAAAAATGCCTACTGTATTATCCAAAGGAATTAGCATTTGCTAGATTGCCAGTCAGCCAAGGCTTTACAAGAGTTATTGTCATTTTGATTTTCGGATGAGTCATTTGGTATATTGCCCCCAAAGGCACCTCATTATGATTCAGTGCACAGCATATAAAATTGCTTAGGCTTTCGGGGCTCCGTGGAAAGCGAGTGGGGGTTGCGGTGGCTCAGCGTTGTGAAGCAGCAGCATTATGCTTAATTGACACCTTTGATGTAGCCCTAAGACAGCACCTGCACCTCCCACTGCTGTTCTGAAGACGTCAGCCTTACGCAGAAAAGGCTTCTGCTTATGAATCCTGCATCGCATTCAGTTCACTCTGTGAGCAGTCCCAGCTATCCTTAACTGATCCCATTGCTTCTGAGTTTGACTACAGCTTGGCTTAGTACAGAGCAGGAATTCTGCTGCTTGCTATTATCAGGTTAAACAGTAAGATTTTGTCCATGTTAGAACTCATAGAAGGTAAGTCAAATGTCTTGTTAATATCCTAATATGTAAATATTCTCCTAAGATTCAGAATCTGGGAATCTGATTGTCGATTCTTTTTTTCCTGGTGCTGACAAATGTGGTCTGGGAATTTACAGCTGCCTGTTTAAGAATAATTGCATATATGTGTGATAGACGCTTTGTAGTGTTTCTATCAGTGCTTCAGCGTGAACATTATTGATAGCATCTTGTGTGATTACTTTGTAGTAGAATTCTGTCCTCTGCTGGTATTGTTTTGTTAATTTAATGGATAATGTCACATGCATGCAAAAGATGCTTCTAAAATGAGAGACACTGATATATATGAAGGAACTTACTTATTTGAGAAAGTGATGCTTTGCTGTAACTCAGACTTGAGGTGTTACGTCCAATTTATTCGTCCCTAGAAAGCCTTTCTAGGTTAAGTCTGAGGTGACGTTTGGGTCAGGTAGTATTGCAAAAATCTCTTCAAATGAATGACTGAGTAACAGCAAGCAGCTGATTTGTTCTTGCAAGCAATATTGCTTTTTATTTTTGGTGGATAGCACTTCAAGCCATAACTAAATGGAATGAAAAGGTTTACATATAAGAAGTGTCTGTTAAGGTTAACAAAGCACCTTCTCCCCATCACTTTCAAGCACAGGAACAATACATTTTAAGAAAAGTTGATTATGTTCTCTGCCATTGACTAAACAGTATTTCAGGTTTATTGATTATTTGCTTGCATTCTTCATAAAAATTGGCTTCATGAGCCAAAACTCTGAGGAAACTGTTCTTTTGTGAATTATGTTTAATGTTTAAAACATTAAGCAAAAGCAAATTGATCTGTTCAACAAAGAATGAAGAGAAATGTGTTGATTTAACTATTACTTTGCTTTTAATAATTCCTTGTATTTATTTTTTCAATTAATTGTCCTTTTAGTGAATGGAACCCCTGGTAGCCAGCTTTCTACTCCCCGCTCTGGGAAGTCTCCAAGCCCATCTCCCACCAGCCCAGGAAGCCTACGGAAACAGAGGGTAAGGAAATAAGGAAACTGATTTCTGAGCGTGGCTGGGGAGGATCCGGCATAGCCATTATCTGATAGCCTTCACCCCACTCATTCCTTGTGTGTAGAATCGTTGGGTGGAAGACCCTGGCTACAGTCCTTGTTGTGTTTGTACAACACTGAAGTGGAATACAACTGTTCTGTGTCTATCAAAATGCTAAGTGTGCTGGGAATTGGTTAATCCTTGAAGGGAAAAATAGGGATATCTTTCTCCTTTTTTACAAAACTTTTTTTTTTTTTTTTTTTTTTAGTTCCTTTTTCCAAACATTTCTCAACTGGAAGGAAATGTTCATGTTGTCAAAGACATTTTTTTCGTTCTTAATTTGCCATGGGCATTATGTCATTTGCAAAATCTACAAACAGCTTTGATTTTGAAGAAAGGTGAAAGAATGCACTGTGGAATTTAGCTGTGGATTAGCTGTGATATCATAGCCTTGTGCAGTGAAGATACTATCAGTATCAAGGCAGCATGAGACTTGTCAGTCACTTTGCTGGACCAGAGTTGTTAGTAGCTGTAGGCTACCACTAGTTATCATGTATAGAGGAATCTACAATGTACCTAAGTGTCCAGAATTAAGGTAGTACCTATATTACTGCTGTAAACTTCTGACAAAATATTACTCGTTCAACCCAAAAGGCTCCACATGCTGATTTAATTAATTGTATCAGTTCAAAAGCAATGGGACAGATGTCTATGTATCTTCTCTTCTGCTATTTTCTAAACTGTGATCAATTCTCAGTGAAAGCTTCCCTAAGGAAGTACTCTATATCTCAGACTTGTTTATAAACACAGTTTGAACACATGCTTTTTCTGCCTTTTTAGTTTTTAAATAAAGACATAGTTTGTGTCTCTCAAAGTAAGGGGATTATATATAAAATTGGCAGTGCTTCACTCTAGGGGCTGGTGCAGACCTGATTCCCCGAATATCCAGATCAGGAATAGCTATAGCATGGCACAACTGCCTTCTAGCCTGTCTACCCTTCTTCATGTCTGGTGGATACCAGGGAGCAGAGGAGTTGTGCATGCCCAAGTCTTACCTCAGACTGGGATACAGCCATGGGTTTCTGCTATGACTTGATTAGAGATACGGAAGCGGACTGTGATCTTGCAGGATAGAGATAGGCAGGGAGCAGCAGCTTGAAGCCTCAGGGTAGTGTCGTGGTTTTCATCATCTGGTATGTAGAGAGTAAAGATACAAGTTTCAGCTAGATAAGCTGGTACTAAAATCTTCTTGAATGCAATGTCTTCCATACCTGTTTGCTCTTACTCACAAAGCTTATTAATGAATCATTAATAAGTCACTGAAGAGGGAAGAAACAGTCTTCCACATGAATTATACATTGATGATGTTAGGGTGTCTGTTTAGATTGATTATATCAGTATACAGTGGATTTTCATTTGCTCTAAGGCTGTCTCTTTTTCTTGGTAACTTTCCTAAACTTTCTTCCCCACCACTGATGCTTCTCTCTCCACAGTGAAAAAATGTTATTCTGCTAACATTTGTGGATGGGTGAGTGGGAACCATGTGGTCGCACCATTAGACAGAAAGGGTGTTTGTCCACAAGATATCTGACTTTCAAATGTGAAGAGGAGACTGAATGGGCTGCTTCTTATCTGGGTTCTGTATGTGGAAGTGTAACAAGATCACTGAGTGGCAGTATTATGGATGCAAAGGGCTCTGGAGTGGTAACATAATCACATTGGCTAACTCTGTAGAAAATAAATATTGAAATAAACTACAGGAGAGATAAGATATTATTAAAGAGTTGAATTCTCTTCTCAGATGTTCATATCCAGTCCCCTTGACCTCAGTAGGGGACTTTTCATGCTCGTCTGACTTTATTTTAGACAGATATTTATTTTTCACCTGACAAAACATTGAATACATTCGTGTAAAAATTGATTGCAATCATGTAAAAATGCATTGCAATAATATTAATTAGGTTACAAAATCAACTGCTTAGAAGTTCAGGGATGGAAACTTTACACTTGCTCTGAGAATTTATTTCAGCTCCTTTCATGTTTAACTTACAAAGTGAACGAGATAGAATTTCAGTATAAAAACGTATGATTGAGTCGTTAAAGGTCATAATGTGTATTCCAGTGACTAAATTAATTCTATGTACAGTCATTAAACAGTACTTATTAAACGTAATTTTCTTGTTAGCAGTATAAATGATGTTCCGTTTTGTTTTAGTACCACCTTTTGTATGTTGCCATTTAAATTTTATTTAGAGGACAGGTAATTTTATGTATCGTGTTGTTGTAAACAAATTTGAACTGAAAGCAGTTTGCTTTGTCTTCAATGGCTTCAGCTACAGGGCTGACAAGCCAGCTGCAGGAGAAGGTTTATTCCCTAGAAGGTTGTTGAAGTGATGGTATCATGTGAGAGACCTACAGGAGAGAAGAGACTGTTTTCAGTGCCCTCCCTTGTCCCCAGTGTTGAGAGGTGAGGTATTCCTGCCTCGTGCTCAAAATAAGAGTCTTGGCTTCTAGAGCCATGGTCTACGGTTGAAGGTGCTGGCTGGCTTTCTGACTGGCCTGGGTTTCTCTCTTTACAAGGAGTTTGAGGGAGCTACTGCTTTAGAACTGAAATAAGATACTGGGTCCTGGGAGTGCCACCTCAGCCATGCCATTCGTTTTTTCTCTGCCCCTCTCTCTGTGCTATTAGAGTTAGAGGATTACCTCGTGCCATCAGGTACATGGGATGCCAGTAGTACTGGGTTTAGAAGGTCATAGGGAACTTCTAGCATAGAAGACTCTGGCATAGGGACTCTAGCATAGCCTGATTCCCCTTGATGTAACTAATCGATCAACTCTTCAGCATCACCATCTGAGTGCTATGAGGAAGTTGTAGGCTTGGTACCTCAAAATGCTGAGGCATCTGGGCAGGATACCAGTGTTTTTCCTGGGAAGTACAGGTGAGGGGAAGTCATGCTTTTGAATTCAGAGGCACAAAAGCAAGCTACTTCCACAAACTGAGATTTCTCCCTGTGAATAGTAATGCCGTGTAAAAATAGTAGAGATGGTAGATTTTTCCAAAGAAAATAGTCCTAACTATGGAGTGCATTAGGCAACTTAAAATAGGGATCAATCATCTTACTGACATTTAATCACTCAGCTTTTTAGAAAAAATAAATTCTAGCCTTTGATGGAAGGCTTTCCATAGATGTATATAAAGCCAAAAATGCTGCTGTGGTACATACTCATGAAAATAGCACTCTTGTAGCCATACAGATAAAATTTTATAACCTCAAAATCCAAAATATAAAAAGATAAAGTTTTATCCTTTCTCACTTCCATATGTATGTAGCTGAGTTGTTTCCAGAAATTCAGAAACCAGTGAAAGTTATATTTTTATAATATTGAGTGAAATTCAATCTATATTTGAGGAAAATGAGATTTGAAAGATTAATTTCATGGGTGTAATACAAGGACTTGAAAGTGAACTAGGAACTATTTATCAACTATCTGAGCTAACTATCAACCAGTTATCAGCTTCTGAGTATTTTAACTTGCAGGCTGTGTACTATAGTTATGCTTTCTTGTAGTTTAATTCTTTCTTTATATTTATTCTTAAACAGGAAGTTAAGATTCTTGGGTTTAAATTATTATGTACGTAATAGTGTATTTCCACAGAGGATTAAAACATCTGAAATTCAGGTTTATGGCAGTTGAAGTAGAGAGTTATTCTGTTACACATGTATATAGCTCCTACCACGAGTATGGTTAATGATGCAGACTCAGAAAAGGTGATATGACAGTCATAACAATAAATATGCATAATAGCAACCCCTATATTTTATTTAACTAACCTTTATAATAGTTTATGAGCTTACTTTCCCATTGTCTTGTAATCAGAGTCATTACTTCAATTAAGGTGGACACATTCTATACCCTATACGTGATTTTCTATTGCTTGCCAATATTTTGAATGTTTTTTCTACTTCCCTAGAGACTATAGCCTATATAATAATAAAAAAATAGATATAAAGTACCTCTTGACTAATCAGACAAACAAGTTGAATTCTATGTATAGAAAGATTTTTTGAGTTTTATGTGGCCAAGAAGTCTTACTTATTCAGCAAGTTTTGTCTTTTTATTAATCTATGCAAAATAATAAATAGATTCTCCTTGTATGTTTCAGAAGTACAGCTCTTTGCCTAATTATAGACCAGGAAAATTCTTGCGCAAAGGAAAGCTTTAAAAAAGTTTCAATTATTTCAAAGTATATGAAAAAGCAGAGAATATGATCCTGAAATCTTGTGCATAGTTTTACTTTGAAACAACTGTGGAGTTATTAAAATAAACACGAAGATATTCCCTAAATATTAAAAGTCAGTTCTTACAAATATCTTCTTTGTAAGTTATAAAGGCATATTTTTTACATTCAGAGGAGTGAGTAGTCACCTGGAAGATACTATTAAAAAGTTTGGGGTGTTTCCCTCCCTAGAAAATCAAAAGATTTTTTTTTTTTGTACTACGTATTAGAAATTCCCAAACTGTATATGCTCAAAAGAAATTTTAATAATTAACTAACTAGTTAGTAAGCAGAATGAGATGGTCTTGTCTGTTTAAAATTCTTCTTTTGTCTAGATTTTTCACAACAAAATAGAAATGTATCTGATTTTCCCTCTGCCAGTCTAACGTGTCTGCTACTGTATGTACACATGCCCATTGGCAGAATACCTGCAGAACAAGCATTCTAGGGAATGAAAAACCCCTTTAAGGGACTTAAATCCCCTTTATATCATGCCTGCAAGTAAAACATAAGCCTGCATAGATTATTGAGAACCTTGCAAATTTGAAACTTGTAAAGCATTCATTTTAGGTAGTCCTTGTTTTATACTATAGCTTTTAGATGTGTTTATTTCTTGTCTCAGTTATCTTCCTGTGGTTACCAAGCCAAACCAAGGTCAACCCTAATGCTGGCTCCACCAGCCTTCCTGTTCTCATGTGTTCTTGTATTTTGTCTTGTAGCTGTTTCGTTGTATTTCATAAGCATGTTTTGTACTTAAAGGATCCCCAGAAACAACTTAAAGGTGTCGGAGCTTGCCTATGAAGTGTGCTGGGCACCTGCCTACTCAGTGCCTTTCTAAACCATCAGTTATGCTTAATTCACCTTAAAAAGATAGTACTGTCCTCTACTGCTTCTCCTCACTGAACTTCCTCTTTCATTCAGTGCTATTGTGTGTCTTGGTGAGGATTGTTGTGCTGTGTAGGTTGGATAGGGCAATGTGTCATCCCCTAACACCTCTGGCATTTGAGGATTATCTGATCCGTCAGAGGATGCTCGGAGTGGGTGTTGAAAAACCGAAGTGGATCCGTACACTCAGACTCTCTCTCTGCTGTCATGAGCTGGTTGCTTGGCTACCATCAGAAAGAGCCGGTGATGGGGGGATTTTACACGCTGTCTTTTTGCACATACACACAGACTCAGGAAAACTGTGGGAAAGAGATACCATTGTCGGTACAATAAAGGTAACGACAATATTCGGTGTCAGCATTCTGGGGCTCAAATGTTGCTGGATCCGTGCTATATCACCAGTGGGTGGCAAGTTTTGATTACCTTATATAAGGTAAGCACTTACTTTCCTACTGCCGTGTGCGAAACAGCAAAAAGGGAAATACATTCCCTTTAAGATTAAATTCAGATTGCCAACTTTCCAAACAATTAGGAGACTCTCCAGAACAGACAAATATTGTTTTAATAGTGTTTAATAGGAAAGAATCAAAGAAAAAAATAATTGCCTTTTAGAATATGTTGTACATTGAAACAGCAGCTTTATTTACTAACCATCTATTTGTTTGATTGAAAAATAATTATATGACATTAAGCCAAAAATATGATTATATAGAATATGTGTATTTTATGTTAAACAGTATCTTCTGGTCCACAGTAACAAAAAGAATATAAGACAGTTGCAGTGCAACAAGTCAAACACAATAAACAAATCTATACTGCACTTCATCTTACAGGACCTGTATCGCCCACTCTCTTCGGATGATATGGATTCAGTAGGAGACTCAGTGTAAAAGAGAAAATGGAACAATGTTTATGGTTTGTGATTTGGTGAAGGTTTAACATTTTTAAAGAGAATAGCTGCTAATTTTCAGTAATAGTGAATCGCACAAAAGAGTTTTGCATATTTAATATTAAAAACATGGGGCCAAATTAATTCTAGTATGCGGGGGTATTTTTGGCTTCACCACTGCATTTTAATGCAAGAATTTGTACTGAATGAGCTATTGAATGTGTCCATCAAATACAAAACAGCACACTCTAAGAAACGAAGATTGGATAAGGTGAATATAACGCACAAATCCATAATGGGCACATTTATGAATAGCACTCTTTTTATAATCTAAGGTACTGATTATATGTTCTGTTTTTAACATAGGTAACTTTATTCATTTTGGTATGAGCAGTTAATGAATGCTTTGCTTTTACCAATGAATAGGTAAAATGCAGAAAGAAAAAAACTACCATATTAAACTGCTTGCACCACGCTGTCTAATCCTGACACGCACATTTGGAACACTCTAAGTTTAGTCTTTTTATCTAAATGAAAAGAAAAGGAAGAAATCCGGTACGGTCACAGAACGAAAAAGTAAATGCTTTCAAAGCAGCGTTCGGGTTTGCTTCGCTGCGTTACCATTTGATGACTGTAAACAGAAGGGTGTTCACAGGCAACATGAATGTTTTACCTGGCAAGAGCTGTTAATACTGATCGTCCGTGTGTTGCAAGTAAATATGGACAGATTTCTCAATGAGGAAACATGGGGGCCTGCTGGCTGGCAGTGTCATCTGACACATGTATGATGGCACCTTTTGGAAAAACGTATTTTGCCTGAGAAACCAGTGGTTATTTACACTTATGTTAAGGACAGGAACATTTTTTCATTATTTGCTGTAATAAGACATTTTATGCATTTGAAAATGAAAGCATGCAGAAATGGTGGCATTGTAAATCATCCTCCTATTGACCTAATTTCTCTGTTTTCGTAATTTCTAGAGGTGGTCATTTTGTACAGCATGAATATGCAAAACTCCTTTAGTGTTAAAGTAGGTCACGCATTATAACCAGTTGCTTAACAAATATCTACTAATTTTATTTGTTTTCTGCTGCTTTATTGTGATAATCTTAGTTGACTACTTTAATTTACGTAATAGCAATACTTCCCATCATATGTTGCATATTGCTTTAAAATGCATCTGTTTTAAAATTGTATTTAAGATTATAGTGTAGTGATCACACACTTTTACTACCTTATACCTTTTCTTTCAGTGTTTCAAATACTAATGATTTAAGAATTAGAAATTAGCGTCGTTCTGATCCTCAACAAAAATCTGTAGAGATATATTTTGGAGCTACTTAGTGATAATTTAATATATTTTGAAATCAGGAAAATTTACTTAATAGCAGAAAATGTTTAGCTGCCACACGCCAGCTTTTAAATGTAGTGAAATAATTCCTTTACGTTGATTTGTCTAAGGTAAGATTCAGCAGCTGGAAAATGTTGGCATGTGATATTATGGCTTCGCTGCATCAAAATCTTTTTCTTTATGGAGGATATTTGCAAAAAGAAGTAAAAAGGCAGCAGAATACAAAACTTACCTTCTCTGTTTTCAATGCTTGGTGCTTCAGTATCACCTGGAGAGCAAGTCATTGATCTGGCATTTTTGCTGAAGCAGTTAGGTCATTCCATTTTAAAATGCATGTTTGCCATTCCTGCTTCAGACTTCAGATCCAAAACTGTTCCCAGCAACGGGAACAGTTGCCCCCCCCCCCATACCCCGGTCCTACAGCTGTCCTGTTCTACTGAAGAAATTTGCAGCTGTGAAGTTACTTGCATTTTTGCCTGTTATGAGGGAATGTCTTTGTAAAATATATTACTTTATCCCAATAAATGAATATTATGTAAAGGGCATTGGGATCAGTTTCTAAAAATTCAGACAACTCCACCAGACTGAACAAAATACTTACTGACGTTTTGAAAATCGTTCTTTCCTGTAAAGAAAATAAATTCCAGGAATTTTATTTTTCTTTCCCTCTCCCATATAGGCTACTGCTGCTTAAGGCAGTTTATTAAGAATGTTTGTTCTGCACAGGGAGCACAGATTGCCAGCAAACCTGAATCCCACAGCTTTGCTTAGCTGTGGAAAAGAAAAATGGACCTTATATCAGTAATTGTTATCATAGCGAGTTCTCCATCAAGACTCTTTCAAAGAATATGCTAGTCCATAACATTTAATCATTTCAACATATGACTTGTATTAAGGGGCTATTCAGGGACAATATGTATCATTAGTATTTCATTTAAGGAATGAAAGTCCCTTAGAGATTGAAAGGTACACTGTTTATAGACTTTGAGATCCCTTTTGTGTGGAATGTAATTCCCATTATACATAAGCAGAAATGAAATGTTTCTTTTGAGCAAGACCAGAAGGTTTCAGTTTATGGGTGAAACTGAAATTGTTTCTTGATGCTGTAGTTCTGCTTGCAACAGCACAGGTTTTAGTTTGTCCCTAGATTTTATCGACTTCATTAAATAACAGAATAGCTTAAGCAACTTTATAGTGTTTGAACCTCTTATAGTTGTCTGTATGCTGCATTATTTGTGCCTACTCTAAGGTGATTATGATGTAGCTAAATAGTCTTGTATAGATTGTGAATGCTTTGCTTCCCTTTGAGCTTTGTAAATACTTGTGATTATTTCCCTAATGCTTTCTGCAACTTTCTGGGCTTTTTTTAATCTCTTTTCTTCTTCTTTTATGCAACAAACAGTTCACATGTGAAGCACAGAATGTGTATGTTTATATTTATATGCACATACACACACACACAAACATAAATGGCTTTGAAACCCATGCACAGTTTTGTCACATTAGTAGCTTTAAACAAATATGTGGGGAAAATGTATTAATAGGAGGATGTTCATCTGGTAGGATTCACTATAGCTCTGTTAAAGTCAGTGGAACTGCACCAACCTGTACGTACCGAGCAGCTCCCCCGAGGAAATCTCTACAATTTTAAGAGATGTCATGTACAAACAAGGGCTAAATTCTGCTCAGTTTTGAGTTAGTGGCAAAACCACGATTGACTTCAAGGTGCGAAGGATAGGACCATAGGCACAACATATACACAGACAAAACATTAATCAGAAGTTTGAAATGATATTATTTTGATGTGTTCAGACTTATGTCTACTCTTGAACTGAATTGTCATGCAATATTAGAAGTTCTTCTGCTGAAATCAGTAAAATCTTTAATGGTCATTATCCAATGTGAAAATCAGTTTTCAATTGTAAAATAATTCAGCGACAGCACATTATATTTAGTTGTTTTTCTCTTTAAATCATTTTCACAGGTCATATATGGCTGTAAAATGAATGTTCTGGGTCATTAATATTGTGGTTATAAATGTGTATTATAAGAAAGGATACATAATGTTAAACAGCCTTGAAGAACACCTGAGTTGAGATTGAAATAAATAACAGTGTTTGCTTTTACAGTTTCATACTTCACATTGTGACGTGAACTTCGCACAGTGCAGTATGTTGCAAAAAATGTCCTCCAACTCTAAATGTTAAAACGATTGAGCAGTGATACAGAAAAGAACCTCTAATCAACCCAAGTTTACCTTTCTGTCAAAAATAGTAGAGAAATGAGCAAACAGAAAATCTTTATGGTGCTGAATTCCCTCGCCACTTGGTGAATACTTAGATTAATGCGTTCTGTGCTTTTTCTTGTATCCAATTAATGGTATACAACCAAGCACGAGCTTGTTCTTTATTTAATCTTCACTTTCAGTTTATCCGTTAGTGACGGGATGAGAACTTGTAACTCTGAGCGATCAACAGAAAAACAGCCCGCTGTCGCGCACCAGCAGTAGCTTTACACGCAGAGCAAAGCGGGCGAGCGGCTGTCACGCTCTTTGCCCGGGGGTGTGCTGCCCCCCAGGAAAGCCCTCCGTTCCAAAAGCAGGGCTTGCCAAGCGGAGCGGAGGCAGTTCAGAGCCGCGTCTGCCATCGTTAACGCCTTTGGGCTGGCGCGGTTTGCCTCTTCCACCTCGCACCTGGTCTGGCAGGCTGGCCGAGTGCCCTGACTCCCCGCCGAAGGCCATGGGTATGTAGATACACGTGTAGTGTACGCACACGTTAGCGAAAGGGTTAAAAACACACGCGGTGCACACGCACATATCTGTATGCGTTTCAGTGTCTGTATTCGCGCATGACGGCTATATTCAAGTTTGCTTAAATTAACCCTCAGCGGTGAAGCATGAGAAGAGCTGTACTGTGTTCAGCGTGTACTTGTTGTCTGATGTTATATGAGGTAATTAGTCTGTGGTTTGCCCTGCAATACAGTGTTTTGGAATTTGGATTCTAGTGAAAGAGGAGCTAACGATGTTTGTGCTAAGGCCTCTTCATTTTGTTAGCTGCACTATGATATTGTAAATATTGGCACATTTACAGCATAAGTTTAAGATTTTACAAAGTTATGCATACAATTATTTTTTTTAAAGAAAAGTGCTTGGATATTGCTTTTTAAAATACACCATTTTTGTATTAATGTGATGCAGGAAACCAAAAAGAAAGCTGTTGATTTATCAACAAAAAAATGTAAAACTTGCGAAAATAAATGCCGATGAATGTTTTATTTCATATAATCACCTGAAGAAAATCACCTTCATTTTTGTGCCATTGTTTCATCATGCTGTGTTGTACTTGTGTTTCATATTTGACCATGTCATCCTGGTTGCAATTCGTTGTTTCGCTAGATTTAACGTTACTGTAGATTATTGTAAGCGATGTAATAAATATATTTAAAAAATACACGTTGTTCAGTGAGTTTATTTTGGAAATGTGATTAACAGGCTTTAAAAAGTACTTGCAGTTGGTATTGCTTGTTCATTTTGGATCAGCATTGTCCATCTAACAGTTCACTTAGAATAAGCATATGGGATTCATGCATCCTGATGGGTTGCTTTAAATAATAGATGCATTCAGTGCCTTTTTAAATAGTAAACTCTGGGCTCTAGTGTGTAGATGTAAAAGATCCTCCAAGGGAGAACTAGGTTTCTAGCGGATCTTTTGGAGGCAGTAAATATTCCTGCCTTGAATTGCTTATGGGTAAGTTCATCTGCACGCGATGGGATAGATTTGAAGTATGAAGTGGGAAATTAGTATCCAAAGCAAGGTATCAGCTCCCTGCTGACAACTCAGCTAGAGCAGACCTCTTAGACAAGTATTAGGAAAATATGCCTGTAAAAAGCTAAGTGTACTGAAACATACCCACGGTGTTTTAAAATTAGTACCTTGTTTTCCTGATATATCTTTCCACCCTTTAAAAATACATGTCTGTATCCTAGTTTTATTTTTCATTTGGCAGGGACGGGGGAAGAGAGATGTTACAATTTCTGACATGTCATCTGCCAATCTGATACTTCAGCTGGTGTTCAGACACTCTCCTAGAGGCATCTGTGGGCCTGATAAAAGTTCTAGTTTTGTAACCCTCTTTGTTGCTAGTAAATAGATCTGCCTAAAAAAAGACGTTAAGACATAGAAAGGAAACAGCACTAAAGAAATGAGGAAGAGTAGAAACAAAATAATTGAAGTTTCTGCCTCTACCAAGTAGCAGTTAAGAATACCAGGAGAGCTTTTAAAATGCAACTCAAATAGATTAAAAATGAAAGTGGTGATTGTGCTGTGCCCTTAATTAGGTGGAAGAAATAAGAACTTCCTTTGAGGGCCTTTCAGTTTTTGTTCTGTAGTTGAGTGGAAAATTTTAGCTGTGTGTAACTTTAGGAAGGAAAAAAAGGAAACCTTCACATTGCACTACTGCACATGTAACTTTTTCTGTTAACCACAGCATGGATACAGTAATGACAGGTCAACTTCCGATACCGTGAATCTGAAACGTACATTTTTTTAGATCATCAATCTTTTCTGGAGGATGCCAAAGGTTGAGTGAGCCTACAGTCTGAATTATGGCTCAGCTTCGGAAGCATCTGTTAGGAGAAAGCGGAGGTTAGATTAAAGTTTACTGTTAAATACTGTATAGGAAACTATGTTGGTCTTTCAGAATTGCCTTGTTACACAAATCAAATGAGTGTATAAGCAGTCGATGCCGTAGCTTAATAAGCAGATCCTAATAAAACGAAGGGCTTTACCTTGAAAATTTAACTTCAGTCTGTCAGCTCCATTTCCTTGCAAACTCTCCCGTTTCTCCCTCTATCCCTCAAAGAAGAAAACCAACACAAGTTACTGAATGACACACGCCGGACTATTGCTTGTGTCGTTTGAATTTATCTCTTCTCCAAGCTGTGTAAATCCTGAATTGTGTAAATAAGCAAAGTATCATTTCCCTGTGTAGGGCCTCTCTTAAGTCAAGCGTCTAACAAGACAGGGCAGGATGTAGAACTGTGGATAAGTAGCAGGTTTGCATACATTTTTTATTGCTCCTTTCCAGCTGAAGCAGCTTATAAATAAATTTGGATCGTATGTGTCAGTTTAGTGCAGTGTCCGAATTTGAAAAGAAAACAATTGCATCATTTCTCTTTCTGTACATTGAATTCCATTGGCTTCCATTCTTTCAGCGTGAAGATTGTAGATCTGAAGTTTCTCCACGAAGTAATTTTTTGCCAGCTCTGTACTGTTTACATGAAAACTTTTTTCCCGTCTCAGCTGGCTGGGCCAAAAAATGTAAGCGATTAAACAAAGTAAAATCAAAAACATTTTTCTCTGGACAGAGTTGGAAGAGGGAATTTTAGTGTAACCCCTTGCTTCTCTCTAAATTGAATGATAAAAAGCTGAGTTTGTCTTCTGAAAGGTTCCTCAAAATATATTATTTTACTGTTTTAAGCCAGCTGCCCTCTGCTTTACCTTTTGTTCTCTAGAGATGTACCATTTTGTTGTATTGACTTACTTATTTCTTGCTTAACACTGTTACGTATTACAGGAATTCGTTGAACCCTTCAAACTCCTTCAAAGCCAAGACCTACACTAGACTGTTGTCTTTATTTCACCATTAACTGTGTTGATCTTTAAGCTTAGGAATTACCCATGTCAGGAATTCATGATGGCTATCTTGCAAAGGTTATTTATAACCAGACTGAACACTAGTATGGGCTCCAAAAGAGGTGAGCGTGGTTGCTTAACTGTTTAGTTTTGGTTTTAATCCTATTTATCCTTGCTGAGTTGATCTTTATCATACGCATATTACTGACACGCAGAGCTTTTTCTCTATGTTTTTTTTATATTCTGTAAAATTCTTTGGAATCGGGAAAATCTTAGGAGGCATCATTTAAAGACATTAATAATTCCTTTATACTGAGCCTCCTTCCTGAATTTACACTTTCTTTGCTAATTTTAATCTTTGCTTCATTAAGCTCATTTCTAAAAGAGCAGAACTCTGCACAAGATTCAAACTTAGCGTTACACCTGTGTGCATTTCTGTTACTCACGTTTCATCCAGATGCTTCCCTCGTGCTAGGAAAATACAAAGGAATCTATTGTCGAGAGACCTTGTAGACTCCATATGCGTTAATAAAGGTTTTGAGAGGTTTGGAAAATATAATGCAGTGTTTGGGGTTTAAGATTCAGGAATCTGAATTGCATTAACAAATGCATACTTCCCAGTCATACTTGTTTAAGTTTCTTTTCGTAACTGCCGATACTGGTAGTCCAGAAGAATATTTCCTGCTCTTTAGTTGGAGTGGGATTTTAAGATTAATTTAGGACAAAGGTGAGTATGGGGAGAGATAAATTCCAGTAATAATTATTTTACTGCCCTTTTTTCATGGATTTAGCACAATTTCCACTGAGATAAAAACTATTTACAAAACAGTTGGTAAATAAATCTCCCAGTGAGCCGTGGATGAAACTCTATAGCGCTGATGTTTCCATTCACATCAATGAGATGTGTGGTGTGCTGGCCATCTGTTATATAAACCTGAGTAGGATCTGAAATCCTTGCACCAAAGACCTGATTTTTTTATGCCCTCGCTTTTATGGAGGTGTGACATAAAAATGGCCATGTGCTGGCAACTCGTGCAACTGGACCCCTTTAAATCTGTATAAAAGTGATGACATTTCAAGCACCTCAGCATCTCTTAAAATTAAAATAGCTAATTGCATTAAGGTCTGTGTTGAAGAGATTATACTCTTGCTTAGAGTTTGTTTTTCCCCCCTCTCCATCTGCAATATCCCTGATGGGGTCCACAGCTGTGAGAGCAACAGTGTGCACGACAGACTGCCTCACGATTGGCAAGCCAACTGGAAGGAACACCGAGACCCACAAGGATTGCTGGACCTGGAGGGCTTTCAGCTTGTGAGGACAACGAGCTAATTAATGTCTAAATAAACGGAATGTCCTTTTAGCTGAAGTAAAGATAAATACATAAATGCCTACGTGTTGTTCCAGAGGACTGAATAAAGATGAAAATATTTGTGTCGTGTTTGCCTAGTAACGTCTCTTTAATTGTGAAAGGGGGTCTGTCAGCAGACCTGGTGAATATATGCAAATGTACTGTTCCTAATTTCTTTTTTAATCTGTTGTTTTAATAGGAGGGGATCAGCAAAGGTAATAAAAAGTATGTGTTTTCTTCATATTAAAAAAAAATATTAAAAAATCTGAAGTTTAAAGTTTTGAAAATCCCAGTATGTATTTTTAGCAAATGTCCTCTTAGCTACTGCTTCCTTGTCACCGGCAAGCTCTGCTTCTGCTCACACACTGATGCTTCGCATGCAGGTCTCACTGAAGGAGCTGTATGCTTTGTTTGCAGACCTGTGGTACAGTATATGCTGCTAATGCATCACTTTAGTTCTTCAGTTATGAATATCATTTTAGTCTTCCCATCCTTCTGTAGTGTCACTAAGAAAAGTAGGGACATTTGAAAAATTGATCTCATATTGATGTTTTATTTCCTTTAAATTTTCTGTGGGCCAGGTTTTTTTCAGTTTGTTTAACTAAACCTAGGCTAAATACATATTTAGGGAACTATACTTGAGACAGGTATTTAGGAGTGAATTTAATGTCAGTCGTGTGTAGGCCAGTAAGGCTATTTGTATTTCACATGAAGCACTTGCTGAAGTGAGTTGCTGAAATGAGCCTTCGAAGGAGTCTAATTTTGGAAGGACTGAGCAGTCACAGTTCTCAGCTAAACCTCAGCTTAAGGGTCCTTGAGAAATAAGATTCCCAAACAGAAATTTGAGTCTCTCTAGGCACCCGTTCTGAGAAGATGTGGCCACTGAGCTAGGTCTCAATTTTCACATCTCCCATTCTCACGAATGAGAACGATGAGTGCAAGACTCTGTAAAGAGACTGTCAGACTGCTAAAGAAAGCTGCAGCGGTGCGTAGTCAGCAGTGCTTGACCGAACATCTGCCAAAAAGTGTAACCTTACTATTTAAAATGCAAAAAACTGAATAGAGTAGTTGTTTGATAATCTGCTGAAATCCTAGCACTAACCTTTTTGTGTTGTACCCCTTATACTTTGTAAAGATTCTTCCCTGGTTGCACATGTAACAAATAGTAAACATATTTAAATTGTAATTCCTTTAAGAAAATGCTGTGGAGTGGGAAAAGAATTAAGAAATTGGATGCCTGGTCCAGGAAAACAAACAGATACTGCAGAATGAGTAGAGAAAACATGTTTTTCTGCTTATTTTACAAGCAGGAGTGTAAAGGAAACAATTCTCTCATTACATGTGTATAAAAATAAGCTTTGAGAGTGACTTCTCCAGGCGTGAGAACTCCTAGCATTTTCCCGTTACTTTGATCTTCATCTGCTCATTTGTTCAAAAATGAACCAGAGGTAAGTTTTTACTGCAACATCCCGCAGAGTTTAGCACAGGAATAGCACACACATAAACTCATCCTAATCATGAAACAAGGGCAGCAATGTCCTAGTGAACTGCATAAGATCAGTCAATGCTTACTTCTCTTGTCAAGAGGCAGCAAAAGTAGTCCAAAAACTGATTAATGCAATTTTTAATTCTGGTCAAAGCTCTGAAGAAATGCTTGGATGGATGAAAAGAATGAGCTGGGCTTGATTAAAAGAAAAAAAAAAGGCAAAGAATCTCTTGGTAGACGGGATGTGCAAGCTCTCGGGATTATTTAGTAAAAAATAGGCCAAGTTCAGCCTTTGTCTAAATCATCTGACCTTAATCTATTGTGGGAGAAATTAAAAGTTGCTCTGTTCAAATGAACTCAGCATACTGGCCAGCTTTTAACTCTGCTGACTGCCTTCTCCCTGGCTCCGTACCCTGCAAAAATCCCAACTGCCGCAGCCTTAGTTATTCTTGCTCCAGTCATCAGCTGTGCTCGGCGGTGGCAGAGGAGAGAGATCATTCCAGAGAAGCTGTATGAAATTTGTAAAGTGGATTGGCACCCTGATTGTGAGCATCCAGATACCTTGCAAACACAACCTGCAGTTTTTGTAATATGTAGGTTGAAGGAGGTAATTAAATACTGCAGCACTTTGTAACCTTTCAGCACGCGAACTATGTGAACCGGAGAAAGTTTTAGTTTTGGAAATCCTCTGCATACTTCTCACTTACATTGCAACACGAGGACCTGAGGAAATGCTCAGTTTTGCTGTAAGTTTAAAGGGCCACTGTTACATTTGTAGCTTCTTCTGGTTTCCTTTGAAGATGGGAGAAACCTGAAGATACATTTGTATAATCCTTTTGCAGCACAGGATAAAAGTTTTGGGTGAAATCCAGTCCATCTCATATGTCTGTTTAGTTTCATCCATCTAGACGTGTGAGGAAGTGGTTTTCCTAACGTGCATGCCTAGAGTCCATACCTAACAGATAAACATTGTTAGATGCTTTGGAGGGCTTCCCTAGTGAGATCCTGCCTGCTATACTTTTGGCATCCAAGCTTGGGTGGCTACGAGTCACCTTCTAGAGACTATAGAGATACCATCCTCACCCCGCTAACTGTATAGGCAAAGGTAGACACTTGCTGTACAAGCACTTAAAACTGAGATACAGACTCATGCCTCAAGTGAGCTATACCCAATCAAATGCTTTTCCAAAAAAGTAAACATTATTCACCCTGACATTTTATTTTCTCCATACATTACCATAATGATTTCTCCTTTCTAGAACACAACTGGGGAGGGTTCCACCAGACAGGTTTGCAAAAGTGAGGAATTCTGCCCATAACAAAGCCAACTTCAGTCAAAACAGATGTTCATGCTTCTAGTGCCTGCTGGGTTGATGGTGTCGCTGAGAAAACAGTCTCCTGCCTGCAGAGGGCATACAGCTCCACAGTTTTCCCTGCCAACATGTGGGTGGAATAGGGAGAAACAAATGGACCATACATAAAAGCATTGCTGCACACGATGGATCAGGGATATCTCCATGTACACAGGGGTACCAAAAGTGTAATTGCAGTGGAAAAATTGGATGCTTCCCAAGCATCCGCATATCCCTCCATCAAAGTAAATTGGTACCTTACATAGGGAACATTGAAGCCTCTCTGGGACGTGTGTCCAGCAGGAACGTGCTGCGGGTGCTCATGCTCCTTAAAAATCATCTGTTTTCATTTGTGTCTCTCCATTTCCAGAGCTCCCAACACAGTGGCTCCTCTACCTCATTAGCATCCACCAAAGTCTGCAGCTCTATGGATGAAAATGATGGACCTGCAGAAGGTAACATTTGAAGGCTGACATTTCAAAGCAGTCAACGTAGTGATAACAGCAGCTGTGTAGGAAATGAGTCATTCTTCCTGCCGGAGAAGGTGGGAGCATTGCGGGCTGGATGACTATCCGTGAGGAGACTCATCAGTCTTAGCAAACCAGTTAGGTTCACTCCGGATCAGAGTTGATCTGGACATCCCTATTCAAAGGTGTTTTTCTTGCAGGATACTCGAGATATTAGTTCTGCAGGTGACGCAGTGCTAACTGGATTATTTCACTAATTTTTTTGTCTTGTCTGTCATGGTACTAAAGAACATACTGCAGTCCTGGGTCTTTACTTAGAAATGATTAGTCTCACCCCGTACTAAGGCTTTGAGCCAGTTGGCTACGGGATCGCATCTGCTCCGGTACTGCCAGTTCACACGCACACGTACGTAAGTGTGCGTGTTTGCTCTCGTCTGACCATAACTCTTCATCCTGCCTGTGAATTCAGGCAAACCCCAGCCTCTGTGTATCATAACATTCACTTAATACTGAACTGGAACAAAGGACAGATAAAGATACAGTTAAAAGCGCTGTCTTAAAGAGCGTAAACTCAAGTCACATTCCTGAGAGGCATTTTTTTTACATATGATATTTGTATAGTTTGTATCAGCTGCAGTTTACAGTCAGCTTTTAGAGGCATGTTAGGTATTTGTAACACATTATTTCAAATATGTTTAAAAATAACGATGCATGAATGAGCCCTAAAACACATGAAACGACAAACTTTTCTTATGCTTAGACGCTGTGTAATGCAATTTTACCTAAACATCTGGTGCCCAGGTTGCATGTGAGGTAGTATTATTGAGAACATTTGTTTAAAAACTAAATATTTAATATTGGGGGAGGGGGAGAACTAGCACTTAGCACATGAGGAGTTTTATGGATGTCTCAGTTTACAGGATGTAATAAAATAAGTGCTTGAGTGTTGGACTTCTTTGGTACATATATTTAATCATGCTGTGTCAAGGAGTTCCAGCCCTTTTTGGAGGCTGGTCTGCGCTTGTGCAGATCACAGAGGCCTTTTCATAATTAAAAAAATACAATTTTGGTTTTGTCCTGGGGGCATATTGCAGTGGGAATGGTAAACTATGTAACACTCGAATGGTGGTATGTTTGAGCCCCCAGAAGTCTTATTTTTCATTATTGTATCTGTGTGAAACCTGTTGAGTATATACAATGTCAGCAGCATGGTTTCACTGTACAGTAAGTGAGATACTGACTCTGAATGGTTTCCAGGTTCCTAAACCATAGACTTAAAATGCATGTTATGTGCAACATCTGTGCTTCCTTCACTAACAATAAAAATGTACTAATGATTCTTTCAGAAGTGTTGGAGGAAGGTTTCCAGGTTCCAGCATCGATAGCAGAGCGATATAAAGTTGGAAGGACTATAGGAGATGGAAATTTTGCTATTGTGAAGGAGTGTATAGAAAGGTGAGGAGGATAATATGCTTATTACTGTAAAAGCAATCATTAATGTCATGCTTTTTCTAGCACATGTCTTTATTTGTAGAATATAGGGCATGTGTAATAAGGTAATATCTCAATACCAGATGGAAAAACTAGACTAATGCTCTCTCATGTGAAAAAATGGAGTCCAAGGCACAATCTGTGAATTTAATTCTTTGTGGGTTTTGTTTGTTTTCTTTTTTTTCTACTGCGCTCCGCATGATTTTACTAGTTCTTTGTGTTAAATCTTTTTGCACTGAAATAACATCTTTTCTTGCAGTATATTCTTGCAACTCTCCCTTTACATTGGGTTGATGAAACATTTCACATGTAGGAGCATTCTGTAAAGATGTCAGAAAGTTTTGTCTGTGTGGTGCAATGGTGGTGGAAAGCACAAAGAGCTGAGTTTGGATCCATCTATTCTGCCATTTTACACTGAGGAGTAACCTCTTCAGTGTTTATCTTTAATAAACGGGATGTCTATCTCCTGCTTGCCTGCATTATGCCATTATATGAACTCTATCCAACTTTAGGAGCCTACACTGCAGACATCAAAATCTAACTTCTTCACTGGCCTTTACTATTAAAAGGGGAAAACAGTCACCCTTAAAGACTGATTTTAGACATCCGCTTCAGGTTAGAGAAGTCACAGAAGTCACCTGGAATGTCGGTGTTGCTGAGAGTGTCCAGGTTGACGAGCTCAGGTGTCGGTTTCTAAATTTAGTCAGGCAAATCATGAACCGTGTTTGAACTGGCTCTACCCAACATTAAGAGTGTAAAAGATAAGGAACAAAAGACAGAAATGCTCTGAGCAGAACTGCAGGTGCCTTTTGATGGTATTGTTAAAAATGAGAGAATATGGGGTAAAAAAGACGGAAGATACCTGTATGTGAAGTGATTGTAATATTGTTCATGTTAGATAGTAGCAATGCAGAGAAGGAAAAAAACACCCACCAGAGCTAGAGATGTCCAAAAGAAAGAACAATAGAGATCAAGATCTGATAACGAAATTCCATGAGTGAAGTTTTAAATCCCCTATTACCATGTCCTAGAGAAGAGACTCTTACAGAAGACTGTAACCTCACCTTTGGGCTCAAAGAAAGAAGTTTTGCTCTTTAGCCTGTAAGAATGTGATATTAACCCTAGAGAGTAAGTCAAGAATAGATGTCATGGCAGATGATGATAAATTAGCTTGGCTGGTTTTAAACTAGAGTCTCTTTGGAAGAAGACAGGTCCTGCTCTGCATCTGAAAGAGTCTGGCAAGTCAGAAACCGTGAAGACAGCTGTTGGGGAAAGGGAGAAGAGTGGATTTTGTGTCAGCTGACGGTGTGCTTGTGGGACTTGGCCAAAGCTCTTGTAAGGCCTTTAGAACTCTATCAGAGTGAGTTCATGGGGAAGCTGGTCATCCAGAGGGCGATAGTGATTCAGATCAAACCCCAGGGTCTGAACACTAAACTGGGGATTACGGAAACCTAAAGAAAGCAAAGCAAAACAATATAAAAACAAGAAAGCAATGTAAAACCCTATGGAGGGAGCATGACTGATGAAAAACATGAGTGAAAACATATAACTAAGACAAGAGAAAAAGACAGGCTAAAAGGAAAGTGAGTAATGACTGAGAGAAACAGATTACAAGGCAAAATAAATGAAGGTTGAGGTTTTGATACACTGTCATTCAGCTGAAAATGCCAGTTGTGCTGAGACAGTTGAATTGTGCTAGTGTGCATTTTACAACTCTTTCTCAAGCTGAGAGAAAAGATATGAACAAAATTAAATATAGGTCCCACCATACCTAAAAATAATACTGATTACAATGTCCTCAAGTGCTTAAATGAAAACTGTTTCCTGTCCTCTTGTCTATTGCCATGGTCCCAGAAGTATCCGATAACACAGTGTACCTAGTGAATATGAGCTCAAATAGCATGATTGCTCAGTTATTCCCAGATACATACTGTTACGGTCTCTGAGCCATACCATTCCATAGATCTCATGTATATCAGGGAGTTACTACTTTGGGAGAGCTTGAAAATTAAAGTAGAATTTAATTTTAAAGAGGAGGTCTGTTAGTTTCCACTCCTAAAGCAGTATACCCTTGCCATCATAAGCGCAGAAGGAGAAATTAAAGGCTCAGAGGGTAAATTAAAGCCAGTTCATGCAAAAACCCTTCAAAAACATTCTTCACAGTCTTTCTAGGCAGAAAACACCTCACTTCAAAGTCTGATACGTCCATCATTTGCAGAGCCAGAATTGATGGAGTGATAGTTGGGAAGAGGACTTTTCCGCTTCCTTCTGACGTACAATTCCTGTGTGCATGAGACTTCAAAGAAATAGTGCCATGAGGTGTTAAGCAAGTAGGAATGGCTCTCGTTACACATCTTCACTGATCACATGGATGCTTCTTCTCCGTAGCAGTGTGCAGGCCCGTGTGCACTGAGCAGCCACCCTGACAGTTCAAATGCGTTTGCAGACGTTTTCCTCTGACAACGAACTGCCCAAATAGAAACCAAAAACCATCTTCAAAATTTTCACGTGGAGACTTCTAAATCCCATTCTGTGCATCTGTGAACACACAGGCACACACAAGCACGCAAGTACATCTAATGCACACACAAAAATAATGAAGATAGATTTTTGTCTCCAGTGCAATGGAAATCTCCATGAACTTTGCAAAACGTTAAAACAGCCAGGGAGCTGCTACGAACCCCTGTTATGAACTAGAGTTCTAACTCCATGCCCTACATTAGTGCTATGGGTGCAGACTTTTATCCAGCTATAACATGTTTGCTATTTCGTGTGGCATCTTTTTATTGTTTGGGTTGAGTGATAGGTGAGAGGCCATACGCCCGTTTCACTGTGGGCTTCTGGCATGGCTGTGCATATTTTTTGGCGGGTGTGTAAGTTGCAGCGCTGCTGACAGCCTGTGATTCTACAGCTTTTTAGGGGAAAGGATTTGCATTATCTTAGCTTTAATTTTCTTTTTACCTAAACAAAGAGCAGTCAGAGTTGTCATCTGCTCGTTACATATCTGCTCCATCATATGCGCAATTTGTCCTGTGGTGTTTTTATATATGTTCATTTTTAACTTTCAGACACTTCCAAATTCTGACATTTCCTCACTAGCTCAGATTTCCCAGTGTTTTGGAGTACATGGAGTCTCCCATGGCCAACAAAAACCATCAATTTCCTTTCTCATGACAGAAAGGAAGCATTCCTAGGGCAACCATGCAGCTTGAAAGAGACACCTACTGGAAGAGGGCACATTTTGCTCAAGTTTGAACCTCAGATATCTCAATTTCTAATAAATATTCCTTCTACTACCTCCTCTTTCCATTCCCCAAAATAGTGTCTGTAGCTCTGCCTGTCACTGAACTGGAGCTGTAGCCACTGAACAGCAACAGCGGGAAGGGGCACCTTGCATAGAGCGCAGCCATTTATGGGGCATTAAACCCCTTTGTGGAGGAGTACAGATATGAGAAGTTTCTAATTTTTCTTTGCTTAAGCCTTGAACAACCATGCTGCACTTTTTTTCCAAGTCATAAACGTCATCATTCAGTGTGATTTCTTTGCACAGTCTTTTAATTGATGTCTTAATATATACTGTCTTTGCTCCCTGCTGTCTTTGGGAACTTGAGTTAATGTTTTGGGGTTTTTTGTCTTTTTACTGAAGTCCTCATTTTCCCTTAAATTAATACCTAGTGGTATATTGTTGCCAGAGGAGGTCTCCTCTTAAATATGGCAATGAAAATGCCCAGTCATTTCCCTAAAGCAGTGCTTTCAGTTTATGACTCACTTTACATGTCCTACTTGACAGACTGTGCACACTTTTAGGCACATTCATTTCTCTCTTTAACTTATTATATATCAATGTAATGTATCAATTTAACTATGTTTTGCTAAATGAAGAATGAAAAAAAATCACCCTATATGCTTGAGAGGTTATTTTTTCCTTCAGTTTTTTATCCAAACATATTCCTAAGGGCAATGTATTAGACTTTTGTAAACTCTTCAAATTTTTATTACAAAACAAAAGTGTTTCAGTAAGAGCATTTTATTATATTTTCTATTCTTTGGTTAACCTTATAGTGAACCTATAGCTTGTGAACAGAGCTTCTTGATATTGTCCTTGCAGCCATCTTTTGGTTTTCTAACTTGACTCAAGAAATAGAAGTTGATATCTTGAAATTGTCTATAAGCTTAGTTTTCTGTGTTAGCATTCTGTGTAATAAATATCTATGTATGTGGTAGTGATAAATATTATATGGTTTCCAAAACAAAAAGCTAAAAAGAAAAGTGTTCTTATCCTGAATTAATTATAATTTCTTACTGTCTCCAGAACCTTTCATATTCTGTCCCATAAACATCATATTTAACTCTGCTAGGTGTCATATACTTACTGAACAAATAAGACATTATTCCAAGGATTGACTTTTTTACCTTAGCAGTCGCAAGTGCTAAGATAAAATAAATGACTCTTCATTTTAAGTAAAAAAAAATATATATTTTCCATGGCGTGTATTTTTTTGTTTCCTAGAAAACAAATCTTTTTAGTTTTGAGAAGATTTGGATCTGTAAATACTATATCATATTTTTACATAAAACTGCAGAAGAAATAAAAAATACCACTCCGGAATCAAAAAAACAAGTGATTTTTTTTTTAAAAAAAAATCGAAATGTCTTCTTTTCTGAAAAAAAATGCTTAATACTTTTTTATTTGGCACACATATTCAATACATTTGGTTCAAGTTCATAATTCCAAACAGATCCAAGCTTCATTTCTTGACAAAACAAATACTTGAATAGAATTCTTGCCCAGACCTACTGTGCTCAAATGACAAATAGAAACTCGACTGAGAAAAATATTTAATGTGATTGAACACACAATTTTTTCTTTTCTTTTTCCTCAGATCAACTGGTAGAGAATATGCTCTGAAAATAATCAAAAAAAGTAAATGTAGAGGAAAAGTAAGTACAAAAAAATCAAATGAGACCAAAAGATTTTTTTTTTTCCCAAGAAACATTTTGTGAGAAATCACTTTGGGAAGCTGTCAATATTTGTCTTCTTCCTGGCAAGTATTAGAATCTTTTTGGTTGAAGCCTTTGCCTGCTCTCTGGAGACCGTTGGAGTATCAGTATAAAAGGCTGCAATGTGCCTTTCTAGATCTGTGTGTTGTTTCTCCAGTTGGTTGGTTGTGTGTGGCTACACTCACTCCTCTTGATCTTTACCCCTGTAATTATGTCCTCTAGCTTTCATAATCCCAGATGTTGTAGAAAAGAGGAAAATAATACCAATAATTATAACACCACCAGTCACTATGTCTAAACAGCATGCAAGGTTAATCAAATTGATGTCAGTTTTATAGTAAGTGAATTTCTGTTCGCTTTTGAAATCTATAACAAAAAGTTCACTGAGAAAATGCTATGATATTTTTAAGTGGAAAGACTCTGCACTAGAGTAAAAATTTTAGAAGCATCCGTATTTAGCTTTTCTCTGCATTAGAAACATGTCTTTTCCTACATTTCTTTTTCTCTGTTGTGTCCTCTGTTCCTTCAGTTATCACATTGATGTTGTTTTTAGATGGATTCCTTCCATATTACTGGAGGCAACATCCCTTACCTTTTTAAAAAACCCTGAAGAATCCATGCAGGTCCCAATTCTTTCTGCCTTTTCCATTGTGCAATGGAGGTGAAAGTTTTTCCCACCAACCCATAGTCATTAAAGATTTCTTTTGTGTGGCAGGAACACATGATCCAAAATGAGGTATCTATTTTAAGACGAGTCAAGCATCCTAATATTGTACTTCTCATTGAGGAGATGGACATGCCAACAGAGTTGTACCTTGTCATGGAACTTGTAAAGGTGAGTATTTCGGAGATAAGCTGCTTACTAAGAATTATTTCAACCGTATTCAGAAATTTCATTTGTACAAAAGCTTACTAAAAATCATAGAATCATGGAATAATTTAAAATTGAAAGGATCTCTAAAGGTAGTCTTGTCCAGCACTCTACTGAAAGATGTTTAACCCACTGACAGATATTTTTATAACTCTCAAATATTTCTAATATTTATCTAGCTTTCTGTAAGCCACACTCAGAAGTTCTCAATGGATAGTTCACCAGTTTCATTTGATCTGCAAAAGAATTTTCTTTAAAACTTTTTATCTCCAAAAAAAGGCATCTGCCTTAAGATGAATTGAAAATACACCTGGATCAAATAGCCGTAAAAGCTACCCTTCAAAATTCAATGTGCTTTGCTAAAATAGTTTAACTAGTTTTTATTAATTTATGTTACATTTAAACAATATTACCTGTCTTTTTTCTCTAGTGATTTATATTGACACATTATTAGGCTTACCTCCTTGATAATAATCTAAATTTAAGATGGAGGAGGGGGGAATGAAAGACAAAAACCTGCTATTTAAAGCAAGGTTCTATTCTGAAAAGTAAGATTGCAAATGCAGTGTTTTATATTTGAGACTCTATTTATTTCTTCTTAGCAACTATGGTGGAATTACATATTCAAACTGGATTATGAAATTCAGACCAGATCAGTTCTTGCCCTCATACTGTCAACAGAGCAGTGCATGAAATATGGATTTAGCTCTCAGTTCTGGTACTAATACATAAGTATGTCACTGTGCATAAAAGGTGGTAAAAATACATTTGAGTAAATTGCCTAAATTAGGACAGAAAACCACTGAGGGCATTTTGTCCTCCATACTTACTTAAACAGAATATACCTGTTTTTCACATTCACAAATGGAACTAGTGATTCTCCTTCCTTCCTCAACTATTCTGAGGGAAGGAGATCTTCCAGCAGCCCCCTCCATTTCTGTATCTTGATCAGCACGTTCTCGTAGGCAATCTATTGCACCTACACTTGGGAAATCCACAATTTTAAGTGATTAAGGATGAAGATTACAATAAAGCTGTCCAGCAGCAGCATTTGTGTACAGGTTGTATGTGCATGCTCAACACTTGGGAGCAAATCAGGCACTCTGAACCCTGGCACCTAGATCTCTTCCATTTCTCTTAAATTAAAAGTGTGGTCACCTTCAATAGGTATTCTCTATATCCACGGTTAGAAACAGGCACCACCAGAGGTGGTGAGAGAAAGCAATTTTGGCAAGCAGGATTGTTTGTTACCTGCTTTGCACTGGTTGTAAGTGGAGATTAGGGGATGCTCTTAATGTAGGCATCTTATTGAGATGTTAGATAGGATGATCCCATGTCCAAATGTTTCTAAAAGAACTTCTCAATCTCTGGACTGGAATAGGAGAGCAAGGAGAATGAAAAGTATTTTGTTTCATTCCATTATGCCCTGTGCTCTGTGGCGGCAGTGGTGACACCAAGCCATGTTCCCAGTACAGAGCTGGGAGACTGTCAAGTGTGGCCCATGAGTGGATAGCCACAGATTTTCTCTGTCCTTGTGGCAGGCTGGGATATCCTTGTTATCCATGAGAAACTCAAGTCGTGCCTTACAGCTTAGGAGATGGCAACATTGTCCTCTTAGGTTTGAGCCTGCCAGAAGCTCTGTTTGACTTGAGTGGTGCTATGGAGCTTATGGTGTTGCTAACTCTACTGTCCACGACCTCCAAGCTCTGAGGAGACATGCTGGTGACAAGGAGCTGACAGGGTACTAGGCATCCCCATTTTATCCTGATAGAGACCTTAAATCCAAAGAAAAAAACAAAATGCTATCACTCTTCCATGCCATGGATGTCTCTGTGTAACGAATCCCAGAATAATTTCCCTACTTTCTTCATAGTCATGGCCCTCTGTTGCACTTAGGAGTGCAATGTGAAATAGCACAGCTTCAGATCTGATGCTATTAGTCATCTAACAATATTTAATAATTATTCAATAATTACTGCTCTTTTCTATGATAAGTGAGCTCACTCTGAGATCCATGCTACTGTAGGTTTTTCCCAGTATCCATGAGAGCTTGTTCAAAGGTACCCCAATACTCTTGCAGAGCGTTGTAATCTAATGTAGCCACAGCTTCAGCCTGCATTGACAAATCCTTCATCCTGGCCCCATGAGGTGCACTAAGAAGTAAAAGCTGTGCCTTGTCTAGCATGCCAAGACGTAAGCACATAGCTGGTTTTATGGGTGCAACCTGCTGTGCTATTCATGCTTGAAAAATGTTCAAACTGTAGTCTCGGGTGGATTTTTAATCAAAGTCCTACTCAGCTAAATAAGAGAGGAGGGGACCAAAAAACTTGTACAAAATAACTAGCCAAAAAGATGTATATAATGAAAACCATCCATTATATTCACTTTCTGGAAAAATCTGTTTTTTTTCACTCTTACTTCTTTATTCCTCAAGATTGCTGCACATAACAAGGTATTTATGCTTTTAGTTATGCTATAGAAGGGCTTTATAGACCTCTCTGTAGTTCAGATATCCTAGAGAGCACTGGTTTAATGTTCTTTACTTTTATGTGGAATAATAGAAGAGATTTAGAAGAAATATCCCAATCCTGGGAAGTTAACTTTGTTTCTTTGAAACAAACATCTATTCTTTAATATTTAGTTGGGGAAAAAAAAAAAGCCTTGTTATACTCTATGGGCACCAAGGAAGGCATTTCTGGAAAGACATTAATTGTTAATTCACTGATTGCTGACTGTTACCATTTCATAGTGTGCACTGTTAGAATTGATTAACCATCTGTTATTGACTGACTTTTGAAGACCTGACTTTAAATCAAACTCAGAGACAGGAAAGAAATTCAAGGAGAAAAGGCTCGATGCTGCAGAGCACGGTTTCAGTTAATACCACCCTGCATTAATTGGCAGTAACATGTTTGACATAAGTGACTGCTGCAAATACTGCCCTCACCTCATGGCAGATAGGCCATTCACTGCTTTGTAAAGTGTAAGAAAAAGCACTTCATAAATACAAATATAAACACATTGCAAGTGGTGCTTGTAAAAGGAAGCAAGGACCCGGTTTCTGGCACGTTGCCTTTTTACACAGCGAAACAAAATTGTTATTCAAACCTAACAGGGGTTTGGCCGATTTAACAAGCAAGATTTATTGCAGAGTTTCCTTTACTGCTCCAGGATATGATTTCAATTTTGCAGAAGAAAAGAGAGATTATGTCATTTACATAACAAGGTAATAAATAAATAATTGGTTACTGTACTTCCGAGTATGCTTCCTCATGTGGACAGATGATAAAAACTGCATTCAGATGTTGCTGGTCCCATTTCCCTCCAGAAGAGGGGATTTAAGACTGAAATGTCATCCTGAACTCACCCCTTGTGCCTGAATAAATGATAGTGACCTGCTGCGTGAATCGGCCAAGCAGAACCTTGCAGGTTAAAGTGCTCTTTGGGGAAAGGGAAGTCTGAAAACAATTCTGCCTGATATAGCTGTCAGCTCTGTTAACCCTTTCCAGGATATCACCTCTCTTTTAACTGCAGAGAAATCCACGGACTAAATATATACTCTCTTTTTTTTTAGCAGGCTACCTGTACTGAGTAAAGTAGACTGCTTAAATGGAGAAAATTATCCTGCTTCAGATTGGCTTGACCATCCATTAATGTGCTCTGCAGCTTCTGTCTTTCTCTGAGTTTCGATTTCTCTTGCACGTGAACGTTTGTGCTTTTTCTTCTGACTCTAGGCCAAAATTTTCCCTTCTCTTTTTAAGGTTCAGCTTCTTTCCTTCTTGCCCCTCATATCTCAGCTCAGATGGTTTTCTTTGTTTGGAGGCAGATCCTTTGCTGATGTTATTGACACTTCTTCTGAGCATCTGGAACGTGTTAGATAAGACCAAAGATCTGCCTAATCCACTGCCTCATGTTAAAAAGCAGCTGGTACAGGGGCTTCGCAAGAAGGAGCTTAGGGAAGATAGATTATTTATCCCACATATTTTGCCACATGCTGATATCTAATACTTACGGATCAGATAGTGCCATGAAGTACATGGTATTGTACTTTTGCCAAATATTTGGCCTTTCTCTCTAATCCTCTATCTGGTTTAACTTGGCCTTTTATTCCTCCTTTTCCTTGACACTATGTATCTTGATGGATCTTGCTCAGTCACCAGCCAGAGCACAAGGTTTTGATGTGGTCCAGATTTGACGATGGTTGGCTGCGAGCAGTTTCCAAAGCTGGGGTTTTGCAGTGGGAATAAACCTGCCCTGGCAGACTTCAGCTGCACCTCAACAATGCAAAGTTTTAAATAGATCGTTTGGGCTTTTTTAACAGTAATATCTGTTTTCTCAGGTTTGAGTCTTTGGTGGTTGTCTTTTCCCACCTTTTTCTCTCTAGCTGTGATTCCTGGAAGAATTCCTTTTTTGTTTCTCCCCCCTCCTCCTTTCTCTTTGTGAAAACAGTGTTACTGTGGAGCTGAGCCTTAAAAAAACCCAGCAAATAACTTGAGGCTGTTGATAAAATCATGAGAATTGGCAAAGCTGAGACTCGTCTGTTGCCTTCAGAAAATACCTACTTTTTCTTTAAAATACAGTCTCCTGTGATATTTTTTTTCTTTATGTTTTGACTGCAGCAGGGATTTTTCGCATTGTTTTCGCAGAATTATCCTTTCCCTCCTCTTTTTTTTTTTTTTATTTTGTTTTGTTCATCTGTGGTTTTTTTATGGTGCTGCTTTGATTTTGGCCAAAAGGCCCAATACCTCTGAGGAGTATCTTTCGAAAGATGTTTGTTTTTAGCTCCACTCTGACAAGCTTCCTCCTTAATCTCTTCTTTAAACTTATTTTTTGGTCTTTCTCTAAGCACTTACACATTCATCTTCCCACTTGCCAGCTCAGCTCTGGAAATACAGTCCAAATGTCATAGCTGCCTCAAATTCTGGTCAAGATCATTTCAACTTTGAGGACTTCTACTAAATTTTCCTTCTTTTCTTCTTTATTTCTTTCTCTCTTGTTTTCTTGTTTTTCTTCCACTGACAGTAGGTTTTAGCTGAATTAGATGGCATGATGAGCTGGAAATGGCACAAGCTGCCATCTGTATTTGTAGCTGTGGTGAAATACTAGTGTTAATTCTTAAATGTCTTCCAGCATGATTGTCTGGCATATATGCTGGCAAGTTCTTCAGCATCAGCTGCAAGAAGTATTGCACTACCAAATACTTCATGTCTTGTGTAGAAAAAGTGGTTTCTAAAATCCACATTTTCAAAGTTTTATGAGATTGAAACAGACTTTTAAAATACGCTAGCAGTGATGACAGGTTGCAGTTTTGAGTTTTACTCAGAGATCCTTCATCTTTCTGGAGTTCAGTCGGGCTTTGGGCAAAAATTTGATGTCAGTCTGTTTGTGATTATAATAAAGAGCGGCAAGGGTTAGTATACGGCATCGTGACAGGCAAGTATGTAGGCATGCCAGAAATTTGCAACAGAGTCTCTAAACACACAGGTTGGCAAGTACTGGACGTGTTACAAAAGCAGCAGCAGGTGGGAATGGTTTGTAATAGAGATTGGCCTCTTGGCTGACCGACTAAGCCATGACAAATGGTTCTGAATTGCTGATGCGTCCAGCTGCCATTATGGGGGATGCCATCACAGTACCCATAGTTTATAGTTTCAAGGAAACTGTGCTGCTTCTCCCTCCTCCTCTCCCTCTATAAATGATGCTCCTTGATCATCCCTAAATTTTTGAGTCATTTCACAAGCAGTGTTGCTCATATGCCATGGTCATTTTTCTCCAGGGAGGAGATCTTTTTGATGCTATTACTTCCACCAACAAATATACAGAGCGGGATGCCAGTGGGATGCTTTACAATCTGGCCAGTGCCATCAAATATCTTCACAGCCTGAACATTGTCCACAGGGATATCAAGCCAGAGAATCTACTGGTAAGTGAAGATTCATCTTTTGGTATTGCTGATAACTTGGGAGTGTGTGGGTAAAGGTCTTGCATTTCTCCCTCCTGCACACCCGCCAAGTTTATTTCAGTTTTTTAAGTCATTGGTCTTTTAACTTAACCTTAGTGTTGTAAAGCTCTCCTAAGAATAACAGCTATCACAAAAAGAACAATAACATAAGCTGGTATGTCTAGACTGTTCCCCAGGACACAGAGGCAGAGTTGTTCCAACGATCACTAGAAGTGAGCTTTTAGTAAGCTGCAGTATAATTTCAAGCTTCTCATAAATACAAAGGTGTTCTGTCCTCAATAAACTATTCCATACTTCTGCAGCTGCCTCAGTAATTAGCAGCAGTTCAGTTTTACAAATGTGGTGGGTATAAATGTTGTGCCCTAATCATGTAGCATGTCAGTGCAGAGCCGGGAAGTGATTTCCATGTCCTTCCTTTCCCTGCTGCATCTCCCAAATAACCTTTGGCACTTTTTATTAGGCCCCTTTCCTAAATAGCCTAAATCTTTCTTTTCCTAACTGAATCTCTTTTAGCCATATCCAGTGAAGACAATGAAAAACATACCCTGACAATTAGTCCTGAGAATTTTGCACTCTTGAATGCAACAATAGTATTCCCCAACTGAGATAGTTTTATTTGTTCTGAGAAATTAATTTCTCCTGATTATTTTACTATTCTCTGAGTTTTCCCGAATTCGCTGACATGTTCCAGTATCGACATGTCTCAATTCTCCATGTATTCTGCAATCATAAAACAATGTTTTAGATAACCTAAAATATCAGTTCTCTCAGTTGTATGCTCTCTGCCATAACTTAATGCATTTAGTCTTTCTTGACACTGAAGAGCTTTTATGGGAAAGTTGACTCAAGTAGACCTTACTAAACTTCCAGAGAGTGGGATTTTTGTGGTTGAGGTTCATCTAGTGGCAGATGCCTTTACAGTTCTGGGTGAGGAAGTAGCCTGCCTGTCGTTTTCCAGAAACTGATAAAAACACGTTGGGTGTAAGTTTCACTAGACACTAACGACTGATACTCCTTTTCCCACCCTTGTGCTGGTTTTCATAGGTGGCTGCATGCAGAAGTTATAGCAATCAGGTGGCAGAATTCATTATTGCTTTGACTTGGAGCATGCAGGGGGTCTTGGTCTGGGGCAAGGCTTGTCCTGCTGCTGTCATGAAATGTCTCTAAATGCCTAAAGTCTGATGACAGTAGAGTGGGCTGAGGCCAATGGCATGAGCTTTAATAAGGCCAAGTGCAGAGTCCTTCACTTGGGGTATAAAAACCCCAAGCATCGCTATAGGCTCGGGGAAGAGTGGCTGGAGAGCTGCCTGGTGGAGAAGGACCTGGGGGTGTTGGTTGACTACCGGCTTGATATGAGCCAGCAGTGTGCCCAGGTGGCCAAAAAGGCCAATGGGATACTGGCGTGTATCAAGAATAGTGTAACCAGCAGGAACAGGGAAGTGATCCTGCCCCTGTACTCGGCACTGGTGAGGCCGCACCTGGAATATTGTGTCCAGTTTTGGGCCCCTCGCTTTAAGAGAGATATTGAGCTCTTGGAGCGGGTCCAAAGAAGGGCGACTAAACTGGTCAAGGGGCTGGAAAATAAAACTTATGAGGAGCGGCTGAGGGAGTTGGGGCTGTTTAGCCTGGAAAAGAGGAGGCTGAGGGGAGACCTGGTTACAGCCTGCAAATACTTGAGAAGGGATGGTGGGGAGGTAGGGGAAGGGCTCTTTACATTAGTGATGGGTGATAGGACAAGAGGAAATGGGTATAAGCTTGGTCAGGGGAGATTCAGGTTGGATGTTAGAAAGTATTTCTTCTCTGAAAGTGTTGTCAGCCACTGGAATAGGCTGCCCAGGGAGGTGGTTGAGTCCTCATCCCTGAATGTGTTTAAGAAAAGGGTGGATGAACTACTTAGGGACATGGTTTAATGGGGGATTAGGGATGGTTGGACTGGATGGTCTCTAAGGTCTTTTCCAACCTAGAAATCTATGAAAATCTATGAAGCTTTGTGAGGAAGAGAGAAAGGTAGGTAGGAAGTGGGGACAACAGGGAGAGAATTAGATTTACCAGCCGAGCCATCACTGGTAATTTCCCATTACCGGGAATGATCACACTGTTTTCATTGTAGTTGAATTGTTTGTGAGTGCTTTTTTCGGTGTCGTGTGTATGTAAAGGTCCTACGTTGCTATTGATACTGAGCAGTGAGGACGCAGCGCTTCACTTCTTGCAGCATCCTGACTCTCAAAAGCAAGCATTTTATTCACAAATTATATTAATTCTCTAAGGTTTATCAGGTCCTTGAAAGAATGCTGTTTTAGAAGAGTGCTTTGGAACCAGCTTAGGTTACCTGAATTCTGACCCTGTCTCTGACATTGACTGTCTGTGGCCTTAGTGTCTCTTGACCTTTCTACTTTTATCTTCTTTTATCCGTCAAATGAGATGGGGAGTTCCTTCTATCAAAAGATTGCAATTATGGTTATTTCTGTGTCATTTAGAAAGCACTTGCAAAATGCCATATGGATCTTAGCTTTTCTGTTGCTGAAGACCTTCTACTCGCCTTCTGTAGCCTGCCTTTTGCTGGCAGCTCTGTAACCCTTCACCTAAGTGGTCATGGCAGTATTTTTGCCTTGTTGTTCTTGTGCTGTTGCTTTCACACCGTTGCCATCACAGTCTTGCCCCTGCAAACCCCAATGGTGGTGTTACAGCAGGTTCTCCTGGCCACCAGTGTGAGAATCTGCCCTTTCCCCCCTACCCTTTTCCTATCACTGAGTTGTAGCTTTAGGTTTAGGCGAGCCTATAACAGACCTGTACAAAGCAGAGCAACTAACTGGGGGCAGCATCTGCCCCGACCAATGTATGCCCCAAGGCTAAAAGCCCCATTAGCAAGAAAAAACAACATGGAGAATGAGCAGGGCCTGACAAAAGCTATAGAGTTACTATAGGAAAAATACGGAGGTGAAGGGAAATGTTCTTCTCTGGAAGGGGTGCCCATAAGAAGATGCTCATCTGGAGCCTCCTCATTGTGTCACTTCCCATTTGGTCACTGGAAAGAGCTTTCCCTTCTCTCTTTCTCACCTTTGGTTTTTCCTTTTCCCCAAAAGTAACTTTCACCCTTAAAGTCGATTTGTGTGATCAGCTATAGACACTGCTGATAAATCTTCGTGTGTGTGAACCTGTCTCAAAGTCCTATGTACAACACTGGTTATTTCTATAAGTGCTCAAATATTCCGTATTATCTTCAAGGCACGCAAAACCCACTGAACAGTCAGCCGTCCAAGAGTTTAGGGTGTGCAGAATATCTGTGATTTTTTAGCATTTTTTTTGTTCTCTGGAGAGAGTCTTCCATATTTTAATTGGAACATTTTTCATAATTGCTGCCATTTAGCACGTTTATTTTGTCAAGTCATGGGATGTCTTTATAGCCATATAATAAACCCTAGAGAACAACTTCTCTGACTGTTGCCATCTGCGCTGATCACAAGAGCAGCTTAGAAAATACTGACAGTCTTTATAGTAATAGGATACATATGGTGGCACACAATTATGTGTGGCTGCATTCAATTAGTGTTGTACAATTACACAGTTTTATTGCTTAGTTAAAGCAGTGAAAGCACTACATAGTTGGTAATTTGCACTAATCCTCATTTCTTTAATTGCCCTTCAGTATTTAAATGTAGTGGAACATATATAGCATTTGTTCTGAATAACATGAGCATTAAATTATCATTCACATTCCTTGACTGGCAAGTAACATACCACAGCTTCACATTGGGCTTCTTTTATATGAGTTATAACAAGGTGAGAAAAAGTTACTTTCTTCAGTCCTCCAAGTCAACTGAAGTAGTTTTCCAAGGAGTGTAATTCCTGGAAAACGATAGGGCGAAATACTGGAAAATGCACAGTACCAAACTTTCTGCATTGGTAAATATTGCCAAACAAGCCTTTTCCATAATTAATTTCTGGGATATATGAGTCATACAAGGTGTAGTCTGTTGAAGGAGGGAACTTATGAATGTTCACTAGGTTAACATAACTCAGAGAGGGCTTTTTAAAAGATAACTTCACGGAATATAATATAAGATGCTAATTAGACTGGATTTAGCTCTTGGTGTCTAAGTACACACTTTACATTTTTCAGCAAGTGAATATTTAAAGCTCTAGTCTCTAGCCTTTAATTAAAACTGTTGTTGAAATTAGATTTATTACTGCCATTTCAGAGAGCACTTTCTTTAGTTTCAGGAACCAGATGTATTTAACAATCTGTGTTTTTAATAAAACCATAATTGCTTTTTTTTTCCAGTGTTTTTCTATAAGCCTATATTTTTTTTCTGGCTTAGTAGCAGAGAAATGTGAATCTATATCAAATTGCTGGTCCTCTTAAAGATCCAGTTGTATTATTAAAAATAACGTAATGAAAGGAGAAGAATTTTGCATATTCTGAATATCTGCTTGTGGTTCTATCTGCTGGTAGCAGAGATTCAGGACAGAGGAGGGTTTTCTCTCTAGACATGACTAACATTAACAGGAGAAACTGGAGAGGGCTGTATAATATAACTAATTATTATAAGCTATTGCAGATCTGTAGCAAACAGTGGTGAGAGACTTCAAGATTTCATTTTTGTACCAAGTGAAATGTTTAAGGGTCCATGGTAGAATATATTGTATTTTTTGTAAGAAAAAATCAAGATTTTTCTCTGCAAACAGTTGTAGATAAATGTGATTTCTGATGTAGAAGTAGCTGGTCAAGATGGGTATTAAGGATGGGTTTGGTTTTGATTATGAAATGTGATATCTTCTATTTTTGCACAGTGTTACTGCTAATTGTTGTCAGGATGTCACTATTGGTGAGCCAATATTTGGGTTTGATTTGGGTTGCAAAATAATCAAGTGATGCATATGTACTTTAAGAAGGCCTCGTGTAGACTGTTTCCATTTTTTAAGGTGCTCCTGTGGTAAACAGCACTAAATTGCATCATAAACAAATTTCAAAATGGGAAGCAAGAACCCAAACCAGCAGCTGTATTACAGAAAGACTCACAGTCTAGTCTTTAATTTAGATACATTTTAGTCTTTTTTACTTTAAACATTTTTGTTAAGTTTTCAGTGTTTGCAGGTTTGGGTTTGTTCTTTTGCACTGAGCCAGCTTTTAAAATTGGGTATTTTTTACTGATGTTTCTATCTTTTTTCTTGTGACTAAATCTCCCTTTGCACCCATAAAAAACTGTGAAAGATTGTGTTGTTGCTGTGAAAACCATGTTTTAAGACAGGATTTTCATGTATACTCATTAACAGCCCTTCCTATGTCCATTGATGGTGACACTGATTGCTGTTTAACAGCAGTCCAAGGAGAGGACAGTGTTTGTAGGTGAAATAGTCCAGCCAGATTTGCGTCTTTTGACTTCAATACATAGAGAAGAATCTGTCACAGTCACTGTTGTTTTATCTGAGAAGTTGAGACTCCTGTGCAGTCCTTTAAGCTCTGTACAAGTGGAATGAATAAACTCAAAACCCCTACATTATGAATTGCTATCAGTGGCGAGTTAACCTGGGAACGTCACTGCTGGAAGGTCACACCTTTGTTTCTGGGCTTTAGCTTCTAGCCAGTAGCATGTCCTTTGTTGGTCAGGTAGCGAGGTAAGTTTCCCAAACACCCTGAGTGCATTGAAGGGAAGTTGTCCAAATTGTCTATGAATTTTCAAAGCATGCAGAGAAGTATGTTGTAGGCAAGGAGGAGAAAAAAGACTGTAAATTAGAAGGAACATTTCAGGAAGTTAGTAAATTAAAAAGTTGTTACCTTGATGGTATTGTGTTAAACTTTTGAATTTTCCTCTTGATTTAGGTGTATGAACACCAAGATGGAAGCAAGTCCCTGAAGCTAGGAGACTTTGGCCTAGCAACAATTGTGGATGGACCTCTATATACAGTTTGTGGGACCCCAACCTATGTAGCTCCAGAAATCATTGCTGAAACTGGGTAAATCACTTCTAGCGATGACTCATTGATGTGTACACAGTGGAGCATGTTCTCACCAGTGTGCCAGACAGGAGTTCTTGCAATTAAGATTTTTATACTGCCTTTCCTTGGATATGATGCAGAATCATGGCTCATATAACAATGGAAGGGACCTCTGGAGGCTATCTTGTCCAAACCAGCTCAGAGCAGGGCCAACTTTGGAGTTATATCAGGTTCTTCTGCCAGTTGTTAGGCTCAAACTTCTCAGCTTAACTCCGGGTTAGTAACTAGCCATTTGCAGATACAGTAAAAGTAATTCTTAAGCTGTCCCCAGAGACTGCTAACTACTATTCACTTAATTTTATTTCGTCATCACACACTGTCCTCTTCTGATGATTTGTTCCATAGGGTAAATTCCTGCTGACTTGAGCAGCCTCTGTCTCAATTGTGGGCTTCATGTTGGCAGGCATCACTGTTTAACTCAAGAATATGGCACAACGTCTTCTGTGCACTCCTATGTTCTGATCTAATGCAAGATGTAAAAATGATTTGAAAACAGATTTAGGATAGATAGGTAAGACATAGAGAAAGTTCAGATGAGAATATGTAAGAAATTATTAATAATTCTCAAAATGTTTCCTCTGTTCTTGCACTGTAGTTCATAGGAGTCGTTGGATGTCTCTAACCATATCTCTCACACTTCTAGGTATGGCTTGAAGGTGGACATCTGGGCAGCGGGTGTGATTACTTACATCCTGCTCTGTGGTTTTCCTCCATTCCGTGGGTATGGACTGATCTATTCAACCATCCTTGTTCTGTGAATTGGTTCCTGTGCTGCTTTTGCATTAAGCACAGAGATTCCCCTTGGAAAAAGTTCTCTGCTCGTAGGATTTGGTTTTTCCTGTGCTCTGCATAGTAGTTTACACAAACCCCATAAATGTCTGTGATTTTACTGTAAAATCTCTGTCTCATGTTTGTTTATTTTAGTTTAAACTCCATTGCATTACAAAACAAGAGCCTCCATTACGGGTTCTGGGTGCCTTTGCCTGATGTATAAAATACACAGTGAAATAAGCATCTTCCTTCATGGACCAAATACAACATATTTTATGGTTGGTAAAAGGTAATAAAAATGTAAGCCACTTAGTAAGGACGTGTCAAACCTTTTCTCCCCCTCAAAGCAATTGCAATGTTGTTGACAATCCTAAAGCCAAACAGGTTACCTCAGAAAGGATGTACCAAATGCACTTTGGTTTATGATGTCACCATTCACACCCCTGGTTGCATGCTTGGGGGGAATCAATAGCTTCCAAAAGCATACTGAAAGATCGCCAATTAAAAGCGATTTCAAGAAGCCTGTTGAAACCAGCTCTGGAAATAATTTCTTTGTGGGTTTTGTTGTTGTTTTTGTTTGGTTTTTACATTACAGAAGTGGAGATGACCAAGAAGTGCTTTTTGATCAGATTTTGATGGGACAGGTGGATTTTCCATCTCCATATTGGGACAATGTTTCTGACTCCGCAAAGGTGGGTTTTATGGTTCATGATACTGTCTTCTCCAGTACTGTTCCCCATGCCAGTATCCAACGCATGTTGTTCTTTCACGATGCTGGATTTGACATGTCTCGTACATCTTCTGCTACACCTATGAATTCCTCTGCGTCACCAAATATGTCGCCGTTTAATCACTGCCTGTCTGTTAAGCTCTAGGTCATTCTGAAATGGACCTCGTCTCTGTATGATGTCTCACATAGCAGAGACACCAGCAGCCCTTACTGATAAAGAAAAATTTTAAGTAACTTTGCTTGACCTACTGTGGTGGGTTGTCCCTGGCTGGACGCCATTGTACCCACCAAAGCTGCTCTGTCACTCCTTCTCCACAGCTGGACAGGGAGAGAAAATATAACAAAATGCTCATGGGTCAAGATAAGGACTGGGAGATCACCCACCAGTTACTGTCATGGGCAAAACAGACTTGATATGGGGAAATTAATTTAATTTATTACCCATAAAATCAGAGTAGGATAAGAAATAAAACCAAATCTTAAAAACACCTTTCCCCTACCCCTCCCTTTTCCCCGGGCTCAACTTTACTCCCAATTTTTTCTTCCTCCTCCCCCTCCAATGACACAGAGGGACAAGGAATGGGGTTTGCAGCCAGTCTGTCGCACATCGTCTCTGCTGCTCCTCTTTCCCTACTCCAGTGTGAGGTCCCTCCCACAGGAGACAGTCCTTCATGAACTTCTCCAACATGCATCCTTCTTTATGAACTGCTCCAGCATGGATCCCTTCCACAGGATGCAGTCCTTCAGGAACAGACTGCTCAAGTGTGGATCCCCCACAGGGTCACAATTTCTGCTAGCAAACCTACTCCAGAGCGGGCTCCTCTGTCCATGGGTCCACAGGTCCTGTCAGGGACCCGCTCCAGCATGGGCTTCCCACAGGGTCACAGCCTCCATCTGGCATCCACCTGCTCCAGTGTGGGCTCCTCCATGGCCTGCAGTTGGATATCTGCTCCACCGTGGAGCTCCATAGGGTGCAGAGGGACAGCCTGCCTCACCATGGTCTACACCACGGGCTGCAAGGGAATCTCTGCTCTGGCTCCTGGAGCACCTCCTTCTCTCTGTGCACTGACCTTGGTGTCTGCAGAGTTGTTTCTCTCACATATTCTCACTCCTCTCTCTGGCTGCAATTGCTGCTTTTTTTTTTCCTCCTTAACTTTGTTATCACAGAGGTGCTAACCACCATCGCCGATGGGCTCAGCCTTGGCCTGCAATGGGTCTGCCTTGGAGCCAGCTGGCAGAGGCTCTATATGACATAGAGGAAGCTTCTAGCAGCTTCTCACAGAAGCCATCCTGTAGCCCCGCTGCTACCAAAACCTTGCCACGCAAACCCAATACACCTACACTTCGTAGCCTGAAAACTCCCTGGGACTGTGCTTTGTATGTACGTATGATGAGGACCAGGTACCAACCTGGAGCCTTTGAATATTATATAATAATATTAGAGAGAGGCAGTTTTCCCCATATTAATCCCATTGGATATGCCTGTTATTTCTTTCTGTCAAAGAACCAGGCTTCACATTGCCTGTAAATCCATATTGTTGTCAATGTGGTATGAAATACAGACTTGTTCTGGCTACCAGTTCATGGCCCGTAGCCTCTTGGCACATGGCGCAAAGGAGATAGAGCTCTAGGTGTGCTAAGGCAGATAGAATCCTTTTCAGGTACAGATCCTGATGGAGTTCATTATACTTTCAGAGCAGATCAAGTTTTTTAACTCTCATTAGTGCACTGGAGCAACAGTTTAACTCACAGATTTTCAAGGGATCTGGCATTCACTAAAATCGTGTGTATAAATGTATATATAGAGAGAGGTAATACATATATGTATGTAAAAAAAAAAAAAAAAGCCAAAACCATAAAACTATTCGTATGCTCATCCTCTAGGTAAGCACTTGATTTCTGCCAGTTTACTTCTGTAGAGTGTAGGGCAAATCTAGGCAAAACTGTCGTTCTGTTTGTTTCAGTGTGACAGTGTTTAATTAACTGAAAAAAAAAATAGGAAATTTGGAGGTGGATGCAAGTAATGAAAGTAGCGTTCTACGTTCTGAATCTCCATTCTTCGGAGAGTTACATCCTGCTTTTACAGATATGTGGAGGGTGATCAGGACTAGTGTTTTAGCCTGTTAGCTAATGAGATTAATGAATGAGATACAGTCACAGAGTTGGAAGAAGTCCTCTAAACCACGTCATTGTGTTGTAGCAGGCTTTATTTCATAGCGTCATTAATGAGAACTCTGCAACTCTTTTGCCATTGGCGTTCTCCTGTAAAACTCCTTCTTCTGAGTAGTTTGGTCTAAAATTTCTGTTTTAAAGCATCAACCTATTCATTTAACTTTTCCTTGTCACCAGGAATTATTAACTTTGGTCTTTAGTGATACCCCTTATTTGCTGTCATGCTGCCATCCTGTTTTCTGTGCACACCACTCACACTGGTGGAATTAGATATTTATTTATGTGCTAGTTGAAAACTAGGTAGTTGCAGAGGAAATCGGAGGATGAAAAATAATGGGTTTAAGTGTTTTTTTTAATATCTTCTATGTCATTTATACAAGAGCTTAAAGTAAAATTCTAGATTTACTGGCTTTTTTTCTACAGAGGAATTGTCTTTTTTTTCTTTTAATGGGAAGCTAAATAATTTCATGTGACCCTCTGTTTTGTACGTTATGCATTAAGTGCTTTTCTATTAAACAGTAGCTACAGAACTGTAACTCAGGACTGTCTTCCGGCTTTTCAAGGTACTGTTAGATACTGATTTAAAAGTTCAGCTTGAATTTTAGCAGTTCAGAGTTGTTGGGGTTTTTTTTAATAATCTTAATACATTTCTGGAGTTGGTAGTTCACTGTCTCTTTAAGCACTCTTACATAATCAGTTGAAGTGCACTTTACTGAATTAAATGTTGATTTGTTCTTTAAAAATGTGCTTTAAATTTGATCTAATATTCCATTTCTCAGGAGCTTATCACAATGATGCTTCAAGTAGATGTAGATCTGCGATTCTCAGCCTTGCAAGTTCTTGAGCATCCATGGGTTAATGTAAGTATTTTCAGGCTTGTAGATGCTGCTTGTAATTTGGCACATTTGAGCTCTTTTCTGTCAAGTCCTTTGTATGCCCTTTTGGAGCCAGCACATTCTAAAAATGCCACAGATTTAACTGGAAATAAGCTGGGTTACAGGCTGGTTTTGGTGTATCACACATACCTTGCAGTATTCGCTATTTTATGCATGCTCAGCTACATTTTCTCTGAAATATTTTGGGCCAGGTTTTCAACATATCTCAACCACACTTGACAAATTTATACCTCTAACAATCAGCTTGCAGGTTCAGTGACACATTTTGCTCTCCTAAAATCAGTTAGACTCAAAAATCTGACAGTCATGATTAAGAGCTATTGAAATATAGTCCATAGTGTTAAGCCTATTTGATCCAACATGAAACAGGGAAGCCTTTAGAATCATATTTAGCTTCTGACATTGAAATATATATATATTTATGTGCAGCCATATTCATTTAATCTGAGTTACCATGAAATAGCTATTTATGTATCCTGACTTATCTCTAAGTGACTGGACATTTGACATAAAAGTGGTAATCAGTGAGGTGGCATATGGATAAATCTCATAGAGAATAAAGAGATTTCTCTTTAATGAATTTTGAGACAAAGACACTACTTAATATTTGCTAATTATTTCAGACTATGTCTGAAATATTTTAATATGTCTTAAAATATTTGGATTACAAGAAAGACAAAATCTGCAGAAAATCCAGATTAAAATTCAGAAGAGAATGGAGAAAAGCAATACAGTTGAGACAAGCAGGAAAAAAAAAAAAAATTAAAGGAGGAAGAAATAATGTTTTATTTTGTTTCTTGCAAGTTTGGGGGTGTAGTCCTCCCTGGAATCCTATTTGGTCCCTCAGTTGCTATATCTAAAATATTTTTCTCACTAAAATACTATTCTAAAAATCAAAATGTACAGTAACTTCAAATGTTAATCTTTGAAAGTGTCCTCCATATAGCCCAGAATAATGATGATCAGTTAAGTGTTTAACAAGTATATGCTTTAGCCTTGGAGGCTCCCTTATTGCCTAAACCATTTTTTTTTTCCAGTTGTAAATGCTATTATCATGCAGAGCACAAAGAGTGCAAGGATCCAGGACAGTGACTGATGAAAATCTTTTCATTTTTAAGATGACATTCAAGCAGTTGAAATAGTAATTTTCCTTGGTGCCAGGTGCTGTCTTTGGACACAGCGTTCTGTCACAGTTTGTGATGACTTTTAGTGACTGAGAAGTCATGGGAGAAGGACGGGTGGGGATTTCTGGAGTGCTGCTGAGGAGGAGATGGAAGTGACTGATCAGAAGCTGTAGAGAGGTCAGGTCATCGGCGGCATCAGTCTGCACACTTGCTGAGGTTATTGGAACATCACTTGTTTACACCAAATAAGGATGTGGTCTCTAGTCTTCCTCTTTTCCTGAAAAGTATATTGGAACTGTTAATGCTCTCCCTGGACACCATATATATATTTTTCTTTTGCTTCAGCTACACCATGATGTATTTTAGGAAGCCATTTTAGCGAGGTGTATTAAGAAGAAGAGATGCAGCTCTTTGTCAGTAACGTGATGATGATGGTGTGTAGGTGACATGAGGGTCTGCTCCCTGCCCTCACTAGTGCCTGCTGATGGGGAGGGATGGGGAAAAGGGCTGGGGGCTAAAGTCTTTTAACACTCCAGTTCTCCACTAACCAAACCTGAGCTCTGGTTACTGAAGCATCCTGGAAAATTCCTGGATTTCTATGCAGTAAGTTAAAATGTGGAGCCTTTTGCCAAAGGATGCTGTAGATGCCAAGTATAAATGGATTCAAAAGAGAGTTTGATACATTTTTGGAGGATAAGCCCATTGATGCCTATTAAATATGGTGGTCTGGATACGACTCTCGGCTCACAAAATTCTTAAGTACTTGGTTGGCAGAAACTGAAGGATGTATCAGGGAAAGTTCAAGATCTGCTTGTCTTCGTTAAATGTACTGTTTCATGAAGAGTGAATATGATGCACTGCTGGAAAAAAAAGGCACTGTGTTCAGGTCACCTTTGGTCTAGTTCTGCTAGATTTCTCATAGTTTTATGCTGATTATAGTTCTTTGCAATGAAAATCTGTAGCAGTCCTGTCCATAAATAAGTGAAACAAATATTCCATGACAGTTCTGCAATTTCTTCTTTTCTGTCCAATTGCTGCTTTTAGCAAGTGAGCCAAATCAGTATTCTGTCTTCAGCAATATGCTAATGATAGTTCCTAACACAGATCAAAAGCTCTTTTGAATTCTCTTATGTATCCTCCATGTATTTTTTCTGGAAGGAGAAAGGCCAGCACTGGGACCAATTCAGGAAAGTGCTTGAGCACATTCCAAATGTCACTCCTATTTCAAGGCATCACACATGGAAGCGCTTAACATTAGGCATAAAATTAACTAGATGGCACTAAAATCCTAGTTCACTTCAGGAGAAATAAGAACACGGCTGAGTTGAAACAGGTGCTTAAATGCTTTCATGAAAAAAAGACACTTCCCTGAAGTGGGTCTGGGAAGTATGCAGTGGAGATCCCAGCAGGGCCAGCCTGCTTGTGTGCAGAGGCAGAATGTTACACTGCTGTCGGATCTGACCTCGCATCCCCGTGCCATCACCTGCTTGATCAGCTGCAAGTCTGTCACACAACCTCCCTGTACCTCATTTTCCCAGCATCAAGACAGGAAATTAATATACTCGTCCCTCTTTATAAAAGGCTTTGCAATCTATATGTAGGAATTACCTGAGCAATTGACTGCAACTTCCATAAAACTCCGTTTTCCTGAGAAGTGGTACATTTAGTTTGCACCTAACACTCCGTTTTCCCAGATAACCTGTTTAAATACTTTTCCATGGCATCAAATGCTGTACTTTACTTTCCTTTTTCTTGTTTCAGTTTTGAACCTATTCATGGAGTGATAAACTTGCAGCTAAAATCCTGGATAGGACAGCTGGCTTGAAAAGCAGGCATGAGTTTTCATCGACAATTTTAAGAAACGTTTTCTCTCTTTGATCAAACCTTTGATAGAAGTGTTGTAACTGCTTACACTGTATAAAACCATTTTGTAGATTGTAAATAACCATTCTACTTTATAGCTGCTTACTATGTGATTACTTGGTAAATTGCTGAGATTCCTGGAATATGCTTTGACAGTTTCAGTAGGAGCCAACCCTCATTTCAGTTTCAGTTTTTGCTGTAAAAATAGCTGAAATCCTCCTGGAAACTGCAAAACTTGTTATGGTCAGAGTCAGACCAGTAAAGGGGTTCCTATGTCAATAATACCCAGCTGTTTTCAATTCAGAAAAACAAAACCTGAAAAGACATTGGCTATGTGCCACTGCCGCAGATGGAGATCTTGAATTCTAAATGCAATTCAGCAGCAGTTCCTTGCCCCCTCCATTTAGTTTATTTGGATTTGTCTCTCCTATGCAGTACACTTAGACCTGGAAACAAATCCATTGGTTTATACTTCCCCTACAGGGACCCCAGCTCTTTCCTTTACCTGCTCAAATCATAGAACCATAGAATCATAGAATGGTTAGGGCTGGAAGGGACCTTCCAAGGTCATCTAGTCCAACCCCCCTGCAAATTCTTTGCAAAGCCAAATAATTCTAAAAGAGGCTGGAAGCTTGAGGTCTGTCATTTTAAACACTGATGATATTGATAACAGGACAAACCTACTCTCTTTTTGTTGTATAAGTAGTAAATATTTCCTAATACAGCATCGAGCAGTGAATGCTGAAAGAGATGGATTGCATTCTGTAAATCCTTCTCTGTTAAAATAATCGATATTAAATGTGATGTGTTGTTGCTGGAGGAGGAAGATAGCATACCAGCCTAAAAAGAATTAGGGAAACTGGAGCTTTTGCATATTTTCTTAACCATGTCTGCCTTGGACATTTGTGTGCAAATGAAACGAATAACCAAGCAGTAAATAGTAATAAGCTGAACATTTGTAAGGAATTTAATTTTAAATGACATTTTGTATTTGGCAGCTGAACTACTTTTGGTTACACCCCAGGACACTGTCCAAAGAAAAATTTCCATGTAATCCTTAGCAGAAACAGAATCCAAAAGCTTTTCCAGCACTCTATTTGCTCTAATTTTCTGTTGTTATTTGTATAATGACCTATTCATCTGATGCTTTTAGACCTGGAAAGTAAAGCTCTCTGACCAGCTTGTGAAAGGGGTCTGAGTACTTCAGGGTAGTAGGAGCCTGGGAATCCTGAACTTTGTTCCATCTTTTCAACACTTCTTTTTCCTTTGAATGGCAATATCTCCAGCCATAGAGAACAATGCAAATATGAAAACACTTTTTATTAATTACTGAAATGACACCAAGCCCCTCTTCCTCTTTTTTAAAAAAATTTTTTTTGATTTCTTGCAAATAGACCATGAAAGGTATTTTGTGGAGGCTGATTTAAAAAAAAAAAAAAAAATAAAGTATTTCAAGGAGTTTACATTGTCCAGGTGAAAACTCAAATTCTGGACCATCGTCTTCAAACTGTCAAAGGATTTTTACTGCTCAGCTTCTGAGACGTGCTCAGGAGAGCTCTTCTTTCAGAACATCAGCAGTCAACATTTCCTGAAGCTCTTGACCCTTTAAAGTTCCCAGAGTTGAGCACCAAAAATCACTGGTCATCTTTAAAAGATCTTGTCCTGACTGCTAAAGCTGAGATGAAATTCTGTGATCTTAACTCGCTGCAAGAATTAGTTCCTATAGCAAAAGGCTAAAATAGGGGAAAGGAACAGTTAACCTCTTCGAGGGCTGACATCCTTCCATTACAGCAAACAGATTAAATTCTTGTCAGCAATGTTAAGCCTGTTCTCCAATTCTACAACTTACCCTGCTGATTCTGATGAATTTGATGGAATTTGTTTCACTTCTTCCCTTTTTGAACTGCAGAGCAGCTTGTTTTGTACGTAGTTAAACAGCCGTCATCTTTCACCCTCAATATCTATCTGTTTTATTGTTGGCTGAAGTGATTCCAGGAGCCAGATAATATATATTATTAGCTTGTTTATGAAACATGATGGAATAAAAAAAAAGATAACTACTAAACATCAGGTATGACTAACAGTAGTAAGAAAATTTAATGACGATAGGGTAATTCCCGTATATCCCTATGCTGCATCTGAAATTTAGCTGGAAGAGATTTCATCAAAAAACTGGAGCCCAAACTATGTCTCTGGCGCGTTGCCACTGGAGCTGTGGATGTGGTGCTTCACCAATAAAACACTAACACAGTCTTGGTAACTATTGTCTTCTCCGTAATTTAGTCTTTTGACAAGACGACATGAACGTTTGGCAGGCTTTCATGTCAAGAAAGCCAGGAGAATGATTTTTCTTTTCCCCTCGCCTTTAGCGAAGAAGAGTTCACTTTACAGACTAGCCTTCTTCTGGGAAAGGCATGGTCAGCGGAAAGCAGGTTATTTTTAGGGGTCATATACCACCGAGCCAAGACTCCCCAGTGCTAAACAATGATCAGCTACTGGGTTGTATTGTTTTGTTTTGCGTTTTGCAGCTGTGTGCACTTGGCCGTATTTTACCAGCTGAGACATTTGGTTAAGGGGTGAGTGAGGGATCTCTAAACACAAACTCCTTAAGCTAAATAAATAACAAACCCTACCAACCTCCTTAAAATTCCCATATGCTCACTGGACTCATGATTTACTGCAGTGACTCTGTAACTCTTTAAGTGCACTCAGAATTACTGCAAAGCCAGAAAAAAAAAAAAGTGTCTATCGTCTCTCTGTATTCTGATCTGTCTCTTGTTTGCCTGTATTCTGCTAGGATTTTCCTTAAGTAGAATTTAAGAACTTTTTCCACTGTTGGTAGCTACACATACCGTGCCGTACCAGCTTGGGATGACTATTGTGGATGGTCAGTGACCTGATATCCTGCATATTCTGCCTATTCTGCAGTTTGTTGCCTATTCCACCTATTCTGCATATTATTGCCTGAAATCCTGCGTGTTCTGCTAGTGGGTAAGTCCCACTGAGCAGTGGCTTTCTGCACTTTTTTCAGGCATAAGGGTCTTATTTGCAATTTCTAAAAAATCTCCTTTCTTCTCTTGGGCTTGAATTCAACCCACTGACTTGTGCAAAATTGCAAACTCCCTTCTTTCTGCTATGGTTTCGCTTCAGCATCAAGGATGCCTGCGTGCCTAAGTGCAGATAGACAGGTTTGCTCTGCAAAGCGGGATGTCTTAGCTGGGAGGAGGCACCTCCCATCCCATCTGCACAGCTTCTGGCCTGGAGCTCGTGCACAGCCAGCTCGCTTGGTGGGTACGACAGCAAAACACGTGTCTGCCTCTGCTTGGCCATGCAGTTGTGTTCCTGCTTTTACCTCATGTTAGCTCAAGTTGAGAACGTGTGTCTTTTGGCAAGGAAGAAGAGGCCACTCAACTCTGGCTCCAGCTCTTCTCTGCTTTCCCAGGCAGTCTGTACCTCTGTCTGTCCTTTGTCCACAGCATCCAGGCTTGTGTGCCTTGGGACTGGGGGAAGGAATTGCAGTCCCATGTTATCAGTCAGTAGGAGATTAGATTTACAGAGGTGGCTTTGTTTAACTATGGTTTTAGTACGGTACAGTCATAGCCTGAGGGGAATGCCACAGCAAACCCTAAGCCCACGCCTGACCTGACCTGCAGACGTACACAATGATACATCCTGGTGTTGATGAGGTCTCACACTCACCTGTCCCCAAGGTCTCAGCTCCCATCTTGCCTGGGTTTCCTCACCATGGGACTCACTGAGCCATGGCTGGAACACTATAGTCACCCAACTCCATAGTCCCAAAGTTTGTAACCTTTACGATGAGACACGGACCTTATTTGTGTCTCTCAGGGCTTTTGGAGTTCATTTCCTGCATCCTACCAAAACAAGGCCTCTGTTTTCTGTAATTTCTGGGATGCTTTTTACTTTTGAGGTCATTATCTTCAAATTTACCTGATGAGTAAACAGAATCATACACAGGCCTACGCTTGTCAAGCTTTGAAATATTAATGGACCTGAAAATAACTGGGCGGTCGTAGTTAAGACATGGTAGAAAGAATAGTAAAGTATTTAACAATTATTATTAATTAACATTACCTAAAATTTGAGAGGAAAATATTGAGTAAAGAAGAGAGAGGCTGGTTCATGACATTATATGATGTTCATCTTATAAATACCTTAGATATAATGATGGAGATTATACCAATGGAGACAATGATTGACCCATATTTCATTACAAATTTTTTGTAAACTTTTCTATACTGACAGCTGCTATCAGAATCCCCTCGTGATTCCTTTATTTCACCTTTTTTCTCTGAAGCTTTATTTTGCTTTATTTCTCTGCAGGATGATGGCCTTCCAGAAAATGAACATCAGCTCTCAGTAGCTGGGAAGATAAAGAAGCATTTCAACACAGGCCCTAAACCGAACAGCACAGCAGCTGGAGTTTCTGTCATAGCAGTAAGCATCTGAAATACACAGCTGAAACACTTAAATATGTGCCCACAAGACAGTGTGTGTGTAGGACATGCCACCAGAAGAAACTGGAGAGGATTAATCTTTAGATAATTCTAGCATTTAATTAATATAAACGTAGACTGGTGTTCTGCACAATTTCTCCATTGATTCTCCTTGTGAGTCACGTTGTTGAACAGCCCTAGGAGATACAACTGTACATGCACTTCCACTTTTTACCAGAACATCAGTGGACCTAACTCCAGTGTAGATTCAACAATTTGAACTGTGGGATCATGACATTTTACTTGGCAGCAGAATCATCACATGGATTGAGGCCACACAGAGGCTGTAGCAGGACAGCAGCACTTTAAAATGGAAATTACTTCAAAATTGTAACAGAAAATCATAGAATCATAGAATCGTAGAATCATAGAATGGTTAGGGTTGGAAGGAACCTCAAAGATCATCTAGTTCCAACCCCCCTGCCATGGGCAGGGAAACCCTCCACTACACCAGGTTGCCCAAAGCCTCATCCAACCTGGCCTTGAACACTTCCAGGGATGGGGCATCTACAACTTCTCTGGGCAACCTGTTCCAGTGCCTCATCAACCTCTGACCTTATATCTAATCTAAATCTGCCCTCTTTCATTTTAAAGCCATTAAAATCTGTATGGCAGACTAAGTGTCTCTTCTCTGAGGACATCAAAGAGAGCTATGATGCGTCATTGCTACCTTCATAGTTGATACAAGTCTAGCCACTTCAGATTTAGCGGATCAGCAGCATTTTATTGTACTGCCGCATGCAAGCTGCTTCCCTTTAGGCAGAAGGACTTAATTGGGTAAAGACTTAATGGAGCTCCTTGCTGCCTTCTGTCACATTGCAATTCCAGTCCAGGCACCCCAGGTTAGAATGTGTCGGAGCTTCTGAAACCAAGCTTGACCAAACTTTTGAGCATGCTTTACTGAGGTTTCAATGGCATCCTCAGTGTAGCATACATCACAGACATTTGTATTTTTTCCCCAAAGATGAACATGTGTATTACATATACATGTGCTCAGAATATATTCAGTGTACTATGAGATTGTTCATACTAATGCCATTGAATAGTTACGTGCACATCCTTCACATTTTTGATACATCTGCCTGTGTTTGTAAGCTTTTCTTTATTACTCATGGTAATGTTAACGCTCCAAATAGTCACTAAAAATAAGTGACACGTTAAACGCAACCATTCCCATATCAGATTACTCAGTGTTCATTCCCAGCTTCCATAAATTGCAGGTGGTGTGACTGCACATGTACACCTTCTTGTACTGTTTCCACTTTCATGTTTCTCAGCTTAGCCCCTCCAGTGGTGACTTAAATCAGCACGAAGTAAACTCCGCTCAGCACATGCAATCTGGCTCACAGGTGTGAACTGTTTGTGCAGCAAAACGGATACTCTCTCAAAGTTACTTGGTATAAGTACTTAAAATTTCAAGCTGTGCCTCTCTCATATTTTTTCTTTACTCTTTCCAACCCTGAACGTCCTCAACATGGAAGCAAGTTGTTCCTCATGCTTTTCCTAGATTTTCTCAGTCATCAGCTAACATAGTCAGCATTTCTTTATTTTCATTTTTAAGCAATAATACTGCAGCAACTCTCCCACAACTAAAACATCACATACCCATTGCTCATCTGAAACGCAGGTATGTTCTATATAGACTAACTGAAACCGTGTTCCTTTCGAATGGACTGCCAGCACGCTTGTCCATGAGAATTACTGCTCAGATCCTCCATGCTAATGACTGCAAAGCTTAAAAGCCAGAAATGATGCCTCTGTCCTCATCCATCCCTCGCCTCCTTTATGTTTTTAGTTTCCCCACCCTCCTCTTCTTTTTCTTTGCCCCAGTTGCTCTGCCAAGGAATTGTTTACAGCAGTTTGACATTTGAGTAATGAAAAAGGCACTGTAGTGAATCTTTCCACTGCAAAACATTATATATCAGGAAAAAAAAAAAAAAGTGTATGTTTAATTATATTCTTAATGGCTTTTATTCATTTTTTAGTGTTTGGAAATTTAAAAGACTAATTTTAGGGGTCATCTCTGTGGGTGAACATCATACTCTGGCACAATTAATCCTGCAACTTGGCCTATGAAGTAGAAACGTTTAGAATATTTTTACATAATTCAGAAAGTGGTTTGATTCGTTTGTGTCAATTATTTTCTAAAAACTCGGAAGAGATGGGGAAGTATAGACCTCTTTAGTGTTTTGACAATGTTCCAGAAAGCTAGATAATTTCAATTTTAAGAATAAATTACCTTTATTTTCTACAAAACTAATTTAATAAGTAAAATAAAGCCAAAAGCAAACCAACAAAGCCTTTAATTGTTGTTTCTGCATTTGAAAGCATACTTAATATACATTTGACATGCATGTCATCAGAGTTTTACCTTTGAGAATCTTCCTTTAACAGTGCAATCTCAAATATCATAGAAGTAAATCTTATTAACAAAGACTGCTCTACATTTAGAATTTTGAAAGTATGTACAGATGCTGTAACATATTATTCAGCTCTAAAGATGGGCACTAAGTATATTTTCTACAAAAATACTGTTTTATTATGCCTGCCTGTATGTTTACTGTAACTTTTTGAGAGAGTGCTTGTGTATATATAATATATAGAGATTCCTTCTATATGTTATATAACACATCTGTGTCTGTTGTGTGTGAAAATGTGTTAATATGTGCATATATTTATATAGCTTACTTAATAGTATAAAAGATAAATATTAGCATTATTTGAGTTTTAGAACTCTGTTTGTGTACAGAGGTAGCTAATCTGTGGTATTTAGTTCTTAATTGGTCCTCACACTGATATGATGTTATATGCCTGTTGGTCATAAGAAGTAACACACCTCGAAGATCTCAAGTGTTATTTATCATATGCACCAATTAAAACTATAATATGAAAACTAAGTTCCTAAAGATGTGTTTGTGGTCAGCTTGACTGGCAGGAAGTTTGAAGCCACATATACTTTACATGCATCTATTGTGGCTACTGCTTCCTTCAGTGATGTCCAAATACGTTATATTGACTCCTTTGGTTCAGACTCACCTCTGCTTTGTTGATGTGGTAATCCTCAGTAAAAGTTGTCTCTGACCATTCAAGGCAGAGACATCCTACAAGTTCTCGTGCATGTGTCCAGACTTCAAGTTTTTCCACATTTGAAAGGATTTGTCAGTTTGGACAAACTACCATAATGAACAAAGTAGTTCCTTTGCTGATGTGGCAGAAGACAATTCCTCAAACAAAATTAACTGTACAGGCAAAGAGACTTTTCTGTTCGTACATTAATATATCATTAAAAGTTCTGCCAGCACAACTATGTCAGTTGGGGAAAAATTCCCTTAAACCAATATAGCTTTGCCAGCAAAATTTTAATTGGAAAGCTAGTTTTTAAAACAGCAAGAGGATTAACAAGTCCCTGAAAAACACTGCTTGTTGATGGGAGAGTATGTAGGAGAAAGATCTCTTTACTTGCCCTGTTCTTAAACTCTTGTCATAGGCATTGACTGTGGGTCTCTGCAGCAGACAGGGGTTGGGCTAGTGTCCCTCAGTCTGTTGGAGTGGCTGCATTACTGCTAAGCATGTGCCAAAATATTTGCAGGGTCAGGTTTCTTGTACAGCTTTCCGATAGAAACAGTGTTTTGTAGTTCCATGACAGCGTTCAGAGAAGATACTGCACTAAAAGCATAAATCCAAACTTTTACTGGTCTTTTTAAAATGTGAGAATACAATTTTTCCTTCAATTCCCCAAGGATGTCATCCCATTTTATTTTTTTTTTTTTTTTGCCACAAAGCAATACTCTGTGTCTGTACCCTCTGGGCTTTAGTGACCAAGAGCCAAAATCTTTTTTGAAGAATGCTTCTGCGATCCAGAGGTGTGCTGTAATTCCTTGTATGAACTGAGCATTGTTTAGTTTGTGGTCTTGTCTGACGTGTTAAAGCTTTGCCTGTACGTTGTCACTTTTGTGCTTGTATTTTTGCCATCGTTAAGACAGAGGAAAAGACTAATGGTAACTTTCTGTCAAGGTTGTATGAGGTCTCTGTCTTGGCAATGGGAGTAAACTCCAGCTGGAGGCTCACAGGAATTGAATAGGCCAGCAAAAGAGAAAAGTTGCTCAGAAAGGTGACGCAGCTCTCTGCCTCTGTCAGAGTCCTCTCTGGGCTGTGGACACCAGTGCGGGGCCACTGCCCACGTTCCAGCAAGAGGAAGGCAGCGGATGGGCCGTTGCCTTGTGTTCTGCCAGTTTTAAAATAAAATTACAAATTCCAAGTGGCATTTTTAGTGGTGGGATTTCTTGGGTGATGTGGAAGAGCAGCCAAGTTTAGTCTGTGAGTTTTGCTTGGCTTAAAGATGAGCCCGTGCCTCGGATGTCACTTCCCATCTATTGTCTGTGTTGTCCTGGGATCATCGTCCACAGTCGGGTTTCTCACTGCAGGATTTCCACACCGGCAAAATTTTTTCAACTCGAGTTAGGAAGCAACTTTCTCATTTTTCTCTGTATTACTTTCTAGCAATTCGATTTTAGGGCAAGATTTTTGATCTACTTTTTAAGAAAACATGCCTTTTGTGTATTTTATATGCAGCCTACAATGAAGCCAGTAGATGGCAATAGTAGACCAGTGTAGTTAAGCCAACAGAAAATTAGGTACAAGATTCTCATGGTTTTAAACAGGAAACGTCCTTTAAATTATTCTAAATAAGATGAAAGCGGCATTGTTTTAACAAAATGGAATAAATTATTAAATTCTACATTTGCAGGGGAGTCATCAAGAAAAATTTAAATTTGCAGTTAGCTCCTAGCTATCCTTGAAATGGTTGGTAACTAGAAACATGCTGAACCGCTTTTCTGAATTTAGAAGTAGAAACTGCCATCAGTATTGGAAATATATGCCATGCTCTTATTGAAGCACAAAACGGCCTTTTCTCTTCATAGGGCAAAATGTGAAAATTATCACAACTAACAATACTAAAGCGAGCAGAGTGTTTCCCTCAAGATATTTTCCCCTAAAATTTTATTTAACTCAGCTAAATGATGTCTCCACCGTCTGTTAGTGCAGCACAGAAGGATTAGAGAAAAGAATACATTTTCTTTGTTCCTATGCACATGATTCTGCTAATGATAAACCAAACTTTAAAGATCTATATTCCTTAAGTCATATCACGAGCACACCTTCCTGGACACAACATTAAGTTCATTTCCATTTTGACTTTAATTGGTGCAATTTTAAACCAAATAGTTTCATACTGTTATCTTTTTGAGCATGAGGTGTAAGCTGAAATGATAAACAATGTTATTCATGGCTCTGGGTAGTCTGACTCTCCAAGGTTAACGCATTTTTAGAAATGAATTACCATGATTGATGGGGTATCAAAACCTGATTCTTTTCATCTTTACACATTCCATGATTATGAAGCAGTCTAATTTAAGCCTTCTGTAGTCTGTCTAGCCTGCTCCTTGTGATGGTTGCACTGCATTTTTTTTTAAATTATTAAACCTCTCAGTTTAATTGTGAAAGATAATTTTCCATTACTGGTATGTGCAACTTAAAAGGGCACTTCTGCAACAAGATATTTGTCAGACTTTTAAATGAATGCATTATGCATTAAGTAACCTATTTCACAAACTCCACTTTAGTTTGAATAAATTGGCTTCTCATTTAGCAAGACCGAATCTAGAGTTAGTATCTTTTTCTTTTATTTCTTTGCCTTTTTTTCTCTTTCGTTTTCGTTGCCGGTACGTAGCTTTAGGATGTTAGATAAGTGCCTTCTGAAAGTGAAAACAGTAAATATGCACTAAATAAGGAACAGCTTGCTCTGGAGTCTGAATTCTTTAGCCTAATGTCGATCCACTGAGTTGCCCCGTTTCTCTCTGCTCAGCTGGACCACGGGTTTACCATCAAGAGATCAGGGTCTTTGGACTACTACCAACAACCAGGAATGTATTGGATAAGGTATGAGATGGTGCAGCGCCAACAGTCAGTGTTTCCATGGCAACGTGCTGGCAGTCTCCATTAACCAGTTCCTTCAGTGGATAAACATGCTTTTTGATTTGTTATCCGGTCCATATGCTGCTTTATCAGTTTCGTTTTAATCTTGATTGAGATGCCACACCCCCTCATTCCCTTTCTTCACCCATCCCTCACACCCACATCGCCAGCTTTCTCTTCATTGCACATGCTCAGTATCAATTTCCCCTATAGTTAAAAGGACAGTGTATATAGAAAATCTGCTTAGATATGCTGAAGTACGCACCTTCCCCCTCCCTATTGCTTGTTAAGGCATCTGCTTCCCCTGCGCTCCTGTTTTGAAACACACGGAGCAGCAACAGGCTCTCAGCATATATTTTCCTCTTTTTCCATGTGAGATGTGGAGCTATATACTGTCATTTTAAATCCACTAAACACAATCCTTACCTTAGATTGAACAATGCATTTACATAACGCGATCTGTAGAAACTCTCCCAAGTTCAATGAAATACAATGCATTGTATGTGCCGGTAAGCTTGTGTTTCTAACAATGCATTCTTTCTCTTTTCTTTTTAAAACCCTTCTGATACCTATTTATTTTGATTTGAGTTTTTTAAATATTGCATGAGTCTTTTGAATATATTTTTCTTCATTGTGTAACTGTGCCAGGGTTGTCGTTAGCTGGCTTAACCTGTATGATAAAATGGGACTCTGGGAGGGAGGGGATTATTCTGGAGTGGGGGAAAGGAGGGATCCAGGTCTGATATCGCCCACGCGAGGCCCGTGCACCTCCTCAATCCATCCAGAGCCCTGGAATTTCCATCAAGCAGTTATTTGCTGGCTTTTTTCCTTCATAATACTCACAAGACCTGCATTTTGATAGCTGGAGAAATTTTTATGTTTCTGGCGAAACCTGCGTTTTCTAATGCTGCAGTGGCTGAAGCCTTTAAGAACTCGTCTGTGAGGTATTTGGAAAACCCCAGCAAATTAACTGCCTTAACAAAACAGCAGAGATGGTCAGCAGAGATGGCAAGTGTTTCCAGTAAAGCAGAACTCCCACCCTGGATCATTTCACTGAGCGCGTGGATCAGGCTACAGCAGTTTCCATAAAACCGAGCAGTTCTCTGAGCGCACACTGAAGGATAAGTAGATTCTGATATAGATGTTCTGGGGAAAGAAAAAACCAAAAATAATCCTGCTTTTCAGGCAAGGAGTAGAAAAGTAGTTCCCATCCATCAGCTGAAGGCTGGCTAGCAAGAATTGAGAAACATTTTCCCTCCAAGTGCTAGAATGTGTAGCAGTACCTGTAATTGCAGCCTATAGCACTTGTGTTCATGGCTATAAACCTACCACAGCCTGCAAGGCCGTAGCAAAACCTGCTCGGTCTGTCTTGTCACTTGGCATCGCGCTTTGCGGATTCTAGCCCTGTGACACAGCCCAGAGACGGCAGCACAGCGTCTGTGCTCTTTGGTTTTGAAGAAGCAGGGAATGGGGCCTGAGTGCCCACCTTTAGCTGAGTGTGGGTTTGATAGTGTTAGAGTTTTTCTTTTCTGCTTTCGAAGGGAAGATGGCATTTTGTGTCAAGCAGGACTTTTGTCAAATAGTTGCAAATTTAATGCCTCCTCTCAGAAACTAGGGAAAGCTCACATAAGCTTTATTTATCCTCCTGGAGTCTAATTGCTATCCATGATTAGCTTACACTCCTTCTCTGCTTTGCTACTTTTAGTTTACATACAAAAAAAAAAAAAAAATCTGTCTTTCCTTTTGCTATACACAATGTTTGGATCTTTTAAAACCCCAGCTTCAGGGGAAGGAGACCACCAGAAACAGGAGCCTGGGATAAAAGTGAGCAGCTCCTCTCAGATTGGCCTTGACTCAGTTCAACTGCATAGCCCAGATTTTGAAACAAACCATATGCATTTTGAGGAGGTGGGGCGGAAGACTCTGATTCTGTAACTTGGTAAATAAATAAACGCTATTAAAAAAAAAAAAAAAAAAGGCCATTTGACTAAAGCACTAGTAATGGCTGCCATCAGCATACAAAATGACACATCCCTGAATAATGGGCTGGAGCAGATGGGCGATAATCTCTCTTATTCATACATAAACTGCTCTGTTTTCCAGCTGGGGGCAGTAACAACAATGTTTGTAATTAGTGCTTTCTAAACAGGGCACCTAGTGTGGAAAGGCAAATTGGGAGAGCAGGGCTCCTAGGCGGAGATGCTTAATTAGGAAATGCTGTAACAGGGGGTACCTCTGAACAAGCACTGCCCTGTGCTTGGTCCTCTTTCGTCTCAAAAAAACGAGCAACTGCTGTAGTGACCAACATTTTAGTCCAAATAAAATCATTTCGATGTAGCAAGTGTTTACTTTTTAGTAGCACAAATGCAAAGCATATGACAAGGTTCACCAATTCCCATCTACAAAACAGTTAATTTATCACAGACCCGTGAAAATTAACCTGAATTCACAAGTACAGCGAAAAACGAAAGCAGGTCCCAAGAAAAATGTAATGCTCCCTTTGTTAGTGTTAAAGTATTGGTTTCTTCTCCACTCCTTTGATCGTTTTTGTTCCTAGTTTCTAGCAATCTTCTGAAATATCTCTTTAAATGGCACTATTTCCTACTTCAATCCACCAGAAAACCTTTTCCTTTCTCTGCCTGGAATTCTTTCCTATTCGAAGTGCCTCAGAGTCCTAATTTTCTGAGCACTCATTCTGCATCCTGTTTTATTCCCTTTCAATAGGGCAATATGTGCAAAAGTGAAATGACTTTTTGAGATACTAAAATATAACAAACATTATGTACAGTAATAGTTGTTGTAGCAGATATGAGATATAATGCCTGGAAAAACTTTCTGCGTCCCTTGAATATGAGGAACAGTGAAAACAAAGGGGCCAAATCAGTAAAATCATTTGGACCCCAGACTCATACATGTTTTAAAAGCAGTCCACCTAATGCTGTCAGGACATCAGCCCTGCAATCATAAGTGCAGAAAAGGCCAAAACAATGTCAGTAGAGCATGGGACCTGGAGGTCTCAGTTAAACCCCCACCAAGTCGGTGCTGCCCCAAGCCTAGTGAAACCTTATTGTTCTTGATAGCCAGGAAAGCCAGCCTTGGTGCAAGTGGGTAGTGCCCATGGTGCAATCACATCTTCATTTGTCCCAAATGACGGTCAGCTCAAGTTGAAGACAACAAAGATCACCCATCTCTGAGCAGAGGTGCCATGTTTGGCATTTCTTTTTCTTTCTCCACAGTCAGCCCATTCTCTGATAGATCTCTTTGTAAAAGGGTTAAAGCCAATGCATTAACCTTTTATAATTTCCCTCCACTGGAACTTTAAAACAACAAAAAATCCAAACGGCACATGCATTGTCCTTCAGAAATATCATAACTGATAGATTTACTTACTTTCTTATAAGGAACTTTTCTTTAAGATGTACTTAACTGAGGCTTTTAACAGTTTATGTGACTCCAGTTTTTTGGCTTTCTTGTGACTAAGCCAGGATATTAAGAGTGAAAGTATTTCAAGCCTTCTCCTTAGCCCCAAGTGTTGCAGTGTAGGGTTCATAGCCTTCTTCAGCACCTTTACCTGTTCCTTCTAATGGCAGCACATTTTGAAGGCAATATTTTGCATAACTTACAAATGTTTTCTTCGACCCTGAATTCCCTTACCGGTTCTGGTTTATGTCCAAGTCTTAACATTATTTTAATCTGCTACTGACAGAATGGCCTGGATTTTCTGCCTTTTCTGAGCTGATTCAGAATATCAAGAGAGTACCAGAGTGGTTGTATCTAACATAAAATATTAGTACAAAATATTAGTATATGTAGTATTAAATATAAGATTACTATAAAATATTAGAATATGTTATTTTCTATATATCCACAGACAATATATAAAAACTAAAGGAGCAAAATAAAACCCAGGAAATGTATGGGAAAGCCATTAATTATCTTATCTATGTAATGACAATAGCAAGGAGATGAGTTACATGCTAAATGACATCCTCAATCCAGTTAATACTGAATTCATAAAATACTGGATTTTTAAAATGCAGTTCTCACTGTCATGGTTTAAAAAGTGTCTGAATAGCTCATTGGAAAGCCCATAGTTCCATCCTCTGTGTTTGGTTCCTAATTCCCATTACTTTGCATCTGTCCAGTTACTTACACTTGTCTCAAGTGGATACAATATACTTTCAAGTCAGAAGTTAGAGCCAGACGTCTTGACAACAGGACAAGGAAATTGGGAATCAGGCTTGCTATCTGTAAAGTGCCATTTTTAGTACCGTAAAACCCTTTGTAAACTGAATATTGGTAAAAGCAGGCAAACATCTAAACTCATTTAAAATCTCTTCTCCTGCTCTTTGACTAAGAAAACCACAACTGATTTACAAACTATAAATAAAATTCACCCATGCAAACAACTTGGCATTAAGGCTCTTCCATGTGTAATTGAAACCAGCTGAGGAATCGTGTCTCTAAAAAGGGGGGATGTCAAAGAATAAACAGAAACTTAAATATAGCAATATGAATTCAGCAGTTGTATGTGCAGAATACTTGTCTTTGTATTCACTCACCAATACAGTACAAAGCATACATCAAATTGATTTGGTTTTCTTTCTTTTTTACTTTCGTTTTAGCTAAATTTCATGCCAGAAGTTACATGGTGTGCTAAAGCACTGGCCTTTTGTATTTGGAGGTCTAGGTTCAAATCCACTCGATTAATTTGTCCTCTCGATGTGGTCATTTGCACGTCTCCAAATCACCGTGTAACTTGACTTAGTTATAGCTTGTGCCTGAAGGGCTAAAAATAACATGTGTCTTTCACTCCCGGACTGAGGTGCGTTGCTAAGTTTGAAGTACTCTCCAAAAAGTGTCTTGAATCATGAATCAAGCACACACACATATATATATATATATTTATTTTTTACATATATATATATATATATGTAATGTGAGAAATCCATGGAAAAAATAAAAAAAAGATCAGACTGAAGGGCTGCCTGGCTTGTGCCATGAGCATTGCTTGATGGACATTTTTACAGTTAGGAAACCTGCTGTTACATATTTCAACATATCGAGGTCACTAGCTGGAAGCTTAAAGAAATAAGATAAAATTGTCTAGATGTGAACATTTACATATGTGCTTACACATACATGTACATAAAAGAATACACTGGAAGAAAAATACCAGTGCTTCCATACACATGTCTGCATAAGTCCACACACTAACAAAGCATCATGAAAATTGCAAGCAAATTGCAAATATGTTCATGCAGAATGAAAGTGAGTGAAGGAAAGGGTTTCTTAGATTAATGCGTGAACAGCTGCATCCCCAGTTCAGTCTCCTGGCTGGTATGAATAATGAATGGGCTAAGAGGCAAAATGCACGGTAATGTTCTTTTATTAATGAAATGAATATATATCTATATTTGGTGGCCAGCAGTAAATTAAGACAAGTGAAAAGAAAAACAGTCACTGCCCGCATTTGTAAAATGCAGTTACTTCAATCCAATAATTACTGATCTGACAGAAAATATCATCCCACAGCTAAAATAAGGCACTTCCCACTGCAAATCCAGTGTCTGTATCAAAGCAAGTTGTAGTTTTTGAATGTCTGTTCATAAACACAGAGTTCAACGTTTTCCAAGATAAAAAATGAATTTGCATGGCTCAGGAGTCCTACAACATCAAGAGGTAGAAATCAGGATGACTATGCTCCCTATGGCAAAATCCTGGAAAAACGCTAACTGCACCTTAGTATATCGGTGACAGAAATGCTGATTTTAAAAATAATGCTCTGTTACTTCAAATTAATTGCATTTCCAAAAATGGCTTGTTAACCATTTGGTACGAGGTGTCAGGATTACTAAATGTTGATGCAAAATACATTAGTGCTTAATGAAGTGCTTCAGAGCCATCAGCACCAAACTATTAGAGGCAATCCACTTATCTGCTGCTGGATAAGAAGCTCTACATTTCCTCATATGGATTGTGGGAGGACAGCTGCGTATCTTAAATAAAAACGTTGTCCTTACATTTTAGTTGCCATTACTATCATAAAGTGCTCAAAGTTCTCACTCTCTCACCTCAAGCCGGCAAAAATAAAAGTCAAACTACGATAATGAAAATCTGGGTTTTGCAGCCCTGTGAAGCATAAGTGCACTTCAGATCCTCTTATTATTTATTGAAAGAGTAGCTTAAAGTAGAAATGCCCTGGAAATCCATAATGGACTGGTTCATGCACCGGTGAACCACTCGGCTGACTAGTAGATGAAATAATACATCTATTAAACGAAGGCAATGTGTATAAGAGGCCTTTGTTACAAAACCAGTAATAATAATGAAAAAGATGATTTTTTTCTAATATGCCCACATGCACAAGAGAGTATAGTAGGTAAAAATTGGACTTACAGAACACATGCAGTCAATACTCAAATATATCTTGCAATCTCCCCTGCATTCCAAAGCATTAATCTATTATATTTTGAGATTCTTTAGAGATAAAAAATAACTGTGACCTCATTAAATGAAAAATAGCATTTATGCAGAATACAGAGTGGCGATACCATAGGGCAGTGTATTAGACACTGGAAGTGCAAAGCGTCATCGTAATATTAGGCAGAGTAAGTCAGGTCTTGCAAGCTCTGTAGGGCTTGTAAGTGCTCTGCTGTGGCCAGAAGTGACCCATTTTGTGGTTCTGACATGTTAAATGCTAAATGTTAGAATATGACCTGTGTATTTTTGCTTTCACTAGATAAATACTCCCTTCTTTGCCTGTCTGTGATTTTATAGATTTGTATTTGATAAGCTCTTTGGGTGAGACAGGCTCTGAGTGCCTATCAGCCCAGGAGAGTAATCACAACAATGCCCCTGAGTCTACAAGCATGTCTTTACAAAGACCGATTAGATCAAATTCAGGGGAGACTTTGGATAAAAATGTAAAGAAAAACATAGTCTCCAAATATCTCAGGAAGTTTCTGAAAGGTTAGGAAGACAGAATATTTGGCCCTACAAAATACAGCATAAGGTGCTGGATTAGGTGAGATCATTAGGGGTTGTTTTCCTTAACATTTTTTATTATTGAGGCAGGAAGTGCCTTTGTGTATATTTAAACAGATACATTTAAATAAAAGCCTCCAAAGCTTCCCCAACAATAGTAGAAAACTAGTATCTTGGGGTTTATTTTTTAAAGACATCTTTAAGATGTCTTTATATTCAATTGTCTAACTAGTTTTGCAATTTTAGAATTTTATCCTTTAAAAAAGCAATATCCTGGACTAAATCTCAAAACTAAACTTTTATTGAAGTGTATTCTGTTCTGTGTAACTTATCTAACTTTAAATACTTTCAGTTTTTACATATATATTTACCATTCTCACACAGCAGGTTTTAAAAAAAAATTTTTAATTTAATATAAGTATTTTTATTTGTTTGACCAGAAATGTTTAACTTTTTCAGAGGAGAGTATCTATTACTACAGGATGATGTGATGTGGTTTAAACTTTAAATACATGCTTATTTCCTGTAAGCATGAAAAATCTTTTAAATGGAAATCTGTATTTTATAGAATGGTAATATATGCCATTCTTTTCAATTTTCACACAGAATTACATACTGTATGCAGTATATTCACTGTGTGTAAAAGAGCTAGGTATTCTTCTGTTTCACATTAAAAAATAATCAAAACCTGAATTGATTCAAGGCTAAGAAACATAGAAGGCATTGAAAATACTAATTAGAGCTCTTAACTAAAAGATTAGTGGTAAACAAAATTCTCAAGAGATAAGAAGTGTTGGATTTTGTAGCAATTATTATTTAAAATACAGAGATGAACTTAGCAAAGTTAATTACCCCTTTAAAGTAGTGCTGTGTAGGTTCTAGACACAAAAACAATAGTTCAGCAATTTAGCCTAACTAAATCCATTTGCTATAGTAGCTCTGTACTCTTGTCCATCTTTCTGTCTCTCCTACATCATTATTGAATGCTGATTGCATTATTTTAGAGCATGGATTGTTATAATGCTATTCCGCACCAGTATGATGGATTTAGTTTTCATTTTGTTCTCAAAAATATGTTAGCTATAAATACATCTCTGCTCTCCTCTGAGGCATAGACTGTAACTGGTAAATTTTCTAGAGAAATCAGTCATGTATATCTCAAGAGAAAACAATAAATTCTTTGAAGCAGAATAACCTTTGGGCTACATTCTTTTAAATGGGGATTTTCATACTAGGGACAAATTTTACAAGCCTTAGCAGTTAAACCTACTCAGTTCTCAAAGTCGTTTTACCTCCAGTGCCATGATCAGATATTTATTTGAATTTTGTACGTCATGTAACTAGCCACCTGCCTTTTCCAATTTTGCTTTTTCCAAAAAAACATGGGCCATGTTTTGAGAAGGCACCCCCGCTTCAGAAGGCAGTTAACTATGTGTCAAAGTGCTCTTGCTGAATCAAGGCCATCCTGTTGAACTTGTAATTTTACAGCGATTTCAGGGACTGGAGTCTAATACCTGTAATCAAGCAAATAGCGAAACCCAGTCCCATGCTTGAAATCATTAGTCAGACTTGGGCTGCCCTTACCTGGGTTGCAGTTTCACCTTGTAAACGTGCCAGAAAAGCAGAAGAAAGGATGTGGCAAGAAGTTGCAGCCATCTTATTAAGACTTGCATTGTCAAGAGTGGCAGAAACTGATCAAAAAATAATGCCCATCAAGTAAACATTCTTCTTTCGCATTCCTAGATACTCTAGATAGACCTAGATAAAATTAGCGGAGTATTTAATTCCATAGACGTTGGCTAACAGGAGGAGACAAGGGTAGTCAGGCTAAACAGGTCTTTCCGTCAGAGCTCTTCAGTGTTCTCCCTAAGAACATCCATTGAGCAGCATGAGGAGGTGTCAAAGAGCTGGGCTAGCTCCCTTCAGTGTTTGTTTTTCTCTCTTGTCTGACAACTTCATCACAATCCATCTTTGTTAGCCGATTGCACTGACTTGAACATGGGTGAGTGTGTATCAGCCTTCATTAGGTCAAATCAAAGACAAGCGTACATCTCTGCCTTGCCTGTAGAAACGGATTTATACTTTGAGAAAGGTGGGGGGAAGGTCAGTTGGTATTTGGCTTGAAATTTGAATCTATTAAAGGATGAAATTAATAGCATCCAGAAGTAGAACATATGGCATCCATATATATGGTACTGTATCTGCTTGATGATGTCACGCTACCTCTTAAGGTTTGGGAAATGCACTTTTTAAAGCATTTAGCTATGTTGTGGGCTAAACCTTTCAGACCTGACTGAGACAAAACAGGTTTAATTTGGTCTGAACATTTATTATCCCTGGTATTTGCAGGCCACATAAAAACTCATGGTTTTCATTAGCTTTGCATTTCACACACAGCCTAATTTCATTTATTCTTATTTTATGCCCCTGCCAGACCACCGCTCTTGATAAGGAGAGGCAGGTTTTCCGACGAAGACGCAACCAGGATGTGAGGGGACGTTATAAGGCACAGCAAGCTCCGCCTGAACTCAACTCCGAATCGGAAGACTATTCACCAAGTTCATCCGAGACTGTTCGCTCACCTAACTCACCCTTTTAATAAAACACTTTTACTCAAAAGTCTTGGCTTTAACCCTTTGAGACCCTGAAAATTCTTGAGACCTGTGTGAAGTGATTACAGCTGATCTATCCAGCAGTAAACGCTGGGATGGCGGAACACAAAGGGTGCTCACAGAATCTTTGTAAGAATAATTTCCTAATTGATTGAAATACTTGTTCTCTGTTTAGATTGCAACTTGCTGCTAATATGATCCTCAAAGGGTTAAGGCTATTTTGCTTTTTTATTTAAAGATAGAAGCAGTGAATGTTTTCATCAGTGAAGCTAGGAACTGCAGTATGTAATTTTAGCACATGTTAGCCCTCTGAGTAAACAATCAACTTAAATCTTGACAGTCCACATTAGGGCTTTATTCTGGCTTTTTTGCTTTTATACGCACATATCTTTTATAGTACCCTAAAGTTTCTTGCCTGTTTCTGACCAAAACAATATCAAACGCACTATTGCTTAAGGGTTACGAATATAGGCTTTAAAAATGAAAATAAAATTAAACAAACAGTATCTTCTACAGCAGCTCGTTCTAAACCTGCATCATACTTCCACAGGGAGTGACTGTTGTTGGAGGATATTATTCAGGCTAAATGGGAAATTCAGTTTAGGGCAGCCTCATGGTTTACAGAAGATGACATGATGATGGCCACAAAAGGTTGCTTCCGTATCGTTTGCTGCTAATGACAATGCAGAGTCTTGGGAAATGGCTGGAGGACACGTTCTGTCATGTAATGGTATGTAATGATCTAGTTGAGAAGTTCCTGGTTCCTTTGCCTCACATTCAGAAATGTACAGGCGTCCTCTCAGCATGACCTGATTGTTCCAGGAGAGTCACTTTTGAAGATTAACACTGATGAGAATTACCCTTAAAATAGCTAGAGTTTTTCTAAATCGGGGAAAATACAAGTCATTTAATACGACTGTAAACCCTAAACTGAATTAGCGGAAGTTTTGTCGTAGAATGGAGAAACTAGAAATACTGCACCACTTCTATTTGTGATATTTAATAAAATGGGCATTTACACAGTGTATACATACTTCTGGTTTGTTAAAACCTCAGCACTGCATCATAGCATTTTATTTAACCATTATCCTAAAGCAAAATTTCCACAGAAATATTGTGCTTTGTAGACTTTTGCTTCAGGTGTGATAATTTGAAAGAAAAAATCTATAAAATCACTTGGAATTTCACTCAAATGAAAAAGACAACTTCCAAAATTCTATTCTAAAATAAAAAGCAACATTATGAAATTTATGCTTTCTCTTGTTGCACATATAAAATGGAAGTTTTCTCATCTAAAGTTAAAATTTTCTCACAGTGTTTTTAAAAAGTCACATAAATGTGGTTTCCTCTCTCACCTTGCTCTTTTTCTCTCTTTATTTCTCTCTTTATCTTTCACACCGTACAGGTAAAAATATTAATATCCTGCCCCAAAAGATATGCAGACTTTTCTGATCTTGTTGGGAAGTATAAATAATTTTTAGAGAACAGTGCCATTTCCATTGTGAGTTGTGCTTGCTCATGGAACTGTCTTCATGAGCAGTTATGGCAGCAGATGTGTACCTGCAGCTTGTTGGAGCTAGTGTAATGCTTTTTTGCATTTCTGGTTGAAAGCATCAATTGACCCATATTTCAAGAAACGTTGAAATTGTCTTGTTTCTCCATCTTTTAAAATGCATCTTTCAATTGTCTCAGTCATGAAAATTTATATATTAAAAGCTCTGAAGATTTCAAATACAGCAATTTCATCTTGTGAGTCTTCACACAAGTCATACAAGTATTTCATACAGAATGCAGTTAATGTCACCCAGTGTTAATAATCCAGAAGTGAGACATTTAGTCAAAACTAGATCTCCAGACTTCCTTGGTTGTACAGAGGTGAGCATTTCCAGGTTTGATTCATCTCACTTGTCATGGGCACGCATTTAGGCAGGATTCAGGCTTTGATTCACCTATTGCTCTCACTCCATTGACTGTAGAAGAAACTGATGGTGACAGCTTACATCGGACACCAAACTTGAGGTCATTATTTTAGTAGAATGAATCTCACCCTAAGCCATCAGGAGGCTCTGATCTCTGAATGTATGTCCCTGGGCAGAAGGCCTGTGCATGGCCTCAGTTAGTCTGTTTGGAACCTGAGTAACTCAAGTGAAGAATAGGTGTCTTGTTGGAGAGCTCCACAAGAGATTAAAGGATAAAGGAATTGACATACAAAGTTCTCAGATTTTAAGGTTTCAGAAAGGCCTGCATCTGTAGAAGATCCTTGACCATGACCACCCAACCTAGAGTCACTGGGGAGAGCAGTTCCTTGGTAGATAAGACACAGCCACTACCATTGAGATGTTAAAGGCTATAGTTTGATCACATTTGGATAGCATAGGGATTGTTGTTTCATAAGACCAAACCCTCAGCCAAGGAAAATCCCCCGTCGCCACTTACCTACATCAATTTACAGTAGATCAAGATCTGGCACATGTTTTTCCTGCATTACCTTTCCCACATCGTATCACAGCCTTCCCTTCAGAAAAGATGCAGCTCAACCATGTAAATGCAAGACATACATTTGGTAATAAAAAAGTGTCCATTAATACCACATGCTCCTTGACTATTGGGAAAATCTGGCAGTCTGAAAGCAAAGGCTGACATTCATGCTTCTTAATTAGAGAGAAAAGTCAGGACAAAAAAAAAAAAAAATACGCTTCACCTTATGCATGAGAAATATTATTCAAAAACCCATTTGGGATTTTCCTATCACCTTCACTTTGGTTTGGAATACAGGGTTACCATTAAAAGAAGATGTTTGGCTCCTTCATCTTACACCATCTTGTACTACTTAAAATGCATGTAAAAATAATCCTAGATCCTGACATCCCTACTCATCCCCAACGTCTTATATGTTTTTGATCTTTGGTTCATGTTTTATGAACATAACTATACAAATATTTATTTTAAGTTATTTTTAGATCTGTAAGAAATTAGGTTTCAAATTGCTGATAGCCTCTTTTTAGGCTTCAAGGAAAGGTATCTGAATATTTAAACTGTTTTAAAAGTGGTTTCCATGATGGTTTTAAATATATCCATATCTATTTTTAAATATAACCATATATATATATATGTATGGTTTCATGGAAACGAAAATGATTCAGGCTTGTTTGGCAGAGACTGCCCCTTTTCTTGTCTAACCTGTGAATTCCTGGGGGTAAGTGAAGACAGAATATGTGGTCCTAAAAAATACTTGAAACACCAGTGAAAGACAGAAATCAAAGATAACAGACTATTTCTAATGTGGTAATCTGGGAGAGCACATAGCACACTGTGGTCATTTTACTGTAATACATACCAGTCCTCCTGACTTCTTTCTTCGTTTCCCTTTTGAATCATTGCATCGTATTGGTGCTAAACGTGACAACATTTGTTTTTAATGCTTATTACATGTACAAGGCCAACTTCCTCCCACCAAGCCTAGATAGTTAGCTGAGACGGATGGCAGTCGTGGTAGGCACCCTCTATCACCAAGGAGATGGAAAGAAGCACTTCAGAAGGGTGATTCAGGTCATCTAATATTTGGTCTCTGGAGATGCCTGTCGGTCTGATCTTAGAGTTAACAGAAGAGTAGAACAGGGACACTTCCAGCTTAATTCCTCTCAATTAAATGCAAGTAAGTGGGGATAACATGGACTCCAGCCTAAGTGCAATATTCTAGTGAACTTACGTGCAGTAAGCAAAATTTGAAGTGAAAATGTAGTACTGATAGGTGGTAGCACAGGATTAGTTAAATGGTACTGAGCTGGGCATTGTCTCATCTAGATGTATCCATCTAAGAGTTAAGTATCTAATCTAGGGCAATCATCTACGCTTCCCTTATAGTTGCTAGAGACTGGCTTCTCTAGTGGGTAATTAAAATTCTAGGATGGATGAATTGCTCACTAGATGAGGTGCCTAGCCCAAATATATTTAGAACATGATTTACTAAGTCATGACATATAACTTAATATTTCTGTAAGTTACAATTTTCATAGCATTAATGTACAAAAAATCCAGAATTCTATGGTTCTACTCAGAGGGTTAACAGAAGAGCACTAGGCATGCTGATTACATTGGTGTATCCAAACTGCTTTGCTTTTTTAGCCAGTGTTTGCTGATTTTTTCAGAAAAATCTTGAAAAATTTCAAGTTTGAAATAATTTAAGTGTTGTTGTTTAAGGAATTTCTATAACCAAATTAATCTTATTTTTAGCTTAACTTATCACAGGAATAATATGTATCATTGATGCAGTGTAAGTCTGTAGTTATCGATTTTATTAATTCCACAAGTGATTCCAGAAATCTCTCTTTTTTTTAAATACTTACTCTAGAGCTTACAATGGTGGCATAGGTGACTGAGACTGTCTTTCTTATTGGTAAACAAACAATATTGTAATTTCAAGAAAGTCCTAAGAATCAGCTTTTCAGTTTGGTAGTGTACTAGTTAGGGGAAAGCTATCTCATGACATGCATTGTGTAAATCATCTTTGTAGATGAAGATTGTTCATATTAATGAACACATTCTTTTTCCTTGACATTGTAGCAGAAACTGTTTACTTGTTAATGAACAACCAATACATTAATTTGCTTCAGACTGTTAGAGGGGAAAGTGAGATTCCAGTCATTGACAATGTTATTGCTTTACAGTAGCCCTCATCTAATTTAAATGTGGTGCATACTACAATAAGCAAAGCCAAACCTGTGAATAAACTCCTGAAAAAGCCTGGTGGGTCTTTATTCAGTTGGGTGCTCACATACAGTAGCGTGTGACAGCAGGAAGGCTTTCAAGAATTGTCGAAATGAAAGCGATATATCCACAAATAAGAGCTAAATTACAATCCTTTCCCTATGGGGCATATATGTTTGAAAAGAAAAAAAAAAAAAAAAAGAAAAGAAAAGAAAAATTGGCTCAGAGGTTTGCAGTCCTACCATATTACCACAGGGCAAGTACATTAAATCATTGTTATTTGCTAGCCTGGGATATATGTTAGAAAATGGCATCTTTTTTATTTAGTTTAGATTGTGGGCAGGGAGAGCTTTCCTAATATTATTGCAGTGCCTGCTAGTGCTGCCGTGGTTAAGGCTGTGTTAGTATTTCCATTATAAACTCTTAGTCTCAAAGGTTTTTAATTTGATCGTAAAAATTTGCTTCAGGCAGAAACTTGGCATACAATTTTTCACCTCAGAGTGATTCTTTTCCTAAAATATGAGGGAAATCAGCTTGACCTTTTCAACATTTATTTTCTAAGTGTACACAAACATTCACGCACACACACAAATGGGAGTGACTTCAACAAAAGCTGTTTTCTGCAGCTCATTTCAGATGTGTTACATTTTCAGACGTATCTCACAGGTCTTCACTACAAAGATGACAGCTCAGAACTTCTGGGCATTTTGAAAACCAGGGAGAAAACTCAGAAAAAAACTTGATCAAGAGCAAAAATGTTCCACATGTGGGAGAGTTTTATTTGGACGTGACAAGCATTTTAAGTTTGCATAGTAACGGGTATGTATATATGCCCTGCTGAGTGCTCGTGTAATTCCTAAGCCCGTCCGCTTAAGTCATTCCATGTAGCAAACGCTAAATGTGAATATTCTGAATTTCCCTGTAAGACTGAGAGAACAAGCAATTTCATCTTGTGTTTTGGAGTAGCACCATGGACAAAGCTGACATTACACCAGCCAAAAGGGTCCGCGAAGAGAAGAATCAAAGGAACATGTTTTCTCTTACGGGGAAAAAATTGTCTGAATAAGACAGGGTTGAAAGCTCACAATGAATAAGAGAGGCATTAAAAGCAGTTTAAAAAGCATAAGTCTGGAATCATTTGAAAACTATAAAAGTGCAAGGGAGCCACGCAGTGTAATGAATCCATGTGCGGAGCCAATCAGCTGCTAATCTGGAGCAAATTTACAGCTACAAACAGGCATAATTAATATACAAATCAAACACACCCAGCGGCAGATGGAATTGAAATCCTAGTTCTTTTAGCAAACATAACACAGACCTCTTCCTCATATATTTGCTAAATGAGACCGTGTGTAGCTGTTTGAAGTAGTGTTAGACACAAGCTAGCGGGGAAATTAGGTGTTTAAAAAATGACCGTAGATTTTTTTTTTTTTTAATACCAATTCTGCAGCGTGCTTCTACCTTAATGGGTCCTTTCTGGAAATGACAGCTTTCAAAAAGTGATATTTACACATTTTATACTTGTCTGCATATATAAGTGGATAGCCCATGCCAAACAGCTTCAGTAAGAACAGAGTTGCTGTATTGAGGCTTCATATTACCTGCAGTTTTCTGCAGCTGCGGCCAGAGGAAGTAACAAAACATCCACGAAATAAAAGAGTTCCTGGAATGACACACTTGTAGTGGTGATGTCTTCCTAATCCTTCTTAGTGATTTACTTCAGTCATGAACCATAAATCTCAGCCATTTCCAAAACTGTTCAGCCTTCCTAAGTAGGTGGGAAAGGGGCACTGGACAGAGTTGTGCCATTTCTTGGCATCCTCCTGCTTGGATACCCAGCACCTATGGAATGGTCTGCCTGCATGGCCAGCAATGCTGCACGTTTTGTCAAGCTGTGAGTAAAGATCAGGTTAGAAAAATCACTGTTTATGCTAAACAACAGAGCTGTAAAAAAGCATATAGGTAGAAAGTAGCCATTACAAATTTAGACTGGCATTTGGGTGATGGTTTCCGACTGACCAACCAATCAAACAGATTTCAGCCTTTTTTTTTTTCCAATAGAACCATTGGAACCAAGAAACTCCAGTTGACTTTCAAGTGGAACTTGATCTGTTGATGAGAAACTTTCTTCTTGAGGTGTTTCTGATATATCCTAGTATGCATTTCCTGTTGTAAGAAGACATTGGACTGAGAAACCCAGAAGATATCTTGGATTTCTATGTTCCTAACAGATTTTAAAGTTTGTGATGAGAGTTACTCATACATATCTAATTTTAAGCGTCTGGAGAAAAAAGCAGTGATCAAAAAGAAGCTTAGCTTACTCTCAGAAGAGCTGACATTACTACTATGCCTGTTACTGCTGCTGCTGCTCCTCCTCCTACTAGTATTCCTCCTCCTACTACTACTACTACCACCACCATTGCCATTCAGAGGTCATCACCTTTTTTACCTACATATCTTCATTAGGTGCCTGGAATGCTTCAATATCTTCTAATAAGACCAGAAGGGTTTTATATGAGTAACAGCACCTACGAATTTATTTTCTTTTCAAACAGAATGCCCACAGCTATTGAAACTGGGGTCTGTAATATGGTGAGAGTTTGAGAATTGCTAAGTGAGAAATTGATAAATGGAGAGAGAGGATTATTTGCGAGGTATAAATGCGGTGGATCATATGTCCAAGGGAATGCCTGCTGCTGTATCTTGCAAAGGAGAGCAAGAGATTTTTTTTTTTCAGCAAATCCAAGCACATTGGAAAAGGCGAACAAGCCCTTAAGATATAAACTTCTGACAATTTGGCATTCATTATGAATCTTAACTTGGTGTAGTCTTTGTGAAATTATTTTGGTGTAACAGGGAGTTAAAATTTAAGGTGGGTAACGTCAGATCTTGATGACTTTCGTCATTGATAGTTAAGGAGTGGGAGAAATCAAATTGACTGAGTGATGCTGAAGTCAAAACTAGTTCAGGAGAGCCATTTCTGGAGAGAGATGATGTGAAAAAAGGGAGAAGGAGGACTCTTGAGTAATTTCCAGAGTCCAATTTATCACTTGCCATTTGTGCTGATCTTTGGTGTCTTATCTGAGGCAAAAAGAAATTATTCACGATGGTCCAAGGTTAAAGACATATCCCCTATAACTTATTTTTTATTTTATTAAGGAATTAATAATCTTTTATGTTCTGCCTGAAAGAAAACTGTTAAAGGATTAGTTGAGTGTGAAATTAAATAGCACTTTTCTCATGCATACTAAAAAGCTACCTAAGGAAGTCGTGGCCTTTAAACAAGTTTTAAATTATTTCAATTTAAAAAAAAATTCATTTGTTTTGAAAAGTAAGAAATTTAGGAATTGTGATGTGGTTTGAGTGGCATAGATGAATCATTAATTTTCAAGGTTCTAATCAAATAGCTTCTAGATGATATGTATTGCTGCAAAAATCCAGAGGGAAGCCAAATGGCATTTTTCAAATCCTGCTATTTATGCTAATAAATGTAAATGAACAGGAATGAAATCTGATATTATCACCTTAACTTACGAGCTAAGTTTTTAAGTTGTTGCTTAATTTTATGTAAAATTTTTGCTCTAAAACGGTAATAAGAGAGTAGAAAAGGACAAATCACTTAATACTTCAGCTCTAGTCTCAACTTCTAATGAGCTCATGTTTCTTGAGCAGAGAAGCATTACAATATATTTCAATTCGGTCATCACATGCAAGCCACTAAGGAGTTACATCCAGCTGCATTCCTGAGAAGCTGTGCACAGGCTTTAAAAATTAGTCATGCAGCCACATTCTAGTTTTCCCACATAAACCTCTGCACCAGAGTGAGTCTTGGTGAGCATGATTATTTGAAAAAAAAAAAAAAGAAGCAGCAAGTATTCAAAAAATTCGCACTTCATGTGTTAATTTCCCAGCACAGGAGGTAAGTTTGGATAAACGTATGGAAATCAAATATAGTTGTGGACTGACAGCCTTTGTATCTGGTGCCCTTCAACACTATACATAGCAACTCTCATGAGAAATGCGAACACTGTTTACAGTGGAAGCCTGCCTAATCCCACTAATGACTGGAAGATTCATTGTAAATGGCTGGATTTTGGGAATTAGCAGGTGAATGAAGAAATACAATAACGGACCAGAGGATAATGCATCGCACAGTGTACTTTTTCATTTGTTCTGACAATTGATTTAGTTTTAATTTCATACTTCATACATTATCAGTAAATGTGCTGGAGTGTAAAAGCTACACATAAGGAGTCTGAGAAATATGAGATTCCACCGGGGCTCTCTGATTATTTTTGCTGAAAGGCAGAAAAAGCGCTATTTTTATCTATGTTGATAAAAGCATGTATTTTATCCTACTCTCATTTACAGGTTAATAGTTGCTATTTAACAGCTGGTTCATGGAACGACTCTTGATGCAGGAGATAGCTGCAAAACTAAAGACTAATATTCAGTCTCTCTAGAAGATGAATTTTTATATTTACAGAGATGATAAACTGACAACAGGGTTACAGGCATGTGGTACTTTCCCTTTCGGACTTTGTTTTCCCAAAGAGTGTGTCCTCCATCTTAGCAGTAGCACAAGTTTTTGGCATCCTAAAATGAAGGCTAGTGATCCATAAACACCATAAACCTCCATGAACCTTCACTGTCTTCAAACAAAACAGCCCCCTTCTTCCCTGCCCCCTTTCACACACCTCCAGCTCCTCCAGGCCACTCATTTTTTTCTCCTTCCTACACTCTCCTTCTCTTGTGCAATGCAAATGTTGTATATCTGTGTGGTAAAACAGATCAGGGAAACTGATCCAGGGGAATAAAAGAGTTCTACCCTGCATTAATTAGCTGGTTATGTTCATTGCTCCCATACACCAGCACGCAAGGGAAAAGGGTATGAATGTGACTGCTGCAGTGAGAAGATGGGACTACTTTCAACAGCAGTGGTGGCTCAAAGTATAAATGAGGGTAAGGGGTAATGTTCAAAAAGTGTGTATTGTGTCTCTTGGGATTGAGTTCTACACTGTTGTTCTTTATATCTGAAGCTTTCAAAATATTTTTAGTTTGAATAAACTGAAAGAGTGGGGTTATGTGAAAAAATAATACAGTAACAAAAGAAGAAATACTTGGAGGTGGTTGGGACACAATCATTTATGTTTAGACATCACATGCTCTCAGTAAAACTGGGACTACATGGAGAGTAGGTGTCATGTCTTGCCTTCAGAATGCCTATATGCTTTAGGTTTTTCCAATGCTTTCTAAAGGACAGTGATGGAAGACACACACAGACTCCATCTTGCAGTCACTTGCCTCAGGGTGATAAATGACATATAGCTTTATTATTTGTTGCCACTTAACCTTCAATATGGGAAAAAGCAGTTGCTGCAAACCTTAAGCTTAGATGCTGCCCTGTTTGTAGCTTTTTTTTTTTTTTTAATAGAATCATAGAATGGTTTGGGTTAGAAGGGATCTTGAAGATCATCTAGTTCCAACGCCCTGCCGTGGGCAGGGACACCTTCCACAGATCAGGTTGTTCAAAGCCTCATCCAACCTGGCTTTGAACACTCCCAGAGGTGAAGCATCCACAACTTCTCTGGGCAACCTGTTCCAGTGTTTCACCACCCTCAGAGGGAAGAATTTCTTCCTTATATCTAATCTAAATCTACTCTCTTTCAGTGCTGTGCTGGCTAGGCAGTGCGTTCCACTTGTCGTGGTGTAGGTAGAAAACTAAACCCTGGCCCACCGCATGCGTGGCACTGCTGGTCTCTGCCAGAAAACACCAGCAGCCGTGAGGGTCCTCTGCATTGTACGTATGGTCATCAGCAGCTTCCAGAAAGGTAAAAATTGACGATGCCTTAACTAACATTTAGTCTGGCTAAATGAAGGCCAGTGAAATCCTCTTTTTGAAAGATACTTGAAACAATGATAATCATGAAAGACACGCTTCTGCAAAGGGACTGAAAAATTAAGCTATCAGGGTGCTGGTTTGCTGCCTTGATACTGGCTGTGAGCACTTGCCAAGCATCAGGTAGCAGATGGGGACCCTGTGGGTGACTTGCAAATCAGTAGTAAATGGTCACAACCAAGTGTTCCCTGGAAGGCAAGTGGATTTGGGTTTTGGCTTTTGCTTTCGTTTTTCTAAACAGGAAAACTGTTCAAAACTCAAACTTGCCTCCTGTTGTTTCTGTTATGTTCAGGGAAATGGAACTTTGGAAGCATTACAAAAAAAAAAAAACGACAAAAAGAAAGATTAACAGCATTACATCAAGGAATTACCCAAATCTTTCTGTAATTCTCTTTGGGCAACAGGCAGATAACAAAGATGGGCTCTAGATGATGTCCAGCTGCCCATTCTGAAGTACAAACATATTGCATATCAAGCAGAGAAAACACCTGAATGGAAACCTTGTTAATTCACTATTTATGTCCATTCATGTAACATGGAGCTTGGTATTGTTATTTTAAGTGCAGTTATCACATAGCCAAACCTATGGTTCCACAATGTCCCAGGATGTCCTCCAAAATGATTTCTTTTTATACCAGCTCTAGTTAGGAGAAACAAAATACACAGATAGCAAATTTAATGAATGGCATTGCAATTAGAAAGTTAAACTTTTAGCACTGAGAGAAATGCTTATTATCAGAGGTTGCTGAATTTTTGATCAAAAACATGAATTTGCATGTATTTGTTTGAGCTGATACTGAACTTTGAAATATAGCAAGTTTAAATATGCAACATTGTAAAAAAAAAAAGATATCTCTGTTCCAAGGCTTCTCAAATCACCTGAATAGAGAGAAATCAATTTATTCTTTTCTGTTTGACGCCTGAAATGATAAATCCACTGACCCTGAAAATAGATCTCTTTTTATTCTTGGCCTCATCCATAATCCTCCTTTCTTAATAGCTGAAAAGAAAGTCATAATTAATATGCCACTAGAGACTTTTCATTATTTCTTCAGAATTACCTCTTAATTTACTAGATTAGCCTGATTAAGTAATGAATTTGTCAGTTCCAGTTTTTCCTTAAGAATATGAAATATCTCATTTTTGACCAGGCAACATTGAATTAAACTGCAACTGAGTAAGACATTTTGGCCTAAATATCTTTTGTTAAAAATTCTTTAAAACCATTTTCTTAATGCACACTTAATTAGTGAAGGCTGCAGAGCCCCATAGGCCCTCTCTACCCGCAGACTTTGCAGTTACAGAGCTGGAAGCAAAGCACGGTGGCCCAGCAAGTTGTTCCCCCTGCCCTGATTGCCACAACACAAAGCGAGGAAGGGTGTTGTAGGTCACAATCCTGCTGCTATGGCACAGCAATTTGGTTGTTTACTGAAATGCTGGGTTGAAGTGTCACTTAAGATGTACAATCACTACCCTGCAGAAGCGATCCATTCCATTGGCTGGAGGAGGAGAAGAAAATCCTGATTTTTTTTTTCCCAATATAGGTCAAATTTTCTGTGCATCAGTGAAGAACACCATCCTTCCTTCACCACTGCGTAGCAGAAATGTTGTTTCTGTGTTCATTTTTTAAGAACTGTTGACTTTTCCCTTTGATGTTTTTGTTATTACTGAGAAAACATCTGTGGGTCATCAATTATAGTATTTTCTTCCAATTGTCTGTAGCGGATCAGAAAGTGTCATCATCTTCTCTTTACATGTCAGGAGAAACTAGTTCCCTGCAGTCTTTCCCATTTCACCCAAATGGGTCAGTTAAATAGCTGACTCACTGACTGCACGTATTAATGTGCTCAGTAGCCTAATTTGTGTAAGATATGCAGTGGTTGCCATTAAAATGTCAACCTTTACCCCTTATAGCAGCTATACTTGAAAGGGAGACTTGTAGGTTCCTACCTGCAATTCGAGGTTGATAGTACCGTAATTGCCATAGGTGGAAATTGTCTGAGGCCATTGGAGAGGTTTAATGACCGGCTGTGTGCCTGTATGGAAAAGCAGACTGGCAGCCACTGGCTCGTTCTGCCCTGAGGCTGCTGGTAAAACCCTGAGAGAGGTTGAGAACTCAATCAGTCTTAGGAACTGGAGTGGGATGGAGACTGGTATACATATATATGTGTATATAAGATGATAGATGGAGAAAGCCAAACCACAAATAACCACGTGGCACTGAAATTCCTAGAGACCAGCAGTTCACAAATCAAGAGAACATACCCAGTGAAGAGTGATGAGCTGAAAAGGAGAGCGCAAAAACCTGACACGCCATGAACCAAGCAAAAGTTTCCAGACTGCAGGATTTCAGTGACTCATGGTCTAAAAGGTTTGGCGGTGCAGGAGGCGGGGAGGGCTGGCCAGCTGCTCTGGCTGCACAGCATTTCGTGCCGCACGAGTGTGCAGATGATGTAGCGATGGCGAAATGCAATGCTATAAGGGGAGAAGGGATCAGCTGGCTCAGGCAGACCATGCCAGTGTGGGGGCAGGAGTTGACTGTCCCAGCTCTTGGAGGACTAGACTTCATGTTTTCCGCTCGATTCCCAAACCTGTGGATTTTTCTTTTAGGCCAAATGAAGAGATGACAGCTGCTTTTGTTTTAACCTCCTGTCTGCAGCTCTGATGTTGTGTCTGTGCTATAGGGTTATGCTCTGCTCAGGGGAGACTTCACCGCAGCTGGCGCCGAGGAAGCCCTGAAACACATCAAAAGAATGAAGATTTTTAGAAGTAAAGCTCTAACGGTCTCCGGTGAGCACGTGCAACTATCGGTGTCCAGAAACTTTTCAACTTGCCCAAATCACAGGAGCAGCATGTGGCCTCTCTCTGACCCCCAGCATCAGCTTAGTGGACAATTTTATGTCTTTGCAACAGAGCACAGAGGTACTAGAGCTCTTCAAAGAAACAATGGGAAAACGAACTGTCAGTTTGAACAGTCAAGGCCTGTGTGATGCCCAAGATCTGGTTTATTTGTTAATTTTTAGCTTGTGTGAGGTGTTCTTTAGAGAGGTGGTGGTTTGTGCGGGAGGGGTGGCAGCCAGATCATCTGGGAGCAGCACAGGCTGCTCCACTGAGCCATGGAACCCACAGAAAGGGGGAAACTGCTGAAAATACCAAGGAACAGATGTGGTCTGATCTTGAGGGTGGTAGAGCATATGGAGAAACAAAATGGGCGGGGCAGAGTTTGCAACAACCAAAAAGCCATGGAGTTGGCTGAAGCAGAGGCTGAGAGAAAGGATCTGTCTGCAAGGATGTGATGGGCGGGGGGAGGTGCTTTAATAAATCCTTTTTATTTCTATTCTGTCAGGCATAATCACTCTGATCTTAAAACAAATTGGCTGGCCAAGCTTATGTTTGCATACAGCCTATCCAGGCAGTTTGAGGGCTCCTTCAGGGACCAATTTCTGAAAAGAGTAAGTTTTGGTTGGACCAGCTCAATGCTGCACCTGACTTGAGGCAGTGACATTCAGGGAGACCTTGGACCTCTTTAAATTTTGCTCATTTTCAAGCCCTTGTGCCCTGTCCACTCTCTGCCATCCCAGTGACTGGATGCTGCTACCTGGTTGGGGGAGAGGAGCAGGAGAGTGTTTCTTTGCTCTCCAATTTCTGAAATAAAAATGGAAATCATGGAAAACATAGAATCATAGAATCATAGAACAGTTTGGGTTGGAAGGGACCTCAAAGATCATCTAGTTCCAACCCCGCTGCCATGGGCAGGAACACCCTCCACTAAATCGGGTTACTCAAAGCCTCATCCAACCTGGCCTTGAACACTTCCAGAGATGGGGCAGCCACAACAAAGGGCAATCTGTTCCAGTGTTTCGCCACCCTCAGAGGGAAGAATTTCTTCCTTACATCTAATCTAAATCTACCCCTCTTTCAGCTTAAAGCCATTGCCCCTTGTCCTATCACTACACGTGCCCTTGTCAAAAGCCCCTCTGCAGCTTTCCTGTAGGCCCCCTTTAGGTACTGGAAGGCTGCTATAAGATCACCCCGGAGCCTTCTCTTCTCCAGGCTGAACAGCCCCAACTCTCTCAGCCTGTCTTCATAGAAGTGCTCCAGCCCTATGATCACCTTTGTGGCCCTCAGAAATCAGATGAAGACAAAGCTTTCAAGGCTCGTTCAGCCCAAGTTCTTTCAGCTGCAGCAAAGCACAAGGGGCAGAGGGGTGATGCATGCAGGTTAACATGTAAAGAGGACAAATTCAAAGTACTTTTGCAGAAAGTATTACAGTAGCAGGAGAACTAATGAGGAAAAAGGTAACAGATACGAGTAATGCAGAGAAAGCGTGACACAAAATCATGAGAATTGGTAGACAAACTGGCCACACATTTCAATGTGAAGGCATGAAAGGCAGCAAGTTCCACACTGCCTGCTGTGCCACGGTCCCTAACGCAGTTGATTCCTTGGGACACCAGGACTCCTCCAGTGATTGAGGTTACACTGCAAATGAGATAATTAAAAGTTCAGCTAGTCAGAAGATTGAATGGGATAGCCAGAATTCAAGCGTCGAACTCTTACTTTTCTACTTACTCAAGGTCCAAATGTGGAAGAAAAATCTCCCGTAGGACTTTCATTCAGTCTTATGTGTGCTGCCTTTCATATGTGTCTTAAATTACACATAAATGAGGCTCCTGTGCCTGAGCTGTCAATGTACCACTGCTTGCCTGCGTCTGTGGAGAAAAGTTCATTAGTTTGGGTGCCAGAACACCATTAAAATCTTACCTCTTTTCCTCTCTGCGTGTCTCACTGTCATCAGCCCGCTCCTCGCCCACTCCTCCCTTCACAACTTCTGAGTCTGTTGGCTGATTTCAACCAATTTGGAAAGAAAAGACAGAATTCTCAAAAATAATTAAGGCCATACAAATATTGTGAAAAATAGCAGCTCGTTAGCTGAGAGAAACCTAAATTAGTTGTCACCCCTTGTGCCAGAGAGAGAGGGATGGGAGCCAGCAGTACTCCTGCCCAAAGGAGTGGCTTGGTGGTCGTATCTGGCTGCCTTCTGCAAGGGCTGCTGGGCTGTGGTGGCACAAGGGATGGGTGAAGAGCTGCCTTGATACTACTTTGAGAAGCGGGCAGTAGGATGGACCTTAGGAGGCAGCTCTTGCAGCTTTGGTTTTACCTTTTCCCATTTGCAGCTTGAGGACTTGATGTCACTGCCCTGCAATATAGCTGAATGGCAGGAAAGCCCTGAGAGGAAACAACAGCTCACTCATCTTAGAATCATAGAATCATAGAATCATAGAATGGTTAGGGTTGGAAGGGACCTTAAAGATCATCTAGTTCCAACCTCCTGCCGTGGGTAGAGAAACCCTCCACTACACCAGGTTGCCCAAAGCCTCATCCAACCTGGCCTTGAACACTTCCAGGGATGGGGCAGCCACAACTTCTCTGGGCAACCTGTTCCCCTGCCTCACCACCCTCAATGTAAAAAATTTCTTCCTTGTATCTAATCGAAATCTCCCCTCTTTCAGTTTAAATCCATTGCCCCTTGTCCTATCACTACACGCCCTTAGAAAAAGTCCCTCTCCAGCTTTCTTGTAGGCCCCCTTTAAGTACTGGAAGGCTGCCATAAGATCATGCTGGAGCCTTCTCTTCTCCAGGCTGAACAGCCCCAACTCTCTCAGCCTGTCTTCGCAGCAGAGGTGCTCCAGCCCTCAAATCATCTTCGTGGCCTTCCTCTGGACTCTTTCCAGTAGCTCCATATCCTTCTTATGTTGAGGACTCCAGACCTGAACATAGTATTCTAGGTGGGGTCTCACAAGAGCTGAGTAGAGGGGCAGAATCACTTCCCTTGACCTGCTGGCCACACTTCTTTTGATACATCCCAGGATACGATTTGCTTTCTGGACTGGCAGCGCACATTGCTGGCTCATGTTGAGCTTCTCATCCACTAGCACTCCCAAGTCCTTTTCCTCAGGGCTGCTCTCCATCCATTCTCCGCCCAGCCTGTACTTGTGCTTGGGATTGCCCCGACCCATGTGCGGGACCTTGTACTTGGCCTTGTTGAACTTCATGAGGTTCTCACAGGCCCACTTCTCCAGCCTGTCAAGGTCCCTCTGGGTGGCATCCCTTCCCTCCGGCGTGTCCACAACACCACAAAACTTGGCGTCATCAGCAAAGTTGCTGAGGGTGCACTCAATCGCACTGTCCATGTCACCAACAAAGATGTTAAATAACACTGGTCCCAATACTAACCCCTGAGGAACACCACTCGTCACTGGCCTCCAGCTGGACATTGAATCGTTGACCACAACTCTTTGAGTGCGACCATCCAGCCAATTCCTTATCCATCGAGTGGTCCATCCATCAAATCCATGTCTTTCCAGTTTAGAGACAAGGATGTCGTGTGGGACAGTACCAAATGCTTTGGATAAGTCCAGGTAGACGATGTCAGGTGCTCTTCCCCTATCCATCAATGCCATAACCTCATCATAGAAGGCCACCAAATTAGTCAGGCAGGATTTGCCCTTAGTGAAGCCATGTTGGCTGTCACCAATCAGCTCCTTATTTTCTATGTACCTTAGCATAGTTGCCAGGAGGATCTGCTCCATGATCTTGCCGGGCACAGAGGTGAGACTGACTGGCCTGTGGTTCCCTGGGTCTTCTTTTTTCCCCTTTTTAAAAATGGGGGCTACATTTCCCCTTTTCCAATCATTGAGAACTTCACCAGATTGCCACAACTTCTGAAATATGATGGATAGTGGCTTAGCAACTTCATCTGCCAGTTCCCTCAGGACCCGTGGATGCACCTCTTCTGGTCCCATGGACTTATCCACCTTCAGGTTCTTTAAATGGTCTTGGACCTGATCTTCTCCTACAGTGGGCGGTTCTACATTCTCACAGTCCCTGCCTTTGCCTTCTGTGGCTTGGACTGTGCCGCTGGAGCTCTTGCCAGTGAAGACTGAGGCAAAGAAGTCATTGAGAACCTCAGCCTTCTCCATATCCCGGGTAACCAGGTCCCCCATTTCCTTCCGGAGAGGGCCTACATCTTCCCTAGATCTCTTTTTATCACTGACATACCTATAGAAGTTTTTCTTGTTGCCATTGATGTCCCTGGCCAGATTTAACTCTATCAGGGCTTTAGCTTTCCTAACCTGATCTCTGGTTGCTCAGACAATCGCTCTGTATTCTTCCCAGGCTACCTGTCCTTGCTTCCAACCCCTATAGACCTTCTTTTTGTGTCCAAGTTGGTCCAGGAGCTCCTTGTTCATCCATGCAGGCCTCCTGGAGTTCCTACCTGACTTTCTCTTTGTTGGGATGCAGCACTCCTGAGCTTGGAGGAGGTGATCTTTGAATATTAACCAGCTTTCTTGTGCCCCTCTTCCCTCCAGGACCTCGTCCCATTGTACTCTAGCAAGGAGATCCTTGAAGAGGCCAAAGTCTGCTTTCCTGAAATCCAGGGTAGTGAGCCTGCTATGCACCCTCCTTGCTTCTCTATGTATCTTGAATTCTACAATTTCATGATCGCTGCAGCCAAGGCTGTCCTTGAGCATCACTTTCCCCACCAGCCCTTCACTGTTAGTGAGAACAAGGTCCAGCAAAACACCTCTCCTCGTTGGTTCCTCTACCACTTGGAGAAGGAAGTTATCATCCATGCATTCCAGGAACCTCCTGGATTGCCTATGCCCTGCTGTGTTGTTCTTCCAACAGATATCAGGATGGTTGAAGTCCCCCATGAGGACCAGGGCTCGTGAATGTGAGGCAGCTCCTATCTGTCTGTAGAGGGCCTCATCCACCCAGCCCTCCTGGTCAGGCGGTCTATAGCAGACCCCTACTACTACATCCCCTGTCCCTGCTCTCCCTTTAATCCTAACCCATAAACTCTCCGTCAGGACCACATTCGTCCCCAGGTGCAGCTCCATGCATCTTCTTCTCCTCTTCCTCCTACCTCTACTTCATCCGTAATTTAAAGAGATGCTGTATCCTTCCACTTTTTCTGCAAGAAAGAGAAGTACCCTTTTGTCTTCCTTTTTTTTTTTTTTTTTGTCTTGATGCACTGAAATTAGAGGTGAAAATGGCTGCTCCCAGGCTTCCTGTCCTGGGTTGAATTGTATCATTTTGACATTTCTGGCATAAAACGTACTGTTCTGAAATTTTGTGACCATAAACATAGCTCTCATTGAAACAGAACTCTTCAATACTTGAGTCTTATGAATATTTTTGGAAAAAAACCATTTCCTGATTTCATAATTCTAATTTTTTTCTCAGAAGAAACACTGATTTTCCAACTAGTTTTCCTTAGAAGCTATTATTCAGCAAGAATAGAAATTCAGCAAGAAGAGAAAAAGATCATGGGGGGAGGAGGGGGTAACTCCCAGAAAACCCAACCTCTGAATATTTTACACATATTTAACATTATTCTTTTAAAAAAAATCCACACAGTCTGACTACACAAGTGGCAGTGCCTTGCAAGCCTGTGTGAACAGTTCCTTGGCTAATGCTCATCAATCTGAGGAAGGAAACCAGGCGACACACTGTGAAATGCTGACCCTGCTGCTTGTCCCCATGCCATATGGCAGCAGAAGCTGGCATTGTTCTTTGGCACTTAGACCAGAAAGCTCTTCTGCCCCAGCCCACTGCTGTTTACAGAAATAGTGCTTCAGCCCTGACCATTAGTGATGTGCATGTGTCAGATGACAACGCTGCAACCTGCAATAACCTTTTAAACCTGGGACACAGCACAAACACTCTAAGGACAAACACATTGCAGTGTTGAAGTAAAAAAGATTGAGTTTGATGTGGTTTAATTTACTGGAAGTGAGTAAAAGGAATTCCGCTCTGGTTTTTATAGGAGAAATTTGGCTGGAAAGAATCACAGCTCTGTCTAGTATGGGCCACTGGCTTTATCAGGGTGAATCCACCCCCTATAGAAATGTTATAAACCTCTCGAAGCTCTTTGGTTCCAGTGTTAAATTATTTGATAATTGTATCTATCTTGAACTATTTCCCTTGGCAGTCTAATCTTTAAACCAATAACTTTTTGAGTAGGATTTTTTTTCCTGTCATCCAGTTTAAATCTGATCTTCCTTAAATTTAAGTTTGTGTCTGTTTCCCTTGTCTCTGCTTTTCCTGCTGAGCCCTCAGGTTTATAGGCTGAGTCATTCCTACTTGAGGTTTCTTCCCATTCTTTGCTTTGTTTTGCTAACTTGAGCAGTATGTTTCTCTTTTGTTCTTCTAGAAGAACTTAAAATTTAAGAAACTCTTGTTATCCTCATCATTCATTTTCCCACTTCATCATCTATCTAAGGTGCCATGTAGTTAAATCCTTCTCCAGTGATCTCAGTTGATTTTATATGGGAAAATCAGTATTTAGGATGTGAATGATCCAGAGTTTCAAAAGCAAGTTATTGAATATTAATGACTCTGCTTTTTTATCTCCAGGGAGATAGACTGCCAATATCGATGTCTTTGAAATCCTTCCTGCCAGTAGGTTACCATCCACTTCAGCCTGACATTAATCATGTTAATTTGATGACTTTTAGTTTAAACGTTTGCTTGGGTTTTTTTGTTTGCATAGTGGATCTTTTCCCTCTCTTTGCCTCCTTCCTTTGTCTTTGATTACCCTTTTGATCAGCTGGTGGATTAATTAGACAACAATTGTTCCCCTGACTTTCAGCAAATCCTCCTTTTTGGAGGCACGGCCAATAGGTACATAACAGGGTCTTGGGACCATTTGAGTCTGTTCAGAGTTCTATAACTCGACATGTCTTGTACCTTTGTGTTCCTTTTTTTCTACCTTCTGTAAAGTGTGAATTGATCTACATGTTTAATCTGAAGCAGTGGATAAAAGCTGTTTTAGTCCTTAATCCAGTTTGAGCAAAGGATTGTCTTCCCTCACTAACGTTCTTTAACAAAAATAGACCTGCAATCCCTATCTTATGATGTCCTGCTGTGCGACAGGTCAGAGCAAGCACCCACTTCCATCTCAAAATTAAATGAGTGGGTCAACAAAATACAGCTTTGTTACAAAGGGAAGAAAAATAACAAAGTAGTCAAAACTTTCTGCTCAAAAGCAAGCAAATAATGAAAACAGTTCTTCTAAATCCATGACCACTTACAAACCTCAGAATATGGAGATTCATTTCCCCATTCTCATCTTCTTTTCTCAGATCCATGCACTCTACGGTACCTCATCTTTCTCTGTACAGATTCAGGACCAGTCACCCAAAATCCATTGCTGCCTCACTGTGGTTGATTGCAGTCTTCTCTGGGCAAACATTAGTAATGAATTATATACAGCCAATGTGCTACAAGCACACAGGTTTCTAAGTACAAAATGATGGAGAACGCAGGGTTCAGTGAAAGATGTATTCCTCATGGAGTCACACCAATAAGCTGCCAAAATAAGAGGGCAAGAGGTTGAGACTCTATTTAGCCACAGTCGTTTACTCACCAGTTAAGAGCAGCAGATGACTCCTATTGTAGTACTTTTCAAAATATTAGTGAAATTATTAATAGAACTACAAATACACAATAACTGATTCAATAAATTGCTAGTAAAACACAACAGCAGACTAGGGTTGCTCTAACATTGCTGTAGTTGGGAAGCAAACTTTATTCTGCTCATGAGGGTGAACAGCCTGTCTCTTCAGGCACAAAAAGAAGCATTTATGGGTGAAAGATGAAGCCAGTCTTTACCCTTTAGGACATTTAAAGGGCCCATTGGCTATAAAAGCTGAACTATCCATTCAAAAAGGAGGCATGGGCAAAGGCAGAAACTGACTGTCATCTCATCAGGAGGTAAAGAGCAAATGCTCTGAATAATGGAATAAGGGAACTTTCTCATGTTACCTTAGTATAAGCAGATTAAGCATATTTCTGTTTTTATTTTTTCTGCCTACATCTTTTATAAACGTGGCTCTGTCATCTGTTTTGAATATTATGAATAAATGCATGTTTGGTTTTTTTGCTTAGCCTGAGCTGAGGAAAGTGCAGTTGGCTCGTGCTCACGTTTCAGGTCACCTACCAGCGGCAGCGAGGTGTTCTTCTCCCCAGCCAGTGACAGAGCCAACCCCGGCCCTCAACAAACAATCCGTCTGTCCTGCACCTTGTCCTCTGCATCCAAGGGATCCAACAGATCAGGTCTATCTGAGCCACATGGGGAGCCAACACAGGGGTCATGAAAGGCAGAAATACCTTCCAGCTCCCCGTCAGTGAGGCAGAGGCTCTCTGCTATGCTGGAAGGTGTCAACAACATTCCTCTCGCACAGAGAGTGTTGCTCTGCGAAATGAAAGAATCAAGTTTTCTCCACCATATTCCTCTACTCTGCTCTCGTGAGACCCCACCTGCAGTATTGCATTCAGCTCTGGGGCCCCCAACATAAGAAGAACATGGAATTGTTGGAGCAGGTCCAGAGGAGGGCCACAAAAATGATCCGAGGGCTGAAGTGTCTCTCCTGTGAAGACAGGCTGAGAGAGTTGGGGCTATTCAGCCTGGAGAAGAGAAGGGAGACCTTCTAGCAGCCTTCCAGTACCTAAAGGGGGCCTACAAGAAAGCTGGAGAGGGTCTTTGTACAAGGGCATGTAGTGATAGGACAAGGGGCAATGGCTTTAAACTGAAAGAGGGTAGACTTAGACTAGATCTAAGGAAGAAATTCTTCCCTCTGAGGGTGGTGAAGCACTGGAACAGGTTGCCCAGAGAAGTTGTGACTGCCCCATCCCTGGAGGTGTTCAAGGCCAGGTTGGATGAGACTTTGAGCAACCTGGTGTAGTGGAGGGTGTCTCTGCCCATGGCAGGGGGGTTGGAACTAGATGATCTTTGAGGTCCCCTCCAACTCAAGCCATTCTATGATTCTGTGATAGTGAATTTATTAAATGGCTCAAAGCATAGCCATACTTTAACATCAGCCTGTGTGGGAGTGTAGAGCACCTGGCTAAGGGAGAAAAAAGACCCACAGGAGGCAGAGCATGAGGAATAAACACATGGTCCAGGCCTGCACCAAGCTGTGCTGCCTCACTACAGGGCGGTCAGACTTTGGTACAGCCTGAAGAAGCACTGAGCAGTTGCAGCTGCTGCTACATAAATTGTCATTCCGCGGATTTAACAAGGGGCCTCCATCCAAAGGCAGAGACATGTGACGATCCCTGGGGAAGCTCTGTGGCCCAGCAGTGAGGCAGGTCTGCTTGCTCCATGAGGCCAGTTCATGGAGGAACACAGATCAACAGTGAAAGAGGCACCACCTGTGTGTCTACATCAGAGCCCGTCACTCCAATCTGCATTTGTACTCAATGCAGAGAAACAGGCACTTACAAGATATGACTCTTCTCATCCTAAGGTCACATGAAAAATGTCGAACAAATCATTAGCTGTATGCCTTGTTCAGATGCAGGCATTTATGAGGCTAGGATTACTTGGGAATAATCTTTTTCTATTTCTCTGCTTCGGTCTACTATACCTTTTATCTTCCAAACTCCTCCGTGATGTTCCTGTAACAATTTTCAGTGGCAGAATTCCTCCATGTTTCTTGGCGTTAAGTGGTGTGGGCTCGGTGAACAATCACATGGAGCATGTTCAAACCACCAAGAGCTGAAAGCTTTGTTTCAGGATTAAAATAATTTTGCACCCTCAGATGCAATATGTTATATGTACAAATAACTAATATTGTTCAACGATTGGTGCTGATTATTTAGATACTAACAAGATTTCCTAAGCATTCAGTCAGTAAGTATTTGGAAAGTATGATGTGAGAAATTCACGTTTCAACCAAAGGTCTCCAGAACAAATGACCTTTCTCAAAGGTGTGGGTACTCATTTGCTCAACTCCTTTCACTGTGCCTCAACTCTGTTTCACCTTTGCTAGTGCATTTTAGGAAACCTAAAAAAAACCCCAAAAATGTAAACAAGAAGATGCCTCAATTCTGGAATTTCATTTGAGAGCTCCAGCAAGGAAGGGAGCACTGCAGGAGCGGCTAGGACCTGCCAGCTGCCTCAGCCTGGGACTTGTGTTGCAATGCAATGAAGCAGGGAGCTAACTGTGGGCACCTAAGTAGATCTGATCCCTTAACTAAAAGCAAGTTGTGTTTTTCTAGGACAGAAATGCAAAAAAAAACCCCAACAACGCTTTGGGAGCAGACACAGTGCACAATGTTGAGCAGTGGTATGAAGGGGAATGGGGGAAAACAGCATGTAGGACTATTCCTTTTCCTGATGTCTTTGAAACAAGGCAGGCACAAACCCAGGGAAGGACGCAGGAAGCAGTAGAGCTGTTTTGGGATCAGGGAACAGTAGAGGACAAGCAAGGCAATGAGAAAGACGTGCAGCAATGCCATGACACTACCTCTCACAGGTGGGACAGGCATGGCCACAATCTGGTTACAAAGGGCAAAGGAAATGCCACTTGAGTTCTTGGATCCGATCATGAAACCCCTTCTACTACTACTTCTGAGTGGGTAAAAGTAGGCACTAAAATCTTTGCGTGCAAATCTCTGACAGGAAACGTGTGCTGAATAAGCCCAGTGTAAGTTAAGACAATAACCATGGGCTAGCGAAATGACCAACAGTAGTTTTGTCTTTTTTAATCATATTGGTAGGGCTGATAAAGAATGTATCCTTCCTGTACAGATACTGCAGTAATTTCTAGCTCTCACGGCACTGTTACCGAAATGTGGAGTTACTTCCTATATATTTATGACTATTTCAATACTTTTTTAAACTTGTTCCTATATAATCTAGTTTCACTCCTAGCGGGTTATGACACGTTATGTCCTGGCCCTACGAAGAGAAATAATAGTATATCCTCTTCTATCAGTCCATTAGGTGGCACTTTTTTCTCCAGTAAAAGCAAGAAAAGAAATCATTAAATGAGAGCATTTGAAAGAGCCTTAGTGCATCGTATCAAAGCTGTACTTTTACATGCAAGATATATTTTCCTACCACAAGCACTCAAGTCAAAGGGTATTTCTGGTATAATCTTCAGAGAGTCACAAAGCCTACAGCTCTAAGGACACTGGGGCTGAAAAAGGCATGCCAAAGGGAACACAGCACTGCATCGATGTTATGGACTCCTCACCTTTCTAATCTGGGTCATCAATGGTTCCAGGGACCTCAGCCTCAGTCCCAAGCTACCATTAGGGTTAGGGTTAGGTTTAGGATACAGAGTGTCACAAAGCCTACAGCTCCTGGAACAATATGGCCCAAAAAGACATGCCAAGAGTAGCATGGCACTGGACCAGCGTTGTTCCCTCGACACCTTTCTAGTCTGGGTCACCCATGGTGCTGGGGACCTTAGCCTCAGCCCCAAGATCCTATTAGGCTTAGGATTAGGGTTAGGGTTCAGAGAGTCACACAGCCTACAATTATAGGCACACTATGCTGTAAAAGGCATGCCAAGGGGAGAATGACACTGCACCAACATTGCTGCCTGCACACCTTTCTAGTCTGGGCAACCCGTGGTGCTGGGGACCTCAACCTCAGCCTCAAGCTGCCATTAGGGTTAGGGTTCAGAGAGCCATTAATTCTACTGCTCTAGAGAACAATGGGGCTGGAAAAGCCATGCCAAGGGGATTGCAGGACAGCACTAACATTGCTTCCTCAACACCTTTCTAATCTGGGCCACTCATTATACTGGGACCAGAGCCTTAGCCCCAAACTGCCATTAGGGTCAGGATTAGTGTTAGTGTTCAAAGAGCTACAAAGCCCACAGCTCCAGGAACACTGGGGCTTTTTCCTGACAACTGTCATACAATAAATTTTAGGTATAGTTGGTGGAAATAACTGCAAAGTATTGCTTTAACCATCTTGGCTGATTCTTTGTCCTCTGCTGTATTGCATACTAAACCACTATTGCAGAGATTTGCTGGATCCAGAAACAATAATTAAAGCTGAGATCTGAAAAGGTTATTTTAGGAAGTTGGGATTCATGTCTCATGTCTCTGTAGATGTACCCAAGTTGCTAGTGTTTGTACAGTCAGTTTGAAGAGGCAACCAGATGAGTGAGTACTGTAAAGTGCTTTATTTGCCTCCCGAGTTGATGACGGTGGCAAGTTGTGGCTGGTGTTCAGTTATCTAAAGATGTTTTGTCAGACCTTTTTATTAGTGAATGCCTCTGAGAGACTGAAAAGCTTTTGAATGCTGAAGAGCAAGGTTTTATTCACGTCTGGGCTAGGGTAATTAACTGCCTTCCTAAGTAATAAAACTCTCAGTGATTGGGGTCAGACAAACAGAAATAACAAAGATGAGTGGATAACTCTCTGTTTTCCCCTGGGTCCTTTCCTCATGACTCGTTTTTAGTCTTCCCAGGGACTTTCTCCCTTGCTGCCAGCCCTGCCCAGTGATCTCTGGTCCCTAACAAAGCTCCTCCTGTCATCTTGGAAGTTGGACTCTGTCTGTCCCTTGCAGCACTTTGTCTCCATGCTTGAAGACAAGTAGACTCACCTGCTGGCTGTGGCTCCTCTCGTGCTGGCTGAAGCCTCAGGATGCTGACCTGCGGTGGTGGCGGCAACTTCTGCACTCCCTGAGGGTCCCACTTGGCTCAGTCTCCTTACAGGAGTATCAAGAAGTTGTGGACAAGATGGGAAAAGCTGCAAGTGCTGTCTGTCACACAAGGTAGCACCACTTTTAGAGTATAACTGAAACTTATTTGAAGAAAAGTAAAGAAATCATATTTTATAGTCACCTATTTCGTGCCTATTTTCATAATATCTACTGGGCATTGAGGGCAGAGACTATAAATGATGTAAACTTTAGAGAGTTACAAATAGTTTCAGGGAAAAGAAAGACCTCTGCACCTAATGTATAAAATTATGAAGGGAATAGTTGTTTTAGCTGATGTATTGTTTTTCGACAAGAATTGGATTATGGGCTGATCTGAATACTAAATTTGAGATATGAAGCTACTTGCTTCAGTTACTGAAATGTATTTTTAAGCTTTGAATGTGTGTGCCTCCTCATGACTGAGAAGCAAACCCAAGTACAGCTGGTCTAGTTTAAGGCTGAGGTTTCCAAAGGCATCATCTTCACAAAAATTCGTGAGTTTTTTGTTTCCTTCCTTTTTTTTTTTTATTTTTTACTTTTCTTTCTGTAAAGTAATTTTTCAGATTGGTTTGTGTCTATGCCCCCAAACTTAATGGAGAAGACTGAGTTTTATAGCACTTGCTAGGATTCTAGAAGATCTGGAAAAATGTAGATAAATGTTTCTTGGGATTTTTAAACCTTCATTCCTTAAAAACTGAAAAAAAAAAAACCAAACCGACTCAGACAAGTTCCATAAGGAAAATAAAGTTTCAGCAGCTTCCAGTGAACATGGGCTGACTTTTCTGAGACAACTATGGCTTATTGTTTTTTTGCGTGGAAATTGGAAAAAACTGTTTTTCGTGATGTCATGCTTCACACCTAGATTAACCACAACGGTTTTAGTTGACTGTAATTTAGTTTCTGGTTTGTTCAGTTCTGAAGCGCTATAAAAACAAAACACTATAAGGGACATGACCCCTGTAGAAAGGAAAACACAACAAGGTCTTGCACTAATAGCTGTAAAATACTACCGCTGAGTTCAACGTTGTTTTAACAAATTCCCTAAACTTTTCCAGTCTTTATTTATTAAAAAGCAAATAAAAATAATTCTTCTATTCATTGCACCTGCTGCTCCTTTGTGAGTAATGTATATATACTTATACATCTTATACATGTTTATATATTTCAAGACACACATATGTGCGTGTGCACACACACATATATTATGTATACATATATCATATATACGTATAATGTCTTTGTCTTTCTACTTGAGCAGATGATTTGCAAATCTCTTTGATTAAAACTTAAAGACTGGCTTTAGAAGGTCATGTCAGCTATTGATGATCCAGCCTACTTAGAAAAAATGGCCAGGAAAGGTATGAGCAGCACAGATTTGGAGATTGGAAACAAAATAGTTCATGTGTTTAATGGCTGTAAAGTGCCTTTAACTGAATTCACACTTTGAACAACTTACAGTCATAGAATCATGGAATCATAGAATGGTTAGGGTTGGAAGGGACCTCAAAGATCATCTAGTTTCAATCCCCCTGCAATGGGCAGGGAAACCCTCCACTACACCAAGTTGTTTAAAGCCTCATCCAACCTGGCCTTGAACACTTCCAGGGATGGGGCAGCCACAACTTCTTTGGGTAACCTGTTCCAGTGCCTCATCACCTTCAGAGTGAAAAATTTCTTCCTTAGATCTAATCTAAATCTACCCTCTTCCAGTTTAAAGCTATTGCCCTTCATCTTATCACTACAAACCCTTGTAAAAAGTCCCTCTCCAGCTTTCTTGTAGGCCCCCTTTAGGTACTGGAAAGCTGCTATAAGATCACTCACTCCAGAGCCTTCTCTTCTCCACGCTGAACAGCCCCAACTCTCTCAGCCTGTCTTCATAGCAGAGGTGTTCCAGCCCTCTGATCATCTGGATGATGATGATGATCATCATCATCGTCGGGGCCAGCCACGACCGACACAGCCTCCCAGATGGACCCCCGCTGGGTGCACGCTGCCACCCAGGTGAGCTGCAGGACCTGTCCTCCAAGTGTATTGGCTCAGGTCGCCACCGGGGAACTCACTTGTGGGAGCTGTGCCAGGGTGGAGGAACTCCTCCGCATGGTGACAGAGCTCAGAGAGGAGGTAAACAGGTTGAGGGCCATCAGGGAGTGCGAGAGGGAGATCGACCAATGGACCAGTACCCTGTGCTCCCTCCCGCAGACCCAACAGGCTACCACAGCTTCTCAGACTGAGGAGCCCCCACCCTCTCCCCGCCTGGCTGGGAAGAGGAATCCAGGTGGGAATGAGCAATGGCAGCAGGTCCCTGCCCAGCGCGGCAAGCCTGCCCCCTCTGCTCCCGCAACTAACTCCCAGGTTCCGTTACACAACAGATATGAAGCTCTGCAGGTGGAACTAACCCCCAGGGAGGATGACAATACACACACGCTAGTATCCTTCCCTAGGACCACACATATCATCAAGACATCCTCAGTTATGAAGAAAAGGCGGGTGATTGTTTTAGGAGACTCCTTTTTGAGGGGTGTGGAGGGCCAGATTTGTAGACCTGACCCTTTACATAGGGAGGTCTGCTCCCTTCCTGGGGCAACAATTAGGGACGTGATAAAAAAACTCCCATCTATAGCCAGGCCCACCGATTACTACCCTCTTCTTATTTTCCAAGTTGGTATGGATGACATTAGGAAAAGAAACGTCCGGACTATTAAGAAAGATCTCAGGGTTTTGGGAAGACTGTTGAAGGGATCGGGGGCCCAAGTAATATTCTCTTCTATCATACCAACTCTGGGACATGACACGGGATGGAAAACAAAGATCGAGGACTTAAATAATTGGCTACAAAAGTGGTGTGAGGAAAACAACCTAGGCTTCTTTAACCACGGGCTGACCTTAATGCCAGATCTTCTATCTAGGGATGGGGCGGGTTTGTCTCCACGGGGGAAAAGGCTGCTCGCTACAGAACTAGCTGGGATCATCAACAGGGCTTTAAACTAGATGTGAAGGGGTTGGGGGGTATTGTCAGACTTAGAGGATTAACAACCGAGGACAGCCCTCCATTGTCCGATGAAGGGAGTGTAGACAGGTGCCTTCGGCCTGCTGCCTCAGTGATAGTAGGGGGTGATATGTGTAGTCAGGAGCAACACACAAGTTGCCCAGAGGTAAAAGAGAATCCCAAAAATAACAGCTCAGGTAATAAAACTCCCCCCCCTAGGGGTGCAGTGGGGTCGAAAGCCCAACTTACGTGCTTCTATACGAACGCACGCAGTATGGGCAATAAACAAGAGGAACTGGAAGCTCTTGTTATCCGGGGAAACTATGATATAGTTGCCATCACTGAAACATGGTGGGATGACTCGTATAACTGGAGTGCTACCATGGATGGCTACAAACTCTTCAGGAGGGATAGGAGAGGTAGAAGGGGTGGTGGGGTTGCCCTGTATGTAAGGGAAGGTCTAAACTGTTTAGAGTTAAATGTTGGGGATGACCTAGTAGAATGTCTGTGGGTGAAAATCAAAGGGGGGCCTATGAAGGCGGATATTGTAGTGGGAATCTGCTACAGGCCACCCTGTCAGGACAGTGAAACTGATGAGCTATTCTTTAAACAACTGGGGGAAGTCTCGCGCTCACTAGCCCTTGTCCTTATGGGTGACTTTAACCTACCTGACGTTTGTTGGAAGTATAACATGGCAGTCAGGAAACAGTCTAGGCGGTTTCTGCAGAGTGTGGAGGACAACTTCCTATCGCAACTGGTCAGTGAACTGACTAGAGAAGGTGCTCCCCTAGACCTGCTGTTTGTGAACAGAGAAGGTCTTGTGGGAGATGTGAAGGTTGGAGGACGCCTGGGGCATAGTGACCACGAGATAATAGAATTCTCAATTCTAGGGAAAGTTAGAAGGGGGAACACTAAAACGGCCAAGCTGGACTTTGGGAGAGCTGACTTTGGGCTGTTTAGAAGTCTGATTAACAAAGTCCAATGGGAGATAGCTCTCAAGGGTAAGGGGGCGCAGGAGGGTTGGTTACTATTCAAAAAGGAAATTCTGGAGGCACAGGAGCGAGCTGTCCCTGTGTGCCGGAAGTCGAGCCGCCGGGGTAGAAAACCAGCTTGGATGACAAAGGAGATTTGGGAACATCTCAAAAGAAAAAGGGATGTCTATAAGTCTTGGAAGAATGGGCAGGCATCCAGGAATCAATACAGGGAGGAAGTTAGGACATGTAGGGAGATAATCAGGGGGGCAAAAGCCCAATTGGAACTTAGACTAGCCAGCTCTGTAAGGGACAACAAAAAGTCTTTCTATAAATATATTAATAACAAAAGGAGGGCTAAAGATCACCTCCAGCCCCTACTGGACTCAGGGGGTGCGTTAGTCACTAGGGATGAGGACAAGGCTGAGGTCCTTAATGTCTTCTTTGCCTCAGTTTTTAATAATAAGGTTAGTAGTTCCCAGGTGAGCTGGCCTTCGGTGTCTGAGAGCAGGGAGGGAGAGCAAATCGAAGCTCCTGTGATCCAAGAGGAACGGGTCAAGGAACTGCTCCTCCGGCTGGATGCCCACAAGTCTATGGGGCCTGATGGTATCCACCCGAGAGTCCTGAGAGAGCTGGCGGATGTCATTGCCAAACCCCTGTCCATTATCTTTGGACAGTCTTGGCTCACTGGGGAAGTTCCGCTGGCCTGGTGGCTGGCGGATGTTACCCCCATTTACAAAAAAGGGCGGAAGGAGGATCCGGGGAACTACAGGCCTGTCAGTTTGACCTCGGTGACGGGCAAAGTCATGGAACAGGTTATCTTGAGTGCTATTAGTGAGCACATACAGGTTAACCGGGTGATCAGGCCCAGTCAACATGGGTTTATGAAAGGCAGGTCTTGCCAATCAAACCTGATCACCTTCTATGACAGGGTGACCCGCCTAGTTGACGAGGGAAGGGCTGTGGATGTAGTTTTCCTGGACCTCAGTAAAGGCTTTGATACAGTTTCTCATAGTGTTCTGGTTGAGAAACTGATAACTGCTGGCCTGGATAGGCACACCCTCCTTTGGGTTAAAAACTGGCTGGACGGCCAGGCCCAAAGAGTGGTGGTAAATGGGGCTAAATCCGGCTGGAGGCCGGTCACCAGTGGGGTTCCCCAGGGCTCAGTGCTGGGTCCAGTTCTGTTTAACATCTTTATCAATGACCTGGATGAGGGGATTGAATGTACCCTCAGTAAATTTGCGGACGACACCAAGCTGGGAGGCTGTGTCGATCTGCTCGAGGGTAGGGAGGCCCTTCAGAGGGATTTGAACAGACTGTATCGTTGGGCTGAGGCCAATGGCATGAGCTTTAATAAGGCCAAGTGCAGAGTCCTTCACTTGGGGTATAAAAACCCCAAGCATCGCTATAGGCTCGGGGAAGAGTGGCTGGAGAGCTGCCTGGCGGAGAAGGACCTGGGGGTCTTGGTTGAATACCGGCTTGATATGAGCCAGCAGTGTGCCCAGGTGGCCAAAAAGGCCAATGGGATACTGGCGTGTATCAAGAATAGTGTGACCAGCAGGAGCAGGGAAGTGATCCTGCCCCTGTACTCGGCACTGGTGAGGCCGCACCTGGAATATTGTGTCCAGTTTTGGGCCCCTCGCTTTAAGAGAGATATTGAGCTCCAGGAGCGGGTCCAAAGAAGGGCGACTAAACTGGTCAAGGGGCTGGAAAATAAAACTTATGAAGAGAGGCTGAGGGAGTTGGGGCTGTTTAGCCTGGAGAAGAGGAGGCTGAGGGGAGACCTGATTATGGCCTATAAATACTTGAGAAAAGATGGTGGGGAGGTAGGGGAAGGACTCTTTACATTAGTGATGGGTGATAGAACAAGAGGAAATGGGCATAAGCTTAGACAGGGGAGATTCAGGTTGGATGTTAGGAAGTATTTCTTCTCTGAAAGGGTTGTCAGCCACTGGAATAGGCTGCCCAGGGAGGTGGTTGAGTCCCCATCCCTGGCTGTGTTTAAGAATAGGGTGGATGATCTATTTGAGGATATGGTTTAATGGGGATTAGGGATGGTTGGACTCAATGATCTCTAAGGTCTTTTCCAACCTAGAAATCTATGAATCTATGAATCTATGAATCTTCGTGGCCCTCCTCTGGACCTGCTCTCGCAGCTCCATGTCCTTCTTGTGCTGGGGACTCCAGAGCTGAATGCAGCACTCCAGGTGAGGTCTCACGAGAGCTGAGTAGAGGGGCAGAATCACCTCCCTCAACCTGCTGGCCACACTTCTTTGGATGTAACCCGGGATACAGTTGGCTTTCTGGGCTGCCAGCGCACATTGCTGGCTCATGTTGAGCTTCTCATCCACTAGCACTCCCAAGTCCTTTTCCTCAGGGCTGCTCTCAATCCATTCTCCGCCCAGCCTGTATTTGTGCTTGGGATTGCCCGACCCATGTGCAGGACCTTGCTCTTGGCCTTGTTGAACTTCATGAGGTTCACACAGGCCCACCTCTCCAGCCTGTCAAGGTCCCTCTGGATGGCATCCCTTCCCTCCGGCGTGTCCACAACACCACACAACTTGGTGTCATCTGCAAACTTGCTGAGGGTGCACTTGATCCCACTGTCCATGTCACCAACAAAGATGTTAAATAGCACTGGCCCCACTACTGACCCCTGAGGAACACCACTCGTCATTGGCCTCCACGTGGATATTGAACCATTGACCACAACTCTTTGAGCATGACTATCCAGCCGATTCCTTATCCACCGAGTGGTCCATCCATCAAATCCATGTCTCTCCAGTTTAGCGACAAGGATGTCATGTGGGACAGTATCAAATGCTTTGGATAAGTCCAGGTAGACTATGTCAGTTGCTCTTCCCTTATTCATCAATGCTGTAACCTCATCATAGAAGGTCACCAAATTACTCAGGCAGGATTTGCCCTTAATGAAGCCATGTTGGCTGTCACCAATCACCTCCTTATTTTCCAGTCATCTACTTACCCTTTCCAGCCATCACTTGGGCTAGATATAGATCCACGATACATACAAACACAGAATAGAGAAGTGCTGAGTTCCATGTTCCAACTTTTCAAGTTTTCTGATAGCTTCCTCTCAAATACACATTGCTTTGTTATGACTCTGGTTGATGCTGACTTTTCATGAAAACTAGCTCTCTTGGTTCTAACTGAATTCTTTCTCAGAGGAGGATTTCAGTGGATGTATACCAAAAAATATGTATTCTTAATCAGCATATATTAAAGTGTAAATTAAATACTTAATGGTCTGTTCTGATGATGATATACATGCATAGTCCACTAAGACCGTGGAGCCTACTAGAAGGTAAAATTGATCTGAGGGGAAGCATCCATGTATCATATAGTAAACTATAATGTTGCCTGTGTTGGCTAAAAATTCCTCTGAAATAAATCTGAAATGAAACATTTTGGCTATTACCATAAAGTAGTGCACAGAAGCACCAACCAAGAAGCAAGACGTTGTTGCAGTAAATGTTAGAAAATCAAGCTCATGACTCAGTTCTGAAAAAGTAAGAGGTAACTGTAAAATGAACATTTTATTGTGTATTTAAGTAGAAGTCTTGGAGGAAGAGACAGTAGCTAAGAAGGAGCTGAGATTTCAGCTTACTATGCAAGAATTTCCTCACTATTTCTTTTTCTCACATACAACTTCTTCCACCCATTCTTTTCTTGCCCCATCCTCCTGTTACATTTGTCAAGACAAGGTTCTAGATTTAGAAGATCTGAACTTGGATGTCTTAATAGTTTTCCTTTTGTCTCATTTTGCTGATGCAGTGCTCTTTAAGAGAAAATAAGACAAGTCATTTTTACATTAGTCATTGATTTCATATGTATGGTTAGAGAGGCTAGAAGAATTGAGGTTAGATAGGTGAGAAGAGCAGAAAGTTTCACTGCATCAGGGCATAGAGAGTGGAAAATTATATCAGTTCCTACCTGCATGCGAGAGAAAGGAAATTCACTAGGCTGCTGGGAATAGAGGTAATTTGTAAGTAAGGTCTGGGGAAATAATTTGCAAATGGAGAAATTATCAATGTGTGTGTTTATGTGCATGCGTGTCAAGGCTCTGTATATATCCTGTTGGGATGGGTAGCTAAAGGTTTAATTCTGAAAATTTATTTTGTTCTCAAATTTTCTGAAGACTTGTTTTGATTATAGTGGGGACTGCATCATTTATTGTATAAGAGTGATGCTGTAGAGTAATTGACAAGTGTAAGGGGGATTGAGTGAAGGCTGCCTCAATTTTCCTTATTTTTGCTACTTGACTTTGCAAGCTTAGACTATTTTAATATAGCTTTTGCTTAGTTTTATCTATGTTTGAATCTGTTTAAAGGCATGATAAAAACACAATGTTACGGTGCCCAGCACATCTCTGTTTTCCATTTCAGTCAGTAAGTTAAACAGCAGTTCCTGTCTCTTCTAGCTAATATCAGAAAAGGCAGTAATGTTTTAGGAAACTTGGAGATCAGATGAAGAATTCTCTCTTGCCAAAACACCTGGCTTTGATGGAGTCCCAGCAGGCTTATGTAAAGATTTTTCACAGTTGCTTTTCCATCTGATAGGCAATAAGTTCAGTAACTGTAGAGAAAGTGGCTGCTTGCCATGCAAGAATTTAGCATTTAAGCTAAATCTAATAAATGCCTAGAATGTGATGCTTATTTCCTGATTTCACTAAGTAATGTAGATGTAAAGATTTTTATCGAGGATATTGGCCACTAGTCTTCAAGACACTATCAGAAAATCAATTCACCAAGACAAGATGGGTTGTGTTCACCCCAGACATGTGTTGTGTAATGTCAGACACTTAATTAATATACCCCAGGTCTCCTGTAGATTTAATCTCCTCTCCGTCTGTGTCTCATCTCCACTGATGCTGAAGAAATATTTGACAGTGAATTTCTATTTATAACTTCATACTTCTTTTCAGTTCCAGAGCCATGTTTTGTTACCTGCAGGGTTTGTAACCTTCTGAGTCTATAAGCAAGGATCAAGTGATTGTATCCAAGACCAGTCTGTCTTTAGATAACCACATTGCATAATCTCTTCCCTGGCTTTTTCTTGTAAAATTTGCCTCAACAGTTAAAACAACTAACATTAGATTGAGGGTTATGGTGTCTTCATTTACTTTTTTTTTTTTTTAACAACAACAACAACAACAATATTATCTGTTGCTCATTCTATACATCAAAAGTCTAATATAGAGAAAATTTAAAACATTTAATTGCTTATCAGGCAGTAGAGGTGTGGAGCAGCTGACATACCCCACAGATCATTTTTCTGTATGTTTAAAAATGTCATAAAGTCATTTATGCACAGCCCTCAAGAGTATCTGGTTCTTAAATGAAGTTTTAATTAGTCATACGCCTTGCTGAATTTGAAATTATCTCAGGAAAGACACCTGGGTACTATTATGGGAACATAATTATGACTTCTACTCAATGTAAAAAAACAGTAAAAAACCCCAACCTCAGCAATATTTTAGAAAAGGAACAATGATAATTCTGGAGGTATTATAGAGTCATCTACATAGATCAGTAGTTATTTCAGAATGGAAATAGTACTATATAATATGTTTAATTCTGGTTATCTCATGAGAAAGGGATGTATTCATGACAAGCATTTAGAAACAGGAAAACAGTTAAGTCATACCCTGATCTATTTTCTTTAGAACAGAAGAGAGAGAAAAGAGTCATAATAAAAATGTACTAATAACTAACTTATAAACACAAGGTGAACAAGCACTATATTCACACTTATTCTCAGAATACAGAAATAGAGTATGTTCAGTGAAACTGGAAGAGGGTACATATTAAATGGACATGAAAAAGTGTGTCCTCTTGCTGCACAATCTACAGCTATTCTACAAGGTAAGAAATACTTGGAAAACCTGCAACAACTTTGTAAATAGAGTTTACAAAAGAGTAGGAAGCTTTTAAAGAAATATCTGAAGTTCTCTAGGGAATAATTTTAATAAAGGTTTGAAGGCATAATATTTCTATATGCTTCAAAACATGAGCCAATTTTCAAATGGTTGTAGGTAGAAATAAATGTCAGCAGTAAGTTAGGCCATGACTGGTTCCCAGAACGTTTCTTCTGTATTTCTTGTCTGATATGGCCCTATCATTGACACAATCTGCAGATTAATTTCCTTATAATCCTATCAAGCCCAGCTTGTCTTGAGAAAACCAATGGAAACTCAGTGAGTCAAGGAATTTGGTAAAATCATAGAGTCACACAATTGACTCCAGTGTTACAGAGTTTACTAGGATTCTACAAGAATTGACTATAAAAATGTAAATGTTATACTTACTGCACAAGAATTTACTACAAATAATATCTGAAACTGTAGAAAAGGCATCCTATAGGTATTAAGTGGTGTTATCAAACATGTACTCATTATATATTATCTTTACACAATTTCTTCTTTCCAAATCACACAAAAGTACTCTGTGATTGGTTCTTTCCACATTGTCATGAGATGACAGTTCAGTGTTACCTAGCTCGGAATTATTTTGTTCAGAGGATACCTTCCTATCCTTTCTACACTGTTTATTTAATCTTGTTTTCATTTACCTAAAAAGGAAAGATTGCAAGCTGATTAAGCCACTTGGCACATCATAATTAGAGAACAGGGCTCACTGCTGCTGGATCTGCTGTAGCTGTAAAACAGAAGTACAGAATACAGCTGCCTATTAATTGGAAATCCTTGCAGGAAGTACTCTACACCTGTTCTCTGTAGCATTAACTACTTTCCAAATTGTTTATAGCAGTATTATAAGGAATTGTATTTGATGCTGTAAACCCCTTGGAAACCAAAAATTCTGGTTGTTTAGGGGACTGTTTTTTCTACCTGTCTGATTTCAGTATAGTTGCAACTCATTTTGCATGAGAAGTGATTGTTGGTGCATGAGAGTTTCTGACGAGGATTCTTTGATCTCAGACTTTTATCCCACCTTTTAATCTCATTGTGTCTTAGTTTGTTTACTTTGTTGGCTTGACAGTAGAATTTGCATGTTTCTCCATATTTTCCTGAGTCAGTGAGATCTAAACAATGTTACTGGTTCTGTTTGAACAAGCAGCACCCATACATGACATTCAAACCCGAACTATTGTATTAGCCAAAGACATTCCTTTGTAAGATGCTTACCAAACTAGCAGCTTTAGTGATGCATAATTAGTGCATCACATCGTTAGCCTTTGCAGACTGGTGGATTGAAGCAGTTTACTGAGAGCATAAGTAACTGATTATTTGATAACTAATTTCAGAGACTGTGAAATAGGAAGAGATTCATCGTGTAATTGCAGGAGTTAATTGAGGTGAGGAATGTACAAGGCCAACTTGCTTCTAATCAATAGAAGTTCTTCCAGGGAGGCATAATGGTTGTGAACATAAAGAAAAATGGGTAAAATTGAGGAAAATACTCACTAGGATTCTTAGTCATTCTTTATCTGAAACATTCTACCCCGATAAATGTTGAGGACAAACAAACTTTGAGACTATAAAAAGCCTTTGTGCCATATAAGTACAGGAAAGTTTTGCCTAAAATACAAAAATATTTCCAAGACAAGAAATCACAGGTACTTGTTAGTGTTTAGAAAACTGCATGAGTGACTGTGCACCATTAGGCAATGAGGAGTCAGCTGCAAAGGAGGCTTAGCTAAGAAGGAAGTCAAACAAATTTCCTGCATCTATGTTTTCCGTGGAAGGTGCTATTCAGAGGGCATTTCCTATGGGAAATCAGACATTGGCCTTAAGAGAGATTGTAGTCTCTCAGGAGGAAGTTATGAAGCAACTTGAGAAAGACAAATGCAGTGAATTACCAGAAGCAGATGGTATTAATCTGAGGAGTCTGAAAGAAATAAACTGTGAAATAGCGGAGATACTGATGAGGTCCTTCCATGTACGGTTATTGTTAGGGGGGGGCTTCAAAGTTATTTGACTCAATTAATTTGATTTTTTTTTGCCTCAGCAGGGGTGGGTTTGTTCTAGGATCTACTGCCTGGATGGGCTTCCTTGTAGTTTCTGGGTTGGGAGGATCACTAGGGTGCAGCATGTGAGGAAAGTTAATTCAGTTGGCTTTGACCAGGGCTACTGCTGCAGAGGCGAACCTTCAGTGCTTAAACTTACAGGCAGGCAAAGGAAATGGAGAAAAACTGATTCCCAAGTTAAGTCATGGGAAAAGATTTTCAGTGAACGGCTGTTTGCTGGTGTCAAGATGTCAGTAGTGAATAGGGAGTTGAATAAATCTGTAGAAGATATGCAGTATGGGAACTAAAAATTATAAAGAAATGGGAAATACTCTAAGCAGATTTGCATACGTATATGTGGGCTGAGAAACAAGATGTCAGATAAGGTAAAATCAAATAAGTGAGAGTTAAGAAGCAGATCCAATATAAATAACGTATCTCCTTTTAGAGCAATAGCTGGTGAATTCATAAAAGGGTCTGTGCAGGAAAAATGGAAAATGTCAGAGAAGGCTGGAAAATATATCTGTGGATAAGAAACTTGAATTGCAGCAACTTCTTGTGTGGAACACATTAGGTGAACAACACACAGTGCCATGCAGCAAATGAGAGTGAGAATTGGAAAGGCAAAGGTTTTATTCTGACAGCTATTCACACAGACGTTTTCTGTGAGCAGGAAAGCCATAGGAGTGAAAAGTCTCAGAAATTGTTATCACTGAATCATAAAAGTGGCAAGATAGTGATAAGCTTTGTATTTATAAATGACATCAATGTAGATGTTTTCTCTAAATGTTCAGCTGTGACATTAAAAGGAATGCTCCTTGTATAACTGCCATTTTGCTGTGCATGACTTCTGATTATATATTTTTAATGAGATATCATACTGAAAACAGGAAATGGGATTAGGTATCTGAAAGACTTTAAGATGTGTGGGATTTTCTTTTCAACATTAAGAGCAAGAACTAAGAAGAGAAAGGGATGTGGCTACTGAGGTGAAAATGGAATGGATCTGGGGGAAAGAAAAGAAAAAAGCAGAGTCCATGAGGACTGCATTCTTCTGAAGTGGATTTCTAATACGCATTTCCTAGGCAAGAGGTGCTCCAGTAGTAGATGGAGGAGGTGCTAAGACAGTGGGTTTCATGGAGTTTAGAATAGAATCTGCAGACAAGCCAAGTCATCTTCCAAACAAGATGTGGAAGGAGACAGTTAGCTAGGGAGAATTACATGTGGAAAAACATGGTTATGGGGAGAAGACAGAGTTAGCATAATGAAGAGAAATGAACTTAATGGATAGTTTTGCTGTTCAGAGGAATGACAGGGACAATGAGAAGAAGATAGGTGACAAAGAAAAAAGGGAAACCAGCCACTGCAGAAAAAGAAGATACAACAGCCTCCATAGTCTGAGACCGGAGTGTAAAGAACACCACAGATACTATTCAGGTAATTATGGCACTGAGAGAGATTATAAGACAGGATGACCTGAAGATAGACAAAATACTATTAGAGAAAAACATGAAATTTGCTTGAACATAAAACTAGAAGTTTTTATGAACCAAATGACAACTTGTTACTGTGAGATGCTATACCTGCACTAAATAGATGCAGAGAGCGAAAGGATGTCCTGTGGATGTACATGAAGCTGGAAAGGATTCTTGAAAAAAATCTATGGGTCAGCCTTCAAATGAGGGCAAATGGTATTTGCAAATTCTCACTGAAACAGAGGAAAGATAATTACCTGGGTTGGCAAAGTTACTCAAAGAAACAGAAACTCCCTTGATCCTCGGAAGACTTCTCCTGTTTGATAGAAAAGCAGTGTCAAAGTTTGGCAAAACTATGAAGACAGTATCCAGGTTTGAATTTTTAGAGAAGCTTTGTGATATTGACCATTGAGAGGTCATAGAGGGAAAATATTTTACATTCCTATGAACTTCCCTTAAATAACCATATTTCAGGCTTTTGAGACTCAGGCTAGCACAACTGATAGGGAGATCTCTAACCTTGGAAACAGAAAAGCAAACTCAGCAGACATTTTTATAGTCTCCATGCTTAGATTTAATATACACAAATATGAAAACCCAGCAAATGGAGAAAAAAATATAAAGAACTCCTGGCATCACAGGTGCAAGCAGATTTCAGCGGGATAAGAGAAACATGTTAGAATAGCTACATTGCTTAGGTCAGCTGTTGAAAAGTGCATACAGTTCGAAAAGACAGATGGAAAAGTGAAGTTAGAAGGGTAGATTGTATATGATGATATGGTAGATAATGACAATGTAACAAATGATAGCATGGACAAAGTCTGAATCAAAATTATTCCAGTCAAATATACTATCAAAAAGCGGTATTTGTTGGAGTGCTACTAAGACACTTTATCCTGTTAGTGGTCGAACAGTCTTCACTGCTTTTGATCAAACCCAGCAAAAATGGCACAAGATTATTTCTGTTTGCCTTGGCTTGCCTTCCCATTCCCGTTTTGTCCTAGAGTACTTTCCCCTCGGCTTTACTGTGAAGTTTCTTGCTACTTACTCCTTTGAGACCATTGGATAGCTTGCTGGCCGTAATGGTCTTGTTTTTGATGGAGTCTCTTGGCTGTGTGCTTGCAAGGTCTTTTTCTGACATTACTCAGTTTGTGAGCTTTGCAAAGCAGTCCTTTTTTGTATGCCACTTGGCACAGCAGGATGCTGCCCTCTAACTTTTAGGTATGAGGATCTCTGGATTGTTCAGAAATGCTCTCAACTTGTATAAAGTCATACACAAAATTCTAAATTGGGAGTTTCTGAACTCCATTCTTGCGTGCAGTCCAACAGCATACCATGAACCTGAGAGGGAAAGTCAAATAAAGTGCTGATAGATACTTCCTTGTGGCTTCAGAGATGATGTGTAACCAACAATGTGAACAGCTTAATTTTGCGAGTTCCTGAAACTTTTATCACAATGCTAGAGATGGTGAAACATGTGAAATGCTGCATCCTGTTTCTTTTAATAAGACTTTCTAAATCATTTTGGGTCATGTCCGTGCTATAAAGAGGCTTTCCTTCTTGAAATTGTACAACTGTTCACATACTTGGTCTGAATGATTTATCTGCTTTGTTCTATTATAGCTTAATTTTCCAAATACAGAACTATAAACCTGCATTTGTATGATGTCAGCATCTTCTGCAAGAGATTAATAAAATGCATCTGATTGGGTTTTGCTATAAATTTTTGCTTGATTAGTAGATTTAAAGCATCCTTTGACCCAACAGCTGTAAGGTCAGAGAAAGGAGGAAAATAGAGCCATACTTCTCTTACTCCGAGGGGACTGTAGACACAGACATGCTTAGTTCTTTAACTAATCCAACTGACTTATGGTCCCACCCTCAAGATGCACCACTTTTCTCCAGATACATGCTGTATCTGCAGAAAGAGGGAGGTCTAGTAATCACTAGAAGAATCTATGCAATAAGGGTACTTATTCCTCTGTGCAAACCCAGCTGCTCTTACTTTCTGTGCTTGCACTCTACCTGTGGGGAAGCACCAGCTCCACAGGTCATGAATCATCTTTTACTCCTTTGTATAGTGGTGAAGTTTGGTTGACTAGAAACTATTTCCAGGTTAGTCAAGTAAATTTGTGTACATGTTTTGTTGCAAGTGGCTGATACTGCTTAGGAATGGTAAAATTTTAATCTGAGCTGTAGTATCTGAAACCTGTAGATTTTTAGGTTAATCTGTGTGTCTGGCTACCTTATCTGGACGTTTTAATCAACTTCGAATGCAGATGTTAGGCTGGACTGTCTTTTGCCTGGTTATCATCAAGACGTTAACATAAAATGCAGAGGTCTGTTAGCAATACGAAATGCATCTCCTCCTGCAGCGAATGGGGGTATTTCCAGAAGGGATATTTTTATGTGGAAGTTAAAACTGCCTCTTCTACACCCAGCTCAGATAGAAATAATCAGTTTAATGCGAGTATGTACTGTCACGCGGTCAAGCATTAGGTGAGAGCGGATTTACACAGAGAAATCAAAAGGAAATGCAGGAGCCATCTCTTGCTGGATTCTGTGACAGTAAATGGCCACACAATGGAGGGCTGCCAGCTCTAATCTCCAATCTTTTCTCTGTTCTCAGAAAGTGCTCTTTTATTTCGTAGAACATTAGTTTCCAAGGTACTATTTTGCATCTTTTAAATATAGATTATTTTTTCCTTCATAACAAGAGACATATGTAAACAAAGAATCCATGTTCTAAGGAGCTCGAATGCCTTGGAGAATTTTATTTAGTGTCAAGATTTAGAAAGCCAAGTCTCCTACATTAGTTGTCAGAAAACAAGGTATTTGGATGGTTAAGATGGATATAAATCTCAAATCTACAGATACTTTGAGATATATGTGTGAGGAAGAATAGGGAGGTGCACTTTAAGTATATCAAAAGAAACGTAAAGAGGAAAAGAACAGCATGGAAAACTGCGGCTGCTGAGAAAATTTTTGACAGGGTATTTGGCTGAGAAGTAATCTCCCCAGGGAAAGGTCCTCTGAACAAACAAAACCAGGCCAGACAAAGGGCTATAAAAGTTCAGAATTACGTGCTGAGATACAATGGTGGTAGTTGCATTGGTTTTCTTGTTTGTTTTTCTCTCTTGCAGCTCCTGGAGTGGGATTTCCTGGTGAATATGAGTCGACTCTGGCAGGGCCAAGGACCCAGCATTGCAATCCATGTGCTACTGGCAGTGCTACTCACTCAGCAGCACCGAAGGGAGTGTGGGGACTGGAAGCCCGTGGGAGAATGGCAACACTTTCTTCCCGCTGCCGGATGGGGCTCCATGGTCCTGGCTGCAAGCAATGCCGACAGAGAGAAAAACCAGCATTGAGAAGGGAAGTGTGGGAGTGGAGATATTCACGGGACCCAACGCTAGCTGCAGAGACATGTCTCGGGAGCTCATAGGCAGCTCATTTGAAAGCTTCCCAGCCAGCTTTCTTTGGTGTGTCTGTCGCACAGCATTCAGGAAGCCTCTGTCCCACTCCTGTGGGAGCACCCAGGGGTGTCCTGGCAGCCCCGGCAAGTGGTGGTGGGACAGGCAGGTTGCTCGGGAGCCCTGCTCGCCTTGGGACAGGGCTTGGCTTTCAATCTGTATCAGAAGCATCTCCGGTCCCTGCCAGCAGCCCTGCACAGCACAGCTAGCAGCCACTCTCAGCAGTATCCTCAGCCCTTGCCAGATGTTTATTGCAGATGCTGGCAGCTGGCTTCGTGCCTGTCCTCCTCAGCCTGCCTCCAGCCAGCTGGGTGTGACAAGGACGGGAAGCTGGGAGAGGGTGGCTGGGAGCAGAGCAGTGGACGTGTCCCACACCGGGCAGAAATAAGAGTTTGGTCAGGGAGGTGGCAGAGGCAGCTTGAGCAGAGTCTGTGCAAAAACAATGGCAAAAACAATAGGAAAAAACAGGGCGAGAGTCATAGTATTGCAACAGATTTTGTTGTTTGGTTTTTTTTTTAATTGCTGGTGAGTAAAAATTTTTTTGTGTGCGTGGAGGAAAGAGCTGCAGGTCTATAAGACAGCTCCCTACAGAAGGGTCTGTGCATGGGGCTAATGTGGACACAGGGCTGTCTGCTGCTGCAACGCATTGTGCGCAGTAGGAATGGCAATAGGTCATGTCTTCCGAAAACAGTTTTGGAGAAGGAGATCTAATTTATGCACTTGGGTACTCTGATGCAGTGCTGCTCAGTGTGGTATCTGAGCTCATTTCAGACGTCTTCAGCTTCTGCGACCGAGACACTCACAAATAAAGCAAGATGAGTGGAAGTTGGGAAAGGTTTTCTAGGGAAGACTTTCCAATATTAGATTCTTCCACCCTGCCTCACATCTCACCCCACCCCCGTGCATTTTTGTAGAGTTTTCACTCTAAATCCAAACATGCACCAGAGAAAAGAAGCAATGAGATCTCAGGGTCAAAGGGTGAACTCTGCTTGTTGCAACATCTGTTCTTGCTTACCACAGGGAAGTTACATGGGTGTAAGGAAGAGAAATCAAAAGAAGTACTTAAAAAATGATCATGAAATTCTGGAGAAAATAATTTCTTATTCCTGTAAACTCTCCCCTCCCCCCTGGCCCTGCCCTTTTGGAAATCCTTAGTCACATTTTTGACTGAAGAGTAAGAAGTGGATTTGAGGAGACTGTGACTAAATGCAAATTGGCAAAAGAAGGAAAAAGAGATTTTAGCAAAAGAAGAATTCCCATTTTCAGCAGAAAAAAAATCAAACTTCCCTCTTCGGAGGACTTCATTAACACACCCAACTGAGGAGACATCATATGGTTTACGTAATGAGTTGCACCTTTATTAATACAGAAAGCGAAATAGATGCGACAGGCTCATTTTTTATGGCTCTAGGTGGAGTTAGGCCTGATACTGCCCTCTTTGATTTTTGTGATCAGCCTGTGCCGTGCCACCCAGCCTTCTGGACACTCTGCCCAGATGCTAGACAGTCATAACAGGGAAACCTTTGATACTAACATCACCAGCTTGTCCACTGACTACTGAATTTCAGAGTCCCTGAATTTCGACTAGTCTCACTGGTCTGTGAGACTAGTCGAAAAAACTGTGACCTTGTCTCTAGGAAAGCCAAGATTAATGAAGAGAGCAATTCAGCACAGTAGTCAGTGATTAGATGGCAAAATAGAGAGTTATCTGCAATGTGATTGCCAGGAGAAAATCCAGCAAACGGCTATCTGACATGACAGTCACTGTCAGGTGTCTTGACACTGAACACTTGCCTGTTATAAGGGCCGGTTAAAGGGGAGTATGCAGCTTCACAGTCCTTGTTCACAGGAAGAGATGCAAAATAAGATGGCTTTACCACACTTTCAGATATTAAAAAGCTGTGCTCTTCACCCAGAATTGAGTTGTTTTACCCACCTAAATTCATGTTGCATCCTCATTTTCCCTCATAGAGTCATACTTTGCCATTGACTTCATTGGGACTAGACTGACCAGTTCAAAGGTTTGTTTCCACTGCCAAACTTCTGCTTTACCTTTCAAGTGTACGGTCTTCACATGCAGACATGCGAGACACTTATCCCAAGTACTTGGTGTTTTAATTCAGACTGGCTGGCTCAGAGTAGTCTATGAGCTATGCTACAATAAGCAGAAGATTGGATTGATGGCGTTATACTTTCTGAGTTGGTCTGTCTGATCAGTCACCAGTGACAGAGCCAGTCTGAGCTGCCAAGGTACTCCATCAGCGAATTTTACTTTGTTTCTCTCTTGATCCTGTAGAAGTGGTGCAGAGCTATTTTTCTCTCTTGGTGCTTGGCTTGAGGTTTAATGCCTGTCTTTCAGACTGAAAAGAGTTTATGTGTCCTAAAGGCCATCTGTTTTCTTCAAGGTTTTGAACTGGTCCACTGTAAGATGTTCTATGTCTTCCCAGTACTACCTGACAACATACAGGTGATTTAGTGACAGTCCTTTAGTTGCGTCTGTGCTGTAGCCCTTCAGAGCACCACACATGATATATGCCTTTTATATAAGAGCTTCTTTCTGCTTTCCCCCACATCTTTAAGAGAAGTAGAGAGCTTGTGTCTTAGGAAAACACTGCATTATGCTGGGGACCAAGAGGTTGTAAATTGATGTTGTCTACCAATTGCTACCAATAATTCTGTGCTGCCACTAATATTTATTTTACTGAAATGCCTCTGACCCCCAGTTTACAAGCATTTTTTACCCATTTACAAGTTACATAATGCACAGGTTGTAAAAAAGAAATTTCTGGCAAGAGTGGGAATAAAATCTAGATTTTAGCATGGTCACATCCACTGTTCACTCAGTTTATTACAGTATTCCCCAGCCAGCCCTCTGCCTGTCCTGTCTGAATGCCAGCCTGTGCTAGCCTTTGAATTGTAGGACTTGGCTTTTCTGTATGCAAACATTATGATAAAAACATCCTGCCAGCACGGCCAGAAATAGCAACGGGCTGATTTCTTCAGTTCTGCCTCAAAAAAATCTGCATAGTCCATTAACAAAATATGGGCCATGTTTCCATTTAGTATGTTCCAAATAAAATCTGCTCCATTAGTTTCTCAGGAAGAGATCAGTAGCATGAATTTAATTCAAATAACACCAATGATGTGTGGGGAAAAATGCAAGTAGCAACAGTTGCGTATACAGTCACACAACTGAAAACTGCCCTTGTGTAACAGTAACAAATCCCTTCTCAAATGGTGTTTTCTGTGAAGTTTCATGACTATACGTCTCTGTTTAGGGGCTGCCCCAGAAGCTGTAGTCTGCAAGGAGGCCAAGCCGCTTGTCCTAAGCAGCCCCAGTAGTTGTTATAACTGGAGATGTTTCCACACAGGGAATAAAAGACTTAGACGGGTTCATAGAATCATAGAATATCTCAAGTTGGAAGGGACCCCTAAGGATCATCGAGTCCAACTCCCTGCTCCTTGCAGGACTGCATAAAACTAAACCATATGACTAAGAGCATCATCCAGACACTCCTTGAACTCTGACAGGCTTGGTGCCATGACCACTTCCCTGGAGAGCCTGTTCCAGTGACTGACCACCCTCTCAGTGAAGAACCTTTTCCTAGTGTCCAATCTGAACTTTACCTGAAGCAGCTTTGTTTCATTTCCTCATGACTTATCGCTAGTGACGAGAGACATAAGCACCCCCCTCTCTGCTCCCATCCTTGAGGAAGTTGTAGACTGTGATGAAGTCACCCCTCAAACTTATCTTCTCCAAGCTGAACAAACCAAGTGACCTCAGCTGCTCTTGGTAAGTCTTGCCCTTGAGACCTTTCACCATCTTGGTTGCCCTCCTCTGGACACACTCTAATAGTTTGATGTCCTTTTTATACTGGAGGCGCCCAAAGCTGTATGCAGTACTCTAGGTGGGGCTGCACTAGTGCAGTGTAGGGTGAGACATTCACCTCCCTCGACCAGCTAGCTACGCTGTGATTGGTGCACCCCAGGACACAGCTGGCCCTTTTGGCTGCCAAGTTTGCTTTGCCATTTTTCAAGATCGGTTTTGCTGCAGTGGACTAAGCAATTTTCAAACTGCAACTGTTTTTTTGTCTAGGTGCCCTGGAGTGAAAACAAGGTAGGAAACAAAAAACTCTTCACTGAAGAGTTGTTCCTGCATCCTCAAAACCCCAGGCTAAAGCGTGTGGGTGTAATTTCCATGGTGTAATACATTTTTAATTATCATGAGCCAATAGACATAACTAGGAACTAGTTATACATGTATGTGCAAACGCACACAGTCACAGGCACAAGCCACATCCCTAATGGTGCATTGTCACAGGGAGGAGAGGAAAAGGCACTGGGGAAGTCCATCTGTTTGTAATGCTGTAGGTGAGAAGGTGGGTTGTACCTGCTGCCATCATGGTCTTTGCAAGGCCTCTGTGCTCACATCTCGGCTGCCAACTTGTGGGTTTGACTGCTGAAACTCACAGGGCCTGAACACCAAGCTTTGCGTGTGCTGAGGTGGGGGGTGCAATATTTTCAATCATAGAACCATTAAGGCTGGAAAGGACCTCTAAGATTATCAAGTCCAACTCTCAACCCAATAACACCGTGCCTATTAAACCATGTTCTCTTCCTTACACTCCCAGGATGTCCATATCACAGGCGTCAGGGAGGGGTGTAGAGCATTTTGCTTTGGGCCATCTTCTCAGTGGCTATAACAATTTTTTTTTCTTTATGATTTTTTTTTCTCCTTCTTGAGAAACCGTCTATCTCCAGGTCTAATTTTCTCATGCTTGCATTGCCAAGTTAATCTCCATTTCAGAGTAGAGCACCATAAATCTTGTATTTTGACCGTATTGACAAAAGCAGGAAAGAGTTGGAGTATATGAAGCATCAGAGAGATCTAGTAATCTCTTTATTCTTAGGGATAAGAGTAAGCAATTGGATGAGCACACTGGATAATCTTTTTGGTTGATCTATTCATCTCTGTGTCTATTAGAATCGTAGAATCATAGAATGGTTAGAGTTGGGAGGGACCTCAAAGATCATCTAGTTCCAACCCCCCTGCCATGGGCAGGGAAACCCTCCACTACATCAGGTTGCCCCAAGCCTCATCCAACCTGGCCTTGAACACTTCCAGGGATGGGACATCTACAACTTCTGTGGGCAACCTGTTCCAGAGCCTCACCACCCTCAGAGGAAAGAATTTCTTCCTTATATCTAATCTAAAACTCCCCTCTTTCAGTTTAAATCCATTGCCCCTTGTCCTATCACTGCACACCCTTGGAAAAAGTCCCTCTCCAGCTTTCCTGTAGGCCCCCTTTAAGTACTGGAAGGCTGCTATAAGATCATGCTGGAGCCTTCTCTTCTCCAGGCTGAACAGCCCCAATTCTCTCAGCCTGTCTTCAGAGCAGAGGTGTTCCAGCCCTCGGATCATATTCGTGGCCCTCCTCTGGACCTGCTCCAGCAGCTTCATGTCCTTCTTGTGCTGGGGATTCCAGAGCTGAACACAGTATTCCAGGTGGAGTCTCACGAGAGCTGAGTAGAGGGGCAGAATCACCTCCCTCGACCTGCTGACCACACTCCTTTTGATGCAGCCCAGGATATGGTTGGCTTTCTGGGCTGCCAGTGCACATTGCCGGCTCATGTTGAGCTTCTCATCCACCAGCACTCCCAAGTCCTTTTCCTCAGGGCTGCTCTCCATCCAGCAGAGATCCCAGCCTGTACTTGTGCTTGGGATTGCCCGACCCATGTGCAGGACCTTGCACTTGACTTCGTTGAACTTCATGAGGTTCTCACAGGCCCACTTCTCCAGCCTGTCAAGGTCCCTCTGGGTGGCATCCCTTCCCTCCAGCATGTCCACAACACCACAAAGCTTGATGTCATCTGCAAACTCGCCGAGGGTGCACTCGATCCCACTGTCCATGTCACCAACAAAGGTGTTAAATAGCACTGGCCCCACTACTGACCCCTGAGGAACACCACTCGTCACTGGCCTCCACGTGGACATTGAACCGTTGACTGCAGCTCTTTCAGTGTGACCGTCCAGCCAATTTCTTAACCACCGAGTGGTCTATCCATCAAAACCATGTCTTTCCAGTTTAGAGACAAGGATGTCGTGTGGGACAGTATCAAATGCTTTGGATAAGTCCAGGTAGACGATGTCAGGTGCTCTTCCCCTATCCATTAATGCTGTAACCTCATCATAGAAGGCCACCAAATTAGTCAGGCAGGATTTGCCCTTAGTGAAGCCATGTTGGCTGTCACCAATCACCTTATTTTCTTTGTACCTTAGCATAGTTGCCAGGAGGATCTGCTCCATGATCTTGCCAGGCACAGAGGTGAGACTGACTGGCCTGTGGTTCCCTGGGTCTTCTTTTTTCCCCTTTTTAAAAATGGGGGCTATGTTTCCCCTTTTCTAGTCAGTGGGAACTTCATCAGATTGCCTTGACTTCTGAAATATGATGGATAGTGGCTTAGCAACTTCATCTGCCAGTTCCCTCAGGACCCACGGATGTACCTCCTCTAGTCCCATGGACTTGTCCACCTTCAGGTTCTTAAGATGGTATCGAACCTGATCTCTCCTACAGTGGGCGGTTCTACATTCTCACAGTCCCTGCCTTTGCCTTCTGTGGCTTGGGCTGTGCAGCTGGAACTCTTGCAAGTGAAGACTAAGGCAAAGAAGTCATTGAGAACCTCAGCCTTCTCCATATCCCGGGTAGCCAGGTCCCCCATTTCCTTCTGGAGAGGGCCTTCATTTTCCCTAGATCTCTATTTATCGCTGACATATCTATAGAAGTTTTGCTCTATTACAATCTCTTGTGTGAAAAAGGTTTGAGATGTGAAGAGAGATAATAAATATATTATATGGTTCGTTGCTGCTCATCATATGATTCCTTTAACTTAGATTAAGTAGTGCAGCTGTCCTTTCCCTGTCCTTTCCCTTTTCAAGTCCCCTGGTACTTGTGCTTATCCAGGTTGCACAATGGCTGAAGTATGTGACAAGGAGAAATGTATGATTATCAGTGCCTTACTCAATTAATGCAGGGTGAAACAGAATGGAGAGATGGCTATTTGGAATAAGTTGATATTTGCAACCTCTCTCACTTGCAATGTTTCTTTAATGTAAAATAGAGACAGCAAACTTTAGTTTTGGTATAGTAACTTTACTGATCTATCTCTGTTTGTAAAACCAGTCTGTTTATTTCTCAGTTCACGAAACTAATCTTGGGGTCAGTTTTTAAATTGCGAAGACCAATGTTTGAAACTTCAAAGTGCGTTCCTGTAAAAGTGGCTAAATATTAATTTTGCTACTGGTAAATGCATTCAGTTCAGTACTGAGCAAGTATGGACACACATCGATGCAGGACTCTGAGTTTCTTGGATCTTAAGGGCTTTATCCCACGGAGAGCTACTGAAAAAATGCCCCAGTCTGTTGCTAAATAGAAATTTGTGCTGGGAGGGCTTTTTAAAAAAGGCTTCAGGTGCTATAAATAAGAGTCAGCTTCCATTAGCTGAACACTGATTTGATTTCAGTAAAGTCTTAGTTCAACACAGTAGTATTTCCTATGCAGAAAACTGACAAAGTTGGAAAGTTTCATCAGCTATACATCAGCAGGATTTTCAGTATTTTCCAGCTACTTTTTAAACCAGTGATGTTCTATCTTGTGTGACCTTTTACTGTGAATAACAATCAAAAGTAAATTGTTAATGTGAAATGAAAGGACAAAAAGATAGTTGACAGTTGTTAGAGCCTGAGACACAGGACAGAAAAGGGTGTGATAGGTAAATATTTAAACAGAGGCTTTTGCATTGGATCAGCAGCAGAAGGTGAAATCCATGTATCACACCTTGCAGTGGCCACACAGACAAATAAATGTGCAGCCTGAGCTCTATGGGCTTCCTGCAAGACTTGGAGCCAGATCTGACCTGAAGCTGAAGGCTGGCACTGCTGCAGCAACTGCTGAGTGAGATCCAGCTTCACCTCAGGTGACAACTGCACAGAGAGCAGTACTGAGAAATGCACCAAAAGAACTATTGTAATATCATTCCTGTGGACATGGTCAGGCCTAATGCACTGATGTCACAAGAAATACCTGCTGGGTGGACTCCCTGAAGCAGCTGTGGGTGCTGTAGGTAAAAACCAAGAACCTCTTCAGGTGCAGTTTGAGGTCTGAGCTCCCCTGAGAACCACATGAGGAAATGTACTGACATAGGACTTGCATGTTGGTCTGAAGTTCATGTGAACTGTCACTTGCTCAAGCTGTAGTTCTGCCATCGTTTCCCTTAATCCTCTTTGTCACACCCTCGGAGTTCCTCACTGTGTTTCCTGAACACAGTTTTTGATAAAGTACATTTGTTTTGTCTCTCCAGTGCTGCTGCTATAAATCATAATTTTATTTCTATAAAAACAAATTAGTTCTCATTTCTTCTGTGTGCAACAAGACATTTCCCCATGGTCTCAAATTAAAGTTGGTTCCATTTTAGGCATTTTACTGTACTCCAACTCTCACAGGATGACGTATATTGAGATAATCTCCATATGTTTCAAGACTCAGGTAACACCTGAGTGCTCAAGGATTTGTCCCTTTCACTGAGGTGGCAACCAGAAAACAAGAGGCACTATTTTCAGTGGGCTTTCTACAGCCAGTGCCATGAGAGAGGAACTGTCTCAGCTCAGACCCAAAGGTCAGCCACCCACTGCCAGCCCTTTGCAGTGACCATTTGCAGATGCTGGTTATGGATATCATGTTCGCTGACCTGCCAGATATCGTTTACTCAAATTCTGCCAAAGTCTTGCTGATGTTGCTTGGTTCTCTGCTGAACAAATGTGCAGCTTTTAGTAGCGCTTGTCCTCATTAACAAAAGTGATACTGCCATAGGTTCAGCTGCTGTTTTCCAGCTCATCCTGCAGCTGGGTGAGCCAAAGGCATAGCATCCTTTGAGACTGACAGTTGCATGTGTTGTTCTGATCCTCTCCTGGTATATTCTGGGCCCGGTGTTTTCAACTCTTGGATCTCCAATATTGCTGATTATAAAATGTATGTGCTGCATCACTGCTGCACTGTTTCATCACTCCCAGTGTTGAATGCATCAGTCAGTCAAGCAAAAGTTGCTGGAATTTGAACCAAATTCATACCTCCTGGCATTTGGGGGATGAAGCCTTTATTTATGAGTACAGTTTCTATTCTTAGCAGCTATCTTTGTGCGTGCAGGGTAGCACATCACTGGAACCACTTTAGCAGTATGTCTATTGAATGATTCTGTCCTTTGAACGTTAGATCCTTGATGGCTTAAAAGTAAAGGGTAGGGCTTGGTTCTGGAGTGATGCTCTTGCCCCAGTGACAGGCATATCTTGTCCCTTTGCCTTGTCATAGCAAGGAGAGATATATATCTGTGTGGTGCCGTCGACACGCTGGAAGGGAGGGATGCCATCCAGAGGGACCTCGACAGGCTGGAGAGGTGGGCCCGTACCAACCTCATGAAGTTTAACCAGGCCAAGTGCAAGGTCCTACATCTGGGTCATGGCAATCCCAGGCACAAATACAGACTGGGCGGAGAATGGATCGTGAGCAGCCCTGAGGAGAAGGACTTGGGAGTACTGGTGAACGAGAAGCTCAATATGAGCCGGCAATGTGCTCTTGCGGCCCAGAAGGCCAACCGCATCCTGGGCTGCATCAAGAGGAGCGTGGCCAGCAGGTCGAGGGAGGTGATTCTCCCTCTCTACTCTGCCCTCGTGAGACCTCACTTGGAGTATTGCGTCCAGTTCTGGAGTCCCCAACATAAGAAGGACATGGACCAGTTGGAGAGGGTCCAGAGGAGGGCCACGAAGATGATAAGAGGGCTGGAGCACCTTTCCTATGAGGACAGGCTGAAAGAGTTGGGGCTGTTCAGCCTGGAGAAGAGGAGGCTCCGGGGTGACCTGATAGCGGTCTTCCAGTACCTCAAGGGGGCCTACAAGAAAGATGGGGAGAGGCTGTTCAGGAGGGCCAGTTGTGATAGGACAAGGGGTAATGGTTTTAAAATAGAGGGAGGTAGATTCAGGTTGGATATTAGGAAAAAATTTTTTACCATGAGAGTTGTAGAACACTGGAACAGGTTGCCCAGAGAGGTGGTGGATGCTCCATCCCTGGAGACGTTCAAGGCCCGGTTGGATGAGGCCCTGAGCAACCTGATCTAGTTGGAGATATCCCTGTTCCTTGCAGGGGGGTTGGACTAGATGACCTTTGAAGGTCCCTTCCAGCCCTAACGATTCTATGATTCTATGATATGAGGTAGGAAAGGGGGAAACATACTCTTTACCTGCACCTGATTAGAGATGTACCTGAGATAGACTTGTGATCCTTCAGGAGGAAGGAGAAGAACTCTTAAATCCCTTTGTGCCTTCCTGATTTCAGATTGGTGAGTGGAAGACCTTTGTTCTGCCAAACTGTTTACGCTACAGCAATGTCCCTAGCCCTTGGCCAGCTCAGTCTGTGCTACAGCCCCACCTTTTGAGAGAGCCCATGGGCAGGCACATGCACTGATCCTGCCTGGGGAAGTCAGACGATGAATTCCTCTTGCCTGACTCGTGATGTCCACAATGCAGACCTTATTCTTCTCCACTGACTAAATTAATGTTAAAATAATTAAATTCGGGTGAAGCCCACCTAGTCACTCCCTTTTGCACAGTGGTTGCACTGGGATAGGGTCCTTCTGGATGTATATGATGCTGTTATAATGTGTGGAGGCATGGACGCTATATGTTCTATGGTACATTCAGACATACCATGAAATTTGCTGATTACCAAATAGCACCAAGTCCCAGAATATAGTTAAAGATTGAAAGCAATTGTGTATAAACACATTTCTTCAAATATTCGTATAATGATGATTTGGAGATTGTTTTTTCACATACATAACCATCTAATTTGGAATAACTACATTTTCTTAAAATAAAAGCTAGCATCTCAGTGAAAGGCAGATATTTATAAAAAACTGATTACTTGTAGACTTAACACAAGCCACCTGCTCTAAATATTTCTCTTCTTGAAGGTTAATAAACAATAAAAAGTCGAAACAGAAACCCAGGTACAGAATTCATGCTTACTCTTTCTGGAAACGGAGAAATGACTTTGCTTTAGGAACCCACCATTCTGAGTTTTGATATAATGCTTGAAGGTTTCATGGGAGACTGGCAGAGGGGAAAATGGTGATGAAAGGTCCTGATTTTTAGAAGAAATCCAGAAAAAGCCTTGGACTGAAACAGTGTATCAATGAACTCCTTCTATGTTCTGAAAGATAGTGCATGGAGGATCAATAAACCAGTGCTTGTAATGCACTAATTCATCTAGTCTAAAACAGCTTTCAGAGCTTTTTGCTCACCAGAGAACAAAATATATAAGTATATATTATATACAGGTATATATCATATTTGTAGTGAACAGAGATATCCGTAAGGCAACCATTGTTCACGCTTTGTTTTAGAATCATAGAATCATTAGGTTGGAAAACACCTTTATGATCATCAAGCCCAACCGTAAGCCTAGCACTAACAAGTCCACCACCAATGTCCCTAAGCATCACGTCAACACGTCTTTTAAATACCTCCAAGGATGGTGACTCAATCACTTCCCTGGGCAGCCTGTTCCAATGCTTGACAGCCCTTTCAGTGAAGAAATTTTTCCCAATCGAATCTAAACCTCCCCTGGCACAACTTGAGGCTGTTTCCTCTTGTCCTATCATTTGTTACATGGGAGAAGACGTTGATGTCCACCTCACTACAACCTCCTTTCAGGTAGTTGTAGAGAGAGATAAGGTCTTCTCTGAGCTTCCTTTTCTCCAGACTGAACATCAGCAGTTCCCTCAGCTGCTCCTCATAAGACTTGTGCTCTAGACTCTTCCCTGGCTTTGTTGCTCAATGAACATTGCTCATTCTACTTGTCTGACATCCTTTCTCTTTTGAGAGCTTACAGGCTCACAGAGCAGCTCCACTGTGGTGTTGGTGAGAAGTTTCCACAACATCCCCATTAAAAAGCATGGAGTTGCCACCTCTCATTTTTGGTGAGGTAGAAACTTCACTTTTGCAAATCAGAAGCAGTGCAATATTTGCTTTGAGAACTGTGCTGCTGATCTTCCAACTGGCTGTTTCAGTGGCTTCAGAGTATGAAGCCCCAAATGATAAAATAATAAGTCTGAGACCATTCTGGACTTCTGCTACATGTAATAGGAAGGATCCCCTTTTGCTTATTCAAGAAATTTCCCTATGCAGAAAAAAATATTTTTACCATCATTTTAACTGTATGTGTTGGAAACAGTTGACATCTATTATATTACCTCTGTCATGTAGTGATTAGATCTGTGGTTGGTTCTATGACCAAATATTGAGATATAATGAACAACGTAATACGGAAAATATGTTTGACCCATTAAATAAAAGTAAGAATGGATCTCACAGTGTAAGTCTGGGCTCTGTATTTGCCTAGAGCAAACAAGCAGGAAAGGAAAAGCATTCATGTGGAATGTGGACAAAAATAATTCAACAAGAGTTACTGTATATACTGCAGAAAAGCGTTGGGGAAAGCAGAATAAATTCCTATTACAGGCAAGTCCCAAATGCTGTAACACTGAGGCATAAAATACAGAGAAGAAACAAAATAGTTTTGTTTAATAGCTTTGTGTTTATGCTAAGGAAATAAGTATGTCTTTCTACTGTCATAGTACATTCAATAGTTTTTAAAGCAGATACAGAGGCTGTTTCCACAGTCCTCTTTCAGGGATGGCAAAAATTCTTTGCAAATTAGCCAACTCTTTACTTCTTCTCATTACTCTTCTTTCCAGCAGAAGAGTATGGAAGTTATTTTTCAAGGTGAGGCAGACATCTATCTGTTTTCAGGTTCCACAAAGCGATTGTACTGGATTTTTAATAATTCCATATATTTCCTTTTATATCTCATATGTATAAGAATTTATATATATTTAATTTTTCTTATTATCAACGGGAAAAAATCAATATTAAGAAAATTATGTCTGTTTTATTCTTCACAGGTTAACAAAAACTGTATAAAATCCCTTTCGACCACACAGAATTTCTTTTAATTTTCGTTTTTGAGGAAATCATTTAGTTCATTGCAGTACCTTAATTATTTCATGTACACAAAGGAATTGGCTTATGGTCTAATATATGCTTTTGGTAGGGAAATAATAGAATTAACTAGAATTACTAAATTCCTTCTTTGAAGACTTACAGATGCTGCTTGCGGGAGATATTCTTTATTTTTGAGAGAAAGGAAATGTTTTTGACTGGAGTACTTTGTTATGGAAGCATTGCAGCTGCACTTTGGCAGTGTTTTTTGTGTACCTACTCCATGTTATAGACAACAAACTGAAAATACGTCTAGCTGATGCAACATGAGATCAGAATACTTCCAAAGGACACACAAGTGATACTTAACAAGATGTGTGCTTTGCATCACAGGCCACCGGAGTGAGTAAGCCAGCCATAGCTGACCACAGCATCTGCTATGCAAGCAGGAAAGGTGGTGGGCATCAAATCTTGTTTGAAATTTTATTTTCTTAATCTTGAAAACAGTGTACTCTCCTCTGTACACTTTTTCTTCTGTGTTTCTTTTCTCTGTGTTCTTCTACACGTAATTTTAAAGTGAAAACACATGGCTTACAGCCTAACTCTGTCCATTTACTCAGCTGTACCTATTTAATCAATTTAAATTGGAAGGAGAGTTTATCAACTTTCAAAAGCAAATCCAAGACCAGTGCAGAGTATTGTATAAATACAGGCCTAATTTAATTTTTACATCTTTTAAAAAAAATGTGTGGGAGAAAATTTTACAAATTACTTTTCTGCTTGGGAAAAAAAAATTAAAAAAGAAAGAATAGAGAATATGGTGGTTCTTTACTTGGCTTCTTCCTCGTCTAAGGTCACAACAAAATTAACAAGCCCTGAAACAAAACTGAGAGTTTAAATTAATGGCTTCTGGCAAACTGTCAACTGATATTAACTTTATCATTCAACACGATGTCAGGTTGAAAAGCTTCAGGATAGGGCATTTGAATGTTAGAATCCTGATTAACAGATTAAATGAATTCCATTTTATCTTTCAGCCCAGTACTGTGGACCAGGACACCTGACTTACTAATCTTCTCTGACTTTTGGGTAAGTATCACTGACTGCAGCTTGGACTCAGATCATCATAAGACAGATGAAGTCAGCATGGCAGATAGCTTAGCTGCTGTTTTCTAGCAACTGTTTTGTTATTTTGGCTGGCCACTTTAGATCTCATTAATGCTAATACTGGAATAGGCTCATGACACACAATCCTAATCTATGTTTCATGTGGCCTGAATTTTCTTGGAAGCAGAGGTTGTTAAATATTTATATTATGCTAGCATTTAGTGTCACTAAGCTCCGTGGGCCTGTCTCACTATGTTCTGTAAAAATATTTAGTTCACACAATCCTTTTCTTAAGGTGCTGCTATACTTTATCAATGTCAAAAAGCAGTATGCTCTCGAGCCCAGGCCAATGACTCGCTTGTTAGAATATGCCCATTCCCATTTTTAAATCTGAAAATTTTATAGTTTGCCAGCAAATATCAGCAAGTTTTGTTTATGATGTTGTTAAGTAGGTATTGTTTCATACCTAACATCACAATGAGGTTTGTATTTTTCCCAGGGATTTATTTTTATTTACACAATAGCCGCTTGCAAATTTGAGATTTCAGATGCACTTAGAATTCGGATGCACAGTTAAATTTGAGGCTTTCATGCAGACGTATGAATAACTGAGTGCAAAAAACCAAAAGACCATTTTCAGAATCAATTTTGATGTGTGCTTGGAACAGAAACTTGGAAATAATAACACATAGAAATGGTTAAAACAATTCTGAGATCCAAACACCTTTGTTTGCAAAACACCATTCTCAAATTTCCTTTCTTCTGGTAGGCAGCAATATTCCCAATAGTTTCATTTCTGTAAGGAATTACCACGTCATTGAGACAGTATCATTGTGGCAAGACATTGGAAGAAGAAATTCATCTTGCAATGAATCTTGGGATGAGATTCCTCATACCACCTTAAGCTGTCTCTATTTGAGTTAGTCGACCTGAACTCTCTTTATAGACAAAAGAGAGAAACAAGCATTTTAAAACAGCAGATCTCTATTTTAAGTGTTTGCTTTAGAACAAGAGGAATTGTGTTCTTGAAATTCTTATCTCCTTTATCAGTAAAGGGAACTGAGAACAATCAGCTGTACTATGGATGCCACAGTACATATGAGTTGTGCAAACTGAGTCACACCTGAGCACCTTTCATTTCTTGCCCCGTTGTCTGTTCCCCAGTATATTCTTCCCATTCACCTTCTCTTCCTTGACTGATTTGTTGGTGAAAACAGCAGAAGCTTGAAGCTGTTAAACACATATTTCCCACTATTCAGATTTGTCTCTTGCATGTCTGGCAAATGAGATCTGTATTTTCATCAATGACAAACTTGCTGGTTCTCCTGTTTCCTGTAGAGCTTCTCTTTCAGGAATGTGTGCCCGAAATGCTGTTGCTTTTTAAGGTTATTTTTCCCCTCCCTTTCCAAGGAGGGTAGTATGTGCCATGACAGTTCATTAACTCTGGTTATAAGGACTGTGGTTTAGCCCAGCTGGCAGCTCAGCTACCACGAGGCTGCTCGTTCACTCCTCTCCCTCAGTGAGGTGGAGGGGAGAAAAATGTAACAAAAGGACTGAGAGTCAGGATAAGAACAGGGAGGGATACCAACCATGGCCCCGGGCAAAACAGGCTCAGCTTGGGGACAAAACAGTTTAATGGTTAACAGTTCATTCAGAGAGGATAACAAGAAACAAAGCCAGATCTTGAAAAAAACACCTTCCGCCCGCTCCTCCCTTCTTCCCAGCTCTACCTCCTTCCCCAGAGGTGCAGAGGTACAGGGAATGGAGAGATTGCAGGACAGTTCATCACACATTGTTTCTGCCACTCCTTTCTTAAAAGAGGAAGACTCCTTATGCTCTTTTCCCCTGCCCCAATGGATCTCCTCACAGGATAGTCCACAGTCTTCTCCAACATAAGTCATTCCCGTAGGATGCAATCCTTACCCATCAGATTGCTCCAGTGCGGGCTTCTCCCCCACAAAGTCACGGTCATTCTCAGGGAGCTGCCACTTGCTTCAGCGTGGGGTTCTCCACGGGCTTCAGATGCCCCTCCGCCTCGTTGTCAGTCTCCAGCAGCTCACGGACACCATTCTCTACAACCTTGTTCAGGCACAGGCATCTCTGCTCCAGCGTGGGGCTCTCCAAGAGCCGTGGGCAGATCTCTGCTCCACCATTAATGTCCACAGATGGCAAGGGGGCCGCTGCCATCTCACCACGGGCTGCAGGGGAATCTCAGCTCTGGCACACCACCTCCTGCTCCATCTTCACTGACCTGATGTCTGCATGACTGTTTCTCTCAGGTCTCAGTCCTCCCTCCGCTGCAGCCGCACCGGCCCAATGAACCTCGGCAGTCCCGGCAGGATGAACTCTGCCCAGTGGGTGCCCCGGGAGTGGGGGGTTTTGGGGCTCTCCAAGCTGCACTGCTGTGGCCATCTCCAGTTGGGAAGCAGCAGCCCAGCACAGGCAGCTGCCTGCTGGGGATGCTGGGGAGGCCAGTCCCCCGCCTGACCTCTCTCTTCAGTGTAGGTTGAGCACTGGTTCACACTCCATTGTCCCCATCTTAAACAGTGCATTCGCAGAGGCACTTATTGGCTCTGCCCTGGCCAGAGGGGATGGGGAGGGTCTGACCCGGCCAGAGACCATTCCGACCAGTTTCGGAGCCAGGGAAGCTTTTCGTAGCTACTTACAGGGGCCATTTCCGCAGCCCCTCCTGTGCTACCAAAACCCCATCATGTAAACCCAGCACAGGATGCTTTCCGTATTCCCACGGACATGTGGTGCCAGCTTATCATATCACTTTGAAGGAGTTGTATTGTGCTCTTTTGATCTTTTGACCATTCTTCATTAAAATTCATTGTTATCCTTCCCTCAAGAAATGTATATTTCTCCTCAACCATGTTTCAGCCCTGTAAAACTCTAAAATGTATTTTAAACCCTTTTTGCCCATTCAGAAAAGCATTGAAAAACTGTACTTTTGCAACACTTCGTACCTACGAATGCCAGAGCCCTTCACAGTGATGACGAATACATGAGAAAAAAGGAAATATCATACTCAGAAGAGGGACAATACAGGAAAAGGTTTCATGAATTGCCAAAGCTCACACAGCAGCACCATGATGGTATATAGTACCCTCTGCATGATGCTTTTTTTTTTGGATGTCTACTCTTGTGCCTTAACCACAGTAGCCCTTAGGAGCACATTCTTCTCTCTTTTCTGAGAATTGATTTATCACTATAAGGATGGTTTATTATACAGTCTCATGCTGTAAATCTTTCCTGCTCTAATGGCTGATAGAAGTCTGGCACCGCAGTGAGTTCCTGCTCATTTACTCTCTGGATATCGGATATGCTGCTGATGTGAGAATGAGCTTCCTGGGAAGTCTCTCTTAACATAGAAATGTGAGAATCAAAGAACTTGATTCTGCTGGGATTTTTTCCCATTAATCAGGGTTCTGAATGGTTTCACAACCCTTTGCTTCCTTCATCTTCATTTTTATTGAATCGCAAGTTTTATAGGGAAGTGTTTTTTAAAATCAAAAAAATGGAAAACAGAGAACCAAGCAATAACTGTGAACTACTGCCTCAGTAGGACTGTTTGTTCAACACAGTCACACAGAGCCAGTCTGCTTTAAAAATATGTGCAGCTTCAGTTCTACTAAATATAATTTGTCTTAATGCAAGCAATAATCAACACTCTATATATCTGCAAGGGAAGGAGGAGGGCTGGGAAGGCAAGGGATCCCACACATCCTTTGAGATGCTTTCTGTAGTCTTATGAATTTATTTAGGCACTTGGAAGGAATATTTCATTCACTAGAGGAATTGCTTGCCAGTGCAAGAAAGGCTTAATTCATAAGCACTCTGATGTTGTAGAGTGCTTTACAGTCCTTACATTGAAGGTGCCCCCGTAGTGCAAAGTACTGTCAGCGTGGAGAAGTGACACGGTAATGTGAAGGATGACTCTTGGAGACAATGTCTGAATGGCAGTCATAAAAGCAGCAGCAGCTCATGTAACCATGCCTGAACTAGCTGCAAAAAGGTTGTTTCGGGGAAGGCTGGCCCCATGTCTACTCCGGTTTGAAAGCTGGGTAAGCACAAAGGAAAATGGCGATGGCTTTTCCCTCTCTGTTATTTGAAAAGACACTTGTGTAAAAAAAACCAACTGGTTCAAGTTTAGCTTCAGAAAAATGGAGATAAAACTGTTAGGATCCACAGAGTATCTTTCTACAATATGTCTGTTATGGGATAGCTATTCTCCACGGGTTTCTTGTAGATCTCTGCAATACAACTTGTTGCTAGATAACAACAGTCTTTGTGTCTGTTTGTGAGCGGCCCAGTGCTAACCAACCACAAACCTAAGCACAGGAACATGCGCATTTTCACATTTAATGGTTGCCATTCAGTCTATTCAGAGTGAAAGTCTCACCCTGGTAAAGCTCCAAGAGATCCAATTACAGCAGGTTGTCCATTGAGTAATGTGTTGATGTGAACATGCCACTCCTGGGCTGTTTTCTGTTCTCAGTCTTTTTTTTTTTTTAAATTAAGGTGGTATTTCAAAATGTTTATCCTGTGTTGGAAACACCCCTCTTTACCTTTCTCCCACAGCAGCTGCCTTCCCTGAATACAATGAAATTGGAAATGAACTCGAGGGGTGCGTGGGAGGCAGCCCCGTTCCCCTAAAGCTGGGAAGGGACTTCGGAAAAATTCCTGCAAGACACATTACGATGGACTTCATCGTTCAGAAGGAAACTATGTGGCTCTTGACCGTGCAAGATGACTCCTCTGCTAGCATCTTGCTTAACCAAGTAAGGTCCATGGTGGGAGGGAAGGATTTGTCTTTTGTTGCTATAGTAGAGGCGACCCCTCTGGCATCCATTCATTTCACAAGGGGAGAAAGGGGCTCTCTCTTCTCTGGGAGATCTTTTATGGGTGCTGAGTCTCCTGAGGGTGTTTTTTTTTTTTTGCTGAACACTTATCTCAAATAGCCTTCTTTTTCCCTGCTTCAGCTGAGCTCAGTGTGGTTTCTACTCTGCTCCTGCCTCAGCCCAGATGTACTGAACATCTTGGTAACATTAGGTTGCCCATAAAATAAAGGAATGGGAGAGTGTTGGGGGATGGCAACTCTGAGCTGAGAAGTGGTTAGGAGGAAGATTTTAGAGAGGCCAGCTCCCAAGTGGAAGGCTGCAGCCTTGGGAAGGGTCGAAGTACTTCTGGAGCAGAAAGGTTTGTGACCGATTTTCTCACAATGAGGGCTCCAAAAGAACTCAGTGAAACCCATGTGGAAATCCAAGGTCTTCATGAGGAGTCTGTTCTCTGTGTCCTCTATACATACATTGTTTTTTGTGGATGTCAGTTTGGAAAACAGGAGTAACTATCTTGAGACACCTCTCTAGGGCTCTTTAATCAGGTATATATATATTGTGGGTGGGGTATACACAACCCGAGATTCCTCTTCACTATCCTTTAATGCTCCTCTTCCATTTTGTGTCAGACTCACAGAAGCTTTCTGACACACTTCCCAGCCACAGACCCTGCTTTACCTTCCCAAAAGCTGAATTTTACCCTCTGTTATTCTAGGTTGGAGAAACCTGAAAGATTTGAATTAGCTTAACTCCTTTCCCTCATAGTTTACCCCTTCTGGGTAGTGTTGCAATTAAAGCAAGTAACTGCAGATTTCACTGAAGGAGCTCTGAAGCAGCTCTGGGTTTCTTCAGAGAGCACAGAGGGTAACACGGAGATAGAGGAAGCAGGGGCTCTACTACATCCTCACTCCTGACTGTTTGGTCTGTTTCCATTCAGGATTACTGGTCCCCTCTAATTATTTCATTTCTCCCGGTAAGAGCTTTCTAAGTCCAGGAGCTGGTTTTTAAGTCCCTTTAATTTTGACAGGTTCCTCAGGAACTTCTTTGCTCTAGAGGCCAGTCACTTAGCGCTGAAACGGGACTTCAGTTTCTCTACATCGACCTCCATTTTTTTAAAGGGTTTTACCAACATCTCCAGCTCTTTCTTCTGTCTTTGATTTTCATACACTAAGAAAGCCACCTCCTGGGTTATTTGAGTTGAGTTCACTGCCCTGGAATGGAAATACATCATAGAGTCTCCACTCTGTGATCATTAAAAACTCTCTTTGGGTTTTCCAGTCTAAATTAATTTACATAATGTTTGTACCTTTTGATTCTTCTGCTAGAATCATCCTTTATTTAAAAATAGTTCCTTTATATTTGTCCTCCTGGTCTACCTACAGCCTGTTAGACCTGGTAACTCTTCTCTGTACCTACCACATTTTGAATTGATTCCTCCTAAAAATGATTGACCAAGAAATTGTACCACACTTCTGATGAAATCTCATTGCGGTACAGTGCCTCACTCTGCTGGAAGCAGCACACACAGGAGGTTGATTCGAGACCGTGTTTCTCTCTTTTGCATGTACATCACATTGCATGAGAACAGGAAGATTAGGGCAGCTGGGACTTCTTGGGGCAGAAATTCAGTGTCTCTTGGGTGTCTCACCTGAAATGCCCCATCCTGGATGTGTTCCCCCTGCAGGCATGACAGGCTGGGCCCTGTACCAGGCAGCATGTGTCTAACCCCCCCGACAAAAGTACTATGGTCTTGTTTGACCATATCTTGACAGGGAGAGTCATGTTGCTGGTGGGGAAGCGATACATTTGAATTTGTCTGATCCACTTGTCATTGCTACTGAAACAGACTTTTTCCTGTCTAGTTTGTGCATCAAATAGGATTTAGAATGGAATTGTTATGAAGCTTAGCAGTGCTCAGGCAGAGGCATTTTTTGTGTGCTCAACAGCAGAAGTGTAAGCACCAGGAGGACTTCAGCAATGGAAACCCAGATGCTAAGAGAGCTGGTATCTAAAAGTTTGAGAATGGCAGTGGTAAGGGTGCACAACAGTATATAGCCATGGTTTGCCTTAAATATAACAGAAGCACTGAAGAATAAATCCATAGTCTAGTCATATCTGCTCTTGCGCATATTTGAAGTATGGCTTATCACGTGATAGCTTTTGTACAATCCCTCTGGCGTACGAGCCCCACTTCTTTCCACTGGAGTCACTGGAGCGCCGCTACCTATGGGGGTAATAGCAATGTGTTGTGTTTACCCAGTTGTGAGCAACAGACTTTGTTTTCTGCACAACTTTCCTTCATAACTGGTTTTGGTTTTTGTTAAGAAGGTAAAAAGTGTTCACATGTTTAAGGTTCTCCTTGTTTATTAAATAACTTTCAGAAATTTAAAGCCCACTGAATTTTAGAGAATTCATGTTACTTATAAAGGAAAAAAAAAGTGAATTGGCTTCGTATTTGAATGTAGATTAGTACAGGATTTACTGTGGATTACTAATTTCCCCTCAAGTTTATCCTTATTTCATGAACCATCAGGTCAGAACATGAAATAATGAACAGCCACAACGGAATTTACTTCCTGAAGAAAGCCATGTGTATTCGTGTGACGATCACAAAGTTACAGATTTTCATTTCTAGTATTGTAATTTGTGGGAGCCTTATTACCTGACCTGGACCATGGAGATGACACTTCCTTTGAAGGCATATTAGTAGTTTATTTCATTTTCTGCATCAGCTTAGACAAGCTTGTTGGTCACCATCACTGCTGGAAACGTGCATGCTTCCCAGTGTTCAGAGTTTCTATGTGCAAAGATATGTATAGCACGAAAATTATAAATGTAAAGATCAAAAGTCAGCAAGGGCATGTACAATTTCGCCTGTTTTTAGTGTTCCGTCCAAATGCTTGTTCAACAGTGTTTTTGTCCGTTCCCCTTGGTCTCCCTTCCCTTTTATGTTACATATGTATGTTGTGTGTGCCCTGCCCAATAGCACTGAAAATTGCTAGCTCTTGACAATTTGAGGGCAGACAGAGGGGGCATCTGTTGTATGTCGCGACTTTTTTTGATGCCTGGTGATAATGTTGATACAGATACTTTGATCTTTAAGCAGTTTGACTTCATGGAAGAGATTCTGACTGCGTAGATGTCTAAGTAACTTCCATCAGGTCATAAATCTAAGTAATTCTCAAACTCTCCTACTGTTTTTATGATTTCCTAAATTATACATTCTTAAGTATTTTTCAACTGCTCCACATTTCTGGCCAAGTCTTTGGAGATGGTGAAAACTGAGCCTTTAGTGTCCTGTTTCTATGGCAGGAAGAGCACAGAGAGCATTTTTAGGCCTGGGCAGATGAAGATGGTTTTCACTTGCTTTGTTCTTGAGCAGATGTTTGTCATACTTAGCATCCATTCTCCTTTTATGCCTTTATTAAAAACCTCCCCTCGACACAGCATAAATTTTTGCAGCCTACTGGAGCTCTCATTGATGTTACAAAGGTCTTTCCATGGCAGATTTGAATAAAGGACAGATATTTTAATATTTTTTTGGTAATAACTCCTGTGGTTTAGGAGAGGTTTTTTGTTACCACTGGAATGCAATAAAAGCCTCTTTTGATGAAGGGTGAACTCTTTCCATGCCTGTATGTGTGCAGGGGTACGTGAGCAGTACCCGCCCAGGAGTCAGATCCTGCTCAGTCTTCCTCAAACTGGTCTTGACACTTAAAAAACCGCTCTGAATTAAGAACTCCCTTACATCTAAGATCTGCACCTTACAGACATAACTCTGGTCTTCATTTCTCTGATAAAATCTCTATTTAAAAAGATGTTTCTTCCAGACTTCTCAGATTTCTGAAAAAGTGTGATTTGTAGAAGAAATTCTACTTTGCCAGTAATGTTCTGAGTAAGCAAAGGAGGCAGAGGAGGAGGGGGAGAAAGAGGACTTTCACATTGACCTCTCCTCCTCTTCTGAGCTCTGTGTTAGGCACTGACTACTGAGTCCCTCTGGTCTCATTCGGACCAAATATGAATTTTGGCCAGATTATCTTTGTAGAATGGCTCCATTTCATTGCATTGTATACCAGCAGGTTAAAATTGCTGAGGCATCTGTTGGAGCACAGTAACTATCACTGCCTTCCTTTTATCCAAATCCTGCGTGGCCAGCAATGGCACTTTGCAACCAGAGGGAAACAAAGAGCCATTACTTTCAGTGTGCACTCCTGATCAGGATATATATTGATAGTTTGTGCTAGGAAGAAGGGTTTATGAGTGCCTCTGGCAACTGGTGGTGTGAGCTGTGCACCTATAAATTCTAAGTTGGCAATATCAAACAAAAAACATTCTCTGGCTATAGCCTGAGGTAACAGGGAGTGGGAAAAGCCAAGCTGTACTACTAATCCATAACCACAGAAATGACCTCCATTCCAAAATAAACACTGCATAAAATTTTAAAAGCTGGCCAGCCCAATATATGTAATAAAATGTCAGCAGTATAATTCAAACCAACCTTAGAAATTGTGATATATTGCATTTGGTCATTTATACACTTTCGTATCGGCGTTAGCTAGGAACAAAGGTTGACAGCCATTTGGGAGCTCGTTCTGTCCAATGAACATTATTACCAAATCATTCTGCTCTGATGGTAATTCTTGCTAATTACCAGGCAGCAACTACACAATAACACAAATATAATATTTTCACAGGTTTTAGTTTCATTTAAAACCTCATAAAGAAACATTTGTGAATTTCAATATAGTTATTGTGGATTTCACAATGTTATAGCTGAGAGAAGACTCCAACCTTAGAGATTTGGCAGCAGTTGCATTTGAAAAGTGATAAACCCATTATATACTCAGTAGATATCCCCCCATCTGTTGACAAAATGAAATTATAGAAAATGTTAAACTGAAATCGAACGTTTTTAATAACTAGTTTTCTTTCCCCTCCCCCAACAATAAAATAAATTCAATGTAACAAATAAAATGTAAAATGCACAAAAGTTCACAGAAGACAATATTTACAGTTTCATGGGAGATTTTGAAATTTTCTCTGTGGAATTTCTCCAGGCATTTCAGGCAGGTGTTTGTGCTATCTGTAAGGCCCACTTGCTATAATGAATTTCATTTTGTGCGAATCTACTTAACTCACCCTGCTTAGTTAAATTATTTAACAAATTAATTCTGCTTTGTCTCTAACTGTTTGCTGCATCTGTGCTCCGTAGCTAAGAAACAGAAAACGGGATAGTGTTAGAGCTGTATGCTTTTTTAGCCAATCAAGTTTAAAAGGCAGATACAAGATACAGAAAATATATGTTATTTTCTGACTTCTCATTAGGGCGTGATGCTGTAGGTATTGTTTTTGTCTTTCAATGTGCCTCCTGTCTTTAGTTTAGATCAGAGACCTGTTGGAGCATGCTGAAGCTTCTCCTCTGTCCCTGTTTGTCTTCCTCTGCCCAGATGATGGGTCTGGCTGCAAACTCCAGTGACTGTGGATGCAGTACTGCCCTGTCTGCTAATTCCTTAGATTAATGTTTTGAATTGTCAGAAACTGTACAAGTTAGGGAGATATCTCTGGGTCCAGGCATGCTCCTCAAATACTGCTAGAAACACTGGGGAATTTTTTTGACTATTACTGGTATCTGTGAGACACTTCTTCATCTGATCCCTGGATCTTAGTCTGTCTGGTACACTTCTTATGGAAGTATGCTGAGCCCTTCTTTGAATACCTTCAAGCAGGGCACTTATTCCTGTGGCCCTGACCTTGTGGTTTAGATTTGCTGTATCCTGTGTAAGGAATTCTTTGTTGTGAGCAGGCTGCATTAAATCATGCTTAATTCAAATCAGGATACAGTAAAATGCAAATCCTTTTATTAATTTACAACATGCTAACACAAATCACAGTTACAGGTGCTTAGAAAGAAACACAGAGGAAAGAAATTCAGGCTGAAACTACAGCCACCAAGATCCAACCAGAAAAGTCCCTCTCCTTGAATTTGCCTGACTTGCAGTAGATGCTTCCTCGATGTATTTCTTTGTACGTAACCTGTGCCTCAGGCTGTGCTCCCCAGGGATGACCTGCTCTTGTCAGATTATGCCAGATTTTATAGCTCATCCTCCTCCTGGGGTTCTTTGTGTTCTTCCTCCTCCCATCTCCCACCTCTCTACACATTATCTCCTTTGACTTTATTCCAGGGATACCTACTCATAACACAACTCAGAGATGGGATGTTTGGACAGTATGGCTAAGCTTTAATCCATCTAAAGAACTGATCCAGCCAAGAATGAAGCCAGTGGGGAATAAAAAAGGAGGAGAAGGTTTCTCTTTACAGCCTGATCCACTTATTGACCCACTTTACCTGGCAGATGGGAGAAGAAGAAGCCATACCCACAAGGCAGGGAGAGTCCAAGTTTGGCTGGACCAAATGGAAAGGAGGGGCTGAATGGTCAACATTGGTCTGAAATGGCTTAACTTCTACAGATGTGAGATATTTACATCTGAGCCAGTCACCCCAGGGTGTGTTTGTTACCAGCAAAGAGAAATAGGTATATATTACCACAGGAAGATTTCTGTCATTAGGTATCCTAGATACTTAAGATGGGTATCTCAATAGTTTAAATGCCTCTCTCCACAAGTGCCTGTTTATGTCTTTCTGTTGACAGTAAAGGTATCCTGGGGTGACACATATGGATTTGGGTATCGGATCTTAGATGATTGAAGCATCTGGTGAAACAAATCCTAGGTTTAGTGGGTGCTTTTCCATGCTAAACATGGACTTGAAACCAATGGACTCGAAACCCATCTATTGGTAAATAGCTAAATGACACAAACGTATGTACGGGCTCCTTACTCGGCTTGTCTCAATGGGAATCAGTTCATTTGGGGACATACTAGACTAGAATTGGTAACCTTTGAGCCTCAGTCTTCAGGAGATGTTTTTGTTAGATGTTACACTTCAAATGCTAATGAATCACATATTTAGTTCAGGAGCTCACATTAGACTTTTGTTAGAAATTCAGACTTCAGCCTAGCTCTTCCCTGGAAGACACAGACAAATCTATGATAAATTAAGTGTCAAGTGTGATATACAGATAAATGTTGCCATGAAGTGTGTTTCTTTGGAATTTAACCAGGCCTGTAAACCAGTGTACCACTGTAGCCTAGACTTAGTAGTGGTAAAGTCAATTCAAAATGTCTTCCTGCTGTATCTAAATACCTGTCAGTCTTCTTTTGCATGACATCTGTATGATATAATTTTTTGAAATCTAAGACACAATTCTAAAATTTCAAAAATATTTTTGCACAACTAACTGGTAGGCAAGAGTAGTTTTATACTATAAATAGCACTGAGCTTAAGTGTCTTGTGTAATAAGTGTCTCTTTAGCCTCTGCATTCTCAATTACACATTGATTTTTAGTGTAGTGGATAGATAAGGAAAAGTGAACTTGTTAGTGAAATCAAGGAATGTATCTAGTCTTTCCTTAGTTCAGATATGGACTCTCTGAGAAACGTTTAGCCTAACATTACCAAGTGTCACTTCCTACTTATCAGCTGGAACCAGCGCGAAGGTGGGCTCTCCAGCTCTGCTTTGCGGTTACAGTGGCTGCTTTCTGAAGATAGAGAGTTCACTCAGGTGATGCACTCAGGGTGTTATGACAGCTGTATTCTTATTTTCTTCCCTGATTTCACAGCAGTCTCCCTAGATAAGGCTTTGAAAGACAGAGCTAATAGGGTGCTTGTCAGCAACATAGCTTTACCCGTTAAGAAGCTGAGGGCACTTGTGTTACTCAGGCGATGGTGGTGCTGCTCCCAGTTTCTTTCATCTGGATATTCCTGCTTCAGGGACCAACGTATTGAACAGCAACGTTTTGTATGATTTCTGCAGGGCAACTTGATTTCTGTGCTTTGAAAAGAAGACAATATGATGCTTTTAGCAAAGCTTTGGAAAGCTATGCCAGTGTGTGAGTTGTCCATTCTCATTATCGCATGGGAAAATGAGGTTGTTGAAGCATCTAATGCTTCCAGTTCCCTGTGTTTACTCTCTGTCTGATATCACCTAGTGCTGCTAAGCCCAGGTCCTGTTAGGACATCTAGCCTTCTCGGGAAATGTCTTTTGGAAATCAGAGGTATATAGACTATCTACCTACTGTCTGACAATCTTTCTGAGTAGTTTGTTGATAAAGTTGCTCCTCTTACTTGTCCAGTCCATCACAGCCACCAGCAGAAAACAATTTTAAAAAATTGTACAAAAAAACTCCATGAAAATTTTGCAGTATTTGATCACCCCTGCACTGTCGTGACATAACCAATAAGATTGTACAGGTTTTTCTCTAGGCAAATGCCTATCATGAGGGTAGACTTACTGATCTTATAACCTTTGAATGATCTTGACTCAAAAAAGTTGCTTAAGTACCATTGAAATGTATCTGTTTCATAACAATTTTTATACTATGTGCACCTCAGCAGCTGTAGGTGCATGGCTATTAAAAATAGAGGCTGTGATCTGAAGTATTTTCAATAGTACATGTGGCCTGCCAGATCTACAAGACTTTCTCAAATAGAAAAATGTTTTTAGTTGTTCTTAATTTTGTTTCTGAAGTTTGATTTACTTATTAGGTACAATTAGATACAGTCTCTCTAGTAATAGCTATTTTAACCAGTGTGACTTTGTTTCTGTTTTTCTGTATTATATATTATATAATTATAAATAAGATTGAACAAAATATATGTAAACAGAAAGACAGGCAGAATTTAAAATGAGCTTGAGGTTAAAACTTGCTTCACCAAAAACATGGTTTTGAGCTAAATTTGGCTATTGGAGTTGCTTGAACACCGTTGGGAAATACAGAACAGTGAGGATCCCATGTTTGACATACTTTGCACATATAGGTGTAGTTTGCACATACAGACTTAGGCTGAAGTCACAGAAGAATTCTAGACAGCACACGAATCGATAATGGTAAAGGGTAAAAAATAGTTGCTAATGAACTCTGAATTTTTGCCATTGTCACTCTAGTCCTCATTTAGCTGTTGTCTGTCCATGAATAGTGGATATTTCTATAACATCCTCCTTAAGTTCTATGGAGTCTTCTCAGAGTGACTTTAGATGTAAAAATATTTTTTATATTTAATTTTTTTTCATGCTTATAGGACATCCATTTTATTACAGAAAATAATGTTTACAACACTTATTATCACATTATGTTTATCTCATTATTTAACGTTGTATTAGAGGTACTTCAAAATCCAGGTTTTATATAAAGTCTCTTTCCTCCACACGTCAAAAGGCATTGAGATCAATATCAGACTGAAAAACTAAAGGTGAAGCATTCTCAAGTTCACTGAGAAGAAAGTGTTAAACAGAAGTGACCACAGTGCCTCTGAACCAGCCTTGCAAATGAGCAGTTTTACTTCAGGTTGCAAAGGGATGGTATGCATTTACTTATTAGTGTCTGTTGCTAATCTTGCGTTACCCTGGACAATCCCAGAACATATGCAAAAGATCTCCAGTCAGTATACATCACCACTGGGACTTAGGACAGTCATTAAACTTGAAGATATCTTATTTTTTGGAGTAACAATTCTTCTGTCTAAAATGTTGCAGTGACATTTATAAGATTGCCTTTTATAGCTTCATGGTTTTCTCCCCAGTCATTTATTTTCCAGTCAACCACTAAGTATGTTCCTGTGAGTCCTTTATTTTTTATTATAAGAGCTAGCTAGCTGCCTGTAAATCCATGAAAGCTGCTTTTTATTATTTATTGTTATATGTGGTTGAAAGGCCAGCCTGTACCATAATGTGCAAAACTGCTTTAGTCCAATAAGGGCACAGTCCAGCTCCAAATGAAGAGTTAGGTGGACTGTAGTTGTCCCACACCCACTCTGGCAGCCCCAGGAAGTGTCCAACACGCAAAGAATACACTTTTCAATATGAAATTTCTCCATCATATGCTCAAAATTACTGTTCTCTTCCTGCCTTGAGTGGGCGCATGGCTCCCTCGGAGCAAGGGTTTGAAGCCCCAGCTTCTCTTCCCCTACTTTCTCAGGCTGTTGTCTCGACACAGCTACAGGATTAATAACCAGATGCAAATGAAGGAGTAGAGAGGGTGTTAGTAAAGTTAGCTCAGGTGTTTTGACTCTAAACCATATTGCTGCCACCATCGCGCATGAGGGCCGCTGATGCCACGCGTAGGCGGGACGCAGCTGGTGCCTCTCACGCATCATCAACATAATCGCGTAATGAGTTCCGTCAGTGACACCCATCCAGCCCTGCCACCGTGCGGGGATTACGCCCTCTCACCGCCAGCCTAATCTGCGGCCCTGGGGAGAACAGGTGTAACTGAGCACCTCGTTCGACCCTGCGGCACTGTTATTATTGGCCATGTGGAAGGGGGTTCGACCTGATGCTTGAGACATGGAGCCCAGGAGTGAATCAGTAACCAGAATCCTCCTTGTTTTGACCTGGAAACTGAGTGTGTTTGGGACACAAGCATGAAATCTGTCCTTGTAACGTGTTTGTCAAGGTTTTCTGGACTTCCAGCCTGTCTGGTATAAATCTTTGTCTCTTCTCATCCAATATTTGTATATTCTTGCTTTTGGTTTATTAAAACAAGCAGTTGACTCTGCAAGTAATCCTTCCCCAGATTTTTTAAAAAAACACTTTTAGCACACTGTCACGATGAGGGACATCTCAGACAGATGAGACATCTTCAAGTTTGCTACCAGAAAGTAACTGCTCTGGAAGTCTCTATGCTCTAGATTGACAGGAATTGGTGTAATGAATCACGATCTCTGAGGAGGAGAAGGTGCTTTGGTTTGACTTTAGCAACTCTTGTTTTCTGTGTTGTATCAATAGAGTCCGTAAAAACAAAACATGGAGTGTCAGAAGACAGAGAAGGACCTGTGTAGCTGCATTGTCCCCTCAAGAACTGTCAAGTCATTTGGCGTTGTCCTGGTTGCCATCTCTGCCCCTTTCTGTAAGAACAGGTTTCTTTCCAACATTGTTTCCCCCCATCCCTGCAATTTATTTAGTTAAGGAAATTTAGTGAAAGGTTTAATTGAAACAAAGGCTTCTCTATGGAAGAAAACCCTATCTCGGCTAATATGCAGGAGGATCACTTTTTTTCTCTCCAAATGCCTTGTTTGAAAGTCTCACAACGGTTTCATGATTCAGTCAAGCTGAGTCTCATCCATTCACAAATTATCCACACCAGAGAAAGACGGTAGTGCGTCAACTCTGGGACAAAGTGGGTCTGTTCTCACCCACTGGCTGGTGTTATTCTGGTCCTCTGGAATGATGAGGAAACTGAGGACTTCTTGTAGGAAAACCTCTAGCCTAGGATGTAACACAAGGCAAAGAAATGACCTGCTGGACTGTAAAGGTAGCATTATATTGTTTTAGGAGTTCTTAATGAAAATATCATATTGATTTGAACATTACAAGTAGTTATCTGTCTCTCATTGAAAAATTATAAATGAAGTAGTAGAGACTACTTTATTTCCACATACTTGAGACTAAACATTCTGCTTGTGTAAGATGTCTTGTGTAAGGTGGTGCATTCTGTAACTTGCCTCAAAGAGTTTAAAGGGTCTGGATGAGATGCCTTTTGAATTATTGATTTTTGCTTTGGTGTTTTTTTTTTTGTTTGCTTGTTTGTTTTTGCTTTTTTTATTTTGTTTTGTTTTGTTTTTTATAAATTGATTAAAACACAAAAATCCTTGACAATATATTAAAAGGAAAAATCAATCAAATTATGACAAGCCTATCATCCTGATAGGATCCCATGGAAAATAGTAGTTAACAAGGAATTTACAGATGAGTTAAAATAATGAGATAATTTGCTATCACAATAATTTGTGAAAAGTAGACAGACTTGGTATAGTTTTGACGAGATTACAAATGTGTTAAAAGGAATAATGATTTAATGAAAGGCCTTTCACTAATATTGCATGACATTTTGATAAAGAAATAATAGTCACATCCACGTCAGTATCTCAAAACATAGTTTTTTCCAAGAGCCAGAATGCAGTTGTTTCTGTTGGAATCCTGCGGAAACTTTTTCCATTAGAAACCTCTTTCCACATGCTAAAAACAATGAAGGATACAGCAAGAGGACACTCTGATTGTCCCACATTTGCCCAAGCAGAATTCTATTTTTTAATTTTATATGTGAAAAACTGATTTGTTTTTGAAGTCATGAATTTCTCATTGATTTGAGATTTCAAGTGTTTTCTTTTGGAAAAGCCTTTCAGTGGGTTTACTTTGCAGTTATGTTAACGCTTGCTTAATGTTTCCCTGTTCTCTTAGCATTTTATCATTTGAAACAGTTTGTATTTGAGGGTTAATTTTTATGGAAAGTACAGAAATCTTTTCAGCTAAGTGTTGTGGAAAAGAACATTATTAAGGAGGAAGAGAAGGAGGACTTTTGCGGAAAATTATCTTAAAAGAAATTACTGCAAACTGATATCTGAAATGAAAAACAGTCTTCAACAAGGACTGGAGGTTTTATGCACTTATAAGTAGATCCACATTAAATGCCTAGAAATGGACATTTCCAGGAGTTGCAGTCCCGTAATGTGATTTTCTACAGGCCAGATATAGAAAGATAATAGATTCTTAAAACAAGATTTGAGTATAATTTAAGTAGTGGCAATATAAGTATAAGCGCTTTACCTTTCAAACCCTGGTTTGTGAATGGCTGTATCTGTTAATCTGGAAAGGTTCTTATGCCCATCCCTAGTCTATTCTAGGATTGTTAGTGGAGATGCCTTGTTTCTTTTTGCCTTAATACAAAAAATGGACTTGGGCTTAGGCTCCCAGTTTTTTCCTGAACCCAGATCTTGTTGGATTCCCTGACTAGAATTTCCACTGTTCCCTTCCTCCTGCATGGTACCATTTAACCTTGCCATTTAATGATTTCTTTGCTCTGTTTTGATCTGCTTTTTTGCTAGAAAGTTCCTTAAGTAGCAAAGATTTATCCATATTTGAGCTGCCTTGCACACACATGCATGCACGTATACTTGTGCTATGAGTAGCTCTGAAAGGCACAGTGGTTCCTTCCCTCCCCATGGCAAACACATGGTGACAAAATGGATCCCAGAAACCCTGAGACACTGGGAGAGAGCAGTTGAGCAGTAGGTTGAAAATGTCTGTATAAGCAACTTATCTTGAAGAAAAGTTGCAGGCAAGCAATCTTTTTTTTCCAAGTGTTTATCCTTACATACATTCAAAATCCATCCTTTCACGCTTCCCTCAATTAACAGATTGCACTTTGCAGAAAACCATAACCCTTGAGCTCTCTAGTTGTGTATGTGTTGCCTCATCACATTCATTATGGACTGACCTGGAACTCAGAAGGTATTCCTGACTAGTGTAATGGCCAGATCATCCGTCAATGATGAAAGATCAGCACCCCATGGGACACTAATCCCAGCCTACATGGAATGAGGTGTACGTGAGTACGTTATCTGTAGCTAGCTCTTGCACAGGATCCATATTCATTCAGTACGTCTGGAGCTTTATGTCCCAGTTGATCCTTCCTATCTGACATTTGTAAGTGCTGCAGTAGATGTCTGGCTAGCAGGCTTATCTCCCAAAAGATAACTTCTTACTATTGAGGGACTTATCAATTTGGGGCATAAGACTCTGCAATGAGGCTCTGACAACAGAGGAAGCTATAGCAATGGTGATGGTACCTTATTACCTCTTTCCAAGGTATCCAGTTTCATAGATCTGAAACTGGTGTCAACGTGCTTCATGGAGGAATGGCCAAGGAGGAGCCCTGACCACATACCTCTTGAGAGCTACAGAGCAAGCAGAAGCTCTTTCCAGTCAATATTGATGTTCCATCATGTCAAGGTATACATAAGGCAGCATGCAAGGGGAACGTGAGTCTGAGCATGCCAAAAAACACTGAAGTCTTAATGACCTGAGCACCTTTCATGTAAGTTATTGCAACAGCTGTAGTCAGTCATCCAAAAGCTGTAGTCTTAGGGTGTAGTGCTCAAGCAGGATAGAGAAATCTTGTGCATAAACTTGTGGCTGGGAGTTACTACTGAGTCCCAAGCCCCATCTGTCATGACTGTGTGATATGGTTGATAGGCTGATGACCATGGAACCCAAGGGACTCCTTGTAGGTGCCTTGGCTACATCTAGCAACTTGAGAAATGAAAAGTGGAGGCTTGGGCACTGTGCTGTGCTCATATGCACTGCGTAACTGCACACCCTTAGCCTATCAACCTCAACACCCTGCAGTGTGCATGGGCTCCGATGGGTTAAGGGCTGGTCCCAGGGAGTCTGATGACATGTCTTGAGGCCGTCATGCCACTTGCTTTGGGTCAGAGAAGGGCCCTGACCTGTGTTAATTACTAGGAGAATAATACTCCCACATGACTGCTGGTTCTGCTCAAATAGATAGTTGAAAGATAGGATACCCTTTTCATTTCAGGCTTTTACCTCCTGCAGGTCACACTGGGATAGCAAGGAGCTTGGAGGAGAGATTTGCATGGATCTTCTGGAGCCTCACATCTTGTGGTTTACTCTGAGTCTGCTTTAGTTCTCCCTGGCAGCTAGGGGGAGTGAGGGCATGTGATGGGTACCAGGAGGGACATGGTTGCAGGACAGTGAAAACCCAACTTCAAGCCTGCACTTCATGGCAAGTTAAAACTGGAGAGACAGAAGGGTTTAGCAGAGCAAAGGGAGAGGAAAGAGACATTGCAAGAGTGGAGCTGGGACAATCTGTTTGGATCTGTTTGAAAAAAAGGACCAGTGTTTTGCTGAAGAGGAAATCTGTCCCACTCTGACTTTTCTCCAAGCCTCTGGCTCCTGCACAGAGTCCTACTGCCTTCCTACTGAAGCAGCCTCTTATATTTTATTATTATTTGAAAAGATGTGCATGCAGGGACACTGACCACCAGGCACTAATGTATTTCCTGTTTGATAGCTATGTAATGTAAGGTATACATTAATTTGTGTACATGTATCTGAAGAGCCATGGGCCCTGGATTTATATGTATAACCATACAGCGAGACTGAAAGACTACATTCAATTGTTCTGCTGTCTTTTCTGGTGATCACTAGTTCTGTTACACAGTGAGGGAGACTATGTGCATCATGCTTAAATTTGCACAGCTATGGTACTAGGATTAGCTTTGCCACAGGGCTTGGTCATTGCAGCATCCTGCCAAGACTAAGTCTTTTCAAAGTATAAACAGACATGAAACTTTTAAGTCAAATCCACTGGTGCTGATAGCTTTTAGCTGTCTGTAATCTTCTGGCACCAGAGAAGATTTTTTTTTTCTTATCTAGTTTTGTACATAAAAGCACATTCTCCACTTCATGTAGGAACTCTAGGCTGAAGGGAGCTTGGCAATGTGTCACCCTTAGGCACACAGAGCCCTTATGCCAATCCTTTAATAAATAAAAAGCACTCCAGGCTCTGAATTTTGCACGTAGCTACTCATGTCAGTTACCCTGGTGCAAATGGGGTGCAATTGAGAGAGGACTTAATTCTAACCAATGATGCGGAGCTGTAGTGCTGCTCAGGCATGATGTCACCATAGACGGACCCATAAACCGAGTCAGCTGTTTGGCAGATTTTCATCTACGTAAATCCCTCTATAAACTAATTATATGGCCACAGCTTATAAATTTTACAAGAAAGCAATTTCCAGACTTGTTTTTCTTGTCAGTTGCAGATCTTGAAACTTAACTGTAGATGTTGCAAAACTAATCACCAGGGTTAGAGAGTCTATAAACTCTACTGTATTGCATAGACATATAAATTTCCAGTACTTCTTTTTTTCTTTAAATATCAGCTTAAGTTTTAGACCATTCATTTTTAGTGTTTGCAAGCAACACGCACACACACAAAAGCCTAAATAAAACCAGTTCACAATTAAACCCTTGGAAAATATGAGCATGAACTCCAGCTACAAGTCTCCAAATGAAATATTTATACGTGCTAGACGTCTATCAGGAGGTGGTTCTCTTGCTGTTATCAGAAGTCAGCGCTTCGCTTCCCGTGTCTGCTCCAAACGCTTTTATCCCTGGCAGCACAAGGCTTGCTTCAAACATCCTACTTGCTTGTCAGCAGGGTTGATGCACCATAGTACAACAAGCATTTGCCACAACTGTTATTTTTAGTTCTACAAGCACAATCCATGAGATTCTCTATCAACATTATCATTATTTATTCAGTAACCTGAGCCTAACTAGTCTTTCCTTTGGGTAAAACGCAGCACCCTTTCCTTTATCGTTGCTCTTGCAAAGAGAGCAGCATCCTCTTCAACAGTGGTAGGATCTGGATAAGGAATAAGCTTCATAGCTGTTTCATAATCCTCCTGGTGTGGCATTGGCTTATAGTTCAGTTATTAACCCAGGACTAACCAGCAGCAACACAGCCAATAACTGTACATTATTTTCATTGTAGGTATACTTAGTTGCACAATTGTATCCTTAATGCTGCATCTCCCTTAGCTCAGAGATTAGTCGCCTTTAACTGGTTTGCTCAAAGCTGCTTCATCTTCTATAGGCAGCTTCCAGCGACTCCCTGGCATTAGTAACTCTTATTTCTATAGAGAAAAAAGGAGAGTCAGCCCAGTTTTACTGTGTGACATAAATGGGACAGCTGAAGCTTTGGAAAAGTCTTGTGATATAAACTGGAGATCCATGTATGTTGTCTTTTTACATTAAGAGACCCTGCAACAGATAGGTGTATACTAATGTAATTAACACAAATCAACAAAAACAACAAAGGAATTTAAACATCCTACACAGCCATAACTTTTTTTTTCTTAAAAAATAGAAATTAAATAGAAAGTAAAAGGCAATAGTGGTGTTTCACCACAAAAACTATATCAAGCTGATCTATGTGACTACGTCAGCCTGTTAATATATCCTCCTTGTCCTATGCTTTTGTGGCAATTCCATTTTTATAACTTCAACCATAATGGAGACGGCATATTATTATTATTATTATTACTACTACTACTACTACTGCTACTACTACTACTACCACCACTACTACCACTACTACTATTATTATGGGTCTGACTTGTACTCCTACCTATGAATGCAATACAGTAGGATTTTTTTTTCTTTTTGTAACTCATGGCCAATTTCTCACACAAAGGTTCACTTGGGCAAATTTGTGACTAAATTATACTTCACATAATGCTGAGAGACTTCATGCAAACAACCGTATTAATTAAGATAACTGTAATAATCATTTTTGGGTTAACTGCAATGATGCATTTTTTAAAAATTGATTTGCTGAATGAAATATGAAATTAGGGTGATACCTGTATAATAATGGAATGGACGTTGCAATATAACAATAAACTGTTTCACATGCCACTATTCTCATAATAATCCTCTCATCTCCTCCCCTATCTCTCCTCCAGCCCCAAAACAGACAAGTTAGGTTATCCTCTTCAAATCTGATTGATATAAATAGATATCTACTAAAATGTATACTGTATTCAAATAAGATTCTCAAATATTGGCTTTAGTTAATTTTTATAATTGTTTAAAGAACAATCCTCCTAAATGGAAAGGCAATGAGTGGGTCAATAAATTGACGTGTTGGCTGTTATTCTGCTTTTTAGACAATCAGGATTCTCTAATTATGAGGAAAGTATTTTGCTTACCATTGCTACCTTAAATTAGATATCTGGCATTTAGATAACTATCATTCTCTACTTACTTGCTATAATCTTTGTAGGGACCTCAGCATTACCAACAGGCAACTTATCCCACTTGTTTTGTTTTGCTATGCAGGGAGTGTAGATATCTAACTTTCAATGCCCAAAATAAGATGGAATTAATTCCATCTTATCAGATGTTGAGAGATATCCAAAATGACTCTCATCAGATCTTTGCATTCTGCGAGGTCTGTTATACAAGATTATTGCCTGTTCACAGGATACTAAATATCCCTTAAAGGCTTTGATTTTTCACTTCTGCTGATCAAAATATCTTTAGTAGCTTCTCTCCATGTACTGGCAATGAAAAGAGTTGCAAAACACACTCTGTAACCTCTGTTTTATTTCCTGAGACTCCAGGAAATACAGCCACCCAGGCATGCGTAATTTTTGGCACATACACAGCATATAAGAGAAGATTTCTTAAAATAATTGTTTGTTCCTAAGGATAATGTGAATGTGTTCCTAATGATAATGTGAATGTTTTGACAAAAAGTTCACTGAAATGAAAAACAATCACTGAATTCTTTGCATATTTTATTTTTCTTTTTGATTTCCAACTCACACACATCTGGCATATTTTACATCTTTGCAATAAAACATGGTTACAATAGCTTAAGGAATTTATATATCCAAAATATTTCACCATGATCTCAAGATGAAATGAACTTGTCTTCCAGATGTTCAATAGTCTCCCAATTCTAAGCTACAAACTCAAGATATTGCTTACAGACGGGTGATGAATAACTTAATCATTACACTGATCCCCATGATTTCAGAATCATATAAATACAAACAACAATGAAGAAGGAAATTCAGTGCTAAACTTACTAATACAAGGTGGATAACAAATAAGTAATCACATCAATAAATAATGATATGTTTCTGGTGCAAAGTGCCAATACAAAGAATCCATTATCTTTTTAAATAAATGACTGCAAGTGAGTGTAAATTCTGAGAAAATTACATTCCTGTTACATGCCTCATAGCCCTACCGACACAATATGTACATCTATGACAATACAGTCACCAAATATACAAAGAAGAAACATGAATTAAAGTGTATATACCCCTGGGTGTGTAATTTGATCAGTACAATGTGCAGAAAATTATTCCGATAGTTATCATTACAGTATTGTAAAACATGAGGTGCCTTAGTCTGAGTGGCTTCAGGTGAGATTTTCAGAAGAATCGAAAAGAATAACCTCAGTCACCTTTACAATGAAGCTAAGGCTGTCAAATAAACCAAGCTGCTCAGAGGAAAAATAAGGGAAAAAATAACTAGGGGCTCTCTTGCCCAGGATTTGTATGCCAAATGTTAATAATCCGGAAGTATAGCACTTTGTCTGTACTGGGAGTCATGAAGCATTACAAAGCATTGAAGTGAACTTCCCTCTTTGCTCCCTTTCTGTCTAGTCTTTGAATTTAGAAGGGAGGAATTGAATTTCTATTGTATAAGGTATAAATATGGCAAATGATGGCTTTTTATCCAAATGCTTCATGAGCAGAACTCCACTTAAGAGGGGTAAAGTTTATATTCAAAAGGTGAAAAACGTGTTGGTGGAAATGTCAAAATTACTGTTTGCGCCCATATTCAACCCTTTAACACAAGCTGTACCCTTAGGCAGATCTCCAGTTTGATTTGTGTGAACGTACCTGTTCCTTCAAGACATCAGGTTTAAAGTACATGCAAGTTGTAACTCCACAATAAAATTAAGAAACGGTTTTGTTCTTTATACAAGGTTTTACTTTTACAAAAGTATCCCTTTAAAGTTAAGATGTGCATCTGATGTACAAAGTATCAAACGTATTTTTTTTATCTCAGCTTGAAAAGAGGCTGGAGATGGGATGCATGTTAGGTTCAAAGCCTAAACATTGAAACAACTGGACACAAGGTTCCCCAGAATTTTCAAAAGTCTCTTGTGGCGCATCCTACTACCTTTTCTCAATAAACAAAGATATATGAAATAATTACCAAAACATCTCCTAATTCATATAATTTACATGATACAAGCTTGCTTTTCAGCAGCTGGTGTCCAGTTGTGAAAAAACACACAAAGTAAAATGGTTGCTGACTACAATGTACAGCTATTGCTGGGTGTAATGGAATGTACAACGGAGGTCAATGCAGACGTGGTTTTCCACCAGAGACTACACCTTTCATTGCAGCACTTGTGCTCTCAGCTTTACCTGGGCTTTCATTTCTTCATTCTGCTTCAGTATCTGTTCTGATGTTCATAATGCCACCGGTTAAAATCTATATTAAAAGCTACGATGCTGCCAGAAGCCATGCCAGTAATCAGAGTTCTGAAAAAGATAGAAAAGATGGTCCTGTTAATCCTCTTTTACCTTCTCAAGTGATGGTTTACCATAAACAGTAAAAAAGCTAAAAGAATGCGGTGCTTTTTGCAACACTGTCTGAAGATTAAGCTCATGGGTAGGACTCAGTTTGTGATGGAGACGATGCATTTAGATGTCAACATAGGAGCCAAGTTTCCAGGTTCCCATTATGGTCAAAGGAGATCTAGAGATCCATTCAGTCGCCTTCAGACAGGTAAAAGCATCATGCCACTTGAGATGCTCTAGCATATCCTGCCTTGCCTCCAGCTGCCTCTCCAGAAGAGTGTGGGTCTTCACTAGGTCCTTTGCCATATGTTCCACCCCAGGTACATACCTCAGACATCCGAGGTCTCAAAGAGTAGGAACTGGCTATGGGTAGGCAACCGAATTAGGCCTTAAGCAGTACACTCAGTGCAGCCTGAGACCAGCTCTCTACAGGTCACTGGGCATGTGCTTCAGAGTGAGTTTAATTTTCCCCTAGACTCCCCAGGCTGTAGCAAGTAAATCAGCAAGGTTATTACAGGAGCTTATTCCTGTAGCTCACATGAAGATACCTATGCCAAAACACTTACATTCACCTATTTCAGTACCCAGATGCCTAATTTTTGGCATCTTGTGCCACTTGAGGTGCCCCAGGATGGCTGACACATCTACACTGTCTGGTAACTGGGACATAGGATCTGTGGTGCAGTCTGCACTTGAGGCTGCAGCTGGAATCACCTGAATAATATCCTAGGGCCTTCCAGACAGAATGAGACGCCTCTGCGAAGACTGATTCCTTAATCAAAAGTTGATCACACCTTGGTACTCCTGAAAAGCTTTGTATTGAAATGTAGCCCCATATTTACATTGTTCTGGTGGCAATAGTTGAGGTGATTTTCCATTCATCACATATCCTCACTTTTATCACATTTATCACTGGGAGGAGTGGCTGACACACCTGAAGGCTGTGCTGCCATTTGGAGAGACCTGGACAGGCTGGAGAGTTGGGCGGGAGAAATTTAATGAAATACAACAAGGGCAAGTGTAGAGTCTTGCATCTGGGTAAGAACAACCCCACGTACCAGTGCAAGTTGGGGACTGAACTGTTGGGGAACAGCACAGGGGAAAGGGACCTGGGAGTCCTGGTGGACAGCAGGTTGACCATGAGCCAGCAATGTGCCCTTGTGGCCAAGAAGGCCAATGGCATCCTGGGGTGTATTAGAAGGGGTGTGGTTAGTAGGTCGAGAGAGGTTCTCCTCCCCCTCTACTCCACCCTGGTGAGGCCACATCTGGAATATTGTGTCCAGTTCTGGGCCCCTCAGTTCAAGAAGGACAAGGAACTGCTTGAGAAAGTCCAGCGCAGGGCCACAAAGATGATTAAGGGAGTGGAGCATCTCCCTTATGAGGTAAGGCTGAGGGAGCTGGGTCTCTTTAGCCTGGAGAAGAGGAGACTGAGGGGGGACCTCATTAATGTTTATAAATATGTAAAGGGTGACTGTCATGAGGATGGAGCCAGGCTCTTCTCACTGGCATCCAATGCTAGGACAAGGGGAAATGGATATAAGCTGGAACACAGGAGGTTCCACTTAAACATGAGGAAAACTTCTTCCCAGTAAGGATAACAGAACACTGCAACAGGCTGCCCAGATAGGTTGTGGAGTCTCCTCCTCTGGAGATGTCCAAAACCTGCCTGGATGCGTTCTTGTGTGATCTGATCTAGGTGGTCCTGTTCCAGCAGGGGGACTGGACTAGATGATCCTTTGAGGTCCGTTCCAATCACATTCTGTGATCCTGTGATACAAAAGCCATTCTCTGCTTAATTACTTGTCTAAAGCTAAGCAGGTACTTAAAGCACTTTGCAAAGCTGGGGTTTCACAGCCTAGTATTACAGTCAGGGATAGAGAAAATAGACTACCTGAAATATTTTGCAGTGTAAATAAATCTCTTTGAACAGAGCACCGCACTATATGCATAAACAGGCAAGGCTCCAAAAGGAAACAGGCCTTTTCCTGTAAGTTAGTTTCAATAAGAGTAATTACAGACAAAACCTTGTTTCAAGTCATCTACTCATACACGAGTAAATTAGGCCTGTATTTTGTTTATGGGTATTTTTGTTGCTTTACAAAATAGGTACACAGCATAGGAATGCTGAAAAATGTAAGAAAAATAAACTTATATTAATGCTGTATGATTTTTCTAATATCTTACGACTTCTTTGCATCTCACGACCTTGTATATTAAGAAAAAATATAAGACTGATCCATGATGCAAACAGCAAATCTACTCATAATCCTGTATAAATGTAACATACAGGTTTACATTATAATCACATTACAATAGAAGATTGAGGGACCAGGTTCATACATCTTTTAAGTTTACAGTGTGCATTTTCGTGTCACAGCAGTGACTGCAAAAATCTAGGCTAGTACACTACATCTCCATTGCTCAAGAAGATCAAAGGAAAGGATCCGTTTCGCACAGCATTCTCCTGGAAAAACTGGCTGCTAACGGCTTGGACAAGCATACACTTCACTGCGTAAAAAACTGACTGGATGGTCGGGCCCCAAGAGTTGTTATCAATGGAGTTAAATCCAGTTGGCAGTTGGTCACAAGTGGTGTTCCTCAGTGCTCAGTACTGGGGTGAGTTCTGTTTAAAACCTTTATCAATGATCTGGACAAGGGGATCGAGTGCACACTCAGGAATTTTGCAGATGACGCCAAGCTGGGCAGGAGCGTTGATCTGCTTGAGGGTAGGAAGACTCTACAGAGCGATCTGGACAGGCTGGATCGATGGGCCGAGGACAATTCCATGAGGTTCAACAAGGCCAAGTGCCAGGTCCTGCACTTGGGTCACGACAACCCCATGCAACGCTACAGGCTTGGGGAAGAGTAGCTGGAAAGCTGCCCAGCAGAAAAGGACCTGGGGGGACTGGTTGACAGCTGGCTGAATATGAGCCAGCAGTGAGCCCAGGTGGCCAAGAAGTCCAACACTTCCCGGTTTGTATCAGCAATAGTGTGGCCAGCAGGACTAGGGAAGGAATCATCTCACTGTACTCGGCGCTGGTGAGGCTGCACCTCAAATACTGTGTTCAGTTTTGGGCCCCTCAAACAAGAAAGACATTGAGGTGTGGAGTGTCCAAAGAAGGGCAACGAAGCTGGTGAAGAGTCTAAAGCACAAGTCTTATGAGGAGTGGCTGAGGGAACTGGAGTTATTTAGCCTGGAGAAAAGAAAGCTCAGAGGAGACCTTATTGCTCTCTACAACTACCTGAAAGGACATTGTACTGAGGTGGGTGTCAGTCTCTTCTCCCAAGTAACAAGCAATAGGAGAAGAAGAAATGGCCTGAAGTTGTGCCAGGGGAGGTTTAGATTGGATATTAGGAAAACTTTCTTGACAGAAAGGGTTGTCAAGTATTGGAGCAGGCTGCCCAGGGAAGTGGCTGAGTCACCATCTCTGGAGCTATTTAAAAGAGGCATTGATGTGGTGCTTAGGGACATGGTTTAGTGGTGGACTTGGCAGTGTTAGGCTAATGGTGGGACTTGATGATCGTAAAGGTTTTTTCCAACCAAAATGATTCTATGACCACACTCACTCCTGGTGAATAGATCCACTGATAATATTACACATTATAGTCTGGATGCAATCCCAAGAAGTTCTCAAGCTCTACATAGCTGAAAATCAAAATGTACCACAAACTTTTTAAACTGCCTCACTTTATGATATAAGACCTCACTTTAATGTTAAGAACTTGCCCTATGAGACTCAAGGATCAGAAAAAATGCTGAGTCAGATAAATCAACAAGATAACAACTGAGGTAATGGTTTTGTACCATATCCTGTTAATGAGTGCATGCCATAAATTAATGTTCATGGAGATGTTAAATTGAAATGAAATTCATGTTCATGAAATTCAAGTTCATGGAGATGTATACTTTGTGCAACTGTAGTATTTACATACAAGTATTAATGATAAACTCACCTCTGATCATGAGACAGATCCATAGCTCTTATGCCAGCATCACAGCCAGGGTAAATATAGAGCTGCTTGAAGTCACAGGCCTGCCATACTTCCACTACACCATTGTCTCCCCCTGTCACCAAGTTCTGTCCATCACTGCTCAGGAGGATGGCCTTCAGAAGAAAAAGACAAAACCCAAGTACACAGTTAGCTTTTATGGATACGAGTCCATATTACAAAAATTTAATCAACTTATAATCATTTATTTTGCTCTACCCACTTTAAATTTGAAGAAAAATGCTCCCACTCCTCTTTCTCTCCAGTAAAAAACCACAAACCAACAAACTCTGGATTTCTACATTTTAAATAAAACAATTGTGTGGTTTTAAACATGATATATAACCAAAAAGCTCTTTAACTGAGTCTGCCAAGACTTGAGTTCATCACATAACATTCCGATGTTTGTCCTGCAACATTCGGTGCCATCACTAACACCTAAAGCAGAGCCGTGATCTGCATTCCTAATGCTGCTTCAAGTGCTAGTGACAGAGCAGAGCCCTGAAGGCATGAATTCATGTCTTGGCTAATAAATGAAGAATGGACTCTTTTCAGAGAATTTCATTTAAAGACGTATTTCCCATCAAAATTTAATTCCAAACAAAAATTCCAGGAATCGCATGGGATCATAAACAACTTATTCTTATTTATTCTGGAAAAGCTCAAGTGCACTTTTGCATTTGAAGATGAAGACAAGAGGATTTGTGTTTGCATATGACTTAATCAGGAGGCAGCAATTTTACATATGTGATTTCCTTTAAACCACACTGCAAATAGATTCAATTTATTTAAATAAACAAAGGCGAGACACAACAAATGTTTGTTTGCATTTAGAGTTACCCTGGTTGAATCATTGATCTCCATCTGAGCTAAGAGTTTGCCATTAATGCTGAAATTGCTGAACCGTCCTCGTTCATAGTAGATGATGCAGTGACCTTCACTAGATACTGAAATTAAGCGAGGATACAAGCAGTTTTCTGTTCCTTCCAGGGCTCTCAGCAAATCGCCAGTAATTGTGTGTACCAGACAAGGACCTTCTGTATATGAAAACATAATATATCATATATTTGCTGCTTATACGAATCATAGACTGTGCACAGAGGCAATGCCTAATACACATTTAGATCACATTACTCCTGCATAGATATAAGAAGATGTAATGCTTGCTTAAAGATTTTAAAATAGGCAATAGAAAAGGAAATATAAGAGCTAGCATGTTAAGAAAACAGATACAACATGCCTAAAAGTGGTAGTTTATTATTTACTTAAGCTGGCAGGAATTTTCATTGATCTATCTTCTAAAATATTCTTTCCTCTTTCCAAGCATTCAGAAGCCTCAGTCTTACTGCTTTCCTCCAACAACATGAACTCTCTTTAGCCTGCCCATTCACATTAAACAGATGGGGCCCTATGAGTGACTAGTAGGAGCAATTCCCAGAGGGCATATAATCGTATCACTGCATATTTCTCCTATAGACAATGGCAGTTCCTGTAGGTCCTCTCCCCCAGTGAATGTGCTATATGCAGATTCCAGTCCTGAATTGTTTTAACAATGGGTGTCATCTGACAGCCAACAGAGTTACTGTGATATCTGGATCATAAGAGCTTTTAGGAGACCACGTCATAACTGCATTTACTCCAGAGAGATTTTAATATGAGATTTTAATGTATTTTTATTACTGCTTATGACATAAAAAAACAGCTACAATATACATTTTAAGATGCAACACTAGGCTATCTTCATTTCAAGATCTACAAGAAAAGCTTTTTTGAAAGTGAGATCCATATTCCTACTAAGAAAAGGAGTCTCTTCTGTGAAAAATGTAATGAGTCACAGTAAATACTAAAGGTTTTCTTTATGAATCACAGGATACTCCTGGACAGCACAGTAATCTCTTCCTTATACAACTGGCTCACGACCCTGAAAGTAAATTCATACTGGCAGGCTTAGCCACCTCATGTTAAGCTCTCCTAACTTCTCTGAAAATCACACAGCAGCTGAGTTTGCCCAGGTAGGATGAATCGCAGCATCAGTGCATCTGCCTGTGCGGCCTCTGGTACAGGTTTTTATCTGTGTTTGCATAAAGCCTTATGCAGAGAGACTCCAAGCCTGACTGGGTCCATAGGATAAGACTGCAATGGAATTAACTCATTTTCTCAAATAGTCAAGCTTCAGCTTTGGAAATACTGAAGCGCCAAAATGTTCTAAGAAGTGATGCCTCCACCTTTAGAATAATTACCATGTTAGATTTTTCAAAAGAAAAGTGTAATACCTTCATATTTAAGCGCACTGACAAACTGCCACTACCTTGGCTCGCTGATCGGTCATGGACATGAAAAGGCACAAAGAAAATCTGATTTAGGATGCTACTGTAAAGACATGCAGACTGACGGCTCATTTTGGGGTTTGTTGGACAAGAATGTGCAAACATCAACCTGACGCACAGGATTTTTCTCAGAGGAGTCCTGTATGTGCTGTCTCCCTGCCTCAGCAGGTTCTCTGGTGTGCTGCATGTGTTATTGCAGTGGCACAGCCAGCTCCAGAGGGAGAGCCTTCCGCGGCGGAGCACGGGCAGCACTCAGGCAGGGAGGCAAAGCATTGCCAAGAAATGCAACCTAAGAAACTGGGAAGGGACTGGGAAGGACAGAAACTGAAGCAGCAGCTTTAAAACGGGCATCTGCTGGAAAACAGCAACAAAAAAGGGATTTTCTCTTTCCATTTACATATGGAACAGAGTTTGAAGAGGAAGAGCAGGAGAAGAGTAACTCAGGGGACAGACTGGGCTTCCATTTCTCTGGATCAATTACAAACATATTCTCGATTTGATGTAAAAGTCTTTCATCCTCCAGCAGCCTTTACCTCTAAAAATATAAAAGTTACCAAAGCATCACATACTTAATGAAGCAGACGAAAACTGAGTAGAGATTCCAGCTATTTTAATAAGAGGAAATTTGCAAAAAGATAGTCAGAAAGAGTACACTATCATGGCAGTAAGAGTATATAAAGCTGTCTTAAAAGATGAGAAATAGCAGAGTGCAAGAAAAAACTTCAGGTTCAGTGTCACTGTACATTTTTTTCATCCATGTCTTGACTTCACCTATGACTGTTATGCAGTAGGTCATTACAAGAGTTAATGACCCATTAGGCTTTTCTGTTAAAAATGTCTTTACTCAAAAGTTTCACACTCAGCTTTGAAAATAAATGTTGAGCTCTGAGGCAGCATGAAGAACGATAACCGAGGAGCTCAGCTGTGAGCAAAAGCAGGCAGAACAAGCATCACATCCTTCTTACCCTCAGAAGCAGCAAACCTAAAAAGGAGTTCAAGGATATCCACGGGGATGAATAAAGCAGGCATCACTGTAGATAGAGAAAGCAAGTAGCTGGATGTGGATGTAAAAGTAGAGTGGAAATGAGATAGAAAGAGATATAAGAAAGAAGAACCTTAAGGAAGACAAGGGTTTAACATCTTTGTTGGCCACGTGAACAGTGAGATTGAGTGCACTCTCAGCAAGTTTGCTGACGACACAAAGCTGTGTGGTGTAGTCGACATGCTGCAGGGAAAGGATGCCACCCAGAGGGACCTTGACAGGCTTGAGAGGTGGCCCTGTGAGAACCTCATGAAGTTCCACAAGGCCAAGTGCAAGGTCCTGCACATGGGTCAAGGCAATCCCAAGCACAAGTACAGGCTGGGCGGAGAATGGATTGAGAGCAGCCCTGAGGAAAAGGACTTAGGGTGTTGGTTGATGAGAAGCTCAACATGAGCCTGCAATGTGCACTGGCAGCCCAGAAAGTCAACTGTATCCTGGGCTGCATCCAAAGAAGCGTGGTCAGCAGGTCGAGGGAGATGATTCTGCCCCTTTACTCTGCTCTTGTGAGACCCCACCTGGAATAGTGCATTCAGCTCTGGAGTCCCCAGCACAAGAAGGACATAAAACAGGCTGGGCGGAGAATGGATTGGTTGATTCCCAACACAAGAAGGACATGGAGCTGCTGGAGCGAGTCCAGAAGAAGGCCACGAAGATGATCCGAGGGCTGGAGCTCCTCTCCTATGGCAGGGGGGCTGGAACTAGATGATCTTTGAGGTTCCTTCCAACACAAACCATTCTATGATTCTATGATTCTATGAAGATGATCTGAGGGCTGGAGCACCTCTCCTGTAAAGACAGGCTGAGAGAGTTGGGGCTGTTCAGCCTGGAGAAGAGAATGCTCCAGAGTGATCTTATTGCAGCCTTTCAATACCTAAAGGGGGCCTAGAAGAAAGCTGGAGAGGGACTTTTTACAAGGGTGTGTAGTGATAGGACAAGGGGCAATGGCTTTAAACTGGAAGAGGGTAGATTTAGATTAGATCTAAGGAAGAAGTCCTTCACTCAGAGGGTGGTGAGGCACTGGAACAGGTTGTCCAGAGAAGTTGTGGATGCCCCATCCCTGGAAGCGTTCAAAATCAGGCTGGATGAGGCTTTGAGCAACCGGATGTAGTGGAGGGTGTCCCTGCCCATGTTAGGGGGGTTGGAACTAGATGATCTTTAAGGTCCCTTCCAACCCAATCTCCTCATTATTTGGAATCCACTAAAAAAACAAATCTACTGGATGAAATGCTGTCCACAGATCCAAAACCAAGCAAATTGACCCTGCTTCCCTTGCCAAGGAGACTGAGGTCAGTCCTACAAACTGCCATTCAAATAAGATCAGGGTGGAGAACTTGGAGCTGACCTTCCCCTACATACAGGTCTCTATCAACAAGTTTCTTCAAAATCAGTAGATGCCACTACGAATTATCGTATAAATTTTTATCAGCTGCTCTTCCAGATCTGAGGGGAATGGTAGCACAGGCTGACGATTGGAAGGAATGATCAGCTTAATTTGTGTCTATATCTCGCAAGTCCAGATAGTATGTAACAACATTCAGAATAAACTGCTGCAGATTCCCCCCGAATTACAATACATCTTAGTAGAGGAGACTTTGGATAATTAAAATATATGTGGTTTGAGGGAAGACTAAGAAGTACGACTAAAAAAGGCTCTAAAAACATTAAGACTTAAATCATAAAAACATTACTGACCTTTAGCACCACTGATAACAAGTCCCAGCTCTGCACAGACTGACACGCAGACAACTTCATGGTCGTGACCAGTTAGAACAGCCCGAGGGGCTGGATAATCACCTGTTAAAAAAAAAAACAAACACAAGAAGAAAAACAAAAAAAGGAAACAACAGAGGAATGCCAAACCAGACCTGTTTTATCAACAAAAGAACTTTGCTGTAATTTGCCTTAAATCAATAAGTATCAAAGAGAGGAGCAGTGTGCTGAAATATCTCATATTTAGGTTTCTGAGCACCAGACATTCAGATATCATAAAGTTTCATAAGCACAGCTTCCCAATGCTTTAATTCATACATTAGCAAAAAGCAAATTTATTTAGTTTACAAATTATGGACTGTGTGCTATTTACAATACACAAATGATAACATTGCTGGTTTCTGACCTAAAAATACTGAAAATTATATTTTGGATAAAGAACATGAAGTTTAGTGATATTAAAAGCAGCTGTAATGTAAAGATCTGCTACTGAACATATATGTCTGCAGACTTTTACTAGGACCTAAAGAGTAGCATGAGTTGATGATGTTCCTATACTAATGATCATAATTTGTTTCAAGAAACTGGGGGTGGGAAAAGAAGAAAGGAGGAAGAGCACTGTACTAGAAAACTACTAATGTTCCATAGACATCATTGATTCAGACACACATTGAATACTTATAGATTAAAATTATACCTAAAAATGGTTATGATTATACACCATTTTATATATATCACTACAGACACCTATGCCATTTTTATCACATTTACTTTATTAAAGAGTAGGATAGAATACTCCCTAAATATTTATTTTTTATATTCAGGAGTGAAATGTATTTTATTTTGGGTTCAAACAAGTAGGCATTTATGGAGTGTTTATATGACAAATAGCAACATTTCTGCTGTTTCTAATAATAACAGATGCTGACATCTTAACAGTAAAACTCCTGTGTGCAGTAAGGAACTGTTCAGTATTAGATATTGCTTTACCAGGCAAAGAAAGTTAATCAGTAACAAAAAAATTAGCAACTTGCTAGATAACACAGATTTCATCTCATTATATTTACAAATGAAATATAGAAAATTAGGAAATTCCAGTGCACTGGAGCTCTACCAGTGTAGTTCAAATACTTTAAAAGGATAAAAGAAATGACCTAGGGAACTACAGATGAATTACTGTAACATTAATCCTATGCAAAATAACAAAATGGTTAATCCACAGTTCTGTCAACAAAGAATTAGAAGCAAAAATCTCATTAATGCCAGTCATCATGCTGTACTGGAATAGAAGTCTTGTCAAGGAAGCTTCTTATCTGTTTTTGACAGGATGACAGGTATAGTTGATAAATATGGCTATGTTAAAATGGCCTCCACGTATTTTTTTCAAGATATTTGTCTTAGTAATACAATGTTTTGATTTAAACCACTTTTATATGGAACTGACTGTAGACAACATAGATGACACAGAAGCTGGTTCAATGACAGATCTTAAAATTTTTTGTACATAGAAAGGTATCATCTACTGTGTGCTACATATTAGGATATTGGAAATCAGGGTGTCCAATTACAAGCTGGGAATTGATTCTTGATCGAATATTAACCAATTAACATTATCTACAGGATAATATAAAATTTTTGCTGATAAGATATAGTTGTATGTAAAGCTAATACAAAGATTTATGAGCCACTGTATAATGAAAAAATAAAGTAATTATTATAACATTCTCTGCATTGTCTAGTCACATAAAAAGGTAGCAAAATGTGTTTTATTTATTCAATTTATTTTTAATGCATCCAGGTGGAAGGTTGACGCTCCTGGAGAAGCACAAGCTCTGCTCACTGGAGAGGAGATTCTGTTCTGGAAGGCAGTGAGATAGAGAAGGATTTATGGAGCCAGAAAGGAAAACTCCCTCAACATTAACTTTCAATGCAATACACTTGAATAGCGACTAGAGTCGAGTTATACATTATAGACCAGAAAGATTAAAGTCTTGTGCCCAGATTTACTGGAATAAGCTTAAAAGAGTCACACAGCTGATAGAGAGAATAAGACAGGAGGCTGCATGGTGCTTAAAGTGTTTTCTCTCTTCACTGCACAGGCACCAAAGCAAAGACTTGACCACCGTAGCTGGGAGTCACAGGCATAAAAGATGTCAAACAGCCCAGAAATTTATCTTGCAGCTAATGGCACAGCGAGGTCTAATGGGTGAATGGCTGCACACATTTCAACCCTGCAATAAAATGCAGTTTCCTAACTGGAAAAACAGTTAAACCCTAAAACAAATTAGCAGGGAAACTACTGGAGAAGGTAAGCAATACAGCATGGGTTTCTGAAAGGTATGCTTTAGCAATGGAGGCTTGGATAGACTTTTGTGGGTCAATGAATGTAGTCTTTTTTATTGTAGACTCATCATATAAACTTTTTAATAAACTAGTGATATGACTATATGGGTATGAGACCTGGAAGGATGTTCCAGACCTTTCCTACTGTAAAGGAGAGAAGTATTTGGATTTTCAGTCTGAATTTATTCCTGTCTACCTTGTATCTCTTTGTTCTTGTGTCAGCACTGTCTTTCAGCTTCAGGTCTTCTCCATCTCTTGGGTTTTCCCCAGTCTTGTACTTAGAGAAGAAATCAGCCCTCTCAGCCTTTCCTTTTGACTCTATTAAACAAACCAAACTCTCACAAACTCCTTTGAAGTGATGGGCTTGTCATTTTTCAGTTATTAGAGTAACTGTCTGTGCCTGTCTACCTCCAAGGTCTTTCTTAAAAATTGAGTGGCCAGAACTGTATATAACAACAGTTCTTCAAATTTTAGGGTAAATCTGTAGTATTCTTGCCAAACCCTAATGTCTCCTGTCATCAAAATTGTAATAAGTCATCCATCTATTTTACTATCTTTCTGAACCATGGATTTATGGACTTTCATTTTGGACCCAATAGTATAGGGTGGGTCAATCTACCTGGTCATACCATGGCATTGTACAGACACATTAACTCTTTCCTATCTCTAATGAAAACAGCTGCCCCAATAAATCCTAGTTTCCTGATCTTTAATATAGCCTGCAAGAAAACAGTCTTTCTGGTCTGGAAACTGAAGAAGTGAACTGAAAAATGTGCTTTACTGCTAGGGAAGGATGGATGTTGGAAGAAACAGAGAAAGATGCTTTGTATATCTCATGGAAGATTTGTTACATTTTGAGATTTAGTTTTTTATAATTTCCCTATCAATGCTGCTGTTGAAAACCCATCTCCTTTTCAGGTTCAATTCTACTAAATTCAGAATTTCACACTTTTTTTTTTTTTTTCTCCTCTATGTCCTTCTAGAAGAAAGAGGAATTATGTTCAAGAGTCATCATAGCTTAAGATCTGATTACAGAGGTGTATACACTAGTGTCATCAGACTGCAAGGGTGAATGACTGAAATTATAAGATGGTGAGAAGTTTTTTAATGGAAAAGAAATAAAGTAATTTTCAAAAGGCCATTTTCCTCAGTGTTTCCCTGTAACATCATGAAATCGTAAAATGTCAGAATATGAAAAATGAGCACATCTAATTGACTTCTTAATTTGTAAAGGAAAATGCTTTTAAGAAACAACTTCCCTGAAACTTAGATCTTTGAGTCCTATTTTTCAGTAAATACAAATTAATAATGGAATATCATTATTGGGAGTAACAGTCCAACAGTAATTGAAAATGGGATTTTTCCCCTTAGGGCTCAAAGAAAAAAATTATTCAGTGATACATTCTACAGGAAAAGCTGTGGCATGGGGAAGAGAACCTCAGTCATATTACATTTTATTGCTAGGGACAGAAGTTGTGAACTCCAGGAATCATTCAAAATCTAGCAAAATATTCTGTCACTGTCACATCACTATTGATAGATGCAGCGAGAGGTCAAAGGCTGCAGCTCTGAGGGAATTGCAGGTGAAAATATCCTACCTATGAACTGAGATACCATCACTGTAAACTCCCTGTAATTTCCCCAAAGGAGCACCTTTGAACCGAATTACTAGAGGGCAGAAGGGAAAAAAAAAACCACCAATCTGTGCTGTATTTCCAAACTAGTAAGTTTTTCTACAAAGTCTAAAATAAAATACATCTTCCCTCTCTCTAAAAAATATAGTGCTTAACACTACTATAAGGTTATTGTGGAACAAACGGCGCTTTCATATGGTAAGTGAAAAAAAGAAGACAAAAAGAAAGAGAACAGACAGTGTTGCTATTTCTCTCATATTGTCCTTTTCCAGAAATTATACACTGATTGCTATGGGGACACATCTAAGAAGCTTCTGTATAAAGAAGCATAAGAGCACAAGGCAAATTCCAGCTTCCACTTCAACTCTGACTTTGATGGAAGCAAGTAAAAGACTATAGCTGAATTATTTGTTGAAAATAATTTCATTTACTATTTACTTTAATACTAGCACTTTTGAGGGCATACTCTTCATAAAAAAAAAATCTTAGAAAATACTATGGCTTCCATGGAAGTGAAAATGTAATAGCCTTCTTGAATTTTTACTTTAGAAAAAAACATTCTGGAGTTTGATGAAAAGATAAGGCTATAACCAATAAATAGAAATATTTCAAAATAGGAAATAGCCAACAACAATGTTCACAACATGAGAGAGCAATGGTTGTAAGAGAAAGATTGCTGACTGAAAAATATTCATGTATTCAAAATATTCTCACTTCTGGCAGAATTGATTTATTTGTTAAGGAATGTGAGAAGAATGGTATATATCTACAAAGTCCACTCACCCTGGTGAGATTTTTTTTTTCTGAAGAGTATCCCCTCAAAAGTGCTGATATTAAAGTAAATAGTAAAGTGAATTATTTTCAATAAATAATTCAGCTATAGACTTTTGGATATTTTGCAACTATCCAGACCCCAAAAGGAAAAATAGAGTGGAAGAGAGGAAAATAAGGATTTGCAATTTTTCTTTCTATTTCTCCCACTAAATTGCTTTGAGAACTTTGGCAAGTCTCTGATCGGCCCCATGCTGTACAGCTCCCATTGGGTATGCAGCAAATCACAGGCACAGGCATCTGTTGATAAAATGCTAGCTATAACTGCATTAGTTCAGGTGTGTTATTGGCTTATTTACCTTTGCTTAGCAGTCTTAGGAGAGATGTCTTTGGCTGCCAGAGTGGAGACAGTGCCAGTAAAAATTACACGCTGGTTTTCAGAGTTTCAACTCTGGCAGAGTAGTGCCAAGGTACTTTGTTTTTTAAATTAATATCTAAATTATATAAACATATAAGAATTGTAATAGCTCTTTACACATGCAAAGCAGATTGTACGTGTGCCAATGTGCTTGCACTGGCCTTTCAGACTGTCATCCAGTCCACTTGGTACAGAACACAGTGGTGCCTATTTTTAAACTGCTGCCCTTTCAAGGTTAAACTAGGGCGTGTTATAGAGTATTAAAACATGGAGGGATATAAAAGAACAAATGAATATTCTGAGTTCAGAGTAACTACTCTTTCAAGACACAAACTTGCAAAACATGCGATGTTCACAATTTTCAATTGTTTCAAAAATATGTTATCTAAAAGGAACAAATAAAAGTATACTTCATGACAGACTTAAAAAAATGTGCAGGTAAACTTGACAAAGATTCTTTATGGTAGCACTTACCCTCCCTTTCAGGTATGTACAGAATAGATTCACTAGGACAGGGTGAATTGTTAGCACTTCCGAGAATTATGTTATAATGCTTAGGGGTGATAGACACAATAATTTCCAATGGTCAGCACGGTTCCCACTAGAAAAAGCAGGGTTAACTCTCACATCTCTTGTGACCATCCTCTTGGAAGCTACAATAGGTAATGAGAAATGTCAAGTCCCAAGATCAATGAAATTTCAGGCTCTAGGGACAAAACAGGAATAGCATTGATCCTTTTAAAGAACACCAGTCAGAGGGTGAATGTAATATATTGCACAGAGAGGCTCAAGAGGATAAGCGGCCAAGTCCAACATACTTACCTGACAAAAAATTCAATCAGCTTTTAGCACAAGCTGCCTACCCTTCCTTTCTTTCATGCAGGAGTCTGATTCCAATTAAAGTGTGCAAATTAATTTTTATCACTTTCAAATTAGTTTCTGAATTTGTGTCTGTTTCAGATGAAAGCATCTGTCCCTCACTTTTCTGCAGTTCTATCATCCACTTCGGTATCTGTTCAAAGACTCGGAGATAATTCTCATTTTCAAAGTCACTTGTTTGAAAGAGACATTCAATAAAGCAATCATAAAATACAAAAATAAAACAGCTATAATGATACATGTTGGACTCCAGGGCATATCATGTAGTGTCTTTGCTCCTTTTTGTGATAATACAGTTGCCACGTGAGAAGAAATTTGTATACAAATTGGTGCTCAGCTAAAACAAATCCCTCTATATCATAAGAGAAAAAAAATCAAACCCCAGATTGTCAAACTCTATCACAATAATTTTTCTATTCAGTCTCTTAGAATAGCAAAGATTTACATTTGCCAGATCACTTCAAAGAATTAAAATAAGTAAACAATGTCCTTTGTATGTGCCATGTCTTCCTAAGATAAAACAGATTCCTTTCACTGTTCTCTCAGCTGCAGCAGATTTTTGTAATATGGTCATCAACTCAAAAAGGTGCAGATTCAGATTTCCTAATTCATTGGCTTGGAATTGCCCGACATATTGCTGTTGAAGGTATTCAGTTTTGGTTCCTGATTTCTTGATTTATCTCTATTTTTATCCAGTCATCATGTCACAGATGATCCATAAACAAGAACAGAGAAAAGAATTTTGTGTTCCACCAAAGCTGAGGTTCAGAGCAGGTCCCTCCCACATTAATTTATAGCCTGATAGTCAGCATGTGTTTGTGAATATGGGAACACAGGTTTGAACTCCCACAGTCTCTGGGGGCCAAGAACTTAAGTCTCGCACTTACTGCACAAACATTCTAACCAGAAGGTTTTTTGCAAGTTATTTTTGAAAGCTAATCCACGGAAAACATTGTATTTAAAATCTGGTAAAACTTCAGTCTTCTCACAGCAATTGTGAGAAGTGTCAAGACATTGTGACAAGTGCAAACTGAACCAGAAACTCCTTTTTAGTACTTACTGTAGAATAAAATTTATAACTTAATAAACACATTGATCAGAAAAATTACTTTTGAATTGTAAAATGAAGCTCACCATGCTCTCATAGATAAGTTTTCAGCTACTGAGCTGGAGCAGCCACCTGCAAGTCTTATTTAAGACACAGTTTTTCTTCATTCTCCTCTTTAAACCAGAGCTAGTCTGTATTTCCCACAAACACAGCTGAGGTCACCCTCTGAGCACATGCTCCACAGGTATTTCAGCAGAAATCTCTACACAAGTGTAACAGGTTAGCTTATTGGCATACCTGTTGTTTAGTAAAGATTTTATCTAACATACGAATTCTGGAATATGGAATTTTAGCAGAACTAGTAAGGAGTTTATTCTGACAATCTTTGGCCCCAGAGTATTTCACAATAAATGATTGTTATTGTTATGTTTTCTAATGAAATGGTATCTACATTTTTCTATGCAAATGTCAAACTACATAAACTGTTTAGGACGGGGGGCTTGCTTCCATCTCCTCCCCTCCATTTTCTGAAACAACTGAAGTTCCTTTTGGTAATTGGATGCACTGAAGCTGAAATCAATGATTAACTGTCTTTCAGCTTAAAAGATCATTATAAAGTCAAGCATCTAACCCAGATAATTACTATACCTGACATTTTTCTTTGAATTCTTCACCTTCTTACAGTCTGTGATATAAAATACCTTATCTGTGTCTCCAGATGACAGCTTTTAAAAAACTAATCCCCCTTTTTTTCTCTGAAAATATCATCTACATCTTTCCGCAAATTCATTCCAAAGATGTTAACTAATTGGATTTGACCTATAGTGAACATCTCACTTTCGTTTTTCCTACAAGGTAAATCCTAATCTTCTAACAGTAAGTCTAGAAGAGTAGATTAGGAAATATTTCTTTCCTACTTCAGCGGCTTAAACTATGTAAAACTTCAAATGTATTTTCATAAGGATTGTTGAGAACGTTTCACTCCTGAAAATTAGTATACAGGGAATCAGCCACACGACAAGCTATCATGTCTGCTTATGTTAGGGAACAGAATCTAGTATTCACCACTTCAGCAGAAAGATTTAGTAATTGTAGGTCCTTCAGGCATATAATCACTCATGTGACCTATCCTTACTGATGTATGTTCACGAAAAGTCAAAGTAGCTGTTAATAAGGATACGTTTATAACACTTGAAGTTCAGGTTATAGCACAGTACTAGTACATAATTAGCACATCTGTGTTAACTTTAATCCAATAAGTAGAGATAGCAATAACAGTGTTGACATCACTCTTCCTCAACATGTCTTCAACAGGAGTAGTAAGAAATCTGGTCAATATATTTGGAAGCTAGCACGGTGGATTTAGCTATCTAATCTTCCTAGGTGCTGCTACCTGTGCCTGCAAGATTACATTTGCCTGGACACAACTATCTGCAGCACAGTCTCCCATTAATCTGACTATAAGACCTTTTCTTCAGCAAAACAGTGCCTTATTCACATAGAGGTAGAGACAGAGAGCAAATCATACAACTGATTTTTGTTTTCGTTGACTTCTGTCAGCCAACTGATATCCTTTCTTTTCATAAAACTAAAGTTCTCCAAGGCAGACACTTCCAAAGGTACACAGCTGAGATGTTAAACCAGAAATTCCAAAAAGTACCGCCTTCTTGCTTTCAGATATGTTCACAATGACAAAAATGTATTGGAACTAAAATAAATATATCTGCAAGAGAAGTGGAGCTGTTTGTTTCAGCCAGTCGGGAGATGCTAATGGCAAGGTTGTCCAAGCCCTACATAATCAAAGTAAAGGAAAAGTCTTACATTTTTACTTCAACAAAAGGATCAAGCTCTTATTTTTTTCTGACTCTTGGCAAAGAAATTACTCATACTTGATATGAATCACACATATTCACAGGCATTCAAAGAAGCAAAATGGCATCAAGCTAAACAGAGTGTCCTGACTTGAAATTCCTTTTCAGACTGAATTTCTCCCTGAGAATTAAGTGCTAAAAAAACCCTGGAATATACCTAAAAAGTAGAGAAATTTGTTACAGGAACACAATTATTTACCCTCCCTCCTTCATTCTCTCTCTTTTATAAAAGCAAAAGAAAATCAGGTGAGAAAGTGAGGCTTTTATCTGTCTCCCCTTTGCTCTGCTTACAGACAAATGGAAGAAAATTAAAACATAATAAAAAATCTGCTGCCGCAAAATTAAGAAAATGTTTACTTTGTAACAAATAAAACACTTTTCTACCAGACATTCCATTGAAGAAATACTTTCACTCAGATGTCTGTAACTGACAGGTCTACAACTGCCTCCAGTTGAACCACAGACCAAAATTGATAGTGATGGATTCTTCTGTGTCTAAAGAGGCAATATCCTTGTGCTGAAAATAATCATCAGAACCTGAAGACTGCTTTAAATGAAATTGATTTATTGTTTTACAGAACAGCTATAGTATATAGATAAAAGTTGCTCTTTTCTTTGGCTGTGGGCACATTTCTGGCTTGGGTGAAGGGACCTTGTAAATTAGTAGCACACTTTAAATGCCCTCTCATATAAATTAATATTATTATTGTTGCTTCCCCTTCACTCTGCAAAGCACCGATAGTCTCCTGCAAATGAAATGTAAACTCTTACTGACATTTTATCTTTTTCTATTTTTATTCAGTCACATTGCTTCTCCAAAGGTTTACTTGCTATAGAAAGACCTTTCTCAAAGAAACTCATTTAATTCCATGGCATCTGAGACATTCCTTTTTTGAAAAGGCAAGCAGCTGATACAGCATGCTGTAGCACAAAAGGAGTAAGTTAAAATGCCAAAAAATATTTCTGGGGAAAGAAAAGTCAAAATATAGTGATATATGTCCTGTCACTTAAAGGCCATAACCATTTTGTTCTATGACATGATGATGACATGATGCTATAAGTGATACAGACAACTATGAATTTAAGAATTACTCCCATACTATTATCTGTTACCAAGCACAGACTGTTTAAACATTTTTTTTGGCTAGGACTCAGTGAATTGCTTAGTATGTGGTGCTCTTCTTATACCAACTTTCAACCTGTAAGTGAAGTAATCGATACATTTGGTAATATCTTCTGAAGCTGACAGAAGGAATGCTAAAAATGAATAGGTGCGAGAGAGGACCTCTCAGGAAGGTGTTTTTTACAGGATACTTACTGCTATTTGGATTGTCACCTATAATATGATGTCGGCCACTCCAGTACCAAAGCAGTAATGTAGCATCACGAGATCCAGACACGATGTAGCAATCACCACCAATATAGGACTCTGATCTGGCAAGGCAAGTCACGACATCCCAGTGGCCAAACACAATCTGAGTTAATTTTCCTGGTGGGAGTGCAAAGTGACACAAATTCAGGTGTCTTAAATACTTGCAGTATTTGGAAATCATTAACTAAATCATTAACAAATGTTCAGTTCAAATGTAATTTTTGCCTCATGTCCCTTAATTAGACTTCACTACACGCTACAACAAGATTAAAAATTCACAAAGATGAAACTTATTTTTTCCTCTTTTCATGTTCCCATTGAGGGCTGTGCTCTGTGTCAATCCATAGCCTGACCCTTATCTCTGAAAATCAAGTCAGTGCTGTAGTCACCGAATATTAAGTGGAGTTACTGCTCCTTCAGTATTTAAGCAATGGTGTTAGAAGACTATTTGTGAATTTCATGAATGATATGCATAAGACAGCACGTGAACTTTTCCATAATGGTGCTACACTATTATATTAAAAATGTATATTTGTTCTATATTAATGTCATACTAAGATTTACTTTGATATCATCTTCTTCTTTCTATTATTGCAATCAAGTTCTAGCAATACGCTGGATGATATTAGGCTAAACAATCAGACAAAGAAACAGAATATTGGTTCGTGGTACTAGGCTATGCAATCTACTTCCTTATTACACAAAATAAATAGAGACAGAAACAATACAGCCATGAAAATATTGTAACAAAAATTTTGGTTGATTCTTTTGATGTGATCAATTCCCTGTTTGTAACTATGGTTTTCAAAACCATACAAAATCGTATGCCTTTCTATTCCTTTCAAATAAAAAAAGCATCTTAAAACTATTATGCTCAAACAATACTTAAGGATTTTATAAACTGCCCTTTATAATTTATTGAGAGGTAAGCACAGACATTAGATATGGTAGTATTAGGACAACCATCCACTTTGTGACCTAAGAAGAAATAGTTAGTTGTATTAAGGGTCACCTGTTTCTGTAGAATAAACTCGAAAGCTTTTGTCCCAGAAACCACAGATAAGAATGTAGCGATTATCTGCTGTGACCACGAAGCAATGTGCATTTATCTGGATGCTCTGATCCACAAGGTCTGTGATCTGCCGTTTGTTCACACCAGAGTTATTGGCTGTAACGAAATGCAAAACACATTTTACAAGTAAGCCATTCCACCACCTTCCTGTCATCCACTTACAGGAGAAAATGAATACATTTAACTTTCAATGAACTGTGAATTTGTTGTTGAGTAAGCATTTTGAATATGAACATTTAGAGCTGTCTATATGGGTGTCAGAAATACAAAATTATTGTGAGATTTCTGGTTTCCCTTTGAATAAGACAAAAGATTTTACAGGAGGTGACAATTTTGTATAAGCTGCCTGATGCACTGCATAATACATGGTAATATTTTAAGTGCTGTGCTGAAGTGCTCTCCAAAACCAAATTGAACTATGGGAAACTGATGGAAGTCCATTCAAAAAGTCAGTGCTAACAATACTGCAGAAAGTCAATTCTTGCTGGTTGGTACCTATCCTACAGAAAATATCCCAGCTTATATTATGTGACCTTGACACCCTCCATACTTGCAGATGCTTAACCGGATCAAAGACATAAGGATTCAACCAATGAAGCTATTCAAATCTAATGTGTTTTTTTTCAACATTGTCTTATCACCTAGTCCTCAAGCAGGGAGCCAGGTCATGGGCAGTAATGTTAAAAGAGGCAATGCCACCTGGAAATTCCTCCAGACGGAGGGAAAAGTTATAGTTCACGCAGATTTCCCACCACTCCAACTGTCAAACGGAGCTGTTAGGAAGGACTGGGAGTAACCAGAAAATACGCTCTTCCTGTGACACAGCAGACAGGATATGGTAATACAATAAAGGTGTGTTCCCTCTCACCTAGTATTAACTTTCTAAAAGTTCAATATATAATCTAAGTTAATTATCCATGCTCCTTCTATACTCACTGGAGAGACATCGCTTCACATGGCAAGTCATCTCACGTTGTAATAGCTGTCCAAGTGCTAGACAACTCCAGAGGACGGCTTCTCTTTCTACAATAGCTATGGAGGGAATCTTGACAACTAACTTCAGCTAATTGAAGTTAGGAGAGATAAAACTCACTCTGAGAGACATGTTTCTCCTAATGTAGGAACACGACTTAATGCAGATAATATTCTGAATTTTCTTTTTTCCCTTTTTTGGGTTATTCTACTTAAATTGCTCACAATTGCATGAAATTATCTTAAATTTGCTTGTAAAAGGCAATACCATGTTTATATACATTTCAAGAACACATATTTATATTACCAGACCTTCTGTGTCCATCCACTGAAAGATAATGAATAACGAATTACTCAGATTTCCAGAACAAGTGGGCACAATAGTTGTGCCCTAGCTTTAGAGAGGAAAATCTGAAGAGAAAGCCATTGTCATTATATGAGCAAATGAAGCATACAGAATGAGAAAGCTAACTCTCCTGAGGTACTTGGATGTAAATCTTTCAACTGCAAATATTGACACAGACAAAAAAGGAACTTTTCATCTGGAGATGTTTAAAAATGCATTTTTTTCTCACCATTGCTGCAAAATTGCCTCTAAGAGCCTTCCCTATCCCTGGTTTCTGTCTCAAAAATATGCCTACTGCAAATAAATAAACAAACAAACACAAAGGAAATAGTTGCAATTGAAAAGAAATAATGACTGTTAGGAATACAGATGTCCTGCAATCTCTCTAACAGTTTTAGCAGATGTTATTTCTCAAAATACTCCATTTCTCAAATATTTTTGGATTTAAAAAATACGATCATGCATCAATTTAAAATCTAGTCATTTTTAATTTAGTAAAGCCACCTAAACAAATCCAAATCATAGATCGAATGAAAAGAAATGGATCTGTATCTGCACTGATATACGCAGTGCTGGCTGTAAGAAATGAAAATATGTGAACTCTACCAGACCCTCACATTTTATTTCAGTAATGCGACCTGATAAGAGAACAGAATTATAGATATGAGTTGACAATGTAACTGACTTAATTGGTTGTTTCTTAAATACCAATTGCTGGTGATGTTAATAACAAATAGCACTCATGTAATTCATTCAGTATCAATAGCTAATGCTTTTAGTTCTCCAGGACTGACAAGAATAAATATTTTCCTATCTTCCATGTTAAATGAAGCATAATATACAAATATAGCTTAATCAATAATTCTTGAAAATGCCATTTTCAAATATATCGCTACATTTTCATCTTGACGTACCAATCAATGGATCCATTTCGATCGGAAGATGATGGGCTTGATCCAAAGAATATCCTGGGGCTCCCCGAAGGCCTACACATGAAAGGAAGAATAAAGCACATAGGAATCTTATTGTCTACACTTTTATATGATTTTTGTAGGTTTAAAACTGCATTATTGGTTTATTTTATATATAAAAATTTAACTTCTTGCTATTACTCGTCCCATGTGTCTTTGAAGATTCCTTCCTCAATGCTACACAAATACGCATTTGTTATTTCTACAGTTATGTAATAGTAACTATAAATGTATGAGCACTAATTTCATCATGATTTCTGCAGCCACAAACATTCATTAAATAACTCCTTTAAAATAGTGTAACACAGAATTTTTTTTTTTAGATTTGAGCACTGGGTGGGATCTTATCATAGCACAGAAAAAAAAATAATTGGAATAAACATTGTTATGAGTTTCTTACATATGGAAATCTGTAAGTGAGAGAAACTTGGACCTTTTCATGGATTCATGTAGAATTTTTAGCAGGGAAATTGTGGGCTACAGTAAATTTGCTACGATTATTCCTATCAGTTCTATCCCAAGCAGTTCTTCAGCTGTTGAAATGTGCTTCAGGAGCCGCATATTTAGTGTTATCAGCTCTCATGCACTGATAGCATTGTTTTGGCTCTTCTGAGCACCTTCCCTAGCATATAAATCCCAACGGTCACTACTGAAAACACAATTTTTGCCAGGAACTGCCATGTTGCACAAGAATATCCTCCATAAGAGGAGATACAGAGTTCTGGAGAATAAACTCCATTTTCAATTTGGGACAGATCTTTACTGGTATTAACTTAGACTAATTTGCTCCTATTGTGAGATGGCTATGTAAATGCCTTTTGCTGTGTATGAACTCTAAAGCTCTACATACATCCCACAACAGTAATAGTGGTCTGTGTATACATTTCTGTAGATGAATCCATCTAGATACTAGAATCCATACTAGATTTGTGATTTATTAAAACAATATTATGGTAATAGTAGGAAATTGGCACCTTGTCCTGGATTAGTCTCTTGCAAAATAAAAGACATTGCCAGGCAGGATGTAAAAGTTGGACAAAATCATTAGAAGGAGTTTTGGTTCTCCAAATATTTTTGTTTTCCTGTCACTTTCTCTTATAATATATTTAGAAAGTATTCCTGTCTTTGAAATCTACACCAGAGCTTTTCAAATAACGTGAAATTTAGTTTGTGGTTGGTTCATGACAAGAATTCTGAATGTTTGCAATATGACTTATTTTTTACAAAAGTATATATGAAAAACTAAATTTAACAATCACATGAATTGTAAAGGCCAACACGACTTCTACTAAACTAGGTAACCTCGAATAACAGTTGTCAAGGAAGCCCTTGAAATCTAGGATACTGCAATATTAGTGACCTTGGCTCCTTCACAGTAAAGTATGGGTAGGAATTTTGGCTTTATCTCACTTGAAAGTCTGAATGAGAAAGGGGTACTACTAAATAAGACTCTTCAAATGGAGGAGACGTGGATAATGATAGGTACAGAGCACTTGGGAAGCATCCTTAAAAAATCCAGGGGAACTAATTAGAAATTAGCCAATGTTAACCAAAAGGGTATTAAACCAGGAGACAGTTTCTGTACCTCTGAATCATTTCTGACATTGAGGTCTTCCACTGAGGACGCTGTCACAAAATAAATGTTTTGGCTTTTTTTTTTTCCCTCTCTAAATTCTTCCCATTTGTTTTAAAGAAATGGGCAAAACATTTTTACATGTAATGCAGTTGCACCTGATGGTGATCATAAATGCATAGGTTTATGAAAGGCAATCAGATATCCTTTCTGTTTCTGTCATATTCTCTAAACTGCCACACAAAGTTTGTTTGCAAACAGAGAACAAGTACATTCCGAATACATGCAAAATTTAATATTCATGCTAAGATTATTTAAATGTTCAGAATAAAAGTAATATTAAACCTTATACTACTATTTAAGAATTCAGAGTGATATTAACTTTACTTGCTCTTACAGTTTCTCTAATGCATTCATATAATAGAATTCTTATTCATTCCTAAAATTAATCCTTGTAATACCAGTCTTTGGCCAGCCTTGTGCATAAAAGCTATTTCACCTGACTTGAATCATTCACTGAAGAGATGTTTACATTTAAGCCCGTGAAATTCCTAGGCAATCTAGAATTCCTTTATGTCTGCTGGAGGTAGACATCTAACCTAAATATCACAAATCCCTCTCCAGGAGGATCTAATTCTGCCCAGGAGTTTCTCCTGTGTGTAAAGAATGGAGGATTTTTTTTTTTTGCCTGGTCCCTACGAAGTTCCTGAGCCAGCCGGAGTCACATTCTCAAATACCAGGTACCTTCTTGTTTTTCCCAGGTGATAAGAAACCTTCAAAAGTTTCCAGATGCTGCAGCATAAGGGCTATCACAGCAGGAAGCTACCTTAGAAAATGAAACTTGTTTACTCCCAAGTGGATAAGTACCTCATATACCTCATGGTCCCACCACCTATTTAGCAATGCCTGGGACAACCTCAGCACCCACGTGTCCAGGTAAGGAGATACGACAGTCCTAGCAGCAATATGGAAAGATGAGTAGAGGGGCTGGAAGGAAACTTTGGGATGATGTTGTTGGATGGAATTTTGGGAGGGAATGAGGAAAATTCTCTTCATATATCTTCTCTCATATCTTCAAATAGTTCGGTGTCTGGCTGCTTAGGCTTGCTTAGGGTCCTACATTATCTAACAGTGACCCAGGGGAAGGCTTATGACAAGCTCCTGAACAGACCCGAAATCTCTCTCAAGCAGCAGACAGTGATGTACGCTGTCTAGCATGCCAGTATGTATTCCCGAAACCTGGGACGTATTAATATCGGCTATGTCAAGAACAGCAGAACTCTCCTGAAAAGCATTATATCAAAGGCTGATCCTGATGTAACCACAAATCGATTGGCTGCCATGGTGATGTGCTGCTGTTAGGGAGAGTGTTTCTAGGAATGACACCAGAGAAAACACAAGCTTTGATTATTTGACACAAACCAGAAAAAACAGTAAATTTTTGCGCACAGGCAGGTGAGTGAGATTAACCCACACCTAGCTAAATTGCACTCGAAATTAAAGCTGCACTGTTAAGGTTTTCAAATTCAAATGACACGTGCCCGTGTGAACCTACCTACTGTGTTGTGCCACCGATTGACGGCAAACAGCCTGCTGCAAGTGACGGTCACCACGGCAGGAATGGTCAGGTGGGGCAGCGTGTTGGCTGCCACGTGTGTGACAGGAGAATTTGATGGGAACTTCAGCACCATGATGACATCCTGCTGCATCTGATCTTTAAACATGAGGGGGCTCTGTGGAAGGAAACACTGTTGAGTAGAAAGGAGAAGAGAGCAGAAGAAAACAGAAGGGATAACACAATTAGTGAGGAGGTCTGAGGGAAAACGAGGTTAAAAAGAGCAGGCAAGCATGTGCACATACAGGGAAAACAACACTACCTGCGTGTTTACACTAGTGAGGGAGGAGAGCAAGATCAGAAGCTATTATTGGATCATTACACGAGGACAAGTAGAGAATAGGTGAGGTAAGGGTTATCATCACAGGGTGCAAAATGACTGTTAGCATTAATTAATACACAGTAAAATGTAAAATTATACAGCAGTTACTATTCATACAGAAGAGGTAGGAGTCAAATAAAAGAGTTAATCAATTAATACATCATAAATATAAATGCTATAAACTGCAACAGTTAAAAAAGAATTGTAAAATACTCAAAAACTTAGACATCTGATTTTTCTTAATGAATTTTTTCTATGAAATACAGCACTTCCAAACATAGATAATTTAATTCTATGTAAAGCATATGCTTATTAGAGAGTCTGTAAGTAACTATACACCTGTTTGATGATTCTACAAGTGATAACAATTTTTTTTACATGGCCAATAATGCTTTTATTAAGTACCGGTTTTAATGTTATTTCTTTTAAACCGCTGTTATAACAAATGGAATTATTTCTAGAAGTTCAAATAATCCTTTCTACTTATCACTTGAAATTATTATTAAAAATATATTATTCAAATCTTAAAAATATAAAATAAATATTATGTATATTTGACATCTACACATTACTTAAAATAACACTTCCAGATCAATTCTCACTTTTGCAGTGTACAACTAGATATAGTGATTTCCTTGTAGATAGATAAAAGGATTGAAACTACTGCACGTATTACTGACGATTTACAAAACTTAAAATATCTAGCTCTAAGCATTCAATCAAAGGCACTGAAGGGCACAGAGGTCTGTCTCGTTCAGTCAGTCTATTTCATATAATTCTCTGCAAGAAGCACAGAGAAGAATGTGTTGGGAATGGATTTTGGAGTTCAAATTGAAATTCGAAATATACATTGTATTCTCCTGGAGGAACAGGCGGGAGGATTCCAGTACAATTTGAACTCATATACTTCATTTTTGTCAAGCAAGTATTGTTCATAAATTAGCCCCTAACAATGCATCCTTTAAAACAAAACAACAAAACATGCTCACTCTAAGAAAAACCTGCAGTCATTCCCACTACTTCCAGAAATACAAATGTAAATATGCATTTATGAAGTGTATGTTTATGAAGATAGGGCCTTTTTGCAGAATATTAGACAGGAAAAGCCAAGACTATAGGAAGCTAAAGCTATTCAAGCCTCCGCTTTGCTCTTCTAGAGCACTGCGAGCCATTTCTGCCAGGAGAAAGTATGGCTGCATGGGCAACGGAGGGCATTAAAAGTGTTGCTTAAATGGGTACTTTATGACCTACAAAGGATCCTCAGGTTCAAGGGAATGCATTCCCAGCCAGCAGTTATGTCTCACCAGGTGCATGGCAGAGCTCCGAGGTGGATGGGGCTCAATGAGCAACTGCGATGGCGTCTGTCCAAAGTTCTGTATCTGCGCCTCCATGGCCTGCGGGCAAGGGAGAGGGACTGTCATGAGCAATACGCGTCAAGGAGAGAGGTCAACACACTGTGTGACAATGCAGGCATATCCCAAGTCAGCCATGAAAAAAGTCCAGAAAATTCACCCGGTGCTCTCCTCCCAGGCTGCAGACTCATCCAAGTGTTAGTATTTTGTAGACAAGCTTTGCTTCTCCTTTCAAGCATGCTTCAGTTAACCAACTAACCATTCTCATTGCCAGCAACTGGCGTTCTATGTGAAAATGTTAACCTGTGAGGACATGCAGTTCAGGTCTTGAGAGAGCTTGTTTTTTTTTTTTCACTAAAAAGAACATATATACCTTAATAAAGTCCTTTGTAAGGAGGAAAGTATGAGGATCTCTAATAAAATAAGCCTCTGGAATCTTAAATGGGGGGAAAGAAAAGCAAACTGAGAAACAAAATTCACATATAAAATATAGTAACAAAAAAAAAAGAATTACTATTTCAACAACAACATTAGTAATTTAAAACAAACAAAAAAAATGCCAGAAACAAATCTTGCCAGGCACATTCAAACTAATGCAACTTTCCAAGTTGCATACATTCACTGAGTATTCATTTCATGCCTAATTTTATTGCATTTTTTCATGGGCTTTCGGGCTTCACAGGTTTGAAATGAAAACTCAGCAATTTCAATGCATTCTTCAAGACTTAAATCTACTTTCAGAATAAATCTGGAGTAATTTCATAGGGAGTAGAATACAGCCCATATACTGAGATACTTCCACTGCTCAAACAGTTCATTCAAACAAAAATACATTTAAGATGTATTCTTAAAAACTTTGGCAAAAGATTGCTGTTTGTAAAAGCAATACTGTTAAAGAACACTCCTTATTTTTCAAATAGACAGGTACTATTTTATTTGACCTTGTAAAATTGAGAATAAGGCATTCACAGAAAACTAAACTGGCAGATTTCAAAATGCACTGTGCATTATGTACCTATATATACACTGTACCCTGCACTACTGACCCTTAATATTTCTTGCGAGCTTTATGAATTTTTCATTTGCTACCACACAAGAAACATGAAAAAACATCAAAAACATTACTATCTTGATAAATTACATTCTTTCTTTCAGACATAAACCGGTAAGAAACACAATAAATACTTCATGATACAGAAGAATTCTTTTAATCTACATATTTCATAATTCCTACAAGCCAATCTGTGTTTTCCTCAGCTTCACAGCATAGATGCAAGAACAGATGTTAGAGAGATATTTCCTAACAGGTCACTGATGTCTACCACTCCTGATGCCCTAGATTGACAGGTATATAACGGAATACCACAAACAAACATTTACTGAAAAAGAAACTTAGTGCAAAGTCCAGCCAAGCAGCTGAAGAACTTCCAATGGATTGTAGCCCTAGTGCATTTGATGCTGTAATTATCTCAGTACAGGTTATTTCTTGCTTATTGATTAATTCAGAGTGGACTTTAGTCTCTGTGGAACAGAGTGTTACTTGGGAACCGGTGAACAACTTGGGCTTTATTAACATAATTTAATAATGAATTAACTTAAAATCATAGAGTAATTTTATACAAAATCAATGCATTTGTGTGGGCATATGCATGTATGTGTGTACATGTCTATACAGCAGCTGTCAATATGTACCATACAAACAGTATCTCTTTACACACAGTGTAGATACCTTCACTTATGCAGACACTTTTTATATAGGAATATAAAATTCACTTCGGGTCAAATCAAAGGCAGTATTTTCTATTACATTTAGTACTCTATTACTGATTTGCCTAGTGAGGAAAAGGGAAGGGAATTATACTTGTTCTGAATTTCATTTTCAAAATTACAAAGACTAATATCAACAATATCGGCTACTGTGTGATATATGCTTCCAAGCAGATTTGTCAATAATACCCTTTTTTTCAAATAATTATCAAGGTTAATTTAATTTTAATTTTTGAAAGAATTCTGTGTTGAAATACAAGTGTGAATTGTATTTGGCAGAAACACAGAACAAAATCCAGATCTTCCTCTCCCACCCTTTATAGTGATCCTTTAAATGATACTTCTGTTCTCCTGCAGGCACAGTGAAATGAATTATTAAATTTTTTTCAGTGGAGCTCAATTCTAATTTACGCATTTACTTTCCTGTTGTCCAGTCTTGGCAAATTCTGATTGTTTGGCTGTAAAATCTGCACACATAGACTGTGCTGGCTTTGCCTCCCAGTTCAGGTAGATGTATGATAGTAACAGGGTAAAGGAAAGAGAAGCAGAATATGACAATAAACCAGCATGAATTTTTCAGATGATGAGAATGGACATTTAAAACATAATTGTCAAAAGCAACTGCTATTTTACAGCTGAAGACGCCCTGGTAAATACTCATTTACATAGTTTATGCACCCATAATTTCAGAACATTTAAGGTAATGCCAAGTCCTTTTGTAAGCAGAACAAACACAGAATCAAGACCTTGATATTCAGGGAATATTGAATATTTTTACTGGCTTGCCCTTACAAAGACAACCATCTCTCCCTCTCCCTGTGATTAGTAATGTTATCCTTTTCTTCCAAAAATATCATTTGTAAAACTGACAACTCTTGGAAGCGCTAAAGAAACTGAACAAGGTTTCTTTAAAAATACCCATAATATTCAACTACTGCACTGAGACTACGGTCTGCACAACACCACAGCTGTGCACAGCTACAACTGGTATTCCTCTCTAGAGTTCACAACACTTAAAAAGGACAGAAAAACCTTGTCAAAACTTACACAGAAGATAAACATAAGCATACAGAGATAAAGTGCCTGGCCCAAGGGTATTCCTAATGCCGCCTCGTATCAGATCACTTGACAGAAAATGAAAAGCAGGTACAGAACTGATCTGTGAATAATAATGTAATACATTGATTTGTTTACAAGAGAACTCTGTCTGTATCTGAAATTAATCTGAAAACCACTAAGTGTACACCACAGTTTTTCTTGATCTGTAAATCATCAAACTTCAGATTTATTTAATGGTGTTAAACATTTCATTCTAATTAATCAATTATTTTTTTCCCATCAGATCTTCAGTATTGTGTGCAAAGTGCTACACCAATCCCTGAGGCATACATTCTAGTCAATTTAATAAAATTTTAATAAAATTAAGTTTATTCTTATTTCACCTTCAAATGTCCTTTGTGTAGAAACAATATAAGCTTGGAACTCAGTGACTGCCAGATTTAATGCTTTTGGAACAACAAAATGGCAATTATATTAGCTTACACTCTCTTAATAAGGTGTTGCAGAAAAGCTATTTAGTGAGCTGATTTGAGATTCCCTACTGTTTTTAACACACATAAAATGAGATTTGTACTTCAGACACTTCAGGCAGTATCTGTTAAGATATGATCATGTATTGCAGAAAAATAAAATGGATCTTAGCCTATTATTTGGTAATCATAAGTCAGAACAAGGAAAGAAAATATATCTGCAAACTCATTGGCAATTCAAAGTTTAAAATGAGTTGATCTCGCACATCTTAATTCACGCAATCAAGCAAAACACAACTTCACAGCACTTAATATTGGCCATCTAACAATAACACGTAGAGATTCATGTTGTAGAGATTATGTTTACATATATTTTGGCAAGAAATCAATACATAAAATCATACAATCTTATGAATAACACTAATCTTAGTTAAAATAAGTGATATCCTAAATATATTTTGCTCAAAGGAAACAAAGTATTGAACTCCCATTTTTATGTTTAAAGGAAGACTATACATTCACAAGGATACTGGGATGCTCCCCTGAAACTTGGAGGATCAGTCCTTAGTGTCAGCTCTTGTGGAATGAAGGGTTCAATACTGCTTTATTCATTATGCAGCCTACCAAAGTATTGGGGTTTTATTTCTTAATTCTGGTTGAAAGAAACACAAATCTGCCATTAAAAAATTAAAGCAATCTGTTTTGTTAGGTATAAGAACTATTTTAGTGGTCAAAGGCAATGTTTCCAACAGCAAGCAGTGTAACCCAATAGGAGCAGAGCTTCAGAGCAAAACAGTTGGTCTTGAGGAACTCATGCTGAAACTGTGCCCACTGCAGGTTTTCCCACCAGGCTGGCTCCAGCATGGGCTGCAGACCTCCATCAGCTGAGCTCTGTTAGCTGTACCCTTGGAATACACTGCTTTTGTGGCTTAGAAGCCAGTTCACACACATCAAAACTACTCTGCAGTGTGGATGAAAGCAGGGCAAACAGGAATGATCTGCAGATTCATTTCAGAAGCACAGTTCTAATGCAAATGAAAATGCTAGAATTGACTCATCTGAAATACCACAAAAGTGAAGGTTTTGTTCGCGCTTTGTCATACCTTTGCAAAAAGGGTAAGGTATGAAGCAGTTTATTTTTAACACCCTTTTTCTCTAAAAAAGTTCTGTAGAAATGCAGGTAAAATCTGCATTAATAATGGTCCATCTTATTAGCAAACTCCCCTTTGCTGAGAGAGATGCCTGGTGGCTACATAACACAAGAAACGTAAAAGCGTGAGCGCTTATAATTTGAATTATGGAGAGAAAGAAAGAAATTCCTGAAACCGGACTGCACTGCAGACAGTAAGACACTGTTTTTATTCTTATGTGAAGTGGCCTTGTTTTAATCTTCACTGATTACACACATAATCAGTTAAACTTTCTAGAAGGTATTATCTGAGTTTCTCTATGGTTTTATTACTTTTTTATATATATTCAGTCTTTTTATTACCAATTCCCATAATCCTGGTGAGTTTTGCTCCTCCTGCGTACCACACGCAGGTTTTTCTGCAACCCATTTTCCCCTGTGCATGGGGACTGAGACCACTGAAGACCCCAAATTTGTAGGCATTTGAGAAACATGCACTGCAGCAACAGTCATCCAACTCTGCCTTTCCTGAAAGTTTATTTCATTTTTGCATCCAAGTGAACACAGGAATCTTTTATGTGCACTCTCCTGCCTATGCAGCCAACACGCTCAACAGCCCCCAAGCACCGTCTTCTTCAGAGCAAACACGATTGACAGCCCTTTGGTGGGTAGCTTGAAAATGTGATTGTTTTGTACAAGTGGTGTGAGATACTGCTTTGCTATTTGCATCTACAGCTGTTAAACACCATCAATATCTTCAGGACTTTTGATAAGTTAGGTTCAGAGTATTGATTTCCATTTTATTATTGTATGTTTGGAGGAAATAAGTGCTGTAGTTTAAACACAAGCAGTGACTCAACTATTCCAGAGACTTCAACACAGTCAGTTATTTAATCAGGGTGCTCAAGGGACTGAAAGATGGGCACAGAAATGGATTTTCTCCGCAGGTCACTACTTTATTAATTTAACAATGGAGAAGGGGCAACCTTAAGCTCCTTCCCCTCACGGGAGGTATCTCATTGGATCCAGTGTGCAATTAAATGGCTATCCAGCAGAAGACCAATAGCTCCAAGCTGACCTTCAGCCTCCTCCAAAGAGTTTTTCCACCCCTGAACTTCTTCCTCATTCCCCTGTGAAAGGAAATAGTGCTACGAAAGGAATGAGAACGTGAAAGGTAAGACCTCCCATTCTCTTTACAGGCATGAGTCACAGTGGTGACCTCATTTGTCTCAGGGAGCACTGCCTTTTAGCTTTCACATTTACCTCATTAAGCTACTAATTGTGATACTTAGTTCTTCTCTTCTTCACCTTTATAGCTCTCCCATTCTTGCCCTTGGTAGTCCAATATGCCTCTCACGAGGCAGGCATTTGGTTAATACACTGTAAATGGGAAATAAATTTAATACATCTCACAAAGAGACAGAGAAGGTAAAGCAAAAATACCATAAAGATAGCTATGCTGCCGCCAGGGCAGGTTTGGCTGAGATGAGAGTGTCCCTTACTCTTTCAGGCATACTCTCATGTACGAGGTTCCTGTATGCCTGAGCACAAATACTTCCTTTTCCTCTCTAGCAGCCCATTCCCCTGAAAATCATGGAAAACCTCCTTACACTGAAAAGGGTTGATATCAAGGAGCAAAATGCTCCTATCCCTTCCTAACAATACCAGCAGGAAAAAAAAAACAATTTTCTATAGTTCTTCTCTTTCTTGTAGCCTTCCAACTCTGCCTGGAACAAAGGAGTTTACCACTGATATAATGAAATTCTCCCATTAAATTACACTAAAAACTACCACAAACTCTGTTATGCTCTAAAGCAAATAGCTTTAACTCCCAATTCCTCTGACAAAGTCTATGTTGTTAGAGAGGCTCCTCAGGCCACGCTGCTCAGTTCACCATTTTCTTTTTATAGTTGGGATAATTTTTAAAACTGCAGGTTTTTCTCCCAGCCCATGGCAATTTTGTTGCCTTTTCCTTCCCTGCTGTTTTCCTGTATACAAGGCAGACAGGGAGCATCCCAATGCTATGCAAAACTCTAAACACAGGCTGGAACCGAAGAAAGTCATACATTTGTTTATAGTTTTGTTTACGATTGCATTCAAAATTATTTTATATTTTCCTCTTTCATAGAGAAGAGAAGAGAAGAGAAGAGAAGAGAAGAGAAGAGAAGAGAAGAGAAGAGAAGAGAAGAGAAGAGAAGAGAATATTTCAGTTGGAAGGGACTTACAATGATAATTTAGTCCAACTGCCTGACCAATTCAGGGCTGACCAAAAGTTAAAGCATGTTGTTAAGGGCATTGTCCAACCACCTTTTAAACACTGACTTGGGGCATAGATCACCACTCCAGGAAGCCTGTTCCAGTGTTTCACCACACTCTCAGGGAAGAAATGCTTCCTAATGTCCAGTCTAAATCTCCTCTAGTGCAGCTTTGAACCATTCCCATATGTTCTATCACTGGGAATGATACCAGGGAGAAGCGATCAGCATCTCCCTCTCCCCTTCCCCTCCTGAGGAAACTGTAGAGAGCAATGAGGTTGCCCCTCACGTAAAGAATTTTCTTATTCTCATTTCATGCCATTATTTTCTTTAGTTGAACTATTGTACTTCTTATATTCATTTTTGTAATCTTTCCTGTCTCATACAGATTGGTAACATTTGCTGGAACTCTTGTGCGCTCACTGATGTCATGCCAAATGAAATCACTGCTCTGTCACCATTCTCCCAAATCTGTGTTAAGTTTATGGAAGAAAATGTTGTCTTCTTTGATCATTAAGTTACTGAGTACAACACATTAGAAAATATTTTACTGCTAAGTTACTTTTGTGAGAGACATATAAGCATGATACAATAATTCATTAAATATGTAACTTCATGTCATAAATAGTTAAGGTTTTGAAACCTGGGCAATCAGGATTTTTTTATTTTTACATGACTGATAACTGCCCTGAAATAATTTTCCTATTGTTATTTAATGGACAACCTCAGAAACAAGGATCCCTTTTGATCTGACAAGCAATTTTATCTTTTCTGAAGACAGGCTCTCATTTCTTTTGAAACAAAATTTTTATTGTTGATTTTGGATGACAACTATTTAAGCTGAATGGCTGAAATAATTTCTTATTACCTAAACTCTACCTATATAAGGAAACACTTCCATATCCTCTTATTAGTCTGACATCAACACTTACAGTTACATTCAAAAGGCTACATGGACAAAAGCTCCATGTGATTTGTTGGATGAGAGGCCAATCTAGATGATATTTCCCATCTGGTATTTAGGTCTTAGGAACCAGCTTCTCTTTGACATCTGGGTTCTGCAATGCAAATTACTAAAATGTACACCTGCAACATAGAATTTCCCTATTGATACTACCCCTTTGTATTGCTCTTTTACGTGATGGTAATCAAAACATCATAACATGCAGAATTGCAGATGTGTCCTAGCTAGTCGTTGCAAACCAAACCAAACCAGTTCTGTTGCCTCAATGTGCCTCCTGATGTATAAATTCTGTTACTAAGAGAGAGTCCTTGCTCAGAACATCATCTTGTATTCCGGCCAAACTGTTTCTTTCTTTTTGAATTTGTGTTACCAGTTTCAAGTTCCAAGAAATTCAAGTTCTTGTTATTACCAAAACTCCTCTTGAAGCTATTTAGTTGTTTGTTTGTATGTTTGTTTGTTTGTTTAAAAAATCTACCATAATAGTCAGGTTTGTCTTACCTTTCACTTCTTGACACTCCTACTCAGGAGTTACTTTTAAGCCAAGCATTTCCTTTCCCCTCCCTTATGTCATCCTTCAACTAATTTATTTTTCTCTTTTGCATATGAAATACAAGCCAGGATGCTGAAATTTTAATTCACGTTTTTAGATCTTTGGGATGGAATTTTTCATTTTTTAAACAGCGCAAAATTATGACACAAACATTCTTTTCTGGAAAGGCTCCTAGGATTCCAAGTGCATTGTCTCCAATAATGAAAATGTTATTTCAAGGCTCTTCTAAAGCAGAGATAAATTTGTTACATTTTCTTGAGTAAGAAATAAAAAGTCTTCTGAATTTTTAAATGTAGCTTCTCTTGTGACTGGAACTACTACAGATTTTCAAAGTCTACAAAAGAGGAAGTGAAAGAATTAAAAAATTATATGAAAACTGTCATTAGCATCCCTTAGTTGGCAGTCACTAAAATTTACAGTCATTTAAAAAAACACTGCTGCTGTCTGGGATGCTACAATTGTTTCCACATGTGAAAAGCAGTGAGTAACAGCCAGAAAGCCTGAAGTTCCAGTTTTGCCAGGCTAAAAATTGCCAGTAGTATTTTTCAAAACACCATTAACTGCATTTAGAAACCTGGTAAATTTTACAAGTCAAAAGTACTTAAAATAAAGTCTTTTTTGTTTAGAAAAGTCTAACTGGATTATATTATACAATACCTCAATGAATTCACTAATAAAAAAAGAAGTCACAAAAGTCAAGACTAAAAAATCCCATAAAGCTCTGGGAAGGCTGCAAACATCATTTCTCTGCATTAACAACCATACCAAGAGGTCTCTGTTCCTATGGTAATTCCTTCACTGCTTCTGTACGGCTTCCAAGGACTGCCTTCCTAACCCTTTCCCTCCCTCCTCCTCTATGTCAAGAGGTCCAAATGTCCTTTCTGCCCTTTTCCCCTCTTTGTTGTTCCCCTGGCTTCTCATGCTCCCATTGCACCTTGGCCTCCCTCTCCCTCCATCAAGAAGACAGGAGTTGTGTAAATGCTCATCTTCCTGTGCAATTCCATTTCCTCTCCTTCATCCCTAATTTTTATTTCTTTTCTTCAGACATGAAGAGAAGCTGCTCACCCTGACCTGTTCAGTTACACACTACAGCATATGTAGGGCTTTATTCTAGGCAAAAATTGAAGGTACTTTTGGTTTTCCTATTATTCAAAAAGAATTTTTAAAAAATTTCAAACTCACATATCACTGATGTATCGTCATTTATACTAACCAGAACGCTGAGCTGAAAGTAGAAGCTCATTATTCTGTGGCCATGAAGGTAGTGGTATTATTATACTTTTATATTCCTACAATAATAAAGCTCCAGATGTTGTCCAGGAGTAGAAATGCTACAAAACAGAGAAGATACTTGTGAAAAACTTCTTTGTTACTTTTTTTCTCCATTGAGGCAGAAGAAAGAAGAAACTTCTACTGTTCTTTAAGATGTCCTGCGGAAAGAGACATGGAGCCATCTCAGACTGGACAGAACAGTAAAACTGAGCATCTCTGCCATTATTCCACAGCCTAGTCTGGAAAGCAGAAGCAGTCAACCTGGCCTCCACTCACAGCTCTCAACAGGCCAATGCATCAAGAGAAAAAGTAGTGGCATTTTTGATGAAACTGGGGGAGTGAATATTTCTGAAGGACTGCTAACTTTCAAGCTGGGTGACCAAATGGCTCGTGATGTTGCCATCCAGAGGGACCTTGACAGGCTGGAGAAATGGGCCTGTGAGAACCTCATGAAGTTCAACAAGGCCAAGTGCAAGGTCCTGCACGTGGGTCGGAGCAATCCCATGCACAAGTACAGGCTGGGCAGAGAATGGATTGAGAGCAGCCCTGAGGAAAAGGACTTGGGAGTGCTGGTGGATGAGAAGCTCAACATGAGCCGGCAATGTGCGCTGGCAGCACAGAAAGCCAACCGTATCCTGGGCTGTATCAAAAGGAGTGTGGCCAGCAGGTCGAGGGAAGTGATTCTGCCCCTCTACTCTGCTCTCGTGAGACCCCACCTGGAATACTGCGTTCAGCTCTGGAGTCCCCAGCACAAGAAGGACATAGAGCTACTGGAACGAGTCCAGAAGAGGGCCACGAATATGATCCAAGGGCTGGAGCACCTCTCCTATGAACACAGGCTGAGAAAGTTGGGGCTGTTCAGCCTGGAGAAGAGAAGGCTCTGGGGTGACCTTATAGCAGCTTTCCAGTACCTAAAGGGGGCCTACAGGAAAGCTGGAGAGGGACTTTTTACAAGGGCATGTAGTGATAGGACAAGGGGCAATGGATTTAAACGGAAAGAGGGCAGATTTAGGTTAGATATAAGAAAGAAATTTTTCACTCTGAGAGTGGTGAGGCAGTGGAACAGGTTGCCCAGAGAAGTTGTGGATGCCCCATCCCTGGCATTGTTCAAGGCCAGGTTGGATGAGGGTTTGGGCAACCTGGTGTAGTGGAGGGTTTCCCTGCCCATGGCAGGGGGGTTGAAACTGGATGATCTTTAAGGTCCCTTCCAACCCTGACCATTCTATGATTCTATGATTCTATTTCTGCTAGCAAACATCACGAAGATCACAAAAGCAGTAAAAGTCTAGCTTTCCTTGTACCTACACAGCTGCCAGAACAACTACAAAAAAAACCCTAACCAGGATAGGAATGAAATACAAGTACCCTAGACTTGTTAAGTGCTTTGGAGAGTAATTGGGAATGGAGCCAAGGAAGTAGCATTCAGCTACTTCCCATGGTTTTCAGGGAGGCTGCTGTCATCTGAAAAGTGCTCTGCCTCTTACACACAGCAAATTTTTACTCTATGCTGCTAGAAGGGAGAATTTGTTGGGAACCACATGAAGTTTAATACTATTTATTAGCTCCCCTTGCCTTTGGTTTTATTTAAGACACCATATATGTTTTTAATTGTCATTTTTAGGGGCACAGAGGCCTTTAAGCATAGGCATCCTATTCATAAAAATGCAACAGTAACATCAGCAGGAGGTTTAATTGAAACTTTGAAACTTCATCCACTCTTTTCTAATTATTTTTTTTTCTTCATGACTAAGAGCTTTAACGGTGCATGCTTACAGCTGGTTTTAACTATGCTTTTTATTTTAAAAGCTAAATTGTGAGCTTTAAAAATTCATGTTCAAACTTTTTAAAATCACCAATAAATATATGTAAAGTTTCTGCATAACAATTTTATTTTGAAAAACAAAAAATCTTATATTTCCCCACCTCTTTCATTATTTTTCTGTACATCAACTTAATTTATCCCCTTTTTAAGAAAAATGTCTCAGGTTATTGTCTTATTCTTCTTCCATTTCAATTGCATTTCCCTCCTCAATACCGTCCTATTTCTACCCTAGGAAATGCTCATATATTTGCACTATATTCTATATGTGCTACACATTTTTATACATTTTGTGTAACATTCTGAGAAAACTGGCAATACAAGAACTGAAAAAGGAAATGTGAATATTTAGGACAGCATTTAATTTCTGTGACTTGGTGTAAATTACATGCAGCTGGCTTTGGTAGCAGGAAGTATAGTAAACTATGAAACTAGATAGCAATCTATACATGGTAGGTGCTCAGGACATCTACTGACCACATATTTTCAACCTGTTACTTTAGTCTGCATAAACCAGCAAAGGACCAACCCCTCAGACAGAGGAGTTTAAACAATGAACTCCAAAGACCTAAACTAACTGTCTTGAAAAAATCCCACCCATAATGTAGCAATTTTAAAAACTAGTTTCTACATTAATCATTAATTTGTCAAAAATCAGAAACTTACAAAGACAATCCTGAATTAAAACAAAAAAGATGCAATGACTTATGATGGAAGTTAATGTAATCATAAGAGGCACAGACTAATGCAGTTACTGACAAAGCAGTTGGGTTCATGTTATGCTCACAGCTATCGTCACAACAGAACATAGCAGAATAAAAGATACAGATTAAAAAGTCCCAGTTGTTTCATTTGCCCATAGTGTACATTCTTCCTAACAATGCATTTTTACAGTGTTTATCCATTCTACTGTACTTGAAGAGCAGGTCTGTACTTGAAGAGCAGGTTCGGGAATATCTGAGGAACTTGAAGGTGCACAAGTCCATGGGACCTGATGAGATCCATCCGCGGGTCCTGAAGGAACTGGCGGATGAAGTTGCCAAGCCACTGGCTATTGTATTTGAGAAGTCGTGGCGGTCTGGCGAGGTCCCCGATGACTGGAAGAGAGGGAACATAACCCCCATTTTTAAAAAGGGGAACAAGGAGGACCCGGGCAACTACAGGCCGGTCAGCCTCACCTCTGTGCCTGGCAAGGTCATGGAGCAGATTCTCCTGGGAACCATGCTAAGGCACATGGAGAGCAAGGAGGTGGTGGGTGACAGCCAACATGGCTTCACCAAAGGCAGATCGTGCCTGACCAACTTGGTGGCCTTTTATGATGGGGTGACAGCATCGGTGGACAAGGGTCGACCAATGGATATCATCTACCTGGACTTGTGCAAAGCTTTTGACAGTGTCCCGCACGACATTCTTCTCTCTAAACTAGAGAGGCATGGGTTTGATGGATGGACCACTCGGTGGATAAGGAATTGGCTCAATGGCCACACTCAGAGAGTAGTGGTCAACGGCTCGATGTCCAAGTGGAGACCGGTCACGAGTGGCGTCCCTCAGGGGTCCGTGTTGGGCCCGGCCCTCTTCAACATCTTTGTTGGTGACGTGGACAGTGGCATGGAGTGCACCCTCAGCAAGTTCGCCGATGACACCAAGCTGTGTGATGCTGTCGACACGCTGGAAGGGAGGGATGCCATCCAGAGGGACCTCGACAGGCTGGAGAGGTGGGCCCATACCAACCTCATGAAGTTCAACCAGGCCAAATGCAAGGTCCTACATCTGGGTCGTGGCAATCCCAGGCACAAATACAGACTGGGCGGAGAATGGATCGAGAGCAGCCCTGAGGAGAAGGACTTGGGAGTACTGGTGGATGAGAAGCTCAATATGAGCCGGCAATGTGCTCTTGCGGCCCAGAAGGCCAACCGCGTCCTGGGCTGCATCAAGAGGAGCGTGGCCAGCAGGTCGAGAGAGGTGATTCTCCCCCTCTACTCTGCCCTCGTGAGACCTCACCTGGAGTACTGCGTCCAGTTCTGGAGCCCCCAACATAAGAAGGACATGGACCAGTTGGAGAGGGTCCAGAGGAGGGCCACGAAGATGATAAGAGGGCTGGAGCACCTTTCCTATGAGGACAGGCTGAAAGAGTTGGGGCTGTTCAGCCTGGAGAAGAGGAGGCTCCGGGGTGACCTTATAGCGGTCTTCGAGTACCTCAAGGGGGCCTACAGGAAAGATGGGGAGAGGCTGTTCAGGAGGACCAGTTGTGATAAGACAAGGGGTAATGGTTTTAAAATAGAGGGAGGTAGATTCAGATTGGATATTAGAAAAAAATTTTTTACCATGAGAGTTGTAGAACACTGGAACAGGTTGCCCAGAGAGGTGGTGGATGCTCCATCCCTGGAGACGTTCAAGGCCAGGTTGGATGAGGCCCTGAGCAACCTGATCTAGTTGGAGATATCCCTGTTCCTTGCAGGGGGGTTGGACTAGATGACCTTCGAAGGTCCCTTCCAGCCCTAACCATTCTATGATTCTATGATTCTACTTTGAAATGACCCATTTAATGAGGCTTCTACAATTTCTGTTACAAAATTTGTACAGTTAAATTATAGCCAATAGACCTTAGGAAACTTCAGCTGCCCTTAAGCCTTAACTTTCCTGTCTGAATTTGACCCTGTAACTGCTAGTTAATCTGGTCTCAGACAAAGTAATACCCCTATCTCAGTTGGCATGACCAACTTTCCATATTCCTGCCTTTCTGCTACTTGTCCCCTTTCACTCTGTTATTTTCTGTCAAGCTCTCGAAATCTTGTTCATAAATCAGTCTTCTCTGTCCTGTCATCACTAGGATGCTCTTCTCTGAACTCTCTCAAATCTTTCCGGTAAGCCAGCATAGAAAATAACACACCATGTTCATAAGGAAGTTCAGCCATAAGAGAAAGAGGGTCTATTAGTGACTGTTCATACCCCATGACAATATGGCCAGTAGTTGACAAGAATACAGATGATCATAAGCAGGTAGTCTTTTAAACTACTGGGATACTGATATCTTATGATGTAGAAGTGCATAGATGAAGGTAAAGAATAAAGTCTAGAGAATATCATTGTTGTGGAAAATAAACGTTACTAATAGCTAAAGTAACGAGTAATTTTTACTGCCAGAAGGATAACTTACACGTTTCAGAAAGCCATTACATGGAACATACACATCATATTTATTTCTACTTATTTTACAATTAAGAACATCCCCTGTAGGAAAACACAAAAAATGAGGAAAACAGGGAAGCAAACAACAGAACAGGCCTTCTGAAAGCTTGCAGTAATAAAAGAGGAAAGGGTACTTAATCATTAAAGAATGTATTTTAGCTGTGACTTTTTTCCTTCTGGTTTATTATTGAAATAAAACGTGATTGCTGAAGACATTTTCTAATGCTTGGAATGCAGAACAGATTCAGTAAACTGAAGTATGTACTATGCATATTTTCTTATTTTATAAATATAAAACTCTACAAAATTAAAACTGTGACTTCATTTTCTACTTCTGCAAAACTCATGAGTAAAATCTTTCCTCGCTGATGAAGTAAAATGCACTAAGTTAAGAATTGGTAGTATAACATCAGTGGTTTTCTTTTGCATCTGAACAGAAAGTAAATGCTGGCTTATCTCTTTGCTCTCAGTTTCATCTTTCTATCACAAATCCTCTTCCTTATTCCCATCCTGGGAAGGTGATCTGAGATTTCAAAGCACATACTCTTTACTACAAATTGTGGTTATCACAAGGCTCCAACCATCTGCCAGCCTTCAATTTATCCACTGCAGGACACAAGAACTATCTCAGATATCTCTGAGAACAAGCAAACCTTCAAAATGAAAAGCTGAAAAGAGACTGACAGGGAAGTAGAAGTAGGTAAAACATGCATACTGAAAAATGTCGCATATAGTATTCATGAAGCTTCAGTGTATATTAGAATTTCAGTTTTGGAAACAGGTTATACTGTTACATTTGAAATAAATGTTCTCAGTTATTTTCAGGGTTTAGCTTATAAAGAAATAATTCTGTTTGGATTATTTCCCAGAACGCATTCTTCAAAACTTCACTTTGTTCTTGACACAAATTGAAAACAATAATACAGATATACTGTACATAGACTTCAAAAAGGCATTAAAGAGGAACATTATCAATATGTTTAAAACATTTAGAAAGCTCAGCTTTGCATCTTTCTAAGTGAATGACTAGATACTTAGACTGAGTAATATCTGTTCCAATAAACTGCTGTGTGTGAAATGTTTTGAATAATAGTTAATTTATGCTGAGGTAATGACAGCGTAATATAACCGAAATCTGTGCTAATAGGAAAAAAGAAGCCCCTTCCAGCTATTTTTGTTACAATCAGCTGCGGTAATTTTCACCTCATCTCTCTCTTTCTCCATCTCTCTCACATAAAATATTACTTTAAGTGTATGTTGAAATGCTTGCTGCTAATTTTAAAAATCAATAATTGGTACCTGTCATCCATATGGAGAAAAACAAAATAACCAGACAACAAAGAAGAAATTTTCATGTACAAGACCTTTATTTTATGTATTTCTGCAATAAAAGAAAGCAATTGCAGCTAATGATGTTCTTTCTATATCAGCACAACACTAAATTCAGTTTGGGTAAGACTCCAGGATGTTCTGACAAAAATGCATATGAAATTTCTAACATAGATGAGAATTGGCCAAACGATGTATTCCAAATAATACTCAAAGCAGGTTGAGACATTTTCTGGGCTATGGGTTATTCACAAACTCACTCTAGTATTCCTTTGATGAATGAACTATCTGAAATATTTATCAAATAGGTTGGCTGAAGTCTGATCAGCTAAATAAGTTATTGGCATTTATTCTGTTTGAATGCTCTGTGTTTGGTTGGTGATGTATGTTGAGTGGCAGTGCTCTGTCTGGATGCTGAGCTTTTTAATCACAAGTACATTGAATAATAAACAAATCCCAGACCTTCTGGTATGCCATTTTGGACCCAGATCCACCTATACACCACAATTTGTTTTACTTCCAGGAACTGTGTGTTTTTTCAACTATGAAAAGACTCTGAATTCCCATAAACATGTAACAGCATGATCCAGGAATGGTCATGAACTCAGATCAGCACAGATTCACTAAAATACTGACTACCTGATCATCTCTATACATTCATTAACTGGAGATATCATGATCATTTGTTAATTTAACTATAATTGTTTTCAGCAATGGTAGAAGGATGTTTTTAATTTGGAATCCTACGGATCACGTTATGATCTCTGACTCCTTGTCACAAATGGCTCGTATTACTCATGGTAGGTGCTCCCAAAAAGTTATTTGGTTGTAAAATTAGATGCATAGTTAAAATGTTTCAGCTAGTCTGCAGTAAACGCCTCCCGAAAGCCCTTTACCCGGAACGAGACACAGGTGAAGAAGCACACATTAATTTAAAAATAAAAGCCTATATATTGGGCAATTACTGTGTGGTAACCGACCTCATGCAATTTACACTAATCCCTTATTGAATATTCTGATTTAAGATGTCTCTTCCTGTATTGAGTGTCTTCTGCAGGAACAATTACCTACAGAAATAAATATCTTATCCTTAAAAAATCCCTGTCTTTTTCTTCTTGACTTACAGAGAGCTAACAAAACAAAGGGACAGCAAGTAAAGACGCTTCCTTTCTCATTTACAGAAGAAGATACTGAGCTCTGAAACTCACTGGAAAGACATAAAAATGATGTCTGGGAGACACTCCCAGAGCGAAGCATAAACATCCATTTAGTTTTCTGTTGATAAACTCTTCATGCATACAGAACAGACTCACAGGCAAACAAAGATTCAAAAAATCAAGGTGTTTTTCCCCAAAACTGAGTATAAATTCAGGAAAAAAATCTCCTGTTTTATATGTCTGGGAAACACAGTATTTGGGAGTGAAGGAAATGTAGACTTCCTGACAAAAATCCACAGAACACAAGTACTCATTTCTCAGAGAAGAACCCTTAGCATTTAAGAAAATAATTTCCACTTTGATGACAGCTTTTACTCAAATAACTGTTCTTGCTATACAGATTCCTTCCATTAACTTCGAAAGAAGTGCATATTGATACTACTTGCCACTTCCTACTTATTTCACCACTATCTGTATCCATGCCTAAACAGGACTGCTCCTAAAAAGGAAGCAAAGACCATCCATCCCTTGTATGGAGGCAATTAAGCACAACCAAACACATAAGTGGCCTGTGCTGTGGATACAATTCAATCAAGCAGATCCATAGGGGTGGTTTTGATGTTCTTGTCACATCAAAGAAACAGTATCCAGAAGAAAAAGATCTAAGAAGTTAAAAATGAAATCCAAATAAATAAGAATAACTCCGAGTGAAAGCAAGAACAAGCACATGGTTGCAAGGAGCTGGTGTTACCTTGAAAGCATTATATAGGGCTATTAGAACAGCGTGTTATTCCTCGTACATTTGCCAGGTTCAGCCACCAGAGAAAGGCTAGCACTCCAGCTCCCTTTGTTAAAGATATATCTATCTTGCTGAGTCTTGACAGCCTTATCATGTCAGCCCTCTGTAGTAGCAAAGAGCGTTTCAGCAAGCAGGGAGAAAAAAAAAAAAAGAAAGAAGGAGAAAAAAAAAAAAAAGTGAAAACTGATGTGATCTACTCTGCTTCCTGTGGGCATATTTCACTATAGCAGATCCAGAGGGATGCTTTGTTATTCCTGTCAGATCAAAGAAAAAGATAACAGAAGAAAATATAAGAGGAAGAATAAAACCCAGAAATGAGGGTAACTGAAAAGCACTGTAAGACTACCACATCATTATGACTTTTCAAATTATTTAAATATGCTAAGTATCAAGTCACCACCAAAGAAATAAATATTGCATAGGCCATATGCTCTGTTAGCTGCCAGCAAAACTGTCCTACTAGGATGAGTTTATGGGCACAGTGACTGCCTGTCAAACAGTAGTAATTTTAATCATTTTTCAATTTGCTGTGTGAGTTGCGAGTATGCTCAGGTATTTTGACAGGTGGCTGCTCGGAACAAATATCTGAGCCCAGTAACTTCACACCGCCTTGCTTTCCTACTCGCCATTCCTGTCGGACTGGGGGGACGCAAGTGTTTGGTGAAGATGTCGAAGTGGCAGGAAAGTCATTGTACTGCACTGCCAAGCTCTATGTGCAACTCCCATGCAACACAAAGGATGACACAAAGTTTTCCTGAAGTCTAGCGCAAACCAGTAGCTGTGTAATAGGATGTTGCACTTGATTTTACAGAACATTTCTAATCACAAACAAGCCGAATGTCTAAAAAAAAAAGTAAATAGAGATCTGGCTATAATTTTAACCAAATACATAGAAAATCTGAAATATTATTTTTCTGAAAGGCTATATACTACATGTGCCTTCAGCACTACATGGGATTAATTTTTTATGCACTAACTGAACATGTCCACTTTATTTTTGTGTTTAATCTACAAGGTAGTACTGAAAATTATTTTCTAATGACCAATACAACTGTGCTGTTCCCTTTCAGCCACAAAGCTTTGTCTCATGCAGAAACAAGTTCCTAACTTGAAAAAAATACAACTCTATCAATTTCTGAGTGTCCAGATTTCCTGGTGTTTGGGAAAATGAGGCTTCTAAAATCTATAGAAATTCTGAGAGAAACCAGGAGATAAACCTGTATTTTCCTAAAAAAGGGAATGACTTTGAAGCACCTTAAATAAACCACACTTCTGATAATGTTCATTACACATTAGCATTCTCAGCATCAACTCCCTGAAGTCAGCCAAATCTGTCCCATGGAAAGGATTTGGATTATGATGTAAACTAACAGTAAAGACAATTCCAAATAACATCTAATGTCCAATATAACTACTGTTTACATATTAAAAAGAGATACAGGCTTTGTACGAGGGATGTTCTGTCATGTTTCTCCACAGGAGAAGACTGTCATGGTAAAGTTCATTATCAATTACTGCTTTACAAGAACAAGATGAGTTAAGCTGTCATAATTTTCTCAGCCAGAGATCCTGTGCTGTCAAAGAATGTCAATTTTTAATCTGACAAAAGGAAGAAAATTATCTGTTATTCTGACCTCTAATTTCTTGACATTTTAATGCTGTAATTGCTGTGGTTAGTGCTGCAACCATGATTTCACCTGTCAAGTAAGAATGAATCAATATCCTTAAGCTGTTCTTCAAGTTTTAGCTTTCACCTCACTGCTTTTACTTCAAAAAGGAAAAATTTCCCATTAGAATAAAAAAGGTTTCAATAAATAAATGAAACCCCCAAAAAAAAAAAATTGAAAGAATAAGTCAGAGCCTGAAAAATGTCTATTTTGCTACACATTTTTTTCTCCTCTTTATTTCAACATGAAAACAATTTTGCAATGCACAGAATAAGAGAGATTAGATTAATTAGATTAATTCATAGATTAATTAATTAATTAGATTAATTCAAATAAATTAGAATTGATAGAACTGGAGAATTTCTCGACTTCTAATCACAGAAGATCTAAACAAAAAAATTCAATTTTACACATTCTGTGGAACATTTAAGTGAGGACTTTCATTTTGCTCTCATCACTACTTAAAATACTTTACAGTGATTAATATTTTCGTGGTATCGGAAAATTACAAAGTTGTTTTAAAAATCAAGATCAGTATGTTAAATCAAATCAGTACATTCTACCATTCCAGTGCAGACCTTGATTTGCCAAAGAGTTATTACAGGGGCAGACATATGTGATTTCATAGACTTCAGTAATCTAAAATTTAATGCTATCCCAGCATTCCAGTTTCACTCATTGTGAATTTGCAAAATAGAAAGCAAAGAAAGCAAGCCAGGAGAGTCTTCTACTAAATAGGTCCAAACAGAACAAAAGCACAGCACAGCCATTTTTCCAGTGTTAAACAGTAGAGAGTTCTTAGCGGGAAGAGTTCTTCTCCCATGCATATGAGAAAGATGTAAGGAATGGCAGGCATGAGTTATCCCACCATGGGATATATTTTTGCTCCAACTAGAAGGCTACTGAAGTGACTCCTTTACCATTTGTATTGGGTTTGTGTGGCAAGGTTTTGGTAGCAGGGGTCTACAGGGATGGCTTCTGTGAGAAGCTGCTAGAAGCTTCCCCTATGTCCAATATGGCCAATGCCAATTGTCTTCCAGACAGACCCACCGCTGGCCAAAGCTGAGTCCATCAGCGATGGTGATGGCACCTCTGTGAAAACATTTTTGAGAAGGGGAAAAAAACTGTGCAACTGCAACTTCAGCTGGAGAGAGGAGTGTGCATATGTGAGACAAACAACTCTGCAGACACCAAGGTAGGTGAAGAAGGAGGAAGACGAGATGTTCCAGGTGCTGGAGCAGAGATTCCCCTGCAGCCCATGGTGAAGTCCATGGTGAGGCAGGCTGTCCCTCTGCAGCCCACGGAGGTCTGTGGTGGAGCAGATATTAACCTGCAGCCCATGGAGGATCCCACACCGGAGCAGGTGGATGCCTGAAGGAGGCTGTGACCCTATGGGAAGCCCACACTGGAGCAGGCTCCTGGCAGGACCTGTGGACCCATGGGCAGAGGAGCCTACACTGGAGCAGGATTGCTGACAGGAACTATGACCCCATGGAGGACCCACACTAGAGCAGTCTGTTTCAGAAGGACTGCACCCTGTGGAAGGGACCCATGAGGGAGCAGTTCCTTCCATGGGAAGGACTCACATTGGAGAAGTTTGTGGAGGACTGTCTTCCTGAGGAGGAAGGAGCAGCAGAAATGAGTGATGAACTGACCGCAATCCCCATTCCCCGTCCTCCTGTGCCACCAGAGGGGGAGGAGGCAGAGAATTCAGAAGTAAAGTTAAGCCCAGGAATAAGGGAGGAGTGGGAGGGAAGGTGTTTTAAGATTCGTTTTTATTTCTCATTATCCTACTCTGATTTGATTGGTAATAAATTAAATTAATTTTTCACCAAGTTGAGTCTGTTTTGCCTGTGACGGTAATTGGTGAGCGATCTCGCTGTCCTTATCTGAACCCATGAGCCTTTTGTTATATTTTTCCCTCCCCTGTCCAGCTGAGGAGTGGGAGTGACAGAGCAGCTTTGGTGGGCACCTGATGTCCAGTCAGGGCCAACCCACCACACTATTCTTCACAGAAAGGTAAGAACAACATATTCTTCAGTGGTTAAGTGAGGTGCTCAAGCAAAGGGTGAAGGTGAAAGGGCAAAGGTATAGCATGAACAGGTGATGGGGATCTGCCTTTTTAAATGATGTCTTTCCATCAGCTCAGACCTAAATGGGAGGGGTTTTTATCTGGAGCCTTATTTCACTGGACAGGTTCTACTGGGACGCAGCTCAATATGAAATTAGTTATGGTCACAGTTTGAGGAGGCTATAGTCATTTTTGAGCCCTTTGGTGTGATAACGGCTGCTGCCAATAAGGTTGCATTGATTGGCTTATTTTACAACCGTTTACCGCGAATATTCACTGTCTTCTGTGTGACAGAACAAATATGTTTCAGTTTATTTAGAAAATAAACATCAACAGCATTTGGATACTGAGAGATGACGTTTCCTGGATAACTAGAAAGCTCAATTAATTTTAAAATGCTGTGTTTCTAAGTTAATACGCCAGACACCACCTCTTGCCATTGTAAAACTTACTAAAAAATTGTTATCACTATTTTTAAAGGTGCTAGTGTTCCTATCCTTACATTTCTCTATTTATAAATGCTCTTCAGAGGCTTTTAAAAGATATTTTCCTTTTTATTTATTTTCTGGAATATCTAGTAAAAGTCAGAATAAAGTAAAAAAAAAAAAGCCAACAAAATAATGTATATAAAACATTCATAACAGAAAGATGACACCCAAATATCTTATCTACTAGATCATCAAGATGTCAAATGCTTTATTAGTGGCCACAGAATGTCTGCTAGTTTCAGAAATAGAGCTCAGGGAAACAGAAGAAGGTTCCGAAGCTGTCTATATTCACACGTGCGTTGTGATTTCTGATTAAAAATGGATGAAAAGTGGTTTTTAACCTTTTAATGACAACCCACAAATCACCAATGTCTGAGACCTCTTGGAGGAGAAAGCATACCATTTTTAAATGCATGCATGCAACTTTATGTATCTATATATAACAAAAATTAGGAGGATTCATTTTTCTGGACATGTTGCCTTCTCATTGCTAAAAACGAATTTTACTTACTAATCTAACTTGTGGCAGTGGAAATAAAGTTATGCTTTTAGAAGTTTACATGGCGTGAATAACCTAAGAAGAGGTTTATATGCTATTGACTGACAAGGCATGGGTTAGATGTACAAGTGAGTGAACAAAAACATCTCCATGAGTTTCTTGAAATTTCTGATGACAAGTTATGCGTGTAAGTAGAGCCACAGGAGAGCTGAAGAGTCTCATCATGTCATAAGATGTTAAATAAGGTGCACAGACAGACAGATAGACCTCAATCCTACAAGCTGCCCTCTGGGAGTAGACCCTTAAAGTCAAGACATAGGAGTCTGCCCATGCAAATCAGGACCTTAAGCCATGCAAATCCCTTGTATTCACAGTGCTTGACACCTGTTTTATACTTTAACAAACATTGCTCCTTCATTTCTCCAGTTTTATACCTTACTGACTCTTCTTGTGCTCAAAGTTTTAAATCCAGAAAACAATTATGTAGATGCTAACATGAAATATTTGAGGCAGTGGGATCAATGAAATTCTGGCCTTTCTTAAAACAAAGCAAATATTAACTGTTTACAAAATACAGGCTTTGCAGTGCATGGTGTGAAAATCCAGCTCTAGCAATCTAGGAGTCTGAATGGTTTTTTAGTTCTGCTCCTCAAAAAGCACCAAATGTAACAAGATGTGACAACACACTACTAAAAAACAACATGTCAAACCCCAATATTTAGCTGAAAAGGAATGCTTTCTTTTTCCTCCTGAAATCTGTAGAATTCTGTCTCCAAGATTGGAAAACAAACAAACAAACAAAAACCCATTGCCTGGCAATGTATAAATTATTCCTGTTTTGCATACAGCAGATGGCAGCTATCTGGGGGAATGGAAGATAGTGTGTACAGCTTCATCACAGCAGTACTCATCTAGCAGCTGTTGCTTCTTCACACTTTTCACCAAATTTCAATTGTTATAGCCAGCAAATGGATGATATTAGGAAATCATCATTCAAATTAATAATCTTACTAAAACCAAATATAGCCACTGGAAGGAAACAAGTATCAGGACAGCTAGTACAAACGGGTTTTCTTAAATTTACTGATAAATTTGAAAGGCTCACTTGTGTATATTCACACATATATATCTTTCACACATACACATATATAAATGTAAACACTTGTATGCACAACAAATAGCGAACATTTTCTTTTTTGGTAACAGTTTCATTATACTTTATGAGAGCCACACAAAAGTAATCTGAATAATTGTCACTGTCCATCTAGCAAACATATTCTTTTTCAGATACATATTCTCACCAACATTATCTGACTGAAAAGGTTAGATTTTCTTCCCTATGACCATAATGCAGTTTTTTCTTTCAGCTTTTCAGTCCTACTAAGTGAACTTAATAAAAGTAAGTTATAAAAAGTAGAAGAATATACATTACAGAATATATATATGTAATATATATTACATTATAATTTACCATATCATAACTGACCACTAAATATATTAGTCACCTTAAGTAAACGAGATGCTTTCGATCATCTGTTTTATTGCTAGTTTATTAATACTTGCTTCTGAAGTCACCTAGGGCCTAAGTTCTGAATCAAGTCACACACAACAATTTTCTCCAGCAGTGAAAGATGGAAAAAGTACCATTTCTTGTGAGCAGACAGCAGTTTTTAGAAAGAAATGGCAGTAAACACCTACCTCCCTGAGGACAGGATCAGTGATACTGTCCAGGTTCACAGAGCCTTCATATGTTAGGTAGTGGAAAACGTTGAGTGCACGCACTGCTTCTGGTCCTCGTTGCTTGTAGCCAAATATAAGGTCAATCCACTGATGGAGTTGACATGATACAAACTCACTTTCCAGGGCCTGTGAGAGAAATTCAGAGTTAGGAAGTAAATTCCATCTCGTAATTTCATGCTTAAATTATATCCTACCTTCACCTATTAACTGAGGAAACATAATAGGTATCATTACTTTTCCTGTTCAGGATTGTTTAATGTATTTGAAATCTCTCGAACATTAAAAACCAGAACAAATTATATTGGGAGAAGCACTAAAAAAGACATTCTTATTTCCTTCTGCTTAATACCCAGCTAATTTTCTTCTCAGGTACTAGGTTTTCTCCTAGCTAATTTTTGGGCTTGTCAAATAAGTAATTTGTCAAGAAAAACTGATGAAAATAGGAAAACAATTTCAAAAACTCAACCTTCCAACTCATTTTGCAACTAGTTCTAATTTGTCTTAAATCTAAAATGGAAATTTGAGGATTAAAAAGCTGTTTTGGCAAAATGAGGTTCTGAACTCTGTGTGTGAATTGTGACTTATTTCTGAAAGGAGAAAAGCATTTTTGCCATTCATTTTTGACTTTAGGTTGGTTCACCAAAAAAAATACAGGCCACGACTAGCTAGTTTAAAAATAAGTTCAAGGATTACTATTCCTTTGCTCAGCATATGGAAATAGATTAATTTTAGATGGAGGAAATAATAGTATTACTGTTATGCCTGATCCAACCAATATGCCTTTATCAGACATGATTGACATCCTTAGTAGATACTAATGCCTGAACCGGAGCTTTTGAGAGCTGAAGGCATTATACAGTTTCTATTTATCCCTCTGCCAGACTACCTGTCTTAGTTTCCCACGAGCCTGTACTTGGATACACAAATTGTTCCCCTATAAAGACTCATCATGGATTTAAGACGGCATCCTGGCACACTCGTTCCTTCTTTCTTAATGCCACCTTCAGAGAAGGACTGGGATAAACAGGAACTGATTCATGGTCCATTGCCGAAGTTTTTATACGTGTCCTTGCTAAACTACTAAACTCACCTAAACTACATCACAGTCCTGCTTTTGTACAGTATCATCTCCCTAGTTCCCTTCTATTAGAACAGTTCTCAGATCTGGGAACTAACTCCCGATTAGTTTGTTAGAAAAAAAAAAAATACAGGATCACAGAAGGGTTGAGGTTGGAAGGGACGTCTGGAGATCATCTGGTCCAACCCTCCTGCTTGAGCCAGGCCACCTAGAGCAGGTTGCCCTGGACCATACCCAGCTGGCTTTTGAACATCTCCAAGGACAGAGACTCCACAATCTCTCTTGGCAACCTGTGCCAGCGCACAGTTAGCCTCACATTAAAAAAGTGTTTCCTGATTTTCAGAGGGAACCTCCTGTGTGTCAGTTTGTGCCCATTGCCTCTGGTCCTGTCACTGGGCACCACTGAAAAGAGTCTGGCTAGCTCACAAAAAAAAACACCACCTAGCCTTAATACAATTTATTATGTAAACATCTATGTCAAGCTTACCACTACTCACTGCATACAGGCAGGGCTTGCAGCAACCATCTATATTACACTATCCAATATATTTCATTCTCAAAGATGGTGGCTTAAATGCTCAATTTTTAATGTTCCTTTGTATGTAATATAACTTGAAATAGAATGTATAGCCTGTTGTCTTTCCAGCATCCATCTCGGACCAAGTTACAGTGAGCAGTCTAACTGTTCCTTTCCTCCTCCGAACTATGCATATTTATAAGTTTCTTTTGCATTTGTACCTATTACGTATTTATTTTGAAGTAATTAACAAAAAAAAAAATTAGGCATTTGCTTTGGTCAAAAATAGCATCGCTATTTCTAGAATACGGACAGTATGTCAGGAAGACGGCAAAACTTTTGGCTATTTAAAGGTGGGACAGTAAATTTAAAAAAATAAATGCTTGGGTCAAATGAGCATATTTCACCCATTATCTCCTCTAACAGCCTCTCCCTGGTGTCAGAGGAGTTGAATGCCTATGTTATGTTTCCCTGAGGCAGTTTCTACTTGCATGACCAGACCTTACTCAACAGCTTGTCATTCCAGAGGTCTTACTGACCCTGGCAGGTCTGAAGAACTTCTATTTCACATGGGTGAATGGTTCTTTAATAACTTTTTAAATAAACGAGCTACTTTTTAACAGCAGCAAGTCATGTCTTCTGTCTCCTATTCTTTAAGCAGATCTATTGTACTATGTTTATAGGTCTAATGGTTCTTTAAAGGTCTGTATGGTGAAATGCAACACAAGACCTGGGGAAATCTGTAAGGAGTGAGTTTAATTATTTTGAACTATAAATTGAAGAACTCCACAGAAATTTGGAAGTCAGAAGAATTGCTGTCAGGGATGCGAGGATGTTGGTGGTGGGAAGGAGACTAACAGCAATGTGCCTGTCAGGTGCTGTGATGGAAGACCAGTGTGGTGGAGGATTGTTGGGCAGAGACTAGAGTGGAAGGTGGACAGAGGAGCCAGAGTTGTGAAGGACAGTGGCTCTGCATGGGCCTTAGCACCACACAGCCTCCAGATGCAGGCTGTGATGGGTGCTGTGTGATGTTCACGTCCTCCTCATTGAGGTGCCATGTGGGGTATGGCGCTGGGCACGAACAACAGGCAGGGTGCACTCAAGCACAGGCCATCAAAAGGCTGTAAAGTCCTACCTGGCCCTTGGTAGGGACAAAGCTCCTGATCTGTGCTTTAAAATCTGGATTTGCTTCAGTCAGGAGAAACCTTCTGATATCAGGTTTGCCCTGATTTGCTGGTGTTTCTCCCAAGTACTTCTGCAACACTACTCATACAATACTTGCAGAACCCTCTCCCCAATTTGTTCTAATGCAGAGGCTGCTCCCACTCCATGTAAGTGCCTCCTGAAAATTTATGAGCTGTTCACTGTCAGCAGTACATCGTCTGGTTTCTCAAGAATATGCAATGCTCAGTAGGGAACAGGGTGAAGGAATTTTCTGTGTAAAAAATAATTTGTATGTACAGTAGGAAAAACATACAGAAAAAGATAACAATAATATCCTTAAAATAGGCTGGTGATGGCCCTAAAGAGCAGCATTTTTCAAGAACATTTGGGCTTTAAAGCATTTTGGCGGCTTTAATTTTTTAAGCATATTTTCAATATGAAATATAAGGAACAATTTTTTTTAGAAAAGCAATAATAATTATGACTTATATAATTATATAATATTATTGACAGTTTTTAAAGATTTGTACTGTTAAATGGAAATTACTTAATATCCAGCTTGTTTTTTATTATAATTAAAATGTACAGAAAACAGAGTTTTATTCAGGCACTCTCAAACAGAACTTGCTTGAACCACTGTTGTCAGTGATTCATTTTCAAATAGCAGCATTCCAGTCAGTATTTTTTCATGGGTTTTGTTTCGAGGAAGGAGTCTCTCATGTTACTGTTTTCAATGGAGCAACTTTTATTGCTAACAGGTATATCACAAGCATCATTATGCATCTAGTGCACACATTTTGCAGTAAAAGTACTGCATTTTTTGTGTGTTTGCAGGCAAGTGTATGCAAGCATGTTCCACAGACTGAAAATCTGACCTGTAGCTGTTGTAAAATATAACTAGGTATTAGTAAGTTTATGTTATGTATAAACTAAATAAAGTTAATATAAGCCAAGTTACTGCTTAGTGAGATCAATCACCATAGTTCTTTTCAGGCCTTTGTGCAGTATGAATGTTGCATTCTTTCCTCTCTGCTCATCCTAATTTGATGTTAAAATTATTTTTACAGAGATTCCAGTAGGAGGCATTGGTTTTTGTTTTAAGGCACACTATGTGCTGTGTAAAGTATTGGGTGTTCTGGATTTATAAAATACGCTATTCCAACCTCTTTCTAACACAATATTAAGTGTTACCCAGGTATTTTGTGTCACCAGAGAAGAAGAAAGCTCTGATGTCGCCCCTTGCCTGGACCACAGCTGCACCCGCCCCTCCTGTTTCTGCAATTTCTGCCTTGCTTCCCTCCCCTCCAAAGCTATATGCTGTCTCTCCAAGAACTCCTGCCACAGTATCTTGCTATTAACTTATATTCAGTAGATTTAAAAATATTTTCTTAAAACTACTCTGAGACACTTTGGTTTTGTAGATCTGCTCAATAACAGATCTTCAGTTGTTTCAGCCTGCGAGCTGGGTTTTTCTTCTCTCTCCTTACATCTGTGCTCCTCTGCTGCCACTGAATATATAGATTCTCTCTGTCTAATACTTCTCAGCCTCATTTACCATTTCTTGTACTGACTATCAGAGCAAAATCTTTGACTCTTGCCATAAAATAAAACAGGCAATGCTGATATCTGAAATTAGTTAACGTTTGTTTAAAAAAAGTAATATTATAATAAAAGAGACAAGGAAGTGCTTTGTACAGATTTGGGTTATTCAGGGATGTCTGCACAGAAATCAATCCTTTCCAAGAGCATCTTCAAGATGCAAATAAGATTCTTCAGTGCTATAGAAAGTTGAAAAAAAAAAACCACACTACCGTTTCCAAATTAGATTGAAAGATCGAAAACCCTGTAAGTTGAATGAGTTTTAATTGCATTAAGAACAAACCTTGGCAATACACAAAATAAAATCACAGCTACTACTGAGGAAGCAATATCAAATCTTATCTATTGCTTATCTAGAAAAAAGAAATGCCAAGCACTACTGAACGGTGAGGAGAAAAGATAAATCTTCCAGATCCTCATAGCACAGAGATTTCATAATAGATGTTTCAAATGACTATTCAAGAAGCTTTTTAATTATGAAATACTATGCATGCTTCTGAATAGCCAGGGAAGTGTACAAAAATGTAACTGGCAGCAGAAGAGTGCAAATAAATCATTCTGAAGACAGAAAGAAAATTCAATCTTAGCAACAGTTATGTAATAGGAACAAAATATGTATAACAAAACCAGGACACATTAGTTTCTAAAAAATATAAATTCTAGTGAATGCATTTTACTCAACACTGCAATTTGTAATTTAGTATGTGCATAAGCCATAATGAAAATATAATTATAATTAACTTTGAATTACACAATCTTGTATCTTTTGTTTCAAAGCTAAAGAATGCTTAATATAAAAGCTCTGCTTCAGTGTTCCACAGTGGTGTTCCCTGCCTTGATTTAACATGCTTGACTTACTGACTGAATCTGTTCTATTTCTGGCTCTCAGGACTGCTCTACGTCTGTGGGGATTGAGAGGCTGAGTAGGACTACAGATGCACATCTGTGGAAGGTTTTATGCGTGGGCTTTTTTTCCTGGTAAACTGGGAGATTATGATTGATGAGCCCAGCATTAGGGTAATGTTATCAGGGACACTTTCTGCCTCTGTCCTCTGTGCCATCACCGAGGTCAGACCATAATCATGTTAGCATTGAACATAGTGCTTTATTAATGTTTCATGAGTAACTCCGTAGTAATCAGTCTAGCTTTGTACGGATAAATAAAACTGCTACAACAATCCCTGATGTACACACTGAGCACTTTAGAAGCTACAGTAATAGGTCTTAAAAGAAACTTGACTGAATGTCTTTTTCGGTCTTTATAAAAAGTCTAATTTTCACAAGTTAAAAGAAATCTCTTTTGATGGAAAACCATTTTCATTCCATTTCTGTGTTTAGTTAGAAGTGTTAAACACTCAGCTGAACAATCAAATCAAACAACACCAAAACCCTGTCTGCCATTTATTAATTTGCACAGAATTTTAGTGAAGTTTGTTAACCAATTAGTTAGATTATGTTGATTGATGTCATTGTACCCCTGTGATGTTTTCTTGACTGCTCTCTTCTTGCTTTGGTAAGTCTCAGGATGAAATGCTGAAATTCTTGCTGTTATTTAAAGAAAATGTTTACATTCATAAATGTGCAAGTAGGCTGTATGTAAGAATTTGTATTTACTCCCACATAAAATTACACATTATGCATGTTTGCATCAAGCAAAAAATATGTATGAACAGAAGAAATTATTGTCAGCTAGGGAAAAAAAAAAAGATTCCACTGTACATTATGCAGTATCACATAGGATCCTTTCCACTGAAATGAAATGACTTCCACTGATTTCACTAGACAAGGGAACAGGATAATACTTAGTTGAAATACTCATCAATTTTCTGTGGATTTCCTGTAAACATGTTCTCTACTTGCTTTGCTAAGTTGCTGTAGAAATTCCAGCCTTGCACAAGCTTGCTGTGTTTTACACGTCAGCACCACACCCAGGCTATTTTTTTTTTCTTGAGATAGATTCTTGTATAACAGCCAAAGCTTGGCCTGGGGATGACCTAACTGAATAATACATCTGCTGGCCGGTTCAAAACATGGAATCAGACATTAGGTAGGGAATTTCAAACTTTCCAATCCCTTTATATCTGTTCCTTACTTTGACCAGTCTAGTTCTAGTGACCAAAAACCAAGCGTACCAGCAGTTTGTTGTATGTGCTAAGAAAGCCCTACTTAAGAAAGTTTTTCTGAAAAATTATTACACATTCAAATTATTGCACTTTCAAAATGTAATTCCATTAATTCTTACTATACCTACTATCTGCATTTTAGTGAAAGGGATCATCCTTCTTTAGCTACTTGCTACTTTTATAAAGCTTATTATAAAAATTATGCATATGTCCTGCTCTTTAAACATCGCAAGTTATTCACTTTGTTTCTATCCTCTGAACTCCATCCAAATGTGAATACTTCTTCTGTCATCTAGTAACCCCAAAGTGAATCCAATATTCCAGGTGCAGTCTCGAAAGGACTATAGACAGGTACAACTATTTACATCCTCTATGATACAATGATTCTCCACAGATGGCACCGAAATACCCTTATTTTTGGTGAATATATTATAGAGTTATATGTAATCTAATTGCTGCTCATCGTCACCCTTGCCTCGCTTCTGCTCTATTTCTAGTACTATTTTTATTCCTAGACTTCTGCATCTATTGAATATTTTTCATTCTTTCCTCCCAAGGTGATTTCCAGTGTATTTTCTGCATCTAATTCCAATAAATCTATGCCTCTTTCTCCTGTTTTCTAGGCAATTCTCAACTTTATTATCATGAACTTCATCAGATTGCTCTCTTGAAGACAGCAGGTATCTGTGTAGAACTGAATTTTAACTACCGACCATGCTCTTGCAAAAAGTAGATGCTGAGATGAATAAAGGCCATGCAGAAACTGCCTCCAGGCACAACTGTACAGTAACAGGATGATGCTCACATCTGTGGGGACAGGGGTGGAAGACCGTATGGGAAGGGTATGATACATAAGTAAGATGATTTCTGATTTTAAAAATCTGCGAAGTACTCCACAAGTTGAAGCCTGTAATTCTAATACTATTCTAATCTTAACATCGATTTTCTGTCTGTGGCAGTCTGAGCATACTTACACACATATGGTATCAGTCATTAGTGCTATTACAGCTTAAAGTATTTCCAGTGTTTAACTACCAGCCTTGATTGCAAGAATAGTCCTGAAGGGGCATAAACGCTATACTCTAAATCCATGTAAGCAGATGTTTTCTTCAACAGCCATAAATATCCCAGTACAAAACTTTTCAGTAGAGAGCTCCCATGTTATTTTCTAAAAAGCAGAAATTGCACCAGAGAAATCAAATAAACTAAAGCTAAAGCTTTTCTTGAAGTGATCTCATATCACATAGTGCCTTTTATCCTCCTACTAATGATTCCATCTTTGTGAAAAGGAAAGATGGAGAAACATGATTTAGGATCCAAGAAGGAACATTCTTTATAAGATCTGCCAAAGGGAGTCATTAATAAGCATCTCTCATTATATTCCCCAATAGGTGGCAGCTTGTTTATCCTTTTTCACTAAGGTATCACACATCTGTTCTTTGACAAATGTCAAAACTAAACCTCTTGGTCAACTTTAGTGTGCTTACTTCCAGGCCCAGTTCAGGTTTAGCCACAACCACAATCCAAAAAAAAGGGCTCTGTGCAGTGACATGGGCACTCCAGAGTCACATACTCTGTGATTGCGCATCCCATACTTGAGAATGCTAATGGAGGGTAGTCATACTTTGAGTCCACCTCCTTCTTTGCTAGTAAAATTGCACTTACATTTATTGCCACCAGCTGTGACGATTACTTGGTTTTAGAAAGAATATTACAATATATGCAACTATAAGAGAAACCAGTCAAGAAAAAGAAAATGTTGGTCAGCTTCTTCCTGCCACCGAAGGACTACTCCCTGGAACACGCTTCTCATGTTTTGTGTAGTGCATTTCATATGTCTCAAGTGATGAGGTTGTCATTTTTTTAGAAGACAGCTCTACATATGTCAAATCATTTACTCTTCTAAATGGAGGACACTTCTAAATCATATACATCTAGGAATAGGTTTGTTTTTATAATAATCTTATATTCTTTTGAAAAATGCCTATTTTTTCTATCAACTCCTGAAGAACAATTTTCTTTAAATAAACAGTTCTTGAAATTAAATTGCCAAACAGATTAGAAGAAAAACAATGCTGCTAGACTTAGAATGGTACCACAAAAGCACTATAGGGAATAATGTTCAAGCTGAACAGTTCTGCAACTGTATGGAAACCCATAGCTTATTGAAACTATAGTCCTGACTGTATAAGTAAGGCAAGCAATATGCATTTTAAGGAAGATCCATTTCCAAAATAAAACCATAAATTGAACTATTGCTGGCCTGAATATCAGAATGTACTTTGTTTTTCCTAGAAATGACTAGAAGCATACTGACATATTAACTCTATCATTAATAAAATAATTATCTATCAAATTAAAGCAAAAATATACAACATAGATAAATGGGTTTCATGCTTAAATTCTGAAGACTTCATGGTGATTTACAACAGAGCAGTTCTGTTGCAAAATTTCTTCAGAGAATGTAGTTGTTGGCTTATGTTCACATTTCTAAACTTCCAGTTCATCAGAGATGAACTGGAAGTGCATAGCTTCAGTTGAGAAAGGAATACAATATATCTTGCATGATACCAGCATTTTATAATAACCTTTCATTTTTTTTATGTAGAAGGTGGAGAGGAGGAACAGACACAAATTTTTCAGGCTATCCTGTGTTGATCAGCTCGTGCCCATCTGATGCTTTCTCATAAGAGAGTAAATAACTGAATTTCATTTTCCATGACGGCACATGGAAGGAAAACCCATTGTAAAATAAAGGGTTATGTCAAGCAAGACACAATGCAAATTCTCCTTCACATTTTATTTCTATAAAACTAGTTCTAAAGAGCTGAAAAATAGCATCAAGTTAGTTTGTTAAAACACAGAACTCCTTACTTAGGCTAAACTAAAATGCAGCTTACCATCCTGTTGATACGGACAAAGTCTTCAGGCTTCTTAGCCCATGGTGGGAGATCAACATCATTCACAACAACTTCATCTTCTCTGATTCCTAGATTATAGCCATTACTGTTGACAAACATCTCTGGTAGGTAGTAAAACTCTGGAATTAACTCCTAGCAAGGAGAAAACACACAATGAGACTTTACATTTATAAAGAGATGCTAAATGGTGCTGTCAGAATCAGGCTCTGTTGTAGAGCACATTAAAGCATCCTGTTTCTGTGCACTTGTTTGAGAAATTTTATCATCTGTTTGCATGTACTTACAGTCAAACATATTTTTCACAGTGAAATAGTCAATCTTCATCTTTCCCATACCTGTTTTTATGAAAAGCATAACTTTGGAAAAACAGTGTATATGAATAAAGGAGACCTATTCAGAATAACAGGTACAAGAAACTGTTTGCCAAGCCTTCAATACTGTAAATATGTCAGATTTTTTAATCACTATTTAACTAAGCTACTTAAAAGAGGGGAAAAAGATGATGACATAACACTGTCTTGATTTTACTTTCTCTATATTTTTTAAATGCATAAGAAAAGGTGGCAATTTGTTTACGTATATAAGGAAAAAGAATTCAAAGTGAATGAATTTTCCTAATGTAAGAAAAATACAATAATACATGGAGAGAAAAATGTCAGTACAACAAATGTCCTTAAACCAGAAACACATGATTTTTAAACTGACAGATCAATAACGGAGTAGCGAAGATCATCTGCAGTGTATTAATACATTATAGATAAGTTACAATGTGAAGTTTTTCCCAATTTCCAGGATAGTAAAATAGAAATGCATTTTGACATAATAAATATCACCATTTGTTGCTGTCTATTATTTTAGCAGTAAATATTGAACTGCCATAACAAAAAAGCTTTAAAGCCTGCTATCTCTTTTCTAATATCCAGATATGGATTAAATTCACTAAACTACATTGTTAAAAGCATTATGGCATTCAGTTGTGTAACATGATCAAAACTGATGACACAGCACCTGAAACCTGAGTCTCTTTGTGGTCCTTTCAAAGGCTTGCAGACATGTGAAGCATAAAAAAAAAGTCACTGCAGACACAAACTTATCTAATTAAATCTGACCGGCAACTCCATAGAGAATAGAGCAGTTAAAGCATAGATGATCCTTTCAAATTTATCCGTTAAAAAAAAAAAAATATATATAATATTTACGTTACATTTTTAAGTATGCTTAGGGAGGCAATCTACTTGCTTCTTTACATCATTTTTAATATACTACAAACAGCCTGAATTCAGATTAGACTAAAATGCAATGCCAATCAATATCCAACCAGTGCAAAACACTAACCAAGTGAGACATGCCTGAGCTTGAATAGCTCATTATGAAATAAGCTGTAATTTCAAAAAGCCCAAAAAAAAAAAAAAATATTACATGCAGTAAATAACAAAACAGCAGCTATATCAAAGCCAAACTAAAAGCAATCATGAATATCCTATAAGGTTAAGAGAAAAAAGATTATTTTACTGACAATCTTTAGTTTGATTATATACCTCTAATTTACTCAGAGTATTTCTAAAAGCAAACTTCCTCCCTTTCCCCTAAACAGGATTAACTCTCAGGTTGCCGAGGATGCCCTTTGGTTTTCTCTAATGAAGTCCAAAGAAGAATGAACGATCCTCACAGCTGGAGAAAACTAGACACTAATCTTGCCACAACTCAACATGTGTTACCACACAAATCACTGACAAACTAAGACTATTGCCTTATAGAAAGGAAAAATTCATAAGAACCTCAGAATGATTAAATTATTCAGTCAAAATTAAGTTAAAAGTCCAAATTCAAATGAAATAGAATTTATTAAACAAAAAAAGTAGGCAAAGTTATTTCTATTTTGTATAAAAGCCTTGAAACGCATACTGGTTTTTAATTATTACCATTTTTTGTGCAATATCATTGCATACTAACCTGTCATGTCAAATAGCAAGCATGTTTTTCATTCCATCAAAGATATATAAATGCTTACATTTCCTTTTTTCAGTTTTAAATGTCTGAGGATCTAATTGTGAACTTTTACATCTAACATATCTAAAAGATTTCTATTGCACAGAGACACATCTAGTGTTTAACTGAATTCTACTAACCTTCTGGCTTCAGAGGCATCTTGAAACAAAGAGATCTAAGTCACTGTATACTTTTAATGGTATTTCCATTTAGTAATTCTATCTTTGTTGCTATTTGCTTTCAGTATAATTTAATGTTCCCTTGTCTGGTATAGCAGAAAACATAAATAGAAATAGAATAAATAGAAAGCATGTGATTAACTTTCTTTGTAAGATTTATTGTGCTGTATATGTTTAGTTTGACCTGTCTTTTTCCTGTGCTCTGGAAGCTAACCAGTGCCAGACTTTTAAATCCTCTTCAAATAACACTCTCTCTAGAACCCTAATCATTTCACTTACACATCTCCTGGTAATTTTTTTTTTTCATATAAAAATACTAAACATAGTATTTCAAAAAATATAATAAACCCACTGTATTAAAGTCTCAGCATTCTCTTCAGTGCTATTTTTAGTGCAGTCTACAATTTTCTTTGCTTATTTGAATACCATTTAGCATGAACTAAATCTTTCCTTGAGATATGAACAATGTCTCATGTGATCTTTCCCAGATACTTACATATTTCCCATACTTTGCATTAACCATTCAGTTTTCTTTGGTAGCATTTGATATTCCTCTGGAAATTTTGCTATCTCCACTACTGACTACACTAAGAAACCATGACACTTAAAAATAGCTCAGGTAAATCCATCCCCTTCTCAGTTTTAGGGAACGAATGAAGATATACTAAAACACATAGCTGTTGTGAAAACTTGAGGCATCCCGTAAGTATAAACTTGCTAACATTTGGAAAAATCTTCAAAATGTGCATTTAGCTACTTAGAAGCATAGAAAATACAGCTAATCTAGAGAAATGTGATAGAAAGGTTTGGTTTTATGTGTCCACTGTTTATTCTGCTGTGAAAAAATGAAGAAGCTGTCTCTTCCACCTCATGCCAATGGCAGGCACCTGGTGAGGATGGAAAGGTAAATATTCCCTTCCCCAGGGTCCCTGAGCATGCTTCGAGATGGAGGAGGAAAAGTACAAGCTGGGAGAAGCAGAGAGAGCAAGGACTAACAAGGACAGAGCAGGCAGCAACGACAGAGCCCGGGAGGTTGCTGGGAAAATGCAGGAGCAGACAGGAGTGAACCTCGTCAGAGACAGCAAGATGACAACTGGGACCCAGAGAGAATTGCTTCAACCAAAAAAGCCACTGTAAGTTGTAAGAATGAACACAAGAGTGAAGGAAAGGATAACACTAGCAAGGGATAGACTTATTTTCAAAACCTATTTACATTTTTCTCCACCAGTGTTTGAGTTTTCTTTGTTTCATGAGTGGGTTCATGCCAGTTCATACTCTAATAAAGGACACAACTAGAGAGAAAGACAGTTCTTCTGGTGCATTTCCTGTGAAGGACAGGGAACAGACACCTCAAATATATAACAGTTTTAGGGTCACATTTGAAGAGGTGACCTTGCCTGTTCCTCCATTCCAGAAGAGGTTCAGCTATACCTACTATCTTTCCTGTCAGATATTTGTCCACCCTGTTGTCTCAGAAATTGAGTGACAGCACCCCCACAATCCTTCCATCATCTGACTTCAGTATCCTTCAACTGATGAAGTTTTACCTAACACCTGCCCTGAATCACTCGTTACACAATCTAAGCCCATTTTCCTTTGTCCTAGCTATCAAGATACAGAGAACAGACTACTGTTTTCTCTTTGCATAGCTTATTACATATTTGGAAAGCATTATCTTACCAGCTTTACAGCTTTTCAGCTCCTAAAAGTCCATATGAAGGACAACAATTTTATCTTCTGTATTGCTACATTGCTTAAATTTTGGTTACAGATGTGTAAAACATTCTTTTAATATCCCCAAACTAGTGAGTAGAATTACTCCTAAACAGTACATAACTTAATTTACTCCTATATATACTTTGGTCTTATTATACTTTGTCACATGTTCATCTCACAGAAGCCAAAATAAATGTTTTTATCAACCTCTGTGGTCTTTAGATCAGAGATTAAGATTGCATACTTTTCTGACAGGATCTGCTATTTTTCATTTATTTTTATGCACAGCGTAATTTGCCATATAACATAGCTTCTTACAAATCACCATTTTGTACTTTAGAAGGGTCATTGTTAAATTCACACTGAAGATAGGGACAAGAAGTCTCAGAAATTAGCAGGGGGAAAAATGTCTCTCAGGGATGGTATTTACACCAGGTGATAGGATACAGAGGACCTTCTATCTCAATCTGCTTTCCACTTGACAGACAGAATAGTTGGTAAGTGGATCCTTAAAATTCTTATTGCACCTTCAGTGGCACTAGTGGTAAAAGGTCAATGCAAAGCCATAGGTCTATGCATAGGAGCGCTTGTTTGAAGCTACCGTGATTTTGAGAAGTTTATGTTTCAAGGTATAAATGTTCACGAAAGACAAATCTCAAAATATTATTGTCCTACGCTGCAAACATTGAGTCAGCCACTGTAAATCAAGTCGTGACAGAAAACATCAAAAATAACAACATAAAAAAGCTTCCCCAGAATTTACATCAGTTTGCAGACAAAAAAACAAGGGAATGCAAAGAAAAAAGACACAGAAGACCAAAATTTTTAAAAAGTCTGGTATTTTTAAAATATTCAAAGAACAATTAAGCAATCTAGATGCATATTGTTATTGTATGCCATTCAGCTGATATATAATTTTTTCATTAACTGATACCATTCAGTAAATTTTATTGCCTTCTTTGCTCTTACCAAAACATATCAAAGGTTCTAAATAAATCTTTCCAACTACATAACCTGTCATGGGTAATTTCTTACCACAATAAATATCTAGAGTTCAAAGAGTTAATAAAAATAGGGATTCTAGTGATCTAAATCCATTTGCCGTAATTTCTGTCTAGTTGTCCTTGACATTTCACAAGCTGGTAACCTCCTCTGCTCCCCTTTCATTCACACTTCTAATAAGACAGGTTAGCTTTCTATCATTTAATAGTCAGCTACCTTTCAAACTGCCCGAGAAGCTTGGCTCTTCTCAGATGAAGAACGATGCAGTAAAGCTACTGAGGGGTGTAAAAAAAAAAGTAAAATGAATATTGTAACAGACATTTCTTGTCTGTAAATGTGATCTCTAGTTGATTTTAATAGCTATACTAAAACCCCAAGGTATAGTTAACAGTATTATATGCCTTGTGTCTTCATATAAGAAAACATCCCCACATGCATTTTCTAATTTACAAGCCTGTGACAAATCCAAGCTGCTGAGAAATCAAACTTTGAAAATATGTCTTGGGGTGATAAAGGACCACTATTAACACTATCATAATTGTACACCACTTGCATAAAATCTGACGTTTCTGTTTAATATGTTTTGCTAAGGGTATACCATTTTATGGCCTATCAATGAAATCAAATCCAATCCAGACGTTTTCACTTTTCTAATATAATTCACTTCAAAGTTTTAAAGCTGCCATTTCTTTTTCTTTCTTTCTCTTCCTCCCAAAAGGTTGATCCCCTGGCATCCATTAATTCCACAAGAGCATAGTACTGGGTCCACGGGTCAGCCATGAGTACCTCCATTAACTGTGTTAATTCACACTAAGGCACCTTAATGACATTTTGTCAGAGCTACCTTTCTAACTTCTAAACACACTATTCCAAAAGTAATATAACAAGTTTGAGAGGCATTAGGAAAGATTAGTGCCTGAACAGGCAGCTCTGGGGAAGTCAATGCTACCGAAAACTGGAGGGGAGAGGGGGAGGTGGAAAGGAAAAAATGTGAAAGCTGACTGGCCAAGTTATGGTCATTTCCGGGTGACTTGCTTCCTCAAAGGTCACTCCGCGAACGTTCATTCTTCCTCCAGCTTGTACTGATTATCTCGAGAGAAGGTCGATGTTGATAAAGGGAGACACAATAAAATAAACTGTTATCCAGGTTCTCCCTTGTGTGTTACCACGCTAACATAGCACATATCGTATTAATTCTGTTTCATCCACTGTAGGTGAAGAGGTTTCTTGGAAAATGAACCAAAACATCCCAAATGTACGGAATAAAACTGTCTAAGTAAATCTTTAATCATCCATTGAGCAATAATCTATCATACGCTACATTTATCAAAGGTGGTGCACCTTTTGCCACCATTTAAGATGTAGCAATTACGGCTTGTTTTTCAGACTCATCAAACCACTGCCACAGCCCTATTTTCATTAGCTCAATGTGAAACAATTTAGTTCCAGAGGAGAGTACACATACACAAAGGGAGAGAGGGAAGGAGGGGAAAGGGAGAGAGAGAATGACAGAGAAGACACATGCCTGTGAGAAAAGGAGATTGACCCACAGAATTGCAGCTTCCTAAAGAGATATGCGTTCTTGTGCAAATGTCAGGTATTTGGTTTTTAAATTTTAATGCAGAATTTCTTAAAAGTAGTTTGGATGTTTCTTTTAAAACTGCACTGAGGCTGCAAAGGAACACTGTTGTGGGAAGTGTCTACATTGCTTAAAAATCTCAACTTACTAGTTAAAACTGACCTATTTCAGAAGCGACTTAAGCACTTAAGAATAAAGCACCTCATAGTCCTCTTTCTGCAACAACAACTGACGAAAAAAAATCATAATACAGATATTGATTTAAAAAAAAAAAGATTTTTTGATTAGACCTTGCTAATAAAGAATTAAGGCAATTCATATGATTATTTAATTTGGTACTTGAAAGCAGTGGCCATCTTGCAACACTTAGCATTGAAAAATGTCAGATTAATTCATTACACACACTGGTTTTAAATTATTTCATAACCTGTGCCACAGTAATTAATGAGATTAGTGAGATCAGAGATTAAATGTACTTAAAGCAGCTCAGATGAATTTCAAATATATGATAAGGAATACATGAATAATGAACGCTTGCCATTCTTAACAGTTTTGAAAGTTTGCTGCTTTGATGGACAATCTGTATTCCACACAACTAATATTCACTATAAAGACTCAAAAAATCTTTAGGGTGGGAAAACAATTTACAGCGTGTATATCCTGTGAGAATCCGCACTGCCAAAGACTTTCATTTATAACTGCGTGTGCAGCCAGAAGAAGCTACACAAATATGCAGGACACTTCGACAGAGAACATGCTTTAAGATTTTGTACTCACATGCAACCTCTATACATCTTCTCTTTTGCACACTACTTTCTCACAGGACTGCTAGATAAATATTAGAAGTTGTCAGACAGCTGAACATGAACATGAATTTTTGGGTGTTTCACACTCTCAGAGCTGAAGGTCTATTGTTGTGCACGTCAGCGGTTGCTGCTCTTAGGAGAGTGGGCAAAACGGGTGGAGATTTTGAGGGAGTCTTTTGGTGGTTCCCCAAACCTCACTGCTTTTCCAGTCCCTGAAAACTTGATTAAAATGCTTGAAAAGCCTGTAAGGCATTCCAAGCAGCAGCACAACTAATCTGAAAAAATGAGGCATTTGTAGTATTAATAATAGTTCAGTTTCCCATCCTTCTGCAGAATGAACTCCGAGGCCTCAGGGAAAAGTTGGCCCTGATGTCATGGCATTGAGAAATGCAGTTCATTAAGATCTTAAGCAACAAACAACAGCAACAATTAGCTGCTTTACTCATTCTTGATTTATCGCTAAGAAACACAGTCTCTACAAATGGAAAGGGCCTAAAGGGTCAACTAGCGCATCCTCTTGCCAATTCATGACTGTCCCTGATGCTTTTCCAGTGCTTTGCCAGGCTGTGTTTCTAAGAAGCTTGAGAAATAAGGGTTTTACTACTTCCCCTTGTGAGGATATTCAGATTCAGAGAATACTCAATTCCACTGTAACTTTTCACACTCTGTTAGTTAAGTAAGGATTTTTGAACTCTGATCCCTTTCCTCTGAGGTTTACCTCTTTGTTCTCTGACAAACAATTCTTCTCCCTTTCATATGTTTGCATATTTTATAGAATTTAAGATCCCATGTCTTCACTTTTAGACATTAATTATCCCACATATACATACATTTTTCTTCCTGTATCCAACTCCTTAAACACATCTTCTGCTATTCTTATGGCTCCCTCCAGTTTGGGTATATACTTCCACTAGCTAGTTCCCACAAAACAAAGAGCTAAGAATTTGCTTTATCCAGCACAAATACGTACTACAAACTGAACCAGATAAAACCAAAAACTTGTCTTCTCTAAGAACATAAATGCTCTGAAACAAACAAATGACTAATCAGACTATTTCAGGTGCAATTTAGACGCAACGAGATATTCCAGTTGTTATAACGTTACGGATATAGCTTCGGTCTCACTATATTCTTTCTGCCATCCTGCTGACCTTCAAGTTTTCTTGTTAAACTGAACACAAAACAGCAGTGCATTGACATATATTGCTTACGCTACAGAGATGTATTTCAGTAGACTTATTCCAGTAGTGGCTTTGTATCAATACATAACAAATTTATTTGATGGTGCAATACATTGAATGCTGGTATTAAATAAATTTTAAAATCTCTCATTTCTACCGTTTTTTTTTACTTTTTCGTTTTTAGTTAAATAGCTTATGAACTTTTGCTATTTGCTTTAACATCCCTTATAACTTAGCTTATTTTTGAATCTGCTTTTGTTTAGCCATTTTTCTCTTAAGCTGAATCAACTCATAATAAATCAATTCAAGGTTAATTTCTAAACCCACCTTCCCTGTATCTTCATTAATTAACAAAACCATATTTTAAACAGCTTCTTTAATCCCTAAAGTACCCCTGAACAGATAGGTCAGGGATTATCTGGAGAAAACATTTATTGGCTAACATACCTCATCTGTGCCTCCCATATTAGATTTTCTGTAATGACTTAGCTCCAAGTAGTATTTCTCTTTCTAATGGCATAACAGAAATGTATATATATATCTAATTCTGACTCTGGGGCTCTACGGCAGACTCCCAAATGTATTCTAGAGTACATTATTTTACAATATTTCCCCAATGCAACTCTGACCCTTAATCGTTACTATTTTATCCAAGTTACTTCTAATGCCTTTCTTCAAATTCAGGAACATTAAAGTACCTAGCTACTCCACATCTTCACCTTTTGCCTTCCTTTTCTGAAGGCAAGTACCTAGTTTTGAACATCTTTTTAGCACTTGTTTTATTTTAATAACTTGGATTTTTTCAACACAAGTACATTTTGTAATGCAACTGTTAGCCCTCCATAATTCCTGCATTCTTGCATTAGCTCACAGCAGCAGTTTAAATTATCCCACCTGGTTCACAAGACTCCTCATATTTTCATATAAACATTTCAGTTCTTTGTTTTACTGATAACTCACTCGGTTGCTAGTTTAGAAAGAATGCTTTCACTAATTACATGTATTAGTTGAATACCATCCTTCTGTCCATCCACAGATATTCCTTTATCTTTTGAAATGCCTTCATGTATTTAGCTGCCCTCCTCCTAAAGCTAGACAAGAAGATTATAGTCACTTCCAACTGTCTTCCCTTATTCCTCAGTTTAAGGCTCTTATCTTTTGTTTCAGTTCCACTCCTAGGAGGCCATTTTCCCAGATATTCTGGTGGAATATCAGGAAAACTAGATATCATTGAAAGGGAAAAATAAAAACATCAGCACTTTGCATTTGAGAAATGCCTCCATTTGAAATACAGTAGATATTAACTTGAATTCCTTCCAAGTTCTGAAATTTCCTTTGTTCTTCTTACAAAGGTAATGGTGATAGTACTTAAAATACTACTGACTTCCAGAGGAGCATAAATAAACATGAAATGGATTGTAAGAGGTTTAGGTTAATTTCTTTTGTTTAAAAAGCATTTTCTTCCACATGTTAAGATGGCAATACATTTTACAATTCATTATTCTAACTAGTAACTGAATAATAACAACATGGTTTGTCCACATACACTTCTGAGACTGCTGGAATATTTATGCAAACAAGAGCTCTTGAACAAAAGTAAATCAATAAATTTATATCTTCTTCCATTGTCAAGTTAAGAACAAAATATGATGGAAATGTAACCTTGACTTTAGCATTTCCTAGTATGAGTGGTAGTATCAAAATAGAACAGAGACGTATTCACTTTAAAATAAAGTTTTTCAAAAAAGAGCAATTAATGGTATACTGCAGCCTTTGCCTACCTTATTACTAGAAAATGAGAATCAAGAAAGGATTATATTATTCAAAATATTATTAGATTTGGTGGTTTTTTTTCTGATAAGGTACTATGTATATGAACAATAACCCTTTGTATTTGACAATAGGTAAGGAATAACAACAGTAAAATCACCCTGCTCTCGGGCTGTTTCTGTATATCGTGTAGAAGTTGTTTTAATCTAATGCGTATTGTTGCATAATATCCCCAGGCAGAGTCAAGTAAAAGCTAAAGCTGTACAGAAAAGCCAACATTTTAAATGGGTCTTGTCATTAATGCTTTATTAATTGCCCCAGGCAATGCAAACCCAGAGCTAGGCAAGCTATAACAATATGACACTTTAAGGTCAAATCCAATTCCTGCTGTGTTTTATGGAGTGGGCCAAATATTGAGTTAACAGCAGGAAAGAACAATTTATTGGGCTTTTCTCCATCTCCTGATTATCTGATCTAAATTAGATCAGTTAGGTTGTTTTTCTCTAAAAACAAAACACCTTTTGTCCACTTAACTTCAAAGAATCTTTGATTGTTTCTGTTAGAACAATAATCTTTAGTAACATCTACCTTTTATTTAAACTATACCTAGTGTACTGAATATAAATATATGAAATATAAACCCCTCTTTGTCCCTACATAAAACGAAATACCATAAATGAAAATGCACATTTATCTATTTATTTGATGTATATGTTACCTTCACATCTGAGGTATCTCTTTGGCTGTTCCTCCAAGACCTTGCTACTGAAGAGAAAGTTCGATCTGGGTGGTCAAATTTGCCATCATTTGCATTTAGAAAGAATGTTGTAAAGGGCTCCTGTAGTTAATGAAATAAAGACGGATTAAGATAACAGCAGAAGGAACCATGCAGCAGGCTTCTAACGAAATCCAAATTATGTCTGCAGATCAAAATACTTCACAGAGGCTCAATTAAAGAAAAATATGGTTCGATCTATGTATAGGTATCTGTACTGAGTATCTTAGTCCATTTATTAGTACTAACACATTTTGCAGAAACAAATTTTGAGTTCTGGCAGGAAAGAGTATTTTACGTGTTCACTCTTCCACAAAATTAATTACCTATCAGTGGCAGACCTATGTAGCTTAGTTCCAGTTCATGATGGTTGTCTACTTCACTCCAACCATCATAAACACCCTTTGTGTTATTTATATTACTGTGCTTTGCTTACCTCTTGTAAGATGGCATGTCAAAATAAAATCTTTAAAAGTCGCCTACCTGGATTCTCCTTTTGTTTTTATTTAATTTAAAAGACCTCAGGAGGTTCCATTTTGCCTCATGGTGGGTACATGGCTGTATGGTCATTATGAGGCTGACTATGGTTACAGGATTTGTAGCTTTAGCATTACTTTGGGGCAGAGGTACAGAGTTTTTACTTTTGTCTGAAAACACACTCCCAGTACTTACTAAACGGATACAGCTATTAACTTTTGGGCAGGAAGAGCTCGAGTCTGGAGAATACGTTTTTACATCACCACATTCCACTGCAGGGAAGGAGTTAACAGGGGACCAAATCTTTAATTTGACAGCAGAATCCGAATACTGAGACCATTGCCAACTCCCTGGTTTTCCAGCACCACTCCATTAGCTCTCTGATTCAATTAATATTTGGCAATATATCCACATGGATGGAAACTACTTCTTCCTCTTTGCCAAAGTCTGATGGGGAATGTTCAAAAAGTGTCCCTTTTGTTAAATTCACACCCAAATTTATTTCCTTGCATGTCCAGATCATTTGGAAATTTTGTTAATACAGCCAGTTATAATTCTTATTAACAATATTACCCATCTGATATTTTCATTTTATTCCATAGAGCCTCTGCTTCCTTTTCTGAAATTTTTGAACAAAGCAGGGAAGTCCTCCATTAATAAAGAAATTTTGAGGGAATTACATCACATTATATACATTGTGTTTAAATTACCCAAGATTAAAGAGGACTGAAGTAATTAATTTTCTGTAGCATTTAAGAGCAATTAAAAAATACATACAAAAACCATGGATGCAAAGGTAGTGAAAGAATCCAAAAAGAGGAGGAAAATAAAAAAGGGAATTCAGACTTCCAAAAACTATTTTTTCCTCTAATCTTTACCCCACGTCTTCCCAATTCATCTTTTCTATCCTACACAACAGTCAACACAGACTACTTTCTTTCAAAGACAAGAAAAACTCTAAATTTCTGTCTCTAAAGAAGGAATGGGATATCTCTCTTATTGTCATCATAGTATGTCGGTACCTTTGAAGTAGCTTAAGGGAATTGTTTATATTTGAACAAAGATTTTTTCGTTCTTGTTTTTTTAGCCAGGGACAGCATCTTAACTTTCAGTGTATATCAGTGCATATATGGAATCGTTTTCATTTTAATAATGCAAGACATTCTACTGCTAATTGAATGGTGGAATTTTTTTCCAAGTCTTTTTTTCTCTTAAAACATTGGGGATTTATACTAAAAAGACAAATTCAAAAGAATAGGTAACAATCTAAGGAATATATGTTCATCAGTGCATTTATTCCCATCAGAGAATCCTAGTATATGTTAAATAATTCACTAAAAATAATTAAATTAAATAAAAAATAATCACAATATCAGTTCTTTTTGGAGGACCTTAACTCCCACTGCACAGTGACTTCGTTTGCACTTGTGAATATTGAAAAAGTGTGTGGTATGTGAGGAAGAGGTTTATGATTTGAATAGAATATTAAAATTTAACAGTAGTTCAACCTGGTGAGCAGCATAAAAGTATGAATCGTAATACTGAAAGAAAATAAATTAAGTTTTTATAGGTCTAGATTTTGCAGTGCTTCATATAAATGAAAAAGCATACAATTCCGACTCAGAGGTAGCATACTGAAGACAATATATACAGAAATTGGATTATATTAATTTAGCCAAAAATTCTATTAATATTATAATTTTAACATTAAAACGTACATTAAATTCTTTTGACATTGGAATTATTTTGGTTTTAACTAAATTCTCACCCTGCAATTCTCTGTATAAATTTGCAATAGCAATTTTTGCAAATTATGCTATTTTTCTAGCTTACTCCTACCAAAAAATGTATATGTCATTGACCTGAGCACAAATAATTGTGTCTTCTACCAACCCCAACCTATCACTTTTTTTCTTTATAAGACGTGTAATTTGTTGTGAATATCATTGTGCAGCAGACTGTGGGTCACTGCTGAGGATCTGAAATCAGAAGCAGTTGATGGATTAAAAAAAAGGAGAAAGCAGAAAAATGACGTAATTACAATAAATTATGTAAAAATATTAATCCAAAGTTCCATGACAACATTACTTTAAGCATCTGAGACAAATATACAAAAGCAATAAAAATCATAATCAAGGATTAAACTTTTAATAGCTGAGCACTACGGGGTGCTCTATTATGCTATCCTGCTATGATCTGTTGTGCCTATCTTTTTGGATTTTTAATCCTTAGCAGAAATTCAGAGCTTTCATTTGCTTTATCTCAGACCTCTCACATAATTTTAAGGAAATTTTTATCCTCTGAAAAGTCAAGTGCTTATATTATATAAATACAATTCATATCTTTATTCAGTATACTCATTTAAATACTGTTATTGTATAGTACCGATTACTGTCATTTCATGTAAAGATTTTGTTACTGTGAAAGCTATAAAGCTGCACAATGTTTTCATTATAACCTCATCTCCCTTGTTCCTAATATTCTGAATAAAATTCACACTTTGCTCACTGCCAAGAAGAAGAGAAATTCGTGAGGTACTTGATTACAATGAATACAAGTGCCCGGCAAGATCATGGAGCAGATCCTCCTGGCGACTATGCTAAGGCACATAGAAAATAAGGAGGTGATTGGTGACAGCCAACATGGCTTAACTAAGGACAAATCCTGCCTGACTAATCGACCTTCTATGATGAGGTTACAGCCCTGATGAATAAGGGAAGAGCAACTGACATAGTCTACCTGGACTTGTCCAAAGCATTTGATACTGTCCCACACGACATCCTTGTAATGCCTGTAATGCACAATGGTTTAGTCTAATAAAACATGTACAGGTTAATTAAGAATTATAATTTCAATTCAGATATCAATGTGTGCATGCACACATGTATGCATGTGCGCAGGGGGTCTGTACAGAAAAAGGGTGTGCCCATTATTATCCTTTGGGAGAGTTTCAGAGTCAGCTATATAACCCTCAAAAGTGACTGTAAACAATCTGATATATAGTCTGGTGAGGCTGAACCATTGCTAATTCTGAAACTGCCTTCATTGTTCTACTAGTGTTCTTAAACACTGGAATGTGTAAGAATGGAGCACACCTAGACTTGTAAAATCAGCGGATAGAAAACCCAAACAGAAGCATTGCAGATGTACTAGTAGCACATAGCTTCAGTTAAGGATTATGCTCTATTCTATTAAGCATAATGAAAGGCAGAGGAAGAACAAAAATTAATTGTAAAATTATTATAGTTTCTGTAATTAGCAGTAGTTTCAACATTTCATATGCTAAGCCATTGTCATATTTTTCGAAACATAATGAAACAGGTCAATTTTAAAGACAGATTTTTACTGGACACTCTTAGCACACAAGAGAACTCCAGAGAAAATCGTACTATCAGTGAAAAATTTATTAATGACAAAACAGAGGCAGAGATTGATGATAATAAAATCAACTAAACAGGACAGAACTGAGACTAAGGCATAAAGTGCCTTTTATAAAAGTAGTCCGATACATCAGAAAAAGGAAAGCAACAAAGGGAAATATAAGCAGTAGGGAGCAGATTATCACAGAATTGACTCAGAAATATGATATTATAAACAATGTTTTGAAGAGAACTGACAGGATCCAGATTGCATCTCTCAAAGTCAAAAAGCAAGATTCAAAAAAATTTTAAGTTTTTGTGACAATTACATAACTCTATTCATACATAGTTCAGAGTGGCTGAAACTACTTTTCCTACTACAACTACTGTTTCCTCTAATACAAAAGTCTAGGCTTGTAGTTTCTCCCTTGGATCCCCATTACTCCATATAGTTTTGGTTTGCTTCTCCCTCATTCCAAGTATATTTTTTGTCATAGCTTTTTGTTTGCTTGCTTGTTTACTTTCTCTCCATTTCTCTCTTTTTTTCTTTCCCTTGTCTTTTATTCTTTGGTCTACAGAGTCTTCTCACATGACTACTTTCTATTCCTCTCTTTCACTCTGTTTGTTGTCACTTTCTACCAAAATCTCTACTATAACATATCTCTTCCCACGAGTCTTCTCCAATCTCTTAAAATATTGAAAGCATTTTTCTGTCTGAATCTCTGCATCTCTTACTGTCACCTTCTTCTCCCTGGACTAGACTAATTTACCTTTTATAAAATGTTCTTACAGACTTCTTCAGAAATACAAACCAAAACACTAGCTCAAAAAATTCATGAGCAAGAAATCTTGCTTTAACTTCTAGAAATCTGACTTAGCCTTATCTATCAACTTCACTGGCATAATCTTCTCCCTTAGGATTTTTCATTCTTTATTTTGTAGCCAAAAATATCTCTCTAAGGATCGATATGACTTTATAATATCCATGGAGGGACTTTTCACAAGGGAATGTAGTGATGAGACACGGGGTAATAGCTTTAAACTGAAAGAGGGTAGATTTTGATTAGATCTAAGGAATAAATTCTTCACTCTGAGGGTGGTGAGGCACTGGAACAGGTTGTCCAGAGAAGTTGTGGATGCCTCATCCCTGGAAGTGTTCGAGGCCAGGCTGGATGAAGCTTTGAGCAACCTGATCTAGCGGAAGGTGTCCCTGCCCATGACAGAGGGGTTGGAACCAGATGATCTTTCAGACTCCTTCCAATTCAAACCATTCTATGATTCTATGATAGCTATAATCTTTTACTGTCTCTATACAAACTTACTATCAAATCTTTGTTTTGGGTTTCCATACGCAGCCCTATTTGACCTCATCACGTTTTTTCTTTTCCTTTCCTGAGGTTTAAACTTTCCCCACATCTATCTCCCTCTCGCTTCTGTTGCTTCTACTGATTGCTTTTCTTTGCTGGTCACTCCTATTAAAATAATCTTCAAAATACCTATCTAGGTGTGCCCCCATATTTAAATTCTGTCTTTGTTGTTTTCACCTTCTTGCCATCAGCAATCTCTTCCCTCGAGTGCGCTGCTTTTCCTTTTCTTTTCTGCTTGCTGTTCTCACATGTATTGTTTGCTCTATCATAACTTGTCAGGTCTATATTGCAAGGCCATCAAGGCAGAGACCTTGCTCTCTCACTCTTCTAGGGCAGAAGACAAAAAGCAAGAACACCTACAGTGTTACATAAACAAAAGTAGTAAAAATGACACAGCATTAACCTAATACAGGAAATGAATACTCCTTGGTGTGTTGTACATTCAGCCTGTAAGGAGACGTTCAGCCCTAAGAATTTGCCAACTAGCAAGAGGGGATCTTTTGTTGAATAGCAGCCAAAATTAATAGATAAACATGCAAATAAAACCACTGGTTTTAATATACTTTAAGGCAACAAAGAAGCACATGTGAACCATAAAATGTATTCACAGTACATGAATAATTTAGCAACATATAAAAGGAGGACAGTGATCACCCCATATAGGAGTGTAATCAACATTTAGTTTCCCACAGGTTAAGACAGTATATCTTGAACTCATAGATACATTAATTCTTCCTTTCTGAGCAGAAAAACAGGACATATCTAAGGGAAGCTGAGATGAGTGAAAACTCAGATCTCTAGCTTTGTGCGGCTCTGCTTTGCTTGGTTGTGTACAAAACATGCTTAGAATACATCTTATGCGACAGATTTTTATTGGCAAGGTGTAGTTTAAGTTCAGTGATTACACAGTGACTCAATTTTTCATTAATTCAGGTTTCTCTGTGAAACCTCAAGTCTCTCATCAGCACTCCTTTTTCTGTAATACATTGTGTTAACACATAAACTGAATTCAGATTCATTCTATCTTTGAAGTTTGGTCCCCTTTCCTAGATTTGATTTTGAGGATTAAATTCAAGTATGAGGTTTCCAGAACTAAAATAGCAGTTTGAAGTTAGAATCTACATCTTTACATTCCTGAAAACTACAAGTTATTAATTCATTGAGAAGCATAGTTCATTTGCATAAAATATTACTCCATACTGCTTTAATATAAAATTGGTTCTATAATTCCCTTCTCAATCCGACACAGTTTAATGTGCTTTTTATGAAAGGTTTTTCTTTAACGTTGTATATACATGTCCCTAGCTGAATATAATAAAGGAATATATGAGCAGTATCTGCTTTCCACATTGTCTAGAGACTTTTTTTTTAGATGGGTTTACTTTTAGATGGATTTTCTTCATCGTATGTGTCCTTATACCACCTCAATTTTGTGTCTAAATATATTTCAGATTGTTTGGGTAGGAAAGACCCCCTGATCACTACAAATTAGTATACATGGTACACAGAGAACTTCTGAGATTTTAAGGTAGAGAAGAGCAATGAGATTTTGATAGAAAGGTACTTTCATTGCAAAAATCAACATAGTGGTAAGTGACAGAAGAGATGCTGTAAATAAAGATATTAATGAAAACCAGGATCCAGAAATACTTACAATACGAACAAGCCAAGCCAATGTAGAAGTAGATGTAGAGTAGTGGGTGTTGTAATGGTAAGGTGGAGTCTGATCATCTTCCCATGTCTCATACCGTTCTGCATAGAAGACTGCTCTCTTTGGGTTCAAAGCACCAATAGGCTGCAAAGGGATAAGAGGTCAAATATATTATCAGCTGAAGAGCAGCATGGCTGATATGTCATAGGTTAATTCTGCATTAAGATTCACTATATAGGGGACTCTGCAACCAAACTCATTCCATACTGTAGTAATCCCTTCAGATTGCTGTAATCTTAGAATTTCTTTTCAAAGGTTTTGTGTACTAAAAGTCTTATGACTTTCCTTACTTTAATTGATAAATATAACTGACTGATCCACATCTGCAAACTTTCAAAACCTTCTTGAAGTATAAGTTGTTTCCCAATTAATTCAGTAACGTTGTTCTGGAAATAGACTTCTAAAACTGCACTTTAAATGCATTGAGGCCAAACTAATATTTCTGTTGCTGTCATTCACCATAATCACACAGCTAATGAAAACTGACTTTTGCTCACACAGGACACTTTGTAATGCACAGTTCATGATGAAAAGATTTCACGCAGAACTGCTGATGGTGTCTGGTGATCCTAAGCAGAAATACTTAAAACCCGTGTGTAGTCCTGCAGGACTGGATCTACTTTCTGACTGAACAGAGCCAGGTTTTACTGAGCAAAACAAACCAGCTTCATACTTAAAAACAATAGAATTTGGAAATTATTCACAAATTAAAACTCCATTCTAACCATGCTTAACAGACAATCAATACAAATCAGGTAAAAACCAAAAGAAATGTAAGACAGTATTAGGAACTGTTGGTTTTGATGTGTCTACTTAGCGGATACATGCTTCTCTATGATTTTTAACCCATTTTATATCTTAATTTTTTTGCAAAATATATTTGTTATTGTGTGATACAAAAGTCATTGGTATAAAGAAAATACAACAGCAAGTTGATAAAATGTTGAAAAATATAAGTGATCTTAAATCTATTTTTCTAGATGCGATAGCAGTAGTGTATTTACTACTTATCTGCAAAAAAATGTCAGATTTTAGTTTTTGTAGTAAAATCAACTAAACACACAGAGTTCAATAATTAGAGGAGAGTACACTTCCACACCAAATAATTATATAAACTTATTCTAATTTTAAATGATTACTTGATTTGTATTCATCAAAAATTAAGAGTTAGAATTGATATTATTAAGGGAATTATAACTTGAAAACAAACATATACTCAAGGACCTTGATCCTTTTCAAAATGCTAACAGGCATTCTGGCATTTCATTCCACAACGCAATTTTTCTACTGAGTTAAAATCCAGTTATCTGGAATGGAAATACTAGTATAAGGTCAAATCAGTTTATCACTATACTACATATGCAACTGAACAATTTTAAAGCTACAACTATTTTATTCTTTCAGCGCTGTTATGTTTTTTGAGATGGCTGTTAAAAAGGCTGACATAGAACATGCTGTTTTCCAATTTTATGTATTAGAGTTTCTTTTTAAATAGCAGTGTTTGATGAAGACTTACATTTTAAAATGTCCTGATTTCAGTATTTTTCATACGAAACTCTCTGGATGCTTAATACTTTGCTGTGTCATGGAGGTGTTAAAAGCTTTCTCATACATGTAAAGTGTATGAGTAATCCCTAAGGATCAATGTTATCTGATGTAGATTGCACTGCAAAACCTCACAAAACATTCTTGGAAGAGAAGCATGAGCCATTCCCTAACACTTTCCAGGCTTGTTTCTCAACTACTGGAAAAAGAAAAAATAAATATCTGCATTTTTGTTATGCTTGGTTTCGGTTCGCATCCCGCCACTGTCAGGAAACAAGCTGGCATTATTATAGACTATAAGTTGCCAATATATAAAAATGGTTGTTCAATCACTTTCTTGAAGAAGTAACTTATTAAAAGACATTCTTACCCTATTAGATTGACAAACTGTGCAGATATATGTGCACTTTGCTAAATTATATCAAGGGGACTGCGCAGGACCTGTCGATATCAGCCTCATCAAGGTACTGTGCATTCACTTCTCTGGAAGAACACATTCTAGTCCCCAACTGCACATTTCAAAAGCTAAAGCAGTAATTCACACTCTAGTCTGTCAACAGGAAACATTCACCCCCTCTGAGAAAGAAACACAAAATGGCAGAAAAATTGGCGAGATTGTATTTTATAATGGGAAAACACCCTGAGAACATCTCTTCTCTCCACTGTGAAGGTGCATCTTACCCTACACTGCAGCGAATTCTGAGGCTATGGAAGGCAAAGGCGTCATCTGTCACAATATTATTGTACATATATGTTTGAAGGCACAGTAGAGAAGAGATATGATGATTAATGCAAGACTGAAAATCAAAACTCCAGGCCTTTCAAAATATATTTGAAGCTGATCAGATGTCTTTCATCAAATAAGCTATGTGTTTTCATTCTTCACTGTAAATTTATTACAGTAACAAGAACTGTGAGGAATAACTGATGCTCAAAAATAATTACAAGGTATTTTATTTTCTAGACTAGCAAAATTTTAATGATGGTTTAAACCATAGCTTTAAATAACTCTTAAAAAAATAATTTATTTATATTGTTGTATTTAATGAAAAAGGTACTTTCTCTCAAGAACTTGACAATAATTTTCCAAAGTCACATAAAACATGCAAAAACACCATCATGTTTTCTAGGTTCTTCAGGGGGGAAGTGTTATTTCAATTTAAAAGATAAAAGATATAAGGTTGTAAGATAGTGCATTCCCATTTTCATGTAAAAATGCCTGCACAAGTATCTAAAATAATCTACTTTCAGAAGACACATGTTCAATTTATTAAATGATAAATCTAAAAAGCTGTATTCTGAAGATTACCTTCATCCTCATCAATATTCTTTTCAGAGTCAGAATCCATTTTTCTTTCAATTACTTTAGGATTCATTTGAAGAAAAATGCTGAAATGCACAAAATATCTGCTGAATAAAATGGACTTTTTAAGTGAAATATCATGAGAGTCATCTCTTTTCCTGCATGGTATGGAAATTTTCATGTGAAAATCTCTGGGAAGAATCTTTTCTGGGAATTACCCTTCCTTAACCCAGACAGGAGGAAAGAAAGAAAAAGAAACGAGAGTGAGGTAGAGTTGGTCTTCAGCTAGAAAGTCTCACCTCGACTTCTCTGGCCAGATCCTAGATTGGATTAACTAATGATCTGAATGGTAGCCTGGGATTCAGGAGACACAGGTTCATTTCTGTCATTCAACAAAGATTTCTACTGTTCCTGGGTAAATTGCTTAGGTGTGACTATAGCTTGCAATACAAAGACGTGCTAGAAATCCCTGAGCTAACTCTGGAGGGGCTGATGTGCAAACACAGCACCATTCACACAGAGATGACAACTGGAATCTCTGAAGTAGTGGAGCTGTGAAGCACTGCACAGGGAGGAGAGCTGGGAGCTGCACCAATGCTCACACAGCTCTGCAGCTTCTGGTTCAGTGTTACATCAGTGGTCATCTGATCCCCCTTTCCTCCTTTTCTGTGCAGTAATGGGAGACCCTATGTGAACCACTTCTTTGCACATTAATGGAAAAGACATAAATGTCCCCTGATGTAGGAAACTTTGTATATTGAAAATGCTAACAAAAAGTGCTCAAATAGCTCATATTTTTTTGTGTAATTTAAAAACTTGCTGATTAACCACAAGTAGATCAGGTTGTGTGTACCAAATGAAAGTAAAAACTTCTGTAAATAAAATAGCATGGAGTAAATTCAAAGAGGTCTGCCCTCGGCTTCCTTAGTGTTATTTTAATGTCCATGTGGCAAAATCTTGTTACCAAAAGAAATGGTAACTGTTCATCCTTCAGTAAAGACATGCTTTTTCCGTAAAGATTTTAAATCTCAGTTGTATAAACCAGCAACTAACCCAGTTTTACTCTAATCAGGCATGTGTCCTGCTAGATGATGAATTCTACAGTAACGGTAGTCTCTCACATTTCTTGTGAAACGAGCAGCATATATGGAGTTCTGGTCACTTTTCCACAGCATTAGAGTGCTATTCTCAGTCCAGAAAGTCAACTACTATGGTTTTAATTTGATACCATGGCTATAAAATGGAGATAAATTTTATTTATGGATCTATCCCTGTATCTTCACGTAATGGAAGAAAATAATTTTATTTCCTTTTCAAGGAGATTCTGCTGCTGTGCAAGCTAGTTAAAGCGACTTGCACAAACAATATGAAGGCAAAGCTCAATCCATGTACTATGTCTCAGTCCAGTACCTTAACCGTAAGACTAGTATGGAAACTGAATTTGAGTCACACAAATTGTTCTGAACATTAAATAAAAAATTCTTTGTAGAATGTTTATAAAATGCTTTTTCCAAACATACCATTTGTCTTTTTATTAAAAAAAAAGCCCTCTGTAAAGACTCACATAAATTAGCATTAACTTTTCACAAAATGTTTTTGTAAGATATCCTTTCCTCCAACCAAGCAAAACAATTCACTCTATGACAATGCCTACTCAGCCATTTCACTTCTGATGTACTAAAAGCTGCTGTTTGAGTTTATTTTATGTGTCTTTTTGCCTTTAAAAATAACATAAGTATTTACTTTAACATTAAAAACATACTGCTATTCATGTCATTCTTTTTTATCTGGCTAATCTCTTTAGACATCTGGCCTTTGAACCAGTGTATTGTCAATACATCTAGTGTTTATATCCACTGGACATGTTATGTTAGCTCATGCAATATTTACTGTTTTGCTAGCTATCTTCATAGAACTACTTTCTCTCATGAGAGCAGAACTGAATGTAGCATCCTATTTATCTGGCCACTGAAATATTCTGCTTATCTTGACTCTAATTCATGCAGCAGCTACCTTATCTGTTTATCTCTCTTTTTTTGTAATGTACTGCACAAAATTGTAGCTGGATACAAAAGAAATCCTGAGTGTGACTTTATTTGGCTCTGGCTGAATACAGACTGAGATTCTCCTGACTGCTTGCTTTTTTATCAAAAAAAATCACCAAAAAACAACCTTTAAGCAGGACATCTTAGGACGGTCCTTTAAATTTTAAAATAAATTCTTATTTTATCCAAATTTTTAAACGTTTTTTCTTCAGCATATCAATATCAACATTATCATAGAATCATAGAATCATAGAATCGTTAGGGCTGGAAGGGACCTTCAAAGGTCATCTAGTCCAACCCCCCTGCAAGGAACAGGGATATCTCCAACTAGATCAGGTTGCTCAGGGCCTCATCCAACCGGGCCTTGAACGTCTCCAGGGATGGAGCATCCACCACGTCTCTGGGCAACCTGTTCCAGTGTTCTACAACTCTCATGGTAAAAATTTTTTTCCTAATATCCAATCTGAATCTACCTCCCTCTATTTTAAAACCATTACCCCTTGTCCTATCACAACAGGCCCTCCTGAACAGCCTCTCCCCATCTTTCTTGTAGGCCCCCTTGAGGTACTGGAAGACCGCTATAAGGTCACCTCGGAGCCTCCTCTTCTCCAGGCTGAACAGCCCCAACTCTTTCAGCCTGTCCTCATAGGAAAGGTGCTCCAGCCCTCTTATCATCTTCGTGGCCCTCCTCTGGACCCTCTCCAACTGGTCCATGTCCTTCTTATGTTGGGGGCTCCAGAACTGGACGCAGTACTCCAGGTGAGGTCTCACGAGGGCAGAGTAGAGGGGGAGAATCACCTCCCTCGACCTGCTGGCCACGCTCCTCTTGATGCAGCCCAGGACGCGGTTGGCCTTCTGGGCCGCAAGAGCACATTGCCGGCTCATATTGAGCTTCTCGTCCACCAGAGAAGCTCGTTCCACCACTTATCAAACATAAGAGTTCTGGCAGATTCAAAGTACCAGAGTTTCATTCAGTAAATGAACTTTTTATTTAAGAAATAAAAATGTTTAATTATGTGGCTTAAACCAAATGAGAATCAAACTTGTTTTTCCTCTGATGGTAGAGTTCTGTGTGGTAAAGAAAGAAGTTTAAGTTACAGAAACCGATTTCATTTTTTCCAGACAGAGTAGCTCTTGCTAAGTCCATAAACTCTGTTCCACGGCATACACATTTTTGGAAGTATTAAGTGTGGTTTGCCTTGAAATAGTCACACTTTGATGCGCTCATTTGCATTATTACATTTAGAAGCCTTGGGGCTTTACCACTTCCTTTTTTTTTGCAATGGCACAGTAATAAGGAAAAGTGGTTATGCTTATCACCACCCGTCAGTCAAACACCTTCTATATTAACAAAATATAATTTTTCCACTCAATGAATGGGCGTGTGATGTCTCATACACATGTCAATATTACTATTACTTTGCCTGGTGAAGAAATCATTTTATTTAACAGGATGTATGACTGGAAGTAAATGAGGAGAAATTCCCATTTACACTTTAATAAGCAGGGACAATGCAGCACGTCAAACCCATGCATTCACTATAATTTAGGAGTAAAAGTAATACAGTTTTGCACAAACAAACCATATCACGTTTTAAGTGTGTTGAAACACCAAAAAACTTAGTGTACAGTAAGGGCTGCACATACTTTTCCTGTAATAATGTTTAATACCACACATACTCTTCCAAAGGAAATCCCAATAAAGAAGAAAATAAGCAGATCACCTGGTGGTTTGATAGTGAAAAGATAATCTATGTATCTATGACAGCCTCTTTCATTAGCTTTTCATTCTGTCAAACAACAAATATAACCTTTAACCTTGTATATGTAATGAATAAAACTTGAGCCTACACTGTCTAATCAAATGAGAGGTCCAATATATCCTACTGCTACGGCACCTTCCATGCCCATGGGCCCTGGTTTTAAATCTCAAATTATATGTAAAAGAAAAAAAAAAACCAAACAACTTGATAGGCAAATTTCCAAACACTTCAAACAAACAGGGCAGAGGAATTTCCAGACTATATTTAAATATAATTGTTCTGCAAGAACAAGCAACATTTGGATGTAAAACTACCATAACAAGGAGTGTTACATAAAACCAGAATAAAATGCAATGGAAGGAAAGCACAAGTTATGTGCTCAAGACAGCTTTGCAGAAATGTAAATATTTAAGTTTGATCCAAATGCAAAAGGCATGTGTTTTACTCTGTCACTGACACCATAAGCAAACCAAACACATCCAATTTCATTTCCACAAAACAAATGAATTACATTTGTAGTGTATGTTACTTAGGACTTGTGATATGACAAAGGCAGCGTATCATATTTCATACAGAAAGCCTAAGAATCAAAGGTTAAAAAATCTCAAAAGGAGTACAGTCAATTATCATAATTGACAGTGGAGCTTCATATGAACTTTGTTTGATAACACGTAAATTAATTATTTTAAAAGAAGTCAGATTTAGAATCTATATTTAACTACCAAAATTATTTTAAATCAAGAAAACAAATCATGATAGGTGGTTTTACTTTTAATTTTGTTGCTTTTGTGGGCTTTTATCACATATGTAATAGTGTTAGAATTCTAAATCATTTCAAAAGATTGTTTGAGGGGTATTAATTACTAAATATTAAGGACAGAGGCTTTGTGAAACTTAAGAAGGGCAAACTTGCAGGAAGACAGAAGGTCAGGAACTGACAAAGGAGATTTTATCCATCAACAGCTTAGCTGGAGGTTCTGGTTTGCCATCAAATCTGCAGGAACATTTCTCCATTGCAGGGTAAAATCTGACAGAAGGAAGTAGCTCCTCACGGAAAGGACACTGTGTGTGCCTGCCCCAGAGGTCTGACTGAGGCTTGATGGTACACCCCAGTTCAATAATGTGAACAATAAATCACTAATTCCTGCCTTTAAGCACTAGGCTACTCAGGATTCACCTCCCTAACAAGGAAAGAAGGGGCTTACTTAAAGACACGGGACAATATTGAAAATGAAAACAGAATTGCCAAGGAAATACTTCAGATTCATTCTGATTTTGAAGATTTTTACTGATAATGCACAAATTGAAACAGGATGCAAATAAGGCATAACAGCCCAAGTGCACAAAGGCAGGCCTTAACTGGCCACTGTCTTTTACAAAAAATCATTAATCTATTTTTCCTTTTAAAATCATTGTGAAACGAAACCTGTCAGATGTTATTATCATAAACACTGGCAAATTTTGACAATTACAACCCTTTTTTTCTGAGGGATCCCACAACAGTCTACAGATTGTACATGTGTTTTCTCACACATCCCAGGGATAAATGCAGCTCAGATCTCACCAGAAAAAAGCAAAGATCATTCATCTTAACTAGTTCTGTGCAGGCTTATTTTTTTGATGGTCAAAACCCTAGTTTTTCCAGAGCAAACCACTGGCAGCTTTCGAGTAAGAGAATGCAGTTATCAAATCGAGTAAGAAAACTTCCTCAGGCAAAATACTGCTGTGCACATTGCACGGATTCTTGAAGAAACATAAATAACCAGGGACTTGATTTCACATTTCCTTTCAAGGGAGAGAACTACTAGGAGTGTAGTGATACTTAATAAGCTATACAAGCAGTAATTCCATAATGAGTCTTTACTAACTCATGAGGAAAACCTATCTGTTCAGCTATCACACTACTTCCTGTAGCAATTACATACTTTAATAGTCTGCCATAAAAATTTGGATTCAACCAAAACTAAGTACCTAATGAAGGACTCATGAGACATTGTCTAATCTTGTTGCAGTTCACCACACACAGTGCTATTAATACTAGAAAGAAGTGAGTTTGAGAGATTTTGAAAAGTGTAAGCATCTCAATGAAAGGTTTATCACTACAAACAATTCTAAACCAGAAATATGTTTATACACGCTAGGGAACAAGCCAGTGCAAGATGATCACTGGTCTTTATTTAACTCATGTTTCTGAATTTTCTTTTATTGTTCCTGGCACACATTACAATGGTGTTACAGAACTGAAAAACATGTTTCTGAAACATACTTATAATATTGTGAAAGGTCAGAAGTTTCATATAAGTAGAGTCTCAGCCAATTTCTTTACATTTGAGGCATACTGTGAATGTAGTTTAATTTCTACTTTTATTTACTTATTTATTTATCAAAAAAAAAGAGAAAGGAAACTTAGGTGTCTCATCTGCTATCACGCAATCAAGTCCAACTCAAATTATTTTGGAAGTCTCATAGAAGTAGGCTTCCAGGAACAGTTACAATACATCGGGACATATTGCAAGCACACTCTTTCCAAAAGCGATATGAGACTGGGAGATACCCAGGGTGGGACCTCTCCATTGCTTCCCAGGCTGTGTGCTTGCAGGAAGAGGAGGAAGGAAAAACAGAATTAAAGGAAGAAGCCCCAGAAACTCTCATCCCTGACCAGTAGCAGAAGAGATACCAGGGTCTGCAGCACAGGGCTGCAGAAAAGGCCTTGGGCAGCATTTTCTCCTCTCCAGCCTCATTCCTTAAGTCAGTGAGTGACAGCCTCCCACACTTTTGAGCCTCACTCAACCTGTATGAGCAACTTCTCCTTCCTGGCTGAGGAACTGTGTGCAAGAAAATTGTCACGCCCAGGCAACAGAAACCTAATGCTGGGGATGTTGCAGGGCTACCCACCTTCACTGGTAAGAAAGTATATACACTTTTTTAGTTGATAGGAACCAGGGAAGATACTTCCATATATCAGTTTTAAACCCTGCTTCTTTGTCTTTATTCTACATGGCCAAACATAGAGCGCCTCCATATGCTTCTGCTATGCTTGGCCAGGACACATCTCTCCAGTCTGCTGACATAATCAGAGTACCAGAGCTGGGTATGGATGACAGTCTGGTGCTATTAGGGAAACAAATACTAGGAACTGTATTATTATAAAGCACTAACTGCCTAAGTCCAGTCAGAGGACAAAAACCACAAATAATGATAGGGACCAGATGCTCCAGGGTCTGAGATACAAAACACTTGTTTACTGAATAATTATTAAACCAAAAGGAGCTACTGCTATTATTTTATTTTTCTAGTCACTGCAAAACAAAATAAAAATTAGTCCAAGCTTTTTATTTCCAAAGGATTATCTTTCATAAACTAAGCGAGATAATTAGTGAGATCAAGTGGTGTGATGCACTCACGATGCATAAGTCGGAGGGCGCAGAGGAGTTGCAGGTTTGGAACCAGATCAGTCAGGGTCATGGAAGTAGCATAGAATCATAGAATTTCATAGAATCATAGAATTTTCTAGGTTGGAAAAGACCTTAGAGATCATCCAGTCCAACCGTCTCTAATCCCCCATTAAACCATCTCCCTAAGCAGTACATCCACCCTTTTCTTAAACATATCCAGGGATGGGGACTCAACCACCTCCCTGGGCAGCCTATTCCAGGGGCTGACAACCCTTTCAGAAAAGAAATTCTTTCTAACATCTAACCTGAACCTCCCCTGACTAAGCTTATACCCATTTCCTCTTGTTCTATCACCCATCATTATGTAAAGAGCCCTTCCCCCACCTCCCCACCATCCCTTCTCAAATATTTATAGGCCATAATCAGGTCTCTTCTCAGCCTCCTCTTCTCCAGGCTAAACAGCCCCAACTCCCTTAGCCGCTCCCCATAAGTTTTATTTTCCAGCCCCTTGACCAGTTTAGTCGCCCTTCTTTGGACTCACTCCAGGAGCTCAATATCTCTCTTAAAGCGAGGGACCCAAAACTGGACACAATATTCCAGGTGCGGCCTCACCAGTGCCGAGTACAGGGGCAGGATCACTTCCCTGCTCCTGCTGGTCACACTATTCTTGATACACGCCAGTATCTCATTGGCCTTTTTGGCCACCTGGGCACACTGCTGGCTCATATCAAGCCGGTAGTCAACCAAGACCCCCAGGTCCTTCTCCGCCACTCTTCTCTCCAGCCACTCTCCAGCCACTCTTCCCCGAGCCTATAGCGATGCTTGGGGTTTTTATACCCCAAGTGAAGGACTCTGCACTTGGCCTTATTAAAGCTCATGCCATTGGCCTCAGCCCAACGATCCAGTCTGTTCAAATCCCTCTGAAGGGCCTCCCTACCCTCGAGCAGATCGACACAGCCTCCCAGCTTGGTGTCGTCCGCAAATTTACTGAGGGTACATTCAATCCCCTCATCCAGGTCATTGATAAAGATGTTAAACAGAACCGGACCCAGCACTGAGCCCTGGGGAACCGCACTGGTGACTGGCCTCCAGATGGATTTAGCCCCATTTACCACCACTCTTTGGGCCCGGCCATCCAGCCAGTTTTTAACCCAAAGGAAGGTGTGCCTATCCAGGCCAGCAGTTATCAGTTTCTCAACCAGAACACTATGAGAAACTGTATCAAAGGCTTTTCTAAGGTCAAGGAAAACTACATCCACAGCCCTTCCCTCGTCAACCAGGCGCGTCACCCCATCATAGAAGGTGATCAGGTTTGATTGGCAAGACCTGCCTTTCATAAACCCATGTTGACTGGGCCTGATCACCCGGTTAACCTGTATGTGCTCATTAATAGCACTCAAGATAACCTGTTCCATGACTTTGCCCATCACCGAGGTCAGACTGACAGGCCTGTAGTTCCCCGGATCCTCCTTCTGCCCTTTTTTGTAAATGGGGGTAACATCCGCCAGCCTCCAGTCCAGCGGAACTTCCCCAGTGAGCCAAGACTGCCCAGAGATAATGGACAGGGGTTTGGCAATGACATCCGCCAGCTCTCTCAGGACCCTCCGGTGGATACCATCAGGCCCCATAGACTTGTGGGCATCCAGCTGGCAAAGCAGATTCTTGACCCGTTCCTCTTGGATCACAGGAGCTTTGATCTGCTCTCCCTCCCTGCCCTCAGACACCATAGGCCAGCTCACCTTGGAACTACTAACCTTATTATTAAAGACTGAGGCAAAGAAGGCATTAAGGACCTCAGCCTTGTCCTCATCCCTAGTGACTAATGTACCCCCTGTGTCCAGTAGGGGCTGGAGGTAATCTTTAGCCCTCCTTTTGTTATTAATGTATTTATAGAAGGACTTTTTGTTGTCCTTTATGGAGCAGGCTAGTCTAAGTTCCAGTTGGGCTTTTTCCCCCCTGATTATCTCCCTACATGCCCTAACTTCCTCCCTGTATTCCTCCCTGGATGCTTGCCCATTCTTCCAAAACTTATAGACATCCCTTTTTCTTTTGAGGTGTTCCCAAATCTCCTTGGTCATCCAAGATGGTTTTCTAGCCCGGCGACTCGATTTCCGACACACAGGGACAGCTCACTCCTGTGCATCCAGAATTTCCTTTTTGAGGAGTAACCAGCCTTCCTGCGCTCCTTTACCCTTGAGAGCTGTCTCCCACTCTACTCTATCAACCAGACTTCTAAACAGTCCAAAGTCTGCTCTCCCAAAGTCCAGTTCGGCCGTTTTAGTGCTCCCCCTCCTAACTTCCCCTAGAATAGAGAATTCTATTATCTCGTGGTCACTATGCCCCAGGCGTCCTCCAACTGTCACATCTCCCACAAGACCTTCTCTGTTCACAAACAGTAGGTCTAGGGGAGCACCTTCTCTAGTCGGTTCACTGACCAGTTGCGGTAGGAAGTTGTCCTCCACACACTCCAGGAATCGCCTAGGCTGTTTTCTAACTGCCATGTTATACTTCCAACAGACATCAGGTAGGTTAAAGTCACCCACAAGAACAAGGGCTAGTGAGCGCGAGACTTCCCCCAGTTGTTTAAAAAATAGTTCGTTAGCCTCACCCTCCTGATAAGGTGGCCTGTAGCAGATTCCCACTACAATATCTGCCTTCATAGGCTCCCCTTTGACTTTTACCCACAGACACTCCACCAAGTCATCCCCAACATTAAACTCTAAGCATTCTAGACCTTCCCTTACATAAAGAGCAACCCCGCCACCTCTCCTACCTCTCCTATCCCTCCTGAAGAGCTTGTAGCCATCCATGGTAGCACTTCAATCATACGAGTCATCCCACCATGTTTCTGTGATGGCAACTATGTCATAGCTTCCCCGGTTAACAAGGGCTTCCAGTTCCTCTTGTTTATTGCCCATACCACATAATGTAGAGATTCAGTATAAAATGATTCTAAAATAGAAAAGTCTATTTCAGACTTTTCTGACTTTAAGATAAAGACCTAACTTAACAAGACTATAAATATAAAGCAAACTCTCTTTGGGCTGGCTGACAAAAGGGCTGGCTGACTGTCTTTAACAGAATTGAAGCATACCTTTGAAAGATCCCTGAAGTTGCCTGGAAGGGTCAGGTCTAACTCTTCAGATTCATAGTTCGTTAAAACCCATGGAAATACAGGGTATTGGTTCAGGTCATTGTATGTTCGTCCTATTAAGAAAGAAAATTTTTAAGAATTAGAAAATAATGCCCACTTCTCCAGCTGAAAAACAATCTGGTGATTACTTTTGTTGCATCACGTTCCCAGTTTCCACCACTTGACAGAATCAGGTATAAATCTTACATACAAAAGTAGCCATTTAGATGCACTTACCATGAATCAGAAGTCAACTCAGAAATAAGCATAATACAAAGAGCACACTATCTTTCAAGATCAACTAAAACAATAACATTCTTTTTTATTTCCATGAAGCTATTTTCATAGCATGAATGTTGAAATTTAAAACCACTAGACTACTATTTTCCTAGCAACTGTACGCAGTATCTAGCTGGCAAAGATTAAACAAGACTCCAAACAGCAAAGGGCTAAATTTGAGGTTTGCAAATCTAGGTCTATCCTAGATAGACCATATTAATCTATTATTCCCCATGGCTCTTCTTCACTGAAGAAGTGGTGAGATTTCACTGCAATAGTGGAATCAAAGCGGAGGAGGACATGTTTGTTTTAACACTATTTCGTAACCACTTTGAAAATTAAAAAACATTTTCTCCCCACTAAAAGACAGAGCTGACTGCCTCAGGCCCCTCTCTCCAAACATAATGAAAGAAACACTGCTACCATTCCAGCAGCTCAAATGTGCAAAAGCCACTTTAGATACAGTTTCAAAAGGACAATCTGCAACTGAAGTGAACTGAAAATTATGAATTCATCACCAGGAAAAGTGTGTTTGGGAAAGGCTGTTATTTCTGTATCAGCTGGTATTTAGTAGTATCTAACATTTCAGTGATAAAGACAAATGAAGTCGCTTAGTACAGAACCATCCACCATATTGATTTACTGAGAACCACACAATATGCAACATGAGCCTTAAAAAACAAAATCAGGTCATAAATATATGTGTGTGTGTGTGTGTGTGTGTATTTATATAATATAATTAGCAGACTGAAATAACCCAGGTTAACAATTCCCAGTTCTGCGGCAGATTTACAGCCCTGTCTCACTAACTGCTTCCTTCCAGATTCTGGACAGATTCCTGGGGTACAAAACCCAGCACAGGAAAACACAAGCTTCCTTGTTCTGAGTAGCATTTGCAATTCTCCACAAAAATCAGCTCTGCTTTAATGAAATCTGAAACTTTCACTGCTCTACAAACACCTTATTTTTTCAATATGAGTTGATGAACACGAAGCATGTTTCTATTTGGTACATAGTTTCACCAAAACCAGGAAAAGTACATATTGTTAACAACTGTGTGTCCTCACTTGTGCATTTTGAACACATAGATGTTCAACAAGAATGCCAAAAAACCCTGAGGTGCAAATACAACTTTGTTAAAAATGTAATACCAGCACCGTGTGCCACACACAAATGAAGATGGATAGAAGCAAAAACACTTCTTCTTTTATATCAACAATGAATGGATGCAAAACCAGTCTTGGACAGAAGGAGAATGCATCAAACAATTAAATCAAGAAATACACCAGAATTCATCCATGTGAGGGAGGAAAAAGAAAGGTACTGTCCGGCAGAATATTAATTGGTTTAGGGTTTTTTGAGGGCTCTCTATGTCTTGAGAAGTAAGACAACTCTGCCTTATTTTCCACATCCATCAAATCAGAATTTTATTTTCCTCTTTGGCAAGGGATTAATTACATACGATTTGCAGTTTCTTGAGATTGTCAAATTTAAGGTTTGATAAAATATGGCCTTTATAAAACTACACCTTTGTACAAAAAATGTTTTTCTGACCATCAGAATCTTCAATTAACTTAACAGAAGACTGTGCAAAAGCTTCCACAAAAGAAAGAAATTTGTGGCTACGTAAACAGTAGACTAAAAGAAATCTGAGATTCAGGAAGAGACTGACTGAGAGGACTGTAGTCTACTACAAAGTATATGCAAAAATCATGATTCTTCTGAATCAAAAGTTTTATGGAAAAGAGCTCACAGTAATAAAGACTTTCAATGGAAAACACTTTATAGAAACATATGGAAAGGTGAGAAGATCCTTTGACAAAATTTTGAAAGGAAACTTAGGGCTATCCAAAATGAATTTTATTTCAAAATTGAGATTTTTCATATTGAGATTTTATTTAATTTTTATATTAATTTCATCCATTTAATTTCAAGTTCAATATTCAGTCAACCAGATTTTGACTTTTTGTTCCTATTCCACACTGGAAAATCATAAATATGTGAATGGAGAAAGAAAAAAGCAGCCCTGAGCCAAGCTGCAGTACATGAGTTCTCCTTTGCTGTATGGTTTTGACAGGTTACTTATAATATGGACAAATTATCATGTGGAATTAGGTCCATGTCAGGACACTGCAGTAACTCTTGTGTGCATTTTTTTACCCCACATCAAGAAATAATTTGAAGCAGCTTATCTCTCAGCTTAGGTAAGATAAGTTACAAACAACGGAGCCTTCATGGTTATGCATTTGATAAACGTAGCCATTGTCTTGGGAAAAAATAAACAAAATATTTACTTATCTCCTACTTCAGTATTTGTAACATGTTTTATTTATGAAGAGATTAACTACTAAGAACAGCTATTAAGTTGTCTAGTAAAAAAGTTAGATTTATTTTTCTCAATTCAACAATTTTCTTTCTAATGTCAACAAATAAAAATGACTTCAGAAGACAAACCATAATTTAAATTGTGAAAGGAGACCAAGCCTACATGATGAAATAAGACCACACATCCATGCTTATGTGAGTGGGGGACAGTGATCTAGACCTATAATGGGATTACAAACCTCTAATTCTAAACATGCATAAATGTTAGTTGTTTAACTTTATTAGAGATGCTTTCTCGATCAGTTCTGGCTTCACAATAATTATTTTCAGAGTAAAGTCAGCAGACGAATATATTTAGCCACCTCAATTGTCTGGCGCTTCCAGCAAGAATTATTTAGTTCATTCTTTAACGAAATAAATATAAAACATAAATCTTTACCACTATTAGTAGTCCCTATACCTTTTCAGAAGCTTCAGATTTTCCCCCAAGTAGGCTTACAGAGATTAATATTAAAGGCTGAATATTAAATATAGCAAGCCTGTGACACTAATCTACTTGAACAATAAAACTGAGGCATAGTAAATGAGATCTCAGAAATACTGGATATGTTTCTTCATTAAAAAAAACTTTTTAATTAAACCATCCAATTTAATGTTTTTATATGGCACTTTAGTTTTGAAGGTAAAGTGAGCTAGAGACAGCTGACAAAGAAATTATAACTGCAATTCCTTGGTGAAAATGTTAATGACAGCAAAATATTGTTTAATTAGATGATTGCAGCATCTGGATTAACACTCTTTAAGAGCGATGTTCCTGTGCTTGTCTGCTTCTTCACACTTTACAGACATTTTGTCATCTCTAGGTCATTAGGAAAGAATTTTTAATGATTTTTCTAGAAGCAAGTAGTTCGAGTTACATCTAATTAGATGACAATAATAAGCCCAACACATGCAGTAGCTAAATATATACATAATTAACCAGTGAGGGCTTGTACATCACAGAGTAAAAAAGTGGAAAATGCTAAACAGGCAAAAAAAAAGAGGGAGGGGGAAGAAGTTTGTCTGAATTTATTACCTGACTGAAGATGTCATTTTTTTCCACAAACCTTTAAAAATAATCCCTTTCCACTACAAGAAATTACTTACAAAAATTACGGATATAATTACTCTCCACTTCTTTTAAAAGCTGTGGCAGCTAGGATTTAAAAGAATTAAAATTCCCATAAATACAAATGCAAACACACATTTAATATATTGCAATTTGCAAAGAAAAAAAACAGCAGAAATCAGTTAAATACTGAGAAATAGATTTGAAAACTAGACTAAAACAGTGGGCAATGCAACTATATGACAAAATGACTTCTTGTTCCCACTCCTCTTGATTCCTTTAGCTGTGGTGGGATTACTTTTAAGTACTTTTTTCGATAATCTTGTAACTGAGAACAGTAAAAATTACTTGTTCTCTATATCACCCAGAGGGTTCAGTTGACATACATGCTGATCACATGCAATATGGCCTTTTTCTATGTGCCTGAAGAAAGGACAATTAGTATAATCATAGCTGCTTCCAAGCCTTCAAAGCTAAAAGATCCCTGAGAAGGCAATAGGTAGGAGGAGGGGGAAGGTGGCCAGGAAGGATTATGTCTGCACCACCAGGACAAAAACCAGGGGCACAGAGAGTATAACACTGAGACTGATTGATAAGTAGCAGAGTGCAGTGTTTACCTTTGGGAAAAAATACCAGAGCTGTAAACATGATGAAATATGCTTGAGTCAGAAAAGAGGGCAAGAAAGAGGTGAAGACCTTGGAAACAGAATAGGGAAGCGAGAAAATAGTTGGTTAGAGGGCCAGAGAAACAGGTTGAAACAAGACTTTAGAGGGTTTTGAAAATGGAGAAAGATTTTGAATTGAAATTGCAATGAGCCATCAGGCCAGCACAAATGATTACAATCACATATCCTTGGAAGGAAATGATCTAGAAAAAGAGAGCTATGATAGCTAAGTAGAGAGTTATTAAGTCATGAGTACAGATTACAACAGAAACAGCTACGCTAAAAATGAAGCTGGGCAATATTTCAGAGGTGGTAACAGGGTGATGTAAAGATTTTTTTAAAAGAGTCATAGAAAGATGGATTTTTTCCAAGGGGACTCTTCAGTATTTCAAACATTGATTAAGAGCTTATAGAATAGCCAGAGGCCATGCTTGTCAGGACAGACATATTGGCAAACCAGAGAGAGATTTAAGGAGAGATTTGTATATTTATTTCAGTGGTTCTGTTCTACAGAGAGCAACCAGTCTGTGTAATTAACAGTATTAACAAGCAGGCAAAGGACTTCTTGCGGGAAAGGATGCAGTTGCATGTCACAAATGAAAGAAATGCGTTGATGTCAGAAGCCTCACTTCTGAATGTCTCTCTTCCAAGGCTGCTCTTCCTTAAATAATTTCAGAAAAGGATCACAAGAAAATATGAGCGATTTCTTACTGTTTTGTGAAGGGCTAGATGTTAATTAAGCACCACTGTAAGAATAAAGGAAGCTACAAAGAATGGACAAAAAGTGCACTAAACCACTGTCTTAGTGAACCTCTATTTGGAAAAGAAGGAAAAAACAACAAAGGGACCTACGTATCACTCACTCACCAGAAGATAATCTACATTTCTTAAGTGTGAAACTTCCACATTTCTTAAGTGACTATGCTAAGGCTCAGATACGCTGAATAAGCCAGTAGGAGCTAAACGGCAACATGAATAAAAAAATTTTGGTGCACGTATTTCTCAATGGCTAAAATCAATTATATTGTTAGAAAAGAAGATGCTGCTTAAAAAGTCACAGTCTAACACTCTTATAATCCTATAATTATACAGTTACATATAGTTATATAAATAGGGGACTATATATAATATATAGCATTATAATATATCACATACATTATTATAATACTGAGCCCAGGGCTCAGTACTGGGGCGAGTTCTGTTTAACATCTCTATCAGTGATCTGGACAAGGGGATTGAGTGCACCCTCAGTAAGTTTGCAGACAACACCAAGTTGGGTGGGAGTGTTGGTCTGCTTGAGGGCAGGAAGGCTCTACAGAGCGATCTGGACAGCATGGATTGATGGGCCAAGGACAATTCCATGAGGTTCAACAAGGCCAAGTGTTGGGTCCTGCACTCGGGTCACAACAACCTCATGCAACACCACAGGCTTGGGAAAGAGAGGCTGGAAAGCAGCCCAGCAGAAAAGGACCTGGGGGTGTTGGTTGACAGTAGGATGAATATGAGCCAGAAGTGTGCCCAGGTGGCCAAGAAGACCAACAGCTTCCTGGCCTTTATCAGAATAGATGAGGTCACACCTCGAATACTGTGTTCAGTTTCGGGCCCCTCACTACAAGAAAGACACTGAGGTGCTGGAGAGTGTCCAAAGAAGGACAACGAAGCTGGTGAAGGGTCTAGAGCAGAAGTCCTATGAGGAGTGGCTGAGGGAACTGGGGTTGTTTAGCCTGGAGAAAAGGAGGCTGAAGGGGAGACCTTATTGCTCTCCACAGTTCTCTGAAAGGAGGTTATAGAGAAATCAGTGTCGGTCTTTCCTCCCAAATAACAAGCAATTGGACAAGAGGAAATGGCCTCAAGTTGTTCCAGAGGAGATTTAGATTGGATATTAGGAAAAACTCCTTCACTGAAAGGGTTGTCAACTGTTGAAACAGGCTGCCCAGAGAAGTGGTTGAGTTACCATCCCTGGAGGTTTTTAAAAGATGTGTAGATGTGGTGCTTAGAGACATAGTTTAGTGGAGACTTGGCAGTGCTAGCTTAGCAGTTGGACTTGATGATCTTCAAGGTCTCTTCCAACCGAAATGATTCTACGATTCTACAAAAACTAGGCCATTGCTGCTACATGAACAATTACTAGCAAAGAATTTGTATCTTTTAAGGAGATTTGTCTTATAGGATCTCATTGCAAAATGGTACAATTAAAAATGTATTTGGAAATTGGATTTCCAAAGGAGAAAAAAAAGAAAATATATATCGTCTTTACTTGGCAAAGGAGATCATGAATGTATTCAATACACTATCTTTGTGTACCAAATAGAAAATCCTGTATTTTTTTCTGACTTCTGAGAGTCCTGTCTACAGCACATATAAGAATTTGCTTCTATTTAACACAAGTGTATCTGGACAGTTATCAGTGCAAGTCATCAAAACAAAGGCAACATGTAGTAAAAGGTACTTTGCTTCCAGTACTGTATTTCTGGTAGACATATTCATATTTTAGTGCTTCATCAGAAAAAGTCTACCTGTTGTAAAGGAAATATTTTGGAGAAATACTTTTCAACGGAAGATTTACAGAAATAGAGGCACGGCTGTAAAAGCATTGGTGTCATTCAGGTTGCCTCATAGCTCTCAACTCCGCAATTTTCCAGATCTCAGGCCCTGGCAGTATAGTGCAATGCAATGGTGGAGCCAGGAAACATCTTGTTGATGTAACAATTTCTAGGTTTTCTAACACATATTTATGTTTTGAAGCTTCCTCCACTGCCATTGGACATGGAGCTCACATGCACTCCATTGTGGGTGGGTTTCTGGCTTGCCAGGAACTTTATCATGAGATTCTTTGCAATATCCCCACACTCTTCATGAGTTTTTGGAAGTCAGCTTCCTAGTTGAAGTACAGACTTCATTAGAACTACAAAATCAGGTTGATCTTCCAAAAAATAACTTTAAGGGATTTTTGCTTCAGTCAAAAAGTTGGATAATTTTAGGGTTTGTTCCAAACTGGAATAAAAATTTGTTGTCATGTGTAGAATTGCCTGTTGGGTTTTAGTCAGTTTAATTCTCTTATTTTGTTTTCAGAAGAGGTTTTTTGAGTGTGTGTCATTGGCAGAGAGCTCAGCTATCAAGGGTAAACTTTATTCTAATTTTAAAAAAATTGCCACAAATTTCCATGAGAGTGCATCAGTTATAATGATGTTAGCAACTAAAATCTATTTATCTATGTTCATAGAAACTACGAATCCTCAAAGTCTTCAAAAAATTTAAGCAGAAACAGAAAGCACATAATACAGCAATGCAACCATGCTTTCTTACAAGCTCTTTGAATTGAAGGCCATTCTAACATGCAATAGTGTCGTGGTTTAGCCCAGTCTGCAACCAAGCACCACTTAGTTGCTCGCTCACTTTTCCCCACAGTGGCACAAGGGGACGGGGAATGGGGGTTGTGGTCAGTTTGTCACACATTTTTTCTGCCACTCCTTCCTCTTCAGAGGGAAGACATCTCACACTCTTCCCCTGTTCCAATGCAGGATCCCTCCTATGGGAGACAGTTCTTCATGAACTCCAATGTGAGTCCATCCCACAGGGTGCAGTCCTTCAGCAACACATTGCTCCAGTGTGGGCTTCCCACAGAGTCATGGTTTCTTCGGGTGCAGCTACCTGCTCTGGTGTGGGGTCCTTCATGGCTGTAGGTCTTCACAGACTGCTCCACCATTAAGCTCCAGCTCCAGTGTGGGTTTCCCATGGAGTCACGATCTGCTTTGGGCACAGTCACTTGCTCTGGCATAGACTGCTCCACCATTAACCTCTACAGGCTGCAGGAGGGACAGCCTGCCATCTCACCATGGGCTGCAGGGGAATCTCTGCTCCAGCACACCTCCTCTCCCTCCTTCTTCACTGACCTTGATGTCTGCACAGTTGTTTCTCTCACATCCCGCTCTATCCACTGCAGCCACTCCAGTCCCGACTGGACCAATGAATTCTGGCAGTCCCAGTTGAACAAGTTCCCCACAGTGGGTGCTCCAGGAGCGAGGAGCTTCAGAGCACTCCAAGTGGCTCCAAGCCATGGCCACCCCCAACACCCGCCAGGCTGGGGGAGGGAGGTGGGTATCCCAGTGCAGACAACTGCCTCCACCTTCCCCCTATATCTCAGCAGCAGGTTCCACGTGGCATAGGTTTCTTTGTCCCTTCTTAAATATGTTATTCACAGAGGCACTGATTCGCTCAGCCCTGGCCAGAGGTGGTCCGATTCGGCCAGAAGCAGGTCCAACTTGGAGCTGAGGAAGCTTCTAGCAGCTTCTTAGAGCAGCTATCCCTGCAGCCCTTCCCCCGCTACCAAAACCCTGCCACACAAACCCAATACAAATAGTCATAGTTGATGTCAGCAGGACCCTTCATTTCACTAATCCTACAGGAACACTATCAGATGTGATAGCACTCCTGGTGACCGGGAAAGTGCCCAAGAATCTCAGCTGCTTTTAGACATCCTTCCAAAATCTTTTATGAGATCGTACAGTGATACTTTCTTCCCAACCTAAAACGATGACTGTTACCTTTCTTGAAAAATGAAAACAGAACAGAAAATATATAGATTGGTAAGGACTCATTAGCGAAAGCCAAGCAACGCAGATGGGTTAAGCTGAATTTCTTCTAGTGACTCAAATTTACTTCCCTTTCTTTCAGTAACAGGAATTTGAATTTGATCATGCACTGCTGAAAGACTTCATAAGATGGCAGGTAACGCTGTGAAAATGAGTAAGTGAGTTTATACAATTAACAACAACAAGATTACATGAACAAATGAGATTTACCACTATGAGACTGATATCAAAAATCTGCCAGAAATTAAGTGTTTTGAGTCTGAGAGAGACACTACTAAGGTACTGACAAAGCTGCTGTAAGCTTTTCCAAATACAATACAAGCTCATAGACAAAAAAAAAAAAAAAAAAAGGAGTCAGTAATCTTCTAAACCTTGGGCATAGCAGGTGGTACCTGGAATACAAATGCCAGGCCATTCTGTTGTAAGGCATTTAACAAATGACACTAGATGACATTAAGATAAACTTGCGTCATGCAGCCATCCAGGTGTTTGGCTATAAAGCCTGCCTAGCAGTACTAGTATCAAAAAATACGTCAAAAAATATTTTTCTTGAGACCTCTGAGATACTCTGAAGGAATGTCTTCAGGCTGAAGCTTGTTTACTGATGGATACTTTCATGTAAGTGTCACTGCAATTCCTAATTGACTTCAGACATAATGATGTCTTCCAGGTTTGGATGCTTTGGTGATGTATTTAAAAATAAATGACCTCGGAGTTTTAAACTGATTAAAAATGAAAAGTAATTTATCAAAAATTGGCTCAGCTCTTGTCTACTCTCATTTAAAGAGTTTAGACACAGTGCTTACAGAAGACATGAATACATAAAAACGAAATTACAAGTGAAGGACAGCTCTGTCCATAATGTATTGGACAAGGACTGAAGGGACCTAGGCTAACTTCACAGCTCTCCGGTACACCCTCCAAGTTCAGGTGAGGCACTCAGGGAGCCTGTGAGGCTCTGACTGCATTTCCGCACCACCAGAAGGGCAGCGGATGTGCAAGAGACGTGGAGTGGTTGGAGGCAGGCCAGTGTCCACCAGCAGGATAGCAGCATTCTTGTGGCACTGCTCCAGAGGTAATAAACGCTCAGCAGGACTCCTTCCTTCAGCAGAGATCTGCGGGACTGTGGCTATAATACTTGGGAACCAAGCTGGTGAGCCTGCATTGGGCTGCACCATATGGACTTTCCAGCCCAGGTCTCCAGTAGCTTCAGGGACTGTTTTCTGCTTCACTGCACAAGGTAAACATGCCCTCAGATTTCCAACTGTTCAGCGGTAGCACTTCTGTAACACACTGGGATAATTTGATGACACATTTATTAACGTCCGTAAGACTGGATGCACCAAAGATGACTACCATATAAGCGCAGAGGCAAAAGCCTAAAGATTCAAAGCAAGTTTGACAGCTCCTGAATTCTGCCACCGCCCTACTGGGAAGAACACAGTGACTGTCCTCAGACTGGTCAGCGTAACAGGTGCTACCTTTGAGTTTACACTTACACTTGTCTTATGTCCGGCCTAAGGATAACCTCAAGCATAAAAGTCAGGACCAAGTAAAGACAAGAGTTGTAACACTGGAGTACAAAGTGATGCCTGGTGGAATTTAATTTGGATTTCAAATTAAAGCTCACTGGACTGAAATGTCTGAGGAAGGCTCTCCGCAGGCAGGTTCATAACCAGCATGTGTGCTACAGGCAGGAATTGTAATAGTAGACAACCTCCTGGAAATCTTCGTATATGGTGTAGAAAACTGCTGCTTTTTACATTTAAAATTACCACAGGAGTTAACACATCGAAAAGGAAAAGGTGAAAGGAATAATGCCATTGTGAATGTTTAATTAATAACAATTACCAGAAAAGCTCTTCTTTTGCCAATAACGAATGGATGTCTACAGCAGTTATTTCTCATTTTAAATACCTAATCTGATAATATATTTCAGCTCAAAGAACTAAACGAGAAAAGATGCTGTAATCTAATCATACCACAATCCAGGTGACATCTGTACTAGGCAGAATACTGTTGTTATTCTGCTGTCTAGTTGCTGTTGTTGAGAATGATGAAGTAGCGAAATTACATTTTCCCATTATTATATCCAGACACTCTCTGGCAATGGTTTGTTGACTCTAATAAAGCTTCAGACAAAGCTGTCAGCAGAGGAAATGGCAGAAGGAGAGCAAGGAACAGCCTCCGCAACAATACATGAATCTAAAGTCTCAGTGATAGGTTGTGCATTTTCTGATAAAATATAGTGTATGTGTTTCAGAATCTATCATAAAGCTGCAGCTGAATTCTAGAAGGATAAATGTATTCTATCAAGTCATGGTGCTTAAGACTTCGACAAACATAAACATATTATGAAGGATTAAAGAGTCAGAGGCCTTACCTGCTATAGTGTTGAGGAACATCAAGTATTCAAAGTTAGATATCTCTCGTCTCTGCCAGCGCTGAGTCATGTTGGAGGATTTATAAAGCTGTCGGGGAGTGGCCAGGGAGATTCTCCTAGGAAATACATTTAAAGAATGATTTCTTTTAAGAGACTCATTAAATGTTAAGAAGTAGGGCAACATTAGTGTGATTCATTTCAGATTCTCTCAGAGGATTTTTTATTTCATTTAATGAAGTCAAGAAGACCCTATTACCCTTATTTGAGAAATGAGTAAAATTAAGATCTGTATTTTATTTTACCAGTACTACAGCATTGTAACCATTCAGAATAATATATGTTGTGTTTTATTTTATTCTGAGTCTGGTTAAAAGACTGGAAGTAAAAGAAACTGCAGACCTCCTGGTGCCTGGCTTGGACAGCAGAAATAAAAGAGGAACAACATTCCTCTGTTTCAAAAGGATACATTGAGATGAGTTCATTAAAGTGAGTGAGTGATAGATTAAAGTGCAATATATTTCTAGCACATGGGTTGAAGATATTTATTTCACAATTTGTGCACCTCCTCCATGGTCAGCTACCCATGATCCCTTCCTATATCCCAGTAAGCTTCAAGATTTCTATTTATAGCCTGGTTTCTGAAAGAAACAAGGTTTATTCAGTTATCTGCTTACATGTCCATCTGCCTGTCTCTCCATAATAACTTCTGAATTACATTTCACTCAAATTTGGAAGATGAGTGGAAGCCTCTAACATACTTAATTTCCACACATTTTCTAAAAATTACATGACTGGATAAGGGAGAAAAAAACAACCTACTGTACCAAGGAAGAGAAAAGTAGAAAACTTCAGCTCTTCTATATTCTATTTGACAGCATCACAATAACCAAATACCGCGCACCAAGTTCTAAATTACCCATAGTATATATTGTCACTGGTAGGTAAAATATAGAGGACTAGATTCAGTCTAGACTACTGCATCAAAGAAAAAAAATCTTCAACAAGCAGAAACAGCCTCCCTGCTCACAACTCATTTCTAAAGAAAACGGTCCTTGCTGAAAAGAAAATACAAGGAAAATCTTTGAAAGAAGGAAAAAATCATCTCGTCAGATAGATTTTTTTTAAAGAAACTTAAATCTTATAACTGGATCAAAACAGAGAAAATGTTATATCTGATGAAAAAAAAAAAAAAGAGGATCTCTCATGTGTAGCCTATTTCTGAATTTAAAGTATATATCTAGCATTTATTCAGCTTGTCAAGAGTAAACAGGGACATCCAAAACTTCAGCTTTCAGTTGCACACCAAACACACTAAGTGTATTATTTCTAGACTCTGAATGCTGAATATTTTCATAGAATCATAAAATGGTTTGGGTTGTAAGGGGCCTTAAAGATCATCTAGTTCCAAACCTGCTGCCATGGGCAGGGACACCCTCCACTACACCAGGTTGCTCAAAGCCTCATTCAATCTGGTCTTGAACACTTCCAGGGATGGGGCATCCACAGCTTCTCTGGGCAACCTGTTCCAGTGCCTCACCACCCTCATTGTAAAAAATTTCTTTCTTATACCTAACAGAAATCTGCCTTCTTTCAGTTTAAAGCCATTGCCCCTTGTCCTATCACTACACGCCCTTGTAAAAAGTCCCTCTCCAGCTTTCCTGTAGGTCCCCTTTAAGTACTGGAAGGCTGCTATAAGGTCTCGCTGGAGCTTTCTCGTCTCCAGACTGAACAGCCCCAACTCTCTCAGCCTGTCTTCATAGGAGAGGTGCTCCAGCCCTCAGATCATCTTTGTAGCCCTCCTCTGAACCCGCTCCAACAGCTCCATGTCCTTCCTGTGTTGGGGACCCCAGAGCTGAATACAGTACTGCAGGTGAGGTCTCACGAGATCAGAGTAGCAAAGTCATATACAGGGTGTCAAACTAAGCAGCGATTACAAAAATGTGGACCATCTATTTCTAAAGATATATGTAGACACTCCTGCACCTGTGCTAAACTCTATTTCTAGAGAAAGCATGAGTATTGACATGCAATTGGCGCGTACAGTTATCACAAGTATGTGTCTGAATTGTCAATGTGTAGGTTGTCAATGTCTGCCATACTTAAGCTTACGAATTGGGCATACAAAAACAACCATGCAAGTATAGGTACACTTTATTCTTTTTTTTTAATCTCTGTATTTACCCAAAATAGCAGTACATAAGGTCTTGCCAGCTTGGCTAGCCTTATTTTACAGCAGACTCTAGGATGCCAATGGTCAATACACTTTACTAGTACACAGGACACATTATAAAATTATTTAAAATTGCTTCTATTACCCTTCTTCTGAACAATTTATCTAAAAAATTACCTGAATATAATCATACTTTATATAGGATTTTATAGGATAACAATTACTTTTACAGTGGAACTCTCAAAGGTGTATTGTTCCCAGTAAAATATGACTAACACTACACACAAATTAATAAATTCAGAAATTAAAAGTACTAAAGAGATCATTACATTTACAAAGCTTTTCTGTCAGAGACCGTCTGTTCCTCCCACAACAAAACAACATTTATGCATCAGTACAGCTTAGTAGCTGATTTTAGACTTTACCCACAATCTCCCAAGGAGTCTCAAAAATCTGCCAAGTGCTAGACTTCACATTTGAATGCCTGATTTGAGCGAACTCTACACAAAACCAAAATATACTTAAGAAGCTCCTTATTTACTCTGTATCTACGGTGTCCAAAAGATTCAGTTATTTCAGCATAGACTGGAAAAAATTATGCACAATAAATTGGTTTCACACTTGCTTGTTTCAGTTAACACAGGAAGACCCACTGTTTTGTGTTTTGATACATCCACACAACTTTGATCAAACCATTTCTCTCGTTCAATATGCCATCACCAATATGAAGATGCACAATTAAATGTGCTTCCTTTGCTTTTAGAGAACCATGAAATACCTACTCAAAATGGAAACTGCAGAAGACCCTCTGATATACAAGGATATGATTCAATTTTTTCAGTTTTATATGTTTAAATATGTTTAGAAAACACTCCATGGTATTTTGTTGAGGGAAGGGATGTTATATATCCTGTATGTGGAGCATTACCCGCCTCCTTTCAAAATCACTTTTAATTTAGTTAGCTACAATCCAATCTCATACAGAGAATCTTTAAGTATCTTGTCAAAAATGTAGCACCTGCATGATGTTTTGTGTTGTGTTGCTCCTGTTCAGAAAAAAAAAAAAGGCTTGCAAAAGTCACTGGCTTTTGACAAGAGACTCATCAATATTCATCTTTAATCAAAGCTCTAAAAGGGGTTTTATGCTTTGTTGACACCAAATTTTAGTTTTCCTGCCCCTTTCCCTTCCCAAAATCAAACCTCTGCAACCAGCTATACTGAGATCTGGAAATCTATCACCAAGCTACTGATATGGCAGGGCTGAGCTGATGTTGAATATAGTTACGGTATCAGCCAAAGTATGTTTTCTTTCAGCAAAAACTTCATCATTTGTATTTCTTAGCCTTAATATCTGGAGCCATTGTTTAATATAATGCATTAATAGCCCACAGAATTTCAGTGGAAGGTGCTAGCACGTGTTAAGTTGTGAAGTACGATACTGCATCTTTTACCAATTCTTTGATCTCTGTATGCTTACAAAACTGTCCAGCAGCTCACAGTAGGTTTCTATGCTGTGATGTTACTCTCAATAAAAATTCACCAGTAAATTACACCTGAGGTGTTAGAACCCTAAAAAGTGGTCTGCTAATAGTGTAAAAATGTGGATATTACTCTACCTACATAGAATCATATAGAGCTGTAGAAATAAGTTAAATAAAAGGCACAGCACTGTCTGCCCAGCTGTATCATATGGCAAGGTCATAAGGAAACTACAATCAATGCAACATGTTTCAGACACAGTGAAAATACACTCACGAAAGACAGATGAATTTGATTAACAAATCAGACCAAACTCTTCAACATGTGACTAATTTTACGGACGTAATTACTTCTTTGCAACATTAAGCACAGGCTTGAATGCTTTGTTGAACCAAAGCATTAGACAGGCTGTTGGGAAAGGTAGCAAAGAGGCAAAATGAATACTGGCTCAGAACTGCAGGTCTGCAAGTCTTGGAAAGAGACACTAGTTCACCTGCTTCCAATCCTTCGTGCCATTAGAAGATCATAAATGTTGCTTTTTCCTTCTACTTCCTTCCACCTTTCTTAATCGTAAGATTTCTCCATAAAAACAGAAATGCACTTACAGTCCATGTGCTGCATTAAAAGTAATTTACTCCTTCAGAATGTTTCCATTGTTAATGCAATTCTTTACGATAATGTAATTAACTTCAGATGAAACATTTATCAGAGTAGCGTCAGAGAGGAAATATTACTTACAAAAATAAAACTAAAGAACTTAAGCAAAACAACTTGAAAGATCTACTTTTGTCAAAATATTTTAATCTGGAAAATTGGTCATAAAAAAGGGATAAAATTTTACTCAGCATTGCAGTTCCTTTCAGTTACTCAGCGTAATTTCTCCTTATGTTAGTAATACAAATAAGCATAATTTTAAAAACTTAGCACTCCAGAGCCAATGTATTCATAGGAAGGGAAACTATATTCTATCATTAACAAAATATTAACTACAGAGCAGTTATAGAGCCAGATTTTCCCTCAGTTACTCCACTGCAATCCTACTGAAGACAAATAAGGGTATGTAGGAAGAAAACCCTCCTTTGGGTTAAAAACTGGCTGGACGGCCGGGCCCAAAGAGTGGTGGTAAATGGGGCTAAATCCGGCTGGAGGCCGGTCACCAGTGGGGTTCCCCAGGGCTCAGTGCTGGGTCCAGTTCTGTTTAACATCTTTATCAATGACCTGGATGAGGGGATTGAATGTACCCTCAGTAAATTTGCGGACGACACCAAGCTGGGAGGCTGTGTCGATGTGCTCGAGGGTAGGGAGGCCCTTCAGAGGGATTTGAACAGACTGGATCGTTGGGCTGAGGCCAATGGCATGAGCTTTAATAAGGCCAAGTGCAGAGTCCTTCACTTGGGGTATAAAAACCCCAAGCATCGCTATAGGCTCGGGGAAGAGTGGCTGGAGAGCTGCCTGGCGGAGAAGGACCTGGGGGTCTTGGTTGACTACCGGCTTGATATGAGCCAGCAGTGTGCCCAGGTGGCCAAAAAGGCCAATGGGATACTGGCGTGTATCAAGAATAGTGTGATCAGCAGGAGCAGGGAAGTGATCCTGCCCCTGTACTCGGCACTGGTGAGGCCGCACCTGGAATATTGTGTCCAGTTTTGGGCCCCTCGCTTTAAGAGAGATATTGAGCTCCTGGAGCGAGTCCAAAGAAGGGCGACTAAACTGGTCAAGGGGCTGGAAAATAAAACTTATGAAGAGAGGCTGAGGGAGTTGGGGCTGTTTAGCCTGGAGAAGAGGAGGCTGAGGGGAGACCTGATTACGGCCTATAAATACTTGAGAAAAGATGGTGGGGAGGTAGGGGAAGGACTCTTTACATTAGTGATGGGTGATAGAACAAGAGGAAATGGGCATAAGCTTAGTCAGGGGAGATTCAGGTTGGATGTTAGGAAGTATTTCTTCTCTGAAAGGGTTGTCAGCCACTGGAATAGGCTGCCCAGGGAGGTGGTTGAGTCCCCATCCCTGGCTGTGTTTAAGAATAGGGTGGATGATCTACTTGAGGATATGGTTTAATGGGGATTAGGGATGGTTGGACTCGATGATCTCTAAGGTCTTTTCCAACCTAGAAATCTATGAATCTATGAATCTATGAAAAAAGGGAAAAAACATGATTACAGGGTCTTTATTGTGCATAAATCATACCATGATTACACAAAAACAAGAAAGAAAAACTTCACTACCATATGCCAGAGTTATTCTGAAGGCTAGCAAGCTCATTTTCTATTCAAATTGAACTTTAATCAAAAAACTATGGAAATCACTGTATATTATAGCTGAAACTTTTCTAAATAATTATATATCAAAACTTTTTCAGACAATTATTCACTGAATAATGCACAAAGGATATGAATTTCAAAAGTAAAAAATGTCACTGTACATATGAAATTCTGATTGAGAAATTTGCATTTTGTTTGTTCTAGAACATGTGGCCATTTTTATTTCAGAAAGGAATACTATTACTTTCCATTTAGAGACAGCAATTCCTTTAATTTGAGTATTTGGAAGAGCAATTCAAATATTAACAAGATACACCTTCCAAAGAAATGCCCCAACTTTCCCTTGATCTCAGTGAAAACTTGAGAACTTTGGCAGTTTGCCTAAGAACTTCAGCACATTCTGGAGATGAAGCCTTAGGCATCATGAGACTCTTGAGCTCATGACAGGGTATGATGTTCTCCAGTTCTACAAATGCTTAGACAATTCAGAGTATTTCTACATTCTGCATTGGGATAAAACAAGGACAATAGGAAGCTTTAGTTTGTAGGAAAAGACTTAAAAAGAAGAAAAACACATCTCAGACATTACAGTGATGATTAAGTCATTGGCTTTTGGCCAAGTCATGCCAAATGGAGATCTGAACCCAAAGCACCAGATTTTGTGAATTTCCTGCTGTTTCCTCACTCCCTTATATTTATTTATTCTTCTTTCATTTTGACCATAAATTAATCCTTAATCTAAATATTTTTCAGCAAACTTCTGCTGATATACCCTCAAAAACAATTTTAGGTCTGAACAACTATTTCTAAACAAAAAAACAAAATTGAGGCTGGAAATTTCCCCCCCCCAATTCAGTGAAATACACATGAAGATCATTTCACCCAACATTGAAATATGAATACTTTTATAGTATAGGATCTGACAATTCTTAGCCTTATTTCTGACCATAGGCTGATTTGGTATTGATATTGACAATATAATAAAAACTGTACTTATCCACAGTATGTAAAAATCTCTAAAAATGAGCCTTAGTTAGTCTTTTCCCAAATACATATCCACCATAATTTTGGAAACAGAAGAAGAATGCATTACACTAATGAAGGGAAGAAATTTGGAAATTGCAGAATAGTCACTATACTGATAAGCAATGAAGTAAAACCCACACACATTCATATGAACGGCAAAAGAGAAGATGTACATAAAAAAATAATTTTAATTCAGCAAGTTTAGTTCCATGTCCTGCACAACAATCTCAGCAACGATGAATGTTCACCTATACATTTATAAAACCTGACTGAAAAATAGACTTTGAAGAGATAAGGTACAAGTTTTTTTTCCTGTCCTTCACTGGAAGGTACTTATTTCCTGTAATGATTTAAAAAAAAAATCTAATTTACAGTATTCTTACTTTCATTCCATAATAACAGGCCATAGAGTAAGTAAAGGTAATTGTTTCTCACGCTAACTTTAAGAGAAAATCTAGAGTTTTATGACAGGTATAATGTTTTAGTATCAACATGCTTAAAATATCATTTGTATGATATAATAAACACAAAGTATACAAACTATTTTAATTACCTGGCTTGTGGCAAACCATAGCTGGTTCCTACTCCAACACGTGGTAAGCTGTACACAACTTTTTTCACTGTTGCTTGATCAGGAAAATTAAACATAACAGAAGCTAAAGGAAGAAGAGAAAACATCGACTAGTAAACCGTATGCAGAAGTCTGTTTTTCCACCTGCATACACTTTTAAAATGCTCTTTGTTTTTTATCTGGAAAGAGAAGTCAGTTCCACTTGTATCCTCCTGGGGATCCAAGTTAGAACACAAACTCCTGGCAAACTTCATACCTACGTCTCATTAGCTGGTTAACATTTTGGAACTAACTCTCCCATTTTGCTGAAGACCTGAGTGAGGTATACTTCAGAAGAACCACGGCTTATCATTAACCTGTATAACCTCTTATCAGGCTGGGAAGCTCTTCAGCAGTTGACTTGGCTTTCAGTCTTCTGACTGGTGCATTAAAACACAAAGGACCAGAAATTGTTTAATTTTCTCTCCAGTTGAAATCATAACTTACATCAGAGCTCCTCAGGGCAAAAGACTACTGACACACCTCACCAACCACTCGACTCTGATTCAGAGTAGCACATACAGAAAACTCAGTGGTTGATCTGGTCCTTTTTACTTTAACTCATTTCACAATTAGAAAAGCAAATATTCTTTAGGTATTTCATTAAAATATTTACAGAAAATGGAGGAGAGGGGTGAGACCATAGAAAACGCAAATTTCCTATCAAACATTTGAAGAATTTACAAATTGTAATGATTTGTTTTTATAAATAAATCTCACTGCTGCACAGAAAGCAGTGAGGTTGATTTATGTGATTGATTTTAACACGCAATGCAATGAATACATGCAAGAGTAAGCATTACTGAACACAGACATAAGCACTTTATCAAAGGAAGCACAGTTTAAATTCTAAGATTAATAAATAACACACAAAATAACTACTAGCGCATTTTTATGCAATAAAATAAACAATGACATACTTCTGTTTGCCATAAACACTTCCAGAGCTGTGTTCTGGAGAAGATAACGTCTTGAAAAAACAGCCCGAATCTCACTGAACATCCATTTTCCATGAAGACCTTCTGTATAGGCGAGGACCTTTAAAGAAAGTCCAGGTGACAGTTATTAGCAGGAGTTTTCCAACAAAATATTGCATAAGAACACAGTAAATTTTACCCATCAAGGACATACAGTTAATCGTATCTCTTTAACACTTAAAAAACGTGAGTTAAAACATGAACTTGAATATTTTTAAAAAATGCAATGTAGTATAGCTCTTAAAAGAATATCACTAAGTACCATAACCTGATACTCCTAAGATCTATTTCTTATGAGTCATAAGTCATCAACTTATTTTCCTAAAAAAAAAAAACAAACAAACTCCACAAGCAAGCACAGGATAATGAACACAGTTGCAATTATACTTAGCTGTTTTCTTCCAACAACGTACATGAAAATTGTCAGTTATTTATCGGATATCAGATTTACTTCTGAGGCTATCTTGTGCAAAGTACAACCAAAATAGTATAACTTGCTATTCACATCCATTTCAGGGTCATAAATTAGAACTCCCTCTGTTCCGTTAACAAATACAGAAATTAACCAGAACACTATGTCGACACAATAATTTTTCTAAAGTTAAATACATCTAATATTCAAAAATACGAACAAAATTTAACAATTTGTATTTTTGCATTTTAAAATTAATGTGAAGATGTTTTAAAATAAAATATTTTAAAATTAGCACTGTTTTTCCAATTGGTCAGTTTCTCAGTTGAAGGTATTGGTCTAAGACTAGATATTAATACCTAAACAATCTTTTTCTTTCTTCTTTCACTGTTCTGGATGTTCATGAAAACAGACAAAAAAAAAGACATCATCTGATTAGGTGTCAGCTTTATTAACTTATCCATGAATTACCATTCCAGCAATATCATGCATTGTAGAACAACCCTTTTTCCTATCCATTTCATCAGCTGGAAGGCTGACTCCAGTCCTCCACCTCTGCTCAGCTGGGCTCTGCCCATAGCTGAGACCCTGACACTTCATACTACGAGTCAGTTGTTTGGGATGGGGACCGTCCCCTCACTACACCCAACTGCTTTTCCCAGGCTCTGTAGACTGTGCCTTCCCTTAGACTGCAGTTACTAAGAGAGTTGCAGCCTCCGTGAAACAACAAAACACAATGAACATCTTCAATAAAGGGAAATGCAAAAAGGAGATTTTGGACTGGAGAGACAGGATTTCTCTGTTCTCCATTAGGTACGTAGAAACTGTTGGTATATGTTGTGGTTTTACCCGATCAGCAACCAAACACCACGCAGCTGCTCACTCACCCTCTCCAGCCCCTGGGGAATGGCGGAGAAAATTGGAGGGGTAAAGGCAAGGAGACTCATGATTTGAGATGAGAATAATTTAATAATTAAAATAAAATAAAATATAAAATAATAATATGTTTATAATAATAATAGTAATAATTATAGTAATAGAATATACCAAAAAAAGTGAAGCACAGTGCAATTGCCCACCACCTGCTGATCAATGCCCAGGTCATCCCTGGCTAGTGATCCTAGAGGAGAGAAATCCCAAAACCACAATCCCGGGAAAGAAAGAGATCAAGATTCCCATTCAACCCTCACCTATATACTGAGCATGACATTGCATGATATGGAATATGTCATTGGCAAATCTAGGCCTAACTCCAAATCCTAAACCAGATTGTGGGTTCGTTGCTCCAGTACGTTTCCCCCCAGCTTCTTGTGCACCTGCATACTAGCAAAGCATGGGAAGTTGAAAAGTCCTTGATTTCTTAGCAACTAAAGACATCAGTATGTTATCAACACTCTTCTCATACCAAATCCCATACTAAATCCAAACCACAGAGCTGTTCTAGCTACTAAGAAGAAAACTAACACTACCCCAGCCGAAAACAGGACAGTAGACCAGCTTGCAGTGCTTTACTCGCTCAGTTGAGGTCCTTGCTCTCTGCAATCATGACCTCCCCCAACTTCTGAATAGGGAAATGTTAGGGAGACCATATGTTGCTGCTGTCAAGGATCCTTCATGCTTGAGGTAACAGAAATTGTATTCCTTCAGTTTTTTCAATGATGTAGCTTCAAGCTAGTATCATGCCTTCACATATGAAAAAGCTAATTTAAGTTTGCACACTTGGTGTTAAAAGAGCTTCGTGGGTTTTTGTTAAATTGTTCTCCATAACTCTTTTTCTCATAACCATGATGAGTGTATTTCAGAGATGATGGTAACAAGAGCAACAATACAAACGTGCTTCAGCACACTGAACAGCGTATAAATGTTAGTTCTGCCCTTGATGGAACCTGGACAGAGGAACACTTTGAGTCTCCTGCACTGCCTACATAAGAAGAAGTTACAGACAAAACTTAAGAGCAATGCTGTGGCTGATGGCACTGTTCCACTCACCTCAGCTCTCCACGCTAAACAAACATAGCCTTGAAGAAGGGAAAGGGCCTGATTTCTTTGGAGGTCCCCTAGATACAAGCAGGAGACTATATGCTCCCTCTATTCAGTCACAGGTCAGCTGTGGAATTACTACCTCGTATGCTAAATTCTTGCAATGGTTAAAAATCTGCACCTTATTTTTACTTTGAACTCTGTTGATTTCAGCTTCTAGGCACTAGATCTTGTGACACCTTTGCCTGTGAGATTAAAGAGTCTTCTAGTATCAGATAACTTTTCCTTGTGTCAGTCATTACAGACTATGATCCAGTTACTGCTTAGCTTTCTCTTTATAAGCTAAATAAACCAAATTTTCCTTCAGTTTTCATTGACATCAGATGCTAGGATACAGCTGGTATCGTGTATGTGAAATTCACATAGAATCACAGAATCATAGAATGGTTAGGGCTGGAAGGGACCTTCAAAGGCCATCTAGTCCAACCCCCCTGCAAGGAACAGGGATATCTCCAACTAGACCAGGTTGCTCAGGGTCTCATCCAACCTGGCCTTGAATGTCTCCAGGGATGGAGCATCCACCACCTCTCTGGGCAACCTGTTCCAGTGTTCTACAACTCTCATGGTAAAAATTTTTTTTCTAATATCCAATCTGAATCTACCTCCCTCTATTTTAAAACCATTACCCCTTGTCCTATCACAACTGGCCCTCCTGAACAGCCTCTCCCCATCTTTCTTGTAGGCCCCCTTGAGGTACTGGAAGACCGCTATAAGGTCACCCCGGAGCCTCCTCTTCTCCAGGCTGAACAGCCCCAACTCCTTCAGCCTGTCCTCATAGGAAAGGTGCTCCAGCCCTCTTATCATCTTCGTGGCCCTCCTCTGGACCCTCTCCAACTGGTCCATGTCCTTCTTATGTTGGGGACTCCAGAACTGGACGCAATACTCCAAGTGAGGTCTCACGAGGGCAGAGTAGAGGGGGAGAATCACCTCCCTCGACCTGCTGGCCACGCTCCTCTTGATGCAGCCCAGGATGCGGTTGGCCTTCTGGGCCGCAAGAGCACATTGCCGGCTCATATTGAGCTTCCCGTCCACCAGTACTCCCAAGTCCTTCTCCTCAGGGCTGCTCTCGATCCATTCACCACCCAGTCTGTATTTGTGCCTGGGATTGCCACGATGGTTAAGAACAATGACTGTGAAGATTTCAGCACCCTCCTTTGAATGTATTCTACTGCTATTCGATACATAATTTTTGTAAATACACAGATTCTTAAGATACAGAGAGGAAATAGGAAGGAAAGCACTCAATTTAAAAAGCTAAAAGATGAGAACACTGTTCCAGAGAGAGAAGTTTGAAATGTATATATGTAACCAGATCTACAGCAGCCAGCAGATTTGCCAAAGAATTAGTTCCTTGACAAAGCACCATGCTTCAGGAAATCACTTTTTGTTTCAAAAATGTTTGTAGTCGTTCTTTTCTAAAGAAAAATGTTTAATGCTGAGTATATCCTATGTATTAACATTTCAGATGATCCACAGAAATACATTTACAATGTCTTGATATATATCACAGCTTAGGTGTTATAGATCAACACCAAAAGCACATTGTATACCGACCATGCACTGGTTGCTTTTTTCTTCTTCCTCTTTTTACTCAAATATAAAGCAATTGTAACTTCACAGAGGTACGTTCACCTTGCTATGAAATGAATGACTTAAAATACCACTCCTGCAAAGCAGTAGAAAGGATAGGAAATCAGAGGAAAGGAAGGAGTCCATAATTCAATTACTGTCCTCAATTACACTCTTCTTAACTGTCTATTAGTCCTACAAATATCAGATTATCATGTCGATATCGAATCATCTCAATTATTTCAGTATTTCTGTTGTATTGTTTCCTGTTCAAGATATACTACCCATTTTTGTTTTCCTCCATCACATTCATCTAACACTATTTTCAAGTGATGCATTAAACCTTCCGTTATTAGGTATCTACAGTTTACAGCAGAAACTACTGACATTGGTGCAGGATTCTTTCTTGTTGTTGTTACAAGAGCCAAAAGTAATTTCATTTTTCTGAATTCGAATCCTTTAAAAGGTTTATACCTTTTTTTTTCTTCCAAGATGATTTTTAGCATTTCACTTTCTCATACCACATGAATGAAGGCCTGGCTATTTTACACTTTTTACCAACTGCATGTATTGTATATTTCATTATTCATAAAAACATGGAAATAACCACTTCATTCACCAAAAGACACTGAAATTATGTTATCTAGTTATTGGAAGCCAAAATTACCATGTGCTCTATCCGACATTTTGTTGTTGTTTATATTTAAAGTCAATACTCATTATTTTGATAGCTTTATGAGCTTTTTCTCCTAAAAACAGTCATGAAGACTTTTTCCTCTAGGTATGTCACAATGGTCGAAACTTTATGACTAAGTACAGAATTCTAGATATACCTCAAATAAGCTGTTTTTAATAAAATAAAAAACAACCAGTCAATGAACAATGTCTACATTTGAACTGAGCACACTTTTAATTTTTAATATCAGCTGCAATTCTTTAGTTTAAAGTACATTTCTCCTTGAAAAACTCTTTCACTTAGAAATATAGGTATGTTCTAAAGATAGTAATGGGTCCATTGGCCAGATGATAGACCAAGAATAAAAATTTGCTAGGATGCATTGCAGTAAGATGAACCTGCCACCCTAATGGGCGAATGAGAAGTCTCTACGTCTCAGGGTTCTGTAATATGGAAAAACATCTATTGGTGACACTTAGATTAGATTAGTAAAGCAGCTTGAGATGTTTGGATGGAAAGCTCTGCAGAAGAGAAGCAGAACCATTACTGAAGTGCTTTCCCACTTGGCTCAAATATGAAGGCTCCATTATTTTAATTTTATTTCTGATATAATCAAGATCTCTCCTTTTTTTCAGTTATGAGTCAAGACATTTTTAATCATAAACCTACTTCGGTAATATTCAATTATTGATAATGCATTAATTGATAATTAACAGCTGGAATTTTGAAGTATCGCATTAAGCAGAAGACCAGAAATATTAGTTTTCATTCTGCTAGAATCCCTGATAGATTATCTTTCGTATCGAGGCTTATTTTTGCTGCTTTATGCCATTTTTTGGTATCTCACAGCACCAGACACAGCATGCAAAAGGATATTCTGGCTCTTTTGATTATTGTTTCTGGAACTGAAATAATCACAAAATCAGGTGCTATAAAGAAGAAAGCAGCCTGTATAAGTCCTGTCTATTCTCAGTTGCTAACTTTATAGTAAGAACAGTCACTTCTCCAGCCTGTTGCAAAGAATTGCTGCTTATTGCTCAATATTTCCTTTTTTAAAACTAGCCTGTGAGGGTGACTCATTAATGCCTATGTATGTGAATTCAATCTACTGGTTTCAATGGGAATTCATAATTTGTCTTCTGTAAACAGATTTCTGTTTCTGGGAATTTTAATTTTAACCTGATTCCTCAATGAAAGTATCAATTGATACTTGTAACATTTGTCAAGCTTTGTTTATACCTAGCGCAAAATGCATATATCCAACTTTGTTGTTGTGTTTTGTGGTTTTGGGGTTTTTTTTTTATTTTCAAAGCACTTATTCCCTAATTTCCTTCATTATTTTTTACCTTTTGTACTAATAATGTCAAACAACAAGAGCAGTAAGGGACATGGTTGCCTTGTACTTATGTATAGTAGAACTGATTCATTTTTTGCTGCATTTCCACAGATACATTCCAAAGTTCCTATAAATTATTTTTTTTCAAAGTCTGAAAATGATGGAATAAAACAGGCATTTCTTGAAATTAAATGTTTTCTTTTCCTTTATCAATTACCAGAAGGGCTTCCAAGAATACTGTATTTTTCATACCAAAGATACTTTTTCATTTTATAAAGACAGTTTTATCCAGTGCTATGTGTAGCTACTACTACCTTTAACTTGGATATCACTATTTTCATTATAACATTAAAGAAAAGAGCTCTGGCATATCCTTAGTTTAGACATCAAAATCCCATCTATCTGTTAGATGGCTCTGTCATCCAGGAACATGAGGTATTGTCTTTGTCATGTGGTACTTATTTCATTTTCTTTTTCATCTAGGGACACAAGAAACTTCTATAAATTTATCCTTTTCTGTCCTTCTAAGTTTACCCCTCCTACTTCTTCAACTTTAGTCTTTTACATTTCAAAAAGTATTCGCTCTGTATTTGAATGGATTTGTCTTGACTGAGTAAGGTCTAGTGGGATGCTGTTGTGTCCTGGTAGACCAACTCAAAGCAAACATTCATCTTTTTATTTGATTCAAAGGCTTGGAGACATGTGCTTAAAAGCACCATATTGTATATGCACAATCAGCCCCTCCAGCAGTCCAATAGCACTAATCATTTTTTCAGATTTCTCTATTTTCCAGTGGTTTAAGTGTTCTGAACTATGTGTCCAGTGCTGCAATTTTCACCAAATTAGCATGTCTTCCTCAACACTGGCAATTGGTAGCTACAACTATCTCATTCATGCACTAACTATATACTATACCTTTTTTGTCTTTTAACTAAGCTTGCAAAGTTGTGTTTCTTCCAATACAAAATCAGCCCTTGTCATCCTCATATACAGTGGCCCTTTAGTTTGAACAGGATTTTTGTTTTTATTTCATTCTTCATTCATTATCACCAACTTTTGGAAGTCAGATTACCTGCAAGAGCCAACTACGAGTCCCAACTATGAGTCCCCTCATGTGTCTCAACATTGAACAAAAGACAGGAAGAAGAAATTTTGCATTTCAGTTGCACTGCAGTCTCTATACCTATGTTATCAAAATGAACAAAAGTAAATAGCCTTGGTGTTCCAAGTTTCCAGGTCAGGAGCTTGCACACAGTTTCTCATGACAGACTTTTCTGTGAATGCAGTTACCAAGGAGAGAAGAGAAACTCTCTGAAGCTTCCTCGTCCATCCTTGTCAAATGAATATTTAATATCCCCTAAGGTTGAGAAGTGTTTTTTACAATGGAATTCTGTTGCAAACTTTTAAAAAAAGATATATTTTTGTTAGTCTGACAGTACTCTCCTGAAAAACAATCAAACACAGTTGTGATGGACATAAACTATTCAAAAGATTCTGCTTGACTCTTTTGCCTCTCTATTGTCTGGTGGAAACTGTATGTCCTGCTTTCTGTATAAGTGAGTGAAGAGATCCATAACAAAAAAGTTAAAATCTAACTTTGTGGTCACCTCATCTTTTTTGCAGACCAATAAGCAGGAAAGGAGTGTAGGCAGGTGCCTTCGGCCTGCTGCCTCAGTGATACTAGGGGGTGATATGTGTAGTCAAGAGCAACACACAAGTTGCCTAGAGGTTAAAGAGAATCCCAAAAATAACAGCTCAGGTAATAAAACTTCCCCCCCTAGGGGTGCTGTGGGGTCGAAAGCCCAACTTACGTGCTTCTATACGAACGCACGCAGTATGGGCAATAAACAAGAGGAACTGGAAGCTCTTGCTATCCGGGGAAACTACGACATAGTTGCCATCACTGAAACATGGTGGGATGACTCGTATAACTGGAGTGCTACCATGGATGGCTACAAGCTCTTCAGGAGGGATAGGAGAGGTAGAAGGGGTGGTGGGGTTGCCCTGTATGTAAGGGAAGATCTAAACTGTTTAGAGTTAAATGTTGGGGATGACCTAGTAGAATGTCTGTGGGTGAAAATCAAAGAGGGGCCTATGAAGGCGGATATTGTAGTGGGTATCTGCTACAGGCCACCCTATCAGGACAGTGAGACTGATGAGCTATTCTTTAAACAACTGGGGGAAGTCTCGCGCTCACTAGCCCTTGTCCTTATGGGTGACTTTAACCTGCCTGATGTCTGTTGGAAGTATAACATGGCAGTCAGGAAACAGTCTAGGCGGTTCCTGCAGAGTGTGGAGGACAACTTCCTCTCACAACTGGTTAGTGAACCGACTAGAGAAGGAGCTCCCCTAGACCTGCTGTTTGTGAACAGAGAAGGTCTTGTGGGAGATGTGAAGGTTGGAGGACGCCTGGGGCTTAGTGACCACGAGATAATAGAATTCTCCATTCTAGGGGAAGTTAGGAGGGGGAACACTAAAACGGCCAAGCTGGACTTTGGGAGAGCTGACTTTGGGCTGTTTAGAAGTCTGGTTAACAAAGTCCAATGGGAGACAGCTCTCAAGGGTAAGGGGGCGCAGGAGGGATGGTTACTATTCAAAAAGGAAATTCTGGAGGCACAGGAGCGAGCTGTCCCTGTGTGCCGGAAGTCGAGCCGCCGGGGTAGAAAACCAGCTTGGATAACAAAGGAGATTTGGGAACATCTCAAAAGAAAAAGGGATGTCTACAAGTCTTGGAAGAATGGGCAGGCATCCAGGAATCAATACAGGGAGGAAGTTAGGGCATGTAGGGAGATAATCAGGGAGGCAAAAGCCCAATTGGAACTTAGACTAGCCTGCTCCGTAAGGGACAACAAAAAGTCTTTCTATAAATATATTAATAACAAAAGGAGGGCTAAAGATCACCTCCAGCCCCTACTGGACTCAGGGGGTACGTTAGTCACTAGGGATGAAGACAAGGCTGAGGTCCTTAATGCCTTCTTTGCCTCAGTCTTTAATAATAAGGTCAGCAGTTCCCAGGTGAGCTGGCCTTCGGTGTCTGAGTGCAGGGAGGGAGAGCAGATCGAAGCTCCTGTGATCCAAGAGGAACGGGTCAAGGATCTGCTCCTTCGGCTGGATGCCCACAAGTCTATGGGGCCTGATGGTATCCACCCGAGAGTCCTGAGAGAGCTGGCGGATGTCATTGCCAAACCCCTGTCCATTATCTTTGGGCAGTCTTGGCTCACTGGGGAAGTTCCGCTGGACTGGAGGCTGGCGGATGTTACCCCCATTTACAAAAAAGGGCGGAAGGAGGATCCGGGGAACTACAGGCCTGTCAGTCTGACCTCGGTGACGGGCAAAGTCATGGAACAGGTTATCTTGAGTGCTATTAATGAGCACATACAGGTTAACCGGGTGATCAGGCCCAGTCAACATGGGTTTATGAAAGGCAGGTCTTGCCAATCAAACCTGATCACCTTCTATGACAGGGTGACCCGCCTAGTTGACGAGGGAAGGGCTGTGGATGTAGTTTTCCTGGACCTCAGTAAAGCCTTTGATACAGTTTCTCATAGTGTTCTGGTGGAGAAACTGGTAACTGCTGGCCTGGATAGGTACACCCTCCTTTGGGTTAAAAACTGGCTGGATGGCCGGGCCCAAAGAGTGGTGGTAAATGGGGCTAAATCCGGCTGGAGGCCAGTCACCAGTGGGGTTCCCCAGGGCTCAGTGCTGGGTCCAGTTCTGTTTAACATCTTTATCAATGACCTGGATGAGGGGATTGAATGTACCCTCAGTAAATTTGCAGACGACACCAAGCTGGGAGGCTGTGTCGATGTGCTCGAGGGTAGGGAGGCCCTTCAGAGGGATTTGAACAGACTGGATCGTTGGGCTGAGGCCAATGGCATGAGCTTTAATAAGGCCAAGTGCAGAGTCCTTCACTTGGGGTATAAAAACCCCAAGCATCGCTATAGGCTCGGGGAAGAGTGGCTGGAGAGCTGCCTGGCGGAGAAGGACCTGGGGGTGTTGGTTGACTACCGGCTTGATATGAGCCAGCAGTGTGCCCAGGTGGCCAAAAAGGCCAATGGGATACTGGCGTGTATCAAGAATAGTGTGACCAGCAGGAGCAGGGAAGTGATCCTGCCCCTGTACTCGGCACTGGTGAGGCCGCACCTGGAATATTGTGTCCAGTTTTGGGCCCCTCGCTTTAAGAGAGATATTGAGCTCCTGGAGCGAGTCCAAAGAAGGGCAACTAAACTGGTCAAGGGGCTGGAAAATAAAACTTATGAAGAGAGGCTGAGGGAGTTGGGGCTGTTTAGCCTGGAGAAGAGGAGGCTGAGGGGAGACCTGATTACGGCCTATAAATACTTGAGAAAAGATGGTGGGGAGGTAGGGGAAGGGCTCTTTACATTAGTGATGGGTGATAGAACAAGAGGAAATGGGCATAAGCTTAGTCAGGGGAGATTCAGGTTGGATGTTAGGAAGTATTTCTTCTCTGAAAGGGTTGTCAGCCACTGGAATAAGCTGCCCAGGGAGGTGGTTGAGTCCCCATCCCTGGATGTGTTTAAGAATAGGGTGGATGAGCTACTTGAGGATATGGTTTAATGGGGATTAGGGATGGTTGGACTCGATGATCTCTAAGGTCTTTTCCAACCTAGAAATCTATGAATCTATGAATCTATGAAAGAAAAAAAAAAAAAGATGCCAAGGAATGGAAGAAAAAAGAAAATATCATTGTGGGAAATGCCACTATTTATAGTTCTATTTGAAATAGCAAGCAATAGTATGCTTCAGTCACAAAGCAGCAGTTGATTTCATATTTACCATTTCATAACAGCCTAGTAACCATAAAATCTATGAAAGTTATCTGGTACATTCCCTACATTAATGTCTTATGGGATGTTTCCAAATTTGCAACCTCTGCACTTAAAAGAAGATGTCTGCCAATAAAACATGGAGTACTTCACAAAAACAAATCACAGTGAATAGATACTTAATCAAAGAGCTGTCCATCGCCAGCTACAGAAGTGTGTTATGCACCTGATCCAGGTACACAACAGGGTAGCATCACACAATAGTTTAGCACCTTTGTATGCTGTTAGAGGTTAGAAACACATGAAAACAACTACTGAAAATCACTCTCTCCTGTCAGGGATTTGGATTTCCCTTTTTCAAGAGTTTGCTAGCATCACGATTTGCTTCGAGGAAAATGTGAAATTCCAAATGCAGATCTTCTCATGTTAAAAAAAAAAAAAGGCTCCTATGCATGTACAGCAAACTTTCTTCTCCAGAACTATCTAACACGGAGCTCACTACAAGTACGTGGCAGACTGAATGATTGCTTCATGTATTCTAAATACAGACTCTTAGAGTTTACGAAATACCGTATTGAGTAAGCATTATATAATTTCAAAAGGTTTGATGAAGTACTGAATATGATCAACTTCCAGATTTAGCAGGAAAAATATGCATACACTGTAACAAGGGATATATCATGTCAAGATATGTAAATGTAAAAGAAAACATATTTATTAAGACATTTCAAAATCAGTTACGTTCAAATAATGAAACACCTTGTATTTTGCTTTTCTGAAATGGGAAACAGAATGTAAATAGACAGGAAGACAGGAAAGACAATTCAAATTAATTTAATATCCTAGTGTTTCATTGACTTCTTATTATTTTCTTTTTTTGTATATACTTAAGCCACTTTAAGAACATCCTTCTTGTCTCAGTTCCCATAGTCACATAAGAGTAAACACTTCTAAAATTGCACTAAAACACCATGTTATCATTTTTGTTTTGCACTCTTTGGTCTAGTAAAACGTTCTCAATTTCTCTTTGCATTAAAGTCTCCTTTCCCCTTCTTTATTACATGCTTCTGTGTAAAACGTTTCTTTATTTTTAAGCCTTAAAAGCTTTCCTCCCAGTAGCTCTTGTGATGCTATGCTCTGCAGGATGAGCTGAGTATTATGTGCCATTATAATTTCTCCATTCACATAAGTTTTAAAAATCTTTTTTTGAACTTTTTATTAAAATAAATATTGGCACTCTTTCTTCATTTTTCTCTTCATCTTCAGGGACCTAAAAAATGCAGATATTATTTTTGTGGCTTTAGGCTTTACTTCCTTGCCAAATTTTCTCAGCTTATACTTCTCCCAGCGTTTTTTTAAGCTTTCAAGAGGCCTCTTTTCTTGAAACATGAGGTTCTGTTCACCCCAACCTTTTCTAAATTTGATTTCTCTGGTCAGCATACTGCTTCAGCATCCGTTAAAACAATGCCCACTCAGCTGACAGTAACTGACGCTCTTATTCCCACATTCATTTTCAGTCATCTCAAAAATTATTTGAAGTTGGCTCATTTTCAGGCCATTTTTCTCTTTTCATTGGTAAAATGGTTTTGCATGTTATGATTTTGTGTTTGAGGAAAGTAATGGAAAGGATATGGGGATTTCTTCAGAAGCAGCCGCAGAAAGGCTATCACAGTTAAGAAAACCCCTGCTCCTAGATATAGAAACACTGTTGCTAAATGTTAACATCCAGATCAAAATAATCCAAAGAGAGTTAACTTAGGTATTTTAAATGCATTATTTCTAACTCTGCTTTTGTGAAACACCAATGCATAGTTTCACACACAATGATAAGTGCTACTGACATGGGAAAATATTATCTTTGCAGAAACAGAGTTCTGAATAATAATTATTTTTATCATTCATTTCATGGGCATTACACATCTGTGTGCATTTGCATGGTTTCCTTCCTATGGAACATGCAAACAGATTGTCAATTTGGGCAACTCCTGAAATGCCGGCAACAGACTGAAATTCTTGGGAAGAATAGCACCAGGAAGAGGTAGCAGATTTAGACATTACTGCCTTAGAAAAGGTAGGCAGAGGCTTTTCTTAGGCTTTCCTTCCAAACTAAATTCCAACAATTACTATTTTAAGCAGAAGTTTCAACTGATTTAAAGATTCTAAAGGGGAGAATAAAGTTGATGGTGCCAGCTGGGGCAACAGCGCATGTGGAGAAGCAGAAGACAAATATATTCTAGTGTCATAGAAAAATATTAGAGCATAGCCCAATTCAAAACACAGAAGTTGATGAAAAAAATATTGAGGCAAAATCCAAAGCAGAGAAGCTCAATTAATTCTAGTTAGTAACAGGACTGAAGCAGATTATGCCTGTTACCTCACAAGGTTTAAGATGATTTTGTGTTGACTTTGGCAACAACGGGATGTCAGACTCAAATCTACTGAGAAATCTTAACAGAACTGCTGTTTCCGTTCTCACTCTACATCTCGTGCTTAAAGATTAATCCAAACAGGCGAGTGGTGCTCTCAGTACTTACACTCAAACTGCTCTGAGCAATTCTGCCTTGGCACAACATTCAGTGAAACGCAATCAAATTTTTTCAATTAGAGCTGCGCAAATTACATTTTCAGTTGAGTGGACAAGCCAAAAAAGACATAATATTGATATGATCTGAGCAAAAACATAGAACTTTTTTTTCAGGATTAAAAATGGAGAGCTTGTTTTTCTGTCAACTGATTCAGTCTGGACGTTTTTAGCAAAACTAAAACAATGGAAAGAAAGGATAATATTCACAAATATTCACAAATCCAGAGAGAAGACAGTGTTGATAAATGCTTGTAACTTGAAACCAAAGCTGGACATTTATTCATTAAATAGTTACTTGATGGAAAACTATGATTCTATTAAACTTGAAATATTGGTGGATTTGATGGAATTTGTGAGAGTTTTAGCTGAGAAAAATTGTGGGACTAAATTCAAACACCAGCACAAAACCAAACAAGTTCTCTGTTGCCTAAAGCGAGAAGTTGGGACAGGCACTCAGATTCAGTTTCCTTCTGTCTCAAAGGTATGTGAAACCAAATGACACCCTTCCCCAACAGTGCTGTCTGCTCCACCTCACCATGGTGCTCCCAATGAGAAGCTCACAGCCAGATGGATGCTCCATACTGGTCCAGGATGGACAGTGCATGAGTTAGCTGCCTCAGCTGTATGCTGTCCCAAGGAATGGCAGTGGCAAGTAGCTCCCGGCAAGCTCCTACACACATACAACTGATTAGGGACTAGAAAGAGAAGCTCCCGGACTCCTGCCATGTTTCTGCAGAGATCTCAAAGCAAGCATTGCTCACTGGTCATAATTTGTCAACATACAAGGCAACCTACTCCCTTCAAACACAGGAAATAAGTGAAACAATCCCCCGGTTTCCAGGCAAGTGTGCTGAACATCCAGTTATCAGAAATGACTAGAAGAAACTCATGTTCTTCTGTGTTCTAAAATTGTGTCTTCAGTGTTTACTTCATTCTCATGTTCTAAAATTGTGTCTTCAGTGTTTACTTCATCCTCATGTGTATTAGTTTTTCCCTTGCACTAAGGATAAGTGACTCAGTCAAGTTTTAGGACTCAGTAAAAGCAAAAAGACATACGAATAGCTTGAAGAATAAAGAACGTATGGTATCCACAAGTATGTGGGTCTTTTTTTTTTCAGAATTTGCATACCAATATATTTATTCAAAAGTGCAATGCAATAAAAAATGCCTAAAGACTCAATATACCATGATGCAAATCCTTAACATTATAATAACTGAAGGCACTGTAATTGTTCTTAAGTGTAAATACTGAGTTTTGTTAAACATTACCCATTTCCCATCAAATGACAGGTAGAAAGATAGGTTTATGTCCTTCTTTTTATAGACGTGAACTTAATGTTATACAGAAGATATGTGCAAGCATCTTAGATTTTAACAGCTTCACAGACTTATTCAGTGCAGAATGCTGTTAACTTTGCTGTTAACTTCATATATAAAAGCTGTTTCACTAATCATGATATTAGGGAATATAACTGGAGTAATTTCTACTGCTGGAATTTTATCAATAAACTTAAAATGTATTAAATGTATTTGTATAAGCAAAAAGTAATAAAAACTTAAATGTATTTGTATAAGCAAAAAGTAATATATGGATTTATAAACTGATAATATATTATACATCTACAACATCCTCACGATCCCCAAACTTTCTGTATTATAGTTTGTAACAGACAAACATAATCCTCAAGAAATTCAAAATTCTACAGCTGCCACAGGCTCAGCTGTGCCTAAAAGTGTTGGATCTGGAGCACTAGTGACTCCTGGAAGTCAGTTTTCTTGGTGTTGAAACTTAGAGCAGATTCAGCACTACTCCACGTTAACTTCTAATGCCCTCACATTATGTCAACTTCTAATGCTCTCAAAAGAACAATTAGACTGCTTGTGAATTATGGTGAACATACATTAGAATATCTTCATCTTTCTAACATATCACCACACCAACAGATTCTTTAATAACCCACTTAAGTTGAGCTGAAGATGACTTTCTTTGGCACTGCTGGAAAAGATGAGAAATTATAGCACTGGGAAAAACCTAATCTGGAGCTTCAATAGCAACCAAAATTCTACTATACTTTTTATTATTATATATGGAACATTATCTCATGTTACTAAGTCTGCAAGGAAAGAATAGCAATGTTTCTTCTGAGAATTTTAATGTGGAGTGCTTGCAAACTGCCTGCTGTAACTAAATAATCATTTAATTAGTTTGCATTTCATTACACTTATTTTGCTTTAATATTACAGAAAAAGTACCTATGCATTCTACCCTTGCTTTAAGGAACATTTTTTTAACCATATACAGTAATTAAGCACTGAAAAATGAACCCGTGCAAAATATAAAACCTGCAGAAATTAACATGTTTCAAATATAAACTGAATCTAGAAACTCCATAAATTATTTTTATATTTATTTCAATAACTGGAGCCACATTTAGCCACATTTTTTAGTATATGCATTCTGTATATTCTATGTGTACTTTCACAGTTAACTATCAGCTTGTTTAATTTGAACAATGCAAAGGTCAAAATGATTGATAAGTACAACTTTTTTGGGGAGATCCAATCCTATATAAAAAATTATCATGAAAGCTAGGAGGAATATTAAGAGTCTACTCAGCTGGCTACCAAAAATGGATTCCAGGGCACACATATAGTCTTCTGATGTCTGCAATAGCTAGAGGAAGAAGTGCTATAGCAGATTTAATACACAGTTCCCTCCTCTTTGGATTTCTAGCCAACTGGAATGCAAACCTGCATGCCATAAATTTGGGCATACTCACAGGCTTTCCTGTGGTGAACTCTAGGTTCCCAGTATGAAATTACTGCAACACCTGTCAGCATGTAGAGATACTTTGTGTGAATGTGCCTCTGGTTTTATCCACTACAAGCTGCTCCACCACAGAAGGTATTTAGATTTTATGGACTTCTGGGTACTAAGTGACTATGAAAAAGTATGCCAATCCCAGTTGAAGAGAGTTCCCTCATATAGCCTCAATTAATTTATTCTTAACATTCATTTAATTAAAAAAAAATAATGAAATTGAATTTACCTCAAGCTTTACAAAGAGATTTTATTTTTTTTAATAGATTACAACAGCAACTATTCAAGTTCTCCTATTAATCTAGATTCTTACCTTCCTTTTACATAACAGGCTAATTGCTATAGTAGACAATAAACCCTATTAACTTGTATAGACAGATTACTGCCTGTACTGTGATTGGTGATTGGTTCCATTTCTACTGCCATTAAGTCTGGATTTGATGCATATCACATTCGTTCTAAAGAATACAAACATCCTATGTAATAGTCTTATCTTTGACAGACTCAGTTTTGCAAGATGCATCTTTTCTTTGCAGCTGAGTATCCCAACTACTATTTGGAGTAGAAGCTAAGGGTACTGAGCATCCAGAAAGAGAGCTCAGCATCTTGCAAATTTGCCTTTCTTTCATTGAAAGACAAGAAAGTCAGATGTAAAGAGAAAAAAATTAGAAAAAAAAAAAAAGAGAAAATTAAAATACAGGAAAATTAATCATGTTAAAATGTGTCTTGGCTCTATAACATGCAATGCTGTCCAATGTATATTGAAAGATTGGAAAATACACAGTGATTCTCAGTTTTGGTTTATAATTATAAAGTTTTTCAAATTTAGATGTTTTTTGTATGTATACACATTTGTGAGAGAAAAGGAAAATGGTACAAAAAGATCATATAATTTAATTAAATGAAGCAATCATAAGAGATTTTAACCCAACAGTTCGAAAGTTTACAGTCACCTTCTAATATCCTCATTGTGCAAAAACAGAGATAAGTTTGCTACTGTTATTGTAATTTATATGACTATTTTTGGTTATTATGTACAAAACAAACAAAAAAAACAGCCAGTGGACACATAGCTATAGAAAGAACTTAGTTTTGTCAGTAAGAGCCTACAATTAAATATTTGCTCTTCTTCATTTACTTTAAAGGGAATTAATGATGAGAACAAGCTAAAATAAGTCTCCACTCAACTTTTTAGCACAAGGACTGGTTACTTTTAGAGCAGTCTTAGAGAAAAAATCCAACACATGCCATTTGACTGTTGCAAACTAATCCTCACTCTGCTTCTATTTCTTTCTATGAACGGCAAAACAAGGTCCAATAGACAGCTCCAGATGCGTCTCAGGTCCAGTACATGCTTTTCAAACTTAATCAAGGGAATATAGAAATGTACATAAAAAGATGAAAGTCTCTATGCCTTTATACGTATTGCAAAAAAAAAAAAAAAGCAAAAAGCTGGGAAAAAGAAGTGAGATGTTTCATAGGGGAAGGTTAAGTCTGATGCTAATGCTTATTTAAAATGGTGACAGTCTGGAGTAGTGAAGCCTTGCTGGGCTGCTTTAATTTCTCCCTGGAATAGCTCTCTCCCAACCTTCGGCAGCACATCAAAGTCTCTGGAGCTCAATTAAAATTGGATTATATTGAAATGCTCTATCTATGGAACTGTGTGCTCACTAACACTTTTCTTTCAGTAATACTCCAGATGACAGTTGCCCATCCCAATTTAAACAGTTGTCATAGAGACCATGAACTAAAGCAGCAGTAACTAGCAATACAAAGGAAAGGTAAGTGGTAGGATTTCTGTGAATGAAGGGCTTGGTTTCCAGCTGCAGTGATTACACTGCAAGCAGCTAAACGCAGAAAACATAAAAGGCTGTAATGCTTTCTGCACTCCTAAGCAAAGGAGCAAAGTAAGTGAAATAGTAAACATTTTCCTTTTTTTCCCAGTAGCTAAAGAAATGTTCTACACAGCAGCATGTTGTAGCTACCTAAAATATCTGTAATCAAGTGACACAGCCACCAGTTTGTAATTAAAGGAGTCAATGGGTACTTCATTATTGCAATAGAAAAAATAAGGTTTTAAGTGTTTTTTTCTTTTAAAAAATATTTTATAAGAGATTCTTTAATTCTATACAATGTGCAAATCCTTTGTCTTTATGATAAAAATCTAAAGCAAAGATCTCATACAAATCTGTAGGAAACTCAGAGTTTGAACCCATTTAGTTAACGTTGTGACATTCAACGTCCCTAATACTTTCAAATGGCTTTATTAGTGGTTTAAACTGTTTTATAATCTATAATCATCTAGATTTTTGATTTAGTGCATCAAAGCCTGACAATACCAGCGGAAAAGTCTGGCAGCTTCCAAAAAACCCAAAATAACATAAACAGCTTACGTTCCTGGCAGCACCAGACAGCGATGTATTTAACAACATAGATTGCTAGTAATGATAGTATTTTCTCATGTAGATGGCATGTTTCTGGCACTATAAAACTCTTAACCTTTCTTGTAATTGGCTTATTGAGAGTCCCAAGGTTGTTTTTTGTGCCATTGGGCTGATCACCATGGAAATGAACACTTATTGCTGTTTCACTGTAGAGCTCTATTTTCCTTCCGAGCCCTCCGCAAGCATCCTCCCGGCTCTCCTGGGAAGAAGGCGTTAGGGTTTTGAAGCGGCAACAAGGCAGAGTGCAAAGAGCGCAGGCCAAAGGGGAGGAAAACAAAAATGTGTCAGAAAATCTAAAAACCGCACAGATCAGAATTTGTCAAAACAAGGCTTTGGTTTAAACCAACAAGAAGGGCCTCTACAGCTTGGGTCTTGACAAAGCGTGGCCTTTTTTTTTTTTCACTTTATTATATTTTTTTTATTATTATTTTTAGCCCAGCTGTAGAAAACACCATCTAATGAACCTGTCTGGGGCTGCTGTCCCCGTCTTGTCAGGCACGTCAGGAGATGACACGCGCTGGGGACAGTCACAGACAGCCCTGCCAGCTGGAGAGTTCAGCCCCAATCTAATCACACCACCAGAAAATAACTTTCACGCTTGCAGCCTGACAGGATGGGCTCAAAGAAAAGGGAAAAAAAAAAAAAAGGAGAAAAAAAAATTAGGATGGAAACAATGCTTTTTGTTTCAATTACATACCTTTCTTGGAGGGGGAGGGGGGAACAAAAACATTTTTAAAAGCTACTAGCACTACATGCTGGTTTCCATTAGTGGAACTATTTCTGTCTTTCCTTTAACAAAAAGAAGGACAATGGAAATATTAACGCCAGCAGTTACAGAATAAGTGAAAATGAGACTATTTGAGTACCTGTATATGCTTTTGCTGCATTTACTGCTACGTATATGCAATCTTTTCCTACATAGATATAAAAATAAAGCTAAACTTACAAAAATGTATGACTAATGGTATGTGGCTTTGTTATTTCAAAGATGCTGAGTTCATTGAATATTATATTTCTTCATAGCCATTACTCCAGGGTTTGTATTATCATCTGGGCAAAAACTGCCAAAGTACTAATGGTGGGGCTGTTTGTTCTCCTGAAATGGAAATGAATATCCATACCTAAGAATAAAAATTGAAAAGAAGAAGCCTTAGAGCCTACAGCCTCAAAGTAGGTGGTTCTTTGCTATTTACACACAGGCTATGAATAAACAAAAAGGAAAATCTTGGGCATGTGTCTTCAAAGGGGCTATACTGAAAAGGCAGTTGTATACTGGTAGGCATCTTGTCTTTTTCATTCAAAAATTGCCAACACAGATCTCTGCTCCAGAAATTTGATAATCAAAAATTGCTAACATAGATCTCTGCTCCAGAAATCTAATTATTAGTAAATCCACAGAGAGGCTGAAAAATTATTATTAAAAAAAAAAAAACAAACAACAAACCAAAAAAGCAGTTCCCCCAACAAGCATCAAAACAAATTATCAGGCCTAGACACAAACAAAATTACTTAAAAATACACATTGAGCTAAAATAAAAGTGCACGGTCTTAACTAAGTGTATCCTATCTACTCCTGAATGAAAATTAAAGTATATTTATTTTCTAGTGTATGTATCTTAATATGTACATCTCAGTATATCATTTGCATGATTTGGAAGGTAACTGGGATGGAAAATTACTGGTTCATGTAGTACTTAGTAATTATTTTAGGAAGAAATTATGAATGGGTGTAGGTCCACCTAATCTCTATAAAATAATAAAAAATGAAGATTTGTCACTGCATCCTGCCATTCATTCATTCTCTGCTGACATTATAGATGTCAGAAAGTCTGTTTAAAAGCTTGCTATCTCTATTCATCTTTGTTTCTGGCATGAAATAGAGACTATAATAATCTTGTCAAGTCCACATTTAGACACTAATTCATGACCCTCTGCTACAATTTAGAGAAAATTCATACATAACTCTTTTAAAACAAACTATGACCCCAGATGGAAGGGTAATATCTAGATTCAGCTGCCAAATATACGTTGACTAAAGCCACCCACCCTGATGTTTTTGTATGGATGAGATGGTCCAAACAAGCAAGATGTCTTTTTTTTTTTTGTAACCTGAAGACTAATCGGATTCTTTTTTCCATTTTGAGATATTAGGTATTCAATTAAGCATCATCTTACTTTCTTGGCAAGAGAGAAGGAATCATCACTTTCACAATTTAAATACTATGGCTAGAGCTGCAAAAAAGAAAGAAGTTGAGACTGAATGCAGCACCCACCGCCAATGCCAGCATGAAGTGGTGTGCCTTCACCATCCAGCAAAGGCTAAAGCTCCCCGGCAGGGACTCAGCCTGCAAAACTCACGCAGGAGGATACATAGTAGAGCTGACCATTATTCAAAAACCATCTGTAGACTGGCGAGGACAAACTCAAACAGAAGTGAGTTACTGCATACATAGAAATGGAAACATCTGTGAGCAGTCTAGATACAGATTCACTTCTGCAAGGAACTTAAAACACAAATGTAAATATACTTCAATCTACAATCCACAATCCCCTACCATCTTTGAAATATGAAAAATGGGAGAGTGGAGGCAAGTACTGTCACACAACCTGCGAGTATTTTGAAGCACAAGCTACCTAGATTTTAAAAATCCTTTAGAGAGCAGGAGATAAGAAGCTTCTTGGGTTGTTTTTTTTTTCTTAGGGGTTTTTAGAGATTTCATTTTGATTAATTTGATAAAGACAATGGAGAAAAAGATGCTTATTATCAGAGAAACAAAGGTATGCCATACTGGTAATGATGAGAGTGCTGTCCAGCTCTGCCTGTTGAAGGCATAGATTGACATGATGAAGAGCAATGATACTGATAAGATTTCCTCTCTCCTACACCTGGTATTTTCATATGGCTAGCTACAGATTGATGCAATGTCTTATCTTTATTCATATACACAGGAATTACCACCAAAGAAATGTAGTCAACTCCTGTTGATTTAAGATGAGAAAACATCATCTAATATCACACATCAGTTAGGCCACGAAGTGGTACAGAATAGTGAACCCATCTGAAATGCCAGGAATTTCTGCTAGACAGAATGTAATAATTAAAATCATAATTTTCTCTGAACGTCAGCATTACCACCAATGCTAATAATTAAAGGTACTGCATAAATTTAAAAGTCTCCAACTATAAAAAAAAAAACAACTATGTTCCATTTAAAAACAGTGGTAAAAATAAATAAAAAAACCCCAACCCACTGATTTGAAACAGCATAGATTTTTTTCTCATAGACAGTATCTTCAAAACCATGATGTACTATTTTATCATTAGCTTATACACTGCTGCTTTATGGTGGTATTATTTAATTTATTTCATTCATGTTGAAGCGGACAGCTCTGGCCTCTTGACCCCAATTTTCACTTAAAGAAACAAATTTCTTTTTTGCAAACTAACTCAATTTTTCTCCTGTCAACCTTTAGCCTCACTTTAAAATATTAACCTTTTTCCTATCACGATAAGCATCCAACTTTCTTCTATCCAAATTTAATGTTAATCACCACATCTTATTGTAATGTTATATTCACTCATAGCTACCTCTGTCAAGCACACAAAAGTAATTTAAATCTATACATCCTCTTGGAATGTAGGAGCACTTGAGCATTTTTGTACATACCAAAACCACACAATTTCCTTTAAAAAGCATTATTTCTTTGAGTATTTGCATTTTTTCCATTTTGTACTCTAACACGTTAGCTAAAAGATGTTTCTCCTTTGAAAGAAGAACAGGAAACTGAGACAAGGCTGAGGATACATTTCCAAACCAGAAAGCAATGCAAGATTACCACAATCACTTGCCTGCCTTTTCTGCCAAAAATCATTAGGCAAAATGAAGATATAGCAGACATATAGGGGAGAGGAAGCCTCAACTGGAGGGAGTTTTTTCCTGCATTTATTTTGATGCTATCCCACTAAATTAATTGAATGAGCTGTATCAGTGTTGCTGACAGAAGAATCCATTTTATATAAATTACTATAAATAATTTAAAACTTTAAACACCACAGTAAATACATAAGAGAAGTTTTTACATCATCTGTCTAGAAGAAGCATATAAATAAGATACATTAGCTATTATAAATATTAATGCTGATTTTGGACTTGTTTGCAAAAATGTTGAGTGCTGAAAGCTGTTATCTTTGTTCCAAAGCTGTTATCTTTGGAAGTTTGAAGTAGAAGCTGAAGTTACTTCAGAGTCCAAATGGTTTTACATGCAGGTCCACACTATCAGGAACCTACAGAATGACCTTACTTGCTCTTCCCATGGAAGAGTGTTTCACCCATAAGGAACTGCTGAGAAGAAACACCTATTTGCTTCAGGAGGAGGACGAGATGTGCACATTTCTGCTTCCTGGTATTAACCACTTATCCTTAAGAGACCATGGTATCATTCATTTAAAAGATTGTAAAACATAAACAAAACAAGGACATAATAATTTGTGAAATACTTTAGTGAAAGAAAAAAGTGACCCTCTCTTCGGCCACTCCAATCTTCCAATGCAACTGTACAATATTGTTGTGAGTCTCTTGCATCATTATGTTGTAGCATATTTACCATGGAGAATAGGTAGTCAAGCTGTATTTAAAAAAAAAAATCTAGTGAGAGTATTATTCTTGGCAGAGCTTTTTAAAAATCAGTTGGTTGCTGTTGGAACAGCTTTCTCTATCAGCAGGGAAACTTTGGGTATTTTTAATATTTATGAAAAAAACATAAAATTTTTACAATGGAAAATGTCAACTACTTCTATAAAAACCCAAACACTTGAAACGCTTTTCGTCATTTTATAGTGAAATGAAAAAACAAATATGACTTTTCAAACTTGTTATTAAAAACCTAGAATATGGGAAGATTTGGTCTGGTCCTGTTGGGACCTTTATTTATGACACTGAGAAAAATAGTCCTAAAGAGATTCCAATTTTTTTTAAGCTTACACCAAATAACACCAGGAAGTAACATTTTCCTACCTCAATATAGACAAACTAAACAGATCCCAACCGAAGAGTCAAACAACCCAAGACCTATTTTACATGAAAACATGACTTCATGTAAAGAAGAAAACCTGCTTATGGATAATTGCTGTCCCAGAGGCATTGGGCTCTGACAAGAATGAGCTTGTTTGTCCACTAGAGGGCAAGGAGGTGGGAAATTAAAATATTCAACTGAAATATCACATATTTCAACAAATATTTGAAGTAAAACTCCTGATAGTATAAACAATAACATAATAGAACACAAATAAAGTTAGCTGGAACCTGTATTCATTAACTATCTGAGTTTTCCTCCAAGATAAATGACCCTGTTCAGATGAGGATGGCAGTACTTTATGCCTCTGGAATCCACTCATGTCTAAGGATTTTCATGGATACTAAACTGCAAAAGGTTTGACCAGAATTGCAGAGCTTTTTTATTTTAGTATGACTGGGCCTTATCTAAACCCCACTGAAATCATTCCAGGTATTTCCACTGATTTCAGTAGCTTTGGATTGAAAGAAACGTTGATTGGAGAAACATCACAAAACAGCGTGAGGAGCAGCACTAAGCACAATGAAAGGGAGAGAGAAAGAAAGTGAATATATCACCCAATTCAAATGGTTAGATGATAAAAGAAAGAGAGGGGGCATTGGATAGACAAAATACAACCATAATATCCTAATCTTTTACAGTATCATTGCATTCTGTAAATACATGCTGAAAGGTGGTGAAGCCGTGCAACAAAGGCATCACCGTGTCTTGTCAGGACGTCTCTCTGATTCCCTGGGCAAGAAAACTCTTCAGTTGTTCTTAGTATGAACACATCAGTTCGGATACTTGTTCAAAACTTTCTGTAAAGCCAGTTTTGCAGAGTTGATGTGTTCCACCTTACTTAGTTCAGGTCGTGTATGAATAGTTTGGGTGTAACAGAATAAGATTTCTTTTATAATAATGAGTCACACAAACTCAGCTGAGAATCTCATTGTCAGGCTGGATTCTTTCCTGGTGGCACATAATCACCAGTAACCCTAAGCCACCTGAGGCGTACGCTGCATATTGACATTGCAAAAGTGAGGTGTACAGCGTTTTCCGTAGACTGTTAGGTCAAACAGTAGAGAAAAAATGCAAACTTGTTTTTGTTTGTGTTTCACCTGCGAAGCTAAATACATTTCTTGGTGGTTTGGGCTAAAGACAGAGTCATGAAAAATTCCACTGTGCTCTCTCGAGCATGACTATTCACAGTAAAATGAAATCTCTGGAGGCAAAACGCTTTCCTCCCTACCTCCTTCCTCTTTCCAATACACAGGCTCAATAAAGTCAAACAAATACTACACTGAGCAGTGATGGAATGAGAACACAGTTAGATTCTCACTTTCTCCATGCTTCTTGGTCAGTTCTGCAGGGGTTTATTGCAAGTCATTACACTGCTGAAAACTGGAACAGAATAGGCCAACGTAGGGAAAAAGTAGGACCAAGGGACTGACTAACTTCTCTCCCTCGGGACAAGTGAGATGGGTGTTAGGTCCAGAATCTTTCCATCCTCTCATAGAGCCAAAAATTTACCATGTGTTCTGGGAAAAGATTTTGGTGATGTTAAGCAATCTAACCAATAGCACCGTGGTCAAATTGCTACAATATGTCCACATGATTTTTGACTTAAATTTAAATATAAATGAGATACAAGACCAACATGAATCTCTCCAGTCTGATATCTTTTCCAATCTAAATTTGCTTTAACAATAACTGCTTTGAACATAAATATCAATATTCACAAGAGTTATCTGATCATTGCTATTATCTATTGATAATTTTTTGTTGATAATGGCCATGATTCTAAACTTTTAAACACAATAACTGTACTTTTTACTATGAAGAAGTAAAATCCCCAAAAAGGAACATGATCTGAACTATCAAGCACAGAAATGTGTTCTGCCTGTAGGATGACCCAGTTTCTAAGTTACATTGTTCAAGCAGGTTTTTATGATAGATACTGTGATAGATCTAAGCACGAGATCCTGTAGACTACTAAGAAAACCTTTGTAATGAACCTGAACAGAGCCCTCTGGTCCTGTGAGGCTCCTCACAGCATCAATTGATTCCTGGGCAGCACAGCATTCACTCTGCTGAAACAACCTTCTCATATTCTTGTGCTAATATATCAAAGCATCGTACTGAACACAATTGCCATCTACTCTTTTCACACATATTTATCAATGATCAATAAGCCTACTGTAATAAAGTGCAGCCCCCTCCCAACCTAACCCAGCTCCTGACTCCCTTCTGTCCTTCAGTGCTCCTCTCTGTTTCTCTTGCTATTATGCATAAGGTAGCAGAAAAAATCCTTCTCCTCCGGTGCCTCAGTTTGAGACTGCCAGTGAGAGAGCTGGTGTGGTTGCCTTAGCTATTCTTTCTGAAATCCTCTATATGCCCTTTACTGCATATGAGTAGTTCAGTTTAAGAAATACACAACTTTTTGAAATGAATCGAAATTTTCACTACTAGAAATAACAATCAATTGAGGCATATTCCCCATTTTTTTTCTTAGCAAACTGCAGCTTTTCATCTGTCTCCCTTACAGTATTCAAGTTCCTAGAAAACCTCCTTTTTTTTTTCTGCCTACAGAGAGCAGCTGAGAAATGAATTTCCTTCCTTTTCTTTTGGTGTCAAAACTTTGGAATAATTTTTATCAGTTAAAAAAATCAAATGAAAACAGGACTCTGTTTACTTCATCAGAACCCCTCCTGATCAGAAATAAACATAGAAAAGAAAATAAAGGAAGCTGAATACTTTTTTAACTCTTAGGAGGCTTAAAACTCAGAATCCATTCTCTCAATACAAATATTTTTATGTTCTTAATTATCCAGGTCCCTGACATTCCTTTTGAAATTAAAATGTACACAGAGAAAACACCATTATCAGGGAAAAACATTCTATATCTTTACAGTATTTAAATAACTTTTAATATACCAAGATTTTTTAAAGCACATGAAATATTTTTTAAATTATATTCTGCAGTAAAATCAGCTGCTGCTTGGAGAATGTACGGAAGATAAGGATGGTAATTGAAATTATTGACCGAGTGATAACTCTCTGAGTAAGCAGAACTTGACTTCGAGAGGAATTATACTTGAGTTAACACTGCAGGATTGGTCTGCACAATTGCCAAATGACTTCCTGCTTCTTCATCTTGTACATTAAACCCCAGTAAAATCTGGATACCTTGACATAATTTGATGTTGCCACTAATGTTACAGGACACTCTAGTTTGCCTTTGTGTTCGGCAGAAGCCCTTCTGCTGACATCCATTATGTACAGCCCGCTCACATTTGCAACTGTGTAATGCAAACAATGAGTAGGGAACGACCTGTTCAGTTCCACACCATCCACAAACAAAACTGCCGACTTTGGAAGCACAATTAAAGACAGTAGCTTCGATAAAAAAAGAACACTCCACCAGTTTACTGTTCTGACCACAGGAAGACTCCATGAGTAATAGCCGTTGTGTGTTCATGGAAACAGGGAGGTGACTAAAAAGTGCCCTGTCAGTTTTCGGCTCTGTCTTGCCAGCTGCATTAAAATGCAGCCCTGAGCAATTTTTTTTTTGTTTTTTTTTTTTTGTCTGGAATTTCAGGAGCAGGGAGTACAAAAGAGCTGATGAGCAATGAATGCTTCACCCTTCCTCAATTAATCTTGTCTCTCTACCTTTGCTTTTGCTTTCCCTCTACATGAAGGTAATAATGACACCCTCATCCATTATCCTTTTATCCCTGTTATTCTCGTGAAATTGCTTAATAATATGTTACAGATTCGTCTTCACTCACATAATTCTTCCTGTCATTTGCAGTATATCATCCTGCAAACATACAGCCCACTTTCACTGGCCGTTCTTTGAAGATTATTGTCAGTGACATCTTCAGGATGCGTTTGGAATCTGGAGCATCATTTCCGTTGCGATGGGGAATTACACTGACTTATCTGTCATTGCCAAAAGCACAACAAGCAATTCAGTGTTAATGCAGAGGTAACACAGGTTTTTATCATGCCGCCAGAACAAGAGCTCTTGTAAATTTATGCTAATATGGCCCTTTTATAGTTTAATAACCTCCTCCCCTATTGGAAAAAGGGGCACATGCACATGCACGAGCACACACACACCCACACACACACGCACCCACACACGCTCGTAGTTTAATAATCTGTGTCACAGTGTGGTAGGTAATTTGTAGCTGATCCTCTTGTAACTATTTATTTCAAATCTTTTTATGAATGCTAATCTTATATAGTACAGCGGATCTCCAGTTTTGTTAGATACATAGAAATCGTAAGAAGCAACTGAACAGCTTCTATTTCTAACAGTAGATATCAACCATAAATAGTTCCCACGACAGGAATTCTCTATTTCTCAGCAAAATAAGAACGGATCAGTTTTTTGATTGGAGGGGTTTTTTTCTTCCTTCCTTCCTTCCTTCCTTCCTTCCTTCCTTCCTTCCTTCCTTCCTTCCTTCCTTCCTATCTTCCTTTCTTTCTTTCTTTCTTTCTTTCTTTCTTTCTTTCTTTCTTTCTTTCTTTCTTTCTTTCTTTCTTTCTTTCTTTCTCTTTCTTTTCTTTTCTTTTCTGTAAGACTATGGCTGCTGATTCCATTTGCTTTCCTCATCAAGAAATCCGCAGTACTACAAACGAGCCCTTCTCCCTGATCCAGGGTGGCATTCCAGAGGGACCCTGGCGATCCTGCCTGCATGCCAAATCTGACAACACATGACAAGCCGGTCGGCGTGCAGTAATTTGACTAATTATACTGGATTAGAGCATATTAATGCAAGCTGTTTTCTCCAGAGTTAATGACCTGCTGACTGGGTTCTGTAAGGCCCCACTAGGTCTACAGACAGCTAAAACACAAAACCCTGCTTTCTAAGCCCTCGTCATTTCGCATCAGCAAATGAGTATATCAAACTACTGAGCAGCAAAATTCAAGCGACATTTTGTGTGCTACAAACCCATGCAGCTTTCCCTAACTTTCCACCTCAAGGGTTTCTTTGATATAAAATTAAAATCTACTTTTTTTTTTAATTTATTTATTTCCTTCTTGCAATACGGAGAATCCAGAAACTGAAGAAGAGAGTTTTTTTTCTAGATTTTTCCCCAGGTTTTTGTTAATGAGCACAGGGGAGAGAAATATAACTTAAAGTCACTATAATGTTGCTGCCTTGTGATTTCATTGTTATGTTAAGATTATACGCTTTCCCTCAAATAATTCAGTATTATAAACAACTTTATGAAGCGATGTTCTGAAATTAAATGTGTTTTTCAGGAGGTTATACTGCTTAAGATAATTATTTTGAGGTCGATTTTTTTGCCTACTTTTTTGTAGCTGAAAAATTTTTTCATTAAGAGATTGGTTCTTCACTGAAAATATTTTAAGTGAATGAAAAGTATTTTCCAAACCTGAACTGGATTGTTTAAGAACAATTTCATTTTAAACTTTGGTTTGTTTCAAATACAGATTGTTAAGAACACAATAATTTTAGCAAATATTAAACAATTGGGCTGAAATTAAAGTTCTTTCCCCCCAAAGAGCCACAGATAACCTTTAGCAAGATGACGAAGGCTTTGCATGTAGCTGTGTGTATACAATGTAGGTTCTCATATTCTGAAATATAGAAACGCATTTTCCATTTAATGATTTTAATGCATATATAACTGAATTATCTTACTATTCGAACACTTAAATCATCCATTAAGGATTCTAAAATAAATTCACATGTGGACCTCTTCATTCACACAGGCTTGTGTGTTCTTATTTAGAGCTTGGAATATTTCAATACTCCAATGAATATCGAAAATATGCTCATTTAGCATAAGACAGCAGTTACTTCTTTTCCTTCTTTCTCTAATGTCATTTTTTTAAACACATGTGTTACTTTCTGGAATAACTAGAAATATAAAATCAAACTCCTGCTACATTTTTCTTGAAATACACATGAAAGCAGGCAACTGAACTGCGTCTCAGACACATTGAGCATGGATTTCCAATATAAATGTATCACTGATGCAAAATATGATAAACAAATTTATTGCAGGGAAAAAGTTTGAGTTTCTGTTAGCACTATACTATTTCATCCATTATAATTCTGCATGTACACTTGTATCTTACATCTCATAAAGGGTTAATTACATACTTCCAGTACGTAAGTTATACACAGCGAATCAAGTACCACGGAAATTAATTATGCTTTGTATTTTGTATGCCAGAAGAAAATTAGGCTATTTGTGACCTGTGCTTGCAGAAAGCTTTCTTTCCTTTCAGTGAGTAAAACAAGTGGGTCTGAGGAACATTAGAAGTGCTGTAAAAAGTCCTAGAGGACTAGCTCAATCAGGAAATTGGCAATGGGCTAGGGAACTTGACTCTAATTTACTAGACTATATACAATAATTGAAACAAATCCTGGTCTTGCCTTTAATTGTCCTAAGACCTCTGCTTTGCCATTATCCCGAAGAGTCTGAAAGTTATCACCCTCAGATTGCCGTTCAATAACTTAGGGAAAACGAGATGTCCCCTGCGACCTGAAAGGCAGGTAGCAAACATTCACAGCAAAAAGGCACCACCGCCCTGGCATTCTTGTTGGCACTCTCAGCAGAGAACTGGAGAAGTGAATGAGTATGAAGGCTAGTAAGCTGTCACCCCTAAGGGGGATCCTTCAGGTCATGGGTGAAGCATATCAGGAGGGCAGTGTGGGAAAGGCAGAACTGTTGTTGCTCATGCATAAATAAAGGACTTTGGTCTTCAGGGCTGTCAATCCAGCATCTTTCAAGAGAACTAAATTCATTATACACAAAAAGTGCAGATAGCCCTTCTAAAAGGAATAAAGCTGGCATCTGATCCTCCTCTGGATAACTATGTAATCAATTTTATATCGAAGTTGCTTTGACAGTAAAACTAGCTTTAGTAAATGGTTTTGTATGTTAGAAGCAAAAAGGAAAACCAAAAAACACTAAACCAGACAAGCTATATGGCGACTTGGTTACAATAAGAATCCAAATAACTTCGTGTTTTAATATAGACAGACATTATGTTTTACACTAACACATAACCAGAAGAAAATATAAATTTTAAAATAAGGAAAATGTCTAACACTAAATAGTAGTGAAAATGTACACACCAATACAGGAAATCTCAAAGTTTAGATCAGCAGCCTTTAGAGCTTCATTGCTTTTAAGAAATTATGCAGTATAGACTTACTGTAAATGAGAAGAAATATTTAATTCCTGACATTATGTGAGTTTTGAATCTGTTTATCTAAAATTCCAACCTTTGTAGCTGACAGAAATTTTTAGGCTTTACTTGAACAGCCTGATTACCATTCACACCTTCAAATCTCTGTGACACTGGCATGAAATGGTGACTGGGTGATCTCCCAGAAACTTACTCGATGCATAAAATCATGCTGTTGTCTTTCCTCTTATGGCGATATAAATCCTGGTAGAGAGAGCAGAAGGTTTGCGACACTAAGGTCTACTCTGATAACTTCCCAAGAGCTTAAAGGTTGTACCTAGTTTACATACAATTGTCCATATGTATATTTGTAAAACACCTTACTGTAATACAAAAATGAAAGTTCTTTTCCATCATTGTGTTTTCTTGTAGATAAATAGGAACTAATGACTGGTCATGTTCACCGATTGTAAGCACACTTTTCCTTCAACCTGCAAATTGTGGCATTGTAGCTGTGAAATGTGTTCTTTTTTCTTGGATACCATCTACACTCCAAAGCACATAAAGTGAAAAAAACACTATAATAAAAGGATCTAGCAGGAAGGCAAATGGGACTTTTACTCAGCATAGGAAGGTGTCCACTAGTTCCACTGTGAAGAAATAATAAAGCACTTTTCAGCCTATCGATTGCAAAATACCAGACTATAAAATATTTTTTATGGTACCCATGTGATTCTTCAATTCAGTTTGCTACAGTTTGGTAAAGAGCATCTCTCCAGGCTGCAGGATACTAAAATTATAAAATTAAATACCTTCCTGAAGGCAGCCAGGTTAAAAAAAATAAACTGGTATGTGTTGAATATATACACATAACGGTCAGTCAGGAAGACAGCATACTACAAATCAGTGATGGAAGTTTTCTTTAATATAAAAATATCTGTTGATACCCTATTTTACCTGGGCATGGTAAACAGTACCTGGAATAAATGTTTCTATAGTCAAGTGTCTGGGTTCTCTTTGGACTAGAGAAACTGAGTAATAAAGAACCAAAATCTGTGACATTCTGAATCTTGTATTATTTTGATTCTCTTGGATATCTGGAGCTCAGAACATGTTCGAATAGGCTTATAGCATACAATTTACATTCACTTCACTGATTTGTGATACTAATTTATGCAAAATTGGACTAACAAAACAAAACAAACTACATCCCCACACATACACGCCATTTATTACTATTTTAACTCTCTTGCTCCAGAGCTAGACAGTGCTTTTGAGGAAAAAAAAATCACCACAGGAGACATACATTATGAAAAGAATTGGATAGTCAAGATTTTTATTTCACTAGTCACTGTCCATACTCCAAGCCAAACAGAAAATACATTACCATTTTGATTAAGAAGTTGACAGTACAAGTTTTAAATTATTTCTTGTTACTTCCATCAGACACATCATATTAATATTTCACTGAGAGTTGAGCATTTTAAAAGTGTAATTATTTATGGGTGTCCAAAGCCCTAAAGCCAGCTATTCCTGTCTAAATGTAAACAAAGATCTGATTGACTACAAACATAGACTACATTAAACTTAATCACCATTTATTATGCATAGTTTACTGTTGAAGCTAAATTCTCATCAAATGAGATTCAAGAGACAGGTCAAAACTTTTTTTTTTTTTTTTTAAATTACATTTAAAGTGACATTTCCTAAAATTTAAATTCAATGAACAATAATATATGTAGAGTTTTTGATCTGGCTTAAGTATTATCTAATAATGATGGTACTAAATAAAAATCACTAGAAAGCTATAGCATCTGCAAGACAACAAAAAAAGGCTTACAGCAGAGACTCCATGAAACATTTAGCTGGTATTTTCCACACACTGATCCAGTGAAAAAGGGTAAGCTGTAAAAATGTGCTTCTGAGAGTTTCAAACCATATTGTACAGAAGTCACATCAAATTAATACTGAGGACCATTTAGAGCTTTTATTCTGAAAAGCTTTTGAAAAGGGATTAAACTATGAAAACTCACATGATACTAAAGTACCTATTAATGGGTTTAGGGGGGGGAGGAACAATGAAAGTGTTATTTTTAGATAAATCGTTACTTTGTATGTAGCAGCACAAAGCATTTGCTAAAGAGACACTGCAACAGTTCTCCAGCAATATCCCACACATCTAAACACTGATTAGCAGGAGAATTTTTCTGGTCGTTAAGAACAATCTTACATAGAAAAAAGGGTCTTATGGTTTTCTCTTTAATTTTCAGCAATTTCTATAAATAATTCATTAGGAAAATGTAGTCGTAGTCAAAAATTGCGCAAGTAAAACCGGCACCGTTTTTAGAAGATTACTGGTTATTGTAGAAAATACGACTGCATGTTTGTAGTCTTCCATACGCATATCTGATTATCGAGAGCCTGCTAACAAACTACTTGTATAAAAAAAAGTTCATGCTGTACAATACACTGAACACGCAGAGAAATTATGTTTTCAAAAAATAACAGGAAACAGCATGAGTAGTGAGAACGAGGGACGGGGGTAGTTGTCATCTCATCAAAAATAATGAATGCTCAAGAGATTTCTAACTTCATCTCTTCCCAGTCATTTGTCCGATAACAATAGGCTACCAGGAGAGAAAAGACTAGGCGCAGAGCGCGATCTTCTTCCTCGGCTCCAGCTAGCACCTGTAACCTCCAAACAACTACGTACCAGCTGAAATCCACATGACGACAGCCCCAAAAGACAACTGGAAATGTTGTTCCTAGCCTGCTGTGCCTCCATTCAGCGGCGGGATGCACCACATGGTGGATGACAGCTTTGTGTCTGCCCCATCTCGCAGCCTCCCCTCCTCCCTCGACACACAGTCGCGCACACACAAAACAGTCTTATGGCTAATGATGCAAACATGAAGTGTAAAGTCTCCTTAATTTGACCCTTGTTAAACTCCTAATTGGATTGAGGCAGTCTCGGAGTGGAAAGCAACCCTGGATTATTCAAGAAAGCTTTTACAAAATGAAGACCAAATTACAAAAGGCTTCCGCTCTGGCTGCAGGACACCACAAAGAACAGGCAGTGAATTGCAGCTGTCACTTAAGTTAAAAATCTAATCAATTGCCTTTTTTTTAAACAGGTAACTTTTTGAACAGTTTCTTCATTGTGATACTCTTCAGAGTGCGCTTGACCCAAATTTAATAAGCTGCTATTAAAGCAGACGAGCAGCTGTAGAGCAAACACTGTAGAATGATACCGTGCATTCAGGCTCTTAATGATTTTAAAATGACTACAACCATTGCTTCATTCAAGAGGAACAAAGCTCAGGGCTCTTTGCTCAACAATGTCTTAACACAAACTGTCTGAACAGACAGCATTCATTTGTCCTTCATGAACCCAAAAGGTCAGCTGCATTGCTGAGAACATCTCAACAGTTTAATTGTGTTTCTCCTGTAGGAAGACTGAGAGGAGAAACTTGGGGATTCCATGTATATGAAAACTAGCCTTTTTTTTTTTTTTTTCTTCCAAGGAAATATACAGCTTAAGTACAGAGACAAGGGGTGCATGATATGCAGACAGGTGTAAAACATGAAGTAATTATAGAAGCTCAAATTAGTTCCTAGGCCTGAGGCAAAAAAGAGAACAGTGCCTTGACAAAAGGGAATAGCAAATAAGGATCGCAAACAAAAAATGGCTTGAATGTGTAAATTAGCAAGAAAAATGAGACAGAAAAGCAGCTTTACTCTACTATTATTCACCACATGAGAACAGAGCAGCTGAACATGATCAAGAGGGCTTTGGAGGAGAGAGGCAGGCATCAACACCGAAACGAAGCCAAAGAGTGGCAGCTCCGCACTTTCTAGTCAGTCACTCATTATGTGGTGAAGTGCTCTTGAGAAGTGCCTCTTATACTTGACCTATCATATTACTTCTTCTGTAAACACATAATCCCTGCTTGTTAGGTGGTGTCAACACTAGCATTCATTCACTGTGGTAGTCCTTTTGTGTATAGACACTTTAGAAGTGCTGCCAAAACCAAAGAATTGACACCATAATAAAACAATTTGAATTTCAACCAGGTAAACAGATCCTATGTGCTTCTGTAAAACGTACTGCGCGAAGCATTACATTCAGATACCCTTATTTGAGACAAAGCTGCTTTCTTACCACAAAACTATTTTCTTTGCATGTCTTTTTAGCCAGATTAACAACTGCCTAATGATTAACGTTAATAAACGAATGAGGTTTAATAACGGGAATTACGGTCACTGCCATTTGTTTGCTTCATGTATATAAAGAAAAAGATTTCGCATATTTTTACTACTAGTCAGCTAAGCAGAAGACTCCAAACAAAACAAAACAACTTGTGGTCACACAAAACTCACGACCTCCTACATGCAAAATATTGTTACCACGAAGGTCACACAAAAGCCATAAAACATGTCAGCTTTTACGTCAGAATTTGATCCACTCATCCAGATATTTTACACTTCAACCTTTGTGGGGACTTATGTCTGATTATTATAATTAGATATTTAGACCTTCCACCCAAAGATTATACTTTTTGCTGTTAAAGGCACAAATTCATACTTAAGAACACTTTTTTTAACCAATTCAGAAGTATAAATAATTGATTCTGTGCTTCTGCGTTAACAGAGGTATTCTAGACAGGATATCACCTGAAGATTTGTGAAGTGCTCTGAGCTGCACTTTTGCAGCTTACGTGACTAAAACGATGAATCATTCTTTCATTCAACACTCGACAAAATATGAGTGAACTTCCTGATGTATCACTGAGTACCAGTGAAACACAACACTAGAATGGTAGTATTGGGCTAAAACGGCACTTTTAAAAATGAGTCCACAAAGAAGCACAAAAGGAAGACTCACATACGTATCACCCCACCTCTTGAAGCTGAAGAGCCATGTTAGCACTGGGTACATCAAAAGGAGCAAGAAAGTAACACTACAGACCCGATATTGCAACAAGGTGACATGACGTATTACTGCAGCCCTGTCTAAAAAATAACATATTATCATGTTACACCAATGTCATCATCCTCCTGCCCGAGACTGCCAAGATTTTTTTGTTGGGTTTTCTTGGGCAGGAAATCGCACGTACGTTCCTATCCACACGTAAATTTTGCAGCTGAATGTTTTGTATTCATTCATTGAACTGTGCATTTCTGGGAAACCTTGACAACACTAGTGTTTGGCTCAGTTAACTCACTTGCCTACCATTGGGTCTTCAACTCATCCACCTGTGAGCAGGGACAGGGAAATATTCCTACCTATACTGGCAACTGCATCTCATCCAAACACCTCTGATAGAATTCTCAGCAGCCTCAACCAACAAACTCACATCAAAGGGAAATCTAATTCTCACATCTTCTACCTTTGCCTTTCAACAGTTGCTTCTCCCCGTCCTAACCCTTAGACAGAACTTCTTCCCTACATCATTGTGCTTTTAGAAATTCTGTTTTATACTGGCTTTTAAAAAAATCAGATATATAACCTTCCCACATAATATAGAAGCAAGCATTATTTATTACAATCTTTTTACCTTTTCCACTATCTCTTCTATTTTTTTTCACAATTTCTTGCATTTGCCAAAATTAGACTGTAAAATGAGGCCAGAATCACACAATTTTTATTTCTCTAAGGCAACACGGAAATGTATGTCACTCTATAAATATTAATAAACAAGACCAATAACAAATAATGTAGGCTCGCAAGTTTCACGTTTAGTAACACTAATTTAAGAACATACAGTACCTTGCAATACAAGCATGTTCAGCAGTTTGTGCATTCAAAAAGGTCTCGTTAAGTCCTACTCATTAGGACTGAATTTAGAAGGTAAAGAAATACCAGCCAAGGTGCCAATATAATTATTTACACTTTTAAAGACAAGCCATGAACTTCATTATACGTGTTCTCTCTCAACTTCTGGAATCTCTCTGTTGTCTCCTTCTCAAACATATCCTGTTTTCCATCCCAATAAAGCTTTCTCTTACTGTATAGACTGCATAAGCCTCTGGACAAGTTAACCTCTAGGTCAGTGAAGGATGCTGAAAAGGCTGCTGTTTTCACTGTCTGGGGCTCTGAGAGCAGCTCTTGGGGAACAACCTTACTGGCTTTCACAAAGCAATGACTTCTGCCCACAAATGCAGCAGCTATACTGATGCTGGCTCAGTTCAAGCACAGTCAAGTGTAAGCCTGGGAAATGTTGGCACTTTCCAGCATGATTCACAATGTCAGAGTCACCAAGTGGGCCAACCATGCTTAGGTGTCCTAGTAGAAATTCCTTAAAGTTGGGATTTCTGTTTACTGTGGTATTTATCTTTATATGAAGAAAACACTACATTTTTTCACTCTAATTCAAACTTCTTTAAGCAAAGAAGTACTTCTTCCTTCATAATTTGTTCTCTGATTTCCCCCTTTGGTTATTTATACTGTTTTTTTTTGTCCCTTCCCTTCAACAAAATAAATTTTACTTGAATTTTCCAAATGAATTTTTCCTGAAAATTTTTAATGTCATCCATTTAAAATTCATTCACTTTATCTTTTCGCCCTGATCTTCAGCCCATCCAGTCACTTTTTTCCTAACCCAAGTATAGCAAATTCTCTGGTTGTCTTATTGTTTGTGATTTATTGCTCCTATTCCACAAAGCTGTATAAACTTAACTAAATTGATATTAAAATTTTGGGTTTATTTGAATTGCTATCGTTTTGCCTGCACAACTGATCATCACATACAGGACCACAGGGTCAGTGTGAGGCTGGAGTTCAAATTCCTTATGCATTCAACAAACTCAAACATGCCAGCATTTGCTTTACAAGCAGTCCGACATGTCCACTGCTTGACTGATCGGCACATATGGAATACAGTAAACACTCTTCTGTCAACGCTTTTTCAGAATTTCCAGAAAACAGACTATCCAGCTAGGCAGCCTGGCCCCACAAAGCTGGGAGACTACCAGGGAAAATGGAAGGGCGTGGCTTACCAGCAGAAAGGAAAATCTGCTGCTAACACTGGTAAGCTTAACAAGTAAGAATTTACTGCCCAAAAAGTGATCCAGCTTCTGGGTTCCAATTTCTGCTAAACAGTTATCATCATAGGTAGTAATGAGTACTATTTTACTACTGTTTTCTAGATACTCTTATGAAAAATTATTTTCACGTACCCATAACTGATAAGCATCTCCTATGCACTAGCACTAGCACGGCATATCATAAATAATTTTCTAGGTTCAAGATGGCTTAAATAATCATCCCTATCACAAATTTCATGCAAAGCAGCAAAGGAATGGAAGGAAATGAATAAAATGAAAGCAGCTTACAGAAGAAAGGAAAGTAGCACAGAGGATGAAACTACAGCTGCAGTTCCTGGCTTTTGGAAGGCCACACTCTGCTCCGACACAAACTCTCGCAGAGGCCAACTAAAATGAGACATGAGTTCATGCAACGAAAGTTTGGTCAGCGCAGAAGAATGACATGTAAGTTTCACTGACCCAACTACATCTGATGTAATTAGTGTCATCGTTTTAGCTAGTGCTTGATTTGGACCATTAATCGTAAATATTTTACGAAATGTTTAAAATTATATAGAACAGATGTACTCTGACTAAACATGAGTAGATTACTCAGCAAACAAAACTACACCTGACAACTGCAATATTTTAATAGCACAAAAACATAATTCCATCTAACTATTCTTTAAAGGTGTGACAATCTTTCTCCAAGGAAAACAACTGCTCATTTTTAGACATTTTCTAATATACCAGTCATTGTAGTTTGTCACGGTCGTTAAACACAGAACAAACAAAAAAACAGAAAACCTTACAAAATCTGCAAAATTCTGGTTTTCATCTGTGAGTTATATGCTATCTAAGGATATCAATGATAAGTATGTGTTGTCAATTTAGCAAACCTCTTGGAATATCTGCCATGGTAAGCAGTTAACACGTGCATTATCCCAAAAGTCAAAGCCTATCACAATTGTATCATCAGTGAACCCAAACCCAGGTCAGATTTCATATTGCCATAAATCATTGTGCTCAGAACACGCTTTTCTATATGGAAGAAATCCAGAACAAAGCATAAAGTCAAACATCCTTACTGCTACAGTTCAAAACCAAATTCTATTTATTTAAAACAACTCAAGTGTAACTGGTACATTATGATACAATGGTTCTCAGCAAACCAGTCAGTTTTTAAATTGTATGTTTCTCCACACACATTATATACAAGTGTATTCACACCCATTACACACAAACAGATTTCCTCCAACACTCTTACCTACTAATGGTTAACATCTCGGGTATATAACACTGCGAACTCTTACTAGAACATGCTCCATGCAAATTCAGGAGCAAGAATGAAGTCACTGCCAGACCTTCTGTCCACTTCTATCTTCATGGTTATGAAGATAAAAATTAAGTTGAAATTTTGTTTTGTTTCATTTTCTTTCCCAGTGAAAGTACTGATTTTGAAAAATGCTGTTGATACTATAAACGTCACTACTGGGACAGGTTAGGCCTCAGGCAAACTTCAGGTCTGCTGGTGACCACATCCTCTTGCTTAACATCCTAGCTCAGGAGTGTCATCTTACACGATTCACTTCTGTGAACTAGTGATACCTTGTCACCCATCATGCTGCTAAGGTTGTCTTGAACACATCCTAGGTTGTTTTCACAAAAACAGACAAAAATAATAATTCATTCTGGGTCAAACTATTCTTCTACTCATGCAGCTAGTAGGAAGGATGTGAACTGTATTTTCTAAGCATTTGTTTTCCAACCTTACATGATGTTTTTTATGAAATGTGTACCAAATAAGTATTTATCTCTCTTCTCCCATTCTTACAACCAATACTATATCTTTTAACCTCTCTTTTTTCTGTGAAGGAAATTTTTTGTTAAGCACTGAAAAATAGATGCAAAAGTCTTTCAAATCTGGATACAGAGTTCGAGGGTGAAGATGGGAGAAGCTGAAATAACTGAAGACAGATATAATTGAAGACTATTATTACTGACCACTGATGCTGAGATACTTGTAAGAACATCCAGCCTGCTTGGATATCTGTGAATTTGGTAGATGAAGTGACAAACCCTGCAGCTTCTGTGCGCCTCATTACTTCATGACTTCAGAGGTACATTAGCGTCTTGGAAAAAAGATTTTTAAAACCATCCTGACAAACAAATGTAGGAGTACTTCCTGCATAGAGGATGAGTCCCACTAATGTCAGTGGATTTACTTGCCTGAGAGACTGGTAAGTCAAGACAAATTACAGTGAGAATGGTACATCTAAGGTTAAATAAAGGTTGACACCCTGGGCTTCAGTAATGATTTTTTTTGTTGCTTTCTGAAAACTGCAAAGCTACAAGGTATTTCCTTCCCAACTTTTAAATCCGTCTTTCCACAATTCATCATCAGTTATCAGAACTCAAATTGCATAACAAAATCTGCTTTACTAAAAGGTACAAAGGCAACCTAACCTTAACTTTTGGGGTTCAGAGGAGCTCAGAGCTATTTAATAGGAGTACATCTAAGTGGGTTACTGCAAGTCTGGGAAGAGTAAACAACTAAGCAAGTGCCATACTAAAGTCAATACCCCTAAAGTTACAGATCCCATTTCTAATTTCAGTTTATCCCTATATTTTCAAACAGATGTACCCAGCCAATATCTTTGTAATTAGTCTGTGGTACACTGAACCGCAAATTTTCTCAGATGGACTCAATACCACATGCTCCCATACATGTCCAAAGTGGAAGGCACAATGTAACCATTTTACAGAACTCTCAGGAATCAGACAGGAGCAGAATAAATCACTCTGCGAACAAGCTGTGTACCAGGCTTCATTAGTTATAATTACCCCCAAAATATGCTCAGCAGAATGCACACGTGTCATCTGGGAGTGACACACAATAGAGTGGGCAACTTATAAACTCCTCCAAGCACAGAAAGAGTCCATAAAACAACTGGCTTGTGCATTTGGATTCATGTGATAACACCTCCTATTGCATAAGCCACCAGATGACACAGATGGGGCAAATCCAAACAAGGAACATTTCTTTTGTATAGGCATTGGACTTCATTTGATGCCTATTCAACCAACAAGCTGAGAAAGCTGAGTATGAAACACTAGATCTTTGTCTTTTTTATTTCCCAGATCGTGCTACACTTGCTTGAAATAATGAAACGCATAGTTTTAAATACTTTGAATATCATGACTTAAAGAAAAAACATAGCAAAACAAAACAAAAAACAGGATGATAAATTTAACACACTTATGCACAGGCAAAAACACTCTTCCCCAAACTTTAAAAGGAAACTTTTCTAACATTCTATTAAACAGCATCTCCCTTTCATACATCCTATTACCGAAAGAGGTTAAGTACTGACTGAAGCTTTTTGAGAATGCACATATCAGCAATTAAATCTATTATTTTCTGGAGAAAAAGAATATTAATTAACATTATGTTCATGGATCAGATTACCTTTCCTTTAATGATTACTACAGAATCAACCATGTTACAATTATTGCAACATTGATGTCATCTTAACTTTGCTCTGTAAACTTGCTCATTTTTTTCTGCCTCCTGTACTTTCTGCCAATCATAATAACTATTTTCTGTCTAGGACATTCCAATCTCATACCAAATGCACATTTTCCCCCTCTTTTTCTTGTTATTTACTTCCTTGCATCCATATACCACAGTGTTCCTGGTCTTCTCATTAAATGCCTTTCCATGTCTTTTCTGTTGTTTTTTATTATTGCCCACTGCTATGGAGATTTGATCATATGAAAATATTGGAGGTAAGTACTTGTTTATTGTAACAAGCCTATGCTTTACTCAGAAGGAAACTGTTATTCATATACAGTTCACTGTACAGACTGAATTAACAATGAATATAATGTGCAAATTAAACAAGCTCATATATGTCAGTATTTTAATATAAACACTGAAATATATATTGTTTGGATGTTACACGTGCAGGCTAGTGCTTGTGTACACATATTGATATGAATGCCCATGTGTCTATTTACTTCTATATTCAAGTATATAAACGCATACAAATAGACCTGCATAAAAATACAGACACATCTGTGTGTACAGGCTCAAAAAGCACCCTGCACCTTTAGACAGCATATACAGTGCTTACACTGCATTACGTTTCTGACATGCTGTTAAGGAACCATGGAATATCCTCACATCTGTTAGCTACTTCCAAGACGACCTAGAAAGTAACTCCAAAATTCTGACTGAAGAAAATACTTAAATTAGTAACTTAACATTAACCACATGACACTGAGCTCTGTGAAAGAGAGCTCTGTGAACTCATGCCCACGAAGTAAATACCCAGTTTTGATACAGTGGACCTTAAATGATGTTCATAGATTTAGAGTGGTAGCATGAACTGTCATGAAGAACTGAGTATATCCACAATATGTAAGATCAATTAAGGTCTATTATAAATAGCCTCAGTTAACCTGTGATCTGTCACATCTGTGCATCAGTAACACCACGTGGATGTAAGCAAGGACAGAATTTGGCCCGCTTGGCCCCATTTCTGTGTAGTGCAACCGAGAGGTCAGCTTCAGTATTCATGCATTCAGCGCACTCCATACAGTGCTCACAGGCATAGTGGCAGCATTCTCCTATTTTTAAAACATCAGAGAAGGAGGAACAATTTGTGAATACGAGCTCCTATGGCATTATTTGAAGTCACTGCCTTCTTCTTTTCTTTTATTTTCTCTTTTCTTTTTTTTTTCTGTTTTAAAGAAACAGATATTGAAAGTATCCCAGCTAATAATTTCATTCTGACACTTGAGTTTAAAAGGTTAAGTTACTATCTGAAGAAAGGTAATCTGGCTGCCTTTCATAGCAGCCTGCAAGCTCTGCAATCTGCATAGAGAGGGGCATTTGTCATCATTAGCTGAGCAGTGACAGCTGGCACCTAGGGTGTCCCAGATTCAAGAAGTGGCAAAGGCACTCTTTTACCTTAAGTTGCCATTAAGTATAGCATGCTTCATACGGAGCAATATTTTCGTTTTGTTATACAGCACGAAATAACAGCAGTGAATGCATCTGTGTTTTCTTCCGGCATGCAGAATGGGCTGATATACAATTAGCAGTTGCCTTTAGACAACAAGACACCAGGTTTATTATATGAGCAAACATCCAATTCATGTCGCTTGAAAATAACTACAATTGGCTCAAAACTAGGGCAGTATATTTTCCTTCAAAGATATTTCAAAAAGATTGATTTGTAGATTTTATTTATGGACATGACAAATAGTGAATAAAACACAGTTTTTTTCTAGAGGTACAGTATTGTCACTTCAAGCCAGGAAAGCCTAATTACTTAAAACAGACAGATTATTAGATATAGGGGGGAAAAAAGAGTCCTAAACTGGCATACGACCTAATGCTGTACATTAATGCTTTGAAAGAATACCTGATGGAGCACTATTTTAACAGCAGCATTAGAAACTTAAAGTATACTCTTAGAGTGTATTTAAAAGTTATTTTTGCTGCTTTTTTTTCCCAAAACAGTTCCATGAGATTTTGCAAATGCATTCATATTTAAGAGTGTATTTAATAAACGGAATGTGTAAAAGTCTGTGAAAGAAGTCATTTTCATACTATCATCAATTATTCAATCTATGAAAGACTGAAGAAATGGTTTATAAACATTAAAAGACCCTGATTTGGTTAGTTTTATAGAAAGAAAATACAAAGCTAAAAACTAATATGCCTTGACATTAAAAATGAACAGACAGATTTTTTTTAAAAAAAAAAGGAAGAAAAAACCTTTCTCCACAGTCTCTCAAATTTGGAAACATAATCCATAATGCTAGATTTTGCATTATTATGTAAACTAGTTTTTCACAAATAAAACTAATTTTTGTGTTAATGTAAAATCTATGCAAATACATGCAGTCATTTATCAGGGAAGCTGACAAGCATTCCATATTGGAGAGGGAAAATGAAACTGCCTCAAGAATAGAGGCAATTAATTATTTCTGTATTTTCTCTTCCTCTGTCTTGAGGCACAAAAGTTATCCATCCAGTTAAAACAGCAAATGAAATAAAGAGATTTTTTTTTATTTAAACACATATGGCTTTTGCCTGCAATACTGATCACCACAAGGTCTACAGATGCCCGTGGCTAAATTGTACACTGGCAGATGCACACAAGGGAAAACTGTGTTAATGCAAGCGTGGTGAACAAAACAAATGAAGAACTGAATTTCAGGGGGTGGGGGAGAGAGGACTTCTTTTACCCCATCAAGATACGCAGTTTGACTACCAGGAGTGGATTAGGTTACTAATACGTTTAACCTGAAAAGTTTTCCCTCACCCTCTATGTCAAAAATCTGAATAGTACATGTAGAAGAAAACATCCATGCAGATCCACACAATTTTGTAACGCACAGATCATAAATAATGGGTTTGCCAAGATAAATCGTGATATTATTTCACCTTTACAATTAAGGACTAATAATACATAATGAATGTATTCACAGAATATAATGAGAAAACTGTTGTCCAGCATACTTGCTGTCATTTTTTACCTACTTAAAGAAGCAATCTCTTGAAGTGTAGCTGAAAATTGCAAGTATTATGGCACAACTCAGCACACGATATCCTCTTGTGTGCTTCAGTGTTACTACGAGTTCTGTGCTTGCTAATTTTTCCTTTTTATAAAGTTATTTTTAAAAATTGAAGCCAAAATTAGCCAGTTCATTCCCAGAAACAATTTGCAGAAGAAAACAAGAAATGGAGATTGTAAAACACTCACTGAAAATAACATAGAATCATATTGACTGCAACAACTTCTCTCTTAATAGACCTGTACATACTGCAGAACTTTAAAATTACCACTGTAATGACCAAATAAAAAATAGCAAATATATTTACAATCCGGTTTTAACATGTCAAAAATGTATTGACGTGTATCTTGATTACGTCACACAACACAAATCCACTCCATTAAAACCGGTGTTGACTAAAAAAAAAAATTTTTTTTTTTTTTCCTGGAGTTTCCTTTAATTTTACAAAATAATTCTTCTGTAGCAACTGAAACCGTAAATGAAGAAGATTCAGAAACATGAAACAATAATGAGATCTCCTTTGCCTCATCTAAAACTAAGGAGACTTAAGAGAGAACATTGTCACTACCCTAACAGATACACCATAATTTTTTTGCTTCTTCTCAATGGCACTAATGTATTATAAACTATAACATGCCCAAATGGCAAAATCTATTTCTACTATTAAGAAAAATTGATAGTAATATTCCTTTAAGATAAACAGATACTTCCATAAGCAGCTAGTATTTCTCTTTCAACAACTGTATTGGAGATTCATGAAATTACAAGACTACATGTTACTCCCTTAGTCTCTCTCATTTCAATGACACTATGTCGCAAGGGACCCAGTTCTGTACATTCTGTCCTAGAGCTGGGCTGAAAAAATGGTAGGGAAAAGTAGGAAGGACGTAGGTGATGCAGGTTAAATTTTCAAACCCAAGTAAGAAGAGAACTAGAGTGATTTGCTGCTCTTAATAAAAGATTCTATCCTCCCCTAGATAAAATATTATGCTCTACAATGACAACGTTACGCCAGTTAAGAAAAAAATGTTCAGAGTGGTGGTAGGAAAACAAATACATTTTAAAGGCCAAAGATCTAAGCATAAAGTTTTTCCTGAGGAGATCTCTTCCCTTCTTCCTTAAATAATAAATCAGTTGACATGTTTATATTACAGTTATAGCTAGGATATTTTTAGGAACAATGAATAAGTGTTTTTAGCAAGTAGGTTGCTTATATTTAAGACTGTTAAAAGATTCTGTACCTTTTGGGAGTTATAGAAATAGTCCTGAATACGTGAAAGCACATCAAAAATACAGTTTTGAGATTCTGAAAACATAATCTTTCACTCGTTCCTCCGAATAACCTCACCCTGCTCGTAAAGGCTTTAGATTAGGGAAAGCATTTTTGTGGGAGCATCTTGTTAAATATGGACAAAATGGCACTGTCCTTTCTCAGGAAGCTAATTCAACGCTATTGCTAAAACAGAATGAAATTAATAGGGAAGTTCTGGTTGACAGAAGAGTAGATGTTTGGGCCGAAAATCTGCTTCCTCATCAATGCACTATTTGATACTGTATTTTCAAGACACACTGAATTTCATACTGTTCATAAGTTAACCTCTAAGTGTTCTCCCACTTTGGCCCTGATCCTGCAAATAACTGCCGGGGCACTTCACTGTGAGCCTAAAGAAGCCCCTGATCTCACCAGAACCAGCTGAATGTTTGACTAACCATGTGTGCATTGGCAGGACCAGGGCCTCCATAAGGTTCAATGAAACATATTAATCACTCATGACCAACTCACTCAACTCCTCCCTTCACTGCTATTTGGAAAGAAAATATCGGAAAGCTATACACTACACTAAAAAATAGAAGTCTGCATTGAAATATTTTAGGCATGTCTTTTTATAGCTAAATTGAGATAAAGTGAGTTACACAGGTAATTTACCATACCCATGGCATTGAAAGAGGAGAGGACAAATTTCTTTTTGAGTTTGAGAGACTTAACATGCCCTAACCACTGGCAGCATGAAAATTAGCAATAAACACATACCATGACAAAATGTATATGAAAAGATGGTGCTTACTTACAGCTTTATATAGGCTAGTGTTCAAAGATGGTAAGCAACACGTTTTCTGCTGATTTCAACAGCTCTAGCAGCTACCTACAAGATGATGTAGTTTAGCTTGCTAGTCGATATGAAACCAGCTTACAGAAAAACACCAGTCACAAAAATAACTATGTTCAAGACATACTACCCTCCCATTTCAAATTGGCTGACAAAATGTTGGGTTACTCACAAAACATAGCATGAACGAGCTGAGTGATGCCATAATTTATATAATGATGCATTTCAAATGCTCCGACACTTCAGTTTTGACTTACATTTTCTAACACTCTAGTCCTCTCTCAGACAAGGTGTTCCAGGGCTAGAAGTTGCCAAGGGGGAAGGTTAGTTTAGACATGAAGTCTTCGGAAGCTGCTCATCCAACACATATGGCTTTATTCTCAAGGTCAACGTTGAATATTTTCAGTCATTTAATCATATACAGCATGAGAGAGTAATGAGAGTTCTGCAGTGTTGGATGACCCACTGCAGATGTAGTAGATTAAAAGGTGCTAATCCCCACTGATTCCACACTCCTCTTGCAGCTCAGCAGAAAAGAGCATTCTCCAAGCAGGAGATCTTTAAAAAAACCCACAGCGTTGGACTGCTTAAATAAAATGCTGTACTTTAAGGAATGTCTGGCTTTGGAGAAGCTGATGGAGAAGTCAACCAAATGAATAATTCAATGCATTTTTTTTTCTCCTGCTTGAATGTTTCTGCAGTTCTAGCTAGAATTACAGTTTTGCAAGCTCTATGTTTACTTTTGAGATGTAACATTTTAAAGAAAACAAATCAATTACTCTGGGATTTTTTCCCTAACAGATTGCAGATTAGAAGAATTTAAAGCATTAACAGTTCATTCGTAAGACCTAGGATGACCAAGTCCAACAGCAATGCAAACTCTTTTCATGTTTGGGTTTTGAGTGTTTTTAACGGGAAGAGAATACATACATGTGTTAAGTCTAGCAGCATTGAAAGCTAATTGTGTACTGTAAAAAGGAGCTATATCACATTTTTTCAAGAAAGCAAAAAGCATTTGAAGAAAAATGTAGATAACGACAGAAAAGTGCTACATATCTAATTATAAGAAATTCATGCCCAAAAATTTAAGTAATGAAGTGTATATGAAGTTCATTAGTGTACATGAAGTTCATTAAAATTGCACTTTTGCAAACACTACAGCGACTTACATTTAAACTTAACTTTTCATTTGTTCTTAAATTTGAAAGTGTAGTCAAAAAGTAAACTACAAATAAGAATACAGAAAATTGCAGGTACCATCAACTTCTATCACAAAAAAAAAAAAAGATGATGCCTATTTTATATAATGTGACACTTAAAGCAAACGCAGCACAAATATCTGTCTTTAGTTTTCCTACTTGAAAAAAAGTAAATTTATTGCTGTTGGCAGGATGATATGGATGAAATAACCAGGATGAATTGAGGGGGGAAGGGAAGAAAGAAGAGCCAAGAAATCAGATACGTTCAATGAGCCTTCAAACTCACTTCAGCAGTAGGGATAAATAATTTAATCAACTCAGCTTCATTTTTTTTCCTAGCTCCCTAGCGCAATAGGTAGATATTAAAAAATAAAACTTTAAAATTCATGAGCAGTTGTGTGTGGAAGAACTATCACTATATAATAAGAAATATAAAGTGGTATCAATGCAAACACTTTGCGTATATATGGATTGGCATGTGCATTTTAACTTACGCTTTTCACCATATGAAAAGGAATCATTGGTGAAATTTATATATGGCAACTTTCCTTTTTTTTTTTTTTTTTTTCAAATTACATTTTGGGGGCATGGGCGAGTACCTGCAGTCAAAAATTTTCAAGACCATTTGGCTTTTTGGCTAACATGAGCACTACATGACAAGGCACTGTAGTTTGAAAGATTTGAAATAACAAGCAGAGTTCAACAAATGCTGCCATGGTACCCCCTAATTAGGGGAAAATATCTAGAAAACAGTAATTTGGTAAAAGTCACCAATATCATATGGTACCATTATCATGACAAATGATCAATCATCATTTTAATGAGGTGATTTTAATCTCAATTTTCCAGAACAACTCAATACATATAAAAATAAAACTCAGTGATGAAAAGGTGTTCCTTCCTTTCATAATTTATAAAAGACATATTAATCACTACAAAGAAAAACTAAGTGCAGTGGTCAGAAGCTTCGAAAATATGCATATTCTATATCATATATAGTCAGACAGATAATCATTTTTGGAATCTAAACCAAACCACCGACTTCCTGCCATGTTAAACGATCGGGTCATCTTAGCAGTGACATTTCAGTGGTTGACTGGTGTCAGTGATGCCTAAATCCACAAGTTTTCAAACTACCAAATGTTTAGTGCGTGTGTGTGAAATGAAATGATGTAGTGAAGTTAAGAGCAACCTTTAGTGCTAAACATCACCCAGTCAAGGCTAAGGCTAGTATTTCCTATATCCACCGAGATACAACAAATAAGGATAACCTGCATTACTTCATATCATAGGTTAATCTTAGAATTATATATTGAAAGCTCTGCTTTAGGACATAAGACGTAATTTTTATTTAAATTAATTTTGCGATATTATGAAAATTAAGACTATTGACAGCTTAAAGGTACCACCTATCACCTTTTGCCTTTAGAAACTGGATTTACTGAGCTAAAACCGACGGGGCGAAAATGAACAAACCCTCGCCCGAAACATTTCCGTCTTTAGCGCGTAGTTCTGATGCAGCTGAAGCGACGAGGAGCTGCTCTGGGGCCGGTGAGCCCCCTCCCCAGGAAAGGGCTGTTCCCCTTGGCGGAGACGGGAGGCAGGGACAACCTTTTGTCCGCCCGCTTTAACTTTCGTTTTTTACACGGCTCTGGTATGTAACCTCGCGGCGAAGGAGCTCTTTCTTATTTAAATCGCAAAGAAGCCACCTCCGGTGAGGCCGGGTCGGAGGTTTCGCGCCGGCCGGCTCCGGGGCCGAGCGGCCGCCGCCGGCCACGCCGCCGCGCCGGGGCGGGGACCAGGACCAGCACCGCCGCCGGCCTTCCCCCGCCCCAGGCGGTCCCCGGGACCCGCCCGCCGGAGTTGGACCCAACTTCGCCGCTTTTCCTTCCGCCGCACGGCCGTGCCCTGCTCCGGCCAACGCCGCACCCGCGTCTGAGGGCAGGGCGCGACCGGCATCACCCCCGGCCCCGAGGGGCGGGCGGGAGCGGGGGCGGGAGGGTCGTCCCGGGCCCCATCCGCGGGGGCAGCGGGGCGGGATGTGCCGGGCCGCCGAGGTGCCTCCCCCTCCCCGCCTGCCGACGGGGCTCGCAGCGGTGCCGCCGAGCCGGCTGCTCGGCGCGTCCGCAGCCCGCGGAAGGGGGGAGAGGGCCGGCCTCAGCCCCCGCCCCGACCCCCGCCGCCGCCGCGACCCCCGCCGCCGCCGCCGCGGCAGGTTCCCCGCGCACCCGGGGGCTGCCGCCGGTAACAGCAGCGGGGGACGGCGGCGGCGGGGAGGGGCCCGCCTGTCCCCTCGGACCCAGCCAGGACCCCCGTACGTGCCTGCTCGGGGGAGGCAGAGGCGAACCGGCACCCGGGAGCCCGCAGCGGAGCGGGAAGCGGCAGCCCCGGGCGGCGACGGCGGCAGCGGACGGCGGCTGCGCTCCTCCGGGGCGGTTCGAGAGGCGCCGGGACCGGGCGCGCTGTGCCGCCGCCACCGGACTCGCCGCGGCTGGGGGGAACCACGAGTGTCCCGCCCGGCGCCTGGCCGGGAAATTACCCGGAGGAGGGAGAAAAGCCGGGAGGAAACTGGCTCCTCTTCGCCCGAAACAGCCAGAAAGCGGCCGCCCCTCCGCCGCCGGCCAGGGGGCTGCGGCCGAGAAGAGGAAAACCTTTTTCGGAACGACCCGTCACCTGCAGGTTTTCAGCGAGGCGCGCCAAGACAGCCCTAGCCCTGTTTTCCTAATGGGCAGAAAATGATTCCCGCATCTCCTTCCTCCTAGGAAGCGGCACGGGGAGCTCCCTTATACACGCCAGACCGAGCGAGCCGAGCGCAAAGTCAGAAATTCTCCGCTATCTGCAATAAAGTTGGTCGCATTAATACGTTGAATAAATGTCGTGAACTGTTCTTTGCGTTGACTTCTCCTTAGCGATGGATATGCCCGCGGCAGTTACTTTAAGAATTAGTAATCGGGCACTGGATTAAAGATTCCAAGCGATTAAAAGCTTTTCTGGTTTTGTGGTTGTTTGTATTTTTTTTTTCTTTAAAAGAAAAAATAATTTAGGGTTCTCTCGAAGTGAAGCTCCATAAATGCTGCAAAGCAGAAGAGTTTGCCACTCCAGCTTATTTGCAAATAAAGGTCCCGATTACTAACACTTAAGGTACCGGAGGAGAAATTTACTAATTACACATCACACACACGAACCCCTAAAGTGTCGGATGAGTAGCGTGCCAGTATGTTTACAGTCGCCAGCATCCCTTCGTGCGCACGTTTACTAAAGGCTCGGCTAGCAGAGCTCGCTATACGATAAACCGGCCAGGTCTGAAATTCCTTGATACTTATAGTGCGCCTGGAAAAGCAGCTGAACATCCAGTCTTCGCAGCATACTGGAGCGCTAGACGGCATATAAAAACGAAGCTAAGAATTGGCAAATGAGATTTACCGTTCATATCTGCTGCTTGATTTCTGGAGGGAACGTGAAAAGGACCTGACAGATACGTTTAGCGATTGATTCTCCCTTCATAAGGTACAAACACAAAAAGCAAGGCACAGACAATGCCGAAATGCATTAAACCCCAAAATCGATTAGAGCCCGTCAGAAGGTCTTTTAAACCAGTACAAATCGCGGGCTTTTGCGTCATATTTTATTCCGAAGAACGCTAAATTTGCCGTGAATCTGCTGCCTTGTTCGCCGGCCGGTTCACGTGAGAAACAAAACAAAACAAAACAAAACAACTTCTCGCTTGCAGTTACAGACAACTATCAGGAGGAAAGGGCAGCGTGACGTGACGCCAACTGTGAGTTAATGAATTTACGCCTCCGCTGCCGCAAGAGCGAGCCCGGTCGGTAGCTCCCCGGTTGATGGATGCCCATTAATACACCTGCATTCCCGGCCCGGCCGTGGGGCGGCACGCAGGGATTCAGTGCGGAGAGGCACAGTTTTGCCAAGTCCTTTCCAAACGTCAAGTTACACGCAAAGGAGAGCGATTTCTCTTGATTTCCGAGCGTACAGATGAGCAGGGTGGGTTTTCTGCCAGTAACCTTGTACCTTTCTATACGTGCCTCTGTGTGCGCGTGTGTGTGTGCCTGTGTATACGTATCTATCTCCTAGAGAGGGATTAATTAGCCGGGTTTGAGCTGAAAGAGGCTGCAGTGACGAGCCCAGTGGCGATTGGCCGCCCGCCTGCCTGGCCCTGCCTTTATAATTTCCACACGAGTGCATCTGGGCTCTTATACAAACCAACAGCCAGCTTCTTCTGACATATACACACACACACACGGCACTTTTTTCCACCATCTGATTAACCACCCTGCGCACACACGGTGATTACTACGGGAAAACATAAATAAATAGGAAGAGGTTTTATTATTCTGACTACTGGAAGCCTCGCTGGGTCTCAGTGCAACTTTTGTTTTGTTGTTTTTATTTTTTTTTCTTGCTGCTTGGGGAAGGTGCAGCTCTCAATGCTTTCCTCTCACTCACGGACCCTTTAAAAAAAGGGGGAGGAAAAATATCGCCCCCTCCAGTCCCCCGCCCGCTCCCACCTCCCCCCCCCCCCCCCCCCGCCCCCGCCACACACACTTCAAGACGGCTGATCTAAAAAAGCAGGAAGAGAGCATCTGAGGAGCAGCAGCCCCAGCGCATTTTGAAAAACATTTGTTACATTTCAGAGTGCGGCAGCCTGTTTCTCCTCTGAAGTTGGCTCCAGCCTTAGCAGCCGCATTGGATCCCACAGCCTATTGCGAGACTCCGGTATACAACCCGGATCTCTGCCCCAACATGATCGCGGCCCAGGCCAAGCTGGTGTATCATCTGAATAAATACTACAACGAGAAATGCCAAGCCAGGAAAGCTGCCATCGCCAAAACGATCCGAGAAGTCTGCAAAGTGGTGTCGGACGTGCTGAAGGAGGTGGAGGTGCAGGAGCCTCGCTTCATCAGTTCCTTGAACGAGATGGACAATCGCTACGAGGGGCTGGAAGTCATCTCTCCCACGGAGTTTGAAGTCGTGCTGTATCTGAACCAAATGGGGGTTTTCAACTTCGTGGACGACGGCTCCTTGCCGGGCTGCGCTGTGTTAAAGTTAAGCGACGGGCGCAAGCGGAGCATGTCCCTCTGGGTGGAGTTCATCACGGCGTCTGGCTACCTCTCCGCTCGCAAAATCCGGTCCAGATTTCAGACTCTGGTGGCTCAAGCCGTGGATAAGTGCAGTTACAGAGACGTGGTAAAGATGGTGGCGGACACCAGCGAAGTGAAGCTGAGAATCAGGGATAGGTACGTCGTGCAGATCACTCCGGCGTTCAAATGCACGGGGATCTGGCCGCGGAGTGCTGCCCACTGGCCGCTTCCCCACATCCCCTGGCCGGGACCCAACAGGGTGGCGGAGGTCAAGGCGGAAGGCTTCAACCTCCTGTCCAAGGAGTGCCACTCTCTGGCCGGCAAGCAGAGCTCGGCCGAGAGCGATGCCTGGGTGCTGCAGTTCGCGGAAGCCGAGAACAGACTGCAGATGGGCGGCTGCAGGAAGAAATGTCTCTCCATCCTCAAAACCTTACGGGACCGTCACCTGGAGCTGCCGGGCCAGCCCCTGAATAATTACCACATGAAAACTCTGGTTTCCTACGAATGCGAAAAGCATCCCCGCGAATCGGACTGGGACGAGTCGTGCCTGGGGGACCGGCTCAACGGGATTTTACTGCAGCTCATCTCCTGCCTCCAGTGCAGGAGGTGCCCGCACTACTTCTTGCCCAACTTAGACCTCTTTCAGGGCAAACCTCACTCGGCCCTGGAAAACGCGGCCAAACAAACGTGGCGACTGGCTAGGGAAATACTTACCAACCCGAAAAGTTTGGAGAAACTTTAGGGGGTGACTATAAAACCCTCCCGACCGATAAATCTGCTTATTTCCTGATGAAGTTTAAGCTGCCTGTTCGAAAAGTCAAATGTTTCCACTTGACAATGCAAATAATATTCTCTTTTAAAAAGGAATATAGCTTAGGCTCTTCACAAAGAAAAGCAAATAAGAACAGCAAGTATCGTTCCTCTTATCCTCCTCACAGTCTTGCAGTTCCCCGAGGGAAAAAGAAAAAAAAAAAAGAAAGAAAGAAAAAAAATGTTACCCGGAAAGCAAAATTGGCCGTAATTTAACATGATTGTGACCATTCTGCCTAGAAACGGTACCAACGGATTATAACAAACCCCAGTATTTTTATGTAAACCCTCTGTGAGTAAAAGCTATTTGGATATGCCACCTGAACAAACCCTAATGTACCTTTTAATTTGTATCAAATATTGTGATCTCACATTGTCTTTGAAATTGTGGATGTTGGTGTTTTGTGATTTGGTGAACAGAAGTTAAATTGCCATTTTGGATACTTCAAGGACATTTTCTGCTAAAGAGAAGATACCATTTAAAAAGGTAGATTTTATCATGGTACTTTTGTTAATTGTCTTTTGAAGTGTCTGAACTTAACAAGTTTACATTTTTCGTTTCATATATATTGCTTGTTCTATTTCTAACATTCCATAAATATACTTGAAATGTTATTTAAATATATTCAAAGAAATTTGGATTCTGCTTATATAATAACGCTTGAATATTGGAATTATATATTTGAAAATGCACTTGAAATACACTGGATAATTACCTTTTGTGATTTAGATTTTAATTTCTGTTGCTGACTTATTTAATTACAAGCTAATAAATGAAGTAAAATGCACATGGGTAAGCGTTTCAATACCGGATCAAGTTTTCTACTTCAGAAGCCAGAGGCAGCTATGTTTTGTGAATTTTGCCTTTCTGTTGATAGTTGCTTAAATCCTGTAAAGCAGAAAACTTAAGGGCAGCCGCCTGATTTTGCATTTTGAATAGTTTTGTAGAACAGGGAAACATTGGTGGTAAAAACACTTTGGAATTTAGCTCCAGATGATCGTCAGCAACTGTCAGACACCGATGCAGTTATTAATGCAGTAACACTTTTTCGGCTGTCAGAAAAGAAACCCATTTTCGAAAGGTTTACTATACTGACTTGTTTCTGCTCGGTTTTGAACAAAGCTGAGGAAACACAACATATCCCTGAAGCAGTCAGTGTACTGAGAAGGAGTGAGCCTGATAAAACTAGCATTTTGGCGCAAGCAGTAATAAAGAAGAAAATAAAATTTATAGGTGAAAGGTTCAAGCCGGCACCAATAAAGTGAACAACAACATTACTTCTGACCTACAAATCCGTGATGAATGTGATAAGATCGCCAGTTTGCACCCCCAGAAATCAAGCCCCTGCGCTCCCGGGGCATTCAGAGGGAATAACATGTGCGTGCCTACAAAACTGCAAAGCGATCCAAAATTGCCTACTCGTACTGCAACGCCTGGTCCTTCTCAGTACGCATTTCTTTAAAGCGGCTTTAAGAGCAAAAGGCGAAATAACAAGGCGGATTTTGTTTAGTACCCTAACAGTCAACAAGTGCTGAAAGAGGCCGATCGCCTGAGTAACACCCACTAGCAACTATTTCCAGTGGGTGCGCATTAACGAAACCGTTATACCCAGCGGCTGTGACAGAACCTCTTCTTTTGCCAGCACTCCGAAGAAAGTTCCGAGTTTGAGAAACTATTCGCCAAAGAGAAATCACCTTATTACAAACATACTCAGACGAGGTCGCTAGCATTTTTCTTGGAAATTATTTATGATATTTCTGCAGAAAAAAAAAAAAAAAACCTAACCCACCACCATTTTCTCTCTTCTAACATTTTCCAGCGCAATAACAAAGAAATAAAGCAACAGTGATAAGAATAAAAAGATATGCAGCCGAGAGGAGCGCCCTGTAACACACGTCTCTTCCGTATGCCCCCTCCTTCCCTCGCTGGCAGCCCCCTGCTCCGTTCCCGCAGGGAAGAAGCCACGCAAAGGTTTCCGCTCAAGTCACGCACCCCTGCTCTGTTGCGGCTGGGATGGAGGTTTTCGCGGAGGGGGGGGGGGAGGGGGGAGGCGGCGCTGGGGAATTGGTAGTAGTAAAGGACTTCAGAAAAAAACCCCAGAGCTTTCTCAGGAATCGAGCCTTCGGTACATGCCTATTTCCTTCCTTTTTTTTTTTTTTTTTTTCCTCCAGAAAACAAGCATTAACTCGCATTTCAGCAGAGCGTTTACTTAAATGCGCCGTGTTTTCTTATATGGAAACTAACGTTCTTGAAATAACGGGAATCTCCGATATCCTCGGAAGGGGTAAAACCATCCGCTGTGCCTCGGAAAGGCTGCGGGCTGAGACTGCTGCTCCCTCCAGGGATTTCAGAGCAATTGGCTTAACTACTAAATCTGACCACGTTCATACAAAGGCACAGAGCGAAAGGCTCTTGGAAAACGCGCACGCTGCCGTAATAGAGGATTTAACATCATTAATACATTGCGCTTTTTTTTTTTTTTTTTTTTTTTGACAAAACGCAGCGAGAGGCGGCAGACGGGAGCGGAGTTTGGAGGGAGGGGGCGGCCCCGGCGCACGTTTGCCGGGACCGGGACCGGAGCCGCCCGCCCGCCCTCCGCACTCACCTTGGGGTCGATCTTCTTGAAGGCCGGGTCATCCTCGTCCACCTCGAAGTAGATTTCCGTGGTGGTAATGGAGAGCGTCCCCTTGGCCACCACCACGGGGGCGATGAGCTGTGCCGGCGTGCTGAGCACCACGGGGCCTGCAAGGCAAGGGCAGCGGCGTCAGGTTGGAGGCGCCCGGCCGGCCCATCCCCGGTGGCCCTTCCCCTTCCCTCCGCCAAGCGAGCGCCCGGCGAGCCCCCTAATAAACTCTGTTTGTAAACCGCCGTGTTTATTCCCCTCCTGCCCGCGGCCAGAGCTTTGAACTCCGCCGTCAGGACAGAAGCGGGTTTGTGAGCTCCCGGGTTGCGAGATAAATCAGCCAGCAGCGAAATTCAGAGGGGTTAGAGTGAAAAATAGCTGCCTCTTAGAAGTAGGTCCCTTCTCTTTTCATGCCCTTTTGCTCCTCGTTAACGCTATCGCTCTTTATGTGCGATAGCGGCGACTCGTTCACACAGACACAGCTTCGACCTGGCAGCGAGGGGTCCCCGCGGCGGCCGGGCCGGGCCGGGCCGGCGGCTGAGCATCCCGCATCCCGCAGCCCCTGCCCGCCACACCGGCCCTGCGAAGCCTGGGGGCATTATTTTTTAACTCTGGGTCCAGACTTCAACTCTGAAAGCATCGCGAAAGATGGTGTTTCTTTTCTTTTCTTTTTCTTTTTTTTTTACCTACTTGAACACCACGCGCACCCAAAGGCGACCATCGTTAAATACATTTACGGCAAGATCATTTTTATTTCAACTTGCTGTCACTTAATGCTTTCAAAATTACTGTAGCAACATTTCGCTCAAATATATTCCTTAACGAGTCGCTTGCACGGGCACTGAAAAGATGGAATGGGGAAAACCTCTTATAAAAGTCAGCCTTCTCCGCACAAATTGTTAGGTTTTAATTCAGGAAAAAAACTTCTACTTTAACGCAAAAAAGAACAGGGGATCACTTTTTCACCATCTTATCTTCAACGCGGATGCAATCTACTGTTAAAGCTGCCAGTGTCGGTGTTTAGGAAGCTCACTTGCTCTAATGAAAAGATTAAATATGAAACACTCTTCTCGATTTAAGCACCAAAGCGTGCAGGGTAAGTTGTACGCACAGATATAAACACGCGCATCCACACGCATGCACAAACACACATCGGACACACACATAATAAAAGCCTCGGGACTGGGAAACTGGGTGCAACGTCTGACTGGCGCACCTTCCAGAAACTCGCAAACTGATCAACCTCAGCGAACGCTAAAAAGGGTTCGGTTGTTTTACGCCGTTAACATCTCCTCTGCAGTACGGAAGACCTTGCTCAGATGGCAGGGAGTGCTTCCAGCTGCCGTCCCCAGACAGTCGCCTCCCTGGGGACGAAGGCAGCGCCCGGGCCGAGGCGAGCGAGCCCCGGGCCGCCGTTCCCATCGAGGCTCCCAGGCACCGGTGCGACCCTTCCTCCGCTCCCAGCACCGCACGCACGCTTTGCCACCAGCTCTCGCAAGCAACGCTTCAAATTACTCACTTAGCCCAAATTAGCCCTGTACCGGTGCATCTAACTGTCATGCTGTTAATGTTTTACTTTAGCGTAACACCCGATTTGAGACCGTATTGCACAATGTTTTGTCATTTGCGCTGCAAAATAAATCCAGAGGAAGGCACGGATTACTGCGTGTACAAGGGGAAGCTCAAACGCAGTTTCAGTGACAGCTTTCAGCAGCCCAGTGTGGCAGGCTGGATAATATTGATACAAACTCTATTTTCTTTCATTTTATTGTTTTCCATCTCCTAATAAACCGGGGTAGCCTCTTGACCCGAGTCAGCTGATCGGAATCACATGCGCCGGGCTTGCTGTGCTGCTCTCCCCGTCTCGCCTCCATCTTCTCTCCCTCCCTTCGCGGTGAGAAAGGAGCCGAGCGGAGCCGAGCCGGGGAAGCCCGGCTGCAGGCTCCAAAGGGCAGCGTGATCGATCCGAAACGCCGCTTTAAAGCCTCATCAATCTTCATCTAGGTTGCTCAAGTAATTACGCCCGATTCTCTTGTACGATTACAAGTGGATTTGGGTTTCTATTCCCCAGGCCCCCTTTCTTTGTGTTTACAGAAGGGGGGTCTGGGCAGACAGCGGCTCCCTGCCCTGCAGAAGCACTTGCCCTCTCAAACAGAGCGTCCCAGCCCTCCCCTCGCCCTTCCTCGCAGCGCGGCCGGGGGCCGCCGCCTGGCCCGGCGCACGGTGATGGGCTCCCGGGCCTTTGTGCGGGAAGAAAAGCTTCTTCGGAAGGCGCGTCCTGGAAACGACCCGATATTCTATCATTTTAAGGAGGCGTTTTGTGAGCTTTGCTGAATCCCAGAAGGAAGACCATCAATTTAATCCAATTACCTCTTTTCCCTGGTGTTGTGTGGCTAAAATAAAAATAAAGCCACCGCTATTTGATGGTCAAAAGGCCAAAACCTATAATCTGACATCCAGGAGAAGACAATAGGTGCACCCCGGTTAGCGGGTGTGTTAGCGAAAAGCACTCACGGACTGGAGGAGGGGGCAGAGCTGCAAAAGCTGGGGGTGGATGTGGAGGAGAAAGGGGACATTCACTTCTCAGTCCGCTGCTGAATGAAGGGGAAACGGAGGATTTCTGGCTTCCTCCTCCTCCTCCCGAGAAAAGGCTCCGAGCTCCCAGACCGCTACCTTGGCATCTGCCCTGTGTTCTGCTCAAATGACACCCTAGATTTGTTGCAATGTAAACATGTCAGAGGTATTAAAACGCGACAAGGAATAAGCGTTATTGTACTTTCCAGAGGAGAAAACATTTGTTTAGTGGGTTTGGTGTGTTTTGTTTTATTTTATTTTCCTTTTTCTTTACTCTTTTGATTTAAAAAAAAAAAAAAAAAAGAAGAAAAAAGCATAATAAACAGTGGTCAAATTTGAGATTTCGGGGGAGAGGGTGTTCAAACTAAGTTAAAAAAATCCTTGCGGAGTTGTTGTTTCCCCCCCCCCCCCCCTCCTGAAAGCACAAAATGAAAAAAATACTTGGTATTAACAGTGTCATTTTTACACTTGTCCTTTGGAAATCTCCAATTACAACTTCCAATTCCATAGCATGTTTAAGGAGCACTGAGTCTTTTTGTTGTAGCCTTCAGGGAGCAAGCCAGCCACTGAGAGAATACGAAATTAATCCACTACAGCTATAGAGAGAGAGGATTATGTTTTAATCCCCTTTGGGAGAGTCTCTGGATTTTAAGGATCCGATATTAAAATGTTTACATAGAGCATAATCAAAATACTGCAGATTTTCCATATGGCATGGAGCTATCGGGAAGCTCTGGGTCCGCTTCCCAAACCCAACTGGTAATCTAATGAAACAAAAGCCGGGCACACCTGAGCCAAGAGCCGCGGGACGGGCTCATTCGCATGCGGGAAAGATAACGAGCTGCGGCTACCAGCCTCGCCCCGGCCCCTCGGCGATGGCGAGCTGAGCTTTTGCAGGGGATGTAAATATTCATTCCCAGCGCGGCTGTAGCCACCGAGGACTGGAAGAGCAGCGGGCTCTGCCCGCGCTCGGGGCTGAGCTGCCGGGGGCACCGGCGCACCGGGATGCCGCCGGGCGCTCCCCGCGCAGACCGGGAGCCGCCGGCAACAACGAGGGCACTTCCCTTCCAGCTCCGGGGGAAAAGGCAACCTGTGGCCGCTCCGCTTCGCCAAAGAGCTTGGCGTTCGCGGGGAGGACACGCGTCTATAGCGCTTGTCAGCTCCCGGGGCTCCAAGCCGCAGCATCTCTTGTTAAGGATCGTTTCGTTGCCCCTTCTCAACCCCTCTGAAGCGGTCGGGGCAGCCCATGGCAGGGAGGCAGCGACCTGACAAAGAAGTTCTGGCCTTAAAACCAGACCAGGAATCACTTCAGATCCACCCGTCTTGTGATCTGTTCAAATGGAGAATTTTCCGCTTTGCCTGATCCCTGTGGTCGGCACATGTGATTTACATTTCTAAAATAAACGCTACCGCGCACATACATTTCAAAAATAATATTTCCTTTCCAAAAGTAAATGATTGTGGGATTAGAAGGTCCCAGTGAATAAAAGAAGAATGTAATCTCTCTCCTCCCCTCCGCTAATTTTTGTTAAACAGCGACTTCGGTTCTTGTATTTAGCTCTTGTGTTTCTCAAGTTCAAGTGAAGAAGGTCAATGCAAATGAAAAGTTTTATCCGGTGGACGAGTTTGCAATCTGCTAAAGCAACACCAGTAAAACTACACCTCTTAAGGGAAGCTCCAAGAGAGTGGTATTTTGAACTTGTTATTTCAAACATTTTCATTTCATAAACTGTCATTTTTAACTGGAAGAGCTAAAGATGTGTTACATTTATGAGCCTGAAAATTGCACCGGAGGTATATTTGCTAAGATGATTTGGTATAATTACTCCTAAGTAGCATAAGATATATGCTTTTATATGCTGAATTATGAAAACAAGCAATCTACCTGCTGCAGACTTAGCAGTCTAACTTTTAAAATAGTATTTTGGTGATTACTTATAGATGAAAAAATACCAGCTGGGACAAACCCTTTGAAAGCATGACCAATCAGCTAGACTAATTTAATTTTACAATCTATGGATAATTATTCTGAAAAAAATGTGGTGAATATTGTTACGTTTCATTTTTAGCCGATGCTGTTTTAAAAGAAAAAACATCAATGTTTTTTCATATACTGTTTCACGTAGAAAATACAAAACAGATTAGCTGAAATGAAGACATTTACTATGTAAAATAGTTTGCATAAACTACAACTTGTAATTTTATATGATACTTGAACAAGAATTTTAAATATTGAGAATAATTATTAAAAATCACTCACAAGGTGTCTGAAATAAGACAACTTAAATTCTCTCGGCACTTTAACTCTAAAGCCAAGTGTATCTGACACTGACTTGCATGCAAAATGACTACAAATCCTTACACTTGAAAAAATTTATACATAACGCACACTCACACACAAAACCCCTTCAGTTTCTTGTAATACAAATCGTATAGCATACAAGCAGAAACAAGTATAGGCACCAGAAGCCTTTGGGAAAAGGTCTGTAGTCAGAAAAATACTTCAACCAATTAACATCATTAATACAATGCATGCACTGTCATGTAAATAGCAAGTAAACAACATAAGATTCCTAAAAAACATTTCACAGAATATAGCCTTTTTTTGTTCCCATCGTTGTCATAAATCTGATCCAAACTACCTTTCAAAAAGACTTCTGCAGTAAATATATTGAACTTACATGAGGATGGTTGCCCCCAATTTGTTCTCCACTATAGCAGATACAGGGAGTAACTCCATCACGCCAAGGCTTTTATAAGAATGCATACATACAGCTCCCTTTATGTATGACTTTCAACAGTTTCAATAAAAAGAATAATTTGCACAACTTTTTGATTGCAAAAACTAGAATATAAGTCTAAATATGACTATAATCGTGGTTTTATTTCGCCCCTCACTGAACAATAACCCCAATTCCTTTCTCCTGTTTTCAGAGATATCCAAGCTTACTTGGTTGGCTTTTTACTCTTGTACAATCATATGTTTCATATTGTGAGGGAGGGATTGATTTTTATTGTTTGTTTAAATTTCATTGCCAGTGTGGATAGGCCCTGATATCCAAAATCTTCCCCACTTTTCCCCCCTTTCCTCCATAAAGCATGTAACACTACTACTAACATCAAAGATCAACTTCAATGGTCTTTTTTCAACAATAACTAAACAATTACAGCAACTCAATTCTCTTAAGTGGTGCCATAACAGCAATGAAAAGTATTTGATTAAAAAGAAAATGTAAATAAAAACAATCTTACCTATTACAACTGTAAATAAAACAGTAAGAAATACATATTTTGATGAGATTGTGAAAATAGTTAAAGATAGTGTTGCTTAAAAAAAAAAAAAGTAATTTTCTCTCAAACACACACATACTTTCCATACATTTCAATTAAGTGACCTATGCACCTCCACAGGTAAATTATTATTTGAATTCTATACCTTCCTGGTCACATCAAAAGAAAAATATAAAATAGTACTTCTTCCTGAGGGAAAATGTGTTTCACAATACTCCTAGGAATAAGTACCTCTTTATATTGTTCAAAGTGTGATAGAAAGCAATCACTTAATAGAATGGTTACAGAATATGCAGAGACAAACTCAATATCGTCACCAAAGACAATCTTACTAGGTATCTTCTCAATGAAGGTCCCAAGGAACAATTAGCTGTGTGTCTAACAGCTTAAAGCAACTCAGAAAATCAACTTTTGCCCCCTTTTGCAGGTAAAGTCTGATTTGCTCTGTGGCGTACATGAGAACCTCTGAACCTCAAGCCACTCAAGCTCTGAGTGGCTTACATGGGTTTAATATTGTTCCAGGACATATTTGAGCGTCAACCTGCCAGATGATCACGTATTAATAATAATCAAGACTCTCCTTAATTATTTACAGCTGGCCAGAAATGTAAATGTTTGGGATAGGGACCTCACTACTGCAATGCATACATTTGCCATTCCAAAATTACATTCATACAGTGTGCTCTGCCTGAAGCTATACCTTGGAAGGACTGAGTAATTTAAACTGGTTTAGAAACTAAGAAGTTGACTGTTAAGCAGTGCATCCAGATGTGAGTATACTATGCTAATGCACTATGACCTGCGCTAGCTTCCTCCTCATTTTCAGGTAAAATTTAGGGGACTTCTTTTCAACCTAGAAAACCTTAAGTGATGCTGAACATGCCCACATAAGTGACAGTTCCTCTCTCTGAGAGAGCCACTATAGCTGTCTATTTAATCAAAAAGTAGCAGAAAAAACACACCTTAGAAAAGCATATTTAACGTTGGAAAGAGAAAGGAGAAAGCAGAGGTAGCATCCTGCTATAGTAGTACACCACTGAAACAGGAGCTTATTGTAGTGAGTCAGGAACACGAGGGATCAAATCCCAGTTGCAAGTCTGAGTGAACCAGACTTGACAGGTATCTTATACAGTCCAGCTTGTGTACCTTGTCATGCCAATAGAGCTCAATTGATTAGAAATGAAATGAAAGATGTGAGCCCTCAGCTTTCATTTCTTCTAGTTTCCGTTCTGGAAAAGCTCTTTAGGATAAACTGTCAGCCTTATACTTCTTGAGACTGTAGTGCAGGGAAGTATCATAGGAAGTATAAGATTGCTTGTGATATTTTGAAGTTCAGTTATTTGGTTAGCTACTCCTATATGTGTGTGGGAAGAAAGAAAGAAGTTGTTTAATTAGCATGAAACTTGCTGGGTATATTTGGAAGACTCATCTAAGATGCAATAGTTGTAACTTCAAAATTTTCTGAAAATACGAGTATCTCTAAACACCACCACCAGAACAAATAAAGAATGTTTTCTAGTGTAACTGTGTCTACTGGTTGATTGCGTGTTTTGCTTTCCCACAGTTAGGGAACTTCTGAAGACTCTCCCACAAAGATTCTCTGGTAAAAGGAGAAACTGATGCGGCAGGCTCTGTCATGTAGGGTTTTTCCTTAACAATGTGATTTCATTGCAGGAATTTTATTGCTTCCGAAATCCTTACTCCTGTGTTAAAGTTTGTTCAAAATGGTTTCTAGGTTCAGAAGTTACAAAGATAGAGGCTGACAGAGGATGCTCATATAAACCTTGTTTCTTTAGAAAACCAAGCTAAAAGCGCTTGTGTAACAGGCTACCAGTGAGGACTGCCCAAATGCACTGGCTGAGGATGCATCGTCTGATTTTGGCCAATGAAACCAAGATTAACCAAACTGTCATCTTGATTGATTGCTTAGCTTGCTTCTGTAACATCAGTGCCAAAACGACAACAAAAAAGAAAAAAACCTGTCCATTGATCAGGGAAAGTTCTGGATACATTTCTACCACTAATCTACATAGGTCGGTCGCTATAGGGTCTTGTGAAGGTTTTGGAGAACAGGGGGTTTCATAGGAAAATCAGTTGCATAGAGAAGATGAAATAAGATGTAGAACTGTGGAGTCTGACTCTACACCTAGGCCTGTATTTCTGCAGTCTCTCTCCTCTATACCAGATAGCTCATCACCTTGGTCTTTAATCAGCTAACCAGCCCCATCCAGGATGTGGTACTCTGGGACAAGGGAGAAGAAATAGACCTGTGCACTCAGCAACTGGGCACTCGTGGGCTCTGTTGCAGTCAAACTCTGCAGCCTGAGAAGTTTCAAATAAAAAGACTTTTGCAAGTTAGAGGGGAAAAAAAGAAACTTAAATAGACGGGTATGAGTGGACCGTAAGAACACAGGAAGCACTTTCAGAGCCTTCTGTAAATACAAAACAACGAAGTTTGAATTGATTTAATTTTCAAGCTTGGAAAGCAGGAAATGTGGCTGCCATTTTAAAAGTCGAAGATGCTGAGACTTAGAATGGGGTGTAATAAGGTATAAAGGGAAGAGCTCTTCAAAGCTGTGTTAGGAGCACTATCATATGTGACTGACAACCACCTTATAAAATATTAAGCTGTTTTGGATAGTAATGTGGAAAAAATGATTAGAACAAACACTGAGATATCTAAAAATAGTATGTTATAGAAACTGTTTGTTTGTTTTCCCTGTGAAAGCCAACTACATATCAAAATTATTACTGTTTTCAGTTTATGCCTGAATCTATACTCTAAATTAAACTCATACAAGTATGTTTTTCTTTTTTATACTTAGACTTGAGGATCAAAATCTGAATATATAATGAGCAGAAACTATGGAAATCTGCTGAATTAAATTTCCATGTTTGGAAGTAGAAGGTTTGTGTGGTTATGCGTCTACCATAAAAAGGGAAAAAACATCATTCTTCTTCCACATTCCTATCCCTCCCACAAATAAGCAACTCCCCCAACGAAATTCCTATCTTGAATGCAAATTTGTAGGAAAAACGGAGTTTGAGAGGAGAATACTACTCAGGAGTGCACACTGAATTTAGTGAACAGTTTCTATTGAGAAGCTTGAAAAACTAGAAGAAATATTAAGACTTTTTTTTTTGTTGTCTTCTAATGAAACTTTGATATTTGGTATTTAACTGACAAATCTGTGTGTGTACATATACATATACACTTTCTTAAAGAAAAAAACATAAAACATGGAAAAGATTAAGGTACCTTAGCCATCTCCAGACAGAGAGGAAAAAGAGAGTGAGGCAAAGAGAGTGCAAGAGAGAGGAGAGGTAGAGAAGATGGGGAAAAAAAGAAAGTGAGTAACTACCACCTCTGACTCTGGAAGCCACAGAGGTGCAAGCCGTTGGAGGCTGAGAGAGAATTATTAGGAAACATCACTGCATACTTCTTACAGCCTTTCCTGGGCTTCTGTGGTTGCTGCTTTCTGACCCCTGGAACCCCCGAGGCCATCAGCCACTGGTCTATGGATGGCAACTGCTGTAGTAGAAGATGGGCACGCGACGGGCAGCAGGGCTCTCCCTGCCTCGCAGGAGAGGACACACCAGGGAGGGAGGAGAGGAGCTGGAGAGGGAGGATGAGATCACTCTGGGAATCACTGTCATGCTTTGCTCTCTAGGAGTTGAGAGGGATGAAGATGATTCCTCTCCTCCAAGACCTCCTGAGTACACTGTGGTCACTGCTGGAGGCAATATAATGTGCCATTTGGTCCTTTCTTTTAACCCATTACTCTTGTAGCAGATAATGTAACAAAACTTTCTCTGATTGGCCCCAAACTAATGATCTTTTTTTATGCCTGCAAAACTGAATAATTTGAAAATCCGCCTTCTCAGTAGAGGCTCATGCTATTGTTCTTCTCTTTAATTAAGAACATCTACTGTCTGTCTAATTCCATAAACAAAAACAATAGAAATGATCTTACATACCTTAAAATAATTTTGAGATGACAACAGAAGAAAAAACAAAAAAATATGCCCTTCCATTACTCCTTATGAATAGGTAAGAAAAAGTTGCAAACAGCTTTGCTTACCAGAGATTGTCTACACTTGTCAATTTTTGTAAAGAAAATTCAGTGTCAGATTTTGGCCATAAGAAATATTACTGTAACTAAATATGTATATGTATGAATATTAAATGCATATTTATATATAAAGATGAGTCAATTGTATTTAAGTTTTCCATTCCAAATACTTATTTTCTGAGCTTTTTGTGGCTTTAGATGCAGTTCCTTGGTGTGTTAGTGTTTTTATTACTGCATCTGGCCCTATCTAAGGCCTCAACATAATTTCAGAAATGTAAATGAGTCCTTTGTTAGAAACTGGAATAAAAAATTTCCCTAAGGGTTAAACGATTTACTTTTTTTTTTTAGGTACTGCTATACAATTTTAACTGTAACTCTATGTAGCAGAACTTTTGGCACTATTCCAATTTCCTCTAATGACAGAGTCAAATATTTTTTCTGTTGGAAATTGCTCAAAATCGTGATGATTTCTGTTAGCTTGTCTGAAATGAGACAAAAGGCTTATTTTGCATAGGCCACAAAACAGATGTTGATAATGTTTGGTTACCACCAGTCTTGTCTGGACTTCAAACAGATGACCTGGAAGTGAAAGGTCTTATATCTCATTAATAATAATACAAGCTGTCAAATCCTCATGACCCAGTGCGTTCCTTAGCACAGGGCAGTAAGTCAATACACTTAGCACACCACCAAGAAGTCTGGATAGAGGGCTTATCACGTTTAGTCCTCAAAACAATGTGGCCTAGCTACTCACGCTGACTTGGATCGAAAATCAGCTCTTGTTTAGCTGTACTACTTTCTAGAAATATTTCTATATTAAAGTTCAGCATTGCTAAAAGTTAGGGCAATGCTGGGATGCTCTGTCTCACTCAGACCTTCCTGGCACATTTGCATGTGGGGGGTTTCCTGCCACCTAGAGACAGATGTCCAAGAAGAAGGGAAGATTCTGTAGCCAAGGTTAAGATACGTTAAAACTAAGATGCATTAAAGGCAGTTAATGGCTGTCCTTGGGTTAATTTGCATGAGTTGCTCAATTTCCTTCTACAATGGAGTGAATAATATGTATTTATTCTTGCAAAACTGTTGTGAGGCTGTAATTCACCACAGCTTATAAGGAAGCCAGATTCTGAGTTGACTGAGCCCATGCAAATAACCAGAGAGATGCCTGCCTAAGCCTTTTGCATTCCCCAAATAACCCAAAGCCTTATATCCTCCTATATTTATTTCTTTTTTTTTTCTTTCTAGAAATTACTGTAGAGAGTAGCAAAAGAGTTCATCAGGGATACTTTGCTTGGCTGGGGCCTATTTGCTGTTGCCACCATGCATATGACAAAACAGATGAAATGTGCTCCAGTTACAAAACACGTATCTTTCAAAAATGTCATTAAGGCTAAATTCTGCTCTCGGATGAGCACAAACAATTTTCAGGGAGTCAACTGCAATTTCACAACAGCGAAGAGAATGTATTACTAAAATGTAAAATTCATAAAACCTTAGTGGTTCAACATTTATTCTGTATTTTGTTTGGTTTTATTTCTTTTAATGACCTATTTTAGTGCAAGATCAGTGCTTTAAACAAATCAAGTTTGGTGAAAGAATATTAATTATCTATTAAAACATATTCCCCTTTGCGAATGCCAGCTTGTGATATTAGAATACATTCACGCATTTTTCACTCTGAAAAAATCACTTACTAAGCAGAAAGACAAACTGTTAGCAAATTTGCATTCTCAGGCTCTTAAGAGAAAAGGTAAGTAATTAAGAGCCCACCTGCAGCATTAGAAAATTGAAAAGGAAAAGAAAAGGAGAAGAGTTAGTAATATCAACTCACTACAGTGGATTTGATTTTATTGCCTACGGATTCACAATGTGTTAGAGAACTGTTAAAATTGACTGGGCTATCTCAATCATTAGTTCTAACAGAGATGTGACTTGCCTCTTGAAGTGAACAGTCTGGGAAGAAAAGGAGCTAAAACTGAAACAGAAAAATGTAAAATATTTTAATATATAAATGCTAAACCAAGAACAACACCTTTTGATAACTCATACTGTAAGACAGTTAAAATACTGTTTTAGCTAGAACTTAGAAGTCATAGAATCATAGAATCATAATGCTAAGACCATAACAACATGGAATCTGATTTTTATATTTTATTAAAATGCTACTTAATATAATGAAATCTGACCGACGGCCTTGCAACATATGGAATACTAGGATTATATAATAAAAATATTCAGACTATAATTATCTAAAAATTCTCCATTCCATATGTAATTTATCAAAGTGAACTTTACATTGATTTGTGCCACATGGTTGATGAAAAACTATAAAGAGCCTCTGGAACAAAAGGTATGTACAGATAACTTCGTACGAACAGTCTCAATCTGTTTCCAACTTTCTTTTTTTTTTTTAGTTTTAACTTCACAAATCAAAATATTGCAATATTTATATTCTCTTGGTTAAAAGTATTCTAAAACATAAAGCCTCATCTTTTAAAAAGGTACCTTGTTTTCACGGAAAAAATGTTAAATTGTTTTAGTTAAATGTGGACAATCTTAAATCAATTTAAATCTGTTTTATAATGATTTTGTTTAATTCTTATCCCTTACTGAGACAATCCAAATCATTGTAAATCAGGTTTAAATTGATTTAAACTTTAAAGTTAAATTGGAGGCATATCTGAATATAGAAATACCTATGTATCATTCCACTTTGAACGGTAACTAGATATAAATGATGCTGTGATATACCATAACTTGGCATATCTCAAAGATTCCAGATCACATACGCTGAATCTATGCAACTCTTTAAAATTAGGCAAGAAGGGACAGTGTGGCTTTATTGCCATCAAAGGTTGTTCTAACCTTTTTAGGCGTAAACCCCAGCCTCTTTGCCTGCTGTTTTTCTTGATTTCAGTTACTGGACTCAAGTTTCAGAGTCACATTGCATATACTGAAAACTGTGGAAAACAGTGGCATCGCTTTATGCAAAATCATGCAGGGAAACACAGGGTATGGAGGGATTCAATTTTTTTCTTCACTGATTGGTAAAATTTACAGAAGACACATATGATACCTTGTGTGACTACTAACTCTCAAAATCATTTCATCTCCAAAAATAAGCAAGAGTCAAGAAGCAAAGGCTGCAGCTAATCTCATAGCAAAATGAGGTAGTGGAACGTGGGTTCTTTTTGAGAAGTTCGGTTTTTGGTACACATATAGCACCATTACCACACCATCTCACTACACTTGGAAACACCCTGCTTGCCCTGTTAGTGTTGATGGGGAACACAAAGGCTCATTTCCGACACTGTTAGGATAAGCTTCCTGTCATTATTTCAAAAGTTAATTTGCTTCGATTTCTACAGTTTCTATTTTTCTAACACTGACAATATCTCTGACTTTCTACAAACTGTAAAGGGAAAGGAATAGAATTACTGTGCCATGTCCTCAAGGAGCAGGAGATGTTATGTATGTAGTGATCTCTAGTGAAAAAGTACATTGCACAGAAATACTTAAGGACACATTGAAATATCAGGTTTTTGCAGAGGGATGTAGCTTTAAGGATTCTATTACATCAGTGTGTTTGCATGAAATGGCAGGGTTGGGCTATATATAAGAAGTTCATATCTGACTGTGAGATTCTCCAGACTGGGAAAGAATTTTTCATGTTCACTTTGCAGTTCTAATCAATATTTCAGTGTAATTGCATATTGGATCCTTTAAACTATAGCTACTGTATGAACATTTAGTCAGAAGCACTGCTCTCAGATATAAGAACTTAGCCAAAGCAGCATCCAGTGTTCCTCTAAAGGAGAAAGGGACATCGATCAAATTATCCCACTAATGGTCCTGCTTGTCTTACTATTTTATTGACTCAAGACAACAGTGTCTCAGCAATAGTTAGCTGCAGATTGAGGAAGCAAGCAGATGGACATATTAACTGTGATAATCATATACTGAAGGCTGTTCCCAAAGAAAGGCATTTACTTCCCCTCTCTGCTCTGCTCTGTTTTCAAAGCATGAGACTAACTTTCATGTAGGCACTTTTTGCTTGTGTTTGTTTGTTTTCTTTTGTTTTGTTTTAACCATCTGTTTATGATCTCGTCTTTGCCACAAATTTTTACTTTGTCATCAGAAGAATGTGCAGGAGCAAAGTTAGCTATTTTAGAAATTCAATGATGCAGAAAAAACTTCCTGAGACACCACAAAACTTCCCCTTAGCAGAGTAATTTAATAAAGGTATTTTAAAAATATAAAAATTCCATACTGCATTTCACAGTTTTTGCATTTTTATCTCATCTGAGAGGAGAGTATATTTTCAACTTTCAACATGTCTTTCCTTCCAGACTATGTCCCCTGGAAAGGTAGGATTGCAGACAGAACTGTAACAGAACCTGCTAGAAGATGGATAAAACTGACACCTCACCGCATACCTTCACATAAGGAGAAAGGACCAGAAGGGATCTTTCGCGTAGGCTTCTATGAAGGATTCATTCCCAGCTTGTTTGCTAACTAATGGAGTTCATAGCTTGGTTACAGTTTCACTCCTTCTTAGACCCTGCTTACAACAGGCAACTTTTTCCCTCGCTATAACAGATGGGTTGAGATACTGCAGATCCCCCTTAACTGCATCAGCGAGAGAAGTGGGTGGCAGCAGGAGCGCAGGTGCCTCTCCACAAGCTGCGTGGCACTTGGGATCAGGTCGTGAATGCCACAATCGCACTCTGACTCACAAAACCCTGGGTTACGGAATTAGTCCGTATTTCCACTTTAACCATAAAAAAGAGGTGTTCCCATAGTGGTTTTACAGAATTTTCAACAAGTCATAGGCAGCAATAAAAGCACTTGAGCTATTGCTATTTCTCGCATCTCTGCTGAAAGACCGGGCAATGGGCACATGCTTTGCAATCGATTCCCTTAGTTCATGGAAGTAGGACATCATATTAAATCTGGAACACAAATAATCTGTAGTGTACTTATATACATAGCTGTCAATATTAAGACACTAGCAACAAAGGTTAAGGACAATTTTAGAAGAGCCTTTTGGCTTATATCTTATTTGTAATGAAAAATATAATTACCTGCAAGGTTGTCAATCTCTTTCTCTTGGAGCAGGCTAACAGCATCATCGTCTCCTTCCAGCATAAGCTCAGTTTCTGCATTCTGATTTACCACAGCTTGACTGCGGAAAGTTTTCTTTGACTTCACTACATCCTCTTCGGTGCCTAAAAAAAAGTTACAAATGTCGTGAATTTAGTTAAATAAAATTTTAAATATAAAACAACCACAGTCAAGTAGTAAAAAAAGAGAGTATAAATCATCTTTATTGAAAAAGAGTGGGAAAATTTTCAAAAACTTTATCAAGGTTTACAAAATATGCAGCCAGAATATATCTAGAATAAAATATAAACTGTTTCACAAAGACTCTTCTGCTTTTAATAATCGCTATTTGCTTCCATTAGCTTTCCACCTGCAAGAAATTCAGCAGGAGTTTCTCTTGGGTTCCTGGTGTCCTGACTCCGAGTGACCTCTGAAAGTTCAAACCACCTACTCTACATAAAGGAGTTGCGTTTGGGAATTCAAAATCCGTCATGATTTTCGTCGTAGAAATCGAAGGGACAGGATGGTGAAATAGGAGACCGGTTATTTCAATATAGAGTAACAACAAGGTATGTAGAGATTCAGAAAAGACTAAAAAAGGGAAGCACGGTGAGGGAACTTTGATGTGTGTCTGTGTATGTGTTTTTAAGGAGCACAATAAAAATATTGGTATATGGACATGTGTCAATTATATCAAAGGACTTCACAGGAATGTCTTACCCTCTCTTCTTGCCTAAAACTGGCTTTTTCTATTCAGGCTGATGGTTCCTTCTGGCAGGAGACAGACCATCTTACATTTTGGGAAGGTCCTACTAGTTCTTGCCAGAGCTTATTCACATGATGTAAGAAATGAATTATAGTGTGGTCAAATGATAGTAGCTTTTGTATCACAAATCCCTTTCATGTACTGTTGTGACATCTGCACAGTTATTTCTTTCTTAGATGGGGAGAGGTCAGTTTTGTTTGCAGTACTAGAGACTCATGGTAGCCTCAGGAGAGGAAGCTTTCTGTTTTTTTCCTATACAGAAAACCCTGCATCTTCACATTGGACTGTACAAGATATGGGCATCTCCAGTTCTGCCAACCACGAAATAAAACTCAAACCTAATATCTCCTTTTTGTATGATATTTTGGGGATCTGCTTACTACTAAGATACAGAACAATGAATGAAATCTGATCAAAACCAAGCATGTGTGGATTTTGTTTATCTTCCTCAATGCCTGAACTTCAAATGATGAATACTATTATGGCAGGTGTAAAATCGTGAGGTAAAGCCCAGTATAAGACTCATAGCCTCATATTAATACAGGACAACTAAGGGAATATAGTAAGCAGACAGGTTAGTGAAGATAGATGCATGGAATGGAACTGATGTGTCAGGCAGTTTTGTTATTACAAACAGTGGGGAAGGTGTTATGATTTTATCTCCTACTCTTATGTGAGGCTTTTAATTAGTTTGTGCACAGGAGAGTCACACCATATAAATAAAAATGCTAGAGGCATATTTTTCTGCTAGTGGTTTACTCTGTTTGAAGATCACTGTTAGCATGCCACTTGATATATGACTCTATCACAGGCTGAGGAAACCTTATGCTTTACATTGCCTAATACTAACCTTTTGTATACTACTGCTATTATCTCAATTGCTATTTCTCAAACTACTGAGCAACTAAGGACAAACAAGTAAGCAAATCCCCATTTTTTTTTTCACCAAGCCCCAAATTAAGGACAGCATCTCTAATCTTCTTATTTGTTGCTCTCTCCATTAGGACCATACTGATACTGATAGTGATTACAACAATAGCGATGCTGATATGTACTATACACTGTGTTTTGCTGTGTTCAGTTATTAGGCTGTGATCACTACCTCACTTGCACAGGTTACTACTTAGTTACAACTAAGGGTAATTATTCACCCAAGTTAAAATTGAATCAAGTAACTAATGGTTGGAAAAGTTTTCATTATTATGTCCAAGCTTTTGTGTTTTGTGTTTTGTTTTGGTTTGGTTTGTTTTTCGTTTGTTTGTTTGGGTTGGTTTGGTTTTCCTTCCTAATTCACAAAAAGGAGCAAGAACGGTAGGAGTTCGGAAAAACACAAAGGAGTAATGTGCTGTAACATTCCTTCAGTTTTATTACATCAGAATTGTCCTGAGTATTTAACTGCTAAATCAGGACCTTGTTACACTTACATTTACTACAAGAGAGTTTAGCATCATTTGACACAAGTAATAGCTCCTGTTGTGAAGCATTTGACACTAAAGGAGACCTGGCCTGAGATGAACTAACATGGTGGAGAAAGGAAGCATGAAAATACTGTTTTCTTTCCTTTCAGTAGTTCAAGTGAGTGTTACAAAAGTTTCTGAGCTTTATAAAATGTGATAATCTTAAAATGAATAACTTCAGAAGCACCAATCTGGAGTAATCATAGAGTCAACCATTTCTGTAGGAATTGATTCGATTAGTGACAGTTCTCTAAAATTATTTATGCGTGAAGATATATTTTTAAAATTACAAGGAAAAAAGTTCTAAGCCCCAAATTATGACTAACACTTAAAATGCATCAGAAGAACCTGAAATCTAGTGTATTTTAAATCCCTTGTGATGAGGGTTCCAGTTACCAGATTACAGAATTATTGCTATACACTGATGTAAGAAACGTGGTAGAGTAGAAGGCATTAAATTAGTTTGGCAAATTTGGAGCTTAGCAACAAGATAAATGTTTCTAAAATCCATTCTGGTGTATAATATTAAACATACATTTATCTAAAAGAAATACAGTAAATGGCACTTCTTTGTCTTGATGGAAAAAAGCTCTGGTTTGGCTGTTGTTTAAATTTATCACTTTGTTGAGTGCACCTCAGTTTTGCTATACTGAGGTGTACATTTATCTAAATGAAAGTGTACGAGACCCAGAGTTGCCCTTCAATCACTATATCCTTTATGAATTAGAGTTCCATTTATCAAAATTACAGCAAGAAGAGTAAGGTCTCACAGGGCTGTCTCATTACAAGGCTTGTAAACACTGTCCTTACAAAGAAATGGTTTAACACCTAACAAATCAAAAACTGATTGGGAATAGAATTTATTTGAGATCATCTATCTTTGGAAGACGTGCTGTACTGAGTGCACTTCGTGGCCTTTCTACCCATTCATCAAGAAATTAACAAGCGAATACCACAGACCACCAGATCTCCTTGGATCCTGAAATGTGAAATATGTTCAAAACAGATCTGTCACAGATGTTCTATTTTTACATTTCAAGACAACTTCAAAAAGGTTTTAAAAGAAGAGAACCTCTTCAAATAAGAGTAAAAAGAAAAACAACTTGTCTCTTTAAAATCAGACAACAAACTGAATAAAAAATTATATGACATAATACTATGTCTAGTATTGTTAACAATGATATAAAAAGGAGAGATGAATAAATGAATAATTGATATTTCAGCATGTTTGAAAAAACTCAGAACCCAAATTATTTTTTCAAAGCCCCCGCAAAATTACTATGAAATGAAATTAATTTTCATATATTTCATTTGAAACTTTTTTTGGGGGGACAAGGACTTTGTATTTTAAAAACACAATATGGAATTGCACTAATGTCAGTTCCTAAGTCTAATTACAAAATGTTTCAAACACATTAAAATAGGAAAAACAGCAAAAAAAAGAAACTAGATATAATTTCAAGAAAGCAAGATTTTGAGATTGGGGTGCATGGAACTGAAACTGGCAGATGCTATCAGTTCCGGTCCTTATCAAGCTCCTTCTTAAGGGATATTTTTCTAGACTGGGATTTGGAAAGAGGCCTTGAAATAAGCAGCTAGGTATTTCTTAAAACTACATTTTGCAAAGAAGTTAAAGGAAATAAGTCACTCAGCTAATATTGAAGTCCAGCCGAAGTTGGTGCCTTAATTTCTTGAAACTTGAAGGCTCTGTCTTAAAGATATTTCAAGGGAATGTATATATAAGGCTATATAAGCCATTTAAAAAAAACATAAATCCATCTTTTGTTACACTTGTTATTATCCTGATAGTTTTTTTAAATATGCATATTAAAAATTGGCTTTCTACAGTAGCTTCAAGATAACTGAAAAGAGCCCATCTTTAAAAGAAATTAAAGAAACCAACCAGCACTCCTCTACAAAACCCCAGCTTCCATTAAAAGGTGTGTATTTTATGTCTGAAAGGTTATACAAGCTGCACAGTAAACTTGTACAGTATTGCCAAAAATCTAGTAATCTCTTTTCCAGTCATATTAGTTTTTCTTAAACAGAAAGTATTAAGCAGACAAAATCCTCCATATCAACCCCCCAAAAAAAACCCCAAGTAATTTCCCAAGAACAGGAGAATTTGATGTTATTTTGCAGCTGCAGCCTCTAGAAGTATTTAAGACGGGCAATATTTAAAGAATTTTTTTGGGGGGAGTTATTGTAACAGTTGAATTTTTACCTCTCTATTTTCAGTTAAATTAATAAATTCCTTGCTAGGTTCTGTAGGTCACAACAGGTTCTAGGGATGCAATCGAAATTTCAAAGTTACTGCAAATTTCCAAACCCACAAAATTGACCCTAAATAAAACTTTAAAATTAGTGACACAAACATAACATCCTGTTGATTACATTAATGTTTACGTACACTTACTTTATTCGAAACAGGATTAATTACAATCATTTAGTTGAACACAGGAAGGGAGTTTTCAGTTCTCTCTTTACTTCTACCCATTTACTACATATTCAAATATAGTGCTCTAAATTTTTCTCTTTGTATTTAGTATAAAGTGAGATAAAAAGATATCTAATTTTAAGAAAAGTTTGCTTCGTCATATTGTAACCAACAAAAGGAGACTACTGCTTCTTATAAAGTTGTTTCCATAGTTTACTTCAACGAATTACCGATAAGGCAATTTATGCAGTGAGCACTCTTTGATCTTTGAAGAGAGATGGCAGAATGGAAAGTTAACCTCATTTTAATGTTACCTAAATATACTGACAGGAAATTCTAATGTTTCCAAACATCTGGAAATCTGCTTCATGGGATGGTGTTCTTCTTTTCTATACGAAAGCTTTTTCATATATTGTCTTTTACAGTTTTATGTGGCTTCTAAAGGAGCGTTTTGACATAAGTAAAGTCTGTTCTCTTTACAGTAAAATGCTGCATTTAATTAAAAACTCTCTTTTATAGCAGCCAAAGTACAGTTTTTGTGAAGCTTGGTTCTCCTCAGAAACTTTTAAGGGTAAAGTTGCTTTTCTGCTTACAGATCACTGGTATGTACTGCTCTGTAGAATGCTGCTTTTGTTGCCCAATTTTAATCACTTAGGTAGTTTTTAGTATTTTATTAAAGAAAGCAATTCAGAATTAGTTCCTCACAAGACGCTACCTGATAGGTCATGATGTGAATCATGAAATTATACCACAGATAAAATGTAATTTATGAACTGAGTTTGAAAGAGCTAAGCTTTCTCATGGAAGAGATTTTTCTGTTTATGTTACAAACTGTAATTTCTACAGGAATAATCAAGCTTATGTGTGCACAGAATTGAAATGCAACACTTTTATCTACCTTTTTTGTTCATTCAACATTTTTAATAGTTGAAAATACTTTTAAAAAAGTTTCACGAGATAGTCTTCCTGCTTTATGTATTCTAACAGTTTAAACCCCTGCTTTCATTGCTAATCTTTACTAACTTGATTAGGCACCGGGACCCTCGCAGCGGTCACAGTTATGGAGAGCAGCTGCTTGGGAGTCTGTAAACTGACCTTGACAAAACCCAGTGAGGTTAAATCATCGACATGGTGACCACTCCACCCCAGCCTAATATCTTTCTGCATGACTACAGAGCCAGCCCTCCTAGAACTCCGTTCACTTCATGGGAAATGTGCACCAGGTATCCCTGGGTCTGCTCAAGAGACTGGCCTTCTGGCTTTGAGTAGCAGACTGGTGCTGGCATATCATGATGAACTGTCTCCACCTGTGTCTGCTAGGGTCCTTATTTAAATTGTAATGTGTTTTGGGAACTGGCAGCTTTGACTGGCATATAATTTAGTTTCCCCAGAGAATCAGAGAAGTAACTGTTATTAAGGGAAGGCTGGTTTTAATAGATTTAATAAAAGCCAGAGGAATCCAAATCATATTTTCATTATTAAGGATATTTGAAGAAATGAGGGAGAAAAACTACGAAAATTCCATAGAAATTAAAAATTGCATACATTTGTATTGGAAATTACTTCTACCAAAAGTAAAACCAAATCACATTTTTGTTTTCTACAATAGATAAATACCTGAAAACTTAATCATAGACATTCTACACATTTTTCTCTAATTTTCATAGCTAATATCTGACCAAAATGATCTTATGGTTTTTTATGTTTCTTTATGTCTTTATGTTTCTTTATTATTTTTTTAATGCGATGCATTTGTAAATAATTACTCTACTGTTGTATATGTTTTCCTCTTAAAAATTCTCAGATGTTTTGCATTGTAAAAATGAGACTGACACAAACCATGCCAATGAGGAGACTGAGAATATGGGCAAGGCCAAACTGAACATGTTTCTCAGATGAGGTTGACGGCTTTTAAACAATAAATACTTGTAGTTAAAGTCAAAGTGTTGTATATTAATATAAAAGGTCCTACATAAATTAAAAAAAAAAAAAAAAATTACCAGGTTGGGCACTTGTTATTTTTTTAGTTTACAGATAGGAAAACTGAGATTCAGAGTGGTTATGAAATTAATTTTTAGAAGTTGTCAATATTATCATTATATTTATTTGAGATTTCAGGTGTTCTGAGCATATGAGAAAGGATGCAGCACTGATTCAGCACTGACCATAAACAGGTAGCGGGTGACAGTCGGATATGCCCAGACCAGCGAATGCTACAAGGCATTTCAAGCTCCTGAAGGGCAGTCTTCCTTCTGACTGGAACCAGAAGAAGCCCTTGTAATGGGAACTTAAGGCAGTCAAATGTTTATATTTGGATTAAGATGTAGTTTGCCACTGTAACTTGTACAACAGGAATGGATTCATATTTCATGACTGATGACCTTTACAAATCCCTGTCAGTTTGAAATGCAGCCTCTCGGTGTATACTGTAGTTTGATAAACTGCAGAAAGAAACAAAATTCTCTGATATGCTGTGGATCACTTAAACAGGCAAAGATGATACACAAGAAAAATAATTAAGAGTAATAAAATTTTCCCCACTGTGTTTCCAGCCATTTTACAGAAGTACAGTAATAGCTGAGAGGAAAAATAACTACATCACACCAACAGTTATTGCTCAGTGGAAAGGACATCAAGGACACTTGCAAGTAAGAGAATTGGATCAATATTAACGCGATTTTCATTTCATGCTTCCCCAACTCCAGTAAGCTGACAATATACTCTGATTATGTGAACTGCCTCTGAGTAACATAGAAAAGGTTATTAGAGCAAGAGGTGGAAATGGAATGCACTTTTTATATTGACAGGTCTGCTAATAGAGTGTACTGATTTTCAAAGCCATGCAATGCATTTTCACAATTTGGTTTTGACAGCAAAAAAGAATTTCATTTATCCTTAATTCAAAATATTCTCATGTAAGCAAAGGTTTCTTAAGACAGGCCACTGAAGAGGGTAATCAAACTATTTCAATAGAAAAATGTAATTAATAAGGTAAGAAGAAAAAGTGATTGAATTTAAATATGTATGACATGATAATGAAATAATGAAATAAATCTGCTAAACGAGGCATTCTATGCTTTTGAAACGGCATCTGATAAACTGTATTTAAGATAACATATGAATGAAAAAATATGTGATGTCTTAACATTCAGGTCTGGATTATGTCTGGAAAGTTTTAGATTAGTTCTGAGTTTGAAATACCTAACCCAAGCACATATTCTCCAGGAAAAGCCGTGTCCTGGCTCTATCTGCTTGTGTAGCCTAAAGACAGCACCAAAGTTGTTAGACTTCTGGAGAGGCACACTCCATACTGAGGAATTGTGCTCACATGCTAGCCTCAATTTTGCTTCCTGCTCACAAAAAATTCTAACTGAATAGGCTAATAATGATAAAGACTTGGGAAGAAATGAAATGCTCTTTGGAAATACAAACACTTGGTGTATGCTAGCAGCCCAATGGTAATGCAGTGGTATATGGGAAACATAACCATACCTTGGTATGTGAGAAACATGATCATACCTTCTGCATTGGAATATTCGACATCAACATTTCTAACCCTTACCTAGTATTTGAAAATTAGAGCCTCCAAACCGTAAGACTGGTCCAAATATCAATGTTTTTAAAAACAAAGATATTATCTATAGTATTGTGATCTGTCTTCTAATTTTTGAATTCTCCCTCTCTGTGGCCAAAGCATGAGTGATTATGTCTTTGCTAGAAGGCAATTTTGCCCCTCTCCTCTTAAGCTTTTGCTATCAGATCCAAACGAGATCAGCTCTTCGGAAACAGCCACTGTACAGACACATAACAGGACAGCTAAAAAATTCATTCTTTAGTGCCAGGAATGAAGATGTAGGAAGTAAGTTAAAAATTATTTTATAGTAGCTATTGTACTTCCAGTAGTTAGGTAACTATTTTAATTTTTATTGAGACTACTTATTTCCAGAAGAAAGCCTCAATAGCTCATGATTAGTGCTTTGAGAGACCCATTTGCCAACATGTTTGAAATGATTTTTGCTTTCTGGAATGGTAATCTTCTCAAATGAAATTCTGCTCTTTTGAGATATACTGAAGGAACATCTTATGCAATCTTTAGACAGGCAAAATCTCCTATACATGGTATAATGCCTCCTGTAACTGTTTCTTAAAAGGATTGTCCTCATTATATAAAAATAATAAATTTGTCAATATAATAATGTCATTAGAACATCTAGATTTACTCTCCATTACATTGTCTTTTACTGTGTGATTCCAACTGGTTCAGTGTGCTGCACTGTGTGAAATCTGTACAGATTTCATTTCGTCCTCACATAGATCACCACATTTTTAGAACTGGCATACATCATTTTCACTTCAGCAGCAACAGTAACTGGTGGGAGGAACTGTTTCTATTTCTGTGTAGATCAATGCCTATATTAGCATCAGACAAAGGGCAGCATCACAGGATACACACCTTTGTGAGGCAGCAGTGTGGCCCTAACACTGGGATATTGTGTTTAACACTTCGTGCTACTAAGGGACTATGCTCTAGCAGCAAGAGACAGCACTTCTGTTTGGGCCAGGTTGCTGTAAATACATAAGCTTCCAGTTCCTGAACCTAAACCGCAATTATTTATCAAATTAAAATCAAAGCTTTGCTATTTGCTTGATTTGGGACAGAATTTTACTCTGTGTTTTCTTTATTTTTGTGGGTTTTATTTTTTTTACTTTTTTTTTAATGATAGCTGCAGTTATAAAACATCTTTGTTTCATGCAGTCTAGCAGATGAAAAGTAAAACAGTTGTGTACACAAGATATCACTAAGATAAAGCAGATTCTGAGGGTATATTATTAAAATAGCTCAATGACATAACTGACAAGCTTTTCATTAATCTGTCTCTGAAATAGGTGAATGGTAATCACCGTCCCAGGTAGAAAGCCTGTGTTTGTATTATGGAGAGTTAACTCACAGAAATCTTAACAGCAATCGGCTGTAAAAGAAAAAGGAGAGCAGTATTTTACTTCACTTTCCATTAAGCTGCTGCCTGAGGTCTGTGATGGTTTTAATTCTGCTTCGCAAAGATTGCAAGACAGCCAGAACCTTCCACACAACTGCAGGGATACTTGCAAAATTTCTACATTTATGTTAAATTTACAAGCACTAGTAACACTATTTTCCATTTAGACTCGAGCTGAGATGCTACTTAGACATCAGGATCAGCTTTTTGAAGGGCACAGGATTGAATGACTTGTGCTATATGGCAAAAGAGACACCAGTAAAACACTCTTCAAGCATCATGCATAGTTCTTTTAGTTGGGAAAGTATATCTGTTGTAGACGACGTTCAGGGCTTTACACGAACACGCTGGGAGATATACCCTTTAGGCATACAATAAGGATAAGAAAAAAGTCATGTCATGATGTAGCATATATGATATGAAAACCAAAATTAAATATGTAACTGGAAACATGCATAATATGCCGGCTGGCAGAATTCTTAAGAAGGTGTCTTCCTTGTCATGCTGGTTAGTGGTATATTTGAGAACTTTTCCATAAAACGTATTTGACTTTTAAGACGGTACTTTCACTAGGTGTTTCTGCATCCTTGCCTGTATCTTGCACAATGCTGAAACTCATGAAATCTTCCTTTTTTTTTCACTACACTGGTACTTTTCATGTGTGTTTCAAAGCTAACACTATAAAATGAGTAACACATAAAATAAGTGGTATTGAACAACTGACTGTACTTGTAGGGATATGGAATAGCCAGTGCACATACACATATGCCTTTGTTTCTTGTGTACAAATCTTACTATTTACATAAAATAATTTTAATGTGATATAACAGATTTTCTGTGATAAATGTAAAGTAGTGCAATGTAAAAAGAGGAGTAAAAATACTCAGCTATATTAAAACATATATTGCCTCTGAAAATTAATTCCTTTATTTTGGTAATACATACATACTGATACCGTTTTCTTTGTGAAAGACAAGGAATCACCTCTATCATAGAGATTCCTGCAATCTACCTCTATCGACGTAAGCAATCTTTATCTTGCAAGTAGCTCAGAGGCTCTCAGAAACCTAAGCCCATTGCCTGAAAGCCTGTCATGCCTCCTACTGGCTGTCAGAAAGAGTGGGAGAGCAAAGTCTTTTTAAACCTATACTATGATCTCCTAATTCCAGGCTGCAATGCTTGCAGCACTGCTGAAATAACGGCCCTCCATTGCAGCCATGTGCTTGGCAGGCTGGCCTTGTCAGACTTTCAGAAAACACCTTCCTCTGCACAGGCAGAAGTGGAACTTCACCTTGCATTTTCAGACCCATTTGGTCCAGCTTTGGCTTCTTTGTCAGTTACTGGTGTTATTAAACATCTTTTTCCCTCAACGAATCATACGTATTTTCACTTATTTATATACAAAGTAGAGATTGGAGTCTTGCAGTCAAGAAGACATTAGGAGTAAGAAGAGTGGAGAAAATTTAAAAAGGGTATATTTTGTGCTTTTAACTGTAGCTAAAAACGATTTAAATTGCTGTTACTCCTTAATATGGAGTCTTAAAGCATAGAAAATAGGAGGTATGAAAAGCACGTGGTAAAACCTGAGTCCCAAGAGCTATATTCACCCAGCTGTGAAAGCTGTCCTGAAGGACTATTATTAGACTTTCACTGACAGAATGTTCTTCCAAAATGTTTCTATGAGATGCACTGAATGTACACAGGTCAAGAACTTCTATTTCTTTGCCAATTAGTGACAGAACTGAATTAAGAGAACAAATACACTCTTCACATGGGTTTGAAAACATTTCACATCATAGTAATTTACTGGGTTTGGTAAGTAAGTGACTTTCATCTGGCAGAACAGATCTCATATTCTTTTCACATGAAATACAATGGAGGAAGGGAGAAAAATGCAAGTAGAATTCTATGACTGGCAATGGTTGCGATTTTTAGGTCTTAATAATAGTTTTGCAAGCCAATTTGATTACTTCAAGAACATTCCAGAGTCATACGCTTTCAGACGAAGAAGTGAGAAACAGAAAGTAGTTATGTCAACTGCTGGTAAAAAGCCAGGAAGTTCTGCAGTAAAATCTATTAGCTTAGACTTATAATAGCACCTAAAATCCAGGTCATGCCAGATAACATGAAAATCTCAGTGGAAAGGCATTTGAAACCCAATACAGAGGTTTTGAGGGAAAAAAAAAAAAATTCATATCCTATTTGGATCTGTGAAAAGCTTGAATTAGAGTCAAGATAGAGATTCTGACATCTGAGATTTGAGGAAATCAGAAAAAATTGACTATTTCAAGAATCTGTACTTAAAACTTGTTATAAAGTGCTATGAAAATTCCTGTGCTAGAAATAGCATATAACAGGGAGTAGATATTTAAGAGATAGCAAAAGGCCATTAGGATGCAATCACAACTCTTTTATGTTATCTAGTCAGTCAGTGGAAGCTCAGACACTGAGAGTTCAATACAATTCAGCATACAAATGTTCAGTACTCTACCTAAGCAAATTCCATTACAGTTTACACCTTGAAGGTGTCTTTAATTACATTACAGTGAAGGTTATAAGGATCATCATAACAGTAGATATATTTATTGAGAATATATTTATGATTTGAGAGGAGGCTAAGAAGTGCTAGAAAGAAGATCAAGTTAAATCTAGTATTTCAGATTTAATTATTCTCACAATTAGGATTTTGCTTTGCAAATTATTCTAGTAACACCTAATGTAAGCTCTTATTCCTCGACTTTCTTTAAACAAATTTAATTTTCATCTGTATCTGACAATTACCATGTAAAATATTAAGGGGACAGAATTATCATGTCATATTATCCCTATAACCCTATGAGGATGAAATATTTGGAATTTCATTTGGAGAAGCAGTGGATGGCACTGTTGGGCTATGATCATAAGGCTGTAGATGCAAATCTTAAATTGTTATGCTTAAAAAAATACACAGATTTTCGTGACTTCTTCAGGCACACAATTTGAATGTAAACTCATTCATAGTACATTGGAGATTTCACAATCAGATGTGGAAGTCAGTTCATACACCAAAAGGACATGTAATAGGAGTGTTTTAGGTGCTCCAAGTGAAGCAGAAAGGTTTATGTGCTTGTCTTACATGGCAGCATGATCACATTTAGACTAAAGAACAAAAAGAGGACTTACTTGATGGCACGTGGGAGCACTGTTAAGGATTAATTTAATGACCACATACATATTGTTAAAATGCTCACCACTGAACATCAAGTAACATACATGTTTCACATTGCTGACAAACTCAGTTTCAGTAATAAATATTATACTGTCCATGAGAAAATTGATATTAGAAGTGTTCTATGACACTCCACAGCTCTTCAACATCTTCATTAATGATATGGATGATGGGGCAGAGTGTACCCTCAGCAAGTTTGCACCACATGAAACTGGGAGGAGTGGCTGATATGCCAGAGGGTTGTGCTGTCATCCAGAGGGACCTCAGCAGGCTGGAGAAATGGGCTGACATCAACAAGTTCAACAAGGGGAACTGAAAAATCCTGTGCCTGGGGAGGAACAACCCCAGGCACCAGTATATGCTGGGGGCCACCCAGCTGGAAAGCAGCTCTGCAAAAAAGGAACTGGGAGTGCTGGTGGACACCAAGTTGAACACGAGCCAGCAATGTGCCTCTCCTGCGAAGGTTAATGGTATCCTGGGTTGCATTAGGCAAAGCATTTCCAGCAGGTTGAAGGATCCTTCCCCTCTACTCAGCACTGGTGAGGTCACACCTGGATTGCTGTGTCCAGTTCTGGGCTCCCCCGTATAAGAGAGATATGGGCATACTGGAGTCTAATGAACAGCCATGGAGATGATTAAGGGACTGAAGCATCTCTCATATGAGGAAAGGCTGAGAGAGCTGTGACTGTTCAGCCTAGAGAAGAGAAGGCTCGAGGGGAATCTTATCAACGTACATAAGTATCTGAAGGGAGGCTGCAAAGAGGATGGAGCCAGGCTCCTTTCAGTGACAGGACAAGAAGCAATGGACTGAAACAGAGGAGGTTGCCTCTGAACATGAGGAAACACTTTTTGACTCTGATGGTGACTGACAACTGTCACATGTTGCCCAAGCAGGCTGTAGAGTCTCCATCCTCAGAGATTTTCAAAAGCTGTCTGAAGATGGTCCTCAGCAACCTGCTTTAGGTCACCTTGCTTGAGCAGGTCCCTTCCAATCTCAGTCATTTTGTAATTCTGTGACACAGAAACCTGCATTTCCTCAAAAAGTTTCATGAAGCAGCTTGTTGTTGAGGATTGCATTTCTAGGATCAATCAAATGTTTCTACTCTGTTTTGGTTTTAAGTCCATGAGAAGTTGTATAAGAAGATCAGTCTCGATCATTGAGATATAAGTGATCTAGGGTTTTAAAAACACTACTGAAAACTAAGTTCTGTCAATCATTTACTTTAAGCTCTGGCTCCATTATAAGAATCACAGAACCCTTGGGGCTGGAAGGCACCTCCAGAGATTGTCTAGTCCAACGCTCGGTCCAAAGCAGAATCAGTTAAAGTAGGCTGCCCAAGACGTTGACAAGCTGGATTTTCAGTATTTCCAAGGATCGAGACTACACAACTTCTCTGGACAACCTGTTTCATTGTTTGATTAACATTACAGTAAAAAAAAGTTTTTACTTGTGTTTAAATAGAATGTTCTGTATTTCAGTTTGTGCTTGTTGTCTTTTGTCCTACCACTGGGCATCACTGAGAAGAGTCTGACACCATCTTCTCCATTCTCTCCTGACAGGTATTTATACACAACTATATTTCCCCCTTGAGCCTTCTCCCCACCTGGGCTAAAAAAAGAGTATCTAAAGAATACCTGAATAAGTTTAGAAGTAAAAGTAAACATAAAAGAAGCCTACAAAAAGATCTACAAACTCAACCCCGACAGTAAGCTGTTCGTATAGATATAGTATAGAAAGCAATATTTCATAGTCAAAATTGAAAGCATAATTTGTCTTTAATCTCTTACGTGGCACATATAGAACGCTCTTACTGCAGATACACCTAGAAAGTAACTGGTTTTTATACATCTAGTAGGCCTCCTACCAAAACTCTGATAAGTGATGATCTAGTAACAGTTGTCTTCAATTTGCTTTCAGGTTTGCATTAGTTACTGAAAAAGTACTGCTTTCTTACAGATAGTTCTAAAACTAGTGTTGTTGAAACTGTTATGGAAATATGGTAGGCATTTTTGATAAGTATGGACAAAAGATAGGGTGAAGATCATGAAGTCTGAGAACTTTATGAAGCTGAGAGAAAGTAAATTAATGTTTTTAGATATATACAATTTACACAGTAACTTTAACAGATAATCTTGAATTTAATGTAAACAATGGTGGTATTTTCACCAACAAAAGACATCTCTAGGTTGTTATCAATGTCATTAGTGTCAACAACCTAATATATCAAAGAGTAGAACTCAAAATGGAGCATATCTGAAAATGAAGACTAGCTGTTGGATGGGCATTCAGACTTCCTAGAATAAGGCATTTGACTTTACAGCAAAGCTTCTGAACAGAGATGACAAAATTGAGCATCTCCAGTTCATGGGACAATTTGATTTCTACAAATGTTTTATCACCTGAAAACATCAAGGTAAGTTTGTAAAACTCTGACTTAGTGGTCTCTCAAAATCTGAAACTTCCTTTGGGGTTCGTAGGACACTCAGAATCCCTATTCTGAAGACAATCTCTGGTTTGAGTATGGATTCCCATGGATTTCAGACTTCTGGTTTCATAGCAGGGAACCCACACAGCCTCTCTTTTAAGGTAGCTCTTGCTTGAAGCTAAATGTTCTGGGAATGCAAGTCCTTCAGGAGCCTGAGGGAATCCTGCCTGCAATTCTTTGAAAGTCTTCCAAAGCCCACCTGTTTTCATGAAAGTAGATTTCAGATTTGAATATTTCAGATTTCAAAACCTGATGCTTCTTAATTCTGTTTGTATAATGAAATCGTATTTCTGATCATGAGGACACACAGCATTTGCTGAAGCTTAGAGCACTAATGACCAGTCCCAGAAGGAGTCATGTAGAGTCTGCTTCAGCTAGAACCACTCTTGAAATAAGGTTTCTAATTAGAGGTCTCAATACATAATGGAATGAGTAACTCAAAATATGCAAGTTCTAAAGCAATTGCCATACTGGACATTTAAGATATATCTGTAGCTTTGTTTCAAAACCTGAATGTATTATGTATTACATATTGCATTATGAAGGCTTTTTAAAATATTCTTTTTTCCTTTTTCCCCTTTTTTCTTTCTTTTTTTTCCTTTCTTTCTTTGTTTCTTTTTCATTCTAAGCATTCAGGATCTGTCATGATAATTGGCTTAACAGGACAAATATTCTTGAGCAGAGACACTAGAAATATTTGACCAGTTTACATATATATGTTTAGAACATGGCACTGAGTTATTCATGTCTGTTTCCTTCAGTGAAGTTTAGAAAATGCGGCCTTTCTTGGACCCCCTCTATGTTCAAATGGTTTGTGGACCATAATCTTTAAAGACTGAAGGACCAAAGCTTAATAAATTAACAATTTTGCTCATAGGATGACCTTTGTGGAGCAGTATTCTGTCTTACTGGCAGGATGGTACAGTAGTATCTCCTCTATACTAATCTCTAATGACTGTAAACTGTTAAGGTGATTAACTGAAAGAGACAGTTCTTTCACCACATGTATAGAATCACTGTGAATTGGGTCATATCTGCATATTTCATGCATTTATTGGTAGTAAAATTCGGGGGAGTTTATAATCTTTTATACAATCTTTTTTTTTTTCTTCCTCTCTTTTCAGTCTACAATTTTATCGAATACATTGAAACTCCATCTAAACTTAAAATAAGAACTATTTAAAATCCTCAACACTATTAAATTAAAACTCTACTATAACTTTCCAGGCAGTTCAAAATCCCATTATAGCTTGCACTTTGGTACTGCAGTAAGTGGTATCCCTTCAGCTTCACAAAAAGGAGAAATGAATCTGTATTTCTGTTCAAGTAAGTGTTTAACTAAAACAAAAGGCCACAGCAGATAACAACACTGAAATAATTATGCTTGAACTTTAAATCCAGATATGACAGTCATTTTAACAGATGACAAACAAATATAATGCCTCATATAAAAAAACTTAGAAATGGAGGAAACTAATTCAAAGAGAAAAATTTTCCAGTTCATCTCCTGTAAATGCTGCTATGAATCTGACATACCTACAGTCTCAAAGGACAGCTAAGTATATAGCCATAGAAACAAGCCATAATTTTTCACACAGTTGTATATAGTCATAGAAATATACTATAATTTCTCCTTGCCATATTTTTTACTTGCCAAATACTTCGAACATATAAATATATGTGTATATATACACACACACATACAGGTATGTATGCATGTTGTATTTTATCAAAACTAAACATCTGAACATGGTTTAGTTTTATCAAAACTAAACATCACAATGGCTGGTGACAGACTGCAGTTAAATAGAAGCTTCACCCAGAAATTTTTTGAGAGAGGATTATTTCCCAGTAGTAGATAATATATAATGTTTCCCACAGGAAGTAGTCTTTTATCAGCTAAAATTAACAATTATTTTTTTTTTTAGTTCTTCAAGATAGAATTTAATATTTGTTGTTACTTCTCTAAAAGAAACATATAGATCACAGACATAGTGTTAATTTCCAAGACTCTTCTATTCCTTGATCACTGCAAGTATTATATAATTACAGTATCCATACATACAACATCAACTCTGATTTAATACTAGAGTAGCTGTAGAGCACTTTTTTATTTATCAAGGTCATATCTTGATGGCTGCACAAGCTTAGATAAATCAGGTGTTAAGCAAGCACATCTCCAAGGAATCTGGAAATTCTCTCATCTGCAATCCTCAGCATATCTTATTATTTACTGCCAAAGAAATGACTGATTAATTTTGTCATCTTTGCTCTGTGATTTTTGCTCAGCTGAAACTGCCTGCCCTCTTCTGCAATGCCTGATCAGACCTATTTAAGTTGATGCCTTTGATCGTAGACACTGAAGAGCTTGCTGACTTAGGCTTTGACTAAACATTCCTCCACTGCAATATTTATGCACAATATCCTAAATGATAACTGACAGTCAATGTAGATAACAAAAACTTGTAAGATGTTTCCACTATTTTACTGATGCTCAAAATAGCTTTACTCATGCTAGAGGTATCAGTCAAGATGAAAAATTGCTATTAATACAACAACAGCCCAACAAATTTTGCTTTGATGAATAGTTTATTTCTCACAAACAAAGCATCTGAGGTCAGGAAAAAATCTGTTACTGGAAAACTATGCAGTATGATTTTTTTAAAATGCTTTAAATTCTTTCTGTACTGTGATATCATGCTTAGTTTTGGAAGCTAGGGGCATTTTACTATCAAACTGTTCCAAACAAAATTATCAAAATAAAGCTAATTAAAAAAAATACAATAAAAGTTAAGCCCTATGGAAAAAAAAATCTGCCTCCAGCTCTTTATTAATCACATTCCAACGCCAGAGGCTAAAAGTACATCAAACTGCACCAAATCCTTTTCACATGACAACCTCATAAATTATTCAACTCATTAGTAACACCAAGAGGCATAAAAATAACATCAGTGTTAAGGATGTTTTCTTACAGAGAAAGGTCAGCTAAAAGTTTCAGTATTAAAATCCAAAGGCTTAAAGCCTCTGGAAAGTAAGTACATCTAGATAGAATCCATGAATTATAACTTCAACTCATGCTGTTTTAAAATACCATATGTTAATTTTAATATATATGTGAGAAGTTAGAATTATTCATTTTAATTCTGCAAACAGGATAACTTCAGTCTACTATGATTTTTATGCAGCCACTAAGTTTGATGCGTACCACATCTAAACACACCTGAGCTTTAATTCTCATGTATGTTGAATGTGCTAACAGGTGAGTAGCATGAAATTATACAGAAACAATCCAATATGAAACTATAACTACTTCAGTTTTCCTGTTTCTTCTGGTTGTAGTTTTGTATTGCAGGCTCGCTCTACTACCAGGCAGCTGTCACCTGCACTAAAATACTAGAACACAGAAACTACATAAATGTAGGCAATCTTTGCAACATGCTGAAATGGTTTAAGTGCAACTTGTATTATAATTCTCATAAAAAACCCCAAAACTATTTCCAGCATCCTCTGAGTACAATCTCATCCCAAAGGTACAACATTCCTGCAATAAAGGTATGAAACAAAGTCCATGTAAGTAAATGGAAAGCTCCTGTTATTTTAAAAATAGGATAATATCAAGGCTTAAAACTTTGTAATACTTTATGAATCAGATTTCTTCCTGTTTTATTGCTAGTTTAAAATAAAAAATTAAAAATATTAATAAATAAGAATATTTTTAAGGGTTCTTATGTCTGTATAACACATAAAGTCCACAGTTTCAATGATTATTTGCCTTAAAAAAGCAACACAGTAATTAGCACAGTTTTGCATCTGCCTCTCATAAGATCTCCATTTTGATGTTTTGGAAGAATGGGGAGAAAATAACCCTTTGTCAAATATGCAATACTATATACTACTGGGGAAAATGTTCTCCTTAACCCAAATTATGAGCAGTTTATGACCTGAAGTCCTGTACATGATAGCCTTCATGTTTAAATAAATATTAAATTACACTAGCTAGTATAACTGCACACACAGATATTCATTTTACTTCTAACCTTGTCTGAATCCCAGCTATTCGCCTCAACAACCTGCAACATTGAATGTGAAGGTCAAACTCTCAGTTTTATATCTATCATATTCAGAACTTCTGGCAATGTTAGCCTTTGGCTGCACATCAGCTGAAAGGTTCAACTTGCTTTGTGCAAAATTATTTCCAGTTTTTACTCCTAAATGCTAAATAATCCCAGATAAAAGAAAAAAATAAGACAGAAAACCATCCTAGTAGTCTTAAAAAAAATCCTGTCTTTGATATGTTAGGGAGGTATCCCAGCTTAAACCTGAGAAATAAATTTGCTTTAGACTTTTAGAGTACTCAGGTTCAGTCTGCTGTACAGAAGTCACTAAACATATGAAAATTTAGATGCTATAAGAGTATTTGTAAGCATGTTCCTCTTCCCTCTTTTATATTCCAGCTACCTCTCCATGAAAACCAGACATCATCTAATCCTTAAATTCCTTGACTGAAGCTCCTGTGTAGTCAGTTCACTATTCAAATCACAAGTGTCCTTAAAATAAATGTTTTAAAAAAACTGTTACGTATTTCATGATTTGCAGGAAAAAAATACTTTTGGCTGAGATTATGCATGCCAGGATGAAACTTCTGATAGTTTTTTGAAAGAGTTAATTCCTCATTCACGAAAGGTCTCCAATAGAACTATTACGACACATTAGTTTGATGGCCTAACAGTTTCATTCTGTCAGTCCGGAGAGACAAGTTCAGTTACTTTTACCAGTGTCTCAAAATTAGCGTCTGGGAATGCTAGAGAGGTATAATGTGAATCCCTTGGGGATCAGAGAATTTAACAGCCCACAAGCTCAAGTCTTCTGGTTCATTAAAGTGTAAGAATTGAAAGAATTCCTTTTCTAAGAATACGTTGTCCTAAGAATTCTCATCACTGTCCTTAGAAAAGAAAGGATACTACTCTCAGGGGTTCACAGACATCAAGAAAACATCACAAGCTATATTTTTAAGCAGCAGTTAGTACTGACCATATTCCACAGCAGCTTTTAGGAGAGCATCAGAATGAGTAGACCCAAAAGCATTGCGAACAAATCGCCTCCGCCGGCGCAAATCGTCTTCCCAGTAATCCAAGCGCCAGAAGTCATGCAGTTGGCTATGAAATAAAAAACACACACATCAGCACCTACCACAGCTTGAACTTTATTTACATACGTTATAGGATAATTTCACTGCTGCTTTTCTATTTCAGGAGTACAATCTTGTAAAAACATATATTACTAAAACTTACAATATTCTAACATTTCTTTACATGCATGTATATATAATAAACCTCAGCACTTCCTGTCTCAAAATGTTTCGCCTGCTGCTAAAAACATTAATCACACCGAGCCCATTAACAAATGCAGCATCAAATTACAAGTATTAATGGCACAGCTTGCTTTCTTTTACAGTGTTTTTAACAAGGCTTGTAAATCATAGAATGGACCTCAGTGCAAATAGTTTGCAATTTAATGACTATGGTCCCTTAGCAGACTGAACTTAGAAGTATAAAATATTGCCCACTTGAATTTTGTGGAACTATGATTAAACTAATGTGCTGAAATATTCATTGAAATAATTCCCCACTGCCCCTAGCAACCTGAGAAAATTGCGATTTTATTCATTATTAATAACACTGAATTAGAGCAGCAAAAAAATTCCACCATGTGGTAATTGTCTTGGTAAATTATTATTCCAGCACTAACAGAGTACTGGGATGATTTTATAGCTTCCAGCTAATACAAGCCATTAACAACCATGGCCATCTTTGCATTACATTGCCTTTTTACATTCAAAAGCAATATTCAAGTTCTGTAGAATGATATAAACCATTGTTAATCCATATTCGAGTCAAAACATACACATATATAATCGTCTGGTATTCAACTTTGGCTCTGAAGAAACGACCAGCTCCACTTTCAGGCAACTTCTTGACCTTATCCACACAAGTATCTCCCACATCATTTTTATAAGTATGCCGTGGGATATTTGGGCAAAGCTGTATTTTAAGCCAACATTTTAAAAACTTTTTGGATCACTATCAAATACTCAAAATGTTTGCGGATGTGTCCTTATCATCAAACTTGTAATTGAACACGCTACAGACTTAAAATGATTCCACAGATCATGACCTTGTAGACCATAACTAGGGAACTAAGACTTTAAACCAGTCATTTTCAATACATCTGCAGAATTCTGGAGGTGTGTGGACAAAAGGCAGATAGAAAAAAAAAAAAAAGTTGTTGTTTTCAACTCGAGAGTATGGGCTACATCTCTGCTGGATTTTTCTAGGTGTTAGTTCAGTCACTTTTTTTCTATGTTGCATTCGCTTTAAGAAGGTGTGCACTGGTAGCCATTTCCAGAGGAAATGTAGAAATATGCTAACGTAGAACAGACTTTTTAATTTTTTTACAGTCCATTTAACTACTTTTTTCATGCTTGCATGAGTTTTTATCCAACTTTACTAAACCGCTGTCATGAGACCTGGCTCAGTTCTGGAGGGCAGAGCACCAAGGGGAGTGGATGTAGCAGCACACCTTCTAGCCATTTACAAATTTTTAGAAGCAGCATACCATTATTTTCAATCAATGTTGTGTTTTTTTTTTTTTTTTTTCATTCTGAAAGAAATTTTCACTATGAGCTTGAGACTGCATGAAGGTCCTCATTGCTGCCTTGCAGAATGGGTATTTTACTTATTTACAAGCAGTGAGAAGGCAACTTCAGGAGCTCAGTGGGAGCTGCTTCCTCACCTAGAGCAGTTCAGAGCATCTTGCGTAAAGGTGAGGCAGTGACTCTGAGCTCCCATGGTGGGAAGATGCAGCATTAATGGCCTGGCCTGCATGCTATGAGACAGAAATATCTTGCTATTTTGAGTGCCAATTATCTTTTGCTAAATAAAATAGCCTACTTTGGTTTTGTACTATGAGACGGTTTTTGCTTACAGGTGTCATGTTAGCTTGAAGTATCAGTCCATCATTTCTTCTCCTACACTGAGCACTGAATAATTTTATTGCAACTGTTAAATCCCCTTGACCCTCATGTGATATGAATGGAAAAATGGGCAGAAAATTGCCCCATGCTTTAAAAGACAAAGTTTAAAGACTCATGTCATACTCCTAGTCTATGTTTTAAACTGATGATATCAAAGATAATTCTAAAAGCTTTTTATCATAGTCATTTTTTTTAAAGGAAATAAACTTTCTCTTTTTACCTCCATCTAAGAGTAAGTCATGACGAAAAAGGAGTAAAGATATTGATGAAAGCTCTTTTAAACACAGGAGTTCTCTGAAATGGTATTTGTCTCCATAACAATAATAAAGACTGTTAGGTTGATAAGATTGATACAACTAGGACATGGAACTGCTGAAGCAAGTCCAGAGGAGGGCCACGAAGATGATCTGAGAGCTGGAGCACCTCTCCTATGAAGACAGGCTGAGAGAGTTGGGGCTGTTCAGCCTGGAGAAGAGAAGGCTCCAGGATGAGCTTATTGCAGCTTTCCAGTACTTAAAGGGGGCCTACAGGAAAGCTGGAGAGGGACTTTTTACAAGGGCATGTAGTGATAGGACAAGGGGCAATGGATTTAAACTGAAAGAGGGGAGATTTAGATTGGATATACGAAAACATCTTTTCACTCTGAGGGTGGTGAGGCACTGGAACAGGTTGCCCAGAGAAGTTGTAGATGCCCCATCCCTGGAAGTGTTCAAGGCCAGGCTGGATGAGGCTTTGAGCAACCTGGTGTGGTGGAAGGTTTCCCTGCCCATGGCAGGGGGGTTGGAACTAGATGATCTTTGAGGTCCCTTCCAACCCTAACCATTCTATGATTCTATGATTCTATGACTACGTAAGAATTAAAAACTTTTTATGATATCAAGAAATATTCAAGGAATTAAAAAATTACATTTTTAATTTGTTCTGTGTTTATTCTGGTAATCTATTAATTTCATTAATCGGTCTGAAGAATACCATATATTTTCAGCTGAAAGTAAAATAGATTTTAAAGTCACTATTTTAACAAAGTGTTAAGTAAAGAAGTGACGCAGTTGTCAGAGGATAAAGTCTATTTTTGGGATCCAAAAAAGGGTTACAAGTTCACAGGAGATCAAAGTGTGAAATACATAAGAATGGTGCAAAATAAAAATTTTGAAATAATAGAACACAAACATTCTTCCTAATTGCAAATTATATGGCTTTTTAAAACACAACCAAAGTTTCTTCCCAGAATTTTCTAGAGGAATCTATCCTACAATGTTACGATATACTTCTAGACACTGGAAGATGGTATTTTAACCCTAAAGAAAAGGTTTCTGAATCTTAACCAGTTACTCTCGATTTACCCTTGACTCTTTAAGCAACATCTTTAATACAAAGACAAGATATTTTCTTCTACCCTATTGTTTAGCAAGAAAGCAGATGCCTGAAAAGCTGATTGAAAGTTTTGAATAGTTGAGTTTCATCACTTGCATTATAGACAGATAAATTGTGGGATTTTCCTAAAAAGTCATATTATTAAATTTTTAGATTGGACTAAAAATAGTAGTAAGTAGATGACTGAGGCCACAAGCTCCAGCCTAAAACTAAGAATTTAACCTGCTTTAAAAGTCCAGAGATATGGACTGAATCAGTATTAAGTTGTCTAGCCCCTAGATTACAGTACTTTAGAAATGCTTATATTCTAATCCTGTGGATGTTATTCAGGCTTTAAGATTTTTTCAGGAATTTAGGTAGCTGTTAGGTAGCTCTAAATGATGGCTGTAAACCAAGCAGACGTACACTTTCTAATGCCGTACTGGGCACAAGTCAGTCCTAGAAGAGAGCGTGTCTGCAAGTTGTCCACATATCTTCCTGCTACAACCTGTTTTTCCTAGAAGTGACTTGACTAAATCAAGTCACTTTAGTAATTTATTTCTGCAACCAGTACAATATTTCAATAAGCTTTACTTTTCCTAATAATGGATTTTATTAATAATCCTTATTTCCACAGCCAACTAGATTACATGTAATTTCTCATTCCTCCATATTTTATATCAGTTAAGTGACATTTTGAATCAGGCTTGTTTGAATGAAAAAGTCCACATTAAACATATTGTAATGAATTTTTTTTTAACAACTGAAAGTTCATAGCATCATTCATGAGCTACTCCTACATACTTCAAAAAAGAAATATATCTGTACCATTTCAACTGAACAGTTATTTAAAATGCACCCTAAAACACAAGACTCGAAGAAGACAGCACTGTGAGTTTAATTGTCAATATAATTTCCTTACAAACTGCAATATAATCCAATATAAACCTTTATCATCCTTACTATAATGAAGGCTGGTACGAAACTAGTGATATTACAATGTTACTAACAATGAAAAATTTTATTTGGAGTGGTCTGCATCTTGAAAACTTAATCCCAAATTTCAGATGTGCAGTATTTCATGCAGTTAATTCAGACATAGAATGTACATGTTTTAATGGAACAAGGCTTATTTTACTACAGTTATTGAAGGATTACACATTCCATTTCACTGTCATCACTGGTGCCTGCTTAGCAGCTCTCTGTATACCTTCTCCTACCTTCAACAGTATTTTATCTTGTTAAAGGCCAGGATGGGATGGAAAGGTGAAGTGGTTTTATGCTACCCCAGATTGCCAACGTGGACTTTGATAAGTTAGAGCAAACAGCTTCAAAGTGTCCCAAGGGCACGTTGCTCTAAAACTCAGAACTTCCCAGAATTCTGTGCAATACTCTTTTCTACCATATCATACACACCTTCCATATATTTGGAGACAAATATTATTGAGACGGACTGAAGTATTTAAGGTAGCCCAATCCATTACCCTCTTGGAGGAGAAACTGTGCAGCTCTCTGCCACCAGAACAATTTAGAGGAATATGAAGCCAGCCTGAACACAAAGTCCTCCTTACCTTTTCACATCTCTGTAGCTTTTTAAAGACAACTTTTGAAAATATTTTCTATTAACTTCTTCAGCCATAGCTCCAAAGCAATGTATGGGAAGGGTTTTTTCTTTTACTTATGAATATTAGCTGTCCAAAACAGCAAGCCTTTGTCCACCCTGTGGGCAGTCAGCATCTATGATAGCAGCTCCACGGCTGTGAAACCCGGTCCCCGTTCATGTACAAATGCCATTTGCTTTATGTCACCTACAGCTACCGCAACTAGAGGCAAACACAAACAGTGGAGAGTAGCAGCGCACATGTCCATAAAAGATGCTCAGACTGCAGCCCAAAGGATGGGCTGCCAGATGGAAGAGATTAAGTTTGAATATATTAGTGAAGAGGAACAAGCCTGCAGGCATGGGGGAAGGGGAAAAAGTTGTCTGGAAAAAGAGGTGGGTCACAGAATTGGAAGGATGTCAGAGGATCCATAGTCTTTGTAATACTGGGAAACTGCATAGAAAAGGCAAGGAATTGATGATCTATAATTTCAAGAATTAGTCCCGTTTGTTCTGTAACACATTTTAAAAAGGAAAAACAATTCTTTACACAGTGCGGAATTAAGACTATGTTTTGAGAAACGAGAAGAAATATAAAAGTATAAAGCATTTGCCTAGGGTAAAGAAGAACAGAAAATCTGTAACATAAAAAAAAAAGTAAGTAAAAGAAAACTTGACATACAAAAAATACAAATTATAATTTATGCAATATTTATTACCGTTAAAAAGTACAAGCCAAAATATAAACCAATTTGCCAGAAGATCTAAGTAGTAAGTCTTCTGTAACAATGAAAGAGCAAATACTGTTCAGAAATGGTATAGTAACAGATACTATTCTGACTGTGCTTGAAACAGAACCAGTGACTGCTCGTTTTATCAAGATCGTGAGACAGACACATCCCACATTATAATGGCTAAAAGAAAACAAAGCCTTGTTTGTGCATGAAGAGAAACATATATCAGAAGCCTTAATTAACATAACTAGTACAGTTACTCTACACAGAAAAGATTTTTTTGTTATAAAAATTACAGAGCTCCAAAGAGCGTGCTAGATAATCCCAGAAATAAATCCAGAAATACTGAAAATCAATAATACTAAATAAATAATACCAATAATACTAAAAACTGAAAGCACCAACACAGGGAATGAAGATGTCAATGAACCCGAAAAATATCTAATGCAATGAAATTTTAAAAGATGGTAAAAATATTATAAATAGGAGTTAAAAAAATTCTTTAGGCATTCTTATAAACAGCAACATTTTTTTTTTCTCTTAAGTACACATGCACAAGAATTATTATTGCTAAACATCAGGAGTGTATTTGGCAGAGTTTCAGGGTAGAAGGGAAAAAGTCTCTGAAAAAGAGATTACCATTTAGATAGAAGGATGCTAAACAGTCAAAGAAACTTAGGCAATATTTAATATTTTAAAAGTTTTTCTATTAGTATGATGTTGAGTGACTCAATTCTTGCATGAGAAGTTTCATAGTGTTATTTTTGGAAGAAGCTGGGCAGATGCATCCTAGGGAAGTCACATGGATAATATATGGACTGCTGGAAGCAGGGCTACAAGGCTTAGGATATCAGTACAGTATGATGAAGTTATGTTCACAAACTGGTGAGGTGACATAACAGCAGGAAGACAGGTCACGAAGAACATAAGAAGCTGGTGGAGAGGGCACTGGCAATACATATTGGGGGATGGTGATGAAGGTGAGGTTGTGGCAGTGGGCCAAAAAGGGATGCCCAGGCTGTTGGTTAGGGACAGCATTTCCTGGGGGATGGCTGAATGAATGGTCAGTCACCACCAACTTTTCTCCACTTTATCTTGAATTTGTAATCAGTGCAACAAACTAGTGTGGGCAGAAATGAGAGAGAAAGCAAGGGAGATCCCTGTGAATTTGGTTAAGCAGTTAGTGTCCCGGTCACTGACTGCTGGAGGAAGTGGTGTAGACAGCACAGCAGTCCAGCTAGATGACTTCCATCCCAGCAGCATGGCTAGAAGGCATGCCAGCACTGCTGTAATCAGAAGTGTCATGAGAGATGAGAGGTATTTTTCTACCTCCTGTGTAAGGGCTGCCAAAATGTGAAAAATTAAAATGAGAAGACACATGAGACTGGAATGACTGATGAAATTTGAGGAGAAATGCAGACAAAGTCAGAGCCCTAAAAATGAAAAAGAATTTGATAGGAAAGTCTAGAGTAAGGCAGTGAGGAATTAAAAAAGAAAAGTAATAAGGTCTAACCAATAGAAAATATTCATTGGAATAATTTTCCTGGAGCAGGAGTGAAACAGAAGGACAGATTAAAAGGTTTCTTCTGGCAATATTTTTCCATTATACTGGGAAATGGGAAACCATAAAGACAACAGATTGGGAGGCAAAGAAATTGAAAAGACTAGATGAAAGGTTTGAAATGTAATTATTGATTGGTGAAGAAAAAGCAACACTGAACTGGAAAAAATGGAGATGTAGTAAGTTTGTAAGGAACAGAGATGTGAGAAGAAAACCAATGACTACAGAAACTGGTGGAATAGAAATAACTGTGAAAGTGGATGGGAAGAGAAAGAAATCCATGTGAATAATTATGAATGGATAAATACTGGGTTGCCAAGAATATCTGCTAGGTAATGCATAATATTTTAAGACTTGTGAATTTGAGCTACTTATGTTTAAGGCAGTGAACTCCAGAAATCTGTGAAGTTTAGGGCTGATCTGTGGGGTTCTATGATTACTTTATGAACAGAAAAAGGGAAAAAAATGGTTCATTTTAATACAGTTGATAATATGTGCAGCACAAGTTACCAGCAAATTACAAACTAGTTGACCCACAGGTTTCTCTGTGGAGATCAGAGAATGGTAAAAGCTTTTAAAATATGAAAGAATGTTTCAAAGTTGTTTACACTTGTGAAGGATGAATGCATGTCATAACCTGCAAAGAGATCAGTATTAGTGTGCTGCAGCTTTGCAAGGTTTGTGTGGAGGGGAAGGGTTTTCATGTGGAGTTTGAAACAAGGGTGAAATAGCGCATGGAAGAACTCAAAGTAACAGAAAATACTACCACTGATCATCAGGAAGGGAGAAGAGGAGTCGCCTTTGACAAGCAAAAAGAAAACTGCCAACACAGTTTCTCTCCTATTATCATGTTACTAATGGTCTTGCATTAATAATGAAGGACAAAGCTGAGAGGAACAGAGAATTGGCTAGAAACAAAGAGAGAGCAAAAACTACCAGAAGACGACTAAGGATTAAAGAACCACCAAATTCCTGGAAAAGAATTTTCCAAGATTTGTTTTAAAGTGTAGCATCAAAAGAGGGAAGTGATTTATGTGGCTTTTATTATCTTTGTAAGGTACTGGAAAAAAAGTACATTTAATACATGCTCCTAAGGAAACCCTCCAATTCCTGAAACTTTTATGACTTAATTTTGGTGAAAAAATTGAGGACACTGAAGTTCAAAAGATGAAAAATAGAATGGGAAGCTGAAAACAGATATCTCTCCAGATGCATTAATCATCAGTTAGTTGAGACATCAGAAAAGAGAGTAATGCCAGTAGATGTGAAAGGGAGGCTGTAGCCATAGAGATATTCCTTTTAGCTATGGTAGTACCTGAAACACAAACTTCTAAGGCAGTTAATTCCCACATTATATTATATGGTTTGATAACTTGCTCCCGAACATCAGGAACATTTATACAAAATGCAGACAATTTGTAAAGGGATTAGGGATACATAGAATCTGAAGGAACAAACCGATAATCAACACACATATGGAGAAAGACTAACAATTATCCTGATTGTCCAGATTTTTCACAAAGCTTAGATCCAGAATGAGATGTTCATTCTGGAATGCCTGCTATATTATTAAACAGTAGTAAACTTATACCAAGAAGAAGTAGTTTTAGAGAAGTAAGACTAACTATGCATAAAGCTATATGGAAAAAAACATAAGAAAAAAGTCATGTACTACTTGAAAAATTAGCAATGGAAATGACAATAACTCAAATGTCTACAAAGTGAAACTAAAGGTGAGTAGAATTTTTTAAATTATCAAATTGATTTAACATAAAACATAAATTTAAAGCATTGTGAGATAACTTTGGCAAATCTATCCAAACACTAATGTGCAATAGTAGGACACTACATGTAGTACAGCTAAATGAAACAATACGATTTCCTGAAGTTTTATACTAAGTTTGTTTTAGTTAATCCAGTGACATTGAATGAACAGCTGAGGCAACATAAAAAGTGGATAAACAAATTGTCAGTGTTTGACTCACCAGAATCACAATGAGTTTTTTTAGTAACAAAATATCAGTAACAACAGAAAGCAACTCCACCAAATTCTAATAAACTAATAAATTGCAGCTCTAGAAACACTAAAATGCAATAAATGCTAAGGTTACTAAAATTAAGACATAGAGTAACACTATCTTCGAAAAAAAGGAAAAGAATGTTGTAGGAACAATACTTTGTTTTAATTCCGATTTCTAGTTGGGAACCTTTCTTCTATTTCAGAATGTGTTGTCATCACTCCAAACAAAACTCCCAAAACCCAAAAAGCCTTTTTAAAGTTTCAAATAAATGAAAATTTGCGTAAAATTAACTTTTGGAAAATGCTTTGAAAGAATATACAGCATTTCAGTAGGTTTTTATTTTTAATGTATTTTTTGTTATGTCATGCTATCTAAACACAGTGACATATTTAGTAAGATTTCATAAGTGCTACCATGACACCACAGTACGACAAACTCCAAAATGGAATGAATGATGTATTAAGGCTGCCTCTCTCTTTCTTATCTGACTGCAAAAAGAGACAGACAGAATGGCTTAGACTAGAAGTATCATTGCAGATTACTAAAATTAAGTAAAATATATTTCATGCTAAGCATGCAGCTTTTCTTATTCAAAATGTAGAAATATCTCAGTTTCACTGACAAAAATTGAACTATCTAGCAAATGAACTTTTAATTTCAAGAAAACAACCCTTATTTATTTTACATTTTGATATTACGGCTGCTATAAGACGACACTGGAAATAGGTCTCATGACATCAGCTTATGCACTCCTACTGTGAAGAAATATAACATGAAAATAAAATTTCAAAATGAAAAATTTTGAAGACTTTTATTGATTTAAAAAAATAAAAGGGAAAATATCAAAAATTTTATATTAACAGTATAAACAGCAATTTATACTGTTACAATTTTTCACCAAATGATTTAACCAAATACTCTTTTCTGATTTAAAAAAGTTTTAAATCAAAATTTCCATTCAACTCTTCTGTTTGTACAAGTATACCACCTGCTGGTAGCAGTATTATTTTGCTTCTTAAGCATCTTGTGCGTCAAATTAAAAGAAGGATAAAAGTGGGTGCCCTCTGAACACAACAAACAGGAGCCCTCAAAAAATGGTATAACTTCTTGGCAAAATTGTCTGGAAAGTATTTTTCAATTTTACAGCTATAATCCAGAAGTAACCAGATAAACATTTCAGAAAATAACTTGTTTATCTTAATTTTAACAAATCAAAATGCCAGTTTAATAAACTAAATGGATAATGTTTTAGGATAACTATTAATTTTGCCATAAAGGTGCTGTTTTTTGAACAAGGTTAACTTTAATAGATAAAGTTCTTACGATACTACCTAAGGTATTTACAGAATTAAAGCTCTTTTTAAAAAATCGAGTATTCAATGTAGTTTATCTCTTGGATCTTCAAACATTAAATACTCTTCCAGCAACAATTGCATAGACAGCATTTGTCTGATAATGCAGCTCGCTACTTCTTTTCAGTATTTCAGCCATAAATATCAAAGTGCATTTGAGTCAGAAGCATGGCAACTCAGATCTGCCTTGGAAAGGGGAACTGGTTGCAGAAGACCCACATAAACTGGTGCTATGACCAATGGAAAGTAAGAGAATTCTCTCATGCTCTCTTGTAGCTATGCTTTGCCTCTGGTTTAGGGTATTATCTGACTCCCTTCTTCCACAGAAATTAATTATAAAAGCCCCAAATCTAACTACTCAAAACCCAGCCTTTGCCCATGTAACTGTTTTTTTTCTGGTTTGGGTTTTTTTTTTTTTTTTCTTTTTAGTGTTATTTGCTTGGTTCAGGTGTAGTACTGAAAAGGGAAGACAGAGAGAACGATTTATTCAAATCTCACAGGGACACCCCTCTCCTTTGCCTTCTGCATGAGTGCTATCTTCTCTACGTATGTAAACGATAGGATATTTTGCTCCTGAGTGAAATGAACATCACTAGATTCTTTAGGTACCATTTTCTACCTTTTCTGAAAAGAAAAGAAACAATCCACTTTCCCTTTGAATTCTGAATGGCAATAATACCATTGCATTAAGAAACTCAGATAAGGAAATCTGGAGGTTGGGGTCCCTCCTCAGCTTGTTGGAAATGTCACTCTCATACTGTCCACATCAGGACATCACAGAAGTTCTGTGATTTTGCAGATATTATGATGAAGCAGGCACCTTTTTCAAGAAAAATAATCTGCTCTGTATTTCAAGATTGTTATCTATCATATTAAATATATAACTAGGTACAACAGGGTCCTAGCTTCTCAAAAAAGTCTAGGCTTTTGTGACTTATCTGCAATTTCAGAAGAGTTAAACACTAGCTAAAAGTTGCTTCACTTAGGGTTACCGTGCTTGAACAACTGAAAAAACAATCCCAAGTTTTCAAAGTGGGCATCCAAAGTAAGAGAGCTGGTCAAAGTTCTCGAAAACTTTTGTGCCTCATTGGCTTACTTAAAGGTCAAACGCTAAAGGCTCAGACTTGTGAGCAGAGATAACATGTGACCGCTGATGAGGATGCTATCCCAACTGTCTCCGTACCAGGTGCACAGATTAAGGCATCTGAATTGCTTCTGAAAGAACTACTGAGGAAGCTACTGAGCATACAAACTATAGTCCAGTTTCAAGGCACACTATCAACGACTTGTCAAAAAATCTAGAGCTGTACTTTTAGCATAAACAGCAGGATTGAGGTAGACAGCTAGGACTCATTATCTCATTAGTTTATCCTGTATGTAAGTCACAGCTCGAAGGCTATGGTACCCAGGAAAAGAAATTTTGTCTCTCAAACTCTTTAATTAGAAGGAAAAAAAAACGTTTTATCTAAATATTTTTAAAGTATTATTCTAAAACTGACACACAGCCTTTCTTTTTTTTTTTTTTAAATACTATTTCTTAAAAGCCCATAATGAATTACTGTTTCAAACATTTATAAATTATTCAGGCTGCAACTGTTTAAAGACAGCTAACTTATAAACCTGGCATTGAGATGAAATAATTAGCTTTCTTGAGGCCTATCAACGAACAGCAATAGTAATCAAAATCTAATAAATAAATAATAAAGTTTTACCTAGGCAATTATTTTAATTTCCATCATGCAGAGCAGTTTATTAAAACACAACTCTAATAATACACTATTTTAACAGAGTGATTATTTTTGCAGAATGGTATTTCAAGCTTGATATTTGGAAATCTTTGAATTCAAAATTTATAGAAGTCTGAAGTTTTACACTTTCTGAAAGATTTTCCAGGACAGATTTCTTTTTTTCCTAAGTATCATCTGGAAGTACAGTGTAAGTTCAGACAAAGTACGCATCTAGCTCTAAACTTAACATTGTTCTTAAGAATTGAAACAAAGACATCCTGGCCCAATTATGTGGATACATCTTGACTGGTGTATAAACTTATTCGTATCCACAAATGCAACTTATATTGATGAAATAAACATATTTTTAACAGAGACCATGTTTACAATACTATCAAATACTGAAGTAATCTTAACTTTGAATTTTTTTCTTCCTGGGAATTTTTGTAAGAGCTAAGAAGCCAGCTTGGCAAGTAAATCAAAACTGTTCTATTTATACTTTATTTCTGACAGTCCAAAGGTTCTTTAGAAGTATAGAAACAATCTTCTATAAAACATCCCAAAATATATCAGCATGACCTAATGATTTATTTTTGGCTCTGCAAAACTCATGGCAGAAGAAGCAGACATGACATTAAAAAAAAAAAAAAAAAAAAAGACAACACAGAATTAGAACTTCTCTGTCTTGGAAAAAAAAAAATCTCTATTTTCGTGAGTTTTGAGAAACAAACAGCATAGGCTTTAAAGAATTTTTGCATACGAAGTATTTGACAATTCATTATTCTAAATACACTTGTTAATATTTTCTTCCCTTCTAGCTACTTAATGTTAAGCAATTCTGTGTGACAATTATGAGACACAGCTGACTTTTTCTTTGTCTGTAGCACAAATCTGCAACATGACCACATTTATCTTCTGCATTTTCCAAGTACTTTCATAGTTCAGTTGATATTGTATATTATGATTTCCTATAAGGATATGCTTTACAAATATAATATAGAATGTATATTTGGCTGTATATTCTTACCTAAATGAATATTACATTAAAGAATAATCAGTAGCAGTAGTTCAATAAATTCACACAAAACCTTACCACTTTTCTGTGTAGAATCACCATGAGGAATTACAATCCTTTTTAATTAAGCTGATTTCATCCTTTCTATGTTCATTCCAAGGATTTTTTAAAGACTTTATTGCCATGGCTTGCATGGAAGATGAGAAATGAGAACAACAGTTCAAACCCAACTATTCTTACACCTGAAAGGAAAGCTTACTGACTGGATTAGTACTGAGGTAGAAAACTGATGAGGGAAGGAACCATAGATCTGGGAACAGAAGGATGCAGGAGCGAGCTGTCCCTGTGTGCCAGAAATCGAGCCACCAGGGTAGAAAACCAGCTTGGATGACAAAGGAGATTTGGGAACACCTCAAAAGAAAAAAGGAAGTCTATAAGTCTTGGAAGAATGGGCAGGCGTCCAGGGAGGAATACAGGGAGGAAGTTAGGGCACGTAGGGAGATAATCGGGGGGAAAAAGCCCAACTGGAACTTAGACTAGCCTGCTCTTTAAAGGACAACAAAAAGTCCTTCTATAAATACATTAATAACAAAAGGAGGGCTAAAGATCACCTCCAGCCCCTATTGGACACAAGGGGTACGTTAGTCACTAGGGATGAGAACAAGGCTGAGGTCCTTAATGCCTTCTTTGCCTCAGTCTTTAATAATAAGGTCAGCAGTTCCCAGGTGAGCTGGCCTATGGTGTCTGAGGGCAGGGAGGGAGAGCAGATCGAAGCTTCTGTGATCCAAGAGGAACGGGTCAAGGATCTGCTCCTTCGGCTGGATGCCCACAAGTCTATGGGGCCTGATGGTATCCACCCGAGAGTCCTGAGAGAGCTGGCGGATGTCATTGCCAAACCCCTGTCCATTATCTTTGGGCAGTCTTGGCTCACTGGGGAAGTTCCGCTGGACTGGAGGCTGGCGGATGTTACCCCCATTTACAAAAAAGGGCAGAAGGAGGATCCGGGGAACTACAGGTCAGTCAGTCTGACCTCGGTGACGGGCAAAGTCATGGAACAGGTTATCCTGAGTGCTATTAATGAGCACATACAGGTTAACCGGGTGATCAGGCCCAGTCAACATGGGTTTATGAAAGGCAGGTCTTGCCAATCAAACCTGATCACCTTCTATGATGGGGTGACCCGCCTGGTTGACGAGGGAAGGGCTGTGGATGTAGTTTTCCTTGACCTCTGTAAAGCCTTTGATACAGTTTCTCATAGTGTTCTGGTTTTGAAACTGGTAACTGCTGGCCTGGATAGGCACACCCTCCTTTGGGTTAAAAACTGGCTGGATGGCCGGGCCCAAAGAGTGGTGGTAAATGGGGCTAAATCCAGCTAGAGGCTGGTCACCAGTAGGGTTCCCCAGGGCTCAGTGCTGGGTCCGGCTGAGGGAGTTGGGGCTGTTTAGCCTGGAGAAGAGGAGGCTGAGGGGAGACCTGATTACAGCCTACAATACTTGAGAAGGGATGGTGGGGAGGTAGGGAAAGGGCTCTCTACATTAGTGATGGGTGATAGAACGAGAGGAAATGGGTATAAGCTTAGTCAGGGGAGGTACAGGTTGGATGTTAGAAAGTATTTCTTCTCTGAAAGGGTTGTCAGTCACTGGAATAGGCTGCCCAGGGAGGTTGGTGAGTCCCCATTCCTGAATGTGTTTAAGAAAAGGGTGGATGAACTACTTAGGGATATGGTTTCATGGGGGATTAGGGACGGTTGGACTGGATGATCTCTAAGGTCTTTTCCAACCTAGAAATCTATGAATCTATGAATCTATGTGCTGCTCTCCCTTCAGAGCATGGAGAGTCAAATTTCCTGATCGAAGAGAGCAAAAATCAAAAACTTCACATGACTGTGAAATACAAGCTATGACTCGAGAAGCGACAACATTCTAGGAGTATTTCAAAAGTGGGAGAAAGTGAGACAAAATGGAGCTGGATTCAATCTGCACCTGGGTTTGAAGGCAATTTAGTGATGATATTTTTGGCTCACTTTCTCCAAGCTGTGAATCTGGATCATCCAGAACATTTTCTGTGAAAGCTCTGTGTAACAGAGACCCTGGGAAAGAGTTCTTCTTGAAGTGCTGAAAAGTCGTATGTGGCTTAAGAGCCATGGAGCAGGTCATACCAGCCTCAGAGGTTCTCCAGTTTCTAATGACCAACTTGGCGGGAAAACACGGTCTGCTCTTTCCCTTCACCAACTTCATTCTCTTGGAACCTCTTGCTTCATTTAGCTGCTCCAGATCTCCTCCATGTAGCTCAATAGAAAGTACGTTTGAAGATGCTGTGAGGTTGACTGTCACCTTGTTTCTGGAAGCTGCTTTTTCTACAGGGACCAAATTGCCTATGACCTGGTAGAATTTATTTTCCTTTCTTGCAATCTTGGAGGCACAGTTCAATTACTGGGAAGTTAATACTAGCAATTAACAGTTGTAATTTACTGGAAGATTAAGGTTGTCAAATTATGCCAAATGATAGCTGAGTTGAGTTCCTTTTATCTAACTTAAGATGTCAACATTATTGACACTTAACTAATCAACCCAGGCCCATTTCATAGACAATGGGGAGAACTAGTTGCACCTTGGGAAAAGTTGGGTGATAGGAATCCTACTGCTGTTGTCTCACGTAACAAATGTCTCAACAGCAGAGAAAGTAAAAACCTGGGGTTCTCACAAAGGAATCTGGCATCTAAGACTTGTATTGAATTGTCAAGGGAAGGATCAGGTCAGAAATTTCACATGACTGAGTGAAATCCAAGAGGAAGGATAGAGAAAATGAGAATTATAAGCTATATGGATCCTGTTAAATTACAGAATTGGAGAAAGTGGTCGATTGACTTGTCCCAGTCTTATATTACTACAAGTAAAAGATACACAGAGGTGTCTTTTCATCACCTGATTGACCAGCAGAGAATTCTGAAATACAAAATCGACAAAAATGACAGAAATCATCTCCTCTGTGTAAATTAAAAAAAAATTCAAAGATCCTCTTTTAAAGAAGAGGCTTATGATTTTATTGCTATAAAACCGCAACAGAGAATCAGAGGGCCAGCATTCAAAATCCCTGGATTCAGACTGGAAACAAAATTCTTTTGAACTGATGCAAAACAATGAACATAAAATCATATGAACATAATGAAATCAATGAACATAAAATCATGGACCAGTTGGAGAGGGTCCAGAGGAGGGCCACGAAGATGATAAGAGGGCTGGAGCACCTTTCCTATGAGGACAGGCTGAAGGAGTTGGGGCTGTTCAGCCTGGAGAAGAGGAGGCTCCGGGGTGACCTTATAGCGGTCTTCCAGTACCTCAAGGGGGCCTACAAGAAAGATGGGGAGAGGCTGTTCAGGAGGGCCTGTGGTGATAGGACAAGGGGTAATGGTTTTAAAATAGAGGGAGGTAGATTCAGGTTGGATATTAGGAAAAAATTTTTTACTATGAGAGTTGTAGAACACTGGAACAGGTTACCCAGAGAGGTGGTGGATGCTCCATCCCTGGAGACGTTCAAGGCCCGGTTGGATGAGGCCCTGAGCAACCTGATCTAGTTGGAGATATCCCTGTTCCTTGCAGGGGGGTTGGACTAGATGACCTTTGAAGGTCCCTTCCAGCCCTAACGATTCTATGATTCTATGATTCTATATACATTCAGGAAACAAAAAAGATATAAATTCCAACGAAGGGGAAGCTGACACTCAAAAATCAGACTATGTTATTAAAACAATTGAGAAAGCCTAAGAGTTAAAATCAGAATACTCTATATTATGCATAATATGATATTAAAAAATCAACAACATTATTTCAGAGAGTCTGAATCTGTGGTGTAGCATTTTTAAAGAAAAAATCTAATTTAGGTCCAATTCTAAAAAGAAGTATGCATTTGTTCAAGTATAAGCCTATAAGATACCCCATTAAAGTCAACATCATTTTCAAAATGAGACATGTTGCAGGACATATTTTAGGGGCTTAATTCCACCACAATTTGAAAAAATGCTTTAAGCTACTGGTAGAATATCAATATATTTTTTACACTACAGTTTTGAACACTGGTAGGTAAAGATATACAGAAATTGCTATTATTACATACACATAGGAATTTAGTTCAAGTTATTTTGTTAACTTTTTTTTCTGCTTTCTAAAACATCTCTTTTTTTTTTTTTTAAGAAGCAAACAACCAAACCAAAAAGCCAAACTACTGAAAAGCTTCCAACATGCCTAGTAAGAAATAGATTGAATTGACAGCAGTGTGAAAAGCTGCTAAACCACTCTGAAAGATTATTAATCTTTTGTACAGAAAAGGAATGTAGATTCTATTCTCATCTCATGCTTTATAGAACTTTTCATTTAATAAGTAACTCTAATACAGTTCTAGAATAGCTTTTGTCTAGTATCTCATGCTTTATTTAAGAAACCAAAGCAACATGGGACTAGGTGGGTGAATATACATGTCAGGCCTGTACTCTATATGGCTTAACAGCTGTGTTATTTTTTTCCTAATGGTTAATCGAACTAGCATAAGGCTCCTTGTCCTATCAGCAGAAGACCAAATAGTTCAGTTCTTTCCTCTACACTGTTTTGCTGATGGAAATTTATAAACAACTGCAGTATGTCTATTACAGTAGTGATTTGGTGACCAGCGAGACGGCAGTATGATTCAGAGCTTATACCCTATCAGTAATTGGATCACTTACCAAAATTTCTTTACTTGATAGAGAGTCTTGTTGATGCTGTCTGACCAGCCTTTGGTCAGCAGCAGGACTGTCAGTCCTCACACAACGAAGACCCCTTTGCTGATAAATCACAAATATCTGCACAGCCTTCAGCATGGTTTACATGGTAGAAAAGAAACACACTAAAAATCCCACACTCGAGGAAACACAAAGTTCAGAACTGACTCTCAGTAATATACCCTTCTCAGACGCTAATTTGCTAGAGTTTTATCAGTCACCAGTTAACAGTCACAAAGGCATAGACTCAGTCATTTCTTTCCTTAGGGCTTATTCTGCCATCACGGAAATAGCTGACAGCATGGAACTGTTTGGAGTCTGCCTTTAGAGCAGACAGGTTCACAAGAAACACTGAAAACTCAAACAGAGTAGAAGGAGAATACAGGAAATATTATGGAGGATTGTTGGATGAGCTGTTAATAGCTCGTTTATTTATAATACTTGGTGTTTTCACTACAAATGTTTATAAAAACTGTTTAGTGAACATCTCCAAAACCTTGATTTGCCTGCAGCAGGCCTTTGAAATTAAGTAGGAAGAAAGCAATCAGATTAGAGCACTGCTTTTTCTGGTATTAAATGCTTTTCTGGCATGAGACATGAATTTTTGAAAAAAATCTGTGTTCTACTTCTGTTCCCTAGGACAATGTCGGCAGCATAGGAAACTAACAAAATAAAATGAGCATATTACAGTCATAATGCTCCTATGACCCTAGAGCAGCAGTAGACCCAGCACTAGGACTGTATGGAAGTTTTTACAAAGATGAAGAGGAACTACTTCTTACTCCGGGAGGTTTCTAGTCCTTAGATTAATTTTTTGCCCAAGACTCCCTCTATGTCATTCAGTGCTCAAGGTGTATGCACTAGGGTAAGAATGATGGTCGCTCTACTTAATTTTCAAGTTAAGTTTGCAAGCAAAGTATTTTTAATTTTCACATTGCATACCAAAAATAGAGAAACCACTATTCAGCACTGTGAAATACACCTATGCTTCAACTTCACCAATGTACAAAAGCACCAGAATGCAATTCATTGTACTGCGTTATGCTTGCAGTCTTCTGGAGATACTCTGAAAGCCTGCGACAGCAAATCAAAATGATTTTTTTCAGGCTTTGTCCACAAAGTGTTTCTCAAACACATGCATCAATAATAATTTGTGCCTAGACTGTTACAGCTGATTCTATCTGAAAGTAAATACAACTATACAAGAAAAGCTATGGTGGACACAACATGCTTCCCCCATGAATCACCAAAGTTTTGTGGGACGGAACATTATTAGCCTTTTCTGATGAAGCTATCTCATTTTACATTAGTAAAATGTTAATCAGTATGGGAAATGAAAGGACTACAACTGTATGGCTCAGGCCCAGGCTCATCTCTTACCACATTGCTTCAATTCAGAATCCAAGTTTTTACTATTTTTCCCCCTTTGAAAATATTGAGTCAGTGTAGACGTGTGGATTTGGTTGAAGAAGCTTTAGTCATTCCTGGTTAGCTTCCTAATGGCAATAAAGCTACAACCTGGCACATTGCAGATGGGGGAGGGTGCGTGGGGAATGAGAAAGAAGCAAGTACATGTGTATGTCATTCTCTTCTCTCTGGCTATTATATAAAGTAAAATAACTCCAGCTGGAAAGATTAACAGAGACCTACTCCAGAATAAGCTACAGCCTGCTAGGAGAGCCTCCCAGAAGGTGGACAAGGCCATTTCAGACCTCCCTAGCTAAAGAACAGAGCCATACTGATAGGAATATGACAATGACCTTTAATATTATGAATGGCAGCAAGATGGCGAATAGGCAAAAAGGACTCACTATTTCTTGTAAGAAAAGACATAGGGAGAACATACAGTTATTAAGTAACAAGTTCAAAACAAACAAAAGTGCACTTTGTGTGAATTTCTCATGCAACATACTCAAAGTGTGGAACTCCATGCTATGCCATATCGTGGACTGCACAAGATTACATGAGATCTTAAAGGTTTTAGATATTTCCTTTCATAGAGAAAAAAACCACCAAAATAACACCAAGAGTTGTTAAACTCAAGGATATCACCTCTGGCTCAGGAAGTCCCTGAGCTACAATTTGCTGAAAGCTAGGAGGATATGCTGGGGGAGTATCACAATAAAGTCACCTAAGGAAATACTACCCTCCTCCCTTGGCCTCCTCTGCTGGCACCCAACAGATACTGAAGTAGCAGACTTGTAATCTGATTCTTTTAGTTTGCTGTTATATCATTTTCCACTGCTATTTTGGGGCTGATTCCCCAGTGCCATCCAAATAGCTTCATGTCAGCTAAGTTTCAGTCAATTAACTTTCAGGTTAACAGCAGTACTAGGTAATTCATACCATTGCTCAGCTAACGAGCATAGGACAGTGTGTTCTCAGCAGGAGGACTTAGGCTCTGTAATTCCTCTTTAGAAGAAGAATGTAAATTTGGTCCAAACCTTTGAAGGTGTTCATACGAAGGATAAGACATACTTACATGTACTGTGAAATTCATTTGTCTTGAAATATAAACTAATCTCTAGGATAAAAACCCCTAAGTTTATAAGCTTTTAATTTTTTAAAATGTCATCTAGTACCTACATTCACTGTCAGGTCACAAACAGTAATCTTTAACATGTGAATAAGATGATTGATTTATAATCTTAGCATTTGTTCTTTTGGAGTAAATGCAGTAAATACAACTGTAAACTGTTAAGTAAGATAAATTAATATAAATATGAAAGAAATTCATGAAGCTTCATCAATATTAGGGCATTCTGCTAACATAGAAATCACCCTAGCTGCACTTCAACTGATGAAATACAGAATTTGCAATTTCTTTTATATATTATTTTTAAGCAACCATACTTTTTTGTTGCCATTTTTTAAAAAGGGGGTATTAATAAAATCACAAAGAGGCTGTGTACAACAGTTCACATTTTATGACACGTATAGTTCAAGATCATTTATGGAAGGAATGTCTTTAACAACCAAACTGCACAGAGTTAGACTGAAATGAAACTGTTATAAATAAAATCTATTCAAAATTTGAAAAAAGTGAGCAACTTCCTTAGTTTGCAACTGAAAGCTGTAAAACTAAAAGAAACATGAAGTTAAACAAAAGAAAAAAAATCAGTATGCTTAGGGCAGCAGTTGATCTATTTAAAAAACACTTTATCTGTTCTCTTTTCCTTTGCAAAATCCAATAAACTGCCATTATATTCCTTTTAAATGGTTCCATTACAAGGATTCTATAACAACAGACTAATCTCTTGATAATTATAATAAATGCCTGTAATCAAAGCAGGAACCATTTAAAATAAGGAGAAAGGCTGTTTTCCATCAAACTCATTGTAGTTCCGTGACCTTTGGAGCATTAAGCTACATCATATGCTGCCACCTCTAACTGCAACATAGCTTTCCTACCAACCTTGCTCAAATAAAAATAAAAAGGATGAGAGATCAATAGCAATGTGGATTGACACATGGTAAGAGTTCTTACTTTCCAGCTCTGAGCCTTGTAGAACATAAAAACCTCAATTCGCAAGATTCCAAAAGCTCAAAGCCGGCAGGATTCAGGCAGCAGCTCTTTGACGGGCTTTGATACGTAGCGCTTCCCTTCAGGAGGGAACAGGGGAAGGAGCAGACGGGTATTTTAAAAAGTTGTGCTATGGCAATGTGAGCTGTGTATCACTGCTAACGCTTAAGGTATTACTTTTCAGAAAGACAGGACCTTTTATCACAAGATTTGATATTGTATTCACATGAACAAACAATGATTTCCAGAGATCATTTAAGAAACTGAAGGCTGATAAAATTACGGGAAATGACTATATATGATCAGAATGGCTTTCATCTGCATTTTGTTAGACCCAGCATTGATTTCACTTTTCAGCTGTGAACAGCAAGAGGCCAGCTGTGGCCAAGGGAGAGAGCAAGCAATGAACCAGGGTCACAATAGAGGCCGAGTTGTCAGAAAATTTAACACTTTTAATGACTAAATCTCAGCAAAAAATCTTCGAGTTACAACCATTTGAAAATTATATCCAGCGGGTCCCACAAACTGTCAGAGAACAGAAGATTTAATTTATGACAAAGTAAAACCTTTGAACTCTAGTTATGTGAATAAACAGCATTATAAGGGGAAAACAAACAAAGCAAGGAAAATATAAAATACATTGCCTTCAAGGCAGAAACAACTACATTTTACTTCGTATTCCCAGATGTGTTAAAGGGAAATTTATGACAGCATACTGAAAAGCAAGATTCCCATTGTGAAACCCTTCACATTTATTTAACTAAGCACAATCATTGAAAATGACCTTTATCCAAACCCTTCACAGCTGTCTTAAAATGATCTAAAACTATTGCCAGATTTTCTTTAACTAACATTACTTAACAAAAAGTCATTACCCCAGGGCCATATTACACTACTGGCAAGTAAACACAAATCCATTTTCAACAACATACTACGAAGTTTTAATGAAATATTGATAACAAATTGAAAACTCCCCATTAAAAAGGTGCCAAACAATACAAATCATCACAGATTTCTATTCTAGCAATAAATACAACTTCCTTATTTCTGATAACATATTTGTCACCTATTAGACGTACATGCAAACATAAAAATGGCTAACACTTAAAAAAATCCCTTACATTTAAAACTGTTACTAAATGAGGTGTCAAAATTATTATAAATGAAGCTGTTCTAGCAGCGTATTGTGAAAAGATACCCTCATCTGTTCTCAAAAGACAGCACATCCAGAGTGTACATTACTCTATAAAATTAAAGGGCTACTGATAATAAATTCATACAGCAGTTTTCATTGTGGTGCTCTAATAATTTACCAGTACGTTAATAATGTTTGATTCCAAGCCTTAAAAAGCAGTGTGTCAAAACAATGAACACCTTAATATTTCTCCTTTTCCTACATAAACACTAAACATAAAGATTAAGAGATTGCCGCAAGAGCTGGACTCCTGTGGGTCTAGGTCGACCGACAGGGGCTGGGGGACAAAAAAATAATAATCGTACTTGTGGATTCAGAACAGAACAGTTCAGTTTTTAAAATAATAGTATAGAGCCACAATTAAAGTGGGTGCATACTGTGGGGAGGAGGAAATGGACTTTATTAAAGGGCTGGTTAGTTCAGTAAATCATGGCTTTCAGATAAAGATGATTATGGTGGTTCCTTGGTGTGAGAGGGAGGTTCATTTCACCACCAAGTAATTATGCTGACCCAGAGTGTTACCATTTATCATGGCTGAAAGATGACACTCACTGTTAGCCAAGGGAAACTGCTAGTCAACTGCTTCCATCTAGATCAATACACTCCACATTTTTCTACAGCCAAAAGTAATTATACAACAGCAAACTTCACAATCAATACCTGCTCGAGCTAACTTATATTCTGCTGCACAGACATGAAGGTATGGCACTGTCAACTGTCACTGAAAACTACTGCATTTGACCCAGGTTAAAGGGTTTACCCCCTTTATTGTTATATAACGGATTTTGCTATCTATTTTCTGAGTAGAAGCAAATGTATCCTCTTTTCTCTGTTATTAAAAAAAAACGAGTAATCACGTGGGTTTTCAGGATGTGTTGCAACCTGCCGCTGAAACTGATGTTATCATTTCATAAAGTCTCACTTAACACAAAATAAAAAAGAAAATCAGTCAATTAAAGAAAAATCAATCTTCCTAACTACTGAAAGCTAAAATAGTTTCTGGAGCATTAGTTTCCAAAAGGCGCAGTTGAAGACCTGACCTTTGTGAACTCCAGAGATCAGAAAAGAGAGAAACATATATATCTGAAGTATTAAATCAATGTCCTTTTCAGTATTAAACATATATTCACGTTTGTTTCCACAGAGGTGCACATATACAACTACCAGCAAGCCAGCTAGTAGACAAAATTAGGCTTTAAGAGTTTAGATTTTGTTTCAAAATATATCTAAATGTCAGTTTTGACAACTGCTTTCAAAAAGGCAGAGCTTAGTCTTATAAACCAATCTAACACATCAAGCAAGGTTAGAGGGCATAAAAAAATCACTACTTCAGTAAAAAAAAAAAAAATTTGACATCCAATTTTCAAGTTGATTTATCAGTGGAAAGCTAAAATTGATAGTTTGCCATTACTGGGTAGCAGCCTGTCTAAGAAAGCTGTTACAAAGCCTTTCATTTTGATTTAGCCACATGGATCAATACAAACCTATACTGTTTCAATTTTACAAATATTGATTTTCTGATATAACCTCTGTGGGAGAACATTCATCACCTGCCATACTAAAAAATCTGGAAATTTATTTTGCAAACTTTGATTTTCAACAAAATATAGTGTTTTTTCTTCTTCTGTCTTCACTTCTGAGTGAAGTGAAATTTTTTTTTTCCAGATAACAGCTAATCACTGTTAAAATGATATTTTGAGTAATATATTTTTGTCTTTTCATTTCAGAGTCTGACTTACATTGTTAATCCTTTAACTGGATTCATACCAAGGAAGATCATGAAACTTCCCTTTATTTTTTGATCAAGTATCTTGAGATTCTTTTCAGTTTTCACAAATAGGAGGACAAACTAGAACTTCAAATGAAAATATTCAGTTATAGTGAATATTAAATTGTTACACTAAGTTGCTCTCCAAACCTAGAACCACTTAATGCTTCAAGGAGGAGGATTTTTTTTTCCAGATATCAAAGAAAAACTAATTCTTAAAGTAGAAACAGCTATTTTTATAAAACAAAAATCTTTATCCTATATTTACACAACAATACTATTTATACAAGCGCATTGGGTTTTATCTACCTTAGGCTTTTCTAATCTGCTTTTTGTGATATCTAGGAGCTCTGTTATTCCTCAGCATTCAAAACATACTACGTTTTCATATGTTATTTTGCTCATATGTAATTATTGATTTGTATGACAGTCCATTCAAACATAAAAATATTGAATTCATTTTAAAAATTGTGTATTTTTGTAAGACAATTTTTAATTGTACAGCTTTTCTTGTTCCAAATTATTTCATCAGTCCCTAGTATCTTATTCCATTAAAAAAAATCATTTACAAGTTTGAAACAATGACTTTTTTCACCTCCTTTCCCATTCCCAAAAAGCCCCTTTATGGGCTGCTTTAACAGGACCACAAACATTTCTGAGTGCCACATTGCTCTAGACTATCCAGTAGGGCATCAATACAGAAATACACCCTGGATAAACATATAAAAAATTTTTCTCAGCAGCATATGAGAAATAAATGAGAAAAATCATAATCCTATGCTGGAAGAATACAGTCTAGGGATGAAATTCAACCAACACCCAGGAGAGTTCAGATTAGTAAGTACATGCTAAGAACATAACACAATACAATTCAGATTAGTGATCACTAAACAAGACTGAAAAATTCCTAAATGATAAAGTTAGACACTAAGTAAGTGAAATTCCTGAAATAAAAGCAATATTTTCATAATGGTAAGAATATAATAAATCTGAAGCTTTATTGTAAATGTAATGTCATGAAACTAGGGTAAAATTTTTTTTGTAGACTTAGGGCTCAGTATGAATAGTCTGTCTATTTATAGAATACAGAATGTTATTTCTAGTGTTTGGACACTAACTGCGTCCAGTTCTGGAGTCCCCAACATAAGAAGGACATGGACCAGTTGGAGAGGGTCCAGAGGAGGGCCACGAAGATGATAAGAGGGCTGGAGCACCTTTCCTATGAGGACAGGGTTGGGGCTGTTCAGCCTGGAGAAGAGGAGGCTCCGGGGTGACCTTATAGCGGTCTTCCAGTACCTCAAGGGGGCCTACAAGAAAGATGGGGAGAGGCTGTTCAGGAGGGCCTGTGGTGATAGGACAAGGGGTAATGGTTTTAAAACAGAGGGAGGTAGATTCAGATTGGATATTAGGAAAAAATTTTTTACCATGAGAGTTGTAGAACACTGGAACAGGTTGCCCAGAGAGGTGGTGGATGCTCCATCCCTGGAGACGTTCAAGGCCAGGTGGGACGAGGCCCTGAGCAACCTGATCTAGTTGGAGATATCCCTGTTCCTTGCAGGGGGGTTGGACTAGATGACCTTTGAAGGTCCCTTCCAGCCCTAACCATTCTATGATTCTATGATTCTATGATTCATCTTCCTATGTGTACCTGAAATCAAATAATGCCAACATCAATATATCTGAATTTGTTACAAAAAAAAAGTGTCACAAATATTCTGTAAGATAGAGAATTGGGAGAGAAAACCACAGAAAAGAAACAAAACAATTTAACTGAATACAGAAGTAAGGACTTGCTAGCAAAATCAGATGTGCCATTTCATTCTGTTCCAAGAAATGCCAGAAATAGCTCTTAAGTACAATGGCAATGGTTACATGCAGTTAGAAAGGACTCTATACAAGCTATCACACAAACTCATCCTGTTATTCAGATGCTGATGCTGATTAAGATGCTGACAATTTTAACCATTAAAACAGTGAACAGTGAATCTGAGGCACAGTAAAAACTCACTGAAGAACTACACGACTAAAGTATGTTTAAAAATAAAGCAAACCAGAACATTAAAAACCTTTCTCTTAAAATGAGGTATTAATTAAGCACTATTTTTACGGCTTTTTTTTTCATCAACAGATCTCAAATCACTCTGTTAGCAAAGTACCATAATTCACATATTACAGATGGGGAAACCAAGGCGGATAGATAAAGACTGAAATGATTTATTCAGTGTTGAGGTGTCACCTCACTGGCACCACTGAGATTACAACTTCATTATTTAGGGCACAAAGTGACTGCTTTCATAGCTGAAGAAAGAATCTTGCTGTCCCATATAAACTGTACAGTGAATTCTAGAGGTGAGAGAGGGTGGAATGGATGGTATCTCTTGGTCAGAAGTGCTATGAATTGCTGCTCTGATTTATTAATGGCACTTACTAAATCCATTGTTCTCATAAATATGTGTATTTTCAACAAAGATTTAAAAACTATATGAAATTTGAATAACCATAATTCCAATCTTCCTGTATTATTCAGTTTAAAAAAATCCAGAATGATGAAAATATAATTATGTTTATTATGTAACAAAAATTTATCTCAGTGCAAAATAACATTTAATAATTTCTGAAAAATAATTTCCTCCCTAACAGGACTGTTTCGTTTCACTTTTTTTTTTAGGGGAAAAAAAAGGTCTGTTGTGGTTTCTAGTTTGTTTTCTTGAGTTATTTTTTTGTTTTGTTTTTTACTGAATGAAGAAAGCAAGAAAAAAAAATCCAGAAGCAAAATATCTTGTTGACACTTGGGCTGCCATCATATAATCATAGTAGCAAATAACTAAAATGACAGCATTTGTAGTGAATACATTTAAAGACTCTTTCTTCTATTGAGGCTTCTCTGTATCTAACTATTCAGAACAAGAAGAGAATGACCTTCTGAAAAGTAATGATGGTGATTATCCATATAATGGTTGTAACATGCAAATATACAGCAGCCATGTAAAGGAACAAAAATCAGATAGCAACTTCACAGTGCTTAAGGGCTTCATATTTTACAGCACCAGCATTAATGGAAAAGTTAATGTAGCATTGAATAACAGTGAGTTGCTCAGCTGCTGCTACTGCTGCAGAACATTTAGATCATGGAAATAACACACCATTTTTTCCCTCCTATTGCTTTCTTGACCCACAGAAACAACTCTCACTCACCACCAAAATTATATGCAAAATATTCCTGCATTACTCAGTTGCTTAAGAAATATAAGCAAGTATATAATTTGTAAGACCAAAAATGCAAATAAATAATTAAACCACAAGACTCAAAATAATTAAGCAACAATGCTGAAGAAAATCTCAGAAACTATTCTCTGTGACTTAACTCGTGCAAACACATGCATGAGCACAATCACTTAATGCAGTACACAAAACGAAACAGCATTTTGCAGTATTTTATCTCTTAATTGCTGATCTTAATACATGAAATATCCAGATAAACTATGTATGTTAAATTCTCCAGTTTTCCATATACTAGAGAGTAAAACCTACTGAGTACAGTAGTACTGTACAGTCAGTACAGTGTCATTTAAAAACTTTTCATTGATCCAAGTCTACAGGAAAGTTTCAGAAGGTAGGCAACACCTAGATACTGTAAACAGAGGAACATAATTGGCTCTAAATTGAATTGAACAACAATTGTGTTTAGGGAGAAATCTAAGGAAGGGGCTGCAGACCCTACAACTACAAATCCTGTACACCATGTTCCCCCTTTATAACTGGCTGGTTTAGAAAAGAAAGAAATAGAAAAGAAAATAAATTACTTTCTTTTTAAAAAAGAAAAATAAAGAAAGTTGTTATGTAAATATAGAGTAAATGTTGGAATATACCAGCAATCTTTCTCTCCTTTATAAATTCAGGTAATGACTCTAAGAGTTTTGCTTCTTCTTGATGTGAACTGTAAAATGTGATGACACACCAGAGTTTAGAACTTCCATCAAGGAAACTAGTCCTTCCTGAAATTCATGAAAATCATTCCAGCTCATAAAGGAATTCAAATTTTAATGTTTTTGCACTGATGTTAGACTAGTAAAACTTTTTGATTTTGTTGCTGATTGCCTTTTTTTGCCATCAGAAGGAAAACTATGTGAAGAGTGGTGAGCATGGTTTTGAAAAGGGAGAAGATTCACCTGCTTCTTTTCTGCTCTCAAAATAACCAAAAAGGTGCTACTAATTTGAAATTCAGGCAGCTCAGAAAGTAAGACAATTGCTTGACTGATACTTTATAGTTTCACTGTTGATGCCAGACATGAGAATAAAAGTTGGGGAGGAAGGACCTTTCCTTTCAGATCTTTCCAAATTTGGTTGTCTGCCAGATCTAAGGTTTTAGAACTCAAAGGTTTTAGATAATGACTCTTCAGTCACACCTACAGCTGTTTCTCAGTCAGATAGCTTTTGTCAGGTCTTATGGAAATCTTCCTCTCCCTATTCAACTGCTCCAGGTGTCCAAGTGACTGCAGTTTCTGGAACCAATATCATCATTCAGTTATATGTATGCCAATTATATAATTCACTGACCTTTATGCTTCTCTAATGTCTGTGATGATATTAGCTATGAATTTCTAATAGGGTTGAAAAAATACCAGCAGAAGATATGTGTCTTGCCTTTATAACTGGTAATATCAACCGGTACGGAGAGAAAAACAACAAAAACTTCTGAGTATTAGAGCCAATGGAGGATCTAAGAAGCCAGAAGCCAAAAAACTATTTTCTAAAAGCTACCTCTAAACCTGCTTGTGATTTAGCATCTTAGAAATGTTTTGGAAACCATGAAAGACAACAGGAATCTGTAGAAGTTTTCTCGTCAGGGAATGTCCATTCTGGCCTTTTAATTTTTACAGCAGAGATTTTTTCTAAGGAATGTATGTCTTTTAGAAAAAAGTAGCATTACAACTTTACTGCAAGGATTGTGAAAAGTTGAATTTAACAAAAGAAGGGGAAAAATAAAAATATTTTCTTAATCCTAATACTAAAGAACAAGAATTTAGAAGTAATTTTTTTTTTTTGGTGTACACAAATTGAGAATTTATTGATTACTTTTAAAGAAGTGGAATCATAGAATCATAGAACCATAGAATGGTTTGGGTTGGAAGGGATCTTAAAGATCATCTAGTTCCAGCCTCCCTGCCATGGGCAGAGACACCCTCCACTATATCAGGTTGCTCAAAGCCTCATCCAACCTGGCCTTGAACACTTATCCTCTGAACAAATATTGCATTGAAAGAGCCACCATTAGTAATTTGTCACTGTGTCAGTGAAATAAAGGAGCTATTCTAGTACTTTCAGAATAGGACATTCCTAAGAAAAAGTCTCTGTTCAAAATTTAGTGGTGTCCAGCAGAATCTTTTGAGCTTCCCTGCAGAGTTGGCAATAACACCTTTTTATAGCTGAGCTAAAGACTATCAAATGATCCAGCTATACAGGGAAGACCAAAGTCAGAACTCAACATATGACCTGTAGATTTAACTTCTGCAACACACGCATTAGAAATAATGATGCATGTGGCCTCCACTGGATGTCCATTCGGAAAGAAACATGTCTGTTTTCTTTCCAGAGAATAGAATACATTCATCACCAAACAGGAGCAGCAACATACACAGTATCATTAGTCCAAAAAACAAGTAGAAATCTAAGTCTGAGTATATCTGATATGCTAAAAGATCATTTACAATAACGGAAAAACATAATTTGTATGTAAAAAGTAGTTTAGTTGTTTTTAAAGACAATTGGTAATATTCCTCTAACACTACTGAATTGTAAATAAATTCCAATCTGTCTCTTGCACAAATTTTAATACTTTGGTTTTATTTCATCAGGCCTCAAACATTCATAACATCTTCTTTGTTAAAATTTAACAGACAGTGTAGTTTTCATTGAGGCCATTATCAGATAAATTGGTGGCCATTCCCACAAATTTCCAATCACAATTTTTCTACATTTGTAATTCCAAGACTGTTAAAAATGAACAGTAATGTATACTTGCGGAATAATTAAACAGTTTGTCTGTCTGGGTCCTCTAAGAGTATACAGAGATTTTCATTAACTCTTCATGATTATCTCAAATGGAAAGACTATTATGAAAGAAATTTTTTTTTCTTATTCAACTTGCCTGGCATTTTGCCAAATAATGTGTGGGGGTTTTTTTATTATTATTTTATTTTCTCTCATGCTTCTCAGTGGTACTTAATTGAGGTTAAATCAGAAAGGATAGCAGATTCCATTTTTTTCTGGTGGATACATATCACATCCTGTTCCTGCTCCTGGCTGCTCTTCTTTCCTGACCAGCTTCACTCCATTAATTTTCATAGATTTTTAGCCCAACAGTTCAGTATGAAACTCTACGACTGAAAATACTGTCTGAAGTTCACTAAATAAATTTCCTCTACTATTAAGCTGTCATCAACTTTGAAAACATCACTTTTTATTCAAGAAAGCACAGGAGGTTGGGGCACTATTCAGTGTAAAAGACTACTGTGTGTCTGAAAATAATGCATTGTTAGCTAATAGAAATCGGAAACATGAATGTCTATAAATTAAAAAAATTTCAAAAGGAACATTTTTTAAATAATATCAAAACAACACTTCCACACACCATGAGGCAAATATATCATGCTTTACTTTCCTACATGTTTTCACATAAAACAAGAAATATTATGCATAAAAATTAAGGCCCTCTTATGGCAAAGCATCCCAAAGGCTTTAGTAGTATTTCTAAATTAGGTCTAAGAGATGTCAAATTTAGCTTCCTCTTTATGTATGTTTTTATTGCTTCCTACCATTAGTGCAGCCATAACTTCTAGTAAATCATCAAAAGAAATTTCTTACATATTAATCTTTCCTAAATTCAGATTGTGACTGTAACAAAACAAAAAAAATTCCCATTCAATAAATATAATTTGCTATCAGGAGAGTAGAGAAAAAAATAATGGGAAACTGAAAAATAGGTAAACAAATTTTAAGAAATAAATTAATTTTAATTTTAGTCTATTGGCATTGTGTATACAGAATATTTTTTAAAACAATGGTTAACATTCTCAAATTGAAGAGCAGAAGTACATGTGGCTTATGCATTTTTTTGTGGATTTTCTAATAATCTAGACAACTGGATAGTTTGCTACATTGTTGGGTTTTAAAATGGCTCAGCGCTATTGAATGTTTAAGAAAAATTTATGGCATAAGGCAGTATATTCCTGAAGCTGAAACAATCATTAGACTCTGATGTTCATCTATTTTATTGAACTACCCGCAGGGAGCTTTATGGGCATACTATCATGTCAAGGTCACAGGATTAAGTGAGCAGTGATGACAGTAAACAAGCCTTTTCTGTATATTCTAAAGGGTCTTACTGAGTTACTTAAAATGCCATAAACATAAATAGTCTCCTATCTCTACAACACATCCATGACAGATGACTTCAAAATATAACACTCTTGAGCAATGGAGCTTTACAACCGGACCAACAGCCTATATTATTGACAACAGATATCAATATGCTGGGGAGCACAACTATTGGGAGAAGCTTGCAGTCTGTCATGGTCAGATATTTTACGTCTGTAAGCGTACAAGAAATATATCTACATATACATCAAACTTCTATGTGAACAGATACTACTATTGAAAAAACCCAGAGCTTACAGGTTAAGAAAATACATGGTTATATAGAAAAATAAATATTATAATAACAAACATATCAAATCTTACTACACGCCAAGTAAAAACAGATAATAAAACCAAACCTACACAATACTTTCAATATTATCTTGAATGATTTAATTACTCTTTAGAAGTATACTGTGCATTACCATATTTATTAATTAATGAAGAAAGCAGTGTAATCAAGCAGAGAAACCTCTTTCAAGTCATGTGAAGTCTATGACAGACATGGCGTTCCTGAATCAGTCAAAATAAACCTGTGTAAACTTATTTCTTTACTCTTTTAAAAAATAAAAATCAATCAAAAAAACCCCAGCAGTGATCAATTGAAAGAGAATCAACTGAAAAGGAATATTTTTCAGAAATCAGAAAAGTGAATTGTGTAAAGATGATCTTCATAGTTTAACATCTGTGAACATACAGGCTGTGCTGACAAAATGCATACTGAAACACCAAACCCAAGGAACGCTCCTGCCAAACTATATTAAGTAAGAAGGAAGGGACAAGGCTCTGGTTGCAGGCCTCTGTGTCCAACAAACCACGTTTCTCCTGTATATCTGACAACCAGACCTCTCATGCGGTGCTTGGGAGCAACAGTTGCATACCCACTTGCTTGTCACTCCCCTTGTCACGCAAGATACGACTCTAAGTAGATTAGAAATTACTGCAGAGAGAGCGAGAAGAGATAAAGTGAAAGAGGCACAAGCACAGAGTATTTCTGGTTAATGGTAAAGGTATAAGAACAGAACAGACACTGCTGAGAGATCTTTGATTCCCTCAAACATGGGACTACGAACCGAAACAAAAACTGCTATGTAAAGATAAAATATTTTCTCTAGCATCAGATGACCTGTATGATTGATGCATGGACTTAAAGTTCTAAACTAGTTTGAAGGAGGATGATGTTGTATTACAGGGAAGCAAAAATCGGGGGAAAAATAAATCACTCTGAAGGTTATTTTTTTTTTTTTTTCATGAGGGAAGAGAAAAAAACAACAAACTGAGGAGACAAGAAAAATGGATCAGTCTATCACATATCTTAGCTGATTATACACTGCTAGCAGGAAAATGACAAATACAGGAACTAAGAAGTAGTAAGAAGTCTTAGTATCCAGAAGACAAAACTTAGGCTGGCATCATAGAAGCTTGCCAAAACAAATCAGTATTTGTTCCTGTGAAAAGCAAGAAAGTAGTACTTTTTGTATAGCACATAATAGTTTCCTTCCTCTGAAGTTCAGAAATAGGCATGAAACATACTTATTGAAAGTGTGGACAACGTCTAAAGGAAAAAAAGTTAGTATTGCACTTTGAGATATAACAGAAAAATCTCTACCATCGTGTCTGAAAGAGGATGGATGCAAGAGATGTTTAGAACACCTAAAACTAAATAACTAACTGAATAAAGATCAAACTTGGTGGTAAAGGGCTCGTTCATTGAAACAATAAATCTTAAAAAAAATATAAAAAGTATAAAAAGAAAAAAATTATAAAAAGATATGTTTTGTATACATGTGTATGCTAGGTTGAAAATCAGCTTAAGTCAATTTGATGTTGACTAGTTCAAGGTTTTTTGTAGAATATCTAAGAGGAAATATATCTAGAGTGAAAATAGTTACTGAAACAGAGCTCATGTTTCCAAGGAAAGACCTTAAAGCTACAGAATAGCCAAGTTGAAATCTCCTAAACTTAGCAAATTGGTAGATAACCTCTCCTTAAAATAAACCTTCCACAATTTCTAAAACCAAAATTACTTATACAACACCAAACAATTCTGATGTTGAAGGAAGATAAAATACTAAAATACCAATGTGGTTGTAGTCAAGAGCTCTTCAATAAATTCACATAATCATAAAGAAAATGTAGCAAGTAAAAAAAAAAAGGAGGAGGAGAGGGCAATCCCCGATCACTTAGCAGCTCTCTGAAAGTTTATGGGAGATAGGTGTGATTCCAGATGACTGGAAAAGGATGCGATGTGGTCTTAAAAGGGGAAAAACACACTAAATGCATTATAAACTAATGTTTTCCATTGATACATGCAAAGATATTAGAAGAATTTATCGATCACTAATTAATATAAAACAAAATAATGTGGGTTTATTACGAACAAGTAATTTCCTTTACACATTTGCAATTTATTTGTTTATTAATCTATAGCTCAATCGAAATAGTGAGCTTTTGACACAAGAGTATGTACTGTTCACATAGACTATGAGAAAACCGTAAAAATATAATAAAGGAATATATGAATGGTTAAAATCTGGATTTTTTTTTATAACAAGTATTAAAGTTTTGTGACTAGATTTGGAATATTTTCAAGTGAGAGACTGTATGGGTTGTTTCCTGAATTCTGCTGTATTAAACATTTTATTACCAACTTTGATGAAGAATCAGAGAAAATCCACAATAAAACTTGAGGTGACAATGAGCTGTGAGAATTGTAAGAATAGCACAGGAGAATAATAATTCAAAATTACCTTAAAAATCTGTAAGATGAAAGAGAGACACAAGTCTTAAAAATAATTAAAAGCACAGATACAAAACAGCAAGTGATTGTCAATTAGTAGAAGGGAGTAAGAGTCTGCAGCCTGGTTCTGGGAAGTACTGAGCTTACAATCTCATTTTAGGATGCATTAGTAAAGCTATAGCATGAGACAACTCTAGACGTGCATTGCTGAGGGCTCACCTGCAATCAAGTGCCCAGATTGCAGCACCTCTTTCTAAGGAAGATGTAGACAAACTGCAAGGAATCTGAAGCAAGATATCAACATTATACAAGATATAGATAGTTTATTCAGAAAGGAAGACTGAAAAAAATGCGTTTGTCTAGTCTAAAGTCAACAGCCTGAAAGGAGAGTATCAGCTTCCAAAGACTTTGAGATGGGCTAGGTTTAAAACCAGGTATAATTAATGTAACTTGTAGCAAAGAAAATGATCCTGTAATGTACATTCAAAATCAAATATAAAGCTATCAAAGACATAGAACAGGTTTTCTAAGGTGTTTGTAGAATTTCACTCTTCTCCTCTCAGAGAAAGGGGGATGCAAAGCATGTGATAGTGATGCATCAGACTACACCTGTCTCAGTGGCTGAGGATGATTTAATCTCCAGTTCTTTTCCAGACCCTACTCTGAACGTCTCAAAGTATTTTACAAATATATGGTTAGACTTAAATATATTTCAAATTAGAAAGTACAAGACACATTGAGGTTTCGAGAGGAGGGGAATCAAAATGGCTCCACTGGGTTTTCAATTCTGGTTAAACTTTGCCTTTCTGATGTTTCCAACAAAAATGTCTCAGAAGTCTGTCAAACACTACAGATATTTCTCTTTGAAGAAATCTAATCTCCTTTGAAAGAGTCTGAGTGAGTATTAGATGGACCTATCATGTCTGCTTGCACTATGTTTCTGTTTCTTAACTTACTTCACTTACAGTTGAAGACAGGTTACAGTGCTAGATGGACCTGGTCTGAACCCATATGGTTGTCCTTGTGACTGGTGTCCTAGAAGCTGAATGGCTGCCTGTGTACAATAGCTCTACAGCTAGACTTAAGAAGGAGCAGAAGTCTCTCGTGCTTTGTTAAGGTTGGCCTTCCTCTTAATATATGTATACTTCAAAATTCCCTTGTTACTGTTACAATAAAAATATATAGTAAGTTAGCTGTATGCAATTTGGATATATATTCTGATTGCTGTTCCAGTTAAAGACTCTATTGACATCTAAAGATCTATTGTTTCTAAAGCCTAAAGAAAAACAACATTGCCACACTTTCCTCTTTGTGTTTGCCATGAAGCAAAAGGGGAAAAACAAGTTTTAGGCAGAAACAGAGAACATATTGAAGAGAAATGAAAAAAACAGAGTAAAGAAGAACAAATAATTCTCTTATTGCAGAAGTAATAATGTGAAAGGAAATGCAGAAGTCTTCCTTCCTTAATATGAAATACAATGTATTGTAATTCCTAGAGATAAACAAGTCTTTCTGTAGAGTTGAACAAGACTTCTCTGAATACCAGGCATTTCCCAACATTGGAAAATATCACCTCTTCCCAAAGAAACTATTTTCTTCAGAGGTTTCTTCCAGTCGTTAGAAAAAACCCATAGTGAACAGCACCACAGTTCAAAACCACTGAGTAACCTCGCACAAGTACAGAACTGAATAAATCTCACGTAAGCAAACTGCGCACTCACTCGTACAGCCCATCTCCGGTTACACAATGCTGCTTTCTTGGCAGGTATCTCTATGCTGCAAATAGCATCCTACATATAACTTCCTATTATTAGAAAATGATACAGAATACTTCTATCCCCCTTTTCCATTGGGCTCATCAAATGCCACCGCACCATTAGCAAGAGCTCCTTCAAATAGTATCTGCCTTCCATTACAGTGGTAATCAATCAGGTAGGCAGGAAGGAAGAGGGTACGCAATGGGTGGAGGATGTAATACAATGGGTGCAGAGCAGCAGGAGAAGCACAAAGTTGAAAGCATAGTAAGAAAAGTAAAAAGGAGATTGAAATAGTAAAATACTATGAAAGAGTGATCAGTTTAGAAAAATAATCTCACTCACATTTATGTTTAAAATCTGCTACAGAAGCATGACTAATAGTGGACCTAAAACGTGAATATTGCAGACACATTTGCTGATCTTAAGGTTTCTCAAGTAGTGTAGTTAAACAAAACCAATAGAAGACAGAGAAGCATTTTCTTAATGTTTTGTTGTAATGAAATAATCTCAGAACTAAATATTTGGAACTTGTAATTGAGATAGCTAATGAATGAGCTAAAAAGTGTGCAGGTTCCATAAGAGCAATCTGGAAGGATCTATTCTGCAAAAAAGAGATTCCACCAATTCCAGAAACATACAAAAATCATAATTCTTACAGAGTATGTGGAAAAATGCAGAACCTTAACAGGCCCTCTAAGAATAGACATGTCAAACATACTGCTGGATCCAGTAGACAGGATCTGGTCCTACATCTTTTCCACTGTTCTAAAGCTCCCTTTGTAATTTATGTCTTGCAGTTAAAATGAGCCAGAAATGAATGAATAGCTAAACCAGATGAAGCTGATTTGCAGTGGGGAACAGAACAGGTTCTGTGTCTCTCTGAAGTTCCTAAGACACCAGCTAGCATAGCGATGGAGTCAGAGCATGCCAAAGGTTGGCTGTAAGGGAAACTCCTTCTTACTGAATTCCTGTGTTCTGGTCTCCCTCACTGTAAACTGGAAACATTTGGTTTAGAAGTAATGTCATTCCAGAATCGGCTTATTCAACTGCCAAGCCCCATAGGCTCAGAAAAGGGGAGTTCTCCTCTTTCCACTCTCCCCTGTGGCCCCCAGCAGAACCTAATCTCTGCAGAAGCACATGCTGTAGTGAGAGGCAGAACTATCTGTTTGGCAAGAAACTTTTTATTTCCAGCCTGTCTCCCCAGACGAATTTGGTCTTCACCACAGAATGAGTTTGACAGCTCTGCCCTCCACCATGAATGATTAATTTGTTATGGGTGTCTAGTTTAACCAAAGATGGATTTGAACAGAAAAAAAGCCCTTGTATACTTGCTATTTGGTAAAGCTGCTTTAATGTAGGTGGAACCTCCTTCATCAAATCATGGAAAGCAAGAGAACCAAGTCTCATTTTTAAATGTCATTTTTCTCATTATAGTAATCCTCCTGTGTATATCAAAACTGATCATGTGAAAATATCTATGACAAGCATTTCATATTTAGATTTAGAACACAAGCTGGAAGTCAGAGCTCTTTGTATTGCCCTAGATTGCCTTAAATCTATAGAAACTGTAAGGTAGAGCTATATACACAGTGTCCTTGAATAAAAGTTTCTGAAAAGTTACGATATCTGATTAAACCAAGACGCTGAAATAAGAGAATGCTCCAGATAAACATGGTAACACATTATGGCCTAAAACACAGGCATACATATGGCTGATAAGGAATTTGAACTGAGTGTACAGACAGGTTTCACTAAATTTTTTTTCTTTTTTTTTTTTTTTTTTAAGAAAGATGCGTATGGGGAGAGAAGCAGATGGGGAGGAAGAGAAGCACCATATGAAGCTGACAGAGAAGACAGAAGGAAGCATATGTTGTGACATGAAGACTATAACCCTGAAAAAACTAAGGGTAAGTGCTGGCTTAAAGAAGCTTTGAACGCTAAGCTATGAAACACTGATTCTTCCTGAGTTCAAGGAAATAGCATGTTACATATTCACTCTGAATAAGTGGCAATGCATCAAAGAAATAACCAAATCATCAATTTCTCATCCAAATAGGAAAAACATGCAGAATTGTAGTTTTGATATAACACTGAAATTAAAAAAGGGAAAAACAGTATGTTTAGGGTAAGCTATTACGAAGATACCGAAAAGTGTCAAATTTCCAAAATGAGGAAAACAGAATTATTTTGGTTTAAGGGCACAAACAGGATTTATAATAAAATAACGAGATTTATTTTGAAATCCATTATTCTTTGTCTGAGATATGTAGGAGAAAATAAGATGATTCAATAATTTCCTTTTGTTTTAGAGGAGTTGATGCTCATACCTGCAAGAAATCGAGCAAAAGAACCCTGGTTTCAACTTTAAGAGGTGAAGGGAAAATATTTGTGAAGGGGGAAAGAAGTTAACATTAATAAGCAATACATAATAAAGTTTTTTTCAAAACAAGGAGATGAAAGAGTGAACAGGTTCTCAGACCAATTCAAACTGTACTGATTGATTATTGTATGGACAGGGATAGCTTGTACAATGTTACTGTGTTGGTAGGCATTCATTGAATTGCATATAATTAATTTCTCCTTCATAAATGAATAGCTAATTAAGAAGGTAATTGAAATGCAAGTCACCTATGATATTATGTTATTTCTAATTCAACTATCTTTATGTAACTATAATCTAACTTGGAATTTTCATATGGTATTTCATTGACTCACACCATTCAACTTCATTCTTGTTTCTTCAGACATTTTGAGAAGAGTTTATGATATTTAAAATTCGTAATTTAAAAATACGATAGAATTTCACTCATCAGACCTCTCGTTTTTCCTTCCACTGCTAAGTTTCCATGTTTCTTAATAGTCTCTTTGTTTCTCTAAGGAACAAAGAGTAAACTTTGTGGCACCTAGAGATTAAGCACAGTAAATGCTGCTTGCTGCTTTCTGCAAAAACCGTGTACGCAGATGGAAAAGCTGGGGAAGCTTACAAGCTCATTGTGTTGAACAGCAAACATAACAAAAAAATTTTGCTACAGCTGGGTCACAGTTCATAAAATGAGACCTTAATATTTTATAACGCGAGCATTTATGTTAAAGAACAGAAAAATTGTTCTTTACCTTGAAGAGACCACAAAACCACACATACATGTACTATATGCTACAATTACCAGTAAATCAGTAGCTGCAGATTATGTATGTGATAGAGAACTGAAGCTTTTAAGAATTACACCTATCGTCCCCCAATAGTTTCTTACCTATCTTATCCATTCTGGGTGTCAAAGGCATGGCTATTGCCCAAGTATTTATCATGCAGAGGCAGTTGCCTGTTTCTTCCCCTGCCCCTCCTGGGTCTGAGAACAATCTCCCTAATTCACCATTTCAAGGAACGATCTCCAGTGCAAGAGATGGACAGGGGACTCACAGTGTGCCTTCACAACTAAGAACACTCTCCCCAACAGAAATAATGGAGTCACTACACAGGTCTAGAGGGCTGGAGTGTCAAAGTATTGTTTTTTTTAAAGTAGTTCTGTATTTCAGTCAGCAAGTACAATTTTAGAACTCATCTCAATTTCCATCATAGAAAGAGTAGTTCCTCCAGAACTACTTAATTAACAACAGGTTTTGCCTTCTGTGCCTAAGCAGTTTAATGAGACCCCTCTCAACTGTCCACACTTGAAGCCTTTTACATCTGCCCAGTGAGAAGCAGTGACCTTGGTCCTTAACAAGGCTCAGAGGGTCTCCTGTTGGGCACCTCCCCCTACCTGCTGCCATCCCGGGCCTTTCCATTCACAGCCCACCAAGTCTCATGACAGAAGGTGCACTTGTGTGGTGGGTCACGCAGCTGCCACGACACAAGTGGTGAGACCTGCAGTGCAAAGCCATTTGCCTCCTGATCGGCTCCTGCAAATGGGGAACCCCACCCAGAGACCTCCTGCTGCCGCCGTGTCCCCCCTTTTCCAGGGTAAGCAGCTAAAATACAACCCAGCCAACAGCTGCACCCAACGCAGCGAGCACTGAAATGCAAAAGCAGCACTGCAAGTAATTGAGAAGCAGGCGCATCAGGAACGTGGCATGACAGGAATAAAGAGTTTCTTTTGCTTGATGTAAGAAATCTGATAGGTTTGTCACAGATGTCAAGCTGCTTCATGGCCCATCAAAAACTATCATGGACTGAAGACCAACAAAAGCTGCAGCAGTGGTCTGTTGCCATTTAGTATGCCATCAACAATCCAGGAGAGGAAAGTTATCTGGCCCAAAGAAGAGATGATCTCCTGAAAAAGTTAGTTACCAGGAACCGACTTAAACCTGCAGAGTGTCTGCAGCCATTCATGAACCTGAGCAATAACATTACTCAAAAATTCAAAGCCACTAAAAAGACTGAAAATTTCACCTATTTTCATCAGGCTCAAGTCTCTAGATATACAGCTTTAAGTCTGAACTAGAGATGACATGAGTGTTCAGTATGGATTAAGGCTGCTTTGAATTAACCATACCACAATCTTCTACATGTCATTTTTGTAATTTCCACCAGAATGTCTCTGGTGTTAGACTACAGAATTTCCATAAGACTGAATTTCTACACTTTCTATCACCTTAAAAAATAAATACATCTCCATCATTATCAAGGAAATAGTGATTTCTTTGGAAGATATTAGGATATAACGATGATTAACATGAAAAATGACACTTTTTAAACACTGTATAACTGCAAGAACCAACTAGACTGAATGACAAAAAAGAATGAACAGGGTATGTGGTATTTATTAAACATTGTTACTGATATGTCAAATTAATTACTTTACGACTTTTCTGATAAGCTTAAGCTCTAGCTATGTATTCAAGCTACATTCAAATACATTTTTTTGAAAGGCAATATTTATCTAGATAAAAGGTTTTGTACTAGTCTATCAGTCTCAACCAGGCCTTTACTGAAAAATTTCAGAGCTGAAATGGAACTTTCTGATCTGCTCTGCCTGACTCAGAGCACACTTAAATAGAATTTAAGTAGAAAATTAAACTATAAAAATTTGGATATTTGGAAGCAGAATTTCCTTGATTTGTCTTGTTTGAGCTGTTCCACTCTGAATAAATAATCAAATATTTGTGGCTAAAATGCAAAAAGGAGAGACTTGGCAGTCTCCAGTTTTGCAGACAGGGCACTCATATGGCAGACGCAAGTTCAAGACCTTGCTTTGAACAAAGGAAAGGGGCAATTTAAGCTCAAGTCTTCCACATGAGGGTCAGCACCTTAGCCACTGGCTACTGTTGCGATTCATTAGAGCAAGGCTCTGTTTTTTTGCATGATATATGAAAACGTTTAATTTCACCCCTATGTTGAACAGAATTAACTTTTAAAAACAGTATTCAACACAGCTCTGATTAAAACCTCAAATACTACATTATCATTTGCGTACAGTAAGAATTACATATTTTGGATCATGCTTTTTTTATTTTATTATTTTTTAACAGGAGTGCCTGTAGAACTGAGCTGCACTTTGGTTATGTTCAGCTTTGCCCATGTTACACTTAAGTGTTTGGCTTTAAGCATAAAGAGTTTGACTGTGCATGGCTGCCACTGACTACTGTTTTGTTGTAGGAGAGTTAAGATTTACCAGTGGGTCTTACCAGTTCATCACTTGCACAGAAAAATCTATAAACAGAAGAAAGCATTAGACAGCAACTCAAGTGACCTGGTTCTGCTGGTTATTCTAACACTGACTTACTCTATAATGCTAGACAAGTTGTTTTGACTGTCTCTTCTTTACTTCAGTCTTCCTCTGTCAATGTCTACATGGAGACCTCTACATCTCTTAATATCTCATTCAGAACACTTCACTCAGATTCTAATACTGGTAGGAGCCTCAAAACCTACTGATATACTAACAGTAAAATCCTATTATAATCAATAAATACTCATTACAATTTATTTAAAATACAGTAAAACAATATGTTTGTAGCTTATAAAGGAGCTTTATCTGTGAATCTTTAGCAAAGAGGATTTCTCAAGAACCAGTTGAAGAAAAGACTAACACAGAAATTATATTTTAGCAATACTAGCTCCTAATACATTCATATGTCAGTTACAAAATGCCTGCTTTTCTAGCTCTGAAAGTAACATTTAAAACCCATACATTTTACATTCGCAGCTTACCTGTGAGAAACAGCTCCCCAAGCACCATGCTTATTTGTTAGTATGTTGAGTATCTTCTGTTTCAGCTGATTGGCTGTAACATGATCTCGATGCTTAGCAGCACTGATAAGATGATCACACATCTTCTCCTCCTCTCTTCTGTCAGCAGCATACTGAGCACACTGCGACTAGGAATGAAAGCACATCTACTTCATAAAAGATAGGCTATTTAGAATCACTTTAAAATTATTAACTACTAAAACTCTTTAAACATGACAAAAACTCGTCAAAATACTTTTAAGAGGAATAGAACACACCATTCCATTCAAATGGTTCTACTACTATATATTATCCATGAAAAAGAATTTTTGTTAGAGCATGTAAATATTGAAATATCAAGGGCAAAGAAAACAGAATTGCCATTATAAACATTTAGCTATACACCTCTGTGTGTATATGTGTGACCACAGATATACCTTAAAAGTTGGTCTTTATTTGTAAAAGTTACTTATGTTCTCAGGTATTAAATACAGGTATACATATATACATAATATGCAGGAAAAAATTATGTACACTGGTTTTGTTTTTTTAATTGTAACAAAACTTACAATTAAAAAACATTTGATATTTTTATTATTATGAATGCTAAAGAGAAATTTCTTTCACTATGAAACTGAGTAGATCTTCTATTTCATATCACAACATGAAAAATTTCACTTCTAAATACCACTATTTCACTTCAAATACCACTTCTAAAACACCCTAATAGTTTCGCTCATCTTTTAAACTGAAAAACTAGTGTTTCATCATGTTCCCTTTAAGAGATGACTACCTCCAAAATAGGTATGATGACTACCATTAAGAGATGTTCCCTTTAAGAGATGACTACCTCCAATCCTCTCCAGTGTTCTGAGAGTTGTAGAACACTGGAACAGGTTGCCCAGAGAGGTGGTGGATGCTCCATCCCTGGAGACGTTCAAGGCCCGGTTGGACGAGGCCCTGAGCAACCTGATCTAGTTGGAGATATCCCTGTTCCTTGCAGGGGGGTTGAACTAGATGACCTTTGAAGGTCCCTTCCAGCCCTAACCATTCTATGATTCTATGAAATGCTGTGATTATTGACCTTCATTCAAATTTGTTTCTAAAACTGTCAAAAGTCTATAATGCATTTCAGTTTTGATAAAACTTTTTTTTTAATGTATGATAAGCACAATACAATTTTTCCATTTCTTTTCTCAAAATCATGTTAAGTTCAAATTCAATTTCTCCTCCTGGTAAAGATACTTTCAAAATGTCTAAACAAAGCAAATATAGCCATACTCAATAAAATAAATCCATTGTAAGTATCATTTTCTAGGTATAAATTACAAAGGCCAGATCATTCTCAAAACAGCTAATTTTAAAATCACCTTTTAAGAGACATTTTCTCACGCACTAATTTGTGCACCCTTTCAGAACGCTTACCCAACACTCAATGCTGAACACAATGCTGAATAGAATCCTATTTTCTAATATTCAAAAGAGCAATAAAAATTAAGTTAACGTCATACTAAATTGTAGTTTATTCTTCATATTTCTGCACACTACCTTTTTCCTACAGAGCACATTAGCATTCAGTGAGTTTTTAATAGTGGTCTTTCCACTGTGTTACAGCCATTATTTCAAGTAATCTATCTGGAAAAGAACAATCGTTACACTAATTCATAAAGGGTTAATTCATTTTTCAATTTATCTTCTTGTACAGGGAAGCACCAATTAGTACAATGATCTGCCTTAGTAATGAGGTTAATATTTCACCAGCTCATTGGACAGTAAAATTAAATTTTCATTTTTCTTCCTGAACAATTACAAAGGTTAACAAAATGAAAGTTAACTGTGAAGCACCCATTCTGGGAGGACTTTCCCTGGCCCTGACTGCAACTGGAGCCACAGGATAAAATTTAGCTGCTGGTCCATGGCCTCCCCACTACGCAGGCAACATGGTAACTTGGTGCAGCTTGGGCCAAAGCATTTCATCCACAATGATTCAATTAAAGTTTAAAAGGTAAAAACAAAATAGCCACTCACTTTTCTGGCTGAGAGCAATGATTAACATGTACTAAAACCCAGAACATACACAAATACAGCTTATTAAAACAAAATGACAGATTTACAATTATGCAACAGAAAACTTCCAGAAATCTCTTTGTCCTTCCTACTTTCAAGTAGGATGAATAATAAAATGTTCAGCTATATACCTACTATTATTAAAGACAATATATAAAACATTCTTTCAGACTTTAACCATCACCTTATTTAAGTACATCTGAGTTTCATATTTAACGAAGGTTACATTTCATAATTTTCTTTTATGACTTGCAGATTTTATCTTACTTATCTAAAACATGTAGCTGAGATTTTTCATGTGACAAATACAACAAAAACTTTCATCTATTAAAAATGTGTTGGTTTCTTTACCAGACAATAAGACTCACTTAAGGCTATTCCTTTAGGGAATTTAGCTAATATTCTAAATCCTATTTGCTAACAGAAGCTGAAAGTTAATTGAATATTCTCATTTTGTCTAGAGTTCTGACAGATCTTATACCTCAATGTATTCTTCAAAGAGCAGATAACTCAATCTTCTGTTGTCATCTTAGGTTACTGCATGATGCTCTGATAAATATCAAATGTTATTTATTGTTGAGGCAATATGAAACTTCACTCTGACACACACTTAATTGTAAATGCGATTTTATCTAAGTTCAAAATATCCAGTATATGCTTGGTAATAAAGTTGTTGCAATCCCATATGACAAGTGTCTGCTGTCTGTTCTGACAAAATGAAGTAAAGGTTATGTGTATTCAAAATGACAACAGATATCTCTGTGTCTCACACTTTTCAGCTAGGTCAAGGAGCACAAGAACTAGTACATCAAAGCGCACATTTAAGAGAGCTGTTTCAAGGAGATAAAAACCTAATCAAAACTAAGATTACTGGATCCTATTTCTAGCCACCAGATGCTTGTTGACTTTTTCTGACTGATGAACAAATTGATATAGCTATTTATTATCATCAATACCAAGTCAGTCTATCTTAATCCTAATGTTAGGTCACTTGACCATTAAAAAACGTGGAAATGTATGTTTGTGTGTATATACTTACACAAACATAAACGTATGCAAGCACAGACAGATTTTGAAATAACAGAAAACAGTGATGCAGAAATGTATAAAACACCATAAAAATGCAAAACCTTATTTGATGAGATTACATCAAAAATGAATTTTTAACTTTACTCCATCACTTTTGCATTAAAAGTTTTTGAATGGGAACAAAATTAATCCTGAAGAAATAATCAAAAACCTGTTAAAACGAACATAAGTTTCTAAAATAGCTTTTTTGTACGTTTGCACCGTTATCAAGCAATGTAATTTAAATTGTATACTGCAACACTCATTGAAAAGCAACCAAATATTGACTCCTTTTAGGAGTAAGAATTATGGACATTAAAGAGTTATGGGATCCAGCTGCTGCGTTACTTCTTCCAATACTTCGAAAGAAGAGACATTTTAAACACAGTCTTGCTGTCAATAGTTAATGATTCCTAACTAGCAGGAAAGATATGCAATATCATATTTCAATTTATAAATTATAGGAAGTAAATGTTCAAAGTGCTCCAAAATGCACTAACAAATCTTCTAACAAAATTACCTTAAAATATTAATTATGTTTAACAAAATATTTCTATTTCTTATTTTACATGAAGTGCCTTGAGTGTATTAATTGCTTTTCTTTCTTTATAAACTCATATATACTGTTGATAAAATCCAACAAAAATAATTACTAATGCAATTTGCATGACAGTCTGCAATAAATCAGAAAAGTTCTTTGTGAAGCTAGAGGGTCTGCCATATCATTTTAGACATTCTGATTAAGGGATTTCTTCAAGCTGTAAATGTTTTAATGAATTTCAGTGAGGAGATGAGAAATTAAACCCATTCCTGGTGTTTGACATTTACTAAAGCTTTTAAAAACTAGTTTTGGAATGCCTTCAATTTAAATTTCTTTCTTGAAAGAAAAAAGTCTTTATTGTATGGAGTTACAGTCTAGGTGACAACTGAGTGAAAACAGAGAAGCAGAAATGCACCAACTCTCAGGCTTACCTCAAACTCAGCATGCTTGTGGACATCTTCAGCTCTTTGTCGGTTCAAAATAAATTCTGCTTCATTTGCAACACGCACTATATGGTCTTTCATTGCGTGACATAATAATCTAAAATAAGAAAAATCAAAATCAACCTTTGTATTTGATGTGCTTCGAATAAGTTATTTCAGCAGATTTACTTAAAATGGAAAAAAATAAAATTAATGAAACTATTGTAATGCAATTGCCAAATCAGTTGACACGACAAATTTAATTTTAACCAAAATTTTCAGCATTTGTGAAAGCACAATCAAATCATGTTATATGGGAAAAGCTTGCTATTTATTATTGAAGGGAAAAGATCTTTATGGAAGTATTATATTCCTACTATGTTTTTAACAGTAGTCTCAATATGAATATGAATACTATACTATAACTAAAAAGTCTAAACAAGTGCCTAAACTCTTATTGATACCATTATACCACTAAATATAAAAATTCCAATTTCAGAGTCTTAAAAATCCTTGAGATTACTGAAGATTTAAAATTCTATTGAAAATGCAAAATAATATAAACATCTCTTATACATTTTTCAAACACTGGAATTAACAGTGTATCATGTTTCCAAGTTTTCATGGCATCAGAACTAGAGAAACATTACTTAAAAAGAAGGAAAAAATAGATTAAGATTGGACCACTGAATACCATGAGATGTATAACAAAATTGCAGCATAAACAACACTATGTTCTTCATAACACTGGTATCTTATCGGGAAAGAAGAATGGAAGCAATTGCTTTCTCACCCCTACAGCCCATATCTAAGCTTGCCTGTTCTATTCAAAGTAGCCTTGCTCTCCTTATCAGCAGGGAGGAAATATCTTTCAGGATGCAAAGATCTGACAGGTCTGTTTAGGATCAGGAAGAACTGTTTCTCTTTGTGTCAAACTGGCACATGATCTGGGATTTTCCCTCTTGCAGCATCAGGGAAACACACTTAATTTCAGAGATTCTTATATTAAGAATCTGAAACTTTTAGCAAATTCCATCCCAAGGCTGATGTCTGGTGCTTAGAAACACCACAAAAGAAAGCCATGATTACCAGACATTAAAGCCATGATTACTAGACCTTACGTCTATAAGAAGAAAGATCTGAGCTCTATTCTTGCCTCTTTTGGTGTGTTGTACCATCTGTGAAAGAAGAAAATCACTTACACTGAGCTAATGCTTAATATGGGTGTATGGCATGGGAAGACATAAATGTTGGGGCCTCTGTTTGGAGATAATGACAACAAGCTTGGATCGAGGTTTCACAGTGGATATTCAAGCTTTTAATAAGTCTTTCTATTATATCTAACCCTTTACTATTCTTGAAAGCAAAACAGTTTTGACAAACTATAAGCTGAAAGACTGAAGTTGCCTCCATTGTAGTCTTCAAAATTTAGCTTTATTTTTTAATCTACTCTGCTGGAAGACATGCATTAGTATTTTACTACTGTTAAGTGTTCAGATTTTTATTGTTGAGAGGTAGTGCAGAACTGCCATCAGATGTGGATTAGGAGTGAGCACTCATGACTTTAACAAGCGTCTCTAAAACAAGAAAATACTAGAAGTGAGTGTTTAGTATCTCCAACCAAATTTTGCATTACAGGTCTTCCTGAAGTTTTCCATATGACATTAATGACCTGGAACCAAATAGCTAGGATTTCAAAACTGAACACACAGATTTTAAGTGTCTACTGTCTATACATCATTTCCTAAATGAATAAACTATTGAATACATGGAACACAGTGCAAATTCCCTATCGAATCCTGCTGTGGTCCAGGCAGCATTTCTAGTTCTAAATGAATTTAGGTGAAATCTATTCAATAGGTCTCTTAGATGCTCTCTACCACCAAGAATTTTGTGAGAAAAGATGGTGACTAACTTCAATGCACTGGGTTTATTTTTTGTGACATCTGGGTACAGTTTTTATACCTCAAAAACCAATCTAAGCTGCCTCTGTTCACGAGCAATGATAAATACATATCATCTTCATATTAGTTGTATTTATCTGCATTAAGAAGTGTTCACATTCTCTGTGCCCATTTATGCACTAAAATACCTACAAGGCACTTCAAATGGATTCCCAGAGAATGCTAATTTCCACAAGTTATAAATAAATCTCTTGCCGATACCCAGGCAAAAGATATTAAAAAAGAAAATAAAATGATCTGTTGACACCAGTCTCTGTCTGCTTTACAGAAAATGAAAACTTTTATAGGCGTGCAGCAGATGATTCAAATCAGCTGGCTGAAACTGCTGGTGACCACAGCTGTACCTCCCACCCCACTAATGGACCTTTCTGCTCCAGAGGCTGAGAGACCTGATGCATTTGGGAACAACTTCGGAGTTGCTGCAGCTTTTGGTCAGCACATCAGGCAAACTAAGCCAGACTTCAGGTAACCTCGAAACGCCACAGGTCTTCAGAGTCCAAAGACAAGGAGACAAGAAATAAGAAAAGGCGACTAAACTGGTCAAGGGGCTGGAAAATAAAACTTATGAGGAGAGGCTGAGGGAGTTGGGGCTGTTTAGCCTGGAGAAGAGGAGGCTGAGGGGAGACCTGATTACGGCCTATAAATACTTGAGAAAAGATGGTGGGGAGGTGGGGGAAGGACTCTTTACATTAGTGATGGGTGATAGAACAAGAGGAAATGGGCATAAGCTTAGTCAGGGGAGATTCAGGTTGGATGTTAGGAAGTATTTCTTCTCTGAAAGGGTTGTCAGCCACTGGAATAGGCTGCCCAGGGAGGTGGTTGAGTCCCCATCCCTGGATGTGCTTAAGAATAGGGTGGATGATCTACTTGAGGATATGGTTTAATAGGGATTAGGGATGGTTGGACTCGATGATCTCTAAGGTCTTTTCCAACCTAGAAATCTATGAAATCTATGAAATCAATGAAATCAATGAAATCTATGAAAGAGGAGACCAGGGAACATGCCTGAGCGATGGGTCCTGACTGCCTCCAGCACTCAAATCATCAGCTTGGCCTCCACTCATTTTTTGGCTGACAAACTTCTATCTGGAAAATGTATAGGCGTGGTCCAATGGACAGTTTACTGAAGACACATCGATGAGGCTGAATCAAGTTAAAGTCTCTCCAATGCTACCCAAGGAAGTTCTGCAGGTGTTTTCATGCCTACCCCGGCACACATAGAACACAGCATCTAGGGGTAGCCCTCATGTTTTTCCAAACAATCTGAACTAAACAGACAAAATAGCAATGATATCTTAAGGTGAAACAGGAACTGTACAGGCTTCAGGGAAGAGCTGGACTAAATGCTATGAAGGATGAATGAAGACACTCTGCTCTAGAAGGTGCTAACCTTAACCAGTATGAACCTAGGCCAGTCCAGGCTATTTCGTTGTACTTAAAATTACAGACATACCTTCTCTCTTCCTTTCTGTTTCTGGTAAAAAAATCTTATCTATAGAATATCTCCGTATTCTTTCAACTGTGTCTAGCCAGTTGTTTCATGCACTCTCATATCTCTATCACTGATTGCAATTTCTTCAAGAAAAAGATGAAAAACTGTTTGTATGGTGGCAGCACATTGGGATTATGACAAAAGTGAGGCCGCAACCTATCAAGACTATATAATCATTAAATAATATTGTATCTAAGTGTGCTAATAAGGGTTGTACTGTGATTCACTTACCTTAGGTGCTTGTGTGCACCTAAGACAGAACTTCAAAGACTAGGTAAACTATGCTTTTGCATGTAGAATACCATTAAGAATTACACTAGTCTTAAAATCCCTTGCCAGAAAGACAGACTTTTAAAGAAGAGAAGGGTTAAAATCTAGACCACCATTTAGAAATCTTGCATGCCTCCAAAAGAAGCCTTGGCCTGGATGTTTTGATGTGTAAGTGCAAGAATGTAGGGCAGAAAACAGAAGTATAATAAGTTAAGGCAGTTAAACGTGCCAGCTTTGAAAAGAAAGGCAGTTACTACAAGGTCAGGGAAGTAATGCCTTATGGAGGATTTTGCAAAGGAACTTTGCTAATGTGCTTGCTGTACTTGTTCAAGGAAACTCGTTATTTTCTGAAATTTAAAAACACTACTTAAAAACATTTTTTGATATTGATTTTTACTTCTAATGGAAGTTATCCTGTATTCTTAAACTATATTTCTACTAAGCAGAAGATGGAAAAAGTGCGATTATTGTCTTATCTGGATTGATTCATGGCCAGCTAACTCTGACTGAATCTCAAAATCATATAAACACAGCACAACTCAGCATACTGTCCTAACTGCATTACACCTGATGAACATGCATGGTAATGTCGTCATCCTTGGAATACTTTCTAATTTATCTAAATCCTTACTAACTCAATCACATGCATTGCATAAGATTTTTTTTTTTTTTAACAAAAAAGAAATCTCATGCTTTTCAGGCATGAGAAAAAGTGCTTACAACTATATTTTGGATTCTCATAGAAAAAACAATAGAAATTATTCAGAAAAGATTCCAAACCAGGAAAAATCTCACACTTAGTAGTATCAAAGGCTGCCAATATATCATGCACTGCAAATAGGAGAAAAGAATAAGAACCTCTAGGTCAGCAAATATGCTTCTTCAGTGCAACATGCAGCTATTCCCCACCTGGAATACTGTGTTCAGCTCTGGAGTCCCCAACACAAGAAGGACATGGAGCTACTGGAACGAGTCCAGAGAAGGGCCATAAAGATGATCAGAGGGCTGGAGCACCTCTCCTATGAAGACAGGCTGAGAGAGTTGGGGCTGTTCAGCCTGCAGAAGAGAAGGCTCTGGGGTGATCTTATAGCAGCTTTCCAGTACCTAAAGGGGGCCTACAGGAAAGCTGGAGAGGGACTTTTTACAAGGGTATGTAGTGATAGGACAAGGGGCAATGGATTTAAACTGAAAGAGGGCAGATTTAGGTTAGATATAAGAAAGAAATTCTTTACATTGAGGGTGGTGAGGTACTGGAACAGGTTGCCCAGAGAAGTTGTGGATGCCCCATCCCTGGAGGTGTTCAAGGCCAGGTTGGATGAGGCTTTGGGCAACCTGGTTTAGTGGAGGATTTCCCTGCCCATGGCAGGGGGGTTGGAACTAGATGATCTTTGAGGTCCCTTCCAACCCTAACCATTCTATGATTCTATGATTCTATGTCATACAAAATCTTTGATAAGATATTTTTTTTTTGTTTTAAAAAGGCATTTTCATGAAATTTAGCTCACTAAATGTGTCTTCCGTTTATGAAAATGTGATTGAGTTGCTTGCCTCCAGCATAGCTTTGGAAGGTCCTCTGAAGGTTAAAACCCTTTTACTTTCCAATTCAAATGTATTCTTCTGCAGTCTTTACTGTTTCATTTTATGCAAATGTTAACCTTAGGTTTACACAACTCTTCTTCCTTCTCTTGACCTTCTGATATTCCATCTACCCCTATTTTACTAAGCTAAGTAAATCAGCTGTCTGACTTCTCTTGTATGGCAAAACGGTTAGTAGAAGAGGTTGCCTTTTAGGTTTTTACTAATTTCATACCTTGATTTTACCTCTTCTGCAAGTGCACAGACAAAACTGTCAGCAGTACTCTAGACAAGTTCTAGTCACTATTTACGTAGTAACATTAATGCTGTCTTATTTCAGTGGACATGCCTTTTCTGATGCAAGTCTAGAATTTTGTTTTCCTTTTTCTAAGCCCTTATTCTGTGGTTTTGCATTAGAAAATTTCAGTGATAGAGATACCTCCTCAGACATTTCTAAACGACAAACAAACAGTCAGTAGCATATATTCTCAAGAACGTTAACTCCACATGCTGTTATATTATAAAATATTTACATAACATATTACATTGTATAATATTTATATTAATGCAGGTTTGAAACCCACTCAACATATCCTGATTGATATTTTAGTTATCTGCCAAACTACGCTTCCCATCCACAGATTTTTACAGAGCACTTCCTTTTGGGGAAAAGTCTATTCTCTGCATCTTTCCCAAACCATCATGTATTGGAGTGGCCAATCCAAGTAAGAAGGAGTTTGAGGCACAGAATGCATATATACTTACTAAACAGAGGGAAGATATTTTTTTTCCCTTTTTAAAAAAAAAATTAAAAACTTTTATGAAAAATTGAGGTAAAAACTAGAATTAAGATGTGATGGTACTTTAAAATAAGCAAGGTGAGGTTTAAGTATCTGTAGGAATAAGGGTAAATGGCAGACTCTCTTTTGCCTAAAAATCAAAGAGTCTCAGACTTAAGAGTGAGAGCAGACTAGGTGAGAGTATGTCTCAGGACATGCTGATTCATAAACATGAGTTATTTGCAAATGTTTAGGAGTAAGTAACAAGTTATTTTAAATCCATGTAGTCTGCTTTCCTGAATTCTGTCCTCAGCAAGGTTACTTTGGAAGTCCAGAGTGCTTACAGGTTAAAGGAAGTTGTGAAAAAGTACGTGTAATCAATCAGAAGCCCCCACTTTTCAGATACCAGGATTTAAAAAGGCTGGATTGTGGAGTTCCACATTTCAAGAAGGTATAGGTTAATAGCCAGACTCTGGGAGATTTTTTTTTTTCAGAGTTTCAGAAACAGAGAGGGTGATAAGACTATATCCAAACTGTCTTGGAAAAATGTAAAAACCATAAAATGTTTACACAATGTATTTAGATGTGGATTGGGATAGGCTGTGACAAACAGTGCTAACTGTACATCTATCAGAATTGAAGGATGAAAACTTGTATCTCACTAACTAATCTAAACCGACTTTCTATTCTCCAGTCAGTTCTTCCTAATAATCTCACAGAGAGAGAGAGAGAGAGCTCGTAGCTATTATTCTGCTAGATAAAACGATTGTGCTTATGTTATCCAATCTTTCTTTCATTTTGAGGTAAACTAAAAAAGCAGATCATTCCCAAGCAGCAATTTTCAAAACAGATTACAAAATGAACATTTGTTATAATTTAGCTAAGGTCTTGCTTCCTCTACTCATTCCTGAAGTTCTGCCAACTCACATGTCCAGGGAAACAGATGTTTCTCTGACTTACTTTCATCAGATGCCCATAGCTTAATTTTTCCAAGAAGCAGCCTGGAAATATGCCACTTTTTCACCAAACACAGTTGTTTTGACAATTATTACTCTTAATGGCATTCATAAGAAATGAAACCCATTGTTGCACTTGGTATCTATAATAGGATTCATAAACTGGTCTATTTGAAGAGTTTGAAGTTCTACAAGATGCCGTACTGCTATAAATACTTTTAAAGTAAATTCTTATAAACTTTAGAAGGTAATGTCTAACACAGGGGTCTGATTTCTAGCAATAGGGCAATCATGAACAATTTACTAGAGAAAAGTTTGAAACTACAGCATGCAAAGATGGGCTTCTGGACTACAGCATGAGCACACTGGCAAGATAAACTTCATGGAGGGTAACTATTAATGTTTCAGAAATGCCACAGAAGCTACAACAGACTCAGAGAAACTCAGAGTGGACTACGAAGAATCTATTTCACTCCTCATAAAGATTTTCTATTTTGCATAAGAATTTTCTAAATCAAGATGAATCAGTCTCTGAAATAGCGTCCATCCAGTAAACATCCACGACCAGCAGTTACAACTGAAATGGCCTGCATTTCAGAATCACCCTCAGCTTTGAGATATGACTGGATCAGGCAAGGTTAGAAGTTGAGAGGATGCCTCAAAACCTCAATCAGATCTAAGAACTCCAGCTGTACTAACCCTACAAATAAATAGATGGTTACCATAACAAAGTATGCTTTGTCTAACACAAAGTGACTATTAATCTGGAAGTAGAGCAAGCACAGTTCTAGTAAATAGCACGAGATTATAAAAAAGCACATCTAACAGGGAGCTCAAGCTCATGCCTCGGCTGGAGCAGAAATACAGATATTCAGTTCCCAGTTTCACAGAAGCATCTTTGACAGGAATCTTCTACTGATGGAAGATGACATTTAGGATAAATTTCCATAAAACAGCCACTCACAGTTGATAAAGGATTCGTCCAATCAAAAGTTACAATTGGTGAGGACCACAATACAGCAACAGAATTTGGTTACATCTGTCAAAGACAGAATAATCAAACACCTTTGTTCTTATTTATGTATTGTCTCTGAGTACTACTGCTTCCCTAGTGCTATTTTCTGCCTGGATTTGCATATATTGGATTTTGCACATGAGTCTGGAATCCTTTGCAAGCTGTTCCGGTAGCCCTCAGCTACATAATATCCATGATGTCTGAAGACCAAGTATCTTGCTTTCCTGGAAGATTCAGGTGAGCTTCCCATTCTGATCTCAAGGTTCCTGTGATCAAGATCATTGTCAAGACAGAAACAAGGAACAGCATTCTTTCTCCATCCTTCTTGGACTCAATTACTAAATGAGTTTTTCAAGGGGTATCTAGGATCCAACTATAAATGCGCATCATAAATCAAATATGGCAAATGGCACCATAGATATACCTTTTAACACAGGGCCTTAACATTTAAGTATTGTGGACAGTGAATAATGACTATGAGGTCATTCACCACAAACCAAACATATCAGAACTGCCAAACTGCAACAGAGGATGTCCAAAAGAAAATTTGCTGCAGTTACCCAACAATCCTAGTTGAGGTAACATGGAAAGAATGTAAGTCTTTATTAGCCTCCTTTCAGGATTTAATCAGCAATTCATCTAAATTTAAACAAACACAAATTTCCAGTCTCTTTAAACATTCTGCTACTCTTTCCAGGAAACAAGTGAAAACTCTCAACAAAACAGGGTTTAAATGAATAAGGTCTCCTGTGAATTTTGAGGTCCAGGTAGGTGGATATGCAAAAGTATATATTTTCATGGCTAAAGGCAGAAAGCAGACTTAGGTACAGAGATGAAATTGCAGAAACAAAGCTTACAATTATAAATCAGAGATGAAATATAGTCTCATGTTTCCTCAAATTTATATTATGATCAGACTACTTCTGCTATTTTAAATGAGGAAATTCTGTTTTAAAATAAAGGAAGTTATTTTAAATGAAAGGACAAGGTCATCTCTTTAAAGAGGTGATTGTTGTGAAAACATGAAGAAGGAAGGAAACAGAAGTTGAGGACAGTAATCCAATTCTGAAAGACTAATAGATAATGACCTGTAACATTCATCTCTTATGGAGGATAGACCCCTGAGATACTCTACTTGTCAAAAGCATCAAGGTAGAGTACGACTAATTAACCACAATCCTTGGAGTCCCACTATGTACCCAGTTTTCTACCTATTTAGTTGTCTATCCATTCACAATGTAGCATTCTAACTCTGATACATGAGTGTTGTGGGACACAGTGTGGAAACCCTGCCAATGTCAAGGTAAATGTTGTTCACTCTCCCCATGTCCACAGATCTAGTTGTTCTATCATAGAAGGCAAACAGGTTGGTTAGAGATCATTTAGCTTTTGTAAATCCGTGTTGGCTGTTCTCAGTTACCTTCTCCTTCACACAGAAACGTGTTCCAAAGGGACTTGCTCCATGATTTTCCAAAGGACAGAAGAAAAGGCGACCAGCTTATAGTTCTCTGGCTTTTCTGGACTATTTTGAAGATGAGCGCAACATTTGTCCTTCTCCAAGTATCTGCAACCAGCCTCAATTTCCTTGACCTTTCAGACATAACAGTGATCAGCCTTGCAAGGACTTTCACTACCATCGGATGTAACCCTGTCAGGTATTATGGACTTGTATGGGACAAGTCGTCTCAAGGAATCCTTGACTTAATCCTCGTCCACTGCAGGTAGTTCTCTTCCTTGAACACTTTCACTAAGAGAGAGGCTTGAGAAACCTTGGTGAAGACTGAGGCAAATAAGGCATTGAGCACCTCAGTCTTATCTGTCATTAAATCATCCGTCCCCTTCAACAACAAGCCATCTTTTCCTTAGTCAGCCTTTTGTTAGTAATGAACTGGTAGAAGCTCTTGTTGCCCTTGATATCTCTTCCAAGTCTCATTTCCAGTTGAGCGTTGGCCTTCCTCACAACATTCCTCACATGCTCAAGCAATGTTTCTAAATTCCTCCTTTCTAGCCTGCTTCTGCTAACATCTCCTGTGTACTCTCTTTTTGCACGAGAGCTCTACTATAATTTCCTTGGTTAGTCAAACCAGTCTCTTTATACATCTACTGTTTTGGCTGTTCTTGCACTTGGATGATGCTGTACTTAAAGGCCTGCCACCTTTCCAGAGCTCCCTTGACCTCCAATCTGCCTCCTATGGGATCCTACCTATCAGTTTCCTGAATAAGATAAAATCTGCACTCATGAAGTCTGCTACTCCCCATCCTCACTTCCCTCAGGATCTTGAACTCCACTGTTTCATGGTAACTACAGCCAAAGACACCATTAATTACCACAACCAAAACCAATTCTTGCTTGCTAGTTTATAGCACATCCAGCTGTGTGTCACTCTTAGTTGGTTCATCCTGTCTCAAGAAGTCATCCCCAGCACACTCCAGGAATCTTGAGTGCATGCATCCCACCTTGTTGCACTTCCAGAGGATGTCAGGAAGGTTAAAGATCCCCATGAGAACTAGGGTTTTTGATCCAGATACTTCCTCAAACTGTTTAAAGAATGCGTCTTCCTTTCCCTCACCCTGAATGGGTGGTCTGTAACAAACTTTCACCACGATGTCACCCTTACTGGACTCTCTTCTCATCCTGTCCTGCAAGTTATTAACCACACTGTCATCCATCCCATTGAAGAGTTCTGAGCTGCTCCTTCACAGAGAAAGCAACACTCCCTTCCTTGCTTTCTCTGCCTATCTTTCCCAAGGAACTTTTATTTGTTTATTGCTGCACTTCTGTCATGCAGTGCAGGCTGTCCCACCAAATCTCATTCACTCCAGTGATGTCACAGTTTCGTGACTGAATGCGGAGTAATTTCTGCTGCCAGTTTCCCAAGCTATATGCATTTGTGCACATATTTACTTGAGGTGGGTGCTCCTATCTTATCTCTTGTTCTTGTCACCCTGCATCCTTTCCTTTTGAACTCATCCATCACCACCACTTAAATGTGGGTTGTAATCTCCCTCCCACATCACTCCTAAAGAACTCTTCATATTCCCTTTTACAGCCAACATTGCAGATGCATCCAGCTCCGAAATTAAGAAGCCTACTTAAGTGTATACTCTAATGTAAATCTCAAATCCTAATTAAGCCACTATCAGTGAAGCTCTTGACATGTGTGATACCCTTAACATCACATATTCATAGCATGAGACTGATTAAAAAGAAGCATAAAGATCATAACCAGGACGTCTCTAAATCTTTCAGGTATAATATAGACAGTGTTATTCTACACTTACAAATTAAATATCTTTGCATAAGTTTTCCTTGAAAGTATTAATTTAAATCTATAGTCAGATACTCTTGTTATAGTAAAAACTGTTATAACAGTCCCTATTTTTAGAAAGCTGTATCAGTGTTTGTACACCGAATTCTGCAAAAATGTGTCATTCAGACCTACCTAACAAAACATTGTATAAAACAAGAAAAAAACCAGAAACAAACACAGTAAATCAACTAATTTAAAATGAAAACGCAATTTATTAAAGCGACAGGAAGATAGATGTTATATTTTTCCAACTACAATCAAACTGAAATACTTTGTTTCAGAGCATTTCTAATAAAGTCAAAGATCAGTAAGGCACTCAAATTATTTAAAGCAGAAACAACAAAAGTTAGGTACTCAGAAAATCACCTTACATCATCCATATATTAAAACAGATAGACACCTAACTGAAGATATTAAAAACTATGATCCTCTGCATCATATCTAAACCTTTTCCTTCACGCGGAAAGAAAAATTTTTCTCAAAACTGTTGATTTATTACCCAGGTCTCTCAAAATATTACGCAAAAAGTCCTTCAAAATATTCTTAGTCTTCATTTTGCTTTTAATAATTTAAAATTCAATCATTATTGCACAGTGATTATATGCAATTTTACATCCCATTAACCCTGCTTTGTTTTAATTATAAAGATCCTTTGTTAGATTCCTTTAAATGATCCAGTTTATAATTTCAGGTTATCCTAGGGAGCACTTTAATTCGGCTGCACATTCATCAACTGTTTATGTCCTGTTAATTGTTGACAACTGCACAATTGCATTCTCCAGCTATGATTGATGAATTGCATTCACAAGTTTAGCTATTAAGCAGAATAAATATTTATAACAGTTTCCAGTTAAAGGATTGTTATCTTTATACCCAAAAGGGTAAATTAAAAATGGATGGGCTGATTGCAAAGAAGTAATGCACACGCACTTGGTCTGAAACACTTTTCTGAAAAAAAGTACATGGAGGAACATGTGTCTAAGGGCAGTTTGACAGACATTCCTTTGATTGGATTTCAGCAGCAGTTCTTAAACGCTACTTCATTTTGTAAAGTTATTGTTAAAGGGGAGTAGAGGGTCCACTGATATCTTAATACCTGAATGCTAAAAATATGCAGATGTAGAATTTGTTCAGAATGAGCATTTTATCAATAGTCAGCATGCAATAATATCTGAATCCACTTACTTGGATGAGAAAATAAAATCAAAATCTCATCAAAATGAGATTCTATATTACATTCCGAGAACATAAGCTTACTATAATTACTCGACCTATTACCATGTAATATTTATTGTACAATGTGCAATATATGACCTACTCAGGTTAGCCCTATTATGGTACAAATTCATATTGCTGCTTCTTAGCAAGAAGGATTTCCAATGAAAGGACTACATTTCCGACTGTTATATTGCAGTGTAACTTTTTCTGCATTCAGAGAATTTACACCAATCAAAAATTTGGTATAAAGCTACATGCTCCTGTTTTCCAGATACTAATGTTCCTACATTCCTATCTCTGATGTTTTCTAGTCTTCCTTTTAAATGAACGCATGATTTAACCACTGAAATATCAGCCAGACAAAAAATATCCTAGAATAAACAAAAGATTTGATACTTCACTATTGGTCTTGACATACTATTGGTGAAAAAAAGAAACAATACATAAAATGACAAAAATATCTTCAATAGGCATATTGCTTTTTTTTTTTTTTTTCAACTGCACATATCAAGACATCCAGATTCAAATGGATTTAATGTACTGGCCAATACAAGTCACACACATTACACAAGTAGCTCCATTTGTCTTTGACATTCCCCTACCAGGAAGGCCAAAGAGTTCCCCTTTGCTGCCCAGCTTGCTGCCTGGAAATACTGACAAACATTGCACAGAATAAAAGATATAAACAGACACAGCATTAGTATTACTTGAGGATTGATAATAAAATTTGCAAAAGCAAGGCAGCTCTTATAATGTCCTGTGTATTTTACAGGACTTAAATTGGTCCAGAAATTCTAGATAAAATAATTCCTCATGAACCGATAGTATAGAGGAGTGTATCTGTACACTGAATGCTGTGCTTCTAAAACAGATGGAGCAGCAGATGGGTTTACAGATTGGGCTCCCTGGTCTGTCTGGGTAAAACAACCTTGCTGCTCTGGAAAATGGTGGTTCAATTCTCAAATCAACCCAAACCTACATACAGTTCATGGGAGCTCTATTTTCTTCTGTCAATAAACAATATTTTCAGAATTTACATTTTCAAATTAAATATTTACTATATAAAGTATCTATACAATAAATCTTTTAATTAAAATGGCCTTTTCACAATCTTTTTGGAACAGATGGTGAGGAAGTATTATCACCCAATGGAATAAATACAGAATGACTACTTGTTCAAAAGCTTTAAAATTCATTACCTTCCTTCATTGATGAGCTCAATAAATGCAAGTCCTGCATTCTTCTGAATAGAATTCTGCCATTCCTAAGAAAGTAAAATATAACATGATCAAAATCCAAGGATTTTAAACCACATTTCTTAAGCTGACCCTGATGACTTCCTAAGGAGCTTGAATTTAGGTTGAACTTCATAATTCAATGTTGGTGGGATTTTTTGGTATTTCAAAGAAGAATGACCTGATCATTTTAAAACTTTAATTCACTCAGATTTTCAAATAAATTTTAGGTTGTCATGTTATCAGTTTCACCCTTTAGAAAGCTTTACTTTCCTTGTCTAGAAAACATGAAAACACATCTTGTTTCTCCAAATCATGCAGTTGCCCAAACAACCTATTAAGTGCAACAAAGTACGGCAGCAGTAGCTTCTTCATTTTGCTTCACTGTTACACCTTGTACATTTTATCACACAGGATACGCAATAATCTGTGTATTATCCATCTCTCTCTGAGTTCAATCTTTGTTTCTTCCTCATTTTAAGTGAAAGCTAAACCAGTTGCTAATAACCAACTGAGTTTTTAAAATTCTTTTACTATTAACATGGATTTCCAAGATAAAATTTTGAAACCAGTTTAAACCACTTAATAGATAATAAAAGATAACAAGTTTTACTTGGTATACCACTAAGTTAAAGTGAAAATTTTCAATGCATTACAAACAGCTTTTTGCCATACAACCCACTGCCTCTATCACATCAACAGACTTTTCATGCTTGAGATGAAAAAAGGTCAAGATATCTCTCTAGCAAGTAAAGATTACTTTCTTTTGGGATAATTCCTTCAAACTATTCTTTAAGAGTAATAAACATATCCTTTTCATCATACAAAAAAACATATCAAAGTACATTAATGGATTACAGTTCAGAGAGAAATTTTATAGTCTGAGACTTCATATTATAAACAAAAACAGGTAGACAGAGTTACAGTTACAGAACTATTCTGCTTTACATTTTCTTTTCTCCACTACCAAAAAATTAGGCAGAAATCTGCAATGCTCGTTTCCTGATATGGGCAAAAAAGATAGCTTTGCTCAGAGTAGGAAATTTTCTCAAAGCATAGTTGTGACTATACCATAACAAAGTGCAGTTGTGTCACTAATCAGCAAGGTGCTCCTTACTGATCTTATAAAAATTCACAGATTTTACCAAGTCATGCATCTTAAAAAAAAGCCCAACAACAATAATCAGGTACTCATGATAGGTTTTATAAGAGGCAAGCTACTAAAATATTCAAATAAAGAACATACTCTTAACCTATTACTGAGCAGGGAAGTCCTGATTAGGGAAGATGGAGTATCAGCACTAAAGCCTCTAGCTTGTGAGCTAGAAAACCATTGTGACAGGTCCTTTTTTTCAGTGCTGTTAATTTTTTTCTTTTCCAAATCCAGTAACTGAAGCAAGCCTAATGATCTAATTTTTTGAAGCAATTAAATCACCTTGGTATAGTACAAAGCCACTCTGAGAAACTAAGAAGGAAAGGATTCATTTGCCTAAGCACAGGCACCTAGTGCCATTTTAAGAAAAAATAGTCCGGGTTAGAGATAGTATTTGAAGTGTAGCTTTTTTTTTTTTTTTAATCAGAGCCTTTTACTGTACACTACAAAAATCCCTATTAGTATTTTCTTTTGAGATGCTTTTCTGCATCACAGCTACTATAATTCTAAGTCAGATGTTGAAAAGAGAGAAGATAACAAAAAAAAAAAAAAAAAGGCTTCCTAAAAGGCTTCATAGGAAAGCTAGAAGAAGGCATGCTAACTAAATTTTTAAAGAGAGACAGAGAGTTTAGCTGCATCTGCAAAAGACTGAGATATTGCAAATCTCTTGTCAGACCTTCCTGCTCAGTGCTAATGTCTCAAATACTGCAGGACATCCAAAATGGCTAACTAACTGGATTTTAGGTAAGGTATCTTAAGGTACCTAAAAACCAACTTGGTATTTATGTGGAAGCAAACAAATTTCTTCTTATATCTCCATAGGTGGAAAACGTCATCGATTTATCCAAAGTAATTATTCATGATAAAAATGTGTGAAACCTGCCCAGCTATCTACCAAAAACTATTGGAAAAGATAATGATGCAGAACTAGAAAGAAACCAGGATTAATGGTTCATGCATCGCTTCACTATGAACTCACTACTCCAAAGTTCACTACAAACTCCCAACCCTCCGTTAATCCACAAATAAGGGAATAATTTATACTGTCATAATTTCCTCTCAGTTTTAGGCATAATTTAACTTAACAGATTCATGATCCTGAGAGGCAACTGTACTTGCAAAGAGGTATCTGGTTTTCTTTCTTTTTTTTAGTTTCTTTTTAAAAGACCCAAACAATAAACTGAAATACTTAGAAATGCCAACATTACAGTTGCCTTGGCATTGGCTATTCAGATCACTGCATGCACTTTAAAAACTGGATTAATATGTGGAGTTACATGCTCAAAGAATGTGCAGCGATTTTGTTTACATTATCTTATATTCCATAGAAAATCTTTCTCACCCTCAAGATGCAAGAAGCAGAAAGACAAACACCAAATGTAATGGATACAGGGATGGTGGCTGGAAAATTTATGCTATAGGCAAGTAGAATCATAGCAGAGACACCTGGTTATTAGCAGCTAAGTGCTTGAATGATAACTACACTACATCTCAGTTGGTCTTGGTGTAGTTCATATCCTGAATCTTCTGGGCCTTAACACAAGAGCTGGGAGACTTTTCTGTGCCTCAAAAATGCTGATGCCAATTACATGCTGAAGTAACAGAAGACTTCAACAAAATTGTGTACCAGAGAATTTCTTCTATACAAGAAGGATGCGTTGATCTATTTAATTATTAATTTTATTCATGTTGAAAGAAATAAAAAAATTGTCCTCATACACAATAACTAAATATTATAACTTTAGACATTCAGTTCAATTACTGTTCACTATGGCTATGTTCTAAGTATTTTATATTATGCAAACTTCTATTGAAGACATCACAAATGTACTGAATGATTAGGATACTGGTAATTGTCACTCCCTTGCCCCCACCTAACTAGTCCTCTTCCTCTATTCTATCATTGCTTGAAAAGCCTCACTGCATCCAGAAAGCATCAGTACATGTTTCGTGACGGAAGATACAGACTGAATCCTATTATGAAACTGTCCATGCAGAGGAGGACAGGAGATGAATTAAACTGGGATGACAGTAAAAGGCTAAAACTTCTAAATAATCAACCATAACACAGCACAGATATAACTTGAAATTCAGGGTGGTTTTTTTTTCTTTCAAATCATGACATACATTTTCTTACTTTCTGATATTCTTATTTTTTTTACTTTTGAGTGTATTTTCCTAGTCTTATTTCCTTAGAATTCTCCAATCTCCAGTACATTAAAAAAAAAAAAAGAGTCTAGACAGTATTAACATATTTAGTAATGTGTTAAACTCATACCAGAAAATTTGCACTGGTGAAAAATAATAGTGAAGGAGCAAGAAAGGAACAACTAGGCTTAGCATGCTAAGAACTATTTTTAGTTTATATTATACTTCTTTACAAATCAATCTTTGCTTACAATAATTTTTAAGTTTTTATTCATGATGATTCGAAAATTTCTTTAAAAATATCTTGTGATAGTATTAAAAAATAAATAATAAATCCAACATAATATCTTTATAAACAAAAATAATAGTGAATCTCAGTTTTTGTAATACACATGAGAGCTCTCACTCTTCTGCAAAGTCTAAAATTGTTTCACAAATTACGAGTTTCTCAACAAACTGCTGTTACTGAATGAACAGATAACTGGTGTAGTCATCACCCTACAATTCTCCTTCCACTACAGGTGTCACTGTCTCAATCAGCTATAGTTTCTTTGGAAATCTCTCTTCTTCACATCTTAAACTAATCTGAGGATTTTTTTTTCTTTTTGTCATATTGAATATTTATTGAATTTTCTAGTCTAAGGTATTAATGACTCCGTTGATACCCCTATTCTGTGATCAATGTATTTTAATCATAACTTCTTGAGACAGACGAAATTCTATTATACTGATTCTCTGCTTTCTGGACCCTCAGATATGTTTGGAGAAAAGTCTTGTACAGAGCTGAACAGGTGCTACCTTTTATCAGGATAAGGAAGGGTAAATTTTATAAAAATGTGTTTGCAATTCACAACATGCATGTAATTTAGCTTGGGTTTGAACTCCATGTTGTGAAGTTACCTTCTAAAGTCACCAGTAACTTGCGTTACTCTACTTAAGAGGAAAGATTGAAGGAAATGTTTCTTTATGGCAGAAAATCAAAACCCAACTGATTTCACAATAAAGCCTCATAAATTTTTTGATCAGATTGCTCATAAATTTTCAAGAAGATTATACAGTTTTTAAGATCATAGGACTGTCCCTACCATTCCTAGAATAATTGAGTTAAAGATATTGGAGTCTTAAAATGTTCTGTTACTGTTTGGAATGAAAATCAGATCTAAGAACTCCAATTTTAGTGCCTCTATCCTTCTCTCACATTCACATGTATACTGCTGATAGATTACAAATAAAATGTATATTTGGTCTACTCTTTCAAGTAAATTTGGGATCAATTTTAGGATTTTATGACAGGTCACCCATTTTAAAAGCAACTATTTCCCACAATAAGGGAGTTGCAGAATGACTGGTGACATCCTTCTGGAAGACAAATCTGCAAATATTGAAACACACCAGGCTTCTGGCCAAATCAAAGAAAGGAAAATGTGAAACTTTCACATTATTTATGTGAATACGACTTTAAATATGCAGCAAAGGTAATAGTAAGTTTTGGATTTCCCTTTCACAAGACTAAAGCCTCACTTTTCCCTTCTTTTGTTGACTTGGAGTAATATGTTAATTTTTCGCTTTCTTGGAAACACACAGAGCCATTGCCCTTCTGATCATCTGTGGTAATTGCCCAATTTATCTTGGAAATGAATTCATGCATTCCCAAAGAAACATTTCATTGGTATCTTAGAATATAAAAAAAATAAATATCCACAATTGCAAAAACATTTACATTATCCAAACAACACTATGAAAATGGCCAAATTTCTTTATATGATACAATATTAACTTTAATCACTTTCTTCAATGTAGAAATTCTGCATATATTCTAATGCAGAAAGAAGATATGTGCTAGAAGATACACACATCTCCATAACTTCTAGAGCTTCCTTCCTGACTGGAAAAATAGTTCTTCATCTAACAGACCCTAAAATTATTATTAACAACATGTGTTGCTATGTATGGCTACTAATCCTAAAAGCCATTCCACTTTTACTCAATCAGTCTTTGATATTAGAGGTGGATAACTAATTTGAAGTCTTCTAAAACACACCATTAAAGAGAAGACTTTTTGATGAAGAGAAAACTCCTCCTCACATTGTCTCCATTATACATATAATGAAACGCCCCCAAACTATGGTATATTTATTAATAATAATGGTTGCCAAAAAAAGAGATTTTGCACCCTTTCTCAGCCCTTTAAGCAATACCAGCTGACTCTTTCTGACTTTCTCAGTGTTTTCCTCTGATCTAAGATCCTTCTCAATTGTATGCAACTTAATGAAGCTATGCAACTTGCCAGATTAGGATATGGGGAAAGTAATTCTCAGTTTTCTGATCCTGGCCATTTTGCCATGAATCTAGCAGAGGTTCACCGATGTGTAATAAATGTAGTCTTTGACATTTCTGCACAAAAATACTCTGACAAGGACAGGCAAGAGGATCAGAAGTTTCATGATGACTCTGTTGTAAGACATTGAAGAAGAGATTCTTCTTATTACTAAAGACAAAACACAGAAGTAGTTTTCTGAGTGTACAGGGATACTGAAAGGACATCTCACAGAATAATCAAGGAAGTAAAATTGCCCAACAAGTAGGAAAGAATACACTGAAGGCTTCCATTTGAAAGTTATGTTATCAGAAGCAGATGGTCAAGAGACGAAGACTGAGATTGGGCTGGAAAGCGTTTCACACATGGACAAGGAATTAATGCAAGAAAACTCTCTGACACCCGTTTAGCATAAAAAAACCAAAGAGATAATGCACAGTGACCATCTTTTGGAAAACTTCCAGAACTCTAAAAAGCAAGTGAAAAACACTGGGGGGTGGGGAGGGGCAGGACAGGATGGTACCAACAAGCCCTCCACAACAAACCATTTAATTTCTAGTGCAAAATAATATAAAAGAAAAAGCTTTCTACTTCCCGTGTAACTTGCACTGGAGTTCATATTTGGTTTTGGAAATTACACTAAGTGTGTATATCAATCTATTTGTGTATAGGCCATGTTCTGGATTATAAAAAGCCCCAAATCAACACCAGAACATAAGTATATGTTTAAGCTGTACTATACTTGATAATGGATAAGGACACAGCAGAAATGTTTCTCTCTTGCTAGACGTTTTTATAGACCAAATAGGATGACACTGTTAGAGAAACTACTCACTTCACCTACAAAGACTTTATTTAATGAACTTAAATTTAAGTCTGTGATAAAAAGTGAAGCTACAAACCCTCAATTTGCAGCTACATGACTGACACTTTTATACACCCTTGTAGTGTTTAGTCCAGTGTATGACAATCTGTGGGATTTTTTTGGTTGTAACTTATTTCTTTCCCATGCAATGCCCAAATTTATTTATTTTTTCTTGACTGCCACAGGGGCAGTCTTTCTTTCCTACAGCCTCAGCTATCCTCCCTGCCACTTGCCATGATCAGTAGTATAATCAGTTAAAAATTACTATTTTATCCAGAGCTACTTTTTATTTTCCTGCGACTGATTCTACCATTGCTTGTATTGGTGAAAGGGAGCTAGCAGGAATACGGAGCTAGGCATGGAGAAGATACAATACCTCTGCCAGTGCGATCTGGGCCAGAGAGAAGCCGAAGCTGAACATTAAAACTGCAGCCTAACAGTATGATTATATTAGATGCAGAGATCTGAATTTACAGCTTGTGGCCATGAAAACACCAGTGGTGTTTTCTCTCTTCTCCTTTGTTCTCCCAGATTTCCAATCCTGAATTGTTCTCTTTGATTAGGTCTGGTGGTTTTTGAACTAGGGTCTCAGCCAGCTTAACCCACTAAACCAGGAAACAAATGTCTGAACAGTTTTCAGATGTGTTTGCGTCTTATGAATATCAGAACTGGTACAATATCAGAACTGGTACAAAAGTGGTGTTAGCAGAGAAGAACCTGCAGGACAGAAGCAGTGTAGCAGATCCAGAGCTTTTTTAGGATGTTTTCAAGATATTCTGGAAAAATTAATTATTGAAATAACATGTTTCTGTACGTTTGCATGTATGTTTCTATATATCCTTCTCTTCTACATCAAATTTTAGTTCAGACTTTTGCAGTAATATGATATGCCGCATTGTCTCCTCCTAGTTGTATTGGTACAAATACAGGGACAGTAGATAATCAGGGCAAATGGGAAAATATGGCCAAAGGTAAAACATCCAACTTATTTAATAATTAGGAAAAAAAGATTTAAAAATTACACCTCTATAAAAATTTGCATTGATTTCATTCAACCAACATTAATTTCACCATTGAAGTGATATTAGACTTAATTTCCTAAGCAGATTAAATTCCAGGTTCATGGTTCTTTAGATTTAAGAGAAGTCGTCACTATTTAACTTCTCTTCAGCCTTCCTATCACCACAGCTGGTGTCAAAAAGACAAATAGCAAACGCTTCTGTTAGTGTACTACTATCACAATTACTCTGAAAGACCTACCACTTACCAAACAAAAATTAAGGAGTATGAGAACTCGAGGAATATCTTTGGAGGGAATAAATAAGGACCAATAAGCCTAATTAAACTTGAACCTAATACTGGCAACAGGAGTAAACACATGCAAAAATATTATAAATAAATCTATAATGACAATCTAAAGGTTTCTAATAAGGCATAATATTAAAATGTAAAACAGACAGACAAATAGTGTAGTACAGAAATAAAGCTACCTGTCTTAAGATGGAGCCTGGTAAGATAGCTGTGAGGGTGATGCTTGATAAGAAGGCACAGCTGGAGAATTCCTACTTAAACTTTTCTAGAAAGCTTTCAGTAGAGTATGTTTTGTATCAAGAAGCATGGATTGTGTTTCTATTACATGAATCCCACATTTCAGGGCTTCTTCTGATCAGCTGTACCAGAAAAGGTTCTGGTACAGAACCAGAAAAGGGACCTGCTGGGACCAGAAAAGGATTTATTTTTTTGCTTGGTTTCTGTGTTGGGCAGCTGCCAGTTTAAGAAGCCAAAGAGCTGTCCCACACTTTGAGGTAAAATGCACATTTCATGTGCTAGTGCGTACTGAAACCCTTCAGTGCCTGGCTGACAGGTCTTCCTATATCTCAGAGCTAAACCTATCACCAAATTTACTCAGTGTGAATTTCCTTCGAATTTGCACTGGCAAGGCACATTGTTTGTGGGGGTGGGTTTGCTTGCTTGCTTGTTTGTGTTTCCACCTCTCATTGGAGTGGGATTAATTTCTTGATACTGTCTAAATTTTTTTCTTGCCACTTAGGACAACAGGCAATTCACTCATTCACTTTCCCCTCTCCCACCTCCCCATTTTGCCACTTTATAGTTTTGATTGCTATAGTATATATTATAGCATACAACTACTGTGTTTTACATGTGTCAAACTACTGGAAAGTGTTTTATGGATTGTGCTCCACGGGAGCAGATCCTTCACAGATCTTTTTTGATTAAGTATGTACTGAATGGCACCCTGTAATATGGACAGATAGACTGGATTCAGCCCAAGCAGCTTCTAAGTTTCCAGATTAATAAATAGAATGATGTGGACAGACACAACTCACTTATGCGGCTCACACTGTTAACCAATGTTTAAAGGCTTAGCAGAAGCTCAGTTTACCCATTATTTATATACTGGAGTTTGTCAAGTTAAGGATATATTCTTGGTATTGTTTGCTTTATTTAAGGCACTTTAAATTCTATAATTTTTCATTAAACACTTTACAGAATCTACTTAGAGCTCAATTATAAGACGAACCATGTGTTACCATTTATTTGAGAATCTCCTAACAGGTTTTAATTGCCAATTTTAAGTAATGCATTTCTTGGTTGTGTGTATCCTTTTCCTCACTCTTCATGCAGTTTTTCTAATAATAAAAGCCTATTTACAAGGGATAGCATCTAAAAGAAATCTTTTTTCTCAACATAGTGATTAAGAAGCTGATTATTTTCTTTCTAGTTTTGATATTTCCTTTGGAGGCTCCTGAATTACAATCTTGATCAAACTTCCAACATGGGGGAAGGGGAATTCAACAGAATGAATGATGTATTGAAAAATACAAAATTCTGAGATTTGTCAGATATTCTGCAAGCATTCTACAATCACAAGTGATACAGCATTTTTTCCCTAGAGTAACCATTTACCCATTATAATAGTTGTACTTTTAAAGAGGTCAAGTAGTAAAACGTTTTAAATACTAAGCCAGTATTTTCTGTTTAAGAAAATAAATTTCCCCTGTTAATAGATAAGATACAGAAAAATACAAGTGTCATGAGATAAAACTCCTTTGGGATAACATCATTCAGTTTCTGCAGAAGCTATATCCTCAAAGAGAAAAATCTGCAAAAGGTCTGGAAGTAATTAGAAACTATTGTAGTGTTTTGGCTAGGGGAAAAAAAAAAAGAAAGAATAAGAAAAACGTAATTGAAATCTAAATCTAATGCAAGAAGGAACTACACTGCAAAAATTAATGTATTTTTTTTAAAAAAATTGTATGGTTTATTGAAGAAATCTGCCATTCCAACAGCAACTCAGCTGTGACATGCTCAACTAGGCTGAGGGAAAAAAGACCAGCTAATCAAGCACAGATCTTGTCAAACATAACACATCTTCATCCGTTTTACGTTAAACCAGAGTAAATCCAAATGAAAATGCATGTTCTATGAAAAGTGAAAATAATTCTGTGTTTACTATCAATGATCTAGAAAAAACATATTTCAAGTACCTGGACATATGCTTTTGGTTTATGTAAGAAACAGAGAGCCTTTGAATTAACCTACATTTTAATCTAATGAAATAGGTGACACTAGGAAAAAATAAAATGCTGCAGAGAAGCAAGTTACAGTACAAGAGACATTATGAACATACAAAGAGTAGAACATTTTGCTCTTCCTCAAACCAACAAATGATGCCCTATCCCTACAAGAGTTCCTTTAAAACTTAAAATGTATTTTTCACAGAAACTTCAAATTCCTTTGGGGCAAAGGCTTGATTGCATGTCCCTCAGAGTCTAAAAGGCTGACCATATGAACTGAATTATCCATGACATGTACCTTCAGACATTTGTAATGTGATATTTCATGTAAATTTAGACCATACCTTGGACGAGAGCCGCTGGCAATGTTGATTTTATTCAGGAGCTCAGATAAGAAAAAAAATTCTGACATCCTTGCTAATCTGTAGTCGTTAACATGGAATTTCCAACATAAAGAGCATAAAAGCATCTAATTTGCTGTAGCAAATGAAAGGAAAACAAACTTCGCATTTCCCTTTCCTTTTCAATGTCTGAAGTTACTCTTTTCTGTGCAAACAAAATTGTACTTTTCAGAGGTTTTTAATATCATCATTTGTCTTTTGAATGACACATTTCAAACTTCCCCACATAATCTGTAACATGTCATTCAATTTGAATATGAAAGATTTATCCATGTTAGGAAGAAAAGTCCTAGCTACATTAGGATTATTAAAAATCACAGTACTTTATATAGCCTTTCCAGTTCATATTGCTGAATTTATCATATGGGAAAGCTCAGGTAGCATTATCTGGATTTTTTTTAGAGATGAGTTAACCTCATACGCTGCAGACAACATCTCCTAAAATCCTCATTCCAAGTTCTGTTAGCTATAGGCTGGATTATATTTGTCTGTCTGCCATTCTCTTCTAGTCATTTTATGTATCAGTTGTTTTATAGCATTTACCTCATGTTTTCTTTTGACAAATAGTCTTAAAATGTAAAGAGAAAAAAATGACTAATTTTCTTCCTACAGATGAATAGAACTACAGACCTGACTGTTTAGGACACCTACAGGATTAAATATAATATTCTGTGCAGATGCAATTTACAGAAGCACTACTTTTGGAGTTAGGAAGGTGAGGGGAGGAGAATGCAGTTTGCATCACTACAGCCCTCTGTTGACCAACTCCTGTAGAAACATTTAACATCACTCCAACAAACATTACAGCATTAGCATCTGAAGTACTTAAATAATGAATGGACATCAGGACACAAAGTCTTCCTTATTTAGAAGATAAGGAAGTATCCTTGAAGTATCAGGTGGCGTTTAAAAACTAAAAGCTTGCAATTTCCCCAAGTCATTGGGCAGATGGAAAATAGCTCTCCCAAGCAAACATGGAAAAAAATGAATAAATGATCAAAATTTGAAAATGATTATGCTCTTCCCATTATTTCAGGTATAAAATGAAGCTTATTTTAAAAACAGTCAAATATTTTGAAATAAGAAATAACGTATAATAGTCATAATAATAACAAATTGATTTAGCTGCATTTGTTACATAGCTTTACTGGGATGTCTACAGAAAAAGCACTTCAGAAAGAGCTTAAATTTCTCTCTCTTCCTTTCAATCAATATTTGAGGCAAAGTTTCATCTCTAGGGCCCTTAATGGCAGGAATTCCTGGAGCCAGCAAATGAGTAATGTTAAACCTATGATTAGATGATGAGGCCATCAAAGACACTAGACTCTAATGCTACATTCCACTTTATTCCTGAGAACTGCAGTAAAACCAAAGGCTAGAGAAGAAAGGACTGTAAGTTATTCCTTCCCTCAAAAAAGGTTTCAAAAGCTGCTAAAAAAAAAGGAAAAAAAAAAAAAGTTGCATGACATGAACATGAGGCTCAAAAGCCTTAATGGATCTTTTGGAATTTTCCTGGAACCCAGGACTTTACCATTAGGTAACAAATTTTTCAAGTGCCCCGCTGGAGAAGGTTTGAAGTTCAAACTCCACTGAGGATTCCTGCCAGGGATGTATTTTTCTTTTACTTTTCCCTAACCAATATCCACCCTGGCTAAAAGAAGGGGGCAAAAAAAAAAAAAAGGAAGAGGGAAAAAAAAAAAAGGAAAACAAGATTTAATGATTTCCTTATGACACAAGCTTGAAGAAACGCAACCTATGGACTGGCAAACAGCAGGTAAGTTGGAATCCCCTCTCCCAAAATCAGTTGTAAATGTTAATTATTTTCAATAGATTTCTCAAAAGTAGATTTTCATTTCAATTACCCCTAGAAACTCATTTATTTTCACTACATCTTTTGTGCATGTTCTCAGTCTGCAGGAGTGAATGCTCAAGTAAAACTACAAAGAAGTAATTTTCCTTGGTAATAATATATCAAGTTAAACTGGACATTTTATATACTAACTTGGTTTGAGTTTACCTGGTACTATAAATCTGTGGAGAACTTGGTAAATGAAACACTGTTAATAAGTCTTTAGAGGAATGTAAAAACTTGTGAAGTTATTTGGATCTGTTAGGCCACTATATTTTTCTACTATTTTACAAAATGAGCAAAGTTCTGAAATGTTTGTTGGTAACTTATTACTGGCAGTTTAAAGTAAAAGGCTATATAGACGAATTTAGCCAATAACACTTCTGAGAAAACAAATAAAATAAAAATGGAGATGTAAATAATCCAAACAGTATGAGGAATTATTTTAGTTTTGAGTATTTCACTTGTGAAAGCAATTCAAAACATTAATTGATTCAGAATTCTGAGAAACCCATTACACTGTATGCTAAGAAAAAAAAATAACCGCAGCATTTTTAAAATAGAAATGCTCTGCTTCTACCAGCTCCTGAGGACTACCTAAGCCATGTTCCTCTGCTTTATATATTCTGATAGCTGTATGAAATATGCAGTAAGTTATTTCATGTATACCAGAAGTAATAAAGTCATCAAAAAGAAAGGTTTTAAAATATTACTAACACAAAGACAAATTTTAACATAAAATTATGAAAGCAGTATCCTATATATGTATTCCAAATAAGAACTGGCTTGAGAGTTATGTACATCTATACACTTTTAAAAACAAATGCAAAATATGTTGCATACCCTATGAATACAGTGACAGTATGGAACGTATTTAAAAAAATAAATGTCCAACTGATATGCTACTAGGAGAGATTAATTTAAATTTTCTTATACTGAAATGAAAGAATGAAACAAACAGCAAGATACAATTCTTAGAGTGGCAGTAATCAAACAATATGCAAAGAAACTAACACAAGTAAAAGCAGAGAATGTCTTACCTGTGAACAAAGCAGCATAACAAGTTCAACCACTGAAGTACTCGACTTCATACAAACCAGACCTGCAATGAATAGTCAAAAATAAATTCAAAAGATTGGTGATACCTAGTTATTATAGGTCCATAGTTTCAGAAATTCCATAAAATATCTGTGCTGTATATTTTTATCACTCAAATTCTCTGAAACAAGTTTAAAGCACATATATCTCATTCAAACATACTTAGATGTTCAGAAAGCTTCAAAGCATCACCTGTAATAATCTATAACAGTATGTTTTTTAATGAAGTCTTTTTAGCATTTAGCTCATCTCACTATAAATAAATACCTATCTATATAATCCAAAGCAATTTAATGTATGAAAAACATAAGAAAACAATATTTGAAAACTAAATCCTGTGAATTCTTAAGAATAACAAATTATTAACAGGTAGAGAACAAGGTCTCTGCTTAGAAATTATTTTAATTTTCATCTGGTAATTGATTTTCCTGTAATTGAAAGCTTGAATATTAATGAAAGAGACATTAATGTGAAATCTTATTTTTATTAAAAACATAACCCATAATTTGCAGTCTGTGTTTCTTAAAACAAATTTGGAATTATACAGTGTAATTGTTACTCATTGTTTTGTACTTAATCTGAATAATTAATACCTAACAATATTGCCACTATTGAAAATACTTCTTTGCAGCTTTGGAAATACAAATTTACTTTCTGAGAGAAGGATATATGTAAGTATTTAAAAGATGCACTCTAAAGAGGCAAAGAGGAGATCACACTTCTACTTTTAACTATATATGGTAGCTTCTGTTAACTATACATGGTAGTTATCTAAAATCATATACGCAACACATTGATACGTTGGTTTAGGGCAGGGAAACATTTTGTGTTGTAAAACCGATAAACACACAAATACAAACTTGCAACTAAGGACTAAATAGGAAGCTGAAAAGCAAACTGATGTGCTTCAAGTAGGTTTCTACAAACAGCAATTAGAGACAAAAAGCACTCCTACACAATAGCACATATATTTATTGCGGGTGGTGGATAAATACCCTTTTGTGCCCATTTTGCTAACAACCCCATCCTTATTGTATGGTAACACAGAACAAGCTGTAAGAAGCTACTGGGCTTCCATTCTATCAGATATATGAGCAGACAGTTAACTAATGAAATAAGAGGCAGATGTGCAAAGCTCATTTAGGGAGACAATTGCTGTAATTGATCAGCTATTCTCATGCTCAAGTGCTAGAGGACCAGAAAGATTAATGGGATACTTATCACCTGCAGGCTACCTCCACTGTTTGAAAGCTGACAAAGAAAATCCAAACAGAAGACTGAACTCTACAGTTAAGCCAGTGCAGGTAGCCCAGATATATCAAATATTTTATCATAGAATGATAAATGATATTTAGAATGATATTTATCATAGAATGTTCTCTGGTTTATTATGAATCTACATCATATTCTGTAAAACTAAAAAAAAAAATATATATTTTTTCTGTCACACTCACTTATCTTCTTTCAAAATCAGACCTCATGTATTAAAACATGAGCGAGTCAAAATACTGCTCTTAAAAGACTACAGCATGGGAATATGTTGCTATACATGTCGTTGTACATGTCTTCACCTTCTGATTTTACATCAAAGAACAAATGTCTCCATCATACACAGTTATATGTAGGGAAAAAATAAACCAATTAAATTGTATGACAAATGTTTATGCATCAGCATTAATTTCTTCGTATCTTCACCAGGTTTCTGAAAAGAACAGAAAACTCCATGCAAAATATACACTTTAAATAGAAGCACATAATGAATATGTCCTGGCTTTATTCATTAAATTAGAAGTTTTTAACTTTCAAAGACAGTTGGTGATACTTATGCCACCTGTGTAGCTGCAAACAAAATAAAGTTTGGAACATGGATCAAAATAAACATGTCTGAACCAGCACGAGGCTAGGATAAGCACTCACAATTATCATCCAGATAACAATGATGAGTCTTACTGACACAAATGCTGTATATATGAGAAAGCAGGACTCTCTTTTTGAAGGAAGTGATAATTACCTTAGTGCAAAATTTTCTGTTTACAATAAAAAGAATTTTTATATACTATCTTTTTTAAAAGTCTGCTGATTCTATGGGCTTGAGTAAAATGATCATCCAACCTAAAACTGACGTCTTTTTTCTATTTGTATGGATATCACTTGATAACTTTTTTCATATCGTATCTAATCAACTGCAAGATTGGATGTAGCATTCTAGCATTGGAAAGAAGAATCAAACTGATTTTAGTAAAATTAAGAAAAAGAAAGAGGAGGATACAGAATTGACACCTGGTTAGCACATCAACCCATTAGTTGTAACCAACTCTGTAATTGCCTGCTGATGAAACAACAATTGGTAACAGCCATTAACACCTCTCATAACCAGAGTATTCAAAACTTGACATTTTAAGAGGCTGGTTTTCAGATCAAAAAGGAAAAAATAACTATCTTAGAGACTGTAGCATGTTTCACATGTGAAAATAGAGAGGGAGGTGAAAATGAGGAGAAGGACTTGGGAGTACTGGTGGACGAGAAGCTCAATATGAGCCGGCAATGTGCTCTTGCGGCCCAGAAGGCCAACCGCGTCCTGGGCTGCATCAAGAGGAGCGTGGCCAGCAGGTCGAAGGAGGTGATTCTCCCCCTCTACTCTGCCCTTGTGAGACCTCACTTGGAGTATTGTGTCCAGTTCTGGAGTCCCCAACATAAGAAGGACATGGACCAGTTGGAGAGGGTCCAGAGGAGGGCCACGAAGATGATAAGAGGGCTGGAGCACCTTTCCTATGAGGACAGGCTGAAAGAGTTGGGGCTGTTCAGCCTGGAGGAGGCTCCGGGGTGACCTGATAGCGGTCTTCCAGTACCTCAAGGGGGCCTACAAGAAAGATGGGGAGAGGCTGTTCAGGAGGGCCAGTTGTGATAGGACAAGGGGTAACGGTTTTAAAATAGAGGGAGGTAGGTTCAGGTTGGATATTAGGAAAAAATTTTTTACCATGAGAGTGGTAGAACACTGGAACAGGTTGCCCAGAGAGGTGGTGGATGCTCCATCCCTGGAGACGTTCAAGGCCAGGTTGGACGAGGCCCTGAGCAACCTGATCTAGTTGGAGATATCCCTGTTCCTTGCAGGGGGGTTGGACTAGATGACCTTTGAAGGTCCCTTCCAGCCCTAACCATTCTATGATTCTATGATTCTATGAGGTAGGAAAGTCTCATAAAAGAAGCTCATGGTGTCAAAGATGGATGTAAGGAATATTCTTTGCAGAGAGCTCAGTCTATGCCAGAAATTAAGTGAGCAGCACTGGTTATAAATAAGCAAAACCATGAGTAGTCGTAACAGAAAATGGGAATTCCATGCATCTTAATGGGCAGGAAGATGGAAACTGAAACAGAAATACTTCCTATTCACGTTTAACTATTCATACCACACGTTCCTTGAAGTAAAACAGAATACAGAAATGCAAAACATTCATAGCAGGGCCACCATTTCACATTATAAGTTTCTTGCTTATCAGCCTCCTACTCCCACTTCAGGGACTCCTTCCACTCAAATCATATGAAGGAAAGTGTGTGCCCTCCATTATATGCTCCATTTCCTCCTTCCTAGATGTCAAGGGCTCTATTTTTGTGTCCCTTGTGCTTCCCCCCATTTTCACTTACTCCTGATTAAGCAGAAAGATTTGAAATAAATAAAGATGTTTTTTTCCTGTTACACAAAACACAATTAATCTTCAGATTTTACTGTCAGAGCTGTTGTGAAGTCAATAGTAGAGGATGATAAAAACAGATCAGACCTAATGGAGGACAGATCCATTTCTGCCTATTAGGAAAAACTGCCAGAACGCAGCCTCTGGTTTATGAAGATCCCACATAATCAAAAGCTATAGGAGAAGTTAAGGAAGAATCATCATCTCTGTCTTGCTGAACTTATCCTACATAGACCAGAAAAAAAGATCATTCTAACAATATTTTGGTTTTTAAATTTGTGTGATCCTCTGCTCCAGGAAGTCCAGCTTGTGTGAATTGCCTCACTGCTTTTGGCTTGGTCCAGACACTAAAATAGTTTCCTTCAGCAGATAGTATATATTCTAACAGACAAAAAAAAATAAAGACACAAGCAAATCTTCTGCTCCCATTTTACAGACAGAAGAAAAGGCATAAACTGGTTGATGTATTTTCACAAAATCAAAACCAGAATTTGTAGCATGAATCGAAATAAAGATCAATTTCCTAAGCCCCAAATGCACTGACAACTGCATTTATTCTTCCTCTTTATAGTTTTGCAGGATTTCACAGAGATTTTTAGAATGTGCTAAATTTTATTAGTTTTAACTAAATGAGAAACAAAAATGATAACAAGCTTTGAGAACTAATGGCTTCTCAGATTGAGGAGAGCACACAGATGTATTTTCAGTTCTCTTTCCCCCTATTTAACTCCAACGAGAAAAAGTATTCGCAATTCAAACTAAAACTGTTGCCTGCATTCTTCAGCTGCAGATAAGTTCTTCCTATACCATCTGTATCAAATGCCATTAAGGAAGCTAATGCAATTACTAAAATACAAGTGGATATTTCCTGCATACAGCAAGGTTAAAAAGGTCATTGATTAACCCAATGGAGTATGTGTTTTTTATATTTGCTGTTCTTAGTACTTTTCTTCATGGTCTGCTCTCAGTCCATTAAATATAGCCATCAAAATTCAGCAGTGTGATGGCAACAATGACCACATATATGGATGCAAAAACTGGGAGCACCAAGTGCATGACCTTAGCTAATCTGGAATAAATGATGTATGCCTGGCAATTATCTCAAAATGCTCTGGTTTACTTGACTTCTTTTTCAATGTTCTTCTGTTGGCCCAAAGATATGCTAATTATTTCTTTTCACTATGACTTATTAATGTCTAAAAAAAGATTAATTTCAACTATCCTATTTTAGTCATGCCTGTGGCATTAATGAAGTCATGGGTTCAAAACCTCGAAATCACCATGCTGAACTAGTCAGTGTGAATTTCTATTTTGAAGAAATCTAACATAGGCTGATAAAATCAATTTAAAAAAAAATATCTTTATGAAATAAGATCATGGTTTTGAACTTCTTTTTATTATTATTAATACAATGTGTGTATGAGCCTAACCGAATACCACCACAATTTCATCTGGTCTTTATCAAGGTTTGCCTGCATTTTCTTTCAACGATTTTGCTTTGTGTCAACTTAAAACCTTATTGGAGCTGGAATCAATTCTAGTATTAGCAAAAACAAAAGTTAAATGTTTTTATACCTTATGCTGAACTTAGAAAAAAAAAAAAGATGCAATTAACCGTACTTTAGAGCCTGCAGAAATCTTACATTCAATTATAGTTTCTACTTATCTGAAAGTCTCGGGTATGGCTAAATAAAAGGCTTGAGAAAGTTTAATCCATTTAACCCAGTTCAAGTTTAACTTGGCCTTTCTTACTCCTGTACAGCACATCATCAAAACTACAGGAAGTTTGTATAGAAAAAAATGCTTATGACAAAATAAAGACATGCTATTGTATGCATTATTTTATAAACATATGAAAAGTGTATAAAATGTACTTAGAAATTAGCATAGGGTCTAAAACTAGACAAAAAAATCAGAAAATACGGAATTCTCGTAAGGTCAGCTATTTTCTATTTTCTACTGATATAGTCTTTCATGTACTTTAAACAAAACTATATTGTTTGAAATTGTTCTCTATAACTACTGGTGACTCATACCATGGTAACTCTTCCCATAATCCACACTGATTTCTGTGCCAAGACACAGAGTAGGAATTTTCCACCGGTAATAGCCACTCACAAATTGTATCTCCATTTTTGACAGACCATTTTTTTATACTCTGTTCAACACTTGTTAGGAATGGCATGACCAATTTTCAAGCACGGCTCATGCTGGTGACAGAAACTAAAGCATGTTTTGGCTCTGAGAGTACTAGGAAAAAAGTGATGGTGATAGTTTAGTTGGAAATGCAAGCTTTCCTTCAAGTTTATTTGTTCTTGCAAAATGACTTCTGCCAGCATAATCTTATGCCAAAAGTTTTCTTGAAATATTTTGCTAAATCCAACTTAGAATCAAAGAAATAAACTTAGGATTTATTTTTGACCATTAATTAAAATTACTTGGATAGTTTAAATCTACATTATTCCCTCTTTCCCATATGCTGTCATTCAGAGAAGTCTAGATTAAAATTGATGGTTTTAACCAATGATCAAGTTGCTGGTGAGTTCACTGCAGAACTAAAAAGAGATAGTACGGAGGGAAAATTAAAGATAGATGAAAAGTTTGAAAGTAAATGCTAAGTATGTAAAACTATTAACTGAAATGACAGATGTTCTTATTCTAAGCAAAGCAATTATTAGGAAAAAAATAAGCAAAATGTGTATTAAACAGAATGTAATGTTTTGAAGATTACACTCAAAGTTGTTTTTAGAACCATACATATGTGACATATTTTGTAGACATTTAAATTACACTAATGGTCTTAATTTATGAAACGCAAAGGCTGGCAAATATTCAGGAATTGCATAAAGTCTGCAGATGGAAATCACAGCCATGTTGCAAAATAATTACAACTCCACTTTTACTAGATGAAACGAAACGCTATTCCAAAGAACGTATACTCACAAAAAAAACCCAAAACAAGTCAGGGTTATGGATTTAACAATTCCCTTCAGCAACCTTGACTGGCAGAATACCAACTCTAGGGACCAGGAAGGATGGCTGTATAAGTACTCCAGACCATCCTTTTTAGGGGTAGATCTCCTTTACAGAGCAAAAGAATGACACAGAAAAACATGATGAAGATGAATTTGATTCAGTGCTTTTGTAGTTGATCAAGACAGCTATACTTGTAAGATTTTTTTGTTATGGTGAAAGAACACTGCACAACACACATAATATTCTTTATATCTGATGCTCGAAAATCTAGGTAAAAAATCATACAGGTTATCAAATAAAACAGCTTTAAAATATTATTAGAAATCTTTAGAGCTCCTATCTTCAGACAAACACATCAAATAAACACTGAGAGGCCAACACAAAAAATAGATTTTAATCTGTTCAAACACAACTCAAACAGTTTGGCCCTTTTAGTCAAATTTGTAAAATAAAACTGATCTTAATACTAGGATAAGATTTAAAAGATAAGAATGCTGTGTAACAGTTTCTTGAATCATTTTACTGAAGTAAGAAAACCTATACGTCTTTAGTAACCACTACAGTTACTAAAAAGGAAACTAAATGAGGACTATAAAACATCCATATGGAATCACAGAATGGCAAAAACCCTTGAGAGCATACCCACAGAGAGGGGATTTATTACAATGTATATATGATTTACTTTTTAAAATTACAGACTTTCGTACTGTGATCTCATGAGCTGTAATGATATTGACAAAACTGATGCTGGTGCCATATTACTCTGAAGAGTCTAGCCCTATACTAACGTATGGAATTTTTGTCAATTTTCCATTAGTGTTAAAGGGATGCACAAACTCTCATCCATCAGATGAGAAGGAGATCACTTAATCTATAAAATAAAATCCACTACCACTGTTTAGTTTAATATCTCACAGAAGATTTTTAAAACTGATCCAGTTTTTCATTTCGCACCTGTGGTAATTTTTTCTTTGGCCAACGGTTCATTAGGATTTACTCAATATATGCATTTGTGTTTCTCTGTGCTTCTCTTAAAACAATATCTCTTTGGATGGAACTCTTCAAATATCTGTTATGATGTAGTGAACTAATATGCTTACCTAATTGACATATCAGGACAGATATAAAATTTATATCAATCTATCATGTAACAATTAAGAATTTGTTCTAATTAGCATTAATAACAAAAATATTGTTTTCATATAAAAGAATACAACACAAATATTAATTATAAGAAAATAATTCCCTGTTAAATTTAAGTGAAGCAGGTTTTCTTTGGAACAATATGATACTTATTACATGTTAGAATTTACTTTCGAAATGAAACATATTTACTTCTCTTCTAAAGTCCCCTTCTAGACAATGGGTCAAAACAGGCAAATCAGAGATCACATTGCACTGCAGCTGATCAAATTAAATCATCTTTAATCTTGAAAACGTTTATAAAATTGAACTATTGCTTTTCTGCTGAAATCTACTTTAGTTTCAGCTAGACTTGAGTAACGTATAAAGATTTTATTTCGGTGGAAGCCTGGAAGAATTACAAAATAAACTACATGTAGACAGAGGTTCTGGAAAATCCAAACCTCTTATTTATCTAGAAAGAATCTCAATGAAAACCATTTCAACTTTTTTCCAAACACCCAAGAGTCCACTGTGAAAATTAAAATATAACCTTGAAAGTCTTCTGATTTTCCTCTTTATCTTATGATATTACTCAAATAAATGGCTCAAAGTTGTGCCTAAATTTCTGCCACAGCTGCTGCCCTGGATATTTTATTGCAATGGATGGAGTAAGAAAAAAAAATAATGGAAAAGACCATTTAAAAATTATTTTTACATGCAAAAAGTTAAAAAGATTTTTCAAGTTTTGTCATGTGATATTTTCTCAAGATGGCATTCCTTTCCTAATTAAGTTGTTATTTTTGTGATGAAATTTGTAGAAAAATTACTAAAGGAAAACAACAAATACCAAAGGAAGTTGCCACATATTCAGTACATACAGGGAAAAAAAATATTCTGACACTTTATGTTCTACTGATCCCTCACGATTTTCTTATTTAAATGAAGAAACATCTACCCATCCTTCCTCTTTTTCTTCAGTCCTTCACTTTCTCTCAAATCTGTGTTACAGGAAATATATTTTGGAATAATTACCTCAACAATGAATTATTTTGAAACAAATATACAAACAGGAATTAGAATATTAATTTCACTCACTAACACAAGAAAATGTTTATACTTTATACCTTCACTACATCTATGATGCTTTCTCTTCATCTCAAGAACCTTTTCCAATTCTTTCTAAAGCTGTCAAAAGTGACATCCTGGGCAAGATGGATCATAAGTATGATCCCAAATGACAATCTCTAGAATATCATGCTTTCCCTGAAAATGCAACAAGGAATATAATTGAAATGCATTTCTCAATGTTATTTTTTCCTTAGGTATGAGGTTTTATTTTTCTTCTGAAATTTATTCACTTTTCCTTAGCTTCAGTCTAAAACTTATTCCTATTTGATGCCCTATTTTCTGTGCTTATTTATTCTTTTTGTTTGTTTGTTTCTCTCCTCTTTTTTTGAACACAGGAATTGCCTTTTGTTTCCTTCTTTCTACTACTACCTTCTAGTTCTGTTATATTCTTTCCTATTATTAGAGGGAATGTTCTCATCATGGCATGACACAACTGAAACGTGTGTATGGTGAATGACAAAAAAGAAGGAGAGGAAAAGGATAGGCTGCACAGCACTAAAACCACTTATTCTTTATTGGTCCTCCTTCCTTTTCTCTTTGGCAACCTTCAGACAATACTGAGAGATCAGTGAGTGAACCAGTTCAGCTACAAAACAGAAGTATTAACAAAACCTCACAGAACTCATGCAGCTTCCTAAACTTCTAAGGCCAAGATGACCGTTACTTTAACTAGGTGCGATCTCCTGAGTATCATAACCCAGCAGTTAATTTTTGTATCTAGTTGAGCAAACCGTTGGTGAACTAATATTTTCTTTAGATGGTAATTGATAATTGTTTGCTGAGAATTTGATAACAAGGAAAAAAAAAATCTCCATTTCCACGCTGAACTTTGCTGACCTTAGTTGGCAGCCATCAGATCTGCTCCTATCCTGAAGCCCTACTGACAAATGGTAATCATTCTAAAACAGTGTCTCTCAAAACACAGAACCGTACCACAGTCATAGATCTCTTGAAATAACTTGCATTTCTTGTGTTTCAGTTTTCTTTATTTACTTGACAGTAACATTGTTATGGGCTCTCCCTAGACCTGCTTTGACATCACTTTGCCATCTTAATTTGACATATCATAACTGTCTCTGTTGTCTGACAAGTTCTTTGAGCATGAGGGTTTCCCATTGCAATAACATCTCCACAGACAACATCACTATTAGTATGAAAAGATTGGATCATAAAATTCCACACACCAACAGACAAAAATAAGACATGATATAAGACAATATATGTTTAATAGGCTTGGTTTTTTGGGGAGGAGGTAAATTTTAACATAAAGTTAGACTGAATACAGTAAAGATATATACTCTTAGTCCTTGCAAAAACAATCCCAGGTCTGTAGGGACTCTGTTAACATCTAGATAAATCAAGCTTGATGGTTCATTGATGTTTATGCTATTGTTAACTTTTTTAATATCAAAAACAAAGGGCTCTGCAAATAGATATATTTTTAAGATTCAAGGATAGTAGGGTCTCAAGGTAATCTATTCAAGAGATTTTGTGGAATATTCTTTGTTTATGCCTTGAAGGCATGGAAACAAGCACATCCATATCCAATAGGATGAACTGTAGAAGTGCCTTTAAATCATCTGGACATGTAAGGAAGTTTTGTTAAACTTGGTCGCTGATTAAAAGGTTTCAGTCTGGGTCATAAGAGCAGGCGATAAGTAGACACAGAGTTAAGGAATATAGAATAAGAAATTGCGACCAGCCCTAATTAGTTTTGTAAAGAACCTGGACATATTGCTCAGGCTAAATGGAAAAGGATTATTAGACTACGCCTCATGAGAAATACATCTTTCAGGGCAAAATCTGATACAGAGATGTTATTTGCACCTTATAGTTTATCAGAGTTAGGTAATTCTCTGGAAAATACTGCTGGGATAATAAAGTAGATTGATACCACTTTTAAGTCTCTAGAGGACAAACGGTGGGGCAAATACCAGCCTAACTGTTTCAAGTCCAAAATCAGGCAGAGTCCCCTGCTGAGTTCTGAATGATGAATTAAGTGGAACAAGAACCAGAGAACCTCTGCCTGTGGGGAGCTTCAGTCACAGCATGAACATCCTGTAGATACTGAATACCTTTTTGGCATACCACCTCGTTTTTCTTTGGACCTGGACAGTAGAGGAAGAAAATAATAAGGGAGAAAAAGGTGGTTGTTCTAAAAAAAATAATTGTACAACTTAGTCCAGTGTTACCATGCGGCACTGCTGTATACCTGATATGATGAGTCCACCTACAGGCTATGTTACAGTAGTGCCTGTATGTGTTAAGAAGTTTCTCAAGAGTCTTTTAACAACTATTTCTTTGAAATAAAATTAAAGAGATCTCTTGCTACTCTTTTTGTAGTAGGAGGTAAACTTTTTTTTTTAAAAAAAAAAAAGAGAAAAAAAGAAAATTGTTTTCTGTGAAAGCTGAAAGTTAGAACAAGAAGAAAGACAGAGGGACATATGACCTGGACAGTATGAGGACAAAGAAGGAGTGTGAAGTCATAAGGAAGGGTATTCTAGTATTCTAGAGTTTTAAGGCAAAAAGACCAGTCCTTTCCAGGCCTTATGGCTTGCAACTGGAATACAGGCTACTAGCTTGAAAAGCAAACTTATGACAAAGTGTCCAATACTGCTGAAGGTAAGCGGGACCTGAGGACCACAAACAACTTTTCTCACTCTTTAATGAGTGTAGTATTTTATACATTTTTTCACATGCTTTTAAAGAACAGTAATTGTTTTTTTTTTTCGTTTCTAGTAATATAATTGTTATACTAACACTTTCAACAGTAATTTAGTAACTTCAAACATCTAGGGGCTTCTGTATTTTCATGGATAACTTTCAGAGCTCCTTGTTAGCAAACTTGACTACATTATACTGTTACTAGCTTTTGTTTTCCTGAGGGTATGTATTTATATTTTTTACTGCTGCACTTTCTTAACCCCTTCTCTTGAATATTTGCAGATGATTCTAAACTTTACAATTAGTCTCATGTTTTCAGTCATTTTTGTCCATCAACAAAGCAACAGAACCACCTCAATTTCTGCCTAATGCAAACAACAAACATTTTGGATTGTAAAGATGTCTTGATTATTAGTTAATGTAACAATGATAATATAATCAAGGACATATAATTTGAGTGCCAACAACAATTTCTACCCTTAAGTTACACTGGGACCACACAAGCCAAAGACAAAGGAGAGGGCATGAGCAGTTAACCTCTGTTACGTAGTCTAATACATCTTAGTAAGTGCCCAATTCATTAGACAGGGATAGAGCGGCTTATATCTGTAATTAATTATTGGCAGGTTTACCTTCAAAAAGGTGCCAGATGCTATGCATTTCCTAGTTGCTATCTGGATCTCTGATCTATATGTTTCCTGCCATGTTAAACATCTGTTCAGAACATACTTCTGCACACAGGAACTTAAGTTACTCAAGAGTTAAATCTTCAAAATCAAATTAATGTGTATCGTTGTCACGTTCTGGAGTTTGTAATGATACTCCTTTAAAGGCATCATAAAGGAATATTGTATGAAAGAAAAATGTCTTGTAACTGCTGTGGGGCTCATCATATTTGAAAGATTTCACTGTGGATAAATATCAGAGACTTCTGCTGTGGCACCTGCTCTTCAGTTCCTCCTGAATGCCAGTATTGGGGTTTGTCTTGTCACTAGTAGCACATTCTGAAAAACAGTGTGCAAGTTGCAAACCTTTGAACCTTGACTCTGCTGAAGTACGTGTAAATAAATAGGCAGATTTGAATATCCATTTAACCTTTCATCATTTCTTTGTTCCTACCATATGGAATTCTGGAAAACTGATGGCGTTTTCTGTCTCCATGTGTATCTGACTCATCAACGTTTTTTAGTAAGAAACACTTTCGGTCCCGAGGTGTTTGCAGAAACATGAGCATACTGTGGAGCCTTTCAGTAAGAGCTAATCATAGATAAAAATTTCTTACAATGAATTTCTTACATGCCTATAAATAGCAGTTTGAAATTCATTAACATTTTTTTTTCCTGTTTATGAAGGGATTACAATTCATTCTTCTATGCAGATAGAATTTCAATCATCAGCAGCATTTTAAGTTATATCCATTGGAGGATTTCAAGGGTTTTCATGCCCTGTTTCAAAACTACCTACTGTTTTCTTTTTAATATTCACCTTGAATTCTAACAAAGATCCTCTGATATTTAACAGGGTTGAGCTCCTACTGCACCCTCTCTCAGTCCTGCTTTATCAATTGCTTTCCTGTTCCCTACGCTGCAATATCCATAGTGTTGTATCAACACAGTATATTACACAGCTGCAAATGAACCAGATGAGTTTTTTTTTTAGTTTCTTTTCAGTTTTCCATTTATTCACCACAAGATGATGGTATAAACCAAATGATAGTGCAGACCAAGTATTGAAATTGATTAAGAAATACACGTGTAACTACTGTCACAGCCAAGACATTATAGAGTATCTTTTCTTTAAACAGATACTTATATCCATTAATATTGTGTAAAAATAGCATCTTTTAAGCATCCTTTGTTAAACTGGCTGAAACTGGTCAACACATTGAAAAGGTATCAAGGGAGTAAAAGGCTGATCCTCCTCATCCAATGTGATTGCATAAGTCTCATATCAGCAAGAAATCACATTAAAGTATATGTATGGCTGTGCATTCATAGACTTCCAAGGGCTTTCTGAAATCTGAGGACCAAACTATGGCTGGCATGAGCCTTATATGAGGCTTGTCTGAATAGATAAACTTCATTATTTAGAGAAAGGAGAAAATGCCTCATACTGAAATGAGCTTCAAGGTAATGATTAAAGAAGTTCTTAAATAAAAAATAAAAATCAGGTTTTATATTTTTATATATATCAACACAAATAAAAAATCAGAAGAAAGGGTTATTTCATACAGTGACTTGAATCCTGACCGTCTTTGATGCCTCAAGGGAAGACGATATATTCTTGACCACATCTGCAGCTGAGATGTGGTCAACAGCAGGACAAGGAAAAAACACTTTTTGTACTGATCCCTGCAGGTGGCTAGGTGACACTGAAGTACATCTGTCTATGACCATGTGAACAAATGCAGTGATAGCGATGTTACAGCAAATTAAGGTTAATGCAGACTATCATTCCTTGCAGGGTATGACACAGAGGAAATGGGGATTCACAGGCTCCAAAGACATAAAGAAGCTCCAAAACCAGTCAGCAAATACATGATGACATTTTTCCACCTGAGAAGGTAGATTGAAGACTATGTTTATAAAGAATGTTTACAACAGTTGTAAAGAATACAATTAACATCGATCTCAATTCTTGATGGTAAGCCCTAGTAAAGTTTTCCAATGTTATTTACCCTCATTAGGCATTCTATTGGTAGAAAAGCCAAGACATCCTAGCTTCTTTTTATCTCTTCTCTTCAGTACATTGAACAAATCAAGCTCCTTACATTGTACATCTGGAGTACATAGAGTTTATCCATGTAGTTGGATAGATGAAGTAGTTGGAGTAGATGGAGTTTATCTCCCATCCATCAATCACTCTTGTGCCATGCTCTTTTGTTCCCTCTGCAGTGTGTGTGTATCATTCTTGAAGTACTGACTATAGAATCAGATGGTAGGAGTTTTACTGCAGTTGTGCACAGAAATGAAATCACCTCCTCATTTATTCTTCCTCGGCATCCGCGTATTGGACAAGTCTTCATTGCCTCAGCACTGAGGTAAGAGAGCCCAGAGTACGCTAAGTATTATAAAAATCCCTACATTCTTTGAGTAGGTTCATCCCTCAACTCCTACCCTCTAGCTATATTCTGTACTCTTTGTTTCTAGACATTGGACTCAGCATTTGGCTCTGCTGAAATTTGGCTTTTTCTTGAGTTTTGGTTATTCCACAGAATAATTCAACATATCTCTACAGTGGAATGCCTTTGTTTCTCATTTTGTATACTTCTGTCTAAGAAGTTCGCTTTGCCAGGAACAATTCTGCACCATAATTGAGACTGTTAATAAAAATATCAAAGTAGATCAACAAGTGGCTCATAGAAATGTCAGCACTAAGAACAGCATCAGTTTTACTTAGAATCATAGAATCATAGAAGGGTTTGGGTTGGAAAGGCCCTCAAAGATCATCTAGTTCCAACCCCCCTGCCATGGACAGGGAAACCCTCCACTACACCAGGTTGCCCAAAGCCTCATCCAACCTGGCCTTGAACATCTCCAGGGATGGGGCATCTACAACTTCTCTGGGCAACCTGTTCCAGTGCCTCACCACCCTCAATGTAAAAATTTTTTTCCTCATGTGCTGTTAATTCCACTTATGCAAATTTTAAAATCATAACACTGTTTTTTTTTATCCTCTTTCTTTCTTACTTGCTAGTATTTATTCATTTATTCATCTTTTTCAGAACGTTGGCTGCATGCTGTGCTACAGACTGGTAAGCAATTACCAGAAGCCTGATTAGTTGAAAGAAAATATGCCTGTACACAAAACCAAAAATATTTTGGATATGGCAGAGTGAGATAAAAGGATGAGAGAACAATACAAACAGGAAAATAAAGTTCTGCAAGAGCACACAATCTCAGTGCTTTATAGCATCTGTCTTCCTGAGCACAAAAATAATACAAAGGTTCCGAAAAGTTTCTAAGAGAAAGCAAAGAGCCATGTTAAGCATCAAAAAGTACTTTTTTTCCAGAAATTCTAAGAGATTTCCAGACTTCTACAGTATCTCAGCAAAATGGTTACCTTGTTGTTCCTAACACAAATCTAGGTATTATTCGATGAAATCGGAAACGAATTGTGTCAGCATTGGTAGATGCCACAGTGATGCCACACTTGTGGTCTTTAAGAGTTTTTAAAGTAGCATCATTTAGCACCCAAGTTCTATCTATGGTTTCCAAAGGAATGTTTTGGGCATTTTTTCAATTGTTTCAAGAAGCCTCCTGTCAAATGCCATACCAAACTAGTCCATCATCACTTCTACTGAATATTTTCATAGGGCCATGTGGTGAGTTAATAAGGAAAAACAGATTCTGCTCCTATCAGCACGAACTAGTTCTCTGTTTCACCCGATTTGAATTGTGTGTGTTTCAGAAACATATCAAATGTACGCCAAAGAATTTGTATGAGGTCTTTAGGAAAAGGGCTATCTGGCTGACCTTCTACCCAGGTAATGAGATCGGAAAATGAAAAGCATTGGTAACATTTGCTTGATATCCCACTAAAGAAAAGGGAAAGCAATGTATGTGACTATGTTTCAATCTTGGACCTATTGTAACAGTTCAAGACACTCCATGAATAGCTGTAGTGAAAATACTTTTACCCATCTGTGCTTGACAAAAAGAGGATATAACTCTTCTTTCGGATACAGATCAGATTACACTTGCCTCTAACATTTTCACATAAAAGCTAGAACGTTGCAACGCACTTTACATGGAGGGAATTTGCAGACCATATGGAAACTAGAGTTAGTGAAAACATATCTGTGCAAGTGCTAAATGGAACTCCACAATGAACATTGCTAAGCTTAAATATGTGACCTACACATATTGCATGTTTGTTTCCAATTAGATTCTATATGGACAATTTTAACCTTTGCAACTTCTGTTCTCTGAGGCATTGAAAGAACCTCAGTTGATGAACCGCAGTAGTGTTGGGCTCGTTTTGGTATGCTCTGTTTGAAACTGTTTGCATTTGATTGCAAATCAATTCCTTTTAACCTATCATGGAGGATACTTATTCTGAGAAGTTGAAATATTTTGAGTACAGTAAGATACCTTTGAAGAAAAAACTGGCTGTGGAAAAGGGGCAAAAAAGGGTACTATTTCAGTAAGTAAACAGACAGAGTTTTACCAATAAATATGTTCAGCAATGTCAGATTACTACTTGATAGACTTCCTCTGTTACCAGTCACATTTTGGAATTTATCTGAACAAACGTGAAAAATTAACGATTTTGAGTATGAATACTCCAAGTTTTCAGTTCAGACTGACTAGATGATTGCAGCCAGTTCATTTCAACTCCATTAAGAGTTAAAAAGCCACTGCCTAGATGTTAAATGTAATTTTCTCAAAGAATAAATCAGCCAGTCTTCCATGGGACAGAATGACAATACAAGCTGAAGGAAAATGAGGTGGCACGGTATAACTGCAAGATTTTTCCCTGAAAGTTTGAGGCAGCTCAACTACTACAAAAAAGTTGAAATCATAACTAAGTTGTACGCACATTTCCAAATATATACGAACAATATCTATATCAAAGCATCAGATATTATGGAAAATTTGCCTAAGTAACCTGTTTTGGAAGTATTAAAATGAAGTTTTTTCTCTTCCCTTTTCCTTCGTGCTCTCTCTTCCATATGCAAACCTCAGCTACAAAACTGTGGATATTCTTACCAAATCTGAAATGATTTAGTAATTCTTACACACACACATGCACATGAGCGCTAAAGAAAGCTTCAGAAAAAAAAGCACGTCATCGAGGATGCCTGAAGGTATTCAGATCTTAGCAAAATCGGATAGGGTAAAGTCTTTATACCATATGAAGATTTTGAAAGACAGCAAGAAGGGGAAGATATTTTTATATTTCAAGCTTCAATAATCAGAAGACAAGGATATGCTTTATAGAATGCAACAGATACTTTTATGGTGATCAATTGGAGAAACAGACAACACCTCCAGACTTGATTAAATAAAGTTTATTTGCTCCTTTTGAATTGTTATAACTAAAACCTTTATACATAAAGCTACAAATTAAACTATTCCATATAAAACTGTCAAGCTAATTACTGCTTGCCAGTAAAAATCAAGTTTAAATTACCAAAGCCCCACAGGAATTCTGTGTACTCACATATCTTGAATCACGCCACTAATCTCCTCTGTTTTGCAGAGTCATTACATGGAGAGCACTTTCAAGCACTTCAAGGACCACCATTGGATTTCAGTAAACAATGACAGGAAATTTATCAAAGTAAATCAGGTAATGGACTAGGAGAGAATTTAGAATTCTCTTTTAAAGAGAATTTAACTAGGCAAGGATTCGGTTTAGTTGAGATCAAGGGTCTCATACAGGCAATGAAGAAAGAAAAGATGAGAAGTACACAAGGACTATAAAAGCAGCTGAGTTCTCTGTTAAAAAGAAATAAAGCCTTACAATTTCAGAGGGAACAAACAGAAATTCAAGGCCTGAGGCATGCAGTGTAAATATCTAAGCTACGTTTGGATTTTTTTCTTTACAGATTGCTATTTCAATATCTTGGGAAGAAAGGATCAGTTCTTAGAAACCAGATGAGATAGTGAAGAGAAGGTTAGACTTAACATTAAGGAGACGCGATGGGAAGGACAGCAGTTATTTTGGAACTCGGTGTTTGGTTCATAAACAGTGATTCCTGAGACTGCATTGGATGGCTGAGTCATAGATGGGACAAAATTTGGAATAGTAGCGCAAGTGGGTATAGAAACAATGCTACAGCCAACAAAACCATGTCTCTGCCTGGGCAGGCAATGAGATAAACTCAGTCAGGAAGTTCCTATGGCGTCCAGCTTTTCATTCTTTGTCATATACTGTGAACTGTTGGAGCCTCATTCACACCATGAATCCGACCAAAAGAACAAGTCAGAACAACATAGATGAAGATTTTTTTTAATCTATAGAAGAGCTTAGGTGAAACCAAGACAATTTTATATGTATTGTACAAAAAATATAGTGCAATTAATCAATTGTCAAATGGAAAAGTATAAAATTGCTACAAAATTTGCAATCATCAACTTCAATGAACTAAGAGATTTAAGAATGGAATGCACCAACTATCTTACAGCCATCTCAATGTTCTCAATGAGCATCTCGGACCATTAACTTCAGGTGTCAAGTGAGAACTGCAACTTATTCATAGCTATACAATAAACAGCATAAAACCCCTGGAACTTGCGAGAATTCTTAAGCTACTACACCATTCCTTGGTATTATTAAACAATAATCAGACAAAAAAAGGAAAAGACTATTTAGAAGATTTCAGTTACGAGGTGAAAATATTTCTAGTACTAAGAATAAAAGAGGGCCAAAGTTGTGGGGAGTTACTGAGACCATAGAAAGACTGTACACTAATATTTAGAGAAAACAGACATATAATAGAAGGCATTTTGGAATCTGAAAACAAAGCTGTACTTTTTCTGCGTAGACCTTCACATATTATAAGCTTTGTCTTAATGAGATTTTTCACAGAATCACAGAATTATAGAATTGTTTAGGTTGGAAAAGACCTTTAAGAACAATTCTGGAAGGAAAAAGGAGTGAATATTTTCCTCTGGATATATGATGTGGGATCAGTGCATATTCATGCAAATTCCCCCATCGCTATTTTAACTGCATTAACACTGATACATTACTTTCTGCATGAGCTTGCTGTATTTGCATTTTCTGCCTAATTTCTGCATTATTTACTGCCTCCCTTATGAGGATTCATTATTTTCCCAAAATTTTATAACTATGAAGTAGTAAAGACAATGCATAAAAACCTTATAAAAATCCTTGAAAGTGTTCAAAAAATCATCACTTTTTATTCCCCTCTAAGGACAACTCTTTATCTACACATGTGATTCCAGCTGACCCGCCTGAGCAAATAACATCCTGACCAAATCTAGATGCATTTATCAATAATGTTGGAGCACAGTCTTCAATTTACTTTCTTTCACAGGAATTGATTACACTTTTAAATTATACTTTTCACTAGTTTCTCAAAGTCAGGCTGAAAGACTTATAGTAATATAATTATTCTGAGGAGGAAAAAGCAAAATATAGAGAGGTTTCTGCATGCCAAGATGACAAAAAGTATGTTGGGCTTGCATAAAAGGGCTACAAAATCTATCACTTCAAAATTCTTTAAATGAAGTTAAATGCAAGGAATTGAAATCACAACACATTAATAACTGATTCATTTATTTATCAAAAATAGTTATATAAGGTCTTGTGAAAATGAAACATTGTTCATGTCAAATGACTAATAGCTACAATAATACAATTTTATAACAGAAACAGTACCTTCAATCAACAGCTCTTGTCCATGACTGCCCAACAATGTTCGGGACAGGAAAGGGGCAAAGTCAACAAAAATTTCTCGCAGGAGAGGGGCCACCTTTTCTAAAGCTCTTTCAAGCTTTGCAGTGATACTGTGGAAAAACAGAGACCATGTTTGAAAGAACACTTAACAATAGAAGTTAAATTATGTCAAAACATATTTACTTTTAGAAGTTGCTGTAAGCTTCTTTAGAAAAGAGGATGATCATAATTTGATTAAACTTTACAGTGTTTAAATGGCTTTAAGTAAATGCAAATGTCATGTCAGAGTCAGCAGTGTGGCAGCCTCATAAATTCTACAGCATTTACAGAAAAGTCCAAAACAAGTACAACTTTTTTTCTCATTTTCAAATACAAGAAGAAGAATGTCAGATATTCAAGTGTAAGCGTATTTCATCTCTCCCAGCTTATATACATCTCATCATTTTATACAGATTTGAAAGCTTGAAAAGAGAAATTTTTCTTCACCCAAGGCAATCACAAGTAACTTGCTTTTTTGTTCAAGTTTTCAGATAACAACATCTGGCACTGCAATGCTAGACAAGGGAGCACATGAGGAAGCGTTCCAGTACAGGTATCAAGAAAATCAATATTCTTTTCTTCAACCTTGAGGTAACACGATCCCAGGTAAATCACTATAAATGCCTTTGCATTTATACTTCTCTGCCTGCTGAGTCTTTACATTCTTTCAAGCATGGAGCGTTCCTTAACTTCTGCTCGTACAATGAGGAGAAGTGTTGGGACTTCTGTTTGGTTTTTAAATACCATAAATAATTCTTTCAAGCATGGAGCGTTCCTTAACTTCTGCTCGTACAATGAGGAGAAGTGTTGGGACTTCTGTTTGGTTTTTAAATACCATAAATAATTCTTTTCTCTGAGGATACAAACCTCACAAAAATACAAATATAAGTATAAAAATCAGCAATGTGCTAGAGATTATACTCCTTAAAAGTCCTTCTTTTCTTTTAAAACGTGACAGGGAATAACACTTATGCCTTCTGAAACGCTTATGCCAAGATCAAAAACCTGCTGTGTTATCTCAAAGTGAACTATTACTTAAAAATAGAACTGAAATTACGTACATATTCTGGTCTACCAAGAATTGTTGCTGTTCTTTTTCAGACTGCTGGTGGCTGAAGGGGTTTTCTTTGTGCTTGAATTACAGCACCAAAATGTTATTGGCATTTCACAATTATAAGAAGAAGATACATTCATTGACAGAATCGAAGAGGATGAACATTGACATTTAAATTTTATACTATATCTAGTATCTATAAACAATAAATAAATGTGGACTTTTTAATTCAGATCACACGAGGACCCCGATGTTTAAAAAGAAAGCTGACATTATAAGCACCCTGGAAGTTTTCCTTTATTAGCTTAAAATTGTTTTACTGAATTCCTATAGCTTATTTTCTTTCAGTGTGCTGCTTTCCTATTTCAAATTCACGTATTGATTCTAAAGAAGTGATTCGTATCATCAGCTTTTGTTTGGCATGATTAAACTAAAGCCTCTACTGAATATACTTGAAACACATGCGACAAGCTTAGAGTTTTTAATCTGCAACATGAATCTACGCCAAGCTTTTGCTGCTAGAGATAAAAAGCCTACTAGATTAATCCTGACTTCTCAAAACCATATTTTAAAATATGATTTCACTGTAAATTGGTTTAAAGGGTCTAGTTATAGAGTATATTTAACTCTGAAAACTTTATGTACAATTGAAAAATTTTGTTTCAAAAGTTCTTAAATTCAGATTAATTTTTGTTCAATAATCAAGTAATATGGGAGGTGCGGATGTGCTATTAATCAACACCTTGCATGAGCTATTAATAAACACCTTGTTATCAAACGGATAGCTGATGGATCTTGTATATTATGGATCTATTCATAGGATATTGGGAACAGTATTTTGTGAACATGTAAGATCAAAGTTTAGCACTGTTTAAAAATGCATATCAAATGTCAGAAATTTATATTTAAATAGAGAAAAAAAGAAAAAACCTCTTTTTTCCTTCATATAAATCCCTGGTGCATTTGCATATTGAAAACTGACAGGAGTTAAGTTCCTTCAGTTGCAACAAGAACAAGTAAAATTACGAAAAAAAAATACAGAGAGACTCCAAAAATGTTTCAGCGAAGGAGGTGGTCAATCTACTGCCTTTGCGGTGCACACACACACAGAGAAGCAAAAAGGAGAAAGACTCATCTCATTCTACAGCTGTTTCTAACATCTATTATACCTTATAACACATCCTGCAATCATTAAGGAACTCCATGTGGAGATTAAAACTCCATGTGGAGGTTAGGAAAGCTAAAGCCCTGATAGAGTTAAATCTGGCCAGGGACATCAAGGGCAACAAGAAAAACTTCGATTGATATGTCAGTGATAAAAAGGGATCTAGGGAAAATGTAAGCCCTCTCTGGGAGGAAACAGGGGACCTGGCTACCCGGAATATGGAGAAGGCTGAGGTTCTCAATGAGTTCTTTGCCTCAGTCTTCACTGGCAAGAGCTCCAGCGGCACAGCCCAAGTCATAGAAGGCAGAAGGAGAAGATAAGATCTCAGACCATCTAAAGAACCTGTCCATGGGATCTGATGAGGTGCATCTGCGGGTCCTGAGGGAACTGGCAGATGAAGTTGCTAAGCCACTATCCATCATATTTGAGAAGTCATGGCAGTCTGATGAAGTTCCCACTGACTGGAAAAGGGGAAATATAGCCCCCATTTTTAAAAAGGGAAAAAAAAGAAGACCTTGGGAACTACAGGCCAGTCAGTCTCACCTCTGTGCCTGGCAAGATCATGGAGCAGATCCTCCTGGTGACTATGCTAAGGCACATAGAAAATAAGGAGGTGATTGGTGACAGCCAACATGGTTTCATGAATGGCAAATCCTGCCTGACTAATTTGGTGGCCTTCTATGATGAGGTTACAGCATTGATGGATAGGGGAAGAGCAACTGACGTTGCTACCTGGACTTGTCCAAAGCATTTGACTTGTGCAAAGCTTTTGACACTGTCCCGCACGACGTTCTTCTGTCTAAACTAGAGAGGCATGGGTTTGATGGATGGACCACTCGGTGGATAAGGAATTGGCTCAATGGCCGCACTCAGAGAGTGGTGGTCAACGGCTCGATGTCCAAGTGGAGACCGGTCACGAGTGGCGTCCCTCAGGGGTCCGTGTTGGGCCCGGCCCTCTTCAACATCTTTGTCGGTGACATGGACAGTGGCATGGAGTACACCCTCAGCAAGTTCGCTGATGACACCAAGCTGTGTGGTGCCGTCGACACGCTGGAAGGGAGGGATGCCATCCAGAGGGACCTCAACAGGCTGGAGAGGTGGGCCCGTGCCAACCTCATGAAGTTCATCCAGGCCAAGTGCAAGGTCCTACATCTGGGTTGTGGCAATCCCAGGCACAAATACAGACTGGGCGGAGAATGGATCGAGAACAGCCAACCGCAGCCAACTGTTTGGAGATCTAGTCCAACCCCCCTGCAAGGAACAGGGATATCTCCAACTAGAACAGGTTGCTCAGGGCCTCGTCCAACCTGGCCTTGAATGTCTCCAGGGATGGAGCATCCACCACCTCTCTGGGCAACCTGTTCCAGTGTTCTACAACTCTCATGGTAAAAAATTTTTTCCTAATATCCAACCTGAATCTACCTCCCTCTATTTTAAAACCATTACCCCTTGTCCTATCACAACAGGCCCTCCTGAACAGCCTCTCCCCATCTTTCCTGTAGGCCCCCTTGAGGTACTGGAAGACCGCTATAAGGTCACCCCGGAGCCTCCTCTTCTCCAGGCTGAACAGCCCCAACTCTTTCAGCCTGTCCTCATAGGAAAGGTGCTCCAGCCCTCTTATCATCTTCGTGGCCCTCCTCTGGACCCTCTCCAGCTGGTCCATGTCCTTCTTGTGTTGGGGGCTCCAGAACTGGACGCAATACTCCAAGTGAGGTCTCACAAGGGCAGAGTAGAGGGGGAGAATCACCTCTCTCGACCTGCTGGCCACGCTCCTCTTGATGCAGCCCAAGATGCGGTTGGCTTTCTGGGCCGCAAGAGCACATTGCCGGCTCATATTGAGCTCCTCGTCCACCAGTACTCCCAAGTCCTTCTCCTCAGGGCTGCTCTCGATCCATTCTCCGCCCAGTCTGTATTTGTGCCTGGGATTGCCATGACCCAGATGTAGGACCTTGCACTTGGCCTGGTTGAACTTCATGAGGTTGGCACAGGCCCACCTCTCCAGCCTGTCGAGGTCCCTCTGGATGGCATCCCTCCCTTCCAGCGTGTCGACGGCACCACACAGCTTGGTGTCATCAGCGAACTTGCTGAGGATGCACTCCATGCCACTGTCCACATCACCGACAAAGATGTTGAAGAGGGACGGGCCCAACACGGACCCCTGAGGGACGCCACTCGTGACCGGTCTCCACTTGGACATCAAGCCGTTGACCACCACTCTCTGAGTGCGGCTACTGAGCCAATTCCTTATCCACCGAGTGGTCCATCCATCAAACCCATGCCTCTCTAGTTTAGACAGAAGAATGTCATGCGGGACAGTGTCAAAAGCTTTGCACAAGTCCAGGTAGATGATGTGTAGTGGAAGGCGTCCCTGCCCATGGCAGGGGGGTTGGAACTAGATGATCTTTGAGGTCCCTTCCAACCCTAACCATTCTATGATTCTATGAAATAATGCCATCTAAATGGTCATTCTCTCCTTGATCTTTTGCACCTTTTTTGGGGTGGAGCCAACAGCCCTAATGCATTCAGCCTGGGCCCACACCCATTGCTGTGATTCCACCTGCAGCACTCACCTGACATTTCAGATAGAAGCAGTAAAATAAGGCATTTTTTGCATTGTGTGTTAAATCACTGAAGCACCAATACTTTTATTTACAGGTTACCTAGGGTCCTTGATTTAAGTTTATTTCCTTTTTAGTTCATTAAAGAATGAAATTCTCTTGTTCCTCAGCTTGTAAGCTCATGAGTTGCTGTTGCCCCTCCAATCTTCTTAGAATCATACCTTGAAGTGGCCAGCCAACTAAGGGACACTTGGAACTCCCTACTATAGCCTGTGTCAGCTTTTTAGGGCAGACAGGTGTGCACCTTTAAAGCATCAAAAATTCGTCTTTGAAGTGTGTTGCAGCACAACTGAATACCTTTACAAATTAATAACCTATTGTACAAAGATATTTTCTGGGAATTTCAGAGGGCATTTTCCTGGCTGCCAGTCAGTGTAAGAGGGGTAGCAGCTATCCCATGGCAAGTGTGTCTTGCAACACCCACTCAGATGTGGTGCACTGTTTAGTTAGCTGCATAAATACATTACTGGTTTCATCCTCTCCAGTTTAAATAGGGCTTTTGTTTGCTCAGAAGAGGTTGTGTGTCTCTTTCCACTTACTAGTGCTCCGTTGCCAAGCTGTGCTTGCGTTCCAATTCTTACTATGGTTATTAAGCAATGCAAAAAGCCAGTCAACTAAAAAATTACTTCTACTGAAGTTTTAGTGCCTGGCATCATTCTTAGAAGTTAGACTTTTCAGTGAAGTGTTATTTTAGTACATACATTTTTAGTACTGAAAAAGCATATAAATACATATTGTACTACATTAAGAACTACGATAATGCATATTACATGAGCTAAATTACATATATGTATACATACTTCTTTTTATACTATTTGTATGTATGAAGTTGTTGTGGGAGGAGAAATTATAATTAATATTAAAAGATAGAACTTGTGTACCTCATGTTTTCAGCTGAATCCTCTGGCATTGGAGCAACAGTTTGGACAGCTGGGAGATTTTTGCTGGTAGCACCATTCACAAAGCTGGATGACGAAGAGGAAGAAGAAGATCCTGAGTCTACTGCACCTGTCCCCCAAAAAATACAGGTCTTAATTCAGTCTGAAGAAACATAACTTTTAGAGACTTCTAATATAGTCCTTGTCTTATTCATCTACTTTTAAGTAAGGAAATTATGTTATTTATTCTAAAGCAATTAAAGCCATTCCATAAGATTATCATATAAATTGATACCTTATTTTGCTAGTATAATAATAATAAGCTTAAAAAGCTATTGAAAATCAGGCAAAAGAAATCCTTACCTCATTTTCATTATTCCCAAATTATATTCCAAAGATGAAAACATTTTTACATCATCCTGTAAAGCAAGATCTTTCTAAAATAAAGGTATATTTAAGATGAGCTTGAGTGGAGAATAGAAGTTTAACTACTTTTTAAAATATATATATGCACACACTTCTTGGCTGCCCTGTTGCAACTACCGGCAGAAAATAAAACGCAAATTAGAAAATGACAGAGAAGATAGAAAATGTATATTCCTTCAGGAAATAACAGGGGAAACTAGTGTCTGAGGAGTATTAAGACTCTAATTTTACTTTTTTTGTTTCCTTCCTTGAGTCAAAGAGAATTTTAAGATCTCAAAAGAAGGGAGGGCAGTGGGAGTATCATTTCAATGGGTTCTGAACAGCTGCCCAGAGAAAAGACGCAGACAGAGCATACATTTATACTTTATGTGATCTGGGTCAGAGCTAAGGGCTAAACTTAGACTCTAAATGCCAATCTATCTATCATGTTTGCTGAAACGGCGCTGTGAGTTCAGCCTCTCCGAAGCAAACCAGCAAAGGCTCAGAGCGGCCACGAACAGCAGTGAGAGTGCCATGATAAATGCCGTCCCTGTTCTGCCGCACGGTCCTTGTGCAACACGTCACTGCAAGAGAGGCAGCAACGGACGGTCTTGCAGTCAGAGTCCAAAGCCTAAGGGACAAGGGACTGCAATGCTACCAGAGATGAGGATGACAGGCAAGATTAATCCAAGTTAGCAATGAGGGGTGGAGAACCCCAGTTTAGAGATCAACGGCATTATTCCACCAATTTTTTAAAATGATAACTAGTAACTCCTGGCTGCTGGTCAGTTTTAGCACTCGATATATCACTGTCCTTTGCATTATAGAGGTATATATTATTTTTCAGTTTCCTGCAAAGCTCTACAAAACACTTATGGTTTCTCAACTGCTTAAGCAGCTAGATGACAGTGAAGTAGAGGTCAAATGCTGGTGGTAACGTTGAAAAATTCTCTGGCAGCAGGGGTGACTATTTTTTTTTTAATTTGCCTTTAAATAATTTTTACTGATAAAAGAGTTAAGGTAAAGATCAGAATTTTGACTGGCTTATTTAAGAAAATTTACATTCAAAACAGTATCAAAATGCAGCAGGATTTGCTGGGCTTTCTGACACTAGAGTAGCTGGTGAGACTCAGAATTTAGACTAGGAACTGATTTAATCTGCTGTTTTAATAATGCAAGTGGGAGAAGGATTGTGGCTTAACACCGTGCGTTCGGATTTGGACTAAATACAAATTCTAAATGTACCCAAACACACTGAGAAGGAAACACAAAAATATAAGGTAGGCTGTATATCCCAACCTAGGAATCACAGTAACTTAGCTGGGAATAGGGTAGCTTAAAAAAAAATTAAGGCTTCATATATATGTGTATATGAGTGTGTGTGTGCACGCACATATTTATATTCTTTACATATTTATATTATTTTTGTATTTATACCTAAATATTTATGTTATTTACATATTTATATTCATATATACATAAGCAACACGCATTTTTATTGCTTCTTCCCTTTTCCTTCCAAAGTCAAATTTTCTTCATTAAGAAGGTTGTCTAAAACCACGGTTGCTAAGTTGCTTAACCAGCTAGGCTCCCAGAAGAGAAGGTCAAACAGCCCTAGAACTACTGGATTAACACAGAAGTGAGAATCAGGATATGAACTACAGAAATTCAATCTAAAACCTATAAAAACAGTTTCTTATATAAAGAGACGAAGGAAGAAAACCTGTCTCCCAAAAGACACATTTAAAGCACTAAAAGGACTTCAGTAACATACATCTCATTACATTGTGACAGTGACATTGACTACGACAGTGATGGCAGATGGAATGTAAACATCGACTGCAATCCATGAATAACTAAAAAAACCACCTTTTGCACAAGTCCTGTACAGAATATACCTCAAAGATAAAACTGTATTTCTAGAGTATCTGTGACATACTGTAAAAACAACTGTAAATAGGTTTGGGGGGACATCTAGTGTTTCTAAAATATTGTATACTGTTTCTTTTTCACCATAGTAAAAAAAAAAAAAAATTGCTCTTCAATGAAATTCTTTGAAATCATTAATAACATAGATAATTTCACAGACTACAAGTATATAAACCAGAAAGTATCTGGATATTTCACGTATATCTCTCAAAAACTGACATACATAATCACTGTTTTAACTACCGTAGGCATAGCTTAATTATAAATGCAAAATGAGCATTTTAATCTAATAGGTATTTATATGTTTTCAATGTGATACTACTATTTTTCCTGTCATTAATGTGTTTAGCATTTCTAAAATGTTATATAAAATTCAACTCTTTAAAAAAGGTTGGAGGGGAAGGACTTTTCAAACTATTTCTTAAGAGAATTCATCAATAAAGCTCATTCAGATGAATTCAGGCATAAAAGGCTTTACCAAATAATATCACTAAAGAAGTTCAGTACACGTATAGTTCTAATTAAATCCAATATTCGCTAAAATTCCATTGAATAAGTACTTTTCCTTTAATCAAGCTAATCCATAGACTTGAGAACAAAAACAGTTGCATTAAAAAAAAAAAAAGAGGCTATAAGATCTACCAAAAAAAAGCAGCCTTTAATCCACAGTGAAGGTACCATGGTATCTGCAATACTGTCCTATACTAAGAACAGTATCAGGGAAATGACTGATTTTTAAATGCAATTACTTACAAAGAAGAGCTACTACATTCCAGCCAAAACAGTTCAGGTCTTTAATCAGTGAGAAGACTGAAAAGCTTACACTATTCAGTATCATTTGGAAAACAAGGTTTCCAATGTAGGATATTTTTTGCATGGCATAAGAGTACCTAAAAGGAAATCCGTTCAAGATTAAAAGAAGTGGCTACAGAAATGGAACTGTTCATAGAAGTGGTAACGTTATTCAGAGCATTCATTCCTCCCATCTGCCTCAGGATAATCAGATTTTTTTTTTTTTTTTCCTTAGAAAAATCAAAGTTCTATTACCAGGTATTAAAGGTAATCTGTAAAAGGAAAGAAAAAAAAAATGAGTGTGTCTTCATATTATGCCATGAAGCAGAAGGATGCCAAAAGCTTTCCCCTCCATTTTCTGCAACCCCAGGGAGATTTTCACTTTCTCAACCCTTGACTGAAATTGTGATATTCTTGAAGAGCGCTCTTCAATTGCTTTTGTTTAGTTTAGAAAGAAAACAGACCATAACCAGATATTTCAAAGGGGTTTAAGTAAACATCAGTTGCTCTCAGTGAGGATTCATTTCTGAATGGAAACCACAGTCTCCATGGTCAACAGGCTCCTTCACAATAGACAATCCCATCATTACTATGATAAATAATTAAAAAAGAAGGTCTTGTCCTCCTTCCATAGGTCATAATAAGCAGCTACTGATAAGACATAACAACAGTTAAATTAGGTAGCTTCTTACTAAAAAATCTTCCGAAAATCATAACATAATTTTAATTGACAAATAGTAATTGTCCAAAATATTAACTCTCCACAATCTACAATATATTTATTGAACAGTGAGTTGTCTTTACTTTCTTTGATGCATAAGGAGGGATTAATTGGTATATATCATATAAGCATCCTCTACTGCAGAGCACTGGAGAAGTTAGCTGATTTGAATTCTCAACTATGCTTATAAAACACTATTAAGGCTATTTATTTACTTATTTAAGGCTGTTTCAAGTCGAATGTGCACTATCAAAGATTATAAACACACACCAAGAGAAAACACTGGCTCTAACAAAGGCCAAGATTTAATCTTTCTAAGGTTTTATTTTCGAAGTACAAAAATAGTAACAAAAAAGATGATTAAAAAACAAAACACCACTAAAAGTAACAAAACAAAAAAACAAATAAGAAAAAATGAGGGTCACAAAAATATTTAAGGACAATACCTGTTGTATTAATCATACTTTTTGGTGTAGCTCCTGTTGCAGCAAATATATTAGGTGTACTACCCGGTGGCAGTCCGCTCCCAGCTGTGGCAGCTCCAACTGTGGTAACGGCCAGACTTCCCGGAGGAGGTTTCTTTACTGGTACAACCACGCTCCTGTGGAAAAAGACATGACATTACTAAAACTGCACAATGGAGTCAGAAGAGTTTCTGCTTATAATGGGTTATGCTGCGTTATAACGCTGATGCTGAGGAACACATAATAATGTCAATTTTCTTCACCTTTCTGAAATAGGGTAAGACTACACTAGCGGACCCTAAAACCATACTGCTATCCTTTGTCTGCAGCTTCCTGCAGAAACTTAATTTGTTTCTCAGTGCCCACAAAATGGAAAGATTCCACCACTTCAGTGGCGTTCACAACATATCAGTGTCACCTGTGTTCTAGATTTGCAAAGAAAATGTTAAGCATTGGAAGCGACGCCAGCATAGCAGCAGCTGATATGCATGTAGTCTTAACGAGTATGTTAATTTGTTGATCTTACCGAAGTTACTTAGGATGACAGGTTTTTTTTGCCACTCATCTGAACATTTGAATGCAGTACTTGATTCTTCAGTACCATGCACATACTGGTCTTGCAAATATAGTTGACTAACAAACATAATTTTGCCCTCAGCCTTCCGGAAAACTTTAATACTCATTTAAATCAATAGCACATGAAGTAAATTGAACACGTAAAATGCAAGAAAGTAAACATTTGCTTTCACAATATTGATGTCGTGTCCATTTAAAAATAAGGTTTAAAAAGCAGTCTTGAGAATTTGAAGCTTTTAAGAAGAGAACAGGGCTTTCATACAAAAAAATCTGACATAATATCAGACATATATAGACAATACTGCATTCAAACAAACACATTCTCACCAAATCTTAAAACATTCTTTTTTTTTTCAAATCTCAAAACTAAAAGACTTGCTGTACATGTTAAAAGGGAAGAAGGAAAATATTACAGAGATATTTAATTAAAATTTTTTCAACACTACATAGCTGTCAGGGCAGACAACTATGTTTACATTTTTCCATTTAATATTTATCGATAAAAAGTAGCTCCTAAAAAGTCTGTTTCAGTAGAAATCTTGAGTGAAAAACAAACCTGAAACAAATTGTATTTATAAATGTTAAAAAACATAATTTCATCATCATACACGTTTTCTAGTTAAGCAGACAAACTTTTATTTAAAATTAATTATTGTGATCAAATAAAATGTGATCAAAAGAAAATGCAACTATTTAGGGTAATAAGGCCACATTGTGCTCTAGAAGTTCCTTTGGTAATTATTTTGTTACACTTCTGTGCACATATGATGGCAGATGATGGATCAAAAGATGCAGAACAACTTTTTACAGTAATGTAGTTTGTTTATGCATCCTGAGTCTCCCCAGATTTTAAAGACTAGTGATGCAAATTGTATTGATCATGCCATTACGAGAATTATATACAAGGGTTATTTTTTGTGATCTCTTCTTATATGATGATAGCGTACAGAAAGATTCATAAGCAATTTTTTTCCACTCTTTTTAGAGGGGTAACAGTGCAGGCTGATGTCTCTGCATTCTGAACAGCAGTTTTATCACCGCCCTGAAGCAGGTATTACTAGAATGTGAATTTTAGACGTATTGATGGTTCTCTGTCTACTTCCATTTACATTAGAAGAAGATGAGCTTGGACATGCAATAGGTATTGATTAAAATATGTGACCTTAAAATAATTGCTTTTGTCTGTAGTTAATAATCTCTTACAATCTTTGCTGATATGAAGTGTTTACATAGCAGTGGCAACAGGTGAATAAAGCCAGGTCTACGCGTGTTAGATTAATCTGCTTCGTAATGCCATGAAATTTCCTAAAATTAGCTCCTATCCAGACACAAAAATCTCAGCTCAATTAATGCTTCAAGCAAATACTTGAGTTCTGGGTGTTTAGGAAAACTGAGTAAGTACTCAAGAGCAGAGTCCCTGTAGTGCCATAGAAACAACCATAGAAACACAAGAAGAAATTAGGGCTTGTATCTTAAGGCAGAGCATCTCCCAATTATATTAATTTCATAGGGAAACTACTATCACTACCTACAGCATCTTTGTAGAGAACTGCAATATAAAGGCTAAGATTGGTTTGAATGAAGAATGAATGAGAATGTTTGGGTGCTGAGGCACAAGAAGGAAAAACACAGCAGGAAAAGGCACTTTAGACTGGCTTATGCTGATGTCATATAGATTATCAGGTTATCAAGACCACAGGCATGTGTAGCTTCACAAGATAACCATACCTTGGAGACAAAAACAGTGAACAGTGATGACTCAAAGAGGTGTGGAAGGACAAAGAGACTGCTGACAGCTCCATAAGGGTAAAAAATGCATATCCAAAGCCTGAAAATAGTTGCCAACCTATGAAGAACCCAGGAGATGTAAGGAAGACTTGATAGCTGGCATCTCATGCTCTCCATGTCTTTGCAGCAGATCCTGGACCTATCATCTAGTGCTTGCAAACATGAGACAGAGTGTGAGTGAGTGAGATCTGTTTTGTTTTCAGTTTTATGTAAAATAATTTTTCCCTCCTATAAGGTCTTCCATTGGTATCTGCTAAACTGTTGACACAATTGCTGCAAAAGTACTTCCTAGTTTCCTGCTACTTTTCCAAAGATGATCAAGCTAAATTCAAGGTCTTCCTCTTTATCTTCAGATATCTCAGTGGTCTGTTTCAGAGTATCCAAAAGATCATCTTACTTTCCATAGCAAAGACATATCTGTCAACTTCACTCCTCAGACATAACGTACTGTCCTCCTATAAAGGCAAAGGCTCTTTTCTTAAGAGCGTAGTTTAAGACTGAAAAATCAGCTCCCATAGGAAGAAAGGACAATCCTGCCCGGATCTCACAAATACTAATGCTCTACATATATCAGGACATTAAGATAGGTCAGGTGTTATTAATTTACAATTTATCAAGCAACATCAAGAGAAACCTCTCTACCATAAGAATAGGCCAAATCAGTGAGACGTTGTCATCCCAGACTAAAAAAAAAGCAGCTTTCTGACATGTCATACATGGTGACCTTGTCAAAATGTCTCATCCCTACTGATGAAACAAAATACAGAGAGTGAATACAGAATGACATCCAGATGAAGGAAACTGAAAAACGATACGAGCAACACAACAGAGTGGTCAAAAATGTGCAAAACAATCAGCGGAACAGCTGAACAAGAAAGGTGAAAGAGGATGACTGACTGCTCTCAAGTAAAAAAACCCTTTTAATGAATCATTCAGATATTTCTTTCATGCAGGAAGAGAAATCTATAGACTAGAAGAAAACTTTATATACACTTCCATCATTTCATTTTAGGCCTTGTTTTATACAATGTATTTCAGACTTCTTAAATGTTCCAAACAGGTTCACATTTCTCTGAATCATGTCATCATGTTCTGAAATGATCCCCAATGATTTAGTTAAGGAAGGCTCAGTAGCAACTGGCTGTAGCACTTGACTTTATTTCTCTGTTCATTGGGTGTTTTACAATTATAAAAAGAACTGTGACTACTAAGCGCTATTCTGTTGCTCTATGAGCATCCTTTTCAAATTGTAAACCTAAGCCTGAAGTCATCATAATTCACATCATGTTTAAGATAAATGTTATTGGTTCAATCTGTACACCACTTGTGCATTGCTCTTTCATTCAATAACCTCAGCAAATGGCTACAGGATTCTTCTGGGTTTTAGCAATTCGCATGAAATAACTAGATAGAAAATAATACCATTCATGTGTTGAACTACAATAAGAAAAAATGGAAATTAAAAATACCACTTTCTCAAATTAACTTTCCTTAAAAATTTAGCTACCCAGTGCTGGTGACAGATAAAACAGGTTATGCAGCACTACGTTTTCTCTCTCTTTCTCTGCGGTCTACATTGTGTATCTCTTCTCCATTTTAAAACCTAAAGGCCTTCGAAGCTAATCACTCTGGTCCATCAAGAGGTAAGAGACAAGCCTCCAATACTGGATGTCTTGTGCTACCTATCTGAGCAGCAGTAATTAAATTAGAATGACTTTACACTCTTCTGGGATATATGAAGCATCCTGAAGTCGAATTAATATTCTTACTCCTCCCTTTCTCACCCACAGCAGCAGAAAGCATAAAGATTTTCAAGAAGTGTTCTTCAAACAGCAGTACAGACTTCAGGCAAATTTTTTACACAAGTACACTGTGTCAAATAGCAACTTCTGCCAGACATTTCAGAAGAAATCACAACAGAAAATGGAGGACAATTTGTCTGCTATATTACACGTCACCTTGTTCCTCAGTTAAATTAACTGAATTTCTGAAAAGAAAGGTTAGTATTTCTTCTCTGAAAGACATTCATATTCTCCACACCTATGTACATATCCAGTCCTTTTTCTTTCTGATTTCAGTCCCAGATTGTGATTTGAGACTGTAACAAGTGATTGTTAGTATGTACTAACAACATATTTTGAATCCTAGACAACCTTCTGTCAGGCTGACTGTATTAAGATAAGATTCGTCTGAAATCAAGGAGGAAAAACGTAACTCAGACTCAACAGTCATGGAGAAGAAAAACTGGATTAAAAAAATGTGAGGAATACTTAAGAGATATGCAAGGCTCACAGAAGTATATGATCTTTGAGACATATGCAAATGAAACCTTAATGCTGAATGGCCAGTTATTATGGATTCTTTCAATCATTTGACACCTTACACTCATCAAAACATCCAAATCTTAAAGTGCAAAGAATGCTCCTAATCTACTAAACACAAATTGCTCTTTCTAAATAGAAGAAAGTGAATTATCTCAGGTGTGATTTTAGGACAAAGACATGAAGATCATCAACCTTAGCTGTCAGATAAAGCAGGAGACTGAGCATTTACCCTAACGAAATTCTCCGACATTAGTACCTCCTTTGCATTCAGGGACACCTTCCACTAGACCAGGTTGCTCAAAGCCTGGAACGTGGCCTGGAACACTTCCAGGGATGAGGCATCCACAGCTTCCCCGGGCAACCTGTTTGAGTGCCTCAACACCCTCAGAGGGAAGAATTTCTTCCTTATATCCAATCTAAATCTCCTCTCTTTCAGTTTAAAGCCACTACCCCTTAGCCTATCACTACATGCCCTTGTAAAAAGTCCCTTTCCAGCTTTCTTGTAGGCCCACTTTAGGTACTGGAAGGCTGCTTGAAGGTCTCCCCGGAGCCTTCTCTTCTCCAGGCTGAACAACCCCAACTCTCTCAGCCTGTCTTCATAGGAGTGGTGCTCCAGCCCTCTGATCATCTTCTGGAAATTTAATGAGTTTGAAGAATATGAATAGAGCATAATTAAAAATGTCATGTATTAAATGCCAGAAACATCATCAAATAAAGAAAAAAACATAAAGAAACAATCAGTATGAGGTATAGACTGGGGATGGGTGAGAAACCTAATCCTATATCTATGATGCAAAAAAAATCCAAGAAATTAAGAGTTAAAAAGCAGCAGTCCTGTAAAAGTCAATACAGTTTTCACAGAGGCCTATTGGGGTAAAAAACGAAGACAAAATTCCAGTATAATTTTCAGCTATATATCCAGTGAATCATGTCAGAGAGTAGACGGATGTTGGTTTCTCCTGATAAAACATACATAAAACTTCAGTTGAGTTACAGCTACAGCTCCATGCATATGAATGTGAAAAGATGCACATTATACAGGTTATAAGAAGAGTTTTGAAAGAGCTACCTGTACACAGACTGCTGAATGAGGGACAAGTGTAATGTGATTACAGCTTGATGAAAAAAATTGAGGGTTAATATAACCAACTTTGGTTAGCTTTAACTTGACCCTATTAATAAATTTAGGATGAATTTGTTCCAAACGAACAGCTGAGGTAGAGGTGCGCTTCCACCTTGTCCGCCATTTTATTTAGTAAATGAGTGATGAAGATACTCTCTAAGAATATAGACAATGCAACTTCAGCTCCTTTCTCTGTTTTATAGGATCTGAAATCATACCTCCCATTCTCTGGAGTGTATTTTTACTGCTGCCTTAGAAAAGATATCCTAGAGAGAGGAGCTCTCAAGTCTTTTCTTTGGAGCACAATCTCTACTGCACAAAGATCAGGAAAATCAGGAAAATTATTGAGAGTGAACAGGAATTCCAGATGAGTCACTTAAATTCCCACATTACTGATTAGTTTTTCATTCATATGTTCACAAACTACTGTGATACCCAAAGTAAAAGGCAATGCAGTGACCAAGTACAGACAGTGCTTGTAACTGCCCCTTCTTCATTCACAGTAAAGGTGCCCTGTTTTCTCCAATTATTTTTCATTATGAACTTTAAGAAGTAATCTTTTCTGTTGAGAGAAGACTAAAACATGTTTATTCATAACTCATTTTTCTTAAATTTTCAGGAAAATCAAATCTATTTTTTCAGCAATCACCTTTTGGAGAATCTAACAGGAATATAACCTCCTAATTTAGCTATTTTATTTAAATGAGTGAGCAAAGCAATCATCTCCCAAAGGTGGGCAATAATACAATAGATAAATATTGAACCTCTCTATTTGAACCTTCAGTGCATCTTCTCTCACAGTTCCTGTCGTTTTCCTGTTCTGTTGGTCAGTATTTAAAAAAAAAAAAAAAAGGAAAAGAAAAGAAAAAAAATTCATTCTAGTAAAACACATAGATACTTTGAGTAGTCCTTCTAAATACAGCCTACATACATAAAACATACTAAACATAGTTTTTGAAGATCTTCTCTCTCTCTGTAGTAACTGGCAGGATGTGTATCTGTCCTGATTGGATTTCACAAGATGTCCACCTTTTCTAGCATATAAATATCTTTAAAACTGGCCCCAAGGACCTTCTATGAGAAAAAAATAAAAACAAAACCAAGACTAAAATACTTCAAAACTGTGTCCTTCAAAATATTCCTAAATATGCTTGTAAGGACTTCACTGAACCTGTAAACTATGCAAGCCCATAGTATTCCAATTTATGAAGTCATAATGGATTAAAAGGGAATAAGGTATTTAATAGCAGCAAAACAACCTGATCTTCTCATTTCCAGGAACTCAAGATTTTCTGCTTACGCAAGCATGCTTCCTATTTAAACAATTCTGCTAAGTACAGAAAATTGTATGTAAATTGCCTCACTTTGAAAAAATAATAAATGAGACACAAAACCAGGAGCACTCTCAATTTCAATAATAGCGCCCCTCTAAAAACTCTCTACTAGGAAAAAGTAGAGCGGAACAAATATAAGCTGCAGAATGCAGTACTGGGTACAATCACAAACAAATTCACAAACGTTAATGGTCTAGGTTGCGTCTAGTGGGACAAATGCAAATTGACTAAAAAACAGAAACAAGAAATCCCCAAACCCTAACAATCAATAACGGGGCCTGATTTTTGTCAGACAAAAGATGAGGAAGCGAAAAGGAATTATTGGTGAGTTATGCTCCATTAGTTGCAAATCTAGGTGAAATAACCCTTTGTATTTGCTTCAAAAAATGTCATCCTGGATGCCATTTTCAAGGAATTCAGTCTGACGTTAAAAGACATGTCATAACTTTGAGGATCTGGTTTCCAGAGTCACAGAAATCTGTTTATATAGCTCATAATGTAATTACAGCTACCTTAAGACAGATGAGGCAGAAGGCAGCAATATATTGAAAACTAATTGAAAAATGCAGTTGTCCAGAAGCACTTGTGGGGAAGAGGTCTCTGAAAAGCTGCTCAAAGCTTCAGAGTTTGAAGTGAAATTTTTGATGTTGTCACTCTCAATCTATTGAAGAGCTGACAGACAATCAAACCCGTCTGGCTGGCTGGCAGCTCATTTTGCTGGCAGGTGGCAAACAATTAGACACACCAATTTGTGCCTCCTGATGACATTAAAGCATGAAACTAAGTTGTATGCAGGGCCTAGTGATTTGTGTGAAAGCATTTCAAAAATAATACTCTTTGCCGTGGCAACTCATTTCAGACTGCCACCTCCCATTACGGCTTTGAGCGGTGAAGACGACAGACTTGAGTTACGTGCGGCGCGAGGCCGCTTCTGTTCAATCCGTCACCGGCGCCCCCCGAGACCTCAATCCCCTCCTTTCATCAATATCACCTCATCATTTACATTCGATAGTACTTGAACCGCCGCATACATTAACTACACACCAGTCCTATTTGACAAAACGCGTTGGGCACATTTTCTGCTCTGAGATTTCATTTATAACTGCATCAATTCTAAAGAAGAATACACCGCAGCCTATTACACAATGACTCTTACGAACATATTAGCGATGTGCAATTAAAAGAAGACGCAGAGCAAAACGCACCACACTAAATGATACAACAGAACTCTTAACGGCGATTCTATTTACAGGAGCTTGCTTTGTACGGCATTCACCTGCGTGTAAGGTCAGTCGTTATAGTTAAACAGATATCTTTGAAACAACAAAGAAACTGTTATTTTTCTGCTAATTACTTATTACCTCAACTCTTCTTTTACAAGGCACTCAGGCATCCAATCGCAAAAATGAGATACGAAAAGTCTAGCCTCACAAGGTCTAAGAAAATCTTTCGATTAAAGTGAAAAATACATTTCCCTAATCCTGATTTCCTTATATAGAATCACTGTGTATATTTTATAAAAACTGAAACAAATAAAACCTGACAAAGCAATACACTCCATTGCCCATGATTCTCCCTAGAGAGAATAGCCACATTGCTCAGTGAAGTACCAAAAGCTGTATAAACTACAGCAACAGAAGATCCGACAGAAATATAATCCACAGGCATAGTATTAGCTTTTAAAAAATATGTAGTGAATATCATTTAATTGTTAGTTTATATTAGTAAATACAATTATATTTACATAAGCAAGCATAGAAAAACAATCCAACTGTAATTTTTTTCAGTTTTTCGAAGATAATCAGGATATTATAGGCAAGAGAAAAATCCATAAACCATCACAAACTAAAATCCATGTTGCTTTCTTAATATTGCAATTAATTCTAATGTCATTTCAATACACTAGTCAAAGTTTGTCCCTCCTAACCTTTGTTTCACCCCTCCCCCATCAAAAGTCAGGCTGTCAGTCTGCACCTCTGTTGTAATCTGAAAAAGAAAAGTGCCACCACCACCCATCTTCTGCCTCCAAAGATTGCCACACTGGTCAGATAAGTACATTGAAAATATCATCATTCAGTAATGCAGCCACGAGGTGCAACCAATCAGCTGAGGTCCCGTGGGCTACGAATATCAGCAGTTTTAGCGGGATGCTCATAGTTCAATAACACTCGTTTCAATTTTGGTAAGAATTCAACACTTCCTGATCTGCTGGAACCTGCCTGAACCTGCCAATTTTGGTTGTATTAAAAAGCATGACCTACCTCACTCACCAAAATCAGACAGCAGGATGGTCTATTGAGGAGATCAAAATATCCCAACAAAATTGAAACAAACAGGCCTTCTTTTGCCTAAAATTCAATCATTCCCACTTTTTTTTTTTTTTTCTGAAGAAGTAAACAATGCCAGGGTACCAATGACATGGTATAACACAGGCTACCAAGTTACAAACATAGTTGTGCACTTTGTACAGTAAATTGTAGCAACACAACTTGGTCAGCAGAGTAACAGGACCGGGAAAAAACAAACCATTAAACTCTCTAGGCTCCTAAGCAAACTTATTAAGTATGAAATGCCCACCAAAATCCGTAAGCTCTACACACAAAGCACCTCTCAAATAATTCCATAATTCTGTATTAGGAACTACTACTAATGACGTCCAAAATGTACAAGCAGTCACATTGTTGCAAATGTTGCAAAAGAATCAAATGGAGGGGCTCACACTAAATACAGGTTGTGGCCAACCTACTGCAGCCCATTAGCGATATTTAATGCTTTCTTACAAAGCTATAATTTAGAAATGTGGAATAAAGCTCATCTCTTCTATGACATTGATTTTAAGTTCCCTGTAACAATGCCAAATACATCTCATGAGGTGGTATGCTCCATTTTAATATAGGTGTCTAGCGTTTTGTGAATTAATAATAACCTCCTGAACAAAGTATTTTTCTTAATTGACCAAGGTAGAAATTCAGCCACATAGGTTCAACTAAAGTAACCTTTTGGTGGTTATGGTTAGGTGCTATTAATTCTACATGCAGCACAAATTTATGTACTGCTTAATGTACAGGAATGCATCTGGAATATGAGTTCTTCACAGAAGATAAGGAAAAAATTCCTAATTGTATACGAAAAAAAATATTTTTAATTGACAATGAAACCACTCTAAAATAGACTGCAGACTGATGAACAAAAAAATCCTCTGAATTACATAGTTGCTAAAAGAGCTTTCTCTGAAACAGCCTTAAAACCTAAAATATTTTTAGAAAGAGATACAATCATTGCTTTTAAAGCAAATTTCTGTCTTCCTATCTCGATCCCATCTTCTTTTTACAACACATGCTACTTGGTTGTTTATTGAATTATTTCAGAAAATCAGCCTCACTACTAATATATATGTACAGACATAAAGGCATTAGCTTTTCTATGGAATTAATAATGAAATAGTGCTTCTTCACTTTTATTCTAGAATTCTCATATATCTTCTTGCACTTTACTGTTTGCATTATGCTGAACACATTGTACATTGTTTTTCTTAAGTCTTTAATGAAGGCATTTCTGTCATTTGTGCAGTTTTTCTATTTTTTAGCCATTTTCTTGTTTTTTCTTTCTTCCAGAATTTTAGTTCTTGTACCTGCATGATGAACTAATATATTTCTACAAGTTTGTTTAAAGCTTTGAGACATTATCATGTATTTGAGTAGTCTTGATTCCTTTTTTTTTTTTAGTTTTTTAAAAACTATTTTTTATAACATTTAATGAAGAAACTGCAGGAATCTTGTCACACTGGAAAATGTAATCACATCAACAGGCATAAGAGTTAGCTCTTTGCCCAGGTTAAGACTGAGCCCACAATGGAACAGGTTACCCTTCTTCTGGAAGGATGTTGTTGATTGCACAACTTATCACAACTTCTATGTTCAGGATAACTGAGACGAATCGGACATTTAAAAGAAAAGTATATTCACAAGTAGCTTGGAACATACAGCCTAAAAAGGAAACAAAAGACTCCTTGTGGAAATGTTCAGCAGTTTATTTTTAAACATTAACTTTTGAGCATATTTGCTTTATAAAGACCTAAAAGGAAACTGGTTTCCACCATAACCATGCAAACAATTTGCCATGGTTGAAGCATTTCAGTAACAGAAAACAGTGCAATGATGGCTCCAATTAGGATTTAAACCTTTGAAAGAATATTCGACTTAATTTCTGCAGAGTCAGACTGTTCTACATCAGCAGATATTTTATTGCAAAAATATTTCTTTAGAACAGGATGGTTTTCCAAGTATCTCATAGAGTTTTATTCACTGCTGATAGAGGAAAAAAAGGTGAGTTACTTTTGTCTACACTGTACAGTCTATTTTGATAACACAGAAAAGGAGAAGTCATGCAGCTGGTTTTTAATACAGTCTAATACAAACAAACAGAAGTATAACCATGCTTAAAAAAATAATCTTTCAAACTTCTGAATTACACCAATATAATAATAATAATAATGAATCCAGCCATATACCTGTCAAATGAGTGAAACTGCATGGGAAGAATTGCTTGAGCTTCTCTCTTCAGTGCAGGATCTGGGTAAGGAATTGGATCCGGACCACATTCTGCAATTTCAACAGGGGCTGCCACAAGACTTTTCAGTATTTCCTTGACATTGATGCCTTTACTTTGGCTGATACTGGATATCGATGATGCAGGTTTCAAGATTTCACTGGGGCTTTCCGTTAAGCTCTCCTGAGATTTCTTCACTTCCGAAGACAAAGTAGACAACAGCTCACTCATAGCATCAGGGCCAGTGCTGGTCTCCAAGTCTGTCCCATTCAAAATACTGGGCATCTGTTCATCTCCAATTCCAGAATCTGTATGAGGAATAGAGCTTTCCAGCTGAATATCTTCAACTGGTGTGGGTGTTTCTTTATCTTTGATATTTTCTGGAAATACAGTTGGTGTGTCTGCAGTGAAATAAAGATTATGAACAATATTTATAATTTAGTTTGAATGGTTTTTCCCCAAAAAATATCACAATGAGATTTTACAAGACAGAAATGTACATGTTAGAAAGCCCACAAATCTTGGGGGCCTTAAAAACTCATTCTACATACAAAACATGTTCTTTCCAACAGCCTTTGGCATATATAAAGGCTTGGAAGAGGAAACCCAAAGTTGCGTTATGCAAGCTCAGTGACATTTATAAATTAAACCCCACTACTCACACAGTAACCAAATAGCAAAATATTGCCAGCAAATCACCATTAAAAATTATAACCTGTCAACTGCATATCTGTATGATCTGTGAAACTACTGGAAGAGAAAAATGCAATCACTCATGCTTTTGGATCACTAGAAAATGTAGTCATTTTATTGTTGTCAGCAAATATTAAGCTTGTATTCAAAAGCAAATTGCTAGACCTTTTGTTTGCTTTGTCTTTTGTTTAAAATGTGTATTATACACATTTTTACACATGTACCATTACAATGAATACAAATTTATTTATACAAGAATATAAAAGGAAAGCATTATTGTTGATTCTTTAGATAACTCTCTTCCACATAAAAGGTAGAATCCTGTCATTCTTTCTGGCAAATGCTAAGAACAAAATAAACACAGCTGTACAGAGACGGGCAAGTGAAATCTGTTGAGTTTGGAACATTTCCAGATTGAAACGGACTCTACAACATCTTGTAACCGAGAAAAGCATACCTCTATTAATTACTCCAGTGAAACAGCACAACAACTTCATTAAAAAAGAGTAATTTGCTATGCTTAGTGGAAAGTTAGCTAGAGTTGTGAATAATTTCCATATTCTTCTTTTGTTTACGTTTTTGGAAGCAACAGACTGTGGCTATTTCTAATGACAACAAGCTTGTACTCAAACTGATTTTTAAAATTATTTTCAAACTACCTTATTTTCATTGGATCACTTGTCTTGATTATAAAATTCAGTTGCCTTATGTATGAATTAGGAATACTTTTTTTTTTTTGAAATGGTTCTGATACAACAGTAAGTTTAGATATTACAGAAAATATTTTACAACATACTTTGATGAAGCTCTGCCCTTCTGATTAATCCAAATAAAACGTCCTTCAACAATATAACTTTAATAGCAATCACATATCTTATTACCAAATGTTTGTTACAGTCAGTTTACCACATGGTTACAAGTGCATGTGTATGCATGCTCACATAAAAAATTCTGCATGAAATTATTTATGTTTGAACTAATGGTAGTGTAAAACTCTATGTCTACAAGTATTAACAAACAGATATAGATAGAAGAGGCTTTTAAAAATGCAAAGCAGAATGACCCACTATAAGGAGTATTGTTTTCTTCTTTTAACAGTCATAAGATTCCATTTATTATGTAAATGAAAAGAGGACACTGAAAAAAGAAGATGGTTCACTACACAATGAAGTTAGAGTACACCTAACCTCAATCTTCATTAAGGTCAACAATGTTGAACACAAAACTAAAGACAGTAAATCTAATGGAAACGCAGTTGTAGAAATTCAAATACCCTAACTAAACCAGAAGAAAGACTTTAATGTATTAAAATCATGTGAATGAATTGACTTTCAAGCCAATTTTGAAAGAAACAGTCTATGAAATTACTGGTCTAGCAAGTACTTTTGCCAAAGAGGTAAGTGGAGATAGCAACATACGACTGGAGAATAGCACACACGGTTTTTCTTTTTAAGAACTTGGAAAAAATTTTCTGGACAACTACAAGCCTTCAACAGCAAGCAAAATTTCAGGATTTATTTTGGAGTAAAGAATAGCAATGGAATGGAACAAGACAGATTACAAAATGGCTTTGCTAAAAGAGCTTTAAAAATATTTATTGCTCAAATAAAATAAGGGCCAATGTAGTGAAATTCAGTAAAGCTTGGTTTGTCACAACAGATACCAATTTAGTCAGGAGAACGTGGAAAGTGATAGAAGGTGAGAAAAGAAACTGGCTAAGAAAAAACTTCAGACTGAGGAAAACCGCTATGGGAGCTATCTCTTTTTATAAAGAGATTTTAATAAAGATTTCAGGTGAAAAAGTAAAAACGTTTCGGTGAAATTTCCTGATGACAAAGTTACAAGATACAATCAATGCACAGAAAGACGATTATAAGAAGGTATTATGACAGAACTCCAAATTACATTTAATAGCTAAAAGCTATGCATCCAGTGACTAACACAGAGATTCCCTTTGTAACTGGATTTATCAACTGGAAATGACTGAAGAGAAGGACTTGGATATATCAGTCACTGGGTAATTATTCAGTTACCAATAAGCACTGCTATGGAAAAGGGAAATGTGATTCCAAACTTTTCTGAAGAAATTGCTCCTGCAAGAGTTAAGTATTAATGGCATCAGAGAAGGCATTGATTGAGTTTATTATGGAATACTGTGCACCCCGTTTTAGTTAAGGAAGATGAAAGTGCCACTATGGAGATCCATCGTGATCGACTGTTACAGAAAAAAAGAATTTGGCAGGTATAGTCTGGCCAAAATAATACTGAGAGGGTGTACAATAACTATTACACATATATTTTCAAGACACAAACTCCAGAAAAAGGATTTAAGCTAAATGGAAGAGTTGGCATGAGAAAAACTGAGAGCAAACTCATTAGGAATACATTTAAACTGAGAAGCGACAGCCAGCACTGTGGAATTCAGATTCTGGAAGAGCCTTCCAGTTAGAGTAGCAAATTCAAAAATCAGAACTATTTCAAGACTCTATAAATAGGACTGCACTTAATTACTCAGCAGATGCCTTGTAATCCTTTCTTCCCAAATGAGAATAAAACGCTGAGAGGATTGCACCATTTGAAGTTAAAAATGGAAGGAAAATTAAATTTGTGAATATAGAATTTAGATATGACATACTATGCAATACATAACACTAATTAAAATGATTTAAGAAAAAAAATCAAAATAAGTTATTCTATATACAGCTAAGTATGGATACTTGATAGCCACAGAAATCAGACTTGCATCATTACTTTTCTTACTGTGTAACCAGTACCTAACATGAATAGGTTGCACTGAGCAATTTCTGATTCTATCTGATTTCTCACTATGAAAACCCGTCTCTAAAAACTACCTAAATGAAATACATTAACTCTCATTTTTAAAATATCAAGCAAGCTAAATGAATATGGGTTTAAAAAGGTCCAATTTACTTTTGTAAAGGAAAATAAACTCAGAACAGATAAAATTGCCTAATAATTGCTTCTCAAATAAGAATACTAGCAAATTACTATTCCTGAAATTCAGACAAATATTTCTGAAAAGATGTTGGAGAGGGACTTTTTACAAGAGCATGTAGTGGTAAGGGGCAATGGGTTTAAACTGAAAAAGGGGTAGATTTAGATTACATCTAAGGAAGAAATTTTTCACTCTGAGAGTGGTGAAGCACTGGAACAGGTTGCCCAGAGAAGTTGTGGATGCCTCATCCCTGGAAATGTTCAAGGCCAGGTTGGATGAGGTTTTGAGCAACCTGGTGTAGTGGAGGGTGTCCCTGCCCGTGGCAGGGGGGTTGGAACTAGATGATCTTTGAGGTCCCTTCCAACCCTAACCATTCTATGATTCTATGTATTATAAGACCTTCTAGATCATCATTAGTAGTAGTACTATCTTAGGTAAATCATAAACTCCTGAACATGGGTCACAAAACCCAACCAATTTTTTAGTTACAACACTGCATATCCACGTTTTATTCTAAGTTCGTTTATACAGTGTCATAGGACTTCAGTAGCCTTCAGAATTCAGGAATAAAGAATTAGTACAGAATATTGATTCCTAATGTTATTTACTAAAAATCTTAAACCAGTAATGTGTATGCTTTTATAAAAATGCAAAATACTTAAAACAACTTAGCAAAATGAATAAATAAACATGAACAGAAGCAAAAATATAACTGATTGCATCTGTCTATGTTATAACATTGTGACAGTAAGCCTGTAAATTTTCAGCAAACCTCATCAGTTTTCTGCAGCACAAGGCCATGTCAGTAGATAAAGCAGAAACATTACTAGATCTAGCGATCTTAACCCTGTCAGAAATAGGCAGTTGGAAGCCAGATGCCTCCTTCTTACTGTTTTTCATTTTAACTAATGAGTTCATCTACTACATTATAGGAAAAATATGGGCTTAAGTTAACTAAATGACATATTCTATGGCTAGTGACCTCATCTGTCACACTCTTTCTCTAAAATATCTTGTTTGCTTGTGATTTATGAAGTGTGTTGTAATTGTTTTAACCTATTGAGTTACCTAAATAGTTCTGGCACTACTTCCAAATGCCCAAAAATTAAAAAAAAACCCAAAACCATGTTTATTACCTAAATAATAAGACATTTCATGACTGTGGTAAACATATACATTTTTGCCTTAATAAAAAAAATACAACACAAAATATTCTGATTTAATATTTATTTAATTTAAAAAAAGGCAAAATTGTGTGTCTATTCCTATGTTTGTTTTGTTTTCTTTTCCATTTAATTAAGTCCTGTTATTAGACAAAAATCGGCTGAAAAATTTCAGAAGTAAAAACGGATGAAAATTATTACTTTTAACTGTTAATTATATGGCTGAAAAAGAGAGTTTTCTTCTCATGAAGAAATTTATTTGAAAGTTGGACTGTCCCAATCATTTTCAAATTTCTGCAGCAAACGACATAGCAAATATTTGGTAATGGAAGGTTTGGGGCAATCTTGATCTAGGAGTTGCTGCCACCTTTCAGCCTGCACGTGCACTGGAAAATGTATAAGTTGTTTTCAGTACAGCTACCTTAAGGTATTGCTAATAACCTTATTAGCTGCCTTTTATAGACCCCTTTATAGTATGCTACAAACTTTCAAGGAGAGTACACCACAGGCTAAAAATGCTTTGAAACCAGCCAGGTAGTGATGTTATAGTTTCCTCCATAGGTGGCAGAGTCAACTAATTAATTAATTCCTATGCTCTAGGCTAGAAGTTCTTCCTTGCAACTTTAATCTACTAGTTTTCACATATCAGAAGCAGCACAATTAAACTGCAATGAGAAACTAAGTATGAGGACAGAATCAAAGAGTAATAACAGGATGGAGTAATTGAAAGGAATAACCAAGAATGGAATTGCAATGGAAATGTACTCAGAGGCTGAGGCACAAGAGTGAGAAGAATCACCCTATAAGAAACACTATGATGCCAAGCTGCTCTCTATCTAGTCAAGACCTAACAGGCAAATCTGGTCATGCCTCACTAATGGAGTTCATGGGGGTCTGTTATTTCTGAGGCAAGGCTATCTGAGAAACACTGACTTCTATTCTGCAGAACTAATTTGCTGTTAACAAATATTTTTAAAACAAGTTTCCTTGTTAATTGAAGTAGAAAAATGTGAGAAAAAAGAGCCTGATTTAGGATTATTATTTGTCATTCTTGCACTATCAGGCTTCCATCTCGGAAGACGTTTGATACATGTAGTCTGCATCTGTTATTTAGCCAAATAGTTTATCTAGGTTTCTGAAATTCCTGCCAGACAAAAAGCTAGCCCTTTGCTTCTGCAAGGATAGCAATGCAACAGTGCAGCTCAGTTGTCTGTCTAACAGTGTGCCAGTAAATCATATATGTGAAGAGGTGGAGTAGACCACATGCTATGGAAGCATCTTGCTGGGAAGAGTGAAAGCCACAAACAGGGATACCCCATGGCTCCGACACGAAGGGCTGAGGGGAGCACAGCCAAAAATTGGTAGACCAGAGAAGGTCAGATATGAAAGACTCTGGGGTAGCTTGGCAACAGGAAGGGTGCAGATCTTGAGAAGATTTAAGACAATGAGTTGGTAGTTTCCGTTTCACCAGAGTGGATTTGTGAGGACGAAGAATGTACCTCTGGACCAGGAAAAATAAAGAGGCTCTGGAATGGGCGAGAAATGGAGCAGGAGAGACTAAGGGTGGGGAAATCATGGTTGGGAAGTGATGGAAGAGTCCACATGGCAGAGGACAGAGTTATCATCAGCCACTTTTCACAGCTGGACACCTGTAAGTGTATGCCTTCTCTTTTTGCTCACTGGAAATTGCTTCTATTTGCTCACATTCCTCAAAAATTTTATCATTTGTTTCTTTTCCCACAATCACTCCTGGACTCAGGCACACAGGGCGGCTCCTTCTACCTTGACTAAAGAAAGAGTATTAATAGAGCCACTTATGACAGACACAACTCTTGATCTGTTTAGGCAATGTCTTTAATCAAGGTCTTAATTCTTCCTTAGTAATCAAACATCTTTCCCTCCGTGCTTGATAGATAAGACATCTGTAGACCAGTTAGATTGATTACCTGGTTGTCAAACTAAATGCCAGCAGTCCCAAAACAATGCATTACCAAAGCATTAACTAAAAAAGACTTAAGATAAAATAAATTTAAGAAAATGAAAAGCTGTATTAAAGAAATGTCAACTTCAGAGCATAAAACCAGCTGTTTATATTTGAAACAACAAACAAATTAGGAACAATACGGTAATACGTGTTTTTTCTAGCTGAATTTCCCTAGTTTCTGTCAGTTTCTTCTTTTTTTTTAATTTTTAATTTTTGTCTTGTGTAAACTCAAAAAACACATAATTGAAAAACAGATTCATTGGCAGTAATCTATGATAATATCTGTATTTCTGACCCACTCTGAGAAAGGTGATGTTTTTGTGATTAGACATTTCTTGCAAAAGTAATAAAAAAAAAAATCTGTCATCTAGGTTACATCACCCTGCCACAAAAGTTAATGGTGAAGCAGAGTATGTTCCATAGATATGATGAAACTTACACTAAAAATGTTTTACATTAGGCACTACTTTGAAAAATCAAAGAACTTCTAAACATCTGAAATTTGTACAAATGAAAATAATTATTAATGTTACTTTACAAAAAAAAAAGCCATTACAGTTGCTTCATGTATACATAATGATTGATAAATTAAAAATTAAATCTATGTGCAAATCTATCTTCTGATGCCTTAAGTAGTTGATGTAGGGCAATAAATATTAGATCAACATGTATTTATTACTGTCTCATGATCTTCAAATGTAAGTACTCTCAGAGTCAGTTGAATAGGCAGCATATATTTCATCAGGAAAGAAACATAATTTTCAGCAGAAGGCAGAAATTCAGTCGAATCTGATTTTTATGATTCTCATGATTAACATCCATATCCCTTACAATATTTCACTCAGTTTCTAAAACGTATGTTCAAATAGATTTTGAGGAAGATGGAGACATGAATTAGTCTTTAGTCCACTTTGCATAGTTAAGACTTCTACCCTTTTGCAAAATATTTAGCTTAAAAATAGGCTGGAAATCTCTATGCTACTACAATAGGAATACAAACAACAGTCTAGCAATGTACAATACTCAGAGTACTGTACATCTATGAGATGAGAAAAACTTGATGACTTACTTCCCTTCAAATAAAAAAGCTATTTCTGCAAATTTTTAGTATAGTTTGTTCTGTCAAGAAAAGAAATCAATAGCTTTCAGTCCATTCACAGCACATACTTTTAAGAAACCCGTTCGTTTACAGTTCCTTGGGAAAAACACAGACAGCAATACCAAGGGAGTTGAAAAGCCAATCCATTTTCGATAAAATGTTGTGATAAGCTACATACTGACTTTCTTCCCACAATATGTTATAAAGTGAACTGTACTGTTGCAAAGCTTTCATTTCCAAAACACTACTGAACAATGCGAAGTGGAAATGTCAGTTTTTGACTGAAAATATTTTTTCACTATTTGGTTAACATTAATTGACTTCTCAGTAATTAAAAGATTGTAGGCTAAAGTGTAAAAAAAAAGATTATTCAGACTTTTCCACTTCTGGAGATGTGGAAGCACTGTTGAATGAAATAGTATTCCAATAAACCTTTAAGGTAAGCAAGACAGCGTCAATAACAACCAGAAATGAGAAAACACATCTGAAGTGATCCTGACCACCATAGCTAAAACTACTTCAAAGTCATAGCTGTAATTTAAAGAGGTTACTTGGTTTTACATAGTAAGGCTGATTAGCTACTATTAACAGAAGACACCAGGCTCCTCTATTTCTCCTGCGTCTTATTCCAATGACAAGATAGCTCAGCACTCAAAATACGTACAGATTACTCTCTACCTGGTAAGAGAAAGGGCTCCTCTCAATTTTTCAGTCTTGACTTCCACACCTTCCAGACATAACAGAGATCTTTTCATACCAATTTTGGGAAAATATCCCTATCTTACCAGAGAAATCAATCGAGAACAAACATTATTTTCTGAACTATTCCAATTGCTGCCATTCCAGAAATACAAATCTCAGCATTCTATGTTCAGTTCACAAGGGTAGCTCTTTCTAACCAAAGGGACAAAAATGTCTTGATTAATACAATTTTGTCTTAAAATGGCTGTGGGAACTGAGAAGTTCCACTTTCAGAATGTGCCATTAAGTCAGATGCCTTATAAGTGTCTTAATAACCCTCCTACAAAGACCTGAACCTCCTCTGACATTAAGATCAATTTCACGTATTTGCTTGCAGATTAAAACATAAGTTTGTCTGCCTTTCATGCGAAATAGCGTTGCTCACTGGGACTATCTTCATCCTACTGAATTTGAAAGGAAGCTTTTCAAATTATTTGAAATTATCCCTCAGCACTATGAGTAAAGATTAAGCTCTAAATGCAACACAACCAGGATTTCTCACACAAGATCTTTGTGGAAGATGTTGCTAAAGACCAAAGGCAAAGAATTTTATGAAGGGGTTTGCTGGTACTTCAGACTACAAGGAATAACCTCCTTGGAGGATCTCGAGGCAAAAAAGACTCAAGATCGAGACTTGAATAGTTATGAAACAAAAGGACAAAACTGAAAACCCACTCAACCATACAATAAAATCACTATTCAAAACCAGCTTACAACAGAGCAAGGTGCAGATTAGTGCCATTGCACGCTGTTAGGTCGGAAGAGAAGAAATAAGGGCCTACTGGAGGGACAATGATATGTATCACTCAGATTTATTAGATTCCAAGTACAACAGGAAAATGCCTGCCAGTCATTAGGTTGGGGACATTATGTAATTGTTTAGATGGATATAAAGTTCCTATTTTCAAACCATACACATGTAGTACTCAATGAAGAACATGTATCTATGAACATGTATGTCGAGGGAAGTGATTCTGTCCCTCTACTCTGCTCTCGTGAGACCTCATCTGGACATGGCTGCTCCCATGGGGTTGTTGGGGTTGTTCAGCCTGAAGAAGAGAAGACTCCAGGGAGACCTTTGAGCAGCCTTCTAGTACCCTACAAGAAAGCTGGAGAGGGACTTTTTACAAGGGCATGTAGTGACAGGACAAGGGGCAAAGGCTTTAAAATGAAAGAAGGTAGATTTTGATTAGATCTAAGGAAGAATTTTTTCCCTCTGAGGGTGGTGAGGCACTGGAACAGGTTGCCCAGAGAAGTTGTGGATGCTCCATCCCTGGAAGTGTTCAAGGCCAGGTTGGAAGAGGCTTTGGGCAACCTGGTGTAGTGGAGGGTTTCCCTGTCCATGGCAGGGGGGTTGGAACTAGATGATCTTTAAGGTCAACCTTAAACCATTCTATGATTCTATGTAACAAATTATAGCTATCTATGGGATGGGGATACTACTAAGGTGCATAATGTCATTAGACTAGAGATCTCTAGAGCAGGCCAGATGAATTGTATCCTCAATGTGCCCTAAGTTCTCTCCACCTATTATGAAGGGAGTCTAGGATGACTAGCTCAGACATTGATTCACTACTGATATTTTCCAGACAGTAGAACTCACATATGACTGATGATTTCAAGATAAAAACTGAAAATCTAGTACAGAGCTTTTGGTCATACTACCCACTGTCACAGAGATAGTGAGACTGTTGCTATCATCTTTGACTAGTCAGGTGAAAACAATTCTCTTCTGTAAGACATTTTTGATGCTATTCCCATCTTTTCTACACTTCCATATTTTAATTATGTTGAAGAACTTCTCTTCATCACAGTCAGTTGAAATAAGTCTTGGTTTAAAGTCTTCATTTTTAAATCTTCACAAATGCAGAGAAACTGAGCCATTCCACATTCCCAAAGTCTACCTCATTCTAATTCTTTGGTATTGTGAACAGAATGAAGCAAGTCTGCCAACATTTACTTTTGCAGTACTGTGTTCCTCAGACAATCCTTCAGATTAAAGAGAATAGTTCTGATCTGCTATTTTTCTCGAGACCATGATAATAAATTACTTCAAAGAGTAACACTATATATGGTCTAAATTGAAGAGAGGGAGCTTTCTTTTCATTTTACAAGTTCTGCTTTGCCTGACTAAGCACAGACTATTTTAGAAGAACTGCAGCCCCTTTAAAGTTACCAGAAACTAGTAGGAGAAACCCAAGCACTTGTAACAAACATATGACAGGGAGTAAATAGACAAAGCAATTCACATTTTTCTCCTCCCCATGGATCATCTTATAAAGAAAAATAAATACAGAAGTACAGAACATTATAAAGAAATAAACATTTTTATTGTTAAATGGTAGTCATGGACAGTACTGGTTTATTTTTTCCTTCTTGGGTGTGTACTTTCTCTTCTAAGCATCATAAGACAATGTTTAGTTTGTGAACAATATTTGGCTAAAAGTAAAAAAACATTAAATCCTTATTTTACCACGTACATTTGTAAGTAAAGACAGAACATACTTCCCTGCTAAGCATATTTTGAAGTCTTTTATGTCAATATTAAGATTTATTCATATATAATATCATTAATAAACTAGGTAAAAGTCAGCATTTTATATGATGAGAACCCAAAAGTTTCATATCAAGCACAAAGATGTTTAAAATTCCTGTAACTCACACTTGACACCAGCTGTAGTTACTCATAAGAAGCATACACCAGTCACATATTAAATGTGCCTGAAAAAAACAGGATCTCACTGAGCCTTAAATATATTTTAACTAAAGATATTGCCGTATATGGGGAAAAAAAAAGAAGCATCACTAAGGAAAAAAATCAGTATCTTACTTAAATATTGGTAATATACCTACTTCCGTCTTATCCTTCCCCCCACGTTTCCTGATCAGATAATTAGATTCCATCTACTAAAAATTGATTTCTTTTAAGCAGCCAATCCCTTTCCCTTAATTCACAGAGATCGGTCCCGAAGAAGTCTTTTACAATTCTAACAATAATGATACAATTTGCTGTACTGAATCGAACTGACAATAAATACTTTACATCCATTTAGTGTCATGAGGAATGAGTAGAATATGGATGCTTTACTTCCGTGTAACAACTGAATCTTTATCCACTTTTTAGTAAATAGGATTTTGATTCAAAAATATGTATTTACTTTTAAATGCTACATTAAACCACTTTCTAATATGTTAAAATATCTTAAAATTTAAAATAATATTCAAATATTACATGCTTGCTGCTGACGTCTGATAGCATGTCAGATCACCAAAAAGGAAACCAATTGGCTTGTCGACTGGAACGAAAGATTCTTGAAATGACAAAATAGGTTTTGACTTTTAGCCTTTTCCAACAGTCTTGGCAATTTTTTTTCATTTCACTTCCTGCTAATGTTCAAAACAGGAACTGGGTTTAGAATACAAAAAGCAGAATATTTTTTCTCCTTTAACGGATCAAGCAGTTAGGTATGAGGCTGAGACCTCACAGAGTTCAAACCTTGAAGGATGTGATGATATCAACAAATAAAATAACTAGCTACAGACTTTTCCCTTTTTGAATAATTTGTTTCTAAAGCCAAAACACTTTTCTTTTGTCTCCTGCTCAAACTTTTACTACAGCTGTATTGAACTATTTTAAAAACAAAACAAAACTATATTTTATTTGAATTCAAGGTAAAACAAGTACTATAGACAATAGCATAGAAGACACAATTATTGAAATATGCTTTATCTGAAATATTTTGGTGATTTTGTATGGTTGCCTCCATCCCTTCTGAAACTTTTTTCTGCTTTCATTATATGTATTTTGTTTATATACTATATAAACTACTTGTTTTTCCCCTCCTTTTGCCACTCATTATATCAAAAGTCAAACTTCATACTAATAACAATATAATCTCATCTATGTTGCATAATTTATTTTTATTGTATTAAATGTAATAAAAATTAAAATGTCTTTAAATAACTCTTGTTTTGAGGCAGTCTAATCACAATTTTCAAGTAAAGGTGGTTAAAAATAAAATATCCAATGCCTGATACACAGAAACATGCTCTAAATAAATAAATAAAAAAGATGAGAAAGCAATATTTAATGAAATTTTAGGGGTTTATTCTGTAATACCACAAAGTGCTGTTGTACTCTTCTGAACTAAGAGCAAATGATTTTTTTTTATTAAAGATGAGTTAAATAATACAAATGAAGCTATGTCACAAGAAAGAATATCACATAGCGAATTGAATGATCCAAAATATTTTTTTTCCTTTAGATAGCAGACAACAGTCTCATTAATCAAAATCATAAACCCTTGCTTACAAGTTGTTAGAATTTCAAGTGATTTATAATACACATACATGCACACATCAAAGTTTAAGAAAAGCCACAGTATCATAGTGATAGTTGAAGTTGATGGAATGAGTATTTTAACATAATGCTCCCAGAACAGTGTATGAAAAATATAAGCTGCATTATTACTAAAGTAGGCAGCTAACTATTTCTGTTCTTTATAAAAAGGATGCAATTTTAAATCTCTCAGGCTTTTAATGAATTAATCTTTTTACCCATTGAGATTTTTCAAAATTATGCCAGCAACATTTTCATCAGATAAAATTTTTTAACCTATTTTACATTTCTGAATTCGCAACACAGTGCATGCAAATAAATGGGGAAATGTACATGCAAACGTGGCTAAAGTTACACTCGGGTAACCCTCTCTTTTTCAAGTAATGACATCTGAAAAACATATTCCCTACATTTTATAGTATCTATTCAAACAAACAAACAAATAAAACAAATCAGGCCCAAAACATATAATAGTTGCTCTGGTCACAAAAGCGGTTTCCTTCAAGTAAAGCACAGCACAGCACATTAACTAACAGGCATAAAATAATTCACAGTACATACAATATCAGAGCTTTACATACCATCAAGAAGGCAAGAAAAAAAGCGAGAAAGGAAGGAAAAAGAACAGGAAAAGATATGGGGAAAGGGTATAGTACAAAAGTACTACATACTTTATGTGCTTTGCAATATCTTAAAATAGGCCTGATTTTATTTTTATGGATCTAATACTGTAGCAAAATGACCACAAACCAAAAGCATTTTAAATTTTCTACATCCATTCCCTTTTTCTGGCTGTTTTTTTTTGTTTTGCTTTTTTTTTTTTTAAATTTTATTTCATAATAAGTAAAGGTAATAAACGGTAGTAAAAGTGGGAAAGAGATTTCCTAGAGAAATATAGGCAGGAAGTTAAAGTTTTAAAGGTATCAGCAGGTCTGATCTCCATGTAACCTGAGGCGTATACTTATTTATCAACAATTACATCACAGTTAGTTCTTGAATTACATTACATTAAATAAGAACACCCAAACAGGTTAGGAGATGATGTTAATATTACCTTTGTAAAATGAGTGGGCAAAGCTCTGCTCAGGAATTAACTTGGCAAGGAATCCATGGTTCAAACTTGGGTGAGGGATAGATGGTATGACCACAACTGTGGAGAAAATCATGGAATCAAATGTGAGCCAGCTAGAATTCATGTGTGGCCTGGTCCACTGTGGATCCATGACAGATATCCTATCTCATTGAAACATGCAAATATGGTATTATCAACAAAAAAAGGCATTTCTAAAGGAAGGAAACAAGTTCTGTGTCAAGAGATAGGAAACAGCATATCTATTATTTGGGCACTTCAAGAGCAACATTCATGGGCAAAAAGAGACACAGATAGATATAGATATATATACACACACACACAGGCAAGACAATTATGGGTAAAATAGTTGACTGAAACTGGCAGTTTCTTAGTGCAGAACTATAACATGTAACCAGGAAGGAACGAAAAAATTATGATTTCTCATAATTGACTACATTCATGTAGTATATTTAAAATAGAAAGCCTACAAGCACATAGACTTTAAAAATTATGTATAAGTAGTAAATTAAAACATAATGATGAATCAGAAAATAATGACTAATTGTAAATGACACAAATTGGAAGATAAATCCTATGAATAATGAAACTTAGCAACTCCATAAATTAAGAAAGTAATTAAAAATCAATACAAGAAGAAAAAAATACATAAAAAGCTTCATGGACAAATTCAGTTACTGTTTTCAGCTCTTTTAACATAGAAGGTAGAGTAGTAATCAATCCAATCAGAATGGAAAAATCTTACTGAACTGACAGTATAAAATATTTGAAACAAAGTGGGGTGAAGTTTGGAACCCTAATTTCTGACAAGTTCTGACAGCTAACAGATTCCCTCCCTCTCAGGCTGAAGAAGACATGCTAGTAAAAAACACTACCACTAATAAAAATCACAAACAGTTCAGTCAAACAAGGCAATGGAAATGCTTCCTTTTTATTATACTGTTTCCATAGGCTTTTAAATGCAGTCACCAATAGAGCAGGACTCCAAGAAAGTACTCAGTCCTCCACCACTACCCTTGCAAAAACCTCCTCATTCAAACACAAGGAGTTCACATGGGCAAACAGCTGTGTTTGCTCTTTTTACATTTCATGGTATAGAGTTAGAGATATCTGATCTTCCTAACAAATAACAGATTCAGGAAGTTGTGCTGATCAACTGTCTTTACAGCTTTAACTCCATCAGGCACTCTGTTTCTTTACAATTATATTCAAAATAAAGAAACAAAAGCATAAAAAAATCAATATGTACATGAAAATTAGTTACATCCTATAAGGAAATACACAGAATAACTGAAATCTGCCAATCTATGTTAAAGAACCAAATGATTTTAGAAGAAGAAAGTAGGAAGTAAATTCCTATTTGGATTTTAAACTATTCACTAAAAATACTTTGTAGTAAAATCAACACAGTTCTAAAAAATACCTGCATATCAAAATGAAAAATAATGTTTGAAGAAAACAAATGTACCTGTACTTGTTGGTGAATTTATTTCTTGTCTGATATTTCTACCTGCCTGGCTCCCAGACCTTGCAGTTTCTCGTTGTGGTTCTAGTATATCACGGTACTTGGAGACCATCAGAACAGAAATAAAGTAGACTACCGCCAAAGCTAAGAATTGTGCCTGTTTGCTGTCGTCCTGTGTTTAAGAAAAAGGAACAGATCTATAATACCGCACATTTCCATAGAATTTTCACACAAGATCATCACAAGGCTTTATAAATAATACCTTTCTGAAACGTTACATCTGTTAACATAGTAGTAAATGGATTATGCAGAAGATTTAATGGATTTTCAGTGGAGTACTATGCACACAGCATGTATTAAGTACCGAATCTTAAAGGTGATTTTGCGACTACACAAATCTCTGGGACTACAGAGTCAATAGGCTTTTCAGTCTAGTGGCCTGATTGTGGTCTGTGAGTGCTTTCAAGGCTTCTCAACTGACAACTGACTTTTGCAGCCCCAAGGATGAGACCCTGAATGTTCCCTAACGCTGAGGGAAAACTAAGCTCATTGATGCATTTCTAGCTAACGCTGGAGGCATAAGCAGGCGTAACAGCTTCTGGTATCATGTAAAAGCAAGAGGGATACAATCTTTGGTTTTCTTCCAGCAATAAATCCCAGCTCGTACGTTCTGATTTCTTCTTCAACAAGATTACCAGCAGCAAGCCTAGTTTTCCGGGGGTCTGATTTAAGTAAATGCCAGGACCACAACAACTTTGCTGTGGTCCTTTTCCTCCTACCCCACAGAGTCTGCTGTTCTATGGCAACTACCACGTATGTCTTCAATATCACTCTGATTGAGCCTAAGTTAGAATCATAGAATGGTTTGGATTGGAAGAGACCTTAAAGATCATCTAGTTCCAACCTCCCTGCCACAAGCAGGGACACCTTCCCCTAGATTAGGTTGCCCAAAGTCTCATCCAACCTGGCCTTGAAAACTTGCAGGGATGAGACATCTGCAACTTCTTTGGGCATCCTGTTCCAGTGCCTCATCACCCTCAGAGGGAAGAATTTCTTCCTTATATCTAATCTAAATCTATCCTCTTTCAGTTTAAACCCATTGCCCTTTGTCCTATCTCTACATGCCCTTGCAGAAGTCCCTCTCCAGCTTTCTTGTAGGCCCTCTTTAGATACTGGAAGGCCGCTAGAAGGTCTCCCTGGAGCCTTCTCTTCTCGAGGCTGGAACACCCCAACTCTCTCAGCCTGTCTTCATAGGAGAGGTGCTCCAGCCCCCTGGATTGGCTTCATGGCCCTCCTCTGGACTCGCTCCAACAGCTCTATGTCCTTATGTTGGGGACTCCAGGGCTGAATGCAGTATTCCAGGTGGGGTCTCAATGAGAGCAGAGTAGAGGGGCAGAATCACCTCCCTCAACCTGCGGGCCACGCTTCTTTGGAAGCTTTCTGAGCTGCCAGCACATATTGTGTTTCTCATCAATTAACACCAGCAAGTCCCTCTCCTCAGGGCTGCTCTCAACCCTTTCTCTGCCCAGCCTGTGCTTGAACATTTGCGCAGGATCTCGCACTTGGCCTTGTTGAACTTTATGATGTTCGCACAGGCCCTTCTCTCAAGCCTATCTAGGTCTCTGTGGACGGCATCCCTTCCGTCCAGCGTGTCAACCACACCACACAGCTTGGTGTCATCAGTAAACTTGCTGAGGGTGCATTCAATCCCACTGTCCATGTTGCCGACAAAGATGTTAAACAGCATCAGTCCCAATATTGACTCCTGAGGAACATCACTTGTGACTGGCCTCTACTTGGATATCGAGTCGTTGACTACAACTCTTTTGAGTGCAACCATCCAACCAATGCCTTACCCATCGAGTGGTGCATTTGTCAGCTCCATGTTTTTCTAATTTAGAGACAAGGATGGCATGCAAGACAGTGTCAGATGGTCTTCCTGTATCCACCAATGTCGTAATGCTGTCATAGAAAGCCACCAAATTTGACAGGCCCTATTTGCTCTATTGTAGTATTTCAGTTGAAAGTTGCTATATTTCAATTGAAATGTCTTTTATTATTATTATTATGTGTAAAACTCAACACAGCAGAATTAAGACTTCAGCCTCTATCTAATCCTATAGAGGTTTCACCTTGTCTCAATTCTGTAAGTGTGCATTTTCTATTACAAATCCAGTGCTTGCTTTCCATATTTTCTGAATGTTATTTAATTTACTTGCATATATTTGCAATCCCTAAAATAATTAGAAATGCTCCTATTAAGTTACTTCATAGAAATGTCAGAAACAATATTTTCCCTATTCCTTTCTCCCCTACTTGAGAAAAGTGTAGGTGACAGAAGATCACCAGCCAAATTCAGCCTTGCCCTTTCAAGATGATGAGGTCATCCTGACAGATAATTTTTTCTGTGTCAAGTTCTACTTTCTTCTTTTTAAAGCTCTTTCTAACTTCAGTCTTCACTTTGATCCACTAAAACTCAAGTAGGACAAGTTTAAACATAACGTTTCTATTTGCATGTATATAATAATAATTCCTATTGTAGTACTTCCAAAAACAAGCATGTTGTGGTGCAGTTGTATGATAAAAACAGTTGCAGACAAATCTGAAGAGCATTTTTGTATATATTTATATACAGCATACATAAAACTGACAGTAAAAACTGTCTTTATAAATCTATTTGCTGCAGTACCACAACACATATTCTTCCTTCTACCTTCCTTCTTCCTTGTACAAATAGCTGGACACCTTTAGTAATACAGTTTTAATCAACATAGGTCATAGCTGATTTATTCTGGCTCTGATTATTTGGCTAATATAAGATCAAGTTTTACTGTTAAACGTAGTCACTTACCAAGCTAAAACAGTTTACCATTACGTTTTTAAAGTGCAGAAAGTAGCTGACAGTTACAAAGCCACAAACAGATGGTTTGCAGATAATATACAAAGTGCAACACATGAAGGACATTTTTAATTCTGGTACAATCAAAATCTCTTTCAAAGTATAAATGATGATTTTGCAGAAAAAAGAATGACGGCACATATTACTCACCACATCACGAAAAACAACTGCTCGTAGACGATTAATATCAACATCCTGGAGAAGCCTATCAGGATCTTTTATAGGAGAAAGATTGCCAGGGACATTTTCAAGGGGAGCCTAAAAATAAAAAGTAGTGAGATTTTTTTTCCTCCCCCAAATATCAAAAAACATTTCTGTTAGAACTGTAATTTGATACTTTTTTTAGATATTGCATCAATCTTAAATGCTTTTGTACTACCAATAAACTTTCAACATATTACTCAGACAAAAGTTCTAGAAATAATGTTTTGAATTATTGTCTTAACACTAACTATTTAGATACAAATTGTTACATCTTATCAGTATCTTAAAAAAACTGTATCTCATCCAAGAGTTAAGATAATAACTTGCACACGAAAGGTTATTTCGGGTCACAGTTGTTTCATAGCAGTGCAATAAATTATTTCTAATACGTATGTTAAATTTAAAAACAAGGAGACGTTTTCAGAAATCAGTTTATGTTCATTTTACTGAGAATTATTACAGAGTACTTACAGAATAACTGCAATTACTACAAAAGCATAAAGTAGTACGAGTCCTTTAAAAATGATAATATATTACAAATGATGTCTAAACATCTAAAGGTCTCCTCATACTGATTTGTTTTGCATTGGATGTGATAACATTGAAAAATGTAATGTTTTTGTGAGATTTAATGAAATAGTATTGTGAAAGGAGCTGAGTTTGTAAATGCTATCTGAAAAACTATTTAGAGAAGAAAACTCATTGAATTTGGTAGTAGAAATAAAATAAAAAAAAAAAAAGAATCCTTTATGTCATAGAAGGTGGTGTATTTTAGTCATGGGCTGTGCTAAATTCTTTGAGATTTTGCTTTTAGGATTCCTAAAGACTTAAAGCTGTAAATACCTTAAAAAAAAAAAAAAAAAAAAGAAAGAACAAAGAGATGAACAATGAATTAATGAAACTGGAAAAAGAAAGCTATAATTGAATATTAAACAAGTTTCATTCCTAAAATCAGATAGAAGTTAACAGGCTCAGATGTTCCACCAACAAAGATGTGATTGCAGGATTTCATCAAAACTGCAAGTGCCCTGGCAGATGAAAAAAAGCTGTGCAGGTATTTATGACAGATGTGAGTCAGAGGACTTGCTCTTTGAAGCCAACCAAGCAAGAGCAAAAAAGCTGTTTAAAATTGCTCCAGTCATACTATTGCATTAATGTTTTCTTGTTTCAAATAACCCACGCACACACTTTTACTTTAAGCAGTTAACAGGAAAAACCTAAGTTCTTGCCAAATATTTAAGAAGGCAGGTACAAATATTCTCTGATCCTATAAAGCAGTGGTATAGACTTGTCATTGCTGTTGGTAAGTGAAGACTGGGTTACCTTGGTTGCTGCTGCTGCAGTTACACCCTGAAGAACATCTTGAGTTTTACTGCTGATTAACGATGTCTTGTTCACTCTCTCTCTCTGCCTTTGCCGACATTCTAGGCAGTTTCTCACAGCCACACAACAAACTAAAAAGAAGTTATGAAAATACTGCAAATTATAATATTTTCTCATTATTATATTCAGAACATCAATAAGCAGCCTGCACATCTAGTTTGATACGTTGATAACCAAGTCCAAATAGTAAGTGCAACACAGTTCTCACGTTAGACCCTGTTAGTACTAAGAAAGTGTTATGGTGACTTATTAATTTCATTCTCTAGTTGAACAACTAAATGTTTTCTATAACTGCTATATCACTATAAAATTTGAAAATTATTAGTCCTTGAACTGGAGCTCTCGGATGTTATTGATTGGTTATCAACACTTAAAATCTGAAAGTACTTCTGTACAGCTAGAATAGAAAAAACAGTAAGCGGTAATTTAGAATTTGATGAAAATTGATCACTGATCATAAACTACAAGTTTTATACCAGGAGCAGTATCAATGACCTAATAAGTGGTATGAATAATAACAAGACAAAATCTGAGTACAAAAATTATTTATCATTTGAGAGATGAAAAAGTATTTGGGACATAACATTAGCAAAAGAGCATCATGCCAGATGATGGTCAAAATTTAATGTTCACAAGAGTAAAGTGATACAGTTTGCATAGAATAGTTTGAATTATTCATAAATTTTTAAATTTCCTAAATTAATGGTAACAGCATATAGCAAAGAGTAAATAGTGAAGAGAGGTGTCAGACTGTTGCAACGTATATTAAGGTCTACAGACTCTGCACATGCATCTCATGCTTTTAATCTTACATAGTCTATAAGTAGTCTTCCAAATGCAAAGACTTGGATAAGGAAACCTGCAACATGCAGGCAGCAAAGTAGTTTTAAGAAAAAAAAAAATTTTCTTCATTTACTTACGTATATTTAATATTTTTACTCCCCCAAAATACATACAACTTGAAATACATAAGAAAGAACAATTTCAGACATGCCATTTTAACTTATTCCTGTGCCTAACTTGAATCAACCTTAAAACTGTATCAAATCAAAAATAAACGGGATTTTTCTTTTATCACATCACAGTCAGTAAAAGTCTTTGCCTACATGTATCACTATTTGATCCATCTGTAGCTCATTGATCTGTAAGCAATTATTTAATACATACTGTCTGCTGACTTACCAAGCCTTAGGCACTGTCGCATTAGACCTCCAGAAGACATGTTTTTTTCAGCTTCAATCTCACTAAAATTTAGAGAGCTGGCAAATACTAATACATCGACCATTGCCATCAGACGGCTGAGAAAAGTTACCGCTGTCTCTGCTGACATTCCTTGTGTCACTTCAATATTTTCCAATTCAGTCTTTAAAAGGAGATAATTGAATTAAACAGTTTGAACACAACTTAAAGACAGCACACACACACACAAATCTAAATTGCTATGCTTAATGACGAATACATTTAAAAGTTACTTAAAAATCTCCTACTATTACCATCAACATAAACTGAGTGAAATTCAAAGTAAGACAGCATGAGGAGTAAGAAAATTATTTACTTTTACATGCTGTAATAGAAGTGAAAAAGTCTAAAATAAATGAGAAAGTTATTTGCAATTACATAAAGACAAAGTGTGGCCAGATAGTAAAACAATGCGTGGTATATAAAGGTGCAACATACTCTTACATGGTTGCATAGGCTAAGCAAACTGGCAGGTAATAGATACAAGTAATTACTGTCTGTATAGCTTTTATGTTCCTTTAGACAATTAAGTAAAAGTGAGGAGAGGAGTGGGATAAACAGTTTTGCCCTGTTTCCACAAATGGATTCTTTCTAGGAATACTTATACCATATAGGAACCTGATGGAGACCAATTCTCCCGAAGATCAGAAGAGAGTATGTTCACTCCCTCATGACAGTAACAGAGGGGAAGTAAAAACGTGACGCTATATGGTGCGAAGCTCACATTTCCCTGAGAATGGGCATTTCTTTCCTAATGTAGTGTTGGACCCTCCTTAATGGGAGTCCACAGAAAAATGCTGAATGAGGTCAATATTTCTGAAATCTGAAAGGGAGTCAGGTTTTTCTCCAAAAACCCACTTAGTTGTCCAGAGGCATGTTTTCAAATACATTCAGGTGTCTAACAGTGCAGCTAAGCAAGGAAACAGTTTAATTAAAAAAAAAAAAAAAAAAAATCAGTATCTGTTCAAACACCTGGCAAAACTGAAAACAGGATTTAGTACTTGACTGTGTCCACATTTATATGTCTAAATACTATTTTTAAAATTGTTTACAAATGGCTGATTCTCATTGATTGTCAACAAGACTTCAGATCACAGGGCTATTCTGACACAGAGTTTGGTCCCTTTGAAAAGTATTACTTTTGTTATATTTCTTTATTTTTATTCATTTGTTTAGAAGTATCTATAAAAAAAAAAATCAAAACATTTTATTCTGTTAAGGCCATTTCTTTCCAAAGAAAAAGGAATATAGAAAAAAAAAATCTTTTATTTCCATACTTCTAAAAAAATTAGTATCTTCACTCATTAATCACTTTTTAGAATACTGTACATCCCAAACTATAAAACTACAAACTGTGCCAAACAGTATTAAGGAAACAACTGTTTTGAAAGATGAAGGATATAATGTGGCATGTGTCACCACAATGATAGATATCAGTTAATTTAATTTATCTTAAGGATGTAACACGTCAGTTACGTGAGTGATTTGGGAAGGGCTGTCATCTGTCTGATCCTCCCAATAATATCAGAAAAATGGTAAAATGACAACTCTCAGAAGAAGAGAGTTGCCATTGATGTCCCTGGCCAGATTTAATTCTATCAGGGCTTTAGCTTTCCTAACCTGATTTCTGGTTGCTCGGACAATTGCTCTGTATTCTTCCCAGGCTATCTGTCCTTGTTTTCACCCTCTGTATGCCTTCTTTTTGTGCCTGAGTTGGTCCAGGAGCTCCTTGTTCATCCATGCAGGCCTTCTGGTGTTCCTACCTGACTTTCTCTTTGTTGGGATGCACGGCTCCTGAGCTTGGAGGAGGTGATCCTTGAATATTAACCAGCTTTCTTGGGCCCCTCTTCCCTCCAGGGCTTCATCCCATTGTAGTCTACCAAGGAGATCCCTGAAGAGGCTAAAGTCTGCTCTCCTGAAATCCAGCATAGTGAGCTTGCTGTGCACCCTCCTTTCTTCCCTAAGAATCTTGAATTCCACCATTTCTGATCACTGCAGCCAAGGCTGTCCTTGAGCGTCAACATTCCCCACCAGACCTTCTTTGTTGACTAATCTTCGACTATATTGCATCAGTCATAGTCCTAAACCTTCTCAGAATATCTATCGATTTATTGGTTTTGCAAGTTATGTAATAAATTCATTTTATATAACACTTTAGGGTATTTTACCAAGATTTTTGCAAACTGTGAATTAAAAGAAACAAACTCTTTTTACAAATCTCCCTAAAATTCTGCTGAATGGAAGAAAAAAAAAACCACTGACAGTTTTTTACAGCAAAACTTACCATCAGTTCTACCTGTTAAATACAGCACATAGATATTTTAATAACATTTAAAATAAGCTCCACTGTTGATCAAGCTGCCTTCAGGGATTAGCAATATTTTAGATAGCTGTAGCTCAAAAATTCTTTAAAAAGTGAACTGATCACCATTTCATGACTATTCAGCCTACTTTAAGAATAGTAATAAGACTCCCATACAATGAACATGTTCAGGGCCTAGAGAGCTTTTCTATTGATAACCACATTCATAACTTCAATTAGCTCATGGATCTGTTCACGTTCAGTCCAGTAGTCAAGAGTAAACATCATACTTGACAATGTATTAAGTTACTCAAGGGAAATACGTTAGGAAATGCTAATGACTACACCGAATATATTCCTATTCACATCCTATTATATGATACAGGAAAATAATAATAATAAAAAAGCCAAAATATTAAATGATCAAAAATAAGGTATTTTTGAAAATGCAAAAAACTGAAACTTACAGCAGCAATACTAACCTTAGAACCCTGGACATGCAACAGACAAAACAGACAACAGATCACAACAATAAAAGAAAAAGAAAATTATTTAAGTTAACTAAAAATCAATGTAAAATTGAAGCAAATTAGTATCTTGGAATTATATATTTGTTTAATTTATAATTGGAACAGTAAAACATTTCAGCTCAGCATGAACATTTGAAAATAAAGACGTCTAAGAGATAGCTATGCACAAGGAAAACTGTAAATCTTGTATTATTATGGAGTTCATGTAAACACTGATTCTTCCAAACCAATGTACATATTTTATATAGTATGCAGAGCAATTTTATGAAGCAATGCAAACCAAAGTAATGTTTTCACTGATTATATAGAAATAAAATGAGCATTTTACAAGCCATTCAACTGAAATGTAATAAAGTAGTTAATCCTTGTATGAGGAGGCAAATATGTTTAAAATGCTCTGACAAAACAAATATAAATCACGAAAAGCAAACTGGTTCTTCATGCATAATGCTCCTTCTTTTGAAGCAACACAAGATAGCTCATTATATATATTACATTTGGGTGTGACTTCTTCAATCTAAACCAACATCATACTGGATATTTGAGTACTATTGAAACACAGAAAAAAAGGTAAAGATTCACTAAGCCTTGGGACTGAGTCAGTCTTCAAATTCCAATGTTCATAATTAAACAGGTGTGTTAAACTTTTATGGTTTAGTTCTAGGCAGAAGTACTTTCCCTCTTACCACAATGGGTTGGTTATGTTTTAAAAAGAGAAAGAAACTGAATTTTCAAGAGTGTCAGTGAAAAAACCTAAACTAATAGAAAGCAAAACAAGCTGAAACAAACTGCTTGCTTTTCTTTTGAAACAGAAAATACCATGTTCAACCAGTTTTTAAAAGTGCGTTCTTCTTTTGCAGCTGGATGCACCTCAAGACTTAACCTGTGGCTGTTATCTCTCGATTACTAGCTGACAATTTCACATCAGTGTGCCACTGCTGATTCTCTGAATGTGTGTTATAGATCACACAGCACCTGTGGCATCACATGAGTCATGAACATGATAATGCTAACACTATATATGGGACATACAGAGAAATATCTCATCTTGTCACACCTGCTACCCTTGTAGTAAGCAATGATTACTTCAAATTCCTAGCTTGTACACAAAGAGTTTTATCTGGCAACCAGTTGCTATTAACAGAAAGCATCCTCTGCAAACCTTTTTCCTTACAGCTCCCCAAATATGCTTTTTTCATACTTTTACACAATCTTAAAAACCTTCCTTATAGCTGTAATTAAAAAAAGCCTCAAAGATCTCTCCCACAGAAAGAAAAAAAAAGAAAATCAATATTTTATATTTTATTACCTATATTACCTATAATATTGGCAGAGTTATCTAATTTCCCCAATTTAATAAGCAAGACATTAGGATCAACAGTGGAACACACTCCATCTTACACTGTAAAACAACAAAACTGATTCTATTTTTTTGTTAGTATTTGGTTCAATTTCAAATTGTTTCATATATACAATTGACAACCCTTTAAAAGCACCAGCATCTGAAGCAAGTCCTTGTGCAGACCCTGAGACAGAGGTGGTATAGAACTGAAATCAAGGGAAATACTAAAACATGTGAGAATAGATTACTGTGAATTACAGTACTTTCCCCTGTATTCCATACAAATGTATAATATTCACTGTGCTCTTGAGTCACTCACAGATTTGTGAGTGGTTGTTTTCACAGATCATGGATTTTTTGTTTTGTTCTTCGTATTCATATTTAAGAGCTTCTGTTCACAGCACTATTCAGATCATTCTAGTCTGGACTAAAAAAACAAGAGAGGCAAAAGGCAGATTTCTATCACAAGAATTCATTTGTGAGGAAATTCCATAATTAAGACTGCCTGTTCTACAGCAGACAAGGGATCATGGAGTAATCTTCCACTCTGCCCTGAAGAATTGCTATTTCACTGCAAATCCTAACTACGCAAAGGAGAAAGTCTTTTTGAAATGGGAAATTCCCCAAACATTCATTTTTTTAAAAAACGTGTGATAGTACTGCTTTTTCAGCAAGGAAAGGAACACAACACAGAATTTGCTGCACAAAAGAAAAAAAACCTGCATTTCCTCCAATATTCTGAAAGTCATTTTGCTAAATTTATCTTCTGGTTCTTTTCTGCATATAGCCTTAATTAATTCAAGCATCTCATATTCAGCATCTATTCTACTAATGAGAAATAGGTGAAATGCCTTTAAAAAAATCAGAGGCAATGGGACTCATGTAATAACAATGAACTCTGTAACAGATTGCTAAGAAGAGAGTTTTGTAATAGACATTTAAGACAATCATTGATGTTGATTTTTGACAAGACGATGTTACATCATGGATCAACAGTCATTGCAGCTGATGGACTCCACGGGAATCTGGCTCACCAGCCACTAGATGTCTACATCAGAGACAGCTGAATCATTCACTTCTATTGAGTAGATCTCCATTGGCTAGAAATCCAGTCCACATGAAGTACTTCAAGTGGATACCTAAATTTACCCTAATCTCTTCCTGAAGTCCGTCCTGCTTCATCATCCTGAAGTAAAAGTGTGGAACGACCTTTACTGTCCGTTCTAGAGCCTTTTTACTCTCAAATTTCATTATTCCAGAACAAAGAGTAAATTAATTTTTAGAAGTAGATGTAAATACGTGTCCCGTGCCACAAATACAATGTACTAGGAGGACATAAGTAAGAACTACTACTTTAAAATTTCAATGCAGGCCCAAAAGGCCTTCAGTGAGAGTATTTGAGAGTCTCCATTCATGAAAGTGAAAAACGAAGAAATGAAGAAAAATACTTGTTGATAAACTAAATATATGTATTCTACAGGATCTACAAAATGTGAGGGTTTTGACAAAAAACTTTTAGAAAACCCGTTTTAGAAAAGCTCCACAGAACAGAGAAATGGACGATTGGAGTCTTCAAAAGACAGACAAACTACTCAAGATGAAGACTATGGATCAAAAAGGCACACCAGGAGATATGACTCGAGTCTCCAAAGTGATAAACGATATGGAGATGAATAAAGATGTGATTAACTACTACTTTCACAGCATAAACAGTAAAGCACATAGTGACTTTCCACTGTGGTGTTCCTCAGGGGCCGGTATTGGGACCTGTGCTGTTAAACATCTTTGTTGGTGACATGGACAGTGGGATCGAGTGCACTCTCAACAAGTTTGCTAACATCAAACTGTGTGGTGTGGTCAACATGCTGGAGGGGAGGGATGCCATCCAGAGGGACCTTGACAGCCTTCAGAGGTATTCCTGCACGAACCTCACAAAGTCCAAGGCCAAGTGCAAGGTCCTGCACGTCGGTGAGGACAATCCAAAGCACAAGTACAGGCTGAGCAGAGAATACATTTGAGAGCAGCCTGGAGGAGAAGGACTTGGGGCTGTTGGTTGATGAGAAGCTCAACATGAGCCGACAACGTGCGCTGGCAGCCCAGAAAGCCAACCGTATCCTGGGCTGCATCCAAAGAAGGTGAGCCAGCAGGTCGAGGGAGGTGATTCTGCCCCTCTACTCTACTCTACTCTCGTGAGACCCCACCTGGAATACTGCGTTCAGCTCTGGAGTCCCCAACACAAGAAGGACATGGACCTCTTGGAGCAAGTCCAGAGGAGGGCCACAAAGAGGATCAGAAGGCTGGAGCACCTCTGCTCTGAAGACAGGCTGAGAGAGTTGGGGCTGTTCAGCCTAGAGAAGAGAAGGCTCCGGGGAGACTCTCTAGCAGCCTTCCAGTATCTGAAGGGGACCTACAAGAAAGCTGGAGAGGGACTTTTGGCAATGGTGTGTAGTGACAGGATAAGGGGCAATGGATTTAAACAGAAAGAGAGCAGATTTAGACTAGATTTAAGGAAGAAATTCTTCCCTCTGAGGGTAGTGAAGCACTGAAACAGGTTGCCCCGGGAAGGTGTGGATGCCCCATCCCTGGAATTGATCAAGGCCAGGTTGGATGAGGTTTTTGGGCAACTTGATCTAACGGAAGGTGTCCCTGCCCCTGGCAGGGGGTCTGGAACTAGATGATCTTTAAGGTTCCTTCCAAACCAAACCATTCTATGATTCTATGACTTTATACATTTAAGCAAGCTGAAAAAAACAAAGACAAGAAGTGCTTCAAAGGTCATATAATTACTTTGTCAGACTCAATGACATAGGATATTATGAAGGTTAAAAGGGTAGTAGCTTCAAAAAAGATTAGATAAAACCTAGAAGGATAAATTCCTCAGTAGTTAAACACGACAGCGGAGACACCTTACTATCTGTTAAAATCCTAAATGCTGAAATGAAGTATCATCAGAGCAATCAATACGCTTGCTCAGATTTCTCCATTTTGATGTAAGCTGCAGTCATCACTGGAGGCAGAATGCTAAACCAGTTGGGCCCTTGGGCTGACCCAGTAAAGCAGCTTATGTAACACGTGAACGGCTTGCTTTCGTAAGAGTAGCGCAGTATTGCTTGACCGGACTTCTAATACCCTGCCCAGTCTAAATTACAGAATCACAAAATCACACAGAATCACAGAATGGTTAAGGCTGGAAGGGATTCATGAGATGCAACACAGAATTTGGACTGTATATCTTGTGGAAAAAAAACATTCATTAATGTAATTAACTACAAAACAGCAGGTTCCATTTGAAAACCAAGAAACACTTCTTCACTGTGAGGGTAACTGAGCACTGGCACAGGTTGCCCAGGGAGGTGGTGGAGTCTCTATCGTTGGAGATACTCAAAAGTCATTTGAACACAGTACTGGGCAACTGGCTCTAGGTGGACCTGCTTTAGCAGAATGGTTGGACCAGATGACCTCCAGAGGTTCCTTTCCAGCCTCAACCATCCTGCAATTCTGCGATTCTTTGAATTGGTGAAGGAGAAAGCATATTGGCTCTTTCCTCCCTTGAGAGTTACTCTGGCAGAAAGTATCACAAAAAGCCTGCCATAGGTGGTTTTATGCAGTGGAGACATCATATAAATCTTCCAGTTTCAGACCTCTTTTCCAATTAGCAGTTCTTGGAAGAAGGAGAGTGAGACAGTCTTTTGTAACTAATTGTAAGCACTGGACTCCTTTGCCCTTTCAAGCCTGAGAAGAAATATATTCCTAAACAGCAATTCACTTTCTCCACAGCAGTTCAGGATGCAAAAGTATCAGAAGTCTGAGAATCAGTATGAAACTTCTTTTCATTCATCGTATGATGGATATTCAGACAGTGATCTGATGCACAACAGGGCACCTGGTCCTTTCATAACTGCGATCCAGAACAATATTGAGGGAGAGCATCTTCTCTAAGAAGGAGGGAGGATGTGCGGGGCTCTTCGTATCTGTCACAATGACGAATAAATTCACCTGCCTGCTAATGTTTATGGACAAGCAATGATGGAACAGGAATGGAATTGAACGGGAAGGAAGATGCTCTTTGCTAGGTGGAAGTGATTGTGAAATCATCGCCTAGATGAATATTTCCAGGTGAAATCAATTTGTAATTTTATCAATTACTTATCCTCACCCTCCCTGGGAGGGAGGATAAGTACATCTGGGACAAAAGTACATCCCTCCCTGTACATCTGGGACAAAAGTAATCACTCGGGTTTTTTTTTAATTTCATAGAGTAGGATTAATTCAGTTTGAAGTCAGATACTGATCTTTTTGTGAATTAGTTTATTTCACAGCTGGCAAAATTGAGTATTTAAGTAACATACACAGTCCCCATGTAGTGGAGAAGTGCATGCATAATACACAAATTTGAAAATGCAGTCTTTTGTATCAATGCATGAAAATCACTGCTATTTTAGAAAGGCAGTGTCAACATACAATATTTTAACAACTGGATGTGTAATTTAGAAAGCCGTATCAGCTATCTATCTATACACACACGTTTATTATCTAGAATGAAGGGAAATGGTGAACTGCAAAATTATTATTCTATAGAATGGCTCTGCACTGTCATAAACCAGGATAGGAGCGAAAAAACACCAAGACCATTCAATGAAATCGCAGCTTAAGTAATGCTATGTCTGTTCTATATTTTGATATAAAAGAAGGCAAAGAAAACATCCTCATTTTCAAATAATGTCCAAAAGGTTTGTTTTGAAAACATATCCCAATGTCCTTTTATCTAAAGACTGATAGTACAGCCTACATCTCAAGATGGCTTGGTGTGCACTCTCTCATACTGGTCAATATTTACAGTGAACCTTGATGTCACTCTTGTGACTACAGACTACTGAAGTCTTTCCTGTGAGTCTTGCACTTTTGCTTATAGCAAATATTTTCCCAATTAACACAGTGAAAACAGTAAAGACACAGCATTTAACCATTAATTGCTCGGCTGAAAGTCATACTAACGTTTAGCCAATTGTTAGTTCATACATTCATACCTTTCAAATAAAATCGTGTAAAATATGTTTTTTTACTAGCTAACTAGAAGTAATAGTAGAGCCAAATAAAATAATCTCAGTTGCTGAATAGCTAGAACAAGGAATTGAGCTTTTACTGCCATGCTACATTTGTAGTCTCCAGTGTCTAATAGCCACATCACTTCAGAGGAGCCTCTTCCAAGCCTTCTCGGCCTCACTTTCTTGCCTTTCAAAGACCAATACTAACTGCAGATGCTCCCAGGATGTTCAAGACAAAACATTTAGTATGAAAGAAATAGTTACAGATATTATATGCACTGAGATGAGATCACATTCAAATACTGTAATTACTCTTGATAATAATGCAACATTTCCAAAATATTTCTCCCTTTTCATGAAGCATTCTATTAGGCGACTGCCTGCCTAAACTGTGATCACCTAAGAAATTACAGCTTACTAAGAACATCATAATGGATAAAAATATCAGCCTATTTCAGAATAAGTGTTTTTTTTTTTAAAAAAAGGAAATTAAGATCAAGATCTTTTGAAGGAAGAAGTAAACAGAATAGTCGAGATGACTTCTGGTATCATTTGGCATGCAAACAAATGGTGGCCATGCAAAGCAAATCTATGAATATCAGTGACTGGCCATCATAAAGTATGTAATTTTGTTACAGTAATCATGATTTGTAACCGTGATCCTAATGGTCTTCACTTTCAAATGAAATATTAAATATCTATGAAATATTATTATTACTTAGTACTACTCCTGTAATAAAATTAGCATTTCAAATGCAAAATATTATAAACACTCTGAATATCAAGGTTGAACACTTTTAATTATAAATTTAAATTTTTTGAAGGAATTAGCAGAGAGGCAAAAGGAGTCCCTAAAGAAGAAAAGTCAGCTGCAAACTGGTTTGTGTTAGTAAAACCAATTTCTAATATGACCACTAGGTGGAAATATTGTACTTACAGTTGGGGATGTGGCTGCTGACAGCAATGGTAAAATTCCTCCACAAGCAATAATAATATTGTCTACCATCTGGGAAATGAGATGTATTGTGTTGTGTACAAAAATAATATTTTCATTGCTATTGACAAAGTCCATCACAGACTTTGTGGAGTGACTGCAAGAACAGAAGAAAGGATGGATTAAAAACAAACAGTTAAAATAAAAGTTTTGATAAATTTGTTCTTTGCAATCAGACCGTGAATATCTCTTTAATATGAAGGAAAAATCTTGTCTACAAAACTTTGCATGTAAATTGTCTAAAAAATACAAACAGGACTAGTCTAATCAACAAATTGCTATCTATTTTCATACTAGGATGAGTTTCAGATGCCCATTGAGAAAAATGGCTTGTGACCTTTTATTCCCATCAACCTGTACTTCACTTCACAAGCAGTTCTGCTGAAAGCAGTGAGGTTATTTCTTCAGCCTAAAAGTCATTATTTAATATTAAGAGTTCACCATACTGTACCAATGCCATTTGAAGCACCCTTGATAACACCTAATGATAACATCTGCTGGTGTTTTAAAGGAGAAACTTGATAATATGGTGATATCTTCATCTAATATTAACTTTATTAACTAGTATTAAATTTATCATTACCAATACCTTTGCAAGCCACATGTGCTAATAAGATTAGCTGCAATCTCAGCAACTCCTAATTAGTGAGAATTGTCCCATGAAACAGTCACTCCCCAAAAATAGAAAACAGTGTGTGAAAATATTGAGGAATACTTAGTCTACAAGTATATTCTTTTCCCAAAATGACATTGTTGCCAGTCAGCAAACAAAAATTAAAGGCTTCAATTGAAAATACACAAACTGAGCTTTGATCTCCAAGCATTACCTAAACACAAAGTACAAATCCCCTCCATCTATTGGAAAAAAAAAAAAATCAAAATTGTCTGTTTCCTAGTGACTATCACAGAACTTCACCAAGCTGGAAATTAAATGCAATGCAATATAAATTGGTCTTTGGATAGAACTATGTTCAACTTTTCTGAAAATGAACTATTCTATCCTGGAAATTAGATTAAACAGTGTCTATTATATCTAAGGGCTCTGATAACAATAAGTTATTGAATATCTCTGTTGAAGTGTACAAAAAACCTAGGAAATGTCATTGCTGTCATAAAATATAACATAACCACCGAACTAACTACAATCAGGAGCTGGCATGCAGAAAAAAAATTGCCAACTAGAAAGAGTGATTCCTTAGAAAATGTTACAGGAAAGAGTTTTTATTTTTAAGGTTTGGAGGTAGAGAAGCTCTCTCTTAACTGATCAATTGAAAAAAATGGCCATTAGCAGACGCACAAGTCTTCCTCGTGTCTGAAACAGAAACAGCAGATTCTAACGCTAAACATAAACTGAAAGGGCAGCTCAGTTTAGTTAGGGATGTATGAGTTATACAATTTCTCAAGAAAATGGAAATTGTTATCTATGAAATAGAGCTGTTACAGGCTGGGGCAGGGTGAAAAGAAAAGATACAAGACACAGAAGGGCACTTCAGCTAACGCCAACTCTTTCCCTTCCCACGACCCCAGTAACATGCCCTCTACAACATATATAATTTTTCCTTGTTGACAGAAATACAAAACAGGTATTAAAGAAGAAACAACCACCTACCTTCTCCAAACATGTACATCAGTTTCTAGTGCAAAAAGCAAGTCTGTCAGGAGCCGCTGGTGCATGGGAGACCATTTAAACTCTGGAATACGAAACATAGTTGTGCGTGGACCTGGACTAAACTGTCGTCGCTGCTCTTCCGTCATCGGCATTCCTCGAAATCCCAAGTCAACACGTAAATCCCGGTCTTGCTGGGTGACAGATCTACCCTGTACTGCCTACATCAACAAGAAGTTCAAAAATCATGTTAAGTTTTTGCAATGTGTTTTTGAAAGGATTGCAGAATTTGAGAAAGGATAAGCTAAAACTGGACTCGAGCACAAACTATAGGAGACATTGATATTCCAAGGCAGGCGTATCCTTCAGTAAAGGACCTGCTCCAATTCAAATCAATCAATAGTGATGGGCTATAGCTGGCTTTCCTTTCAGCTATTCACCAATGTTCTACACTCAGGTTCTTCACTTGATGTATTACAGAAAAGACCAAATGCAGCACGTACAGGGTCAGTTGTGATAAGACTGTGTATAGGAAAAAACTATTATTTATTCTGATCACGCATTTTTTTTTAAATATTTGACTCAAGACATGGACAAACTACAGGGATGGCTTCAAGGAACGAGTGTACTTACTTTTAGACAGTTGTTCATTTTCCAAAACCAATTTATTTATTTGGTCTTTTTTAGCAGCATCATTAGAGAATCAAATCTAGTATCTCAAATCTCAGTTTGCCAATTTTGTTACGCTTTGTTAATTGGCTAACACTTTTATGGATTCTCAGGACATTCTTTAGGTTCTCCCAACAGGTGATGGATGTGAATTTCATTCCCTTTTAATACCTACATAGTCATAACCGTTTCCACTTGGTGATTAAAGACAAAAGTAAAAGATACACATAGAGGATATGATGGGGAATACTGGGATGGAAAAAGTAGTAAAGTACAATTTGACCAAATCTGAGGCAAATATTCATAACAACAAAATTATTCATAATATGCAACATCTCAGAAAGGAAGAAATACGAAGTTGGATCCTTGAAATTATTTTAAACTGACTTTAGATTACATTTAAACTGAAAAAAAAAAGAGAAAATGTGCTTGCTTTGCTCACATATTCATCTCCTGATCTCAGCATACTGTTTTAAATCTGGACATTTAAGAGCAAACAGACACTTATGAAATATTTGTACTAGCAATGTAGAAATGGAAACAGCATTGGATTTGAGCTGGAAAGCTTCTTAGATCTTTAGTCTCATTTTGATCTTCCATAGCCAGTATTTCAAGAGAAGAGCATTTTTCTTTTGTCCAATTTGACCTACCAGTATCAAAATTATTACTGTTGCTTTCATTTCCTAAGTTGTTCTTCAAATTATCTTTTATAAATATCTATATTTATATCTTTTATAAAATATCTATAAGTATTTTCTTGTTTTCTTGGACTTATCTTAGATTTGAACTCTTTGAAAGAATCTTCTGCAGTGGGTTTTCAATTCTATTTTCAGTTTTTCATAATTGACATCAAAGCTAGTTTTATACTTTTCAATATTTGATTGACTATTGATAAAGGCATTAACTCTTCTTAGAAGTAAGCAGGAGTTCCCATCTCTACTTTGATGTACAATTTGATGCTTCCTTTCAGTCTATCTGAAAAAAAGACAGCTTACTTCTTACTGATAAGGTGGAGAGCTGATTGCAGATCTATTTTTTTGAGAATTTGAGGTTAGTAACCCCATTCATATACCACTTGTTCCCTTTTGGGTACAACTATAGGCAGTTGTCATGTCAGCAGCAGTTATAACCGTACCATAACAGGATAGCTTTTATCTAGCCAATAATATTGTGTTTGCAAGAATCAGCTTTGATGTGCTTTGCATAAACCACTATGAAACCCAACTATCTACACTTGAGTGGCCAGTCTTTAAGTCACTTCGTTTGTTTTCAGTGGTTTCAAAGAGATCAAATCTAACGTGGCATTTCCTACACATGCTGCAATCAAAACTCCAACCTCTATCTCCCCGGTAGATATGCTAATTTTATAATTTCTCTTTACTTCATGAAAATTATAATCCTTGATTTATGTTTTATTTAATATACATTTCTATCCTTTTTTATTACTGGTAACTTCATTTAAAAAGAAAAGATTTAACTATGAATCATAGAATAGTTTAGGTTGGAAGGCACCCTAAAGATGATCCAGTTCCAATCCCCTGCCATGGGCAGGGACACCTTCCAATAAATCAGGTTGCTCAAAGCCTCATCCAGCCTGGCCTGGAAAGTTTACAATTCATGAGGTATTCCAAAACACCCAAAGAAAAGATTGGAAGGTAACAACAATTCTGCTGGTTGCACAGTTGATACTTCTTGAAAAGAAAATTATTTAAAAGAGACACTAATGGCTACAGACTTCAATCAATTCATTGCAGTTTAGCACTGACTTTAGTGAGAATTACTGTAATTTAAGTAGTATATGGAGAATCAAGGGAGTTAAACAACTTGTAGAGTCAGACTCTTGAAGAGTACACAGTTTGTAGATAATTTGTAGATCCAAATGATCTGTTAAGAGTTTTGTGAGTAGCTTAGTGTAAAACATTTGGAAAATCTTTTGTTTCTCCTATCTTAGATGATGTGATAAAAGTTTATTAAAATTTACGTATCATTTTAATCCTAGTAAATAATTACAGGATTGGAGAATTTACATTTTTATAATTCAACTGTTAGAGGTGAAATTCATCAAGGAAAGAGGTTAAAGAACAGAAAGTCTCAAAGTCACACCAATAGGATTTTCTACAGTAGCTAGATTATCTTTTTCATTAAAGATTTATCTTACAAATTCACTATGTTTATGGGTGCATATACATGTACATGACAAATGAATACTAGCATTTCACTTGTCTTTTACAACAAAAATCCACATTTCAATATAAAAAATGACTGCTCCTTTTTCATGTTATCCTCCATTCCTTCCCATTTATCAGTTTCCATAGTATTAACAGTCTTAAATTTAAGACTTAAAATAAGGTGTTTTGAAACTGATAGCAATAGATACACAAATCCTATCGAGAGCTTGCAGGGCCTGTTCTTTATTACACAGAATGCTTTTAAATATAAGGATCTCTCCACGATGGTTGATAGTCTGTCACTGACGTTACGAGGGTTTTCACAGTTTTGAAAAATGCTTACAAGAGAACCCCAAACTTCTTATAATATCTGTCTGGAGAATGCAAGAGCTCAATCTGCTTTTCTCTTTAAAACAGAGGTTCTTAGTATAGAGGAGAGACTTAGAAGAGAGTATTATTTGTCTGTGTCAGAACCCACTGGTATGAGTAACTGGGTTTTAATTTATTTTTTTTTTAAAGAAAAGTAACTTTTTTGGAAACCACAGACTGTTTAAATAAATTAAAATGTCAATTCACTGGAGTTTTTCTGAAAGTACTGTCTCCCTGAAGAAGAAAGTGGGCAGGCTTTTATCAGATGTGCTCTTTTATCAGATGACACGCACTTTGAGTGTACTTCAGTTTGTATCTGAAAGTCTTTCTTCTGATGATTTGGTACACACTGCAGAGCACTAGACAGAGCACTTTTTGCAATTTTTGTTTGGCTCTTCTGCCATAGTTTCAGGAATTCTGCTTGACTTTAAAATCCTAGAAGATAAATACTGGTGTACATACTGAACATACAGTCATCTAGTAAAATCTGGAAGTTAGTCAATTCCTGATAACAACCTTAAAAACGATCTTTGATTATGTGCTACAGTCTCTGAACAATGTAAGTGAGGAAATGAATTCTGTGCTTTAAAAGTTCAAAGTGATCCCATATTTTGCTGTGTGTAAAGAGTACAAATTCTTTCACAGAATAGACTTTTGCCATGGCCATCCCATTTTCAGAATGCTATGGCTCTCACAAACCCACTAATTTTTCAGAATTCTTCACAAAGAGACCTAGACAAGAAAGGACTTCACAGAAGAAAGTAGATACTCCTTCTTTTATTAATTATCTCTGGTCTGGAAATCAAATCACAGAATCACAGAATGTTAGGGATTGGAAGGGACCTCGAAGGATCATCTAGTCCAATCCCTCTGCCTGAACAGGACCACCTAGATCAGATCACACAAGAACATGTCCAGGCAAGTTTTGAACATCTCCAGAGAAGGAGACTCCACAACCTCTCTGGGCAGCCTGTTCCAGTGTTCTGTTACCCTTACTGGGAAGAAGTTCTTCCTCATGTTTAAGCGGAACCTCCTATGTTCCAGCTTATATCCATTTCCCCTTGTCCTATCATTGGATGCCACTGAGAAGAGCCTGGTTCCATCCTCACGACAGTCACCCTTTACATATTTATAAACATTAATGAGGTCCCCCCTCAGTCTCCTCTTCTCCAGGCTAAAGAGACCCAGCTCCCTCAGCCTTTCCTCATAAGGGAGATGCTCCACTCCCTTAATCATCTTTGTGGCCCTGCGCTGGACTCTCTCAAGCAGTTCCTTGTCCTTTTTGAACTGAGGGGCCCAGAACTGGACACAATATTCCAGATGCGGCCTCACAAGGGCAGAGTAGAGAGGGAGGAGAACAAATCACAGTTTTTCTTCTATTATCCCTAAACTATTACTTTTCTTTTGTTAGGATCAAATATGGAGATTATTTATGCCAGTATTCCTGTACAGGCAAAAAGACAGTAGGCTCAAGTGCTATCAGACTACACTCTGAGAAAGGTACAGCAAGAGTAAAGAACACTTTAGTGTATATTTCATAGTAAAATATAGATATTACTAATCTTAACACATACTATCAAGACAGTCTAAAGCAGAATTTTAAGAGTATCGGTTAATCTGTTCACAAGAGCTAAGGACAATGGATGAGAGACTCTCTTAGCTAAGTTTTTTTTTAAACTGAAGCATCCACAATTGCAATATATATTTTCTATACAGACATGAAAGACTCCACAATCCTTACATGTTATGGCATTTTCAAAGCAAGTAGGCTTGGAGGATGGACACCTTTCATATAATTAAAAAAATACACTTCAAACATCTCTCAGATCTCATACTATTAATTTATCCAGCAGCAATGAACAGTGATTACATCAGACACGTACATGGCTACCGCACTTGAAACTTACCTGGGTTGTCGTAGTTGTCTGGATCTTCCGTATCTCCTTTCCTGCTTCCTTACCATCATCAGATCTTTCTGTATCTGATATTATACTTCCTGCATCAACACTAGGTACAGTTTTGGTACCAGAAGACTCTGTCTCAAGAGTTGTGGCAGTCATTTCAGCATATTCTAATCCTTTAGATGATGAAGCCAACTCCCTCTCAGAAATGCTACTCATTCCATCTGAAGTTGTGTGAATCTTGAATTCCTTGTCCTCTATTATACTTGAAGCACACGTAATATCTACACTACCTGTCATATGTGCAAGCAATCCCAAATCATCATTTACACCAAGATGCATCTGTGTTTCTTGCACATTTGCAATAGAAATGTGATTACTTGAAAGTTCAGGTAGAAGTTTCTCCTCTTGACTAGGTATTTTATCAAAGAGAAATGAGGTACTGTTAGTAGAAGGTTCATCTTTCTCATCAGCCAGAGTTATTAATGGACCATTATCTTTTTCCTCGTTCTTCTTAATAATACCCACACTTCCATGAACATTGTTTTGGAGCTTCTCAACAGCAGCGCTATATACATTATCTAGAAGGGATTCGACTTCTACAAGTGCACCATTTTCTCCAGTTACCAGTGTCTCTGGTGATAAATCCATATCATCAAGTTTTACTTCTGTAGCTTCTACCTTTTCAGCTTTTATATCAACCAAAAGGTCATGAACTTCTACATGCACTCCTCCTCCTGGTCTCTCAGCACTTCCAAGCACATCATCTGACACTTTTGTAGCCATAAGCAAGTCCCTCGTATCTGTACTGACAGGGTAATCCGTTTCACTTTCTGGACTTTGACTTTGCGAAAGGTCTTCTATCTCTCGAATTTCCATTCCACCTTTTGCTCCTGTTGTCTGAGAGGAAAGACCTGAGATAGTGCTCACGTTCCCCTTCTTGCCCTTTTTTATGTTTTCTTCCTCCTGCCTTTGATACTCTTCATACATTTTTGCTAGGTACTCCTTGTGAGCCTCATATGTGACCTTACAAAGAAAAAAACAGATTATGTGGATGAATATATGCTACATGAACCTGGACAAAAGCTAACAAGAATCTTAACAACATGTTACACGCAGATTACAAATCGTTTCACATCAAAGGACCCACAACGATGACAAAAAATGGCCACCTTGACATGTATGGAGATAGCCACCAGATGGCACTAAATCACTTTACAACTTCTCTCATTCTCTTGCTAGTCCCTTTGGGGTAGCTGCCAGTATTAAAAAAAAACATCCACGAGCCATTTCTTACCTTGGAATGAGCTATAGAAAGAGTATCCACCCACACTCTCCAGCCTCCCCATTCATATTTTATTGCATGATACAAGAGAATACGGAAAATGTTGTAAACCATCTCAGTGATCTTCTGCTCTTCAGAGTTCTTAGGGTTGATGTATCCCAGAGAAAACATCCAGTCCTGCCACACTGAACACTGAAGTAAACATCTAAAGTGAAATAATTAGGTCAAAATATATCCAAACAAAGCTTCTTTATTTTAACATTATGATGGTTAAAATAGGAGGAAAATCTCTGAATATCAATCCCATGGTAGGAAGAAACAAAAATACTTCAGGATGAGCAAAAATTTGAAGCATATTCTAACCAGAAGAATCCAATATTAGTTGCTGAACTAAGAAAAGTTAGTGCAGACCTATTCCATTTATTTTTTATATATTCCACATAATATACAGAATAAAACTACACAGAGTATAACAGATTGCTATTACCCGCAAGCCAAGGACAAGAGAATATTTTTTGTAGGGACATACCTTCTGTTTTCACGGCTATTACTAAAGAGTTTTATCATATCAGATAAGAACAAACGTCGAACTTCCATCAGCTCTGCACTTGGTGTGGAGTTTTTTAACAGCGTTGCCACCACCTTAAGAATCACTTTGAAAGAATAAATTAGTTACGTAACATATTTTAACAACATTAAAAAAAAAGGTGCTGAGAGCAACTAATGTGAGTAGTAACTGAAACTCATATATATTTGCAATTCAATAATGAATTGTTCTCACTTCCTGAACCATTTCAAAAAACTTCCACAATGACTAGGCAATATACTTATCATAAAAACACAATATATTGTCCTTACTTGGATTCTGAATTTTCACTGTAGAATCTGGCTCTGGATGTGGTTTATGAACAACTTGAGTGCATACTTGTTCAGTCAAAATCTAAAACAGAGAATATTAATTTCATTTTACCATATTTAATTTAATGCCATAGCATTTCTTTGTTTATTTTTAAATTTTTTAAGAAGAACATTTACCATGGCCACATGAAATATTTTGGTAAAATATTTTTATTCTTGAAGAATGGAAATGAGCAATTCCTCTATGTGAGGAGCAAGATTTCCATGGACGTACCACGACTGGCTAACAAATTTTTCAGTTAGCTAACTAAATATACAATAATGGTGTTTTAAAGATATTCCGTTCATATTCTTTATAGTGTTATACATTCACAGATCAAAAATTCTTTCATGAGTACCACGCATCAAAAGCTATTCTCATATATTCCATCCATAACCAAACTAAGTATTTCTTAAAAGTGGGTTTGGTTTTCCCCAGCTAGGACAGAGGAACAGTCACAGACAGCGTTCCATAGGAATAATTTTGGGACTTCACACAATGGGCCAGACAGATCATTCTCCTGTTTCTTGCATTGTACCTGACAAACTAAATAGTCTGTATTGAGGCAACACCACAGACTTTTCACAATGGGATACCTGTCACTCGTTCTATGCATGCAACTTTATCTTTAAGAACAAGTTAAAAATTTAATAATAATAATGTGGGTCTCCCAATGAGTACATTCAAGCAAGTGTATTTCAAAATACAATCATTTCACTAGTAATTCTTATTTCTTTTAAAGCAGAGCTGTAGCTCATCCATTAATCAACAATCAAACTAATGTCAGTTGTAAACATGTATCTTCTAATGGGTCTTTACATATTGGCATTTAAAACAGAATGCAAATATTTGCTTAGCTTTTTATGAGAGCACATGGAAAATATCTGCACCAGTTCCTTGGCAAATCTGTTGTATTTCTGACACTTCACTCCTTTTTCTCCTCCTCCGGATGTTTTTTCAAATGTAAATGGCTGTGGATACTGGACTCCATATGGATTTTAATTTTGTCACTGTTATGTATTTTCTGAACATATCAATCACAGAAGCTCTCAGAAATCTGCATGCAGGGACATCTAGACTGTGAGACCCAAGTGGTCAAACCACACAGGGTAAGCTTAGATATGTGCAATATGAAAAAAAATTGATGTCTGAGTAAGTTGCTGGCAAATAGATAATGTTCAGGTTTTTACAATCATAGGAGAATGTTTTCTACGTTACTCAGATTCAGAGTCCTAAATATTAAGCACTCTTTTTGTCTTCCATGTCTTTTCGAGAACCAATAGGGGAAAAAAAAGAAAATCTTTCTAGTGCATAAGATCCTCAGAAATTGCAATAGGTTGAATTCTAAGTCACCATTTTAAAAATAATTAAAGACTGGACATGATCTTTATGCCTTTGCAAGTATGAGGACATGGGTTTTGACCAACTTGATGTTGACAATATTTTGCTTTAACAAATTTCCTCATCATCAAAACCAAAGTTTCTACAAGAGCCTAGTAGAATAGCTGAAAGCTTCAAGGTCATATTCACTCACCTCAAGCAGTATTTGTTACATAAAAGTAGCTGTGTTCAGTTATTATTTTGGCATACTCTCAGCATTAGCAGTTGAAAAAGAAAAATAGGACTTCTCAAAATTTTGTAAACTTGAAAGGAATGGCACAAAAATAAAAAGAAAAGGAAAAACAAAAACAGGCCTCTCTTTGGCCCCAGTACTTTCCATTCCAATGGAAACAAACTCCTCCAAACCATGGAGGACTACAAGCAATTCAGGTCTTAAATAGCAGGATCTTCTCCATCACCCTTTGTAATGTCCTAAGTGAAAAACTTTGTAGGGACAATGTAAAAATTCTGACACTGTTAATAAAAATATGCAAAGCATGGTGAAATACATTCTGAACTAATAAATCTTGTCTTAAAATTTCTATCTAAAATTGTCTCAAAAGTCTTGAGAACTAAAGCATAGAGTCACAACAATATAATTAAGTCATAACTTCTACAACAGAGATGACAATCTCTGTGTTTAATAATTTGTACCTCATAAAGCGTGTTATACGTTGTAACGGTGACCGTATTTGTGTGCAGCATTAACCTTTCTCCAAGAAGAGTGAAAAGACTGTGAGTATGCATGATTTCAACCTTTCGCCTGTAAGAGAAAATGAAAATATTAGGAAAACGCCACACTTTGAGCATTTCAGGTAAATGCAAAAAACCCCAAATCTAAATATTTTTATGTTGTATTAATAAATTCTGAAGCTGTTTATTCTGTAAATATTATGAATTAAATGTCATTTAAGATCTTTCCCAGTATGAACACAATTATAGTAATACACAAAGGTTCTCAAAAAGCAATGCGGCATTTGGGATGGGCTTTTGTATAAAGCGAATGACACACCATTCTCGCCCCCATGATTTTCACAGTGGAAAAAGAAAAAAGGATCCCTTTGTATCTTACTCGGGCTGAGAGCGTTCAAGATGTTGACAGGTTGGTTAAAATGTGACCCCTGCAGAACATAACTTTTGTTGCTCTCTCAGGGTCTCAGGACAATCTAGCCTCAGATCTTCCAGAATAAATACTAACACATACGGATTTGTCAGTACTGCTATTCTCTTTATATAGCATTCTCCCATGAAGCCAAAATAATTAAATCCTGGAATAACATACGTTTCAATGCAAAGGAAATACAATCCTGGAAAGTTATGAAATTCCAAGTGATCGAGGTGAATTTTATAACTAGGATCAAGAACTACTCAAAAAGTGGAGAAGAAAGCAGCTCACATAAATGAATTCCATCTGTCCCAAACCACTATTTTTTTTATAATTGGATATAATAATTAAAGAGTAAATCACATCATTAAATTTATCTACTTCTGTAGTAAATATGAAATAAAAAACATTATTCAACATAATCAATAATCTGTTAAAGCAGCAGAAAAATATAAAATAAAACTCTGTACAGTTTCCATAAAATTTTATGCATTTATAAGTTAAGAAACTCCTTTTTCATGATTACTTGTGATAATAACACAAGTTTAAATTATATAGACTCATTCCAGAACTTTTGAAATGAATACATTATAATTTTCAGATAACTACAAAAGAGAGAGACAACAACTTAGAGTGTACTCTTCTGTGCATAGAAGAGAGTTCATGAGTTTTTATGAGAAAAACTAGAAGTATGCAACATTGTGAGCTATGATGTAGCACGTGAAAGTGAAAATTAGTTTAAATGTGCAGATCAAAACCAAAAGTAAATAACAGAGCATGATTTCAGCAGTGGCATAGAAAGAATCAAGGATGGCAGAGAAGGAAAAGAACAGGATTTTGCACACTTGTTAAGGTTAGACAAAGTAGTCTATCATCACAGATCACATATGCTCTTACCTAACACATTACTGGTCACTTCTAAGAATCAGTTACCTCCACTCTATAGCTAAATCTATGATGAATACATATGAACTAAAGCAATGGTAACTGGTTTAGTACCTGCGCACTTGTTATTAATAAGGTACTGGTTCAGATTTCATAAATCACATTGTAACAGTTCTTTATGCAATTCTGCTTTATTTAAGTGCTTTATAGTTTTATGTAGCTTATAATTTTATAATTGCTTAGAATTTCCTGTAGTTGACTACAATTTTCTAAAATCATGCATATGCAAACATACGTATGTGCACAAATAGGCACATCTCACAAGCGCTAGCTGTAAGATATGAAAATGGGGGGGGGCATTTTACACAAAATGTGAACATTTACAGATGTTCGGAGGTCTGAAAAATAAAAAAAAACCTTAAAGTTACATAGAATATTCAAGTGGATTTCAATGACTTCAATTACATAAAAGATAAAGTTATTTAATTTTGTGCTAAGTATTTACTTTCACTCAACAATGGAAACTACACTGATACATCCATACTTAGAGGTAGATGCTAAGGATCAGGAAATGAAATTTCAGCTTCTGAAAAATCTCACTTTTCTTTTTCTGTAATGTTCCACTGACAGAGTTTGCTACACAATTTACTGGATAAGCAATAAATACTTTAAATAAATGTACTTATTTGGGCACAACCAGGCTTCTGCACAAGCCAAACTTGCATCTGATGTATCTTACTTAATCCAACTCCTATCAACGTGAATGATTTTTAGTAAGTAATGTTTGAAGAGCCCTTGGAGATTCTTGAGTGGACTATCAATTTGCTTTATTAATTCCCAGAACACTGTTTGGCTTGCTGGATCCCAAAAGAAAAATGCCATTTGGGAGCATATTCTTAGCTAACTGTCTTTCAATTATACAGTCATACTTTATTGATCTTACTGAGAAAAGCATGTCTAGCAATACAGCACTCTGGCTGGACTCCGAGCTCCTTTCTCTTTTAAGGAGGTTTTACATGATGAAGTCTCCTGTGAAGCACACAGTTAATTTTCATACTGCACAGTCTCCCACTGGAATATTGTTGTGGGTAGCCCCAGCAGACAGTTAAGCATCAACGTAGTCTGGGAAAAGTGCACAGCAGCAGATTATACAGCCATGTACGCTTTTTAATTCTTTCTTAACACCAAAATATGGAAGATGAGACTAAGTATGTGCATTTCGTGACACTAGTACTTTTTCAATGTGAATATTTCTTGCTGCCACATTTTATAGGTGATTATTTCTTGCACAGAGGTATGTCCTTACCTTCTTTTTTTATCATCATTTACTTACTTTGTTGGCTTTTCCTTCCGAAACTTTCCCATGTGAATAACATATTCTTCTATTTCATTTTTCCCATCATTTTAAAGCTATTTTTAAAAGTACTGCCCTGAAACTTTATTGCAGTGACACTGAAAATTCCCGCAACCAACTTTTGATGACACTCATATATTTCCTACTATCCTAAGCTGAGTATGCAACAAACATTTATAAGATGTATTTTTAAAAAACGTTTTTCAGTCGTTTTAAGACTTGAATTTCAGCATATCATATATTTGGCAGACAATCACTTATGTTTTCAAACGTCATACTAGCAACATGTTAACTGGAAAATTAATTTTATCCTAATGTATAAAGGTGAAAATTATTAATCAGAAAAACTAACAATTTTAATTTAAGTAATTTCTATAGTTTGTTAAAGAATACACAGTAATCATGACAAAAGATAAGAAGAACCGTGAACTTACACCACTGTAGCAATTTTAAAACTACACTTACTTATGACCCAAGTGTTTAAGAAAATATCCAAGGACCTTCAAAGCTTGCACCCATATACTTTCACTTTTGGAAGCCAATAATTTATAAATTACTCTAAAAAAGAAAAAAGAAATTCAAAAAGTTTTTTCAGTTTATTACTAAACATCACATATGTAGATTGCATTTCACTGAACAGGAATATTTCTTAATAAATAAAACTATTAAAAAAAGCAATTTACACAAAATGGAAGGATATACTGAAAACACCAAGCACAGTTTAAGAGTTTGATTATTAATTCTTTAGGTTAAGAGACTTGGTGTCTTTTGGTTCAGTTCAATGTTTAATAACACAAAGTGACAACTTCTTCTCATACTTCTACCCTGGAACAATCAGGCAAAAGACAGTTTGAGCAGTTGAAGCTTAAGACAAGAGAAGCAGACTGGAGCACATAAGGTCACATCTTGGAGTTTCTTGGAGTACCTGGAGGCTACTGAAAATCTTTAATTCTTAAAAACCCTATTCGATATCCTTTCTACACAGGATAGGGTACCTGCATTTAATCATAAAATGTTTATACTGAGATCTCATCCCATATACACCTATGAAGTCGCACCACTATTGCATCAAAATTTGAAGCAGAAAAAAAACACACTCTGTTTTTAAATCCTTGATTAAAAAGGCCTCACAATTTAACTAATTTAATTTAGTTAAATTTTAACTTAGTTAATGAATATGATTGGTTTAAGCACAAATTCTACAGTCTTTCAAAAAGGAAACCAGTCTTGTTTTGAAGACACCAAGAGACAGGAAACATTATCCTTCCCTAGACTATTCTTCAACAAATTTTTAAATTTGTATTTTAGTTTCCCATTTGAATTAGCTGAGCTTCAGCTTTTAGCCATTCTTTTTAGTCTTTCTCCATTAAAGAGCACTTTAGCAGACAATATCTTCCTCTTTTGAAAGGACTTGCACCATTATCAAATGAACTCTGAGGCTTTTGCGATCTGATAACCTTAAATGTTTTAATTCTATGCAATTCTCATTTTTTCAACATAGACTTTTAAACACAGAGACTGCACTGATCAAACAGTTCTGATATTGGTACCACAAATGTTACACAAAGATGTCTTCAATTCTCTAAATCAGTCTTACCCTTCTTCAAAAAGGAATAGGATTCTGTCTGAATACAGACAACTATAGGCAGAAAACAAAGTCCTAACTGTGAGCACAATGAGTCTTCTCTTCAACTAGCATTGTCATTCAAATAGTTTTAAATACAAAGATCTTAGTAATTTGGCAAAACAAAGCTTGAATTTAGCAGATAGCAGATTTTTTTTCCCCCTCCTCTGTTTTACAAGCTCCTTGCATTTTCCAAAGTATTTTCAGAATGGCACAAAATAAAATTATATAGCAAATATTAAATTATTAATATGGAAATTATTAATCTCTGAAAAAAATGCATTACCAAATTAGGCATAAGATAACAACAAAAATACTGTTTTTCTGGGAATTATCAGTTATTAATTTTACTGTCAAACTGATAAACATATGAATTCCACAGATATCTTTTTCATCTTTTCAGAGAGAATTTGAGAGGTTAGGGCATGATTTCTCTTGTTTTCTCCTTCTTCCCTCTAGATCATGTTAAATATCTGAAGAAAGAATATTCAAAATTATTCTGAGATAGGTACTTGGCATTTTGATGCACCTTTTTAATTACACATTCTATTTGAGATTGAGAAGCAAGTACAACAGTACATTTACCTCCAAATATCATAATGATAAACTTAAGCAGAAAATTTTTCCTCCAAGCTATCAAAACCACTCTGTTTTTGACAAAAAATATAGCCTAAGTTAAAAATTGTAGATTGAAAGATCAGGAAGTGTAACATTTATGTGAAAAAGAAGCAATCTGGAGAGTGATGATACCAGAACTACTTGTAAGATATTTTCTCACTTCGCTGTCTTACCGTATCCCATTTCTCTGATCAAAGGCAGGTATCATGGATGCTGGATGTTCGGACATTAGTGCCACTAGCAGCTGCAGCACATCATGAATATTTTCATCCTGCATGACAAGCATCAATGTTATTCTACAAACTAACCTCAACAAGAGGCTACTCATAGAGCTGGTAAAATTGGTTACAGTGAGAGACAGATAATTACAGAAATGTACCTCATGCATTGTTAATAAGTAATTTAATATACTTTGCAGTTCATCTTCTTTCACTCCTCGATCCTAAAAAAAAAAAAAAAAAGGAAGGGCGTTATTCAGAGAAAATACATTCAAGTCTGGCGCAAGAAAAACTTGGACCAAGCCACTAAATTCTACAATTTTTTTTTCTATTTAAACTCAAAACATTAAATTCTGTCTTTCATTCCATTGCTTTTCCTTCTCACATTGACAATTCAAAACAGCATGAAGTCAGCCTTCCATTCCTGCTAGAATGGATTCTTCTAGTGTGGGCCCTCAGATCCTATAAACTATTACTGCCACTTCTCCCATCCCTGACATTGAACAGAAAAATAGGAGGAATAAGACAGGCCAGAAAATAGTGGTTTTCAGTCTAATCTCAAATGACAGACTATACCTCCAAGACTAGCATTCTGCTACAACAGAGAGAAAGAGTCCTAGTTCTGTAGTGTCATATACTATTTCTGCAAGTACATTTAATAAAATATATATGCCATAGTTTGGTGAGGTTAATAAGAAATATTGTACAGATTTACTACCTTTATGTTGATCAGAAGTATGTGCACGAACACTAAAATTAATCAGAAACATACTTGACAGGTATTACATATTTTCAACTATGAAAGATCCTATTATATGTATATAATAGATCTCAATGTTTTCCATCTGCAATAGACTGCTTTACCTTCAATATAAGTTGTTTCAAAAACAGCAGCATAAATGCCCTTAGTGATATAATTTCTTTCTGTGAGGGCCGAGGACCATCTGGAAGAAGTAAAATATACCACTTAAAAATATAAACTGATTCCTTGAACTACAGCTTCTTAAGGAAATCACAGTTCCTAAAACAGATTTAGTATTCTGTTCATTATATAAAAGTTCATATTTGCAAATGACACGATTTATAACCCTTAAGAATCACACAACACTAATATACATAAGCTTAAGTGATGTTTCATTTTGAAAAAAAATCCATATATATATATATATATGTCGGGTATTTAAAAACAAACAAACAAACAAAACCACAGGAAGATGAAAGGTAGTAATCAGGCCTACTCTCACACAACTAAACTAAGGTATATGTTCTGTAGGTGTCTTCATATGAGTCAGGAGTTTCAAATCCCCATATAAGCAACAACTCTCTCTGTTGACTAGATCTACTCAACTACTCAATGTCAGTGCCCAGTTCGGGACAAAAATTATTAGTTCTATGGATTACATTGAGTTGAATTCCACTGAAGACAATCGGAGTTTAAACACCTAGTACAAGCTACACTGTGGACATGTAAACTTAAAAGGGTCTGAATACAAAGTTGAATCTCACCTAAAATATGTAATAACAACTTGCAATAACTAAGCCAATATGGTAAATATTATCTGAATGAAATACAACAGAGAAAGGATTCATAGAATCATAGAATGGTTAGGGCTGGAAGGGACCTTCAAAGATCATCTAGTCCAACCCCCCTGCAAGGAACAGGGATATCTCCAACTAGATCAGGTTGCTCAGAGCCTCGTCCAACCTGGCCTTGAACGTCTCCAGGGATGGAGCATCCACCACCTCTCTGGGCAACCTGTTCCAGTGTTCTACAACTCTCATAGTAAAAAATTTTTTCCTAATATCCAACCTGAATCTACCTCCCTCTATTTTAAAACCATTACCCCTTGTCCTATCACAACTGGCCCTCCTGAACAGCCTCTCCCCATCTTTCTTGTAGGCCCCCTTGAGGTACTGGAAGACCGCTATAAGGTCACCCCGGAGCCTCCTCTTCTCCAGGCTGAACAGCCCCAACTCTTTCAGCCTGTCCTCATAGGAAAGGTGCTCCAGCCCTCTTATCATCTTCGTGGCCCTCCTCTGGACCCTCTCCAACTGGTCCCTGTCCTTCTTATGTTGGGGGCTCCAGAACTGGATGCAATACTCCAGGTGAGGTCTCACGAGGGCAGAGTAGAGGGGGAGAATCACCTCCCTCGACCTGCTGGCCACGCTCCTCTAATGATTAATGAAACATTGGTGGTGGCCACTACCTGTAGCAGAAACTGATGCTATTTAACCAAGAGAAACTACCATCTGAAGAAAAAGTTACATTTAAACCAGAAAAAAAACCCAAATCTGTAATCTATAATGCTTTAAGCAATTGTGCTTGAGGAAGTACATTAGGAAAGCAGAAGTACCTAACAAATTGAGTAAGAAACAGAACTTGAACAACTTTATTCACTTGAACCTTGCTTTATTCTACTTACCATTCTCCCTTTCATAAATAGTTAAGATTGAACTGGAAATTTCTTTGTTAAGTTTCTACTTTTCAAATAATGGGTGTCATAGACAGCCTTAAATTTTGCACAGTGAAAATAAATGCAGCCTAATTTACTTTTTCTTCAACCATTTCATCTTATGCTGATAAACACATATCAAAGCTTAGTACACTCAGTATCTCAGTATTATTTCCAATCCAGATGAATGCAACATTTTAACGAAGATTTTTTTTTGTAGTCTCTGGTGTCGCTGCTGTACACACAGTAATTCAACTTTGCAACAAGGACAAACCTGAAGGTAAGTTATATTTGTTTGACTAGCAGAAATAAAAAGAGTTTTCTTCCCTGTTTAGAGAGCAGATCTGGGTACTTGTCAAAAAGAAGCAAATAAATCTCAACCTCCTCTCATCATATGCAAAAACAGAAAGGATATTGTTGTAAAAAAATCTATCATATACGCTTTGAAGATATAGGAACAGTTCTATAGCCATACATTCTAAGGGCACCATGAAACATCTATTTCTCATTGTAGAAACAGGAGTCAGTTGGATTTTTTAGTACTAGCTGCAACTACATTAAAAATTGCATGTGTTTTTATGGCAATGGCATGCTTCTAGCCAACAGCTATTTTTTTCCCTAATTCAAATGCAGATTCAACTCTAAGCACATCACAGAAATCTGTTTATTCGCATACTCTCATCCCTCCTACACCTTACTGGGATTCAATATTGGATAATAAGTCAAAATCAGGTCTGAAAACTGAGGCATTTTGTCTTTTCTGGAAGACTGTAATTATGGAAACAGAAAACTAAAGCAATGGGGAGCTTTGCAAAGGATTTCAGTAAAACAAATTTTAAGGAAGGATTGCAAAGAAGATACCTCAAATTAACTGGGAACCTATTCAAAGATACCAGAGTTTCATACTTCTTATTCACATACCCACTAGTTTCTCTGGAGATGTGCAGGAACCTTGAAAATGGTTCTTCAACATGCAAAAGATACAAAAGGAGCTGTTGCTTGCAAGTTATTTGCTAAGCAGGCAAAATGATATTTTTTCTTTCAGTCCTCCAATAATATTTTTCCCTTGTATTTTGGTTGTGTCTTGAAGCTTCACTGCATTAGAATCAGAAAAGGAGACAGTCTCTGCCCAAAAGATTTTATTAGTTTGAAAAATTAAAAGACGACTGGCAGGGAAAAATAAGAGAGGCTGGAGAAATTGGAGGCTATGTAATCAGTAAACAGGTACAACCAGTGGAAGAAAGCACTGCAGCAATAGCAATGCAACAGTCAGCTGATACAGACTGATTGGAATTAAACTGGGAAGTTGTAAAGCTACATGAAACAGTTTTGCCACTATAATTGTTACGTCATGACACTTTTTGTCTTCATTACTAGTTGAAGATTTATTTAAAAAAAAAAAATCATTGACCAAACAATGGTATAATTTATGCTATAATTAAAAAAATATACATTATACATACATATACCGATGTAAAGAGAGACAAGTGGATCTTGTTTTTCAGCTCAAACATTGAAAAGTAGTTTTCTTTACTATTAATCTTTGTGCCCATCACTGGATATAGACAATTCACAGGCTGAGAGAGTTAGGGCTGTTCAGCCTGGAGAAGAGAAGGCTCTGGGGTGATCTTATAGCAGCCTTCCAGTACTTAAAGGGGGCCTACAGGAAAGCTGGAGAGGGACTTTTTCCAAGGGCATGTAGTGATAGGACAAGGGGCAATGGATTTAAACTGAAAGAGGGGAGATTTAGATTAGATATAAGGAAAAAATTCTTCCCTCTGAGGGTGGTGAGGCACTGGAAAAGGTTGCCCAGAGAAGTTGTAGATGCCCCATCCCTGGAAGTGTTTGAGACCAGGCTGGACGAGGCTTTGGGCAATGTGGTGTAGTGGAGGGTTTCCCTGCCCATGGCAGAGGGGTTGGAACGAGATGATCTTTGAGGTCCCTTCCAACACTAACCATTCTATGATTCTATGATTCTATAATTCAGTGTCATCATCACTCAGAAACTGATAAATAGCACTGCTAAAGATTAAATCCCAACCAAATCAACAACAAAGATAATCCTCTTAAGATCTCATACAGCAACCATAAGTCCTTAACACAAAATAGCAACATTCTTGTTAATTGGCAGAGAGAGAGGATGCCTCCCTTATCCCACACCAGGATGAGTCACTAAATCATTTCCTGCTTTTAGATTCTTTTTGTATGTATTTATTGCAGATAGCACATGATTTGCATCAGATTTTTTTAAATATACACCCATAATGAGAGTTAGCCAGCTTTATCCAGACAAAAATCAATGAAAAAAATTTATCCAATTCATCCCTGCAGTACAGAGCAATTATAGGAGCATAAACCAGAACTAATTTAGAGGGAATAAGTAAATATATTCACAGGGTAAAGTAAAATCAGTAATGCTGTAGAAAACTGATTGGGAGCTTTGAATAACAAAAATAATGATTCCTAATCCTGTCTTTGGAAAGAAAGGGTTGTGTTATCAGTTCTACCAGCAATCAAACACAACATTCTTCCATCTGGCTTTTTTATGTGTAAAACAATGATTTTTCTACTCCTTAAATTAATAAAACACGATACAGATAGCAGAATCTGATCTCCACACATGCATAGATAACATCACGTTATCTAGATCGCAGAAGGACCTACTTTATTTCTTACTGTTGCAAAGCTAATAAGAACCGAGTTTGACTCTAACTCAGCCATTGAAATAACTCTGTGCAACTTTTTCTATCCACAAAAAGAAATAACTAAATTATTTTTTTTTATTATTTTTCTGTTATTGCCTTCATTTTATGTTTTCTGATTACTGCACTATTGTTAGTCCATCAGTATTTTCAGAGAATACCATGCAGTTAGTAAGTAATTCCAATGAAGGTTTTTCAAGGCATAAATACCCTGGTGGGCTCTAAGAAGTTCTCTCTTAAATTTTCAGAAATTGTACGTCAATTAATTCAGCAAAACAGAGATTATTTAAGTGCATAAATGTTTTATTTTTATTTTAAAAGTTTAATAAAGATTATTAATTAATAAATTATAATAAATAATAAACAATTAGTAGACTTCCAAAGATGAAAATAAGAGTGCGTTTAAATTTTTCTTTGTCGATATTAAAAATATGCAAGTTTTGCTCCTTCTGAAAGACAACGACAGCTTGTGGGTTTTTTTTTAATTATCAGCCTAGTACATATTTTGAAAAGATGAGACATCGAAGAAGAACGAAGACTGGTAACATAGCACTACGACGTCTTTGGCAGCTTGAAGTGTTATCATTGAAATGCACCACCTACCATAGCAAGATAAAGAGTTAAATCTCTTCTCACTTACCCTCTTATTCATTCTCAAAATCCACAAAAGGAAATAATTATAGAAAAGTAGTAAAATAATTTAATATCATTTTTACTCAATTGCCTGCTTCACTGTATCTTTAGATGCTGCAACTGTTGGGTAACCATATGATCTTCTCCCACCTTCACATCTTACGCTGTATGATTTAACAAAATGCTAAAGGCATGCACGTGGCAAATAAAGAGAATAGCTACAACCATAGTTCAAGTGTAAAATGCAAAATACAATAAAGCTCAGGGATTCTTTCCTGTGGAAATTGGTTTGACTTTTTCTGTTCTTCCTGACATGTGAATTATTTCATAAGTTTACTTTTAACACGTTCTTAGTAAAACACAAGTCACTTTTGTCCTGCCACCTATTTATAACTGCTAATTGAAGAAAACCACAAACACAACACAAAAAGAGAAAGCAAAACTCATAATTTTAAACAGAAAACTTGCCAACACTATGTAGATCTATATCTAAAATGTAAAACCTACTAAGATTAATTACCAAGCAAGCTGATAAGCATACATTTTGAAAAAGTGTTTCTAACACTGCAGAAGGAAACAAAATAATATAAATTTAGTATACTGAAGAAATAAACGTTTGAAACAATAATGAAAGAGAAGATACAAAACCAAATTTGAAACAAATATTTGAACCTTTTAAATCATCTAAAACATTTACACCTCCTATTTTATAAGCTGAATAAATAAGCTGAATAAGCAGAAGCAAAAGGGAAACTTTCATTTTTAAGAAAACAGTGTTAGCCTAATGGGAAGCTTCAATATCGAGCTACTATGGCTTTAAACAATGTAACTGAACTGTCAGCACAGAAAACTCATCCACTTTGTGCTTTATTAAGACAGGCAAAGGCAATAAAATCCTGAGGCAGAGTAACAGTCTGAAAGCAATAGTAAATCAAACTACTAATATTAAAAAATGTTTCAGTATCTCTGCATAAAAAATGATATGCCTAGAAGACAAGAAAGCATCACACTACTAAAATGTCTGCATGAATAAGCTCAGTTTCTAATGCGACAGCAAATTATTTGAAGGCACTATAACACATTCATTGAAATTTTGGATATTAGCAAGATTTCCATTAAAGTCTTCTTCAGATCTGAAAAGGCTGATGTTAAGTAACCTTGGAGTTTCAGTTGTTTCTGATAAGGGAATATCATATGCAAGAAAATCTATGATTTTCTTGTATTATGACATTTTTCTGTTTCTTACAGTAAAATTACTGCTCACAGACAATGAGTCCTGTTCTTTCATTTTGAAATATCAAATGTCACTTAAAATTCAGCAGCTCTAAGATTCATATAATTGTATTTTTACAGCGTAAGTTTCTTACTTTTACAAACTTTCTTTTTCACATTATTCTACATTTTAACAAATTATAAACTTGCCACATACATGCGGCAGTAGTGGTTGTATGTAGGCTAATAAAAATCAACACAAAACCAAAATCCTAGAAAAGTTAACTTTTTTGAAATATTAGGATTGGTGAAATTATGAGATGATGAAAATAGAGGTGGAAAGAAAAAACATTAACCATATTAACTACAGCTACTTTTACTATTCTATGAGCCTCATCAGCCAGACCTGCATATCATATTGGCAGATTGCACTTAATGTTACAAGAGCAAGCAACTGGTGAAGAAAAGTGATGTAATATCCAGGTGATGAAACATTTTGAAAAGTTTTCAGGAATTTTATAAATTGAAAATAATTAATGTGAATTTGAAAAAAAAACCAAACCTAATATGAAATTAAATTCAGCAATCCACCACCTCAGCAATTATTACATTTCCACAGTCATTTGCTTGCAAATAAACACAGTCATTACAGCTGTATTAGTCAGAAGCAGAGGCTACTTGTGAAATAATAGAAAAAAAAGTCCTAGTGCTGATTGGCATGGAGAAAATTCCATAGCTATGCTCGATTTGCACATCCATTGCTGTCACTGGTCTTCCTCCCTGACAAGCCGACATTCGTCAACTCAACACAAGGAAACCATTTTTACAGACAGGAAAGAGAGTACCTCAAAATACTTTCTTATAGATGTATCAATTACATGGGACTTTGTGCAGTCTAAGCAACAGAGATGAAAGAAGAGGATAAGGAACAAGGAAGAAAGCTGAGATTAACATTTAGAAAAGGCAAGTTTAACTATCAATCTAATTAAAGAAAAAAAAGGAAAATTGAGGTGTAATGCATAGTAATACGTATTTTGAAAATGAGCATGGCCTCAGTTTATCAAATGCCTTCCCAACTACTGTGTGAAGGCATTATTAATTGTGGTTTTTATTGTCATACTGCTACACCAAACAACCAGTAATTCGCACTATCTGATTACCTTTCATGGACCTACCTGGTTGCCTTTCTGAGAAAACCAGAATATTGTCTGGAATTGACAGAAATACAAAGAGAATGTACTATACCCTTAAAACAGGTAAGAACGAAAGAAAAGATAGGGAAGTAAAACAGCCATATGTATGCTAATTTAGAGTTAATTGATTCATTTCTTATTCTTAATTTTGGGTCCTCGTGTACCCCATGCCTTCTGTTCAGATTTTGATGAATACATTATATATTTTTTTCTAGCTATTCAACTGGCATTACACATACAAATACTCAAAAAATACAGATAACTGCAGAGAGGCAGATCTGGGCAAGATAAAAAGCAAGCCATACCCCCTACAGAAAGAAATGTCACACTTTCCCCAAAAGAGCAAGCCTAGCCAGAGGGAGTCTGCAATACGCAATATATTTTCAAAGTGTTGTTAGGTACTAGCATCATGACACAGAAGAAAAGGGATTCTTTATTTAAGGAAAAAAAACCCACAAAAAAACCCCAAACTTACAGTCTCAAACCTATTGAGCAATTTTCCAAATCTCTAGGAGTAAATATGTTTGACACTTGGAAACTTTACCTCCCAACAGCTGGTCACTCAACAGTCATAAATACAATGTACATATTAGAAGCTGATCAGCTGAATTTTTAATATCCTAATTTCTCATGGAGCTCAGGTATGGTTCGCTTGTCTGATAGTAAAACTGTACGTATGCAGCATAACAGTGAAACCCTCAACAGAGTAGAGTTCTGAAAGCAGGAAGCTGGATAAAGTCAGTTCCAGGGTAGGACTCAGCTCAACCTAATTTCAGACATCTGCAGTGTAGTTGACAACACGTGAGACCAGCTTCTAACCTTCCACGGAAGTCAATGGAGATATAATCAACATAGCAAATGGGGTCTAGAAAGCAACTGCCTTTCAAACTAAATAGTTCTCAAGGCTCTGTTGAATAGGGGTAGGACACAGCTTCCCAGAACACACTTACTAGTATGATTTGACATGCCATAAGGTATCAAAAATATCTACACAGAACAAGCAGATTTGACACAGGATGCACAAGATACCTGCATCCTTCTGAAAGGCAGGTGGGATGCCACAAAGAGACTAAAAAGATCATAGAAATTCATATTCAGGCAACTGACTCCTGCATTCCACTATCTATAAGGAGCAGACATCTAGCTCAGATGGAGACACTTTCATTGTAGGTACCAAAAAAGAACTTAATTCCATTTTCGCAGAGGGAATCCAGAATCAGTGTAAGTGGAAAATCTATTTTATCACTGGCAAAAATTTCACACTAATTAAGTAACCACTGCAGTTAATTTTCATAATCTGGTATTACAAACTTTTCATTCAAATGAACAGACAACAGAAACATAGTGTGCTTTTGTTAGGTAATTTAAAAAGAAAAATTAATTATTGTATGAAGAATAGCATTCGTCTAATATTATACTATAAGAGAACTATAAATGAGGTCTCAGCTCCAACAGCAGCTCTTTCTGTGATTCTCAACAAATTACAACTTCACTGTCTATTAGGATACCTAATCTAGGATAAGAATTATTCCTACTATTTTCATTTATTAAAAAAAAAAAATTGAAGAAAAATCTTTTGCATACAGCTCACTTACAAATTAAGAATTATCCAATAACTTATATGTCATATATGTCACATTCTTAAATATGTGGATATGTGACAGCGCTAAAACATCCCCCAAGTATTCAATTTCTCAGCATGACAGTAATAGTTACAGAATAAAGATAATTAATAAGTTCTCCTATATCAATTAATTTTTAAGAGACTTTGAGCCAAATCCTCCCTGCTTTACACAAGTAGTCAGCTAAATGTAATGACATTACAGCTGGAGTGTATAGGATTAGAATGATTTGATGCTCTGGTTAATACACATCTGTTACACGCAGCGTTTAGCCTGTGTGTATTATTGTATTTTGTTGTTGCTGCCATTCAATGCTTCCTGAGCTAAGCTCATGACTATAGGCAAAGTTAAATCAATCTCTATTTTATAAAGCCAGAGAAAAAAATGTTGTTAAACTGGAAACAGCTTCAGAGATCTCAGCAGTGAGAACTGGAAGTTTCTACTCTGTTTTCAGTCACCTTCCACTACCAGTCATTCAAACCCCACAAAGCTTTCTGTAGCATATGAAATACAGTTAACATTCCTTTCTGTTACAGAACAAGAAAAATCAGTGATGTTAATATGTTTCCTGAAGTATGCCCACATAAGTATATGCTATGCAAACGAAGACTAGAGTTGGAATATTCTGGGAATACATACAAACATAAGGAATTATGTTATTATTAGAGGTGTATGACACACCAAAATACTTGCATAGTCCTGCCATTGACCACTGGTACTCATTATTGCATTACCTCCTTGTCTACAGATCCGAGAAACTTCCACACAATTTACATCATGAATCTTCCTATATAAGAAATGCTTATATTTTCTTTCTCACACATTGTACTTACCTAATCCTTTAGGAGTAATGCCACTGCTATCAGCAGGATTAACCACCCAGTAGTAGTATTTCAGTGTGTGCATTAACTGCAGCACTGTCCCTACTCTGCGTATAGTGTTATAGATCGTAGCAGTTCCAATGAATTCAGCTGACAAGTAGGTGTATAAAGACAGTTGCACCTGAAGAATGAAATAGTTATCCACATTAATGCAAGTTATATATTAATAACATATTTGTTGGGTTTTTAGGATTTACTTTAGATATGATATAAAACCCTAAAAAATAATAAAACAACTTTACTTAGAGTAAGGACTGAACTGACATCTGGAATGACCTCCAGAGTCCCTTCCAATCTAAATTTTCTATGATTCTATGATGTATGTCACAATAAAGATACTGGTTTGTTTTCTGTTTTGGCTTTTTATACTAAAAGTACATGTTATCAGATTTCAGGATCATGTCACTTTTCACTTTGGTCCACATTCCTTAACTGTGATTATTTAGGAAAACAATGAATTCATTATCACCAGAGACGAACAATAACTTTTTATAGTTTTTATCAAATCAAAATACATAATTTAAATTAAAAGTTTACATGAATGTGTAAAAAAAAAGATATCTTACCTTTTACTTACAACTAAAAATACATACTTTTTAACTTAATCTTTAGGAAAACAATGTAACACAGCCACTGACTGGGTTTCTGGAAACAGCCTTTTGATATAATTAGCCAGAACCTTAGGCAAGAATATAAGTGCTATTGCAAACTTAGAAAAGACATTGGAGAATACAGTTAAGCAGGGTATAGACTTCATGATCTAAAAATTCTTTGTTATTATCATGTTTTAAAATAAATTAAAAACTATGGTCTAAAATAATACTTGTAGGAGAGTCATTACATCATTCAAGTGTACGATTACCTTTGCAGGGGTATGTATCCAGATAGCAGGATTAAAAAGGATGTGATCACATAATTGCTTCAGTAGAGGTGCCCCGTGAGACAATCCATCCAAATATTTCGCAAATGATAAAAATTGTTCCAGAACTGCTCTGGTTATATGAACTCTAGATGACTGGAGAAAATAAGAAAGAACAAAGATAAAGAAAAACTTTCTTCCTTAATATACTTAGAGCAGAAATATGAAGTGATATTTTCACCAGGTTCATCTTTACTAAATACATGCAACCTCGTATGTTTTTACGTCATTGAACATGAAAGGAAGGTAAGAAAAAATATGAGTAACATATTTTCTAATAATATGAATGGTCTTTCTAATGTCTTAAACAGGTTAAAAATACTCATCAATAACTGAGGTTAAATACTTTGTTTGTTTGTTTTATTATAATGCAGTAAGGCTTCTACATTTTACAGCACAGTTCTCTTGAGAGCTTCATCTGACGTCCCTACCTCTTCTTCAGTTAATTATGTGTCTTACTGAAATTTGGGTTCTTAGTATGTAAACACACATTAGTGGTAGACTTGCTTTTGTTTCTTAAACTTAAACAGGTATTTGAAGGATTTGGGTACAAGGTTTCCTCAAATTTCAAGAGAGTCTTTCAGTTTCATAGCACATGCTATAAAATCACTGTTGAGACCTGCTCCTCTGCAGTAACATGGCATGCGGACTTTGACAAACTTCTTTATACACTAAGTTTACAACAGGAGCTGATAGGAAAAACCACTAAACATCCTTCCCCTTGCCTTCCCTAAAAAATGTTCCAATTACTTTTAATGCTGTAAGTACAGTCTGGAAACAGGCATATTTGTTATTTTTAGAAGTTAAGTCCATTTGTCAGCAATACAAGTTCAGCCTGGATGCTGAGTTTCCTTTGGCTTGTGCATCACAATTCACAATAGTCTGCAACTAATAAGGATAAAAATGTTATTTCAAAGTTCAAATAGTTAAAAAAAAAAGTTTTCTGTCCTCTCTGAAGTATTTGATCACATGCAAATGAACAACAGGTAATTTACAATTAATAAAATTGAGCCTAGCTAGGAAAAAAAAGGGTTTTTTACTGCCATGTGTCCCAACTGAATATAAGCATATACTGAAAGAATATAATACATTCTTTTGAAAAAAGTGCAGCTAAGGAGAATATAGCATAAAACTCCCCCGAAAACGGCATATGCTGTAAGAATTATGTTGTGACAGAAATCAATCAAAATCCTTTAAATGTTCACACTCCCTGAGTTTAATGATTGTAGCAAGTGTCAATTAGAATAGTACACAAACTTTTTTTTTAATTTCACATACAACATTCTAAATTGATGTATTCAATGTGTGTTAAACATAGCACTCTATTCAAGAGAAAGTGACTCCATGAGGTCTCACTAGGCTGCCTGTATATAACTTAGAGAAGGAGAGCTGACAGTTTTGTAAATTAATTCTGGTTGTGTCACAAGAAAATCTACCATTCAAAAAAAAAAAAAACCACCTTAGACTAGTTCTTCGACATTCTAAATCACACTTAGCACAGAAAACAGAGAAGCATATGAGCATAGAAAATAATCTGCTTTTAGGTATTACTTCAGTGAAAGTAAAGTCTTTCTACTATAAGAATGCATTTCCCTAGCTGAAAATAACACAGGAAGCAGAATGGGAGAAATTATTCATCATTCTTCTTCAAAAATCAGTACATTTTTACAGGTGAGATTATCGTTATTTAATTTGACCATCAGACAACATGAAGCTCTGGTCATAACTTCTCAAACGATTGTTACACTGACTGCATGCTAATGAAAAATGAAAAATGCAGTAGCAGACATTCAAGAATGTCAGAGCCATGAGATTCAATTATAAGAGTATTACTATATTTGTGCAGTATCTTTTCAGATTATTACATCACAGTAGCAGGGTTTTGTGAGGGCTTTGGGCCAGGAGGCAGATAATGTTCCTCAGACAAGCATCCTAACTGAACTTCAGTTTAGTGATAACTGCTCACCATGTCTGAAAACAAGCAAGTAAAGGGAATGCTGTTTGCAACTCTTTCTTTCAGACATGAAATTATTTTACATTTTTTCTTCTTCAAAACACAGAACAACTATTTCAACAATTTCAGAACTGAGCCGCAGAGAATTAACTGGATTTTTATTAACATATACACAAAAAGAAATTTAAACCTAAATTATGACGTGTCTGTGATATGCTTGTACGAACTGGGAAAAAGAGAACTCTCCTAAACGAGAGTTTGGGGGACAGGGAGTGAAGAAACTCAAATTAAAATACATTAAAGTGTTTCACAAACAGATCTAAAGTAAAAGTATGAATTAGACAAACAGGATCAACTCCAGAAAATTGATTCTTTGAATATTGATATATAAGAGGACAAGGAAGACAAAAAGATTCTTGTAGGCAACTTGTAAGTATTACAAATCAAAAATATATCACAAATATATTTTGTTTCACCAGTCCTTTGAGGTAAATAAATGAAGATACCACAATGACAGTAGAAATAACAAGAACAAAGGTAAAAAATGTCTCCAAACATACCTTTTCAAGGAGGTAGCCAATGACTAGAAAGCCTTTTCCACCAAGCATTTGTTCTTGCATGGCTACTGAACTCTTAAGAAGCTCCACCAAGAAAGCCAATAAGGTAGCACTGCATGTAGAGAACAAGCATTTTTTCAGATTATAAATGTAGAAAAATCGATCTGTTACATTCTCAATATTCACTAGCTATTAAGGGAACAGAAACAGGCTTAAAGTGGTGAACAATTTCTTGACAGAATACAAATCTTACTTTTTCTGTTGACAAAATTCTCCAATGATTGTTCACATATTACAACAGTAGGAGTGGGAGTTTGTATTCAAATAGTAGTGGAAAAATCATTTTATCAGCTCTCCTGATTTGACCAGGATCATCCCAGGTTTTAAACATCCAGTCCTGCAGCTTCCAGTTGTAGACAAAGATTTTGCAGTTGGAAGATGCAGGAGATGATGAGTTGGATCCAGCTGACAGTGCTGGAACGATGCAGGCAGGGGCTATGTCAAACATTTTACCATCCAGACTAACTGTGCTAAACAGTAAAATTTATGGCCAAGAAGTATATAATCATTCCATGCTTTCAGTCCCTATAGTCACTACTACCACCAAAATGAGGCATAAAATGGCTGAACATGCATGCGGGCAACAACACCCGCCACAAACCACAGCGGAACAAGAGCAGGGTGGAGAGTTTCCTTCCTATTTTCTCCAGACCAAACATGAGAATATCTAGGCCTGATAAAATAAAGTCTGAGAATCACTTTCATCCAGTTAGAAAAGCAGAGAGAGACTCCAGAGGCCACAAGAAAATCACCCAGCAGCCCATCCCAGCATCATCTGTGAGGTGTTCAGAAAGCACAGGGAGGGAAAAAATGTGTTCAGAAAAGGTTACTGTTTAGAAATAAAAGAGATATGAAAGACTTCAGGAGACAGGCTTGGCATGAAAGTGAAACTATGTTATGAAAACCAACAGAGGAAATATATGACAGATCAATGCATGGCGGGAGAAAAATCACAATTGGCTCTTGAGTGTATTTTTGATTCCCTCTCACCACCCATTTGTTGCTGAAAAACCTAGAGGAAAGGGATAAAGAAAAAAACCCATCTATGCTAGAAAGGAAACATTTAATATTATTTTTCAAATATCTCAAAAAGGCAGATGACGGAATGCATTGTACGGCATACACAGTGCATACATAAAGTTATTTTTCCTTTACTGAAACCAAAATAAGTGTAACAGTTCCTAACTGTACAGACAAAAATATGCAACCATGAAGGTTCTCACACAGGTGGTGGGCATAGGTAAGGGCAAGGGTGAAAAATGTGGCTTTTGCAGCTATGAAAAAGTGAATTACAGGAAATGTCCAACCTGCATTTTATAAATTTCAACTTTACTTACAGTATCTGGTCAGTTAATGTTCGCTTGCTCTCCAAATACAATTTTTCACTTTGAAATAAATGTTGAGATTGGTTAATCCATGCCAGCACCAAAAAATAAACAATGACTTGAGGAAAACAAGATTTATTCTATTTGGTGAGCAAGGCTGCCACGCAAAAAGTACACAGTGCAGGTAAAGTACATGCTGTGAACATGAAACAGTGCCTTGTCTTGTTTCATTGTCGAATGGTCACAATAATCAGTCTAAAATCACATACAGAATGCTCCACAGAGTGTCAGCAGTAAAAGAACACAGATAATATCCATTTACAGAACTCCAAAGCTTTTATCAAAACAGCCTATCAAGTTGTCACATCAATTTCAAACCACATTATATGCATCAATTTTTTCTTACCCCGACTGAAAGTTTCTATTGTATTTATAATCTAAAATAAGATACTTACCATTTTTACTACATGACAATCCACAAGAAACTCATGTAAAGTGTTGAAGATTTATATTCAGAAACTTTTTTTTTAATTGAATAGAAAAGAAAGAAAATTCTATCTAGATAGTGCTTACTATCACCCTTTACAAGTAACCTCATGATTTAGAAGGACAACCCATTATGCATAAAGTTAAGAAACAGCTTACATCTTTGCAGGATTAGAATGGAAATTACAATAATAAATACTATTAATATTATATTGAAAAGTCAAAAAAATTCTTAAAATTGATTTAAAAGATTGTTGTACAATGAACACAGCACCAGACTTAAGTTTAAAAGGTTCTGCTTCCACTTCTGTAAGTGATTTATCAAAAGTCCTTTTCTTTATGTTGCAGTTTATTTGTCCACTGTATGAACTTAGATGAAAACTCATAGGTTGGATTTATTCTTATCTTGTATTAATTCAATTCATACACAATCGTTAGAAATTCTGATAGGACTCCAAATACAAGTTATAAGACACACTGACACCCTAACAACAGAGATTTTTCTGTTTTCTTCTTTTTAAGTACACATAAAACACACCAGTCAACTCAGAAATAATCAGTGGCCAGATAATATTTAACCATGCCACAGACACAGAAACATACAAGCTGGTTCTATGCAAGAAAGATTGAATCAACAAAGTTTATTAATTCAGATAGAATTATAGAGCCCAATATATAGAATTACAGAGCCCAAATATAACTTTTTAGATATTAACCATCTTTATATGGGGTATGGCTGAGCTGATTAATCCTGCCTGTCTACACTAGCTCTGCAAAGAGCTAGGTCAGCTGTCACTGCAAAGTGATGCCAATGTTTCTAGTTCCAGGAAAATGTATTAATTCAGCCAATACTTTTGTGAATGAGCTATGCCTCTTTCCAAGTCCAAAATGGCTTTTAACATCTATTGCAACAGACACATAAAGACACAAGTCAGCTCTGCAGAGTCAGCTCAGGTTTGCAAGCAGTAACTCTAGCTTCTGATTCTTCTGCATTATCCAAGATTGCCACCATAAATAATAGAGCTGACTATAGTATATAATAATTCAAATCTTAGGATAGCACACGTGAATGCATCATTACACTTTACACCTTCAAGCATATAAAAAATTCCAAGCACCAGAAAAAAGCAGTAGTTAAGGAGAACCATAGAAGCCCCATAGAAGCAAAATGAAGTTTGAGGTGAATTCTCTAAGGGACAATGTTATTGATGAAAATTAGCACCTTAATTAAATATAACTAGTAGTTTGTCCACATAATTATGCAGGAAATGAATGTTCTGCATAATATTTTAACTGATAGAAGAACTGTAAGAATAAAATGGAAATGTTCTTAAATTCTCACTGCATGTACAGTACTGAAGCTATTACTATCTGAAGATGATGATCAGAGACAATTAGAAAACAGTACATGCTTAGTCTGATTTTTTTTCCAGAAATCTTGCTTACACTTGTTTCAGATGAAACTTCTTTTTTTGGAGGAGGAAAGGAGGGAATGAAACTGCACTAAATAACAGCTGTTGCACAAAACACTGCTTTTACATGTTATGTTATCTATCTTATATATTTTATGCTAGAGAGCATTCATTCTACCTGAAAAGACCCAACAGATAACAATTCTCAAATAAGCTTTCCCAGCCTCTTCAAAACTTCTCTTTCCCTACATGTTCAGACTGACCTCAAGCAAACACTTAAACGTGTGTGTGTATATGTATATATATATATAAAAAAATCCATATTGACACAATGGATCTTTTCTTCTCAGTATTGCATTTAGTCTTCTAAAGAACTGACTGCCTCATTTAGAAGATTGTACCCAGAACTTTTAACATATTTCTAAAGATGGTCAATTTATGTAGTTGTCTTGGCAGCTGAAAATGAATTAAACCTGAAGATTTTAAATGTAAAAATTATCAGCAGAACCAGGTTGCCAAAATTACGCTTTTAAAAGGTTGCTGTTGACATACTGGAAATAATACTGATTAGAAGACTGTCTTCTAAGATGAAAAATTTTCAAACAGAATTTAACAAACTTACCAGTAACTAAAATGCATCGGATTGCTGCTGGGCTCACATTAAACTTGCAAAATTCTGTGCACTGCCACACAAAATTTCTCTCCATTCTTGCCTATTTTCAACTCTCCTAGATACAAAGGCAAATATAAAGGATACTTCAGCCCATTCCTACATCTCCTCTACACCACACTCTGCCTAGAACAGATCAGTTTGTCTGCAGTGCAGCTAAGATACAGATACACAATGAAAGTATATATGCCAACCAACACTAAATCAGACAGAACTATGATTATGATTTCTAGAGAAAATTATTTCATTTCAGGATGAAATTTTTTCAGCAGTTTTCCATTTTCTGCTAAGAAGCAGAAAAAAACAAAAAGGTTACAGATTAAAAAAATGAAGATGATGTATTTCCAATGGTTATGATACTGCCTTTTTCTATAATTAGCATATAGTAGAGACATTAAGTCTCTGGAATACTGCTACGTTAAAAACTGAAGATTAATTATATTGTTACGGTATTGCCGATTTTCCCCTCAAACATACATGTTCCTGGTAAAGACAAAAAAAAAAATCCCAGAAGCATAGAACTAGTGTTCACAGCATGCACTGTCTGACTGGAAGGTGTCCCTAAAGATGCTTTCATCTCTCTACAAATTTATTGTATTTGTGAAGTCGTTCTTATGGCGTCCAGCGAAGTTACAAATACTACCTAGCTTATTTCACTCATCCAAATATATAGATATAATTAACTACTATGTTTCAATAGTTCATCATTATGTTTCAACATTACAATCTTTCAAGGTCACAATCTTCAGCCAACAGCCATGCAATGTTACTCCTTAAATAAAAAGTATACTACATTAATTCACAAAAACAACGGCTTCTATAGACAACAATCTTTAAAATTCTGAAACATGACACTTCCTTTTTCATTAAAAATAAGAATAATAAAAAAAATTAATAAATACTTCATTTTCACTGCCCATTTATATCTGTGAGAATTTTAAAGAACCTTTTCATATTACATGTAAAAGAAGCTCACAGTGGAAATCCCAGGGTTATGAAGTCTATGCTGTGACAACTCTTGAGCAAGAGCGAGCCTTCTTTGTCAAACTGACTGGTAGTTCCCGCTAAGCAATTATTACTGTTTTGTGGAGGTAAAATACAGGACAATTTAGATAAACTATTCTTATGAAATGAGTTTCTATGACTTCACTCATGAATGAAGCATCCTGTTAGGAACATCGGTCCTATATTCAAATGAACTCAGATGACAAAGGCTTTGGAGGAATAAAGAAAAACCCTAGAAGTCAGGAATTTGCACCACTAGGACAAAAGTGAAATTTGTCTCAGGGGTTTTGTTTTCTGAGAAATCACTACATAGATCAATTTCTCTCGTCTACTCTTTCCCATGATAATTTTCTCAGAAAAATTTACATTAATTACTTTAAGTTTTTTCTGGGATTGTGCATTACGAAATTATCTGGATTGTGTAATACGAAAGGCACCTTTAATTAAAGTAGGTGTGCAGCTATAAAAATCTAAGTAGCTATAAAAATCTAAGTATGTTGATTAATAACAGATGATTTAACTTGAAGAGGCTATGTAAAAGAGGTCGATGCAGATATTTGTTCTGCCTGATTATCTTTGGGAAGGATCCTTTATAAACTATTTCCATTTGTATTTCCAGCTTCTCCAAAACAAGACAAAAGGATTATATTATTAACTCCATCACAGGCTACTAGTATGATAACTATTAAAAATTAATCTTAGCATAAACAGATAAAGTGGTATTAAGGAAAATCATACACCAACAACTAATGTTTTGGTTTTACACACAAAAAAAATCCTAAGGTACCTGTTCTTTCACTTCAATTCAAAATGCAATACTGGCTGTATGGAGATAAATAACAACAACAACAATAATAATAATAATAATAACAACAATTATTATTATTATCCTTTGTTCACTGGCTGCCATGACATTTCATTGTTAGGAAATAGCATCTTGCAGAAAAAGTCGAATAAGTTTGGCTGATTCATTAAGTACTTTGTTACTTCATCAGAATATTTACTAAATGTTTCAAAGCTTGGACTTGGAAATCCTCAGGGAGAAGCATTAGCAATATATTAGCAATATATTCTGATGAAAAGAAGATATGAGATGATCTCCACTTCCTTACTTTCTTCCTTCAGGGAGAAAACCAAAGCACAAAGGGTAAGCATGGATTTCAGAAACTGTTTTGACTGCACTTATTATACAGTTTGGGAATACAAAAAGCGATTTTCATCAAGGTATATTCACAGCTAAAGCATGAAATCAAACACTTCTGCATGTTTTAACACAGTCAATTACTCATATTAATTCATTCACATTTATGCAGTCATGGCCACTAAATCCTGTGTGCTGCAAAGCCAAGAAGGTTTCCCCAAACCATGCTGGAGGTAAGAAACTCAGAGCAGAAGAGAAGCAGACAGATGGTGAAGATGGAGAGGAAGTTCCCATGAACTACAGCTTCAGCAGCTCTCTGAAATGCTTCCTTAGCTTCCAGTTTAACCGCTTTTTTTCTTTCATAGAATGGTTAGGGTTGGAAGAGACCTTAAATATCTAGTTCCAACCCCTCTGCCATGGGCAGGGACACCCTCCACTACACCAGGTTGTCCAAACCCTCATCCAACCTGGCCTTGAACACTTCCAGGGATGGGGCATCCACAACTTCTCTGGGCAACCTTTTCCAGTGCCTCACCACACTCGATGTAAAAAATTTGTTCCTTATATCTAATCTAAATCTGCCCTCTTTCAGTTTAAAGCCATTGTCCCTTGTCCTATCACTACACGCCCTTGGAAAAAGTCCCTCTTCAGCTTTCTTGCAGGCCTCCTTTAAGTACTGGAAGGCTGCTATCAGATCACCCCGGAGCCTTCTCTTCTCCAGGCTGAACAGCCCCAACTCTCTCAGCCTGTCTTCAGAGCAGAGGTGCTCCAGCCCTCGGATCATCTTCGTGGCCCTCCTCTGGACTTGCTCCAGCAGCTCCATGTCCTTCTTGTGTTGACGACTCCAGAGCTGAATGCAGTATTCCAGGTGGGGTCTCACAAGAGCTGAGTAGAGGGGCAGAATCACCTCCCTTGACCTGCTGGCCATGCTTCTTTGGATACAACCCAGGATATGGTTGGCTTTCTGGGCTGCCAGCGCACATTGCCGGCTCATGTCGAGCTTCTCATCCACCAGCACTCCCAAGTCCTTTTCCTCAGGGCTGCTCTCAATCCATTCTCCGCCCAGCCTGTACTTGTGCTTGGGATTGCCCTGACCCAAGTGCAGGACCTTGGCCTTGTTGAACTTCATGAGGTTCTCCCAGGCCCACCTCTCCAGCCTGTCAAGGTCCCTCTGGATGGTATCCCTAAGGATGAGACCTTAGATCTCCATCAGATGCACAAAGGTAAATGCAAGGACCTCAGAAAGGATGACTTGTGTACCCACCGTCAAGTTTAAATACTTGGGCCAGCTGGGGCAAACAAGAAAACTCTTGAGACATAGTAGGAAGACAGGTTAGGTAGGCAGGATACTACTACCTGGCATTCATCATCGTTGCTATCATGATCTTAAAGTTAAATCAAATCAACTAATGACATTATTAATTAAGAGTTATTGGAAACTCACAGATTTTTCATATTAAACTAATAAAAAAACCAAGACATCACATTTTATTTCCTATCAAGCTGTGCTATTTCCTATCTGTGGAAACTGATACAAAAACTGTGTATTTACTATTAAACTGTTCATCTATCTGAAAGCAGATGCAGCAAGTACTAGTCACGTACTGGAACCTAAAAAGTCACCAATTGAATACAAACAGTACTAAAAAAATGAGTACAAGGTCCTAATTGATCAAAGAAAAACACAGAAAACATTTACAAGAAAAGATGAAGAATATGAGTTGAAATATTAATGTTTTCACCCCCCACCCCCTCAATGATTCTGTTTCACTAATTTGCTCACAATAGGTGGGCAATACACTCTGTATCTGGAATATCTATATTAAAGAGTCAAATTAACGACTAATAAAACTGAGAAGATGCCTATTTTTTTTTTTCTACAAGTTTGGGAGGGGATATGTATCACCTTAAGAAATTTAAAGTGGGCCTAAGCACTGCGTTTATTTAGTATGTTAAACAGTAAAAGTATTTTTGACTTTCATGATCTAGTGCATGCGATCTAGCAAATCCAGTTAATAAGTTGTAGAATAATATAAAAGAATTTTGAAATGATTTAACCTATTTAAGCAAACAGCTGTAGCTCCTTCTACTTTCAAATATTTTCCCGATATGGTACAGTCCAAAACAACAACGTCTTCTGAATTAACACTTTTTTTTAATTCTGTGATGGAACTGGGTCAGAACCAAAGACTGCACACCTCAATATGTTGTCAGAATCAGCCTGTATGTCAGTGCTCAGCAGACTCAAATTTATTCAAAAGCATATACAAGAGACCACAAGTGAATTATTACATAAACACCTTATTTTCTATTCTAACCAGAGTACTGAAAAGCAGGATGAAAAGTAGCAGTCTTGACATTCAAGTTGATGGACCACTCTTCTGAATAGCAGGTGCATCACCTAATCTAAGAAAACATACTTAAGATATGAACTATTTCCGTTCTTTTAATTTCAGTGTATGACAGCATAAGAGTCTATACAGTGCTTCAAAAGCAGAATTGTAGGTTATTTCAATACTTCATCTCACAGAAGATGTAGGTAAGGCACATAGGCATACACACATTAGAGGAATAAAGGACATTCACGAATAATAGCATTAAACCACAAAGCTGCTATATTCACATTGCCCTGCTTTATAATTTAAAATTTTATGTACAAGGAATCTACTCATTTAGAAAAGATTAAAATTGCAAGTGGATTAAGACAATGAAAAAGCAAGGTGTTCCCTCATAGTCCTGTTAACAAACTCCAAAAGTTAAAAAAAACACCAAAAACAAATAATGAAGAACCTTGAACTAATTAAACAGATTTTTATATGCGTAGGAGAGGAGGAGATAAGAAGCGTTCAGAAAAGCAGTCTGGAAACCTAGGAAATTTACATTGGGGTATCAAACTATTGATACTTCCCACCTCCCAGGAATGCATTAGGACAAAAGGCTACACAGCTATTCAAGGAGCGACTTCTGAGTCCCCCCAGTTGGCCACCAGAAAGAAATAAATTATGCAGCCATAATAAGCCTTTACAAACATAATGGTCTACTGTCATCAAGCATCATCTGTATCTTTTTTTTTTTGGCAAAACAGCATAAAGATTATCCGTTTATAAAAATAAATAGATTGCAATGGCTGATTGCGAACTACTTTTCAGAAAGAAGTGGTGCAGACTTCAGTTGCTGTTGTAGATATATTTTCATAGGTAAGACAGGTATAAACAAGTATCAGATACAGTTCAAAACCCACATTTCAGACGGGAAAAAATAAGGAGAGAATAGTCAAAAAAAAAAAAAGGGGGAAAGAAGGAAAGGACTCAGTAAGCATAGTTCTTCCCTTATTCCACTCCACAAATTAATCTTAAACGTATTTCATGTTTAGCTCCCTTTCCCCATTATTTCCTTTCTTTTCTCCCAGAAATATTTTATTCCTTTATTTGCCTATTTGTTCACATAAAATATTATTTTTCTCAATATCTACATCCTATTAAATTAAATGTAAGAAAATAATGCACATACACCAAAACCATGGTAATTCAACATTTAAGTTACATCTTAATGTTTATAAATATAGAAAGGGTGACTGTCATGAGGATGGAGCCAGGCTCTTCTCAGTAGCATCCAATGACAGGACAAGGGGAAATCGATATAAGCTGGAACACAGGAGGTTCCGCTTAAACATGAGGAAGAACTTCTTCCCAGTAAGGGTAACAGAACACTGGAACAGGCTGCCCAGAGAGGTTGTGGAGTCTCCTTCTCTGGAGATGTTCAAAACCTGCCTGGACATGTACTTGTGTGATCTGATCTAGGTGGTCCTGCTCTGGCAGAGGGACTGGACTAGATGATCCTTCGAGGTCCCTTCCAATCCCTAACATTCTGTGATCTCATCAAGCAGCCATTTGCTCAAAAGTCTTATTAATATGTTCTTGAGTTAGGATCACATCTTGTTGTATTATGCATTTGTACAATCATATAGTGTAACAAATTACAGATCTCTTTTTAGAATATAATCTAATTATAGAAGACGTATTGATTTTTTCAAGAACAACTTTTTTTCCTACTTACAGTTCAACTAACTCCAGAAATGTTCTGTACATTTTAAATTGAACTTTATCAATGTTCTCACTCACTGGAAAGACCACACACTTGTGAAGAATCTTTATCTTGACTTATAAAACTTACATTATATTAGCTCTCCATTTTTAAACAGAGCTAGTTATTCCTTTATCATTTATTACAGACTCAGCTCATTAATGAACTTAACATATGTTTTATTCATATGTATGGGCTCTTGCACACATAATCTTCCTTAAATTGGAATACAGCATTTTTGCCTACTGCTGTGCCAGTAAACAAGAACATATCGGGATTTTTTTCCCCCAAATTTAATTCAAACCAAATGTTTGGGGTTTTTTTCCCAATTCCTCTTACTTCACAATAGTTCCATGTAAAGTACGTATTGGAAAACAGACTACAAAATTAAATATCCCATATGAACCAATAGAAAACCATCTTTTCTGTCTTTAACACTGAATAAAATAATTTGCACCACTGTACTGATGGGAAGTAGAATTCTTTATTTTTAAGACTGTGGTGTTACTTCCAACATTGCACTACAATATAATTGTGAAATACATTAACTTTTCACACTACAGAAGAAATAAAAACCAGCAGCCATCTTAGCTACATATATTCAAATTATCAAAGGGGAAAACAAATGACTGACAAAACTTCAACAAATTGAATAATTTCTTAAATTAGATTGAAACAAGTTATCTTTCATGAAAAATTGTACCAATGTATCACTTTCAGTTCAATTTGTAAAATTGTAAGCAATTTTAGTATTATTTAATTATTTTTCATTTAACTGATTTATTATCGAACTACCTAATGGAATAGGAAATATCTAGAATAATTAATAGTGGAGTATTCTAAGCAGGAAAACAAGTCACGTACTCTGAATTATGCATTTATTTTATAAATTTATTCAAATACAAGATTCAGGTTATGCTGCCCCTAAACACCTGCCCCGTTTTCTACCAGGTTTTGGTTACATACCATCCTACAGTGAAACACTGTACCAGTTCTACAGCATTATCTTTTCAGTTTCGTGACCTCCAGAGCTTTAGGCCACATATTTTGTTCTGACAGGTTTAGACATCTTGTATTGCCACTACAATAGAAGCCTGCCCTGACAAGCAGGTGGCAAGAGATCTTCTTTGCAAAAATTACTACAGTTGAGCTAGCTTTGAACAAGTCAGTGTGGGTATCACAGAATCATAGAATGGTTTAGGTTGGAACAGACCTTAAAGATCATCTAGTTCCAATCCCCCTAACACAGGCAGGGACACCTTCCACTACACCAGGTTGCTCAAAGCCTCATCCATCCTGGCGTTGAACAACTCTAGGGATGGGGCATCCACAACTTCTCTAGACTATCTGTTCCAGTGCCTAACCACCCTCAGAGGGAAGAACTTCCTCCTTAAATGTAATCTAAATCTATCCTCTTTCAGTTTAAAGCCATTGCTCCTTGTCTTATCACTACATACCCTTGTCAAAAGTCCCTCTCCAGCTTTCTTGTAGATCCCTTATAGTTACTGGAAGGCTGCTAGAAGGTCTCCCCATACTGACAGACTCCTAAGTGGTCCTTTGCAGGCTGTACACAGAAGCATTCACCTAACTTCTGCGCAGGCTTTTCAACCTAGGGGTTACTTCCACAGCATCAGAGCAGAGGCTTCATGTGTCCCTGTTTAAAACACCCTTGGGGTGTTCCCAGGCACTGTTGCAATTGTAATATGGCCACAACGTAAGTGAACACAGCTCTGACTTTCTGACCATGTATTAATAAGCAAGGAGATATCTTTCGTTAATTTTGAATATTATTAAATACAAATTCAAATGACACTGGCTTTGTGAAAGTAAACAACACTGTCAAGTAAAAGCACATTGGTTTCTTTTAGAAGTTGCAAGAACTGTCACAAAACTATCCTTGAAGAAACTAGAGTTAATTTGAATTAATTATTTAATCCAATCAATTTCATGCCAGTTTCATCTGGAATCTCATGAGATTAATATAATTAACACACCTCTCCAGTAAACTACTTTAAAAAAAAAAATGTTATTTTCAAAGAAACAAGGGTAAAATTTAAGTCACAGCATTTGCAAAAGAAAACAAATCAAATATTCTGAAAACAAAAATGGAAATATTCTTAGCTTAATTTATTTTTATCTTGCTTGAAAGCAGCTTACCAAACTGTTGTTTCCACTTGACTGTCATGCAGCTGTCGGTTGTCTAACTGGGCAAAGAGAGGAAAAAGAACTTGGATCCCTCCTATGGAATGAATTGCGCTGTGAATGGAGTGGGTTACGATAGCTTTCACGTCCTAAATCAATAAAATAAATAAATAAAAGGAAAAACCTCAGTTAATCTCAAACTGGAAGGACAGTTACAAACATAACTTGGGAACACTGTAACACTAAATTGAGTGCAAAAGAAATCAGACTTGGTTTATTTTCATTACTTATGTTTCAATTATAATTGCTATACTTGCAACTTGCTAAACTGAAAATTTTCAGTATCGTGGCAAACTACGCCTTATGTTATGAAGTATATCTTTCTTAATGAAGAAATATTTTTTTCTCTAGAAAGTGAGCAGAGGAGTAACAGTTCAAGTGACAGATATATCAAGAACTGAAATAATACAAAATAGCAATCTCTTTGTACACAGCACGCAAAATCCTCTTATTACCCAAATGATGTTGAGGTAACAGTAATCACAGAACATTAATTTAGTAGCACAAACCTGAAGCATAAGAGCATGGGGGGAGTGTACAAAAATTGAAGGATTTTCCTTTGGTGAGGATTCAAGGCATAGCTGAGCATCAGTAGCCTTCGCATTATAAGTAAAAGCAATGCTACTTGCAAGTTTCCCATCATAGAGCACTTGTTTATGGTGCTCAGCCAGATGAATGTCACTCTCAGATTTAAATTTGAACGTGCTCTGAAAAAAAAAAAAAGACAACACAAGTTTTACAAAGTAAATATTTTAGACAAAACCCTTGCCACAAAATGTGCATAAAATACATTGGACTTGAGAAGAAATACAGAAAGTGTTAAATTTTGTTTCAATTTTCCAGTAGTTTAATGCTACTGAACAATGAGACAATTTTTTTTATTTACTCTACTCCACATCAACATGTCAATATAATATTTGGTATTTTATGTAGCATTATTTTTTTCTCCTTTCAGCATCAGTGTTAACAAGTTTCAGAAGTAACTATCTGAAAGAAATATGTCACACCAAACAGCTATAAATATGTTAAAATAAAAAAAATGAGCATACAACACACTAAAAATAAAGAACAAATTAAATGCCTTGTATTTTAGTTTATATAAACTCACTCAGAATATTGAATCCTAAATCATTTTGATTAAAGGAATAGTTGTTGTTAAACAACATTAACAGTCAGGAGTACCTATAAACAAGTTGTTTACACTAAAAAAAAATTCAAATAAAGTTATAAATGCCATATTTTAAATGAATGATTCTCAGACTCAACGCTTTTACAAAGGAAAACCAAGAATTTCTATTAGTCTTAAACATAACATGATTCATATGTGATTTAAGACTAGGTTTTCTGGCAACACTGACAAACCAATCAAGCACAAGAAGAAAGATTTCTGCCCTTCTGCAAAGCGTTGTCAGATTGACTTGGCACATAACTACTTCTGCATGTAACAATCATTTGACAGTCGCAAAAAGACAAGTCACAGTAACTCACAGTGCTGTACTGACACAAGTAAAGTAAATTCGTTAGAAATGACCATCATTTAATTAATGCAATATATATATAATATCTTCTAAAATCTTTACTCAGTTTAAAATAATTTATTGCTGAGGTTAAGTATGAATAATTTTGGTTTTTTTACTGCATATAGCCATCACAATTCTCTTTATCCCTTTGGTCCTACCAGATCTTTCCCTCTCTTCCCCAACACAGTAAGAAATCCTGTATCATGAAAATATTGAAAGTACTGTCACTAGGGTTTTGGTTATCCAGGCTAGAAGAATGAAGCCAGACAACTTATAGACTATCAGCTTCTCTTTCCAAACAAATTATATGTTCCTAACGATTACGTAAACCTGTAAAACCCATCCAGCTTTTGCAGAGCTCTCAAGGCTGCTGGAAACTCTGACAAAATTCTCTTGCTTACAGCCAAATGATGGGAAAGTGCATCTGCTCAAGCAATGGACACATGGCAATATAAGGTCTTGTGACAAGCATCCATTTGTATGTGGGTTGTGAGACTGATGTAGACTGAATAGACTGGGCACCTGACCGCAGCTGCTGGAGAACCCTTGAAGCAGGTCTGTCAGTCAGCCCTGTCCCATGCTTGGTGATGTCAAGCAGGAGGGAGGCAGCCATGCCATGCTGTAAATGTATGAGATGTAGGTACCATAACAGAGAATGCATGTAGGAAGGGCAAAAGGAAGTGAATGGGAAGTCAGTGGTTTAATCTACATTTGTCAAAGGATAATGTTTTCTTTGGCTGCATTAGAAGGAGTGTTTACAGCAGGCTGAGGGAGGTGATCCTTCCCCTCTGCTTGGCACTTGTGAGGCCACACCTGGAGTTCTGGGTTTCCCAGGAGAAGAACACCAGGGACTTACTGAAGAGAGTCCAATGAAGCGCCACTAAAATCATGAAGTGACTGGAGCATTTCTCCTATGAGGAAAGGCTGAGAGAGCTGAGACTGTTCAGTTTGCAGAAAAGAAGCCTCAGGGGAGATTTTACCAATATGTATAAATATCTGAAGGGAAGGTACAAAGAAAAAGGAGCCAGGCTCTTCACAGTGGTACCCAGTGACAGGACCAGAGTCAATGGGCAAAAACTGTACCACAGGAGGTTCCCTCTAAACATCAGGAAACACTTTTTCACTGTTAGAATTACTGAGCACTGGCACAGGTTGCCCAGAGAGGTTGTGGAGTCTCCATCATCAGAGATATTCAAAAGCTGACTGGACACAATCCTGGGCAACAGAGTCTTGGTGGCTCTGCTTGAGCAGGGGGTTTGGACATGATGACCTCGAGAAGTCCCTTTCAACAACCTCAACAAGTCTGTGATACTGTGATCTGCATTTGGGTTAAGAGTCCATTTTTTAGAGAAACTCCCAGATATCCCCATTTACTGCTCTGTTCATACTGAGAAGCTGTTCAGAACCAAAGAGACTTCCTTTTGGCTGAAACTGATGTGTTCTGCAACTGGTAGTAGTCATTTAGCCCAAAGGATCAGACTACAACCTATGTGAAGTAAAACCCCCAAATACACACACTGTGGGTATTCGGTCCTCAGCACCAAACATTTTAATAGGAAAATGTGTTCCTATTGTGCAACACTACTTACTCATTCTTTTAGGTTTCTACTTCAGTATTATGTTTAGAGCTTGAGAGTTGGCTCTCTGTTGATATGGCTGGCTACATCTTACCTGTCAGGAAATGACTGCTACAGATTACTGATTTGTCCTGAGAAAGGTGATGATGTATTTCTCTCCAGAGGGCATTTTTAACTATAGAGATAAATCTCTGTGTACTTTCTGCAGAGGCAGAAACAATTTAGTGATTTCATTGATTTCTGAAGATACCTGCATTCTGCTTGTATTATATTTTGATGTTTTATCACATGAAAACACTTCTTACTCAGAAAATTTTTCATGCCTCTAAGTTTTGTCAGATCCTAAAGCTCAGAATGTTTTATCTCTATACAGTTTTTCATAACTTTGCCATTTTAAATATGCTAAAGTGCTTCAACACAGAATTTGCATCATTTCGTTACCATGGAATTTTGCAACTTTTAAAATTTCACAAGTTAAAATAAAATCAGTTTGATAAAACAAATTTTGACATTTTTCTACCTCCTAGTTTTCAGTGTTTACTATGTCTCAAGACTTTATCAGAGATCAGTGTTTGAAAGTCAAGCACAAATAAGTTATGAATCAATATAATACTGTTTCACATTCTTTGGAGAAAAACAACAATTAAAGGGACTTTCTACCATCAAAGCCTAACAGAAGTGATCATAAATTGGAAATGCTAATCTCCCACCCAAAAGATTATCATAACAGAACGGAAAGAGAGGCTACAAATTCTAATATATGGTACTACTTTATTACTAACATTGATCTAGAGAAAGAGAAAAAGAGAAAAGAAATTCAGTAGTAGGGACTTGGGAAAATACAGCCACAGGAGGATAGCAGAGGCTGTCAGGTGTATAAGGTCAAATTGCAAATCATTAGTTACTGGTCACTGAAGGAACTTATTTGAGATCTGGTACAACTGGTGTGAAGGCACAAAGGCAGCAAAAAAAAAGCCTTACATTTAACATATTCAATACATGGTAAAAATATATACAAGATCCACAAAGAAGGTATAAAGGATAGTTGCTGCTCCTACAGGAATAGGAGAGGGAGCAGAGCGAGCTGAGAATTACTCCAGCACTGTCTTCTCCAGTAAAAGCAGCTGTGCTTGATCAGGACCACTACTTAAACAATATCAGCTTTGCCTCTCCTTTAGCCGCGAGTGCCGCTTTTTGACTTACCATTCACCTCTCTTTGCTCTTGTAGGTTCGGCGACCATACATAAAATATTATATTGTGCTTGGCTAAGCAAATTTGAATTTTCAAGAGTATTTTGTGTTTGCATAGGCGTGCATTAATGCATTTTTACTCCAATCTTTGTACATGACAAAAAGATTGATACTGCAGCACTGATCAAGAGCAAACTCAGACTCAGTAACATATGGAATAATCTGGTAACTCGTTTTGAAATGCATTTGGGAGGGTTACGAGGAGTAGTACAGACTTGACAGGGCTATTAGGAAAGGGCTTTGTTGAAACATCCCTTTACAAAGAGCACCGAACACTGCTATCAGATGCATCTCTTCCTCCCACATTACCTTCCTTGCCCCTCTATTCTGCGTTTATCAGCTGCTCAGGATCTCAGCTGAGACATGCTTCTCTCTCCTCTTTGCTGCCTGGGAACAACGATGGGTAGCAGAAAAAGCACAGTGAGAGCAAGGATGCTGCTCTCATTTCCTTTTTCTTTCATCAGTCTCTAGCAACTGAAAGTGTCAACATAGTAGGTGAAAGTCCTGTTCAGCAACTGCAAGACTCAAAGTGAGTGTTGCTTTATTACAGATAAAACCTGGGAATGCAAATATTGAATTCTACTATGTTTCTACTACATAGAATTTAAAATTTTGAGATACTTTATGGATGAATTTAGGAAAACTTAATGGGGAAGAAGCAACTCACACAGTTCTACTACCAGTGTATTTTCCTCTCTTCCCCTTTTAAAACTTTGATTACATGCCATTTCTACGCAATAGTTATTAAGTGTGGCAGCTTTTCAATATTGCTACTCACATAATCAACATAACATCTTTTGTTAAAAAAAAATAGGCCTTTTGTTACAACTGAAAATTCAGTATTTCAAAGTAAAGTATCTATTTGCTTAATAAGAAAATTTTTATATTCAGGCATGCTCGTTACAACAGAATGCACTCAGAAGGACATACCAAGATCTGCCTTTCCCTGAACTTTGTCGCTTTGATGTGATTTGCAACACTAGATACCACATATATTCACAGATTTGTGCTTACCACACTGGAGCTCTGGTATGTTGGAAGAATATGCAGATTTTTCTGTATTCCAGACATCTTAATGGCAGTCATTGTAGACTAGGGACATTATGAATAATTGTGAGGGTAGCTGAATGATAGGCAAAATCATCATCTCTTGTCATGAATAAATGATGTAGAGCACTAACTAAGGGATGGTTATTTTCCCTAAAGAATCTGAATCCTGGGATACAGTGGACTAAAGTAAGAATTGTAAATCAAAGGAACTACTACAGACAGTCATAGGAAAGAAAACATCTGTATGAAAACATCCTCCAAAAACTCTCAAGTATTTTGAATAATCATCCTTTGGGAGAAAAGCTTTGGCACAACGGGAGTTCACAACGCATCCAGAATAGTTGCTCTTTTGGAAAAGTTGAGGTTGATTCTTCCAGTTGGTTAACAATATCAACAATTAGAATGAACAGGATATGTAGTGAACTGCTTAAGAACACTTTCTGAAAGGCCAGTTTGCATAAGCAAGTCAGGTAAGAGCAAGAATGGGATCTCTAATGTCCAGCAATTCGACCTTTGTGTCCATTGAGGCTCCCTTGGACTATGAAATACCACACCGAAGTGCTCTGAACTGATGGACCTTTGCACCCGCACAGAATCAGAAAGAATTTACAGAAATAAACTGAGATGTGAAAGAGGCAAGCTTTGAGTGAAAGCCATAACCAGCCCTGAGATGTCTAAATTACAGGACATGCTTCCTTTTTTTTGGCTGTGGGTAGACCTTGGGTTGGAAGAAGGGGAGAAAAAAAGGGTTCTGTTTTGTCTTATTTTTTGAAAATAAGGAAGTTAAAGAACAAAACTGTGTTATTTCTAAGGTCCTGCTCTAGGAACCAGCTCTTTTTAACTGCTACTAGTAAAACATACTTTCAGATTCTTAGACAAGGAAGGAAATTACTTTAGAGAGGAAGGAGGTGTTAACTGTGCTGGTAACATGATCTCAACCTAAAAAATTTGATATACCAAAGAAAAATACCCCCGAAGTATTAATTTTTATCTAACTGACATTTTATAAAAATCGTTAAGAAGCTACAGGAGTGAAGAAATGTAGTTCAAGGGAAACCTATGAATCAAGTAAGGTAATTTGACAACACTGCAATAAGGTTCGTGCAGTAACTACTGGAAACGTAGTTTAGCGTGAAAGCATGTATGCCTTATGAACTCCTTCAACACTCACAAAATATTACATAATAATTTTCACTTCTTGAAACAAATGAGAGCATTATTTCTATTTGGTATCACTTCAGTATGCTGCTGCAAATCCAGGAACCTAATAAATTCATAAAGATTTACTACATTTATTATTAAGAAGCATTAGGTTACATTACTTTCTTATGTATGACCAAAAAAACATTTGCAGAAATACTTGTTCAAACAAAATACAGTATTAAGTTTGGAATAAAGTACTCCTTGTTTGCACAGGTGATACACATCTCTTGACTGACTGAACATTTTTAGTTTCAAGGCAGGTTTTAACCATCAACCGTATGCAATAGACTTCCTCTTCTCCATATAACCTTGACATATATTTGGCTATTTACATTACATAAATACCATAAAAGATATTTTCAACTGTCACTGTCATTCAAGTGTTAGCTGTCATCAAATAATTTAAAACTATCATTTTCAGCACACCAAATTAATATTATTAGAATCTAAATGTTGATTTTTACTTGCTATTTTTTTATTTTAAAGTTCGAGGGTTTTTTAAGTTTTTATTTTCAGAGTATACGATTTATATGAAAAAAATGAAATTCTACTTCAGATTATACCACAAATTTCACAAATCAGAAAAATAAAATTTGGGAATAATTGATGGTAGAAATTCAATAGTGGTCAGCTGGGGTTAGATTTATTTTCAAGCCTTCTCCAGTAGGCACTTTCTGCAGACTTCTACAAAGTATCTGCGTTGTTTTTCTTCATGAAATAATACCTTACGCAGGCATTCCAAGACATAAGTGATTGTTCATGCTACAGATCCAAGTTTATGCATGCACCATTAGTTTGTCCAAACTATCCCCTAAAGGACACCGGCAAAACATGAGTAAAAAGCTCAACTTCCGCAGAACTGTTTGAAATCACGCATTTGAACAAAATTGGTTTATTATGCCTTGTTCAATGTTAATCTGCCTTAACTTAGTTTTTATACACAAACAGTAGAGAAGAAAGTTATTTCCCTGGTACTCAGTACACCAAACACAAAATTGCTCTAATCTGATTATGACCCAAAGTCATAAATACCACATAGAAACATGTTTCAGCTATGCTTTAAAGAGACAACTCACATCTTTCAAAAAGCTGGTGGAAATTAAGGTTAGTTAGGATACTTGAAGAAATATTCTTTTGCTGAAAATAAATCACATAGCTCTACATGATCCTAAGAGGAATATCTACATGCAAATATACCTTCCAAATATATCTATCAATTATTTTCTTTTTCCAGTTTTACGTTTTTTAAGTTCCATTATTACCTTGTATCCATTCCATTATTACCTTATATCCAGGTCCTAACTGATGTATTGCAAAAATCTGTGCTGGGTTGAGTGCTTCAGTGAACACATATACTGCTCCAAGCTGGCCACAGAACACTCTATTAGCATCAGCAGTCTCCGAAGAGCCAAGAAAACACTTATCATAGCTCTGTTTCAGAAAGAGGCAATGTTAATGAAGTTTAGTCATATAAACTATACAATGAAATAATATTCATGTACAGCTACTGAAGCCAAAAAATAAAGAGAGACTGTAATTAAGAAAATAGATCAATCATTCATTTCTTCGGTACCTGATTCCCCGTAGTGAACAACTTCATTTGGAATTTCGTAGCATTAATTGTTTTACAGATCAGTATTACAATGCTGTTAATGACTGGCCAATAGGTTTTGTTTATTATTACTTGTTCGATATACACAGAGAAAATCAGAACAGTATGTTCAAGTACCAAATAACCTTCCCTATTGCCTTCTAGGAAATATGAAAGCCTTGAAGCTCCTTGTAATTATAATCAGAACTCCCACTGCTAACACACGAGAACATGCGCTGAAATACACTCTTCTTTCACTGTTGTGCTAACAAAGCTAAACATCTCTAGTAGAAGAAAAAACAAATACGATTTTTTCCAGCGTGCAACTGGTGCATAGTCTTCCTCTATGACCACAGCCTATGATGATGTGGTTTGACTTTCAACTCCTCTTCTGTCTTCTTCCACAGCTATAAAAGTTGTTATTTTCCATTCCTCCTTCCAACAACTATCCTTCTGCATAAAGACCTTTTGCAGTTCTCCATCTATCTATTTCCTATATTTCAGATTTGAAGTAGTTTTTTGAGGGTTTGTTGTTGTGGGTTTTTTTCCCAATTTAAATTTATTTTGCAAGAATTAGGTTAAGTTCTTCTGGTGCCTCCAAGAAAAAAGGCTTTCAGATGAAAGAAAGTTTAGAACTTAACTGTCTAGAATAAAGATCTCGGGAACTGCAAAACAGGACACAGCATAAGAGGACAACAATAGGAAGCACAATGATCTTTGGTGAGGCTATTTTCTCAGCTTCCTTGAGTCACATGCACTTTACATAATGGAAACAAGGATCAGGCGTCACTTTGAGCTGAATCAAAAAACTAGTAGAATCTGCATTAGGAAGCCTGCTTTTTCATCTTGCTTGGCTGCTGAGTTTTACCCTAAGAAAAACTGTCAGTCTGGAGAATGGAATCAAATTGGAACGAGTCCAGAGGAGGGCCACGAAGATGATTCGAGGGCTGGAGCACCTCTGCTATGAAGACAGGCTGAGAGAGTTGGGGCTGTTCAGCCTGGAGAAGAGAAGGCTCCGGGGTGATCTGATAGCAGCCTTCCAGTATCTAAAGGGGGCCTACAGGAAAGCTGGAGAGGGACTTTTGACAAGGGCATGTAGTGATAGGACAAGGGGCAATGGCTTTAAACTGAAAGAGAGTAGATCTTGATTAGATATAAGGAAGAAATTTTTTACATTGAGGTGGTGAGGCAGTGGAACAGGTTTCCCAGAAAAGTTGCGGATGCCCCATCCCTGGCAGTGTTCAAGGCCAGGTTGGATGAGGCTTTGGGCAACCTGGTGTAGTGGAGGATTTCCCTGCCCATGGCAGGGGGGTTGGAACTAGATGATCTTTGAGGTCCCTTCCAACCCTAACCATTCTAGGATTCTATGATTCTATAAATATGGTGAACTGCTACAGCAACTGAGACTGTCTAAATATTTAGGAGGAAGTCAAAGATCTGGAGCTCAGCTTTGCAATGAGATGAGGTAAGAGGTATCCAGGATTTTATCTCTGATTTATCCTCCTTTTGACCAAATAACTCTTCTAATTTTTTTCCCTTGGAATTTCTAATTCTTTTAATATTTTTTTTTTTGACAAAAACAAAAAAACTGAAAAAGCTCCCACATTAAAATCGGTTCAAAAAGTCATAACTAAGATGCACGGTGCAAAAGATGGGCTACGAGACCACTCTGAGTACTTGTAAATGTAATGGTGAAACTACCTAACAATTTTCAGTCAGTTCATTAAAGTCTCGCTTAGCCGCGAAGGCTTTACTGACAACTGCGCCACTACAGTCAGAAAGCGTTAAGTCAATTCATGTTGAGCAATTGCCATTCTTCATGCTTATTTGAGGAATTTGTCTGATGTCTTCCTTTTTCCTAGTTTACACTTAGACGTTCTGAGACATATATTCCTGCCTATTTCAAGGGTATTTTCCTGGATTCTTCTACTTGTAATTAACTGTACAACAGTCATTGTAGCTCTCAAGGAATTTTTTAAATATAATTACATTCTAGGTCTGTTAACCTGTAGTAATTTCCAGTTCTGTCTTTTTTCAGTCTTACTAGATTACACTTTCTGTATTTCTGGTCTTTCATTCTGGATTAGGTGTTATAATTATTTTTGTTTGGAGGGAAAGGCTAATTCTTTATCTTCTGGTAATTTGTATTCACTTCTGTTCCGGAAAAAAAAAACTATGCTTAAAAGAAAAATAAATTCAACTCAGTCCCTTAATCTTAGACTCAACAATGTAAATTTAATAAATGTTTTATTAATCTAAAAAAATATTTAATCATAATGCATTTTGTTCAGTGGTAGCTTTGACACAGTGAAGAACTGAAAAATCTTGTCTTCATTATATTTAGTGTTTTAAACACTACATCTCAATTATCTTATAATGTTTTTGTATAAGACTGCACTTTTGTATGTAAGATGCACTTAGTCAACAATATGCAAATCCTGTCCTTTTCTCAGTTTATGCAAATCGTGTCCCTTTCTCAGTTCTCACTGTCTGTTTTCACAACCTGTAATGTTAAATCTATCAGTACAATCTATATGAGTAGTTATAGACAATATATGGCATAAAGAAAGAAGAATGTTTGGCTGACTTGCATAGTTTTTTCTTTTCCCTCAAAGCTATTATGGTAAGGTATTTTCTTGTCATCTTGCATAACACTGAAGTTACATCCAAGTGGAAGGCTATGAAGGTAGAAGTCAACAAATAAGCTGGATACTTGCTCAAGACTTTTCAAGGGAATACTTTTAACAATTCAATCTTTATAAGAAACAAGAAAGTTCCAATCCAGTTAAAACCAGAGCTTCTGGTCTTAGCTAATGTGTAATAGTGCTAAGGAGCCTGTGCATGCACTCTCCTATTTTCCTTTTAATGTCTTTTACACACTGTTGCATTCATACATCTTTCCTGAATTTCTCCTATTTTCTATTCTATTTCTTACTTTTGACATAACAGGTTTTTATTTAAAAACAGAGAGCTAATGATAACTATTGTCTTTCATAACTCGGTCTACTCTCTAGTAGACAAAGTCAAACCTTAGCAGAAACTTAAAAGACTTATATCGAAACATCTAAAGCTTGGCAAACCAATCCCATCTTAAGAAAAGATTGTACTTCTGTTACATGAGAAAGTGGAAAGGAATACTGTGAAGAAAATATGAATAGAAGGAGCAGGTCTTCCTGCTAAGTATTTACCATTAAGTATTACAGATCCCCACACCATATAACTAGTAACTCAGCCTGAATCCTCTGAGACCTCAACTGGCTTTTCAATCATCGCATTCTCAACTATCACAAAAATGTTTCTATTACCAAGGAGAAACTATGCTCTGCAAAAACTGAAAGGCTTGCCTTTTCTTACAAGTGGAAATGCTTTCAAGAAAACAAAGAATTATGATCAGCAGCTTCGGCGAGCAGAGTCCTCCTACTTTAATTAACATGTAATATTTAAACTCTCCCTTTCAAATCCAAGTCTGCCTCTAGAATTTAGCAAAAGGCAGTTAATTCCTTAAGTACAAAAAAGCTTCCTTATCCTACACAGGCAGTCAAAACCAACTCATAATTATATTATAAATAAATAACATAAATGCAGCAAGCTGGTGAATGAAGCACTCAAAGTCTAGCACAGCTAGCACAAGAGAGAATAATTTTGTCTGCCCTCCCCAACCAAAACTTTGTGCCAGAAAGAGTGTCTATTTTCTGCACCATTAGGTGTAGACTCTCAAAACTTCAAAAGTAGAAGATATGAAAAGAGATCACCAAAAAATATCTTGAAACCTATATAGATTTCATCAAAAGAATTTAAATGTGAAAAAATTGAAAATGGATGCATTTCCTGCAAGAACATAATGTTAATTTGAACTCAGTCCAATTAACAGATAGATACAGATGTATTTAAAGGTGTACATCCAATCTTCTCCAGGTCAGAATGACTGGTTTCTGCCTGGGAGACACGCAGATGCAAGATCTTTGCTGTGTCTTTGGTCTGAGCTGACTAATGCTATGCAACTGTATGTCTCTCAATATCTTTTAACTGGTTTGGATGGCCAATAAGGGAGGACATCTCTCTATAAAAGTTTACTACCCAAGAAAATTGCTCAGTATTTCAGGAACGAAATTTTGTACTACTGAATTTATACTTGCTAACAATACTAAGTAAATATTAATACCTTAATACTTAGCCCAGCATTTCTAATATTGGTCAACTGCCTATTTACTGAAGTAAATTCTAAGAATAAAAGGCAAAATATACCTGTTACTGGAAGACAGATCTAAGACTTCAGACTTCGCTTAATATTATAAATCTCTTGGCACTTCTCCATGCTTCTGTTTCCTATCTTTTACTTTTTGTCTCTCTGTCTATCTTGTTGTTTTAAAACTGTAAACTCTGCACAGAAGAAATGATCTCTTGCTATACTTAATATAGTGCTTAAAACAATATGTCTCTGATGATAGTTCAGGCTACTCAGTTCTACTGCAATTAAAAAACCTACTTAAAATAAGTACTTTCATATACATTGGCAGTATGCATAGTCATTTGGTAGAATGAAACAGTTCTTCTTAAAGACTTTTCTCAAGCTAAATCTGTAAAATCTGTAACTCTACCATATCTTCCTGTGGAAAAAGCTAAGTATTAATCCATTGTTATCAGTGTACTCTATACAGTATTAAAAATATTAGCTATAACAGTTTCTCCAAAGAAAATCTCTGAGAATTTCATTAAAATAGCTATGCAAAATACAGTCAAAAAAATCCCCAATATTCTAAAAAATATTAATATAGAAAATCAATGATATAACATTTTACATAACTAAGGAAGATAGATTAAAGGAGAAAGATAAAAAAAAAGTAGAAAATTTGCAAAGATCTAGAGAAAATAAATATAGTACTTTTTTTTCTTTTTTCAATTTGCTTTACAATGAAAAGATGTGAGAAAGGGAAAAAAATGAACTCTTACATCATTCGTGTTAACATGCCAGGCCATGTCACCATAGGATACCAGCTGACCATTCACGTAACATCGTATTTCACTGTTTCTCCATCGATTATAGATGTGTACAATGCTTATCATGTACCACTGGAAAGACATGGAAAATCAGTATAAAGTGACAGTTTTTGTGCTACAAAACATAAAGTTAATGAATGTCATTAAAAATAAGTGACCAGTATTGTAAAGTTATACAAACAGATGAATCCTTGCAAACTAGTAAAATTAAAAGTAAAGTCAGTGGAACTTCAAATCCAGACAGTAGAATCACGGCTAAATGTAATGATGTACCTGCTTGCATTCCTTTATGGGATTAGAGCCAATAATGTATACATACATACACTTCCATTCCTGAAAGCATAATTTAATTTAAAAACTCTATGCTGTAACACAAAACATAACTGAGTTCTAATGGGAAATCCAGTTCTTTGTGCACTTACCTTAACAAATTCATATCACATATCTCTGCCTTTTCCTCATAGCTCTCTGTCAGAAATTATTAAGTAAAAGGAAAAAATTCACAACAGCAAATTTTACAGCCCCATTTAAGATGCCATCTTGATTGCTTCATATGATTTTCTTCCTCTACTCTTTACCATTCCACAAATTTTTGGACAACTATCATATCATTAAAAAGGCATTATATAATCAAAGAGAGAAAGCATCACAGTAAAATGCTTCCAAGTACAACTATGGCAATCTTTCAAATAATCTGTTCAGCAGGAATCATTATGTCCATGATGAGTAAGTTCAGGAAGAAAACATTAAGTTTCCTTTAAGACCAAACCGTTAAACTCATCTAAGACTAGGAATGGAAATTTAACATTTAAGGTCTGCAAACCAACTCATACTTAACTATAATGGGTGTGTGTATTATTTCAAGATATATACAAACCAGATGAAAATTTACATACTGGAGAAAGTCCAGAAAGGGTCATGAAGATTATTAAGTGACTGAAGCCTCTGACACATGAGGAGAGACTCAGATATGGGTCTGTTTAGCCTGGAGAAGAGAAGGCTCAGGGGAATCTTATCCATCTGTATAAATACTTGATGAGCAGGGGATAAAGAAGATGGAGCCAGAGACTTCTCACTAGTATCCACTGACAGGTCAAGAGCCAATGGGCACGAATTGAAATACAGGAAACTCCATTTAAACACATGCAAGATGGGAAGTAAGCAATAAAAATGGTCAAACACTAACACAGGTTGCTCAGAGAAACTGTGGAGTCTCCTTGCTTAGAGATATTAAAAACCTGACTGGACTATATCCAGAGCAACCTGATCTAGGCATCTCTTCTTTGAACATGGGATGAGACTAGACTGTCTCAACATGTCCCTTTCCAATCTTATTGATTCTGTGAAAAAGTGTCCTGGTTTTAGCTGGGACAGAGTTAGCTCTTCTTTTTTAGCAGCTAGAAGAGCTCTGTGTTTTGGTTTTACTCAGAGGCTCACTCTGAGAAGAATGTTGATAGCAAGCTGATGTTCGTGGTTGGACGTGAGACTCCAAGGACTTTTCAGTGTGCTGGAGTGCAGAAGCACGGCGGGATAAGGGGGGAGCATAGCCAGGACAAGGGGGACACGATTCCCCTTGTGATTTGTGTTGGAACTTAAGATTGAGGGCCAAACTGGCCAATTAGCATTCCATATCATGCAGCGTCATGCCCAGTATAAAGGTGAGGGTCAGCCGGGAAGAAGGGCTTTTGCGCTTTGGCTCTTTCGCTGCTTTTGCTCTTTTGCGCTTGCTGCGCTGTTGCTCTGTTGCCTTTTTTTCCCCTCTCTCTCCCAGCACTCCCACTCTCGGAGTACTCTCTCTCTCTCTGCCCCTCTCTATTTCGGGGCCTCGCATTCGTCCGGGATTGCAGCTTCGGGACAAGACAGGCTGCGGATAAGAGGGGGTGGTGAGCACCTACACTGTATTAAATCATCTGTATTAAATTGTTCTTATCTCAACCCACGGGTTTCCCGTTTATCCTTTAATTCTCTCCCTCATTCCTGGCGGTGGGGGAGGGTGAGCGACCGGCTGTGTGGGGTTCGGTTGCTGGAGTGGCCCAATCCACGACAAAAAGTCAGGTCATCTGCCTTGAAAACATCATTTCATATTTTAATAATTTGGAATAGTAATTTACAATTTACTTGTCTTCCCTTTCTTGGTATCTGTTTCAATTACTATATTTTGCTTTTTATGTTCAGAAAGAGAACAAAGCAGAGAACTTCTGCAACCCTCAGGGCATTATTTAAAAAAGTCATTTGGCGACTCTTGCTGAGCAGGGGTAAGTGGATACAGAGCCTCCTAATATAAAAATCTGCTTCTCTGTATCAGAGAAAATAAAGGTAAAAAGTTTTCACATGTAGATTTTGAAATCAGACAGATCACAGAATTATAAATAAAAAGAGCAAGCAGCAAAATATATTTTGACAATAATCATTGCAGTAGTCTTTGAATTGAACTGTATTCTGTTAGATATTAGAATACACATATTTTTCCACTTCTGTTTCCAGGTCTTTAAAAATATATTTTAAATTTCCTACCCTTCAAACCTACAGTTAACAGAAGGAGGAAAAAATACCCTACTAATCATACAACAGTACGTAAAAGTATCTCACTTCTTGCATATCCAAGTAAATAGATTTATTGGCCAGTCTAATTATTTTATTTTTTAAAGCAACAACGAACAAGTATTTTTTGTAGGCCACTATCCCTCCTCCCCAAAACAATCAAACAAACCAACCCACAATTCAGTAAGAAAATGTTGGTCCCCATTTTGCAGGCAGATTCTATTTCAGAAAGGAACACCCACCATAAATTCAACAAAATATTCCTAACTCAAAGTATAGAAGCTGAACTGGTGACTATCCTAATCAGAAACTAAGTGCAAACCGTATGACTAGAGCTCTGCTTCCATCAACACTTCTTTTTCAAAGTTTCTACACCACCTAACATAAATCTCTTACAAGAAAAATTCCCTTATCCTCTTTCCTTCAAAAGTTATTTTTCCAATAACCTCCACTAAGTGATGATGATGTTAATACTTTCATCGCAACAGCAGGCGTTCTTTGCGAAAGCACTATTCAAAGTTGTACCTTTTATAATATTTACTCATTTTTCCAGTTCTGATATTTTTGTAGAAATCAGAAACCAGCTCACAACTATATGCCCCAAGTTTTATCATCTATACGTGATTTTTCTTTTACAGTGCTTTAAGAGCATTTCAGACAATGTACCACTTTGTAAGACTATCCCCTTGTGTAGCTCAGCTTCACAGATGACTCATTCATTTGGAAATAAACAGTACATTACTTTTGTTGAAACAAAGGCTGTCCACAGAGCCCATAAGGAACTAAAATGAGCAATGCTGTCTTCGGAGAGCTTTGGTGTCCATGTCAAACTTCAGAAAAATTATATAATCTACTTTTTATAATCCTTTTTTTTTTTCCCCATGTTAACCACCATTCCTGCACATGCACCTTCTTTTAGTCCAAGCCCCCATTCTTCTATGCAACTTTTTTGAATCATTAGCATTGCCGCTATGTCAGAGCACTACCTATGTCTGTTACTCTGACCCACAAGGCAAGCTGTACAAAAAAGATTGAGCTTTGCTTTATTTGAATACACATGCACACACAGAGGTACATGCATGTTATCTATCCCATGCTTGTTACCATAACTAATCCAGTTCAAAAATGCTCTTATGCTTCCGGCACTTGCATTAACTAAATTTACATTTTAAATTGTAAATTCTTTTTAGCCAGGGAAGTATTCAAGTATTAAAAAACGTTTATTTACTGTGTCCTATTTGTCACTGGTATCAATCTACATAAAATGAGTAACGTAGGTTTTCAAAGCTAGTTCCTAAAATAGAGGATGACAAACTCTCCCCTGAGTTAAGTCCATAATACATTCTCATCAACAATAAAGGTCTTCCTGAGATTCCTGCTTGCTCACTTGATTCATACCCTTCCATCCCTGAACTTTAACAAATATAAATTCTCTTATCGTATGATAGCGTAATTTCCTTTAAGGCTATCAGAGGAGTATAATGCCTAAAGTTCTTGGGTAATCCACACAGCATGTATCAACTGGCTCAGAAATGTGTTCTTATTCACAGTAAGAATCATTTAAATAATTCAACAGAAGAGGAGAAGACTTCCAGTGCAATATTGCATAGCTTTGTCCCCAACATGTTTATCTACATGTTTTCTAACACATTATTTCCATTGTTCTAGCTTCTACTCCATTTTGATGGTTAAGAAATCAGGCATGATAACATATAATTCTAAATATCAGTAAAGCTTTTTTTTTTTTTAAAATTTGTATCATTTTCCATCACCCCTTTGTTTGACAAAATAGATTATATACCTCAATTAAAAATTTGGTAAATTTCATATTCAAATTTCTTTGGAACTTGGGGTCCTGGCAACTAATTACTAATTATATTGATTTCTATATCTCTTCTACAGACATTTCAAATTGAGACACTTCCTCTGACTCATTCCTATTGACTCATCTTGTAGCAAACAATGATGTAATTAATTCATTTAGCTTTTTTGTTATGACACTACATTCTTCAAAGGCTCCTATTAAGCTTTGGTCATCTAACTTTCCCTATGGACCGGAAAAAAAAAAAAGAATTGTCTTATCATTTTACATATAATTTGCTGTAACTTTTACTTTTCTAAGTATTTTTCATTTTGATACAACTTCCACTTTCTGAACACCTTCTTTTTACCTACAACGGTCCCTACTTTCCTATTTATCCGTGCTCAGGTACACCGTGAGGAGTTTTTAAACTTTCTTTTGGATTTTTTGGAACTAATGGAATATACATTCTTAGCCTTTTGTATCTTTGAATTTAAGCAATATCTCCAGCACTATCAGACACTTCCATCTTTCAACAGCTCTTTTTTTGTTGTTTTTTTAAGAAGTGATGGCAGTTTTTTACAGTTCCTTTAAAAATAAAAATAGAAAATCCTGCATATCCAAGCATATTCTGCATTTTCAAGATAAAGTCAAGCAAAAATCAACGTCTGAGTTCTTTAAAAGTTTCAAAATTAAATAAATCCAAATGCTTCTGGTATTTACAAGTTTGAACCCTCGTCCCAGTAAGATGTCACTCAGTTTATAGCAATGTAATGTAAGTTTCTTTATATTAGTATGCTTTCTGATCTTCCCCAGTTCATCACAGATGCTATAACCATCTTTATCATGTGGCTAACAATTTAATCTGAATAGTATGGGATTTTCCACTTAGTTATTGATTTTCAGGGCACAGAAACCCTGTTATTTATTGTTACAATAAACTCATTTATCTGGTTAGGTTAAGTCTTTAATATAGGACATCACTCCTCTATTGGCAAGACCTGTACCACTGTCACTTGTAACCGTACAATTTGAAATGAGTGCCCACTGATGGTCAAGTCAATAAAGGTTCTGATATTTCTAATATGTTAATAATCTCATTTCAAATACACATTCCGGTTTCTCTTTTATTTTTTTAGATATGTAGAAGCAAGCATATATGTAAGTCTCATAATTTCCTATTACCTATGTCTCATTTATGTGAATGTTCTTTGCTGATTTTGTACAGGCATTTTGTTGATTTCTCTCCTATTCTGTACCTGAGGACATGGGTTTCAGGACTTTACTACTACGCAATGAAACAAACCAAATTGTATAATCTCATACACAATTTTTCTTTAACTTTTAGTTGAAAAAGTCCCTTTTTTTCTCCTTTTAATTTTCAGTCAGTAATACAATTTTCTTTTAAGTTTATCCTACAGTCTCCTTTCCTTTATAATGTTCTCCAATATGCACCAAGACTATGCCTCTCTGCTAGAACAAGAGCTTCCTTAGGTAGTACTCAAATTCACTTCAGATAACAGCCCACTGCTGAGTAAGTCATATTCCTACTCCATAGCACAGTACAGTCAGACAGATGAGGCATCACACTCAAGTATTTCCAAAATGTGGAAATTATTTCAGTCTATACTACAACTAGTAAAGGTGTTCAGGATTAGAAACACACAAAAAAAGCTGTTTGCTCTCGACTACAGTGCTTTCGTGTTCATACTTACATTTAGATTGATGCTGAGGCTGGAATTACTGAGGGTTATTAATACACAAAAAATTTAACTTTGCAGTCCCAAAAAGGAGTATAGACATATTAAACGCAACACTGTGAAAGCTGGTTTAGCTCTCTTGTTTATACTACACCCACGTTTTCTATTTGGGGATATTATGACCAAATTTCTCCACGTATTTTCATAAATACTTGTTTTCATAACGTTGTTACCACTTAACACATTTTAAAGTTATAAATTAAGATTATATATTATTCTGTCAATGGTGTCATATGACATAGTTAACAGCAGGAAGATCTTCACATGAGCATAGTATCTTTCTGATCTGCCTACATAAAGCTTTTGACCAGGTGTCTTGAATATATAATTTTACTGAGTTTCAATGAAAATTTTTAAAAAACATGATTGAAAAGTTTAATGAGGATGATATTTCTGGCAAAAGCCATTGCTGAAATGTCTACGTCTGGAAGCAAATGACTAGAAAATAGTATATCTGATGACAAAAATCACACTTCTCAAGTTAGCATTTGGACAGTAAACTGCTTTGTAAATGGATACACATTTTTTGAATATGTATCTACACATTCAATGTTTGCACAGTCGAACCGATGTAATACCTAAATAACAAAGAAGAAAATCAATCTACATGCTAAACAGGATATGTTTTGACTTGTTAGAGCCAGGAATTGTATTTGACAAGTTCTTTCCTCCATTATGCGTTATGTATCTTCTCACATACATGTATGCACAAGTTATTAATGGAAGAAATATGAAACCACTTGCAAATATATTCTAGAAGATTATTTCAAATTCTTTTAAAATTTGACATACAACCCAAAATGTATGAAGCACAATCTTTAAGTAATATAGAACCGGCTTGGAAGTTATATTTGGACATACTTCAGCAGATCAGCAGACTATGATTTGAAACTGATATTCATATAATGAGACATACATGTACTAGTGTTTTAGAGTCAGCTTTTTAAGTACAACAGCAAGAGCTAAAATTTTCCAGGGATGGCATGAAGGAAACTAGTCATTCGCAATAAAAATTATAAAAATAATATCATGCTAAAATACAAAAGATTGCTTCTTCATAAACAAGTAAAGAAATGATACACTAGCTCCCAAAACCTAGTTATCAATAACATAATCCAAAAGTTAACAATTCCATTTGTTCCTAGGTTGAGTGTTTTATCAGTAGCATCAGACACACTACTTTAAAAAAAATTGAACTGCCATCTAAACTCTTTTCTGGCTATATAATTAAATAAAAATCGCAAAACAGAGTGGATTCATTTCAATACACTCAGCAGATATGAGTTTATAAGGCTTTATACATCCCTCAGTAATATCCTAGAAAAAGACATTACTATGTTTTAAAAACCCACAAATGATCTCAAAGCTACATCACAGAATTAGAATCAGTGATTTTCAATCACAAATACATACGAAGAAAAACAGTAGAACATAAAGCTCATGAGTGAACAATGGCATTCCCTCCCTAAGAGATTGGTTTCTCAAAACAAAACGAGCACTGAAATTCAATATACAAATTCTAAGGCCATAAAACCAGAAACGAGCTCACAGCAAAATATATACAAGGCTGTTATCAATGACAAACACATAATGCTCACCGTACAGAAAAGTCAATGCTTCAGTCAACTAACTGAAATATTGAAGCCAGCACAATCATTGTTCTCCCAGGACTACTAGGCACACAGTAAAAATGAACACTAATATGATCTAGAGAAATAATCAAGATTTACTTTGAAAAATGAGAAATTCCAAAACATCACTGACATAGAAGAAAGTTCAGAGCCTTATATCTCCCAGCAACAGATACGGAAACTCTAGCATTGCCAGCAAAATTGTTACGGCCATTGGCACCAAAGCCACCAAGTACAGGATGTTCAGAAATAGAATGGCAACCTTTTAAAACGAAAATACAACCATTTTACAAATACTGAAAATCCTTCTCTATTTGAAGCTAATTAAGCAGTATTTTAACAACAAGTTTACTTTATAGAAGTGTTACTTTATAAACTATTACCTTTTCTCTTGAATTGATTCTGGTTTTAAATGACATAAAACTTCGCATGACCATCAGAGCAGTTACTTATAAATAAGAAATTATAGATTATTTGTCACATTTTTTTGTCACATTTTCAATGTTATTCTTAATTGTGAATACCACTTTGCTTACCTTGCGAGGCTGAAAATCATATTTCACACAGTGCTGGAAACCTTTGCCTTTTGACTTCAATGATGTAACGATTAAGCAGTTGCCAACAAAATGAGCAGAATACCCAACACCTTTGCTAGTGCGGAAACTGAAAAGAAAGAATAATTAATTACATTGGAAAAAAGGGAATTATTGTCTGATAAAACAATGTCCAAATACCGCTTCGAATTGCCATGAAAAAGAAAAGAAATCAGTATGTGGAATGGTGAACTTGATTTCCTTTATATCCTTCCTCCACACCATTTCTTTGAGGAGAGCTACTAACCTCCATCACTAACCTCATTCCAGGCTACATTCTAAAATCAGTACTTTTATTTTTCCTTAACAAAAATCCAAGATGGTAAATATTGTAGCTGTCAGCTTTTGCCCTTAGTTTCCTAATTCATCATCATTTAAAATAACGCATCTGATTTAAGTTGTAAAGAAAAATCCATCACAGAACAAATGCGAAATGCCTTGCAAATTTATGGGCTTGGGAGAACAATGCAGCTCATATGACATACCAGTTTGGATTCAAGGTAATTACTACACACGAGAATTATTTCTTTTTCAAGACTTATGATTTAGTTAGGCTAACGATCCTGGAAGCTTTAAGCATCTGAGTTGTGGATTTATTTTCATTTGTCAAATTGATAAAGGACTGCAATTTTAACAAAGTAAGTTTAGTAAGGGTTTCCAGCTTTCCTGTGACAAATATCATAAAGACAGATAATGCAGAAAGCTCATACTTTTCTCTACTTATATTTGAAAGCAAAAGCATTGTAAAGAGAAATTCAGGACTTCTTAAAAGACATTTTGCAAAGGCAGCTGGTGGAAATTCATGAATGACATTACACAGAGCATTTTTAAAAAGGTAAATCCATTTCTACAGCTATGTCACATTCTGTTCTGAAAAGCTAAGTACAATAACACGAAGTCTGCTATCATTACTCTGCAGTACACTTTATACATCTTTTAGTCTATTTTTTTTTTAAACTCATTACCAATGATGTTATTAAAAATAACCAATGGCTGAAATACAAGATCCAAATGGTGAACTTCATCCATAAATTCTGAAATTAAGTTTTTCAAGTATAAGAAAAAAAGATATGACTAATTTTGAACATTGTGTATACTCCTGTAGCCCACTAACACTTTCTCATTTCCTTAATGTAGGTAACTTATAAAATAATTTTGTATTTTTAAAATAATGATGTTTTAAATGGTTTCATTGCTGTAACATTTTCTTCAAACAGTTTTACTAGGTTTTTCATAGTAACATTAAGAGGTGAAAGACACATGTAAATATTAAGATCAGATTTCATCTTACTTAATAGCTGCTGAAATTCTACATATTTCATCTACCCTACTATACAAATACAATCTTGATTTTAATATGCAGGAAAAATTGCACAGTTATAGACCTAATTCTTGGTTAAATATGTATGTGGACATTAAAGAAAGAAAGAATCAGATTTTCCTCTTTCTTCACTGTCAAAAATATAGCTGATAAACCACTTCTGGAAAAAAAGTACCTTACAAAATATGTGGTGTTACTAGGCTCTGAGGTAGCTAGAGCTTAGATGTTCTGCTCCTACAAAGGAATTTTTAAAGCAGGTTAAAAAGAGACATTCAAATTCTCAAATTCTAGAAAGACACTTTTTTTATAATTAATTAGAATGCTTCTACTAAATGTGAAAAACAGAGCAATCAGTCTAAACAGAACAGAAGTAATAACATCTTTATCTGACTTCACTTCAACGGGTCATTGTACAGAGGTCCTCACTTCCAGTTTTGATTTGCAGCATGATCTTTGGTCATCAAGGCAGTTCTGTGGGCCTTGAGGCATTGCTTGGTTTGCTCTTTCTGTTTACCACCTTCCTAAGGTGCTTCAGAAGCTTTATCTTCTCAAATTCAGGCTACAGTTTCCCCATTCTTCTATCTGCCTCTATACATGGTACACAATTCTCTCTTCGCTCAAGCTGCTGCACTGGAAAGGAACATTATTCCCTGCCATAGCCCTTTGTACAGGCTTCCACACAACCCTCCTTGCAAAAAAAAGGGCACTCTATTAAAAAACCTAAAAAATCCTTTCTCAATAAACCTAAGATATAATCTAAGAATGAAGAGAAAAATTACATACTGTCCATCACCACTGACCTCAACAGTGAAGACAATTTATAATACTGCCATTCTCCTAAATCTTTTGAAGACTATTTTTAACACGGATCATTTCAATGACTTGGCTTCCACAATGATCGCATAGGCAGCTATACCTCACAACAAAAGGAACGGTGAACAGCCTCATGGGAGAACATTACTCATATACATACATAACCTGCGTTACCATATACACAAACAACCTGCATGACCATAGTACTGAGTTTTGCACAATAACATGAAGGTTAAAAACCGTAAAATACAGCTTTTACAATAAGAATAACTGAATGTGTTATGGGCTAGTTTGAGACTTTGATTTACCTCCTTGGGACTTTATGGCATTCAAAGAACTTTTCACCAGATAGTTGCATCTCTCACAATGCCAAATTTGTTTCTCAGCAACATAAGTCATCTCTACAAGTTAAAATGGTTTGGCGAACAGAATCCTATTCTGAAGGATAGTGAAAAAAATAAACGTTCTGACATACAGTGTAGTATTATTTGGTAGGGATGTAGAGATGCCAAATAAAATGTTTTGGGTTTTGGGTTTTGTTTTTTGTTTTTTAATTACCAAGAGCAAATCATTGTAAATATGATCACCTTTTAACCTGATAAAATATTATCAAAATTGTGTAAAATGCATCCCACTACTTTGAACAGGAGTTAGTAAGCATTTTGTTATACACTGAGAACACTCTAAAAAAAACCACAACAGAACAGAATGGCTCTTGAAGGAATGTCTACACCTTTAAAATTTTTCCCTTTCCTGACCCTCTCCCATTACTGGGTTGACTTTATCACCATTATAGTCAAACTGGACTGTTTCTAAAATTTTAAATATTGAATTGTCCTTATACATGTAACTTCCTGGAGCTTCGCGTATGAAGACAAGAAAGCAATGAAATAACGAAAAAATAGGTCATTTATTTGCAACTCTTAATCTTGGAATAGAATGAATGATTTTCTAAACAGGAAGCTTAGCCAAGATTTTACTTTTCTTTTGCCCTAACAAACTAGCATTCTAATACAACAGCAGTTGAGAAACTGAGAACTCAACTATGTTCCTTGTTTACCTCAGCATTATAATAAACAGATTATGTCAATCTTCACATTTTATTTCTTGCCAAAGGTAAAGTAGGCTAGGACTGGTCTCTAGGATACTGCACAGAAATTCTCTTACCAGTTACCGACACATGCAGAACTTGACACATCCAAAGAAGAAATGCACAGAGTCAAGAGCAGTACTGTCAACACCCATATGGTTTTATAAGCCTTTATCTGTCTCTCATAGCAGCTGGTTTACAATTTCACTACAGACCGTTCATAAAACCTTTACAGTCATGTTTCATTTCAGTCAGTTTCTCAAAGCAGCTACTGGATGTTATTACACTCCAATAGCAGGCAAGCATTCTTCCATCCACTGGTGAAACTGTTTAGTGATTCCAGTTTCTTTAGTTTAGGGTTTTACAAGCAATTTAGCACATGATCACAGTACTTAGATTGAGAAGATATTAATTCATTCTTTCCTCAAGGGGGAAAAAAAAAAAAAAGGTTTCCTGTCTACTGACTTTGGAATTCCATAATGTGTCTTTGCAACTATTCTGCATTATCTCTATTGTTACTAGCTCTAGAGATGGATTAAATAGTCTAGACAACTTGCTTTGTGGGGTTTTTTGTTTTTTCTTCTTGTCCCTACATCATTAAATAAAAAATTTAGAATGCTCTTTTAGAAGTTTCAGCCATTCTTCCATTAAATAGTTATGGAAGTACTTGGATGTTTTAAGGAAAAAAAGCAACAATTATGACAACCCAGCCTCAGTTCACCCTCTAATTCTTTTACAGAGCCCCATATATAATATGAAACAAAGTATGTCTTAAAAAAAATAATAAAAAAACACAAAACCAAACAATCTTAATATCTGGATGGATTTTATCTAATTCCAAGTCTTACTTTGAAGTAATGTCACCCCATTTCCTTTTTTAGCAGAAACAAGTATAGAGATTTAGAAGCTGGAGACTTGCCAGTTGAGTGTGCTTAAGGTTAGCCCTAAATTCCTAAATTTGCACTGTTTTTATTACAAAGAATCTACATCTCATTTTTGAGGAAACATTTCCAACAATCTGTTAAACTGTGATTATTATTATACTATGTCTTACCATAATTGGCGATAGTTAAAGTGACCATAGTATTGTGCGTCTAAAAGTTTGAATTTTCCTATTTGGCTGTCTACCCACTGGATCTCAGATTAAGCAATCCACATCAGATTTTGCATAAATTCTGAAAACAGAGGTCAACAGCATCTTAATTTCATCTTTTTTTTTTCTTGGAAGATTTCATTATAAAATATGTTTTCCAGAGTATAGTTCACTCCAGAGCATTCTCTGAATAGCACCAATTTTTATCATGAGCTCTTAAAAGAACTAACAATTCTTAACTGAAAATGGTATTCCAGTAATGGTTTTGCCAAGATTTCAGGAAGTGATCACGTCACCTTTTCTCTCTTTTCTGTTCAGAATATCTTTGAAAAAATCATATTAGCTGTTTCAACTAGAGCAATGAAAAAGCAGTTTAGGGTCAGTTGGTTACCTACAATAACCCTTAACATCCTTCTGTAATTACTGCTTTTGAATACATAATACTAATTCTCTAAGCATGGCACCTATTATTCACTGCTACATATATATCACATTGGTTTGCTTATCATAGAATCATAGACTGGTTAGGGTTGGAAGGGATCTCAAAGATCATCTAGTTCCAATCCCCCTGCCATGGGCAGGGACAACCTCCACTACACCAGGTTGCCCAAAGCCTCATCCAATCTGGCCTTGAACACTTCAAGGGATGGGGCATCTACAACTTCTCTGGGCAACCTGTTCCACTGCCTCACCACACACAATGTAAAAAATTTCTGGGCTTTCTGGGCTGCCAGTGCTCACTGCCGGCTCATGTTGAGCTTCTCATCCACCAGCACTCCCAAGTCCTTTTCCTCCGGGCTGCTCTCAATCCATTCTCCACCCAGCCTGTACTTGTGCTTGGGATTGCCCCGACCCACGTGTAGGACCTTGCACTTGGCCTTTTTGAACTTCATTGTGTTCTCACAGGCCCACCTCTCCAGCCTGTCAAGGTCCCTCTGGAACTAAAATTTGTGCTATAGAAATCTTACCATTTGAACATGACTGCTCTGCAACAAACATTTTTCCTTACTGCTATTTATCATCTATGCAAATGTCAAAGACTTTTAATTTTCTTCCAGGATTGTACCAGTGATTTTGTAATTGGTAAGAAAGTTACAATACTGTTCCAATACACAAGTATTAATAGACTGTCACTTAGCAGCTGCCCAACATAACCCTCAGAGACAATTAAATTTTTTTTTTTTTTTTAAAGAAAAAAAATTGGCTTACAGTTCTTGAAGCAGCTCTTATTATTTAGCTAATTACAGAACAGTACAAGTTTTCCCTCACATCCTGCAAAAGCAAAAGCATTTCTTTGTTTGCCTTCTCCATTTTTAAGCATTAGTTTTCACATCATGGTCAAGCTGATGTAACAGGTCTCTCCCCCAAGAAAGGCCTCTGGCCACTTTTTTCTGCACTCACTGGATCATATCTAAGAATGTGATTGGGAATAATCAGCATGGATTTACAAACTGGAAATCATGCTCAGTCAAGCTGATAGCCTTCTACGATGAGACGATTAGCTTGGAGGATGGAGAGGAAAGCTGTAGATGTTTATCCTGACTTTCTAGCAAGACCTTTCAACATTGTAATAACCTCAGTGACAAACTACTAAAGAACGATCCATCTAAATGGATGGTGAGGTGATCTGAAAACTAACTGAACTGATGGGCTAAAAGCATGGTCATTAGTGGCATGAGTCCAATCGGACTGTTGGAGTACCGCAGAGGTCAATACTGGGTCCAGTCCTGTTCAGCTTCCTCATTAATAACCTGAATGGTGAGACAGAGTGCACCTTCAGCAAGCTTACTGATGATACAAAATTGGAAGGAGTGGCAGATACACCAGATAAGTGTGGAGCCATTCAGAGGGACCACAGTGGGTTGGAGAAACAGGCCAACAAGAATCTCATGAAGATCAACAAAGAAAGGGAAATACAAAGTCCTGCCCCTGAGGAGGAACTGCCCCAAGTATATGCTGGGTACTGACCAGCTGGAAATCAGCTTTACAGAAAGGTGGTCTGAGTGGACAGTAAGTTGACCATGAGTCAGTAATTCACCCTTGCGGCAAAGGTAGCCAATGGTATCCTGGGCTGCATTAGGAAAAACATTGCCAGCAGGTTGACACAGGTGATCCTTCCCCTGTCCTTAACACCATAGAGACCACATCTGGAGTATTGTGTCCAGTTCTGAGCTGCACAGAAAGACATGAGCATACCCAGCAGAGTCCAGCAAAGGGCCACAAAGATGACTGAATGATCAAATCCTCTGACACATGAGAAGAGGGCTGAGATATGGGGCTGTTTAGCCTGGAGAAGAGGTGTATAAATACCTGATGGGTGAGGAGTAAAAAAGACTGAGCCAGAGACTTCCCAGTGATATTCACTGAAAGGATAAGACACAATGGGCACAAATTGAAATTGATAAACTTTTTCAATATGAGTGTGGTCAAAGACTGGTACAGGTTTCCCGGTGAGGTTACGAGGTCTCCATTTGTGAAGATATTCAAAAACCTGACTGGAGAAGGTCCTGAGGAATCTATTCTAGCTGATGTTGCTTTCAGAACCCCTGCTTCAAATCAGAGTCCTCTTTGAAGTTGTGCATGCTACTAAGTTATGGCTTTTAAAACAAAGATTGTTTAAAAGACAGAGGACTTCTAAGAAGAAACTATGAAGAAAGAGTTAATTTATAAGACACATTTTCACCTAGTTAAACAGAAAAAGATATTATATGCCCAAAATGCCCATTGAAAACAAATCTTTGCTTTAGTATGTCCCTCTTAGTGGTGGATGTGCATGACAATCTTTCCTGTGGCAAAGTCTAAAATCTGCATAAAGAAGTTCAGATGGATGACTTAGTTTGAATATTCTTCCTGGTTTTAACTGGTAATTATGGCTTGGTTTAAGTCACTATATAAAAATGACAAGTATTTGCATTGTTCCTAATTTTCTTCTGAGGCTGGCATATTCAGTTTCTCTTACGTGAATTACATGCACTTTGCATTTACACAGACTCAACTTTGGCATTTGATTTCTGTAAGACTGACTTCTTCCTGTGGCTCATATGAAGCACTTGCAAAGTTCCACCTTGTTAGTAACAGTTTTATTGCCCATCCTTGATAAATACTGTCCTTTTACATATATTCCACAACATGTAACAAAGTGGAACAGCGAGGATACGGCCAAGGACTACTTGAAGAGCCTGTGCATGCAGCAGAATACCTATCTTTACTAGAGAGGTTATCTTTTAAGCGCTACAATCAAAGAGCTGAAACTCCATATGTTTTGGGGCTATATTCTCTCCCCAAGTTTCCAAACTGCAATAACAAAATATAGAAGACATTATTTTGGTATGTTTTGCGTTATGATAGCAGAAAACCCATGAAATCAAACAGAAGCACACATCAACCATGGGGGAAGATAAACTTGTAGAAAAAAAAAATGTTTTCTTACTCTGCTAGACTCTTTATCCTAATCAATCTAATAAGTAGATATTATACTAAGTTACTTATTATAGGCGAATTATACTTTCAATGGAAATTTTTAACCAAATATGGAAATGTTATGGTTGTAGCTAATAAGAAGTATGTTAATAAAAAATATTCTTTAGAGTATAACGTTAAGGTGAGACCTAGAATTCTTCTCAAGGAAGAAATCAGGGTTTTTTTAATAACTCAAAGAGCAGCTTTGTGTGGTTTATTTGTTGACGTTTTAAAACAAACATTCTAATCAAGAAAAAATCTGTTCATTAAAGGCAGATATCTTTAGTAAGCATTAAGTATGTATACATGGCAATTATTCTAAGCTATATCACTTCTTTGTAGCAAAGTGAATATAGGCCATGTTTTTGAAGAAAAGATCTAAATCAGTATACCTAAAAATAGAATCAGAAGTTAATTCCCACTGACATAGGCATATATGAAGTATACATAACTATTAAGGCAAGTGTACCACACAGAGGATTTAAAACTACTTCAGTGCAAAAAATACGCTAAAAAGCATGCTCAAAACCCTTGGAATTTAGTAAGAGTCATCATATCATAATGAACATCAGAACTACATCATGGCAAAAAATACGTATACAAATAATAAAATATCTGAAGTTATTCTAACCTAATGCCATTGATGCTTCTGCATTATATTCGAATCAGAGGGAACCATATTCATCACTCAGGCTAAAGGTCTTTCTAGACTACCAACCCTAAGAAAAGCACCACGTATCACAGGCTGTGCAACTTTGCAGTATGCTTTGGCTGTTCTGAGGCAGTAACAAGTTCTCAAACCAAACATACCACCTAAGGTTGCCAATTCTGAAACATAAATTCTGGCTGAGAAACAAATGATCATGTTAAATTCCTGTATACATGTTCAGTCCTATGATTGAATTTATTATTGTTCTTGGCAGACTGAAAAATAAATAAAATATAGACTAATAAACATAGTTACAGCCAACAGCTTGAAAAAATCTCCATGGTAAAATAACCATAGCATTTAGCAGAAAATGGACACATGGAAACATTTTACCCTAGATGGTAATTTAGAGAATATGTATTAACTTTTTTTCTTCAGAATAAACCTGAACTATTTTTAATCATTCTGTAAAACATACAAAGTATTTTGGTTTTCTGAGGAAATGCCCAGTAAGATTTGTAGGTATTGATAGTACAAGTACCTTCCTACGACCACATCTACTGGTCTTCTCCTCACCTGACTACTAAAAACTTCTGCTCTTTTGACTACCTGGAACGACTACATACCGAGAAATGTTACTTTTGGTTACTTCCCTCCTTGTGCTACTCCTGTATTCCTGAGCTGATAAAACTTAACAGATCTTGCTTATGTCCAATCCTTATCCGTCTGCGCAGTTGATATACAGCTTTTAAGGATATGAGAAAAAGTAAGCATAACAAATAGCAAATAAATAAAGAATGAAGAAGTGGTGAAGAAAATATCAGCATATCCTGACAGAACAGAAGGTTCTTTATTTTCCTCATTCCTCTTTCCTTCAGTTAAGACAACTATACTTGAGCAGATATATGATTAATTTCTGCAGTGAAAAAGCTTTTTTTTCATGACTGACCAATAGAATAAACAGTTTTAATTTTATACAAATATCAGGCTTTATTAAGGATGTAATTATTTCTATTTTTATCACAACGGCAAACCTGAGTAAACTAAAATGGTCTCTCCTGCAATTAATCTATTAGGAAATACAGCTTTCCTTTTGGGGAACAGGTGATCAATGAGCCATATCTATATGCACAGACCTACTTTCTATTACCTCTAGCTAATGTGCAAACAGTGCGCTCTGCGTACAACGGATTTATTTTATAGCTGAGAATCTTAAACACCAAAGAGAAAATACAAGATTCTCAGCTTACAGCTCTAAGAAATAAAATATTTTAAAATCGCTCAAGAAACCACCACATTGAATTTTATTGTTTATCTACAAGGCACAATGTCTTGCATCCATGGATTTATAAATTGCAAAGCAAAAATGACAGATTACTTTTTAAGAGTTTGTATACGGTAAGCAGCCACTAAAATCTGCAGGTATTCGGGGGGGTGAAAAAGCATGTCAGAAACTAAAAACTATAAAAAAGACTAACAATTGTTATGAAGCCAGACAAAACCATAACTGCAGCATTACAAGTTACTTACCAATAGAGATAGGGTTTATCCTTATCTACGTTGATATTGTTTAGTGGATCCATACGAAACCAGGTGTTAAGGGTAAACCCATTTTGATAAGGCCACTTAGCAATAGGAGGCAATGCAATTGCCTGGGCAGAAAAAAAAAAAGGAAAAAACAACAAGTAAGTATGGTTAAGCAAGAAGTATTGCTAAAGGTAATGCCTTTCTAAAATCCTGTCATTCTAGATCTTTGGATCTGATCTAACTTCTAAATATTAATGAATATAAAAAACCACTTCAACTAGTGCTTTTGAAAAAATGCATTAGTTTTCCATCTATTTTAAACTACTTTAATTTTTTAACTACATAAATTCTACCGATAGAAGACATGAAATTAAATTTCTGAATGGGGAATATTAAGAGAAAAAAAGGGAAAAATTACCTCTGCAGAAATGAAACTGTAAATTCAGCTTTCATTAAGTATTCATAACATCAATAGTCTTAAACATTAAGATCAAATTAACCTCAACAGACAGTGCAATAGAGATTGACTGTTAAAACTACAGTATAAAAAAAAAGGTTGTTCTCTGAGATTTAACAGCACTATGAGTTTTTTTCTTACAAATAGTAAAGTAAGAGACTGCAAATCTTACCCCCATTCTCAGTTAAATAAATTAATAGTAAGGCATGGCCTGGGAAGAAATTTGATTTTTCAATATTTTGTTTTCTTGGCTGAGACTAATGAAGAGGCTTCAGAGAACTCTAGCCCTGGGCAAAGCCCTGAACACCTGATCTAACTTTGAAGTTAGGCACACTTTAGGGACGAAATCTGACAAGCTGAACTTCAGAAGTCACTTACTAAATAAGTTTTTTCTGTGACACCACTAAAACATAAAACATTTTTTCCCCTCAGTTGATAACTATACAGAAAATGAAGTATTTAAAAAATTTAAGAAATTAAATGTTTGCAATAATTCAGAGATTACTTTAGTAGGCACTCATTACAATAAATTATTTTTCCCTCCATCAGACAAAATACAGAACATCTTTCTCAAAAGTAGTTAAGGAATAATAGCCTTTACTACTACCTGCAAGAAGTTGTATATGAATACAAAGCAGAAGAAAATAACTTTCTAAATAACTATAACATGTTATTTCTAAGTGTATTTAATTGATATTTTTCAGCTTCACTAAGATAATATAAGCTTCAACTTCAGTTTAAAATAACAAAGGCTAATTTATTAGCCCTTGCACTGACAGTATTGTGTTCTTATCAAAACTACCACTGATACTGGCAGCACTGGCAGAGGTTTCACAGAGAGTTAGTGAAGTCTCCATCCTTGGAAACGCTCAAAAACCACTCGAACATGGTCCTGGGCAGCCTGCTCTAGGTGGTCCTGCTTCAGCACAAAGGTGGTGGCCAAGATGACCTCCAGAGGTCCCTTCCAATGTCACCCTTTCTGTGATTCTGTGTGATACTTAGTGGTCACAGTTGGAAATACTTTTTCAGGAGTGCTCAAATCTTGTACTGTCCTGATTCATACAGAAGACTACAAAGAATTGTAGCAAACTCTTTTATTGCTTAAAATGAGAACGGATATGAGTCTTTTGGCAATAGCATCACAATAGCCACACTAAAATTCTATGCCAATACAGTCAAGTATGCGGAAAGATGGTACATAGTGGGGCTGACTTTTCATTATTTTTATATGCAAGATAATTGCTGAAAGAATTTTAAGAGCAGATACATAGGTATTTAAGAACACTAAGGAACTCACAGTAAATTTTATAATTAGATACTGCAATGTGCTCAGATTATGCTAGTATTTGACTAGACAAAAGAACTAACACCAATTCTGTTGCTAGTCTGGTACCAACTGCTCAGTACAAAACATTTCAAGGAACTGCTTTGGGATATCACTCCTGCCTCCTGAGAGGGAGTTCCCTGCCTGAAATAGGAAAATTCTTGCTTGATGACAAACAGGAACAACACCTGGGAATACTAACATCATCACAAGTTGTCCTAATGGAGTGACTAATGTGCTACTTATACAGACTGGCAGAGATGTAACACGGTACAGGAAAGAGGCCATCAGTCGGGATGGTGAAGTAGACCTCACCAGCAGACTGATCCAGCAGACTGTTAGCTCTTTCATACTATCACTAAAGTCTTGGTCATACAAGGAGCATGCACCTCACTTTTAAAAGAGCCAATCTGATATTTATCATGCTAGGTAAACATTATGTTGTTTCTCTGTCTAATGTCCTCACTGTGCATCACACCTAAAAACTCGAACTCAGTGCTAGTAAACTAGGTCCTATCCATTCTCCTTCTTCTTATGAAGTGCTTCGTTATTTGAGTAATTTTACAATTAATTGCCCTTGGTCCTCCTCAGAGGAAAGCTCCTCTCCAGAACTTCATAGTGTAATCCAACATGCACTACTCAAGAAATGTAAATTTGAAACTCTTATTTCTTGACTTATAGGTGCACAGTCAATGATGAGTGGTTTGTGAAACAAGATCCTAACCAAGAAAAGATAAATGCCTATTGTCCACTTCAATCAAGAAACTTTATGCCCCTGTATAACTGTCAGTACTGCAAACTTAATTTTAACTATGATTTCCAATAACTGATGCATCTCTTTGGACAGGGAGGAATATTTGACATTCTTCCCCTGCAAAGCTTTTTTTGAAGCTCTAATACAAAACTAAATTTAAGAAAGACATTTCATCAGGGTTTGCCTCTGAAGCCCAGAAACGTCAAAGCAGTTTGTGTCATTGCAAACATTCATATTCTGCAACAGCTGTCTTGCTGCTGCATGTACTGCTAGGAGAGGTTAACTGTGGTTTTAATTTAGCAGTAGCAAACGAAACTCTCTCTTTCAAAACTCAGTAATTAATTCCTCACACAATCTGCCCCATGCATTTTGCTGACGCATCTGTTTGTGCAGCTGAATATCAAACAAGACCAGGGAAGTGATCTAGCCAAAAATAACCCAGGTGAAAAATAGTGATTTTCAGTCAGTTTATTTCCTTGATGCAATCTACCACACCAACAGCTGTATTCACAAAGAACAGGAGGAGGTGGCTTATGCTTGAAGAGAAATATCAGTGCTTTTGAGGTAATACAAGTAGAACGGCCCAAGAGCTGATCCTACACCCTTCATGCACTGGCATGAAAAGACAGGGATCCCAGGATTATTTCTCCAAATACTACCAGGAGCATATACTATTCCACACCAGAATGGAACTGAACCTCAAATCTGGATTTCTCATTTTTCAGCGTTTGTATTTACTGCCTTAATAATCGTATTTATAAATCTATCTACAAAATTTGAATTTATTTTTAGGTTTTACATGCATTGAATTTACATGATTGAATGAATTTACATGTCATTGAATGGAATAGAGAATATCTGTTTGAGAAGGTTTAGAAAGGAATACAATTTTATCATCATAAGTTATCTCAAAAAGTAAAGCCAAAAGCAGACTGCATTGAAATCACTGCCTGAGGGAAAGGAAACAGCTGATGGAGTTCAGACAAAAAGAAAAAGATACAATAAAATTTGTGACTAAGGTATCACTATAAACTGTGATAACACACACAAGCTCATACCTATATTTTCCTTAAGCCTCTGCTTTATATATCAACTACAGTATTCAAAGAAAATAATAGTTTTTTTTAAATTTTCAGTTTCACTTCTATGATCATTTCCCCAGACAAATATCTGCTCTTTGATGTTCCATCCTCACAAGTGCAACTTCTCAACACTACAACTACCTTGGAAACCTATGGAAGGCAGGGTCTATGCTACTCAAGCACGTACTTCCCCTCTTGTTTCCTTTTCAAGAATTTCAGAAGCCAAATCTAAGGAAACGTAAATGAGGAGAAATTTATTTGTTTTTCATGTTGTAGTATTTTGGTTGAAAACTTACTGCAGCACTACAGCCTGGGAAGTTGAAAAAGGTATCAGGCCCATGTCTCTGTGGCATCTGATTAAGGACTGATAATAGTTTAACTGCATGTCTTGGCTGCGAAAACAAGAAAATTGCACAAAAGTTAATACAACCATTTTTGTACTCTCTAGGCTACAATGGAAACTGGACGGTTTTCAAACAACACAGCAAATTAACTCCAAAGTAGTTAGCAAAAATACTTCATAAACATATGTTCAATCAACATGAAAAAAAAAAACAATTCTAGTTTATATGTCCCAGGAGACAATTTATGTTAACTTCAGGCTCTAATGGAATGACACTTAATGCTTTATCTGATCACAGCTTACCCAGATTCCATTTTCGCCTCGAAGCATGCTGAACAAAAGCTTCAACTCTTTGACAGTGATGCTGTAGCTGGCAAGAACCCCCAACATATCAACTAGAAGATCTTCAAAGGAAAATAAAGTTATTCTGAACTCTGAATTTCACTGTTTTGACAAAAAAGCTGAAAAAGTTAATACCTTTAAGAGTAAGTGTATTCACAAATTCTAAAAATCAAACTTAGTTGCCTTAAATATTTTACAAAGAATTTAATATTCTCATTGTTTTAGTCATCTCAAAAATAAATTTACATATGCAGTTTAGATTTTGTGTCACACTTTGAACAAAGTATCTATTAAATTTGTGAAGACTTAATTCTTCTCATTTCATAACATTCATCATAAATTGTGAACTTCTTGCTCGTTCCTTTCTGTCATACAATTTTGGGATAAGGGTTTATTCATATCTCTGATGTTAGTATTTTTCAAAAATTTCTGACCTAAAAGATGCTTGACATTATTCTTTAACTTAAGCACAGCACATTATACTGAGAATTTGTATGGTTCCCACAGTTTTGCTACAGTGATAATGCTTCCAATTTTTACCAGAATGAAAGGCCTGGAAAAACAAACAAAAAAAAAACCCACCAAAAAACCTCAAAAAAATCACAGTGAGAAAACAATAAAAGACCACAAGAAAAGAAGTGATCAAAATCACTAACAAATTTATGTAATACAGCTTTCATTAAAACATCTCAAACCTCATAAACTTTTAAAGTAATAGCATTATATAACTTGCATTTCAGAGAATATCGGTTTAAAATTACTGCTTGTGCTTGCACCTTGATTTTAATTTCATTTTAAGGATTGTGGGATATGGACTTGCTTTATACTCCACAACTTCTTCTGGAATAAAATGCACTACTAAGAATTAAGACTTCTTCTAAGAGAAGGAAAAACATTTTGCTTATCTTCACAGATGTGGCATAAGAAATTTAATTCAGAGATCAAGCGGTGAAGTAAAGAGTTTCCAAAACAAAAAAGCTATGACACAATAGAATCAGTATTAATGAACTTCTTCAATCTGTTCAACAAACAGAAAATATTCCCCATAGAACTTATAGAAGACATGAATAAGCTTATATCTTATTTGCAGGACTATATGCTTTCCTCATTCATTAGTGAAAGGATGACTCTTACAGGTGCTGACAAAGAGTAGTCTCAAAAAGGATTCCATCATTTTAAAGGACATTTTGCATTGATATTTTGTTTTAAAACAAATTTTCTCTCTGCAAATCCCTAGGTACATGTTTTTGAGTGAAACTATCAATATCTGTTGAACTTGTTCCACCATGAAACCAACATTTGGTCCTCAGTAAGCAAATGGCATGTGTGAAGAATGAAATATCATTTACAGGAGGCATAGCAAGCTCTTCAGTGAGTGAAACTGTATGTCAGGAAAGGCAAAAGAAAAACACTGTAACTTGCAGTCATTTTCACCATAAGATCTGAATATATTCCTGATGTTCAAGTATAGACTCTTTTTTTTTTCCTCCTTTCTTTAAAAGAAGAGTTTATTTAATTTTCTCTTTAAAATTAGTGCCACATTATATTTGTGACAGAATTTCTTAAGCAAAATAAAGCCAAGAAAACTAAAACTCCTTGGCTTTTATGATGGTAAATTCTGTGACTCAACTCCTTCTCTAGTACCTGCAAGCATCTGCCCCCTTCACTATACAGTCTACAGCCTGCAAGGTCAAGCTGACAGTGATTGCACATATTGTACGTGATCAGAAATTGAGAACAATAAGACACTGAAAACTCAGAAAGGGAAATCAGCACAAGTGAATACTAATCTTTGGCTGAGAATTTCCTTATTTTTATTTTATAGTCTTAGCTTGCTTTTTAGATCAAGCGACTTCAAATTTTGCTTCCTTTACAGGGAAAAAGTGTTGTGTAGAAGGAAAGTTGTTTGGTGAAAATCAGAACATCATTAAAAAAAAATTTTAACATAGTCAACGAAAGCGTAAATTAATACAGTCAAACACAGAAATGACTGGCAGGTTTTTAAAATTACTGAACATGTGCTGCATTCTTTCATTGTTATAGCCCTGTACTACCTTACGGCACAAAAATTTTCTTATTTCTACTGAACATGTTGATAACCCAGAGGCATTAGAAATACATATTTATAAATAATGAATAAAGTATTGATGGAGAGAAACAAATATAAGCTCCCTAACAGTGTAATGCTGGGTAAAACAAAGACCTGAAAGACTGAAGTCCAGTAGGTAACAAAGCATAGAACATCTGTGGAAGTCAAAGCACTTAATGATCATTCAAATTATTGCTGTAAACACCTCTAAAGAAGGTTTGTTTCTCGTTTCAATATAAGAAGACTTAAAAAGAACTATAGTATTACACAACTTTATTCATACTTATTAGAAATCTTATCTAAAAGAGTCAGTCCACATCTGGTTTATAAATCCTAATAATCCACTCATTTATAAATGGACAAAGGTCAGAAAACATACTACGATTGGATTTTTTTAATGTTTACTTCATTTTTTTCCTATTAAATAAGATCACATATATAACTAGCATCTATGATCTCATTTCAGAAACAAGGTCGTATAAAATAATACTTAGTCCAGAAGGAGAAAACAGGCACCGTTTCTCATTTTTAATGCATTCCTAAAATGCAGTGAATACAACAGATTTTACATTTGTCAATGGCACCTTCTGATTACTTTCATACTAAGCAGTTTATGTATGATCTATAAATTAATCAGAAACCTTAAACAAACGCTTAATTCAATCATTCAATATGAAAATACAATGGTAAAAGAGCCTGCCTGTCTTTCAAGTAACAATGAGAATATATCAAAATGACTGGTATGGCATTAACTTTAGGAGACATATTAAACAGCATTAGAAACGCAGCTTCAGGAAAACTATCCTCATGCCTCCTTAACCTTTTAATAACAGACAGTTAGGAAATTGTGGATTTTAACTCTCTTGGTGAAGTAAATTAATTTCTATAGGTTGATAATAGAGAACGTGATAATTTTGCAGTTTTTCTTATGGAACCAGTCAAAAGAGAAATGCTTGTTAACAGCCTATTAATGACAGAGCAGTCAAAAATTAACATTTTTGCTTAAAAACTAGGAACCGTTTCAGTGCTTAAGAATTCGGTTCCAGCAATTTTAGAACAACCACCTACAGCACCACAACAGAACTGCAGGAAATAAAATTGGGCTCAAGGGAGACATATTCACTCTACAAGTTCAGACTACTTTCTCATCCACCATTCAGACTTCTCTGAAGGTACTACAGACACACTATAACAAAGAGTCTCTCAGAGCAGATGATCTGCTTCCCTGCTCATCACCTGGAAATAGGGAACTGTAAAAAGTGAATCCCTCAAGGAAAAAACTGTGCAACTGTTAAAAAAAGAAAAAGTGTCAATCGCCCATGTGAATATTTTGGTAATCTTTTCCCCTTGACCATTGATAAAATGGCTGACCATCCCCTATCTTAGTATAATAGATAATCACAGTACAAAGATGACTTCTGATAGGTGATGCTTCTGGAAAGCAAATTGGAATACAAGTGGCTACGATCCCATTTGGATTGCAATTGAGACTTTCAAGGTGATTAAGTTTGAGTCTGCAAAATCTCAAGAAGTGAGACACTTAAAGTGCTGAGAAGCCTCACGCATCTGTTAGCCTTCATCTAAGCAGACAGACAAGTTCTTCTTACTGCAAAAGATTGGGTACATATTTATTTGCTGTTGCCTTACTTTCATAAAACCAGAGAAGAGTGGCTTCAGACTTAGACTGGTCCTGAAAGCATGCTGTCAGAACATAAAACAGATATTATGCCTGTCTTGTCTGTTTAAACCTTATCTAGGTCTAATCACAGCATTTCACAAAGGAACAAGTGAGATGACCTAAAAACAAACAACCAACTCCCAAAACAAACAAATAAAAAGCCAGAAAACCTGTACCCTTTACAGATGATAAAAGCCAATTGCAAAACATTGGGCTGACAGAGTATTGGCAACTGTTTTGGGATGAAAGAGGCACTAACTTCCTAGGAGTAAACACTAACACAGCTCTTGTTCAAAACATTCTTCCTGAATGTTATAAATCATTTTGTCACAAAATTTCTTACTTTATTCTCTAGGTTTAGAAAGTTCGCAGAAATATTTGAGGCAAAGCAGTTCTACAGTCATCTGATGTCACTTATGACCTCAACATCTGCATAGCAGATTAGAGAACACAGATACTGCATTAGTCGTCACTGATTTTGTCACCAAGTGCCTACCATTGAACTGGCTATTACATGGCCATATCTATTACTTCTGACTTATTACCAACATTGTTGTCATTTATAGAAGGGTGATGAGAGGCTTGCAGACATAAAGAGATAAAAGCAAAATGATGAATTTGCTTGCTTCCATGTCTTTGTCAGAAAAATTCTGAAGAAATCCACCTTCTCATCTATTTACAGTGATCAGAGAAAAACTCTACAAAGCGTGATTCTGTTAAAACCCTCCTCATGATACACAGAAGACTATTCAGATAATTTGACACACATTACAGAGCTAAAATGCCATCAGAATTCCAATTTTCAGTTTTGATTTTAAATTAAATATGTGCGCTCTTTGTCCGTGTGAATATACAGGAGAGAAAGCTTAATGATCTTTTTTCTGCAGAAGGTCTCTTTCTGAAGCACTGTGTGACCACTCTCGGAAAGTTTAATGGGGTAGAGGCTCCATTAATTTTTTTATTAATGTACTAACCCTGGCTTATGCTAATAGTTGTAAATTCAGAGTGATTTTTCAACTCCCAAATGCTCCTGGAAGCCAGATCCTACACTCTTGATTTCTGACTTCTACAACTACGTAAGCATTTCTTAAACTTTCTCTCTAATGGAGACATCATTACAATTATATATGCCACATACAGAAGTACTATTTAGGGGATATGCTCAAATTGGACAAATTTTATTGGTATGATTGCTGTTGCAAGCACATTATTTCCATGATTGAAACTCTGAAAAACTTCAAGATAGAAATGTTTGTTTTCATCAACTGAAGTGTTCTATTTAATGTGGAATAAAACAATAACTCTGCCTTTATACTATTCTGCATTGTCTTGCAAAACAAAACATACTTGGTGAAAAACATTGGCTTGTGAAGCTATTGATCTTTATAATTCTGTTTGAATCCCACAGTAAAATATTTAGCATAACACTTCTGGCTGTAGCATTTACACACACGTTTCTAATTGACAAGGTGTTCACTAAGACTTGCTTTGAAATACAGAATGTAGCTTTTTCAAATACTTAATATTACAGACACCTTTATACCGCAAAAAAAGCCAAGGACAAAGCCATTCCTGAATAATACAGTTTTCACGCTGCTGTTATCCTCCTCTTGTTTCTGGTGTGAAATCCTTGCTGGTTTACTGTGCCACAAAGCCTATATATGTGTCAGGAATCAGATCATGAACTAAAATCTTAGAATTATGGAAGACAAACCTCTTCAATCTTTCAATAATGCCTCACAATTTAAGTATCTTACTATCAGCCCCAAAATACATAAAAATTAAGAACTGCTTTCACACTGAGTTGAAAGAAACTGCTTGGCTTAAGTTTCTCCCAAGAAAAATAAGGAGCAGATAAATACCAATCACACATAGCTCTCAGCTGCTGTATTTAAATGTAACGACCAAACCTGCTCCACTAATCAAGTATTTCAAGATTACATCTGTATCCTACTACTGAGAAGAATTAGTATGGAATAACATAAACTCCTCCAAAAGTACTCTGAAAACCATAGCTGTGCAACAACTTCATCACTTATTTTCAGTAAGCAAAGTATGCTATTTTTTTAATGCTGTAAAAAATTATAGGATGTGAAAAATCACAACCATAAAAACTGAAGAGATATTATAGGGAGCACAGCTATAAATTATGAAATTACCATTTAATATAATCCAAATGTCCAGCATTCAAAGCTATGAATAATTTCTGATATGCTGTCAGAGGTAGGCTATGTTTAAAGTGGATCATAGTAACAATTCTAACATCTTAATAATTAAGAACGGTTAATGCACTTAAAAACTAAAATATTACCTTGACAGTTAAGAAGTCCAACATGTACTGTTCTTAATCATGTTCAAAATTGCTTTTTTTGTCACTAACATTATCTTCTCAGATGAATTAACAGCTATTTTGATCAACGTTATCTACATATTTTTTAAAATAAGAATGAATTTTTTCATTTTTCTGAAATTGATAAAATAGTACTTCCGACTCAATAGCAAGCACTAATCAAAATATCGCATTAAGTAAAATCCAAGACATCCCAAACCCTTCCATAGTCACAAAACGTTGACAGTTTAAGAATGCAATAATCATTTTATCAGTTGGCAATTTATACCTGCAATCATGTCGTCCACAGTACTCATCTTCAGCAGTACCTGTTCAATTAAGCCAACTTCCGTGCTAGTCTGTAAATTACGGACACTTTTACGAAGAATTGCTGTGAACATACTCCAGATTTCTGCTTGGCACGTTACATCACAGTGCTCCAAAAGCTCTGACATGCACGTAATGCTCTCTGCATCCTGGATTATAAAGTTCATCTCTAGATCAAATTCACCACCAACCAGCTACAAAAGAAAACAAGAACAGCATTATAATGTGAAATACATAGTTTAGTGTCTTTCATACCTTCATTGTGACCACTGAATATTTTTTGCATTATGAGAGATGTTATTTTGATAGAGAAACTCACAGCTATGACCTGTAAGATGGCAAATTAACAATCATGCTATGCAAAACATAGCTTATACAAAATATAGCACAAATACCATAAAACATTACCTTCAATTTTATCACAGTGCTGAATACAACGCTTTCATAAAATAAAATCAAAACATATTTGAAATATTCCTTCCTATAAAGTAATTGAAATGGCAATCTGGCCCAGAGAGATGTAGTCCAGAAGCTGCAGAACCTGAAATGCTCAAAAGCAATTGAAGCTTTCCTACAGTTCTGTGAAGAAAAATTTGCCTACTCATAAATAAGAAGACATTGAAAGTAACTTAGCTATGTTTTCTCCCGATATAAGCCAACATTTGTCCTTACTTGCGTGTTTGCAAGACCTTACATCCCTTTCCTTTCTACTACCCAAATAGTCATGCAGTCACACTCAGAAAAAGAATCAGCGATCTGCTCTGGACCAAAGCAGACATGGAAAACTTAGCTTCAGTATATCACAGATCAGTTCATGGTGTGGCCAAGGAAACCTACTGCCGGTGCAAGGGAGAAACAGCACTGGGGGAGGAACAAGCACTCAGATGAAAATTGATTTAACAGCAGTAATGATGAAATCACAACCTGACTCCTGTCTACCCAGATACTTGCAAAATGCTACTCAATGTCCTGAAGTTCAATTAAACAGCACAACTACCAGGTACATTTTTGGAAGCAGGGAAAAAAAAAAAAAAAATTAGCAACAATTTGCCAAACTTAATATAATCAAGACTAAACATATCTTAAGGAGTGGAATTCACCAATTTCAATCAATCATTTGCGCAATTTAAAAAACATGAACTCAAAACACCTTACTGAACTGTATATGAAACTTGGTTAAAAAAAAAAAATCTCCTTTTAATGGCAGAAACATTTTTCAATTTTGAAGGAAACAAAGCCTGACTCTTATGCATCCTGCTTTATCCTAGTAACCTTGAAGAATTATGAAAGCACCAATGTTAATATTCAATAACTGCAAATATATTACCTTATTCAGAAAGGCAAAAGGACAGAATAAATTAATTCTCAAATAATTTTTAGATGCTCTTTTCTATTTGTTTCAGAAAGTTAGGTAATTAAAATTGCAATAATAAGTTTTAAATTAAAGATATTCAAATAATTTATCTCTTATAAGTGCATAATTTCAACAGTCACTTTTAATAGAAGACTTTCATAGCCTATTTAAAAGCAATTGGTAATTCCTTCAAATTAAACACTAAACAAGAAGCAAGCTGCAATACTATACAAAGGTTTTTTTGATGGTTAAACCCATCCAAATATTCAAAATCTTCTTTCAGACTCAATCTTCAGACAGAATTAACACAACTAAGCAAGGACTACCTTTGGCTTCTACCTTAATTCATAATTCTCATCCAATTACAAATTACTTTTTCTTTATCAATTAATTGCTAATAATCAATTTATGATTTCTTAACATAAAAGCTTCTAATATACTAAATATATAAACTGACTACATCCTTAGTTCTCCCGAGACATTTAATTATATTCAAATAAAACTATTATCCTAATTATGATTAAGATTTTAGTTTAGAACTTGTAACTGCACATCTTTCATTTGCATATTTGGTAAACACATAATATGTACTGAGGACAGGCAATAAAACCGTCAAAATTATTAGCACAGTATTTCTGTTATAATTTTTTTTTTTTTAATGGGGGAAAAAACCCACACTTTTCAAGAAACTCAGGTGGAGTTTCTATTTCTGAAAACAGCATTCACTGGTGCACACATCACCAGCAAACCAGGTGGTTGTTTTTTCAGATACTCTCCACCTGGATGAGCCTCTCTGAGATTATGTTGAAAACATACAAACGTAAAACAGGCACCTGTAGAAGACATTCAATTACACTCTCTTAGATGCTTATCCTAAGACGGAATGAAGCACCTTCTGGAAGTGTCTACTTTTTTCCATTTCTTTACATGCAGGAAATATAGGATAAGAAATCGTATTTGTGGAGTCTCTATCCTTGGATACATTCAAAAGCCATATGGACAAAGACCTGGACAATCAGCTCTGGTTGGCCCTGCTTGTGCAGGAGGGTTTCATGAGACAGCCTCCAGAGATCCCTTCCAACCTCAACAATTCTATGATATTTATATATACAACTTTCAGATACCTCATTTAGGCAAGATGAATCCCACCATTTGTTTTTGAAATCAGAGGGACCTAAAACATGGAAAAGACTAGTAATACCTTAGTTGGAATACACAGCTTCAATACAGAATCATAGAATCATAGAATCATCTGGTTGAAAGAGACCTTCAAGATCATTGAGTCCAACCATTCACCCTGCACTGTGAGGGTCCCTAAACCATGTACCTCAACACCAAATCCACACGGTTTTTAAACACCTCCAGGATGGGGACTCCACTGCCTCCCTGGGCAGCCTGTTCCAATACTTCACAACCCTCTCTGTAAAGACATTTTTCCTGATATCTAACCTAAATTTCCCCTGGCTTAACTTGAGGCCATTCCCTCTCGTCCTGTAATTCATAACATGGGAGAAGAAACCGACCCCCATCTCCCTACAACTTCCTTTCAGGTAATTGTAGAGAGTGACAAGGTCCTCCCTGAGCCTCCTCTTCTCCAGACTAAACAGTCCCAGCTCCCTCAGTCGCTCCTCATAGGACAAATTCTCTAAACTCTTCACTAGTTTCGTTGCTCAGTTTGTAGACTGATCCCCGTTCCCTCAAATACCATTAATTGTAAAATTCTTGCTAATGTAAAATAATAAACTAATATAGAATGGTTAAAACAGACTAAAATAATTCATACTGTATTTGCTATTAAATTAATGCTATTAAATTAATGTAAATTAATATACTAATATGTAACATTTAAAACAGACTGAAGTAGAGTCTGAAGTGATGAGATGTTTCAGTACTGTTACAATCAACCTGTATATCTAAAAGATCTCAGTGAATCTGCATCAAAAAATACACTGAATGCTAGTAAGATGTGGAGAATCTTCTACTGGATTATGGACTATCCAGCAGGTACTACAATTATTTCACCAGTCTATTTGGCTGCAAGACACTTATAGTCCATCAGAGTGACTCTTTATTTCACCAAAGAAAACATTACAATGTACCTGACTTGCCCTTAACTGCTATTTAAGCATATTTCAGCCACTAACAATGACTATAATTATCATTAAAATCAACTTCCTTAACAAAGAGAAATTAACAAACTAACTAAAGGTGACGGCAAAAATTTAAGAAACTAGGGGGAGGGTTACATTTTTCAAGTAGTCATTCTAAAAATCAACATATATCAAAAATATTAACAGTCATGATAAAAAGAAGTCTAAGATGACAAGGAAAATCCGAACAAAAATGAAGTGAGTATACAGAAATTAAATGACCATGGTTAAATTGTGATCAATAGGTACTACAAAGCAAGTACCTCTCCTGTAAAACATGACAAATAAAATATAATTCAGTCAAGACAAAAAGTAGAAAATTCACTATAAAAAGAGCATTCTCTAACAAGATTTGTACGCCTGCATCTCCCAAGCAAAAGACAGTAGTTAAAGAGGAATAACCAGTCAGTCTTCACAACAGAGAGGTTATCAGTGGGGAATCACAGGGATAATGAGTTCGTAACAAGCGTGGATACTAATGAAAGGATAAAGTTTGCTGAAGAGCCAAAAATCATTAAATGCAGTTAAAACCCACCAACTACTGAGAGTGGCAAAGATTTTTCTAATATCAAGTGGCTTGGCAACAAGATATGAGGAGTTCAAAGTTAGTAAATGCAAAGTAATACCACATTATTAGTTTTACTCATACGTACAAAATGACAGGCTCTCAACTCTGCTATTAGCCAAAAAAGAGACCTTGAAGTCCCTCTGGGTACTACTTTAAATAACCATGCCCCATTAAATACTGACAGTAGGCACTGTAAAAAATCGTAATGAACTTGCAACTATACAACTCGGGTACAATTCTGAACACAATACCACACACACAAAAGTTAAATCATACTGCCATAAAGTAACTTATTTTTAATCTAACACATGGAACAGTTCTGTAGTAAGACAAATTTCAGCTAGAGCGCAACATGAACACTAAGATAGAAATCCTTACAGATGCCTTTATACCATACCATAAATCAGAGCTCTTTCCATAACATACATCTCAAATACAATCTTTTTCTTCTGTCAAACCCTCGGTCTTAATTTGCATTCTTCAAGTGAACGTTCAATATTCAGTAAAGACCATGCTTTCACTGTGATTAAGTATCTTGAATTATTGCTTGTACTTTGTCGAGCTCATGTATCACTTTTTAACTTTCTGCATCTTTCAGAGCACAGCCGTAAGACATGAAGCAGCAAACTGATGTTCAGATCATGGTTCCAAGTCAGATGAATATGACCAACAAACATAATTCCTCCTGAAGAAGTACTGAACTGGCAGTTATAATCAAATTAGGCTATCTTCTCTATCCTGAGGTTGTTTACAATGACAGGTTGACATGCCTTGCAAATTGCTCCCAGAACCTATTTTAACCTATACCACCATCCTCAAAAGCAGCTGCACTACTCAGAACCTCCTTTCTTCTGAATGCTGTGGCCATTCCTCAGCAAGCTTTTGCCATTCATTATGCTATGCAATAAAAATGTTCCTCCTAAGCTACTGCATCTATGCAGAACTTAGGCTGGTCTTTTACATTCTTTTGAACTAGAAATGAAATGAAATACTCCCCAAAATAGAGAAGTTGCCTAAATATGTCTGATAGTACATTCAGATCAGTTCTCAAAATAGAGTAAAAGATGTGCTGCTGAACATCTAGAATTAAATTGTTTACTAGAATTCTTCAGAATCAGATTCTTCAAATCAAGTTCTGAAGAATGGATTGAAATGAAGAGAGAATAGAATAGAATAGAATAGAATAGAATAGAATAGAATAGAATAGAATAGTTACAGTTCGAAGGGCCTTACAGTGATCATCCAGTCCAACTGCCTAACCACTTCAGGGCTGACCAAAAATTATAGTATATTATTAAGGGCATTGTCCAAATGCCACTTAAATACTGACAGGCATGGGGCATTGACCTGTTCCAGTGTTTGACCATCCTCTCGGTAAAGAAATGCTTCCTAATGTCAAGCTGAACCTCCACTGATGCAGCTTTGAACCATTCTCACACGTCCTATCATCGGATACCAGGGAGAAGAGATCAGCACCTCTCTCTCCACTTGCCCTCCTCAAGAACCTGTAGAGAGCAATGAGGTCACTCCTCAGTCTTCTCTTCTACAATAACAGATGGCTTCTCAATTTGAAAATCCATTAAATGAACACAGAAAGAAAGATGGCAGTCAATCTTAGAAGAAATAAACAAATGGAACATCAGCATGATAATGCTACTGAATGGCAAAAAATTCAAAGAAAACAGAGGTCACAACTTATTCTAGGAAGATTTTATAAAATAAACTAAAACTGAAGACTTAAAGATTTTTCAACACAATTTCCTCTGTGACTAAAAAACAACCCAAATGACTTCCATGCATAAGGATCTTTAGCATATGAGATGCAAAAAGATACTTTAGAGGCATTTGGTATTATTTTGGTTAAAGGAAAAACATGAGTGCATTCTGCTAAGGAAAGAATGATAGTAATACAAATAAATAGCCACAACAATAAAATGTGAAAATCTGAAATACAGGGAGATGAAATAAAACATTTTTGTTTGTAATTACTTTCATGTTAAACAGATAGAGTATCAAAAATTTCTCAGATTAGTAGATTTTTCGCTATGTTCTGCACTTATACTTTGGAAGAAGTTTCATGGTACCTAAACTGGACATTTCTGTTTACTCTTAACATTTTCACATATTTCTCTCTACTCCTTGTCTGATTTGCAGTCTTAAGAACTACTAACTTGTACAACAAAAACTTACTTTTAATTGTTAAGAATACATTTTTCAGCAGAGTTTTGGTTTCTTCAAATGTCAACTTTATTACCAGGATACATAGAAGGATAAAAATGTATTATCTATAACCATCTACTAGTTTGCATCTTGTATTTAATCTGTAAACATTTTTGGGCAGGCAAAGACATTTTTTGAGTTTCATATTTATCCAGCATGAAGTGAAATTTAATGTACTTATCTACAACAAAACCAAAGCTCTCTATTGTAACTCATTTTTTACCTGTCTACATTAACAGGCTTGTATTTTATGTATTTGTCTTGATCAAAGAAAGTATATTAGAACTAATAAACTAAAGTCTTCAAACATGTAAATCTCTAAATTTGTTGTTCATTGCTGTCAAAGATGCACCTTTTTATAGTTTCCTTCAAGTTTGATTCCTATTTGCATTTATTTCAACAAAAATCAAGAATGTAAATCCTAGAATACCAGACAGACAGTACCATTGAAAACCTGAATTATTGCAATGGTATAATTACTACAACTCTAACAACATCCAGGTCAGATTTGCATCATGGCACTCCTTCCTAATTAACTACTGTCACACTTGCTCTAACTTTTCTAAAGCTGAGAATGAATGAAGATATATCACAGTCAACATGACAACCATTCTCATCTGTTTTGGACGAGGTAGTGAGATCCACTTTAGGTTAAAATATGTACATATACGATTAGAATAAAAAAATCTTGCCTTGCGAGTATAGGAGACAAGCAGTTTGGAAACAAAATTGTTAACTCTCTTCCTCTCCCTGATGCTGTTCATATATCTTTTTAGGCATTGCAAAACAGCTGACTTGGGATTTGATATAAATTTCCACGGGGAAAGATCTGGAAATAACCAGCTGGGATAGGAGTGAGAATGTCTTAAAATGTCAAATCAATTAGCTGTTTTTAAAAGAAAATTAGTAAACTTTTTACCCTTGATAACAAAGGCCATCACATAACATTCAAGAATAATTCTTGTTCAAACTGGAACATCTTTTGTATAAAACAACATTGAATTGAATTCATAGTCACCAGTAAGAGTTCAAAATACATGGAATAAGACTGCTACTGCTTCTTTTATAAAGATAAGGCTCCAATTCAAGCATTAAATCACAACAGTCTGACAAAAGCTGTGGCAGACCCAGGCAGAAAAAAAACAAGTTACTGTTTTCTGGTCATTAACTAAACCATTGAATTTCTGAACAATTAATTCATATTTTCAGGAAGATTCATCATCAGCTGCATGAATGAAGATTTCTTTAGGTAAAAGCATTTAGAATGCTAAATGAAATAAAAACTTTTCAGTGACCAATACGTGTACTTGTTAACCTAAATATATCAATATGACTACAGAGAAAAACACAAGCAACAAAAACTTAGTGGCTATTTTCCATAACTGGTAAATGTTTTAAAAAAAAAAAAAAGTGCTTAATTGTTGAATGGATCTCTTTAGAGATCTAAATTGCAGTCATCTGTATCTGGGGTAATTTTCAAAATTGTCTTTGCCATCAATGGAAAGTAAAAGGTGCTTCTGGGAAGCGATTAATCTCACTGGTTTTAGACGCAACATTAAGATGAAATAAATCGTTCCCTGGGAATGTAGTACTTTTCACCGACTATAAAAGGACAACTAGTTCAGACAGGCACATCTAAACTTATGTCAGATTAATCTTACCCAGTGTGCTCACAGTATGGTTTATAACCAAATGACATCACTAAAAAGACTGATTCTCATGTGAATCACTGCAACAGCACGTAATTCTTCACATTACTGTATCCTTTTTAAAAGAGCTTTTATTCATTTTAGCTTCAAAACCATTTTTATCTTGAATAATGTACTGTGCACACAGTGTGGGACTAAGGGAATGCTACCTAATAAGTTTATTGATAATTTCAAAGTATTCCAAGGAAAGAAAATAATTTAAATGTCCTTTATGCCTGCTGAGAAAATACAAATGAAGTAATACAATCAGCTTCACTTTTGGTACTTCCAAGCAGAAGCTTGTTATTACGCAAGCTTAAAAATATTTCAGTGAAAGATTTGCGTTTAATTTCTTATATTTTCTTTTGGAAGAGGAGGGCAGTGCTATAGGTTTGTGTACTGCCTCTGGCTGAGACGGAGTTAATTTTCTTTACGGCAGTCCATATGGTGCTGTGTTTTATGTTTGCTACTAAAACAGTGCTGACAACACACCAATGTTTTATCTACAGCTGAGCGGTGCTTACACAGTGCCAGGGCTGCCTGTTTCTCATCCTGCCCTCCCAGCGAGCAGGCTGGGAGAGAGCAACAGGTTGGGAGAGTACACAGCCAGGACAGCTGACCCCGACTGACCAAAGGGATATTCCACACCATCATGCTCAGCAAGAACACTGTGGGGTAGTCTTTCCAAACTAAGACTGGCTGGGCATCAGTCTGCCTGTGGGAGGTGGCAAGTGATTGCCTTTACATCACATTAAACTGCCTTTATCTCAACCGATGAGATTTTTCTTGGTTTTGCTCTTCTGATTCTCTCCCTCATTGCACTGGGGTGTGTGTGTGGGAGCAGGTAAGGTAGTGGGTGCTTATTTGCTGGCTGGGATCAAGCCACCATGGTTTAAAACTCTTGGCTTCTGTCCTCAAATTTACTTCACAGAGTAAGCATTCAGCAGAACTGCTCAATTCAGTAAAATCAAATGAATCTTGTATAAGCAATCTTAACAAAGTGCCAGAGGGAAAAACTGTAAATTACACAGTATCAAACGATAATCCGAGACAGCAAACTTTGCTTAAGAGTATGAGCCCCGCTAACCTTGAGCATGGCCTGCTGAGTTCTTTCAAAAATATCACACTTGTTTGTCTCAGAACATCAAAAACCCAAATTGGCTGAAGCCAACACTATAAAGCATGTTTATTCCCCATTTCAAACAAGCCTGCATGTTACACCACTACTATACAGGGAAAGCATTTTATGATGTCCTTCCATATTCTACAGTCATTTTCTATAAGTCAACAGTTTTGATAACACCTACAGTTTTTCCTCTTTTTTTAGATTTCAGATCTTTTTTCCAAGCATGAAGAGAAACATTAAAAATTTATTTGAAATGCTTGAAAGATAACGTACGTTGTGAAAGAACAAAGACTTTATAAGCAATGAAGATTAACTTCGTACTTACCAATGTCCTCCTGTTGTCATTGTTACCTGCCTCAGGACATTAGCTTTCTTGGGACATAAACCAGGAAGAGACAGTAAAAATTATTACGAGAACTGTCTACTTTCCTTTAAATTCTGGGAGGATAGCTCTAAACAGCATCGCTGGCACCAGCACTAAGATTTTCTACAAAGAAAGGACAAAGCCAGCAATTGTCAAACTGAAAATGCCTTTGTTGTAAATAAATTACGCATAGGTTTATTAGGCAGTATTGATGCTTTATTTAAAAAAATGCTATAGTTATCTAAACAATCATCCTGCAGTTTCATGTAGCAAATCTGACACAATGTAGCCCTAATACATTGCTTAAAGAAGGTGTGAACTTTCATCTTTGGAGGGTTTTCCAAAGAATACAAGCATGCGTTAGAACGTGCAACTATAGATAATAAACAGATATGAGGTTATTTGTCTCTCAAGACTCATTCAGTCCAGTCCTATGATTCCAGTACTCCCTAAGTCCCAGAAGAAATGTTTGCTCATTTGATAAGCCCTGCAAAATAGCAGTTGTCAATACTTAGCTAATGATAATGGTAATGCTTAAGTAATGGCAATGGTACCATTAAGTCACTTCAGCAAGCTGTCTCAAAGAAACACCCTTAAAGGAACTGTACCTAAGAAACAAAGCTTCCTTTGTATTTAAACTGAGTTACATGTGTCTTGAAATATTGTTCCAGACTCTCTTCATCAATTCTTAGTATCAAAATTATAAGCTGCTTTGATACAAGAAAAGGAAAAAAAAAAATCATTTTGTTGTGCTGCTCAGAAAACCTGTCCCCTGTTGAGTCTTGATTAGTGTCTGATTTTTTTATCATGACAATGTGTTGAAATTCTTTGTCTGAAGCTTTATGGTAAAAAAACCCAACAAACTGATGGATGGACATGACAGTCTATTATTTAGTTTAAAAAGAGCACAACGTCAAGGCATGGTTTGAACTATATGTTATAGAAGGAATGCTGTAGTACTGCAGTACATTAGAATTGTGGTAACGTATATAAGATGTAATTATCCAGGTCAGATTAGTTGAATTGTATTAACTTGCTCCTCTGATAATATAAATATCAAATAGAAATTCAATAAATAAAATACCAAAGATGTTTCAGTGAAAATAAAGTCATAGGACTACTCTTCTGAATGGGGCACAGATTTAAAAGTCAAATCAAGAGAAAAATATTGTCGAGGTATGTAGAGAACTCCTTAAAATTAGAATTATGGGTACACTGTCATATCATATTCTGCACACCAATATTAATGCTAGTGTGCAATTAAACTAAAGCTTCGAAAACAATGGTAGATCAACTGCAGTCAAGTACAGCTATGATTTACTGAGACAAGTATCAGTTACACTCAGATGCACTCCAAGTCTGTATAACTTACAGAGTTAACAGTTTGACTTAATAGTTTGCTAAGCAAAAATTCGAATTCTTCCTCTCCTCTGCTTTTTTAAACACACACTTGACAAAGCCAGACCTTTTCTAAGTATTGCCGAGGCTTACAGAGAAAAAAAAAAATACCAAAAATACAAATGAGGCGATCTGGCACAAAGTTGTTTAGCTGCTCTGTACCTAAATGTAAAGAATGCGTGATTTCAGGATAGGACAGAAATTAGTCCGATAAAGTTCAAATGTCTGCCCTCATAAAAGCTTCATTAGCACAAGTCCTTGAAAGAAAGAGTCCTACCTTAGAAGGAATGCCAGAGAAGAGTTTTAAAGTGTGACACAGGACAAATTTTACCTTCTTAGGAGAGCTGGAAGTGCAATCCAGTCACTTTTGACAAAAATGAAGGTCGATAAAGGCATTTTAGATACAAGTACCTAACCTAAAACACAAATTCAGAAGTCATCCCCCCGGCCTAGTGTTCCTGTGTCACCAGAAGGAGACTCTCTTCCCATTTATTATACAAACTTCCAACAGATCTTTTTGGGCCACAGCAGAACATGAGTTTTTAGTTCAAGATATTGAACCTGAATACTGAAATACTAAGAAACAGAACTTGCAGGTTTACTTTTAGTGAAGCAAAATCAAAACTATTCTGAAGCTTGGAACTAACAGCACCAACTTGTTTTCACTTTGTCTGGTTTAGTTCCTCATACATTCCTTCTGATCTAGACTTAATCAGAGATCAGTCTGTTAGATAAGGGGACCTTCTTACCTCAAAAAAGGGAACAGTTAATGACCATTTACTTTAATATGCAAAATCAAGTAGCTTAGGTTTGCCACATCTGTGAAAGGAAAAATTCAAAACTGATTTTTACATACTAATAAAGGATGCAATGCTTAAGAAGCATGAAACATGGCATTACTAAACAGATATTCCTACTTCATTTTCCGTATAATACTTCACAGCCCATTCTTGGCTCTCTTCTCTCACTTTCACAGACTTCACTTTAAGGTCAAGATATAGATAGATGCAAATACAGTATAAACTCATGACAGGTATAATAATCTTCTAATATCCATGCTTTAATAACCAGTTATATTTTAAAACAAGTTCTTTGGTGCTGATTTGAGGTTGTGCTTTTTGTTTGTTTGTTTGTTTTTGCTTTAACCTATCTTCTTTTATTTCCAAGCCCAAAGAGAAGCAACAGAAATTGAAATAACTGAGAGTTACCAAAGTCACAAACAAATGTACTCCGAGAAAATAAATGGCTTTTGCAACTACTTTTGTAGCTTCTAGCCTCTTCTGCTAATAAGACTGTGCACTTGAATCTCTGTAGCTTGCCAGGCAAACCTAATAGGTCACCAGCATCCCTTACTTATTTTTCAGCTATTTACCAATTTCTTTATGGTGGCTTTAAAAAACCAAACTTTTTCCATAGTCACAAGGTATACATACTTTTTTTAAAAAAAGTAGTTTGAATAATATATTGTCACTGTAAAGCAAACTTTGCAGAGGTTTAACACATCAGAGAACATCACCAAAAAAGCTGAAAGACTAAGAAACATTAAACTTTCAATAATTACACATTATTTTTAATCTAATTTGTATTGTACAACTAACGGTATCACACAGAATGTTTGTGCAGATAGCAGTGTATGTTTTTAAAAGAAAACAGCTGAAAAATCCTACAATGCATGCACTCTGCTTCCCCAACTTCACGTACAGAACTGAGCAGAATGTATTGCCTATAAATACTAACAGACAATTTTAGTCAGCAGAAGTCTCCAGTAAATTGAAACATTTAGGTTCTATTTTCACAGATAACAACATTTGTTATCATTTAAATTTACTTGTCAAAGCAATTTTTTTGTTTGTTTGTTAACTCACAGATGCATTCTGTGACTAGAATAAATTGCAACAATACAGTTAATGGAATTTTAGTCTTGGAAAATGGTGGATTTTATTTCAGAATAGTCTGTGGTATGGTTCCTAGGCACATCAAGGACACACGACTTGAAGATTATAAAAGAAAAATGTGATACAGGACGTTAATCATGAGGATTGGGGTGTATGTTGTACCTACACACTTTGGCTAAGATCATAAAAACAGCCACATACCATCAGGACAAAGATCTACCTAGCCCACTATCTTCTTCTAAACAGCCATCATATATCGACCCTTGGTCTATAAATCCAAAACAAACAGTCTACAGGTCCTCTTTCTGTCTCCTCCTTTCCTATGAGGTAATCAGAGAGGCAAAGCAGTTGCTCTCTGCTGGCACTGACTGCTTTTTCCTCACTGTTAAGGAGCCCTCTTGCATACTCCTCACATCAGCATCTCTTCTGCAAGCTCCTACTGGACAGAGAAGGGGCAGACTTGGTTTCACCCAGGGCTCACTCTTCTGCTCTGCATCTCCCGCGAACTTATACAGTATAACCTGTCATTCAGTTGCCTTTAGGGAGCCAATCTCTATCCAAGACACTCGAATAGGACTGAGACAGTGTTATGTCCTGTGTCCCTCCTGAGAGCCTATGGAGAAAAATATTTCCCTAATTACCCGTTCCATCATATTACATGAAATTCGGTTACCTAGGATATTCAGCAGATAACCAAGAAATAATCTGCTTTTTATTCTAAAGGATATGACTAGTTGAACATAAAGAAAAATAAGTTTAACTTAAGTAGCTTTCATATTGCAACCACACTTCTATAAGACAATCACTGTATGCAATTCACTTACCTTGCTAAATACAACTCACTATTAATCCAGCTTGCTTTGTTTTTATACCACTGCACTGACAGTAAGAAAAGGAATTACATTCCTCTCATTAAGATTAAGCTATTTCCTATTTTAAAATTCAATATCCATCTTTAAAGTGTCCCATCTCATGTCCGCCTATCTTTTAAATTTATTTTTAACTGAAACATTTTCCTCTTGTCACAAAACACTCTAAGACTCTGAAAAGCTTGAAAACTATAAATCATGGCTATGCAATATTTAAAAGCAGAATAATTCCAATGAATATAGTTATGACAGTGCCATTTTCCAAATGATACATACAGGTGTCAAAAGTATCCTGTTCATATTAATGATTAATAATACAGTGACAGCCTAGGAGAACCACAGTGCTGGGGATATACGATATCAAACAATACTGAAGTGAGAGGAGCATCATAGTGGTCTTATCCTCCACTTTATGTTGCTAAAAAGCAGGCACTTAATGGAAAGAACAAAGGAGTGTCCTTAATTCTCAACATCCTGCTGCTTGCTTCTATCAATAATTTTGAGATATCTAGTAATGTTTTGGTACCAATATTTTGAAACTTTCCAATGGCAATGGTCATCACCAGTTTGTGAAGCTCTACACTCAATTTCAACATGCCCACTTTCAATAATCTTCTATTTTTAATTAGATGCCAAAGGTATTAACAACTTTTTTATACATACAGCCTTTTTTTCCCAGAAGTTAACATGGGAGAAAACAACCCAGTGTTTAGGCACAGTGAAAAGCCCTAGTTCATTTCTGTACAATGACTCTCTACTGATTATAAAACAAATGTTGGACGTGTGATATAGTTCCATTTAATTCTCTATATGTGACATAACTAGGTAAAAGAGAGGTAACAGTAAACAAGAAAGTCTCAGTCAGCATTCCTTGTATTAAAAAGATACGTAGATTCCAGCAAATAGTAACAAAAAAATATAATCTATAATTGAGTTAAACTTATTAATGGAGCTTGAACAAAGGCTTTCTGTAGAGCCTACCTAATTCTTGAAATGACTGAAATGCCTGTTGATGATATTTTACAAACAAGCACAAAGTCAAATGTCTAAACAAGCATGGTTTCACCTCAAAGTTTACTTTATTCCCTTGGTAAGTGCATTTTGTCATATAAATTTTAATTTATAGCTAACAATACACTTCTAAATCTAATTAGCTAGTACAAAAAGCATTAATAATTTATCAGTAGATACAATAATTTGCAACACCATAATGTTGTTTAGTACATGATAAAATGCAGGAGGATACCATCACATTACACATACACATGAACTACAAAGTGTCAGGGTTAGGAAAATTAACAGCAAGATTCCATATCCATGGCCATATAATTCCTGAGGCTTTTCATTTGATAGCCTAAGTTTGTTAAATAATCACCATCATCTAAATTTTCAAGTAAACCCAGCCCATATATTTTTATTTTTTTTTAAATCAACAGACGTTATATTATTTGTTACATTTTTCTTGTCCTCAGAAGTGAGCAAGGTAATAAAGGACAGGAATAGTGCTTTAAGAAGCTCCCCTTCATTATAAAGGCAATTGCTGATACTTAGATTTGTAAGACTAAGATTTTTTTCAAACTAGATTTGTCAATGTTTGTCCTTTTTCCTTCTCTAAATAACTCTCAGAATAGCGTAAGATAATTGTTCTGGTTTATGACTAAAACCATAGGGTTTTAGCTGTCATTAATGATTTAAGACTTTTTTTGTGCAAGGACAAAACCTAAAACCTCAACCACTAAAGGAAGCACCACAGAGACCACCATGACAGTTGTTTTACAAAGTCAGAATTGCATCCTACTTGCATTTTTCTCTCTTTTTAATTTATTATTAAGTTCTTCATTCAATGAAATTGAAAGGCAGATAAGCATAAGCAACAATTTATCAGCGGTCAGAGAGTTCCCCTTATGTAAGAAGCTTGCTGGATTCATCTCTTAATTGTTCAGCTTTCCCAAACTGAACACCATTTTATGTGCAACTCCTTGCACTTTTCACCTTTTTAAGAGGCAAGGGCAACATAATTAGGGTTAGGTGCAATTACGTATGTACATTCAAGATAAGAGTGAAAATTTTGGTTTATTCTAATACTGTATGTGTGTTTCTTCTCTATTTTTGCTGCTTAGTATTATGACTTTAGTTTGTTACACAAAGTATCTCAGCACTTGCAAAATATACACCCACCTTTCTAAAGATGAAACCCCTAAGGAAATGAAACCAAATTGTTGCAGTAGGAAGCTCCTGTACAGAAAACAAGATTGTCTCAATATTGCACTAGTTCTCCCATTGCGTTTGCCTGGTGTTACTGTTTGAACTACTGATCAAGAATATAAAACTAGCAAAAAGATCTATCATCTAACCTATCAAAATGTCAAATATCTATAAAAAGTATAACAGGATAAGAATATACTGAATTTTCTCCATTATAGAGTCCCAGCCTCCAACTGCATGTGACATAGGAATTTCATGATCCAGAAATAAAGTCTTTGTTTCAACAAGCTGATGGATTTCCTTCCATTCATTTCACTGATTAGTTTCTGAGCTCTCATTTTTTTTTGATCCTTAACATCCTATAGTAATGTGTCCCACAGTTTCCTCATGATTTTTGTAAAAATATATTGTTACACATATGCTATAGGATTATTTGATTTCAGCCCTCTAGTTCTTGTATTTTGGAAAGCTAAGAACAAGTGTTTTCTATCGCATTCTCCCCTTTATTTACCTCTATCTCAAATATACTTGGTCATCTCTTTCCCAAGATGAACAGTCCTATTTTAAGTCACTCTTCACCAGAAATCCATATTTAATCACCTTTTTTATCCTTCACGCTTTTCCTAGTTCTAATACATTCTTTTGAGACTGGAAATTACTAGAACTTCATACAACATTCAAAATAGGGACACATCATTAATTTATACAGTTTTATAAAAATGCTTTGTTTTGCTCATCTTTTCCTTATTAATGTTTCCTTATATTTAATTTGCTTTTATGATTGCTACTAAGTGCCAAAATGTTTTTTCACAGAACTAATATAACTGTGAGGCCATTTGTAAGTGCATTTGTGAGAGAGCACAGTTAATACAGGTAGCAGACATGAAATAAAGTTAGAGCTTCCATTACTCTTTATGAGATAAGGAGGAAACAGACTTCTGAAAAACCGTTCAAAAACGCTAATTGCACCACATACTCATTGTTGAAAATACGTACACAGTACAAATTCAGGATGTAACATGAGCACCATACTTCTCTGTAAACACCACCAAACGTCTCCTTTCTCATTTATGATCCCCATCATAAACTATATACATAATCACTAAATACAGTTTTAAATGAAAGGATAATTCCACTAACAAAGAATTAAAAACCCTCTCCACTCCCAAATATCATCAAAAAAATCCAAACCCTAAACAGCACCACTCAGTCTCACCAACACATTATCCATTAGATGGTTTATGTAAAAAACACAAGAGAAGTGCTTACGAAAAACACCGTTAACAGGCAACATATCTTTTCAGCAAAATACTCCATCACATCTTGACATTTTGTCCATGTTTTGATATTATATTTATTCATCATTTACTTAACTAATGCAGGCTCAAGCTTGGAGGGAACAGTTAAGGATACACTCTTACAGTCTCTCCAAGACAGACCTAGATTTTGAAAACAATACTCCTATGGTCTGTTTCAGACACTCCATCTGCAAAACTAATTATACAGCTCCATCTGTACCAAGCATGGGTTTTAAGGCATAATGTAACTGGATAACACTGAGATCACATACTATTTCATTTGATTTCAAGATAACTACAACTGAAGTATCAATAATTACAAGGGTAGATGTTACACAATGGAGGAAAATCAAGTGTTCTTCATTGCATTAAAAGAGAAATTTCTTAGAGATATGTATGGTTATACCTTTAACGTTATGTTTAGCTTATATTTACCTAATATAATTTCAAATCACATAATCTATGGATCATGGTGCTCTTGGTTAAAATAATTTGCAGAAGTACTGTGGTAGGTTAAACCACGTGGAAACTAAATGCCTCACAGCCATTTACTCACACTCCTCCACCTCTGGGGAATAGAGAACAAAATTAAAAAGGGAAAAGGGAAAGAGACTTGTGGGTTGAGAAAAGAACAATTTAATAATACAATTTAATAATAATAGTAACAATAAAATAATAATGTATGATAATATATATAACGATAATCATATATACAAACAAGTGATGCACAGTGTAATTGCTCAACGCCCTGTGGCCAATGCCTGACTCGTCCTGGCAAGTGACCTCAAAACAGCTAAGTCCCGACACCGCAATCCCAGACCAGTGAGAGGCCCGAAAAAAGAGCAAGATAGAATGCTGAGACTCCAAGAGTCCAAGAGCCCCAGAGAGCCCTCCCAGAAGAGATCCCAACTTCCTGGTAAACCCTCATCCATATACTGAATGTGACACTGCATGATATGGAATACTCCATTGGCCAATTTGGCCCTTAATCCTAAATCTAAGTTCAAATCACGAGGGATTTTGTGGGCCCTTTATCCTGGCTATGCGTCCCCCAAGTCTGCTGTGCTCCTGCACAGTGGCAAGAACTCGGGAAGCTGAAAGGTCCATGATGCCACAGCACCAAATATAAACATCAATGTGCCATCAACATTCTTCTTGTAACGAATCCCACACTAAATGCAACAGAGCACTTCTAGGTACTAAGAAGAAAACTAACTCTGTCCCAGCCAAAACCAGGGCAAGCACAAAAATTTTTATGACATTTTTTTCTCAATACTTAAGATTTACCTGCACTCAGCAGAAGTAAATTCTTAACTTTTTAGTAAAAAGAAAAGGGTCTCTAAATAAAAGAAAAAAAAAAAAGAGGAAGGGGTGGAGGCTGTAAGAAAAGAGGGTTTTAATAGAATTAGAAACCACTTTTAATTACACTCCTTCTATGTAGCCATGTCTTATAATGACAGCTTTGGTTCCAAAATAATTACATTTTTCATTTAAAGTGATTATTTTTGGAGATGCCCAACATATTCCTCAATCACGTTTTAGAAAAGAAATTACAATACAAAGGATTTTAATATACTTTCTTTATTAAGAAGACAAAACCCCCATCATTCTATTCACCTAATTGAAGTGACAAAGTAAAAAAATCACATCAGCAGTAATTCACACAAGACACCAGTCAAACTTGATATTTGACTAGTTTTGCATAATCTTAAATGCACTTACACGTCTTTTGGTTTTGAGCGAAAACTATAAAATATTAAGCAATAACAAAAGTAAAGGACTTCTAAACAAGGCCTCCTCAAATCGCTGGATTAAGTTATTTTCCCTTCCCTTTCAACTTCTTACACAATTTAGAATGGGGAATAAAATATAAAATGGAACTGTAGCTACTGTTCACTCTTTACACATATTTATGTAATACCATAAACCCAGTAGAATCTATCAAAAGGACTTTTCAGATCACATTTTAAACATCCCAAATTGAATCCTGAATATGTGAAATGTCAAAAAAGCAACAGATACTTTGAGAAAAATAATCTGAAAGTATTATTTTTGCTATTCGTTATTTTTACCTTATGAAATTGATTGGCTTATATTAATGTATATTTATTATTAAATAATAATATATTTATCAATATACACATTATTTAATAATATAATGTATTTTTATTATCAGATAATAATTATTTAGGTTATTTACATTATTTATAACTAATTAATAAAATATAGTAATTCTAAGTGATGTTAAAATATTAAAAAACATTTTCAGATACCTATGTCAGTTCATCATGATTAACACTGAGAGTATGTCATGTCTGATAAAAACAGAATCAGTACTTGATTTAGGGGAAAACGCTAGTTACTCCAGGGGAAATGCAACAGTTATATAAATGGAAAAAGCATAGCTATATAAACAATCATAATCCATAAAAGCTCTTTCATAAGTGAGGTCTTCAGAAACCATTATCAGCTGGCAAAATAGAAAATGTATTCAGTTGCTCTTTCATCAAATGGATAATAACCAGAAATGAGTATGCCAAGTTAAATAATAATTCACCCCATGTGTAAATAGATGAGAACAACTTTGCAGGAATACAGTCAAGAAAATGACTATACAATCTTGATCAGAAGTTCAAGTGTTTCCCTTTCCAGTACTCTTCCCAACTTCTATTACATGGCAAATCTTATTACATTCTTGAGTTAATAAATGCAATAATCACAACTGTATTCTGTAAATGATCTATTTCAGTTTTTTCAGTTAATGAAACAACTAATTATTCTATTAGTTCTTCTTGGGATATTTCAATTTAACACATAGTGGAGGCTTATCTTCTCAAAAATTTCATATATAAATCCTATCCATAATAGAAGCTACAAAAGTACATGGAGGAGGAAAAAATACTTCTCCAACCATGTAATGGTACCAGAACTTTGAGCTCCAGTAGCCTGATTAAGTTGTTCTATTTTTTATAATTTACAAACAATGGATTGCTTTGTTCTGATTCTGAAGATCTAAGTAACTAACCAATCATTCTATGTTTCTGTATTTTCTGTACATTTCTCATTTGCCTAGGCATCAGGAAAATCCACAAAAGAAAACGTACTTATTCATAACTAGCTGAACAGAATTAAAGCAGAAGAAAAGTTGCAAAATCAAAATCTCACGGCTCTTAACAACTGGAAGAAAATTAGTAGCTCAATCGTAAAGTGAGTATCACTCCTAAAGAAAAAGAGGGTATGCTCGGAAAACAACTATTATTTTGTAACAGGGCTATTACATCTATTCAGAATCATAACGTTGAAAAATGTAAAAAATGTCCATTAGTTGAAAGAACCTGAATCTGTATTAATTTGTCTTCCAAGCAGTGCCAGTGAAACTTCTGGTGTCAAACTAAACCTTAACTTAACCTTAAGCAGCATATATCACTCTCTCTTCAGTTCCACATAATACTTGAAGGTTTGTTTCTGAACACTTCTCCCACAGAGTTTGTGGCAAAAAACATCCATTGAGATACTGTCGCACAACTTCCAAATGTCTCCTCTGTGTTGAAAAGTAATCTCTAGTACTGTAAACACTACTACTTTCAATACCAGTGACAATACTGATGCAAATTTATCTAGCTTAGACACTTACCCGTCTCTCTGTTGATGACTCAGATCGCCATTTTACTAACACACTCCGAGTTTGATTGACATGGAAGACTTTAAATTTGATTTTTCCCTCATTAATAAAGATGCTTTGTTTTACCAGTCTCCTTCCTAACCCGAAGTAAATCAAAGCTAAGTAGTTACTGCAACACAAGAGCAGCTTAACGCATGTAAAGGTCCCCCCACTGAGGTTATGGTAGCAGTGGCCACGGCGAAGGAGGCTGCGCGAGCCCGTAATCCAACTGCAAAAAAGCCCATGTGCTGACTCGGGGAGAAGTTAGGAGGTGGGAGAGAGGGATAATCACTCCCTGGTCTTGTTTCCCTCTGGTTTAAGGGCTATGTCAACCACTCTATACTAGCAGTACAAGAGAAGGTTTAATTAATTTAAATCACTAAAGATTGTAAAGATTTCAAAGGCTGATTTAAGATTATATTCCCTTGGGTGGAGTTTCTTTTGGGAGGTGTGGGGTTTTTGATATTTTTTTTTTTTTTTTTGGAGGGGGGAGAGTTTAAAGATCTGAGATTGCAGAATCATGGACTGAACACTATTAGATCCATCTTGCTCACCTGGTAGAAGAGAGAACAGGGAAGGGCAATAGCTTCCATCATTTTTACAGACTTGTACCAGAACAAACAGGCCCACACTGTGCACAGAACACACTTGACTAAAATTATCCACTTAAGGCACAAGCACTTTTAAAGCAGACTCCATACTGACAAACACTCAAGATCCCTTATTATGTGAAATGCTTTTAATAATAACATTTGCTCTAATTGTAGTTTGAATTTTAACAAACTTACTGTGTTGTCAAGCAACAAAAATCACATTAATTGCATTTTTAAGAAGTGACTTCAGAGTTACTCTGTTCAATACTAGGCAGGCTGTAGAGCCCACAATGTGACACACGAGACCATCATCATTCAGAATCGCTAAGGGGATACCTAGTGAAGAGGGCACTATGTGTGTTTATGCAGTATTGTTAGACAAAAGTGTAGCCATGCAGTGAAATCAAAGATGTGTTCCTATCTTCTTTATAAAGATAGTGTGTATCACAGAATGATAAAATAGTTTGGGTTGGAAGGAACCTTTAAAGATCATCTAGTCCAAGCCCTCTGCAATGAGCAGATCTTCAACTAGAGAAGAGCAGATCTTCACCTGAGGTTGCTCAGAGCCCCATCCAGCCTGACCTCAAATGATATTCAATTAGGAGGAGTTGTGAACTCACTTGATGGTAGAGAGGCCATACAGAGAGATCTGGATACACTAGAGAGCTGGGCAACCACCAACTATATGAAATTTAACAAGAGCAAGTGCTGGATTCTCCACCCGGGGCAGGGTAATCCTGGTTATACACACAAATCAGGGGATGAGAAGCTGAAGACCAGCCCTGCGGAAAGAGATCTGGGGGTTTGGGTTGATGGCAAGTTGAATATGGGTCAACAGTATGCCCTGGCAGTCAAAAGGGCCAACTGTGTCCTGGGATGCATCAAGTATAGCATAGCTAGCCAGTGGAGGGAGGTGATTGTCCCACTCTGCACTGCACTGGTGCAGTCCCACCTCCAGGACTGTGTGCAGTTTTGGGCGCCTCAATATAAGAAGCACATCAAACTGTTAATGTGTCCAGAGGAGGGTAATCAAGACGGAGAAAGGTCTCAAGGGCAAGACTTACGGGGAGCAGTTGAGGTCACTTAGTTTGTTCATCTTGGAGAAGAGGCGGCTGAGGGGTGACCTCATCACAGTCTACAACTTCCTCAAGGGAGGCAGCAGAGAGAGGGGTGGCAATCTCCTCTCTGGTGACCAGCAATGGGACATGAGGAAAAGAAATGAGTCTGCATCAGGGGAAGTTCAGATTAGACATTAGAAAAAGTTTCTTCACCAAGAGGGTGGTTGGTCACTGGAACAGGCTCCCCAAGGAAGTGGCCACAGCACCAAGCCTGTTAGTGTTCAGGCATGTCTGGATGACACTCTTAGTCATATGGTTTAGTTTTAGGTAGTCCTGCAAGGAGCAGAGACTTGGACTTGATGATCCTTACGGGCACCTTCCAACTCAAGATATTCTATGATAATTTGTGTCAAAGAAATGACTGAAGAATAATATGGGTTGCAGTCTAAATCTAGCTTACATTTTTGTGCATAAGAAAAAGGGTAAGTATTCATTAGGCATCTTCGTGCTTCCTTGACTCTCATCATCACAAGACACATCAAATTTCATCAGAAAGACATTGCAGAACGTTGTTGCACCACTCAGTTCTCACAAGACACAGGCTCACACAATATACTCTCACATGGCAAAGTAGTATGTTACTACCTCTGTCATCAAAACTCACCAGCTACCCCCTCTCTCTCTCTCTAGACCACACACCTTCCACTGCTTCTCTAGACAGATCTCTATTCATTATTTCTTTTTAAAATTTAAAATGGGATTTTCCATATCAAGTGCTTTACTCAACTTCTCATATTATTACAGATTTGCTGGAAGCTTCTCTCTATCTCCCTCTCACATACATTTTAGACACTCAGGGTACTTACACGTAAGAGAGCTGTTTAAGTCTTTTGACAGACTGAGCACTTAAACATACTCCTTATGTCACAGTAACTTTAAGGAGACTTTAAATTACCACAAGGAATCAATTCTGTAATATACATATTTTAAATGCTATTTATTCTTTTATGTAACACAGAAGTATTTACCTTTACATCAACAACAGTAACCAGAACCGCAAGACCACAATCATGAACTTCTAATAATGTTTAATAAAAAAAGATTAAAATGTCCCAAGTTAAAAGTTGCATAACGTGAAAATAATGAAAATATGATAGTCTTTAAAAAAGGCATTTTAAGATGTATGTATGTCATAGCAAAACTAGACTTAGCACTCACAATATGTGAAAAAAAAGGAATTGTGACAGAAGACATGGATGACCTAATGCCTTATGACGTTTTATAACAAAAGCCACCATGGTCAGATGCTTACTGTTTCATACACAAGCCATATAACACTGAATTGTCACAGATTATTTTTTCTTCTGTTTTAATTTGAAATTCCCAAATCTGGAAAAACCTAAAAAAAGGAAAGTAATTTCCATCTTTTCAAAGAGTACAAATCAGTAACAACATAGGCAGCTTCAAATTACAGAAAACAGAATATTCCACTTAGTTACTAAGTAAAGATATTAAGATTTCCTTACAGTAGCACTGTCTAAATATTAGCAGTCCTGCAACTAGTTGTGAAAGGCAGGATACAATCTGAAAAAAAATCTGAAAGTACACGTTCAAAATTGAAAATACTGGTAAATCTTTGTACGGTTCTGCTGGAAGTAGAAACTGTGTGAACTTCTCAGCTCTTTCCTAAACAGTGATTTACAACATGCAGAAATGAATTTAACTCTGGACATTATGCATGCTCCTCAAGTTCTTTCTTCAAATAGTTATTTTCAGAAGATGCCTAGAAATCATCACATTGAAAACGGGAACAAAGTCAACACTTGGTAACTGAAGACAACATACAAAAGGGACACATACAGCCAAGTTTGGGCACAGAAAAGATGCTAGGAAAGTCCCTGATAATTCTCCACACATGCTATCTCCTAGAAGACAGCTGTTTATGAAGTGATCATACTCCTGTGCTTCCCCTCTTACAGTACGCAAGCTCAACTTCTTGCAGCTCTCCTCAGGCTTTTGTAAATATTTGTCCTGCATACAGTGCATGTATTTAAATGTAGGTAAACCAAAAGTAAAAATCAAATTTATAGCAAAGTTTCAATACAGCGCCATGTTTCCAAAAAGAACAAAAAGCTATGATGAATACTGCAGTTAGTCAGATGAGCCTTCAATCAAGTAACAAGGTAATTGTGGTTGAGGACCACAAGAACAGACTGAAAGCAAATTGGCAAGGGACTGCCAAAGAGCTAAAACCTAGCTGATTACAAAAAAAATGTTACCATGCAATCTGGAGTATCAGTAAATGTCAGAAATTCAGTTTACACATACCCTTGTTCAGCAACACTTAGTATTTTATGTAATGTTGTGTAATTAACATACGAAAATACTACAGTTTCACAATTTTATTAAAAAGTCTACCCAAAAGTCTTCACAATAGGCCAGACAGGCAAATTTCTGCTTCGTGAACTTCAGAACATCTGTTTAACCAAATTTTATAAACCTGACTGCAAGGAAAGACTAACCTTTCCCTGCAGAAGCCTTTTTTAAAGCATAACAGACAGATTAGACAGACATTTCAAAGCCAGTTTTAACTAATTAACCGAACAAAAAAAAATTTAACAACAGAAAAAAAATGATGTCAGTATTGCTCTAACTCAAACCACAGGAGATGACACCCAGATGAAGGACAAGTAACTAGGGAAGTATTCAGAGTCTCCTCAAAATGTTTCATGTGCAGATAAAATTTTTTTACTCATACAGGCTTATTCATCTGATTCCTAATGATTTTGACTATTACTATAAGTAAAATATTTGATAAACACATGACAGTTTTAACTATCCTCTTCTCACTATTTGCTAAAGAAAGACAAAGTTCCTTCTACTACAAGAGCTTAGCGTAACACAGTCCAAACAAACAGTTAAAGCCAGAGACCCACTAGCTGGACTAACTGGATTCAAACAGCAAGGCAGGAACAGGGCCAGGGTTTGAGCTGAACATCAGGGAGTGGAAAAAGTCAAAGGATGCACCAAACACAAGTGCAAAGAAAAAGGATGGCTGGACGAAGGTCAGACAGCCAGGCACTTCAGCTACTATTCAGGGCACAGACTAAGGCAGGATTTGTTCTGCCTTACTCAGCTACAGAACAGGACTCTCAAAAACACTTTTCAAATGCCACAGCTGCTGAAGACCCAGGTGCCTCCCAAATCCATCTGTACCAGACTGACTGTAAACAAAGGAATACCAGATTGGCCAGATTAAATATTTAACAGTGACACAGCTGGAAAAAAATCAGCCACTACATAGTGGCCAGGATACGTACTCTGTAATGTTTCTTATCTCCTTTGAAATAATTGGTTAAACACCTGACATTAAACGTGCATTGCTTTTATTCTGCAAGCTATGAAGGATATGTCTGGGAGAGAGGTAATGAATAATTATATTGATCCATCTGTTATTTTCTCAGATTTCCTGAACTTTCTTTTTTATTTTTCACTGCTACTGTGTTTAATAATCTGATTACATATTCCAACATGGTGCATTACGGCTACCAGTCTAAGACTAAAACGGAAGAGGGAGAAAAAAAAAAAAAACATAAATTCCTTTTTGTTTTCTTCTGATACCCATAGCTGTGATACAAATTACCCACTTTCCTAAATAAAGATCAGAATCTGGTAATACGGAGCAATGCTTTCTTTTCAATACAGAAGATACACAGCAACCCTTGGGCCAGGGCAAGAAACTTATTCCCTAGGAAACAAGAGGTCCCATGAGAGAAGTAAATACTTTCCTGGTCCCTAGTGTCCACAAAACAACTGATGACATTTCAAACATTTGAAGTGACTTCCACAGCTGCAAACACATTTCAGTCACATATCTCCTTCTTACTTTGAAAAAGAACTAATAAAAACCTATCCTAAATCATCACCAGGCTCAGGATTTCAGTTTCAGGTTATACTATCCTGAAAGTTCAGAGACAAGGAGATTTGAAGTGCTAAACTCTCTTTAAATATTTTTAGTGATTAGTACTTTTTTTTTCCCCCAGGTTTTTTTTCCTTTTTTAACATGGGTTTGGGCAATAAACATGCTGTTTGAGGAAAAGTGCCTGGAAAGCTGCCTGATGGAAAAGGACCTGGAGATGTTGGTCAACAGCCGGCTGAATATGAGCCAGCGATGTGCCCAGGCAGCCAAGGTGGCCAACAGCATCCTGGCTCGTATCAGCAATAGTGCGGCCAGCAGCACTAGGGAAGGGATCGTCCCCCTCTACTCAGCACTGGTGAGGCTGCACATCGAATACTGTGTTCAGTTTTGGGCCCCTCACTACAAGAAAGACATTGAGGTGCTGGAGCGTGTCCAGAGAAGGGCTACAAAGCTGGTGAAGGGTCTGGAGCACAAGCCTTTTGAGGAATGGCTGAGGGAACTGAGGTTGTTTAGCCTGGAGAAAAGGAGGCTCGGGGGGACCTTATCGCTCTCTACAACTCCTGAAAGATGGTTGTGGCGAGGTGGGTGTTGTTCTCTTCTCCCAAGTAACAAGCAATAGGACAACAGGAAATGGCCTCGTTGCACCAGGGGAGGGTTAGATTGGATATTAGGAAAAAATTTCTTCACCAAAAAGGATTATCAGTCACTGGAACAGGCTGCCCATGGAAGTATTTGAATCACTATTCCTGGAGGTATTTAAAAGACGTGTAGAGGTGGTGCTTAAGGACATGGCTTAGTAGTGGACTTGGCAGTGTTAGATGTACAGTTGGACTCAATGATCTTATGGGTCTTTTCCAATCTAAACGGTTCTGTGATTCTACAATTTGAGATATCCCAGAGAGCTACAAAACAAACATAAAATAAATAAACAAACTCAAACATCCCTGCGTACACACACTCCAGTTACACAAGACGAAGCCAAAACTTTCAAAAGAGTGTAAGTATGCTTCCTAATGAACAGAGAAATATACTCCCCCAAACTCAAGCCTTCTGGGTGTCAGGACGTATCTCCTGTAGGTGAGAGACTGTGGGTGAAGTTCCTACTGCAGTATCTAAACAGACTAAGTGAAAAAGCACCTATCATTGATGAGAAGGCCTGAGGGGAGGGAGGAGCAGGGCAAGTGCCTGCTAAACACAGCTTCCACAAAACAAATACTCTCCTAAACTTTACTTTTGACCAGCTAAGATTTTTCTGACAATTTATTTAATTGAAATTGTCTTGACCAGATCAAGTGGAAAGTTCCCCAAAGCAGCCCTAACATTATGTTCTTAATCCCCACACTGCTTCAGAGCTATTTTCATGCTAGCTCCATGGAAACAAAGACATAATTGTTCATTCAAAAGGCTGCTAAAATTTCCATTACGAAATACTCTTATAAAAATCATTTACTTTGTGTTTTTATTATGAGAGGGAGAAGAGAAACTAGGTTATTTTCTGTATTTTACTGCAAGCTTCAGAGACTGGTGTACAGATTCAACAAATGCCATCGCTACAGTAAAAAAAATAATTCTGATGAAGCTTAGCAAACCTGGTAAAATTAAGAAGTCCAGTTATGGTTCATAACCTCTTTTAAGTTTCAGGGTTATTCGCTGCGTCAATCATCACACTGAGGAAACACTCAAATAAAAACATATATCTGATTTTACATTTAATTGATTTTATTTGATCATAAATTTGGTAATTAAATTATTAAACCATAAGCTAGCTTTACAGAATTGGCAGAAAGCATTAATATTTATGTATTTATTATGTAATGTTTGTAAGCAAAAGATATTAAAGCTTTCCTACTACCAAACCTTCATTTAAATTTAACTGATGCCCCTCCACATCAAGAGTACCCTTAAGAATGCCTTTTCTTCCTCTTTAGTCTTCCGCCTTGCAAGATGAAGATAATGTTCTTTTACCCCTTTACTTTGATCTATGCCCCTTTTCTCAAAGAACAGGTTTCTGACTAAAAGGACAGATGATTACAAAGACTATCCATTGTAAAAATAGTTTCCTCTGGTTCCTGCATACAAAAGAGGGAATATCATGGCATTTATCATACAAAATTGCTCACCATAGTCACGGTTTTATCAGATGGGAGGAAAACAAGAAAAAATACTTGATGTCACTGTATGATTCATAAATATCTCTAATCAAAGGAAATGTAAGGCCTCAAGTTCTACTACTCTATAACAAAGGCATTAAGAACAAAAACAGGGACGATGAGCAAAAGTTTACATCATCAGATGCACCAACCTAACAAAAATAATCAGTGGAATATAAGTTTTATTTCCACGTGAGAATTTGATCACAACCACATTCTGACCCTCCACTTACACAATGGTTACACTGTAACACTCAGAAAATCCCTATTCAAGTGGAGGTTTAGGTTAAGGACCTGGTGCCGAAATTAAATACAATTTTTGTCACCAAGTATCTGCTCTGGTCTGAATATCTTTGATAGTGTACTGCCAAAAGAGCAATGGGAAAAAATTTTTGCATCCCCCAAGTAACTTCTTTGAAAAGCTATAGTTTGCTCTTTTCTGGAAAGTATCTTAAAATGAAGCGGTTGTCAGAAAATACTTTTGCTTTTGTATTCAAATTCAAGCAAATTATAATGTCCTCCCAAAAGAAACATGAGCTTGCCTGTGGTTAGATTTACTAAAGACCATATAAAGGCATCCAAAATCTTCATTTAAAAATCTCTAGTAATAAGAGATGGATACTCTACTACTACTCCTGGGTAAATTCTTACAGTGGTTTTTCATTCTTTTGAAATTGTACAGCTCACTTTTAATTTGCCTGGTTACAGCTTGTGGCCACTTGTTCTTATGATGCTTCTTGTCACTAAATTAACAAGACTTTTATAACAGAAACTCGTATCACAAGGAAGTCCCTACACGCTTCAAATCAAGTCACCTCTCATCTCTTTTGATAAGTTCATTTAACTGAGCTTTACGTCCTTTCCTGCAAGATGTTCTCTCACAGACATAAAACAAATTACTTTGAAGGCTAGTAGACAGATGGGTGGGGGGCAGAAATGGAGAAGCTTTAGGCATGGCTGAGAATAAAAGAAAAAGAAAAAAAAGAAAAAAATGTATTATATATGTATTGTTACAGAGAAGCTTACATAAGCATACATTCTGAAGGATTTTATGCACAAATATTAAGACTATGGAGAGAAGAAAGTGAAAAAGAAAAGAGAAGTTGGAAGAAACCTAGCAGCTGTATATTTTTAGAATGTTATAATTCCATTAACAGCAAATAAAACATAAACAAATGCATACTGAAAAATTTGTTCTCCTAAGTAGCACTCATCTTCCAAGAAAACAAACATGAAAAAAACCCTCTCAATCACACTTTTTAGTTTTCTTATGAAAAACAATTGCACCCCAGAGTTCTTCATTCATCTTAGCCCAGCAAATACAAAGGCTTAACTCCATTTAACTTTGCAAAATTGATAATGACTCAAATATTTTCCTTCCACATTACCTTAACAAAGATACAAAGGAGAACCTATCTCCAGTCTCCTCCCCTTGCTCCTACTTAAAAATGTCCCTATCGTCTTCCTTCCTAATTCACCCTTCCTTCTTCTTCATATTATCCTCCCATTTTTTCATTAGTTACGAAAGTTCCTTTTGTTCTGGGAATACAGTCAAATAATAGTATTCAAGATTTGTTTATAAAACCAACTTGAATGTTTTAACTTTAATAATAATACTGAATACTAAAATAGCTTTCTTCTTGTATCCACTTGTTGAATTGAGAAGAATTTTTCTGAAGATGTACCAGAAGAATCACTGAAATTACTGTAATTACTGAACACATTTTTACTCTTCTATAAATAAGTTTACATTAGTCTAAATCGCACTTCTCATCTACAATGTCTCTTTCGAAGCAGTATAATTCTCAAGATTTACCACCAAAAAAATTATTAGAATTTTGAATGAAAATACAATACACGCCCTTCAGTCTGTCACTTAAAGTTATCCAGCCCAGCAATTTAGGATCTAAAGGAAGTGTTGCTGCTTTACAGGAATCTATTTTTCCTATACATTCACTACAAATTCTCCAAGTTATCTCTGTGATGCAAATGCTCCACTCTGCAAATGGTTACTTTCCTATGTGATCAGGAGTCAAAAAATATGCACTATATTCAGTAGATTTGTCACTGAGTTACGAAATAATTGCAAGATCTTGGTTTTATAGGCTGTTCATGCTTTTCCATTGGAGAAAGACCTCAACATATACAGTATCTCACTCTGCAGAGCCTCTTATAACATTTGGAACATACGAAGAGGATTGTTATCTTGAAAAGTAATGTGAATTTTGAGCAGATTTCTCCTTTTAAAAAGTAAATAGATATGCAAAAATTAAGAATGCTCCAAGATACAGCTCTATTCTCCAGTGGTTAAGGAAAACTTCATTTAGAAAATGGGACTGATTCTTCCCCATATAATTTGCATTTAAATATAATAGTGTTGATGAATTTATCATGTTACAGTCGGAGTATTTTATATAAACATCTAATTAGTAAGCTTAAAATACATAGTGTCTCCACAGAATGTGTGGACTAACACACTTATCCAAGCAAGAAACTGCTACAGCAGGGTTTTCATAGCTCTTAGCTTTGAACAGCAGCATACTCAGCTTTTAAGGTTGAAGCCTAAACTATCACAAAACTGACAACAGACAAAATAGACACAGACAAACAAAATACAATGAAGTATAGTAAACCTATACTATGCACTCAAAACAGAGACACTGCCAGTCCCAGGGATGCTATTATATTAATGAACATCACTTCTGCTACACTTGCTATTCTGACACTGTACATATTCTGCAACTATGTCTAGTTTTTGAGGTTTGTTTGTTAAAGTACTCCCACAAGTAGGACATAAATAATTTTACCACCATGCTACATTTTGAAACAAAAATATAGAGAGGTCATTCAATAATACAGCAGGAAAAAAAAAAAACAAAACAACAAACGCCTACAAAAATTCAAAAGTAATAAAACAACCCTTGTGCTCTGATGGAAGCCAAAATCTCCATACCTGGTATTAGCTTCAGAGGACTGGACCTCCCTCAGTGAGGCCCTTTAGGATGACACAAGCTGCAATGGCAAGAAAAGTAAAGTAGCTTAACCTGAAGAAAGGGTGTCTTACTTCACTCAGAAGCATCCTCTAGGAATTTGACCCTTCCCAGCATTAAGAAGGGTTAAGAATTACGGTGGCACCAAACAGCGCTCAATGGAACGTAGTCGGCACTGGCGCTCACAAGGGCTTTGGGTACAAAAGCGAAGTTGTGCAGGGGATCACAGAATCATAGAATGGTTAGGGTTGGAAGGGACCTCAAAGATCATCTAGTTCCAACCCCCCTGTCATGGGCAGGGACACGCTCCACTACACCAGGTTGCTCAAAGCCTCGTTCAACCTGGCCTTGAACACTTCCAGGGATGGGGCATCCATAACTTCATGCTGGAAGGAAGGAGCTTTCCAAGAGGTCATGAAGAATACCAGTGCGATACTTGACTTCTTATGACGCAAGTACAGAGCTTTTCTGAAGCTTAGCAAAATGAAGGTGCGTGCAAAGGTGACAGACAAAATCCTCCAACTTCTGACAGAACCTCCAAGCTAAAGCAACATATTTATCTGGCGAGTAGCTGGAGCCACACTTTGAAACTTCAATGAGTTCACGCTCAGTGTTTGTACAAGTACAGGCCTGAGACTTCTCTGTTTATTCATAGAATCATAGAATGGTTAGGGTTGGAAGGAGCCTCAAAGATCATCTAGTTCCAAACCCCATGCCATGGGCAGGGAAACCCTCCACTACACCACGTTGCTCAAAGCCTCATCCAACCTGGCCTTGAACACTTCCAGGGATGGGGCATCTACAACTTCTCTGGGCAACCTGTTCCAGTGCCTTACCACCCTCAGAATGAAGAATTTCTTCCTTATATCTAATCCAAATCTACCCTCCTTTAGTTTAAATCCATTGCCCCCTTGTCCTATCACTACATGCCCTTGTAAAAAGTCCATCTTCAGCTTTCCTGTAGGCCCCCTTTAGGTACTGGAAGGCTGCAATAAGATCACCCCGGAGCCTTCTCTTCTCCAGTCTGAACAATTCCTACCTTCCCAGGTTTTTGTAAGAAAACACTAGATCAGAACGTGCAACATGCAAGGACACCAAAGGCATTTGAACTTGTAACTATAAGGAAAAGTACATTAGTAATGGAGATAATTTCCTTTTTAAAATCTCAAAAGTCCATGAACTATTCTCGTAGTAACTGTAAATCTGTATGCAGTAACAGATTTGAAGGTGTGGTTGATTAATGGGATGATGACAGGAGGTAATCCCTCTATGCAAGCTGCTTCATTTGACTTCAGATACTTTTCTGCATTAGAGCTGTAACACTTTGAGGAGAAAGGAAATCAAATAACAGTTCAAACTGAGAATGCTATCTGAAACTAACGTACAAAATAAGGAAAAAAGGTAGAAAAAGTACTACGACAATTTACAGGAATGTATCCAGAGAACCAGACCTCAGAGAAATCTGGGTTTTTTTTGTCTTCATTATCTTATTATAGAGATTTCCATAATCCTGCCTAAAACTTTATTTTCACCATCACATAGCCATTTTATTTTATTTAGAGAAATGTCATAGCAAAGTAAATGATTTGCGCATTGAAAGACCGTTTAGATTGCTGATGGAGGAAACTGTTGGCAAAGTGGCTTAACTACTGAGCCTGGTTTCTTGGTTTTAAGAAATTCATGACTTAGTTTTAAGAGATAAAAAACAGTCTGTGCCATTATAATAACGAGTGCCTTATTTATGGAGTATTGGCTAGGAATTTGTAAATTACAGTATAGTCAAGTTGTACGCATTCCATATAGAACTGTAAAGCACAACTCAACATTGCATATCCAGATCCTAGATACTAAGTGACTTCAGTTGAAGGGCATAAGATTTGTTCTTTTAGCTTTTCCTCTATTTTCACCATAAAAGACTTAAAAATTCTCATGGTAAAGCATATAAAGTATAATACTCATGATCTCAGTTTATTCACTACCTTTTATCATGGCAATTCTCAAATCTGTGTTTGTAATTACTTCTTGCATTTCCACCTGCTTCCACTGTCAGCTGCCCTTACATTACACTTATTAAGCTTTAACAAAAGAGCTTCTAGTATCCCACAGGCCTTTGTGTCTCACTGCTCTGTGCCTGTTCCAAATGACCTTGCTGCAATGCAAGCAGAGGTACACAATGGTGCCTTTTGCCCAGGCCCAGCTGGCTTCCTTTTGACTCCCTTCTCTGTGCACACACAATGTTGAAAGAACAAAAAATTTTATGCCAAAACTTGACGGGTTTTCATATGTAAAAAAAACTTTTTACATAGAAACTGTCACGTATTACTAAACATACAAATATTTCCTTTGTATTAATTTTTAAAAGATCTGGAAAGAGAAACACTTCAAGAATGAAAGAATTTTTAATGTCAAATCATCAATTGTTTTGATTCTGCAATGAAAATATATTACTGTAGCTTTGTATTAGAAATTTTATTTACTAAATGTTTGCATTAAACAGATTTTGGAGTCAACTATAAGCATTTCATTTAACTTCAGTACACTTTGAATATTGAAAAAGTAATATTGTCTTTTTCAAGATTCAAAATATATTGGAAAAAGCTTTTGCTTAGCCTAATCTGTCGGTGAGGAATGACTCCAAACAAGAAACCAGGCATTTATTCAAAGAAATTAAAGAAAGAGAAGATAATTCCCTCAAGGAAGAACACAATTCATCATAAGGTACTTGAGATTTTTTCCTTTTCTTCTATAAAAAACCATCCATCTGGCAAACACGCACATAAAGTTTGTGAACCTATATTCTCATAGTAGAGTCTTAAGAAGTCCCTACACCAATAAAGTGATTGCTATTCCACACAAACCATGGAATAGGAGTGTAACTTTCACCAATCAGGACTGAATAGTCTGAGTCTTTTGACAAGTCTACACAGCAGCTGATAAGCATTTAGCTTGTCAAATACAAGAGGTTTGAGAAAAGCATATGGAGCTTATATTTCATTTTTAATATCAAAAAAAAAAAAAAAAGAATAACTGGAAAAGCCAAACTAAGCTCTGTACTTCACCAGCAAACTCTACAGGCAATTCAATGAGTGGGCAAGACCATTCAACCAAAGCGTGGCAATAGTGAGCAGTCCAGGCATCACTAGCTAACATATTTGTTTTCACGTTCTACCATGCATGAGCAGCCCCTTCTCATGTTTCTGGCATACCAGACAGCAGCAAAGCAATTTAGGCCTAAAGGTCTTTGGCTAGATTTAGTGACAAGTACCTGGAAGCTGTGTAAGAGAGAAAACAAAACAAAAAGCACTCCACCTATATTTTCTTGTTTTTAAGTTTAGTAATATTCAGCTATACCTAATGGAACAAATAAGAACAAAAATAAAGATTTGAAAGACTTGGAATGAATGAGGTTTACGCCATTTTTTAAGATAAGTAAGTGTGAAATCCCCTAGCATTCTGATGCAATTCCCTTAAGATATCTGATCTCAGTTAACATTAAAAAAAGAACCATTCAGAGCAATTGCCACATGTAAAAAAAGATTTGGAAAATGAAACACTAAACTTCTCACATCTTTATGGATCAAATACACTCACAATCTGTACAACTGTGTTCCAGAAACAAATATCTTTAAAATTAAGTAATAAAATTAAGTAATTCACAGAAATTTTACAGTTCCAGTTTGTGGATTTTATAAGACAGGTAAATTAAGACATAGCACCTAGAAATTCACTGGAGAGTATAAGTAAATAACAGACAACCTACTGTGCTACAAGTACTTACACCCATTGTAAGTCAGTAAAATAGTAAGCGCTACAGTCTCAGATTCCCTCAGCAACAACAAGGAATTATATCTGAAAATGAAGTGCCGAGAAAGGCAAACCTGAAAACAAGAAGTAGCGATACCAGAGCAACGGGCCAAAGCTAAGCAGAAATTAAAGAGCAAACAAAAAACAATTACCATTACTGAAAGCACTACAAAAAGAAGCCCCCCCAACTCCTCCTCAAAACACTTAAGAGTGTCAGTCATTTTGAGTCTACTTCCCAACACAGGTATTGAGGTCACAAGCCAGTACATCTTTGTCTACATAAGTCTGAGTTTACTGGTGGCGAAAATAAGACAAAAAGTCAAAAAAAAAAAAAATCACGTTATTAAAATTCCTATTAGACCACCCTTTCAGATAGGTACTGGTCAAAATATGCAAGTTTCTCTATTATTTCCTATAATGACTATAAAAAGGGTCCAACTGGAAGCTAAGGGCTTTATCACAAAACCTCCATGTAAATCAAATATATGCTGAGGTTTTTTTAGCTTGTTTTAAATTGCATGAGCACACAAAATTACTTTCTAATCTTAAAATATAACTTGGGCTAAAGGACAGATCACAAGTTGCGCTAGGAGGTGTTCTGCAGCCTAGGCATCAGCAGCATACTTTGAAAAGAAGTCAGTACTACCTATACAAGGCTGGGAAGAAGATAACATGGTAGTCTAAAAAACTAGAAAGGGCCAATAAGAATAAAGGTTCAATTTCATTAATGGCCATATGTCAGTCAGACAGTTCATGAGTAAGGAGGTTCATCATCGACTCATTTGTTATTAAACTAAGGAGTTTATATTCAAAGAGAAAAATCAAACTAAGCTCACTAAATGGATATAAAATGGTGTGAAATATGGTTAGAATAACTGGTACACATTTGGACTAAACAGTAAAGTTTGAAGAACGTATTTTAACATATCAGAGATGAGGTTATATGGCCATTGCAACTATGGCTATTACTCGGATTGCCCAGCTGGGTTGAACTGATTGAATTTCCTACTTAAGGTTTAGGCCCTGCCTACAAAAGGTGGGCCATTTCCTCCTGGCTGCGGGAGATGCAATGACATCCTTGGAGCTGCAGCCTGGGCTGGTGAGCAACAAGGTTACAATGGTGTCTTTGCATTTTGGTTAAGACAAAATAGAAAAAGCCAGCTAATGAAAATCATTTTAACAATGATAGAGAGCAAAAGAGAAAAATAATCTAAAAGAGAAAAAAGGAAATAAATACTTGAGTATAAATTGTCAAACAAGATAGGAGAACAAAGTACAAGGAGATAAGTTTTACTCTCTTGACAAGGAAAAACATGTGCCAAAAGAAAAAATAAAGTTATGAGCAGTAAAAGTGAAAAGGAGATCTATGATTCACCATAAATATAAAAGAAGCAACTTGGAAGAGATAAACACAAAACCCTGAACAAAATCTAGGCATACCAAAAAAAAAAAAAAAAAGAAGCTGTTTTAAAATGGGACTCTCAACCACAGTCAGCAGCAGATCTCTAATTCACTGCCTCACAAACCTGGATGGGCACAGCTTCCAGAACGGAAGAAATACTAGAAAGAACTTTGAGGTCTTGTAGGAATGCTAGGTGGAACTTCAGCACGGTTTAAACATGCTCTTAATTTAAATATCTACATGTCAACTGTCTACGTAAGCACTCATTCTTGACAGTAAAAAACGAGGCAATTCAGTAAGTGAAATCCAGAGAACTATTCTGCTAATCACATGTAGGTCTGTATTTTACTATGACACACACAGGTGTCCAAATGATGGCAGGGACAGCAGAAACAGCCAGACAGCTGGTCTTCACTGAAATTTTGCAACTTTTCACTGCCACAATATCACTTAAGGAGTTTAGTGAGAAAGTAAATTGTTCTTTTTCAAATCACCTGTTCAGGGTTTTTGAGGAGGCTGAGTTTATCAGAGTTTTTGGAGAGTGGCTGAGTTGTTTTCATATTTGTTTTAAAGCTACATCATCCCAGACTTATTTTAAAGCTTTTGACTTTGTAGTAGAATTAAACAGTACCCTCAATGACTTGGTTAAAGCAAGTTAGATTGCTCTGCTTCTTTTTCTTTAAAAAAGAAGCAAGGAAATCTAACGTATTTTAATTTCGAGTTGCTAAAAGTAACATGTTTACAAGTTAACCCTATTTTGCTAGTTTGTCATTAAAAATTCAAAGGCATATCACAGAATCACAAATTGGTAAGATTGGAAGTTAGAAGTCATCTCAGCCAAGGCCCCTGCTCAAGCAAGGCCACCTAGAACCTGTTCCCTAGGACCATGTCCAGACAGCTTCTGAATAGCACTAAGGTGAGAGATGGCACCAACTCTCTGGGTAACCTGTGCCAGTGCACAGTCACCCTCAGAATGAAAAAAGTGTTTACTGATGTTGAGGAGGAATGTCCTGTGTTTCAGTTTGTGCCCATTGCCTCTGGTCCTGTGACTGGACACCAACGAAGAGAGTTTGGCTCCATCTTCTTCACACCTTCCAATCAGGTATATATACATATTAATAAGATCTCTCCTCAGCCTTCTCTTCTCCAGACTACACAGTTGCAGCTCTCTCAGCCTTTCCTCACAGGACAGATACTCAAGTCCCTTCATGATTTTAGTGGCCCTTTGCTGGACTCTCTCAAATATGTCCAATTCTTGTACTGAGGAGTCCTGTACCAGACACAGAACTCAAGGCATGACCTCACCAGTGCTGAATAAAGGGGAAGGATCACCTCCCTCGACCTGCTGGCAATAATTTGTCTAATGCAGCCAAGGATAGCACTCACTTCCTCCTAGTTTGGTGTCATGCACAAACTTGCTGACGGTACACTTTGCCCCATCATCCAGAGCATTAATGAAGATGCTGAACAGGACTGGACCCAATACTGACCCCTGGGGTACACTGCTGGTCACTGGCCTTCAGCTAGACTTCGTGCCACTGATCACCACCCTCTGGGCCCAACCACTCAGCTAGGTTTCAAGTCACCTCGCTGTCTGCTCATCGAGCCTGTTTATCAACAGGTTTTCTATGACGATCTTAAGGGAGACAGTGTCAAAAGCCTCACTGAATTTCAGTTATAAACAACATCCACTGCTCTGCCTTCATCTACCAAGCTAGCGATTTCATCACAGAATGTTATCAGGTTGGTCAAGCCAGACTTCCCCTTGGTGAAGACACGCTGACTGCTCCTGATGATCTTCTTGTCCTTCATTTGACTGGAAATGGTTTCCAGGAATAGCTGCTCCATCATCTTCCCAGGGATCAAGGTGAGGCTGTAGAACCTTGGATCCTTCTTCATGCCATTCTTGAAGATAGGAGGCAAGGACGCCAACCATACTTGTTCAAGCTTTGTCTTGTTCACATAGAATCTGAGTACAAGACCCAAAGTCTGAAGTACATACATTAAAAAAATTAAAAATAAAACTTCAGAAAACTCTTGTGGTTGCAATACAAGGAATACCCACAAAACCAGTAATAAAAACAAAATGTATACTGCTCAAATGCAGTAGTTCCTGATACATTACAGATTCTAGTTGTCTTTTGCAAAACAATTCTGTGGAAATTCTTGTCATATGCTGGAGTAAATAGGTCCTAAACAAGAAATTTTCCAAAGTTATTAAAAATTAAGAAGGTTGGCAGTTACTTTGCTCACTATTTTTGGAGCAGCATAGAATCCCACTGGTTTTGTGCCTTTGTTTTACTACGGTGCAATATAAAGGAAGATGAACTCAGGCTAGTACAATTCTCTCTCTAAAGCTCTTCTAATTATATGAAATACTCCAACTATAACCTTTTATTGCTACATGTAAACAAAAACAATGCCAATACAAACACTCTACCTAATGCTGAATATTGCCCCTACTTCCAAACATGTACAAACGTGCCTGCAGTAATCTTCCCTATCCAGCCATTTAATCAGTTTTCAGGACTTCAAAAAAAATCAGAGATCATCTTGAGTTCCAAGATCACTTCTCTTCCAGATGTTGCACCTAATTACTTTAAAAGCTTGTATTTTCTCTCCAGCTTATTCCTCAACCCAAGTGGTAAATTACATTTACATAACTGTTAATGAGAGCAATCTTTACATGAAGTCCCTCTAAGAACAGGCATACTACAATAGTAACTTCATAGAAAACTACTTAGGATGAGGAGTAAAGGATAGAGGTAATATGACACAAAGATGTTCACAATGACTCAAATGAAGTCTTTAATAAAGACAGCCTCATGACCAATTTAAGACAGCCCAAGAATGCACTGTCACTGAAACAAGCGATCTTATCAGCTTCTTATCTCTACTCAAATTCCTATGCCCTTTCATGGTGGATGAGTTTTCTAGACGCTTTTGCTTCACCACATGACAGCAAAACTGTTGATGTGGACTGCAAGAACAAAGTCAGAAACATTTCTGAACAGCAGGAAAGCATCAGATTGACCTTAATTTACTGTGATATTTCACCATTTGTCAACATACACGCCAAAAAAAATGCCAAGAAAACTCTCCTTGTGATCAACATTTATTTTTAGTTTTATTTGGGTTTGATTTTTGTTACATTAGTATAAGCTCCAAGCATACTAACTCCTCTTACCAGATTTGGCTCATTTCTCAGTTTCGGTCAACTGACTGGAGTTCTACTTTTCTCTGCCATGACTTCTCCAGTGCCCATGCATACAACTTAAGTTATGTTATGACAGAGGTCAGCAGATGGCACTATTACACATTTTTTAATACTATGCTTTTTTTCTGGTAAATCTTTATTTAATAGAAACTTTTTCTGATTTGCAGCGTGTGCATGTGCACACAAAAGAGAAGATCAATTTCAGAAGAACAACTCTAGCATTGTGCTCATGTTCAGGCTGCAGTTTATGAAAAAATCTGCCCATATAGCATCTAATAATTACCTCTGTTTCAAGGTTACTGTGTTTTAAACACGAATTACTCTTGACATACACCAAACTCATACCACGTTTTCTCTCTAATAAGAAACAGATATGAAAGCCACAATAATTATTATCACAGTGAAAAAAGTCACACAAATTGCACTCCAGCATGGGATTTCCCTCTTCCTCTATAAAGTGGAATATGTAACAGACTCGGAAACTTGCAGAACACAAAAAGAAAGATAAATGTTACTGACATTCTCTTCTATTCCCCTTCCTTTCTATAAATTAACAGAGTAATTATCACATCATTGTTTACACTGGGATGATTTCAGCTTTTTCCCTAAATCAATTTCAAGAAAGTCCCTCCATCAAAAACCAATAAATTTACCCTGGGAAAGGTTTCTTTACCTCAAAGTAAAGCAGAAAGAGAAAAGACTGAAAAGATGCATGCTGAAAGTTTTAATTTTTTAAGAGTGAGACGCCAAGTACTTACGCTACCTTTTGCACATGTATCACTTTCTAGACGTTTACTTAGCTAAAACCTTACCTTCCAACTGCAAATTGACAGCATTTTTCTCTTTAGCTGTACATTTTATCCTTGTTTACTCTACGCCTTCTGAATGAATTCAGCTCTTCCATACTGCTAGTTTACTGGAAAAAACAGACATAATTTCTACTTAAGAAAAAGCCACTAACATTGCAAACTAATTTAATACTATGAAAACAGAGACACAGGAATGCATATTTTTTGCTATCAATGCAGCACATTTTCCTCCAACAAAGTCATAAATTACAGAGAAGGCGTTCACACAAAGTAGAACTTTGCAAACCTCACCAAACCAGAATTCTCTTCATGCTTGCTCACACAGCCCTCCCCTCCTTCACGCCTGTTCAGTCTTCTGTAATTCCCATGATGTTAGCTGGAGCAATCATCTGTCCCCTACATCTAAGTGACTCCAATACTTGAAAGGAAATTCAGAGTAGCAAAACGGATTAAGTTACTGCTTCAGAATTTGCTTCGATTCCAGAAGCAGTCAGAGGTCCAGGGTGGTTGGAATGACGCTGCTGCTGATGGTGATAGCACAGATTTCATGATGATACTGATCTTGAAGCTGATGGTAATGGTTAGAGCAACACCAGGACAAGAGGTGATTGTCAGTCAGTGGAGAACACAGCAAATTGCTGGGATGATATGGAGCAATCTACTTCTCTGGGCTGACTGTGCTGCTCTACTTTCCCTATCCTCTCAAGCTTTCATTCCTGCTCCAATTACTGAAGAGAAACTTGCAGAAGCTGTGCAGGAACTCATTCAAAGGATGCATCTTGCCAGGTTGAGCAGCACAATCTGCTTTTCCTCCACCTAGTTAGTGTTTTGTACCAGCGTGAGGAAGAAGTCCCTGGAATGGAATGAACACAGCCACCAAGTCCATACAGGTGTTTCTCTGTTCACACTTCACTTAAATGTTGTAATGACCTCACAAATTTAACCTGCCTTGCCTGTCAGAGTCACAGCACACAATTAAACCATCAACTTATATTTGCATGCCTCCATTGAACTGTTACTCATTTTACCTGAGCAGACCGGAACGAGATTCAGAACTATGACAGTATCAAAATCATAATCTTGGACTTCTAAACTCTTACTGAATCACCTCTATTGTTCACTACAGTGTACAATCATTTCCTTCAAAAACTCAACAAGAGAAAGTGACTTACTAAGGACAAAATTCAAATAAGTGTTTACAAGACTTACACAGACACCTTGTTAAGTATTTCTGGATGCCAGGAACTAAAAGTGAAATGATCAAATGCATTACGTGGTTTTGGAACTAAAACCATATATTACAGAATGTACTTCAAATTAAATATGTTACTTCATGTTTCAGTACAGTAAAATAAAATTTTATTTTACTATTATTTATTTATTTCATTACCTTATAAAAGATAATTTTATTTACTATTTTATTTTATTTATTTAATTTCCCTGTAAAAGATAATATAGCCATCTGTAATTTAAAAGGCAAATTTTCAACTTTGCACTTGAAATTCAAAGCAAAGACATTCCAAACATTTTCCTGAACTTTACATACTTTTCTGACTTCTGTATTAGTATAATGCCTAAAAATTTCCAATACCTTAAAATTAGAAGGACTCTACCTATAATCATCTAATGAAAATATTGCATTATTTTTTTCTAATAGGATAAGGCCTTCCAAGAGTGATATAAATCTTTCATTAAGTATTTACTTCAACGTTGGAATAAACTAATAGCATTCTCCTTTGGCCAAAATTTCTTTCAGTTTCAAATTCCTGAAAAACACACTTATAACAAAGTCTGTACCCATTATTTGAACTAGATTGTCCCTTTTGCTTAATTCAGAACAAAAGACAGAGATTAAAACATATTTATTACAAGAGTTTACTGAATTCCAGGAGCAACATAGAAGGAATAAATTTACTTATTTCACTTATAGTCTTCAGTAGTTTCTCTTCTTGGACTGATTAGTAGTTTCATAGTCACTTGCTTTCCCTTCATCTACCTAATCTAACCAATCCAAGACTTCAATTTAAGTCTTTAATAAACTATGATAGCTGAACTCCAAAACGAAGCTACAGCAGGGACAGCGTAGTCTAGAAAAAGTGGTCAAACTGCCAAGTTTAACTGCCTAGCGTGTCTATTGTAGTCAATGTAAGAAGACACCACGACTTTCAGGTTCAGCAAGATGCATCTAGAATCAATATTTCACACAGACCATTTAAAATATTTTGCATGCTCTTGAAGATTTTGTGGCTTGATGAAAACTATAATTTCTAGCTAACAACTATGACTTCTAGCTAACAACTATCATTTCTAGCTAATTAAATAGTCATTTGAAATGTGAATTCATGAAAACTCTTTGAAAGGAGGGGAAAAATACCATCTCAGAGCACAAGACAGGATGGAATTTTTCTGTTTATTACATTTGCTTTTGTAATTTTTTCATTTCATTAAGAAATTGGATTAAAAAATAAATTTTCATACCCAGATGCAGTATAAATCCTGAAGTGAGATGCTTATTTGGCACAAAACATGAAAGTTTGGGTCATCTCATGACAATCTAAAGAAACAAAAAGCCCAAAGCAACTTCACCAATAGTTGTTTTCAGCTGGTAGATCAAATGATGAAAAAATGATTCGGTCATTAATTCAAAAGTAAAGCATGATTTAAAATTACGTTTTTCTATTTTGTCTTCTTTAACTATATTTCTAATGTTGTAATACAGAACAGAATATTTTATTTTTCTAAAAGGAACTTTCGATGCTTTTATTCTTACTTTCAATACTGTTTATCACAGTAAGGGAAGTTTGACAGGTACAGCCCATACTGCTCCTCAGGAAGTTACAATTCCAAATGCTCCAGTGTTTGCTCTCCAAGCAAACAGAATTTGCCAACACAGATGCATTTTGGGTCAGGATACGATTTTTTTTCCCACCTAGTAGCAATGGTCAGTGTTAGGACTTCTAAACATGCAGTTACTAGAAATGTCCTTCCTGAGTTTCCTTCAGTAAGGAGGAAACAGTGCAAAGACACACAGCCCAAACTCCTAATTGACCAAGACTGAAGTCAGTGAATTTCCTGTTATTATCAAGTCAGTTAAAAAAAAAAAATCCCAAAATATCAAAGCAAAACTAATTGTTGAGTCATTTCTCTAAAGACTACAAAAATGCTACCTCTAATGCACTGCATATGGAGACGATTAGCACGATTTACCTCTTCCTACACAAGGTGCAGATTGTGCTTGATTAAAATGAGTGTACTTTATATATAGTTGGCTCTCCTTTTATTTCTGCTGAAAATGTGGAACATTGTTGGACTACATGGAAGTTTCTGTCCTGCAAGTCATGTATAGAGCCTCAGCACCTTGCTAGGTCTTCCTCCTTTTTCCGCTCTCCCCAGACACCTACTATCTGTCCTTGCAGTAAGAAAGAGGGCAACAGACAAAGCAGCAGCTTATACTTGCTTGCGACAACACGGATCTGTTTCTGAGAAGACCTACAGATGCTGTGCCCTGAAGGATCATTATCCAGACTTCCAGCAGAGTAAGATTGCCTGTATATAAAGCAGCACGGTAATTGCTGAAGTGACAGGCAAAAATCAACCAGCAAACACTAACAATTTTCTATTGTTCTTTCCTAGTACTTGTTGCAACAAAAGGCTCCTTTCTACGGTTCTAAATTAACTGCTTTTATTTACGTGCGTAACAAACTTTTTGCTTTATCAAAATAGTTACAGAAGGAACTCAAATCACCAAAACTGAATATATGAGCAAGATTATGCCTACATTTCGAGAGCCGGGCCTATATTTCAGACAAAAGAAGAGAATGTCACATACCTGTAAGTTATTCAAAACTAAACCAAGAAAATACTGCGTATCTGAGTGAGTTCAATTCCTTGCATCTAAAACATCAAGGAACAAATCTTTGAGAAATTTAGTGGTTTTTTTTTAAATAGGAAAAAAAAGTATTTAAATTTAAAATTACGTTTGAAATTATCACATAAGCTTGGATTGTAAGTAAATACATTGCAGTAATACTCTAATTTAAAGCAGTGCATCTGGAGTTCTAGAGAAAAATGTAACTACATAGACAAAAGCCACTGGTTAACTGTCAAGAGTCTTCCTGCTGAAGGCCTAAGCCACCCCTCCACAAAGAAGTTTCTTTTGTGAAGAGAAAAAATTTGGAAAATACTTAATTTTAGTTTATTATTGAAGTTTATTAGTATCTTCATCTATATCATTATCAGCTCATTCAAAATTCTGAAATGGGGTAAGATAATAAAAAAAAACTCCACTTCCCTTTTTAAACTATGAATATAAGTGAACAGGTGGATGTACCAGTTCTAATGTCATGAAGAACCAGAAAATCAGCCAACTAAGTCTCCAATCTCCTGTACTATTTCTGAGGCTCTTTTCAATGCAAAGCTCATTTTGAGGAACTGTTATCAGAACACCTAAAATCATATATATTTACCAACAAAAGCAGTTCTAAAATACTAGGCTTTGATGCTCACTGACAAAGAGGCAGCATCAGGCTTAGCCACGAGGCTTTATTTGGGGTCACATTAGCATATCTTAATGGCTACCAAGCCATTGAGCTTTCCTTTATGAAACATCATTGAAAGAGCACAAAATAGAACAAGTACTGACTGCCTAAACATAATTAAATTAATATGATTCTAATACTCTGAAAATCTACATTTATTCCTCTAATAAATTACTTGGATTCAAAATTATATTATGACCTAATTTTAGAAAAGAAGTCCTTATCAGACTCACAAAAGCTTGTGTCCCATCCTCCAAAAGTCTCCAGAAATAGTACTTTCAGCAAAGCATACCAAATCTCTAAATCATTATATTCAAATTGACTCTGATTTCTAACACAATTAAACAAGAATCTAGGTTTTTATTCCAAACCCATCAATATTTGAGGGGAAAAAAAAAAGACCTGACTATTAGAAACTCCTGTGGTTTCTGTCTAGGGCTGCAGTCAGCCTTAGTTCTGACAACTAATTTTAAGCACCGATTTGAATTTTAGTTGCAAGAAAAAGTGCTTACTGGCCTTTTCCAAATCTCATGTGAGAAAAGGAAAAAAAAAAAACTAAACAAGCTAAAGCCTTAAAAATCAGGCCCAGAAAACAACCATGAATTTTGATGCAAGTCTGACAAAGAGGCTTTACCAGTAGGAATACTGGAGAAGGTGAAGTTTGTTACATCTCTGACTTGTACACAACAGAAACAGTGATCTTTACTCCACAGACACTATTCAGCTGCTTCTTATTTCTGCACTCAATATTCTAAAAGGCTGAAGACAAACAAGTCATTTAAAGAGGGAAACTACATTTTAAAATATTTAAAATCAAAAATTATTCTTTCACTAGATGTAATTTTCCTGTTTTGGAAAACTGCTATAACAATCGTTCAAACTACAACTTCATTTGACCTAGAAATATTTGCTGTCTGTATTCTTTAAATGAAAAAGTTAATGTGAACTCTTCTTACTGAAAGCCATTTAAAGCATTTAACATAACTATTCCATTATCTGGAAGGAATCTATAGTCATTTCACAGCATATGTTTAAACAGGCAGGTTGTTGACAGAAAGAAAAAAAAAAAAAAAACACAAAACCAGACAAACAAAGAGCACAAAATGCATTCTGACAACTTAGGGGGCGGGAGAAAAGACACCACTTTGGATACTTGCAACAAGCAATAATTACTTGTACATTTTGTAGTATACAGACAGGAAAACTTTGACAAACCAAGACCTTAGCACCATCAATTTAATGTAATACAGCTTGTCTCAAAAAAAAAAAATATTACAAAACTTACTTCTTAACTTAATTTACTTTTTCCCCTGACGAAGCTGACTTTCCTGTCTATGGAAAAGGAGTGTGACTGCTTTCAACAAGGACATTCTTGACTCTTCTGGAAGAATTCCAGCTGCTTCACACCAAGATTACTCCATACCTGGTTCAATTTGTGTCCACTGTATATCCCACCATTGCTCTGAGAAAAGGCTGATCAGAAGCTTCTTCTCTTTTGAGGTCTTTGTGGCAACATCTTTTCAGTATGAAAGTGTGATTCACAAACTGAAGAGTATCCAGTCTGCCCCTTATAAGTCTGTAAGCTGCTGCAGACACAGAATCATAGAATCATAGAATGGTTAGGGTTGGAAGGGACCTCAAAGATCATCTAGTTCCAACCCCTCTGCCATGGGCAGGGAAACCCTCCACTACACCGGGTTGCCCAAAGCCTCATCCAACCTGGCCTTGAACACCTCCAGGGATGGGGCACTCACAATTTCTCTGGGCAACCTGTTCCAGTGCCTCACCACCCTCTGAGTGAAAAATTTCTTCCTTAGATCTAAATCTGCCTTCTTTCAGTTTATAGCCATTGCCCCTTGTCCTATCACTACATACACTTGTAAAAAGTCCCGTCCCTCTCCAGTTTCCCTGTAGGCCCCCTTTAGGTACTGGAAGGCTGCGATAAGATCACCCTGGAGCCTTCTCTTCTTCAGGCTGAACAGCCCCAACTCTCTCAGCCTGTCTTCATAGCTGAGGTGCTCCAGTCCTCTGACCATCTTTATGGCCCTCCTCTGGACTCGCTCCAGCAGCTCCATATCCTTCTTGTGCTGGGGACTCCAGAGCTGAATGCAGTATTCCAGGTGGGGTCTCACGAGAGCTGAGTAGAGGGGCAGAATTACCTCCCTCAACCTGCTGACCACGCTCGTTTGGATGCAGCCCAGGATACGGTTGGCTTTCTGGGCTGCCAGCACAGATTGTCGGCTCATGTTGAGCTTCTCATCAACCAGCACTCCCAAGTCCTTTTCCCCAGGGCTGCTCTCAATCCACTCTCTGCCCAGCCTGTACTTGTGCTTGGGATTGCCCCGACCCACGTGCAGGACCTTGCACTTGGCCTTGTTGAACTTCATGAGGTTCTCACAGGCCCACCTCTCCAGCCTGTCAAGGTCCCTTTGGATGGCACCCCTTCCCTCCAGCGTGTCCACAACATCACACAACTTGGTGCCATCTGCAAACTTGCTGAGGGTGCACTCGATCCCACTGTCCATATTGCCAACAAAGATGTTAAATAGCACTGGCCCCACTACTGACCCCTGAGGAACACCACTCATCACAGGCCTCCACGTGGACATTGAACCATTGACGACAACTCTTTCAGTGCGACCATCCAGCCAATTCCTTATCCACCAAGTGGTCCATCCATCAAATCCATGTCTCTTCGGTTTAGAGACAAGGATGTCGTGTGGGACAGTACCAAATGCTTTGGACAAGTCCAGGTAGACGACGTCAGTTGCTCTTCCCCATCCATCTATGCTGTAACCTCATCATAGATCACCAAATCAGTCAGGCAGGATTTGCCCTTAGTGAAGCCATGTTGGCTGTCATCAATCACCTCCTTATTTTCCATGTGCCTTAGCATAGTCGCCAGGAGGATCTGCTCCATGATCTTGCCGGGCACAGAAGTGAGACTGACTGGCCTGTAGTTCCCTGGGTCTTCTTTTTTCCCCTTTTTTAAGATGGGGGCTATATTTCCCCTTTTCCAGTCAGTGGGAACTTCACCAGATTGCCACAACTTCTGAAATATGATGGACACATCCTTTACGTGGACTGGAGTACATACAGCCTGTGGAGAAGAACCTTTGAATACATGCACATAGACATTTCCAAAGCAAATTCTAGAACTACTATTAAGTCAGAGCAAAGAAGATGTAAATATTTAAGATAAGAGATCAGAACAGAGCTTTCAAGCATGATTACCTTCAATAAATTTCCCTTCTCTTTCTACCATGACTGAAGCATTTTATTTTTCGAATAGTGTTATCAGCGGAGACTATTCTTCTTGATAGTTCTCAACAGAACATCCATGACAGAATGAACAACGTTCAAAGCATCTTTTAATATTGTGTGTCTTATGAAAAGATGTATCAGATCATTCAAGAACTCCAGGATCACAGAGATCTTAGATGTTATGCAAGATCCTTATGAAAACAGAAATGCTGGAACTGTAATGGAAAAGAGCTCTACTGTAACCAGACTGAAATTTCCATGGAGAAGAAATCTGCTAATAAGTATGTACTAGTTCCGTATACAAAATAGGGATTAACCTATTTTCCTGTATGTACCATCTGGATGCTAGGCAAATGAAAAAGTCTCTTTTCACCTGCTGCAAAATTTTAACAATTATATTGTGCTAAGATCTGTATTAGATTTGTTGAACTTCATACCGCTTGTATTAAAACTCACAGATATTCCTGCACGTTTCATATTCCCAGATACTACCCTGAATTCCCTGCTTTGCTCAAGAGGTAAGCATCACAAGAGTTAAAACTTTATAAAATACATTAATTGTTTTTATTGAAGAAATAAATACAAAGAGAAAATAATCAAGAAATGGACTATGCTAGCTTACAGCTTTTTTTTTTTTTTTAATATGTTCAGGTTTTAGCTAACATGAAACTTCATGAGATAAATGGCCCAAATCAAGATGCACATTTCAAAAGCCTAGGAAGTCTTACAACATCTTTAAAAATAATCACCAAAGACTTCTGCTAGTTTCATAGAATAATTTATGTTGATCTGAAAGTGTCAGCAAAGAATTTAAAAGCAGTACTCTATTTTAGCACATGCACTGCCACAAAAATAGCTGTTCTTTTGGGACTGTTTGATAGTTAGTGCTTCTTTGTCACCTCTCCTCCACATAAGACACACAAACCACCAAACTGCCTCTCTTTAAAAAAGAAAAGTTACCATGGATGAGCTTCACTGTCAATGAAGAAGAGCTGATATCCATAACAGACACGACACTTACCTCTGCTAAAACCTTTGAGGTGCACTAAAAGCCCATGTGAGCAATTACTACATCTTTTGTGCTGAATTTGGAATTCAAGAACTGTCCCAGCAGGACATAGACTTCAATTACTGTTCATTTTATATAACAAAACGAAAATGCAACTGGTACAGCAAAGTGGAGTCTCTCTGCTGGCCATGATTGGAAAGATCCTCTTTCAGAATCCCCTGAACTTTAAATATGTTATTCAGGTGGTAAACATCTTGTATGATCTCGCCAGTATTTGTACAAAAATAATCTCTTACAGCCAAAAGTCTATCACAGTTGACAAGTTTATGAAGCACGGAGTTGCTATCAGTTAAAGACCAGATTAAAACTGTTCTAAGCTGTTGTATTTGCCAGACTGCAATTGTGCTTATCACCTATGTTATGACACAAGAAGATCCTAGATGTGTCTCCTGAGCAGTGTTCATTAAAAGAAATTATGCCCCATCTTCATATCCTCATTAACTGACATAGTGTAACAAGTTAGAAATGATGAAATCCTTTAGTAAGCTAGCTACACATCCATCGAGGCACTGATAAATGCCCAGCTATAATGAATCAGGCACACGATCTGGATGAAAGATATGTAAATACCCATGCAGCTCCGGTACAGGAAACTGCAGTCCAACAAGACATGAACATCTGTCCAAAAGAGTAATTGAAAGGCCTAATCTTGGGAGAAGAAAAAAAAGCTTCACTGAGTACAACTTAACTGATAACTCTTTTGAGTCTTCTCTGGAAACAAGCAGTAATTGAGCACTAAGATGATAGAAAATACAGTCTACCTTGACCAGAGGCACTCTATATGCTTACAGATCAAATGCCTTCAGAGAAAGGAGGCAGAGGGAAAACAGTTCATCCATTGAACAGTACAGTGAAATGTGTTAAAAGAGTGCTTACCCCCTCCTCTCATAAAAGGAAAAACCATATTCAACTAGGAGAAAGACTCACATGGTAACAACTTTATTAATCATAGCATTTAACAACACTGCCTGGGAGTAGTCTGAAAACAGTCCTGGCAAATTACTGGATGCCTAGAATGAAATTATGGAAATTTGATCCCATGCTTTATTGTGTTTTCAGTAGAGATCCCAAAAGAAAAAGAAAGTAAGGAAGAAATGAGAGATTTAGCCAAGTAACAGCATCTACAAAAAAAAACCTGAGGAGGTGGTTCTTAAGTGAAAAATAGTACAGCTATGATGATATAAGCTCAAGAAGAGGGCAAATGTGAACCTCATGAGCACCTCCCCTACAAGGAAAGGCTGAGAGTGTTGGGGTTGTTCAGCCTGGAGAAGAGAAGGCTCTGAGAAGACCTTATCGCAGCCTTTCAGTACTTAAAGGGGGCTTATAAGAAAGCTGAAGAAGGACTTTTGACAAGGGCGTGTAGTGATAGGACAAGGGGCAACAGCATTAAACTGAAAGAGAGTGGATTTAGATTAGATTAAAGGAAGAAATTTTTTACAATAAGGGTGGTGAAACACTGGAAGACGTTGTCCAGAGGAGTTGTGGATGCCCCATCCCTGGCAGCGTTCAAGGCCAGGCTGGATGAGACTTTGAGCAACCTGATCTAGTGGAAGGTGTCCCTGCTCGTGGCGGAGTTGAAACTAGATGATCTTTGAGGTCCCTTCCAACCCAAACCATTCTATGACTCTATGAATAGCTACAAAAAAAGCACATACATGCACTGAACACAACCAAGATACTGAACAATATACATCAATATGTATATATAAATACTTTCATGGACAATTAGTCATGTACTACATGACATAATGTCATAAATATAACACACAACTACTTAAACACAGATGTAGTTACATAGTACTATGCAGTGGTACATAATGGAAGCCACGGCTAGTAAGCTTTAAATTCCAGCTGCTGAGCAATTAAGATTTACTGATATTACACCATGAGTTGTGTTACCCCACTGCTCACCATAATACTCAAATAGTCACTGGAGTGACTGTTCAGGTATCCATAATTTGAAATGTGACCTCTGGGACAGGATAGGACTACTTAATGAAAGTATTAGGAATTAACGCAAATTTTTCACCAATGGCATTCTTATATGAAGACTGTATCTGCCTTTTATTCAATCAGGATTATCAGTCTCCTGTAAAAATATCTACAGAAATTAGGATATAAATATGTCCTCTGTTTGTATGGCCCTACAAAATAACAAGGTGAAGTGATCCTTTGTTGAATCATTAGTTTTAGAATTCCACTTAGATTTTTTACTCTGAGGTGGGAAACCGCCTCATATTGTATCCACTTATGGTAAGAGTTTCTAAGTTGACTTAACTTTTACCGATGATAAAAGTTCAAATAGGAACAAAAAAAAAACCTTCAAGTGCTTTGTAACACTCATATATTTAATCTAACATTAACCAAGATATTCCCAGAGAACAGAAAACTTCATCATTCTTTTAGAACTAAACACTAAACTTTTTAGAACTAAATACTAAACAAATTCTAATTTTAGATACACACTATTTTGGGTGTATCAGGTAGTATTTTAAAATATTATGCTTTATCTAATATTGTCTTAAGTGATATACCAGATAAAGAAGTTATACAACAGTAGACAACAAATGACTATAATCCACAATTCAATAAAGTAAAAAGGTACCAAGATGAACTGAAACATTACCTAGAACAAATTTCTGGTCTGTTTAGCAGATTCAGTTCACTTTAACATACCGATTGTCTAGACATGAGGAGTTAAACTGCCTAATTTGGACTGTGTGCAAACAATGTCTTTTTTTATTTATTTTTTTTTAAATTAGCCAGATGTCTCAAGCAGCTCTTTAAAAAGCCAGGAAAAATACTATTTATGTGGTGTATTTCAAAGACCTCTCCACCAATAAATGAATCATTGTACAGTAGAATCTCAAGGGTGTCCCTGTGAGGTGTCCCTGCTCTGGTATGATTCGTCCATGGGTGGCATCCTCTCAGTGGTGTCTCTGCTCCAGCCACCCACAGGCCACAACTGCCTCAGGCATGTACACAGTCAAGGACAAAGAGTTATACATACACTAAAGGAAAAGCTTACTTTTGGCATATTTAGCAAAACTGTAATGCTTGCAAGAGATACAAGTCTCAAAATATTAGACCTACTTTAGATCTAAAAATGGTTTCATAAGTAGTGTGATTTCAAAGATGTTTTCAAGTTGTATATTATAAACTGTGCATGTATATACACACGCACTTTGTAAGAGGTACGTTTCAGAATTTGATGAAAGAGCAGATAAAATAGTCATTTTCTTTACTCAGTTCTTCACTGTAATTGTAAATGCTTCAGCCCAAAGAATGAGCAGTAAGCTTCTAAAATACTTTCAAGTAAACTTCTCTAAACAAATTTGGTAATCATAGAATCATTTAGGTTGAAAAAGATCCTTACAATCATCAAGGCCAGCCATAAACCTAGCACTGCCAAGTCCACCACTAAATCATGTCCTTAAGTACCACCTCTACACGTCTTTTAAATACCACCAGGGATAGTGACTCCACCACTTCCCTGGGCAGCCTCCTCCAATGCTTGACAACTTTTTAGATGAAGAAATTTTTCCTAATATCCAATCTAAACCTCCCCTGGTGCAACTTGAAGCCATTTCCTCTTGTCCTATCACTTGCTACTTGGGAGAAGAGACCAACACCAACCTCGCTACAACCTCCTTTCAAGTAGCTGTAGAGAGTGGTAAGGTCTCATCTGAGCCTCCTTTCTCCAGACTAAAAAATCCCAGTTCCCTCAGCTGTTTCTCATAAGACTTGTGCTCTAGACGCTTCACCAGCTTTGCTGCCCTTCTCTGGAGACGCTCCAGCACCTCAATGTCTGTCTTGTAGTGAGGGGCCCAAAACTGAACACAGTATTTCAGATGCAGCCTCACCAGTGCTGAGTACAGGGGAATGACTGCTTCCCTAGTGCTGCTGGCCACCCTATTTCTGATTCAAGCCAGGATGCTTTTGGCCTTCTTGGCCACCAGGGCAAACTCCTGGCTCATATTCAGCTGGCTGTTGACCAACACCCCCCAGGCCTTTTTCCGACAGGTAGCTTTCCAGTCAATCTTTCCCAAGCCTGTAGCATCATAACCCAAGTGCAGGACCCAACACTTATCCTTGCTGAATCTCATACAGCTGGCCCCAGCCCATCAATCCAGTCTGTCTAGATCTCTCTGTAGAGCCTTCCTTCCCTCAAGCAGATCAACACTCCCACCCTACTTAGTGCCATCTGCAAACTTCCCAAGAGTGCACTTGATCTCCTCGTCCAGATCGATAAAGATATTAAACAGAACTGGCCCCAATACTGAACCCTGGGGATCATCACTTGTGACCAATTGACAACTGGATTTAACTCCACCACAACTCTTTGGGCTCAGCTATTCAGCCAGTTTTTCACCCAGCAAAGAGTACACCTGTCCAAGCCACGAGCAAACAGTTTCTCCAAGAGAATGCTGTGGGAAGCAGTGTCAAAGGGTTTACTAAAGTCGAGGCAGACAACATCCACAGCCTTTCCTCCATCCACTAAGGGGGTCATCTTGTCATAGGAGATTAGGGTACTGAAGCAGGACCTGCCTTTCATAAACCCATGTTGACTGGGCTGATCGCATCTTTACATACCACATGATGGCATTCAAGATGATCTGCTCTGTAACCTTCCTGTCACTGAGGTCAGACTGACAGGACTGTAGCTCCTTGGATCCTCCTTCCAACTCTTCTTGTAGATGGGCATCACATTTGCTAACCTCCAGTCAACTGGGACCTCCCTGGTTAGAAAGCACTGCTGATAAATGTTTGAAAGTGGCTTGATGAGCACTTTTCCCAGCTCCCTCAGTACCCTTCGGTGGATTCCATCCAACTCCATAGACTCATATGGATCTAAGTGGTGCAGTAAGTCACTAACCGTTTCCCCTTGGATTACGGGGGCTTCATTCTGCTCCTCATCCCTGTTTTCCAGTTCAGGGGCTGGGTACTCCAAGAACAACTGGTCTTGCTATTAATGACTGAGGCAAAGAAGGTATTAAGTACCTCGGCCTTTTCCTCATCCTTTGTCACTATGTTTCTCCCGGCATCCAATAAAAGATGGAGATTCTCCTTAGCCCCTCTTTTCTTGTTAATGTATTTATAGAATACATCATGACAATTAAGTAAAATTAGTTTTGTCAGAAATGATCAGCAAGTACAAAAAGACATCTCTGCTTCAAAGTAAAATTTGGAAAGACATACAGACACATGAACTAGTGGAAATCTTTTTTATATTATTTAAATACCATGCTCACTTGTTGGGTTGTTTGGGGATGGCTTTTGAGGGGGGAGGGAGTTAATTTTCACATTGCAAGTTAATCAATTTTTATTCGCATTTTGTGAAAGCCAGATGTACTTGTTTTGGCTATGACAGAGTTCATTCTCTTCATAGTGGCTGGTATGGGACTATGTTTTGGATTTGTGACCAAAACACTGCTGATAACACACCAATATTCTAGCTATTGCTGAGCAGTGCTTGCACAGCCTCAAGGCCTTTTCTTCTTCTCACCCCACCCCACCATGAGCAGCCTGGGGGTGCACCAGAACTTGGGAAAGGACACAGCCAGGATAGCTGACCCCAACTGACCAAAGGGATATCCCAGATCACGTGACATCACACTGAGGAATAAAAGCTGCCAGAAAGGAGGAGGAAGACGAACACACATTCAGAGTTACAGCATTTGTCTTCCCAAGTAATTGTTAGGCATTATGAAGTCTTGTTTTCCTCGAAATGGCTAAACATCTGCCTGCCGATGGGAAATAGTCAATTAATTCCTTATTTTGTTATGCTTGCACACGCAGCTTTTGCTTTACCTATTAAACTGTATTTATCTCAACCCATGAGTTTTCCCACTTTTACCCCTCTGATTCTCTCCTCTACTCCAGAGGGGGAGTGAGCAAGCAGCGGTGTGGTGCTTAGCTGCTGTGCTGGTTTTATGTGATGGGGTTTTGGTAGCATAGGAGGGGTTGCAGAGATGACCCCTGTAAAAAGCTGCAAGAAGCTTCCTGGGCTCCAAAACCCACCAGACCAGCCTCAGGCCAGGTCGGACCCCCCATCCCCTCAGGCCAGGGTCCAGCCAGTCAGCACCTCCACGAATGCCCTACATAAGAAGGGGACAAAAGAGCCCAAACCAGGGCTGGACCTACAGCAAAGAGGGGGCTGGCCCCTTGCAGCCTCCGGGCTGAGCTGCTGCCACTTGCCTGGAGATGGTCACAGTGGCACAGCCTGGAGCGCTCCAAAGCACGCTGCTGCCGGAGCATCCACTGGGCGGAGCTCATCCTGCTAGCACTGCTGAGGTTCATCAGGCCAGTCAAGCCTGGTGCAGCTGCAGGCTGGTGCTGCTGAGATCTGAGAGAAATGGCTACGCAGACACCAAAGTCAGTGAAGACAGAGCGGGAGGAAGTGTGCTGGAGCTGAGATTCCCCTGCAGCCTATGGTGAGACAGCAGCAGCCCCCCTGCCACCCGTGGAGATTAACAGTGGAGCAGAGATCCACCTGCAGCCTGTGGAGAACCCCATGCTGGAGCAGAGATGCCTGTGTATAAGGGAGGTCATAGATTGTCTGGATGGGGAGGACTCCACACTTCTGGAAACTGACAACGAGGCAGAGATGAATTTGACGCCCATGGAGAACCCCACGTCAGAGCAGGTGGCTGCACCCTAAGAAGCCGTAACTTTGTGGGAAAAGCCCACGCTGGAGCAATCTGATAGGTACGGATTGCATCCTGCAAGAAGGACTCATGTTGGAGAAGTCTGTGGACTGTCCCATGAGGAGGGGATCCACTGGAGCAGGGGAAAAGAGTGTAACAAGTCCTCCTCCTTTAACAAAAGAGTGGCAGAAATAACGTGTGACAAACTGACCTGTAACCTCCCCATTCTCTGTCCCCCTGCACCACTAGGGAAGAAGGGAGGGGTGGGGGGAAGGTGGTTTTTAGATCTGGTTTTGGGCCATGGCTGGTGGGTGATCTCTCCCTGTTCTTATCCCAACCCTCAGGCCTTTTGTTACATTTTTCTCCTCTCCACCTGACTGTGGGGGAGGAGTGAGCGAGCGACTGACTTTGACCTCGTGGTGGCTGAGCTGCTAGCTGGGCTAAGCCATGACAGCTGCCTACCAGGGTAAACCCACAACAGACACTCCTGTTTCCAAAATCAAATTTCCCCAATGCAAACATGGTTTCTCTTCACTGGAAGGCTCTCACTACTCACTTTTAACATTTTGCAACAGAAGTACTACTTTTTTTGTAGATGAAGTGTGGTTTAGGTAAACCACAGGGCACTTTTCAATCAACTAGTCAAAATCTACAAGTCTGTATAAATTAATAATTTACAAATATTAAATGATTTTCAAACAACTGCAGCTTCTTCTTATGTTACAAAATTGGTCCCAGAAACTTAAAATCTTTCATTAATAGCCTACTTGCAAATTTCTTGGATTTGTTTTTTGACAAGACTGAAAGTTAACATAGGAGTTTGTCCCACAGGTGGTGGAAAGGATTGTGAAGGGTTTTCAGTCTAGGGTAAAGTCCCAAATGATTGAAAACAGGACAATTGAGGCTATACTTTAGCATTACTCCTAGCACCTCCTTGTGACAAAAAACTCATATATGAATATCCAGTAGTCTCTCGAATCCAGGTAATTAATGAATTCTAATCTAAGCAGATGATAACTTGCCCTTGTCTGGCTAAAAAACAGCAGAAGAGCATGTCAGGACACATTCTTCAGAGCCTAGAAGACAAATGCTATAAGCACATCATATCTGGCCTTCCACTTCCCATACTACTTTTTCACAACATTACAATTAAATTAAAAGATTTAGTATTTATCTTAATGATGTTCTATAGGTTTATTTTTAAAAAGCTTCCTACAATTTTGTATTTAAGGTTGCAGCTGACAATTTACTTTGAAGCATAAAAATGAAGTGTTTCCCTTATCATATTGCAGATAGATTTCTAAAGGAGTCAGTTATAGACCAACGAATGTCATCAGAACCAAGATCACCAAAAATCTTCCCAATTTTCACATCAAAGCATGCCACTGACAATCTTATTCAACCGTCAAACTGCTTCTTAGCAAGCTCAAAAGAACCCTAGTGTCGCACAGATTTGTCTCCTTGGAAAGCTAACAAGCCATGATGTAGAACAACTTCCTTCTTCAGTTCAGGGACAGCTACAGATAAGTTCCTCTAGTTCAGGTGCCCATTCAGGTCAATAATGTTTCATTAACCAGTTTGGTTATCCTGCTCCAATTTAAAACAGTTCAGAGAGAGCAGGGGAATAATATAAATAGGCCAGTTTATATAATCAGATAAGCCTTTAAATAAGTACACCTTCAAGCCTTACCTTCTGCTTCACAGTGAAGCTGGAAGCAAACCTTTATTTCTAGCAGATCACTGTAGCTTCCCTTCAGTTTCTTAAATCTGATACAAGGAGCTAAAAAAGTAAAGAAACACTAGGCATGCTGGAAGTGTAGTGCTGCAGTAGAAGAAGAGGATTAGCATGTTAACAGGAAAGCAAACAGAACCACTTCAAATCTACATATAACTGTATGATAAAAGGAATATCGTATGTAAGGTCAGATTGTCAGTGCCAGCAGGACAACGGGAGAACCGTACCTTAATACTACTGCCATAGGAAGAGAGGTACCAAAAATATTACTTCTCCCTTCCCTTTAACCTCTCCCTCATGAGAGGAATTTAATTAGAGTTTTAATTAGAGCCTGAGGCCAGTGTAAGAGTTTTCACACTGAAAAAGTTCATAAGAACTGCCATACTAGGTCAGACAAAAAAACATAAAGTAAATCAATCTACAAAAATACCTGTTTATTAACAATAGACATTAAAAGATATGATGGAAAATTATAAGGTTAGGTTAAGCATATACAGCACTTGATCTAACTTTCCCCTCTACAACCTCCAGTATTTTCTTCAGACTTCTTGAGTTAGTGGGGATATACTTGTACACGATAGCTTCTGATGTAAAAGCCCATAAGCAGGCTGTCTCTGAACTTAAATACAGATCATGCTGAAAAGCATTTTACTTTGTTTTGAATGCTTTCTGCTTGTTAGATTAATATCATAACTCCTAGTTAGAAGCAACGGCAAATCTGTTCAACTCTCCATATGATTATTTCAGCAGAACGGTACCCTACCGGCATGCTGTTCTGATCTTTTCCTCTATATTGTGTTCGTAACGATTCCTAAAACTTCCCTTTCAGTGACAGAGGTTTGAGCTAACATTTTCATTAATCTACTCCAATTGTCTGAGTGTAACAATCAACTTAAGGACTATAGGTCTATATGTAGAATTATATACATTAATACATATATTAATGTATATAATTATATATATACATACTTACTTACATTGAACCGAACTGCCATTTAATCAGTTGGATTTTTTTTTTACTTATCCTGAATTACCCTGTAGTGTCTGAAAACTTTGATGCCTCATTATTCATTCTTCTTCTAAATGATTTATGAACATATTAAGAGCACAGACCTCAGTTCAGATCCTTATGGGATTCCATTGGTGACCTCTCTTCAGTATGAAAACAGGGCACTTATTTTTTTCCTTTTCACTGCACATTTTAACCAGTTTTTACACACGTAAGAATCTCCCATTATATCATGGCAGCTCAAAGTCTTTTAAGAGCCTTTCATGAAAAATCTTGTGAAATACTTCAGATGGTATCAACTGCTCATGCACATAGTTTCCTTCAGAAAATGCTGATCATCAAAACATGTTAAACTTTTCCTATATTCACCTATATCCTCTCTAATTCTATTCTGAATTGTGATTTCTACATGCTTACCAGTACACATAGGAGTTCCTAGAACCAACAAATGGTTTGGGTTTGAAGGGACCTTAAAGATCATCTAGTTCCAACCCCTCTGCCAGCAGCAGGAATATTTTCTACTAGATAAGGTTGCTCAAAGCCTCATCTAACCTGGCCTTGAACATGTCCAGGTATAGGGCATCTACAACTTCTCCTGGCAACCTGTTCAGTGCTTCACCACCCTCAGAGTGAAGAATTTTTTCCGTAGATCTAACTGAAATCTACCCTTTCAGTTTAAAGCCATTGCCCCTTGTCCTGTCACTACATGTCCTTGCAAAAAGTCCCTCTCCAGCTTTCTGGTAGACCCCCTTTAAGTACTGGAAGGTTCACACAGGCCCACATTTCAAGCCTATCAACGTCTCTCTGGTTGTGCTGGCCTACATCTCCTCTGATCTCCTCAGAACAATTTTCATTATTATATACTATAATTCAATTTCTTCACACTTGAATTCCTTAGAAATGCTGGGTGAAGATGACTTGGGCTTATTACTTGCTTCTCCACATGACACGTGCAGTTCCAGCTAGGGTCAGCAGAGTGGGATCAAGCAGCTCAACAGCCAAATACTGAAGAAAAAAGTCGTGTGCTGCTGAACACACTGCTGACTCATATAGCAAGGAACGGTTGCTCTGCAAATCCCAGCAGATTCATGCAGTCCCACAGCCGGTGAGTCCTCAGTAAGACATACTCATCTTTAATGGAATCATCCTGAAATTGTAATAATACCGTGTATCTTCCATTTGGGAACAACAAAGACCTCATGATAACAGTTCAGGGTCAAGGAATTTCTTTATTTGTTTATTTTTAAGGTAATGGTTCAAATGAAGGGTTCTGCTCCGATTCCATTAGTCACCCTCTGGGAGAAAACGCACACGCCTTACACCTGTGACACTGCTGAGGGATTGCTGGAAGGCACGTACGCACTATGCGCCAAGCACTGCTCTGCAAGAGAGGAGAGCGACGTAAGAAACAGCTCCCTCAAAAGTCAGACAATGGCTACAGAATCAAATTTGGAATCTGGTCCACGATTTTATGTTTGCACACTTGCTTCCCAACAATTAAATTTCTTTCATACTGAAAACCGTTGTAGGACATGCTCTACTTTATTGAGCAAAATACAAAACCAGACACAAATCTCCCTAAATGAAACTACACATTCACTTTATAAAAATTAGATACAGTATACTAGGTTAATACACAGGCCAATGTGGGTTGGGAAAAAAAAAAATCCTTACATTCCCTCTTACTCTCTTTTCCCTAAGACACTCATTAAGTAACAGATGTTGCTCTTATTTATCAGCAAGTGGAAACAACAGACAGCAACGACTGTATCTGTAACTGGTTATCGTAGAGGGGGACATTACGAGCCCTGTTTGAAGTGCTTTCAATCTGATTTTGTGACATCATGCTGCATCGAGCAGACTGCAGACAACACTGAAACACCAGACTGTTGTTGAAGAATTACCAAGTCCTCGTATCAGAGTAGTTGGGTTTGTAATAACTTCATAAGGCTTTTTGAAGTTTTTATTTATTCAACCTCTGACTCAAAAAAGCCACCATTAAACCTCTTTACAGCAAGTATTTTATGTTCATCTCAGCCCAGAAGTAAGATCTTTAAATTAATTATGATTTAGATATTTATTTTAAAAATATTATTTAAGTATTTCTTATTATTATTTTAAAATTACTTTACATATTTTAACACTAAAGTGAAGAAAAAGGTATCAAAGAATCTGATACTTCTCAGGCTCCGAGTATCAGTCTCCTTGGACAGCAAGCTTCAGATTATGTACAGGCAAATGTGGTCACGTGCGCATACTAAAACATACATTTTGGTTTTAGGCACCTTTTAACAGCCTCAGTATTGAGTGCTTGAACACAGCTGGTTTCCTATATATAACTTTAATATAACTTCATTAACTGTAAACTGCAACACTCATGAATATATAAATCACACACTTTCCTAACATGAAATCTTTTAAGCAATTTTTCTTCGCTACTAGTCCAATAAGATACCTACCTCTGAATGCCAATAACCAGGCAAATCATACCATCCTACGTAAGTAAACTAAGTCTCAACAAGCTGTTTCAACTGCAGCTGACTTTTTCAGTTTCATACCAGTACAATAAGAATATTAATAACTATTTTCTCTCAGAGGAATATTTAGATGTAACTGAGATGTTATGAAGTATCATACTATAGTAATAAGAGTTTATAAAATAAAAAGACTGCATTTTCTCTTAACCTTTTTAAATTCAGGGAGCTATGAATATCCTATCTTTATGTTCATTACATTAAAGCTACAATAGTGATGCATAACTGCTTTGGTAAAATTCCCCCAGATTGCTTTCACTTACCTTTCTAATTTTTACACTATCCATACCTGTCTTGTCTTCTCAACAAAAATCAAACATTCCTTATTCACTTAGATTTTCATTGTCACTTTTATTACTTATCTCTTACCTAATTGGTAAGAAAAAAGTTACGGTAAAATAAAATCTGAAAAGAAAGGAAGGAACAAAGACAAAATAGTGTTCTTTCTCAATATGCTGAATATGTGTAAATAATCCACACAGCCTCCAACTATAGGTGGCTCACATTTCTAACAGAAAACCTTTAATAATCTTCTCAGTAAATTAAAATCGTTGTGCAAACACATTACTCCCAAGCAAATGTAATTTCACATTTAATTTACAGTCATTCATGTCCAGTGAAGAACGCAAATGTTTTTGTGGCTACCTTATCCTTAGAAGATAACTTTAGAAATGCAGACATCTGTTTTTTAATCAATCCTTAGCCTAATAACTGACACAGAGTAAGATTCTAGACATCGTGACTATTTTCCCTGGTCTTTCTTAATGATTTAAGCAGTCCTTGCTGCATTCTAGTAGTATCACCAACACAATGAGTAATTTTCTGCTGCAAAAATAAATTAACGTTTTAACTTTCAAGGTGCACAACACTTTATTTAAGCTACTGATGCACTCAGTCCAACATCCCGTTCAACAGTGGTCAGATTGAATTCTTTCTCATCTTAAATTTTTAAATTTACTAAGTATATGCGTAGAAGACCTAGCAGTAGAATATTTTTTTTTTCTTTAAGTAGAAAAAAGTTTCTTCAGCTGTCACTATGTAAATAAAGCCCTGGATCTCAACAGGCTGTAGTGGCAGGAGGTGGGCATGTGCTGTACTACAATGATAGATGGTTGTAGACAGATACAGAAAGATGATGGACAGAGTAGGACAGAAGAGTGATGTTGTAACAGAAATACAACGTGATCCAGTGTTACAAGCTCCTAATGCTCCACTTCTGTAACTGTGGTTGGACTTTGATCCTGGCCGACTGCTCCTTAAGAAAAGCCAAAGGCAATGCTTCCACCTTTGCAGACAGAGATAAGGTGTGCACCCTGAAGGTAGCACATAACCTTTTTGTTCCCCTACATTAAATTATCACAGAAACAGCAAAAGAAAGCAATCCCAACTCTGAAGATAATGCAGGCTTACTACACTCCAAGAAATTCAAAAAGACAGCCGTCTTTCCTTCTAAACTCTGTATGAGGAGGTGCATTGGCTTGATTGGTGAATACAATTCACAGACAAGTTGCAGAAGTTAATGCCACAGACTTTTTATCCTAGATAAGTGGGAATGTACAAAAACACCTGAAGAACTAACATCCTATTTTCATCCTTCTTGAAAGTGGTTCTTAGACTCCAGTCAAAGGCAGAAGTATTCTTTCGTAAGAGCCTCCAGAAATCTTTCTGAAATGGTCCAAAAGACACGGACAAGTAGGAAATTTTAAAATAAAATACTAGGTCAACAACTCCAATTTCTTAATTAGCAACTAACTGAACCTGTATAAACTACATGGGACTGTAGTTCACATAGCTTTTAGCATCCATGTTGAGCATAGCTTCGTAAAACACCTGCAACAAATGATAAGCATTTACACTACTACAGTTCAAAGTAAAAACACTGAGTTTCCACACACATACTTTTAGGGAATCAAATCCCTGGAGAAAAGGGCTTGCGTGTTAAAAACATTGGATTAGATAAATTAAAGATAAATTTGTGAAAGTCACAAAATTATCAGTTTTTAATTATGTGACTGAGGTTTTTAAAGGTATACAATTTCACTATATGAACAAAACACGTGTCATTTAAATTACTTATCTGTAGAAAAACCATTCCGAACCCTATTTTAGTCCTGCTGGATATGCAGAGGTAAACTCCAGCTAACCTCTAAAAAAGGCCATTGTTTGCAGGTCTTGAATTAGGAAAGCTTATTAAAAGAAATAAGATAACCATTAAAAGCATAAGCAATATTTTTCAAATCTACACAAATCAGCCAAAACACAAAATACTATTTTTTTTCTTTCAACTAGGTTGTTAGATGGGTAATTAAGTGGATAAGAGACTATCTATATAATATTTACATATTTCACAGGTCAAACTTACGAGAAAGTTGATACTGAGGTAAATGATGGTATTTCCAACAACATTAAATCCATCCTTTCAAATGACAAGATACAGTGAAGCAGACAAATCAATCCTGCTTTCTGAGGACCCCTCCATGTTTTACTTTGTCTTACTAAATCTAGCTACCGTAAATCACATGGGCTATGTGAAGAATAAAGAAATTTTGAAATAAAAAATTTAGTCATGCAAAGATCAACATATAACAATGTAATGCAGAAATTACATAAGATTAACACAGATCAGATTTCAATTACAACAAGCTATCTACTTCTGTTTAAATACTGTATTTCCTTGATTTTGGCCAATTTCACTTTTTATCGTATTACAGCTGTGAGTCTGGCGTGTGAACAGTGGAGCCAAACAGGCAAAGGTTCTCAGACAGGTTGCAATTAGCAGCCCATGCAGGGCTCCAGGAAGAAAGGAAAAGGTCGCTCCAGAACTGCAGTGAGCATTTGACACAGTGGAGAAAACAGGTGGACTAGAATCCGATAAGCAGCGTTCCAAAACCAAGGGCTTCCTCGGTCGCTATTGAAGACTATCCAACTATGGAAGAACTCACAGCACGATTCCAGTTTAAATGGCTCATTGATCTACACAAAGAAATGCAAGTAGCCTGGAAAACACCTTTGACAACTAACAGCATTCAACCCAGATTCCTCTTTAACTTATCAGAATCATATTACATAAAATGAAATTGCAAATGAGGATATGAATGCTAAGACCAGATTCTTGGACCAAACAAACTGTTAAATTTAGCATTTTTTCAGTCAAAATCATATAATGTTTAACTGTTCCTTCTTCATTTATCTGCATCCTTCCTCTTTCCTCCTCCTCCCACTCCTTAAATCTTAGGATTATCCTTGGTTTTATTCTTTGTTGTTCTTGTGGCTTATATCAATTCTCACACACCTTACATGTTTCCAAGAATATTAATCTTTCCTTTTGATGAGATGATGTCTCTTGAATCTTCTGTGTTCCAAATCCTTTCTTTACACTGTCACTCAAATGTCACCTTATTTCTTTGCTCTCTTTTTCCCTCTTCCACTAATTTCTGCCAAAATAGCTACATTTTCTTACCTATCAGTTGCTCATTCATTAATTCACACTTCGCACAATGCCTTTTTCCCCAAACTTTCAATATCAATGTTATTATCACATATTCTTGAATCAATAGACACATGAAGGCCTTTAAAATATTCATGCTAGTAGAAGAATTAGGCACATTATTCCTAACAATCCTTAAATTTGTCCAAGGCAAATCTCAGCCCTCTGATACCACAAGGTGCTTTCAAAGGACAAAGTCCAACAAGCACACACCTTATGGTGCCAAGAGAGTTTTGTGTCAGAAAATTAATCCATCTCAGAACTGGATTATTCACAGCATTGTCCTTTAACTACAGAGACTGAAGCTGTAGGTCAGACAACGGTTTCAGCAGTCACCTGGAGATACAGACATCTATCTTTTGCAAAGACAATTCCATGACTGAAAAATCATATACACCTGCTAACACAGCTAAAAACGTTTGAATGCAAACCCCTAACTTATCGTTTCCAACAACAAATAAATTAATATGCTGTAAAATATAGGGTATATAAACTTTCTTTTAGACTAAGTCTGCGTGTAATTACAGAGACATCTCATGTTACTTCAGGTAAAGAAACAAAGATATTCTCTACCCGTAAAATACTATTTTGGTTATGCTGAAGCAGGTCCATGAAGAAACAGTTATTCTTAAAGAGATGTCAGTAAGATAATGCTATTTGTCAGCATCTTTGCAAAAACATTTTTGCATCAGGAATTAGAATTCAGGAATTAAAAGGCAAGTCCCATGTTAAAGCAAGCAGAGATAGAAGTGTTACAACCCAAGATAAGCATTATGTTTTTAAAGGAGGCAAACTAGATAAGGGCTTATCCTATTTAATGAAAAGTGGGAGAATATTTTATCTCAACTAGTTACAAATAAGAATACAAAAGCTGTGCTCCAAAAAACAGGTTATAAGAGACGTACAGATTAAAAAAATAATAAAATCTTTAGAAGATGTGAAGTAGTTTTTCAGAGGTACCTGGGTGTCTAATTGATACTACAGGTATGTCTAAGTAATTTTGGAACACTGATTTCATTAATTTTTCAATTTCCTGATCAATATGTTGATAAACACTAAAATATTGAGCACATAACTATTAGATATTTTAAAACTTCATAAAAGAAATAAAATTTTAAAAACTCGCTAAAATGCTCTTTCATATACTTGAATGAAACCCAGTTGCCATCCAAATTCAGTTTGAGACATATCTCAGTCATCTAATATGGAAATCTATATTTTGGGTATGCATTTTGAAAATACTCATTGACTCAATCTTAAAGTGCCACTAGCTTACACAGAATGGAAGATAACTTTTTGATGATCAAGCAGAGGTAAATGGAGTTCATTAGAAGTAGGCACTGCTGATCTATCATTTTGAAGCTTGACTAAAATTGGGTAGAATCATTTCATTAAATCACTACACTGCAGGAAACAGCAAAGCAAAGGCCACATTAGCAGTCACCTTTAATAGCCACATTCATTGTAACTGATATGTGAAGAACCTTAAAGCAGAGTAAGACGTAGAAAAGATAGTGGGCATAGAGCACTGACTGTGAGCACAGGTTCTACACGTAGAGACAGACTGGTTCCAGCAAAAAGTAATGTTGCCCTCCAGTGTCAACACCATTTCTTTTAGGAACCATTCCTAATTAGTATCTCCATCAGTCTCCTTAGACATGCTCAATTATAACATCACTGAAGCAGAGAACAAAATATGAGCCTCAGGCTACGTGTTCAATGCAGAACAGACAAACAATTAGAGGCAAAGATTTTAAACTTCTTGTTGTTAAAAAAACACTTTTTTCATAAAACTCTCATAAAAATACATTGCTTGCCCTGCTTCTTTTTGGGTTTTGTTACCCAAAAGTCATTTTATAAAGCTTTACAAGTTACAGCGTTGACAACACCTTCTGTATGAATCCATTACTCAGATTCACATGTAGAAAATGGCATTTTTCTAAAAAATGCCAGAACAGATTATTACTTATATTTTTTTAGAGTGTTAGGACTTCTAAGGCTACTACCATAAAAGAACCTCACTTCCAATTGATAAAGCCTTCAGTCTGTAAGGAAGACTATCGCAGCTACTAAGTCTGGGCTTGAAATCTTATGGAAATAAATGGACAAGACTGTTCTTTGCCAAAACACAATGAAGCTTGCAATAAAAGCTTTATTATTTAAGTAAAGCCAGAATCACAAAAATGACTATGCCTGGGTCAGACAATACACCAAGAATAAAACCACTGATTTTAGTCAGGCAACTGTCCTGTAACCAAGAAAAGAGTACCTATGAGACAGATGCACAATGCAAAAACATGCACAGTGTCTAAAGAGGAAGAGTAAGAAACTTGACATTTCAGTAATTTTATTCTAAATGTGGCCCGAAATCATATATATTTATAGCTTTTCCATTAGAAACATAAAGATATATTTTATATCAACTATAACAAAATTGCTCAGCAAAAATCTTTACAGATAATGGTATAATAATTTGCACAGCCAATATAAAAATAGACTACTATAGAAAAGTCTGGATTAAAAAACCACAACCTGTTATATGCCAAATTCAAAGTTCAAATCCCAGATTTGAGTACGTCAGTACCACTAACTATACCACAAGAACAGAGATGATATTGACTGTGCAATAATGGATCTCAAATTAACTGAAAATTAATCACTAGGTGATTAGGAAAACATCCGCACTTCCAGATTTGAGAGATCTAATTTGGTTCCTAAATAAAGGGCTAATCTCTTGAGACAAGGGGAACAGAAAACAAGCTTTTCTAAGGTCAACTGAAAGACTAATTCAGGCATTTTCCCACCTCTCTAAGAGCCCTTCTCCATCTCTTCCCTGCCTTGAATGGCTATAAAATACATCTATAGAGACGAAAGCCTCAAACTTGGTAAGTATTAAACACTGTAATCACTGCCAGCTCTCCAACCTCATTTTATCCTCCCCTCCCAACACATTCACAGTCATCAGAGTCTCAGTAAAAGACCTGTCAGAGAATCCATGATGTACTGCTGGATATGCTTCCAACTACATAACTTCATGATCTTATAACAGGTGTACGACAACTCCAGTGAAAAAAAAAAAAAAGCTACTCCACAGAATCTTTAATTACTCATTCCACAGCCCTGCAGCAGAGCGCCTTGGTCACAGGACAAGAGATACCTCCTTATCATTCATAGGATGGTAGCTGGGGTTTTCGGTTTATTCTTTCATTTGATTTTGTTTAGGTTTTGCTGAAATACAGAAAAAGGTGGTATTTTACCATTGTGTCACATGGGAAGTGCCACCTAAATACATCTTCATATTGCATTTCATCACTTTCTTGTGAGTGTTGATCAGTTAATGCCTGTGTTAACACACTGCTTCATAGCAGAATTAGTCTCAAAGGTGTGAAGTAACACACTGAATTTTTACACCAATTCATAAAAGCAGGTTAGGCTATTACAAAAAACTAAACCAAAAAGACTGAAAAAAGTGTCCAAAATTAAGAGAATTAAACCAGAGAAGAGTTGTACAATAATCTGATCAGATCTATATGCAACTAAAGGCACTGAAAAACAGCGACAATTCAAGACTGGACTATTAATTCAAGACTGGACTGCATCCTGGGCTGCATCCAAAGAAGTGTGACTGGCAGGTCAAGGGAGGTGATTCTGCCACTCTACTCTGCTCTCATGAGATCCCACCTGGAATACTGCATTCAGCTCCGGAGTCCCCAGCACAAGGACATGTTGCTGCTGGAACGAGTCCAGAGGAGGGCCACGAAGATGATCCGAGGGCTGGAGCACCTCTGCTATGAAGACAGGCTGAGAGAGTTGGGGCTGTTCAGCCTGGAGAAGAGAAGGCTCCGGGGTGATCTTATAGCAGCCTTCCAGTACTTAATGGGGGCCTACAGGAAAGCTGGAGAGGGGCTTTTTACAAGGACGTGTAGTGATAGGACAAGGGGCAATGGATTTAAACTGAAAGAGGGTGGATTTAGATTAGGAAGAAATTCTTCATTCTGAGGGTAGTGAGGCACTGGAACAGGTTGCCCACAGGAGTTGTAGATGCCCCATCCCTGGAAGTGTTCAAGGCCAGGCTGGATGAGGCTTTGAGCAACCTGGTGTAGTGGAGGCTGTACCTGCCCATGGCAGGGGGCTTGGAACTAGATGATCTTTGAGGTCCCTTCCAACCCTAACCATTCTATGATTCTATGATTAAAACCAGACAATTCATCACACCTGGGCAACAAAAGCCCTATCTCTGCTTCATCAGTGCAATTTACGTTGCAAGAATCAGACAGTAAATTAAAGGAGTGGCTAAGAGAAACACTGAAGATTTAAGAAAACCAAACAACCTCCTTTTGAATTCTCTGCCAGGAGAAATATGGAAATATGGAAAAATAGCAGCACCCTGAGATACTGTTTGAAAAGACCAGAAATAACACACTAGTACCTCTGGTGCTCCCAAGTGTCTTTACAACAGAATCATAGAAAAGAACAGACAATCTGACATTTAAGGTATTTTAACATTTTAAGAATAAAAAATAAGCATGTTGTGAAGCACTAATTAAACACACCTGTGTAAGTCCTCATGCCCTCTACAAGGCAAGAGAGGAGTTTTATCCTACTTTCTAATAATGATGGCTATATAAACATCAGGGGGAAAAATATCCACTTAAACGAAAACTTTTGATAAATTACCAAAATTCAGTATGTCATCTGATAAACAATTTAATGGTAATAAATTTACACGTAGCTAAATCCAGTCAAGAATCAAGGTAGCACCACTACTAGATTCTGTGGATGTCACTGTAGCAACAATCTCAATGACCTGTAAGCAATCAATTTAATCCAAACCAGGCTTGTGTGAATCTTCAAATCAAATTTTAATAATGGCCTCCACAAATTTACCCAATATTGTCTTTCCACTGAAAAAAATGAATAGTCATAAAATTTAGTTCTAGTAAAATACTCTCATCCCTACATCATTATTGCAATTACTTGTGACAAAAAGATCTAATCAGTTATCAGCAGGGATGCAAGGCCTGGTAAGACAGAAGGAGCAAGTAAACAAAACAGATAAGGATTTGCTCCATGTATCACATACTTAAGCAGTGAGGGTAAAAAAAAAAAAAAAAAAAAAAAAACACACAAAAAACCACAAACAGTATGTTTTCAAAACTAGGGGAGTTAAAACTAAGGGATTATGACTTCAATCTGTTCCAGCAAGCTCACGAACAAGAAACCCAAAAAGCAAACAGTAGTTAAGACTGAAAGATATAATTCTAGAAAACACTTTTCACTCCAGTTAAGAACTGAAACATTGGTTTTAAAATATTTTTCAATTCACCATTTCTATTTTTTTCTGTTTAGATATGGAGTAGTTTCCTACAAGAAATAAGTAAATTCAGACTCTTCAGCTTGAAGAGGGTGTCTGAGGAAAAAATACGAGACACCTACAAAATCATGGGTGGTACAGTCAAAAATCAACAGCTCTTGAAATATAAGAGCTAAGGGGTATCACATTAAAGCGGGAGAAGGTAGGTTTAAAAATAAATACTACACCACCAGCTTTGTCATTCGTTCCCACAGGAATATATACTAAAACACATTTTACATATCTTCAAAAGCAGCAGAGAATTTCATTGGAGGGGGGTAAGAAGAAATGCACTGACCAATGCTCAGTACAAAGGTGGCACCTAAGAAGTTTCAGAGCCATGTTTTGCTAGTGGATAGACCAGCATTAGGAAAAGGCTTTGTTACATGCTTTCCCTGCTCTTGAACTCTTCCCTATGTACCCACTCTTGAAAAACAGTATACTGGGCTAGATGGGTCTTTGGTGCAACTTGGCATAAGTAGCGTGTTCTAAGCCAACATGTTTTAACGAAAACAATCAAAAGTTTCCTGTGAAAGGAGATGCTTGCAGTCCCAAAATAATAAAATAAAATCTCCAGCGAAGGCAGCACAATGAGAAACTCTGTTGTGAATTAACAGTTGTATTGCTAGACTTAGACCACTTACTTTCCCCAGAGCACACAGAAATTTTGTTTGGCCAAGGCAGCACCAATTTCCTACCATTTATTTTCTTGTGGTGGACTCTAAAACACAAATTTAAGTGCATACCAAAGCACACACTCACACACGAAACCAAACCTGACTTTAGACAGTTGTTTAACTCAGATAGCACTTACTGAGGAAGAATGCAGAAGACCATGCAAGTGAAGTTACTTACAAAAGGATGTGTTGAGTCTGGCTGAGATAGAGCTATTTTTCCCCACAGCAGCCCTCATAGTGCTCTGCTTTGTCTTTGTAGCTAGAAAGGTATTGATAGCACACGAGCGCTTCAGCTATTGCTGAGCAGTGCTCATACAGCATCAAGGCTGCCTCTCCAACATTCCCCCTCCCTCATCCCCGAAGGCCAGAAGGCTGGGGGTAGGCAAGACCTTGGGAAGGGACATAGCCAGGACAGATGACCCAAATTGTTCAAAGGAACATTCCATACCATATGACATCTGCTCAGCAACAAAAGTTAAGAGAAGGACGGGGTTGGCATTCGTTATTACGACGTTTGTCTTCGAGAGAAAATGCTACACATACTGAAACCCTACTTCCTAGGGAATTGCTGGACATTGCCTGCTGATGGGAAGTAGAGAACAAGTCTTTCATTTTCCTTTGCTTACATCTACCTTAACAGTGCTAACTGGGCAACAGGTTCTTCCTAGGTATCATCTCTGCTTAACCATCAGGTAGGAAATCGGGATTGGTAATTAGCGCATCTAAATGGATAAAATCTATAAAAACTGATGAGAAGAGAAAACTCAGAGTATGTTTATATTATCATTATAGTTCATGAGATCAGATAGGTGCTTTTGAAGCAAATTATCTAGATTTCTCCAGTTTGATTGTGGATGCTTCAGTTCACATCACAACATAATCTTGGAATGTACAAATTATATTTCAGATGGCTAAAATGAAGGATGCACTCCAGGAGTGCACACGAAAATCAACTTGGGGAAATCCAGATCTTCAAAAATAAAGTATGTTTCAGTTGCTAACAAGACCAGACTAAAATACTTTGAAGTAACTTCCTCTAAAATGCATATCATGTGGACATTGGGTCCTCTGCACCGTTTGTGTTGCTCTTCAGAATCCCTGGTACAGGCACTGATAGCTAATGTGGGATCTTTGCTCATTCTGATAGAGGTCATCTGAAAAACAAGACAACTATGTTCCAAAGAAGCACTCAAGGTCTACCCATAGCTAAGTATCATCAAAGATTTGTACGCTTCTGACCTACCCAGCCCTCTTCCACTAACACTACCACATCACTGGGTTACCAGTAGTTCATCTGCACTAGTCAAAGGACTAAGTTAATTCCTAGGTGACACTGATCTCAGTAAAACATCTCAGATCTTGTCATGTTAGAGGTTTCCTAGAATAAAAGATGAAGTTTCCAGTTTGGTATCCATAAGCTACCGGCAATCACATATATAGAAGAGCAACTTTTTGTTGTGTTTTTTTTTTTTATTTTTATTTTTAAATCTGTAAGACACAAACACATTAGGTGGGTCCACAAGAAATAACAATCCCTTGTGCAGTATCTTGTGAAATCACAACCAACTGGAACTATTTTTCAGAATCCGTGCAAAAAGTTATTGCAAAACTGCTCTGCCAAAAAAGCGTTGTTATTGGGTATTTTTTTATTGCACACAGCTTGACAGAAATTAAAAAGAAGCTCCAGGCAGAAACCTTTTGATGTCCAGTAAGGAGAATTCTCAAACTTCAAACAGAATCTATTTCCATGGCTTTGTATTAAGTCTTGACACAATAGAATACAATTTTGACATCTTCTAGACAAAGATGGCTGCAGCTTTCAAAACACATGGTAATTTAAACACCCTGGTTAGTCATGGTAAGGTTAATTTCCCCGAATCCAGAATATAGAGGAATGTCTCTGCCTGAGAGGCAGAGAACTAAACAGAAATAAACTAAGCTCATCTGAGAAGAAATTTAGTCTTGACTCTTCTTCAGAATGAGTGATCTGATTTTTTATTCTTACTGGAGAAAAAGCCAGCATAACAGTAACCTACCATTAAAGCTAACAGTTCTTCCAATGGAGACAGAAATTTTGTGAAAAGCTGAAACAACTTGGCAATGGATTGCCAAAGGCAGAACACATACCAATAACCCACTAACTGTCAAGTTCAGACTCCACAGAGGTACAAGCTACCTGACAAAATTAAGAAACTTACTATCCTAAACCATAATTACACACACACAGTGGTGATATCTTCAGGACAACTTCTACAAGAGATGGTTGGTTGTATTGAGCACAGCCTTTCTGCCTGTGTTTTAGGAAAAATGATAGTGTATTCTGAAAAATTAGAATCTGAAAATGATTCTCAGATTGATCAGCTTTTTACCCCCCCCCCCCCCCCCCCCCAAGTTGTAGAACAAGAGATTATAGCAGGGGAAAAAAAAAATAATTTTAGCTTCCGGCTTCACAATTCTTAAACCTAGCCTATCTTTCTTTTTAAAAGGATTCCTTGATGTCTCACTAGAAAGGACTGAAGTTTTAGAGCGTATCTTTCATACTGATAGTATAATTTAAATTTGGAATGGCATCACTCAGCTATATTTACCTTTCAGTAGATCTTGTTTTGTCAAAACCTGATCCAAACAGCTGAGCTTCTAAAGGGCCTCCCCTTCTCTGTTAGGAGTCTGACATTCAGTCACACTTTTAGGGACAGCATTATGTACATCCAGTTTCTACATGCATCCTAATACCAATTATTGTAGTTTCATCAGCAGTCAACTACTGAATATACCATTGCTGTCAAGTTGAAAAAACTCTGATGCAAAAACCTTACAGCAGCTCAGGAATTAGTGACTGCCATGCTACATAGTTACTATTAAAATAAACAAGTTATTCAAACAAAAATCTTTATCACAATGAAGACAAGAAGGCACTTCTTTTCTGCCGTCACCAACCACAAATCAAGGACCTAAACAGAAATCTTACAGGCTATGACTGCCAGTGCTAGATTCAGGCATCAAAATACGTCAAGAATAAAATAACAAACTAGTATTTTAAATCAAATAAATAAATCAATCACTTCTTTAATCAAACCTTAGTGTAATATAGGCACACATTTTTAGAGCAAGAATGTCTAACTCATCCAGAAAGGAGGAATATACCAAGTAATTTTGGAATACAGCTTTATAAATACTGAAATTGAGAAATTACTTAACGTTGAAGTTTTTTTTCCCCCCTCCATCTTTTCCTTCCCATAAACTATTTATTCAAGTTAAAGAAGGGGCCGTCATAGCTCCCTTTTAGTATTTATAACAAATATTTTAACTTGTTGATGAATTTAAGAGTTCCACAAGATGTTTAGTACCATATTTGAACATTTAACAACAATCTGAAATTCAGGTGTATTCTGAGTACTCAAGATACATGTTAACAGTACAAGAACTTACCCATCAGTACTGGTTCTTTGGCTAAGGAAATACTTAAAAGGGTTTAAAGGATGTCTTTTACGTTGATGACCAAGCAATTTGGAAGAGATTTTTCAGAAATGTATAAATCCCACTTTTCAAAGTTACTCTGGTTCCTAAATCTGCCCTCCTCAATAAAACTTAACTGCTGAGGAGCTCAAGTAACATTCTAAAAATGGTGCTTGGACTATGTTGATCACATAATTATTTCCTCCACCAATTACTTAACAGAAGATGATGACCTATGTAACATATCAGATTTCATGAAGAGGAAGGGAGAAGTAAAAAAGAAAAATAAATAAATCAATCTTAAATATAGAAGAGGCAACTAAAACTTATGGAAAAAAAATCATATACATTTATTTTTCCTTTAAAAATAAAAAGGTTGTATTTGCATCTGTGTTGCTGTATTAAGATGCATATTTACTTGATTTGTATAAATCTGCAAGTAAAACATTTTCTCCTTGATATATTAGATGCTATTTATACACAGTTAAAAATGCTCATTGAAAACATCCCTTTAAGCAAAATGTACTATAGCAGTTAAACTTCAGGACCACAAAGATTTTTTCATTAGAACATCTTTGTATAGTTACTCATATGCTTTCAAAACTCTCATTTTTCCTTCAAAAATATAAGGGCATCCAATGAAGTACATTTTTGATGTTCAGAAGTCATTAAAAGAGAAATCTATGAAGAAAGGTAGAAATACAATCCACCATGACAGGGCACAAATGAATTAATTTCTTTTAGTGGTGCTGCCTAAAATCCAGCATTCTCTTGTAAGCAAAAATTATACTACTAATCTAATTCTAGCCCTATAGAACTGTGTATCACAAATCAATCTGGAAATAAAACTTCTATACACCATGCCTGGAGCAGAGACTTGCTGACACCTCCTTAGTATCCCATTGTGCAAATTACCAGCTTTAATTTTTAGTTCAAAGTAAGTTATTTAAAAAGACTGGTATTCTAAGAAGTTCAAAAAGAATGACATGACTTCTAGTCAAGTGAGATTGTTTCATTATGTGTTTGTTGTTGGTTTTTTAGTTTCTCATTATTTTTTCCATAAGAATATGTATTTTAAAGAACTAAAAAAAAAAAAAACAACAGTAAAACCAAACAACAAAACCAATCCACAATTCTGAAACTGATTTTTCATTGTTCTTAATAAAAAATAGTTTAGTAAAGTTAATGTAAGCACATCAAGGACTTTTATGGAAATAAGCATTTTGCTAAAATACTCCAGCTAGACGAAATATTGCAAATACTGTGAATGTTGTTTGAAAAGTATTTTTTTATTTTAAGGAATGCAGAGCTGGAAATATATGCGTATTTTTCATTTTAAATCCATTTAAAAAAAAAAAACAAAACAGCAACAAAAAAAACCCAAACCAATTAGCTCCAAATCCTGTAAGAATAGGCACAGCTTTGATGTTCATGAAAATTTAAGTACAGGAAAATGTAATCTGTTTACTCAGGATAAAAGATGGTAGCCCTACTTTCTTTCAATAAATAACAATACTCACTTTGAAGAATGATTTAAAGTAAGAATTTTGAGAAAAATTACAATAATTTTAGCTACAGATAAACTGTAATAGTGAAACTATGGAAGTGGGAGAACATATGTAAATGTAATTGAATGGGCCTACAAAAGAGAAAAAAAAAACAGAGTGAAAGCTTGCATCAGATATTTGGTTTCTGTTTCCTTTGCTAACAATATCTAGCCCGTACTCCACAAATACAGTCATTTAAATCTATCTTCAATACTTGTTCTCCGCGACAATTCAATTTTTACTTAATTTGAAAGCAAAGCCATAACCCACTGTTTGACATCACTTATGACAAGGATTACAGTGAACTTCACTATTGCAGATCAAAAGGAGACTTTAAAAATGCAATCATATTTAAATATTGAAGATTAAAAAAAGTATTAAAAAAGTGAATCTTTAAGTACATTAATTCAAATTTCCATTCTAAAGAAAATGAAGTCCAACTAATTGGACAATGACAAAGAAATCATTAGCCAAAACACATCTAAAACAAGTAACAGTGTCTCACTAAACAGATATGTTCCTCTTTTTAACCAGTTCTATCTGCTTACTTAGAGCAGACATGTAGCTTTTTTAATTACTTTTTTACTGTAAACTACTCTGTAGAGCCCCTTTATCTTAAAGAAGCAAATTTTATTCACCTGCAAGTAATGCGTCACCAACCAAGAAAAGCCATGAGGCAGCTCTGGTGAGAACAAGAGGACCGTACAGGTCCAATAAAGCCATGGTTTTTTTATACAAGCAACCTTTAACCTTTTTGAAAGGAAACTAAACCCAAATCTTTTTATGTTTATGAACAAAAGAGGCACAGCATTAGGAAGGTATCAGATTTTCAGATCTCCATGTGTTCCATCATGCCCTCCCTCAAAGCTTACACTTCAGTATAAGCTTTTTCAGTTTTGACTACCACTAATAGGAGGCCTTCCATTCTAAATTGTTCTGTGAGTCATGATTTAACATTCTCTAATTGATCCAACGATGTTGGTTTTGCTTTTTTTCTAGTTTTAACCAATCTTCATAGCTCATCTGTAAAGCTTCAGAATTCTGTGATTCAAAGCTGGATAACAATATCTACATTAAGATTTTTTCATACTGCAGAAGTGCCACCAAATGCTTATATTTACATTTATAATTTACTGATGCTCACAAGGCATTCCATTTTCTCTCAGTTTTGCCATGAATTTTTAAACAAAAAAGTACGATCCAACCAAACAATGTGTGTGCAGTTCAATGGTAGTTTGCAATTAAATGTGCCAGACATCTGTGAAAGTCTTAACTGGCCCTGTGCAAGGAAAAAATGAACAGTTCTGCAATTTAAAAAGCACAAAAACCAAAACAATGTTAATCTCACCTACAAAAAGGAAATATTATGTAAATATCTGTGATATAACTACCAAATACAGATAAACACAATCAAATCTCTGCAGGTAGAACACTCAGCCCTCTAAGCTGGGAGACAGGGACAGGGAGCAGAATGAAACACCCGTAATCCTACAGGAAATGGTTAGTGAGCTGCTACACCACTTAGATATACAAGTCTGTGGGGCTGGATGGGATCCATCCAAGGGTACCAAGGGAGCTGGCGAACATGCTCACCAAGCCACTTTCAATTGTTTATCATCAGTTCTGGATAACCAGGGAGGTCCCAGTTGACTGGAGGTTAGCAAATAAGACCCCATCTAAAAGATGGGCCAGAAGGAGCAGGCGGGGAACTACGGGCCTGTCAGTCTGTCCTCAGTGCCAGGGAAGGTTATGGAGTAGATCAGCTTGAGTGCCATCACAGGGCACGTAAAAGCCAACGAGGTGATCAGGCCCAGTCAGCATGGCTTTATGAAAGGCAGGTCCTGCTTGACTAAACTGATGACCTGCTTAATGGATGGAGGAAAGGCTGTGGATGTTGTCTACCTAGACTTTAGTAAAGCCTTTGACACCTTTCCCACAACATTCTCTTGGAGAAGCTAGCTGCTCATGGCTTGGATTGGCGTATGCTTCACTGGGAAAAAAATGGCTGGATGGCTGAGCCCAATGAGTTGTGGTGGAGTTAAACCCAGTTGTTAGCTGGTCACAAGTGATGTTCCCTCTAGAGCTCAGTATTGGGGCCAGTTCTGTTTATAATATCTTTATCAATGATCTGGACAATGGCATCAAGCGCATCCTCAGGAAGTTTGCAGATGACACCAAGTTGGGCAGGAGCGTTGATCTGCTTGAGAGTAGGAAGGCTCTACAGAGGGATCTGGACAGGCTGGATCAGTGGGCTGAGGTCAATTGTATGAGGTTCAACAAGGATAAGTGTTGGATCCTGCAACTGGGTCACAACAACCCCATGCAACATTGCTACAGGCTTGGGGAAGAGTGGCTGGAAAGCTGCCTGTTGGAAAAGGACCTAGGGGTATCGGTCAATAGATGTCTGAATATGAGCCAGCAGTGTGCCCATGTGGCCAAGAAGGCCAACAGCATCCTGGCCCTCATCAGAAATAGTGTGGCCAGCAGGACTAGGGAAGCGATTGCCTCCCCGTACTCGGCACTGGTGAGGCCACACCTTGAATACTGTGTTCAGTTTTGGGCCCTTCACTACAAGAAAGACATTGAGGTGCTGGTGTGTGTCCAAAGAAGGACAACAAAGCTGATGAAGCGTCTAGAGCACAAGTCTTATGAGGAGCAGCTGAGGGAACTGGGGTTGTTTAGCCTGGAGAAAAAGCAGCTCAGGGGAGACCTCACCGCTCTCTACAACTATCTGAAAGGAGGTTGTAGCAAGGAGAGCATCAGTCTCTTCTCCCAAGGAGCAAGTGATAGAATGAGAGGATATGGCCTCAAGTTGCACCAGGAGAGATTTTAATTGGACATTAGGAAAAATTTCTTCACTGAAAGAGTTGTCAAGCACTGGAACAAGCTGCCCAGGGACATAGTAGAGTCACTATCCCTGGAGGTATTTAAAAGACATGTAGATGTGGTGCTTAAGGACATGGTTTAGTGGTGGACTTGGCAGTGCTAGGTTAACAGTTGGACCTGATGACCTTTAAGATCTTATCTAACCTAAACAATTCTGTGATTCTATTCTATGATATTGGTCTCTGACAGTCAATTGAAACAGAAATTACTATATGATGTGATAAGAAGGAAGGAGTTCAAACATGGCCCTGATCCTTTCTTCTACCAAAAAAAGCTAGAAAAACCTTCCAGTCTTCCAGTTAAAAAAAAACAAAAAGATCTCTTATAGTAACTTGTCCACAGCAGTATGATGCTTAACTAAAAGCTAGCTGGGTGCATTTTGAACATATCCAGAACTGACAAAAACTTACGAAGTTCCTGTTCATTTGTTTGTTACTTTTAAATTGTAACTTACTATTCAACTACCATAACAAAGAAATTACATTTTTCTCCTATACAAGAGAGTGTTAAATAGCAGTAGCTGTCCGATAGACTTGAAAAAGGAAACATTTAATTTCCTCTTTAATACTACACACTTAATTATAATATTCCAAGCCTGTTCAGTCAGGAACTTAGAAAGCACAGCGTAGCTATGAGATACAAATCCTGCAAGTTCTGAGCCTTCTGTGTGAAAGCTGGGCATGCATTTCCAGTGGATGTGTCACACAAGGGGCGTTAGTAGGAAATAATTCCTAGATGTATAAGTAAAAGCTATAGAGCATAAAACGTAAGCGCTTTCATCCATATCCATCCATTGAGGCAGAATGTGGGATTAGTGACAGAGAAAGTTTAATACAAGCTGTTTACTGGTAACACTGTCCTCTGAGAAGTCTCTAAATAGCTTCCTGTGTGTGAAGAGAGACATCAGCAATCTGCACGAGAGAACAAGCCGATTTCTCTGGCAAACAAGACTTTGCAGAGGCAGCAGTGGAGTTGCTGAAGAGCTGTGTGCCACTGTCAGTGCTTTTAACCAGTCAGAATCTACTGGGGTATCAGAAACAGCAACGCATCTATGCACAGCCAGTATGCGTAACTCAATGTTCGTCACTCAAAAGTATCAAGCGCAATTTTTTAATTATGCCTCACCACTGCAAATGTCTACACAATGAAGCAAGTCCACAGATGTCAAAAGCTGAAAACCAGCTGTTTGTTGAAACACAGAGAAATTAATAGTAATGTACATTGATCAATCTCTGCATAAAACTGTAATTCTGTTTACAAGTGTAAATGAAAATATTTAACCCACAGGTTTTCTGTAACTCCTTAAGAACTGTATTTCAAAATATTTCCATCATTTAAACAAAACCTACCTCTGTGTGGTGAGATGGCCTTGGCTGGACACCAGGTACCCACCAAAGCTGCTCTATCACTTGCTCTCCTCAGCTGGACAGCGGGAGGAAAACATGATGAAACACTCGTGGGTCAAGATAAGGACAGGGAGATCACTCACCAATTACCATCACAGGCAAAACAGACTCAACTTGGGGAAATCAATTTATTACCAATCAAACCAGAGTAGGACAATGAAAAATAACACCAAATCTTAAAACACACACCCTCACACCTCCCTTCTTTCCAGGCACAACTTCACTTTTAAGTTCTCTACCTCCTTCTCCCCAGCTGCACAAGGGAACGGGGAATGGAGGTTGGGGTCAGTTCATCACATGTTGTTTCTGCCGCTCTCTTCCTCCTCACACTCTTTCCCCACTCCAGTGTGGGGTCCCTCCTACGGGAGACACTTCTCCATGGACTTCTGCAATGTGAGTCCTTCCCAGGGGCCACAGTTCTTCAGGAACTGCTCCAGTGTGGGTCCTTTCCATGGGGTGCAGTCCTTCAGAAACAGACTGCTTAGCGTGGGTCCCCCACAGGGTCACTAGTCTTGCCAGCAATCTGCTCCACCGTGGGCTCCTCTCTCTCCACAGGTCCTGCCAGGAGCCTGCTCCCCTGTGGGCTTCCCACAGGGCCACAGCTTCCTTCCGGTGCATCCAGCTGCTCTGGCATGGGGTCCTCCATGGGCTGCAGGTGGATCTCTGCTCCACCATTTACCTCCTTGGGCTGCAGGGGGACAGCCTGCCTCACCATGGTCTTCCCATGGACTGCAGGGGAATCTCTGCTCTGTCACCTGGAGCACCTCCTCCCCTCCTTCACTGACCTTGGTGTCTGCAGAGTTGTTTCTCTCACATATTCCCACTCCTCTCTCCCACTGCAGTTGCTGTTGCAGAGTAGCTTCTTCCCCTTCTTAAACATATTATCACAGAGGCTCTACCACTGTTGCTGATGGGCTCAGCTTTGGCCAGCAGCGAGTCCATCCTGGAGCCGGCTGGCATTGGCTCTATTGGACACAGGGGAAGTTTCTAGCAGCTTCTTGCAGAAGCCATCTCTGTAGACTCCCTGCCACCGAGACCTTGCCACGCAAATCCAATACACTCTCTGAGACCAGGACTACATCACTCCAATCCCCCAAATCCCAACACTTCCAAAACCCAGCATTATCCCAGACATTGTCCCCACAAAGCATCATACTGTAGTTTTTTTCTGTGATATTTTAATCCCCCAAGATCAGTCTGATTAAAGTATTTTTCCTCTACAGCTTATTTTGATGCTTATAGCAACAAAAGAGTTCAGGCAAGTCTTTGTTTTCAGCCACAATACAAACCTATTGACCTAGAACAGTTACTCAACATACAAATACATGAGAGGAAAAAAAAAAAAAAGAAAAAATAATTAAAATTATTACTAGGGAAACTGAACACGGATTAATAAGCTGGAAGCTACTTCCCATATAGCAGTAACAAAATGTATTAACAATTACTGCTAAATGCTACTTTCCTCAATAACTCTCTTGGTCGCATTAATTTTTAATAATGCCTCAGTAGCCTTTCATTATAGTGTTTTAAAGATCTCATTTTGCTACACTAAGTATAGACTATTTAGTTGGATTTCAATTTTCTAAATAAATAGAAATGCCAAAGAGTTTTTCGTAAGTCAGGATTTGTTTTTAGACCACAAATAATCACCTCCTATCTCCCAGGAAATCTTTGAGATTTCTTAAAGGAATTTTAAATCAAAATTCACATTGGCTGCACTGTCAGCTGCAGCTTGTAGCACATCCTGCTCATACTATGAAGTATCTGGTCTCCTCAACAGCTTATGCTGTACATAAGGAAACTTTTAAACCCAAGATTTTTCAAAAACTAAAGCAGCAAAAACATATAGAGTCGGTTCAGATGTACTGTTTAAGCAAAAAACCCCAATCCTCATCCACAAACATGCCACACATCCTCAAAAGCCCTAGTACTTCTAAAGGGCTAGGGGGAAACACAGCACTTTAAGAGACAGTAATACAGAAAGACATAACATGACCATGGACAGAGTTCAGAAAACTGAATCCCTGCGTTAGCAGGCTGGCACCAGTTTAGTTCAGATTGCTTAACCAGCTTCCTTACCAAGGAAGCCTTAAAATCTACTGTAATTCCACAAGGAGCATATGAGAGAGGAATTTTGAAATAATAATTTAAACAAGGTGCTCCTAAGATTCCTCTGACCTCCAGAAAGGATTTAGATTGTATCAACACTTCAAGTATCTTATGGGTTTTTCTGCACATCTGGATAATATCAGGTTTTGGTACAAGACACATTTAGGATTGATCTCAGCCAGAAGAGAATACATTTTATGTGCTGCTCTCTTTTCAGGGTGACGTTTTGCCTAAAACAGAGCTCAGTTGACTTAAAGGAAGTTGAAAAGCCAGTTATAACATGACTAGTGCAGGAGAAGACCCCAATTACAAGTTATTTGCAGCTATTGTGACTTCAGAGGACAGGCTAGAAGCACAAACCAAAGCTGTAACAAATGATCCACGAGCTTAAATCTGGACTATAAAAAAAAAAAAAAAAAAAAAAGGTATTTTCTCTTTACTTTCCGAAACCTCTTAACTACTTTAAGAGAAGGATTTCTTACTTTAAAAATTCAACACTTAAAGCATTTGAAGGCAACATATGATTCTATGCTTCTATGTGGGCTTAGACTCTGGTATTAACAGATGGTGGTAATTCCCTCAGACACTTAAAAAAATTAATAAAACGTCATATAACCAGTCATTTCAAGGTCTCTGTAAATCCTGGTGGACACTGCATCACTGAGACATGATAACCTGTTGTATTCAGGGTTTTCCACTCCTACCGTTACAAGTTGTTTTAAATGTGAAGCTTCCTTTCAGCAGTATAAGTTCTTAATAGCTAAACTTCACCTAAAAAACAAACTTACTTTTTTTTTTGTGCTGACACTTTTAAGAAAAGACTGAACTGGAGAAGTATCAGCTTATATGGTTTTGCCTCATTCAGTTGAAACTACTGTGTCTCTCTCATCCCTCCTTTTGATTGTTGCTCATAGTTATACCAAAGGCTCTTAATACGTTTTACATGCACTTGCATTAGTTTGAGCTGCTGAGTTTCTGAAGAAGTCATAGCTGGCTTAGTAAAGTACACCTTCAAGTGGGAAAAAGCATTACAGACTTGAAAACTATTTTTTTAAATGAACCATGACATGCAACAAAGCAAGTAGATCCAAATTTGTTCTTAAATGGAATGTAATCACTTTGCTTTAAAAAAAAAAAAAACACGCATAAGCTTTTTTTACTGCAACTAATTTTCCCTTGTTATAAATACTACTTGTACTAGTAATCAGGAAAATCATCACGACTGTGAGAACTGGGAATAATCTGCTGATAGGTTTCAGGAAATACTTGTAACTTCAACTTCATTGAAGAACAGTCCATTTTAAAGACAGTATCAACTCCTCTTCAGTGAGCACTACCTTTAAAATGTCAAATGCTGTACTGTATCAACTGTCAAAGACTGACTCCCCCTCAGTGACTAAGCCTACACATTGTTCCAGTCACAATGTGTTTATTATTGTACTTTGTAAGTTACTTTGAATAAGAGAATTATTTTCTTTGCATGAAATATGAACTACGAAAATTTTGTTACACAATATCTTTGCTTAATATATTACAGTTTCTGAGTTAGATATAGTTACATGCATATAAAGTGCTAGAGAACATTTAACCTATAAATATTACACTATACTTATAGTCATGAATCTCTTCTTTTCAATAAACTCCATGCAGAACTTCAACAGCTTTGGCTATTGAATATTTGTATTTTTTCCCTTCTGTTATCAAGCGTTTGTAACTTTGAAGACTATGCTAATAGCATAATTATTAGCTATTATGAGCATAATAATTTCAATCCATGCTCATTCGCTGTATAAGGTAGTATTTATAGTATACGTTAAGAGCCACAAAGTTTCATTAACTCAGTATCAAGTCATTAACTTCATACATTTGCAGCAGAATATCAAACGTAGCTACATTTTATATTTCTGAAATTCAAGAAATAATGCTGACCTACAACAATAACCGTGATTTGCAGAACTCGGACGCTCTTGGGTTTGTGTGTTTCATCCAAGGCTATCTATTAACAAGCAGGCACAACAGATGAAAAGCAAACACTCACTGCTGTGGCTCACAGAGGGCTGTTTTCTTTCTTGGCTGCATGTGGTGCAAATTGTCCTTTGCTGGGTTAGGCGTAGCAATATTGACTGGATTATTTGTGGTAGATATTGCAGCTCATACTGTGAGATGAGGAAAAGGATTGCTATAATTAAAAGGCTTCCCAGACTCCACCTCCCACTTTTTGGAAAGGGAGCACTATTATCTGCACAAGGAGAATAAAGATCTAAATGTGCAAATGATTAAGGGATTGGAACATCTGACATACAAAGGCAGGCTGAAGAGAGCTGGGATTGTTTAGCCTTACGAAGAGAAGGTTTGAAGAGATCTTATAAACGTGTATGTGTATTGTAGTGGTGGGCAGGGAATAGAGACAAGGGAGGCAGACTCTTCTCAGTGGCACTCACTGACAGGACGAATGGCAACAGGCACAGCAAGCTCCACTAACACCTAAACAAAAACTTGGCAAAGGAGCCTCTATCCTTAGAAATATCTAAAACCTAGGCAGACAAGGCCCTGAGTAACTTGCTCTAGTTGACCCTGGTTTGAGCACAGATATTTGTTTAGAGACCTCCAGATGTCTCTTCCACCTTCAAGTGTTCTATCTTTGAAATTTCTGTGATTCTGCTAGTTTATGAAAGTGCTCTGACAATGGAGTTTCAGGATGATGTTTTAACGTTCATGCCGAAGAGAAGATGGAGAGGCATGATCATTAACATGATCTTAATGGGGGGGAGAGGGAGGGAAGTGCGTTGCATATGAGCCCAGGACAGTAAGTTGAAGTTTCTTTTCAGATGGATTCAATACATTTCAGCCTTGGATAGTAGATGCAACTAACAGACTCTTCTTGTAATTCTATTTCCGCATTCGCATAATGCTAATTCACATAGTGATATCAAAAAAGATATCAAAAGATATCATAGCGATATCAAAAAAGATATCAAAAGATGCAATGGAGGCTGCAACATTTCCATGAGGAAAAGAGTGGATAAGAAAGCCTTTCAAATCACCTAAAAGCTGTATAAAATAAAACAAACAGAAAACAGAAGACTTCTGCAGGTCGTTTGAAGGTATACATGCCATAGCCGAAGATAGAGAAGAAAAAGCAAAGAGAAGGGTTTTGGAAACCCAGAGACTAAAACATGAGGCAGGGGCTCCACAAATCTCTTTAGAGAAAAAGAATTAGAAGAATGAAGTAGCTCCCACCTCTTCAGCATCTTGCTTGGCAGACCTTACTCAGTCAAATGTAGTTTTACACAAACACTTCTTTAAGTTTCAGCTCTCCAGCGCATAAAAATTAACAGCCAAATAGCCATCAGTCACAGATATGACTCACAAATACCACACACCTTGCCATTTACCAAACCAGATAATGTATTCCATTGACGTAACAGAAGGAAAAGAGGGGGTGCTGATATTAATTTTTTTACAACTTTATGTCATGAAGCTTCTTTCTCACGGAGGAACATGTTGAGGCAAACTATCCTATTGGACATGTAAACACAGTTTGCAATGATGGCTTTTGTTGGAGCTCTCAATCTCAAAAGAGAAAAACAAAAGCCACCAGCCATGAAAGTATAACATCACTTAGTGAGGTTCCTTACCTCCTTCCTCTTTCCATAACTTAACATATCCACAATGAAACTTTGAAATCCCTTGAAAAGTTTCATTTATTAAAATAAAAATTATGACTTGAAGAAGGAGGAAGCTGCTTTCTTCCTACAAAATTGGCTTTTTCTTCTCATGTCAGGTAACAGCTCTTGCCCCATTCTCTCAACATTCCAACTCCCACAATTACACAGCTGCAGCTAACGCCTTTCTGCAAAGATGCTGAATCCCCAAGTCCATTCCCCAGACCACTGGGAAGCACATTCTCCCTGCATAACATCCTCAGATATACTAGTTCAAACTCTGCTTTTGAAGACCTTCTTTCACATGCGTAGTGCTTTAACCTTTCCCAATCTTTAGGTACTTTCGCTCACATTATGGAGAAATTATGCAATTGGAGCTGACAGAACTCTGTAGCTACATTGTGATGTATATGTCCTATTGGGAGGGGCAGACGCCTTTCCCGTTCTGCTAGCTACAAAACAAATTCAACTTTAAGCAAGAATGCTCTTCTGATTTCAAAGTAATCTTTTCTGGTTTTTGTTTGGTTGTTTTGGGTTTTTTTTTTAGCTGAAGGTTCTTAACACTCAAAGTGACACAGGCAGATTTTTAGCTCACAGTGAAATCAAGAAATATTTTTTGGATGCAGAGAGTTACACAAAGTATTGCTAAAGAATAAGAGTAAACTCTGATCAGTCAAGCATGAGCAATCCAAGACAGGGGTTAGCTTCAGTCAGTTCATTACTAGCTTGAAAGTGTATTTATGGTTACTAGTCTATAGTTATCAAAGCATATCTTATTGTTTTCTATAATTCTGCAGTAGGAAAGAGTCTTTGTTTCAATAGGTTTGTACAGGCTCCTTTGTGAATCAAAGGACACATTGTTTCCAAATTCATATTTGTGTTTATAAGCATTCAAAACATTTTCTTTTTACAAAAGAGAAAAAAATGAATAAAAAAAACACGATAGTGGCTCTTAAAGCAGGCAACCAACCAAAAGCCAATAAAAGTTACAAAATTTCATGTAATTGAGTATTTGTCACAGCATATGAAGATTTAAAAGGAAAAAAAAAGTGAGACCATGTAAAACTGATTAAAATGTCATATTGCTGGTACTGGAGTTAGTTTAGAAGGCTCTACTAAGAGAATGATTATTTCCATCCTTCTGTCTACACTGTCCCAGTACTACAAAAGCCATCAGGTACCAAAAAGCACAATATGAATAACGATTTCTCTTGTAAGTGAATATCTTGCCCTATCTCACTTTCAGCTAATTCAAAAACATAATACCTATTCTGCATACTTACAAAAGGCTTCCAACTGTAAACAAAAGGGCAGTGAAAGAAACATCATTTTCCAAATATAGAAGTCAAGCATTTGCAAGCTGCTGAACAGCATAAGCGGTATTCACATTTTATGCAAGCCTATAGTGAATCGTTATGTTGGAACAATTTCACTGATGCAACCCAGTTTTAAATTAAAGCAGGGTAGTCACATTACCGGGTTGCATTAATATAAATGAATCTACATCACTGGTATATATCTTAGTAACAACAAATCTACTTAGACTTACTTATTTACTGACGATTATGATTTTTTACGTATTTCAAAAGTAGAACAAACTCTAAACCACAAAAATTACCAGAATACAAATTGTAGCAGAGAGTCAGTAGGTTGGTCAGAAGTTGAAGTACTTCTCTACTGGAAATAACAAATAAATCTTCCTCTTGGAGATTAACAATCTTCCTAAATTGGAAGTTATGAAACTATAGTTCAAATAGCTGAAATCTGTCAGAATCCCATAGTTGAAACAAGTACTTCGATCATTAAGGAAGCAATATGTTGATTCTCCACAAATAATCCTCTTTTTTTTTTTTAATTGTTCACTATCATTATGCTGAATATCATAGCTGAATACTGTATCCTTCACAGTATATCCAAGCCAAACCCTTTCAAGACAGAAGCAGGAGGTAGATCAACAAATTCAAAACTGATGTTTCAAAAGTTCTGCTGCCTCTGACTATAAAAGGAAGTTCTAAATTTGATTCAGAGTTAAAGAAAGCATAAGGGTTCTGTCTATGCAGGAATTAATAAAACTCCACAATGGGGTATTTCTGAAAATATGAATGGTCATTAAGAATCAAATTTCACCACAAAATAAATGGAACTTCATTAACATAAGCACACACTACTACACACTAACCCTTTGGCTACCAGGCATATACAAGATATCAACTAAGGAGGTAGCTGCAATGATACTGTTCTGTGTAAAGTACTACGAAATGCTGTAGTAACATGAGAGCATTTCAAATAGCAGATTTACCAAGACAGAATAAGATACAAAACAAAAAAGTGCAATACCAAGTAATGAACAGGTAAGATTAAGAGACTGATTTAAAATAGCTTGGATAGCTTATTAAGTTGATCTAGCTGTGTTAATACTTTTCATAGTATTTATCAGGACATAAAAGTCTCAGTTTTACTACTAATCCAACCACAGATTTCATTCCACTTTGACTAAATTCAGTACAACGTGAAAGGGGAACAAATGCTTCAGTAGCAATTCAGAGATGATTATGCAGTTTTTGAGTATTGCTTTTCATTGCTTTTTTTTAAACTATGTAAGATAGATAGTGATTCATACATTTGAAAAGTATGAGTGGAGACACTGAAGAGCATTAACACGGAAGACAAAACTGCACCACAGCCTCCTAGATGTCAACCTTGTGAACGTAATGAGCCATGTCCCTTGACTTCTACCCCTTTGAGTACTCATTTGAAAGCCAAAGGGCCAGGGAGGGGACAGTGAGGGAAAACACAGTCGGGAGAGTAAGATTAGTGTATAACTGAGTACACAGCTAAATGCTTCGTTTTGCAGAACACATGGTTTAAATGGGGAATCAGGTCACAATTTTGTAAAAATAGCATCTCGATAGAGAAAGGTGCTAACCTTCTGCTTGATGCAAAGGGAGAGAACACAGGTAGAGTCTCAGGTGGGAGCAGGGGAAAAGGCCAAACATTGGAGGTGTTTTATTAATACCAGTCTCAGAACTTTATTACTTCAGTGTGACAAAAATAATAAAAAAGCCTTTAGGTATTCACCTCCCTTACAATCCATGAACTGAATCCTGTAAAGACAAGTAAGATGTAAAGCTAAGAAGAAAATAGCTGTTCAGAGTCAAGCAGTAGGGGATCCTGGATTATGTTCACACATAATATGTAATATGCTCATAATGACAGATTTTTAAAAGTTATTGCCTATAGAAATGTATCAGTCTATCATACCAGAACCACAGCAGATTCCAAGCCACCTCCTGAGGTATCACTAGTGCTTCATAACTGATACAAAGATTGAAAAAACTTCCCACCCACCACTGTTAAAGATTAGATAAAAAAGCCAAAAGCAATCAGTTATACTAAGAGATTAAGTGAACATTCAGTCATTCAAAGATGTAACCAAAACTAAGTTTTCCATCAAAGTATTAGATAGTGACAACAGCTACAGTACTCTTAAGTAGCTGCCCATGGAATGTTATTTTACCAACTCTCACACTGGATACTGCTCTTTTCATATAGCTCTAGTACCTTCTATAGCAGCTTCCAGACATAGCTTAGTATGGAGATAATAAGAGCAGGATAAAAAGGAAACAGTGGGACAGACAGTAACTTGGAAAAGGACCGCCACCTCCAGTTCAGAATTACCTAAACCAAAACTCACACATACACCAAAAAAAAACACACAAACCCACAAAAAAAAAACCACACCAAAAAAACCCCACAAATTCCCCCAAAATTCACTTTTTGAGTAATACTATCACCAGATAATTATACTACAAAAATAGGAAGGCTTCAAACAAGAAAACGCAGTAAGATTCTCAAGCCCACAAAGCTAGTTCTACAAGAAAAAACAGAAGTCCTATGACGGAGGCTACAGCTCACAAGCCCCACGCTTCCTCAGAGTACAGCAGCATCCAGTGAACAAACGTGATGCTTCCTCGCCACACGTGGAACTGTGCCACAGGACGTTTCAGCAACTGAAACTGCAAACGGATTCAAAGAACTCAAATATCAAAAGCCAGCTTTAGCTCAATCAGACCCTCAACCAATGTGTGAAAAAAAGGAGTACCAAAGGAAAAAAGAAAAGAAAGAAAATAAAATCTTTCTCGCATATGCCCCGTATCCCTTTACATTTTTCCTCATGACCACTACTACAGAGAGCCTGTAGGGAGAGAAGGATCTCTCACATAATCCAACCCGTTTGCACTGAAGCTGGAAATGCCGTTCCTGCAAGTACACAATGTGAGAGAGTACCAAAAAATGGTTTACCTCTTGTGATGGGTGACTAACACTGAAGTAGGATGGAAAAGCCAAGAAGATGAGAAGAGCTAGGCAGAAGCGTGGGCTGTAGTCAACAAGAACAGTAAGAGACTTTTTGAACTATGCCTGGTGTTTGACCTACTTCTTATAAGCACTCTCTAGCCTGACAAAACACATATAAAAGCTTTCCAGATTGCACAAGAACCCTGGTCAGCTACACCTGCATCAGATCAAAATCTGTTCAAATGTGCACCACATCATCTGTTCAAGATGCATAGGCAAAACAAGCCGCACGTGGAGGCACCAGTCACAACTTCTTAGTATCAGTCAGCTTCCTGTTCACCTTTCTGATTTCATGTTGTCGTAGAATCAGCACTACGAAACTCAAAATCAAAAATCCTAGGAAATTCAAACTGGAAGAGACAAAGCTTTCTAAAAGCTTAGAACAATGCAATTCACGTCGTCATATATGATGAAAGCTGGCCAGACAAGAGACCGTTCAAGATTACACTGAAGGAAAAATTCTCAAGACCATTAAACCACTGGAAAAGCAGAGAATCAAGGAAACAAGCCAGTTAAAATAATGAAAGGAAAGGTCATTCGAGATATGTCATAGACACACTAATTAAAGCCATGTGTGGAAATGTTGAACTAGGAAATAAGTGAAACAAAAACACACCTGAAGTAGAAGAATACAGATGGACAGCCTGATCCGCTTCCACCTTAATATCATATTTGCTGGAGCACATGATGCAGAACTTTATTTTAAACATCAGTCTACCACACATCATAAGCACAAAAGGGTATCAAGAAGCAAAGGAACGAAGGAGAATAACAACAAGCACATCTATCATAGCAATTACAACATCCTTGACAGCACTCTAAGAAAACTAATAGAGCTGTTCAAAGGGGAAAGGCCTCCTCATAAACAGGAGCACAAAACTGATGCCAAAATACCCCCAAAGAGAAATCACTAAGAGCAACTGGAGAATTACGTTGTTTGCAAGGAAAGCTTTTTCCAGTTTGGTGCTTTGCAGTGCACAAGGGTCAGTGAACACACATCTCAGAGCATGCTGAACCTGAGAATTCATATTAAACACACGGATTGATCAAAATCAGCACCATCACAGAAGAATGTATGAAGTACGAAGAGAAGTTCTCTCCTACTTCCAGAAACGTAAAAGGAATACAATATTTTATAAAATCATTCTAGAAAAGCCTTCAGCTCACAGACTCTTAGCATCTTCTGACCTTCATAGTGTTAAGACTAGGGTTTTTTTTTAAGGACAACTGTAAGTAGTTCATAGGCATTGGCATATAAAGGGCTGAACTCTGTCTCCATTATGTCTTCCACTGTAATGTTAAACAATGAAAAATATTACAAGCAATACTGGAAACTTCACCAAGCTATACTCCATTAAACAAATTCACCAATATAAGAGAAATTTGAACACCAAGTTCAGAGGAAAAGAAGTGTCACTAAGAAAAAGAAAATCATCCAGGGAAACAACTAATAACATAAACAGCATAGGCATGCCCAAGAACAAAATAGTGTCTGAGCTGAAAGTCAACGGCTAAAATCTGGCAAACCGGAAAATACAACAACATACTAAACACCGAAGATTTTCAGCACTGCATAAAAAGCACTTCACCATGTCACAGATACAATGAATCACCGTGCCCACCAACATCAGAATGTATCATGTGAAGTAAGTCTGAAATGCAGAGATCACAGTGTGGGGCCACCAAAACAAACATTTAAAGGTAAAAATTGTCCAAGAGAAACCCTAAAAAGAAAAATTAACAGGAAAGAAGAGCAACCATCTCCATGACAAGGGCAAGCCAAACCAAAGTTTTGTCTCAGACATTTGCTGCTGGTTCCACGCAGATGCAGGAAGAATGAATAGACTTCATTAAGCTTTACACAGAGGAGGAGTAATCTCAGATAAGAAAATAAAAAAAGTATCTCAATCTAACTTCTGATTCTCTCCAATAATAAAAGAAGCAGCAGCTATGCAAAATTCTGATACTTAAAAGATATTACCAAATGCCTTATAGATACCAAACATGGTATAGTATAGGTTATACTTCTCTCAGAGACTTAACATATCAACTGAGATCAGCTCTTTAAGCACTGTCCACTCGTTATCACACTTCCATCAAAAGTCATTCCAAAAGAGTAAAGATAAAAGCTGAAGGAAAAGTAAAACAACAAAAAAAAACAAATCAAGTTCTCTCCATGCCCACTCACTCCTCAAAGAATGCTTCTAAAATGCAAAGCTGCATTTTAAGTTGCTATTAAAATCCTTAATACAGAATCAGGTAACGTCTAGTAGTTCAGGGATATGCCATCAGCTTTCCTTTGTATCTGCCATATTCACTATGTTTGTTTCACATATGAGTAAATTTTCAAAATACACAAGCAGAAGTTTGAGACATTCACTGCCCTGAGAAGAAAAAGATTAGCAGAGACAATATAACCTCTCGCTGCTGTGGGAATACTGACTATTATATATTAGAGTCCATCTGTTAAGTAATGACTGATCCAGAATGCATCGCTACTGCAGCAGACTCCCAAGCAGTTTCACATTCATACACGTCTCTCGATGCCGAGAGCACTGTTAAACACTCCTGCGTTTATTTTAAAATATAAGCATAGTTTTCAGCTATAGGAACTAATTAGTAGGTAGATTTTACAGGCAAGCACTGTAACAAGAGCTATATGTCCTCCACACAAATACCAAAACACATTCTAACCTCCTCCCCTCAAAGACAAGCCAATGTTAGTCCAGTTGCTGATGCATTAACAGCCAGAATTAAAATAAGCTTAAATATCAGTAAGAAGAATGAAAGGAGAGAGAAAACCAGGAAATGATTAAACATCTTTGTATCTTTCATGATCTATACGAAGCTAGTTAATAAAATAACTGTAGGTTTTTCCCTTATTTCAAGTGCTACTTTTAAAGGAATAGGTAATAATCCAATAAAGTTATGATGACTTCTACCACACTTGTACAAAAAAAAAAAAAAAAATTTACAAATCACATCTCAGTTAAGTGTCAAACAGCTTGTAGAGAGGAGTAGGAAATATACCAGATTACTGTTTTGACATATTCACAGAACTATTAGGGCTTTAACTCTCTGTGTTCAGATAAGCCATAAATATTAAAATGATCTGACCAAACCATGTCTTTCCCTGCATGCTGCAGCTTTCCCATTCAGTCTGTGCTAGGTCAAATGCAAATAACTGTCAAATGGAAGAATGCATCCTTCTAAAGTGTTTGAAACAAAATATATTCTTTACATGACTGTGTAAAATGAGTGGACGTTAGAAGCATTAAACTCATTTGAAACAAAGGCAGTTTCAATTAATTGCCATTCAGTTTTGAGCAGTCATTTTTCTATCCTATTTTATATGCAAAAACTGAGGATATTTCATCTGCTGAACTGCTCCAAAAGCTTTGCTGCAGCAAATCTTGCATTCAGGAGCAGCACTAAATTGCACATAATTGAAAGTGATTCATTTTTAGATCCACTCGTTTGGCTTCTGTAGGTTCCTCAGGCTTTGGTGTAGGTAGCGCAAAAACATTAAGTCATACAGTCCTGCAGTAACTCTTTCACTCCACGAAGTGAGCAGATGACTAAGGAGCTACATTTTAGCATCTTCTCCTTGTTTCGAGCTATTTACCAGCGTACGATAGTGTTTTTCCATGCACAGACCTTAAACAAAATTAGCAACAGCACTTACTTTGCAGACAAGAGCGTGTTTTGGAAAGCGTGGCAGATTATTAAAACATGAGCAACCCAATACAATACTGCAATACAACTAACTCTTTATTACAGATTATTAAAGCGTATTAAATCCTTGCAAAAATCTCCCTCCTCCCTCTTCCTCTACAGAAAATACTCAACTAGCTCTGAGCTAACAGGGTTAAACCCTTCACATGTTTCAGCCACTAAGAAAAGATACCAGCTCAGGCTGCTTTTTTTAATCTTTTTCAATTAAAAATAGATACTACATTCACACCACTCTTCTTCCAGTGAGGAAGCCACCAGGTTACAGGGCAGCATCCAGGACCTGAAATTTAATTTCCTTATTTTTCACATTCTGAATGGCACACACTCCACTTCTGCGGGAAGCAGCCGGGGGGGGGGGGGGGGGGTGGCACTGGGAAGGGGAAGAGTGGCCTGTCTGTACTAGGTAGGGTCCTGCGTGGAGTTTAGGGAGCGCTGAGGGGGCTTCTGTCACACGCACGGCGAGGAGACGAGCCGGTCGCGGTACCACGGAGGAGAGAAAGGAACGAGAGGAGTTTGGGAAGGAAAGATGGTTGGAGAAGGGCCGTACATGTAGGAGGGACACGGGGGCAGGGAAAATGAAGGTCCCTTTCGGGTTGCAGAGGGGCGGGGGGGAGCCGGGAGCAGCCCCGGGAGGAGGTGGGCTGCGCGGGCTGGTGCCCAGGGGCCCTCTGCCCGCCGGGGCGTCACCGGGGCGGGGTGCCCAGCCGCTTACCAGGTTCAGCACCGTCTCCACGATGTCCCGGTTGCTGACCTCTCCGACCTGGATGAGTCCGATGAGGACGGCGAATTTCATCCGGATATTGCGGATCGGCACTGACGGGTTAATCATCCCCGCGGGGAGCACCACGGACCCGGAGCCCGACGCCCTCAGCTCCCCCATCACCGCGACGCTGCTGCCGCTGCTGCTGCTGCCACCGCCTCCGCCGCCTCCACCGCCGGCCCCGACGGAGATGAGTCCCGCGGGCTGCGGGTCCGGCCCCGACATCGGCTTCTCGCTCGCCATTTACCCCCCGCCGTTACCAGCACCTGCCGCCGCCGCCGTCTCCCCGCCCGGCCGGGCCGAGCCGCGCATCCACCGCAGTCGCACCCGGCGGGGCCGCAGGGAGCCGGCCCGAGGCGCAAGCACCGTCCCAGGAGCCGCTCCCCCGCTCCGCTATAATGAGGGATTATTATGGGCGCCGATGCCCCGTTAGCCGAAGGCTGCGCCCGGTCGGGGCCGCCTCCTCGCCGCGGGGCAGGAGGAGAAGGCGCCGCCGAACGCGGCGCGGCCCGGCGGAGGCGAGCGGCGCGCGGAGCTGACGGCAGCGCGAGCGATTGCCGCCGCCGCTGTTGTTGTGGAGCCGAAAACGCCGCCGCTCACGCCGCCATGTTGCCGCCCCCTGCCTGCGGTAGCCGCGAGGGCGCCTGCGCCGAGCCCGCCGGGGGGAGTGGCCGGGCCGGGCCCCCCCGGCTGGCGGGGAGACAGGTGAGCAGGTGCGCGGCGGCCGCGCTGCTACCGCCGCCGCCGCGGCGTGAGGGGCCGCGCTGAGGCGCGCAGCCGCCGCCGCGGTGCCCACCGGCTCCGAGGAGGTTGCGCAACGCCGCCCGAAGCGACAGGGTGGTGCCCGCCCGCTTCGGCGAGGGGCCGATCACCCGGCCAGCAGCCCGGCCTCGCCCCGCCGCCCCCGGGCGCCCCCTGCGGCAGGGGCGGACCGCTGCGCCCTTCCTCCCCCACCCCGGGCTGTCCGCCGGGCGGCGGGATGGCGGTGCCGCCGCGGCGACGGTCCGCGCCCCTTGCCAGCCGCAGGCCTCCGCCGCGGGGGGATGCCCCCTCCTCGCCTGCCCCGGGACCCTGCTGGCGAGGGTCGCCCCTCGGCCGCCCGGGCAGTGCCCTGCTGGGCTCCTCGGCCGGCTCGCACGCCTTCGAGCCTCTGTGATCTCTGCCGCGCCTTCCCCGCTCTGGTCCCATGCTGTTGTGCGAGGAGAAATGTCTGGATAGGGACCTTTTGTTTGATTTTTTTTTTTTTTTTTTTCGGGAAAGGTAGCAATTTCAGTCTTAGCAAGCGGTCAGGTTTGAGGGAGAGTGTCCAGAGTTGTAGCAGGACTCCCGAGCTTCGGTCCCCCGGGGCATGGGGAGGGGCAGGGGAAGCCCTGGAGTCTGCCAGCTTGAGAGCTCGCGTTGTGGTGTGTGTTCAAGGAGAGGGACGTTTTCCCCGCGGTCTTATTAATACTTCCACTCCTGGTTCCTGCTGGTGGTGTTAGATACAGAGATGTCCAGTCGACAGCAGTTTTCCTGAGCCCCTTGGTTTCACTGATGCCTCATGGCAATGAGCATTTTTCCAAGCCTCTCCAGTATGATTTCAGGGAAAGAGAAGTACCTCTGATGTTTTGAGGAGGCTCAAATTATTCTAATGGTTGTTTGAATAAAGTTGTATACATTTGCTCTACATGTGCTGGAGATAATTGATCCCTGTTCAAAAACATATTCTGTCTTTGCTTCATAGTGACTGTCATTGCAAAGCTCAATTTTACGACAAATCTTGTCCCCTGGTCTCAGAATACCATTTGTGCTGTGTCTTCTGTAACCACAAGTTTAGGAATTTGACTGGATTGCCGGTCCTCCTTATATCCAGCTTTAGAAAATAAACTGCATAAACACAGTGAATCAGCAGGACTGGGTCACTATATCCTCCAGGATTACAGCAGCTGGTTTAAGCTCCACCAAGAGAAGAAAGAGAAGACCTCAGCTCTCTACTATGAGGTGCGTTAGCCCTACGTAATTGTAAATACAGCGTGTTACATTTACTCGATTGCAAGGTCCATAGGCACTTGACAGTATGCATAGCCCAGATGCATAGACATGACTAAATGTCGTGGTTTTAGGCTGATCCAGCAACTAAAACTCACACAGTCTCTCCTTCTCCAGTAAAGTAGAGAGGAGAGAAAAAAAAACCAAAGGGACTGAGGGTTGAGACAAGAACAGAGGGAGCACCCACCAACCATGGTCCTGGGCAAAACAGGCAGAGCTTTTCTCAAAGCAAAACAGTTTATTAATGATTACTTAGAAGGACAAAGGGAAACAAAAACCGATTACTTGAGAGGACAGAAAGAAACAAAACCAGATCTTAAAACCGACACCTTCTCCCCCCCCCCCCCGCCTTCCTTTTCCTCCCGGCTCTACCTCCTCCCCCCAGCAGCACAGGGGGCAGGGACTGGGGGAGTGCAGGTCAGTTCATTCCGTGCTGTTACTGCTGCTTCTTTCTTAAAGGAGAAGGAGTCCTTACACCCTTTTCCCCTGCTCCAATGGATCCCCTACCCATGAGGAAAAATCCACAAACTTCTCCAGCGTGAGTCCAGCCCACTGGAAACAATCCTTCCCTACAGATTGCTCCGGTGTGGGCTTTACCACAGTCTCGGGTACTTAGGGAGCTGTAGCCACTCGCTCCGGCGTGGGTCGTCACGCAGACTCCAGATGCCGCTCTGCCTTGTCGTGCACCCCAACACGACCATCCTCAGGCTCAGGCATCTTCTCCCCACGGGCTGCGAGTGGGTCTCTGCTCCACTGAGGCCGTCCTGGTTGCAGGGGGCCGCCTGCTATCTCACCATCAGCCGCAGGGGAAACTCAGCTCTGGCACACCTCCTCCCGCTCCATCCTCACTGACCTGCTGTCGATGTGGCTGTTTCTCTCAGATCTCAGTCCTCTCCAGGTGAACTCAGCCCAGTGGGCACCCCGGGAGTGGGGTGCCCCCGAGTTCCCCAGCTGGCTCTGCCGCCGCCATTCTCCGTGGGCGGCGGCGGCCCGACGCAGGCAGCTGCCCGGCCGGGAGCCAGGGAGCGGGGGCAGTGCCCTCCTCCCTTCTCTCCTCGCTCCTGGGCAAAGCACCTTTTCCAGTTCTCTTGTCCTGACTTAAATAGGGCAATTTGCAGAGGCGCCCTATTGGCTCAACCCCAAGGGGGATGGCAGTCTGATCTGGTGGCCAGAACTAAGCCTAACCCGGTTCCAAAACCAGGGAGGTCGCAGGGAGCAAAACCCCTCTCCTGCCACCAGAACCACCCCCCCCCCCCACATCAAACCATGACACTAAAACAGCGTTTAAGTGGGAATCACAGAACCACCATTATTTCAGAAAGCTGCAAAAGATGTGGAGAAAACCCAAAAGATTGGTTATGGGAGATAAGAAAGCACAAAGTTTTCTTGGAAGGAAATTCCTTTACAATTTGCCACCATTCACGAGCAACTTTGTATGACTCAGAGTAAAGGTGTACTTTATTTTCATATACTTGCAGAGGTGCCAAAGCTCCGGTTCGCACCAGCGCCATAGCAGAACTAGTGAAACTGAATTCATATGCACTTGACTGCTTTACTACAGAGTCAGCCTGTCTTAGTTTAACCCCTGAAGAGGGGTGTTCCAGAGAGGTAACCTGGCAGACTTTTGACTAGTGGATGAGACGGTGAATTCTGGGCACAATAACTTCTGGCTAGTTCGTAGTGATGAGCTGATGGAGTAGTGTGGCTCAAATTGCTCTTGCTATCTCTGTCCTTGGCTGAAGTAAGTAAGTCCCGTTCCAGAAGCTTTTAAAAAGATTCTCCAGAAAAACCTTGGCAAAAATCCTTAACTTGAAAATGTCAGTGAAAGAGTTTATCACTTGTTTTACTTTGCCCTATTTCCCATAAAAACAAGCGAAGAAAAAAAAAAAGACAACGCAAAAGGTAAAACTTTTTACTATGCAGGAATGTTAAATTACTGTTCCAGTCTACAAACCAGTCAACTATGCAAATGTTTAAGTTAAGCTGCCCAAAACTGTTCATCTTGATTTCAAAAAGAAATATCTCGTATTATGTGATCCTATCCTTAATGATCGTATCTGGCAACCAGGTAACCTTTTAGAGTTTGGAGGTCCTCAAGTTTCTGTAAACTTCAGTTATTTAATTATGTAAATATTTTTGAAACTTCAAGAATAGTTTGTTTGTAGTTTTTTGTGGTGTTTTTTTTTTTTTTCCAAAAGTGAAACCTAAACCTAGAAGTCTGTAACATTCATTAAACATTGTAACACTCCTAACAGCTAACACCTGACAATTCTCCCCTTTGTTTTTCTCCTATCCACGTGTTTGGTGAGGCATGAGTATAGTTGCCTGGAAGTTTCATGCTGGCTGGCAAGTTGACCAATTTTCTTGTTCTGATTCATCAGGTGGCTGTTGCCTGATAAATTGGTAAGGAACTAAATTATAATTGCTTTTCTACTGTTAAGCATATTAATTTATATCTCTATCCACTTGTCAACTTTTACAAATCTCAAAATAACTTTGTAACTTTGAGATCCATTGTTAAATTTGCTTAAAATTTGTCAATAACTTGTTATTCATCTTTGTGATAGGGCAGGTGGACGAATAGCACAACCACATAAACTTCCTTTCTCTAGAAAAGTGGGATAACAAAATATGATTTGGTATCTGTTTTATTATCCATTCTATGCTTCATACTACCCTTCACAGAAAACTCCGTGATTTATACATGTACCCACATGGCAGAGTAATTCTTGACTACAGCTGTTTCATATACAGCTATCCATGCGTTCCTCCGTATTGAGTTTTTGATAAAGTTGCAATTGTGAGTTTCTTTAAAAGTTGTATTTGTGAAATCCTTCATTATCTAATTTCCAGTTTAGGACTTGAACTGGCGGACTGTCATTTCCTCTGTTGAAACTAGTAATATACCATACGTACCATAGGAAAAAAAGTTCTCATTAAAAGATGAATTCCCAACAGTATGTTTAATAGGAGAGACTTCCTTTAGATCTTAAACTCATATTTGGTTTTATGAATACATTTTTACAAAATCATATTCTCTTTATTTTTATAAGCTTGAACATTGCTAAGAGGTAGCTGTCTTCTCTAATCAACAGTGTTTGTTTTTGATAAGCAAACTTTCATTGAGGTGAGCCATTCATCAACTTATGTGAGCATTATTGTAGCAGTGGCATTCTAAAAAGAACAACAAATCCGTAACACTAATCTCAGGCCTGTAGTAATTGCAGTTCTGGTGTTTATTTGCTTCCATTCTAACACCTCATCAGATTGAAAGCTAAAATAAGAGTACATACACTAGAAATGCTAGAGAACAAGATTCTTTTTTTTCTTTAAAAATGTTTGTCTCATCCTCTTGATATTGACGTGTTTAGTACAAAGACTGAATTTATCAGTGACAACTTCATTCATGAGGTGGCTAGTTGGATCCCAAGGTGTTCTGCATTAGCAAATCTTGATATTGGCATAATTATAATCATTTTCAGTTCAGCTTGCAAGATCTGTCATTGACACAGGCCCAGACTAGGTGTGGCAGGAGACAGTATGTGTGGAAGGATGCTGTGCACTCCTTTACCCTTCACAAAGGCAAGACTGATGCCAGGATCTGATTTCATCCCTTTCTGTACCTTTCACAACTCTTCCTCCGCACCAAAATGAGAGAATGCAATACTTTTGCTCCCAGGCCATACCGTTGCTTCACCTGTAATAGATGACAGTAGGTTTCTTTCATGATATTCTTTACATTTTCTCAGCCTCCATTCTCCATAAATGCTAGAAGATGGTCTCAAATATAATTCAAAAAAAAAACCAAAACACCAAAGAAAAAGACATAGAATCACAGAATGGTTAGGGTTGGAAGGGACCTCAAAGATCATCTAGTTCCAACCCACCTGCCATGGGCAGGGAAACCCTCCACTACACCAGGTTACTCAAAGCCTCATCTGACCTGGCCTTGAACACTTCCAGGGATGGGGCATCCACAACTTCTCTGGGCAACCTGTTCCACTGCCTCACCACCCTCAGAGTGAAAAATTTCTTCCTTATATCTAACCTAAATCTGCCCTCTTTCAGTTTAAAGCCATTGCCCCTTGTCCTATCACTACACACCCTTCTAAAAAGTCCCTCTCCAGCTTTCCTGTAGGCCCCCTTTAGGTACTGGAAGGCTGCTGTAAGATCATCCTGGAGCCTTCTCTTCTCCAGGCTGAACAGCCCCAAGTCTCTCTGTTTGTCTTCATAGCAGAGGTGATCCAGCCCTCTCCTGTGTATCCACGTTCCTAGGCTTGCGACGAACAAACAGATGGGGGAGAAAGTAAAAGTAACAAATTATTGTTTAAAGTTTTAGCTCAATTTTTATTTCGGTTACAGAATAAATTATAGCAATACTAATTTAATTTTTAGGTAAAAGATTATGTAGTCATTCAACAGAAAACACTTGAAAAAACATGTTTTAGAAGATAAACTTGGCTACAAACAATGGATCTTAAGTTCACTTAAGTGAATAGGGACTGTTTTGTACAGACATATATTTACACTAAATTCTAAAAAAAGTGGTTTAGATTTTTTTTAATAGTGAAATGTTGTATGTCAAGACTGAAGCGTATTTGAAAGAGTTAGAGAATTTTCATTTGTTTGCCACAGTGACATCAAAATACTGCTTGCTTTACCATGTCCGTGTGAGGACTCCTGTTGTGTTTAATTAGACTATTCTCATGAGTAAGGATAATGTGATTTGTTCCTGTGCCAGGCCCAGGAAGTGTTATTAGCCCCTTTCACTTGAAAACCAAGATTTCTTATAAGTTTAAAATAAAAAGCTAGAAAATACAATCCAAAAGGCCATCACAGCGTCTAAACTTACCCTGCTGTGCATACGTATTGCCCCACATAGTTACATTCACTGGTTTTAAACCTCCACATGATAGGGTGCATTAAAACAGAAGTAAAAAACATGAAGTTAGAATTTTCTTGCTAATCTAACTGTAAATGATGTCTACCTGCTTTTTCTATAATTCCTTTCCTTTAGTCTTGAAAGAGAAAAAACAGGAAAAAAAATCCTTGCATGTACTTCCAGAGGAAAAACTTATACATACGTAAATATATGTTTGTATAGTTCCAGTATACAAACACTATAGAAGGCTTTCCAAGTGAGATTATAACCATTTCAGTCTCAGTGAAGCAGATGAAGTTAGTATGACTTCACTAAGTTATTTTGATATTTATTTCAATGTGTTATCCAAATAAACCACTTGTCATTTTGAGAAAGATGTAATTAATATCTATATGAAATTTATATTATTCAAAATTAAATTTCTCTCTGCTTTTTACACTCTAAGCAGTAAAAATAAAATAGACATTATGTTTACACTTAGGGTTGTAAATACTGCTGGGAAGAATTCATTAAATGTAAGCTTTTAGAGTAAAAAGAGGTGATAGTCTGAGAAATAGTTAAACAGTAACCAGATCCACTTAAAATATAACTCTTACTTTTAAATGAAAATATGTATTCATCTTTTTTTTTCTTAATTGCTTTCATTATGATATAATCATAGTAGAAGATGAATAGATGTAAATAGCAAGATTCATGATATTACAGGAAACATAAAGCACATTTTTTTATGATAATGAATATCTCTTACGTTCTTGGCTTTGAAAGGGTTTATTCCGTGATTGATTCACAAATCTTGGTTTAAGACTATGAGTTTGAGCTGCTTAATCAATTCATCCATTTTATACTCATCTTTTTTTATTTTTTACAAACTTAACCATGAGAGCCTTTTCACTACTGAAATGAATACAATTTTTAATGTTGAAGTTAATATTAGGTGAATTATTACGAAGGTCAGTTATTAATATTGACCTCTTTGTTGGTTCTCTCCATAACTGATTTTTCATTTAATTGTTATTGATATCTTATCTCCTTGATTTGTAGATGCTTTTGTCTACATTGTTGGCTCTTGCACAATGGGAATTTGGTAACCTGAGGACTCATAAAGATCTATTTTCTAGACAACAGTAAGGATCTTAAGAAAAATCATCTTAATCTCTCTACCTATATTCCCTACTCTTTGTTAAGCACTCTATTTGCATACAGTGTGCCAAGCTGCCAGGTGACTTTAAGAATTATCTTCTGACGTTCATCACAATGTGCCCAATTCACAAAGAAATCAGTCCGTACTGCCATTGTTAGTCCAAGATGCTTTTTACAACTAGATTTCCATGTGCTGTTTTTAGCAAAAAATATTTTTTCTTTTAAGTTCCAAACTCTAATTAGGGCTAAGAGCATGTAGCTCTTACAAAATTAATTCAGGTGTCTTAAAATGATGCAACAAGCATGCATTGTTTTGAGTTCCATATGTATGAGATAAATTATTGTTACTTCTGACATTTTTCTTTTAATGTGTTTCTAGATAATAACTTGTGATGGAAATTAACTTTTGGTGGAAACGTTCTCTGCAACAATACGACAAAATGATCATCGCTATTATACATGTCTATTTGTTGAAGAAAAAGACCTAATTCATTGGCGAATTATGTTTATTTTATATGCTTCTCCGTGTTTATACTTCAGCTACTTGGAACCAAATAAATGCTTAAACAGAAAGGATGCTACAGAAGTCACACACCTTTGTCTGTATACTGCTGTATGACCAAAAACAGGAGACAAAAAGGATCACAAGCTCTCAGATCTCATTACAAGCATTTTCTCAAACAGATACTGTTAAATTATAACTTTAAGGACTTCATGATACACCAAATAAGGAATTTATGATACACCAAGGAATAGAGATCAATGGAAGGTTGAAAATTTATAGGCTAGTTTATGTCAACAAACTATATGTGTTTGATGGCCTAATTTTATTATCAGGGAACACTGAACAGTTTACTAACAATGCCATTGATATTATCAACAAGAACCTACAGTAACTATAAGTATTATTTTACATTATTTCCCACTCCACTCAGCTCTCATTTTCCTACTCTACTCAGTGTTTGTCGGGCTGCACGTGGAATACCGTGTCCAGTTCTGGTCTTCACAATTCAAGAAATATGTGGACAGACTGGAGAGGGTCCAAAGGAGGGCCACAAAGCTGATCAAAGGGCTGGAGAACTTGCCCCATGAGGAAAGGCTGAAGGAGTTAGGTCTTCTCTCCATGGAGAAAAGAAGGCTCAGGAGGGACCTCATCACAGTGTTGCACTAATTAAAGGGCAGCTACAAAGAGGATGAAGACTCTCTTCACAAGGAGCCGTATGGAGAAGACAAGGGGCAGTAGGTACAGTTACACTGGTAGAGTCGACATAAAAAAGAAATTTTTTACAGTGAGAACAATCATTCATTGTCCGCAGGGATGTGCTAGAGTCCCCATCACTGGAGATTTTCGAGATAGAATTGGGCAGGATGCTAGGTAATCTAGGCTCTTTTTCCCATGAAATGTTGGACCAGATGATCTTTGGAGGTCCCTTCCAACCTGGGCTGTTCTGTGATTCAATGATTCTAGGTTTATAGTCTTAAATTATATATTTAGCTATTATATTTGTAACAGTAGAAATAGTTTTTAAAAAAACCTCCAAACGCCCAGTAAGCATATGCATTATATTCCTGCAAAGCAACTGACTTCAGAGAAGTCTTACGAGTGAAAGTAAGTGGAGAATTTATCCAAGGGAATTGTTTAGTTGCTTGCTTGCACTAAAATGAAAATAATGTGTTATTCAAGATAGTTCTTTTGTTTTCTGACATCACTACAAAAAAAAATTACCTATCATCTAGAAAAGAAACGGCTATGATACACTTTTCGTCAAGTTTCTAGTATTATTTATTTTTCCTTCCTTTAGGATTACCTTCTGGGATATTTTATCGATATTGGCTTAATCATTTCAATCTATGACTGTAAAAAAAGTGTTGTGGCAGGGAAAATGATGTATTTCTGGATGCTTACAGTTGCCCCAAGAAAGTAAGTCAAAATTACCTTGTCATCAGAATTCCAATAGGGTTTATGTTTAAGATAATGATCTTGAGTTAATTGTTCTACTTTTTTTCCTGAAGCAGTGCTTAAAACTGGACTGGCTGCTACAGTTGAGGCTTTACAGTACTATGCAGAGTGGAAAGATTATTTCACGTCTTGCAGCCTACACCTTTTAAAGAAAAAATGCCAGTGTTGTTTGCTTTTATTGCTGCAACATGACATTGTTGACTCTTATTCAGCTTGTGATCCTCTGTTGCCCCTGGATCCTGTTCTGCAGAAGTACAAACAAGCTGGATGAGCCACATCCTGTATTTGTGCAATTTAGTATGCCTTCTAAAAGTAATGCCTCACACTTGTGTCTGTTCAATAACATCCTGTTTTTCTTAGACCATTCCTACAGTTTGTCAGGATCATTTTGAATTCTAATCTTGTCCTCCAATGTACACACAATTGCTTCCAGCCTGGTGTTGTTTGCAGATTTAATAAGCACACACTCTGTACCATCACTCAGATCATTAAAGACATTATTATATAGTATCAAACCTTGGTCACCCCGGCAGAAGCACACATGGCACCATTTTCCATGTGGACAGTGAGCTATTGATACCTACTCTTCATGCTAATGAACAGTATATGTAGGTTCATTGTAACCTTATAATAAAAGTTACATACAGATGATGTATATTGCTTTAAAAATATGTTCTAAGGCATTCCTTAAAAGCTGAGCTGACAATGAGATGCATGGCAAAGTAATTTAGGCTGGCAGGATCCTTGAAAGGTGACCTAGTCTAATTCTCCCTTCTCTGACCCTCCCAACCCTCAACACTATGAGCCCTTAAGCAGGGTCAACTTTGAAGTTAGATCCAACATTGAACTTGGATTGCTGAGGAACCTTGTCCAGTCAAGTTTTTAATATCTCCATAGTTGAGGATTTTACAGCCTCTCTGGAAATCTCCTTCCAATATTTGACCATACTCATGATGACTTTTTTCACTTGTACTTAAAAGGAATTTGTGCTCCTGCAATATTCGTTCATTGCCTGTCATATTTTCACTGTCCATATCCAAGAAGTCTGGCTCCATCTTCTATTTCCACCCACTGAATGGTTGAAGACAGCGGTTAGCTTTCACTCAGCCGCCTTTTATTCAAAATAAACAAGCCCAGTGCTCTCAGCCTCTCCGTGTATGTCATGTGCTCTCTTTCTCTGACCATCTTGATGGTCTCCACTGGACTTGCTCTGCCAGTTTGTCAATGTCTTTCTTATACTGGGGAGACCCAAACTTGACACATTTCTCCAAATGCAGTCTTGCAAGTGCCAGCTAGACAAGAATAAGCACTTCAACTAACCTGCTGGCTATGTTCTTATTAATGCAACTTGATTTGCATTTAAGCTTGCATTGCTGCAGAAGTACTCTGCTTATTCATGCTTATCTTCTTGTCCTTTAGGTAACCCGAGGTGCTTTTCTACAGATCTGCTTTCTAGATAGTCAGCCTGTGCCATTACAATATTCTGTTCCAGATGCAGGATTTTACATTTGCCTTTGCTGAATTTCATAAGACTTTGTCAGGTTCCTGAGCACATTTCCCGCTTCTACTAGTTTAGTTGGCTGAGTTAAGGAGTGTAGCTGGCTTAGTTCAAGCTCCTTCACCGGTAAGAGCTGTTGCGAAGCAAGACAGAAGTAAGGGCATGCCCCTCCGTTCCCTAGGGAACTACTTTTAAGCCCAGTCTGTAATGCCAGCTTCTGCCTGTACTACATTGCAGTTCTGTAGTATCTCCATTTGCCCCTGATCTTGTGCCTTCTTGATACTGACCCTGGCCCAGACCCTCTGCTTGGACTTCAGACCTACCTATCATGGCATCGGACCTGCCTTGTCACTGCAGACTTCTTAGGTGATCACTGGATTGGAGCTGGACCTGTTGGCTGTGTCCAGACCTGATCCTCACCTGGATTTACTGACTCAACACTCTGGATCCTTGTTAGTGAGGTCTGCCCCTGTCCACCTTGCTGCCACTCTTGGCTCACAGTTAATTTTCCCTTGCATGGCAGCCAGTCCCTGCTACTCCCTGGCAGATTCCTGCCAGCCTTTTTCTCTCCCTGTTGAGGTCCCTCCAAATGGCAGCCCAGCCTTCTACCTTATCAACTGTTCCTTTCAGCAATGTCATTCACAAAACAGTGCACTCAATCCCATTATTCTTTTCTTTATTAAAGACGTTAAACAGTATCAGTGTGAGGGTTCTGAGAGCATCCTCCCTCCTGGAGAGCTGGCTCCCTGGGCTCAGGGCAAACTTAGAGATAGCACAGCTGAGAGCAATCCCTTGTTTATTGGTGGCCTTGGACAGAGTGTTCCCAGACAGCTCTGCAGGAAGGCCTCAGCAAAGGCTGACTTCTTTCTCTTGAGAGCTGCTTTAAGTTGGAGCTCAACTATTTGGCCCCCAGCTGAGCTACAGCTCCCACTGCATTGCAGCCATGCCTGGTCATGGGCCCTGCTGATCCAGACTTGAACTCTGACCTGTGGACTGATTTCCTGGCTTGACCTCGGACGTGCCTCGCCACTACAGACTTGCCTTGTAATCACTAGATAGTGTCTGACACTGGTTACGACAACTAGACCTCACTTGCCTCATTCAGGTACTGTGGGACTGGGTCCTTGCTGCCAAGACCCCTGTCCTGCTGCCCATGTTGTTGCACCCAGCTCCTGGCTTCCCATCCCTTGTGGAGTAGTGGGCTTCCACTGCTCCCTTACGATCAGCCCAAGTATCCACTGTTGAGGATTGCCACTAATAATCAGCTGCCAGGTGAGCTTTATGCTGCTGAGCACTGTCAGCTCTGCATGCACTATGATGCAATCTACCCGTCCAGCACTTCTGTCTTCTATCTTGTCCTGGTTTTGGCTGGGATAGAATTAGTTTTCTTCTTAGTAGCTAGAATAGTTTTAGAGTTAGTATGGGATTTGATATGAGAAGAATGTTGGTAACGGACTGATATTTATAGTTGTTGCTAAGACATCAAGGACTTTTCAACTTCCCATGTTTTGCCAGTGTGCAGGTGGACAAGAAGCTGAGAGGGAGCATAGCCAGAGCAACGGACCCACAGCTCCTAGCTTAGGATTTGTGTGTAGATTTAGGATTCAGGTCCAAATTGGCCAATGGAATAATCCATATCATGCAATTCATGCTCAGTATATAGATGAGGGTTTGCCGGAGAACTCGCTCTCTTCAGATCTCTCTTTGGATCATTCTTTGAGGCTCTTGCTCTTCCGGGACTGTAGTTTCAGGACCTTTCTGTTTTGGGATCTCTAGCCAGGACTGGTGTTGGTCAGCAGGTGGTGAGCAATTGCACTGTGCATCACTTTTTTGTATATATTTTGATAATTATTTCTTTTGATTTTATTTAATTTCTATTATTAAATTGTTCTTATCTCGACCGACTAGTCTCCTTCCCTTTTCATCTTTGATTCACTCCCCCATTCCCCAGGGGCAGGGGCGGGTGAGCGAGTGGCTGCGTGGCGTTTGGTTGCCGGCCAGGTTAAACTGCGACAATCTACGAAGATACTATGGGAGATCATGTTGAAAGCTTTGCTAAAGCCAAAGTAAACAGCATTCACTTTTCTCCCCTTACCCACAGATCCTGCCAAGTAATTAAAGAAGGCAATCAGGTTGGTCAGGCATGTCTGTCTTTGATAAATCCACGCTGACTTCCTAATCATGTTCATCTCCTTCATGTGCTGGAAAATGATTTCCAGGAGGACTTGCTCCACAATTTTCCTGGGGACTGGCGTGAGGCTTATTGTTCCTACAGTCCTCTTTCTCAACCTTCTTCAAGATGATTGACACTTGTGTTTTCCAGTCATGAGGAACTTCCCTTGATTACCATGACCTTTCAAAGATGATAGCAAGTAGCCCTGCAATGACATTGGCCAACTCCCTCAGCAGTACTGGATGCTTGTGTATGTCCAGCTTGCTTATGTTCTCATCAGCTCACTCTTCCTCTACCATGGGTAGCACTTGACTCCCCCAGACTCTGCCACTAGGCACAGGGACCTGGGAGGGACCAGGGACTGGTGGCAGACCTTTGCAGTAAAGACTGAGGCAAAGCAACCACTAAGTACTTCAGTCTTTTCCATATCCTTCGTCACTAGTTCCTCAACTTATTCAGCAACAGGTCCACATTTTTCTTACTCTTCCTTTTGTTTTGCTTGTAAAAGCTCTTGTGACCTTTCAGGTCCTTTGCCAATTTGAATCCCAACTTTTGCTTTCTGAATTTCTTCCCTATGCATTCAAGCAGCATCTCTGTAGTCTTCCTGGGTAGCTTGTCCCTACTTCCACCTTCTGTAGTCTTTCTGTTTTGCATTTGAAATCAATCAGGAGGTCCCTGTTAAGTCAGACTGGCCTTCTGCTATATCTGCTTAAGTTCCAGTATGCCAGGATGGAGCCATTCTTGCATTTTGAGGAAGATGTCCTTGAAGATCAATCAACTTTTCCAGTCTCCTTTGCTCTTCAGGGCAGCCTCTGATGAGATCCTGCCAAGCAAATCCCTGAATGAGCCAAAATCTGCTTTATTATGCTTCCTGCCTTCATTGATTCTCTCAGAATCTTAAATTCTCACAATCACATGGTTACTGCAGCCAAGGTTTCCATTGATATTCATATCACTAACCATTTTTTTCCTTACTTGTGAGTAGAATACCTGGTAGATTACCTTTGTAGTTAATCTAATGCATCACCTGTGTAAAAAGACTGTACTCAATGGACTTTAGAAAACTGGACTTCTTACACATCATCATGCCACCCTTCCAACAGATATTGGAGTGGTTAAGACTCTGCCATGAGAACTTGGACCTGCTATCAGGAGGCTTCTTTCTGTTCTTTAAAGAAAACATTGTTCACCTCCTATTCTTGTTGAGGCAGTCTGTAATAGATGCTTACCACTGCCTCCCTATGTTGACTTCCCTTGTGATCCTGTTACATGAGCTTTGACTTGTCTGTTACCTTTTCCACAGCAGAGCTCTGTGCATTCAGAACTCTTCTCTGTGTAGTAGAGAGCCCCTCTTCCTTGCCTCCCAACCCATGGTTCCTAAATAGTCTGTATCCATCAATTGCAGTGCTCCAGCCATGTGAGCTATCTCACTACACTTCTATGAATCCCTTGACAATGTTGATGCTCACAAGGATGACAGACATAATGGTCTGAGGGCTGGGCGAGCCTTGACAATCTTTTTGCAACATTTAGGATCCAAGCCCTTGGAAACAAACCTCCAAATATGGCAAGCCCGATCAGCTGCTTCGTGCCTCTGCCACCTGCAGAAAGCAGTCTCTAACCACTGAAGCCTCTTAACACCTCTTAGTGTCCCCTTTTCTATATATCGATCAGCTGCATCCCCTGATGGAAGTTGTTTTTCTTGCTCTGTTTCAACGGTCCCCCAGTTGCACATTTGCATTAATAGAAAGAGCCTTCTTTCTGTTGGTGGAAATCACAAGTATTCCCAACCACTATGCACTCAAATAGAGCTTCTGGATGACCTCTGACAAGTCTCCATGAAGACCTTGTAGATTTTCTCCCAGTCACTCCCTCCAACACTGTGTAGTCTGTTCATCTTCCTTGGCATCTCATCTGGTGGCTCAATGATTTGAGCACACCTTATACAGATGTGGACACCATCACTTACAGCTGAGCCTTGGAGAAAAGCAGCAGGCACTCTCTGCAGCCTGAGACCTGAATGGTCAAGTCCTCTTTCAGGAGCTCCATCTCGTTTTTTTGTGCCAGGAGCAGTCAGCTTGGCTGCTGCTGCAGAGCGTGTATTGTGATATGCCAATGTCATCATTGTGTTGACTCTTGCAATGCTGTGCAGCCTCAGAAAGAGATCAACTCCTTTGTTTTTCCCTCTGGTGTGAAGTGCTTCATTGACTGCAGAGGTCTTGTTTTTTATACCATTTGTGGATTTCTTGTCAGAGGCACTCCCTAGGAGCTGGTTAAATAAGAAGCTTGGCACAAACCTGTTTCCCTCCCACACACACTAGGTTACCTGCCTGGCAGACAACTTCTAATATTGTTTTTTGGCTGCTGGCCATAGTACATTCACCATGTGAATACTAAGCTTTTTGTAAACTACTCCTACATATGGGTGAAGAAAAAAAAGCCAAAACACCACAAGATTTGGTTGGGTTTACATTTGTCCATAAAACAGATGCATTAGAGGAAGAAGTTTTGAAAACTTCTTCGGCAGATACATCTCCAGCTAAAGTTCTTGAAAGGATTTGGTCTGTACTTTTCAGTCTTTAGTCAGTCTCCCTAGGACCGCAGTAAAGAGGACAGAGAGAGAAAGGGGGTGGGAGGTTGGTAAGGTAGACTGAGCTTCACTGAAGCTATTTGCATACTTCTATAATGTGACAAATTTGTCTTCACTTTCACAGTTATATACAATTTTCTTGATAAAAATACACATTTTTCAGCAAACTTTTTATAGATGTACAGTTTTTTTGTATGGGAGTCCATGAATAACGTTTATCTACCAAGATACCCAGGGAACTAGGGAAGTCCCCAGGAAAACCATACCTTCCAAAATGTGTCTCATAAGGGCTGTAAAAGTTATTGCAAGATATTCTAATGTATCATTCGAAAATTAGTAGGTGATCAAGCAATTACACTGTCATAATATGTAAGCACAAGGGAGCAGTTGTTATTGCACAGGAAAATGTAACTTTGGCATTTCTAGGCTGTAGGATTGTCCTTTCTACAGCTTTTTTTTTTTTTTTTTTTAATGTTTCTTGAGTAAATGGAAGGTAGCTTTTAAGAATACATTAATATAATTTATTCTACATAGAACTTCATCAACTTCAATTTTTCTAAAATTATTTTTCTTCTTACACTGAAATAACTTCAATCTATTTCTGTTTGTACTAATAGGATGCAGTATAGCATCGGGCTAATAACTAAGTTGCAATGTTTGAACAGTGCTAATGTTATATTTGATCAGAACTGTGAGTCTCACAGTGCCTTGTACACATTGCACCTCAGAGGTCTGCATGTTTAAAAAAAGGACTCATCAAGACTCAAAGCTTTGACTCATTTTCCCAGATAGCTGTTGCGTTTTTATTAACCTTCTCACAGTTCAATTACTTGCAGTTCCAGACCGTGGATAGACACATCAATGCCGTCTTTAATTTCTTTATATATAGCTTGTAAGGTATTTGGGTTTGATGTAGGTGTGAGGGAAACAAGACAGTCTTTACTTCAGCTTTTAACTTCAGTGTTCAGTATAGATAAAGGTTACATAAATAATTTTTCCTTTCATGGAGTTTTTCTTCACTGTTTAACAGAAGAGCCCAACAGATCTTACTATAGTGTCGTATTTCCACTTTTATTTCTTTTTTAAGCTTTAAAGATTATTCCTATTTTCCCTAATGATGACAGCTTTCTTTGCACATAACACTACCTGTGGGAGCTGTTATCACCACAACTGGGCTGTCTAACCTGTGTCTTTATATTTTAAGGAAAATTATAAGTTAGATATCTTACATTATACCTCTTTTTTTTCCCTGATTTTTTCATTACTTGTGATTAAGATGCCTCAAAAGTTTAGGTAGTCTCTGTGCACTACTTACTACAGAGAATCGTGTTTGCTTATATTCTGGATAGGCTCATTCGGAGCTATTCTTAGCCTCCTGAAATCAAGTTTTAGCAAGCTCAGCCTGAGAATTCTTTCTTTTTGAACATAGTTAGATGTTTGTGAATGGTTTGCACTATTGATTGAACTTCCATTCCTGCATCTAAAAGCAAAAATAGAGTCATTACCTTATAAGCTTCTGGATAAATGTTTCTTTAGCAAAACTGATAAAATCCCATTCTGACTTGCTGGTGATGTGAGACACTCTGATAAGCATTTTACACTTACTGCCTGTTTGCTCTGTTTTCTGCTCTCAGACCAGTGCCCTCCCAGAATATAATTTTGTTTCAGCATCCATTTTCATTTTCAGCACAAGTACTGCATGGTGGGACAGATGCCTTTATCTAGTCTTGAGTAGTCGCAGGAATGGTCTGATTGACCAGCTCCACTGACAGATTTTGTGTTGTTCTCTGACTGCTATTGAGTCTAGTGATTACAGCAGTGTAGTTTGGATTATTTGTGGGCTCTGTATCTCTGTAGAGAAAAGAAAATTGCCTAACAAAGCCTGCCTGGGAAGATCTAAATGAGGCACTTCTCTTTCTCTGTTTGTTTTTTTTTTTTTTGAGGCGACTACCCCGTATATAATATATAATTGCCTCCAGAGGTGGCAAGCGTTCTCATATCCTGTGTGCAGAACAGCCTAAAACTGACTGATATGAAACGATGACTAAAAGAGTGTATTTGAATAAGAACTTAAATCTGGGCTGCATAGTAAGCATCTCCGTTCACCATGAAGTTCTCTTCAGCAGCTCTGGGGCTCTGCCTTCCTTGGGAGCTTCCTTCTCTTTGAACTGGAAAGTCAAGCTCATCTATTTTCTGCATTCCCATCAATTTTGCACTTCTTACTGCACAAAGGTCCAGCAGAAAGGATAAACATTGTCCTACTACCTTATCATTCCTGCATGGCAGCTAGGACAGTATCTTTGCAACTGGAAACCAAGGGTTCAAAACTGCTCAGATTAAGAGATTTACATATTGTTAAATAGATTATTAGGAGAAAACTGAGTAGTGCCAGCACAACTGTCTGCAGAGAATATAAAAAGCAATTTCCACTGTATCCTCTTTGGCCTCTGATGTAAAATGAACTCAATCTTACCTGTTAGTGATGGGTGCAGTCTTCAGTGTATCATCTCATAGACTGGACTTGTTCAGGTGTTTAGATGGTGTTAACTTGTGTGTTATATAGATCTATAAGCTTCAATTTGAGGTTTAGATGCACAGCAGCTGAAGCGGAAATGTTGACCTCAGAGCCAGAAAATGGTCCTTGGGTCATTTTATGTAACAGTGTGTAAAATAGATACACTTGATAAAGACAGTATCAATAACCCTTGTTCCCTAAAAAGATATCATCACAGTTTAAAGTATTCATAAGTTCCATGGTGTAGGAACTTGACAAATTCAAAAGTCCCAGCTACTGACAGATAATCCAAACATTTCAGCTTTTAAAAAAATCTTTCTTCAAAAATAATTTTTAAGATATGATTTTGCAACATGAATTCAGGATTTCCATGTTCTCTTTTAATCCTTTGGATAGGTTCTCTGCTCTCCAACTCTCCCATCTTTATACTGTAGCATAAAACCGGTTTATACAGCCTGTGGTATGGATACTCTCTACCATTAGGCAGAGCACCACCTTTCATTCAGTAGCTGGTCAAGGTCTATTTATCAACATTGATTAAAGGACTAAAATTTCTGCTTGTACTTCTCAGGCTACATGCTGAGTTCCTGGTTTAATAGATCCTCAGTACCTGTTTCGTTCGTCACTTTTCCTTGAAGATTGCTTGCCTTGTGGCTTAGCTCCTGAAAGTAAAGTAATTCCTGAACTCTTACTGGCTTGTCCTAGATGAGTTTCCACTAAAGCATTGAGTTTAAATTCTCCACTGCAGCTGGTTTACCCTCAAATTAATGTATCCCTTCCTCAGTTTCTTTTCTTAGACTTCCTCCTCAAGCTAAAGCGCAGCTTTGCATCCTGGATATTTTTATACTGATTTTCTTCTTCCTGGAGGGGTCTGGATTGAATCCACAATTACATTTCCACTGAAACTGTTTTTGAAATTTTTGGAATAGTGGGTACCTTCAAAGAGTCTGAGTGGGTTTCAAATGGTAAATATACATACCACATTTTAATAATGAAGAAAATCTTAAAATGTGTGATAACTTGTATGGACTGAATTTACATAATCTCTGCTGCAATCTTTCTAAAAACTATGATTGAAATTTGTAACTACAATATAGTGTTCAATCTGTAGTTTGAGACCATGTTGTGCTATTGTATACTACTTTACTTAAATATAGGATTTGATAGATAACTATTTCTGTTGATACTACAGTAAGCGGCTTGTTCATCGCCACAAATAAAACACTGCTTGCAACTCAAAATTTCTACTGTATTAAAGAAGGAAGAATCCTTATTCATATTGTTGTAACTTCTCAAACCTGTGTTCTATCTCAACAAATTTGGAGTCCTAACAATGAAGTGTCTTTATTACTGAGTAAAATGGGAAGCTGATAAAGTTGCCGTGCCTCTTATTAGTTTATTAGAAAGGAATTGTATTTCTCGTGCCGGGGATATAGATGCACAAAGAGAGTAGAATCTTTGTAAACCGCGCATCTTGCAGAGACAGTTACTGCAAGGTGAGCAATTATTTGCCTTTTCAAACATGACTAGGCATATCTAAATAGATATTATTCTCTGCATAGCTATCAGAAAAAAATTTAAGAACAGATTTTCAAGTATTGCCTACTTTTTAGTCACAATTATTCATGATAGTGCTTTAGGTGATTTACTTGTCTAGGCAAAACAAAATTGAGGAAAGAACTTAAAGAAAAACATTTTAAAAAATCACTTAAATGCAAAAATTTCCACCAGACCATGCAGAATTCTTCATTGCCATCAAAGGGCTGAAAATTCTTCCTGGAATAAAAATTACGGTGTTCATTTTCAGTTTCTGTTTTGTTTGTATGTATTTATTCGTAGAATCATAGAATAGTTTAGGTTGGAAGAGACCTTGAAGTTCATTGAGTTCAACCGTTTACCTAGCACTGCCAAGTCCACCACTAAACCATGTCTCTAAGCACCACATCTACACATCTTTTAAACACCTACAGGGATGGTGACTCCACCACTTCCCTGCGCAAAGTCGTCCAGTGCTTGACAACTCTTTCAGTGAAGAAATTTTTCCTAATAGCCCATCTAAACCTCCTCTGCTGCAACTTGAAGCCATTTCCTCTTGTCCTATCGCTTGTCACTTGGGAGAAGAGACCAACATCCACCCCGCTACAACCTCCTTTCAGGTAGTTGTAAAGAGCAGTGAGATCTTGCCTGAGCTTCTTTTTCTCCAGGCTAAACAACCCCAATTCCCTCAGCTGCTCCTCATAAGAATTTTGCTCTAGATGCTTCATCAGCTTTGCTGTCCTTCTTTGGACACGCTCCAGCACCACAGTGTCTTTTTTATAGTGAGAGGCCCAAAAATGAACACAGTATTTGAGGTGCAGCCTCACCAGTGCTGAGTACAGGGAGACAATCACTTCCTTAGTCCTGATGGCTACACTATTTCTGATAAAGGTCCAGATACTACTGGCGTTCCTGGACACCTGGGCACACTGCTGGCTCATATTTAACCATTTATCGACCTATACTCCCAGGTCCTTTTCTGCTTGACAGCTTTCCAGTCACTCTTCCTCAGTCCTGTAGTATTGCATGGGATTGTTGTGATCCAAGTGCAGGAGCCGGCACTTATCCTTGTTTGACCTCATGCAGCTAGCCTCAGCCCAGGGATCCAGTCTGTCCAGATCCCTCTGTAGAGCCTTTCTACCCTCAAGCAGATCAACACTCCCTCCCGACTTCGTGTCACCTGCAAACTTCCTGAAGGCACACTCAATACCCTCATCTAGATCATTGATAAAAATATTAAACAGAAGTGACCCCAGTAGCGAGCCCTGGGGAACACCACTTGTGACCAGCTGCCAATTGGATTTAACTCCATTCACCACAAATCTTTGGGCCTGGACATCCAGCCAGTTTTTTACCCAGTGAAGCATACACCCATCTAAGCCATAAACAGCCAATTTCTCCAGGAGAACGCTGTGGGAAAAGGTGTCAAAGGCTTTACTGAAGTCTAGGCAGGCAATATCCACAGCCTTTCCCCCATCCACTAAGTTGGGTCACCTTGTCATAGAAGGAGAACAGGTTAGTCAAGCAGAACCTGCCTTTCATAAAGCCATGCTGACTGAGCCTGATCATCTGGTTATCCTTTACGTGCTGTATGATGGCACTCAAGATGATCTGCTCCATAGCCTTCCCCAGCACTGAGGTTGAACTGACAGGCCTGTAGTTCCCCATATCCTCCTTCCGGCCTTTCTTGTAGATGAGCATCACGTTTGCTAACTTCCAGTCAACTGGGGTCTCCCTGGTTAGTTGAGACTGTGGATAAATGATGGAAAGTGGCTTGGTGAACACTTCCACCAGCTCCCTCAGTGCACTTGAGTGGATCCTATCCAGCCACATAGACTTGTGTGCGTCTAAGTGGTGTAGCAGATCAGTAACCATTTCCCCTTGGATTATAGGATTTCATTCTGTTTCCTGTCCCTATCTTCCAGTTCATGGAGCTGGGTACCTGAAGATCTTCTGGTCTTACTATTAAAGACTGAGGCAAAGAAGGCATGAAGTACCTCAGCCTTTTCCTCATCCTTTGTCACTATGTTTCCCCCCACATTTGATAAAGGATGGAGATCCTTGTTGAGCACAACCTTTTGTTGCTAATGTATATGAAGAAACATTTTAAATTGTCTTTTATGGCAGTAGCCAGATGAAGTTCTAGTTGGGCTTTGGCCTTCTTCCCACAACATCCTTGTAGTCCTCCTGAGTTGCCTGCCCTTCTTTCAAAGGTCATAAACTCTCTTTTTTCCTGAATTCCAGCCAAAGCCCTCTGTTCAGCCAGGCTGGTCTTCTTCCCTGCCAGCTCATCTTTTGGCATATGGGGATGGACAGCTCCTGAGCCTTTAGGATTTCCTTCTTGAAGAATGTCCAGCCTTCCTGGACTCCTTTGCCCTTCAGGACTGTCTCCCAAAGGAATCTGTCAACCAGGCTCCTAAATGGACCAAAGTCTGTTCTCCAGAGCTCCAAGATCACAGTTTTGCTGACCCCCCTCATTCCTGTGAATTTGTATTTTTTTTTAGATTTATGACTCTAGCTTACCACGTAATGCAAATGTTAATGTATTTTGCACAAATGAGTACCATTACATGGCTTTTACATACATTGCAACAAAGAAATTTTATATTCCTTATTGATGCTTGTTTTTTTGTAAAAAGAATCATAATATGATTCTGGACCACTGAAATTGTGCATGTGTCTCTACAATGTTTTACTGCCAGTGTTACTGTTATTACTAAACTCACCCTTTATTTTCTCTTGTTTTCAGTTTCTATATTGTCTGATTATAATATTTGTCTTTGACTAGATTTTAGGATAGCCAGGAAAACTTGACTTTCCCTTGTTTGAATAAACTAGGTGCAATAGGACCTTGATTCAAATTACGATTCCTTAGCACTACTAAATAACTGGTACTAGTTTTCAAACATGCATTTTTAGTCAAATTATAAAACAAATTATGCACTGGTACAATGAGACAAGTAATTGTATGTGCAAACAGAATTTCTCATGTTATTGCAGAAGCCTGCTGTTGAAGTACCACCCTTAATGAATTCAGAAGAAAACGGGAGGAGGAAAGACTTGCTTATGTGACTGAGAATTTCTGTTATATTATCACTGTTGTTTTCTTATACTAAGATGGAAAGTATGGAGGAAAATTAAAACAGATGAGCCTTTATGTTTAGATTTTGTGTTGGCAATTGTGCTATAAAAGCATATGTACAGCCTAGTCCTAATAGAAACTAGGTGGTGATGCTGTGCAACTTGTCACCTAAATTTTTTTATTTATTGCTAATAGTGATACTGTAATGCTTTGTAATATAAGAGATTAATGCATGTATTAGGTTAATACAAACCTTGACATGTTTTCTTCTGTAATCTATCTTTAAAAATCAAATGAAGTCTGATAAAAATGTCAAAAGGCTATCTCTGTGTTCCTTCACCTCCCTCAAGTTTAACGTTCTTTCATTAAGAATCAGATTCTTAATTCATGTAAGTCCTCATTTCAATGGGACGCCACTGAAGTCAATGTCATAACATGTATTGCTATGGATATGAATGTGCCCCAAGTGTTTTTCTACAGTAATCTGATAATACTAGTGTAATTAGGTGTTAAAGAATCTTGAGGTGTCTTCAGTGTAAACATTAAACATTTATCACCTGCTGATTTAATTTATGAGAAAAAATATATTCCAAGACAGTGCCTTGAACTTAGGTAGCACACTGACATAAAAAAGAACAGTGGGATTGAAAAGTCATTAACATTTCTCTGAGTGACACTAGAGTGGAAATTCTCAGGCCAGATCATTCATAACAATAGGAAGATAATTCCATCATCAACAACTGCAGCACCAGGAGCAGCACAACAACCTTTTTTCCCCTCTTCACTTTGCAAACCCCAGTAATCTATATTGCTTCCTTTTCAGTGTCAATACTATTGTGATGATTTTTAGCAAAGTGGAAAATCCAGAGGTAACACTGGCTGCTTTCTTTTCATCTGGTACTATACTAAATAAGTAATGAATGCGTTTATTTATTGAATTATTAAGATACTTCAGCATGTCTAGCAGAGTGTAAATGTTTTAGAGACAAAACTGGTAAGTTAAACTTGGACACTAAACTGGGAATTGCTTATACAGAAAACTCAAAATACTCAAAATATTTATTTATGAACATTTTTTTTTTTTAAACACTTTGTTATTTCTTCCACCAGGAATAAATATTAATTTCCTCCAAACTAAGCCTGAAATATTAGATTTAGAATAAAATTTGTTGAAATGAATGATATATTTCCCTCAAAGTGAAAACAGAAAAACAAGGAAATGAGTTAAGCCAACATTCACATCCAAAAATATGAACCTTCAAATATTAACCCATAACTATGTATTTGGTGCATACTTGGAAATGCTCATATCCTTGGTTCCAGCTCCCTGAGTCTATATTAGAAAATAACTTACCATTAGTTATAATAAAGCTCTCACAACTTCATTATCTACAGATATGTCATGGTTTAAGCTGGCTGGCCACTAAACACTACACAGCCACTTGCTTAACCTCCCCACCCCCAGTGAGTGGGGAAGACAGTGAAAGGAGAAAAGAGAAGGAGACTCATGGGTTGAGATAAGAATAATTTAATACTACTAATAATAATATAGCATGAAAAGTAATAACGATATAAATAATAAAAAGATACTAAAATATGATAATATATAAAAATGATAATAATATATACAAACAAAGGATGCACAGTGTAATTGCTCACCACCCGCTGACCAATGCCCCGCCCATCCCAGCAAGTGATCCAGAAACAGAGAGGTCCTGAAATTGCAGTCCTGGAAGAGCAAGACCCTCAAAGAAAGATCCAAAAAAGGGAGAGAGCTTCCTGGCCAACCCTGATGTATATACTTAGCATGACATGGCATGATATGGAATATTCTGTTGGTCAATTTGGGCTTCAATCCCAAACCTAAACTCAAGTTGTAAGCTACGGGTTGTGAGGCCTTTGCTCCAGCTGTGCTCCCTCCCAGCTTCTTATGCTCCTGCGCACTGACAAAACATGGGAAGCTAAAAAGTCCTTGATTTCCTTAGCAACAACTGAAAACATCAGTATGTTATCAACATTCTTCTCATACCAAATCCCATGCTAAATCCAAAACACAGAGCTATTCTAGCTGCTCAGAAAAAAATTAGCTCTATCCAGGCTGAAACCAGGACAACATAACACACAAAGAAATAACAGAAAACGTTGGAGATAGGTCTTTTACATTAAAGATAGACCTTCAGATATCTCACACATACAAACTTCTAGGGTTACCTTCTGCACACATAAGAGATGAGATCTGCCTAGTCCGGCTTTAGATATCTAAATCTTACTCAGCAAGGATGCAGTCCGACAAGCAAGACTGACAGTGCTGGCTGAAATATGTCCTAGATTCACTGTATGCTTTTCTGTCCACGCTGTTCACTGAATTACACTAAGGCATCTGTTTGTGGGTCAGTTATGATTGATGTTAAGCTGAAACTACTGTTGAAATTGACATTCATCAAATGATGGTTCATCTCAAAGGTAGTCACCCCATGCTGCTTCTGTAGTCTACAGGAACACCCAGGAGACTATTTGTTGGCTTTGGTTTAGAGTAATAATATGACTTATTCTTTTCAGGTGTCTGTTTCTACAAGTTGTAAAAATGGCCAAGGGTACTGGAGTTTAGCTAAGTAGCTTATTCTGTGACAGTTTAGTCTAAGTCAGAGGTGGGTGTTTCTGGCTTTTCTTTGCACCCCTAACTGCACCTTCCTTCCTTTTTCTTCTGCTTTTCTGATCCTGTGATGAGATGGTTTAAACTATCATGACTACACTTATATACGGTTAAGCTTCGGATGCCTGAATAAGATTAGATCACTCTCAGTATATGTTTCTAAGACAAAACTTGTTGAAGAATTCCACCTTTAGTACAAAATCAGATGTATTCTTGTGATAATGAATGAGTGATGTAAGAAGTTGCCTCACTTCAATTTCCAGTTATTGTGTGTGCAGTTGGGAAAATTTAATTGCTAGTGTCTTGGTCTGCAGTTGTGCCTTTGTGCCTAAGGACAGAGTTTAAGGAGGAGAGGAAATAACAGTGGTGGAAAAGAATTCAGTCAGGCTTCTCTTGAGAAATCTTGATCCATCAAAGTACATGCGACAAAACAGGATGTCTCCAAGGATGCAGAGGGTGGTAGCTGCATCATCTCTGCATGTTCATAAAGAATGAGGCAGGGAGGTTCCTGATAGCTGGTAAAAAAGCAAATGGCCTGTCCTCAAAAATAGCAAGACGCACAATCCAGAGAACTTTAGACTAGTTCCTGAAAAAATCATGAAGCAAGTCTGCTTGAAAGCCGCTTCTGGATGCATGGAGAAAAAATGAAATAATTCAGAAAAGTCAGCAGGGACTTGCTGTGGGTAAATCCCTGAGCAACTTGTTCTGAATTCAGTGTTGACTCTGTTTTGAGCAGATGGTTGGACTTGAGACCTCCCAGGGTCACTTCCAGCCTGAATGATTCTTTGTCTCAATGACAGTGACTGTATTTCATCTGAGGAGGGTGTTGAACGGGAATGATAACTTGCAGCTGAGGAATTGCAAGTCTTTACACTATCTGATCCTATTTGCATGAATAAGATGAGGAAGCACTTTAAAAATTCAGGAGACTTAACATGTACAGTAATTTTGTCTTAGTTTGATATTTATAAAGCTTTAAGTAATGTCAGTTTACTGAGTGGTTTCCAAGAAATACTTTTTTATATTCATATTTTAGGAAGAGAACCCAGTGAAAAATTACACTTCATACTGACCAATTTCTGTGTGCTTTTGTTCGACTGTTTTTAAGCTACTTCAAAGCAGTTTGCAAAACTTCCAGAATAAATTAGCTACAGGAATAACATTTACTAAGAATAAGTCAAAGGTCAAAAATTTTGAAAGATTATGCTACAATTACGTAGTAGTTTTTGTTAACAACAATTATACTGTATTTGCTGTGCTTACACTATGTAATTTTGTTCTTCTTCCCCTCTGAATTCATTTTCAGAAGAGAAAATTTAGCTCAGATCAGATAAGATATCAGAACAGCTATTTATGGAATAGTTTTACAATCTTCGCATTCTAGTTCAGACCTTGTTAACAGTTTTCTGAGCCGGTGAAAATTAAATTTAAAAAAATGCAGAGGTCATCTTAAGGGCTTTCCTATGCTTCTATGTCCAAAAGCTGGCTAGTTAAGAAATTAAATCTGTATTTTGGTAACTGTAAGTGAAAATCATCAAAATTGCGAATAGAGCCTGGCTCCATCTTCTTTACAACCTCCCTTTAGGCATTTATATACCTTAATAAGATCCCCTCTGAGCCTCCTCTTGCCTGAGTTGAACAGTCTCAGCTCTTTCAGCCTTTCTTCATGTATTAGTTGCTTCAGTCCCTTAGTCATCTTTGTGGCCTCTTGCTGGACTCTTTTCAGTACGTCCATATCTCTCTCATACTGGAGAGCCCAGAACTCACAGTACTACAGGGTCAGCTTCACCAGTGCTGAGTAGAGGGGAAGCATCTCCTCCCTTGACCTGCTGACAGCACGTCCCAGTGCAGCCCAGGATACCAATCACCTTCTTGGCAGCAAGGGCACATTGCTGGCTCATATCCAACCCCCAGGCTCTTTTCTGGAAAGCTGCTTTCCAGCCAGGTGGCCCCCAGTGTACACTGGTGACAAAGGTGCTGGACTTTGCACTCCTCCTTGTTGAACATCGAGGTTCCTGTCAGTCTGTTTCTCCAGCCTACTGGTGTCTCTCTGGATGGCAGCACAACCCTCTGGTGTATCAGCCACTCGTCCCAGTTTGGTGTCATCTGCAGACATGCTGAAGGTGCATTCTGCCCCATCATCCAGATCATTAATGACATTGTCAAGGATCCTTAGATGCCTTGGGATGAGTTACTTTGCTCACTGCAGATATCTGTTTCTGTCCATTAGCTTTGGAGAACATCTGTGGTTACTAGCTCTGCCTTAGTTAATTAGCTTGGTTGCTAACAAATTACTCTTATCTGAAGCAAACAATCTGGATTTTAGAGAGGTACAGCATTCTGATCTCTCAATGGCTGCACGAGTTCAACAACTCTGTATAGTCAGGTTAAGAGCTCTATGGCTAATAACGTGAGATTGTTTCCTATAGCACCTATCACATACTTCCTAGTACCATTTGGAATTACTCACAATGAAACCTGCACCGCCCTTTAAAATGGACTATTCATGGTTTTGTTGTTCTTACCGTTCAGTCATATTCATTTTATATACCTTTCCTGTTTCACCAAGTCAGAATCATAGAATCATAGAATCATAGAATCGTTAGGGCTGGAAGGGTCATCTAGTCCAACCCCCCTGCAAGGAACAGGGATATCTCCAACTAGATCAGGTTGCTCAGGGCCTCATCCAACCGGGCCTTGAACGTCTCCAGGGATGGAGCATCCACCACCTCTCTGGGCAACCTGTTCCAGTGTTCTACAACTCTCATGGTAAAAAATTTTTTCCTAATATCCAACCTGAATCTACCTCCCTCTATTTTAAAACCATTACCCCTTGTCCTATCACAACAGGCCCTCCTGAACAGCCTCTCCCCATCTTTCTTGTAGGCCCCCTTGAGGTACTGGAAGACCGCTATAAGGTCACCCCGGAGCCTCCTCTTCTCCAGGCTGAACAGCCCCAACTCTTTCAGCCTGTCCTCATAGGAAATCTTTTGGAATAACTTCAGCTATTCCCTGTATTTACACTTTTTGGCATTTTCTGAATGCCGTTACATTTTCACTTCTTCAATACTTGCAGAAAAAGTCATCTTTCATCAAAATGTTATCATACCATCTTCTTAATTTGTTTTTCACTTATGAAGTCTCACAGTTTTATTAAAATCTCTGTAGTGTTGAGAATAGTATGAATTGTCTAGATGATGTCATGGCAGTGCCAAATGAAAAGAAAGCTCATGCTTCTTTTTGTATATGATGTCTATATTCAGTGTCAAGGACCATTGCTAATGCCAGGTTAAGGTTTTATGGTCTTACTCCCTTCCACAACATTGCAATATCAAAACATCAGATAATCATAATAAAATATAGAGTTAATATACTGGCAAATGCAAATTTAATTTTTTACTTGCATTCAATGCCAAAAATATCTACGGTACTTGAATTTTGTGTTTTTTTGCAGGTAATAAAGGGAATTGGGGGAATACCATAAACAAAGCCTAAGACTAGTGTTTTGATGCGGCAATATATGAATGCTCAACTATGGAGTCAGAATTGACTTATCTTTTCTACAGTTATACGAAACACCACCAGAAAAAAACCTATAGCTTTGTTAAATTTAACGACATGTGCATCTTTTCTCAAAGGAGGACCTCTAATACCCCTATTTCATTTGTCCACTGTACACTTTGCTCACTGATCTCACTAAAGTCATTTGGGCCAGAAAACTGCCAGGTGCTACAAGGTATGTGCTACAAAATTGCTAGAAGGTATAAGACTCAGACAAGGATTAATTGCAGCTAACTTCAGGGACTTCACTGAGTTATCTAGACTAGAAGCAGAATGTCCATACAGTCATCTATAATCTGCACAGAGTGAAATTTCTACTATAATTCTGGGTCACCCTTTGCAGATACCTCTTTTTGTAGACTACAGAGGCATTTCAAGATCATTGCACTCAACCACACATTTAGAATTCCATCTGAAAATCCAAAGACAAGTCAGATGAATCCAGATCTTACTGCTACAAGTCATAGACTGGATCATAGAGGAGCAAGAAAGACAACTATGTTAACACGTTTGGTATTGATTTTCCAGGAGGACAAGAGAAATATTAATTTTTTTAAAAATAAGATTAATTAAGAGCAACCTGACCTAGTGGAAGGTGCCCTTGTCCATGGCAGGGAATCTGGAACTCAATGATCTTTAAAGTCCCTTCCAATCCAAATCATTCTATGATTCTGTGATTCTAAAGCTGTTACATTTATATACATTTGCTGTACTATTGTGGACAGTTAAACATTCTGTAAAATAGTTTCATAGGCTACATCTACATAATGTCTCTTATTTCTAATAATGGAACAAAAGTAAAAGTCACAGTATAAAATAAATGGAGGGTGGACTTTCTGTGAAGGCATGGAGACAAATCACAGGTTCAAATTATCATAATGTTAACAGTTAAATGTTATGTTGGTTAAACTAACTTTAAATGCGTAATAGATGATCTTCAGTTTATTGTTTCAACTGTCTTTTGTAGTATGCTGTCTCCCTCCTTCTCTACTACGATATCCAGTTAGTCTTCTTACTGCCTGGTTAATCCACTGACAAATATGCGGATGATCCCAACATTCTGTAGCCTTCTGGTACCAGCTACATGTCAGAGACAGAAGTTTATTAGAATGTTGCATGCATCTTTTGCTATGTGTGCTATTCAAGCTTACCTAGTTTACCCATAACATTTCCCCCCATGCAGCTCCTGCTCTAACCTGACTCTTATTAACTAATTTCTATTTTCTCCAGACACATTGTTCCTCACACACATTGCTAGATGATATGTGTATTAATCTTGTAGTTCCAAGTTTTCAGAATTAAAATTGCTACTTTTCTCACTTTATTTACCCAAGTCAGATAGGATGCTCTCAGAAGCAAGTGAGCAAAGACATATTGATAGTGACAGGACCTGCCAGGGTCCAGCATCCATTTGGGACCTGGATACCAAGTCTTGGAAACCACTGTTCCGAAGAATAAATAGCCCCTCGCAGCCATACTAGTACTCATATGAGAGAAAAATGGGCTTAGATCCTGTAATCCAAGTTTACTCAGGGTATAAAAACAGGCTTAAGCTCTAAGATTTTGACATAAACCTAGAAGGTCTGAAGAAATTCAATATTTTGTCATACAGAAGGGCAGCGTGCACTTACTTCCTATCGAGTAGCAACATATTCACCTGTGAGAGACAGTGTCTGTTCTCTTTACTGATTGATCGTGGTTAGTTTGTTATTTTATTTTAAGAAATTAGTGGGTCAGGTAGTGTGCTTTGGAGGGAGATTATGCCTTTCCTGAAGAGCAATTGAACACTCTCAGATAACAAAGGTTGGAGAGTGCTCAGTGTTGCAAGGAGAAGAGGGGAAGGAGGGAGCCACAGTGAGAAGTTCCAGACCAGGCAGTTCAGTAACAAAGAATGATGTGAAGAGCAGAACAATAGATGCATGTCCTGCCTCACAGAACCAGTGGCATAGATTTAAGGGTGACGCTTTGAGTCTACAAGTTCCTGTGATAATTAACCATCTGCAGTCTTTCTTACTTGCTTTGCCATGCCTATGAAGTCCTACGTTTTTGACACACATAGGTTTATTCTAAGAGCTAAAGAATTAATCTAGAGAGTTGATCTTTTAAGGATATTTTCCTTTTTATTTTTCTGAATTATGGTTGAGATATAGTCGAAGATAAGTGTAGGTATGTAGAATTTATCCACCTGTCCTTTGAGAATTACAGTTTACTCTAATGCATCAAAAAAGTTAAGCTTGCCCACCATTTATTTGCACAACATTACTGCCAAAGAGGATGTAGATGCCCTGAATGACAGATCAGTTAGAGTTAGTCGTTGCTTACTTGTTCCTGATAATCAAGAAAAACTGGTTTCTGTGGAGCAGCATGCTAAAATTGAAAAACAATTGGAAAATTAATCTTACTTCATTTTCTGACTATATGCTTTATTGACATAAGTTATGACACATGGGATCTTTTTTCCTCTCAAAATAAATTTACAAAAAAACCACCAACGTACCCTGTTCATAGCTTCTTAAGATACCTGGTAGGTCCACATATCACAAATTTTGTCAAATGCATAAACCTGATGAACTGAAGCATGCAATGTATAGGGTTGTCTTTGTTGGTGACTCACTAGCAAGGAATAGCCTTGAACAGCCCAGCATTCCCTGGGGACTTCAGAGTCCCCCCCTCTTCATCTACCACCATCCACTGAAGAGCCAGAAGAACTGAAGAGAGTATATTTAGCTAAAGGAGGCTTCATCCGCATACTTGATCATGTTCCTTTTTTTTTCTCTTAAAAATAGCAAAAACAATTAGATTTTTTTTTTTTTAAGCTGATGTGAATACAATAATGTTATCTGAACGAACGTAGGCTGGTAAATTTTGTCCATTATGTTCTGGTTAGAGGTCATCTGCACATGGCAGGGGGGCTTTCAAGAGGGCTCAGAGGTTTTGTCTGTCTGACAAGAGAAGGAGTGTCCAAGATTTACTCTCCCTGCCAAGAATTCTGTGACCATGTGTATTGTGGATCCCTCCTGCAAAGAGCAGGATGACAGCAGAGGCTCCTTATTTAGGAGTGTGACAGCAGAGGTGTCAGCACAACAAACATGAGTAGTGAAAACAATTCAAATTAAAAAAAAAAAAAAGGCCTGCAATATTTATTCTTCAGTGAGATTTCATCTGTGATGAAAATAGCATTGATAACACACTAATGTTTTAGCTATTCCTGAGCAGTGCTTACACAGAGTCAGAATCATTTAGGTTGAAACAGACTGTTAAGATCATTGAGTCCAACTGTAAACCTAACACTGCCAAGTCCACCACTAAACCATGTCCCTAAGCACCGCATCTACATGTTTGATGCACCCCAGGATATGGTTTGCCCTCTTGGCTGCCAGGGCATGCTGCTGACTCATACTGAGCCTGCTGTTGACCAGCACCCCCAGACCCCATTATGCAGGGCTGCTCTCCAGCCACTCGTCTCCCAATTTATATTTGTGCATGGCATTACTCCACCTCAGGTGCAGAGTCTGGCATATGTTCTTTTTAAATTTCATGCCATTGATTATTGCTCAATGCTCCAATTTATTCAGATCCCTCTGCAAGACCTCTTGTCCCTTGAGAGACTCAGGAGCACCTCTAAGTTTAGTATCATCAGGAAACTTGCTAATGACGCATTCAACTCCTATATCCAGATCATTTTGATAAAAGTATTGAACCGAACCAGCCCTAGAATTGAACTCTGAGGTACATCACAGGTGACCAGTTGCCAGCCAGATGTAGCCCCATTCACTACAGCTCTTTTGAGCCCTGCCCTTCAGCCAGTTCTTCACCCAGCACACCATGTACCTGCTCATCTCACAGTTGGACAACTTGTCCAGAAGGATATTGTAAAGGACAGTATTGAAAGACTAAAATCCAGGAAAATCTGCATCTACTGCTTCCTTTCATCCACAAGGCAGGTGCCCTTATAGTAGAAGGATATAAAATTATTTAAACAGGACTTTCATGGTTTAGCTCAGCTGGCAGTTAAGCTACCACGAGGTCGCTCGCTCTCTTGTTCCTCTCCCTCAGTGAGGTGGAGAGGAGCAAAATGTAATGAAAGGCCTGAAGGTTGGGATAAAAACAGGGAGGGATCACCCACCAGCCATGGCCCCAGGCAAAACAGACTCAGTAGGGGGACAAATCAATTTAATTCATTAATGGCTCATTCAGAGAGGATAACAAGAAAAAAAGCCAGATCTCAAAATCACCTTCTTCCCGCCCCTCCCTTCTTCCCAGCTCTATCTCCTCCCCGAGTGGTGCAGGGGGACAGGATATGGGGGTGTTACAAGTCAGTTCATCACACGTTGTTTCCACCACTCCTTTCTTAAAGCAGGAGGACTCCTTATACACTTTTCCCCTGCCCCAATGGATTTCCTCCTCACAGAACAGTCCACAGACTTCTCCAACATGAGTCCTTCCAGCAGGATGCAATCCTTACCCCTCACATTGCTCCAGCGTGGGCTTTTTCCCCACAGAGCCACAGCTTCTTAGGGAGCTGCCACCTGCTTTGGCGTGAGGTTCTCCATGGGCTTCAGATGCCCCGCCGTGTCGTTGTCAGCTCCAGCAGCTCACAGAGACCATTCTTTGCTACCTCCTTCAGGCACAGGCATCTCTGCTCTAGCGTGGGGTTCTCCATGGGCTGCAGAGGGGTCTCTGCTCCACCGTTAACCTCCACAGATGGCAGAGGGGCAGCTGCCATCTCATCATGGGCTGCAGGGGAATCTCAGCCTCAGCACAACTCCTCCTGTTCCATCTTCACTGACCTGGTGTCTGCATGGCCATTTCTCTCAGGTCTCAGTCCTCTCCATGAACCTCAGCATTCCTTGCAAGTCGAACACCTCCCAGAGTGTGTCTTGTGAATGGGATGCTTCAGAGCTCTCCAAGCCGCGCTGTTGCAACCATCTCCAGTCAGGTAACAGCAGCCCAGCATGGGCAGCTGGCTGACTGGGAGGCCGGGGGACCAGCCCCCTGCCTCCTCTCTCTTCAGTGTAGGTCCAGCCTCTGTTTGGGCTCCTTTGTCCTCCTCTTAAATAGGGCATTTGCAGTGGTGCTGATTGACTCAGCCCTGGCCTGAGGGGATGGGGAGGGTCTCACCTGAACAGAGTTCAGTCCAACCAATTTTGGAGCTATGAGAGCTTTTTCACAGCTACTTACAGGGGCCATTTCCGCAGCCCCTCCCAAGAACACAGGGACTTTGCATTTGTGAACCCATGCTTACCATGCCTGATGATTGCACTGTACTTTAAATGTCTTTCAATAGCACCCAGTATGATCTTCTCCATAGTTTTTGCAGGCACTGAGGTTAGACTAACATGTCTGTAGATTCCTGGGTCTTCCCTGATACCCTTCTTGTAAATTGAAACAATGTTTGCTAGTTTTCATTCAGCAGGGACCTGGAATTTCAAAAAACATTAAGAATTTCTTTATGTGTATCTGTTAGGTGCCTCAAATATGACCTTGGATTCATATTGGAATCCTTAAAGGTAAAGTGAACTTCTCTAGAATACCCATTTCAGTCTCATCCTGCCTGATAGTAATGTCAATGGAGACAACAAATGATGTGGACTACATCAGAAATCAACTACAGTCCACTAAGAAACTAACCAAAACTAAAGAACTTCAGAACCATTTTCAGATATATAGTAGCTAATGTTTCCAAACTTTAGATATCTACACATTTGCTCTTTTAGAAGACAAGCGTCGAGCCAACAAACACTAGTTACAAGAAAAAACCTTTTATTCATTTTAACTCCAGAATCATATCTGTGGTGTTCTCTCATTTCTTTATGACTTTTCAAGAACAATGTCAGTAAATTAGTTAGACAATTCCCTTTAGAATATTTTAGGTTAAATGCTATTTGTAGTTTCTTTAGAAATACTTAGATAACCCTTGTGCTCCTTGATTAGGTAGTCACAGCAGCCTGAGCAGAAGAGAATCTGGCTTCTGTCAATACTTTCAGTACAAAGCAATATGCTGGTGAATATAGCCATTACACATTCCAGCATGTTCTTACCTGTATTTTATAAACAACTGTATTTAAAGAAGCTTCATTACTTCCTAATTATACTTACTTCCCGCCTTTTTCCCTCATTAAAACTGAGTAGTCAGCACCTCAGCAATTATATCATCATCACTAATTTTCTTCCTCTTCATTTATTAATTAGACTCTTTCACTCTAGTTTTTTTTTTCTATGCCTATAAAAGTCATTCTCATTCCTTTTATTTCTTTTGACTAATAATATTTTTGTTAATAATTCTTTGTTTCTCATCAGTATAACAGTCGGAAATTATAAGGCTTAAATCTGCTTGATTTTGTACGAACAGAAATCAGGAGTCAATTGAAAAGACTGACGCAGAACAATTTTTGTCCAAACTTTCACCAAAGCAAATCTGCTTTAATCCTGGATACTGCTAGTGCCTTGTCCTGCATGACCTCTTTGGCTTTCAAGAGACATTCAAGAAGCAAAGTGATTCTAGAATACTGGTCAGGAAGGACCCAATATTCAGCTGATTCTGACAGATTTATTAAATGTTGTGTCATGACTGAGGAAGGCAAAAGACTTCCGTGCCTCTGTTACAATGACCAGAAAGATCTCTGTCAGCAGATTTGCTCTGGCTCGCATATAGCCTTCGTGGCAGGGTGCCCAAAGCATCCTAGGTATATTTTCTAGATGCAAATGAATTAAGTCTGTGAATCTGTGTTTGAAATGATCTTACGTGCACAAATACAAGGAGTACACCCAAAGCCATGTTATTTCCATGCTAGGTGTTGTACAGAAGTAATAAAATCACTGTCATAAAATATTGATATAATAGAGTATGTATAGTGTAGTAATCTTCAGAAACCTCAGTGAAGATGAGGATGCCAGAGTAGCAGGTACTCATCAAAACACAAATCGTCATACAGTTGCTAATCCTTAAAAACCGTTCACATTCAGACAAATAGAAACCCCAAATATTTTTCACGTGAATCTTTTATGTAACATTTTATACGAAAATGTACTCCATGTATCCCTTGATTGTTTTCTTCCCTTTACTTCCGAGGTCTTTCCAGCAAATCTTTTTCCAGACCTTCCCACTGGTCTCCTGTTGCATTCTGCTACATAACTTTCCTGCTGATCACGAGGTTATTTCCTCCTCTAGTTCTCTTTCTGCTCACATGCTTTCTGTGTGTTTCTTCATTCTTCCTCAGTCTCACCTGATATTTTCTAACAGTTTCCACAGACCTTATCACTGTTTCATCAATTCCTTTTTCAAACAAATGCTGCTTTGCATATGTCTTCATATCTCTGAAATATTCTCCTAACTCCTCCCTCTGATTACAGTACGCAGTTATGCAGGGCTCCTCCAAGCCATTCCCGCTCTTTAAAATAAAGTGATTCTCCATAGCACTATTCTGCTTCCTTCAAAGACCCTTTCTTCTGGGGCTGCTGTCTCAGCAGATCATGTATTTGCTCTGCTCTCATTCACTGTCATTACACTGGACCCTCTTAGTAATATAATGTTCCCTCATCAGTTCCTGGTTTTCCCATGTCTCCCAAGTGCCTTCTAAATAGGAAATGGGTATGTGCTTCAGAGTTCATGCAAAGTTCAATTTTGGTATTATCAATAGCAAGGCTGCTTTCCCGTCCAAAATCTCCAATGAGCAGCCTTTTTCCTTTCAGTCTTTTCTTACCCTTTCCTATTTGGACACTCAAAGTGTTCATCTTTGCCACTGCATTGAGGACTGAAGTTAAATGTTTCACTTGGACTCCTCCTTCTGATGACACATAGCTCTTTTTGTTGAACCTATAGCCTTTTCTTGCATCAACAGCTAATCTTGAAAGCCTTCTAGGTAAAAGGAGAAAGACTGCACCAGGCAACAGCATTTTCTGGGCTTAGATTTATTTCCTAATCTGCCAAATCACATGCATTTCACGTCTCTAGCAGCCCCGCTGGAATGCTAGGCATTCATAAGGGCTGCTGACATTACTCAATAGTTCTTCCTTTCCTTTAGCGTCCTCTTTTCATCCAGTCATGTGTTTTTTCTGCCTTGTCTTTCACCCTTCTTACACTCAGCAACTATGGGGAAGTGCCACGCGGATGAAGAGCAATGACAGAGAAAAAGAAAGAACACTAGTGTCTCCAAAACCAGGGCTCTGCCTTTCACTCCGGTTATATAGGCAACCCAGCTCTTGAAAACAAACACACTAGCCAGTCTCATACACTCATGCCAACACCCTACAGCAGTTGCAGATGTCCTACTGCCACTCGTATTGCTCAAGCCTGCCTGATGCAGGGTCCTTCCATAAACCAGTCACTATTCTTCTGGCCTGTACCGCTCTACTGCAACTAACTCAGCTTCCCTCGCGCTTCCTTCCCCAATTATTCTTTCAGTCTCTTGCATGATCCAGACTCATCCTTATACATTCCTCCTCTTTTCTTCAAAGTTGAAAGTGTGAAGGCCATAGTAGCATTTATTTTTCTGGAATGTGTAGATTTTGTGAGCTTAAATCGCCGCTCTTATCATTTGCCTTGACTGTAAGAGCAGGTAATTAATAATCATTTTTGAGGAAGGGCAGAAGTGGAACTGCAAAGATCAGCAATTCTACATATTCTCTCTTTTCATCCATATTTTCTAATTTTCCTTCCTCCCTCCCCGCTGCCTCCCATATTTCACCCCACAGATTCTGGTAATGTCTACTGTGGAAATACTTATTACAAAGACATTACTGCATCTCTGCCTCTATTACTTGTGTGGAAGATGAGTCATTGTACAAACATGATAAGATTAGCATCCCGTCCTCTCCTGGCCTACACTGTGAAAGTCAATATGGTGGCCATTATCCAGATTATGTGAATTGTGCTGGAGAAAATAACAATCAGTCTTCTGCCGGCACACTATGTATTGCAGGTTTATTACAGTGATCCTTTCTCCTGAATGTCATAATATGACACTTTGCTTTAGTAATTTTTGCAAAGAAAGTGCAAGATTAATAACATGATGCTGTTATCCTATACTACTGCACCTGTATTCTCAAGTTTGTTTTATTTAAAAGTTTGTTTTATTTTATATTTTATATAAATAAAGAGAAAATATTCATTCTTAATTCAAATTCAAATGGACAACACTAAGAAACTGAAAGCTGCCTGTTTGTACACGTGTTCCTGTTATTTACCAAAGTGGATCTTCATTGACACTACTCATGTCAGCAAATCTGAAAAAAACCCAACCCTTGCCTGGGAATAAGGAATTCTTAGACGGTTTCTTTTTTTTTTTTTAGAGATAGAAGGACACCTTATTGTTTATCATAGTAATATATTTTTCTGATATATTGATGATACATTTTGCTGTTAAAATCAGTCTGAATTTCTGGAGAGAATTATTTCTGAGGGAAAAGATCAGCTCTCAACTTTTCTCAAATACTCCCCTGCATTTACATCGAAGAGGGATGTTAGGATGTCATTCTGAGCTGCTTGTTCACTGTGACTGTTTTTTTCTGAGTTCTTACTTTCCACTATATAGTCCTCATTCCACAACTTTGTCAAACATGTTTTTCCTTATATGGATATTCTTTATTAAGTGATATTAATAAGGCCTTCCACCATTTACAAATCTTATTTGTAAATCATAATCTGAAAATTCTGTTTCCAATATTATGTGATATATTCCCATTCATTTCCAAAAGCACAGAAATGGTACCTTACATTTAGTAATGACTAAACAGGCTGAAGTGTATTCTGAATGGAACCTCAGTTTCTCAGTTTAAGGAGTTAAGCAGCAGCATCAGCTTAAAAACTTTTTACATCCTGCATGCCTATTTGTTCCCATTCCATGAAGCAGCATGCTGCTCTTTTCATTGTGTCAACTGTATCAAGGAATTAATATAGGGTTAAGATTACTCAATGCATTTTATAAACTCAGAGCCATGAGTAAAGTTGGGAGCAAGAACTTCTTAAGCTGACCTTCCTACCAAACCCACTGTGTTGTGGATTTGTGGCTGCAGCCAGTTCCTACTTCATTTGGCATATGAATTATTAATACTTCCTAATTTTAAAGAAAAAACCTAACATGTCATGCATATTTAAATTGCTTTCCAGCAGATGTGGTACCATCACATAAACTACATCCATGGATAACAAATAGCAACCCTTTTAATTTCACAGAAGTTCCAGAGAAATCCTTTATGCCTAAAAGGCTTGTTCTAGGTTGTGAGACATATTAATAAATCAGCTTGTGTAAATTTGGACTGATAATGCATTATCAACCGTGTGAATATGTTAAGGATTTTTACTTTAAATATAATACTTTTCATGAATGCTAGAAAACATTTCTTTTCTTCACTATAAAGCACAGGAAAATACCTATTTTGAAGGGTTAATAGGGAAAAGGGAAGGCTAAATAACAAAACTATGCATTTCTATGGCATTTCATGTTCCCTATAATGTGTTAATGGTTTCCTAGTAACAAAGATAAAGTATTACTAGGTATTTTAAATGGGATAGAATACTGCCTACTGTAATTAGCAACTATTCAGCTTCTGAGAAAATTGAGACCATGAATGCCTACTTCATTTGTCTGCACTTGATTACTGAAGTATACCACATAATTTAGAGTTGTCTTTTATTATATCTGCATCTCAAATCTTAAATGAGATATATTCAAACAATCTGAAAAGCAAAGCTGGTACGGATAACCTCAGTAAATGGAAGTACCCTCTTTTCCTTACGCTATCACAAAATTTTTGGTATAAGGTATTTTAAGATACACTATATATAATATATGTAAGGTTATATCAGGTTTAAAGTATTTTAACCTAGTTGAAATATGTCAAATGAAGTGTAACATGCAAGTGAATTCTTAAGTTTTCTTCCATTTAAAAGCAAGCTAGGGACTTGCAAGCAACAGAATCTCATTCTGGGATTTTTTATATCAATTTAATTTTTGACTTCAGTAAAGATACACTTTATTGAGAGTAGAAATTCTACTGTTACCTCTGGTAGAATGATGTCAATATGAACATTTTATGTTTTACAGCATTATATTACTTCAGTTTGAGAAAAAAATATTTCTAGATATGAAACAAGAGCACAAGGAAAATTCTGCCTTTGGACTTTTAAGAGTAATGTCCTCTCCTTCCACTGATGAAAGGTATTATAGGCTGTGATCTCCTTCCTTGAAAATAGTTTACTACAAAATGCATCTGCATTTTCATCAATTTTACCTTTGTGTTCATAGCCAACAGATCACAAAGATTTATTCATACTCTGGATACTCCGTAATATGTCCTGCTCTTGTAACAAGCTCATAGTTAAAATGCTGCAGACCATTAATTTATCATTAACAATCTAGTGTCCATATGTCAAAGCACAGCTTTGACACAGTGACTACAGTAAAAGAGATTCCCGGAATTCAAGACAATATCCTATTGCTCTTTACTCCCTTGGATATGCTTCTAATTTATTTTTTCTACTACTGTTTGCACAGATTTTATGACATATTCATTTATAGTACCAATATATCTACAAGGAAGAAGTAGAAACTTGTTATTTGAAAATCCCGTAAGTTCTCAACACTGGCACTGTATCAAAGGCTAGTCAGTTTGAAAATACATTTTTATTCATGATAAAATAGAAGATCAGGGTAGATGATACAGACACATTAACATATGACTGATGAGGATATCTGAGACAGCAAAAGGCATTGTCTGCCTATGCTTTGCTTTCATGCTTTGTCTAGACTCAAAGTCCCATGCAGTAGACTCAAACAGACTACTACTGACTGTATCTGAATGATAAAACCCCATGACATTATAATTACATTTTTGTGATATCCATGAGAGGCATTTGCCAATGATGTGCCATATAAGGAAAGCTTGGAATCAGGTTTTTTAAGCCAACTGTTTCATATTTTGCTATGTGACTATGTAAAGAATGACAGACTGTATTACCATGATAAACCTTGTGTAAATAGAGAAAAAAAGGAAGCGAACTGCACTTTTTAATGCACCAAGTTTTCAGTGAAATATGAGACTGAAGGGATGGTAATTATCTGTGGAGGAGTTCAGTTCAGTTAATGAAACCAAATGACTTTTGCCCTGTGCTTATTTGCTATCTTACTGTTCAGAAAGGTACAATTTTCACATCGAATAATTTGATTACTCTACTGCAGAGGTGTTTGTTGTTGGTTGTTTTTTTTATGGGGAGGGGGTTGAGTGTTTTTTTTCCTAATAAATGCAGTGCTTTTGTTTGTATATGCAGCACAATCTGCTATTTATATGCATGTGGACTTACTTTTCTGCCTAAGAAGTTCTCTATTAATTTTTCAGTGGTATACCAAAACACTATCCCCCTGTGGTGGACTGTTTAGACAGAGTAGGATGTACTCCATTTTCGTGTGTGAACACCATTTTAATCGTAAGATTTCAGTGACTGAATGTTTGCATTTTGTCCTCTGTCTTGTTTCGAATCTCCAAACCTGCATTTATACAACAGTAGGCTAAGAGTATTCTCAAGCAACAAATGCTATCAAAAGGTTGTGTGATCATTAATTTAAAGGATTGAAATTACTCAAATGCTCACACTCTTTGGCAAGTTATGCCCTAGATTGTGGAAGGAAGTCACCTTGGGGTGGAAGGCTGGAACTCCACTGAAGGAGCATTTCAACTCTTTAGGTTGAACAGCTGATGAATACTTCAGTATCATTGCAGTTGGATCCACTGAAGACCTCCCCAGAACGCACCATGACTACCACATAGCTTCCATGCTCCAAATACACAATATAGAATCATAGAATCATGGAATGGTTAGGGTTGGAAGGGACCTCAAAGATCATCTAGTTCCAACCCCCCTGCCATGGGCAGAGAAATCCTCCACTACACCAGGTTGCCCAAAGCCTCATCCAACCTGGCCTTGAACACTTCCAGGGATGAGGCATCCACAACTTCTCTGGGCAACCTGTTCCAGTGCCTCATCACCCTCTGAGTGAAAAATTTCTTCCTTATATCTAATCTAAATCTACCTTCTTTCAGTTTAAAGCCATTGCCCCTTGTCCTATCACTACACGCCCTTTTAAAAAGTCCCTCTCCAGCTTTCCTGTAGGCCCCCTTTAAGTATGAAAAGGCTGCAATAAGATCACCCTGGAGCCTTCTCTTCTCCAGGCTCAACAGCCCCAACTCACTCAGCCTGTCTTCATAGCAGAGGTGCTCCAGCCCTTGGATCATCTTCGTGGCCCTCCTCTGGACCCACTCCAGCAGCTCCGTGTCCTTCTTGTGTTGGGGACTCCAGAGCTGAACACAGTATTCCAGGTGGGGTCTCAAGAGACCAGAGTAGAGGGGCAGAATCACTTCCCTCAACCTGCTGGCCATGCTCCTTTTGATACAGCCCAGGATACAGTTGGCTTTCTGGGCTGCCAGCGCACATTGCCGGCTCATGTTGAGCTTCTCATCCACCAGCACTCCCAAGTCCTTTTCCTCAGGGCTGCTCTCAATCCATTCTTCGCCCAGCCTGTACTTGTGCTTGGGATTGCCCCGACCCACGTGCAGGACCTTGCACTTGGCCTTGTTGAACTTCATGAGGTTCTCCCAGGCCCATCTCTCCAGCCTGTCAAGGTCCCTCTGGATGGCACCTGAGTTGTACCGTGCTGGCAGACTAGTACTCTGCAGAAGGCCCATCTAAGCCTGAGAACTTCAGAAGTTCCTTTAAGTCTTAGCAAGCAATCCCACTTTCTACACAATATCTGCAAATTTTTTTAAGAAGATAGTTGCATCACATTTTGGAAAGTGTAGGCCAAGGCTGGATTGGAAATCTTATCAAGGCACTGCTGGGTTCACCTTCTCCTTTGTATACCACAAGGGAGAGTATAACACGATTCATAGATTCATAGATTCATAGATTTCTAGGTTGGAAAAGACCTTAGAGATCATTGAGTCCAACCATCCCTAATCCCCATTAAACCATATCCCTAAGCAGTTCATCCACCCTATTCTTAAACACATCCAGGGATGGGGACTCAACCACCTCCCTGGGCAGCCTATTCCAGTGGCTGACAACCCTGTCAGAGAAGAAATACTTCCTAACATCCAACCTGAATCTCCCCTGACTAAGCTTATACCCATTTCCTCTTGTTCTATCACCCATCACTAATGTAAAGAGCCCTTCCCCTACCTTCCCACCATCTTTTCTTACAGCGCAGTTAACAGAATAAACATGAAAAGATGGATTTTCATTTCACTGAATTTAGCCTTCTGAAAGTTAGCTATCCCTTGAAGATAATAAAGTATATCTCATATATTTATTGGAAAGAGATGTGAAAAAGAGAGGACAATTGAGCCTACCTTAAGAAAAGTGTCAAAGACAGGTATGAGCTACATCCCAGAGGTGTCTGCCTCTTTCTAGTAAGACAGAGGGAGCCAGTGATTAGTTTAGTTGGCCAAGTGAGAGGAGAATAATCTATTTAGGACTCATTTGCACAAAAGTTATGCCCCCTAATCAAGGACGGTCTATAGACGTGAAGCATTTGTATTCTTCCTGATGGATCAGAGAAAATAATTTGCTGATTGGAAATATGCAAGTGCATGGTGCAACAAAATGAAGGGTTTATGTTTACAATGAAACAGGAAAGTTTCTGAGTTGGCCAAAAAATACAAGCCGCTAGACAGACCTCTAACCAGTATATGAAGTTTAAGGGAGGGGTCCCCCAAAAAATCTCAGTGATTTTTAGTGGGGGCATGATTTCATAAGATTACAGTCTCATTGGACGGAACATGTTTCATTTAATGGTAAGAGAGCAATCTGCCCTTTGGTCAAAGTGCTCCAGTATGTTACAGAAAAAAACATATACTATAATTTCTGAAATAATTTTGCTTTTATTCTTTCATGCTTTTCTCTTCTTTGATGTATAAAAAGTTACTTGTGCAAAAGTAGAGGTTTTATTTTTGTTCCTAAATAGCAGAATATGAGTGATGACAACTGAATGTAAAACAGTGCAGCTCAAGAAAGGTGGAGTGAGATCTGGCTGAGAAGCAGAAACAAATCAGAAGTCATTTATGGAGTTAGGAAAGGTATTCATTTTATTTGAAGGGTAGAATAATTTTGGAGGAAATCTCCAAGGCACTGAGCAGTCTATTTATGTGACTACTATTGAAAAGAAGTACCAATACAGAAAACAGGTATTCTGTGATGTTTGAAAAAGTGATATTTTTGCAGAATGCTTTCTATAGACTAAGAAAGAATGAGGATTAGGACCTAATAAAGTTGCAGTGTGTAGGAAATGAGTTCGTATTACAAAAACGAACTCATATTTGCACTGGGTTTTGAAAATCAAAACACTATAAATTGTAATTGATGGATATAGTTATTTATTTAGATACTTTTAGTGCTTGAGGTTAATAGATATTTGTCTCCACTCCGTCAACTAGTACTTGCTTTTAAAGACAAATCGTAGTTACAGGGCCAGATAGCTCTTATTCAGTAATAAATGAGAAGACAGTGAAAGACTTAAATAGCATGCCTATAGATTGCTTCCATTTCTCAGGATGCTCCAGTGTAGAAGCTTTTCTTCCTTTAGGAAGTCTCTAACATGAAAATATGACTGAATATAATGCATATCTCCCAAGCGTGTCAGTCCTCCAAAGTACTGACTAGCATCTATTAATTAAATGGTTTTGATTGACTACTATGAATCATCATCTCCTAAGGGTAAGCTTGATATACTGAGATTAAACTTTTCCTAATGATTGTGTGAAGAGCAATAAGGAGTATCTGGACAAGATTTATTCTTTGTTTACAAAGTCTTAGAATAATCTAGTGACGAAACCGCACTCAAAAGTCTATTTCAAGTTCTACATATAGTCTAATGCATGAAAGTACTCAGAAAGAACACAAGACTCGTATGGATATTCATGCTATATACTGTATGAAGATGTCCATGTATTGTGACAACTTACGATTGAGTCATTTGATGAGTAGAAAAACATTCTAACAGAGGTAGATAAAAAGCATTTTTCATAATCTGAAATGCTGGAAAAAATGTTCTTTTCATCATTCAGTAGCTCATCCTATTTTAAAAATATCACTCAAGTAAGGGAGATGAGCCTGTAAAGATTTTAAACTATTTTGTTGTAAACAAAAAAAGATGAAAGTGTGGAGTGGGGATTTCACTTTGACATCAACAGTGTATATTTTTCAATAATCAAATTAATGGTTCTTTTTGCATATAAGAGAGCTATTAGAACAAATCTCCGTTTGTATGTCCAAAAGGAGTACTCAGTGTTTGAGTCAGAGTGTGCAGGAGTATATATCACAGTTTTCTCCCAGTCTCCAGATATTAAAAGCCTGCTGTGCTTAGTGCCGTGAAGGTTTAGCAAAGCAATCCTATCCATCTTCTCACTTGGGGGAGCTCATTTTAAGCATTTTCCAAATCCACGTATTCGAGTCATTCCTCCCTCAAGGCAAATAAGACTCTTAATTCCCATCTTTTTCCAAGAAGGGGAAGCAAGGTGCCACAGTCTTCATGGTAGGAGTCAGTTTCTGATTTTTTTTTTCCTGTTTCCAGTCAGCTTTTATAATTGCTCCTTAAACTAACTAGGCTTCACAGATGTGATGTCTCTTCTCAGTGGGTGACCCTTTTATCCCTTTCTAGTCATGGTGGGGAGCCTATGAAATCGCAGCAGGCATTACATACAATTCTACTTCTGAAAGTGGTAGCAATATGGGGAACTGTATATAAACTTGCGCATAATATTCTTGATTTCTGAATTAAAAGAACTTTAATTCCTTGCAGGAAATTCTAAAGCTTTATGTGATATTAAAATTGCTCCTTACTTTATGCCTGGTGAGGAGAAGCAAAGATCCTGAAGACATGAAAACAAGATCTGAACGAGATCTCAGGAGTCTCTTTCAACATGTCCCAGCTTTAACAAACTCATAAATTATAGAAATTTTTCAGACGTACATCTTAAAGAGTAACACTTATGAACATTTATGTTAAGATTACTTTTTTTTCTGTAAGCATTCATGTGCAGCTTTGTCATCAAATTAGATTAGGATATTAATTTAAACTTACCTACATTCAAATTTATCTACATTCAACACTCCATTCATAAGTGTATTCATATTCATCAGAGTGGATTAATACAAAAAATACTCTCTTCCTACTATATAATATTGACTGTAATGATTGTTGGTCAAAGTTGCCTCTACACTGACAGAATTAAAATAAGAGTATAACATGGATCTTCTTTGCCACCTTCAATCTACTCAGCACTGAAATGTCTGAAGAGGTATAGGTTAGTGTAGCAGCTTCAAAACAGCTGGAGATGACTTGGAAATAGTATCAAAGAATTTTTTATAACACTGATTGTGCATTGCATGTCCCGCCATGAAAAAATGTATAACCAGTGTCACTTGTCTTGATTTTCACTGAAACAGAGCTACTTTTTAGTAGCTAGAAAGGCTCTGTGTTTGGATTTAGTATGGGATTCGTTACGGGAAGAATATTGCTAGTACACTGATGTTTATAGTTGGTACAGAGACCTCAAGGACTTTTCTGCTTCCCATGTTCTTGCCAGTGTGCAGGAGCACAGCAGGCTGGGGGGAGCATGTCTGGGACAAAGGGTCCACAACTCCTCTTATGATTTGCACTTAGATTTAGGATTGAGGGCCAAATTGGGCATTGGAGTATTCCATATCATGCAGCGTCATGCCTGGGATATAGATGAGAGTTGACCAGGGAACTCTTGCACTTCCAAAGGCTCCTGCTCTCTTCGGAGGGCTCACTTTCAGACTCTCAGTCTCTCAGAATTCCATCTCTCATTCAGTTTTGTGCTTCTTGCTTGTCCAGGATTGCAATGTCAGGATTTACCTGTTTTGAGATCGCTTGCTGGGATGGGACAGATGTTGGTCACCAGATGGTGAGCAATTATACTGTGCATCACTTGTTTGTATATCATAGAATCATAGACTCATAGAATGGTTAGGGTTGGAAGGGACCTCAAAGATCATCTAGTTCCAACCCCCCTGCCATGGGCAGGGAAATCCTCCACTATACCAGGCTCCATTATCCACTACTCCTCTTGGCCACTTCTTCCAGTGCTTCACCACCTTCAAAGTAAAAAATTTCTTCTTTATATCTAATCAAGATCTACTCTCTTTCAGTTTAAAGCCATTGTCCCTTATCCTACCACTACATGTCCTTGGAAAAAGTCCCTCTCCAGCTTTCCTGTAGGCCCCCCTTAAGTACTGGAAGGCTGCTATAAGATCTCCCTGGAGCCTTCTCTTCTCCAGGCTGAACAGCCCCAACTCTCTCAGCCTGTCTTCATAGGAGAGGTGCTCCAGCCCTTGGATCATCTTCGTGGCCCTCCTCTGGACTTGCTCCAGCAGCTCCGTGTCCTTCTTGTGTTGGGGACTCCAGAGCCAGGGGCAGTACTGCAGGCGGGGTCTCACGAGAGCTGAGTAGAAGAGCAGAATCACCTCCCTCAACCTGCTGGCCACACTTCTTTTGATGCAGCCCAGGACACAGTTGGCTTTCTGGGCTGCAAGCTCACGTCGCTGGCTCATGTTGAGCCTCTCATCCACCAGCACCCTCAAGTCCTTTTCCTCTGGGCTGCTCTCAATCCATTCTCCACCCAGCCTGTACTTGTGCTTGAGATTGTCCTGACCCACGTGCAGGACCTTGCACTTGGCCTTGTTGAATTTCATGAGGTTCTCCCAGGCCCACCTCAGAGTGGCACATCAGAGTAATGCACATTTTTTGGTGCTGCAGTTGCTTTTGGCAATTTGTGATATGCTTTCCTTCTAGCCAGAAACAGCTGCCTTCGATATAACACTGAAGAATGAGTGTTAATGAACATCAAAAATTATTTATCTATAAGAAATTGGTGATCTGTGTAGTTGAAGGGCAATTAATGTCCATTAAGATTTCCACTCTTAGGAAGGCCTTAGAAGACTGACTTGGTACATAAAGGGGTTTATAAGAATCTGAACTTTTCTCCAATAATGCCATGAGATGTCCACAGGAAAAAAATGTCATTATTTCCAACAGGCTAAAATTTGGATTAATGCCAGAAATGTGTGCCTAGGAAATAGTTTTGTTAAAAGAGTTAATGATAAGTATAGATGCAAACTGCAACTATAGGCAAAAAATACATGTGAGTCCTTGCTGTTGCTCAAAGACACAATGTGTAATTAAGAAAACTGTTCACCATACAAGGGTCCTATATGGTAAATATATCTGTAGCTTTACCTAATCCAGTAAAACTTGCAATAATCTTTCTTCAGTGGTATGAATTCAGCAAACAGGATTTAAGAAAAGTTGAACTGGAACCAAGTAATGGATGGCTATGAAAAAAAACCCTGTACATTTTAAAGACAAAAATGACTGTGTTTCCTTGATGTTATTTTCTCATATTGCACTTATCTGTGTACTCGGAGTTTTTAGTAACATAATTTAGAGTCTTTTGCTCAGGCATGAAATACCTGATTAATTGGATGAATAAAGGCATGAATAAAAATTCACCTCTTACCTCACAGCAAAGGACAAACAAAATGTAATTTTCCTGTTTTGAACATTGAATGAGTTAGATTGTTTTAAAGGTAGCAGTCAGCTTGTGCTAGTCACAAACTGATATGACAGACATCTTTCATATGTTAACAACAGGGAAATCCAAGTTTAGATGCTAGTTGCAGAAATGCCTTGAATTCAAGTTCTGGGATGTAGAGCACTTGTCAGAGAAATTTATACTGGATCTTAACATGATGTGATTTGTTTAAGATTCAATATCCAACTCTTTGGCAAATTTTCTCCTTTCCCTGCAATAACAATTTTCCTTGGTATTTGAAGGATGGTAGTAGGGAAAAAAAATAAAATTTTGGAAAAGGAGTAAAGAAAATAGCATAGATAGATAGCAACACGAAAAGCATGTGAGCGGTGTCAGATACATAGCTTTGTGTCCTCAGCTGTTACAACTGTAACAATATACCAGGGAATGCAACCATTAGGTCTAAAATAGAGATGGCTACTGGTGTACACCGCAGAAATCCGTCTCCTATAAAACGGCTGACAAGCATACTAGCGAATCTATGCTAGTGGACACATGATCAAAATCAAACATCTAGTCTTGATATCAGCCCAGCTCAGAAACTCTTTTTCCCATTATTACTCTGATGGGAAAAAAGAGCTACTATTCACAGGAGTGCACCTCCTGCTTGTGCCTGCAGAGTAGTAGATCCTGCCACTGTGGTGATCATACAAGGATGACCTGGCCACCTTCAGGGCAAGATATAAGACACATTTTTGTTATATTTCATATCAAATGCATATTTTTTCATGTGTCAGAGGCCTCCTTGAAAGAGAAAGGAAAACCACGGGAGAATCAACTAGGTCAGAAAAGGGAAGGCAAGCAGTTCATAGCACAGATTACCTATTTACACTGCGTCAGTACTGAAGACACACTTGTTTTACAGCAGCTAGTGTTGAAGATGGCTTAACGACATTAGAAATAAAGGTGTATTATATCCAACTTTTCTTCTAGTTAAGTCACTTGTTTTTATTATGCTGACAACAGTATTTTACCTAATATTCTTAAATGGGGAAGAATACAGTGTTAGTATAGCTATTTCTGGGAAATAAAGAATATTCTATAAGGTAGAATAAGACATTTTAAAAAAATATAAGCAATTGGTTTAAGAAATCACATTCACATGCAAATACAGTTTGATCTTAAAATTTTATGGATTCATAACTGTCAACATACTGCAGTTGATGTTAGTTTTTCTTAGATCCCGGAAAGCCTATACATGTTTCACAAGAAAATTTTTAATACTGTCTTTTATAGACCAGGTTTTCAATTGACTGACAGAGGTGACTACGCAGAAAATACTCATTAATTGTTACTCTACCAGTCTGAAGAACTTTCAGTGTCAAGAAAATTATTAACACTAGGAGTTCCTCTTTCTGTTGGTAAACAATTCAGAGCTACAGCCAGCAATGACTGGAGGAACAAGTTTTATACATACACATACATAGTATGTGCAAACATATGTATACACTGATGTAGTGGCTTAGCCCAGCAGTCACCTAAATGCCACATAGCCACTGACTCACCCTCCCCCACCCCTGAGGAATGAGGAAGAGAATGAAAGGGGAAAAGGGAAGGAGAACCATGGGTTGAGATAAGAAAAGTTGTATAATAATAATATAAAATTAAAAGTAATAATGATAGAAACAATAACAATATACATACATGCAAAATGATAATAATATATTCAAACTTCTATAGATATGTCAATGATAAAAAGAGATCTAGGGAAAATGTAGGCCCTCTCCAGAAGGAAACAGGGACCTGGCTACCCAGGATATGGAAAAGGCTGAGTTTCTCAATGACTCCTTTCCCTCAGTCTTCACTGGCAAGAGCTCCAGCTACACAGCCCAAGTCACAGAAAGCAAAGGCAGGGACTGGGAGAATGAAGAACCACCCACTGTAGGAGAAGATCAGGTTCGAGACCATCTAAAGAACCTGAAAGTGAAAAAGTCCATGGGACCTGATGAGGTGCACCCACGGGTCCTGAGGGAACTGACAGATGAAGTTGCTAAGCCACTATCCATCATATTTGAGAAGAAGTCATGGCAGTCTGGTGAAGTTCCCACTGACTGGAAAAGGGGAAATATAGCCCCCATCTTTAAAAAGGGGAAAAAAGAAGACCCAGGGAACTACAGGCCAGTCAGTCTCACCTCTGTGCCCGGCAAGATCATGGAGCAGATCCTCCTGGCGACTATGCTAAGGCACATAGAAAATAAGGAGGTGATGGGTGACAGCCAACATGGCTTCACTAAGGGCAAATCCTGCCTGACTAATTTGGTGGCCTTCTATGATGAGGTTACAGCACTGATGGATAAGGAGGTGTCCTAGCTTTAGCTAGGTGTCCTAGCTTTAGCTAGGACAGAGTTTTTTTTTTAACAGCTAGAAGAGCTCCGTGTTTTGGTTTTACTCAGAGGCTCACTCTGAGAAGAACGCTGATAGCAAGCTGCCAAGGACTTTTCAGTGTGCCGGAGTGCAGAAACACGGCAGGATAAGGGGGGAGCATAGTTGGGACAAGGGGGACACGATTCCCCTTGTGATTTGTGGTGGAACTTAAGACTGAGGGCCAAACTGGCCAATCAGTATTCCATATCATGCAGCGTCATGCCCAGTATAAAAGTGAGGGTCAGCCGGGAAGAAGGGCTTTTGCGCTTTGACTCTTTTGCTCTTTTGCGCTTGCTGCGCTGTTGCTCTACTGTTTTTCTTTCTCTCTCTCTCTCTCTGCCCCTCTCTATTTCGGGGCCTCGCGTTCGTCTGGGATTGCAGCTTTGGGACGAGACGGGCTTCGCATACGAGGGGGTGGTGAGAACATACACTGTATTAAATCATCTGTATTAAATCATTCGTATCTCAACCCACGGGTTTCCCCTTTATCCTTTAATTCTCTCCCTCATTCCTGGGGGTGGGGGAGGGGGAGTGACGGGCTGTGTGTGGGGGGGAAGTTTTCAACCTAACCCACGACAGGAGGGAAAGAGCAACTGACATCATCTATCTGGACTTATCCAAAGCATTTGATACTGTCCCACACGACATCCTTGTCTCTAATCTGGAGAGACATGGTTTTGATGGATGGATCACTTGATGGATAAGGAATTGTCTGGATGGTCACACTCAAAGAGTTACGGTCTACGGTTCAATGTCCAAGTGGAGGCCAGAGACGAGTGGTGTTCCTCAGGGGTCAGTAGTGGGGCCAGTGCTATTTAACATCTTTGTTGGTGACATGGACAGTGGGATCGAGTGCACCCTCAGCAAGTTTGCAGATGACACCAAGTTGTGTGGTGTTGTGGACACGCTGGAGGGAAGGGATGCCATCCAGAGGGACCTTGACAGGCTGGAGAGGTGGGCCTGTGAGAACCTCATGAAGTTCAACAAGGCCAAGTGCAAGGTCCTGCACGTGGGTCAGGGCAATCCCAAGCACAAGTACAGGCTGGGCAGAGAATGGATTGAGAGCAGCTCTGAGGAAAAGGACTCGGGAGTGCTGGTGGATGAGAAGTTCAACATGAGCCAGCAGTGTGCACTGGCAGCCCAGAAAGCCAACTGTATCCTGGGCTGCATCAAAAGAAGCATGATCAGCAGGTCGAGGGAGGTAATTCTGCCCCTCTACTCAGCTCTTGTGAGACCCCACCTGGAATACTGCATTCAGCTCTGGAGTCCCCAACACAAGAAGGACATGGAGCTGCTGGAGCAAGTCCAGAGGAGGGCCACAAAGATGATCCAAGGGCTGGAACACCTCCGCTATGAAGACAGGCTGAGAGAGTTGGGGCTGTTGAGCCTGGAGAAGAGAAGGCTCCAGGGAGATCTTATAGCAGCCTTCCAGTACTTAAGGGGGCCTACAGGAAAGCTGGGGAGGGACTTTTTCCAAGGGCATGTAGTGATAGGACAAGGGACAATGGCTTTAAACTGAAAGAGGGTAGATTTAGATGAGATATAAGAAAAAAATTTTTCACTCCCAGGGGGGTGAGGCACTGGACCATGTTGCCCAGAGAAGCTGTGGATGCCCCATCCCTGGAAGTGTTCAAGGCCAGGTTGGATGAGGCTTTGAGCAACTTGATCTAGTGGAAGGTGTCCCTGCCCATGGCAGGGGGGTTTGGAACTAGATGATCTTTGAGGTCTCTTCCAACCTAAACCATTCTATGATTCTAGTGCCACATGACAGAGTGGCTGAATGTCTTCCTGGTAAATGAAATGGCAAGACCAACACAAACAGTGTGGTGGGACTGTATTCGGCTCTCAGTTTAGGATGAGAACTGTCCACATAAATTTCTGCTGGAGGACGACATGTTCATGAAATTCTGTCAGATCTGGTGTTAATTATGCAGGAGATTGGCTGACAATATTTTAACAGAGACTTAGAGGGTGATATGCAGATTGACCATCCATATTGTTACAGGTGGGCTGGGCATTGTTTCGAGGTTGTGTACAGTGGTGGCTGAAGTGTGTAACATCATAATGCTGCACTCCGGGGCTGTGGTGAATGTGCCTGTTTCCGAAAAAAAATGAAATCTTTTGTCGGCATTGGTGTCATTGCCAGACCGTCATTTCTCCTGGGAAGCATAGCGAAGAAAGCATTACTGCTACATCTGGAAGCATGGTCTTGATGAGTGACTGTGGCAGTTTGTGGATGTATATATAGAGGCACATCGTAGGCAGAAACTGAGGCGGGTAGAAGCACTAATGGTACAGCACAACATCACCTGCCTTGACAAACCACTGGCTCCAGCCTTCGGGCAGCAGGACAGGATGCTGTGTATCTACTGCCTCGCTGCATCCTTACAGTGCTAATCCCCAGCAGGTCTAAGGGGATGTTCCGTTGTGACACATCTGCCTAGGACAGTCCGTTGAGTAGGTATTCAAATCCACTGATGATTTGTTATGTGCATCACCCTCTCTTTTTAACTTAATAAACCACTACCAGTCTTGCTTCTTTTTTCACAGTCTTTGATATCTTTCACACTTAATTCTCAGTAAAATAATTATTTTTATTTAGAGAGGGAAGGGATGATAAAACAATGGTGACCTGGCTGAAGGGGAGAACCAAGTATTCTATTTTGAGGGAAAAGACACTCAGTTTATAATTTCGTTGCAGTTTACTTTCTTTTTTTTATCACAGCCTTCAGTTGCTTATTCTGTTTCTGCTGGTGATAGTGATAACATTTCTAAGACAACTTCTTCTTGGGAGTATCAGTACACAGCAATTCATGGATAAAACCACAGCTTTACTGCTGACTGGCATGACATAACTGTGAGAGGCAAAGGTATGAATTTAGAAAGAAAACCAGCTGGTTTTCAAATACTTCAGCTGAACACCTTTGTTTTAGAGGAATTGGCCCATGCTGCAAGTAAGAAGAATGTATCATAACATTTTTATGAATTTTATTAAAAGGGCTACCTAATCTAGAATTAAACATACACATCACTGATTAAAGCTACTATCACTGTCCAAGATTAATTAACAATGGACTAATGCAAGGATTAAATCAAGATAAAGATTAAAATTGCACCAATAAATCAATGGTATCAAATCATCAAGCCACTAAATTAATACAACTACTTAAATTTAATCATGAGGTTGGAATAAGAGAGGTGGATTTTTTCATTAGTTCTGCCTTAGTAGCTGAAGGAGAAGTTGTTTCTTTTCTAGACTTTTTCTAATCTTAACTATTGCTCCTGTTTGAAAATGAGTGCTGATCAGTTGGTGAAATTTTATGAAGGAAAATTTAAAAAGACAGGCAGAAAAATTGTTCTTACTGGTTTTACTGAAGTATAGAGGCTAAAGTGACTCTTTTACCATTCACCATTTCTAGTTAAAGCTCAGAGCTGCTAAAGTAGTCCTTTTACTTCTTCTGCTCTATTTCTTCCATACATAAAAATAGAAAATTTGGGAAACTTAAAATTCAGTGGATGCTTCTGAATGCAATAGCTGCTTGGGTTTTTTTTTGAGAAGGCAGTCAGTAGTGATAGATTTCACAGTTTGAGCTTTCTGAATTCTGTAGGTAGTCTTTTCTGTCCATACGTTTGCACTAGCATGTAAAAGTCCTGTGCACACACAGAGTGCAAACGATAACTCCCTCAAAATAAAGCAAGTGACTTCTTGATTTTCCTGGTCTTTCTGCTTTATGTGGTTATTTATTACAACCAACCTTCCATGCAGTGACAGACTAAATATAGCAAATTACTGCATTTTTCACTCCTTCTTCCTTCGGACATCTTACGAAGATAAGAAAGGAGAACCTCTCTACTACGTGGTCTTAACCTTTATAGAAACATGTTCTACATTATCTGAGGTATTTTCTATGTGACTTTGAGACTAAGTAGATGATTCCTGTATTTTAGATGTGGTCTGGACCAAGTCCCACACAGGGAGCAATCTTTGGGCTTTAAGTCAATTTAAGTTCCACTCAAGAATTACCAGTAACGGACAAAATCCATTATCAGAACACTGTAATAAGATGTGTGAAACTTGTACTGCAAAAATTGGTACCAATCTTCTATCTAATCTACGAACTGTGGTCCTGTTCTTGACAGCTATAGGAATTACTGATAACTTGCCAACATCTAGTTAAATATGATTCAAGGACCTAGTTACTTCCTTGCATCAGGCAATAAAATAATGGAAGTCGTTATGTGGCTTCATTCATGACAAAAATATATGCATTTCTCTGATCGTTTTTAGCCTAGCTGTGCACAGCTATGTTTGTATCTCTGTACAGTGATCTTCCATTTTCTGTAGAGCAAACTTTTCCTCAGCAGTGTTCAAATATGGACTTCTCTGTCTGAGGTAGCAATATAACTGTCAAGCTACTGCCAGCTTGCCAGTCCTATGGTGAACTATATAATAGAGTTTTCTATTGTAGGGATGTAAATCAGCGGCAGATGTGAAAAACCTATGAGTAAAACATAACAATATGATAGAACTTTGTAGTAACATGCTGGTTTCCTCAGTTCTCTACTGTCAGTTCAGGTCTCCGTGGCTTAAGAGCTGCATAAACCTTGCAAACAAGAAAGAGCCATTGATTTGAACGAATTCAGGCATCAACTGAGGGAGTAGAATTGTATCTCTGCAGGGTACTCATTCTTTTTTTGTTGTCTCTGAATTGCCATGATGTGCACAGAATAAGATTGGCCTCTCACAATGCCCACCTCCACTGGCAAAATCCTGCATGTTGCACATTATGAAGTGGTGCAAGGCAGGGAATGAAGATGGAGATGGGCAGCAGGCTGAGGAATGATGTGCAGTTACTCCATTTGTACATCCAGAAACTGTGTCCTCTCCTGCCTGTAAGCTCTGGACATGGCTCACTGCCCAAGACCATTTAATTGCATGGGCTAGGATATGAACTGCCAACTGCCATGCTTGGCACACAAAACCAGCAATTTTGAGCTTACTGTAAAAGAACTGAAATGGTATGTGCTTGCTTTCAGAGATGATGTTGAAAGCTTGGGTTAAAATGTAGCTGACGTTCTCTGCATACTGTGAAAATATAGAACCAGATTTTCAAACATTTAATACTGACAGCTATGGAAAAAAATCTTCTACATATGTCCTTCAGCACAAACAGAAAATGAAGGAAAAAAGACCATATAAACATATAAGCATTTTCGTGCTCATAGGAAACCATTCTTGCCATTAAAGAATTAGCGACAGCAGTTTTCTAGGAACTCTTGCAAAAATTTCTTCTGAAGACCAAAACCAATAGTGTTTAACAAATGGATTTACTATATTAAGCTGCATCTGGTCCCTGGATTCCCTTGATGTAGTGACCCCAACGCTTGTGCTATGAATGATTCTGGTAGGACTGGGAAATCACCAAGGAATTAAAGTAAATGGTCTACTCAAGGACATAGACATAGACACACACAGATGCCCAGATACAAATACATAGACTCTTTAAAAAATGAAAATTTCTTCAACAACTTTCAGATTTCTCTGGTTCACTTACAGAAAACAATTGCCAATAAATATTGGCGAGTAGGAATCTTACACTAAGCTGACTTCACAGAATCACGGAATGTTAGGGATTGGAAGGGACCTCAAAGGATCATCTAGTCCAGTCCCCAAGAGCATAGAATCATAGAATGATCATGGTCATAGCATGACCAAATAAACATCATATATAAGTTTTATGATATGATGGCATTTTAACTGTAGTGTGGGTCCTCTTTCCATAGCTATCCAGAGTAAGAGACATTTTGAAAGGCACTGCAGCTTCTTCTCTTCCCATTCAATAGATTTCCTTCCCAGACTGCCAATATTTCATTAATTTTTCTCTAAATGAATGAAGATGCTGAGTATTTTATCTCTTTGCTTCAAAATGCTATATTGATTTTTTATGCTGTCATTTTGAAGACTAAATGAAACGCACTGTATTTGCCAAATTTCTAATGGTGCTTTCCTTTCATGAGGAAGTGACATATGTTTAAATCTTTCTATTGATGCTTAGAGAGTATGTTGAGTTTGACTAAAAGTTCAGAACCAAACGGTAAAACAGGCTATAATTTAACCTGAAAAAAACTACTTCTCAATTTTGGATTTTGGTGAGAAATGTGGAATTCAGGCCTTTTCCCTTCGTATCAAGAAAGTTGTAGTGGTTTGTTTGTGTTGAACCACATATAATGGTTCACTTCTGACTTGTATTTCCATTTGATAGAGTCAATTTTTGAAACACTTTATCCTTTATGTATTTATTTTGTTTTTATAAAGTGCTTCCAGTCAGGACATACTTTACAAAAAACAGCTTGTAATGTCTACAAATATTTCAATCAATCAGTGCTCAAATAATTTGTTTTAAAGTAAAATAAACTTGAAATAAAATGGAAAAACTAATTTCAAATTTAGAAATTAGGACACAGGTAAGAGCAAGTGATTACACTCTAGATTAAGTAGAAAGACACCCAAGTGAAAAGGAATACTCTAAATTACTTTCATCATTAAAAGGCTCACTGACGAAGTCATTAATGATTTTGGTTAAATACGCATCCCATTTTTTACTCATCTGGGGTTCTGTTCTGCACATGTGGATATGTGGACTGGAAAAAACCCTGCTGGAACTTTACAAGAAATAATGGCTGTGCCGTCACTGCCCCAGGGCAGACCCAAGCCCAAATTAATTAATATTAATTAAGTAGTTATTAATTATGGTATTGGCTGTAGTGTAGTTATTATTAGTGGCAACTTAATTATGTTAGCAGTAGTAGGAAGAGGCTATACAGCTGGCATTCTTGGAGGAAACCTTGCAGTGAGGATGTCGGGTGGAACAAATGATTTGGCTCCTTTCTCAAAGGGAAGCCAGGACCTTTTCTAGGAGTGTTTTCCCGTGCCAAGCCACAAGGGCAGATGGAGTTCGCAGGCAGCCTGAACTTGCACTAAATTTGGGCTATTTAAAAGAACAGTTTGGACGCTTGAGACTGGCTTTTGAAGAGAGTATGGAAGAAGTACAACGTGATTGTTGCTGAGGTAAAATTCCTGCCCACATCTCCTCCAGCAATACGGTGGAACAGTCCAGTCAAGCCTTCAGAAGATTTAGGTGCTATGACAAAATCCAGTCTTAATATTAAATGGCAGGGATTTTTGAGCTGTGTCATAGCTGTCAGAGTTCGTGGTTCTGTTGAGTATCTCTTTCTGTCAAAATCACATATCTTTTACTATTTTGGAGTTATTGCTTTTGTTCACTTGTGTCTATAAACTGCAGTTCTGAGTTTAAGGGATAAACCCTTGAAAGAAGATATTCTCCCCTCATCTATAATGCATATCCTTAAAATGTCACAAAGTGAGCCTCTGAGGATGCATAGATTCATGTCTATCTATGTTGCTTTTACCAAAGAAACTCAGCTAATTCCAACAAATTTCTCAAAATTGTTTGCTTAAGCAAAGCACACTGCTATCCATAATGGACTTACTGAGATCATTCATTGAATGTTGATTCCCTACAAAATACTTTTCTTGTTTCGTATTTTAAATTACACTAAAGTGATGGACACAGTTGTAAACTCCGTAAATTACTAAAACTTATTAAAATTATAAAAATGGTTAAAAGTACTGAAAAACAAACCCTGTGTTCTCAGACTGCTGTTCCCGCTTGAAGAATCACATCATTAAAAATTAACAGTTTGAGCTGCATGCCTTGGCACATCCCTACTTGTTCATCTACAATGTAATGAAGTTGTTTACTGTGAAGAAGAAAAGAAAAATATTGCATACAGGAAGATCAGTAGTGCAGGCATGGGAGGTCTAACGATTATCTTCTTTCTTCAGCAAATCTTCATAGGAGGGGTTCCAGTGACACTGTAAAAGAAGACAGGGATTAAAGCAAAACAAATATGTTCACAGAAGCAAAATTAAAAACTTCTGTAGCGTGCAATTACTGAGTACTTCAGAGAGCCATATGTCTGCCAGATCTTTTGGGATTAAAAAATAAAGAGAAAAATGAAATCATTGAAGACATTGTCACTGGATGATTTGCATCATGTCTGGTGCATGTTTTATCATCATAATGTAGCGGAGGAATCCCTATTTCTCTGATAAAAGGAGCAACGCTAAATGATTTAGTTAAAGATTTCCAGGGTGACGTTGCTAAATTGTTTGTGAGAAGTCAACCCTGATAGAAGCATGTTCAGTTTTATCATAGAACTTAAGGACTTTGCTTATATGAAGATGAAAGTGCAATTCGCTGGTACTGAAGATGCCAACATTTTCAGACTGGAGTTGCGGCAAGTTTGACGCATTTGTTGTGTTTCCCAGCTGTACCTCTGCTATCAGTGGAAAGGATATTTCTTGGAAATGGTTCTCATAGACCTGGATCTGATTGCAAAGTGAAGGGCTGGGATGCCTTTGCCTGTGAACCTGTGTAAGGATGACCCTCAAGTGTAAGCCAGTACAAAGAGAAGAGAGTAAGGAAAAAGCCAAGTAGCTTTACCTGCTCTACAGTTGTTAGCAGAGAAGGTTTGAGCTGTAGAGTAAGAACATATTTCATACCTGCCTACTCACTCTGGCTGGAGCTAGAGGCGTATATTATAGACATGACACTGGGAAGAAATGTGTTTTCTTCTCACTCGTGCTGTCTCCACCCTTCTCCTAGCGAAAAGACTTGTGCCTCAGCTGCCACCAGGCCAGATCATTTTGTGAGTCCTGAGCTAACTCAACTGAAATGAAACCCTTTATCCGGTTGTCATGGACAAAAGAGTCTCAGCTCAAGGAATTTAATTTGATTTTATTTATTGCCAATTAACATAAGCTTTCAGTTACTGATTCAGGTCCTGAGAAACAAATATGACAAACTTTAAACAAACACTTAGGGACAACACCTTTCCTCCTTCTGTGTCTCCTCTGGTGTGTCCTCACGTGTGTCCTTACACATCTCCTCCTGTCCCTCATAGATACCACCCTTTCTAAAACCTGCCTGAGCCTGGGCACTGTGGACTTCTCTGACTGGTTGAAGTTTTGGTGGGTGGTGGGTCGGTGCTCTCAGTTGCAGGAATCGGCTGTGACCATGATGGGGAAGAAATTCTAATTTTCGTTCAGAAATCTTGTTTCACAGAATCACGGAATCACAGAATGTTAGGGATTGGAAGGGACCTCAAAGGATCATCTAGTCCAATCCCCCAATGATTTCCATCCCCAATGATTTTCCATGCTGTGACATGTTCCCAGATGTTCTTCTTAAAGCCTCACAGTATCTTTGTTCTTCTAATTTTCAACCAGTAATTTTCTGGTTTCGTTTTTGGTGCTTGTGGAGCATCAAAGACTGGCCCAGCCGTCGCCCAGCTGTAGCCACAGCGGAGGAGAGCAGTTCAACTGACAAAGCACGATTCTTCATGTAACAAACCTCTAAAAAGTTTGGGTTTGCATATATTAAACAGATTGCAGAAAATACTATACTTCTCCTGGTCTTTTCAATGTTGAGGTGTTTTATCTCAAAACTGAGTTTATGGGGAATGCATATATGGATTGGCTATATTGTAGCAACAGTAGCTCTTCTGTTTCTTTATCCTTCAGAGCTGTTAATCAGTCATGCCTTTGGGAGGACATGAGGGGGACTAGTTGTCAGTTGATCCCAAGGCATGTATTAAATTAATACAAGTACTTGGATGATCCTTTTTGCACAATTTCACAATCCTGGATGCATTTTCCCATAGAGTTTCTGGATATAAGGCTCTAAGTAAGTTATCTGTAATTCTACAGGAAAGAGAGTGTATCTACACTTTGCAGCCAAAGCTCAAGCACCAATATATCTACAAAAAGCTGTGATCAGGGTAAGCAACATACGTAACATGCAAAAAACATTCCCAGAATCTTGCCTGTGACTGAAGATGTAAAGAACTATGGGATGCTGAGTCTATTCCAGGTATTAATGAAACGCAGTGCACTCTTCTTTCGTAGAAGTTCTTGAACGTGAATTGGAGAATACTTGAAGAGAAAGTATGTTTTTACAAGAAAAAAGGGACATGAATCATCCTTAGTTTGAGCATCTGAAAATTAGAAAATCTGCACAACTTAGATAGATACCTTTTATTTTCAGTGGAGAAAAAAAATTATATTGTCCTGTGATCAGAGTCCTACAAAGGGCACACTAGTCCTTATCTGAGAGTGCCTATTTTCCTCTCTTGGTCATAAAGTATTCTACATGGATTACATCTCACTTTCAGATATCTTAAGTTAGACAATATGGCTTCCACTCAACAGGTCCTCTCCTAAAAGTTTTGTAGAATATAGCTGGTGGAAGGAAAACAGGATTTTATGCTTTAATTACACTACTAGATATATCTTGTGTGGATATCTAATTTTACTCTATTTAATGCTTTTTGAGGCTTTTCCTTCCTTAATTTTATTTTGAAATTGTATTATAGATTCATATTTTAAACTGATTTAAGACATATATTACTCATTTACAACTTTACTGCAAAATGAAGTTTACGTTCTCTATAAACATCAAACACAAATCAATGAAATAGATAGTAGCTCTATGTTAAGACTTCATGCTCTGAAAAATCATGAAATGTACATATTTTACAAAAACTCTGTATTACGAACACTTTCTTTGAATTTCCCGTTACAACTGTTCATGATAACCTGTGTCATGTTGAAAGTATCTATCTGGCTTGTGTACTAGAGAAATACACTGCAATATTCTTCTGGTCAATTACAAAGTCCATCAAAGATAGTAATATGTCCAATATTTTGCTTGCTGTTCTGTATGTCTATAAGAAACTACAGGCAAACGTCAAGTTCTTAGTCATCTATGTAGCCGTAGAAATAATACAACATCAATTAATCTTGGAAGTGGAGTTAAAATTGGCAATTTTATTTTTCTGCGCAGTCATTAAATATTTAATATTTCCTCTTGTCCTTCAGGGAATAAATTTAAGAAAAATTACTTCCTCTCTAAATGGTCTCACTTCTACCAAGTGCCCCAAGTAAGCCTTTCCTATGATAGATTATGCTTGTTTCCACGCAGCTACTACCTGCTTTGTTTGGAGACCGCAGTTAGGCTTGTCCGAATGTTTTTGCCTCCTTGCCTGCTAGATAAGAACTCTTTGTAAGAAATTTTAAAATAGCCCATTTGCAGCCAAGGTCTTAGGTGTATGTCAAAACACTGAGAGTGGTATATTATTTATAAGAAATATTTAAACTGAAGTATTTGCAGTTATTTTCTTAAATTGTTTTAGGTACAAGGGAAAACAAGGAATCAAAAATGAATGGGGAAACCAGAAAAAGACCTTTAGCATTAGAGTGTTTTCCACCTATTAAGATACATAAACAATTCACATTTCAATGTGTATTTAACCTAATGAACAGATAGCGAGTATCCTTCAAAATATTATATTTATTTTATAATTCCTTTATAGGTCTGCTTTTGAGTAAGACTAATTATTTTTTTACTAAATGCTAGAACAGTGAATAATTAAAAAATATTCAGTAAAATTTCAAACATTTGTGAATATTTTTTTATTATTATTTTTATTATTTTATATTTTCATCAGCTTTTCTGTGATTGGAGAATTAAATTCATGCTGTGTTCATGTGAAAATTCACATAAAAAATTCTGTCGTCAAGATAAACTTAATTTCACATCAGAAAATGTTTTGATATTGTTCCTTCAGGTAAAGAATATATCATCCAATAACCTGAATGAAATATTACAGGGAAATATAAAGGTAGAATATTAAAACTCAAAGTCTCAGAATTATAGTCCCAGTCTCTAAATATTCCACGAGAGAAATTTATTTTCCTAAAAATTAAAACAAGTATAAATGGCAACCCCTTTGGTGTGTGGAAACTTGTAGGTGTCCTTTCAGCAAATGGTGGTGAGCTCTGAGTTAGTCACTTGTTCAAAGATGGTCTGGAGACGAGGGAATTGGTGCTCAAAAACAGACTTCACACCATCTGTCAAGATGACAGTGGTATTGAAAAATTTGTCTCAATAGAATACTCCCATCAGAGGGAGACCTTCTACTGCATTAGGTATCTATACCAGACAAAAAAAACAGGAGGGAAACACCTTTTCTCCTGGTTCAACTTCCTGCCAAGAACGAAACATCCAGAGCTCCAGAGAGTCTTTTTTTTTCCTGTGAAGGCCTTACTGCCACATTAGGAGCTGTAATGTGAGACTCAAGGAAACTTAGACACAGGGAATTTAGGATCCATGGCATTAGAAAACAGATTAGTAAAGGTTCAAAGAGTTCAGGGATACCAGGAGTATCAGATCCACAGACAATTTGGTCTGTTAGGTTGTGATCTTAAGATGGGTAGGATTGCTGCCCTTGCCAAAATTGCTATTCTCACATATTTATTCTATGGAGAGAACAGAGCACACTTCCCAGACGACCCCCAGACAACAAGGACAGAACCACTAATGCACATACAAAGGAAAAAAGAAAGAATAAGCAGAGGTTTCATGTGAGTTTTTTTTCAGAGCATTCGCTGCCTTTGAAAATTCCTGACTAAATATGTTCTTTCTGAAAGGTGTTTTTGTACCAAAATAGAATGCATTATCCAGTCAGTCTCCATGGTAACTTTGTTTCTTATTAAATGGAAGAGCAAAAAAGCCTAATTAACTCATATGACCTCTTATTTGTTAAAGTGTTCGACTATACCTTTAGTGACTGTGCTGTATATCGAAAGATGCCATTTCCCTTTGGCTGTTTTTCTTTTTTAAGCATTACAAGTTCTTCATGTTAAATTTAGATCGTCATGTGCAAACAGCAAATGGTATACAAAGGGGGAGAATGATGCCTCTTTGCCTCTTGAAGCTTCTCTTAACTTTCAGACATAAAGCAGCTTTACCTTTTTGCCGCAGGAATATTCATTATGCTCCTCATGCTCTTCAAAAAATCCTAAATGATAGGCTTCCAACAATTATGTCTGGTGCTAGTCAAGTGTAATCCCTTAGACAATTAGCTTAACCCCTTCACCTAGAGAAATAGACTAAAATGAATAGCTTTATACAAACCTTTCAAAAGCATACTAGAGCAACAACAGTAAAAAGTGAAGATAAAATAATATAAGGAAATTTCCGAAGGAAAAAGAGCAAGAAGAATCTATGGGTATGCTTGTAATTCACACTGTGGCCTCTTTACAGTTGTCTGAAATGTAGTAGTCTTAAGAAAGGCATCCACTGTATTTGTACATTTACACAACATTGGAAAATACTATGGGTGCAGAATAATGGCATCAATATTTTAAAAAACTGCAAATATTCATAAAAGATTTTCTATTTCTACAGATTTTAGTGTATAACTGAAAGAAAAAAAAATCCATTTTCTGAATTTTCCACAGATAGGTTGAATGTTTACGAGCCTGTGCCCAGATCTTCCTGACCCTCCAGGGAGAAGTGCTTAAAAGTCCAACACTGCTGCAAATAGCGTCTGGGGTGGGCATTCCTGACACAGCTAAAAGGTTTTACAGAGGGCTTCAGTAGTAAAGCTGCTATATAGCCCTTGGCCATGCTTAGCCCAGTCTTGACTGGGGAAAGCATTATCAGTGAGGAGGAGGGGAGGAAGAGGAAGACCCTCAGGCTTTCAAACTAAGGGTACCTCAAGTGAGTTACTCAAATTACAGACATATACATGAATGCCTTCTCTCACCATAGGCATCGAGGAAACTGTTCACTGTTTGCTAGAGACCTGTTACGAACCCAGCAAGGACCGACAGCTGGCAGAATGATGTTCATCCAGGGCATGATGCTAAACCTCACCCTGTTGGGATGCAAACTTGGCAGGTGGTTGCAGAAGAGCGCTTGTGCATCACCTGGAGTAGATTTCCCATGGCTCCTCTGTCCTCACCACAATCCAAGTCTCACCTCATCTGTGCATCTGGGAGGCGTTACAGCAGCAGTGGTGTGTAACTGGTTCTTGGTCATTAGAAGAAACTCTTTTTCTCAGAGAATAGTGTGTTCCTGTTCTTTGCTTTCCTTTAAATAACCTGCTGCAGTTGGTATTTAATCTACGTATTTAGTATGAAGGGGCACTGAGGGATTCCTGGTGACTTTAGTAAATAAAGATATTTGAAATGGAGAAGAGGAGGCTGAGGGGAGACCTGATTACGGCCTACCCAATACTTGAGAAGGGATGGTGGGGAGGTGGGGGAAGGGCTCTTTACATTAGTGATGGGTGATAGGAAAAGAGGAAATGGGTATAAGCTTAGTCAGGGGAGATTCAGGTTGGATGTTAGGAAGTATTTCTTCTCTGAAAGGGTTGTCAGCCACTGGAATAGGATGCCCAGGGAGGTGGTTGAGTCCCCATCCTTGGATGTGTTTAAGAAAAGGGTGGATGAACTAGTTAGGGATATGGTTTAATGAGAGATTAGGGACGGTTGGACTGGATGATCTCTAAGGTCTTTTCCAACCTCGAAAATCTATGAAAATGTATGAAGTCTATGAAATGTCACTTGTTCTGTCACAGCACTTGGCCTAATTGAAGCTGGCTCAAGTAAAAAACAGGTCCAGGAAAAAGTGCTTTAGAGCCATTGATTATAAGTAACGCACAGTGTTCTCAAGCCTCTCCTTACGTATTACAGGAGGGTTTTTTTCACTAGCCATACTGGCTCCAGAAGGCAGCTCTTCTTTATATATATGCGCTTTGTACGTTCATTTATGCTTCCAAATGGCATAGTGCTCTTAGATGTAGACTCTTTTTTTATGGTTTCCCCTTTTCATTAGCCTATTTGCAGCCTTAGGGTTTATTTACAACAAATAGAAAAAACTGTTTTCACAGTTAATATGTGTTGGTTCTTTTGACATGATGTCATCTGGGATTAGGTAGACCATGCCCCAAGTACCATGTCTTAGACTTCATCTTTGGAAAAAGGGGCCAGTCACATAGGCTAAGGCAGGCTGGTAGCTTTTTGCAGAAAAGAGAGCACTCCCAAGCCATAGACTGGGAAGGAAACAGAGTCGGAGTATAGAGTATAGCACTGAGACTTGGCCACTTGGCAAAAGGAGCCAGGGAGAAGCAGAAATGGTTGGAAAATGATTAGAATATATGTGTGGTTAAATGTAAGCCTTGGGATAGGCAGGTGGAAGGAGAAGCTGCCTGTATTACTTTGCAGTGGGTTCTGGTCAGAGCTCAAGACAACACAAATAAATGTATTTTCAAATAACAAGTATTTGACTGACTGGCGGGGCTGAGAAATTTGCCATGGTTCAATCCGGCAGTTACGGCATTCTTATGACAACAGAGAAATGATGGGACATGGAGAAAAACGTACAGAAGTTCCTCTGAAGCCTTGAGAAGGGAGTTAGTAAGGATAGAAAAGGTCTCTAGAAGAGTCTAGGCAAAGGCTGACTGGTGTCAGTATTAAAGGCTATAGTGGTGTGTAAACGCAAACGATGTGAACATGGGCTAAGACTACAGTACTGAAAGTGTTTGCTCCAGAATACAATGCTTAGCCCCTGATATAGGGTGGCTGTACTATCACAGGACAATGTGACAATTTTCCACTCTATGTTAAAGTGACAGCTTCCACACTGCAAAGGTTTGACCTTTTTGTCATACTCTGTGGTCATACAACAGAATAACACTTTCTTCTGTGAATTTTTTAGTTTCAAGTATTTGTAATAATTTGAGGGCTGCATTTCAGGCTATCATACGTAGCTGCTGATTTATATCATGAAACTGAGGTTGTGTTGCACAACCTGGGGCATGGCATGGCAACAGGAATACAGCTGTGCGGAGATTTTTGGTGGTGCACAAGAGAGAGGGTTTTGGAGATGTACTTGGAATGATAGGCGATAGATCTGGCGCATTCTCATAATTGCTGTTTTTTGATAGCCATCACTCACCAGAACCATGCCAAGGTTTTGCTTTAGAGGAAACTAGTCCCAGAAATAAACCAACACCTGAGCAATCAGGGGACCAGGACTGAGAGTGAGCTGGTAACTCATGAACCTTCCAGTCTCCCAGATACAAAAAATCCTGTCAAATTCATTGAGAAAGATAGAGAATATAAATAAATAGGAATTTTATTGGGAGAAAGCACAATTTAGAGCACAGCAGCACACGATACCAACTTCAAGCTTATACAGGCTTCACTGATGGCTTTGAGTATTTGCAAGAGGCACTTGACAGACACCCAGCAGGGAAAGAGGCTGAGACTGAATATTCCCAGTGTGTTTGGGACCATCACAAGTTGCATCATCAGAGCCAGGGTAAGTTCTGTGCTTTTGATCATCCCAATTCTGAAGAATAGCATGGTCTCACCTGATTATAATGTGATGCACTGGCACTGTGATGTTCCAGCAGATTTGCTCTTTCTGTTACTGTCTCCTAAACTTGTGATCATAGCTTGTGCCAGGGTGCTGCACAGCAGGATCGGTGTGGATGCTGAGGCACTGTGGGATGCAGGTCCCTTACAGAGGAAGGCATGTGGGATTAAAAATCATATGAACTGAAGACAAACTTACGTATGACCCAGGGTCTGGAACGACCTTGCCGAAAGTACCACAAGGTCCTACAGGATAATTGGTATTCCCAAAGATATTCCGCACATAACATGCAGTGTGAAGATAGCTGGCAAGGCAGGTAGGCACTACATGAGCCTGAAATCAGTGAGGAAGATCAGGCTCGACCTTCCTCACTGGCATGTCTTTTGAGAACAATCTAACAGAAGATAGTACAGATAGAGGGCTGGAAAGCACTTTCCCATGGGATTATAGAGTCTGCTGTTCATTATCCATGCTGGGGACACACCTGACACCAAACTGACCAGAATCAAAGAATTATTGTCACTGGCCTTTTAGTATGTGTGAAATGTTGCTGCCATATGCAATACAGCAGTAGCTCAGAAAAATATGTGGAGAATCATTGGCACACTGCTTGAGATATATGACTTGGTTGCTGTATATTTAATGAGCTTAGACCAGCAGCTTGGAGCAAAATGGTGAAGAGAGATTTAGCACCACAGGATGCGGAAAAGGCATTGAGCATCTAGCTTTTTCCAGGACAGTTCTCCTATCCCTTGCGGAGGATCCGGATAGGAATCCACCCTCCCTAAACAACCATCCTCAGAAAATCCGTCACTGCAGCTGTCACAGGACCTGGTCACTTACTATTCCACAAGCCCTGCTCAGGCTCCAGCTATCTGACAGCACTGCTGTTTCAGAGTTTCTTCATTCTAAATGCCATCCAGAGAGGCATGAGGACAAACCAAATGTCACATCAGACATTGAAGAAGTACATTGAACATAGCATCAGCATTATAAAACTGTGGTTTTCTACAGCTCAGTGCAATTTTTGGTACTGGCAATATGGCAGAGAAGATGCCTGAAAGAGCAGGACATAGGGAAATATTTACCACCTGCAGTGGTGAGAACCATCCTGAGTTTCAGTGGGCCAAAGAAGGAACGGGAAGGTTAGTAAGGAACTGAATTAACACCCCACATATATTATATGACAGAGGCCAAATACAACTGATTTCTGCCATTGGGAGAAAAGGCTTGTTTAGTAAGCGCCACCAGTTTGAGAAACCCTTTGAGCACTAGAGCATTCACTTCCTTCCACAGTGTTGTGTATAGTTCTTGGAAAATCTGTACAACTCCTTTGCCTTTCTGCCCTAATCCATTCTGTATCCATTTTAAATGGTAAATACAGAACAAAATTCAGATCAGGCATGTCTTTATGAAAGGGTGATGTTGCAATAAATGTTCCTGTAATAGCATTTTATAATGTTACAATAGTTTTTCTCTCTTTTTGTTTGTTTGTTTTTGTTTTGTTTTGCTTTTTAATAATAAAAGTGTCTATGTACTGTCTGTGCAAGATAGTAAATAATTCTGTCAACAGTAAACGCTCCAGTATTTCAGAGCAATATAGTTTAAAAGATGGATTAGGAAGACAATTTTAGTCTGGTGTCCAACAATCTCTTCCTGGTATATCTCAGGTTTTTTGCTGATCTTTGTTACCTCCTCCATGCCACTCCAGGTACCATGAATTGGAAGGGAACTCCCGAGTCATCAGCTTCAGCAGGTTCATCTCCTGTTATGCATCAATTAACCTTTTTCTAGAACTGAGAGATTGAAAAAAATTGAAGATATTCTCCCTCATGCCTCTACACAACCTGTTCAGCACTTCACTCTGCTGTTTGGAAATAATCTAATCTGCAGTAAATGTATTCATGGTCCATTCATACCTATGCCAAAGTGGCTCTTTTGCATAAATAGATCTTGTTCTTGCTCAGCTTGAGATATCATAGAGAGCAATGATGCCCCTGCTCATCTTTCTCCCTACTTGTCTGTGCAAGCCACGCTTCTCAGCCTCAGCTAAGAACAGTCTGGTTAATGTTCCCCAAGTTTAGCTTATCTGAATTCATCTCCGAGAGCAGAGGCAACAAGAAGTGTATGATCTACTCAATGGGATCTCCAGAGGACCATACTGTTCCTGCTTTTCACTCTCTGTAGGAAGGGATACACTCTAAAGTTGTATTTCTCACAGTCTCATCATACTGGTGGACATATTTCCTGTGTGTCATACTCTTCCCTGAAATTCATCTGCAGTTTCCAAGTATAAACTCCCAGTTTACAAATAAATTCTTGGAGCTGTCTCTGTCTACACAGCTCTGCTTCTTGTACTATTAACCTACTGTTCCTTGGTTCCTCTTTAGTCTTCGTGGTCATTTGGTTTTCCTACACTATTTTCCAACCTTGGTCTATATAGCTAACTTCAAACTTCAGCTCACCAGCAAATTAGTATACCCTGCTTTTTTTCATCATTATCTTTCTTTTTGTCTGGAAAGTGTTCCTGAGAGCTAACTATTTTTTAGCCTCAACCTTCTATTTTTATGCATGATGGTCAGATTCTCTGTTACTTTTCTACAATTGGTTTCAGTTTAATGTCTGAGTATTCTTACTGATTTCATCTAATAATTTCCAGAGTAAGATACTACTGGAAGAAGGCACAGACACCTTTTTTTGGGTAGAAAAAAGACAGAGGATTTATCATGTGTGTAAATGTTAGACGCTGATCTGAATTCATTTAACCTGAGGCCTCTAATGATAATGTAGTTGAAATAATTTTAATTATTATAATTCTTACAGGATACAGTTGAATATTTTTTCCTTTAAAATCCGTGGCTTGTTAAATGAACTAAACCAGGCATCTTAAAACAAAATGACACTGAAAATGAATATGCCATCCATTATAAGGAGATGCAGCATAGATTATATTCACATTTTTTTGACATTGTGCTATAAATCAGGGACAAATTCCAAAATACATCACCTGATTATGTGCTTCGTGATTGGCAAAGTTTGCACAGTCTCTTTTGGCTTAGTCGGGAGGAAGGAGTGTAGCACCTTTGAGAACACTTGAAAAGAAAGAGTGTAGCACCCATCATTTTCAGGGCAGACACTTCTGTCTTTTGTTTACTTCCCAGGCTTTGCCATCAGAGCAACCCTTTGTTCTGGCTGTTGTTTTAACTTGTGCGTTCCTGTACGATGCAGGTGTCTGTAAGCTGCTTGTCGTCTTTTCCTGAGCCTTCAGCCCAGTGCGAGCTGGCTGTTCCTTGGGGGCCAGGAATGGAGGGGCATACCCTGGGCAGCAGGGCACCCTGCACCTGAGCAGAGGAGGACGGTGGTGGTAACCAGTTCAGTCAACTGTCCAGTGAGCGCCAGGCAAGTCCTAGCATCAGACAGGCCTGGGCTCAAGTCTGGAGGTCAGACTGTGGGATCTAGATCAGCAGGTACGTGGGAAGGCTCCGGGATGGCCATAGCAGCGCTGCTGTGTGGCTCTGGCAGTGCCTCGGGGTGTGAGCCTCAGCTTAAAACCAGCCTCTGGGCAAGGAGGTGGGTTCCTTGCCAGGGTGTCTTAGCAGACTTCTTCAGGGGAAGCCTCCTCTGAGGCTTTTTAGCAGATCTTTGGCCAACGGCTCTCTTCAAGGCCAGGGACCTGCGCCGTTATCTAAGTTGGCTCTAAGCCCAGGCAGACACATCCCCAGGAGCAGGGCGATGTGCTCAGGGGTCTGATATTCAGTATCACTGTGTATATAGACTATCACAGGGGAAATTATATTGTTCAGCATGAAAAGTGCCCCCAGATGGCAAATAAACCAGTGATACTGTGATGTTATTCACTGAAATTAGTTGAATGTGATTGCTGTCTGGCATTGAGGCTAAGTAGATTAATTGGTTCCTGACCAGCTACTCTCCTTTTTGAGAGGGGCCCAAAGGAAAAATTGCCAATAGAAATGTTGCAGTTTAGCTACCAGCAAACTTCGGATGTTTAATTACCTCCCGTAATTTTTTGAGGATGCATTTCCTAGGTTTGCAATAACATGAGCATCTTAATGCTAACTTAGGTCTTGTGGTTCCAGGATTTTTCCAAATGTCAGATAACAGCAAAGGAGGTGAAGGTAGACTGATGTGATAAATTGAAGAGAATTGCTAAAAGCGCCACAGTTTACCACAAATAAAACAATGAGGAGGCCAAAATAGAAACAGAGAAATGCTCTTACCTTTTCTCAGTTTTCTGCTATGAAAGGAAGTTATTTGGTAAACAGCGGTGAACTGAGACAGGGGTTGGAACTGTAAGCAAGGAACTGCCTCTGGCTTTTTCTTTCCTGCTGTTTTGAGAGAAAAAGGACTTAGTCTCCACTGTTTATAAATAGACAGGACAGCATCAAAGGTATCTGGCTCCACCCATTCTTCCTACTAACAGAAATAAGCTGCAGAACCCTGAATGTTGGGTAAATGCTGGGATCGACAGGGGCAGCAACTTTTATGCCTCCTGCTTTGGTAGATGCTTACACTACTGAGAAATTTTTCCATGTACTGTACTTGAAATAAATGTAACTATTTTAAGTCAAAGAACATTTGATCATCCAACATTCTCCACCTCACTGCTGCTTATGTTTAGGCTTGGATTATTTTGTACAAGAAAAAACAATTCTTTTAAAACACTCCTCCAGTCTTCTTTAAATATTTGCATTCCCAGGAAGGTGGAATGACTCGGTGAAAACTGTCAAAGGCATATGTATGAGCTCAAGTACATTTTATTTTTACAAATGAAGACTCCTCACAAACATTTAGGAGGAAGAAATATGACTGTAGAAATATTTAAATGACATAATCACAAATTAACATATTAATGTGCGATTAGAACTGGCAAAAAAAAAAGTAAATATTTTCCCCACTACTAGGCAGGTCAAAAGCAAAATCTTTTGAATAGAAATCGAATCACTCTGATGCAAGCATAAAAAGGACTGACATAAACTTGTGAAAAAATATGACAATTTTTATAAAAAGTACAGGAAGATTCCTAAAATACTGAACCTTTGGATGATTCCTATCAGATAGATATTGGTATTTGTATCAGTATTTTTATTGACAGATAATAAACTAAATTAAATGCTGTATGAAGTACACTTGATTCCTATGAGAAATATATTTTGACCATGCTGTATTGTCTCTATTTTCTCTTGCTTGGCTGCATCACATCCGTTTTTAGGCTTCAGTAGTTACTCTGAACAAGTTGCTAAGTGTCCCTTGTTAGTTGTCTGGAGTCAGCATCTCTGGAGAGCATTTCTGCTCACCATCTTTCCTTTCTTACTCTTTGATCTAATTTGGCTGGCATCTGGATTGGCTACCTGGGTGGTAGTGACTCAAATTTTGAATCACTACACAAACTTCAGCTAAGCAAATAAAGTACCAGGGATTATCCTACTTCTCACTTACTGGCTGGCCAAATGCGTGGTTTTGGTGAAATCTATCGTATTGTGGGTATTAGGATATATCTTGCTTTCCATATATTTAGTAAGATCTTTTTCTTCACCTTCACAAGTATTAGTCTGAAGTACATGCATTAAGAGGAAAATACACCCTTGTCTTGCTCAAGCTTCAGTTTGGTCTATATTGAAAAGTAATTGGTCTTTAAATATAAAATTCCTGTTTCTGCAGCATTGTTTTTCTTGTTTAGAGGAAGAAAGTAAGATATACTTGTTCTGTAATTGGACTCTTTTTCTAGTATTTATTTCTCCGAGAGGCTTTTGTTTTCCTTGACTTCTTGTTCTGTTCTCAAATGTGTATGATAATCGCACTTTGCTCTCCTACTGCTACTGTTTGCAAGTGGCTGCAGCTCTAAGTAGCTAACCTGCTGAGGCATAGTTTATTTAATATCTGAAGCTGTCTTAGGGACCAGACGTTCATACAGAACACAAACAATTATCAATGGGCAAGTCAATCTGGACAAAATAATGACTTTGCCAAACCTTCAGCAGATGAGAAAGAGTATTAGGAGATTTCTATGTACAGCAAATAGTAATCATCAAAAGTGTGTCCAGGCTTTGTGTAAACTTGGAAAATTTTAAAACAGATTATTCTGATTGCTCAGTAGTTTTTTTTGATTAGGTTTTTCATAAAACAGGGTAATAGACATAAGCAAATCTTGAACATTTTTATTCTTTGGAGACAGGCTTTTTCATAACATGAGAAGAAAAAATAAGAAGAGGGAATAAGCATCCAGCACCTGAAATGTCTGACTTCAGTTTCAATTGGCAGCCCAGATCTGGGAATATTTGAAAAGTTTTGTATCCAGTTTAGACCACCATTATTGCTCATTTTGAACACTAGAACCTGTCTTGTCCTCAGGGTCCCTCTTTTTTGTTAGGTACTCTTTGACAATTGCCTCAACTAAGGAAGCAGATGGGGAGAGCTCAAACAGTCTAGCTTCCCGTCTGGGTTAAATCATATTTCCAGATAAAGTCAGGGCAGAAATGTCTGTACATGAGCTCATGAAATTAAAGAATGCATTTGCTAATAAAGCATTTTTTGCAATGTTTGATTCCAGTGAACATTTTGTCCCATTGCACTACTGAGATCAGAATTGCCTATTTCTCAACATTTCAAAACCTGTAAATGAAGCTCCAATTATCATCAGATCAATTTAAAAGTAATGATGCTTTAAAGATTTCATTCCTTTATTTGTTGCCTGATTGCTAAACTGTCAAGATAAATTTGAACATGTATTCAAACTTTTCTCCATATCCATGAAGCATAAAAGCTTTCCATTTTCTAAATGAAAGCCTGGATTTCAGTGTTCAGATGACTTCAGGAGGCATGGCTATAAGAAAAACCTTATAAAGAAATACAGAGGCACAGACAGCAGTGATCCTCTACAATTCCACTTCCAGAGACACTATTTGCCCTACAGCTGTCACAAACTGAATAAAAGAAAGTGAAAGAAAGTAAAATAGAAGCTTTTCTTTCTAAATGAGAAACTGAGGCACGCAGAGGTAAAAGCTCCCATCCGTTAACGCATTTAGGCATAGTTAATTTGAGAATTTCAACTCCACTAAACAAAACATGTACGAGCTTGATTTTAGTTATGTTCTTAAACCCCATTGACTTCACTAAGAGTCCTCAGGAACTTGTATTTATGCCCATTACAGCTTTTCTCTGAACTGGAACCTATCTCTCAGATTCAGGTCACCTAACTTTAGGCACCTGGCTGAAGTCCTGCCATGGACTTTTTTCATTGCTTAGCAGAAAGGGTTAACATGTTAGATGTGTCTGTGCAAAATACTTGCAGTGATGTATGATATATGCAGTCCGTGGTCACATATGGATTTTTTGATCGTTTAGAGATGTTGTTCCAACAGCTTAACCATAAGACTCTCTTTTTCTACACTATTTCTAGACATGACTGATTCAATGAGCTGAGGAGGCAGCAGCATTTTTCAGTGCAAAATACGTGAGGGGAACCGCGCTGAAAGGAGAGGCTGGTAAAGGGAAGCCAACATGTACAGTCTCAGATGATGCAAGCACAGGACTAAAGCCTTTTAAGGAGGATGCCCTAGGACACCCTGCAAATTCTGATTTGAACTATGTAAATCAGCATGGAGCACTGGCATAGTACTGGAAATACAACATGTTTCTGCATATCTAGCTGTAGATTCAGAAACACTATATCAAGGAATGATGACATCTTGTCAGACAAAGTAGTCCTCTACTGCTATAAATGCATTAAATAGACTGAGAATTTTTGAGTGAACCTGAAACTGCTAGCAAGTACTCATCCTCCAAAATATACCAAGCTCCTGTTAAGATCTCTCACATCTGAGGGACTAGTAGTATCAGAATCTCCAGAAACCCTCCAATGGTGCTCAGTTATCGTCTGAATATTATTTTAGTTTATGTGTTTATTAGGCACATCATGTGAACACATGTATTTTTAATTAAAATTTCTCACTTTTTTCTTTTTTTTTTATGTCAGTAAATATTCAAAGAGAAAACACTGCCTGTTAAAATGTGTGCAAATGTCTGTGTTTGTAAGACTGCACATAATGCAGGAAAAAAGTTTTTGTAAGATTGCACATAATGCAGGAAAAAAGTTTTAAACTGGAGTAATCTATAATCTGATACTGACTTTCAAAATAATATATTGAATAATTCATGTTTTTTCTGATTTCTTAAAAAATAGATTTAACAAGCACTTAAGACTGCATGAGATTCTGGAGTTTTAAAAACCTTATGATTTAACATCACTACCAAGGATTCTTAGACCATACCTCTGTGAGCTAGAAAAATGCACAAGGTCAAGATGCATCATCTTTACACCACTGTGGAATGTGCTAGCTTAAAAAAATAAAAGGAAGAATTCAACATATTGTAAAGATGAGACAGAAATATGATAAGGATAATGGAATCATGGTAAAATAGCAAGCATGACTGGATTTTTTTTTTTTTTAGAAGGTATATATTATTCAGAGAAAAAAAAGAGAAATAAATATTAAGCTACTGACTTAGCTCTGGATATTAATGATGTCATAGATGATTATATAGTAGGAAATGACTGTGTAGACAAAACAGAATCTCCTTAAGTAAAAAATTGCTTTGAGGAAGACTTGTAAAAAATATTTTAAAGATTAGAGGTGTTATATGGTATCCAAGGACTGGTTGTGAACAAGAACGAGAAGATTTTAACTTCTCCCATATAAACTGGAGATCAGAGAGAATGAAAGTGAATTATATGATCAAGGTATTTTTAGAAATGTTGGCTCATTATTCACATAAATACTTCAAGAGTAAGAAATGGTGATAAAACTGGATTTTTAAAGCATATAAGAATGTCATATGAAGACCAATTTTAGAATACAATCTTGGACTGAAAAATAAAATCTTGACCTGGCTCTATGTAATTTTATGTATGAGTAAAACTAGTTTTTTTGTCTGAGATTCTCAGTCTCAAAGTAGCAAGCTTTAAAGATTTAAATGGTACTGTACAGAGTCTCTAATATGCTGATGGTTTGGAATTTCCTTAAACTGAAGTTGCAAAAGATCTTCAGAATTTGCATCTCAAGTAAAGAAGAAACCTGCAAGTGAGGGTTCTAGTTCTAACAGGCTCCACTGCCACCTCTGAAAAGGCAGGAGAAATAATCAGAAGTGGAAAAAGAGACTGAACAAGACAGCAAACAACTTAAAGCTCAGGCAGGAGACAATTGAGACTTGACTCAGGTCAAACTAGGTTAAGTTTTACATTTGAAGTTAAAATAAACAGAATTTTTTTTTTAAGTTGTTTAAATGAAAAGAAGAGCACAATACAAGTTCCTGAAAGGTTGATAGTAGAATCTAGTCTTTTATGTTATTACTTTTACCATGGCAAATGCTTAGGTTATTCTTGGAAGGATGATGTTGAGGGAAGTGGACCTCTTGTCTGACCTAGAATATTTTTTGCTATGTTTCTAAGATGGGAAATGAGGAGGAAAGTCCTATACAGTAAGCATGGTATTGAGGTTAAATAAGATTTAGCTGTTCCATCCTACCACCTTCCCCAGATGCTTCAGTTAAATAAGTACTACGATATTGACTGAGGAAGTGAAGGCAGAGCAAATTATGGGCATGTGTTCAAAAAAAAAAGAAATTGCCTCAAGCAGAGTAGAAGCCTCACTCATGAAATGCATTGTGCTCCCATCAGACACTCACTATCCCAGAATCTGGGAAAAATTACATAAAGTGATTGTCCACAAGAGCAAACTGTTGTCCTTGATGACTGAGGAGTTCCCTCCCAGCCTCATGTTTCTAAGCTAAAAGCTAAAAGTCAATACAGGTCTTAGGACCATGATAGTCAGATGCCCATTCAAGGGATTTCTTTCAAACCAGTAAAGTTTCAGAATGGGAAAAAACAACAGCAGTAACCCTTTCTGACACTGCGAACTGCCTTACTAATTTGTTGTAATTAATTGCAAGGAGCTGCCATCCAATGCAGTCAAATCCCCCGAGAGCCCCTGGCTGCAGAGGGCTGCCCTGCCTCTCACTCTAAAACACAGACCAGGACCTCAGCCATGATAAATCACCATAAAGTATCCTCAAAGACCATGTATTAACCAACACGTTGGTGGGGGATCTACCACAGTAGCCATTGTTGTGGAAGTTTATGTTCTAAAAGAAAGACTTAGGTTTATCTCAAATCATTGCAATTTATTTTTTAGCCTAATCTAGCCATCTGAGCTCCTTCTGTGCCTGCTAAAAGATATGTACCTTGTCCTGAGACAGGTATCCAAGATGGGTGGGATAAATTGTATTCTGTAGATATTTGTCCCGGTCTGTCAGCTATTTAGAGTCTTGATGTTCAAGATGTCTAACTTTCAGATTGTTAATACTAGGTGAAATGGAAGGCACATCCTGAAGGTTATTTACAAAGATTTACTGTAAGTAAGGGAGGCTAAGCTTTATATGCTCCCTCAAGAGTCGGGGCATCAGTTGCTGTAGAGGATAAGAGAGTGCAGGATCCCAACTTTAGCCCCTGTTAGTAGCTTATTTTTGGTGACATTAATCTGTGGCTACTTGACCACCAGCACTGCATCCCACTTCACTTGTCAGGAGTGGAAAATGCTGGCTAAAGTAGATCCGTCAGCCTTTTTGTCTTTTCACAATGCTTTTGCTCCAATATATTTAACTCAGGAAAAAAAAAAAAAGTTTCTCAGAAGACAGAGAGGACAGGGTGCTTTCTAAGAGAAGGGGAGCTGAGAGCCAAGACTCATAGCAGTTCACAGTCAGGGCAGAATCTTGCCAGCTGGGGCTGTCCCACCACCCCCAGCCAGGGAGCAGGGCAGCTGGGGGCAGCCCAGGGCATCGGGTACCTCCCTGGCAATGAGGATAGGACATCCTGTGCCAGGATGTCAGCCCATGAGCTGGGACCTCAATCCATGAGACTTGTGGTCAGGCAGACAGGCAAGATGCAATGCAGCACCAGTGGGGACACATGGAAAGAGTGTCCCTGTAAAGGAGCTCTAAGAGCTCTGAGGTTGGGGAGCATAGTTTGGTGGAGGTGTCTCACAAACCTCTTCTTATCAGCGAGCTGGCCTTGTTAGGGATTTAAATATGATCTTCAATTCCCTGCTCACAATGAAAAAATGTCTAAAGTGCCTAACAATTGAAAAATGCTTGCTAATTCAGTAAATATAGCAAGCTTCTTTTCCATTTTAGAGGAGAAGACTCCTTTATGCACTTGGAGTAAAGGTGCTCTCCCCTGCTCTACAAGAAAGAGCGCTGTGTTTCTCCAGATGTAAATGTGTTTAATTCATGGTCTGGTAGCAGTGTTGACGTTAAGAGCTTTTACAAAATTATGAATGGTTATCATTATTTGCCATGGGGATAGTATTCCCCTAGTTTTCCAGTTCTCAAAAGTAATTGGATTATTTAGTTTTAAACTTTAAAAAACCAAATTACTATGTAACAGTAAAGCCACCTGAAAAATCTGGTAGACAATAGCTTCTGGTAGTTGTTAATGACAGAAATTAGGCAGTTTGGATGGAAACCTACAGAGCAGCAACTAGCGTTACAGTCCCACTTGTTCAATAATTGCAACATTGTTCTCCAGATGATTCAGCAGTGAACAAATCACAGCCATACACCTGTATTAGCATATTCTTTTTCATCTAATCAATTCACTGTTTTCCTGCTGTGTGCAACGTTTGTCCCCTATCAGAGGTGTTGGGAGACGGCTCCCTTTCCTGGAGCACACTAACTGTTCTGTAGCATGAAATAAAGATGAAGTTGTCGGGTTGGACAGAGGTCTGAGAAACCTGATCTAGTCGAAGATGTCCCAGCTCATTGCAGAGGAGTTGGACTTGATGACCTTTAGAAGTCCTTTCCAACCCACACTATTCTATGATTCTAAGATTCTAAATTTTACCTGGAAACTGTCCTAATTTTGAGGACATCCCAAATGCAGCTTGCTAAACTGCTTTCAATATTACAGCTAAATATTTGTCCAAGTATAATTAACCCCTCTTCAAACACTGTCCTTTGCATTTTTTATGAAAAGAAACATTACAGGCTTTCTATATCTGTCATAAAGGAGCAGAAGTAGCACATTCCCAACATTTTCCATTAACTGATCTTCTTGGAGATTATCACAAACTGCCTAAGAGCAGTTTAACTGCACTGAACCCCATAATCCTATGTGCATTATGAATTCTTAGATTAACTTTAGATTGGGCTTACAGCAGTTGGTACTGAAGAACTATATGTGGGGTACTGTGTACTGGATTGATCTTTGGGTTATTTAATCTTGCATTAAGATGCTGAGCTGTGGTTTAAACTTTCTTTACTCAGGAGGAGCATCTTGAGGTAATTGAACAGGTAGCAGTGTCAAGGGTAGAGCCATAGGGTCCTGAGCTTAAGCTGGGGTACTTTTTTGAAAACTTGTAATGTAGATGTAGCTACAGAGCCTTCTTTGAAGACTTTCATTCATATCCTACAAAGCTTCTTCATCTTTTTAACCTTTTCCGTAGCTCTTTAACAGACAGAGACTCATCAGTCTTAGTTTTCTATTTTTTTTTAATGATAAAAAGAGATATCATAGCTAAGTTAGGAATTTGATAAAGAAACTGAGATTTCAGATAAAAGATATTTTCCAAATATTCCGATTTGTTATGTGATGTAAGCTGTAAAAGCAAGAGAATATTTTCATATCCTGTTTTGAGAGATAGAGGAAATTGAGCAGCTGATGAATAGAAATATATTAGGTCGACTCATGGTTTTCCTTTCTTAATATAGCTATTCAATTAGCATGTCCCTCATTTTAATTAGTTTTTTACCAACTGCTATTTTTTATTCATGTGAGCTGCTACAAATTTTAAATTGGTTTTATTAAAGGAAATACACCTCTGCTGCCACAGTGATCAGCATTATTTTTTGTTTTCCTCATACAATTCTTTGCGTTTGAATTTTCTTCTTGACAAAGAAATGAGGTTTAGAGCTAAAGACATCTGGCAAGGCTTCCTCATTGATTTAAAACGCTGAATTAGATTTCTAGTTCTGGCTTACGTTGAGGCTAACTCTGTTCTGCAGTGTTTTGCAGGTACCTGGCACCGTCTCAGGGATGAGAAAATGGTGATAATTCCAAAGAAGATCCTGGGATTCTCAGTGTGTCAGAAGCTCTGAGACCCTCCAACAGGTGCCAGACAGAAAACAGGAGGAGCAACACGTTTCTCCTAACATTCTCCACAGCTGACTCTTTGTTTGTCTCTTTCCTTTCCATTTGTTGACATTTTGTTCTGACTCAATTGTTGCAACGTCAGAAATTGAAGAAGATTTTACTCTTGTTAACTTGTTGAGGGTTCCTGTCTCCAGTGAGTGAATAAAATAGTGAAGAGCTTTTATATAGTTGGTCAAAAAGAGTTAGGTTAAAAAGAGTTTAAAAATGATTAAGTCACTTGAGTTTGCAGTTATTGTAGAACTCAAATGGCTAGTTAGCGAGGTGCAGCTAATGAACATGATGTAAAAGTTGTATGTAATTTGTAGGATTGTGGAACTGAGAAAACACACTCAGATACCTTACCAGAAATTGTTTCAAGCCTCGGTGCTTGTTCATTTCAACATGCAGCACTGTACTGGAACTAATCCAATAAAAACTCTGAGAGTTCACCTTCATCCTCCTTTTCTCTCAAGGATTTCTTTTTTGGCAGAATCTACTGTGTTGACACTCTGTTTTGCCACAGTTGTTCCCTTCATTCAGATCCTTTGCTAAATTAGAAAGTGTTTCTCCTTCAGAACTGCAAAAATATTTGTAGTTTAAATTCCACCCAGACCCTCTGCTTGAAAACACCTTGTTTCACTGGTGTTTACCATGCAGTACTCAACCTTCAGTTTTTCACTTACATTAGGGGACTACTCTGGGTTTATTCCACCTTCTAATTGTGTGCACCTTGGGGAGACCCACTCTGCAGAAGCCAGCTGTCTTAGTAGCACATTTGACTCTCTTCATGTGTCACAAAAAAGTCCCTCTGCATGCATGGCACAGGCTGACTTAAAGGACTGAAAAACTTGCTTTTCTCCCCAGCATTAATCTGTGTCTGTTTTTTTCCTGTTACATTGCAGAAACCCCTGCTGATAAAATCCCCTGGGTAGATTGTGGAGTCCAGATCTGGGTCGTCCAGGGAGACAGAGTTTTTTTCAGCAGTATCTTTAGAGACATTGCTGAGCAATCCCAATCCTGTTGAGAAGGAAGGAAGGGAAAGGAAAAGTCTCCCCACTGAGACTTTCAGGATAAATATTAGAGAAGGAAGGAAGCTTTTAGATTCTTCAGGAACTGTAGTAGTATTTCCAGGGCAGATATGTTCTTCCTTCCTTCCTTCCTTCCCTCCTTCCTTCCTTCCTTCCTTCCTTCCTTCCTTCCTTCCTTCCTTCCTTCCTTCCTTCCTTCCTTCCTTCCTTCCTTCCTTCCTTCCTTCCTTCCTTCCTTCCTTCCTTCCTTCCTTCCTCCCTCTTTCCTTCTTCCCTCTTTCCTTCCTTCTTTTGTTCCTCCTTCCTTCCTTCCTTCCTTCTTTTCTCTCTTTCTATCTTCCCCTCTCTCTTTCTCTTTTCCTCTATCTCTCTTGCTTTCTCTTTCTTTCCTTCTTTCCTTCTTTCCTCCTTTCCTTCTTTAACTTAAAATGGAACAATGTAAAGGTAAAAAACCCCAGAAATTAAATAACTGAGGGGACAGGAAGCCAGCGAGTGCAAAAGGACAATATGGTTCAAGGTGATTAACTGTGTATTCCCAGGTAAAGGAGAGGACAGAAAGTGGCAAAATAAAATAGTAAATGATGAGGGATAATCTCAAAAAACAAATTCCCAGCTAAACAGAGCACTGAAAAATAAAATTTTTGTGTAGAAATTATTAAAAAACTAAGAAATAAGAAGAGGAAAACTGGAATGTCTTGTTTTAAACTAGCATATTGATCTATAAGTATGCAAAAAACTCAATGGGACAAAGATAATTAGAGGGACAGTAAGAAAAAACTATACAGGAAATACAGTATAGACTGTAATGTAATTGATACTATATCTTAAGGAAACAGTCAAATCAAATAAATAAGCTCAGTGTCTTGGGTAACATTGAAACCTCATGAGCTGTTTGAAATTTCCATTCTAAACAGGAAACATCTAGTAATATCCAACTAGGACGACAATGATTTTTGTGACCTGCTTAGAGCAATCATCAAAGCAAAAGGCCAAGAAACAGAAGAGTAACAAAGACAGTTTGGCTATGCTCCTGTTGAAAGGACACACGTCGCAACAGGGGATGATGCTGAGACTAAATTTTTAGATATGACTGGCAGCTCTATAGAGCAACTAGGCAGGGAGCATCTAGGAAGAGATGCAACTTGTGGCTTGCTCCTGAGCAGCACGCAAATTTTTTACTAAAATCTCTTCTTAGAGTACTTAGATCCAGTATTTTTACAGCCATAGCAAGTTCCCTGACCACCAATTTGGTACCATAGTATTTAATGTAAAGAAGACAACATAAACATAAGGAAATCTTATTTCTTGTTAAAAAGAAGAAACAGGGGAAAAGCACAAGGTAAAATGTTTTTACATGACATACAAAATGCATTAAATAGTTAGATAACATATAAAATGTTCAGAGATAACGCATATTACTTATGAAGAGAGTTTTGTTAACAAAACAAGATTTTGTTAACAAAAACAATCACAGACTATATGGATTTCCTTTGTCAAGTCCTCACCAAGCACTGTCACAGAAATAATTCACATAAATTAAGAGGGAATAGTTAAATATAGAAAACCAGGGCAGTAATAAAACATTAGTTTTCCGAGTTCAGGAAGGTCCTGAGCTACCATTCCCCACTGGAAATGGAGATCCCCACTGCAACTGTACAATATATTCAGAGATGATCTGGATACAAAAGAAAATAGTGAGATCACAGTTTGCTCCGAGAAGACCTTCTATCAGCCTTCCAGTACCTAAAGGGGGCCTACAAGAAAGCTGGAGAGGGACTTTTTCCAAGAGCATATAGTTCCTGGAATGCGTGGATGACAACTTCCTCCTGCAGGTGATAGAGGAGCCGACAAGGAGGGGTGCCATGCTCGACCTTGTGCTCACCAACAGAGAGGGACTGGTGGGCGATGTGACACTTAAGGATAGCCTTGGCTGCAGTGACCACGACACGGTGGAGTTCAAGATCCATGGGGCAGCAAGGAAACTATACAGCAAGCTCTGTGCCCTAGACTTCAGGAAGGCGGACTTCGGCCTCTTCAAGGACCTGATGGGCAAAGTGCCATGGGAGGCGGCCCTGGAGGGACGAGGGGCCCAGGAAAGTTGGTCCACATTCAAGGAGCACCTCCTCCAAGCTCAGCAGAGGTGCATCCCGATGAAGAACAAGTCGGGCAAAAAGACTAGGAAGCCCGCGTGGATGAGCAAGGAGCTCCTGGACCAACTGAAAATGAAGAGGTTAGCCTATAGAGGGTGGAAGCGGAGACAGATAGCCTGGGAGGAATACAGAGAAGCTGTACGAATGACCAGGGATCAAGTGAGGAAGGCTAAAGCCCTGAAGGAATTAAATTTGGCAAGGGATATAAAAAGCAATAAGAAAAGCTTCTATAGGTATGTAGGGGACAAAAGGAAGTCCAAGGAGAACGTAGGCCCCCTCCGGAAGGATACTGGTGCTCTGGTTACCCGGGACATAGAGAAGGCTGAGTTACTCAATGACTTTTTCGCCTCAGTTTTCACTGATAAAGCCTCTTGTCTTACTGCCCAAGCTGTGGAAAGAACTAGCAGGGACTGTGAGGATGAACCACCGCCCACTGTACTTGAAGAGCAGGTTCGGGAATATCTGAGGAACTTGAAGGTGCACAAGTCCATGGGACCTGATGCGATCCATCCGCGGGTCCTGAAGGAACTGGCGGATGAAGTTGCCAAGCCACTGGCTATTGTATTTGAGAAGTCGTGGCGGTCTGGCGAGGTCCCCGATGACTGGAAGAGAGGGAACATAACCCCCATTTTTAAAAAGGGGAACAAGGAGGACCCGGGCAACTACAGGCCGGTCAGCCTCACCTCTGTGCCTGGCAAGGTCATGGAGCAGATTCTCCTGGGAACCATGCTAAGGCACATTGAGAGCAAGGAGGTGGTGGGTGACAGCCAACATGGCTTCACCAAAGGCAGATCGTGCCTGACCAACTTGGTGGCCTTTTATGATGGGGTGACAGCATCGGTGGACAAGGGTCGACCAATGGATATCATCTACCTGGACTTGTGCAAAGCTTTTGACACTGTCCCGCACGACATTCTTCTCTCTAAACTAGCGAGGCATGGGTTTGATGGATGGACCACTCGGTGGATAAGGAATTGGCTCAATGGCCGCACTCAGAGAGTAGTGGTCAACGGCTCAATGTCCAAGTGGAGACCGGTCACGAGTGGCGTCCCTCAGGGGTCCGTGTTGGGCCCGGCCCTCTTCAACATCTTTGTCGGTGACGTGGACAGTGGCATGGAGTGCACCCTCAGCAAGTTCGCCGATGACACCAAGCTGTGTGGTGCTGTCGACACACTGGAAGGGAGGGATGCCATCCAGAGGGACCTCGACAGGCTGGAGAGGTGGGCCCGTACCAACCTCTTGAAGTTCAACCAGGCCAAATGCAAGGTCCTACATCTGGGTCGTGGCAATCCCAGGCACAAATACAGACTGGGCGGAGAATGGATCGAGAGCAGCCCTGAGGAGAAGGACTTGGGAGTACTGGTGGACGAGAAGCTCAATATGAGCCGGCAATGTGCTCTTGCGGCCCAGAAGGCCAACCGCGTCCTGGGCTGCATCAAGAGGAGTGTGGCCAGCAGGTCGAGAGAGGTAATTCTTCCCCTCTATTCTGCCCTCGTGAGACCTCACCTGGAGTACTGCGTCCAGTTCTGGAGTCCCCAACATAAGAAGGACATGGACCAGTTGGAGAGGGTCCAGAGGAGGGCCACGAAGATGATAAGAGGGCTGGAGCACCTTTCCTATGAGGACAGGCTGAAAGAGTTGGGGCTGTTCAGCCTGGAGAAGAGGAGGCTCCGGGGTGACCTTATAGCGGTCTTCCAGTACCTCAAGGGGGCCTACAGGAAAGATGGGGAGAGGCTGTTCAGGAGGACCAGTTGTGATAGGACAAGGGGTAATGGTTTTAAAATAGAGGGAGGTAGATTCAGATTGGATATTAGAAAAAAATTTTTTACCATGAGAGTTGTAGAACACTGGAACAGGTTGCCCAGAGAGGTGGTGGATGCTCCATCCCTGGAGATGTTCAAGGCCAGGTTGGATGAGGCCCTGAGCAACCTGATCTAGTTAGAGATATCCCTGTTTGTTGCAGGGGGGTTGGACTAGATGACCTTTGAAGGTCCCTTCCAGCCCTAACCATTCTATGATTCTATGATTCTATGATAGGACAAGGGATAATGGTTTTAAACTGAAAGAGGGGAGATTTAGATTAGATATAAGGAAGAAATTCTTCCCTCTGAGGATAGTGAGGCACTGGAACAGGTTGCCCAGAGAAGTTGTGGCTGCCCCATCCCTGGAAGTGTTCAAGGCCAAGCTGGATGAGGTTTTGAGCATCCCGGTCTAGCAAAAGGCACCTCTGCCCACGGCAGAGGGATTGGAACTAGATGATGTCTGAGGTCCCTTCCAACCCAAACCATACTATCATTGTACAATTTTATAATTCTGTGATTCACTGATACATGCTAACTGAATAGCTGTATTAAAAAAGGAAAAGCATGAGTCGACCTAATGCATTGCTATTCATCAGCTGCTCAATTTCCTCTGTCTCTCAAAACACAGTATGGAAATATTCTCTTGCTTTTACAGCTTACGTTCCATCACTTGATGTCAAATCCAGGGAATAGGTCTTGGCCTGTTACATTCACAATTACAGATGTGGCCTAGGCTTGCTCTGGGAATTATTGAGCTGCGTGAACTTGACTTGCACAATATAGTCTTGGTGCATCTGCAGACTTTTAAGATCTGCCTCCAACAAAATTTTTTCATTGAATTTTCATTTTGGGGACATAATAAAAAATGCTGGTTTACATTTACATTATTCTGATGTTTTCCTAAAGGCTTTTAGTGGAAAGAAATGACAGAGAGGAAGAGAGAGGGGACAAACATCCTAGAACTTCTGTCCTGATGGAAAATGGGGAAAGAACTCTATGAAGTGAAAATTAATTCCTTCACATAGATTCCTTATTGTCACACAAAAGAGGAAGAAATCAGCTCCTCTGTGAGCATGTCCTCGTTCTGGCTAAGTTCTAGTCCTTGCAGTAGGAACTTGCCGAAATAAGAAACTCAGGATTTACCTGTAAGTATTGGATATAGTTAAATTCAAAAGTCAACATGGGTTTATTCACTATGTTTCAGTTTTCAAGCTATATGCTCAAAATGTTAAAGCAATTTTCTCCAGGTTTTATAGTAGTGCTAGTTTCCATGTCACATTTTCCATCTGAGACTAATTATCCTGAATAGTTTAGACTCTTTGCTTTACCTTTTAAAATTTTAAGAGAAACTCTGGTCTAGTGTGTATTTCTGAGATTTAGGCAGGATAAAGCATTTTTCTGCAGCCATTGTCTAAATTTCCTATGAATTCACATTTTCTTTTCTGCCTTGTACCTTGTACCTTGTACCTGGATGATGATGCAAGCTCATCCATTTTTTAAACTATATGTGAAATTGTTATTGTGTTCAATATGATAAATAAAATATCATCATTTTTGAAAATAAAATTCATACAGTTACTGCTCTGATATTTGTTTTTCCGTTGATTTAGTTGTAAACATGCAGTAATTGAGCACATACGTAGAAAATGGAAGCACAATGACAGCTTGCACAAAATAATGCAGAAGAAATTTGCATCAGACATGTTCCTGAAGTAATTTTGGAAATATTTTTTCTATATACCGTTTTAAATATTGTTTCCTACAACACTTAAGTAATTGAAACAAAGATAAGAACAATAACATGCACTCCACCAAAGAAAGATGGTCAGATGATGTAAACGCATAGGGTGAACTGTTTGCAAAAAGTGCATAACATATTTCACCTCAGAAGCTATTCTAGAATCTAAAAAAAGCATCAATTACTAAAAAAATCACAGTTATTTTGTGAGTACATTGAAAACAGAAGGGCTGTACTAATGATTTGAAGAGGTTTATCAATGCTATTTTTCCCCAATGTCTCTTAAATTCATGTTAATATTTTTTCTAAGACCATACTACTATTTCATATTAAATACTGTCGATAGTTTATTGAGGAAACCATTCAGTAACAGATGTATTAACTAAGGTCTTAGATTTGTACTCAGCACCCTTTGCTTTTCTTTATTTGACACCAATACAAGAGGACGGTGATTTGCTGTAAGAAGCTAGTGGCTAAATAATTTTTTTCCATTTGTTGACCCCAAACAATTCCACTGCTGGGCTGCAAAAGCTAAAGTAAATAAAACCACATGATCCCATTCAGAAACCTAAGCCCTTCATACATGCTGGCAAGACTTCAGTGGAGCCGTAGCTGTGTAACTGGCAGTAGACACTGGTTTGCAGTGCTCTTGTTCTGTCTGCCCTTTTAGTTGAGTGAACGCGCACAAATGTCAAAAGAAATAAAACTGAGGCCGCTTTTAACAGTGATTATGTTGTCTCATACCCTTTGCATTGCACAGCACAAAGTACCTCTCATTATTTACCTTTCTTAGAATAATATTCTTTCCCATTTAAAATTTGCATTTAAAGAGCAAATGGCCCTTTGAAACATTCCTCCATCCCCAGTGTGTCATGTCTGTGACCGAAGTTTGCATATTCCACATTTAATCCTGATCCCAGAAAAAAAAAACATTTGATCAGTAAAAGAGAAGGTAAAACCCTATAGCCCTCTTCATACCCATGAGCTATACCAGATAACCGCAGCGATTTGTTCTTCCTGTCTCATGCGTTTGTGTCACCCTGCCGAGGCAGTCAGGGGACTTAGCACAGCAAGCTTTTAAATCCTGACTAAAAATACCAAGCTCTGGTATTTGGTTAGAAGCTTACATGCCTCTGATATCTGTTTGGACATCTTACATATCATGATTCCTTTTATGAAAAGTAAATCAGCTTTTAATGTTGTGGGAAAAGCCTCTTGCCCGGAGGCCATGGCCCCCATCTCTGTCTGAGTTGCTGGATCTCCGTCTTAAGATCTCCTGTCCTAAAAGTGTCCAATGCTGCTGAACCTGGATGCCATTTCTCCATTCAGTTGCAAGAGGTGATACATTTCCCTGAAAAAAGATGTGACTGAAACACTAACACATACATACAGATTAAACCAATGTAATTTACTTAGACTCTATGACCAACAAGGACACAAGTGATGATTCAAAGTGCCATGTGATCAATGGATACCAAGTTTGTGTGTCTGTGTTGATTATTTGAAATTATTATTCCTTACGTGATACCATGCTGTTTCGTTTACATCAACCTGAGTGACATACTGCTAGAAGATGTAATTAAATATGAGAGTGACCACATCATGGCTACTTTGCAGAAAACTCTATTAAACTTTGATGCTCTGGATAGCCTAATAGATATACTAATAACTGTCACAGCTATTAATGGGAGGTTCTGAGTATCTTGTCTAGGACTGAGGTCATTGGCTTACATTCAGTTTGCTTTTCGTTTGTGCCAATAACTCTATTTCAGTTTGCACATCTACTAAGGGATAAAGTTACTGATCCAGTTTCTGCTGAAGTAATTGGAAATCTTTTCATCAGCTTCAGTAGGAGTTAAATCAGATCAAAAATGAAGACCAGTAATAGACTAGGACAATATTCCATTCTTGAATTAACATTGTTTAGTTAGATGTGCTATTAACATATTTCTTTCATCTCTCCTGTAGACTTGTCGTGGTTTTAGGCTGATCCAGCAACTAAAACTCACACAGTCTCTCCTTCTCCAGTAAAGTAGAGAGGAGAGAAAAAAAAAAAAAAAACAAAGGGACTGAGGGTTGAGACAAGAACAGAGGGAGCACCCACCAACCATGGTCCTGGGCAAAACAGACAGGGCTTTTCTCAAAGCAAAACAGTTTGTTAATGATTACTTAGAAGGACAAAGGGAAACAAAAACTGATTACTCGAGAGGACAGAAAGAAACAAAACCAGATCTTAAAACCGACACCTTCCTCTCCCCTTTCCTTTTCCTCCCGGCTCTACCTCCTCCCCCCAGCAGCACAGGGGGCAGGGACTGGGGGAGTGCAGGTCAGTTCATTCCGTGCTGTTACTGCTGCTTCTTTCTTAAAGGAGAAGGAGTCCTTACACCCTTTTCCCCTGCTCCAATGGATCCCCTACCCATGAGGAAAAATCCACAAACTTCTCCAGTGTGGGTCCAGCCCACTGGAAACAATCCTTCCCCACAGATTGCTCCGGTGTGGGCTTTACCACAGTCTCGGGTACTTAGGGAGCTGTAGCCACTCGCTCCGGCGTGGGTCGTCACGCAGACTCCAGACGCCTCTCTGCCTTGTCGTGCACCCCAACACGACCATCCTCAGGCTCAGGCATCTTCTCCCCACGGGCTGCGAGTGGGTCTCTGCTCCACCGAGGCCGTCCTGGTTGCAGGGGGCCGCCTGCTATCTCACCATCAGCCGCAGGGGAAACTCGGCTCCGGCACACCTCCTCCCGCTCCATCCTCACTGACCTGCTGTCGATGCGGCTGTTTCTCTCAGATCTCAGTCCTCTCCAGGTGAACTCAGCCCAGTGGGCACCCCGGGAATGGGGTGCCCCCGAGTTCCCCAGCTGGCTCCGCCGCCGCCATTCTCCGTGGGCGGCGCCGGCCCGACGCAGGCAGCTGCCCGGCCGGGAGCCAAGGAGCGGGGGCAGTGCCCTCCTCCCTTCTCTCCTCGCTCCTGGGCGAAGCACCTTTTCCAGTTCCTTTGTCCTGACTTAAATAGGGCAATTTGCAGAGGCGCCCTATTGGCTCAACCCCAAGGGGGATGGCAGTCTGATCTGGTGGCTAGAACTAAGCCTAACCCAGTTCCAAAACCGGGGAGGTCACAGGGACCAAAACCCCTCTCCTGCCACCAGAACTACCCCCCCCCCTCCACATCAAACCATGACAAGACTGCTTCCTTCTATTAGAAGATTTAGGCTCTGATACATAGATTTGTTGTTACGTAAACCATTCCGAGGTAATTCAAAGATATTTTATGAGAAAAACTTGAGATGCTGTTTGAGATTTTAATTTTTATTATTCATACACTAATTCCTATAACAAAGCATCATGACATCTTCATTGTTCATATATCTTGTATAACTGTACAAATATTTCAAAGATTAAGAGTACAGCTATATCAACTAAATGAGTTATTACAATGTCTGCTATTAAAGAAAAATGGTTTTTAAAAAGTGAACGGTTATGTGGTTTTGAAATTTCGCTATCTCATTTCTTTAAGATGTTTACTGTAGAATAACTGTGGGCCCCCAACACAAGAAGGACATGGATCTGCCGGAGGGATTTCAGAGGAGGGCTACAAAGATGATCCGAGGGCTGGAACACCTCTCCTCTGAAGACAGACTGAGAGAGTTGGGGTTATTCTGCTTACAGAAGAGATCACAGTTGGCTCCAGAGAGACCTTCTAGCAGCCTTCCAGTACTTAAAGGGGGCCTACAAGAAAGCTGGAGAGGGACTTTTGACAAGGGCATGTAGTGATAGGACAAGGGGCAATGACTTTAAACTGAAAGAGTGTAGATTCAGATTAGATCTAGGGAAGAAATTCTTCACTCTGAGGATGGTGAAGTGCTGGAACAGGTTGCCTAGAGAAGATGTGGCTGCCTCATCCCTGGAAATATTAAAGGCCAGGTTGTATGATGCTTTGAACAACCTGGTGTATTGGAAAGTGTCCCTGCCTATGGCAGGGATTTTGAAACTAGATGATCTTGAAGGTTCTTTCCAATCCATGCCATTTCATGATTCTATGATTCTAACATTAGTTTGCTTCTCGTTCTTGAGACATTTGGCAGTACTAAAATGTTGGCTCAGTTCTGCTGTACAAAAGTCAACAAACTATTTCCGTGTAAGTATGTATGTAATCTGTGTTGTTATCAAATATCACAGTTTTATCATGATTGATGTTATTGCAATAAATAAATGAACAACCCTTGGATCTTTGTTTTAATGAATTACTGGGGTTTTTTTTGTGAATTAGCACTTCCTAATCTTTGTTCTAAAATACAGTTTTCTGACTAGATCAATATCACATCCCTGTGGTAATTAATCATAAAGCAGAATGTATCCCTTAAAGGAGAAATATAATCCTTTTATATCCACCAGAAAATACACTCTCTGGTACAGGATTTGGAGTCTGGCCAAGCTGCACATGGTGCGAGGGGAATTGTTTGTTAGGGATGATAAGACACTCTTCTTAGAGCTTCTTAATACATACATGTAGGACAGAGCTTAGAATGCCTGGATTTCCTAGTGCAAATTTCTGTTTATTCAAATGTTCATTTTAAGAAAATAATTACCTTGAATTCAAATACTTTTTTTCTAAGCTGTCAATATCACTAAAATCTTCTGGTTTATTTGTTTTTACTTTGAAATACACACATACGTATTTGCTTAACCTTGACTTTAACTAGCAACTTTAAAAAGTTTATTTTTCTGCCAGCAACATATTGAGTTTGAAAATGTCCATAGGGTAATAGAAAATGTATAGTGGTGATAAGCAGTAATTTCACAGTTAACTGATCATGATGTTACAAGATGCAGTGCACCCTCCTAATCTTTCCTTACTCTTTCTCTTTCTTTTTTTTTTAGCAGTCTAATTAGTATTGCCTGGTAGTTTTAAACAAACTAATGAACCGAAGAAATAAAAGACGTGGCAGTGAAAGTGCCTGGTCCAGATTTCCAGCTGTGGTCAGGTACTCAGTATTCTTGTGAGGATAAGTGGATGTACTCTTCTGAACTGGATCTAACACATCTCCAGCACCTTACATGTCAGGTCTTGAGATGCAGAGTGATCATCTTCCATACTCTCAGAGAAATTTAAGGTAAAATGTTTTATTTCACTGTTGTAATTTCCTAGGACTATACACACTGACAGTTACCATAGCTCAGCTGAGGAGAGGTTACTTGTTACGCTGCTGTAACATTAGCTTTTGCATTCATCTGTATGTATCTAAAATCTCAGAAAGAACTGAACAGAGTCTTCACATGTCTGGATTCCTTGCCAGGAAAAAAAAAAAAGATATTTTCATTTCTGAGAGCAAATTGCTCAGTGCTTGATGAAATTCTGAATGTACTGCTTTCTTTTTAAATCTTAGGCCAGCAAGATGATGTCTTTGAACATAAGACTTGGGGAAGGATGCCTTAGGAAAAGCCAGGTAAAGTTTGACTCCAAATGACTGAAATGAGTATGTATCTCTATTTAATTTATTAAGCTTTAAATCACACCGTAATTCAAAAGGCTGGGGAATTATTATATTACTTTTCCTATAATGAGGGAAAATACGGCCAAAAAAGCTTAGAGCAGGTCATATAGCTATGTCCACCTATACACAGACCAGGTCTTTCTAGCCTATGTACAGCTGAACTTTCTCCAAACTGTCCACTGAACTTTTTAAATTAGTTTTGCACAGACCTTCATATTGCTATGCTCTCAGTTCAGCACAGAAGTGCAAACCCCAATCTTTACCTGATTAGTTTTATAGCACAAGGATTTCCTTAACAGAGCTGATTCTTGCTACTTTGATTCAAAACTACAGTATCTTTCTTTCTGGGTGGGTTTTGATTAGTTCCATTGGTTTTAATTTCATAAGCATGTCAAACTTTTCAGTATCTGTTTTAGGAACACAAGCCATTTATAAAGATATAATCCCATTGTGAAAGCACCTTGCATTTTACACAAAACCAGCATGATCTTAACTATACACTCCCATTAATATTTCCTCTGTGCTTATAATAAAGCAAATGAAATTGAACTAATTGATTATAGTAAAGGGGATGAATTTTAAAGCTCAAGAATAAATAAGTCAGAGATACCAGCACTGTCTCAAATGAGCTTTGCCTGATCTGTGGTGGTCTTGGGATGGAAAGTCCCTTCTCTGACTAAGTTCACAACCTGGGCCCAAATTTTCCTCTGATGAGCTCATTGAGACGGCTACCAAAATACTCATACTCTCCACACATTAAACAAAGAAAAGAATCTGTTTTCAGTCCCCAAAGGGCTTTTTGAAACAGTTTTATTCTTTAGTAAATTGTTGCAAACTGTTTAATTTCATTCCCATTCAGTAAGACGCCATGAAACAGCTGGACTGTTCTGCAATTAACTCTCTTTATTACACCGTGCAGGTTACATTAATCAGGAATATAAACATTTTTGAAGACTTATTCTGTTCTCACTGATTATATCTCTATTTGGACCGGTGCATGAAAGAGCAAAATCTACCTAGAACTCGCAGGATAAGATGCATTGTCCAGTTCTGACAGTCAGGTAGCCCAGATGTTATTTCTCTTGCATTAATAATGAAGAAGGTTTTAACTCAAATATGAATGGGATGGACCTAAAATTTGAGATAGGATTCATTTGTCCTAAGATAGACATCTAGAAGTTATACAGGAGGCCTGATCTGTCTACCTTAGGTTGCCTTTCCAATTAGTGGAGAGAAACAGGCGCCCACTAAGAGAGACTCAATTTCCCTTAGATAAGTGTCTAAAGCAGATTGAACGACCTGCCTATTGGGGTTGCCTATTTGCCTCTACTTGTTGCGAAGGGTAACTATCTCAGACAACTGACTTGAACACATGGTGAGCAATCAGGATAATGGAATGTGCATGTCTCATGACATTTTAGATGCTGTAGGATAACCAAGATGTCCATATGGATATGACTGATATGGCACAACATTTTTGCATATTGGCCTTCTGAAATTCATTTTAAAAAGTATACTTTAATGCTTCACTGAGTTTTGAAGAGAGTCTGGAATGAGGTTAGAGGCCAGACTGATACGCAGATTTTGGAGGCCTATTCAAATTCAACAATGGTGGATACGAGGAATCAGCTTGGCTAAATTTGGCTTAGGGAAGCAAGCAGACATCATGACTATAGAGTCACCACTCATTCTCTCTTTTCCTTGAGTTGCTGTCTTCTGTGTGAGTACAGAAAAGATTGATAAATTCATCTTACTGGCATTTATAACAGAGGGAGATGGAGAATGTGTCAGGATGGAAGAAGCATCAGCATCCTTGGTGCTGGTGAACCAGTAAAAGGGAAAGTTACATATGGTCGCTGCCCACCACGAAGGAGCTGAGGAAGGCTATTGTTCCTGCCTAACGAGGGGACAACTGCTGTAGTCTACAGCTCCTTGGACGGGATTTGAGGTACTTCATCTTATCAGGGAGTCATGGTGGCCACTCGGAGGAGGAAAAATGTGCTTTCAGCACCCACTCGAAGGGATGTGGGTGTTCAGGTCACAGGCTGTGAGGAATGTCACAGCTTATCCTTGGTAGCTGGGAGCAACCCTGAGGATGGCTGCGTGAGGTGCGAGCAGGTTGATGACCTGCTAAGCCGGGTGGCGCAGCTCCAGGATGAAGTGATGGAGCTCAGGGAGGAGGTGAGCAGGTTAAGAATAATTAGGGAAAGCGAGAGGGAAATTGACAGCTGCCATAATCTGGTTGTGGCAGAGCAGAAAGAAGTGGAGAGGGTAAAGGGGATCAGGGAATGCGAGGAATTAGGGGACAAGGAGCAATGGCACAAGGTCCCTGCTCGGCGTGGCAAGCGCAATGGAATAGCAATTCCCTTGCCCCCCCAGGTGTCCTATGCAACAGGTACAGTGCTCTGCAAGGGGAACTAGATGACAGGGAGGGTGATGGCTGTCCCTGCTTGGAGGTGTCTCCAAAGCCGGATCAGACTGCCATCGGTACTAAAACCTCATCAAAAGAAGAAAACATAGACAAGGGCCCACGCAGAGGGTTGCCTAAGGGGAGTCAGTCTGCCTCACGACTTCTGACCGCCCCTGTTAAAAGAAAAAGGAGGGTAATTGTCATAGGTGATTCCCTTCTGAAGGGAACAGAGGGGCCAATATGTCGACCAGACCCAACCCACAGGGAAGTCTGCTGCCTCCCTGGGGCCCGCGTCAGGGACGTCACTAGGAAACTCCCTAGTCTGCTATGGCCCTCTGATTATTATCCATTACTGGTAATGCAAGTTGGTAGTGATGAGCTAACAGAGAGAAGTCCAAAGGCCATCAAAAGGGACTTTAGGGCATTGGGGCGATTGGTCGAAGGGTCAGGAGCCCAGGTAGTGTTTTCTTCAATCCCTTTAGTGGCAGGAAAGAACATAGAGAGGAACAGAAAATCAGATTTGATTAACAGATGGCTCAGAGGCTGGTGCCACCGACGGAAATTTGGTTTCTTTGATCATGGGGAGGCTTTCCCTGAACCAGGTCTGATGGTACCGGATGGAACATGCCTTTCTCAGAGGGGAACCAGGGTCTTAGCTCAAAAGCTAGCAGGGCTCATTGGCAGGGCTTTAAACTAGATTTGAAGGGGGAGGGGGGGAATATCAAGAATGATAAAGATATGCTGGAAGTACCCGTAGAACAGAAGAAGGGAATTCCAGCCGCTCCAGCCAAGAAGTCAGATTCATACCGCTGTCAGCATGGCACCAGTGCCAGCACTGAGGGTCCAGAGGCTGGGGAAGGATCGCAGGTATGTTCAAACGAACTTACACTGCCGTCCAAGAGAACCCCTGTCGCTCCAGCCAGCGAGTCGGCTTTGTCGGAGGCCCAGCTGAAGTGTATGTACACCAACGCACGCAGCATGGGAAATAAACAGGATGAGCTGGAGATGCGTGCACATGAGCAGGGCTACGACCTTATTGGCATCACGGAGATGTGGTGGGACGACTCCTATGACTGGAGTGTCAACATGGAGGGGTATAAGCTTTTTAGAAAGGACAGGAAGGGGAGACGAGGAGGGGGTGTCGCTCTCTATGTCAGCAACCGGCTGGAATGCGTGGAGCTTCGCCTGGGGTCGGAGGAGGAGCTGACAGAGAGCTTATGGGTCAAGATTAGAGGACGGAGACGGATAGGGGATGTTACGGTAGGGGTCTGTTACAGGCCACCTGGCCAGGAGGACAGAGCAGATGAGGCGCTTTATAGCCAGATAGGAGCAGCCTCGCGGTCACAAGCCCTGGTCCTCATGGGGGACTTCAACCACCCTGACATCTGTTGGAGAGACAATACAGCAGGGCACAGGCAGTCCAGGAGGTTCCTGGAATGCGTGGATGACAACTTCCTCCTGCAGATGATAGAGGAGCCGACAAGGAGGGGTGCCATGCTCGACCTTGTGCTCACCAACAGGGAGGGACTGGTGGGTGAGGTGAAACTTAAGGACAGCCTTGGCTGCAGTGACCACGACACGGTGGAGTTCAAGATCCATGGGGCAGCAAGGAAACCACTCAGCAAGCTCTGTACCCTAGACTTTAAGAAGGCAGACTTCGGCCTCTTCAAGGACCTGATGGGCAAAGTGCCATGGGAGGCGGCCCTGGAGGGACGAGGGGCCCAGGAAAGTTGGTCCACATTCAAGGAGCACCTCCTCCAAGCTCAGCAGAGGTGCATCCCGACGAAGAACAAGTCGGGCAAAAAGGCCAGGAGGCCTGCGTGGATGAGCAAGGAGCTCCTGGACCAACTGAAAATGAAGAGGTTAGCCTACAGAGGGTGGAAGCGGAGACAGATAGCCTGGGAGGAATACAGAGAAGCTGTGCGAGTGACCAGGGATCAGGTGAGGAAGGCTAAAGCCCTGAAGGAATTGAATTTGGCAAGGGATATAAAAAGCAATAAGAAATGCTTCTATAGGTATGTAGGGGACAAAAGGAAGTCCAAGGAGAATGTAGGCCCCCTCCGGAAGGATACTGGTGCTCTGGTCACCCGCGACATAGAGAAGGCTGAGGTACTCAATGAATTTTTTGCCTCAGTCTTCACTGATAAAACCTCTTGTCTTACCACCCAAGCTGTGGAAAGAACTAGCAGGGACTGTGAGGATGAACCACCGCCCACTGTACTTGAAGAGCAGGTTCGGGAACATCTGAGGAACTTGAAGGTGCACAAGTCCATGGGACCTGATGAGATCCATCCGCGGGTCCTGAAGGAACTGGCGGATGAAGTTGCCAAGCCACTGGCCATTGTATTTGAGAAGTCGTGGCGGTCTGGCGAGGTCCCCGATGACTGGAAGAGAGGGAACATAACCCCCATTTTTAAAAAGGGGAACAAGGAGGACCCGGGCAACTACAGGCCGGTCAGCCTCACCTCTGTGCCTGGCAAGGTCATGGAGCAGATTCTCCTGGGAACCATGCTAAGGCACATCGAGAGCAAGGAGGTGGTGGGTGACAGTCAACATGGCTTCACCAAAGGCAGATCGTGCCTGACCAACTTGGTGGCCTTTTACGATGGGGTGACAACATCGGTGGACAAGGGTCGACCAACGGATGTCATCTACCTGGACTTGTGCAAAGCTTTTGACACTGTCCCGCACGACATTCTTCTCTCTAAACTAGAGAGGCATGGGTTTGATGGATGGACCACTCGGTGGATAAGGAATTGGCTCAATGGCCGTACTCAGAGAGTAGTGGTCAACGGCTCAATGTCCATGTGGAGACCGGTCACGAGTGGCGTCCCTCAGGGGTCCGTGTTGGGCCCGGCCCTCTTCAACATCTTTGTCGGTGACGTGGACAGTGGCATGGAGTGCACCCTCAGCAAGTTCGCCGATGACACCAAGCTGTGTGGTGCCGTCGACACGCTGGAAGGGAGGGATGCCATCCAGAGGGACCTCGACAGGCTGGAGAGGTGGGCCCGTACCAACCTCATGAAGTTTAACCAGGCCAAGTGCAAGGTCCTACATCTGGGTCATGGCAATCCCAGGCACAAATACAGACTGGGTGGTGAATGGATCGTGAGCAGCCCTGAGGAGAAGGACTTGGGAGTACTGGTGGACGAGAAGCTCAATATGAGCCGGCAATGTGCTCTTGCGGCCCAGAAGGCCAACCGCATCCTGGGCTGCATCAAGAGGAGCGTGGCCAGCAGGTCAAGGGGGGTGATTCTCCCCCTCTACTCTGCCCTCGTGAGACCTCACCTGGCTGAAAGAGTTGGGGCTGTTCAGCCTGGAGAAGAGGAGGCTCCGGGGTGACCTTATAGCGGTCTTCCAGTACCTCAAGGGGGCCTACAAGAAAGATGGGGAGAGGCTGTTCAGGAGGGCCAGTTGTGATAGGACAAGGGGTAATGGTTTTAAAATAGAGGGAGGTAGATTCAGGTTGGATATTAGGAAAAAATTTTTTACTATGAGAGTTGTAGAACACTGGAACAGGTTACCCAGAGAGGTGGTGGATGCTCCATCCCTGGAGACGTTCAAGGCCCGGTTGGATGAGGCCCTGAGCAACCTGATCTAGTTGGAGATATCCCTGTTCCTTGCAGGGGGGTTGGACTAGATGACCTTTGAAGGTCCCTTCCAGCCCTAACGATTCTATGATTCTATGATTCTATGATATAATAAGATTTCTTCTGAAGTCATGAACTACTCAAAACCAAAAAAAAAAATAATGTTGAAGGGTGATATTATATCTTTAAGGGACTAGGAGTAATAAGTAATATTAACAACTGCTTTTCAGTTATCTTTCTGAGAAATTGTGCTTTTCCTGCTCTTACCATTGTTAGTCACGGCACTTAGACTGGTTAGAGCCTCATGGTATTATTCCTGGACTTCAGGTGGAATAGAAAAGCCCTATTTCCTGGGAAAATAGTCCTGACTATCACAAACCAATCTAGTTAAGAAAATGCTGTTATTGAGGGGCAGCTAAAAACAGACTGAGGCCAAACGACCAGTGGCCTGAGCCTTCTTCTCCTGTGTATATCAGACTAAAATTAATGCAAAAGGTCATCAAATAAGAATAATATTTTACTGCTAATATTATTCATGCTGCATGGCTATTAAGTCAAACACAAGGTAGAGAATAGCACTATTTATCAAACAGGAACAGACAGTTGGGACCGTATCTAGAAAAGGACTTAGGTGCATACAGGTTACATAGCACAATGGTTTATGTGGTAGGGCTTGCTCGTGGAACAGTCAGGTCTGTGCTAGATTGCTATTTGCCTCATGGGGAGACTTTTATACCTTGGAATGGGAAACCAAAATAACGTCTTACTGCATATTCTGACATGGAGTAATGTCTGTGCATCAAGGATCAATACAGTGCATGTGTGACATTTAGGAAGTGCTCAGTAAGCCAAATTTTTCCAGGCAGCCTCATGCTTATTGCACATCTCCAGAATATCCATGATGCATGAGCTGTAAACCTAACATCTTCAAAAAGCATTGGATCTAATCTTTTGTGCACCATCCCAGAGTGCACGCCGACATTTTCAGCTGCTCTGGCACTTCCTACTGAGCACACGCACTTTCATTGCTGGAGGGCTGTACTGTTCCTGGAGACCAGGAGCAGCACACCACTGGACATCTGGAACAAACATCAGTTTCTTGAACCACTCATGAGTGAGATTCCTGGATTGCAAAAGAGGTTGTGTCTAAGAAAATATTCATATATATCTTAGCCCTTCGCCTAGAGTTAGCTGGGGATTACTAGGCTGCTGAGAGTTCATTTCAGAAATTCAAGGCTCAAAAAGAAAAGGCAGAAGAAAACTATTGAGTCCTCATCTAGGAAACAGAGTGTTCACCCAGGAAGTGTATGGGATGGGCACAAACTGTTTCAAGACATTACAAGTACGATTTTTTTTCTCTGTCCAAATAAGTCTGCAGTTCCCAGGCAAATAACTGTCCTTTTTCCATCTGACTATATTTGTTCTCTCTGTTTCTAATTATAGAAATGTTGATTTAGTTTTCTCCAGATGATGTTGTAACTTCAACAGGAGAGGAAGAGGATTCCAGCACTCAGTCTGTGCTGTAAGTGTCTTCCTAGGTCAGAAGGGATGAGGGACAGAGGTTTAAATTCTTCAAGGTGGCAAGGGAGCAGGAAGTGGCTCCCATCTCAAGCCAATCAAGCGTGCAGGAGATGTTAGAAGCAATCAGTGGCCAAGATGCTCAGGTGGCACTTGAACACACCTTAAAAGAAGAGAGCAGTGTTAGTTACACAACCAACAGAGAGCGTCTCTCAGAGGAGGTCCCAAAGGCAGACATGTCCTCATTGTGAACCCCTCACTGTGAGGACCAGAAAGCTGAATTGCAGGTGGTTGGGCCAAGGCAGTCGCATGGCGTCTTCTGCTCAGGAGTCTTCTGCTCAGAATTCTTCTGCTTTTGAGCCCAGGTCCACACTTCCTCCTAGTGTGATCTTATGATCCCAAGTCTCAGGGGAAACATTTTGTTTTCTCCTGCCCTGCATCCTGTTTAGCCTCCTCGGATGTTACTCCGTCCAACCGCACTCTCTCCTGCTCCTCAACTCATGCCCTTTCCTAGTGATTAGTTGAAGGTGGCTCCTTATTGAATTTTTTTGGACCCCTTCTTAAGCTTATGCCTCTGAGTCTTTGATATTGGGATGGTGTCCAGATGCTTGAAAGTTAGTCATTGGAGCACTTAACTAGCAAGCGATCAGGCAGCTTCACAATATCTATTTATAGGTATCTACTGGTAATGAATGATGCACGTGATGTTTCAGGCGGGAATAATTCTGCAGAGTAGTGCCTGCAGAGCAGGCTGTTAGAAATCAAGTAGAAAATATGTCTAAAATTGGGTGGAGGTTTAAAGATTGTAAAGTAAGATTATGTCTGATCAAAATGCTGGTTTAGATGCTTCAGCTCTGCTATGGTTATAGCCCACAATGAAGGACTTACCAGTCTTATGGGATGCGCCTACCATGGATTAAGTGGTGATAATGTAAATGCTTATGACTGCATGTAAGTTGCTCTTAGCAAATAACAGCGGGTTTATTTTCCGTATATGGGCATTCAAGTACTTTAAAACACTTAAGTTAATTTGATTTAAAATGAGTGGAGCTAGAGATAAAATTTGCTACTGTTACTCTATGAAAAAGCCTTTCAGATCTTAGAATCATAGAATGGTAGAATGGTTTGGGTTGGAAGGGACATTCAAGATCATCTAGTTCCAAACTCCCTGCCAGGGGCAGGGTACCTTCCACTAGATCAGGTTGTCCAAAGCCTCATCCAGCCTGGCCTTGAACACTTCCAGGGATGGGACATCCACAACTTCTCTGGACAACATGTTCCAGTGCCTCACCACCCTCAGAGTGAAGAATTTCTTCCTTAGATCTAATCTGAGTCTACCCTCTTTCAGTTTAGATCCATTTCCCCTTGTCCTATCACTACACGCCCTTGCAAAAAAGTCCCTCTCCAGCTTTCTTGTAGGCCCCCTTTAGGTACTGGAAGGCTGCTAGAAGGTCTTTGTGGAGCCTTCTCTTCTCCAGGTTGAACAACCTCACCTCTCTCAGCCTGTCTTCATAGGACCTTTTATACAATAGAGTTCAATAAGGCACCTAAAATAAATCAACAAACCTGACCAATTTATTATTGGTTTATCTTTAGGATAGTGGTATGCTCTGCTCTGCTCCATAGCTGATTGGTTTTCTTTTAAATGAATGCATTTATCTCTCAGATGAAGTTTCCCTAATATTCCCTAGACTCCCTTTAAACTCAGTGGAGAGACACAGATGCCCAGGAGGGTGATTAATTTCTTCCTAAAATAATTTTCCAAGATTTGTGAAATTAATATCTCTATGGAGGTGTCACTTTCTTTTCATGACTATGGAGAAAATCCTGATAATTAACAGAGGCTACACATCTAGCTTTTAGGTGACTCAAGTTAGGTGAAACTAAACTTGCCCTATGTCTTATTCCTTTTTCTCTTTATTAATCCTTTCCTTTTTCATTTCACCTCATTTCACCTCCACTGTTCTTGCTGAGTCTATTCTGCCTTCATCTTATATCTCATTAGTTTCCTGTATTCCATATGCTTTAAATCTATTTTAAATCAATAGGAACTGAGGGCACACAGCACCTTGCAAAGTTAGCCTGAAGTCAATGAAATTGACTGTATGAGTCAATCTAGGCACAAGCAACAGTGCTTGTCAGAGAAGGTTCCTTACCCATTTGCCCAATTCAAACAAACAAGCAAATGCAGATCAGCATCTTATCAGGACTGACTTTATATTTGAAACTGGTAATATTTACATGTCTCATTTGTCTCATGAAAACACGTTGTTTTACAAGAAGATTATCTTTCACTGTTTCTTGAATGTCGAATAAAAAGATGCAAACTAAAAGAAGAAAAGAAAAATTATTAAAAAAACAAAGGTTGCAGAGTTTAGACCAAATGTGTAATCTAACAGCCACTATAGTTCTTATGTTAATCAGCCTTTCCCTGCTTCTTCAGCAGAAGGGAAGAAAAAGATAAAGGGCAGAACAATTTCCTCTACTTAGTATGTTTGTATCTATAGAAAAGGTCCTTTTCCCCTTGTTCTTCTTGGTGTTAGAAAGATGTCACTATGATGTTAGATTGTTAGGTCTGTGCATCTTAAAATGACCTTTTTGCTGTTGGTTATGGTTAGCACAGTCACCAGGTACCCTGCCATGGTCCATTCAGTACAGAGAGCAATTACTTAGCTCTTTTCTTTGCCTCTACTCACAATATAACATCCAGTCACTGAAGTTGAATATGTATCTTTGCATCTCACAGGGTATCACAGCAGGCTGTTGCTTGTTGCAGCTGATAAAGATTCCTTTTGTTATATCATATACAAGTGGCTCGTCCTTTACTAGTGTGTGGAGTTAACAGGATTCCTGTTGATCTAAGCTTGGTCATCAAACACCCTGGCAGGAAATTGACAGCACTATCTTTTGGATGCCCTGGAGTGGCTGGCTAACAATGAGGTACTGTGATCTTACATCTTACTTTTATTGAGAAGATGCTGTCATTTTTCATGTTCACCCTAAACATTATGTCAGTCCTTAAGGCCTGAATGGTATCAGATGTTAAATGAAGAACAGCTTTCTTGGGTGTAGACAGAAAATGCTGAGTAGTACTCAACCTTTGAAGAGGCAGTTAATACCTTTCCACTATGTTTAAAGTGCCAGTTATTCCAAAGTCATTAAAACTGTTCTGGCTTGTTCCCTAACATGTCTGTAATAGAGAAACATACAGCAAGAAGAAAATGAAAAAACCTCTTTACCATTTCTACAGCCAGAAAAAGAAAGTCCATACTGTCAGCCAATCAAGTAACCCATCCATTTATGAGTAACCTGTGCCCATTGTTCAGGCTAAGTTCAGGCTAATCATGGATACAGGAGAAACCCTCAGGTGTTGAGGGCAATAAACTCTTTGCTAACAAAAATGTGATGAGAAAAACATTTCTCCAGTATTGGGTCCTAATTAAACAAAAACCTAAGACTTAATCTTTAGATTTTAAAACTCTTGAAAGGATTAGGCCAGAGAATCTCAGATGATGTTTTCTCATAGCCTCAATTCTTGAAGAGCAGGGGAAAGTATGGGAAGAATCCATCAACAGAGTTTTGTAGAAAAGCTTCCCGGATGACACAAAAAGGCCTTTTAAATTCTGTAATAAATATACATAGTATAAAAACTTCATAAATGCACAGTTATGCTGAAAAATCTGTTAAACCTGATATTTTTGCAGCATGCCTTTCAATACAAGGAGTTTTATCAAAAGGAAAAATAAATCCCCTTTTTAGTAGTCATTCATGCTACATTATATAGATCACAATGGAGTTTGGCCTCACTTGTCAAAACAATCAAGACAGATAGTGAAAAGCTTGATCAAAAATTGGGGAAACTCTGTAAATGTGCAAACAGAGTCAGAGGAAAAAAGAAAAAGAGACTACCATAACAGCTGTCATGGGGAAATAGTGATTGATATTTTGTGCAATGGAACACCAACCTCACACTAAGTAATAAGTACTCAGTCATCATCCCACTAATTACTCAAACTTCATTAGAAAGAACACCATGGCCACAATTAAATATTGTATATTACCCCTCATTCTAATTACATAGCCTTTTTAGCTGCATTATAAAAGCAATACATTATTTAATTATTTTCATTTAAGGTATTTTAAAACAATATTTAAAACCTCATCCAACCCCCTGGGGATTTTAACAAATCATTAAAACTACTATTCATGTGTACACAGCAATGCTCTAACCGCATAAAGCTGGCATCCATTTCAACTTCATTTATAAAAATCAAATTTGAAAACCCACTGACTTAAAAGGTCCTGACTCTGACTGCCAGAGCTTTAATGGGGTTTCACAGATGTAAGACAGCCTTAATTATATCCCTAAAGTGTAAAAATGTATCAGCAGCAAATCCTAGCCTCTTCTCTCAAGAGTTTTCAGAAAAAGCATCTTCCTCAGAGATCTCCACCGGGACATCTTGCAGGTGCTGTTCTGATCACTAAGACTTCCTCTGGGGAAGGCAGAGTGCACAGGTCTGAAAGGCCTCGTTGCTACAGATATAGGTCTAAGAATATTTTGTTATCTGCTAAATGTAAAAGATGCTGATGAGACAGACAAGCGAGAGGTAGATGCAGCTGATTTTGTTGTGGCTCATTCCTCTAAAGCGCTTGGAAACATAGTGGTGCTGGTGATGCCTGAGAGCACACCAAGGTATTCCCATGCTGCCCAACCCACCATGATGAATGGGTTCATAATCACAGAATAGAGATAAGCATTATGGATTGAGAGGTCCAAATGCCTAAGGCTAGAAGGCAAAAAATGTGATGGCCCATCAGCTTCCTTTTTGTTTCCGATGGAGCTGGAGATTCAGGGAAAGCTGCTAATATGAGCATGTCTTATCTGAGTAAAAAGGATACAGAAGGACTTTAATTTTGGAGAGTTTTTGGCAAATTTCACTGGAGTTTTAACTTGACAGGCAACATTTTTTCAGCTATCCCAAAACCTGTGGTCTTCAGATAATGCAAGAAGACTACCTATCTTGATATTTAGTGATGGCAAGGATAGTGTAAAAGAAGTAGACTGTGTATTTAATCAAATAAAGGTTATTTAATAGTGTCATCTTTTTTAGACTACTTGCTTTCATTAGCTGTGACCATATGGAGCTCACAGATGGTGAATAAAACAGTGACGTCCTGTTCAAATGCAAAGAGGGTAAGAACAGTAAATAAATTGCTGGCAAGATCAAGATGAATGATGCATATGATATATATGATATATGTCAAAGAGGACTCAAAATGTCATGTAACACTTGAGTCTGGAATGGTTTTCAGTCTGAACATCAGGAGCTGTTAGACTGACATGGGAAAATAAGCTTGGAGATCAATCTTAGGGAAGGGAGAATAACCATTTATATCCTTGAAAATGTGAGAATGAAGGCTTCTTTCCACTCATCAGCTGTTTCCACTTTGGTCCTTCCATGTTGGATTTCCTCTTTTCTCCCCTCCCTGAGGATACTGTCAGGGTCACCTTCTCTTTCTCTGACCCTTTCATCTCTTGCAAGGAAGGATTTTGCTTTGCATTCAATATAGCATCTAGCTGGACAAGGAGACTTTTTGTGAGCAGCATGATCCATTGTTTCTATCTAAACCCAGAGGTACAAAAAAGGATTTGTCTGTATGCTGTTGCCTATTCCACCAATGTTCCATAAGTTAACCAGAAAGAGCAGGATTTGAGGACCATGAAGCCAAAGTGCAAATCTTACTGACTAAACTTGAATGAGTAGTTACTCTTGTTTCCAAAGTTTTACCAAAACCCGCTTATTAAGGTCTATTACCTGGTGCATATGAAGTTGTTGAATATGGTTGTGGCAAACAAAGACAGCATGTTACGATGCTCTGGTGACGAGCTGAAATGCCACGGGCAGTGAACATTTTCAGCACACAACTTCCACCAGTTGAAAAGTATTTCTGCTGTTCACCATCTCCACATCGAGACCACTGATCTTCATTTCTTCTAATGTGAAAACAAGCAGGGGGGCTCAAGGCATAATTATTTATAGGCATTGGTGGTTTAAATTCACTGATTTCATTTGGACAGGAGTAGAGAATAAGCAGCTCCACAGCGCAGGTACCAGTTCCCCTGGGGAGGTGGCAGCAAACAGCATTACTTCTGCAAGAACCCAGCTCCTACTGCCTTGCACCCAAAACGTGTATCTGAATATCCAAACCAGCTGACAGTCAGAAGGCTCACTGCACCAGCCACTGAGCTCAACAAGCAGTATAAACACCCCCTATATCAGGTAAACATCTAACTGCCTAATGGTGATGCTTATAGAGAAGAAGAGTTTACACATAGGCCTTATACAAAGAACATGGAATATTAGAGGAACTGATGCTGTCTCAGAACCCTGAGGAGATACCAGGTATTTTGGGAAGCTAACAGAGATGAAGTTATTCTTGCTCAGAGCTCAGTTACATCTATTTTCCTCTTTTAACTCAAGCATCTCCAGCTTAGCCTATCTTGAAGCAAACTAGGTGGGTCTAGATGTGAGAGTGTGTTGTTTGTTCCTTTAATTCTCACTGATGCTTGGATTAGCTCATTTTGGTTTATATTTAGAATTTTAACATTTTGAAAAAGAAGTTTCAAGAATGTTATTCATCTCCATTTGCCAATTGCATAACAATAATCCTTGGTCATTGTTTGGATGTTTTTTTTTCTAATTCTAGGGTAAGAATGAAAGATTGAAAACCTTCATTGTAAGCAGGCAAGGATACCGAAGCCTAACACTTTAAAGGATGCACCAGCAAAACAGACAAAAGACTAGGGAACAATTCTGGATCTGTAGGAACATGAAAAAAGTTATTAACTGGTTTTATGCTGACTTGTCTGTATTAATCCATTGTAGGATTAGTTTTCTGTTTTACATAGATAGTCTTTCTGAAACAGAGATTGTATTCTCATTCTCATTTTCTCTTTGTGCAGCGCTGTGCACTCTCAAAATACTGGGCTGATATGCCCATAGACACTCTAATAATATATGCAATAACAGGAATGATGCTTCAAACTTTAGAATTCATTCTGATAGGAACGTTGGGTGAACAAAATTAGTAAAAGTATGAAAACTGTAGGAATGCAGATGTGCTATATTTGACTAAAGTTTAATAGTAATTTCTGCTTATTTTGTCAGACAAGCAAAAGATTCATGTTTTCTAAGAAACAGTTAAAAGCAAGCAGGACTTAGCCAAGGGGATCAAAACTGTGAGATGCCAAGAATGTTTCTTCTCACCATAGCCCACTAATTCTTTTGAAGCTGGCATTATGCAAAACTTCCTTGGCATTCTTTAAGATATTCAGTGTTCAAATTAATTCTCCATTCAAAAACATGAGCATTCACAATGGTGGGATACATTAACATTGGGCCATTTGATACTACTCACTAAAAAACTGGGTACGGTCTAAATTAAGAAAGATCATCTATAGAAAGAACATATACAAAGAGATGTGGCATTTAGCAATTACAGGCCAAATCAAGAATAGGATTTAGGCAGATTGTAAATCCAAAGTTCAAAATTGCAACCTGAAATCCTCCCGCTCATTAACTGCTTTACACCGAAGGTCTCTAAATGCCAGTAGCTCTCCACTTCAAACCTGAAAACTGCCTAAGGTGTCCTTTCTATGTACAGATCTATCTGGTCCTAATAGTTAGATTCCTCATTCTTTGTAATCCCTCTTGGGATCTAGAAGCTTGTCAGAGGCACATAGTGTGGGCGTACCAGTGGATGTACTGGCAGCCTCTATAGCATCCTGACAAAAATATAATAGCTTATTTCTTGTAATTTTAGTTTTCTAGTACCCTAGTGGTACTAGAAGCTTCCCACCACATGTGAAACATCAGTTCAACTATCTTTTATGCTGACAAATCCAACCCCAAACTTCTTTCCCCTGAAGAATGTGTCCAAAGAACCAAGCGAAAGGCTACATCGTGACATCTTCTACTTAACCACTTACTGTTCTGTCAAAGTGTAGAAAGAATGTAGCATTCATGGATGTAGAGAAATTAAGCGACAAAGAGAGTGTAGCTTGGTGATTATGATGTTTTGAAGCTGCGAGTTCTAGGAAGACTTCAGCTGACACTATTAAAGGGGATTATCACATACTGTCGTGGTCACACTGACTACCATCAGCTTCAAGCTCCATGTTGGTAGATGGCAACCTAGCTCATATCTTCAGGTGCATAACGACTTTGTAGTAGAAACACAGGCTTCTGGTTTTTGCAGAAGTAATATAAGTGGAAGGAATCCAGCATGGTGAATTTAGAGTCAGGACACAGACTTAAGGCATCGAATTGAGTCAAATTTCATAGCAGTTAATAGCTCATAACTCAGCCTACTGAAGGCTGCTGCCAATCATTTCCCTTCCACATCCCTTTGAGAAACCAAACCAGCTGTTCGCCAACACTGACAAACTTTAGCATCCATTAATTTCCCCCTCAATGGTCTGAAATCCACCTGCCCTGTCTTGATCAGTGAAGACATATGAATTCCACCTCCAGTCTATTTGGCATATAAATGGTCTCAAATATGACAGACTGAAGATTTCAAAAAGTTTTATTCTTGAGTTCTTAAAGATGGCTTTTGTTGTGATTTTTCTGCTCTTTCCTGCTAAGCTCATGTACAAGATAAGCTCTGTTTTTTAACTGCACCAGCACTCACTTGCTACTCCACAAGTTGTCAAATGCTGTAAGATCAGGAGTAGGGTGCCTACCCTGCAGTGCAAAAGACAATAAGAACTCACGTTCTAGTGATAGCTAGAAAATTGCTAGGTGCCCTCTCCATTACTACTTTTTTGCCCTCATTGGTAGTGTACTGACAAAATTTTCTGGGCTAGGGCTAATTGTTGTTTGTATGTCCAAATTTTGCTCTCTGAATACAGCTTTTGAAGGGGGCATGCAATACAACCCGAAGAACGTGGTTGTACAGTAATTTAAGAGAGTCATCCATACTTGGTTCTTCCATCTCCTATCTCCTCTGATCTTCCTGTAAATTCATGTAAATTTTAATCTAGCTTGCTTGGTTCTTAAATGCTAATGTTCTTTAATGCTAAATTCTAACTGCTTTGGAATTTAAATGCTCCTTTTTTTAAAAAAAAAAAAAAAAAGAAATTTTAAAAATTGAAGAACTTGCATCTTCTTGAAGAGGATGGATCTACAGACCAGATCCTTAAGTCACCAGAAGTTAATAAATTAAACCAACTAAGTATAGAGACTCAGCTCTGTTAAATGGCTGAAGTTAATTTTGGAAGTTAGACCTAGTCTTTAATCTTACAGTACTTGCAATCATAATTGTCAATGTACATATGGATCTTGTTTCTAGGTGCATGACTCTTATCACGATTAGCTTCCTACTTTTAAATATTTATGGTTTAAGTGTTGGTCAATTTTTGGATGTAATTCTTTGCTTGAATTCTGGTTCATCCATTTGACTAAGAAATTTCACAGGGAAATTAATGCAGAAAAACTAGTTTTAAAAGGCCACAGTGCCACTTAATTGTGAAAGCAATTCCAGGTTATTGTGACACTTGTAACTGTGTTGCACATTCAGTCTCTGTGACACCAAAGAACTATTCGTACTTTACTTCTTTTCTAATAATGCCTCTATCAATGTAATTCTGTTCAGATGAAGTGTTTTACCTTCCTTTCCAAAACTCTTGAAGTATTCCTTAAAGTAACTATTTTTCAAACATATTTACAGGAGTTAACAACACTTTTGGGGGAAATTTAGTGTGCTAGTTCTCTAGTGGTACTTCACTTCACCAGCACTTGTGAAAAAACCCCACAAACAACCTTTTGTAATCCTTCAGAGCTCTGCTGTTATTTATTAGCCCACATTATTTTTTTTATTTAGATGCACTCTCAAACACAAGTAAGAGCCAACCTTCTGATTATTCTGTGGACACTTAAACGTAGACCTGTAGTTCACAGCTAAGTACATTGACTTAAATGAGTCTTATGCAGAAATTCTTAGAAATAACTCCTGATCTCTGACTCTTCACAAATTTCCTACCTCAGAAATCTCTCAGGCCATGTCTTGTCTCAGCTCCTCCTTCTCAGAGTGATCTGGGAACACTTTCATATATGAAAGAGCATCTTCTCTGCAGGCTTAATCAACAACCATTGAAGCTAATGGAGAGAGCTCCCGTTGATTTGAGTAGAAATTGGTTTGAAACCTTTAATCGGGTATATATCTTAATCAGAACAAAAAGCTGTTCTGTGAGGTCTCTTGATTGAGCAGATATTATTGTACTTAAATGAATTGCCCTTGGCTAGTTTACTCCAATACTACTTCTTTTTTTCTCAGTTAAGCACCACACAATGAAATATAAATCAATCCTGATCAAGAGAGTTCACTGATGTCTGAGTTTTAATTAGAATCTTTTTTTGTCAAAAGGCCGATGCATCTTTTCTAACAAGGCATATAAAAAACAGCTTCCAACAGTCCCCAGGAAAGACTTTTCATGTTGAGATTAGTTTTAGAAAGATTTATGCCTCTTACTTTTTCATCAGTCCTACATGACCGCTACCAACGTAATAATCAGAATTTTGGTTAATAAAGACAATCAGGAGAAATTCACCTTCTTGAAACTATTTGAAGTCATCATCAGGTGTGACGACTAGTTAGAAATTCAAGAACAAAATCAAAAGCAGTAATTGATTAGAAACATTGAAAAATAACAATAATGCACTCTGAAGTGAATCTATTATCAGGCTTCTTGAGCGAAAATATGTGATTTCAGCCTCTGAATCCTTTTTAGCCTGTAACATGATCTTTAGTGCATAGATTTTGCAGCACACCTGGGGAAAAAGTAGAAATATATTGTTCTCGAAAGGTAGCCATATTCTATGTTGACTTTGGAAAGATCTTCTGCAGCTGTGTTGCAAGACAGCCTGTGTACCGGTGCTAACATGAGGGAGTAGAAGATGTTCTCTGTTGATGGCTACAGCTCTTTCCCAGTAGGCAGAGGACATGTCTGTCAGAGTTTCTGAGTTTGACATCTATTCATTTCTGAAGTGAGGGGTCTAATATTAGCACTGTATAGCATAGTGGGTGTCAGTGACAGCACCCTTTTTTCATGTGTGGTGTATTTGTCTTCGCATTTTTTTTAATAAGTGAGCCACCAGCACTCACGAGGAAAAAGCAGGGGCGTGAGCTGAGGAGGAGGTTTTGGACAGTGAGTACCACACGCATCACATAAGTGCCTAGTTCAGTCTGGCGAGAGATACATCAGGTTCCCACCCTGAAGTGCCTACTTGTCTCTGAGCTGCAAGGAAATGTTGGGGTCCAGTTCCCTCAGAATGGGTAAATAAAGAAACAGGGAAGGATGGGTGAGAAAGTAATATACTCACAAGATAGGAGGTCAAATACTTATGTATGTCTTGATGGATGCCTTGAGGATAAGAGTTTTCCTTTTCACCTCCCAAGGTCTGTGACACTAGATGCAGTAAGGATTCCTGCTCCCCAGAAATTAGCTGATGAAAATATCATTAAGGGTGTTCTGTTTTTTCTTTCCAAAAGTGCATGGGATTCTTGACAAAGGGCCGACCTACTGAGAGAGTCTGAAAACCAGGGAAGCTAAGAAAAACCACTTGAAGTGTCCTCAGGCTTAAGACAGAGCTTGCAAGTAGATAGAACGGCCAGCTACAGTGAGGAAATGTCATGCTACTTGGGAAAACATCACCAGAAAATCAGTGGCGCAGAAATCTTAATCCCAGGGGCTGCTCTGTTTGCCCTTCTCAGGAGCCCTTAGTGTCTGCAAAACAAGTCTCTCGCTGAATAACTGCACCAAGAAAACCCATGAACACCAAGGGACTTCTGCTGTCTTGTTTTCTGCCAGGCCTCCACTACCACGCTCACCAGAATGAAGTGTTATAGTGCAAAGCTTCAGATGTTCTTAGTTCACATGTAGTGGCAGTTGTACTAGACAGACCCAATCAATATGCTATTTCACTATTAGCTATTTATAAAGGAGCTTCTCCAACTTTCTTATCAGTTTTACTATATGCTTTAGTTGAGGAATTTTACTGATTTCTCACATTATATGTACATATATATGCACTGCATATGTGCGATCCTTTATGGGTTATTATGTACATAGATGTACTCTGTGGATTAAAGAATAAATTTGACCCCTGCAATCCTATTTCCTAAATGTTTTTCGTCTAGTTCGGGTTATATCCCAACAGTCACATACGGGCTTTGCTCAGAGCAGGTGTCAGCAGCTGTTGTGCATTGCACAACCAGTTGCACCAAATCTGGAGATGAGACTGCACTGTGCTAAAGCCATGCTAGAAGCTGCTAGAAACTTCCCCCGTATCTGATAGAGACAATGCCAGGGAGCTCCAAGATGGACCCATCACTAGCCAAGTCCGGGCCCATCAGCAATGATGATAGCGCCTCTGGGATAACATATTTAAGAAGGGAAATAAAAACCTATGCCACTGCAATTGCAACCAGATAAAGGAGAAAGAATATGTGAGAGAAACAACTCTGCAGCTACCAAGGTCAGAGAAGAAGAAGGAGAAGGAGGTGCTCCAGGAGCCAGAGCAGAGATTCCCCTGCAGCCCATGGTGAAGACCAAGGTGAGGCAGGCTGTCCTCTTGCAGCCCATGAAGGTCCGTGGTGGAGCAGATATCCATCTGCAGCCCATGGAGGATCCTACACTGGAGCAGGTGGATGCTCAAAGGAGGCTGTGAACCCCCTGGGAAGACCACTCTAGAGCAGGCTTCTGGCAGGACCTGTGGACCCATGGACAGAGGAACCCACACTGGAGCAGGGTTGCAGGCAGGAACTGTGACCCCACAGAGGATCCATGCTGGAGCAGTCTGTTCCTGAAGGACTGCACCCCGTGGGAGGGATCCATGCTGGAGCAGTTCATGAAGGACTGTCTCCTGGGAGAAGGACCCCACACTAGAGCAGGGGAAGGGTGTGAGGAGTCCTTCCCCTGAGGAGAAAGGAGTGGCAGAAACAACATGCGATGAACTGACCGCAAGGCCCATTCCCCATCCTTGTGTGCTGCTCAGGGGGAGGAGATAGAGAAAATTAGGAGTAAAGTTAAGCCTGGGAAGAAGAGAATGGCTGAGGGAAGATGTTTTTAAAAACATCTTGGTTTTATTTGGTTTGTTTTTTTATTTGATTTGGTTTGATTTGGTTTTATTTCTTGTTTTACTACTCTGATTTGATTGGTAATAAATTCAACTAATTTCCCCATATCAAGTCAGTTCTGCCTGTGACGGTAACTGGTGAGAGATCTCCCCATCCTTATCTCAACCCACGAGCCTTTCACTATATTTTCTGTCCCCAAAGGGACAGCTGAGGAAAGTGAGTGACAGCAGCTTTGGTGGACACCGGTGTGTATGCATCCATCTGCATAGACACGTCCATGTAAACACAGTGGGTAGTTGCAAAGTTTGAAATGGAAAATGGATTTAACAGTGTGGGTACATCCTGTATATTTCCCTGTAGGGTTTGTTTGGGCAGCAGGAGTGAAGGCGATGGGGAATGTGTGGTTGTTTCCCTCAGCTGGAGGCTCCATGGCCTCATCGTGTCAGAGAGCTCCTGTAAGACATGTTTCTCGCTTAAGGCCAGACCTTGGCTTTGCCCGGGGCCGTTGCTTTAGAGGTGGAAGATATTATAGTATGTGAGTTAATAGGGAGGAAAAAAGGCAAATTAATAATGAAGTAGACTGAATTTTAACAGCACTTCTGCTCTGTTCCTCTCCCAGAGGATTAAAAAGATGGTACTGAGACGGTTTGTTAAACAAATCTGTTCAGCTCCTGACCTTCACTGCTGCTGAACAATTTTCTTCTGCTGTAACCATCTCTCTCATTTGCAGAGAGATAAATAAAAAGTGTGTGCGGTAAGTTACAAAACAGGGTGCGTTGTTTGAAGGAGACACGTGCACTTTGTGACACTCACAGCTGACCTTGAAGCACATGATACAGGACAAACGTAGCTGCAGGGAAGCTTACAGCTATTCCTGCCTCAGTCACTGTCGGGGTGAGTCGTGCTGGAATGCCTTCCAAGGCACTGTTTGGCTTGAAATAGCTTCACATTTATAGAGTCACTTTGAATTTTCCTCTTTTCGTTTCAGACTTTGGTTGATTTTCCAAAGTGTAGCGCTGTATTAAAAGGATTTTCTGCCTGCCTTCTCCTCTGCTTTATCCCCCCACCCCTCCTCACCAGCTATTCTCTTTTCCTCTTCCATTCCGGGCTCTGGGTCGTTGCAGTACCAGTATATACTCTTTAAAACAGCTAGCAGCTGGCTCAGCCAAGCTCTGATCTTTTCCATTATTTGAATGTTTAAAGTCACTATCAGCCTTAACAGAATGGTAGGGGAGGAGGTTATCTTTTGGCCCTTTTGTGTAGCCTAAGATAATAAATTCAAAACCTGTAGATAGCAGCTCCCATGCAGGATTACACAAATAACAAAAAGGCCTGGGAATTCTAAATGAATCCTCAAACAAGTCAAAACGTGGATGTGAAGGAAAACGTTTGATGACACCTCAGCCTTTGCCACATTTTTTTTCTCTAGAAATAAGTTTTTTTCTGAATTAACTTTAAAACCAATTCAGTGTAAACATTGAGGGTAAATATATAGATTTTCAGGAGCCCCAAATGAGAACGATTTTAGTATAAATGTTACAATCATTTCAAAATCACAATAATCAAGAATAAATGTTCTATTGGACAGGAAAAGGGATGTACCCATCCCTGCAACGCCATTAACACAACCTGGTAGTCTTTGTGTCTCTATTCCTGGCCATAGGAGGCAGAAACACCCGAGTCTCCATCTTGGGATGACTGTGTCCCGTTTTCCAAGCTCCTTCTGTTACAAGGAATGCATGTGTGTGTTCTAGTCAATCATAATTCATTAACACTTATAAAACCACCTACACATATTTTTGCTAAATTCACAATATTGAATCTTTATGACTTGCAACTTTTCCATAGTCTGTTTCCATAGCTCTGGGATCTCCAACGCAAGAAGGACGTGGAGCTCTTGGAGTGGGTCCAGATGAGGGCCACAAAAATGATCCGAGGGCTGGGCACCTCTCCTATGAAGACAGGCTGAGAGAGTTGGCATTATTCAGCCTGGAGAAGAGAAGGCTCCGGCGTGATCTTATAGCAGCCTTCTAGCACCTAAAGGGGGCCTACAAGAAAGCTGGAGAGGGACTTTTTGCAAGGGTATATAGTGATGAGACACTTTTTAGTGAGTAAAATAAAACGGCAATGGGATAAAACTCAGAAGATCCTTTCACAATTAAAAACTATGGTGAAAACAAGAATTACAAGGAGAGTGTTAAAATCCAGTTGTATTATTGGGCTTTAGAGAGTTAAATATTTTAGTCTAGACATAAATAGCCTAATAAACCTTTTCAAAGTGAATACTTTTACCACTCCAGTAGACATTTTAAAATTAGTCTTTTTTTTTTTTTACATCTCTAAGCACTTTTTCAACAACTAAATCCCTGCTACATCAATCTGTGATCTTCTTCATTATTTAAATAAAATGGACACCTGATCAAATCCTGAAGCGGCATCTTTGATGGCTCTTTCGTCAGCTTGCAAAGACATATGTTACTTGTCGCTGCTGTGGGGACAGTACGGGGAGGATATCAGTGGCAGAGGATGTTGATATTGACCCAAATTTGAGCAATTGTGTTGCTAGCTAAAGATTGAATCTTAGTAGTCTCAAAGGGAATCAAATATACCAGAATAAATCAGTGAAATTCTGGTGTCTGAGGTACATATGAAATGGAAGTGAATTGATTGATTGTAGCATTAGCATGTTTTAATTAACTGAATGTACAGATTATATATATATATATGTATATATATAGTAGCTGAACTCAATGATCATGATGACTCTCTTCCAACTTGAGATATTCTACCATTCTGTGATTCTATGATGAGTATTTTTCATTACATGCTGCCCAGTATTAGTGACTTTAATGAAACAAGGTCTTCTATTGTATTATTGACTGGTGTGCGCTTCTAGACTTTTAGCTGAAATTTTTTTGTACTTAAATAACAGCCTAGTATATTAAGATTTTGCAGTAAATTTAGTTTATGTTAGTCAATTAATACTGTTGCTAGGGACCACCGATAACAGTTTTGAGGTATAATTTGCTTAAGCGTGTTTAAATCGTTTTGCAGCAGGCTTGGAACAGTTTGAATTACATTCATGATGTTTCAAGTATGGTAGTTTTAATGGACTTGCACTTTACTGATTTTTGAATAACGTCCAAGAATGCTTTGGATTATTGCCTCTTTTTTTTTTTTTTTCACTGAAAAATCCATAAAACTTAAAAATGGTGGAAGACATGACAATGATGGTGACACATCAGCATTTCTTGTTTCCTTGCTATTTTCTGATGGTCTTTTCAAGTGTAAAACTTCATTCTTTTCTCAGTCTTTTGCCTCCTCCTTCCTGCCCTAGACTGGTTTTACTTCCACATTTAAAGTTCTTTTTCACTTGGGAAAAAAATCCATACAGGAAACCTTTCCCTCTTCCTTACCCAAACTTTTCTTCACTTACTTTGTACATCGAATTTTTTATATAGAAATTAGTAAATACGTATGTGTAAATTGGAGAGGAAAGACGAATAACGAGCTAACCTTTGATTAACATAAGAAATTAAAATACTTAATTTTTTTCCGGTGACATCATGTATTATGGAAAGTGTGAATACAGAGATGCATCTTTGAAAGAAACAGCTTAAGCATCAATGAAGTTACATCAAATTGCTTAGGTACCAGCCTTGTAGTCTCAGAGTAATATCTCAGTTCTTTAATTAAAGCGAAATGCTATATATCTTTAGGGCTTGTTTTAAAGGCCTCTGAAGATTGGAAAAATATCTTTTGCTTTCACGGACTTCAGACTGTCTTAGTGCCCAGCTTTTCATATAGAATCCCACCATGAACGTCAGCGCAACTCTGCCGCAGATTTGCCAGTGGACTCGAACTTCATAAAACAGTGTCAAATGAGAGAAACTAAAATTAAGAATCAGGAAAAAAGGATGCATGAATAGTAGAAAGATAACTGAATTATACTTTCTCCAGACAGCTTCAATACTGCAATATTATATGAGTTTTCTGTAAGACAGCTTCTAGGTGGATAGATATTTTTTTAAAAGATGGAACTTGAGACAAACCAAAAATATTAGGAACCCGCAGTCTCAAGATGCTGCAATATTCACTAATATTAAATCCTACATAGAAAACCTATTACTGATTCTTACTAAAGCAATTTTTTTTATTGTCAAGGTTGCACATTAAAGATATTATATCATAGAATTGTAGAATCACAGAATGATTTGGGTTAGAAGGGACCTTGAAGACCATCTTGTTCCACACCCCTGCTATGGGCAGGGACATCTTCCACTAGATCAGGTCACTCAAAGCCTCATCCAACCTGACCTTGAACACTTCCAGGGATGGGGCATTGACAACTCCTCTGGGCAATCTATTCCAGTGCCACACCATCCTCAGAGTGAAGAACTTTTTCCTTAGATCTAATCTGAATCTACTCTCTTTCAGTTTAAACCCTTTGTCCTATCATTACATGCACTTGTAAAAAGTCCCTCTCCAGATTTCCTGTAGGCCCCCCTTAAGTACTGGAAGGCAACTAGAATGTCTCCCTGGAGCCTTCTCTTCTCCAGGCTGAACAGCCCCAACTCTCTCAGCCTGTCTTCATAGGAGAGGTGCTCCAGCCTTCGGATCATCTTCGTGGCCCTCCTCTGGATCTGCTCTAACATCTCCATGTCCTTTTTATGCTGAGGGCCCCAGAGCTGGACACAATAATCCAGGTGAGGTTCCACGAGAGCAGAGTAGAGGGGCAGAATTACCTCCCTCGACCTGCTGGCCACACTTTATCCGAGGATATGGTTGACTTTCTGGGCTGCAAGCACACATTGCCAGCTCACGTCGAGCTTCTAATCAACCAGCATCCCTATGTCCTTCTCCTCAGGGCTGCTCTCAATCCGTTCTCCACCCAGCCTGTACTTGTGCTTGGAATTGCCCTGACCCGTGTGCAGAATCTTGCACTTGGCCTTCTTTAACTGCATGAGATTTGCACAGGCTCACCTCTCCAGCCTGTCAAAGTCCCTCTGAATGACATCCCTTCCCTCCAGCACGTCGACCACACCACACAGCTTGGTGTCATCAGCAAACTTGCTGAAGGTACACTCGATCCCACTCTCTGTGTCGCCGACAAAGATGTTTGTCATGGTTTGATGTAGGGCAGGGTGGGGGTTCTGGTGGCAGGAGAGGGGCTTTGCTCCCTGTGACCTCCCTGGTTTTGGAACCGGGTTAGACTTGGTCCTGGCCACCAGATCGGACTCCCATCCCCCTCGGGGTTGAGCCAATCAGCGCCTCTGCGAATTGCCATATTTAAGCTGGAACAAAGGAACCGGAAAAGGTGCTTCGCCCAGGAGGGAGGAGAGAAGGGAGGAGGGCACTGCCCCCACTCCCTGGCTCCCGGCTGGGCGGCTGTCTGCGTTGCGCCGGTGCCACCTACTGAGAAAGGTGGCGGCGAAGACGGCTGGGGAATGCGGGGGCACCCCACTCCCGGGGTGCCCACTGGGCTGAGTTCACCCGGAGAAGACTGAGATCTGAGAGAAACAGCTGCATTGACACCAGGTCAGTGAGGATGGAGCGGGAGGAGGTGTGCCGGAGCCGAGTTTCCCCTGCGGCTGATGGTGAGATAGCAGGCGGCCCCCTGCAACCAGGACGGCCTCGGTGGAGCAGAGACCTGTGATAGTTTGATGGGGGGGTGTTCTGGTGGCAGGGGAGGGGATTTGCTCCCTGTGCCACCAGATCTGAGTCCCATCCCCCCCCGGGGGAGGTTGAGCCAAATTGGCACCTCTGCGAATTGCCCTATTTAAGTTGAGACAAAGGGGCGGGAAAGGGCTTTTTGCTCAGGAGCGAGGAGAGAGCAGGAGGGCGCTGCCCTCGCTCCCGGCTCCTGGCCAGGCGACTGCCCGGGCCCGGGCTGGCGCCATGTGCTCAAGATGGCGCCGGGGGAGCCGCATGGGGGGGCTCGGGAAGCGCCTCGCTCCCGGGGTGCCTGCCGGGCCAAGCTCCTCTAGGGGGGATTAAGATCTAAGAGAAAACAACCACAACGACCGGGTCAGCCAAGATGGAGCAGGAGGAGGTGTACTGGAGCTGAGGTTTCCCTTGCAATCGGTGCGAAGATGGCAGGCAGCCCCCCTGCAGCCAGGGTGTACTCGGCGGAGCAGAGACCCACTCGTGGCCCGTGGAGAAACCCATGTTGGGGAAGAGATGCCTGAGCCCAGGAGAGGTCATGGAGCAGGGGATGCGCGACCAGGTACTGTTAATAATGGGCATGGAATGCACGACGAGGTCGTGGAGGCATCTGGAGTCCGTGGGACGACCCACGCCGACGCGAGTGGCAGCAGCTCCCTAAGAGGCCGAGACTGGTAAAGCCTGAACTGGTACAATCCATGGGGAAGGATTGCAATCCTGCGGGCAGGACTCATGTTGGAAAAGTTTGGGGACTTTTTTTCTTCATGAGTAGGGGATCCACCGAAGCAAGGGAAAAATGGTGTAAGGACTCCTCCTCCTTTAAGAAAGGAGCGGTAGTTAACAACATGGATGAACTGACCTGCACTCCCCATTCCCTGTCCCCCTGCGCCGCCGGGGGGGAGGTTGAGCCAGGAACGAAAGGAAACGGGGTGGGGAGGTGTTGTTTTAAGACCTGGCCTTGTTTTCTCTTTTCTCCTCTCAAGTAACCAGTTTTGTTCTCTTGTGTCTCCTGTTTAGTAACTGTTAATAAATTGTTTTGTTCTAAGAAGAAAGCCTGAGTCATGTTTTGCCCGGGACCATGGTTGGTGGGTGCTCCCTCTCGGTTCTTGTCTCAACCCTCAGTCCAAAAACCACGACAAGACCCACTCGCAGCCCGTAGAGAGAGGATGCCTGAGCCTGAGGACGGTCGTGTTGGGACGCACGACAACGCAGAGAGGCATCTGGAATCTGTGTGATGACCCATGCTGGAGCGAGTGGCTACAACTCCCTAAGAATCCGAGACTGTGGTAAAGCCCACACTGGGGCAATCCAATAGGGAAGGATTGCTTCCTGTGGGCTGGACTCATGCTGGAGAAGTTTGTGGATTTTTCCTCGTGAGTAGGGGATCCACTGGAGCAGGGGAAAAGGGTGTAAGGACTCCTCCTCCTTGAAGAAAGAAGCAGCAGTAACAGCACGGAATGAACTGACCTGCACTCCCCCAGTCCCTGCCCCCTGTGCTGCTGGGGGGAGGAGGCAGAACCAGGAGGAAAAGGAAAGTGGGGGTGGGGGGGAAGGAAGGTGTCCGTTTTAAGATCTGGCTTTGTTTCTTTTTATCCTCTCAAGTAACCGGTTTTGTTTCCCTTTGTCCTTTTAAGTAACGGTCAATAAATTGTTTTGCTTTAAGAAAGCCAAGTCTGTTTTGCCCGGGACCATGGTTGGTGGGTGCTCCCTCTGTTCTTGTCTCAACCCTCAATCCCTTTATTATATTTTTCTCCTCTCCACTTTATTGGAGAAGGAGAGACTGTGTGAATTTTAATTGTTGGATCGGCCTAAAACCACGACAATGTTAAATAGCACCATCCCCAATACTGACTCCTGAGGAATGCCACTTGTCACTGGTCTCCACTTGGACATTGAGTCATTGACCACAATTCTTTGAGTGCGACCATCCAGTCAATTCCTTATCCACTGAGTGGTCCATCCGTTAAATCTATGTCTCTTCAAGACAAGGATGTCGTGTGGGACAGTGTCAAATACTTAGACAAGTCCAGACAGATGACATCCGTTGTCGTTCTTTTATCCACTAACACTGTAACTCTGTCATAGAAGGTCACCAAATTAGTTGGCAGGATTTGCCCTTAATGAAGCCATTTTGGCTGTCACCAATCACCTCCTTATTTTCTATGTGCCTTAGCATAGTCGCCAGGAGGATCTGCTCCATGATCTTGCTGGGCACAGAGGTGAGACTGACTGGCCTGTAGTTCCCTGGGTCTTCTTTTTTTCCCTTTTTAAAGATGGGGGCTATGTTTCCCCTTTTCCAGTCAGTGGGAACTTCACCAGACTTCCATGACTTATCAAACAGGATGGATAGTGGCTTGGCATCTTCATTTGCCGGTTCTCTCAGGTCCCGCAGATGCATCTCACCAAGCCCCATGGACTCATGCACCTTCAGGTTTCTTAGATGGTCTCCAATCTGATCTTCTCCTACAATGTGTGGTTCTACATTCTCCCAGTCCCTGCCTTTGCCGTCTCTGACTTGGGCAATGAGACTAGAGCATTTACCAGTGAAGACTGAGGCAAAAAAGTCATTGCTACCTCAGTCTTCTCCATATCCCAGGTATCCAGGTCCCCCATTTCCTTCCAGAGAGGACCCGCATTTTTCCTAGTTCTTTTTTTATCACTGATATACCTATAGAAGTTTTTCTTGTTGCCCTTGATGTCCCTGGCCACATTTAATTCCATAAGGACTTTAGCTTTCCTAACCTGATCCCTGGCTACTTGAAAAATTTCTCTGTATTCTTTTCAGGCTACCTGTCCTTGCTTCCACCCTCTGTAGGCTGCCCTTTGTCCAGGACCTCCTTGTTTATCTATGCAAGTCTCCTGGCGTTTTTCCCAGACTTCCTCTTTATTGAGACATATCACTTCTGAGCTTGGAGGTGGTGATCCTTGAATATTAACCAGCTTTCCTGGACTTCTCTTCCTTCCAGGGCTTGAACCCATGGTACTCTATCAAGCAGATCCCTGAAGAGGCCAAAGCCTGCTCTCCTGAAATCCAGAGTAGTGAGCTTACTAAGCACCCTCCTTGCTATCCTAAGGATCTTGAACGCCACCATTTCATGGGCACTGCAGCCAAGGCTGCCTTTGAGCTTCACGTTCCTCGCCAGACTGTCCTTGTTGATGAGAACAAGGTCCAGCAAATCACCTCTCCTCATTGGTTCCTCTATCACTTGGAGAAGGAAGTTATCATCAATACTTTCCAGAAACCTCCTGGATTGCCTATGCCCTGCTGTGTTGTCCCTCCAACAGATACGAGGCTGATTGAAGTGCCCCATGAGGACCAGGGCTCATGAATGTGTCACGGTTTGATGTGGGGGGGGAGGTCCAGGTGGCAGAAGCTGCCCATCAGACTGGACTCCCATCCCCCTCAGGGCTTGAGCCAATCAGCGCCTCTGCGAATTGCCCTATTTACATCGAACAAAGGAACTGGAAAGGTGTGCCTTTGCCCAGGAGCAAGGAGAAGGGAGGGGGGCACGGCCCCGCTCCCGGTCCCCGGCTGGGCCGGCGACACCCTCTGAGGATGGCGGCTGCGGAGCTGCTTGGGGAACTCGGGGAGAGTCCCGCTCCCGGGATGCCTACCGGGCCGAGTTCACCCAGAAAAGACTGAGATCTGAGAGAAATGGCCACACAGATCATCCAGGTCAGTGAAGATGGAACGGGACAACATGTGCCACAGCTGAGGCCCCTCTTGCAAGCTGCCCCTTTGCAACTAGTCCTCGGTGGAGCAAGCAGAGACCCACTCACAGACCGTGGAAGATCCACGTCGAGAAGAGATGCCAGAGCCTGAGTACGGTACGCATCTAGAGTCCGTGGGATGACCCCCGTCGATGGGGAGGTGTTTCGTTCAAGGAGATGCCTGAGCCTGAGACTATTGTGAATTACGGGCACAGGTCAAGGCGCATTTACGCATCTACGCATTTACACATTCAAAGTCCGCATGGGAGGCACATTTACGTATTTAAAGTCTGTATGGAGACGCATTTAAGGTCTATATGACGACCCACGCAAGAGCGAGTGGCAACAACTCCTTAAGAGTCCGAGACTGTGGTGAAGCCCGCACTGGAGCAATCCGATGGGGTAAGGATTGCCTCCCAGTGGGTAGGACCTCACGTTTTCCCTATGAGTAGGGGATCCACTGGAGCAAGGGACAATGGTGTAAGGACTCCTTCTCCTTTAAGAGAAGTGGCAGTAACAACATGGAATGCACTGACCTGCACTCCCCCATTCCCTGCCCCCTGCGCCACTATGGGGAGGAGGTAGAGTCGGGAGGAAAAGGCAAAGGGGGGGGGAGTGGTGTTGTTTTTAAGACCTGGCCTTGTTTTCTTGTTATCCTCTCAAGTAACAGTTTTTGTGTGCTTTTCTCTTTGTAGGTAGCTGTCAATAAACTGCTTTGCTTTAAGGAAACAGCCTCTTTTGCCCGGGACCGTGGTTGGTGGGTGCTCCTCTGTTCCTGTCTCGACCCTCAGCTATTATATTTTTCTCCTCTCCACTTTACTGGAGTGGGAGAGCTGCGTGGGGTTTAGTTGCTAGATTGGCCTAACCCATGACAGAATGCAAGGCTGTTCTTGTCTGTCTATAGAGGGCTTCATCCACCTGACTTTCCTGGTCAGGTGGCCTGTGACGGACCCCCACTATAATGTCACTTGTCCCTGCCCTCCCTTTAATCCTGATCCATAAACTCTCTCTCCATCCCCAGGTAGAGCTCCGTGCACTCCAGCTGGTCTTTGACATAGAGGGTAACACCTCCTTCTCATCTCCCCTGCCTGTCCTTCCTAAAGAGCCTGTATCCTTCCATTTCGACACTTCAGTCATAGGATCCATCCCACCATATGAAAATAAAAAATCCATACTAGCTAGGTATTTTCAAACTGAATTCTGAAGTAAGGTCTCTGAAGCATTTTCTAAGATTTCTAACTCTTTATTAGATAATAGTCTGAATTTATCTGGGTTGTGAAAAAACAGGGGCTAATTACCAAAGGTCACATTAAAGGTTACTGTGAAAAATAATGTATTTAAGCCCCATGTCTGATGTCTAGTATTTTTTGCTAGCAAAAGCTTGATGCTTCTCCATGAGAAATGAAAACAATCTGAAGTTTTAGAAGTAACAAGAAATCCCTTGCTCACAATACAAGACTTTTATCTTGGATTTGTCTGTGAAATGAGTCATGAGAACTTTAGGATCAGGCAACTTGTTTCCTGTAAGTCTTTTAGTGTAGGTAAAAAACCCCAAACAAATAAAACGCAAAAAATCCAAACCCACAGCAAAAAGCAGCGGTCAATTCTCTTTCAAGATTTCTAAAGGATCTTCAAGCCATTACAAGTTAAAAAATAGCCTGACTGAGAAAAGATCCATTTCATACTGCATTTATTTTGTTTCCCACAGACAAAGTTCTGCAAGCAACACGTTAAATATTTCATGATAGCAGATGCAAGATGTGGTATTCAGCTAGTTTTATCCTCGGTAATCCGAGGGGAAAAAGGTCCATTCTGTTTTTACCTAGGGCAGAGACGGAACATGCAATTGCTATAGTGCTTACAGAGCTTCCATATCCTGCATTACGATCTAACTTAAATGAAATTACCCTATGTTTTGTCTTCTGAACTTCAAATTAATCTAGCAGCAGCACTGTGGGTTTTAAAAAAAAAAAAAGACAAGAAACAGCCCCTGGCTTGAGATCTCCTGAAGTGTTTTGAGGACCTTGGGTAAAATCTGACTCTACTGAAGTTAGTAACTTTATTGATTGCAAAACAGGGCACACTTTTATCTTCAGTGTCTTCACCTCTGTATAATAACAAGACTTGCCAGTGAAGGAGGGAGAATGTATCAAAACCATTTAAAGTGAAGAAGCTTGGTCTTTCTCCTGCTGACGGGACCTTACTGTTATCTTCTCTTTTAACTGAATGTGGACTTTCACTCTGTAGCAGTTCCTTTACATTTATTGGCATACCTGTGATCATTTTTAGCATTTAGCATTACTCTGCCGCTGTCATGCTGTAGTAACCTTCATTCTAGATACTGAAACTGATACCCTATTCCTCATTTCTGAGTACAATCTCTGCCTTTTCTTTCCATTTTTAGGATATCTAGAATGATCTCTGTCGTCCCTTTATCACTTACTACCTATGACTCTGTAGTTAGCAGAAGGGAGGGGAATTCTTTCTCATAGTGACTGTGCTTCACATTGCTCTGTTCTAACCATGGTAATATATATAAAGTAATATATATACCTCTAAGAAAGTATAGTATGTGTTTGATAGGTGGCTGATGAGGCTGTTACTCCATTAAGGACTTCTGACAGCAAGATACAAAGTTCTACCAGTGTAATACATTTGGAATATTTCACTTAGCTTGAGCTATTATAGATTTTTCACTGACATCCAGAAGCCTGGCAGCTTTATTTTGAGAGCTATTTACAGTTCCCAAAGTGTAAAAGAGACTGTTTGATTGTATACTTTGATAACATTTCCTTATTATGTATTCCTTGAAATTGCTTTTCTGTTATGACATGCTAAGGAGTAATAAGAATGTAAGTATCATTTTTATATTGCATTTTTCCAATGATTTTGGTATAACCAATTTGTGCTGACATAAATATTGGATTAATAATAATAAGTATATGACGTTTCACAGTGTTATATTACTCTGTGTATAAAAAGATCCTATGCCCTCCCAATTCAAAATAATTCAGGTTCTCTGGCTTTTGTTGTCAAGTGATTCTCCAGAGCTTTATCAGATAACATCGCTTTTTTTGACTTAAATCTTTCCCATTCTCCTCTTTCCGTAACTTTTGCCAGTTAGTGAAGCTTGAACCCTCTATGACAGAGGTTCCGTCCCTCCTGTGTCAGCTGGGCATTCAGCAAGCTGAATGGGATATCCACCATTTTCCAGGAGTTCTGGGAGCAGGACGAAAGGCTTTCTTCTCTATTGCATGTGCCTTTACCAGGACCGATGCACAGCTTGTTTCTATGCCAGAGGGTGGCTTTTTCAGCTCCTTTTGTAGGTATTATCAACAATATTTAATGAAGTAGTTGTTTGAGTAATAATGACTTAGTTGATATGACTAGCAGCACATGCAGAAGAGAAAATACTGATTTTTCGAAGATGAAAATACTTTCTATTAAATAATGTTGAACAATATCTCACCTGGCTTTCGTGTCATGTCTTACAAAAGATGGTAAAGATGCCTCACACGTTCCTTTTTAACATCATTTTCAGTTGCCCGTTCCTGTGACAATATGTAGTGGTTAAGGCTGATTTTCTTATGCATCGTCTCTCACTCAATTTTGAAGTGTCAACAAAGGCAGATTAGACATTGTAGTAAAACTGAAGAGCTTAATTTATCTGTCTTTTTTTCAACATGTTACCTGACAGTTTCATTTGGTGTTGAGTGGTTCTGCTACTGTGAGAAACATTGAAACATCATTCCTTATTCACCATTTCTGCATCATTTCAAAACTATATATTTAAGTCTACTCTTTTATGTTGATGGTTTTATGTTATGTTCCTTTCCAATTTTTAATATTATGTCCTGCCTCAACCTTCTCTTTTCCACTTTGGACAGTCCTGTTCTATATTCCATGACACCTATTTCAGCCATGTGGTTATTCAAATTTCTTTTATTTGAAATGTTTCTAGTTCTCCTGTCTTATAGAAGGGATTACCACCTGTTGATTTGTACATTTTTGTTTCAATCAGAAATTCTCGATGACTCCAAGTCATTAGAGTCATTGATGATAACTAGCACCTGTCGGTCTAAAATGTCTGAATAGAGCTACTTTCTCCCAGTGTTTGTTACTTTGCACTAATGCCATCTAAGCCAGGACATTAGTGTGGCAGGACAGCAGCTGTGAGTCTGGGTAGCAACTCCAGACTTTATCAAGTTTGGCTGTGCAAAGCTCAAAGTAAACGTTCAGGAACTGGAAAATCAGAGACACAGAAGACCACATCTCTTCAGACATCCTGTCTCTCTCAGCAGATTCCATCATCTGTGTTCTGCAGAGATCCCAGCACGGGTGGAGAAGATTCAAAGGAATATCACCCTGTGAAAGGCCTGAAAACACAAAGTTAACCTACATGTTGAAGTGGTTGATATCCACTGTGTGGCTCTGGAGTGGGGTTGCTCTCAGAGTAGAATGATAGATAGGGTGGGCTGCATTCTGCATAGAGGACTTCCTAATTAAGAAGAGATAAAGAGAATAAAAACCCAACAAAAACCACAAACCACAACCAGACAATGTAAGGCAGGTACTAAGCAGAGTGCTGAGTGGGTTTGAAGGTCCTACAGAGTGCACACAAGAAACCCATATTTGTTATCTGCACAGAGAGAAATCCAAACAGGTTGGGCACAATACACTTTGTTTGTTATGTTAGCCTCCAGGATCTTCTGGCAATGTATCTATAGATCACAACTCACAGAAGCTTTGAAGCATGAACTAGCTCTCCATTCTCCATTGTCACCTGCATGCAAGTTAGCTTGCTGATAGGTCTGTAGAAAATATTTAAGTGCTCCAGTGGGCAGCAGCTATGTAGGTACTATTGAGTGATGCTGCTGATTTTGTTGTGGGAACATGAGCAGCTCCCATTCAGCCATCTGAAAAACAGACATGGAAAACACAGCATGAATGAATGATTGAAATTATTTTATGTCCCTTGAGCACCACCTCACAGGTAAGAGCGTTTCTGCTCCCTGTTTCATGTAGGCTGTACTGTTTTATGTAAACATTGGACTATGTGGGTATCATAGACTTCGCTGCTAAGTCTAATGTATCTGTGGGAACACTGTGATTCACAGGAAAGATGGGTGGTACTCTTTCTAATTTGAATAGTTGTGTGAGCCCATAGGCACGACAAGCTGCGCACCTTGTCTGTGGACTCTTCTTTCATTTTGGCAAGGAATTAAGTCTGCATCCAGCAATGACATCTGTCATACTCATTGCATCCAGCAATGAGTCTGTCAGCACTGCATCCTGTGCTGACTGCAGGTGATACTGAGTAGTGGTGACAATGGTGGTAATGGATAGCCTTGCTCTTCCAAAGCGGTTATCCAAGATTCTCACTTTGTCCACTTCCACAGTGTCTTGTCACCCATTTCTTGACCAGGCAATTCAATGTTCTCTTGTGACAGTAACCTCCATTGCCAGGAGGAACCATGCTATTGAATTAGAAACGAAATCATTTCTTCACAGCTCAAGACAGTGGCCCTGCACATAGAAAGGTTTTTCAGTCCATTGCAGTTAATGTCATGATCGTTGAGGTCCCTTCCAACCCTAACCATTCTATGATTCTAGGTTTCCAGCCTGATATGGTCCCACCACAGTGTGCTTCTAAACTAGAGGTGTTGCAGAGTGGATACATCCTGACAACAACCCTGCAAAGACATTGTGTTCCAGCTGGATTGTGTTCCATGCTTCAGAGTATTAAACAGCTCCAAGATAAGAGTATTCAGGGCTGCTGGTCAGGTAGAAAGCTGAGAACTGTCACCATCTGTAAAATGATGAGCTGCAAGACAAAGAGGCTAAAGTTCTCACTCAGGTGCCCTGCGTACCGTTCTCTTTTTCCTCCCATGCTTTCCATTCTTTGCTTCCACTGCATTCCATGGTTAGAAAAAAGAGCCATAAAAATACCAAAGTCCTGTGCTGTTGATAGAGAGCAACGTGCTTCACATGGGGAGCAGGGAAGACAGTAAGTAAGCTGGAGGGCGGATGTTGCAGGGCTGGTACAAAGGTACTATTAAGGCTGCAGTGTGAACGCAGCTGGGTGTACTGACACTCACCCAGTGCGAATCCAACTGGTAAAATCTCAGCACTCACCCACAACAGCAATGCTAATGCAGATACAGCGACTTTCCTGGGAGCTGGATCGGACTCGTGCTTTGTTTAAGTGTAAACTGAAGCTTTTAAAAATAGGAACAGATACTGTTTTAATAGTGTAAATAAGTAATGGAGTGGATCAGTTAACAGAAATACTATCCGTATAAACAGTAGGAGAACAAATTAAGGCACTTAGCTTTGCTGCAAATTAAACCACAGCTTTTCTTATGTGCATAAAATTAAATGTGTGCACAAGCTGCTGCTGAAAGACTGGACGGTGACAATTAAATCTATCCCTATATTGTATTTTCAGGTGCAATTCAGTACAACTGAACCACTGAGCAGGACTTCTTGGACTCCATTAACCTGTCAGCAAGGGATCAGAGAGTCATCTGTGTAAATTGCTGTAAGTCAGTGGCAGTGGCGGTCAGGCCTCAAGAATGTAACTGAGATTTAAATACTATCTATGATAACAGTGTCCATGGTTTTGTGTAGGCTGTCTGCAGGGGAGGAGGCTAATAGGCCTCCAGGCTAATAAGAGATTTTTTTTTGTCTTTGCCTGAACAACATAATCATTCTTCAAGCCTCATGTTTATTGAAATGCAGGTCAAAATGAAGCAAACAGTAAAAAGCACAAAATATGACTCACTAGGGTTAGAAGGCAATAGAAGCTGACTTTTGTTAAAAAACCCTGAAAAATAAAAGCAAATGTAAGAATAACTCAGAGCATCATTAGGTAATGACTGAGATAACGTTACATAGTGTCCTCTCAGCTCTTGCTTTTTGTATAAGGCTGCTGTGCGCTTCAGCCTGAAGGCAGAAGAAGCGGCTTTCATTCACCCCTCCTACACTGTGCGGCTCTGTCAAAGGACAGCCCTTGGAAGTAATCATTATAATGACAAAACAAAAGATTTAAAAAAAAAAAAAAAAAAGAAAAGCAGCCATTAACAACTTATTTGAGTTGATATTTTTGCTGCTTTCATTTAAGTGTTGCCTCCTTTATGACAAATATAAAAATTCTAGAACAAAAAAAAATGCTTTAAAGTGCAAGTTTTAACCAAACAATTTTTTTTTTTTTTGACTGAATTCTTTCTTCACTTGCTGGAAAATTGAATTCAATCGGTGTAAATGTCTAGGATGAAAAAGCACAGCTCATACTCATTCTACAATTCTGATTATCTAACACCTACGTTTAATAAATATACACTTTATTTAATGGCAGACTTGGTTTAAAAAAAATGTTTACTTTGAATTCAGGCAATGAAAATTGCCTTGTTTTATTAGAATAAAAGGGAAGGGTTTTTCAACAATCAGATTTTCTTAAAAATGTAAAAGCTTTCTGTATTTTTCATGCAACTAAGGAGTGATAACTGTACACTTAAGATACCTTCTAATATATATTTATTATCTTCTTATATTTAAAATGTGCTTTAAGCCTTAAGATTTTGGGTCTTATAAAATGTTTCCTGGAAAAATGTTGGTTCGGAGTACAGGTATATTAAGCCGTTTGGACCAATTTTTAATACTCCCTTGAATTAGCCAGAGGGTAGAATAAACTACTACTTAACATGAGAAAGAGGGTAAGAATTTATCTTCCACTGGAGATTTGTCCACATATATCCCAATTCACAGCCAGGCTTTCCAAGGTTTTCACCGTAACTAAAGCCTCAATTTCGCAATTTGTATTCAGTAAAGCTCTTGACCATGCATTAGGTTTTAAATGCTTGCTTAACAGCTTCTAACACCAATGGAACCTAAATGTTTGTACAAGAACTTTTGTGGACAGGGTTGTACCTAATCACTTGTTTTGAAACTTTACAGAACAAAGACTCAAATCCCAGTAACTGGCATAATTTTTGCTTATACTGTTCTCAGCAGCTTCATCTGATTTCAGTTATTTTATCTCCCTTTAAGCATGCTGTGCTGGGTTTATGTGACAGGGTTTTGACAGAAGGGGATAGGCTACAGGGATAGCCTTTATAAGAAGCTGCTAAAAGCTTCTCTGGCTCCAAGTCGAACCCGCCTCTGGCCAGGGCTGACCCAATCAGCACCTCTGTGAACAATATATTTAAGAAGGGACAAAGAAACCTGCACCAGACAGGACCTACAGCTGAGAGAGTGGAGAAAGGAGCAGGCGGCTGACTGCGCTGCAGCAGTCTGATGGGAAAGGACTGCAGTCCACAGGAAGGACTTACATTGGAGAAGTTCATGGAGAACTGTCTCCTGCATTGGAGCAGGAGTAGAGTGTGAGGAGTCCTCTCGCTTAAGGAAGGAGTAGCAAAACTACCGTGTGATGAACTGACCTGCAACTCCCATTCCCCATCCCCCTGCATTGCTGTTGGGGAGGAGGTAGAGCTGGGAAGAAAGGAAGGGAGGAGGAAGGTGTTTTTAGGATCTGGCTTTGTTTCTCATTATCCTCTCTGATGTGACTGGTAATGAACTAAATTGACATTTTTCCCCAAGTCAAGTCTTTTTTGCCCATGACCATAGTTGGTGGGTGATCCCTCCCTCTCCCTGCTTTGACCCTCGAACCTTTTGTTATATTTTTCTTCTCTCCATCTCACTATGGGGGAGGAATGAGCGAGCAGCTACATGGTGTTTAGTTGCTGGCTGGGCCTAAACCATGATCTGCACATACATATATGTTGATAATAAAATATTAAAGTACATCCAATATGGAGAATGATGGTATAGTTGTCCAGTTCCCATGACCCCAGCAACATGTTCCTGATTTAGATCACTTTAAATCACCTGAGCTGTGGACAAAGTTTCTTTATTCCCACAAAAGTCCTTCTGAGCCAGGTGTAGCACTCTGTAGGTGCCTTTTATCACACTCAACTCTGTCTAACACAGTTCTGAAGGTCCATTTTTCTTGAAGACTGTTTCAAGGCAATGCTGATCATGCCTCTAGAAGGAGGTCGGTGCATCAGGTATGTTGTGTCCTCTCCATCTGTCTAACAGTGTGCAGTGGCTTCACCAACCCCCTTGGGAGATGCTCCACTGAGCACCAGAAGGGTCTACTCAGAGCCTCTGCTACCTAAAGAAGCCCTTCATCCCTGATGTCTCTGACTTAGCTCAACTTTGACAAAAGTAGCTTGGGCAAATTTATAATCTTCAGAGTTCCTCTGAGTTTAACCTTTCTCTTTACCTCCTTGCCATGTATGTGAGGTTTTGGCTCATATATATGGCTGTACTGGACCAGTACAGCTGAGCTGAAACTCTGCACAGCTTCTAAAACTCATATTTATCTATCTGGATGGTTTTCTTAGAAAAATCACAGTCCATAGGAAAGCTAACAAAAGTTGTTATCCTAGTATATTGGTATGATTTGCTTACCTAATGTTCTTGTACTTACATTTCACTTCTTCAGAAAAGTTGTGATAAGGGACAGATTTTTTATTTCATGTGGAAGGTCTCACATTTGAACAGAAAAATAAATTTAGATTCTCTTTCCTCTTTACCTGCACTATAATTACTGGATTAATTTATAAACACGTTTATCTTCCTCTTATTTTGCTTTAAAGATATTTTGATTTACCTATAGTTCTTTCTTATGATTAACATTAGCTCTGCTGAAAAAAAGATTCCCTTTATAAAAAGGGAAAAATTTTAGCAAAATTTTACATTCTGCACCTCTTGTGGAGGTGAATAGAGATTTAATTCTAGATGGGTGAAGAGGAAGTTGTGTTAATTTAATATTAAGTTTAATTTACATGACAATGCTGCAGGACCTCAGATTACCATGTGCTTGACAAAGAAGAGAAAGAGTGTCTTCTGCTTCAAAGACCTTATAATTTAAGCTAAGAGTGTCAGCAGTCACCTCCTGTCCTGTCCAACAGATGACTAGAGACTGGGGCAATTCTTTAATTTCCTGTGCTGGAAGAGAGTTTTAGCAGCAAAGAGTTTTAAGTTCACCAAGGATTAAAAACAAAGCAAAGATGTTAGAGAGTAAATTCAACCATCTAGACCTTTAAGTTTTCCTACCAAAGATTACTCTTGAATTTGTATTTGCAGAATATAATGGAACTTCGCACAAACGAGGCATCTGAGTTACAGCACCTACGTTGCTGAGAAAATCTTAGGTGTCCTGCTATGTACTACATGAACTATATCTCTGTGTCAACTTTGTCAAATACTTCCACTGATTTATTTATTCATTAATTCATTCTTTCCTCTGTTTGAGGCTTTGAACAACCTGATTCAGGGGAAGGTGTCCCTGCCTATGGCAAGGGAGTTGGAAGTAAATGATCTTTAAGGTTCTTTCCAACCCAAACCATTCTATGATTCTATGATTCTTTCAAGAGATAATTCCACGTGGCGAGTAGTGACAGTCTGAGAGGCAAAATGACTGAGGTCTTCCCTTTTCCCCTGTAAGAGGTATGATGCAATGAGTAGATGAGTTTCCACTGTTCAGCTTTTGTGCTTCATGTCAGATCTATGAAGCCAGGTACTCGAGGTCAGAGGTCTGCTTCCACGTAGGCAGATGTAATACCATTGATTTCATATCCTCAGCCACACTGGCATCTTGGTTCTGAGAATACCAGTGCTAACTTTGGTTAGATGAGTTGTCAGCTGAGATGTGGACAGCCATTTTCAGGAAGCCGATTCGATATTATTCATCTTATGAAGGCAATTGAACTCAAATAGGGACTTTCAGGCATTTTGAGATAAGCTGGATTTGAACTAGTGAGTAGGAAACAGACAGGCTGAAAATCTCTGTCAAGGACATTGCCTGCCAGGGAGAGGCAGAGGCCGACGGCTCTGCAGGGGAAGGGGAGCTGGGAGCTGAGATTCACAGCAAGGCGAGCAGAGGCAATACTGTCACTGTTCAGGGCTGTCCCACCTCACCTGAGCCAGAAGCACAGAGCAGGTCTGTGACAGCAACCAGTATCAGGCACAGACCAATGTTCATCCAGCAAATCCACAGTGATGAGGCAAGTCCAAGGTGAAGTTGGAAAGTCAATGCAGATGTTCAGGATCAGAGTCAAGATCAGGGAGGCGCAAGATAGGGCACAGCCATGGCTGCAAAACAGTCAAAGTCCAGGTCAGGTGGGAACCAAGCACAAGAGCTTCAGCTCCAAAGCAGCTCCCAAGAGAAGGAGAGAGAGACCCCTCTGAGGGTTTTCCAGCTCTTACTACACAGCAGTTCTCATCAGTGATCTGTCCTTGAGCATGGCCATCTAATCTCCTAGAAGGGGGAGACAGTGCTCCAGACCCTGAACATACCCATCATCTTCTGTCCCAGTGCTGCAGGATCCTGAATGAATGGACTGGGAGTGGTCCTGAGCTCCTGAATGCAAATGAACATCCTTGCTTTGTACTGACTCCACGCTGGGGCAAGACCTGGGTGTGCTTCAGCCCCTTTCTTTCATGCCTGGGCTCTTGCTGAGTAGGCATCAGCACAGCGGTTGCAAATGAACCATGATGCACTGATAACGAGATGACTAGATGTCAGCTAGGTTTTCTTTTTTTCTTCAGTGAATCTTACATTTGACCAAAAAAAAAAAAAAAAAAAAAGGAGGGAAAAAAAATCAATGTTGGAACAGTTGCAATCATGTGATAAATTTTTGCTATGTGATTTGCTAAGTTTTGGTCACAGTGAAAATGGCCAGGGTTTGAACTCAGGCACTTGTGCCCTTCTCATCTGCTCACTTCCTGGCTCTGTTTGGAGTTCTTCAAGCAACTCTGAAGGAGAAGTTGCTATAGTGGGAAATACTGAAGGCACTATGGATGTGGGTTGACTGGTGCCACCTGGCCTTGTAGCTACACAGTGGTCCAGTGGTCCATATTCTCTTTTGTTTCTGAGTATGGATGTTGTCAGAGAGACAGTGAAATGTTCTGACATCTCATCCTTCACATGTTCCCAGACTCATTCTGGCTGTTCTGGATTCCTGCTCACCTCACCAGAGTGGACTTCTGCCTTTAAAAGGTTTGCACTGCTTAGCCATGTGCACCCATTTGGCTGTCCCTCAAAAGAGTGCCTACGGATGCAGATGCCCGTTTCATTCATTTTACGGCTCCTCCCGGGAATGTACTTTTTCTTATTCTCTCACTCAGACTGAGTGAGTATCTAAGCATTCCTAACTAAGGAAGGTGTCAGCAGGATGGCTTTCAGACACCCCAAAGCAGAATACATTGGGCAGTATGATGGGAACTGTGAGAGGTGAGCAGACTTGTTGACGTCAAGAATGAACTATCCAGACACTTCCTCCTTCTTCCTGCCCGCCTATCCCTTGTTTTACTCTAGTCCCTCTGTCTTTTTTTTTTTTCTGTCAAACTCGTGAGAATCAATTATTCTAAGCTAAATTTAATATTTTTTGTTTTCTTGCTTTTATTTTGGTGAGAGCATTTTTTCAATGTTTTGGTTTGGCAGTCAAATGGAAAATGTAATTATTCTTATATCCTTAATCCTTATGGCTTTGTTGCACATATAGGACTGTGAATGAGTAAGGTAGCCAGGAGACAAAAAACTAATAATGTGAAGTATCCAGTATGTTTTACATGTACTGTTCTTTTGGAAGCAAAATTCATCCGGCCAGTGGAGGAAATTTAGTTCAATTTACTAAACTTGTTTTTCCTTGAATAATGCAATTTTATCTCTGAGGGAAGAAGAAAAAAATCTCAGAATACTGAGTCTGAAATAGGAGATTGTAGAGGTAAAACATTTTGTAGAATACATGCTCAAAGACTAGAAGGCCAGAGGGAGCCATTAACATCTCATATTCTGACTTTTCATGTAGCTTGGGCAAAATTGTCCCTTCTTGTATTATTGTGAATTTGAGTGAAAAACCCAAAAATATATCTTTTAGTGAAAAAAGCCAGTTGAAGTTTAAACTTTTCCAGCTATTTGGATTTTATCACAGGCTTAAGCAGTTAAAAATTTGTAGCTTGTCTGTGAGCCAGTGTCTTTCGTTCTTGTTTTCTTCCCCACATAGATTCTCATAACCGATTTATCCATCCTTGAACCTTCTCTTTGATAAGCAAAATAGAGTTATAAAGTAGGGCTTCCAACCCTTCAATCTTTGTCATGACTCTTCCCTGAACTCTAATTTTTCAACAATCTGCTGAATACCTACAGGAGGAAACATTTTCCTGTCACATAAGAAAACATAATTTTCCATCCTCATACTGGAAATTTCCTTTGTTTATTTATCCTGGGATTGTTTTAGCCCTTTGGACAGTATCAGACTATGTTTTTATATTCAGATTGCTCGGTGTGATCCTCAAACTCTTTTTAGACTGCTATCTAGGTTACACTCCCCCACCTATAACCTACATTTTGTATTCTTGGATATGAGTTTATATTTATACCTCTTGCTTTGCATTTTGCCAGCCTGAGCACTTTACACCATTCTCTTTACCAGTGGCAGAGCCTATTTATCCTTAACACTGTGATCTGTAAATCTTATCTTCAATGATGTTATGTTTCCTTCCAGGTCACTGAGAATAGTGTTACACACCCCGGAATGAAACCTTGCTCCCTAGAGGGACCCTGAGAAGCACACACACTCAAAGATCATTCATTTACAGTTATCTTTCAAGATCTATCAACTGTCTAGTTTGTAATCCATTTACCATGTGAAGTTTTTCTGTTGTTCTAGCTTCTTGATCAAAATGTATAACATCGAGTCAAATATTTTCCTCTCTGCTGATGTTAGATTGATGCTGTTATCTCTATTGACCAGACTTCTTTATTATAAAGAGATACTAATTTAGATGAACAAGCTCTAGTTTTCATGAAGTCAACTGGCAGGCATTAATAAAATTAACTTCCCATGGCAGTGCAGTGAGGATACTCCATAACAGAGGGAACATCTTAATCTCTCCATACATTTTCAGCCACCTGAAGAAGAAGTTGCTGTACCTGAACTTCCCTTATGAGGGAGCAAGGGTGTGAAAGAGCCTTACCTGTCCAGCTGGAAGATGGCAGAGGGGCTGCCCTGTGTCGGTGGGAGCAGACTCCCACATTCCCGAATCCCTGCTTTCCAATGGGCAACAGACCCAATGATAGAGAGATATTGAATCTACCAGTCCTGTTACAACTTTTCTGACTTTTTCCTGCTTTCACTGCCTTTAAAGCAGCCAATGCAATGGGAGTGTCTGAGATAAAAGCTAGTGATAAGAGAGATATAAGTCTCATGCCTGTGTAGCTCAGGTTCCTTCTGTCTTCCCTTACTCACCCAAAGCACATGAATACTGCTGCATCTGACAACGGCAGCAAAACTGCTCCTTTGTCAGTGATAGACATCGTCAACCTAAAGGCTTGAGGTACAGGGGATGGCTAACAAGTAAAGGAAAAGGATTAAGCTATTATTAAGAGCCCAGAATCTGATCTGTAGTATTAATGCATCTGCTTCAATAGATAGACCAAAAGATGTTTTTTGCCTGTGTAGAGACTGTGAGATAACCGTAATTTAAATATGCAACCCAGGTGCCTTAAGCAGCATGAGTCACAGACTGAATGAGCAGAACTTTTTTTGACCTTGTGGGAAAATGACTGAAATTGGAGGGGAATGGGAGAATATTGTTCCCCAGAATTCAGCTAATATTAGAGCAGCTCTGACATGAGGCACAGCTGCTGCTCCCAGGAACAAACAAGGCCTCAATATCCTTGAAATGGGGAGTAGAGTGGTACGAAGGTATCACGGCTCATCCCTGTTATCAGGGATGAGAGGCGCCTGGTAAAGATAACCATAAAAATGCCATTGAGGGAAGTGAATCACAACCGCTGTCTCAGCAGTGATGGCGAAATTGTGTCCTTCAGCTACTAAGTCACACCTCCGCCCGCCTCTGAGCTGCGACCACCCCTCAAACGAGCAATTTACACCAATCCTAATTTGTGAACACCCCTCACGAGAGAAATTTACACCAATCCTAATAAAAGTTATGTATGACTAGAGTCACTCGAGCTCCACCTAAAAGATATGAAAAAAGTATAAAATAGCAGCAAACAAAGGGGATGTTAGGGAGAAGCCCCCCATCGGAACGTCTGGGATCAGTCGACGGGCTGAATCTCTCTTCTCCCCCCGCATAGGGACGCCTATTGGGTAAGAACTCTGTGTTATGTGCACTTACTTAATTACTTACTAACATCTTGCTAGCTATTTAGTATTATCACTGATCAGTAATTGTTTTATATTATCACTGCAGTATTTCAATTAAAGTTGTTTTTGTAGTCAGTCACTATCACCGGCTATCCTCGAACCTGTATTCTGTCACAAATAAAATATATATGCATGTTTCCGGAAACTTTTGAATTATTATAAGGAGTTGGCCCATAGTACTACTAGTGACGATCCCTTAATAAGTGGGCGAATCACCCTCCGACCTACTGAGCTGCCAAGAGAGGGCAGGGGGAGTCGGACCCAAGGGTCTCGTCTAACTTGGGAGCTGGTATACTGGCCAAATTACCTCCTGTTTGTCTATTAGTGACGGATCCCACGATAAGTCAGACGAATCACCCTCCGACCTACTGAGCTGCCAAGAGAAGGCAGGGGGAGTCGGACCCAAGGGTGTCGCCTGACTTGGAAGCTGATAGACTGGTCTTTTGACCTCAAAACGTGACAGAACTTGAGGACTGCAGAATTCGGTTCTGGACTGCTATTCCATCTTTATTAAAGGCTCATTCTTGTATCTTGCTGTGTATCCTGGTTCAAAAACTGAAATGTTGCGGGACCAGTTTAAATGCAAGCACATAAGTAGTGCCAGTACTGTCTGTGGGACTTTATCTGTCATCCACGCATGAGTGGTTGGTTGGAGCAGAGGGAAAATGTTCAGCTTCTTGTAAGATCAAGTACTATGACAGCACGTGGCTCCCAGTGAATTGTAAGTTTAATCGCTCTGCAAAATATTTCTCTTTTTGTACCAATTTCAGGACAGCTATTGATTTCACATCTTTCAAAAGCTTTTCCTGCTGCAATTATGACTGTACTACCTTGTTCATCTGAACATAACATGAAATAGATATCTGCCAGAACAAGCATAAGTAGATATAAGAGATCCTTATTACTTTGTCAATTAATTCCCAGGTATTATTATGTCGAATGTGTATTCTGTTATAAATATCTTACAGTGCAATGACTTGCCAGTGTTTGATTAGCCACATAATATTTTATTGGTTAAAAAATTGATTGTACGTGTGGGCACACTACACGCTGTTTGTTACTTGCCTACAAGTGATTGTTCCTCAGGAAGTGAACACGCTGTGCTCATTTTTCTTCCTCAGTAATCTCTTCCCTTTGAGATCTCCAGCACTGTAATCCCTTCCTTTCTACGTTCTATGGATTAAGTCTCCTTTTCCAGCATGACAGACTTTAAATAACTTAATGACTAGGTGTCTGCAAAATCCCTTGCCTATATTATAAATAACAATACATAGTTGTCAGTGAACACTGAAAATGTACATCAGCATTATACTTGCTGTTTATAATATCAGAAAAAACCCACAATTGAATTACAGCCTTATGTTCAGCCATGGACCATGAAATTAGTGGGTAATAGCAATGTACTGAAACTCATGACCTTTAAAAGGATCAAGACTAGAAGTGATCAAAAATGTCTTTTTTATAAAACTGCCCTTCACATGCAGCCTGCGTCATTGCTGCATCACATAGAAGTGAAACAGGTGAAAAGTCGAATCTACATTTGATGTCGGCTGGTTATTAGCTAGTGTAAGGACTCTACATCTGGTCTTTAAACAGTAAATAGCAACACAAAAAAACAGCCGGGTAATCTCCTATTAAAATTTTTCATTTTTTATGGTGACTTTTATGTGTATCTTACTGACTCTTACTGCTATGTCATTTTGATAGAGCACCTGCAGAGAGGGGTGAGGACTAAATCAGATTAGTTCAGAGAGTGTAAATCTCAGATAACGAGTGACCTCCAGGGCAGTGCTCCAGACTTACATAAGGACAACCGCCTGTAATAAAGTTCTCCTCCTTGTGTCATGCACCACCCTGAGCCCTCACAGGTTCATCCATGGCACTGCTTGGCTGCGCAGCAGCCCAGCTGCTGGGGTGGAGCCACAAGGTCCCCACCAACGTGAAAGCCCTAAGTACCAAGGGATGGGAAGCCACGGCCAAACCCACCGCTGAGCAAGGCTGGCCGGCAGTCAGATGTGAGGCATATGCAGCCTATGGGCCAGCGGTCACTCAAGAAACACTGTGAGCATTTTATATTTCACTCCCATGTATTAAAACAGAAAACGATGAGATCCTGGTCTGAAAGGAGCAGGACTAGCGGCTCTCTTTCACTCTGATTTCACAGCGCAGCCCCCTGCTGACAGAGGGAAGCCTTCACTGATGGTGATGAAGAGTTCAAGTGACTTCTTGCTGGGGCTAGGCACCTGTCTGTTAGATATCAGGTGAGTGTCCAGGCTGAGGCCACTTTAACTTCAGCTCCAGCCTTGCTTTACTGCTAGAAGTATTCCCCAGTAATCATAGAATCATAGAATCATAAAATGGTTAGAGTTGGAAGGGACCTCAAAGATCATCTAGTTCCAACCCCCCTGCCATGGGCAGGGACACCTCCCACTACATCAGGTTTCCCAAAGCCTCATCCAACCTGGCCTTGAACACTTCCAGGGATGGGGCATATACAACCTCTCTGGGCAACCTGTTCCAGTGCCTCACCACCCTCAGAGTGAAAAATTTCTTCCTTGTATCTAATCTAAATCTGCCCTCTTTCAGTTTAAAGCCATTACCCCTTGTCTTATCACTACACACCCTTGTAAAAAGTCCCTCTCCAGCTTTTCTGTAGGCCCCCTTTAAGTACTGGAAGGCTGCAATAATGCCCTATTAGTCACATGAATAAGAAGAAACCAACTGGAATCTATACGCAGCTTGCTTGTCTTTGATCAGCACATCCCATTAGAATCCAGCATGAGTTTTATTACTCTCCCTTATCCTTTGGAACTTGGTTCATTTTCTTAATTTTACATTGGCCTAATTTACAGTACCTGAGGCCATTGTCATCCTTTCTGTATACATAGTAGGCAGTATCTAATGAGTTGCTATGAAATCCCTTCCTCTTTTTATCTCTGGAACCTCTGTTAGTAACTTTAAACAAGCACTATTCATCCCTAGAGCAGGTCTGATCTCTCTCTATTGGGTTTTGTTTTGGATGTTTTTGTAGATCACAGTTCTCCGGAGCTTAATTTTGTAGCTATTATTTTTCATAAAAACTCATACCTAAAAAAAAGTGTAGACAGGGCTTTACTTTAACCTGCTAACAGGAATAAATCAAACAACATCAGTCCTAAACATTAGCGAGAATAAAATATTTAATTGATTCTAAAATATCTCCAAAGTCTGCTGGGTGCATGTTTTCACCAAACCTGACGTACACAAAAAATGTAAAATGAAAGGACTGGTGAAGGAGGGCTAAATTGATGAAACCATAAAATTAAAAGTCCACAAATCTAAGCCAAAATCCTGAACACATCTAAAGAGGACAGAATTGAAATTCAAAGGTTAAAAATAATATTACGGTATTTGACACTTCTATTGTTCTTTTAACTGTGGCTCCAAAAGCACTTTCTGAATAGTGATTCTTGATGTCTTGAAGAATTTTTCTTCCTGTGTTAAGCCCAAGTAAACCGAGACACTGAGAAGTGATTTGTCCAAGTTCAAACACTGAGTGACAGATAAAAGAAGGAACTCTACAGGCTGAAATCCTCCACTCCATCTGGCTGGGATGGAGTTAATTTGCTTAACAGGAGCCCATAGGGTGCTTTGATTTGGAATCTGATTAAAAGTGTTAACACACTGGTGTTTTGGCTATTGCTGAGCAGCACCTGTGTAGCATCAAGGCCTCTTTTTCCCACTTTGTCCCTGTGAGTAGGCTGAGGGTGGGCTAGAAACTGGGATGAGGTACAGCCAGGACAGCTGACCTGAACTGACCAAAAGGGTATTCCATACCGTACGATGTTCTGCTCATCAATAAAAGCTCAGGGAAAGGAGGAGGAAGGGGGACTTTCATCATTATGGCGTGGTTCTTCCCAAGAAACCATTACACATGACGAAGCCTTGCTTTTGTGGAAGTGACTGGACCTCTGCCTGCTGATGAGAAATAGTGAATAAATTCTTTATTTGCTTCGCTTGTGTGGGCAGCTTTTTCTTTCCCTGTTAGACTTTAATCTTAATCCACGAATCTTCTTGCCTTCATTTTCTCCTCATCCCGCAGGAGAGACGACTGAGTGAGCAGCTGTGCGGGTGTTTGGCTGTTGGCCAGGGACAACCCACCACAAATTCTCAGGACTAGTGTGTGTATTCAGTGCTTGAACAAGTTCTTCTGCTCCCAGAGGTAGACTCAAAGACCCAACCAACCTGTAGTCAGCACCTGGGACTTCAGGCTTTAAGAAAAGCACATTTTCAAAGAATTTTGGATGAAGAGAAAGCCAATGTTTGCTAAATAAATAATGAAACAGTTTAAAATCTTAGGTGAAATAAATTTATTAATATCAACTAAGTGGAACAGTCAAGCCATCAAACTGCAGCATGCTCTAATCTAAGTCTCATGATCTGGTAAAAGATTTCAGCAGAGGAACTTTATTTAGCATAACAAAGTGTTCCCTGGACCGCCGATCAGATAGTATGATATAGGTATGATTCATGCACTTGGAATAAAGTGGTATTTTCCCTGTTTTTTCAAAGTACAGATGAATAACAAGAAAAAAATCTATAACGAAGCAGTGTTACTCATAAACTCACAATAATACTGAAGTAAAAAAAAAAACAACCTGTCAGCCCTACTACTTTTTCAAGAAAAAGGCAGAATAAGTATGTTTGGCATTAACTGCTTCCTTAAAATTCATCTCATTTTTCCAAGACATGGGAGAATATGCATAATTCAGTTTTAGATTAGAATGTTACAGGGACATTTCCAGCCTAATAAAAGCAAACAAGCCAAAACAGTCCGCTTTGAAAATGTTCCAATTTTATCATTATGGATTTCTGTAACTGAAGGAGACTCAAAATATTATATTCAGCTTACTTTCTTCATGTTTTTAAGAGCATTTTTTGGTTTAATTATTTTCCGTGTCTGAATATATCTTTCAAAATTCAGTGTAGAGTTAATAGATGGAACAAAGAATATCAATCAATTCCCCTCTTCCCCTCAAATTTTATTGCAACAATAAAATCCATAAATATGGCAGGAGGACTGTCAGGTGGAGGAAAAATTTCATTTTAAGTATTTTTGATTCACTATGTTCCAGGCTGACAGTGCTTGTACCTGGTTATTGTCATTAGACAGAAATAGTTATCATCTTAAGACAATTTATGTGAAAACAACTTGCATTTAAAATATTGAAGCACTTTTTAAACAAAAAACTCATTATAAAGAATTGCATCACGTATTACATTAAGATTTAATGTATAGAATGGCTAATAAACTATAAAAGTAATAAAAAGTTACTATGAAGGTAATGATAAAAGTAACCTATACCATTTATGAACAGATCCTCAGATGATCAAGTGGTATTTGGGCATCATGAGTTTGTTTCTGTATCAATATTTGCATACCTCTGTACATGTACACAAAATTAAAGGAAATTTTACAAGGAGAAAAGGTAAATCAAGCTAAATAAGTGTTCTCTTCCTCTGTATGCCCTTTGACTTTGTGAAACAGTTGGGTTTTTCTCATTTTTTCAGAAGCACCTTTGATACTCACTTCTCTTGCCATTCCATTGTGTCTGATACACATGTTGTCACACTGACCTGAAAATGGCGTGGACAGCAGTTTGTGCTGCCCTTTTTATCCCATGATTTTTGTCCTCACCAAAGCAAAATACTCTTCCTATGATTTTATGATTCCTAACTCCTAGCACCATCCCTGGGGATTGAGAAAACTTTCCAAATCCCAGTAACCACTGTGGCTGCATCCAGAAATGGCAGCAAAGTGGCAAGTCCTGCACATAGTGCATGGGGAAGAGTATGTGCTAAAGAGGAACACCCAGAAGCATTAGCATGAGGACTTAGACACAGGAGCAGCTATAAACTATCAAGAAAGAAATGCAGAAAGGAGGGCTGCAGGCTAAGCCCTTCTTGACACAGTTGGTCAGGAGCCTTATAGTGCACTTCTGGGAAGGTTTTCCCTCTGCTTGAGATTTATAGCCCTGTAGTCTCAGCCTTGTTCGACACATGGGTCAGTCTCATCCTCCTGGGAGGTGGATTTTAAGCATGAGGTTTTTTAAAAAACTGAATTTTGAACTTGAGTATCTGAGTCCTTTTGTAGTTGTAGGATAGGGAGGGGGCCAACATGTTTGGAATGAGGAATACCTTTGCCAAAATTATAGCTGACCATAGTAAAGCAATGCGTTTGTCCTAGGTTATGATGTAAGATGTGCCCAAAAGTAGGTATCCTATCACCATCTTCACGAGCTGTTGAAACCAGGTGGGGCAATGTTTCCCTTGCCTCCTCCTCCCAGACTGTCTTCTGTTAATGGGCCATCAATGCCTTGCCCATGACTCGTGGATCACTCCCTCCAGGAGCCATCTCTGTTTGATGGGCAATCAAGGATCTGCGGCCAGACTCCCAGAACAACATCGGCCCCATGTGAGATGCTCCAGCTGGGAGGGGAGGGGAGCCTCGCGACTGCACCCGCGCGAGGGAAAAGCGGCGGCGGTCGGGCGGTCTCTTGCAGTCACCGGAGGAGACTTCTGGCTGCTGCTGGACTAGTTGGGACAGAGCAGCCACTCGAGGTTTGCTGCGTGCCTTCCTCCCAGACCTGGAAGGCGTGGGCCGGCTGGCGTTGACACCCCAGAGGAGCGGTTTTTTTCCTTCTCCGCCGGGTTCCCGGAGGAAGACCGGGCCATCTGCGGCACCGCCGGCCCTTCGGAGGAGGCCCACGCCCTTCGGCAGGATCGCTGCTTCTGCGGAGCCACGTCTGCCGTTGCAGGAGGACTGCAGCCACCATTCGATCGGACTGCTGCCAGCACCCTGACCAGCAGGGTGTCAGGTCGTATTCTGACTCTGTCAGTGGGGTTTTTTTTCTTTTTGGTGTACTATTGCATTTGGGTGGTTATTGTCGTCGTTGTTGTTGTTGTTGTTGTTATTGTTGTTTTCCCTTCTCTTTAATCTTCCTAGTAAAGAACTGTTATTCCTACTCCCATATCTTTGCTTGAGAGCCCCTTAATTTCAAAATTTTAGTAATTTGGAGGGAGGGGGTTTACATTTTCCATTTCGAGGGAGGCTCCTGCCTTCCTTAGCAGACCTCTGTCTTTTTTTTTTTTCAAACCGAGACAGCGTTATACAGCAGTTGCAGCTTAGGAAGTGGAAGGAACCTTAGCAGAGCTAAGGAAGCACTTCTCTCTTCTGGTGCAAGACTAGCAAGGGTCAAGATTTTTGTAGTCATGTGATAATGAATGAAATAACAGTGGGGAAGGTGGAGCAACCCATGCAGTATGCAGAGACTTTTCTCAGGTGACTGCATCACTCGCCTATATAATTTGGATATCTTTGGGGACATATAGTAAGGAAAGCCTGATTCTTCACCAACTTTAAGAATTTTACTGTTAGGGAAAATCCAGTGACTTTGACTGAAGAAAATGAGAGGATAATTGTGTTCAGGGTCCCTGCTTTGAAGACTTAACAATCTAATTTTGGACTGGGGCAAAAAACCAAAACAAAACCCAATTAGGAAGGAAAGGAAGACAAAGTCCCTCAGGTTGTGTTCATGCCTCTACTAGATCTGGTGAGTGTCTTTAAATAGAAGCTCTAAATCACCAGTATATGAACATCATGAAAGATAGGAAGAAAGACACTTGCTTTTATTATATGCCACTAGAGCACAAATATCTAATTTTTACATCAATACCATAGCTAATTTTCTGCTCATGTGTGATAAAATTGCAAAGCTGACATTATCGGAGACATCTGCAAAAACATCTGTGATTTAAGCTCTTCTGTTTTTACCAAACTAAAGAGTTCATTTTTGTGGTTAGGTGACTGTGCACACCACCTTCTCTCAGCACCTAGATCACTCTTCCAGACCTCGCAGAAGGGTACATGCAAGATCTCCTGCACCTCACGTCTTAGCAGCTGCCACTCTGATGATTATGTCTCTAATTGCACCATGGCTTTCCGCTGTTTGTACTGCTCTACTGAGCTGCACTTGGAAATGGATATTAAGGTAAAACCTCTTCTTGCCTTTAATCTCACTTCATGTACTGGCTAAGGTAAAGCCTCGTGCATTGCACAGACAATATAGAAATTGCAAGGAGAAAATTAATTCAGTTTCTGCCTTTTAGAGCTTGCTCACTTACTTGTAATCGCAGAGGAAATTTTTCGTTTTCAGATTCAGTTCTCTCACTTTAGCTCAAAGCCTTTACAATTTCATTCCTGGGTGTGACATTAAAGTTTAATCTTTGAGAATGTTGAAATGCATTTCCTGCAAAACATTAAGGGCATAATGCAGGAAACAGATTCTGAAACAATAGACAGCTGGTGGAGTTTTGTGATTTCAGTTGTGTTTGCCTTTAGTGTCAATAGAGTGAGCTTGCTTTGCTTTGCTTTGTTTTGTTTTCTTCTATTCTTCAATAGCAACATTCTAGCACTTCAAAGGCGATAGAGTTCTTGCTGTAAACCTTACCATGTATCAAGTCCATCTTTTGGAAGACAAGCAAGCGAGGGCCAACAGTAATAACTATCGTAGCAAAAGACCTTTCCCTTTGTCCTGTGTATCGTACTCATGAGTGGTTTTTTTTTTACAGCTGAAGCTGCTAGTGTACTTTATCCAGAGCTTTGCACGTTCTACAATATTTCTTATAGTAATGAAAAAGGAATCTGCTGAACCAAAGAAAAAATTAAATCCTATCAAAAGGTTGGCATTTCACTAGCAGATTTCTCAGCTGGCTGAATGCTCATGCTCTGGTATGTACACATTGAAACTCATTTCTATTTGCATCTGATATTTTTTTCTCATATAATACATTTCACAGGATACATTATTTCTTTGCGTCTCTCTCTCCCCCTCCAAACCAGAGGCTTCAAATTGTTGGAAGAGCTTGGGTGAGGGAGGGAGTGTGGGGAAGGAAGTAGGGTTAACATTGATTTGAACGTTCATGTTTAAACCTAGATTTTAGTATTTAAATAGAGTCAAAATATTCCAATGTTCAATTATTTATTTGTGAGATTAGGACAGCTCTGAATTTGTTCTATGTACTTTTTATAGTATGATGCTGTCAGCTTCCAGAGATAGGATTTTATTTATCCCGGGACACACAGAGGCTTCAAGACTGATTACTGTCTTTCCATTAATATAGATAAGTCCTAGATTCTTTCCTAGCTCAAATGGGACACTTTTTTTTTCCCCATTAAAATGGAAAATGGAAAATTTCTCTCCTGTAAAATGCAGACAGAAAGAGAGAAGTATCTGCAAAGCGCAGTTCTACCTATGTTATATCTGAATGGTCCTTTTGAGGTGCCTCTCTGTCACCACAGACCACTGAGAGTGCTGGAGGTAGCAATCCTCTACTTTATGTGCTCAGTGAGCCGCAGATGTTTTTTCTGCAGAGTATGTACATTCAGGAGAACTACAATATCAGTCTAACATACAGGTCCATTGAACTGTTTCATACTATGAGTCTTTCAGATTTGCTCAGAAGACCAGATAGGTCATAGATATTCCTACAAACAGAGGTGTTTCACACTCCGTAGTAGCTATGGAAGGCGAAGGAGGTCACTAAAGCTGGATGATCGCTCACAGAAGATATACCAGGCATGTATGGCAGTGGCAATGAATGCTTAACATCCTCGATCCCCAAAAGGTTGTGAATGACACGTGCGGTTAAGTGCTTCAGGGGAAACATTACAGATTTGGGAATGGAAACAAACTGATTAGGTGGGTTAAGGTTTTTAAGAGGCTTACAGTATGTTTCTACATATGGTATCAGCTGTGGCTTGGCCATTGTCCTAAACACATAGACGTACTGCTGTGGAATAGACAAGGAACCAGACCAGCTCCAAAGGTTTTGCTCTTATATCCCTCTCCTATGGCTGTACAACCAAATAAAGTGAGAGGACAAGATCCAGGTAATCCTTCGGTGCCTGAAATAAAAACTACATGAACACAAGGCACTTAAATTCTGGAGAGTAATCCAAAAATACCTGCTTAGCCTCATTAGGCACCTAATATGCCATTAGTACTGAAGCTTTCCATCAAACAAAAAGTGGTATTTATAAGACCAAATGTTGATCTATGCCTTTGTCATTAATGGGATGAATGAGCACTTCTGGAAAATGTTTCTTTTCGTTCTTATCTATATTTCTAAGATAGGTGAGATAAATCACCTATCAGAGAAAGGCTTATGTCATTGATTAAAAAGGCAATGTAGGATAACCAGTCCAGATATATTGATTTACATTGGAGACATCCAAAATGTAAGGTGAGACAAACCCTGCCTAAGGTGTCTAGAAACCAGTCCAGTACATGTCTAACACAGTTACTATTTTTCTAGAGTAGCTGAGCCAAGTATGCTTTTCCCATTTACACCAACTAAATGCCAGATTCTGCACCTGGGACAGAGTAACACCAGTCACAGGCATAAATTGGGAGAGGAGTGGCTGGAGAGCAGCCCTGCAGAACAGGATCTGGGGGTGCTGGTCGACAGCAGGCTCAGTATGAGTCAGCAGCGTGCCCTGGCAGCCAAGAGGGCAAACCGCATCCTCGGGTGTATCAAACATGTACATGCGGTGCTTAAGGACATGGTTTAGTGGTGGACTTGACAGTGTTAGGTTTACAGTTGGACTCAATGATTTTAAAGTTTTTTTCCAATCTAAATGATTCTATGATTCTATGATTCTAAACACGGCATAGCCAGACAGTCAAAAGAGGTGATTATTCCGTTGTATTCAGCATTAGTGAGGATTCGCCTGGCGTACTCTGTGTGGTTCTGGGCCTCACAATTTAAGAAGGATGTGAAGGTACTCAAATGTTTCCAGAAGAGGACTATCAAGCTAGTGAAAAGACTGGAAGAAATGTCTTATGAGGAGTGGTGAAGGACTTTGAGCTTGTCTAGTTTAGAGAAAAGGAGACTGAGGGGAGACCTCATTGCTCTCTACAGCTTCCTGAGGAGTTGAAGTGGAGAGGGAGGTGCTGAGCTCTTCTCCCTGGAATCCAATGATAGTATGTGTGGGAATGTCTCAAAGCTGTGCCAGGAGAGGTTTAGACCGGACATTAGGAAACATTTCTTTATTGAGAGGGTGGTAAAACACTGGAACAGATTCCTGGAGAGGTGTTCAACGCCCCAAGCCTGTCAGTGTTTAAGTGACATTTGGACAATGCCCTTAATAATTTGCTTTAACTTTCAATCAGCCCTGAAGTGGTCAGGCAGTTTGACTAGATGACCATTGTAGGTCCCTTCCAACTGAAAATATTCTAGTCTAGTCTAATCTATTCTGTTCTGTTCTGTTTCGTTCAATTCAATTTCATTCCAATCCATTTTAATTGTGTGGGAGCCACAAATTAGGCAACCTTGTACAAAAGTCTTCCAAAGAGGCTAGTTTTGTAGCTTTGCCCAGACTTTCCATCCAGACAACCTCACTAAAGGTGCTGTCATTTGGCCACTTCTTTGTGCATTTAGTACCCAGCAGCTTCAAATGTGTTAAAGGTTTCAAGCACTTCATATAGGTATAGCACATCCAATGAAAAATCATAGAATCATAGAATGGTCAGGGTTGGAAGGGACCTCAAAGATCATCTAGTTCCAACCCCCCTGCCATGTTGCTGTTCTTTAGTTAAATAGGAGACTGCATATAATTGGATGAAGAACTATTCAAAAGACATTTAAAATGTAACTGAAGCACTATACCAGCGAGCTTAATTTCAAAGTATTCAAATCCTCAAAAAAAAAAACCCCAAAAACAAAAACAATAAAGTGAAAACCAGGAATGACAGTTGTGAGTCTGATTTACACCATTCAAGGGTTTGAGCTAATTAAAATCAACCTACCAGAGTTTTGGATGAACTGATGAGGTTTGAAATACTCCTGGGTTTCTAAAGTGAAGTATCATCAGAAAATTGCGATAATGATATATAAGTATTCTTCCATATCTGGAAACTCTGAATGAAACTACTTTACTGATGACAATCTGAAAGAGACTGAATCCCTCTGCTTCAGATTTTGAAAGCTGGATATGAATTAATAAAAATAAATCCTGGATAAAGAAATTGTTTCAAACAGAAGACTAACAGCACTTTTCAAATTTCCCTTGGAGAGCATTGCTGTAATGGATTCTGCATCTGTTTTTTAAAGATGACTGTACATTTTTTAGGGTCCCAGAAGCTCAAGGTAATCTGAAATGTGTGGTGACAATTGCTCAGAAGCATCCATTTCTGAAACCCTTCTGAATTGGCACATGTATCATCCAGATTTTACTTACACCTATAAATTTCATAAAAGTCAAATTGCTTCCCTAGCAGAAGATTGAACTGTCTTATGCATCAAAGCAGACCAAAAAAGCCCAGCAAAGGCTAATGAACAAAGAATATCTGAAAGTAGACATCAACCTCTTCACACCTAGGCTACCTTTTGCTCCCCAGTCAGTAAGGCTGCACCTTCAGTTACCTGCAGGTCCAAGCCCAACACCAACTTCAGACTCACCTACAGCATGCTTGATGTGCTACGTGGGACATGTCAACAGCTGCCAAATACAGCTGTCACCTTGCCACAGGCCAAGGTCTCATTTATACAAGGAGAACTGTGTGCTGGGCTGAATCTGTTATAGTCGAGTAGTCTGGAAGATATCCACAGCTTTGCTTTTTTGGAGTGCATTTGTCCATCCTATACCAGATGCTTCTTTGGAGAGGTTTGAAGCTGAGGCTACTAGAAGCTCAGCACTGTGTATCCATAGTGTCTTTTCCAGCAGCCTGAATTCGGCCCAGTTTGAATTTTGCCTAAAACCCCCCACCGCTCTGCAGATGGCTTTGCCAGGGCCCTTCCAGGAGACAACATGAGTCTTTCTTGTCTGCCTGTCATTGTCCTTGCGAATGGACAGAAGGCCTTGATGGCGATTACAGGGAGTTGGATGTGGTAAATTGGCTCAGGATTAAACTTTAACCACAGAGCTCACATGAAATTGTCTCCAGAAACGCCAGTCGGGCAATGCCACAACCTGAGCTAAGAACCCTCTGAGAGGTGAGCAGTGTCAGAACATATCTAATATGGCTTTGAGCCCACACGCAGTGGGCTATGGGGCAGAATGTTCTTCATCCTACTCCAAGCCAGTCTCTTATGCTCCAAGAACAGTGTACCCTGCTTCAGGGTCACTTGAAAACAAGCATACTGACATTTGAGAGGACCTGAAAACTGTTTCTAATCTGAGAACCTTTATACATTATGAGATGACTCCTGCCTCTGCTGAAGTTCACTATAACCTTTGGAAAGGGACGTTTTATGAAGGTAGGTAGTGATAGGACAAGGGGCAATGGCTGTAGACTAAAAGAGGGCAGATTTAGATTGGATATAAGAAAGAAATTCTTCCCTTTGAGGGTAGTGAGGAACTGGAACAGGTTGCCCAGAGAAGTTGTGGATGCCTCATCCCTGGCAGTGTTCAAGGCCGGGTTGGATGAGGCTTTGGGCAACCTGGTGGAGGGTTTCCCTGTCCATGGCAGGGGGTTGGAACTAGATGATCTTTGAGGTTCCTTCCAATCCTAACCATTCTATGATTCTATGATTCTCGGTTCCAACCAAGCTAAAGTTAACCCTTTCCTGGCTGTAAGATTAATGTGCTGTTCAGAACGATTTGTGAATGTTATAGTGCCTGAACTTCTGGAGTATAATAATGAAGTTATGACCTGCTCTGAAGCTGCAGCAGTTCGTGCTCCACCGTTACTTCAGTAATATCGGACTTGGCAGGAGGACCGGAGTCCTCTTCCGAATTGTCCCAAGTTGTGACTGCTCTGCATCCAGGGAGACCTGAACTTACTTTGCCTGTGATAGTCTCAGAATCAGAAGTACTGAGGAGAGGGGTAAACACACTGATTTCCTAGTTGTGAGGCAGGTAATGTCAAGGTGTGGTATTTGCCTGGGCTGATCAGCCTTCCCAAGAGCCAAAGATTGTCTCAGGCACAATGCTGGGCTAATAATGCACTGTGTGGACTTACCGCAAACATCTCCAGTAGCTCAGGGAGCCATGTGCTGTCTTTCATTAAATAGTAGAGGCGTGCTTCAATACAAAAGCAATTCGTAATAAATTCACCACCTTCTGGTACATGATCAAAGCCTTCAGTCCACTGTTTTGGGATCTAGTGACATCTTCTTTAGAGCTCAGACCTGAAAACCTGTCCTGCAGTAGATGGTTGAGGTCTTTTTGTTTGTCTTGTTTTCTCAACATTTAAAGTTCATCTGTTGTTAGCCCTGTGCTACTGTCCACCTTCAATGCAAAATTTTAATCAAGACAGATCAGAAGACAGCAGAGAAGTAAAAACCACCTCTGCAAGCAAAACGTATTTTTCAGCTGGTGATAGACATGTTGAGAGTGTCTCTGGTTTCAAACATCATTCACAAGGTGTAGGTGGACACCCTTAACTTCCTGGTGAGCTGCTGCAGTGATCGCTTGGGACAGCAAGGAGCTGTTGGCTGGAGATGCAATGTGCCACTGGCCACAGCACCCAGCAGTTGAGAGAATGTCTCATTCTTTACAATCTGTGCTGAAATTTAACACTCCGATTTAACCAGCTTTAGCTGTTTGGTTAAATCTGTGATAGCACCCTATAAGCAGCTGAGCAGATCTCCATGCCTCCCTGTTTCACTTATAAGCATCTCTTCTGGTTTTTTGTTTACTTGTCCTAATAGCAGAGATTCACCGCAGTGGTAACTTCCTACTCCATCTTCTCATTAACCGCTCCCACGAAACACCACAGCACCTAAGAGTTCCCTGCTGAACTGGAAATTACTGCCACTCCTCTCTTTCAGCAATTACAGGCTTTTTTAAAAAGCCTGAAAACTGGTCACAGCTGCTGTGGGGGATTCCAACACTGTTTGTAAAGGTCCATCACACCTTTCCACCTCTAACCACCTCCAGCTCCTGGGACAGGCAGCTTTTACGTGCCTTGAGTTCTTCTCTCTGTGTGTCAAAAACACTTCAAAGGCTCGGAACTGCTCTTTTAGAGCATGCTTTGTGTCAAATTCACATACAGTTTACATTGTTGAAACCACTTGTACTACGTTTATGATGAAACATAGAGTTTGCCAGAGGAAAAAAAACTGTCAGTGTATCTCGCATATTAGTTGCAGCAACGCCACGTGCACACACACACTCAGGAGTATCCTTACCTGCAGTGCGAACAGGCAAGATCTGACCCAGTGGTCTCCATGCCTCCTGTCTGCCTGTGCACCGGTACCATCTGGCTGGTGGAAGACTGTGAGTTATCTCATAATAAAGGCCCTAAAATATCTGTTGCAAAGGGAGATGAGACCAACCGGCATCACGTATTTGTAGTTTATGTTACTTGCAAGGGTGGTGTTGCTGCAGAGAGACAGATCTTGGAAAAATGCAGAGGGATTCAGGCCACTTCTAGCAGAGCAGTCTAATTAACATCAGCTGATAAATTATATCATAGATGTAACCAAGGCCTCAGCAGTGGCTAGGGATGAGAGCTCTGTGCCAGGGCATCGGTGGGGAGCAAATAAACACATAATCCTGCTGCTGTTGCCCCAGAGACCAGTTGTAAAGGCCATGATTGCATTTTTCCCTTCCTTGCCCCATCCTGCCATGCAGCAGGCAGTGGAGTCCATGAGGTAAAGGACTGACATATACAGATGGATGGACGCCAGAGAGCAGTGATGGTGAGTGTCAGGAGTGGAGGTTGCCACGTGCGTGCATTTCAGCTCTGGCCTTGGCTGTTCTCCCCACTTGTATGTAACCAATATCTTGCATGTAAGTAGGACTTCCATCACTTCTGAAATCCTTATACTCTACTGGTAATCCATATATTTTTCTTATATCCATATTTATTTTCATATTTTCTTCTAGTTCTATACCTATTTCTTCAGACAGGTTCCCACTGACAGCTTTTGCTGCAGTATTATCTGTGTAGTAAACAGGTGGGTTTAACTCTCGGGTCCTTTACATCAGTAACTGAAATACTGGTATCTTCACTTTATTTGGGAAACTGAACTGAGCTCCAAAGTTTTTGTTTTCAAAGAATATTATGTTTGTCTGTTTGTTTAGTTTTGAAATAGGCTGTCTCCAGCAGAGGAGAGAGCAGCGGAACTTCACGAAGATCCTGGAGAAGTTTGTATTTAAACCTCAATTTTTAGAAGGGTCATTGCAAAACTACCACCAAGAGAGGAAAGATCCTTTTCTTTCTTGTAAAAATTTGTAAATTAAAACGTATTATAGTCTACCTGGGTGGAGTCCAATAACCAGACTCTTCTGGAAACTATGTCTAGTCCCTATTTATTGTTTACAAAATGTTTATGTTGTTTCTGTGTTTTTCTCTACAATGAGTAAAACCTGGTAAGCAGAAAAGCTGTGACTTAGATTAAATCCCAGTGACATTATAAATATTATAAACCTCTTGAACCTTCCGACATGAGAACGTCTAGTTTGAATGATGCTTTCACAGGTATGATGTACACAGATTTAACAGGATCAGTCAACAGCATTTGTGACAATAAAATGAGCACATAGCTGTCTCAGCAGTGAGGACCTCTGGCAACATCATGTACAAAGAATATAAATTCAGACCTGACAATGCAGCACCTGTCTACAGGAGAGAAAGAAATGTGAAAGGTGTCATGGGTAGGTAACAATGAGTAGCAAATATCTGAGGGGCTCAAATTGTTAACGCATTTCAACACTTCACTTTATTTTTCTGTTTTCAAATTGACTGGAATTTTGTTAACGACCAGTCCAAAGATCTCCAAGCTGGCTGCCCTCATCAGGCTAGGTTTTGCAGATAATTTCCTTTAAAGCTCTAAAATAAAACTCTGACAGCTGTTTTGTCGCCCTGAAGAAAATCTGCATCCAGTTTGTAATCTTTGTCATGGCTGTACTGGGAGAAAGGAGCACATTCTCTCCTCTGCTCTCAGTTTACCATGGTGGATCAGGGAAGTGCAAAGAAGGAAGATGCTTGTTTGACATGCAGAGAGACCAAGCATCAGGCTTGCAGTTGGGAGGGATGCATAACTGGAGAGGAGGCACTTGGGCAGACACTGAAACTTAAGACTTTCCATCCCCAGGAGAAGACCATTGTTCTGTGAGTGAGACTACCAGTCTAGTACGGAGACTAGGTTTGGTATTTGCAGGAGAAATCTCAGGCTGTCTGGTCATGTTAACAGAGATTAAAAAATGAGTAACTGAGAATGAGACTGATTTGGTGAGGTGACTATTTGGAGGTGAAGAAAAATACTAAAAAATCCGGAGACTAAAAGTGGTCAGAATTGAGAAAAAGTGGAGCATAAAGTGTGTGCCCATGAGTAGCTCAGTGTCTCTGAGCTCTGAAGTGTAACCCCAGCTACCGAAGGAACACCATTCCTCTCTTCAGCATCTGCCTATAGTGGCCCAGACAGCCATACTTCAGGTTAATACAGAAGACTTCAATTTACTACTGCTAGCTGTCACTCCACAAATACAAGGGGACATTTCCCCCATGAAGATTCATATTTCCTCATTTGTGAGTGAAAGATGTGTGGTGCCTGCTGCTGGACTCATGAATTTGGAAACTCGCATGTTTATGAAACCAGCTCCTAGAGCAGGGCCAAGACCAGGGGATGGGAGGAAGAAGAGAAGCATTATGTTTTTTACAAAGTCTTTAAGAAATGTAAGACCATGACAAGTTGAATCTTTCCCTTCCTTTTTAGTTCAGAACATAGAATTTCAGAAACAAACTCACCATTGAAGATGAATAGAGGCCTGGTTCTTCTTAACTCTTCTACTGCCTTCTCTGTCATAAGCAAACATAACATCTTTGGCTCAAGAAACCTGTCAGCTACAGGCTTCAGTGTGTTTGATCAGTATCACAACATACTTGCCTTGTTCGTGTGCATCAACATCTCCTATTGCTCACTGCTGGAGACTGGATCCTAGGCCAGATCCTAGGCTGAGCTTCTTTAGCCCTTCTAGCATCATTAAACTTTAAAATTTTTAAACTGAAATCTGTCATCCTTTCATTTTTAGTTATTAAAGAAGATAATTGAAGTGCATTTGGAGAAATAAGACTGCACAAACTACACAGCAGAAAAGGAAAAACACATTGGTCAAGGCAGTACAGCAGACATATTTTTCTACCTGCAGCACTAGTTAAAAAGCAAGGCAACTATCATATGTTTTGCATTATAATTGGAACTATAGCTCTTGAAAGCACTGATTATGCCATGTTTCTATAGTGCCAAACCCTTGGTTAGCTAGAATGCTAGCAGCATCGTTCCCTGCAGCAGTTCTTTCTTTGCAGTATTATCTTTTAGGAAATAGAGTTTCTTGCTTAATTTTACCCAAGTTAATAGATACAGACTAATTTTGAGAAAAGCAGACTAAGGTAATGAATTAGAAAAACAAAAAACCTCACTTTATTTTGGAGATAATCTTGAACTTGAAGCAAGCCATTGCGTTAGCATAATCAGCTTTTTTCTAATCAGTGCTTTTACCCAGCTGAGTACTTGAAGACCAAGACTGGACTTAAGATCTCCACTTTGTTTTTCCTCCTTGCAGACCTACATGTTCTTATACTCCTGGCTGTATGCCCAACTTAAACAGGAAGGAAGAGAGTTCCCAAAGTATTAATTATGTTTTTCTCCCAGGAGAAAACAACTCTGAATTTAATGTTGCCTCCTTTGAAAGAAACAGGCCTAGAAGTTGTATGTCTCATTTCTTGAGCAAGTTTATTACTCACTAAGCTCTAATGTAGGGGAAATCTGAATTAGGTAGGAATGAGACAGGGCTTAAGTAGCCCACGCTGCATTAGGTGGCATGGGATCATGCTCACAGTGTCAAAAGACAGTGAGGAGGTGGAAGCCCAGGGACCCTTAGACCGAATCTGTAGTTGTTTGTGCATGAAATTACCACAATGCATTCCCACTCTGATTCACAAAGAAGAAAACTTGAGGTCAGGAGGGAGTTCAAAACTGTAAATCCCAGGGTGGAATTAATCTGAAGAAACACAGATGCCTACACCTGAGTTCCTCTGTTTAGTTGCTTTTTTAAAGTGATGAGGGAAACAGGTACTAAGGCACTACTTTTCTTAATGATAGATGTATAAAGGAAATCAAGAGAATTGTGCCTGAAATTTGCAGGTTTTCTCTGTTTGTAAAAGGCATAAGGATGACAAACTCAAGTGTAAGCTAAGATGGAATGAATCCAACCTGATGTCCCACAGGCATTGGTTCCGCTCCCCTGAGATAAATGTAACAGGCAATGGAGGAGAAAGAGCTACCAATTTACGTTTTCCTTGGCATTTTCTACTGACTCCTTGAGGTATCATAATCCTTCTGTATCCATAGTCTGCTTTTTCACACTTTAAAAAAAGATCTAATCTATTGGGTATGAATCATGAGAATAATCAACCTCATGAAAATGATCACAGTGATCTCCTTTATAGTGCATTCAGAGAACGTACAGTGTAAATCCCAGTACTCCTTGGGGTCTGACACCAGTTCCATGTGCAGTGCAATTGCTTCCAGATAACCTAGCTCATCACTTAAGAGTGTAGTGTAATTTAAATGAAGTACATCTTTTACTCTTACGATGAATTAGCCATATTGATCTTCCCAAAGGGGACACTTCAGCAGGTATGTATCACGAGTTGTGATGTAACTGATAACTTTTCTAATTGTACAGCCTGAAATAGGTTGATAAAATACTAGATTTATAGATATTGTTGCTTTGTGCCCAGCTCTCCCATCTATAATTTCCATCTGGTGTGCAGAAAGGAAATTTGTTTTCCTCTAAATATGTCAGGCTGCTAAATGTATGTACTTATGATCTTGAACATAAAAGGCACATTTAACGTCAGTAAAATGAACAATGTACCATCAATCCTTTGTGTGAGAGCAATCTAACCAAAAGCTTTTGTTCTACTGAAATCGATCTAGGTCCTTTTGGGAGAGGGACTTTTGCATTTAGTTTAGTTTGCCCTGGGTTTCCTAGTATATTTGCAGTGTCGTATCGACCATGGCTATTACCGCATGAAAAGTACCAGGTTTCAGTCCTAAAGGATGCTAATTAGAAAATCATAGAATCACAGAATCATAGAATGGTTTGAGATGGGGAAGGGTCTTTCAAAATCATCTAGTTTCAACCCCTCTGCCATGGGCAGGGACATCTTCCACTGGATCAAGTTGCTCAAAACCTCATCCAATGTGGCCTTGAACACTTCCAGGGATGGGGCATCCACAACTTCTTGGGGAAACCAAACCAATTATGAGAACTACTATGGTTTATATATTAGAATCAGTCCAGGGGGCAGGACTGGAATTCAGATCTAGTGGACATTTTAAATCTTGACTCTCTTGAGGCCACTGGTGAAACTGGCTGGTTTCTGTAGGGCCAGAACTGCAGGCAGGGATTTGCGCTTGGTTCTTTATTGGGATAACAAAACTGGGAGCAGAAGTAGGATTATAAAGCATTGCTCTGGGCTCCTGGAATAGTTCAAACACAGGGACTGGAAGGGAACTTCTTCTAGGAGTCATGCCTCAAATGGTGGAATGGTGCTTTGAAGATCATTCTGACCATGCAAATCTCATTTTCCTTGGCAGTCAGGAAACAGTAATGCCAAATACTCCTAACAAAAGCAGCAAAATACTCTCATACATGCCTTGAAGTCATTATTTTTTCATTTACATCTTGGAACTACAGAAAAGAGCAGGCCTTACTGCTTAATATTTTATTTCATATTCATCGGTTTACAGTAGAGCATCTCTCATACAAGGAAAAACTATTAAGGGTATATTAGCTACAATTAAGTACTAGTAATTCACGGAAGAATAGGTAAAAAACATAACTGCACAACACAGAAAGTAAGGAGTAGGGAACACTCAGTTACATTTTTCACTATCAGGGTAGTTCAAAAGTCCCGGGGCTGCAGTAGGAGCATCTCCTTTCTTCCTCACTCTGAAGAACTGGGATAAAAGGAAGGGAGGGCAATGCTCGGCTCTTACTCTTTCAGGACAGGCTTGGATCAGATGACACCTCCCAGCCTGCCTAAACCAGAACCAAGGAGGGCATTTCATAACACTTAGCTTGCTCTTCACTAGATCCACTTTGTAAAACTGACTCCTGGGTCAGAGTTGCTCCTTGCTCAGAGGGTACCTGAGTTTTTACTGTATCAAATGTACACGTCTGGCAAGGCATGCTTGCAATAGGTTTCACCCCTTTCTGATCTCTGTCCTGTTTTAATGATGCAGCTGGAATTGCAGCTCTGCCTTATAGCTGGGTGACCTGAGCTGGGACATGTCAAGGCACAGACAGAGAGTAGTTAGGGATTAAGGGAAAATAGCAGAAGGGTACCATCAACATCTAATATTATCAGTGACACAAAACACCACCTCTAGCCTCCTTCCCTACCTGAAATAGATTGCAAAAGCTACAGGTTGACTCCAGCAAGAGATGAGCTAAAACTCCATGTCTGCAGTTGGGAATACGAGGAAAACACGTCTGTGAGCATATTCCTGGGCCACTGTCTCCAGCCCTCTCTTGTCACAAGTAATTCAGATGCACTGGATGACTCCGTCCTCTGAGTGGTTGGGAGCCATTTGAAGTTATACGCTTCCCATTCTTCCCCATTAGCCTTGCTGGGAGGATCTTTCAGGTCATCACTGGGACAGCAAGTAGAATTTTTTTTTCCAATATCTAAATTTAATTTATTCTTTGGGCAGTCTGTGTCTTTTTGTGCATGTAAGAGCATTACCTTCAGATTAAATAACTCTACTTTCTCTGGTGTATTAATAAAAATCAATTGTGTCACCTCTCTGTCACCTTTGTTTTGTTAAACTATCTGAGCATTAAATTTTCACACAAAATATGCTCTCTACTCCTCTGATCACCATAATAGCTCTTCTCTGCACCTGCTTCAGGCTGAATTCATCTTTCTTGAACCTGTCTATGAGGATTTCAAGGGTTAGATCTACAAAGAGGCTTGGGGACTTCCAGGTACTTTATACTAGGAATGGAATTCACAGTGCTGAATTTGGCATCAAAACTCTTTCTGTGCTGGATGGGAAAGGTTGAACGCCCAAGGATGAGTACAAGGAATAATGGGATATATAAGCATACCAAGAAGAATTGTCAAAAAGGGAAAAATATGATATTTTATCTATTGTATATGATTTAGAGTCCTACTTGTACTCTGAATAAGTGAATTATTTGCTACCTCTTTCCTGATTTAATAAACATTTCTGCTAATCTTACTATGAAAGAATTTGAGGAACAAGTTTGTACTCACTTTAACATCCCAGACTTTCCTAGATTGAAGACTTTGAAGCAACAGCCTGTTGGTGAAGAACATTGCTGACTGTAGACGTCATATAACTTTATACTTTTGCCAGTCATCTATATTGTTTTGACTGGCACCAGAGAAGAAAGGACACTTCTGTGGCACACTTCATCTTCAATAGATAATGAAAGTGACTATTTATCTATCTGTGTTAACTGCAAGAGACAAACACTGATATCTTCATTTCAGCAGTCAGAAGGTGTGAGGTGAAACCCAGCCAGCGTAAGTCTTTGGCAATAAGGCCCATACCAAGAAAGACACTGAGCACTGGTGTGGAAGTCTCCTGGTTTATAAGAAGGAACTTTGCTGTCTGACACTTGTAGAAGACAGCTTTAATAGTCCTGCTGTATATCTCACTGCTGGTGCACGCTGTCAACAATTGTATTTAATTCCACTTTGCTTTATCACAAATTGAAGACACACATAATGCTAATTTATGCATAGTAAAAAAAAAAAAAAAAAAGTCATTAAAAACCAAATCGGAACAGTCTATTGACTGATTCAATGATGGGTTGCTGTTTACTTCCAGGAAGCTCTTAAAGGCACTATTCCCATATGTGCATTATAAAAAAACCAACCACATGGAAGATGACTGGGAGACTAAACTAAACATTTGATCGTCTCCAGTTCTGTTTCTTAGGAATTTTGACCCACATGGTTGGCTGATGTCCCCAGGAACTAGAAATCATCATCTCTTTGGGATTTTTTGCCAGACTGCAGAGGAGTCAGAACCTTCCTCCACTTCTTTCTCCAGATGTGCTAGCCACAAAAAGCAGTGGCATTTAACTTCAGATGTTGCTGAGGTTTTGATGAAAAAAAGAAAACTCCCAAAATGCTTTACTTCTGTATTGTTCTCACTATTACCTGGCACCTTTGTCCTTCTCTCTCTCTCTCAGGGACCATCTTTATGTCTTCAGACCAGGTAGATGAGGGTGAACTGTGGTGAAGAGCTCTCTAGTCTGCTGAGTTGTGATCCTGCAAAACTAGCTTGGCTCAGCCTAGACTCCAATGTCAGTTCTCCAGCTGAGGCAATGGAAAAGAGTACAGACATCACCTTGATGGAACAAGGGGTAATGGTTTTAGATGGAAAGAGTGTAGATTTAGATTGGACATAAGAAAAAAATTGTTTACGATGAGAGTGGTGAGACACTGGAACAGGTTGCTCAGAGAAGCTGTCGATGCCCCATGCACGCATACAATGCGTGCATGGGGCATCGCATACGTGCACGCATACATGCACGCATACTCCTTTCACAATGACAGCACCAGCTTTTCACAAAATATTTGAACTTTTTACTAAAAATACAGTAGGAACTCATAGTTCACTTTAATCAATTGTTATCCCAAAATGATTGCAATTCTGTATTTCCATTTACAATTTAATTTTTTTCCAGGCTAAACGCAAATACAACTCCGTGTTCTTCTTGTGGACAAATATTTCTGTACAGTTTATCCCAGATAAGATCTCACCTAAGCTTTTGCAATTATGTCAGTGCATCCCTGTGGATTGGTTTGTAGGTCTGTTGGAAATTCAACTGAATTTACAGATTTCATTTAAGTATAAATGTCTACCCATAAAAAGCATCTTAGAGAACCTGTCAAGAGTTCAACTGCCTCTCTAAACTGCACAAAATGCTCAATGTTCCAAATACAGAAAGCGTAAGAAACTGATAAATGTTTTCCCTCTCCTTTTTCTGAGATAGGCAGCCAAGTCATTATCTGGAGCACTGCAACAGGGGCCGCTATCAGCCAGGACTGTCATGTTGTAACCGATGTTTCATTTTACTCATCTTTGAGCGACAAGAGCACAAGTCTGCTGCAGGGAAGAGAAAAAAAAATCTCCCACTTTTCCTCTCCAGCACAGGCTGCTCCATGTAAAGCTCCACATCCAGGACAGATATAAACTCAAAGTTTATTACTCCTCTCTTGGAACAAATGCATAAGCAGAGGGAATGTGACCTAACCCTTTCAAGCCTTTCTTGTGCATCCAGAACAAGGGAGGAATTGTCATGCTATGAGATCCAGGGATTTCTTGGTAACCCTCCTGTAGCAGTGCAAGAAGCACAGTTCAACTAAAACCATTATTATAACTATTCAACTCAGTTGTTTTTTAAGGAGTGTGTCTGGGAACTAGTATTTTCTATTGAGAATCAAACTCTCAGTTCATATGTAAGTAATTTTCTGCCATAAAATCAAGCGGGTGTTTTTTCTCTTTGTTAGTTTTTAATTCCTAACAGCAGCATGACTTAGATGTTCTGTTTCTCAGACTGAGACTAGATGCATTTAGCCATAGCTTTTGCAAGCAGAGGACAGCCAGCAAGCATACTGCCACTGGAGACCACTCAGCAGAAATGCAGACTCAGATCATGATTTGTTTTAGGGAACAGAAAGACCTATTATTCTACAGAAGGGGAAAAATTCTCTCTCTTACATGAAGTTATTCCTTTTAGGAATAGCTTTAGGAGTCTATAGTTCATGAAAATCCTGGAGGAAGGAAAAAAAGTTAATAAAAACACACAGTATCATCACTACGAAGTGGTAAAAAGTGGTGTTAAAAATTTCCTAACAACACAGTGTTTTAACGTATATTCATAGAACACATGAAGCAAGAATATTCAGTGCAAAAGCAGACTCTTTGTTTTTCACAAGTACATCTCTATGGCTTTTCTGCTGCACAGTATCACTTATGTTAGTGGTGTAGCTATATAAAGTTCCAGTCTTGTATGGGGCTCTACATAACAGTTTCAGGAATTCTGAAGTTTAGCAGCATTTTAGGAAAGAAAAACAGCCTTAGAACAGTATTTCTAACAGAGTCATAGATTACTTTATTTCCATATGTTCAGAATAATTCTTTAATATTTCCTCCAAATAACTCTTGGAGAGCAAATTGCTCAACTCCTTTTGCAGGGATGGTATTCTGCAGTGGCAGAATGGAATTAAAGCAAGAAAGTTTGTAGGGAAAGGAAACAGCTGATATAAGACCAACAGACATCGCTGGTAAAAAACCTACACACAGGGTTTTGGCCACACAACCTTTCTTCAGGTGTGAAATCTGAAAGAATTTCAGCTCCTCAAACTTTTCTTTCCTAGTGTATTGTAAAAATAAATAAAGTAGATTAGAACATGGGAAAAGAGAAAACATAGGTCCTACCACATCACCTTGAGATTCAAACAGAATCATAGAATAAAGTATTAATACTATTAGAACAGAATATTAGAATTGGATATAGACTACATATTCCATAGACTAGAATATTAGAATATTAGAATAGAAATGAGGCCCTGAGCAACCTGATCTAGTTGGAGATATCCCTGTTCCTTGCAGGGGGGGTTGGACTAGATGACCTTTGAAGGTCCCTTCCAGCCCTAACCATTCTATGATTCTATGATTCTATGAAATAAAAACAGTGTACCAAATTCCGCTGATTTGTCACGGTTTAACTCCAACTGAATCTAAGCACCATGTAGCTGCTCGCTCACTCCCCCACCACAATGGGATTGGTAAGAGAAAAAAAAACCTAGCAGATTGAGACAAAGACAGTTTAGTAGGACAGACAGATAATAGCAACAAGGATAATAAAAGAAGATACAAACCAAAAGATGCACAATACAGTTGCTTACCACTCACTGACCAATGGCCAGCCTATTCCTGAGCAGCGATCACGCTGCCCCCAGCCAACTCCCTCAGCTTATACACCAAGCATGATGTTATATGGTATCGAATATCCCATTGGCAGGTTTGGGTCAGCTGTCCTGGCTATATGTTCCCTCCATCTTCTTGCACACCTGGTAGATCATGGGAAGCTGAAAGTCGTTAACTGCTTAGCAACTACTAAAAATATCAGTGTAGTATCAGTGTTGTTATCATACTAAATCCAAAAACATAGCACGATACCAACTACTCTGAAGAAAATTTACTCTATCCCAGCTGAAACCAAGACATGATTATATGTAAAAACTTTGACATACTACTTACTATAAGTAGTATACTTAAAAGCATCTAAGTACACTATATAGATATGTATATGAGCATCTGTACATCAAAATTAGTTATTAGCTTACTAATTATTTAAGTTACTAATTAATGAGTAATTTTAGCTTACCAAATATATGTTATTGGTTTATTTTTTCTTCTCCAACACAGTGTGGCTAGAAGCCTGTAACATTCGTTATTCTACTGAAATTTTATTTTTTCAGAAGTAAACTGGAAACAAATATTTTCCTCAGATTCATACAGACAATCCAAAACTCTTGATTCAACAACGACCAGAAAGGATTTCAGAATGTTAACAAGCTCAATACTTCAGGTTTCATTTGAAAAGGCTGTTTTTTTAGAAAACATCCAAGGCGAATTAGAGCACTAAATAGGCACAAATGGGAAGAGATAGGAAAACTGCCAAAACAAGAGAAAAGTAATCAAACTTGTTATTATAGTTGGTTTTCAGGGATCAAGCTGGTTGACTTTCAATTATCACCTCCTCCAAGCTCCAGAGTGGTCATTCTGATATGCAGGAAGTCAAGCAGATGCAGCAGGAGATCTGCATTGATGAGCAAGGAGCTTTGGACAATACTCTGAAGTAACAAGGAAACACAAGATGTGGACACCCAAGAGGAGTAGAGAGACACTGTCTAAGTGTGCAGTAATGAGGTCGAGAAAGTCAAAGTCCATGTGGAGTTGAATCTGGTAAGAGATACGCAGGGCAATAAGAAGAGTTTCGTCAAGTGTATCAGCAGCAAGAGAAAGGCTAGGGAAAATGTGAGCCTGCTGTGAAATGGGAGGAGGGAGCTGGCAACAGAGGATATGGGGAAAGCTGAGACACTCAGTACCTTCTCCACCTCAGTCTTTACTGGTAAGACCTGCCTTCAGAAAACCCAGGCTCAGGAGACTAGGAGGAAAGTCTGGAGCAAGAACGGCTTAACCTTGGTGGGGGAGGCTGAGGTTAGGGAACTTTCAAACATACTGGATGTACATAGAGTCTTTGGGATCTGATGAGAGGCAGCCACAAGTTCAGAGGGAGGTGGTAGACACTACTGAAAGGCCATTGATCATCTTTGAAAGGCCACAGTGACTGGCAGAGTTTCCAGAGGACTGGAAGAATGTAAACGCCACTGTTCTCTTTGAGAAGGGCAAGAAAGGGAACTCGAGGCTGGCCAGTCTCACCTCAATCTCTAGAAAGGTAATGGAGCAAATCATTCTGAAAGCCATTTCTAAACACATGAAAAAGAAGAAGGTGATTGGGAGAAGTCAACATGGATTTACAAAGGTAGAATGACTAATCAATTTGATAGCTTCTGGGATAAGAAAACTGTCTTGGTGGATATGGGAAAAGAAGTGGATATTTTTACCTTGACTTTAGTAAGGCTTTTTATTCTGTTTCCCATAACATCCTCATAGAAAAGCTAATGAAGCGTGTCCCGATTTTCCCTGAGGCAGTTAGTTTTTCTTTTTGGCAGCTAGAAGAGCTCTGTGTTTTGGTTTTAATCTGGAATTTATTACAAGAAGAATGTTGATAGTGCACTGATGTTTATAGTTGGTACCGAGACATTATGGACCTTTCACTTGCCAGTGTGCAGGAGCACAACAGGCTGGGGTGAGGAGCGGAGCTGAGACAAAAGTTTCACAACTCGCCTTATGATTTGATCTTAGACCTAGGATTGAGGGCCAAATGGGCCAATGAAATGTTCCGCACCATACAATGTCATGCCCAGTATATAATGGAGGGTTGACCAGGAAGAAGAGCTCTTGCTTTTCCAGAAACTCTCTTCCCAGGGCTCTCTCAGACTCTCAGAGTGCTATTTCTTTCTTATTCTTTTTTTGGGCCTATCGCTCATCTGGGACTGTGATGTCAGGACTTAGCTGTTTCGGAATTGTTTGCGGGACAGACATTGGTCATCGGGTGGTGAGCAATCACACTGTACATTATACTTACTTGTATATATTATTATCATTATACAGATATTTTTTCACATATTATGATTATCATTATTACTTTTAATTGTTGTTCTTATTATTGTTCTTATCTCAATCCATGAGTCTCCTTCCCTTTTTCCTGTTCCTCAGGGGTGGAAGAGGGTGAGCGAGTGGCTGCGTGGGGTTTGGTTGCCGACTGAGCTAAACCATGACAAAGTGAATGTAAGCGAACAGTGAGATGGTCTGAAATCTGGCTGAACTGCTGGGCTCAGAGGATTGTGATCAGCTGCACAAAGTCCAGGTGGAGGCCAGTCACTAGTGGAGGATCCCAAGGATTGATACTAGGTGCAGTACAGTTTAAAAAATTTATTATTGATTTGGAAAGATGAGACAGAGGGCACCCTCAGCAAGTTTGTGAAGGATGCAAAACTGAGCGGAGCGGCTAATATACCAGAGGGATGTGCTGCCCTTTAGAGAGGCCTCAGTAGTCTGGAGAAATGGGCCAACAGGAATCTCTTCAAGTTCAGCAAAGAGAAATGCCAAGTCCTGACCTACATGTGAAGGAATAACCCCGTGCACACTGATTGCTTAGTAGCTGGAGAACAGGTCTACAGAAAAGGATCTGTGGGACCCTGATGGACCAAAACGCAATGATCCATTGCAGCGAAGGCCAACAGCCTCTCAGGCTGCATTAGGAAGAGCATCGCCAGCTGGTCGAGGGAGGTGATCCCTCCCCTCTTCTCAGCACTGGTGAAGGCACATCTGCAGTGCTGTGTCCAGTTCTGGACTCCATAGAACATGAGAGAAATGGAGTTACTAGAAGGCGTGCAGTGAAGGGCCACTAAGATGATTAAGGGACTGGAGCATCTAACATACAAGGAAAGGCTAATGTGCACATTCATAGTTCATATGTTGTTTTCAGACAGTCTAAGATACATTTAAGCTGCAATAATTGTTATTAACTAAAAAGAAAAGAGAATAGATAGAGTATAAACATTCGCTGCTTGTTCCTCCCTACTTCTGGGTGAAGGGAATATTTCATTTTAAGTACAATATCTTTTTCAAATTTCAGTTAATATATCCAGCTATGAGTGAGGATTTTGTTTTTCCCTGCATATGTCACCTTGTGCCCAGGTTGCAGTCGATATCTTACAGAACAGAAACATCCAAATGAAGTACGTAATACTAGTTGTTCGTATCATGAAATGCTGTGTAGTCTTTGTTGAATCAAAACAGTTTAGGCTTTGTGTCTGAAACCTGAGGACACATATTCTTTTTCAACTTCTGGAAATATCATTGTCACAGGCCATGATCTAGAAATCCACAAAATCATCTGGCTTCTTGTTGAAGTAATGAATAATAACCTGAGCTTCAGTGGGCTTGTTCATGTGCTCAGGAGAGGCATATGTTTACATACACACTGAATCAAGTCTTCTGGTGGTGACAGAGTGGATCAAATAGATTTTTGAACCCATCAGCTACAACGCTACAGACAGGGATATTAACTATGCAAAGTGTCTTCGTCTCCCTTCCCACCTCATCTAGAGTCACACCATACAGCTTACCCAATGCTTCTGTCCCTTCCCTGTTCCTCCTTTGCTTCATGTAGTAATTATTTGCCTGCTATCATTCTTTAATACCACTACCATTATGCAGTATAATGCAGTTGCAGAATATTGATGGCGCCCTGAGTCGGCCCAGCAATTACTGTGGAAAGGCCCAGAAAGGCTACTGAACATTATAAAAGCATTAAAGTGTGAGCACTATGCGATAATGATGGAATTATCCTTATTCACTTCCTGCCGCTTTCTGAATGTCACACACAAATTGAATATTAGGTAATCATGTTCCTATCTGGTCATTTTCCACCTTTAGTCTCTATATCATGTCAGAAACAACAGTATCCTTTTACTGCAGTAGTTGCATGGGCTTGACTAACAAAAGCTTGCATAAAGAATTAAACATGTTAATACAGCAGAATATTTTTGCTGCTTACTTTTTTTCTTCGCTTTTTGATGAACTACATTTTTATTCACATTCTAGCTCATGAATTGGAAGAGAATTCAGATTCCGACTCAGTGTGATCATTGTTAGACAAGACTTTTTTTTCTTTTTTTTTTGATCACTTGTAATGAAGCAGTTGAAGTCAACAGAATATGAATTGCCCAGCACATAATTTTATTCACAGCAGAGTGAAGATAAGAACATAAGAACAGAATAAATGCCTGTCTGGGTCAGACCAGGGGTCCCTCCAGCTCACTGTTCTGTCTCCCCATTGGCAACAGGAGATGCTGTTTCAGCAGGGCACACAAGCCCCACAGTTTTCTGCTGTCCCTTCTCCTTGTACTCCCCACAACCCCACTGGTGTTTCAGAGATGCTGGAAAGTACACGTCTGTCTTCTCCCTTTGGTATCTGTTTATGGACCTGTTGTGCAGGAGTTGTGTAATACTTTTTCGAACCTGCTGATACGATCTGCATCCATGAACTCTTACGGCTGTAAATTGCAGAAGTTCACTACCCACTAGAGAGAAGTACTTTATTTTACGTGTTTTAAATCAAGCTCCTACAGGTTTAAAAACCTGTCTGTAATTCAAAGATTGCACAGTTTGGTGAATAACAGTTCTACATTATCTTGTCCACTGTTTTCATGGCTTTACAAACCTTAGTCATATCCTATCCAGCTTTCTCCTCTCCAAAGACTAAGACACCAACAATCTCTTCTTGGCCTTTTTAGTCTCTTCTTGTAAGTCCTGACCTTCTTGGTTTCTTTTCAAAAGGCAGATGTTGTTTTTAGTTGTTAGTTTTTCGTTGTTTCTACTGTATTTTCCTTGAGTTGGACTAGAAATACACGTATGTCCACATACTTCTCAAGATGTGGCTGTACTGTTTTTTTCATAGCAGTGAGATGTTGTTCTCAGTATTCTTCTTGATGAAATCTATTTGTTGGTCTTCTGGATGCTGCTGCACACTGAGATACTGTTTGAATGCACGTCTGTGCTCAGACCATGCTTTAGACATTTCATTACCTTTCAGTCTCATACCAACTGTCTCCAGTGCAGATGGACCAGTCAAACGATGTCCTGCATATCCACCGCATGGTCTCACAGGCACTTGTAGTGCCATCACATGGCTTATATCAGATATATGTCATTCACAGGAGCTTTCTTAGATGAGCTCCACCACAGACTACTGCAAAGGCAACCACAATTTTTTTGTGCCTAAGCTGGCCTTCCACTTGAGTAGCCCTTCTTGCAGTGGAGGCTGCTGTCAACTAAAAGCACAGGTACAGAGCTATTAAAAAGAAAAAAGTGACTGAGAGCTGTTCCCGTGAAAGCAGTGTATGTGTTGCTCTCCTCTCTTCCATCAAAGCTGAATACAGCCCAGTGGAGTAGGTCAACTGACCTCAAGGACGTAGCACAAATAAGAGAGGTATTGACCAGAGAACTGTAAATCCTGAATTCCTGAAATTAGAAAATGTGTTGACCATCTTTTTATTTTGTGCAAGTGTCACTGCAAGAACTTTTGAAACTAAAGCAATCCTCTTGCCAATCTCTACCCTTTAGAAAGGAGAACAGTTGGGTGAATTTGCGCACGGGTTGTTATTACCTTGTATCACGAGCTGAGCATCAATTGCTTCATTTGGTGTGTTTATCAACTGCTAGTATTTACCTCCTTTGCTTGTGTTTGAATAGGCTGTCAGAGTATTTTGGCAGTAATTTATCTGTTCAGGCAGCTGCTTCCTTTGTGTTGAGGTTTTTAGGGATATTTTTCTCCCTGGCTATGGTATTGTGGGTTGGATGCAGACCTGCCAACCTTGTACTATTTGTACTAAGAGAAAAATAAGTGGTGGCTTGAGGGAGAAATGGAGGTAATTTCAACAGACCTCAAGCACATTATTATTTCTGCATTTTATGGCTGTTACCGTTTCCTTTAGTCTACTTGTTATTCCAGCTGCTGATGTTTGTTCTACCTATTTGTGAAGCTCTGTCAACTTTCAAGGATAACAGCAGCATAGTTTTTTATAATTGTTCACTCTTTAATTATTAATTAATTACTTCTCAGGGTTTTCTTTACAACATTCTTTACAGATCTGCCTGATGTAAATGGATAATATGTAATAGGATAATATGCGTTGTTCTTTGAACAGCTTACTGGGATATACATTTCCTGATATATACTGTTGAAAATGGATGCATATAGCTATTTTTACATCTCATTCATCTGGAATAGGTGTGACAGGATGGCTGAATAGGTCATGACATGCTGAATACTACCAGAATTAGCTGGTTTGTTGTTCACATTACTTTCATAATCTGGGTTACTGTTGTCTTCCAGTTACTGTTGGTGTGAAACCTGCTAAAGCACAACAAACTGAGGACCAATGAGAAAAGATTTGGCCTCAGCATCACTGTTTATATATGGGCTGGCAAATTCTGTTCTTCTTGTCTGGTAGAAACCTTTTGATTTTGATTCATTCCAAGAACTAAGTAGAGAGAGGGGTGTAGTTTAAAAAAAAAAAAAAAGATTTCTCCTTAGATTTCACAGACATTTAAGCTAAAGTATTTGTTGTGATCTTGCATCAACTGGAAAGTGAAAGAAAAACAAGCTAAATTTATGTTAACCAGGAAGTTCTACCAAGAGAATCCCTTCATATTTAAAAAAAAAATCACCGTACAGGTGGCTCAGTATTGCATATCTAGCATTGGCAGGGTGAGATACCTGATGATTTTCTGAGATCACTTCCTATCTTATTTTCTATGATTTGCAAACCAAAATCTTTCATTTGAATGTTTAGAGAACACAACTAAACTGCAATTCTGTAAAACCTTCCTGCCTCAAATCAAATGCTCTCGGTTTTCCAACAGGATCTAGTCTTTACCTCCCAAAGGTTTAAAGATTCATACAACATCCAAGTGTATGTATGGAGTCTGCTCTTTCTCCGGAAGAAGAAATTATTAGAGCTTTTTTACATGGAATTATGAAAAAATTTGAGATTGTCTACTTCAGTCTGAATTCTGAAGGTGCAGGATATATTTGTTTTATCATCCAGAGATGACAGTAATGTTCAGGCAATGGTGCAGTGAGTTCATTTAACACAAATCTAACCATGAACCTGAAGGGACTGATTCATCTGCAAATGTTACAAACCAAACTGTAGCATTCAGTCTGCATTCAAAGCCCTCTGGAATTTCTAAAGCCATTGTTTTGAGAAAGTGAAACAAAACCAGAGTGTACAGACTGAGTAATGTCCATGGGAATACTGTTATCTATGCAATCTCTAATCTATATGCTGAGATGCACAACACTTCCATATGCCCCTGATGCAGTTCTGCAGTTCCACATAACTAGGGTTCAGGGCAATGGTAGTTTAGATGTGTCTCAAGTACTAATAAATCCCACTCTCTTAAAATCATATTTGCTCTTTCATCGCATAATACCAGGCTTTTTTTAAAAAGAGCCCAGAAGTAATTTGTCCACCGTCGAGAAGCTATGTGATGGAGCTGCAAGAGCAGGCATTTGTCTATAGTTATGTCAGACCTGGTGTGTCCAGCCATTGAAAGAAACACATGAATTGATGGACATAACGTGGTAATACAGATTTCCTCCATATTCTGTAAGTGTAACATGATTTAGGGCTCAAGAGTATGTTTGCAGCCTGGGATTTTCATAGAGGATAGATGCATCAAGTATCATATCTGCTTTATTAGGCAATACCAGCTGATGAATGGAAGAACCTATTTTGTGTTATCAAATCTTTAATGGCTTCTAAGTCTATTATCATCAACTGTAGCTGTCAAATCAGTCATTCAAACTCTTATAGTGTCACAAGCATAATAAATATTAACCAGCTTTTCAGAGCAATTTATATATGTTGTGCTCTTCAGCAGAATCTTTTTTGATATAGTCAGTAATGCATGGGCATTATGGGTAGAAATGTTGTGGTACTTGATAAAGATTAATGTGTTTGTTTATTATGTTGGAAATTATCTCCTCTTGAGCCCCTTTAACACTTTTGTCCTGAAAAATCACTTTTCAAGGCTCATCTGTAATGATGTAAAAGTTAGATCTTGGAGTCTAAGCATGTGACCCTGGGTTCCCCTTATGTAAGAAAACAGGCACTCAAGAGGGTGATCCTTAGGACGTATCTTTTAGGACAACTTTGCACAGCCTCTGTCACCATGCTAGGGACAGAACCCTAAACCAGGTGTTGCTGACTATCCGATGTCCACATCGCTGTCATCCTTCCATGAAAACTGTCCACATCCAAGTTTAGCCAGACCTTCTCCAGGCCTTTTGCGGTGCCTCATAAAATAACGGTCAGAGGGGTGGGATTCAGTTCAAAGTGGCCAAAATAATTAGGGAGATTGTTTCATCATGTGAAACTTGTTGAATATGCTTTGTGCAAAACAGGATGGCGTAGGATGGGTGGGCCACATAAGGGTACAAGACCTGCTGGGGTGTTGGTATGAGACTGCCTCGGGTACAGTGTGCCATACTACCTGTCTAGGCAGGATCGCCCTGCTAAAAGCATCCAGTGCTCGCCTCTGAGGGAGCTGGCTGGCCGGTCCTCAAAAGAAGGCATGTGGTCTGGACAGTCTGGATTTTAGGATCTGATAGTGAAACGAGCTGACAGTGTAGATACCAATCCTGGGATGAGTTGCGTCACTCCCAGAGATATCTATTTCTCCACTGACTGTAAAGACAGCCTAGGAAAGTTACACAGACTTTGACTTGTGATTTCCTAATCTAAAGCAGATGAATTTCTCCATAGACTCTAGAGAGACTCATTGGCTTTTGTCGCCTTAGGCTTATTTTGTAATGCTAAATAGGAAGGGGCCAGGTGGAGAAGCCTGTGGTGTGGGCTGGCTCAAGTCTATGCTGCTGAGGACAAGCAATCTTACAGCAGGACTCTCATGGAGAGAGCTAGCTGAAGCAGTCCAAATCAGAGACAGGAATTAAGCAGGGTGGATGGTCAGTGTTTGCCCCCACTCTTTCGTATAACCCTCTTTTATGCAGCAGTGTAAGCCTTCCTGTAACACCTTAATCCAGGCAGCATGTTGCAGCATGTGAGATCGTGACCCTTACAAGACACAGTAGTGGAAAATGCTTTCTTTGGAAATCCTAGGGAAAGAGGAGATGATGCTTTCCTCCCAGAAGAACCAGCTGGTTAGAACACTCTCACATGCAGTAGAGGATACTTATGTATCTGAAACACATCCAAACTCATGTCTGCTGGGAGTATGCCCTAACCACCAGTCTGTAGACTGCTCACAGGAAACTTGTAAGGAGGACTTTTCAACCTACTCTTGCAGGCTAGATCTTTCCTGAGGCAAAACAGGCAAATTAACTCAGTCTCTCACATACTGTCAAGCTATTTTATACAAATGTTCTCTCTGGCTGTTGTTGTCTGCTGTTAGTAGATTTGCAGTGCTGGCATTGTAATCTTGGTGGAAGCTTACCAGCTGTCTGGAAACTCCAGCGCTAATCTTGTCTCATAAAACAGAACAGTAGGTTCAGCTTGGTAGCAAAGTCATAACCTGGTTTTCTATCACCAAGGCATAGTAAAACAAAAATACTTTGTTTAGCAAGGTGTTAGGACACCTATGCCCACGACAAAGCTTTATCTTGTCTCCATGTCCAAAACATAAGTTGTATTGTTTCTGACTGTCCTTGATACACTGGTCAGAGTAACAGTTCAGACTGCTCCTACCTGCCAATCTGAATGTTCATGTTTCACCTTGATTCACCCTCTGTTCAGCGAATACACTTTTTTTTTTGCAGGGCTGTGCATGTTGTTCCACCCTTCCAACTGAGTTAGCACAATCTTGAATAGACAACTTGTCTATCAATCACAGCTGTCTCTGAGGACTGCTTTCAGTGGTGTTTTAGTGAAGCCGTTAGATGAGTATGCATACTGATCAGTCCTCCAGGAAGGCCTGCCCATTATCTCCTCTGCCTGTACAGTGATCTATATTTCATTTTAAAAGAAAGAAAAAGCAGGAATATGTGTTTGCAAGAGACACTCCTGGGTTGTTAAACCCCAGTGGAATAAACCACTTTCTCAGGATGTTGAGTGAAATTCACCCTTTCCTCACTTCCCCCTCTCCCCACGATCTTAAACAATTCAGAGTGATTGATTTTGGGAGTCTCAATCTGAGTCACTAATTCCTTTCTGTCATTATAAGAGGAATCTATTTACCTGAAGCAGAGTTTTAGACTTCGCAGTGGAAATCAGGTGCTTAAAAGTTAGGTCTTGCAGTGCTCCATAATGCAACACCAAAATCCTTTCATTTTGCTCAGGGCTTAAGTCATATGTTTTCCCAGCAATTTCATTCATATTGTGACCAATTTTGAATCCTCCAGTGTCAAAACAACAGAAACTTTCTGTATAAACTATGTGTGAGACAACCAGTTATGAGCAGAAGCTGGCTATTACCTTCTTACACATGATACCTTGGGATCCTTGCTCTCCAGCACCCAAATTATTTGTTTAGTTTGCTCCAGCTCTTCTGATACCTAGACAAGTGACTACACTATCGTGCATCAGTCACATCTTGCCATGGAGATGGAAGGGAGCTGGGATGCACATGGAGGTTAGGAAACTGAGAAGTACTTCCGGTGGTAGTAGTTGGCTGAATTGGCATGTGATGTTTCCCTCAAATGTTTCAATAAATACTGTAAATCCAGCATCTGAATGCTTTATGGTCTTGAACGTATTAGTCTATGTAATGCCTTGAGGAGTGGAGAATTGTTAAATATAATTGGAACAAGAGCTTTCCTGAGCATTTAATGATTTGCAAGTTTAGAAGCATAGAAATATAGTATATTCTACCTTAAGAAACTTTAAAAAGCAAGGTAGACGAAAATAGAAATGCCACTAAAGGATAATGTGACAAATAGTAAACCCAGACCACAGTGCCTACTCCTTTTTAAGCACAACTTTCAAACAATAAAACAGGCACCTAATTAAGGACCAGAATCTCTCTGTAGTGATGGATACGTTCAAACAACATGCCTCAAATTCTTCTTACATATATCTAACTGTATCAAATTCCTTTAAAAAATGTTATAATACACTCTTAGCATAGATTTGGATTCCATAAGTAAGATTCAGATTTAGCCCAGAGTTACCTGCTCTTGCTGAGGCAAGCGAATTCTATGGAGCCATGCAAAGGCAATTCACCTGAAGGCAGAATACATGCATGGTTGCTCCAGCCTACTTCACTCAGATCTTTTGTCAGCTTTAGGAATGCTAATGATTTTAATAAAGAAGGTTTGGCACAAACGATGAAAGATATCCTTTTCTTCACATATAGATGATTATTGGTGAATAGTGTGAGTCATATTAAGTCCACCACTTAGCACTTCCCTCTGCCAGGTTATATAAGTCAAGTGACAGCACAGGACCTGGCCGGTCTTTAAATATTGCATCAATGAATCCTGCCCTCAGCTACACAAGTAAACCAGATCTTAATCTCAGTTACACTGATGCACCTTTGGAATTTCTCCATTGACAGCATCGTGCTCTGGGTGAAGAGCAATGATTCTGTAAATGCTGAATCGGGTCTCATGGATTTTTTTTTTTTTTTTTTTAAGTGATAGCTCATCTGCTTAGCTATGTAATTAATTCTCTGAAGACTTTATCTTTGTAATCAAGGATATACTATATTACAGTCCAAGAAAGAGATAAGTAAGAATTTCAAAGGTCAATTATTGGCCAATACATGTTTCCAGATATAATACATACCAGGATAGCTTTATTGTCTCCTAGATGAAGAGAATTAACCTAGTAACCTCTAGATGGCTGACTTTTTAAAGCAAACCTTGCTGGTCTGTCACAAAACTACTTATGTGAAACACTGGAATATTTTCTGCGCAGAAGGTCCTGGTAAAATTGATTGCTCACTTTTCCCTTCACAGAAAATTAATGCTCAGGATCTCTGGGATTTCTAAATAGCTTAAAAAATCCGTGAATTTGTCGATGCAAATATTGGTAATATATGAATCTCCCTCTGTTTACTTCAAAAGGATCTCTAAAGGAAGGGAGGGAAGAGAAGGAAAGGGTTTACTCATGCTAGGCTGGATAGTCCAGCTCCTCTAACTTTGGTGAACAGGATGTACCTGTAGAAAAAAAAAAAAAACAAACAATGAAACAAATAAACAAACAAAACTCAGGGAAAAAAGGAAGGAAAAAAAATTTTTAAAATCTTCATTTTTTTTCATCCCAGACAAAAATAGAATTCTGTGCGACCATCTCTAAGTTTGCATAAATTAAAAGAGCTTTTAAGTTTGTCTCTAATTTACTGGTACTGTGGGAGCTTATAAGACTATGCCAGTACTATGCTGCATAAAGACACAGAACACTCAAAATCGTCTCCTGCACTGCTCAGAGCCAACCTCCGCTCTAACACACATAAAGCTCAAATCCTTTACACCTCTGTTCCTGAGGCTGCATTCTCAATCAAGCTGTATCTGGTGCCATTTTTCTCTAGATAAATTAACTTACATTGCCTAACCATTCTATGATTCTTCCAAGCTGGATGTTATTTTGCTATTTTCAGTCTCATTTTTGAATCTTATGTTTCTATGTCTTACATCATTATCTTTACTGGTATTAAGATGCAATTGAAATAACTCCTTTGAACATGAGATAGATGGTAAAAAGAAATCCTATATATCTTTATTATCTCCTGTGATGCACACAAATCATATAACATGCAAGAAAAAAGGAAAAACTCAAGGAAGATCTTCAGAGGATGGTAATTCCTACTGTCCTACATAATATGCTTCCTTTCTAACCTGTGGAGACTGTGATTCAGGAATAGTTATTAAGGCAGTTTCCTGTCACAAGAAGTGTTTTGTTCTACTGTCTTATCAAAACTTTCAGGTGGGGAACCAGAAATATCATCCCCAAAGGAGAATCTGTTAGGTGCTGTGATGGAGGCAATGGGATCTCTATTCAGAGTGTTCATATGCGAGAGGTCTAAGCACCAGAAGTGAAGAGTGGTTTTCTGGGGAACTTCAACCCTCTGTGTGTGTATGGGAGTATGAGTACATATAGCTCACACATGAACTTCAAGCCAGACCAGTGGTAAGAAGGATAACAGGTTTGAGGGTCCAGCTGCCAGACAGACACAGAGCTGGATACTGGAGAGCCCAGAGGTCTAAAAGCTGACCACTGGGGAGACATTTGGCCTGGACCAGACTGTGTGTGGTGGTAAGAGGAGGTCTAAGGATCAGTAAAGGGAGTGAGGCAGAGAACATTGGTGTTTGGCATGGTCAGGGGCTAGCAGCTGGGGGGAAATCCAGGGTCTGCTAGCAAGCTTGCCTCCTCATCAGCAGAAGAGGAGGAACTGGATGAGGCTGTCTATGTGGGCACTGTGTATTTCCTGTCAGTGTTGATCAACATGGCCAGTTATGTATTTGTATATGTGTGCGTGTATACCTAATGAGATTCATGTCCAGCCTCACTACTGGGTGGACCTGAGGCCATGAGTAGCTCACATCTATCAGTGTACTGGATTTGGCAATTCCTCATAAAACATTGGCACTCTCTTCAGATGAATGTGACATTGACCATCTCCACTAACACAGTAATCAAACTTTCTGTACAAACCAGATCCTGGCAACTCCACTATGTTCTGCTTCCATTCCTACAGGCTTACTGAAAACATAGACTTTGGCCACATTAAAACTGGACAGATCTCTGGGCTGCTAATGTATGATTATCCAGGTACTGATGTGGGTGTGGTTATCCCTTGCCAAACAGCATTCGGTACCAACACAAACACTACTGCAAATGGCCTTTGGATTTAGAGAGGAACAAAGCTGGTTTAATTTTTTATACAATACTATAGCTGCATTTTCAGTTAAATCCGCATTTTAAAACGTAGTGTTAAGATCTAAAACCAGGCAGGGTGGCAGATGCCAATGCTCTTTCCATCACAGCAAGACATGATATAATATCCTTTCTGGATTTACCTGCCCTTTCATTTGTCATTCAATGCTCCTGTTGCCATAGAAGACAAGGGAAGTTTTGCTTTCTAATTCGTCTGCAAAATTTGGAAACTGTCCAACAATGAACTGTCTAGAAATCTTTTCTTACTAGGAAGACATCATTTGTTCTTTGTTCCTTGTCTGAGAACTGTTTGTGTTGCTCTCCCGTCAGAATGGATGGGACAGGGTTTCAGGATTTGTGAGGGAGGAAATTATGCCTCTTTTTGAATAGCTCTAGAAAGAGGTGTTTTACCTGTAGCAGGAGGAGGATCACATCTAATCTGAACTGTTTCAGTGTTATCCTACAATTAACAGCTGAAATACTATTTCCTGTGTTCCAAAACTCCAGTTCTTTCAGTTTATTCAGTACAGATCCCGCTTTCTCACCATCTCCCAATGGGTCTGTCTTCGAGATGAGCATAACAAGTAAAAGCGCTTTCTGAGTTCTGTGTTGGCATCTGCTGTAATTAGTGAGTAGGAGGTGACCCTGTAACTTGTGAACAACAGCCGTGTCAATGGTCTGTTCAGAAAGGAAAGATGAAAAGAGTAAGGCAGGCAGTGGCTGGAGTTCTGTCTTATGCAATTCAAAGGCATTGATATAATACTTTCGCTGTACTGGGAAGTGAGAGGGTCAGATAGTGAGCTTGAGTGCTGAAGCCCATCAATGTCCACATTGCTTAACTATTACCATGATCTTTGCTCTCTTTTGGACTGTTGAGCTGAGCTCTTGCTCTCTTTTGGACTATTCAGCTGAGCTCTCATCAATTCCAATGTCACCAAAACAATGAGACTTATTTTCCTTTCACTCATTCCATCATTGCAAAACTACAGCAAATCCAATTATAAATTTTTTTCTTCTTCAGCTATCCAGATTCAGAAGGTCTTGGTTCTCCTGGATCAGAGTTAGCTGAAATGAGACAACCAACTGAGAATTCAAGAGTTTTGTTAACAAGGTCTTGATTTCTCTTGAACTGATCTCATCTTTAATTTAAGAAATTTCTACTTTCAATATTTTGGGGTTTTTTTTGACATATGCAAGCATTGACTTGCTCCACATTCTACGCAGTATAGATTGTTATGTAGCAGGAGACTCCTGTTTTCTGGTCATAATTGCTTGACAATTAGTCCTTAGAAGAATACAGTGTTCTCCTTAAAAGATTCACTGATGTTTGTGAACTACATTCTTTGTAATCATCTGAATTCATCTATATCTGGAAAGATTAAATGCAGAATGTTCTTTTAAAATCCTGGTGGGAATTTTATTTGCTAATGTCCATCAGGAATACTTTTTACAATTCTGAAGAAAAAAATAATATTGTCTGTAATGAAGAGCTGGCTTTGAAATATTCATTGTACATTCTGCAGTATTTTGATGGATTTGTACATCTGAAATGTCCTAATCATGTATTTACTACAAGTTTTCAGATTACATTTACGCTGATAAACATAAATCAACAGTACAGAATAGTAGAGCCTTGCCTCTACAAACATAGCAGCATTAATACTTCTTTCTTGTTGTCTTTATTCAGCGAGTTTGTATTAGAATTGTCTGCAGTAACGTGGAGTTCTTCATGTTCATTTAAGTGCTGAAACCCTTTCTGATATGTAAGGAAACTTAGGGTGGTTCAGCTTACTTTCGGTACTGAGTCTGTAAGGACACATGGGATGAACACATGAGTGTAGATTGCCTTGGAACAAACATGGTGTGGCTTAAGGTAATAAAAGCAAATTGAAGTCTTAGAGAAGAAAGATCTATATTAATGTAAAGAGGAAAAAGTTTGTGCTCTTCCTTACTAAATATGGTTCCTCATATTTAACATAACCACCAGGCCTCACATTCAGATGATTACCTAAGCTACAATGATGATTACCTAGGCAGCCAATGAGGATAATGAGAGCTTTTATGACATCATTCGTTTAACCTTTTTCAGACGTTTGCACTGAGTTGGAAATGGCTTTTGCCCTATGTGGCAAAAGGTTTATCTCCCAGAACCTAAAGGAATACACAGGAACAGCATCAGGCAGGGGAGCCCAAATAACCTAATCAGAGAAAATGAAGCACCCTGACCTGGTTCAGGCCAGGGCTGTCACGGGGCAGCCGTCAGCCCAGTGGTCCAGAGATGACACCAAACAGTGAGTCAACAAGAAATGCTCTCTCGATCACCTTACAGACTGAGAGGTGTTACTGTCTACAGGGATCTGGGACGTGTTATGGGGTGCAAGGGAAAAACGTCTTGGAATTGTACAAGACTTGGTACGGGGTGTTCAGAGGAAGGACAAAAGGTGAGGAAAAGGGAGGGATCAAAGTGATTTGGGGAGATACTAGAGTGGGAAAATTGAATGACTAAGCGAATAAAAGGTGTGGGTCATGTCTAAACAGTTGCTGACCAGAACGCTTGCCCTGCCACATGTACAATCTTGTCTGATCACCACTGTGCCTCCTATTTTCTCATTTAACTCAATTTCTAACTACTTTTCTGGGCAAGGGGTCTCTGTGTGCATGTGTGTGTACGGAGGTCTGAGTACCAGCAACTGGAGGGGGGACAACAAGTCATATATGGGAGTACACATGCCTGTGGAGTCAGCAATGGGGTGAAAACAGGGCACATACTTACGTGTGTGAGTGTGTGTAGCCACTAGTGAACATCAAAGTAGACTTGCCTGAGAGTAGAAGAGGATTGAAAGGCAGATACTGAGGCAGTCATAAGCTGAGTCAAAGGATACTGGAGGAACCAGAGGAGGTCCTGGCTTATGAAGACAGTAGGGTCTGGGTGTTGGCTGATGGAAACAAAATCATGCCATTGGTGCTGTTTGTGTTGTGTGAGCTATGTAGCTTCTGCCTCTCCTGATTTATGTGGCTTCCCATGGATCTAAGCATACATGTTGCGTGTATGCATGCCCATGTGCCTTGTTGGGAACACATGCTCAGCCTCACTACTGGCTGGACCTGGGGACACAGAGCTGCAACATCCTCACCTCTGTCAGAGTAGTGGATTCAGGAACTCCTAAGACCCTGAAAGTGCTGGTTCTGTCCACTGACCAGAGAAGATCTAACTAACTAGTCCACATTAGGTCACACATGTAACAAATGTGCACATGTGGTCAGAGAAGTCCCTTTCTGAAAACCCGGATATGTGAACAGCAAGTGCACAGTGATGCCTGTGTATTGAAGACAGTGCCCTTTGCTACCTCTCACATAGCCTAAAGGAGCAACTGCCTGAACAGTATAAAAGCATCCCCCAGTGTGCAAGCACACCTCTTCCCAAATCAGTGGCCCATCTGCATGGGCAGAGAGCGATGGGGGAGAGATTGCTGCATTGGTAACCCATAGGCTGGCCACGGAGGTTGTGTAATGTGCTCTTCTCAACTCCCATGAATAGAATTTTTGAATTTAAAGAAAAGTGAAGGCTTACAAAGGCTTCCAGGCTGAAGTGCCATTTCTATGTGCACAAACAATTCTCACCCAGTGCGACGTACGCGTACTTTTGTATGCAAAATGCCGTGAAAAATTAACAAGGGCAGAATATGTGCAGTCCCTGGGATCCCGTCCAGCATGTGTGCTCTATTATTTCCATAAGCCAAAACACATTACCTTTCTGATCTTTGCCTTACTGATTTTGCTCTAGGCTGTTAACTCTCAAGTCCCCTGAATATCAGAAAATTCTGGTCATTATATCACACAAATGGAACCCATTTATTTCTAAAAGCCTGGGGCTGGAGGCTGAGCTACATCACAGTGAATTTATAATACTCCTCTGAAGTTAAGGTCTGAATCTGGTTTAAATTAATGTAAATGGAATTAGAATCTATTGCATAGGTTTCTGTTTACCGAATGTGTTATCTTCACATCATTTTTTGATTAATTCCTTTTTACCAGATATGTGATGAACCAATAATTAGAGTACAAAAAGATCGTGTAAAGATTACTGATTGCCAGCTGATCACGCAGAAACATTCCTATTACAATCAGCAGGAAAAAATATTCTACTATGTAACTCATAAAGAATACCTTTGCTTACAGGGGAAGCGAAAGTATTTCAAAATGGGAATTCTCTGGGAGTTCTTGGAGAAGTGCTCTATATTGCAAGTAAACAATTTATAATATATATTTTCCTTCTTGAACACTAAGTATCTGTCATATAATGGAAAACCTTGTGGCAAAATTAACTTGTATCCTGACCTTTTGCTTTTACTTTTTTCTCTTCAGCTTGACCTACTCACAGCCTCAGGATCACTATATGAATATACATAGTTCTTAAAATCCTTTGACATTACAGACCTGTTCTCTAAATAATATTTTTTACATTAATAACTCATGGATATACAGGCCTGTCTAGACCTTTGCCTTGCAAATCAAAAAATCAATTAAAAACACACACTGTAAAAAAACCCCACCAAATTTAATGGCATTTAAAATGTTTTCTAGTTACAGAATAGTTAAGGGAAAAGAAAAAAGTTTGTCTGCTGAGAATATTAGCAACGCTGAACAGAAAAAAGCAGATGATGACTAGAAAGGACTTATTATTATGCACTCTGTTGTATGAATTCGAAAGAGTGGGTATGCAGAAAGTATGTATATTTAAAAACTGGCACTGCCTTGGATCTTTGTATTGTTCTGTCTGATCATCTGCTTTAGCCAAGGCACAGTCACCTCTTTGTCTTACTCAGAAAAATTCCTCCTCCATATTAAGCATGGGATATTCTTCAGGGCATCAGGAAATGTTACATACACAAAGAACAACGTACACTCAAATGCTTTATATGTTCATGGAAATTAGCAGCTACCACACTGGATTTGCTTACATAGAAACTGTAGCCTTCTCTTTAGCTTAATTCATTCCCCTCTGCCCTGCTCTTTGTTTTACTTTCAAACACAAAGGTCATGCCAAACGATATTCTTTAATTGTCAATAATTTGGGTTTTGCTGCTGGTAGAGGACATGGCCATTTTTTGCATATATCAATACGTTGTACAAATATTACATGCGGTGCTTGATGTTCCTTCTACAGTTTCTTCAAGGCAGCAGGAGGTGAAGCCCATTTTTTGGCTTTTCTGACATTCTCTGAGTGATAGTGCATGACCAATAACCCAGGGAAGCAAAGAAACAGAAAGCAGTCCTGTAATGTGAATATGCAGACAGCTAATGATGCTGCAAGCCATATATTGTCCAGATGTTTTTACACCTCAGAAGCCTATTACTTAAATTTTTCTGGACATAAGCAGGCAATTTCTGAAAGCTAATTGGTATACAAATACACGTTGCCCATATGATTTCATTAACCTTGTCACAAGAAAATTGAGACAGAAAATATCTGTTTAGGCAAATACAGTTCAATTTAAATCTTATTTGCTGATACCTATGGGAATTATGAAAGTGAAGGGCAACAAAGACATAATGAAACGCCCAAGTAATTGGTGGCATCAAAGAAAAACTTTCTGGAACCTTCAAATTGGTTTCAGATGCATGTCCAGCTCTGCAAGTGTTTCATAGCTCATTCTCAAGAGAGAATGTCAAGCTTTTGGACTCATAGATAAATAACATGACAGAACCTAACCTCTGCTTCTGAAATATTCTGCCCTTTCATTAAAAGGAAACTCCTGAAGGTGGAGCAGAGTACAGGAAGAGAGATAAATGGGAGATGAAGGAAGATGTCATGTGAAGAAAAAGAAGAATCAAATTTCTTTATTTGGGTTTAGGATGTATCATGCTGCATATTTCTCATTAGTTGTGGTTCAAACAGCTTGCTACCATTTTGTAGTGATGGAAACATTTTTCTTTTAATAACAAAATTAAAAGCGGAAGAAAGCAAAAGAGTATATATGATCAGCTGGGTAGATGACCTTATTTTCCTGATTCCTTTCTTTTCTTACTCTTCTTTCTAGTTCATTAAAGTTCAAGGACTACAGGTAAAAGAAGCTGGTCAGTAATTGTGGTTCACTTATTTTCTTTCTTTAGCAAGCAAGGTGGGATCAGGAGTTAAATTAGAGAGCTTTCTGTTCCCATCTGCTCTGCAACTGGAGTCTCATCCAAGAAGAAATAGAAGGGAGACAAGTGTTGTGCCAGGGATAGTTCAGATGGATATCAACAGGATGTTTGTAGCCTGTTGTGGTTTATGCTTATTTAATATACTGAATTAAATGTCTGTCTACAACAGACCTCCCAAGATATGAGTGTTTCCTTTTCTAAATGTGCAATACATCACAACTCTTGTGAGATATCTGCATCTCTGGAAGTGCAGGGAGATGTATGAGTGTGTTTGAACACACTGGACAGAAAGACACAATCAGTAGTCAGGAAAACCAAAAGGAAATCAGGAAGGTTGTTGAGGAAGTCTATATTTAGCTGTGAGGGTCTAATCTCTTAAGGCTCCTTCTGTAACCAAGGGAAAGGGTTCTCCCAAGGACAATTCAGAGCGGGAGACTAACTCAAGAAGCTTTGAGCAGCATCCTGGGGCAGCCCCAGGCAGTCACTAAGGGGAAGTCAGAGAAGAGCTGCCTCCTGTGGCTGATTTTCCTTGGGGGACCCAGCTCATTCACGTGTGGGCAGGTTCCTATCCCTCTGCTGCAATAAAAGTGTATCAGAGATTAAAGTGCTGCACATTATAATTTTCTCTGTCAGTAGAACTGTAATCTATTTATCACTTCTTCCAATATAACTTAATTTGTTAACTTAAAATACAGCCTTTGAACATGATTACGTGTTAATTTTACCATATAATCCATGAAGTTTGGATAATTAAATGTACTCTTCAACCTTCCTCTATGCCTTGTTTCGAATGATGACTGTGATTTATTTTTAATTCCTTTTCTAGGAGTAATCCCCTCATGTTTTGAATTATCAGTACCCACAAATGTTGTTTCTACTTGCATGAAGACTAAGTTCAAACTAATACAGTTCTCTTTCCTTTTCTGTCTGAAACATGAAATTCTCAAATTTCTTTTATTCATTTTCAAATTGTTCAGGGTTTGTGTTTGTTTTTTTTTTTTTTCCCCTGTATTATAATAAATCAGAAAGAAGGCTGCATTCAACCAGAATACAGACTGCTGAGATGGTAACAGAGACAGTGACAGATTGTGAGTTGCATTTTGGCCACGTGTCCCAACTTGTCAAAGGTATGCCTGTTGAACTGTGCTCCTGACAGCAGCCTTGGCCTGGAGAGGTGAGAAATCACCAACTTGGTAATGGGACACTTCAGATTTGATTAGTTCTGCAGTGTTAGTGCTTGATTATGCCCATTTCTGGCGTGCTGAGCAAAAGAAATCATCATTTCCCTTCGCCTGAGCTGTCTGGGCTGTTTGTTGGTGGCCCCTGTTGTCAGCTGCTGTTTCCTCAGAGCCATGCATGAAATCATTCCCATCAAAATGAGGACACTCAGCAAAAACGAAGTATTTGAACTGCCCACCTCATTCAGATGGAAATGAGTCAGGAGGGCCTCATGCTCGCAAGGTACCACCAGATCTGAGTGAGCTGTAGTCTCCAGGGGTAAGGTGGTGGTGAGGACTGCTGGTAATTTCTTCAGCCAGCAAGGAAGAAGCATGATTCTTGTTGATTCTACGTCTGTGTACAAGCAAGCCCATGCAGGTGCCTGCAAGAGCCGTAGAAGAAGATCACACTTAAGAAAGAAATCGTGTTTCAGTTTCTAGGTTGACTGCGTTGTACTTATCTCCAGAGGATGCCAGGAAAAGGGTTGGAATTTCACTGTGCACCCTTGGGTCTAGATCTAAAAAATCTATTTAGACCCAAATTGCTTCAAAAGATGGGATCCATCACCTGTGTCCACTTGCAGCAGGCAGGCAGTAGCAGGGTATAAGGTATGTGCTTTCTTGTAAGCCGGCTGGAACATCTAGTACATCTAATAGTACTATTATTTGGATTAAGGTGGGGAGTTTTTCAATTTTCCTATAAAACTATAAGCTGAATAGCTTTCTTATCCTGTAGAAATGGGGCTATCATTTCTAAGCTTCAAGCAATCTGGACTCGCATATCCTCTTCTTGTTACTGGAGTCTCCTTAATTTATGGGGTGTGACTTGGAGCATATTTAGGCTTGTGAGTCAACTCCTGTCAGACATGGAAGAACATGTAGAAAACGCTATTAAAGAGACTTAATCTTCTGATTAGCCACACTCCCTGACTAAAAAAATCCAAACCAACAACCACTCCCACCCGCTGCCCCACAAAATCGTGTTTGAGTAATTGTCTGGACTCATAATACACTGAATTATTTTCATCATTTCAATTTGATGGAATAAACTTGCAGTGTGTTTTGACGGTTATTACTACAAAGGATGAGCAAGCAAATGTACATCGAAAGAAGGACATTTCTAAGCTAAGACTTAGTGTAAAATTATGCTTATCTTATCTTTAGCTTATTTAGCTTATCTTTAACTACAATTTTGCCAAGTAAATTAAAAGAGAGTAAAATTAAGAACAACTGATATTGAACAATTAGTGAAAGTTTTACATTTTAAATTGCCATCTTCATAAAAATTCTTGCAGTACTGGCAATCAAACTGAAAAATGAATTGGTAGCAGTGACAGATACATTTATTATTAGCATGATCTTGTGAAAAAGATGTGAAGAATCATCTTCTTTTCATCTACCCATAGCAAATATTGTAGGTAGCACAATGAGGCAATGGCCTAAAGGCCAGACCTTCTGATAATCTCTACATGGACATTTAGGATTTGTGGGATTCTGAAGTACTGCTGGGCAGTCCACAGAGACCCTGTCTAATCTGAAGGTTTTCTTCTTTTATTTAAAGGGCTTTTTGTGTAAACATTCTCTCAAGAGCTCCTAGGTGTTGCGGGGATAAGCATTACAATGCCAGGGACCCTTGTGGGTACTGCATATACCTGAGGCAAAACTTTAGACAGCTGCATTTTAATTATTGCTCAGCTTTTGCCTCGCCTCTGTGGACAGCTGAAGTAATTGATTGATCCCTGTTGGATCTGCAAGGTCCAGGGTATCTCCTGCTCTGCTTCTGGCTATGAACATTTGTACGCGGGCATGAGTGGGCAGGCATGTAACATTGACCAAAGCCTCAGTAGGATCCAGAAACTCAGGTGGGTGCTGCCATGCTCCATAGAAACCAGGTGCTGTGAGTGCTCTGGGCAGGCCAAGCACACAGCAGACATCACAGCCTCTACTGCTAGGATCATCGCTGGCTTTTTATCGGGTACAAAGTGCCAAAACAGTCCTGGGAGCAAAGAAAATAAACTGGTGTTTACATGTCCTAAGAGAGTGCCATAACAAGCTGGTTACAGACTCATGGCTGGCCTCTCCTGTTCTTTTCTGGTTCATAAACACCGAGGTTTTGGCTGTACAATCAGCCATAACAGGAGGACCAAGAGTATCTCTACAGAGCTTGCCCTGAGCTGGAGGTGACAGTAATCTAAGAGAAGCAGGGTCAGATTGTGAACTTGCATATCCGAGGAAAGTGTGCTAACCACAAGGGTGTGATGCGAAGGGTGAAAGCCGTCAGCCCAGGTGTACTGTCCTCCCTGTTTGCATTTTGAAAAGAAATGAGTGAGACATAAAAAAATTGTCATGCCAGGGTGGAGCTACATAAACTTCCACAACCAATTAATAAAATTAATCACTGAACATGCACTGTGGAACTGATACTACTATAAATTTGACAGTTATTTTTTTTTTAAAGGAACAGATTTAAGTATTTTTTTGTGATTCATCTAAAGATCTATGATTGTGCTAAGACAAGAAACAATGTGATTTGTTTCTGTATCACATAAGTCAGAATGTCCTTATCCCTCTATCTACTGTATCCACTTTGGGAGTCAAGGTTATATTCCCAACCTTAGACTTTCAAACTTAATTCAAGGACTGGTGCAGCCACATAATGGGGCAGAGGAGTTTTATAGCTGATGCACAGTAAGAGGCAGATCAGTCAGAGAAAATGATCTAATTATTTCTTTTTACCAAAAAAGTTACGAAAATAAGTCTCCAGTTGTCACAGCTCTGAAAAAACTCACTCATGACTCATTCAATCCAGACATGACTATGCAAGCTGGTTGAAAGCAAGAAGAATAACTGTGAGATTTGAACTTCCCCATTCATCTCAGCAAGGTTTTACTCAACTGCTTCTTGATCATTCAAATTTTGGTGTGAACAATTATTCTGTTTCCCAGGCTAATAAACAAATAATAAACAGAGGGCAGTAGATGTTGGGGGGGAAGATACTGTTCCTTACAGCCAAGACTGAGAGCTCACGGTAACAACACCTGTCATAAACGACAAAAGTCAGATTTAAACACAGTAGGTCCAAACAGTATAACAGTATATACACCCATAACTTAAACAGCTACCCATCATATGCCATGAGCTATACCCAGTATGATTCCCCTTCTCCTCACAGAGAAATTTGATTTCCATGTTTCTAAGTTGAAACACCTGCTTGCATAAAGTTCAAAATCTGAAGATGTATACTGACCAGCAACATCATTGCCTTAGTAATTTCACATCGCTCATTCAGTCACTAATGGTCACAGTTTCCTGGACTTGCTGCATGCTCTGATCTTACACAGCAGAAAGTTCAGGATTGATCCTTGACCCTGCCATGGCCTTCCAGTGCCGGATTGAACAAACCACTTATTTTCTCTGTGATTCAATTCTACTTAGGAAAAAATCCCCTTATGAAAAATGAAGATAATATTATTTCCATGATTTGCAAGCCATATTGAGGCTAAATGAAAGAATGGTAGCACATACAGTAATAAAATATGAAGGAAATTGCTTAGTTTAAGGATACTGGGACTAATATCACTTTTTGATTAAGGGAGAACTTACAGCAAAAATATATAATGCAATTTTACCTCTAAGAATTTATGAATTTCTTGCTTCAAACAAGACTTAATGGATTTCTGTGAGATAAAACATCACTAATCCCAATTAAATCTTCACAATTGCTACTGATCCTAGGCAAGCACTGTAAAACCTTAGTTTTATAAAATGTATTTCTCTCAAAAGCCATTATTTTGTGAGAAACATCTGAAAACTGTGTTTTGTTTCTGGCAGAAAAATACATTAGTAAAATCTCATTTTGAGTGAACTGCATGCTTCGCATATTCGAAGAGAAGAAATGCTGGTGTGTGAAGTGCTTTGTGATGAAGAAAGCCAAAAGTAAATATCAATTCTAACCAGTCTGCCAATTCTGAATCTCTTGTTTAAATTTAGGAGGTTTTATAATAAATACACATGATACAAACATATATAATGAATATCTAAATATACATTTAGCCTAGAGATGTGACAAGTTTTCATTGTTAGGTCATTCTAAAAATTGATTCAAGCGACTATTAGTCAGTCACCATCTATGAATTCGGTAAGCTCAAGAGACTGGTTGTCGAGAATGATTAGGTTAGTGCACTAACAGGCACAGAGAAATGGAATACTGAATCATACCAGCTTTTCTTCTTGCACTTTGTCTCTAGTAGTGATCAGGGATTTTATAGTAAAATTTAGCAAACAGTTAATACCATAGTCTCCTCCTCAAAAAGTTTGTAATATCTCTCCTAGTTAACATTAACTGGATGTCTCATCCTCTATCAAATACATAGTATGCATTTTTTACATCTATATATAGCAAGGGTGCTTTGTTTCAACTGTCACTATTCTTCTAGTTTATAGAATCATAGAATCATAGAATCATAGAATGGTTAGGGCTGGAAGGGACCTTCAAAGGTCATCTAGTCCAAGCCCCCTGCAAGGAACAGGGATATCTCCAACTAGATCAGGTTGCTCAGGGCCTCATCCAACCGGGCCTTGAACGTCTCCAGGGATGGAGCATCCACCACCTCTCTGGGCAACCTGTTCCAGTGTTCTACAACTCTCATGGTAAAAAATTTTTTCCTAATATCCAATCTGAATCTACCTCCCTCTATTTTAAAACCATTACCCCTTGTCCTATCACAACTGGCCCTCCTGAACAGCCTCTCCCCATCTTTCTTGTAGGCCCCCTTGAGGTACTGGAAGACCGCTATAAGGTCACCCCGGAGCCTCCTCTTCTCCAGGCTGAACAGCCCCAACTCTTTCAGCCTGTCCTCATAGGAAAGGTGCTCCAGCCCTCTTATCATCTTCGTGGCCCTCCTCTGGACCCTCTCCAACTGGTCCATGTCCTTCTTATGTCGGGGGCTCCAGAACTGGACGCAGTACTCCAGGTGAGGTCTCACGAGGGCAGAGTAGAGGGGGAGAATCACCTCCCTCGACCTGCTGGCCACACTCCTCTTGACGCAGCCCAAGATGCGGTTGGCCTTCTGGGCCGCAAGAGCACATTGCCGGCTCATATTGAGCTTCTCGTCCACCAGTACTCCCAAGTCCTTCTCCTCAGGGCTGCTCTCGATCCATTCACCACCCAGTCTGCATTTGTGCCTGGGATTGCCACGACCCAGATGTAGGACCTTGCATTTGGCCTGGTTGAACTTCATGAGGTTGACACGGGCTTGTCAAAAAAAGTCATTGAGTACCTCAGCTTTCTCTATGTCCCGGGTAACCAGAGCACCAGTATCCTTCTGGAGGGGGCCTACATTCTCCTTGGACTTCCTTTTGTCCCCTACATACCTATAGAAGCTTTTCTTATTGCTTTTTATATCCCTTGCCAAATTCAATTCCTTCAGGGCTTTAGCCTTCCTCACCTGATCCCTGGTCACTCGTACAGCTTCTCTGTATTCCTCCCAGGCTATCTGTCTCCGCTTCCACCCTCTATAGGCTATCCTCTTCATTTTCAGTTGGTCCAGGATATTATATTCACTTCTATTTTTTGTTTTCAGTTTTACTAAATATCAAATATGGTGATATTATGGAAATAGATTTCTTATATAAATACATTAACTATACAATGTATTGTTTATTTATTTTTATCTTCTTGAAACTAAATTTATTTTTGCATTCAATTCAGGTAAATCTTACAGCTCCCTTAGCTTCTTTATCAGGCTTAATTTCTACCAAGTTCTGTCTTGGTAGGAATGTCCAGGCTAGATCGCCTATTTACTGTGTTGTTCTTGATAGTACTTTAACACCCAGATTCCAGCTAACATCTCCTAATCTGGTTCTATTTATGAAGGTCATTTGTTATGTACTTCTTCAGACACAATTGTGTCATAGCAGGTATTGTTGTTTGTCTTCTATAGCTTTTAGTATAAATAAATAGCTCATTTGCAATTTTTTTAAAAGTAAATTATACTATCAGATCATAGAATTTTCTGGAGAATCAGGCAAATATTCAGATAAAATATGTAGTATTTGTTCCGCTGTTTGTCAATAGGTTGGCTAAATTTAGAATAACCTGGGGCCCTGGGCTGAGACAAATGAGAACAAGCATTCTTCCTGTATCCAGGGCTGAAAAATTAAGTCCAAAGAGGCTTTCTGCTACCTCACTGTCTCCTGATAGTTCCTAGATTTCACTCAGCCCAAAACCTTAGGAAGAAAGCTTTGCCAAAAGCATATAGTCATGTTTTTTCCTGGCTTTGCCTTTTTCTTACAGTAATTTGCAATAACCACATTCAGTCACACTCCCTCTTGTCTGGCTTCTTTTGCAATCCCAGCATGTGGGGATCTGTGTTGGGTATATTTTGTTCAAGGAGAGCATTAACTGTTTTCCTTCCAGCTATCAGTCATGTGAAGTGGGAGGATGGAAATCCTGGCGTGTTCGCCCAGGGGGTGTGCAGGAGCACGAGTGCTTCCCCTGCACTCAGGTGTGCACATCAAAGCATGGCACTGCTGTCAGACACAGCAGTGTCTGCCTCCCCCTTCCCAGCTCCTTGGGAGCACCCCGCCCCAGCCCGCTGGCTGCTGCATATCCTGAGAGCAAATCCTGCTCCCATCCAGGCTGTGCCTGGGCCTCTGGCAGTGAAGCAGTCAAGCCAAGGTGTCCTCCACAGACCTGCCAGCTCTCCCACTCGCAAGAACAGCTCCAGTAGTAAATAACCTTTTGCTAAGAGACAAGCAACAAAATTGCTGACATGGAGACCAGAGTCTTAATGGGATGATTTACCTGCTTAGGTTCAGTTTTGTTCTCTGTTTCTTGCTTGCCCACTGTCCTCTATGTGTCATGTCAAGTCCTTTTCTCACACTGCTTCCACGTCTCTTTGTATTTGTTTTTCACATGCACACTCCCTCTATATACTTCTTGACAATATAATCATGCTTGGCACCCCTCAGACAATTTAGTTCTCTACATGCCCTAATGAGCCTAGTCTAGATTTCGTATACAATCATCTGAGGAAAGCAAGAGATAATTTCTTCCCCTTTGGCTCAGTATTGACATTCACATCATTATTTTTATATTTCATTAGTCTATATTGTCCTTAGCATCTGGGCTCCATTGTATAAAATGTGATACAAATATAATCAGAAAGCATACAGGTCTCTATACTAAGTTATTTAGGGATAAACTGTGTAATAAAGGGAGCTTTATTGCTTTCACTTTACATATAGAGAGTGAAGAAAAGAATGGAAATATTCAGACATCTACAGATAATCAGCTTGTGGGTCTATCAAAAGTAACTCACAAGAAATTTGGGAATACCTGTTTTCTGAATATGACCTACTTCTCTGCCGAAACAGTGATCTCATCATACCTCTTGTATATCTCTTGCTCCACCTCCCCTGGGGTCAAGAATTTTTTTGATTTCCCTCTAGCCTCTGTGTGTAGAAATTGTCTGCACTGCTAGCACAATCAGCTGTAAATATTAATGGATACATAAACACATTCTCTGGAATGCTAACATTACTCTAATTCAGATGACTTCTGTTTTTCTGCGTCAACATGGAACAAGTAGATGCCATTTACAGAGACTATCAGCACAGGAAAGTGATAGCATGACTATAATAGTATTACAGCTCCTCCAACCAAAACTCTAAGTTTTGTCATTTGTCCAAATGATAGAGTTGCCATTCTTTTTGGAGCTAAACCCAGAAATATGACATAATTTTCCTTAACTTGCTTACCAGAATTCCAAACCCAAATATGACCTCAACCTTTGCAAAGGGTAGCTATGAGACAGTTAGCCTCAACTTGTTACCTGAAAAGCTGGTGGAACAAATTTCTAAACCTCTCAGATTGTAAGCACTTGAAGGATAATATGGTAATAAAACCAGGTCAATATGAACTTGTCAAGAGCAGTCACATCACTTTAGCCCACTCTAGTGGGGTAACAAGGCCTAGTGGATAGGGTAGAAATAGTAGACATGGTACATCTTGACTTTAGTAACGCTTGTCACACAGTCCCTGCAACACTTGCATATGCGAATTTGGAACACATGAAAATAGTGGGGTAGTTCCATAAAATTTGCCAATGATGGAAAGTTGAGATGTACAACACGCGCTTCAATGATCTGAAGCAGAATTAAGAAAGAACTCGATAAATTAGAGGACTAGTCTGAAATCAACATAATGAAATTTAATAAGGCCAAGTGAAAAGTTCTCTGGGAAGGGAACAAATATTAAATTCATAAATGCAAAATGAGAAAAAAACAGAGTAACTGGTTAGCTGGCAACACCGAAAGCAAGGCTCAGGGAGGTTCACAAGAAATGAGTCAGTGTTTGATATGCTGTCACAAAAGAGGCAAGTCTCATTCTGAAATCTCATTACATACAAGACTTATTGCTATTTAAATATTAACATGCAAGATGGTAGAGATTCAATGACAACATTGTGTCCCATTTTGAAAGCCATCATTAAAAAAGGTTATGGATAAACTGGAGGGAAACCGCAAGTGATACACAGATGTTATAAGTAATCTAAAAAATTAAAAGGAAAAGCTGAAGAAAATGTTCAGTTCAGAAAAGAGAAGACTGAGACGGGACAGTATAATCACATTAAGAGGTTTGAGGCTGTTGCAACAGTAATCAGCTGTTCTCGACGGCAGCGATCAACAAGACCAGGAAATTTGCCTAATTTTTAACAAGAGACATTTAAACTAGATATTACAAAAACTTCTTTGCTGTCAAGATACTTGAATACTGGATTTAATTATCTCTGAAGGTTATGGAATTCCTGGCACTGGAGATTTTGAAGAACAGATCCAGTTAGAGAAGTATCTGACAGCAGTAGTGCAGAAACTGTGTTTGACCTTGTTCTGGAGTTAGGGAATTAAGTCAATGACCTTCTGAGGTCTCCTTCTAGCTTTTTGTTTCAATGGAGTCCATGGTTTCTTTCACAGCTCAAAGAAACCCGCAAGTACTACTGGATATCTAGCTGTCATTTCATCAGTCAACCAAAAATTTAAAAAGATCAGCTACAGTCAGGAGAAATGTGCAGCCCATTTGCCAGTATCTATTATCTGTGTCACTGTTTTTTTATTTTAGATCAGTTTGCAGTATTTTCGAACTGCACATCCTGATTCCAAGTCCTTGATGCATAATCACCTGCATCTTTTAAGGACCACTGGTTCATTGATTTAAGCCTACTCCAATCTGTTCATGAAAAACTGGTCACTGCCTTGAATTGTTTCCCCAGTCACAGTAGTACAGTTTATTCAGATATAATTTAAAATGGCTATAGGAGCCATAATATATATTTTTAAATCCAATACCCTAGTATAAACATTTATCATCCATTCTCTCTCTCTCTCTACTGAAACGTGAACAAATAGCATTTGAACTTATGTTGAACTTCTGAACTCTCAGTTTTCAGGCGAGGTTGTACTTAGCTGACTACTGAAGACTGAACAATACTTTGTCATTCACTTTTGACGATTTTTGCGTAGGTCAGAATCATGTTTCTGGATATTTAGAATAATAATGACAGTGAGAATATTTCCTGAAGCTACTCACTTAAGTAGTCTTCCAGCTATGGCAGAAATGAAAATGGCTCTTCGAAGTCTCTCATCTGGAAAAAAAAATAAAAGAAAAATCTTGAAGAGGAAACAATGGCAGAGCATCAGTGATGGGAGAATATTGACTGCTCTCATTCGTAGAAGAGGCACTTGTCAAGTTGATGCAGAGCAAGCACTGAAGATATGTCCTTTGGGAATGGAGCATTAAATAAAGCTCAACTTTGAGTAACTAGAAATATCAAGGTACAGTCTGTTGATATGAATAAATGCCTTGCTGATTATGGAAATTTTAACAAATATACTGCATCGTAGATACAAGGTAATAATAATTTATGTTTGATATATGATTCCAGGGCATTAGAATTCATAGGCTATTGAAATCTTCCTTCAGATGTCCTTAAAAATACTTTACTTTCTAAAAATCTGAAATCTACTGTGTCCCTGAACTCTTATCTCAGAACCATTTAGACAATCACTGGGATAAATGAATGTATGAAATTTTACTGATATATTAAGAGGGTTATCCCTAACCAGTGTTACTCAACATTTTTATCCCATGCTTCACTTCAATCAGTAAGTAACATTCCCAATGCACTACAAGGCACTGCACTTCATCCCAGGATGAAGCTCCCACAAAATGTAGTTCTGCTTCTCTCATTTGCTTTATAACTTCAGGGATGAGATACAAAGCCTCAGGAAAAACAGGTCTGTTATTTCATACCTGCATATTGCAGAAGTATCTTTCTGCATATATCTTTTTGTATCTTCTCTGCAAGATATTATTTGCATTGTCTTACAGCCTGCAGTTAATGGCTTGTTTGTTAAAAGTTTGAGAATTCCTGCTTTAAAGAGGTTTTGTATTCATCTGGCTTGGTTAGCAGAAGCTGGGCCAGCTTAGGTTACTAGGCATCGTATTGAATGGGGGCACAAATCTACAATGATGTGCAATGCAGTGTGTGATTTATATTTCCCTACATGTATTCACAATTACTTAAATTCGAGTTTATACGAACTAAGAAAAATATAAAGGAATCATTGAGTAAGGAAGTTGGCCAGATGATTTTGCTGTTGTGCAAGTACATGTTAGCAGATCTAGACTGCTCCTTTGTATTTCAAGAAATCAAATCAAAACAGAAAGCAATCATAGAATCATAGAATGGTTAGGGTTGGAAGGGACCTTAAAGATCATCTGGTTCCAACACCCCTGCCATGGACAGGGAAACAAGCAAGTAACCATTTCCTAATTCAACACAACATTTGAGCACAGACTTAAATTTAATTGCAAAATAGATTGTTTTCATTTGAAAAAAGGGAGAGAAATCTATTTTCCTACAGACTCAATACAGGAAGTCCATAAATATCCAACAGAAAAATGTTTCTCACCACAGGTGTTTATGTACAGACAAATGCCTTTAAATGCCAAAGGAAATAACAAGAAGTCACATCAGGCTTTTCGGGATGAACAGCAGAACCGGTTATTCAAGGTGGGGGAGTCAACTGAGGTAAGCAACATTGAAGACAGCAAGAAATGTTGAGTGAACTAGAAATCTTGTTCTGCTTAAATATCAGTGTCTGCTCAATTTCATGACAATAAGATACTCATTACTGCAGCCATGTTTGCTAAATAATGATTGGAAAGAAATCACATCAGGGATAATAGTAATTGATAACCTCCAGATTCCAACTGTGACTGCAGTTACACAAAAATGCTTTAAAATCTTGTGTATCTGAAAACAAGACTCAGTCCTTTACTGTTGCTTATACCCTATCTATAACCTTCTTGCTGCACCCTCTTCCTTTGGGGTTTCAAGATACCAGGTTTTAGTAAAAAAATAACAAAAAATCACAAAAATCTTTTACAACTCTGGAAAAAATAAGATATTGTGGAGGCAATTCTGAGAGCTACAAACCTTTGCCCTGTTTACACACCACGTCTTTCAATCTGTCCATGTCTGTCTGTGATAGCTACTCAAATACATGCTCTCCCTAGCAAAGGCTGCTCGTGTCCTTGCATGCTCACTGCTATTTCTTAACATCTGATATCATCTGGAGGTACCAAGTGTAGAAAGAATACTCACTGTAGCTAAAATAAGCCTTCAAGTCAGGATTTGGGGACGTTTGTCTTGAGATTTGAGATTACCTTTGCATAGATACATAGCTATAGATATTACCAGGCTTCTTTCGGGACAATCAACCTAAAAGATAAACAAATAAAGGAGCTTGTTTTTCTGAATTTTCTTGGGTTTCTGAAAGAAATAGACTCCAGGAGTTTTTTAGGGGGCACAATCACGTCTGGGAATACTTGCTGTGATCCTAGAGCCCCAGTCACTCTGGCTGCCCAGGATGTGAGATGAGACAAGCCCAGCTGGTTTCTGGATTCCAGTTGGGAGCCATCATCTCTGTTGGGAGCCATCATCTCTGCTGGCCATGTGTACCTGGCATCCAGCAAGTGCGCTGTGGAACTACTGCACTGCCCAGCCAGGGGGTCTTGGGTCTTCATCACAGATTTCAGTGCATCAAATGGAAAACTATAGTATTTTGGCATCCAGGGCAACCCTGTTGGGCACCTGGCTGTTGAGCTTCTGCCTTCAGCTGGTATCCTTAAATATTCTTAATCCAGGTTAGTTGGCCTTTGTTCATAATGTTAAACAACAAAATGCAAAACAGAGATTCTTGGTTTGGCAACTGAAAATCAAAAAAAAACTTCACTCGCATACAATAGATGAAGAACAAAGGCCTGACTTCAAAAAGTATTAGTAATACTAAATGCCTCATGCGATTGACATGGAAATTGCACAGAAATCAGGCACAGAGAACTTTCCTGGGTATTCAGTAGACATTTGATAAAATAAATCACAGCATACCAGATTTTCTTATTCTGTTTAACTGAAGTCATCACCTCAGCTAAATGGATTTTCTCTGCGTTCCAAGCCTGACTGTGGAAAAAAATGTGTGAAAATTGATTAGGTTGGAAAAACTTGCATGAAATAAATAATTGACAGAAATAAACTGAGTAAGAAAAGTACCAGTTTAGACACTTTCTCTGTTGGATAGAAAAATAAAAAATATTTGGTATCATTTCATAAAAGAAATTATCTTTACAAATAAATGATTCTTTTCTGAAGAGTGAATAACACAATGGACACATTGCAAACTGGTATAAGAAACTGTGAAATACATAACTAAAGCAGATGCCGTTTCAGGAAAATCAGAGATTCTTTTAAAATGTAATTAATAGTTGGCACTAAGTACTTACTCCTTTGTAATTTTAAATAATTTATTAAGATATATTTAATAATTTATTAATAACAATTAGTGATCATGTTTATTTCTACCCAAATATAATATATTTTTTTTCTTATTGAAGTGGAAAGACCAATTCACTCTTTTAAGATTGTATCTAAGTTGAAATGTTATCTCGTTAAAGTAAAATAATCTGATTGTCTAAATGGGTATTAGAGTAGATATGTAGGAGCAGAGGCCCAGATATACAAAGCTGTTGAGGAATCAAGCTGCTCTTGAAATTAAATTAAGTGAAGGATGTATATAAAACTGGAACTGTATAGGTCACTTTCGGGAAGTTAACAAAAATTCTAAGTTATGCTAACAACCCAGCTGAAGTGCTAAAAAAATCAAGCAGTCAAATTTTAAAAAGACATAAAACCAGACAATAACTCATTTAAGTCCTGTCAACTCCAACTCATTTAATTGGAAAACCTCCCAGACACTAACAGAAATTGCATCCATTCCTAACATAGGTGTTACGGCAAAATGACATTTGGGAGCTGCCAACAAGAAAATTGCTATTCTTGCTAATGAAAAATGCATGAGATCTTGTGTACACAAAGGCTCTTGTTAACTGGTGGTAAACCAGCACCACTGCTTAACTAGTCAGTTACTACTAGCAATCTGGCTTTGCAAAGGAAATAATAATGAAGAAATATAACCTTCAGTGTAAATTGAGTTAAGAAAGCAAGCTGGCTTTTTGATCAGTTTGTGTATAAAAAGATTGGTATCTTCTAACAAAATTCTAACTCAAATGCTACAGTTTTTCATATGTTAGACAGTACGAATACACAGCATGTCGTTACTTATTTTCTTCAACTTTTTTTCAGATAGATTTACTTTTTGGTTACTGTTGTGGAACAGATGCACCTCTTCCAAAACTTTTGTTTAGAAACGCAAGATTCATTTTCTTCACTCTTTTATGGAAGCAGGGTATTCAGATCATCAGTTGTAGGTACCTACTGCAGGTGTAATGTTGTTTTCATAGGCATCCAAGATCTAGCAGCCATGCGGAGCAGGCAGTTTCAGTCAGAGTGAACGTAACTGTTCCTAGGGCACACAGAAGCAGAAGTTTGCCTATTAGAAACTTCAGTATTTGTCTTCTAGGAAAAGCAAGAGGTGGATTAACATCTGCTAAAGGCAAGGGAACTCTATCGTCACCTTCATGAGAGCAGCAGAGAGGCCAGAGTGTTCTCCATAAGAAGCATTCTGCTTTGAAACCAATAAAAACTCCCATTAAGGACTTGCTCTAGTGAATTCATAATTACTGCCAAAAATTTGTTAATACCATGATGATAAGCCATGTCATATGGACAGTATAATTTACTAATGAAATACCAGCTCTTTGCAACTTTATTACACTCTCCTAATAATTAATCATTGGAATAGGTTACAAAGTGGCAGACTTTAATACTAATGTAGTATTTAGATGCTTATCATCCACACTTAAACACTGTGATAAGGTTATAGCACAACTCCCTAATATTTATTTCCGCAAAATACAAGTTATCTCCTCATTGCACTTTAGCCATGATTTGCTTTATGCCTTTGATTATGTAGTAGTTATAGTTATTGTCATATCATGCCACATTTATCAATCTAGGGAAGTCTTCTGACAAATCAAATGTAAAAACATCTCACTTCTTCACAGTTTGATGTGCAAATGGTTGTTTATATTTTTTAGACTAAAAAATGAGTAAACCACAAATATATTGGGGATTTAATCTGAGTAATGAAAAGAGCACAGCTCTGATAGCTCTGATGGACTTTATTAGAAAGACTGGTAAAGTTGAGTGGGCAACAGGCACATTGCAAAAACTCTTGTACAGTTTTTCTGATGTCCATCTCAGTAAGAACAATCCAAGGTGGACTTTTCCACCTGTCCCAAATTCTCTAAGTCCCACAGGATCCTTCACCGCAGACCCTTGAACTCAGATGAACCAGTTGGCAGATTCTTCCTCTTTCTCATTTGCAACTAACCCACTCCATGCACACTCTGTGTGCACAACCATGGGAGTCTGGTGGTGTTTGTAGACCCCTTAAATCTCTCAACACTAAATGATCTGGATGTTATAGGTACAGATTTCCCTCTGTCATGTCTCATATATGTCATTTCTCTGGGTGTCTTGGACACTCCAGAGCATCTCAAGCAGCTCTCTTATACTTAAATGCAGGCAATTGAGTCATGCCCATGGTCCAGCAGAGGATGCTGTTTCACTCTGGTCGTCATGCGCCAAATCCCTCTAGAAGGAGGATAGGGAAGGACATGGGGTCATGCGCAGTCTGGACATCTACATACCAGACCTGACTGAGCAAATGGGCAACCTTGTCTCCAAGGGGAAGATCCAAAAAGAAATCAGTCATCCTTGAAGTTTTGAGGGCTTGTAGGCCTTGGCCAGTAGATGTCTGCAGAACCAGCTTCAGGTCTCAGGCTTGGGACTTTTCTAATGCCAAGTTTGGAGAGAGTCCAGGATAGTAATGGGAAAGTTTTCTCAGGATTTGTGTAGGAAACGGTCATCTCGGACCCTCTCAGATGCTGAGTAAAGCTGGTGATAGGCAAGATGGATGCAGGACTAGCTGATAATCAAATACTTCTGGCCTTGTCTCTGGGCCTTCACCAGAAACATTACATTTTTTTCCAGCAAAGCAGCCCGAGAAGTGATGAATACACTGGTTTCAAGGCAGATCTGGGTTGCCTACAAACCCCAGAGTCAATATTTAGCCAGGAGAATCAGAAGAGGACCTCACTACAGGTGAAAGCAAAATTGCTGGTGCAAGTGCTTCAACTGTACATCCACCAATACAGCCCTGTGCATATCACAGCTCTGGGCTGATGGGTGTCCTTAGAGCTGGAGAAACACTGAAGCATGCCACAGCTCCCAGCTGGCCCGTGTCAGTGGAAATTTCGCATGCACACCGCAACTAAAGCATCATCGCACCCTAACCTTGGGAAGGGCAGGATAAAGTCTGCAGGATCCACCACTACTCACTGGAATGGCTCCCAGAAACCCCAGAACAGACACAGCCCGCTTGTACCGAGCTGTCAGGTTGGTGTCATGTTGGATGTCAGACTTGCTGGGTCAGGGTACCAGTGCTGTCCATGTGTGTAATTCTTCTCTGAAAGAGCAGAAAGCCCTGCAGCACTGCTGCATGGGTATAGTTCAGGCGTTCCTGCTGATACAGGCATACACCCATCATTGGATCATGAACATTGCTGGAAGGGTCTCTTGCAAGATGGTCCCAGGGTGGGCTGCTACCCAGGTTTTCCTGTTGTATCAACTGCTGTACTCTCCTGGCTCCTAATCCCCTTGGGAATACTTTTGAGGGAAGTCACAAGACAATCCTGAGCAAATTAAGCCTTCTGTGTTTTCTGCAAAACAGACTTACCATTTCATATGAAAGTCCAGTATGAGCTCTGTGACATACAGAAAAAAGTACCAGGTACATCGGGTAAGCTATATAGAGAAAACAGTCTTATTTGGTAACACGGCGGCTGAAGCATTTCTACGAGATGGAGCAAAAGGATCCCTGAGTCTCAAGAAATCTTTCTGTATTTTATTTTCATTACTTCTTATGTCAAATGCAGGTACATTCTTGGTAGCAAAGACAAGAATCAAGCCTCAGCCTAGTGGTCCAACCATTAGGCTAGACAGCCTAGGTTTTGTGTCACATTCCTACCCAGTGAAATCGCATTTTTAATCGCATTGCTGAAGTGATAAAACACACATATCTGTGTTCTTCAATCTGAAAATGGAGTTGAGTTTACTTACTAGATGAGAAGTCTACAAATCAGGCTATTATATAAAATTTGAGGAAGGAGGAAAAGTAGTATCTCTTTCTCATGCCAGCTTTTAAAAAAAACAGTATGGAAGCTGGTAGGAGAGTTTCATCTTCATGGAGTAGTAGGCAGCCTTTGAAAACCTGTCACAAGCTGTAGGAGAACTGGTGGTGTCAGAAATTGCTGCAGTAGCCACAGTAGAGAGAGACAAGGAATCTGTGGGGAATGGATGACTAAAAGGCAAAGTGGGGAAAAGAGGCTGACAAAAATAAAGACGGGGAAGGGTCATGGGGTTATGGATAAGTAGACTGAAGGAAAGACACTAAAGGACTGAAAATAGCCATGCAGGAAAGCTACTTTTAGGGTGTGAAGCCCAGGCAAATAGTCTTAGATTAGATGAACACGAAGACTGAGAATAGGGCGGGGTATGCAGAAAGCAGGACTGAGACGTATCTGAATTGAAACGATCACATAGGTGTAAGGAGGGCAGATATGGTTATGTATACTCCTCTCCAGAGCTAGAAGTGCTGCCCAAGGCTCCTGGTGTTGGCCATTCCTCCACTGCTAGCTGGACACTAGTGGGAAACAATGCCATCCTATATTCTGCTTATCCCCATAAAAATGTTCTCCTGCTACTGTCATCAGCTTGTCTCTGAGCTTGAGTGGTGGAGCTCTCTACAATGATCCCTGAAGCTTTACCCTGCAGGATGCTTGTTCTCTGAAAAACATGATTCTGGGCTTTGGAAGTGAAGCAGAAGCTGTGCTTATGCTGCTGTTGTTTGTGTTTTGAATACTCAACCATGGAATTTTAATTTTCTTTTTTCTTTTGGTGTGCAATAAATATTATATGGATGTAATTACTGTCTATGGAGTTAATAATTGCCTTGCATACCCAAGCAAGTCAATTTGCTCAAGAAAAGGTCAGGAAACATGCTGTAGTGTTACTTCTTCTGCCTTCTGACTTTGAACAGAAAACGTTGTAAGATTTCTGTAGATCTCATTAAGCTTCCAAATTCAAATCTACATTTTTAAAAAGGTAGATTTTCACAGGCAAGGCTGTGAACTTTCTAATTAACCTGCACACACATGCACACAGAGAAGAGGATGGCAATGTTTACCAAAATCAATGTGATTACAGTTCAATTTGTATTTCTATTATAAAACTGTTTCCTTAACCCAGCTGCAAATAAACCTCTGCTGACCAATTTTATCATCTAAATTCCACACAAGGAAAAATCTGTTTTTTTCTAACAATAAATAAGAACATTTTAAGAAGGCTCCAACATGTCAAGTGGCAAGTGAAGACAATCCTTATTTACTTGTGCTGAGTGCTTCCATTCCGGTAATAAGTAATAATAGTGGGGAAAAAAAGATAAAGTCATATTTTAATAACTTTACACAGTGCAAGCTGTGTGGAGAGAATTCTCTGGGACTTGAGAATACTCAGTATTTCATAGGACTACCAGACTTAACAAGCAACATCACTCTTGTTTTGACCTGGGGAAACTGCCTCGTTTCTACATGGGGATACTGCTTTGCTTACTTTGATTAACAAGATGGATAGATCACACTTATTTTGACATGGGGATACCACTTTATTTCTACCTCCTGTCCAACTCCTGCTTTGCTCTCAGTGCTCAGAGCCACCAGCCGAGCTGCCAGGCTCCCCATCCACTTTTAAGTGCTGCAGGGAGCAACCTGGCCAGGAGCAAAATGCTGAGGAGACAGGGGCAGCCTAGGTGAGGAAAATGGTGGAGCCAGTTGGTGATAGGGGTCCTCTGCTCACAGTCCTCAACCAAAATCCCTTAACTTCAGTCACACATAAAATCATCTGCTTAGACAGCTCAAGCCCTGGCAGCCAAACCACATGTGACACTTCTCTGATGGTCATCGTTATGATACTGCTCTGCTCCTCCTCTGCCAATTCGGAATGTCAATTCCATCTCCATACAAAAGCTCAGCTAAGCTTGGAGGATACCAACAGGGCTTGGTAGGCAGCAAAACACACAAGAACAAATGGACATATCCAGAGCATTAAGCTGTGGGATGGTATCCTGCCCCTCTTCCTCAAGCCCCAGGGATGTCACTAGAGAGGAGTAGGACACGGCCAGCCCAGTGGCAGCAGGCTGGCCCCAGCTGTGGGACTGCTATCAGCACAGAGTTGACCTCGCTGGTATGACCTTTTGACATACACAGCTCTGTCCCTCCTGTCACATCCCCCATGGAAGGGAGGCATCACATTCCATGTCAGCCACAGCCACGGGCTTCCCCTCCCTCCCCTATCCCGGGCAGGTATCACCTATGTTCCTAGCATGTGCCATGGGAAATGGGACTATAAAGAGACAAGGGAGAAAGGCTACAAAATCCTAGATATTTTCCTCTCTGTAGCAAATTTACATTTTCTTGATAACTTCACTTCTGTAAATCTTCTGGGCCTCAGCTTGACCTTGGTCTCTGAGCAATTAGTCAGCAGTCAAACAGCTTTGCCACTTTAGTCAGCTTTACAGACACCGAAGGGGGGAAACTTAGACACCTCCAGGAAGCACAGAAACCCAGCTGCAGATTTAGAAATGCCAGAATTAGCCTCAGGTGCCTAAATAGCTGAGGGGATCTGATCCTCAGTTGCAGTTCTTTCCTCGTAATGATAAATACCGCTGTAGCTTCGCCCTGCGGTCACATGGAATGGCTGTCACTGCCATGAACACACTCACAAGCTCCAAGGCAGTTGTGGATTAAAAGTTCCTTTAAAAAGGCATTTCTAATAACCACATCCTAGTTTTCAAAATCCGAACTTAGTGAGAAGAAAATATCTATGTCATAGTAGCATGTGGTTGTTCCTGAAGATAAAGCTCTTCTGTTTGCTTGGAGATCTTTGTCATGGAAGTCATAATTCGTATGACATACCATGAAATTTAGTCTAGTTTCTTGTGGAGGATCACGTTAAAGACCCACTGTTTGTGGGATTTAAGTTATATTAATATTATGACTTTAAATCTGATAAAAGAGTAGATACAAAATTAAATAGCAGAGGTTGCAATAGAAAACAAATCAGACTTAATTGTATTGCAATTGCTTAGTGTCAGAAGAGCAAAGTAATAATTAATTTACATTTTAGCCAAAGAAATTCACATTTCATGTTAAAACAGCAGCTTTATCTCCTCTGTTATGTCTTGGTTCTTCAGAGTTCAAATCACATTTCTAGTGAACTTGAATCTAGCTTTGGAGCTTCAATACATATTTTAAGTAAATAAGCTATGTGTCAGTGAAGAAATGACTGTGGAATATTGTACAGTGCAATCAAAAGGCTGTATTTCTTTCTGGAAACGTAACATGGCATGGGAATGGTAACACCCTTCAAAACAGATTCTGAGTAGCTTAGAAAACTGTACCATGTGGGTTCACTTCTGCATATCAACTGAATATTGCTGAATTTAAATGTCCACTCTGATTCCTCTTTGGTCGTTCCAGCACTATATACTCTTCGTCAAGACCTACTTGTAAAATCAACTGTGTATTTATAATTTATCAGAGTACTGAGTGAACTAGATTTCCCCATCCCAGGAAACACAGAGTGCCTTCACTCTATTGTCTCAGTGGGAGTTGTGGAAGTTCAGTACATTGCTGCATCTTGTTCCTAATGCAATCTATTGGAGTTTTTGTTGTTGTCGTTGTTTGCTTTACAAGAATAAGATAAGGTTCTAAATTCTTGTTCAAACACAGGAGAATGACAATTTTTGCTAATATCCTTGCTAATAGAGGTGCTGAAATAGCATAAGCTAATGTGAAGTCAGACAGTCACACTTTCATAAATCATTCATACAGGAAGCAGCTGGTGGTGCAAAAGTAATAGCACCCTCACTGCTACTCAGCTGATAAAACTCTTTTGTCTTCAGTGCTGAATTTCACTCAGCTCTTCTTGTCAGATAAGATGCCTACTATCCACAGCAAAAAATGCAAAGAGAAATAGAACAACCCTGCAATACATGGTTAAAAAGTCAATAATTAATTTATTCTTATTCCCTGCTGTCTTTTATCATAACACAAAGCCTGAGTTGCTGCATTAGGTCAAAACACACAGCAGGAGATGGGTTGGGGGTGGGATGAGCCATAAGAAGTTCTTACAATCCACATTGTTCATGCAAGCCCGACGGCTCCCAGGTAGCGGGTGATTATTGACTCCTTTGAAGCCCTGGAGAATCTGCACCAGTTAGGCTTTATGAGCATCACACAACCAAAGCATATACACTCTCAGGACTAACATATGACCCGGTAGACTGTGGAACCAGCAGCAAAAATTTCAACATAAATTTCTGTGCCCCATGCTGCCATGGAGCATGAAGGATACATTCAGCATCTGTGAAGGAAGGTGTGGTTGAGAGGAGATGGTCCTCACCTCTCCTCACCTTGTTTTCTTCCTGATGGCAGAGCCTTGGCAAAGCTGAATGTTTGCAAAGACAGGGCAGAGGGAATGGGCCAGGGGATACAACAGCCAGAGAAAAAGCGATAGATATGTGTATATGAATACACATACCATAAATACAGAAACATAAAATTATTTTTTAAATGGAACAAGATAGCGGCAAATCTTTGGTCTTTGACTTTGTTGCACATCTCCAAAACACACTAACAGGACCCCATGACAATCCTTTCTTCTTTGTTTGTTTGAAACGGTCCTTAATTTCAGTTAAACATAAATATTTGTCTGAAAAAACGCGCAGCTCTCAGGATATGAGAGCCCCAGATACAAGGATTGTCCAGCAGTCACTGCATAAAGAAACTTCTGGGGATTATTGAAGCAAATATTGCTGATTCGGATGTCTTTTACACTTCCTCAGGGACCTGACCCTTTTATGAAAATTAAAAGGTTCTTTTCTGTGTGGAAAACACTGACACGCAGAAAGGGAGTGAATAGATGACCCGAAGCTGTAGTCACCATCCCTCCTCATTGCGGCAGTGTATCAAATGCAAGGAAAATGCACACAGACTGAGAGTGCTGTGGTCAACAAAAAATCACGGTAAACCAGCAGGCAACAATAGCATCTACCCGTCTTCCCCTTTCCAGGGTCTCCTTTCTTTCTGCCTGCGGTTTCACTTTCAGAAACTGCTGATTAAGAAAGCCCCCCAAAAGTCATGACCTGAATGACGAGGGGGAGGACAGGGAGGGAGAAGAGCAGATGATATTTATGATTAAGAATCTCAATCACTCTAGCATAAAAGATGAACTTAAGATCATTGGCAATAGAAATAGTTGACTTAACAGATGGCAGGCAGCTCCTGTCAGAGGAAACCATTTTGAGCATGAGCTTAATTGAATGGTTCAGATCTGTATAAATTAACATGTTTTAAAACTGTGCATATTCTCAGGTGGATTTTCAGATTAATTTTTTAGAGTTTTTCAGGTCTTTTCAGTGAAATACTCATTGTCAGAGGTCGACTCCCTATTTTCAGATGGTTATATGTAAGAAAAATGAGTGTACAGTCATCTGTCTTCAGAAAGCAAATGCTTGCTAATGCAAGCTGTACTCTGCTTCTGGTGCTCGTGATCTTAAGTGTGCTTCTTACAGAAATTCTCTTGTTTGAGCAGTTCCTAGGGGCAAACATCTGCTTATATGAAATTTTATTAGGTAAATAATTTGAATATTCGGTAATTGCTCCGCTTGAAGATATTGCAGTAAAAAAAAAAAAAAATAAAAAAAATCAAGCAGTGAAGTTACTCTACACTAACCCTTTTCTTGAAATTTTCAGTCTATCGTGGATTTCTGTGTGTATGTGACAGGACATCAGTTCTGTCAAAGAAACTGTTATGAACACCCAAATAATTCTTAACATCACACTGAGGCTGTGCCTCAGCATAATTGCTCATGAAAGCTGTAAACAGATGCTGCACATTACACTGACATTTGCAATAGAAGTGTGAGGAGTGAGTTTCCATATATTATGGTGCAAATGGTGTGCTGTTACTTCAAGATAAAGTGAAGGGATTCCAATACAGGTAGAAGAGCATAAATGGGATTTATTTCTTAGAAAAATCTAAGACAGAGAATAGTGCGAGTCTACTTAATTCATCAAGTTTGTTATAACTCGAGAGGGTATGGTGGAACAATGGTGAGTCCTGTTCTCTCCTGCTTTAGACTGTGCACAAATAATGCCCAGACTGAAAAAGTCCACTGAAATTAATGTATAATTCAAAGACAAAGTCAGAATATCTGTCAAAATCTCCTAACTTCAAAGAGTTGTTTCATTTCAACACATCAGTATATAATTTCAGATCAAATAAATCGGTAAAACACGTCTTTATTAAGCTTGCTCCCTGCCCTAGTCCTCTGCATATCTGGGAACGTTTTCACGAGCTACATTTCCATCTGTTCTGATCTCCATTTCTATCACTACTATATTTCTAACACTCAGTTTTCTGTTATTTTGCCAAGGTCAAAATGGCTTGAGCTAGGTATGACGGAGCAGGAAAACTGGCCTTCTGTCTGTAATTTGACATCAAGCAGAGAACCTTTTTGATTATGGAAATACTCTCTTATTTCAAGGTAATTCATATTAATTGCAGGTGATGGGCCAAATTCCCTAAGGCGTTTCAATAGCTTCAGGGCACTTGTGTGCACATCTGTCAATCATACGTTTCGGAAGAAGTTATTGTGAATTAAGAGAGAATATTGATTTACAGCAAATGCTTTGCTCTGCTGTAGCTGCCTCTGTAGCTCATTCAGCTCTGTTGCTGCCTTATTTCAATGGCACTTTGTTTACTTTCAAATGTAACTTTACATTTGTAAAATCAAATTGCAAACAAATATGTCAAACAAATTGCAAATTTGTGTAAAGACTCCAGGCCCAATACCCTAAATATGTAAATGCCTAAATATTTATTTCATGTGGGTCTTCAGTGAAATTGTCAGATACTGTACCCAGCTGTGGTAGGGATCATGCACGCCAGTGTGTATAGCATGAGAAGCAAGTAGATGGTTGTGACATGACTCCATGCGAGCCAGAGGTGAAATTACCTTGCTTTTTCTTTAGAGCATTCACCCTGAAAGACATCTAAACATGGCAATGGTTCAAAAGAAAGAGTGCAAAAACAACAAATAAGAACCAAACATCTCTTTTAATGGCACACACTCAGCATTGCTGGGTGAGACAGATTAAGCTAAAAGGTTGGAAGATTGTCCTGGTTTTGACTGAAACAGAGTTAGTTTTTCTTTTCAGCAGCTAGAAGAGCTCTGTGTTTTGGATTTAGTCTGGGATTTGTTACGAGAAGAATGCTGACAGCGCACTGATGTTTATAGTTGGCACTGAGACCTCAAGGACCTTTCAGCTTGCAGTTTGGCTTGCAGGAACAACAGGCTGAGGGGGGAGCATGGCCGGGACAACGGGTCCACAAGTCTCCTTATGATTTGAACTTAGACTTAGGATTGAGGGCCAAATTGGCTAATGGAGTATCCCGTATCCTGCAGTGTCATGCCCAGTATATAAAGGAGGGTTGACTGGGAAGAAGGGCTTTTGCTCTTCAGGGAACTCTCTTCTGGGGGCTTTCTCTCTCGGACTCTGAGAGTGCTATCTCTCTCTCACTCTCTTTTCAGGCCTCTCACTTGTCCAGGATTGTCAGGATTTACCTGTTTCGGGATCATTTACCAGAATGGGACAGGCGTTTGTAGTAAGCAATTACACTGTGCCTCACTTGTTTGTATATGTTATTATCATTATACATATACATTTAAATATTATTATCATTATTACTTTTAAATAATAATAATAATAATTATTATTATTATTAAATTGTCTTTATCTCAACCCACAAGTCTCCTCTCCTTTTCCACTTTAATTCTACCCTATTCCCTGGGGGGGGGGGGGAGGGTGAGCAAGCAGCTGTGTGATGTTTAGATTCTCTCTGGGCTAAACCACAATAAAGATAAATGTCCCTCCCCACAATGTCTTTCCAAGGGACGTAATCCAATTTTACTTTCCAGTCCAGTAATTATCAGCATCTTTCTGGGCTACTTTCCTGGGCTTCCCAGGAAAGCCAGAGGCATTGCTGTTGGTCTATATTCTGCTCTACAAACCAGTCCTCTGCTCTTCTTGGAATCCCACGGGTCATCCTAGTGCAGCCATTCCTTGCTGACAGTATCTCTAGCTTGTCTATTGCCCCACACAGCCCTCTGGGACCTGCTCCTAACCAAGCCTATCCAGCTGCTCATGGGAAAAGCTAGACCAGTCTCTTCCTCCTTGTGGGACCAGCTACTGGACTCTCTATGCTGTAGTCAAGGCAGCGTAAGCAGTCATCCTACCTCCCTGCTGCCTAGTTACACCTCCTAGCAAAACATAATATACAGAATATTTACAGTAAACTGTGCCCAAAACCAGTACTGCCATCTGTCACAGTTGTCAATAATGAGTTCTTCGTACTTCCAGAGTTACACATTCAAAGATCTCCCCATAATTGCAGATAATAATAAATAGGAACACCTGGAGTTCCACTGATGACTGTATTAATCCCAGTTAACAGATGGGGAAACAGGATGTGAAGATATTAAAGGTAGATTTTACCTCACCTAATGACAGCTATCTAAATATAAGGCATCTTGCCTGTTGTCTTTAGGTTCTGTCTTCAGCCTATGGAAAGAGACAGACACCTCCAGAGAGTCACTTATCCCACATTTTCTGGACTCCAACTTTGGGGATGAATGTCCTCTGGAAATGCCTTTCTGTGTGCATTGGCTGCACAAGAAGACTTGATACTAAACATTCAACCAAACAGCCCCCTTTTTGATGTCTAAAATTAGGTGAGATGATTTCATACACGAGTTATTGTTGAGGAGTACATTAGTGAGCTGAACAGGGGAGCCCACTCCGCATCTCTGGGCTCAAAGGGTGAGCGGGATGGCCACAGCACCTCAGCTAGAGAGCACGTGGGAACAGGGCAGATCCCAGCCACCAACACCCTGAACAATGTGCAGGGATGAAGCAACATGTGTTGTGAGGAGTTTGCACTTTTAGTATAGCTGCTGACAGCTGATCATGAAATGTAGTCTTTGGAAACTGGTATCTTCTTGGTAGGGGCTAGGAATAAACTGAAGGGAATAAATTAAAGAAATAGAGTTAAAAGGAAGCAGAGGACTAATAGAAGCACAGCAAAGGTTTCTGAGAGCACCAATTGGACAATAATTGAAAGTTGCTGAACACTTTCCTATGTCCATATCAGATTTGTTTAGTAGAGAGGGCAGGTGGTGAGTAGAGGTGTTCAGGTCAGTCCTTACACCTGCCTACTTGGAAAGAGGAGTGATCCACCTTAGCTAGCGCTGGGCTAAAACTCAGAAGATTTGGTTCCCAGCTCTGTCAGTGACCTGAGACACCATTGCCACAGCGAGAAGCTTTCCTCTTGTTATGCTTCACTTTCCTGATTTATCAAGCAAGAGTAGTTATTCTGTAAGATTCCTTTATAAAATATTTCCAATTTATTAAAAGGAAAATCTCACCTCCTCAACTAAATGTTATTAATTACACCTCTAATACTATCTGTTGCACTCATCAAAAAAAAAAAAAAAGCATGGGATTTTATTTTTAATTTTCTATTTTTAGAAATACTAGAAACCTATTAATATAGAGAAGATGAATGACTAAATACGTACATCTATGTATACACATATGCACAGGTAGATCTCACTACCATAGGGAATCATTACATGGTAAAGCAGAGTTCAGGCACTGTCCAAGTGAATTGAACAGCAAATTCCCAATTCTAGTGACAGAACTGAGCCGATTGTGAGCTGTTTGTTTTGCTTTCAGGAGTGACCACTGCCAAGGATAACAATATTTTGCATTGTGATTTTCAGTAGAATTAGAGAAATTTGATGGCTAGGTAGCAAGAAAATTTACTACATTTGGCCCTGACTTCTCCAACCTTCTTCTTCCAACAATGTGCAAACATTCCTTGGCTGTTCTGTGCACAGATTTATCAAGCAGAGATTGAATGATGGGAGCATACCACTGAGGCGGTTTCATTCATGTAGTGGGTGTGTTTAGGCAGTTGCTACAGCTCTTAATTTGTTTACCAAGTACATATTTCTCATCCTTCCAAGGAGTCTGTTTCAATAGGAGCTTACCAGCAGCAGCAGCACTCAGGCACTATAGCATCTGCCTAAGAACATGTGACTCCTTGGAACAAAATCCTTACTCCACTGCAATCAGTGAGACATTTGCTGTCAAGGGAAAAGTCTTTACCCTTTGTCTTTGATCTTGATTTCATCTAGTCGTGTATCTGTCCACAGAGTTTTCAGACCCCTTTGCAAATCTGAGGACAAGGGAAACATTTTTTGCGGAGTTCTGTGACAAGTCTTGAAATTGCGCTATGATATTATTTATCAGTTGCCTTAACAGAAAACAAAATATATATGAGTGACTGATTTGCATCTCCTAATTTTCGGGTTAATTTGCAGAAGACTATATTGCTGGATTTGGCTTTTCCTGTCTATGATGCCCTGGATTAACAAGGAAATAAATAGGAGATCTATATAGTCAGTTAGATAAAAAGTTATAAACACTCTACAAAACATCAGGAAGTTAAAAGTGTATTTTCATATAGTAAGGGCTGCAAAGAATGAGAAGCCACATGTTCCCACAAGAGTCTAATTAGAAACCACCAGGCCAGGCATATATGAGACTGAAAAACAGTTATCAACATACCTTAATTGAGAATAAGCAGTTGAAACTTACAGCTTGTTACAACATGTATCAAAAGACATTCTTGGAAGCACCTTTTCTCAGCTCCCAGATGTGCGCCCACATGCATGTGTTTGCTCCCTGTGACTACTCCAAAGCTGTGGGATATGTAGCCATTTATATGCACATGAACCATGAGCTTAAGGCAGACAGAACTTGATTTTTTTAGGCATGCGTGGCATTTTTCTTCATTTCATCTCTGTTGATACTCATCATTTTAGTGAGGATAATCTGCAAAATTACAGTAACGTTTAAAATAAATTATTTGGGTTAAGAGTCAGTGGACTCTCAGAAGCTATTCAGCTGACCAAATTAAGGTGTCTACCTTATGGTGAGATCAATAGTTCTCTAGGTACACCAGGAGCTTATATACATAGCTCACAGTATCCTTTGCAATAAGAAACAGTCTGGTGCGTCCGAGATTCACACAGGGCTGGAGGCTATGGCAGAGAAATTGGAGAAGAACTGTAGGTGAAGGCCAACTGCTACATCTCAGAGTATCCTAAATATCTGTGGAAGTCTGTGAATGGTCGTTGAACCAGATCCTAAGGTTAAGAGTCTGGAGCTGAATCCTGTTCTTAGCAGGTGGCATTTTTATGGGACAATATCACAGAATCACAACCTGGCCACCATAAAATTATCAGAGCCAAGACTCCTTGGAGTGTCAGGAAGAATGCCAACACTTCCCTTATGGAACAAAAATATATATTGCACAGACAATCATTGGAGTTTCAAAATTTTCTGAAAATCTTCCAAGAACCCACCACAAGATGGAGAAAGTTGGATCAAATTTCTGTCAGAAGCATATTGATTTCTAACTTTATCTAAAAATCGTAAAATTACCCTCATGCTTCAAAAACTGTTTAAGCAAAGTTTTCTTATGGCAGTGTATATTGTGAGCATACATCGTTGTGATAGGATGGGTAGTCACCTTGTTTGCTTGAGTGAAGCAAAGGCTGACATTATTGGCACTAAACAGTATATAACTTTGTTTAATAAGGACTGTGTTTTTTTCAATTTAGGCAAATGAGAGCAGTAGTATAGAATATAAGATTAAGCTTCAGCTACTGTTAATGTATTTGGAATCTTTAAAGAACATGGTGAAATTGCTTTTGAAGTCATGGCATCCAGAAGCTGAAAGCCTGGCTGTAGTAAGGAATTTAGTATCCTCTAAGATATTTAATAATACAATAATTAAATAAATAAATAAATAAATTGAAACAAAAATCTCATCTGAAATGTAATTCTTTTGATCAGAATTGCTATCAGAACAAATATTGTCCATTGACTCCCACACAGAAGTTCCAGGAAAACGTGATGGGATCCACTTCAGCAGTAACCTCCCTCAGTTCCTCTGCACCTGTCAGATAATGCTCTGGAAATGGTGGGGAGATCAATGTAAGGAAAAAAAATCCGCAAGATGATTTACCTTGAGTGTTTGAGTTTTTAGACGAAACATCCAAAACTTGAGGTTTTAGCCACTTCCCCCTTCTTTCCAAAGGGTGGCCCACAGAACCAATTTTAGATGTCTAGATTGTCTAGAGGTTTGTGGAGAGAGCTACTAACACTGAACAGGATACCACATAAGGATAACCAGAAAATCTGCAGAGATCAGAAACCTTCCCCCTCTCTCTGGAACTTCAGTTTCTGATCCAGGCTGAGAATATTTTGCCTTTCTGCACAGCTGCCCAGGTAGGCTGAACTCCTGCCTTTTGAAGGCTGCCAGTTGATTGTGCTTATGCCATTTCTGATGATGGATCGATGGTATTAGGGCACTGGTCCAAGAAGAAGGTGATCTTGGTTTGAAATCTCCTTCAGAGGGAGAGGGCTCAGACCTGCATTCCTGGGGGTTGCCCTGTAAAGCACATTACAGACCCTTTCTGTAGGGTGTGGTGGGAGGGAAGGAAGATGTACAGTATTTGTGTGGCCATACCTCACCTTTGCATGTAAGATCCACATGGTTAAAAGAAAAGCTGATGAAAAAGAGTATGACAGTAAGGTTTGTGTTTAAACAACACGTCTTGCATTTCTGATCCCTTGCCTCTGGATGATTGCTCCAAATGCAAGACTGTTGTGCGTAAGCTGTGCGTTGATACCAGCTCCTATGAGGTTACAAGTTAGAGTATAGAGCACCCAACTTCAGTGCTTGGGAAGCTTTTGGGTTAGCCACAAGGTGCCTATTGATTTAGAGGAGGCAAGCATTATGCAATGCTGTGACGTCAAGAGAGAGATGCTTAAGTTGCATTTAAATGCAATTGTAGCCAGGAATGTAAAGGTGTGGATCTCATTCTTTGTAATCAAAACTTTGTGTCACAGAAATTTTTGTTAACACTAGTGTTTACTTTAAAAAAATGAGCTATTGCAAAACAGGCCTTGCTAGCTGGAGCGCAGGTAAACCAACAAAAACAACGAGCGGCCGTACAGCTCATTGCCTGGCAGGAAGAGAGCTCATTGCAAATACTACTTGCAAATATTGAGTGAAGTGAAGTACGAAGGAGCATATTAATGAAGTCAAAGCAACATCACTGAAAGCTGTATTAATTAATCACTCCCAGTATTAATTACTCCTATTGAAAAAAAATCAAACTTTTAAAGGGGTCTTTAAAGAAACAAGCATCATGGCAAATACTACACAGCCAGAGGAGCATTATACAGATTTAGATAAGGTGATGCAGATATTATGAGTCTCACACAGGTGTCAAAGTCATCTACTGTTGAGTACAGTATGAGGAAAAGCTGACTAAGTGGGGTCCAAGTTCAGACAGCATATTTCACTCGAGCCAGTTATCATAATACAAATCTGCCAGAAAATCTGTTTAATATTCATGGTAAGGATGCTACCAGTCTGTTAGAAACATGGCAACAGGAGACTTCAGTTTTTTAACAAAGCATCAGCAAAGTACAGAAAGCATGTATTAGAACCTTCAGGGAAAAAAATACTGTTCAGCAGTGCATAGCAACTGCCTTGCTGCAAGGTGGGGAAGTGTTATTACGTTCATCATTGGCTCCATTTCTTTCCCTGTTGTTAGCAGCAACTACATCTGTCCTAGAAACTCAAGATATTATTAGGTAAACTATGAACACCCTCAGAGGCTGTAGGCTCTCAGGGCACCAATATATCTGTCACATTTCAAAATCATCAATTACATGTACAGAACTGACTCTTCTCAGCGTCACAGCAGGGACCTTGACAGCAGCTGCTCAGTGCTGGCAGCACGGTCCCAACTGCACAAGTCGCCCCAGGTCACCTTTCCAACATGGCAGGGCAGTTTGCCCACCTTTCCCAGCCTCCAGTGCTGGGCTTTCCCTAACTCTGACTGTTGTAACCCCACTGAGAGGGAGATATTGCCCAGGGTCTCCTAATTGCTCTGAGGGGCAAAATGTAATGGAGCATCGGGTGCCAAAGAGGTGCAGGCAGGCAGGGCTGTGGCAGGTCTCGTGCCCATCGTGGCTAAGAAGCTGCTGAGTGTGGGGACAGGTACCCTCAGTGCCAATCTCCTTACCACTCACTCACAAGTAGCAGCCTCACAACAACAGCCCCATATCTCAGACATGTCGCAAATGCCTAAGGAGGGTTGCCGTAATGCCTTCAGGCAAATACCTGATGATAGTGGCAAACCACACACATTCCCTGTTTAGGCAGTTTGCTTATAAGTGAAGATCATTACTCTACATTACTAAACATTTACCACTCTTAATATGCCCAGTAAATGACATCAGTTAAAAAGTTTAGATTTTCAAGGAAGCCCTGGGAACCTAAATGATTTCTGTAAACATCTATCATGCATTTGGTGAAGGAAAGGAGTGTGCAGTGTTTTCCAAACCTCAAAAAGGTTCCGAGTATCCATACACTTAGCAAGAAAATCTTTGTCTTCTTGTCAGTCAAACTGAATCCATAATGCTTATTGAATACTACAGCAAGAACATTAAAGAAGAATAAGATACAACTTTAATGGCTAGATTAGTTTTTGTATATATGCATAACAACATTATCTCAAAACCTATTCCGACTCCTCACATATGACTAGTAAGAGTGGAGTTGTTGAAAATGTTATGACATTTATTATTGAATATGATGACATTAAATAGGCAATAAGGACAAAAAATGCATTCAGCAAAGCAAACGGAGACCTGGCATTACCCCACTGATTTCTTCATGTTCATAGTAAAATATGAATTTGCACTTGTATGCAAACACTGGTAATGAGATGGAAGCTTCAATGTTTCTCTGTTGTAGAGTAAAGAGGCTATCACGGACAAGATGAGATTCTCTAAATGGCTGGACTGTATATTATGATAGCTGCAGAACTGAAATTTAGTTCTATATGTTTTTTTCTTTTGTCACTGGACCTCATTCTGTTCTCAGCCACACTGTAAAAAACAGCATTATTGAAGCTATTTCAGCATAAAACCAACATAAAGAAGAAGAATGAGGCCTCTTGCATACAAAAAGTTCATATCCTCAATATGTATTGGAGAATATTGAGAATATGTACTGGCATTAAGGAGAACAATATACATAAAAAGATAAATTTGGAAGTCAGTTACCTTTTTGAAAATTATAGACTATATCCAGAACAAAATGGTGAAAATATTGTTCTGTTTCCCGAACTACACGAAAATCATACGATATTTCAGCTTTCTATGATAATGAGGACATAGAGCCCACTTACAAATATTACCTTACTGTCTGACACCTTTTGCTTAGCTAGACATTTATATTGTTGAAATATACACAGCAGGCACACATTAATTAGTCTGTTGATAGTTATTAATACTGATAGACTGGTCGTTGAGCTAGATTAAGACCCATTCTTATCAGCAGGAGCTGCTCTAAAAAAATCATAGGCATAAAAATGAAAATGTAAACTAGCATCTGATTTAATCTTGGATGGGATGCTTGAAATTAAAGACATCACTGAAATCTCTGTTTATCAGTGTGAACATTGTGCAATGTCCTTCAAATTCTTTCTTTGTGTTGACCTATAGTCCTGAAATCAAACTATATGCATTCTGGTAAAGTATCGTTGCTTTAATTAATTATTTAGTCAATTTTGAAATGAGAACTTAATGGAGTTAACTTTTTGAAATTAAAGGAATTTAACTTTTTGAAATTAAAGGAATCCCACACAAGATGGATTTAATTTTATAGTGTCCTCATTTACTTTCTGTTGTTAGGCGTGTTCTTCCCTACTTTTGTCCCATAAATTAGTTCATGGGCTTTGCATAATCCTCTTCCAACAGGTGCATTAGTACAGATGAAGTAAAATTTTTGTTAGACCAAAGTTGTCATGAAATTGTGGTCTGTGACAGTAAAATATTCTCCTTGGACGGACGTGTTGTCTTAATTGCATTCCCTCATGGCATGGTGGTTTTTATAATTTCATTTAGGTAGTAATAAGAAGTGCAGCGATTTCACAGGAATAATAGCATATTCTGTCTTGGCTCCTAGAGCCAGAGATAAAGAATATACTGGAGGTAAGAAACCAGACTTCACTGAGTTATTTCATATGAGCATATTTTCAAATTCATAAGCTGAGGGAAACTGACATTTTGGACTTACATGGTTAAGTATGCCCAGACTGAAATGTTGTATGATTCAGCATACTGCAGATTACATCCACCAGAAAATAAATCTAAGTAACATGATCCTGAAATTATCTGACCTGGATAGAACCATATTCATAACTTTTGTAAGCCAGTAATTGTATAAAATCTACCAAGTCAATAGTGGTATGTAAATGCAACCTTTCTCAACCTCTTGGACTAAAGTCAACTTTAAATCATAGAATCATAGAATCATAGAATCATAGAATTGTCTGGTTGGAAGAGACCTTCAAGATCATCGAGTCCAACCATTCACCCTGCACTGTCAGGATCCCTAAACCATATTGCTCAACACCAAATCCACACGGTTTTTAAACACCTCCAGAGATGGGGACTCCACCACCTCCCTAGGCAGCCTGTTCTAATACTTCACAACCCTCTCTGTAAAGAAATTTTTCCTGATATCTAACCTAAACTTCCCCTGGCGTAACTTGAGGCCACTCCCTCTCGTCTTGTCATTCATAACGTGGGAGAAGAGACCGACCCCCATCTCCCTACAACTTCCTTTCAGGTAATTGTAGAGAGCGGTAAGGTCCCCCCTGAGCCTCCTCTTCTCCAGACTAAACAGTCCCAGCTCCCTCACCTGCTCCTCACAGGACAAGTTCTCTAAACCCTTCACTAGTTTCGTTGGTCTTCTCTGAACCCGCTCCAGCACCTCAACGTCGTTCTTGAAGAGAGGGTCCCAAAACTGGACACAGTACTCAAGGCGTGGCCTCACCAGTGCTGAGTATAGGGGGAGTTGAAGTGTCTTTAGAAAAAAGAGTTTTATAATCACGTTTATATTCCTTGTTAACTTCCTTGAGATAGTACCCCACCAGGGAATGTGTTATCATTCAAAACCTCCCCGTTTTCAATGTCTGCTTACAAACAGCATGAAGAAGTGCTGGTTTGATCGTGCATTCAGGAAGATGCGAGACTGTAATACATAGAGATAAAAGACTCTTCCTCATCTCAGCAGATTTTACAAATGTCCAAAGATGTTACTGTATTGAATTGTTTTGTGTTTCACAATAAGACCAGCTTTGCTAGATGGTTTTGTTAATTTCGTTAATGATGATTTGGAGTGTTCTCTGCTCTGCTGCAAAGCTCCTAGAGTGTGTTACTCTTTTGCACTTACTGTAATGACTTTCTTGCTGGTCTCAGCTCTTCTTTATATACTGCTAGATTCACAGACAATGTCTACACAGCTAAATAAAAGGAGACTGGGAGCTTGCTGAGCTCTCACCCTGTAAGCATGTGGGACTAACTGTCTTGCATTGGTGATGCTTAGTATAAGACTGCCCTACAGTAAATATGTATTAGACAAAGTTGGTGTGAGCGAAAACTGAGCTGGGGAGTGAGCTAACAAATAAACAGAGAGTTACCAGGGTAGCCCTCTTTCATTTTTCAGTCTAGACTTACAAATCAATGACATTCATAGCCCTGCTTACAGTATTATGCTACTTGGTTATTGATCTCAATACACTATAGTGTGCAATCTACCTAACTAGGTTGAAATGGTGCCTAATCTGTGCTCTATGTATGTCTTAATTTCAGGATCTCTTATGCTGAGGCTGGGTGAATCTTAGAGTGACTCGAGCAGACATACTAAAACTTGTCAGGTCTCTATCAAAACACAGCCAGGCAGCGTTACAGAGAATAAGGGTGACGTCTGTATTATTTTTCAATGACTGTTTTACCTGTCTCAGTTTATGTGCTTGATACTTTTTTTTTTGTTTCAGTGCATGAATTTAAATCTGGAGCATCTGTTAGAAGGAGCATTCACTTTAGTCAAATAGAAGTTATTGAACTCACTACAAGGATAAATGGGTGAAATTAAAGGGCCTCTGATATATAAGATCAGAATAGCTCTTCTAATGGTCCCTTCTGGGCTTACACTTTATGAATCCATGTTTCATTTCCTGCTTGCTCAGTGATAGAGATATCTCCAGGGGAGACACCAAGAGTCCTTCAGAGAACAACAGGTGGGCTATTAATGTGAAAGTGCTTGCCTGCCTGGTTCAGGTGGAGGTTGACAAGCTTATTGTCCCACTTCTATGGCTCGAGATCAAAGGACATCTATTTGTTTAAAAATCTTCCTAAAGAGTAGAAGTGGAGAGCAAAGAAACCTGAGAGGAGGCAATGTGGGGAGACAGCGAGGCAGTAACTGTAGGAGGTTCTGTCCATCTCAGTCAAAACGTCATAAGTGCCTAAACTAAACAGAATGTAACAAAACCTAGAAAATAAGCTGAGGTATGGGTAAACCTGAGTGCTAGTTTAACTGTGTTCCTCACTTAGTTCAACTTGCAGAAAAAAAGTACTAAACTGTGCTTTAGAAGGTTGTTTTGAACCCTGTCAGCAACTGCTTCTGGCAGCTTTGAAAGGGTAATCGCCTTCAGAGACCAAGCACACTTGGATCAGCCAGAAACCAGAAGCCAGCACTAGTAAAGAGAGTTTGAAACACAGTCAGTAAAAGAGTGGTTGAATTTCAGGGTTTCATTGAGGACATATAGAGCCAGTGTGACCCAAGGCTTGTTAACCTGTAGTTGGGACCCTCAAAGATTATACAGACACATGTTTTAGCTATGCCTTCCCAAGTCACAGTGAACGGCTGACCAATGTATTCAGAGCCTTCCTAACCTCTTCCCTGTCATCATAACTCACAATACTTTGCAACTCACTTGGTCCTACTGCTTAGCAAGGTATCTTTTTCTTATTCTAACAGTTGTGTCCATTTGAAATTACTATGTTCGCTTCCACAGCTAAGACATAAACCTGGAAATCAGGAGGTAAGGCTCAGTCTGTGTCTTTGCTGGAAGAAGGTCCATGGCATGATATGATGTTAGCTACCAGACTCCAACTTCTCATAAATAGAAAAATATTTGTAATGCTCGAGTTAAATATTCAAGATATATAGGTTATCCAAGATATGTAGGCTAAGTACCTTGCTAGTTTACATATTGACAATACTTAACTGCAGTAACATAGCATTCAGCACACATTATAAATTTTGCCCTGGGCTCTGCATTGTTGTAATTCCTGATCAAGTCCACTGTTCTCAGGACAAGGGTTAGTTAATTTGCAGCTGACTCATGTATGCCTAGATTAGCTACCATCAGCTTTTCATTACAGCACCAACATACTCTAACAGAAACCATCCCTTACCCTTCCTTTGATTTCACATGTGGACCTCATAGCCCCCTGGGTGACCTTTCAGGGCAATATCCTCTCTTCTTGATTTGTCTTTGCTTCTTACGTGTTTGTGTCTCTCCCCAAGGAAGAACTGCACAGATCCCATGCCATCTTCTTTAACACCATCAGTGACCAGTCCTACTCTTAGTTTGATTGTCTTACCATATCTCTATCCATCACTTTACCTGGAGCCCTTCCACATCCCCTCCCCTTCTCTTGTTCCTTAGGAGAGAGTAATGAGATGCAGCCTCAAAAGTACAGCCTCAGCAGCCTCCACGTGCTCACAGCAGTTCGCTTCCTCATGGTATACACGAGCCCTACTCCCTTAAAAGAGTTCAAGGTAGGGAATAGCTGCACTTTTTAAGCAAGAAAACTTTTTATAGTATTTGCAGAGATGCCTGCCAAGCTGAGTTACACTGATATGTCAGCAGCTCTGTTATGATAGCAGCCTGTGGATATTTCGGTTCAGAGGTCATAATATCCTGCCAAAAAACAATGAGAGAGAAACTTACAATACGTGTGGAGTGTATTTGAACAATGTATCTGTATAAGAGAATACTAGGTAAGTACTGCCAAATTATATGAACCTTGATTTAACCCTTGGCAGCACAGTGCAAGAGGCAGGGACTACCTGGAGGAGGTAACAGGCCTGACTTTGTCACCTCCTAACTTCTGTCCAGCTTTGCGCCGTCACTTTACAGCCCCATCCTCAGGGTTCCAGTTATGTTCCTACATAAGGCTGATGGTAATCAACTGCATAAATGGCAACACTAAAAAAAGTATAGCAGACACTTATTCTGTGTCATACCCTAGATTAAGTGCTCCCCTGCTGTTGCCTAGGACATGCTGATGGCCTCAAGTATGGCAGTGACAAGTTTAAAAATGCCATCACTGAGGACAATATTAGATCTGTCGAACCTTCCAGACCCAAAGAATTATCAAGTTTTCATAATTTTTGCCAGCACGCTGAGCATTTCCACAGATGATTCATTTGTATGAGTAGCATGAGCCAAAATTAAGTTCAAATTCTGCACTTATACCAATAAAGAGTGTAGGAGGTTGTGGATTTTTTAGGATCCTGCCTAAGTGATGTCTTATGTAGTTTGAAAGGGATGAATTTGTGTCTCAAGTAGCTCTTACCTCTCTTAGTTACAGCCTATCCCTAAACCATCACTCTCCTCTGGAGTGTTCAGCCCTGCACTGGCTTCTTGGTGTCCAAATGTCAACAGTTGCACTCAGCCAGTGAGGGAAAAGCAATAGAATCATGTTACTTGCGTAATCGATTGTCACTTAAAGACATTGTATATTGTGTTATACACCTCTCAACAAACCCATAATCCCACACGTGTACACTGATAAAATGGGATTCATTTTGGATAATTATACTATGGAAGGAAATTTTCACGAGATTGTAAATAAATAATTAGGAAAAGGTTGATTTAAGCCATAAAACTATTCGCTTTCAATTGTCAGCTCAGTTCTAAATGTGGATATATTCCAAGCCACCAAGTGACTAAGAAAACAGTGCTGCTGGTGCAGGATTAGTCACTATGTTGGGATGTGTTTCTGTACATGCCTTATGGATAGATTTCTGTGGGTTGAAATAAATTGCATGTTGCTGACACACTCTTCAGCATGAATATGTGTGAAGTGAGAGAATGTATTTGGGTCTTTTTGTGTCTTTACCCAAAGGGCTTGGGACTAATCTCCAAAACTGGTTTTGTCATGGTGTAATGACATTATCTACATTGGAATGGCTTAATGTGTGAGCCTTAATTTACTTATGCCGGTTTTGGCCCATAGCCAATGGCTTTCAGCTAATAGGATACCTGGATGTGGAAGGATCTGGAGTGGATATAGCTCTGGAGTTCACAATCTCAGTCATGACTCTGCCTTTACCTGAGGAACCTGATCTTTTTACATTACCTGATGACTCCTAAGAATTAATGCAAGAACTGTCTTTCTGCATGAAAGGACGGTTTGGCCAGGTTATCCTTTTTCACAGTAAAATCTGTCACAGTTATTTTGTCAGCTTTCCTGTGACTCATTGTTTCATGACAAAGAATGTCCCTATTCGTAATGGTGAAGAGGGTTCACTCTGCCTCCAAGGTCTCCAGCACCTATACCCCAGCAAGAGCTCCCTACCTTGACTTGAGTGCGGGAATTGTGCAGCGTGGGAATTTTCCAGACAAGATGCTTTCACTGCCAAATATGCCCACTCTCCTTGCGAATGCAGCCCTGTTCCCACATTGTGGCTTTGTGCAATGCTCACTACATCTTTCCAACAGGAGCTAGAGCTCAGCACCAGTATCACTGGAATACAGGTAACTTTGAACGTCTGTCGCACCTTTCTTCTCTGGACATTGCAGCGTTTAATAGTCTCTACAGAGTTCAGCTCACCCACAATTGCAATGCAGGCTTACTCTGAACTCTAAGCCCATAACAATAGTTCCATATTTTCTCAACAATTCCCAACACAAATATGATAGATGAGAGTATCATCTTTGTTTTCCCCAAATGCCACCCTTGCAAATTCTGTCTGGGGTCCTGCAGTGAATTTGACTCTTTCTGTTCTGTGCAGCAAAAAGAACAGCACAAATCCTTTAAGAAAGTGCTAGGACCTGAGTTATCCTACCTGATTTATTGGCTTCACCTAGAGTGTCAGGGACTCTTCTTTTGTTTTTGCGGCACTGATGGGTCCCTAGAAATGCAGCATATGACAGTCATTTATCCGTATTTCCTCAGAGGAGTTAATATCAGAAACATGGTTTTCCCTCTAACGCAAGAAGATCTAATTACGAATACATGTAAGAAACTGATATGTTAAGACTGGGCTGTATTATTTTTCAAGGTTTAGTAATCCACTAACTGATTTGCTCAAAGGCACAAGTAGCTTATGAAAAAGAAACCCCAGTTTCCAGAATCTCAATACAGTATTTTTATCACGTGATACGTCTGCTGGGTTAATAAGAGATTATGGCTGCTGTTCTTGAGTTGTTATTGGTTATCAACAAAGTTGTCTTGACATCTCAGTTACATTTGAAATGCCAGAGTAATACTGAGATCAAAAAAATCTGTTTGATCAGATTAATATGAGGTTGAAGACTAGATTGATGTGATGAGCCTATTATCTTGGAAAAGAAAGCATAACTTGAAAAAATTAATTTCTACTAAACTATCACATTTTGTAATTTAATATCTACAAACCATAATAATTACTTTTTTTCTGCTCCTGAAATAAAATGTGGGCATTTTTTTCTTACAATATTTACTGTTTCAGTGCATTAAGAGTAAATAATTTTTTAGGAGATCTAATGTCTAATGTTTATTGATTAAAAGGATTTAATACGAAAACCCCAACACATGGCTCCTCAAGTGCTTTCCAAAATTATCTTGATGGAAGACCTCTATTGTTACATCCATCGCAAGACAGTTTAATGTGGAGTAAGAATTGGAGGCATTGATCTCCCAGGCTAAGGCACATAACTGAGCTGAAGGGATTTTATGTTATTTGTGCTGTGGTTGATAGTTTAGCCTAAAGTTCTGAGTGAAACTGATGATCTTTACATGGTCCTGCAGGTCTCCAGTCTATCATTATGTCATTACAAAGTACCCCGTTCTGTCTCTGTGGATTCCAAAATGCCTGTTCTTCAGATAAGATCATAGTACATCAGAATACAATGCAATGCTGTCCTAAGTGTTACTTCAAAGGCCTGAGCGTGTTGTAACTAACATTTCTTTTTAACTGGACCTGCTAATGCTTTCCAGGCACAAAATAACTATACTTTCTGCACTCCTCTAGTTTGGATACCATCAGCCCACCTCCAAGCTATTGGCAGTGAACTCTAGCATTCCTGCTGGGAGGAAAAATAGAGGCTACTGATATCAAAGGCTGTGCACAGCACTGACTCTGGCTCTGCGTATTTTATAATGCAGGCGTACAAATGGAAGTCTGGAGGTTTCGAAACGAAGAACAATCTATAGAAGCTTTCTTTTGTAACATGCAAAATAAAATACATGTGCATGCACATATAGTTTTGGTTCTAAGAAAACTTTTTTTTCCCAACTAGGCCAACCATCCCTACACCTTTATGCCACAGTGTTGTGGTTTAGCACAGCCCGCAGCTAAGCCAACATGAGCTTCCTCGCTGACTCCTCCAGTTTGGTGAAGTGGAGATGAGAAAAATGTAACAAAAGGCCTGAGGATGGAGATAAAAACAGGGAGGGATCACCCACCAACGAGGGCCTGGGCAAAACAGACTTAACATGGGGAGAATTAGTGGTTCATTCAGAGAGGATAACAAGAAACAAAGCCAGATCTTACAAACACCTTCCCTCCAACCCTCCCTTCCTCCCTTCTTCCCAGCTCTGCCTCCTCCCCCAGCAGTGCAGGGGGATAGGGAATGGGGAGGGGGGGGGAGGTGTGTGTGTTATAGGTCAGTTGTTTCTGCAGCTCCTTTCTTAAAGGAGAACTCCTTACACTCTATCCCCCTGCTCCAATGGATCCCATCCTCATTGAACAGTCCACAGACTTCTACAACGTGTCCTCCATGCAAGATGCAATCCTTACCCATCAGATCGCTCCAGCACAGGCTTCTTCCCCACAGAGTCATGGCTTAGAACCATAGAATCATAGAATGATTTGAGTTGGAAGGGACCTTAAAGATCATCTAGTTCCAAACCCCCTGCCACAGGCAGGGACACCTTCCGCTAGGTCAGGTTGCTCAAAGCCTCATCCAACCTGGCCTTGAACACTTCCAGAGATGAGGCATCCACAGTTTCTCTGAGTAACCTGTTTCACTGCTTCGCCATCCTCAGAGTGAAGAATTTCTTCTTTAGATCTAATCTAAATCTACCCTCTTTCAGTTTAAAACCATTGCCCCTTGTCTTATCACTACATGCCCTTGTAAACAGTCCCTCTCCAGTTTTCTTGTTAGCTCCCTTTAGGTACTGGAATGCTGCTATAAGAGCGTTGCAGAGCCTGAGCCTTCTCTTCTCCAGGCTGAACAACTCCAGCTCTCTCAGCCTGTCTTCATAGGAGAGGTGCTCCAGCCCTTGGATCACCTTCATGGCCCTTCTCTGGACTCGCTCCAACAGCTCCATGTCTTTCTTGTGTCGGGGACTCCAGAGCTGAATGCAATATTCCAGGTGGGTCTCACGAGAGCAGAGTAGAGGGGCAGAATCACCTCCCTCACCCTGCTGGCCACACTTCTTTTGATTCATTTGAGGATACGGTTGGCTTTCTGGGCTACCAGCGCACATTGCTGGCTCATGTTGGGCTTCTCATCAACCAGCACCCAGCCACCTTCTTAGGGAGCTGCCACCTACTCCGGCATGGGGTTCCCCATGGGCTTCATATGCCTCTCTGCCTTGTTGTCAGCCTTCAGCAGCTCACAATGTCCATTCTCTACCACCTCCTTCAGGGACAGGCATGTCTGCTCCAGCACGAGGTTCTCCATAGGTTGCAAGTGGATCTCTGCTAGGAGCTGGGGAGGTTTTTCACAGCAACTTACAGGAGCCATTTCCGCAGCTCCTCCCATAGGCACAGCCCACACAGATGGTCAGAGGTGGTCCAACTAGTGTATGTGCTAGTAGCGTATCATCTTTGAGGCTGATAAATGTGAGTAAATAAGGGGCTACTACACTCAAAAGAGTAAAGATTTCTTTTTATTTTTGTTACTGCAAATGAAGATCAAAGCAATATAGCTACCTCAAAGGCAACTAATGAGATAAAATTTAGTCGTTTGCTAGTGTGCTTATTATTTGTCATGAGCAACGTGCCTTGATCTATCCACTGTTCCTCCAGTCCTGCCCTGGGTGCTGTTCTCCAACAAATTTCTGTTATTATCAGATTATTTGGAATCTTCACTTGGTATGAAAAGCCATTTTTTAATACATCCAGTCTATCTTTTCAAGTAGATCACAATTGGCCTGAATACTGAAGAAACAAGCAGGAAAGAAGAGGCAGACAGGCTGAAAATGCTGAAGGGGAAGAGAAAGGTCCTGAGAGAATGTGTTTAAAACAGTCTGTTAACCCAGATATTGCTTTCCTCAGACTCTCTAGTGGCTGGCTCACATAGAAATTTCATTTTCTATCATAGAAGATCAACTGAAAAGAAATTCTTAGTAGAAAATGAAAGTTTTACATTTGCAAACTGCCGAAGAATTGCACAAATAAAAAAATACCTGACACAGTCTAGATGAGAAAATGCCGAAAAATACCACTGAATGGGCTCAGAATTTTTGTGAAAAAGAAGACAATCTCAGCCTATCCAAAAACGCTGCTATCTACTGCTCTAAATCCTTGAGTGTTTGGCACGTTTTTCTCTACCAATTTTCCTACCTTTCTGCAGGTTTTTGTAGCATATTTTCCTCCTTCCACACCCATAAATTATGTTCAAAATGACAATCTTACCATCCCCAAAACCAAACCAGAGTTACACTGAAGGAGCCAGCTGTAATACAGGAAAGATTAATTACGTGAGTGCTGGGTTGAGAGGGGATGTGGGCATATCAGTCATGTCAGCAGCAAGGCAGATTTAGAGCTCCAAACAGGAGTATGAGGTGCTTGCTTTAGGTAAAGAGTTGCTCTCAACCTCCCTTATTAAATCAATAGCAATAGAGGAAGACATCAAAAGATGGCCCTGAGTCTCTGCTTGCAACCTTGACAAGACCCACATCAGTTCTATTAAATGTATTCACTCCAGTGAATAGTTCATCACTCTATGGTCAGGTGGTGGAGAGAGTAGCAAGAGCCTTTAACCATTCAGGGCTAGCCTGACCTAGAGCAGGCTAGCCATGTTGAAGTTGCATAGCAGTAGGTCTTCAGATAAGAGTTATATCATAGTACATCAGAATGCAACGTTGTCATGACCGTCATAGCAACTGGTCCAGGATCTAGGATATAATTATTACTGCATGTGTTTTTTTCTCAGCTCTGAGTTCAGAAATAATATGTGTCATGTTGCAGCCCATCAATAAGAAACTGAGGCTTTTGCTGCCTGCACTCAGATGCAAACATGTGGGTGTTTGTGAGAATGAAGAGTCTTCTGGGTTCCCTAGGACTGTGCAGGATGAAGGGAGTCAAATTTCATACAGGCCTATCAATATCAGCTTCTGGGATAGGCCCCAGCACTGAAGTACTTCCTACTTGTACCTGAGCATTGGTTTTGAGAGAGCTGGTTGGAGTGGTCCAAAACAAAAATGAGAAACAAAATAACAGTTTTCAAGAGTGGGCAATTTGCCTGGTCCCCTCATTTTTTATCAAAGTATCCGTATCAACCTGACCCCTCTGTAGAACTGTACTAGAGTGCCTCATTACATTGGCTTACATTCCCCAAGAGGCAAAATGATTTAAGAAAGCAGTGATAGACGTTAAGGTTTGGCCTATTCCCTCCCTCATTTTAGTGTAAAAGTGTGAAATCATAGAATCATAGAATTGTCTGGTTGGAAGAGACCTTCAAGATCATTGAGTCCAACCATTCACCCTGCACTGTCAGGGTCCCTAAACCATACTGCTCAACAACAAATCCACACGGTTTTTAAACACCTCCAGAGATGGGGACTCCACCACCTCCCTGGGCAGCCTGTTCTAATACTTCACAACCCTCTCTGTAAAGAGATTTTTACTGATATCTAACCTAAACTTCCCCTGGCGTAACTTGAGGCCACTCCCTCTCGTCCTGTCATTCATAACGTGGGAGAAGAGACCGACCCCCATCTCCCTACAACTTCCTTTCAGGTAATTGTAGAGAGCGATAAGGTCCTCCCTGAGCCTTCTCTTCTCCAGACTAAACAGTCTCAGCTCCCTCAGCCGCTCCTCATAGGACAAGTTCTCTAAACCCTTCACTAGTTTCGTTGGTCTTCTCTGAACCCGCTCCAGCACCTCAACGTCGTTCTTGAAGAGAGGGTCCCAAAACTGGACACAGTACTCAAGGTGTGGCCTCACCAGTGCTGAGTATAGGGGGACGATCACTTCTCTGCTCCTGCTGGCCACACTGTTTCTGATACATGCCAGGATTCCGTTGGCTTTCTTGGCTGCTTGGGCACACTGCTGGCTCATGTTCAATCAGCTGTCGACCAGAACCCCCAGGTCCTTCTGTGCTGTGCAGTTTTCCAGCCACACTTCCCCAAGCCTGTAACGCTGCAGGGGGTTGTTGTGGCCCAAGCGCAGGACCCGGCACTTGGTCTTGTTGAATTTCATACAGTTAGCCTTGACCCATCGATCCAGTCTGTCCAGGTCCCTCTGTAGAGCCTCCTGACCCCCAGGCAAATCAACACTATCTCCCAATTTAGTGTCATCTGCAAACTTGCTGAGGGTGCACTCGATCCCCTCATCCAAATCATTGATAAAGATGTTAAAGAGAACAGGCCCCAACACTGAGCCCTGTGGAACACCATTGGTGACCGGCCACCAGCTGGATTTAACTCCATTCACCACCACTCTCTGGGCCCGGCCGTCCAGACAGTTTTTGATCCAGTGAAGTATACACCCGTCCAAGCCATAGGCAGCCAGCTTCTGCAGAAGAATGTTATGGGAAACAGTGTCAAAGGCTTTGCTAAAATCGAGGTAAACAACATCCACAGTTCTTCCCTTATCCACTAAATGGGTCATTTTATCATAGAAGGAGATCAGGTTGGTCAAACAAGACCTGCCCTTCATAAATCCATGTTGACTGGGCCTCATCATCTGACTGCCCTGTACGTGACACATGATAACACTAAGGATGATCTGTTCCATGAGTTTACCTGGCACTGAGGTCAGACTGACCGGCCTGTAGTTCCCTGGGTCTTCCCTCTTACCTTTCTTGTAGATTGGCGTCACGTTTGCCAACCTCCTGTCAGCTGGTACCTCTCCTGTTAGCCAGGATTGTTGGTAAATGGTGGAAAGTGGCTTGGTAAGCACTTCTGCCAGCTCCCTCAGCACTCTTGGGTGGATCTCATCCGGCCCCATAGAATTCTGCACATTTAAGCTGTGCAGCAGTTCGCTTTCTCTTGAAAGAAACCTTGATAAAGCTCTCCATCTCCACCATTTGGTTCTAGAGGCATATCACCCATTGAGTTGGTCTGACCATTAAAGACTGAAGCAAAGAAGGCATTGAGTACCTCAGCCTTTTCTTCATCCTCAGTCACTATTTCTCCCCTTGAACTTAGCAAGGGATGGAGATTCTCCCTAACCCGCCTTTTACTGTTAAGGTATTTGTAGAAACTTTTCTTTTTGTCTTTTATGTTAGCTGCCAGATTAAGCTCCAGCTGGGCTTTTGCCTTTCTAATTTTCTCCCTGCATTGTCTCACAGAATCCTTGTAGTTTTCGTGAGTGACTTGCCCCTTCTTCCATAGGTCATAGTCTTTCTTTTTCTTCTTGAGCTCTAGCCAGAGCTCACTGTTCAGCCAGGCTGGTCTTCTGCCCTTCTGGCTCGTCTTGCGGTTCACTGGGACAACCTGCTCCTGGGCTCTGAAGATTTCCCTCTTGAGAATTGTCCAGGCTTCCTGGACCTCTTTGCCTTTCAGGACCAACTCTCAAGGGACCCTTCCAACCAGTCTCCTAAGAAGGTTGAAGTCTGCCCTCCGGAAGTCCAAGGCAGCAGTTCTGCTGATCCCTCTCCCTACTGCTTCTGTGACTGAAAATTCTATTATTTCATGATCACTAATTCTATTATTTCATAGTCATATTTTATTTGCTCCTTTCCAACACTGGAATAGATGGCACCCTCGTGCAAAGTGGTTGCCTCTCCAGAGTCAGCGCAGGTCTATATCAGGCTGACATGAAGACAGGCGAAGGCAGCAGCAGTTTGATAAGTTTATTGGGAAATCTTCTACAGAACTGGATTTACTATGAATAAAAAAGAGCACAATGACTCATATTTCTGTTTCTTCATCCAAGAAGCTCTTGAATGCCAGTTAACTGATGAAATTAAAATAGTCAGTGATGATACGGGTCTAAGACATCTTATTATTCAAAAGGTAGGTGAGACAAATGCATATAGATACAGCTAATGAAGAAGAAGGAAGATGCAGCAGCTGAGGAAGATCAGGTTAACACAATGTTTTCAGCTAATTGCATAGATCACGGTTTGTTGTGCTGATAAGGGGAGACTCTCAGGTCCAAATGCGGATGAGAATTATGACATTTAAAGCATTCGCTGTGATCCACAGCTATGCATATGTGACAACACCTTATTTCTATTGTAGCGAAAATTGTTTTTAATCACTTAATTTAAAAAAAAAAAAAGGAAAGAAAGAATGATAAGAATTGCACTTAAAGCTTTTCCTAACTTCCATTGATTTTACCTTTCTCTTTGGAGTGGAGAGTTTCATGGTCGGGAAACATCAGCCTTTCCTGAGCAGTCCTCTTAGCTGTTCTAAAAGAAACGTCATCAAATTTCTTTACATAGTCTCTGCTCAGAGGATCATGAAAATTAGTTTCTTAATCTTTCATAGGAACGAAGTAGTACACAGGAAAAGATTATTCTTGTCTCTATAACGGACTTCCAGAACTGCAGAACATGATATTATTGGTTACAACATCCAGAAAGCTTTTACCATCCTTAAAGCAGCAGTTCACAATGTCTCTTGATATCTACGTGTAGTCACAAAGGACTTTATGAGCAGCTGCCACATGAAAACTTGTTCTTATTATCACACAGTTGTATTTTGACTGTGGCTGTCAAAACTGTCACCACTGGGAATTTGGCAACCACAGCAAAAATGTGTTTGAGAACTATGAGGATATGTTGAAATGAGTATTATGCAGAGATTTGAGTTCACTTTGCCTGTGCTCAGAGCTGGTCCTGAAGAGCCGTGCCTGAGCTAATACACCCTGCTGAAAAGGTAAGTTATGGTTTTGTATGCTGGACCTGGGACCATGCAAACATGCTTTCCAAGTATCCAGGCTGATACATCCCTGTATAAACTATGCTGGGGCTGTGTGCTCACCCATGTGGATATGCCTGTGGATGCTGAACCTGGAATTCCACCACACTGGTGAACTAAGTTGATGGCTTCTGCACATGAGGAATCCTCTCTTTATTTCTCAGGTGGGTTTTAGTATCACTCTATGGATTTCCAGAATTTCAAAACCTTCCCTTTATTTTTACCTTTTTTTAACACATTTCAGGTATTTTTCTCCAAAACAACTTGTAATTTTTTTTTACGATCATTACGGCAGTAACTGTCCTGTCAATCATAATTATTTCTATATGCGTCGATCATAGGCATGCAAGGGTTCGTTACTGGTAATTTAATGTCCCTACTGGACAGCAATATCATAGAATCACAGAATCATAGAATTATATGCTAATATCATATGCTAATATCATTATGCTAATAATAAGACCTTTATGAAATATGCTTAAAATACTTACTATATATACTTTGACATGAAAGGAAAAAAACCACACTTCATCTTGTAACCTCATATGAAGTCATCCAAGCTATTTTCATTTTCTGTTTTCACAGAGCACTTATTTAAAACCTTGGACATCTGCTGCCACACAAAGTAAAAGACTTATAAAAAGGCAATGAAATTTGTTCTACTATGTGTTACGTTGCAGACTGTGCATAGTGCACATGGATGCAACTGGAATTTTTGGTAGTGGACACCCAGTGGGGTGAGTGGTAGTTATCCATGACCTCATACATCCTTCTACCACTGCCAAAGAAGGGCACTCAGTAAAGCTATTGTTCATAGCAAGAGTGATATCTCAGAGTCTTTGCAAACACATCGTTTGCAGTACAGAAAAATCCCTCTCAACGTATATTACCTGAAGAACTTGTTTAAAACCACTTATCCTTGCCAGAGGTGACTGTTGTTGTCATTTTCCTGCATATTCTTCTTCCTGTTAAGTGATATTGCCAGCAAAGAAACAGTCATGAGGTCTATGCTAAAGTACACGACAAAAAAGATTCGACATTGTCATTGACATTATCTCTTCCGACAACTGCCAAATTATGCTAGTATGTATATATATATGTGTCAATAACATGGACCTTGGTATGACCAAAAAAAACATGAGAAAAAGAGAATAAAAAGACTGTAGGCCCAGACCAAAAGTATAGTTGGCAGCTAGAGCCGGTCTCCACCTGAGCAACAAGTTTTTCAGACATGCCAATTAATGATGCGATGCCATCAGCCCAAATAGCAGCAACCTGGTTCTGGTTCTGGAGGGAGAATTTCCTCCTCCAGGGCAAACTATGTTGGGAAGAAATGCTGTTAATAATGGCCTTATAGACAATGTACGTCTGATCTGGAGTCCCTGGACTAAGAAATTAAAACTCTTCCATCGTATCCTACTCATCCTGTCATAATGTCACATTTCTATAGTTCTGTTCCCCGCTGTGAATTAGTAAACCTGTAGCAGAAGTTGACACTAGATTTCAGTAAGGATGGAAAACTGAAAACTTTCTGTAGTCTTGAAATCTGATTTTTTTCTGATGCTGAATGAAACTGAGCCAAAAAAGTCCCAAACAAAAAAAAAATAAGACTCATAGAAAAGTAAAAGAAAGTTATTCAAGAACAGCCAATAGTCTAGGATCACAGCACTCACCTGAAATGGGAAAGATCTCCTTTCCAATCTCACCTTTTAGGTAGTCTTAAAGCTAGTAACGCTGTTGATTAGGGCCTCTTGGCTGTGCTAGAAGTAAATGCTCCTCTAGACCCTGAGGCTTTGGGCAACCTGGTGTAGTGGAGGGTTTCCCTGCCCATGGCAGGGGGTTTGGAACTAGATGATCTTTAAGGTCCTTTCCAACCCTAACCATTCTATGATTCTATGATTCTATGATGCAATTGTCTGCATGAATCACAGTATAGTCCTTGAGCAGGAAATGAACAGCACAATCAAGATCATTTTATTGCATTCATGCTCCATAGTTCCTCTTTTTCTTAATTTGATTTTCATTGCCCTCCATTACCAAACCATTCTGCACTGAGCAATGCTGCTTTCAGCTTTACAGGACACAAAATGGTAGTCTTCAGAACTATCTCCTGAAAATCTCTTTGTAGGACAAAGGCTCTTTTTCCTTTGTTAAGCAGCACCAAGTCATTGTACTTCAAACACCTTTGACTTTTAAACAAAGCCAAGGACTTATTGTTAGTGTAATTGAAATCTTAACTATCCAATCAAAGAGTTACCATTAATCTCGATCTAGTTATTACATAAAAAAATAAAGAATGGTACACAATTATAAAATCAATTTCAGTAACGACACAGTTTAGATTGTTTTACACTCCCTTTCTAATGCCTGCCCCTTTATTCCACTGCTATGATCCTCCTGTGTGCAAAGGTTCTGTGCTTCAGTGCTGCAGGTCATCGTCATCCCAGGTCCTTTGCCAAAACAAGTATGGTGCTGATGATGGGTGTTTCTTTCTCCTTGCTAGCCACATGGGACAATTGTTATATATATATTCTATCTCACTGCATTACTTGCTCTTTTTTCTATTGAAAATGTGAGATTTCATAAACATGAGATTTTATATATGCTGATACTCTTTCCTTGTTCTCTTTGTTAACCCTAAAACCAGTTTACCCAGTTCTAGGGACTGCATTTCTTTAACTACCAGTGGCTGACCACCAATGACTAATTTACAGTAGTTTACTCCTGTTATTCCATGCCTGAATTCCTCCACACTGCACTCTCCATCATCCTTGGTAAAGGCTTTTCCTATGACACTCAGTCAAAGCCTATCAAGGCTGGAGGCCTCACAGATTTAATGTGAAGCTTCTGGTGTGTTACTAGCAATGACAATTTATATCTATAGAGTTACAGGGCTACTCTTAGCTGCTTAGGACACTGACTTTCAGTCTTCTGTGTGGAAACTCTTACAAACTTCACCAGGGTGCATAAGACAGATTTGAAAACTCCAGTAGTGTTTAAGGTCAGAAATGTCTTGTGGTTAGAGACTTAGCCCTCCCGCTGTCCCAGGTTCCCATCGACTCTTCAATGGAGAGAGGTGGATACCGCACTTGGTCAACCATGGCTGAGCTCTACTGCAGGAAAACTCTGCTCTCTCCCTGCTGTGGCACAGTGATGGATGGGACACTACAAGGTTTATGGTTTGCTTCTGTCCAAGTACTTGGCTTCTGCTTGACACCTACTTAAATTTTGCAGTCCTTCTCATTGAGATCCATTGCAGCTGCTCAGCAGCACCATTCGAGGGCTTACTAACAAGCCCCCTAACTTGAGATATTGATCTCTACTTGAGTAAAGTCAGATGGTATCTGAGAATTTTATCCCAGAGAATTACTTGACAAATGACAGCCCTGTGTCTATTCTGCAGCAATGCCTTTAAAAGCCCACAGGATCTGGATGCAAATTTCTAATGAGGACACTCTGTAGAATAATTTCAGTGATACTGTTCAGTGTTAGCATCAATTTGTGGCTTCTTTTTCCAGCAACCGTGCATTGAAGAGAGATTAAATAGATTTAACCTTCAAATAATATTCTGGTGCTAGTATATATATGAAAAACGTAGTTTTTTCTTATGTGCACACATTTCTCTTTTTTGCAGAAGTACCTGCTACTGACATATACTTTTTTTCTGTAGAGGTGAAATAATTTTTATTTGTCTTATCTTCTTCAATGAGAAAATTCAAAATCAAATTGAAACAGTAGACAAAATAGTATATATATGCACAAAGCAACATGCAGTCATGCCTCCTTCAGGCTGGAGCTGTCGTCAGTTACTATAAAGCCAACAGACAGCCTGTGCAAAATATGCCAATAACCCATCTCACTCTTCAGCTCATACAGAGCTTTGCATGAGGTGTGATCCAAGGGAAGTACTGGTTTTGGGAGGGAGCCAATATCTGGGAATATTTTCCTCTCCATCTGATGTGAAAGAGCCTCAGTATGGTGCTGCAAACACTAAAGGTTCTGGCTGACAGCTAGTCCAGATGTCTGAGGTCACACATACCGCCACACCACCAACTGTGTCTCAAAGAGGCACGTGGAATCTGAAAGCCAGTGCTTCATACACATCAGAAGCCCATAAGAGCCCATAAGGCTGAAAATGTATTCTCTAGGTGGCACGAGGTAGTTGGATGGCAAGTAGTTTAAAAGCCTTCCCAAACATATGTGTTTACTTTGCTCTAAGGCACCAAGTCCGCTTCAGTCACCCCAGAAATCAGAGCTATAAAGGCAGTTGGTTCAGGGGGATGGAAACAATTTTCTTTTTTTCATATGTCTTTGAAATCGCTGGTTGTCATCTGGCAGATTATTTCGGCATCGTGGAAGCTTGGGGGGCTGCTGAGAAAGACAGTGGAGCAGAAGTAGTTTAGAGCAGCAAGCTGCTAGTAGCAAAGAAATTGGACAATGGCAGAGATGCTGCTGTGGCCATTTCTTCCCAAATTGTCCCACTTACTTACATAAATTGGTCGATGCTTTTTTATTAAACTAGGACTGTGGAAAAGCAAGTTCTTAATCTAAAGCAGTTTTCTGCAAGCAGAACATGTTTGTCATAATGCATTTTCAGAATTTATATGAGAAAAAAGATAACATGGAAGGTATCGCGCTTGAGCTGTATCACCAGTTGCAGATAAGGTGCATGCCTGCTAGCAGATTCCTGTTTACCTTGGTGAGACTCCGTTTTTGTTGATATGAAAGCAGACTTCTGTCTGTCAAAAGCATCATTCTTTGTAGCACTAGTTAGACCTCTCAAGCCCTTGTGGAATTTAGCACTGATGCCTTGTTGTCCTGTCAGAGTGATTTTAAGGGCACAAGGACACAGGAAAATCAATCATGTTTTGGGGAGGTAAGATGAGAAGAGTCAGAGAGTGTGGTGGCTGCTCCAGGGGAAGGAGTGTGGTGTTGTCAGGACCCATCCTCCTGTGCGGGTGAGGATTTATGAGCCTGAGCTGGAGGAGATATGGGTAAGAGGTGGAGTTGTCCACTGGGCTCTGTCGCAGGATGCAGCTACTTGAACACCCTCAGGGAGCAGAAGTGGCTGGGGACTGCCTTACAGGTTGTTGGGGAAATGCACACAGTTTCAGCACCAGGCTTTACCGCACGGGTCCGATACCTCCTCAGCAACCCATGGCTGCCCTTTAAAAACATTCTGCCCTCAAGCTGCCATGCAGCTACGTGTTGGGCACTGCTCCCCTGCTGCCTTGCTGTCACTCCCACCTCTGGTCCTCCGCAGCTCCCCAAGCGTTGCTCAGCTCACATCAGTGCTGAGAACCCGCAGGGAATGATGCCCTGGAGATCCTGGCTGAGAGTCCCAGAGAGCAGGTTTGCGCCTTTCGGCATGGGTGGAGGGCCTTCTCTGGTTACCCATTTTGATTCTGTTGAAAAGCCCTTTAATACTCAAGATCTCTCAGTGACTAAGCCTGCTCCTTGTCCCTCTCCCACTCATTATACGTTTGGCATCGTTAGTTACACTGGTGCTAACCATACTGGGGAGCTGGAGGAGCTGGACAGCTGTGAGCACTTGCATAATGTATGATATGCCTCCAGCAGCACCTTTCTCCTTTGCTTTCTCACAGCAATAGAAAGGATGTCTAGGTTTAATTTCCCCCCCTTTCCCTCTCTTCAACCGGTCTTATTAGCCTCTCCGGGGGTCACCATTACTAGGTATGACTCCCTTAAAGCACAGGCACCCACACACTTCACCCCCTGCTATTTGTCTGTACTGCCAGTGCCTGAGGCTATCCTGAAGACTAGTTCTTTAGCAGAGCGTCTAATGCAGTTCTATGTATTTCATTCTCATTTTAAAAAAGAAACCTTGCCACCTGCTTTCTTTTCCAGGTGTACCTTGACCTCTTTCTGCTATTTTTGTGTTAAACTGACCCTTTTAGGAGTGGCTTTTAAGCAAGAACTTTAGTAAAGAACGTTTTAATGTGGGTTTTTTTTAGCACCAGGGGTACTACCACTGCCTGTGGCCTCCTCTGGGGCTGCCCTCTTTCCAAGCTTGGGACCCGAAGCGGCTTGCTGCCATGGTTGGTGCACCTATCTCTAGCTTTCAAAAAGACTGCTGTTGCTGCTCTGTGGCAATTTTACCTGTCGTTACACAACTGTTCAGCCTTTCAAACCTTATTTTTAGGATGATAACCTTTGAGATGAACCTTCCCACTCAATCTCACCAGGTGTCCCAGGTACATAAATGACTGTTGGGAATAATCAGGTCTATGGAAGTTTAAAGTGAACCATCTTCACCTCTCATCTTCATTTCTCAACTCCATCTCTCTTGTACATACACATGAATGCATGTCTGTGCACACACTTCCATAGATGGGAAGGTGTTGTTAGGGCAAGAAAAATGTCCTTGAACATCTGAAAGTCTATTACATCATTGTGTTAAAGCAACCACACACAAGCAGTTGCCTTAAGTCCTGACAAGCCAAGGAAAATTACTGAAAAGTAAATAAATGAAATGAGGAAATAAGGGTCAAATGGGTTAATGACAAAATTCAAGCTGGTCTCACACTGGGATAGCTCTTCTGGCTTCCAACACTCTCAAATTTATATTACTAAAAAGAAAAAGAGAATTAAAATATTAATCAAAATTTATTCTGCCTTGTGCCATTGGGAGATATTTCAAAACTTCCTTTGCTGTTCAAAGAGGCAGACTCTGGTTCTCATTCGTACAATGGAAAACTTTATTGCACTGACACTATATTTACATTTAAGAAAAGCATAGCATTCCAAATCAGGTACCTCGTAATATATTTTTGCAGCACAAATGGCTGTCTGAATGCCATTGAAAGTTCGAAGCAGTCATCAAATATTGTGCAAGTTCTGCAAGATGACCTTGTGCATCTGGTTTAAAAAAAAACTCCAAATATTCATAATCATTTATTACTATTTACTGTATTTTTATTGTCATAGTTATCCATTTCTAGTTGCAGTATTTCCATGTAAATCCCTGCAATACCCAGCATTAAGCACACTTTTGACCTCCTACCTTTGCATATTTGTACATATGTTAGTTGAGGGATCCTTAAAAACTATGAGAATGTCCATAACTTATCCTTTTTTAAATCTAATTTTGACTTAGAATTGTGTTCCCACGCCTATATTTATTCTTGTAGCCTGCAGCTGATGTAAATCCCTGGTATTGCCATTAACTACTTATATTAGTCATTTCACATTTCTGCAGAGCATGTTTGTGTAACATAAACAGTCAGGACAATGTTAAAAAATAAGGAGAATTGAGAAATAAATGAACACAAATAAAGAAAATGGCATTCAGTCTGCTCTGTCATAATACTGTTAATTCACAAATATTTACGCATTCACCTTCTTTCATTAAACTGTTTGCAAAACCTAAAAAATTCAGAAATCTAATATAAAATAATTTTGACAATATTGTACATTAGTTTCCTCCTTCTTTATAATATAGTTTTTTTGTTCAACCTGAAAACAGAAATAGTATTCAGTAACTCACCTAACCAATGAGTTATCAATTGTGGTGAAATAAAAACAACCAAATCCTGCATAATGTTAAGAATCTAAATGTGGAAGTGTCTTTATGTTGCTGCAGTATATAACTGTTGATAAATTAGTTCTGAAATAAAGTGCAGTTTCACAGTTTGAGACCATATTCCCACTCAAGGGGCCGTGCATTCCCATGTTCTGCCTTTCGTCCACCAGCAAACACAAAGCTGCTCGGTGTAACAGATCCGATAGCAGACCCATGAGACAATGGGTCATGTTTTTTTGAAGGGCCAGTTGTGAGCGGGATGAAGGAACTGGGCAGGACTGATTGACACCTGACAGCATGATGTGGTGCCGGTATGATAGAACATGGTGATGGGAGGAAAGCAGGACTTCAGTAGCAGCATAAGCTTCAATAGTTTTGCATAAGCTAACTGTAAAACTTCTCTCTGAATTAAAAGAAATCAGGCGCATGTTACAAACTGAGCGTTACTCTAATTCATTTCTAAGCAATCATTTGGGCATCAAGGGAGGTTATGGTGTCGATTGCACTCTCTTGTCTTTTTTCCCCAAGTCAGAAGTCTACCTACATCTCTAATACAGTTCACCACTGTCCTATGTTTTGCTGGGATAGAGCTAACTTTCCCACAGGAAAGCTGGGGGGAGACTGAGCTAGGGCAGGCGACCCGAACTAGCCAGGGGGCTACTCGATACCATACGACATCATGCTCAGAATAGATAAAAGGGGTGCTAGCCAGGGGATTGGCATTGCATCGCTGGTTTCTGGGTTCCGGATTCCACAGGGTAAGCAATTGTATCATTCTTTCTGTATTGTTCTTTTATTGGTATTATTGTGGTTATAATCCTTCTCAGTTGTTTTGATTTCTTTTTCGTACTGTCCTATTAAAGTATTAAACTGTCCTTATCCCACCCCACAAGTTTTACCCTTTTCTTCGGATTTTCTCCTCCCTGTCTCATGGAGGGAGAGGACTGAGCAAGTTGTGGCATGGTTGCTTGGCTGCTGGCTGGGCTAAACCATGACAATCAATAACTCCCATTACATAGAATTTACAAGGCTGTCTGTGACACTCAGCTTTGCCCCTTCCCTTTTATGTGACAGAAAAAACGGACATGAGTCCATTTAGTATCACTGATTCTTTACAAATTCCTTTCATCCTTCCTTTGAAACTTTTTGTCTTGTTCAGATATTCCAGTTCAAAGATCATGCAGCTATTTTTTCAAAATGCATTATTTGTCTGGGATATTTTGTTGACAGGAAGTTTAAGCTTCACCATCTCCTCTTACAAAGATTCTGCTAAGCTTTGAAATTGTTATTCAGTGAAGTGAAGTGGTAAATCTGTCCTCATCCATGGTGTTCAGACTGCTGGCTGAAACATTTTTGACTGACATTATTAAAAAGAAATATAACCCCAATCTCTTTTATTCTCAGTTTTCTTTGTCTTCAGTGATGTATGAAATTTCTTTTAGGTTATTACAAATCTTCATCAATTTTTTTTTTTTTTTTTTACTTGTCATAGTAACACAGACCTTTGCTGTATTGCTATTTTCACTAGTGAAAGAGCATGACTTGAAGTTCAAATGGTCAGAAATCTTTGCCTGGATATGGAAGCAACACATATTATGTGCAGTGGGACTTTACCTACTTGGTCACACCAAAGTCAACAGGGTGGGTTACAGTGAGGATTTAGCTTCTGAGGTCTTTGAGACGACATGCCAGCTACTGTAGGCTGACTTCTGTTGAACTATGTTTGCAGAAGTCTTTCCATGTTTTCTGAACACATGGTCTCTATTCTTGTTTAGGGTGACAAAGTAGCACGCTAGCCTGAGAAGAACCTTTAAGCAGCAGTTCTCAGCTGAGTGAGAGGAATGACTTCCTTGCTCTAGCTCAAGGAGAAGTCTTCTGACAAATGGGGAGAATGGAACAGGGATTTGTAACTACTTTTGGGAAAGGAAATAGAGGCTTGATATGAGCAGTGTTGAGCAGCAGTTCTTTAAGCACACATTCCTCTTTTTCCTTGTTACTCAGCCACTTCTGCCAGGTTCCACATGATTGACATTGGCCCATGATCCATGTGCTTTTGAAACTCTAGCAAAGTTTATTCTAAATTCAAACATTGCATATGGTATGTCAGCTAACTAGTGGTCCAGAAGATCACCAAATCCAGTGATTACCAGATGATAATGCTGGCGTGAAAGGCAAATGTAGTTCATTGCAAGAATCTAAGAAAAGTGAAGATGTAGTTAAAGGGTGCTTTTCTTTCTCAGAAGACAAATGTATGAATTAATACTATTATTCATGGTTAAATTATTTGGATGCTCATTGGTGGAGTATTTAACTAGTCACTCTTTCTTCCTTTTTATTTTTGGTAGATAAATGTACATTTAATTGTGTACTGCTGAAGGTCACTTTACAATGTAATCAAGTTCTTTTCTTCCTCCATTCACTCAATTATTCCATGCTTGTCAAGATTTTTATAAAATTCCAATTTTTTCCTAAGTGTCACTCTACATGTTAGCGTAAAGATTTAATGAGGACAAAATATGTATGACCAAGTTTGAGCAGAACTTTACACACTAGATTCAGCAGATGCTGTGAAAATAGGCCACAATACCTGTCAGGGGGCCTAGAGCACTTAACATGATGGGAATAAAAGGCATTACAGCTACATATCCCAGGAGGAACAGTGACAGTGAATACAACTGCACTCCGAACTGCACAAAAAAATACCCAAAATAAAAACTGTATACACTTCAGTTGACTGAAAGTCTTTAAAGGAACCCTGTGATCATTTTAATGAATGTATTTTTTATATTCTGTATTATTTTATACAGTCTTTTTCATAAAGATGTTTGTGTTCTAATTAAGAATAAGAAAAGATGTTAAAACATCAGTATTTCTTAGACACAGATACTTCAGATGTCACTCAGTTTTGTCCTCCATAGTTCTGGTCCTTGTGGGTGTAGCTAAGACCTTTCTGCCATTTTAAGCATGGCTTATGGCACTAGCCTGACGTATAAAAAACATCCTTTGAGTTACTAGGAGCATTGTGGGTTCTTCCAGACCTGCTGGAGAAGAGAGCTTGGTTCAGTTTCTTACACTGAAGTATCTACTGCCATTTGAGATACCCTAGGGTGTTTGGAAGACATTCACCACAACATATAACCCATGAAAGACTTGATGATCATCTGAAACAGTTGCTAGAGGCAAGTGGGGATACCTGGATGCATCTCAAAAGAACGAGATGTCTAACATCAACATAAAGTTACCTCTGGGCAACAGAACTGAGTTCTTGGGATTTGTATCACCTTACTTAGACACCCATGAGAGATGCCTATGGTAAGAGATTAGTCTCATTAGACTTCTCGGGGCAATCCCAAGCACAAGTACAGGCTGGGTGAAGGGTGGATTGAGAGCAGCCCTGAGGAAAAGGACTTGGGAGTGCTGGTGGATGAGAAGCTCAACATGAGCCGGCAATGTGCGCTGGCAGCCCAGAAAGCCAACCATATCCTGGGCTGCATCCAAAGAAGCATGGCCGGCAGGTCGAGGGAGGAGATTCTTCCCCTCTACTCTGCTCTTGTGAGACCCCACCTGGAATACTGCGTTCAGCTCTGGAGTCCCCAACACAAGGAGGACATGGAGCTGCTGGAGCGGGTCCAGAGGAGGGTGCATGAATATGATCCGAGGGCTGGAACACCTCTCCTATGAAGACAGGCTGAGAGAGTTGGGGCTGTTCAGCCTGGAGAAGAGAAGGCTCCAGGGTGATATTATTGCAGCCTTCCAGTACTTAAAGGGGGCCTACAGGAAAGCTGGAGAGGGACTTTTTACAAGGGTGTGTAGTGATAGGACAAGGGGCAATGGCTTTAAACTGAAAGAGGGCAGATTTCAATTAGATTTAAGGAAGAAATGTTTCACTCAGAGGGTGGTTAGGCACTGGAACAGGTTTCCCAGAGAATTTGTGGATGCCCCATCCCTGGAAGTGTTCAAGGCCAGGTTGGATGAGGCTTTGGGCAACGTGATGTAGTGGAGGGTTTCCCTGCCCATGGCAGGGGGGTTGGAACTAGATGATCTTTAAGGTCTCTTCCAACCCAAACCATTCTATGATTCTATGATTCTATGATTCTATGATTCTAATTGCCTTAATATAGGTGATTAGCATTACATTAGGTCAACTACATCTCATTCAGATTAATTCTCTCGTGGAGCCCAACTGGTTTTCTTGTGAGGTTATGAGAAAACAATAAGGAATGTTAACTGGGTGGAGAGGTAAGTTTATTGAGTCCTCTTATGATTTTCCCTGTTTCTTTTAACATCTTTCCTCTTTTGATACGTGACAGAGAAGGAGAAATGGCTGATTTGTCCTTCAATTTTCATTCAGAACTTTCTCTCATGATGATAAGCTATGGATCAGACACTTGAATAAAATGAAGACAAAATAAATCATCAGAAGTAATGGATAAAAAAAAAAGAGGAAGGAAGGTGGGGCATAATTAAGGTGTAAACTCCAGTATTTATGGCAAAATTTGTATAATAAAGTTTAAGTATTTTACATTTTGTGAATCTATTTCTTACCTAACTGGATGTTTCTGATGGTCACTGAAAACTTAAAGCTATTTAAATTGGATGCAAAATGTCTTCAAGTGAGAATTCATAATATACTTAGCCTTGGTGACATGCGTGACACTCAGTTTGTACAGATTCAAATGCGACTGCCAAATTGGAAGTCTAGAAATCTTGAAGCTTATTCATCTTGCAACCCATACTCAGAAAACTTCAATATGTACCTTTGATGTTTGAAGAAGTGTCATTATGACATACAGCCCGTATGACATGTCAGCCCATTTTGACCACTGCTTAAATACTATACAAGGTGTAAAATAGTATAAGATCAAGTCTTCCATATCTATAGCCCTGGCACATTCAACTTAACCAGGAGACATTGCAGAAAAATGAAAAATTGCAAAGAATCTCACATTTCATTATCCTGACTGCCAGGAGTGTGCCCTGAAACATTCTATCTCCTGACTAATAAATGCCCTCAGGAAATATTATTTATTTATGTGGTTTTGCAAAGAAAAACATTCTGAAGGTTTATGTGGGATAATTCTGAATATAAAGAAATGCATCAATACATTTCTAATTAGGGCATTGACATTTTCCCCTTAGGGTGATAGAAATCTATCCACTGGTATTTCAAAACTCATAATTGTGTCATTAGGATCCCATATAAAATGGGAAAATGGGTAATTAAATGGATGAGAAAATAAAAGCTAAAAACCTTTTCTTTTTTTCCTAGTGGTAAAATGCCCATTTGCATTGCAACATGGGAGTCCAGAAAAAAAAAAAAAAATAAAATGGGTGGAGAAGCAGACATGATCCAGGAAATTCTTCATGTGATCAAGATATCTGCACACAAGAGATCATGATGATAAATTTCTACCACTGTATCTTGCCTTGAAAGGAAACACTCTACGATACATGGAGCATGATAATCATGTAAAGTACAACAGACTTAAAGAATATAATGAGCAAAAAGTCTTTGGAGAATATCCTTAGGTAGCATTTAGGCAAAATGCATTTGGAGACCACCTTAGGAGCATAGTTAAGGGAGGTTTTAAAAAGGTTGCTAAGGATGTCTCAAATTCTAAAAGTTTCTTGTTTCTAGTAAGCTAGCACCCTGAAGTGGGAAGATGTATACAGTAGGAGACACTTCCACAAGTTTTTCAAAAGTGAAGTATGTGAGAATGATGATGAATGGGCTAAATAAGTACAAAGGGGGGAAAAAAAGGGGTTTGAATAGAGCAACCCTCAGCCTAAAGTAGATTGCACTGAAATAATTTCCATGTTAGAAATTATCTCTTCCTATCATCCACACTCAATATATTACAAGGATCAGAAACCAAGATCAAATGTTTTCCTGTTACTTAACATATATTCATTTTAACATTAGAGTGAAGATTTTGGGGGGATACTACTGCACTTCATGAATATGATGTAGGTAGTGACCTTGCTACTTTTTCAATAAAATGCTGCTTTTTTCTCAGAATGATCATGAGACAAAAGAGAAAGTTGTCTCTAGTAGTACAGCGTAAGCTTTAGAAAGTCTCCTCTTTCTTTTATCGACTTGGCTTGGCTTCCTCCAAGTATCAGAGGGAGCATTCTTCCAGTGTGCCATTTTTTGAAATAGACCTGTATCTATAATTCACTACTTTAACTTTATTTTTCCATTCATTTTCAAGCCAATAAGCCTGAAGGCCCACATCACACTGTCTTTTGTCCCTACAAAATGCTTCTCAAGAATTAAAGACTAGCATGAATATTCATGACAGTTTAATAGTTTCTCATCCCTGCTTGAAGATATACAATATATCGCATCTTTCTCAGAGTGGAGAGGCAGATCTAATTACTGTTTTCTGCTTTCTCTTTCAGCTATTAGAATCATAGAATCATAGAATGGTTTGAGTTGGAAGGGACCTTAAAGATCATCTAGTTCCAACCCCCCTGCCATGGGCAGGGAAACCCTCCACTACACCACGTTGCCCAAAGCCTCATCCAACCTGGCCTTGAACACTTCCAGGGATGGGACATCTACAACTTCCCTGGGCAACCTGTTCCAGTGCCTAACCATGCTCAGAGGGAAAAATTTCTTCCTTATATCTAAACTAAATTTGCCCTCTTTCAGTTTAAAGCCATTGCCCCTTGTCCTATCACTGCACGCCCTTGTAAAAAGTTCCTCTCCAGCTTTCCTGTAGGCCCCCTTTAAGTACTGGAAGGCTGCAATAATATCACCCTGGAGCCTTCTCTTCTCCAGGTTGAACAGCCTCGACTCTCTCAGCCTGTCTTCATAGGAGAGGTGCTCCAGCCCTTGGATCATCTTCATGACCCTCTTCTGGATCTGCTTCAGCAGCTCCATGTCCTCCTTGTGTTGGGGACTCCAGAGCTGAACGCAGTATTCCAGGTGGTTTCTCACGAGAGCAGAGTGGAGGGGCAGAATCATCTCCCTCGACCTGCTGGCCACGCTTCTTTTAGTGCAGTGCAGGGTATGGTTGGCTTTCTGGGCTGCCAGCACACATTGCTGGCTCATGTTGAGCTTCTCATCCACCAGCACTCCCAAGTCCTTTTCCTCAGGGCTGCTCTCAATCCACCCTCCGCCCAGCCTGTACTTGTGCTTGGGATTGCCCCGATCCACGTGCAGGACCTTGCACTTGGCCTTGTTGAAATTCATGAGGTTCTCACAGGCCCACCTCTCCAGCCTGTCAAGGTCCCTCTGAATGGCATCCCTTCCCTCCAGCATGTCCACAACACCACACAACTTGGTGTTATCTGCAAACTTGCTGAGGGTGCACTCGATCCCACTGTCCATGTCACCAACAAAGATGTTAAATAGCACTGGTCCCAGTACTGATGCCTAAGGAACACCACTCGTCGCTGGCCTCCACGTGGACATTGAACCGTTGACCACAACTCTTTCAGTGCGACTATCCAGCCAATTCCTTGTCCACTGAGTGGTCCATCCATCAAATCCATGTCTCTCCAGTTTAGAGACAAGGATGTTGTGTGGGACAATATCAAATGCTCTGGATAAGTCCAGGTAGAAAATGTTTATTTTTTTTTTATTATTATTATTATTATTATTATTATTATTATTATTATCATTATTATTATCATTATTATTATTATTATACTATTACCTCTGTTGTTGACAGACAGCTTCTTCTGGAGTGACTTATGACTTGGTTATTGCTGTAGCTCCTTCAGGATAAAGACCTTTTGAGTCTTGACCATACTGTGTCCCACTAAAGTAGCCTTTTGAAACAAAATGCTTCATCTCATATACTGAGTAGAGTGAGGATCTTTCCCCTTTCTCTGAGTTTCATTACCCCTCAATAATTCCTTGACAGTTTTTGCAGCTTTCGCTGTACTACTTTGAACATACCTGTGGTTTCCAAAGCACAAAGCAATGCTTGTACCTATCATTTCCTACCTTCTCCAGTCAGTGGAGCCTTGAGAGTTATTCTGCTGCCCAAATGCAGGTTTCTTGCGAAGACTCTACTGAATGTAGTGACTAGATCTTCATTCACTGTAATGGGAACTTATACAAATGGCTTACAGGTAGACGCCTAGATTTCACTGAATCTGGAGCTAAACACCATTCACCGTACAATGCCTCTGAATGCATAAGCCAAAATTACATAGGTCAATTGCTGTCATCTTGCACAAGCAAGCCAATAGCTCATTTGTTGTGTGAACGAGGGCTGGGAAAGACCCAGCTGGACGGAATTCAGTCACATAAACACAGGTATGAAGTATGTCTTTCAGTATTGCAGTCTATCTTGCCTGTCCTCTGGCTGTCAGGCCAGCATATTGTATCTTTCCTGTAAGATCTCTGACAGGGGGATATCTTAGGTTTTCTAGGGAATGTCACATGAAAGTAGGTGCCTATTCAGGGCAACTGTCCTTCTGAACAGTCTAATGTTCTTATCTTTCCAAATGTCCTGAGAAAGCCACTCCTCATAAGACTTGTGCTCCAGACCCTTCACCAGTGCAGAGTACAGTGGGACGATCATTTCCCTAGTGCTGCAGGCCACACTATTGCTGATACAAGCCAGGATGCTCTTGGCCTTCTTGGCACCTGGGTATACTGCTGGCTCATATTCAGCTGGCTGTCGACCAATACTCCCAGGTCCTTTTCCATCAGGCAGCTTTTCAGCCACTCTTCCCCAAGCCTGTAGCATTGCGTGGGGTTGTTGTGACCCAAGTGCAGGACCTGACACTTGGCATTGTTGAACCTCATACAATTGGACTCAGCCCATTGATCCAGCCTGTCCAGATCCCTCTATAGAGCCTTCCTACTCTCAAGCAGATCAACACTCCCAACCAACTTGGTGTCATCTGGCAAACTTCTTGAAGGTGCACTCGATCCTCTCATCCAGATCATTGACAAAGATGTTAAACAGAACTGGCCCCAGTAGTGAGTCCTGGGGAACACCACTTGTGACTGGCTGCTAGCTGGATTTAACTCCATTCACCACAACTCTCTGGGCCCAGCCATCCAGCCAGTTTTTTACCGGGTGAAGTGTATGCCTGTCCAAGCCATGAGCAGCCAGTTTTTCCAGGAGAACACTGTGGGAAATTGTTTCTAAAGCTCTCCTAAAATCTAGTTAGACAACGTCCACAGCCTTTCCCTCATCCACTAAATGAGTCATCTTGTCATAGAAGGAGATCAGGTTAGTCAATCAGGACCAGCCTTTCATAAACCCATGCTGACTGGACCTGATCACCTGGTTGTCCTGTACATGCCACGTGGTGGTACTCAAGATGATCTGCTCCATAACCTTCCCCGGCACTGAGGTCAGACTGACAGGCCTGTAATTCCCCAGATCCTCCTTCTGGCCCTTCTTGTAGGTGGGCATCATATTTTCTAACTTCCAGCCAACTGGGACCTTCCCGGTTAGCCAGGACTGTGGATAAATGATGAAAGGTGGCTTGATGAGCACTTTCGCCAGCTCCCTCTGTATAGTTGAGTGGATCCTATCCAGCCTCATAGACTTGTGTGTGTCTAAGTGGTGTAGCGGTTGGTAACCATTTCCCCTTGGATTATGGTGCCTTCATTCTGATCCTCATCCCTGTCTTCCAGCTCAGGGCGCTGGGTATCCCCAAGAATAACTAGTCTTACTATTAAAGACTGAGGCAAAGAAGGCATGAAGTACCTTAGCCTTTCCTCATCCCTTGTCCCTATGTTTCCCTCCACTTCCAATAAACGATGGAGATTCTCCTTAGCCCTCCTTTTGTTGCTAATGTATATAAAGAAACATTTTAAATCTTCTTTCATGGCAGTAGCCAGATGAAGTTCTAGTTGGGCTTTGGCCCTTCTAATTTTCTCTCTGCATAACCTCACAACATCCTTGTAGTCCTCCTGAGTCGCCTGTCCCTTCTTTGAAAGGTCATAAACTCTCCTTTTTTTCCTGAGTTTCAGCCAAAGCCTTCTGTTCAGTCAGGCCAGTCTTCCCAGCCGGCTCGTCCTTCGGCACATGGGGAGGGCCTGTTCCTGCACCTTTAAGATTGCCTTCTTGAAGAATGTCGAGCCTTCTTGGACTCCTTTGCCCTTCAAGACTACCTCCCAAGAAACTCTGTCAACCAGTCTGCTATATAGGCCAAAGCCTGCCCTCCAGAAGTCCAAGGTGGCAGTTCTGCTGACTCCTTGCCTTACTTCTCCAAGAATCGAAAACTCTTATCATTTCATGATCGCTATTCCCAAGATGATCTGCAACCATCACATCACCCACAAGTCCTCCTCTGTTCACAAGCAACAGGTCCAGCAGGGCGCCTTCCCTAGTTGGCTCACTCACCAGCTGTGTCAAGAATTTATCTTCCACATACTCCAGGTACCTTCTAGACTGTTTCCTCTCTGCTGTATTGTATTTCCAGCAGACATCTGACAAGTTGAAGTCCCCCATGAGAACAAGGGCTAATGATTGTAAGGCATCTCCCAGCTGCTTATAGAATATTTTCTGCCTCTTCATCCTGGTAGGGTGGTCTATAACAGACTCCCATCATGATATCTGCCTTGTTGGCCTTCACCCTGGTTCTTACCCGTAGACACTCAACCCTGTCATCACCATTACTAAGTTCTAGACAATCACAACGCTCTCTAACATATAGGGCTACCCCACCACATCTCCTTCCTTGCCTACCACTTCTGAAGAGTTTATAACCATCCATTGCAGCACTCCAGTTGTGTGAGGCATCCCACCATATTTCCATGATGGCAACTATATCGTAGTTTTCCTGCTGCGCAATGGCTTCCAGCTCCTTCAGTTTGTGGCCCATGCTGTGTGCATTGGTGTAGATGCACTTCAGCTGGGCTATTGATTCCACTTTTTAGGGAGGACAAGCTCTAATTCCTACGTGACCATTCTCAGATGCTTCCATGATTTCCAACACATCAACAGCTCTTGTGCCTTTTCTACTGAATGGATCTCCATAACAATCTCCTTAATAATCTTCGTGACCTTTTCAGTATGTCCATGTCCTTCTTATACTGGAGAGCGTAGCACTGGACACAGCACTCCAGGTGTGGTCTTACCAGTGCTGAGTAGAGGAGAAGGATTGACTTCCTTCACCTGCTGGCTTTATTTTACCTAATGCTACCCAGGATAACATTCGCCTTCTTTACTGCAAGGGCGCATTGCTGGCCCATGTTCAGCTTGCTGTCCACCAGAACACCCAGGCCCCTTTCTGAAAAGCTACTTTCCATCCAGGTGGCCCCCAGTGTATACTGATGTCTTGTATTGTTCCTCCTCAGGTTCAGAACTTTGCTCTTCTCCTTGTCGAACTTCATGATGTTTCTGTCAACGCATCTCTCCAGTCTGTCAAGATCTCTCTGAATGGCAGCATGACCATCTGGAGCATCAGCCACTCCTCCTAGTTTTGTGCCATCAACAAACTTGAGGCACTCTGCCTCATCATCCAGGTCATTCATGAGTATGTTAAACAGGTCCCGGCCCAGTATTGACCCCTGGAGTACACTGCTAGTTACTGGGCTCCAACTAGACTCTCTGTCGCTGATCGTTTCACTTAGATAAGCATTTTAGAATGAGATTAAATGTCCCTTGAAGTATCCAGTCTCTATCCACAGACCATGAAAGGAGGGCAGAGTGACAGAAAAAAAACCTTAAGGGAAATAGTTACAACATGGCTGTGTGTCTGTGTCCACAAGTATGTTGCCATGTGAGGTAACATATCTTCAAGACCATCAGTGACTGCCTGAATACACTGGTTTAATACAATGAAAAACACATTGTTGGAGGCCAGGTAATAAATAGATAATGATAAGTCATTCCCAAACTTATTTTGCCACTGTTATTTTCCAGTTTTCTCTCAGATTTATATCTCTGTCTTAGGCACTTTTCCCTACTTTTCTGAAGTGGATCCTGTGTTACCATATTCTACTTTTGTTCTGAACTCTTCAAGAAATGATTTTTCCGTTCACCGAAGTGTGCTGAAGTTCTTATTATGTATCATCTGTTAGTTTCATTAGTGCTGTTTATTTTCCAGCTCTTACCTCACCAAATAATTAGCCCTCAAGATACTGTGCTATTTTACTTAATGTTCCTTTTTCAAAAAGTGTCTAGTTAGCTTTCTTTCTACATGATAGCACAATCACATGAATTGTGAGTCCTGAGAGCGTGAATATGTTTTAAAGACTAAAGTTTAATGAAATGCAGTAGGAAGCGTGCATGACTCAGATCCGCATATCTACCACTTTTCCCTACTTAGATTTTTCAGTTTGTCCAAAAAAACACAAGTCAGCCTGGTAAATGTGCTTATAAACTAATGCTCTGCACTGTAGCATGCTTTGAGGGCCTTATTCACCTCCATGTCAGTGCACATCGGCTGACTGAAGCAACATAATGAGAAATCTGGCCTGCTAGTCCTCATTTAGCTTCAGTAATTTGTTAGGTATTGTTTCTATTTCAAAATATCAATTTGGCATTTGGGAGAATGAGAACCCGGCACTTCAGCGTCAGGCAATAGTTCTGAGGATTGCAGATATCCTGCAATATCCTCAGCTGGTGTAAATTGGTCTTGCCCCAGGAGAGCCTATGAAGCTAAAGTGATTTGTTTCAGATGCAGTTTGGCCTATGAAATACATTTCTGATCTGATAACGAACAGTCACAGTACCCAGGAGCATAAGACATTAGGCCTCTTTCTCCTGCAGATATATCAGGTACGTAATAAGCAGTTTCTAAGAAAAACACATGGCTTGCCGTATGTTGATTTACAGTCCCTATCAACAGGACCATTGTCATGAAGATGGCAAACTGGATTTGTCCCTATGGGTATCTACTGCTAATTCTGTCTTGAACATCCTTAGCTACCTTTATGACTGCCACACGTAAACTGTACTCAGCTTTTCTGCTCCTAGTTTTCTGCAAATGTTGTATGCGAGATGCTAAAATCAATTTTATTGTTAGTTCTATTCAACTTGTCTGGATATTTTTGAGATGAAACAGGAAATGTCATCAGTTCCTTTAAGGGGAGAGACATTTCAGCTGCTGAAAACATTCAACGTTTCTCTCCTTCTTGTCAAAAAAGCCATATAAAAAAATTATGTGATTTCAAAGCATTATTTTGATGACCTTTATTGTGACCTTCAATTCTTTACTCCATTTATGCACTAAGTAGAGACGTATGTAAATTCTCCTGTGGGAAAACAATTTTAACAGATGGGAAGTCTGTTTGAAAATTAGGAGATCGGAGGGCTGGATGCAGCCACAATATGTGGCATAGGAAGGGGGGATCTCTCTTCAGTGTTTCCTTGAATGTACTTTAGGCTCAGGATTAAACCAGGCAAAGAGAGGGGAGAGGGGTACAGCACAACCTCAGACATCCACACACGGACATATATTTACAGCATAACATACATTCGCTCTAAATTCACTAAGCTTGCTCCCTTCTGCATCATGAAAAAATGCCATCCATCAATCACATGCAAACAATTATTCCTTAATGCTTCTGAGTATTACAGTTTCTCTGGATGGTAGAGTCCTGCCTTGATAAAGGGAGGGGAAAATATCACTGCAGGGGATGTTTTTAGCAAGAGCTGCTGGTGATCTCACACCAAAACGGAACGATTTTTATTATTCAGGGAACTGAGTACAGCAAGTGCAATGAACACTGAGCTGGGCAAGCCAAAACCAGAAACTAGCCCTGAAGCGTGCCTAGCAGTTATTCAGTGACATGTGACTCCATAAGAGAGACGAGTTGAGTGGCAAGCAGTGACCTCCAGCTTGACTTGCAGCTGTAGCAGAGGCTGGTGGTGCCCCATGCCCACATCTCCCACACCCGGCAGCTCTGAATCTTGCCTTGTTCAAGTCTGTGGGTAGCTGTCGTGCCAGGACAACCTACAGTGGGCAATAAAAAGCTGTTCAGATGAAAGGTTTTTCACTCCCAAAGGCCACCATCTCGATGACTCTGGTTGGCTCCTGTTGCGGTGTAACCCAGCAGGCAGCTAAACACTACGCTGTTGTTCACTTAACTCGTCCCCTCAATGTGAAGGGGGGAGAGAGGCAGAAAAAAAAAAAAAAAAGTAAAATTTGTAGGTTGACATAAAGACAGTTTAATAGTACAAAAAAGGAAGGAAAAATAATAACAATAATGAAAGAATATACAAAACAAGTAATGCACAATGCAGTTGCTCACCACCCAATGACCGATGCTCATCCAGTTCCCAAACAGCGGCCCCGTGCTACTTCTGCCTGTTTATATACTGAGCATGACGTCGTAAGGTATGATACACTCTTTTGGTCAATTTGGGTCAGTTGTCTTGGCTATGCTCCCTCACAGATTCTTGTACACCTCCTCACTGGCAGAGCATAGGAAGCTGAAAAGTCCTTGATTTAGTATAAGCACTACTTAGCAATAAGTAAAACATCAGTGTGTTATAGACAGTATTCTCATACTAAATCCAAAACACAGCACTATACCAGCCAGTAGGAAGAAAATTATTTATTAACTCTATCCCAGTCGACACCAGGACAGCTCCCCTCATCCCCTTTGCACTGTGACTGCATCCCCATCTTCTCCTTGGGTGGAATATGTTCCTGATCAGCGCAAGTAACCTTCACTTTTAACATCATATTTTAAAGTGCAGCTCTACTCTGAAAGACAACTATGTAAAAATGTCACCTTCTAACTCATCAGATCTGTCACTTTAATGTGTTCAGAAGCAGATCTGTTCTCTTTAATGACAAAAGTAAGTTTTTACTACTTTTTGCCTATGTTAACTCTATGGAGCCAACACAGCTAAAATATTAGAATACATTTTATTTCTTCTCAGCTATACAAGAACTATTTATTAACATTCAGTCACGGAGCCAATTGCCAATTCTAATTTGCAATTTCTAATTAAAATCTCATATCCACAAAGCCACTGGAGGCAGTAGGTGAACAAATTTCAGAGTAAGATTTATTTACAGACAATGATGTTCTCGATGAAGTCATGATTTGAACAGTGCAAGTTATGATAAGGTGGTAAAAAGGAGACTAGCTTTCCAGAATTAGGTTGGATTTACAAGGCTGATAATTGTCATAAATTTTTATCAGTAGAACATTGAGAAGACCTAAAGATATAGGTGGAGTGCTATCATGGCACTTCACACTTTTAGTGATTTCCTTTTCAGAAGAATCGAAACAGCTGAAAAGTCTATGTGAACAGGGAACATGAGCTGATGCTTTCCTCTGGGAACCAGAGTTGGAACGAAGTTTCAGATTTCAAAACCAGATTGAGTCTTCCCTTCTCTGTGCAACGTGATGTCTTTTTTCCAAAAGTCTTTCCAAACCTCTCTTCCCTGCTCCATTTGGTGAGCTAGCAAAGATATGGTGCAGCTAGAAATCAGTGACATGTCTGGCACTGGTTTTGCTGCTCTGCCCATTGTCCTAGCAACTTTCCTTCAATTAATGCACTAGGAAAATCTGAGAGGCTCAGGGAAGGTGAATGCTGATGCAAGTTTGCAAGACATAAATACAGGGAAGAATTCTTTTAATGAAGCAGAAAGACTGAAAACCAACAGGAGATTGCAAGGAATAACAGGTGAGAGAGAGCTGGCTGAACATAATAGACCCCAAACTCATACAGCCTAACCTCCCTTAAATCTCTGTGCCTTTTGCCTAGTACCCACCGGCCACCTTTGGGCTTTAAGAGGCTTTTGGATTCTGAAACAAAGCCCCATAAATACCATGTTTATACTATTCCCTTTCAATGTCTGTGAATGTTCATAATACAAGGTACTATAAATATTTCACAGTGTTGAGATACTTCTGTCCTTTCCATAAAGACATAAAAAAACCTTCTTTGGGAAGATCAGGATTGTAAGTAGTAAACAAATGCTTTTAATTGACAACTTTGGGCCCACTAATACTCTCCTGATGCTGGCATGGTTGTATTTTGCTGTAAAACAAAAGTCTGGGCAAAACTGTATTTATACTGGAGAGCAATCTTTCTTCTTACATGCAGTACAGCTTTCCTTTCTTCATTCAACATTTTTCCTGGCACTAAGCTGTGATTGCCCTTTGAATCATATCAGCAGATAAAGGTATGAACAGTGCAAAGTAACTCAGTGCTATAAAAAAAAATCCTAGGGTCCAAAAGTCCCATTTATTTTCATCTTATATTTTTATACCCAATATTATTTTAATGCCACTTTTATTAAAGTGTCAACCAAGTGATGCTGTAATCAAGTGATTGTGAGATCCTTTTTTGTGATGTTTTCTGTTTGTCATTTTAACTGTACAAAAGCTGTTCGCTACAAAATGTCAGTATATGGGCAGATCTTCATTTTGTAGAGGGAGTTATTTTCCCCCACTTAAGAAAAGGGTCTCTGTTCTGAGGTTTTGGAGCTCTAAGCAACCCCAAAGGTGTCACAATTACAATGATCTTCTGTACTTGTAGAATATAAAAGTGATTTGATTCATAATCCCTTTCACTTTGATGAAACTACTGGGAAGTCCTGTTCAGTGTGAATCATAACTCAGATAGTTAAAGAAAAAGGCAGAGAATGTGGGAGACTAGACTAACACAAAGAAAAGAAGCTAGGGCATAAGTCTCCTGCCTAATGAGAAAGGGCTCTTTGCTGAATTCGATTCTCGCCATGACTTGGGTTTAAGTATCTGCTTAGTCTTGCAGTGGGACGGCTTGAAGCAGAGCCTGATAGACCACGGGTATCTTTCCATTTAATTCTATGAGTGATGGATTACATTCTTATCAAGCACAGGATATGATTTATTACGGGCTACAGAATTTTTACAACTCCAAGTTTTTGCATTCATTACTTGGAACTACATGAGCAAGGAAAATAACGCTGCTTTGCTTACAGCTATTACAAAGTAGAAATGGGCAAATCTTGAAAAACCGTTTTCTATCTCCTTCCTTGTCCACATAAGGCCAATTTCTCCTAGGTCTGTAGACCGAAGTCTCCTTTCCATGTATTAGAGCTGACTGGGAAGACTTTCCAGGACATACAAGTGAAACCCTTCATTCCTAAAACGTGTTTTTTTTTATAATTATGTGATTTTGATGTTAATGGTTTCACTCAGCTAAAATGTAGCAATAATTTTAAAACAATCAATCAGATAAACATTTTTGTTTAAAAAAAGAAAAGGCAAATATTATGCAATTGTTCACAAACTTTGAGAACAGCAACAACCGTGGAAGTCTTTCTTTTTGCTCTTTGGACACACTCATGACCAGGCTATAGAATGAATTTTAGAATCATAGAATCATAGAATCAAAGCATCATAGAATGGTTTGGGTTGGAAGGGACCTCAAAGATCATCTATTTCAACCCCCCTGCCATGGACAGGGACACTCTCCACTACACCAGGTTGCTCAAAGTCTCATCCAACCTGGCCTTGAACACTTCCAGGGATGGGGTGTCCACAACTTCTCTGGGCAACCTGTTCCAGTGCCTCACCACCCTCAATGTAAAAAATTTCTTCTTTGTATCTAATCCAAATCTACCCTCTTTAAGTTTAAATCCATTGCCCCTTGCCTTATCACTACACACCCTTGTAAAAAGTCCCTCTCCAGCTTTCCTGTAGGCCCCCTTTAAGTACTGGAAGGCTGCAATAAGGTCACCCCGGAGCCTACTCTTCTCCAGGCTGAGCAACCCCAACTCTCTCAGCCTGTCTTCATAGGAGACATTTTCACTTGTCTTTTCTTCTGGCCCAGAGCTCTTGCACTTGTGATTAAAAATGGCCTGGCTTTACAAAAGAAGAGGGCTGGTGCCTCACTCTATGCTGTCCCAAAAACTATGGATTTCTTTGAGGTGCCTGACTTCCACAGGTTGTGAGGGCTACATATGAGCAGTCTTGATTACTTTTCTAGGTCTCTCCCAAGTCCATGACTTTGCAACACAGACATTCAGAACAGCCAGAAGGGACAATGAGCAACAGCAGCAAAAAAAAAGGTATTCAAACTCTTACACTATTTCTAATCCCTGTGCCCTTTGCAGCACAGTCATTTCATACAGAATTTTTGACACTGGTATAAGAACGGTGAGAGTGTTTAGAGAGACACAAGGGAGCCTATCTTCAAAACTACTCAACAAAAGTCCAATTAAATTTCTTGACAGCTGTTAAACCAGCTCAGAACAATATTAAATACACTTCTCATTCATTTGGGAATCAACTGATATAATGATGAAGAAAAAGTAACAATGCTTTTTTTTCCAAGCCATGTTTTTAACAGGACCTGACAAATCCAGGCAATAGTGTTCCTGTTGCATGAATTGATGAGAGGTGTTTATGGCAGGTGACAAAGGAGAAAGAGGACAAGCTTCATTTCCCACAGACTTGGCTGGGCCTGCACGGCTAAATATCAAATTGTTTTCATTCAATTAACATCCAGCAGCAGCCAGAAATTGAATTTTACAAAAGATTTCTTCAGGGTACGTAAGCTTTAGGCACCCTCAAGTGCCACATTTAGAAGGTAACCACAGGAAGAAAGTCTGCCAAAAAAAAGAGAAGGATAAGTCAAGTTATCTCCTTAGGCTGAAGATATTTATATTTATTGGCTGAATTGGATATATTCTTATTATGGTAATTAATGTAACATTGTTAAGAAGTTCTATCAATTCTATTAGAAGCTTGCACCTTCAGAAAAAAAAAAAAAAACAAACCCACTTTTATATATGTAATGCTACATGCACACCTTTGGCTACATGTCTCCAGATTTTGGCTAAATACTTCTCTACTACCTCCTTTGCTAACTCTCTCCTTATTAGCATCAGACCATATAAACAATAATATGATCAGAACCAAAAGGCCACAGAGTGTAAGTGGATTGGGTAGGTGAGTTTATCGTTTTCACGGAGATGAGTAGATCAAAGGAAACATTTCTATTTCTGGCATGGACCACATCATGAAATGTTTGGCTGCATAATTTATTCTAATGCCCCAACAACTGCTCTACTTCTTCATTTAGAAGAAGAGGAAGAAATCTATCCTAGTAACTCTGTCTACCATAAGGCTTTCTCGTCCTTCTCATAATCCCCTCTGTCAGTTGCTCTACCTGAGGCTAGGAGGCCAGCTGGTATTTCATCTGGGGATGGGGTGTACAAAGATCTGGCTTCCCTTTCTATTGCTAATCCAGAAGGCAGGTCTGTCCCTGCAATTTCAGATAGAGTAAGGCTGTCCAAGTCTGAAATTAATCCAATAACCTGTCTCCTACTCAATGACCTTCTGAAACACCCTCCTTATGCAAAGCAGCAGCCAGCTGATGGGGGAAGCTGTTAGCATTAGTGGGACTCTGAAGGTGCCACCTTGTCTGAGTGCAGGGAGGCAAATTAAGGAGTGGGGATGCAGTTCCACTCTGATTTTGCTTTGGAAGAGCTCTTATGCAAGAAAATAGTTTGAGAATAACACTAGATAAAGCAGAAGTTGTGATAAAATAAACTCTAGAAAGGCAACTTAGTTGGAAAATGAACTTTTGTTCAATGTGAATTTTTGGAGTACAGTAAAATTTAAAGGGTAGGAAACTATTACTTTTGGCAGATTATAACTAGAGTATATATATATACAGGCCATGAGTATTTTCTAGTGATGCATCCATCTTATTCTAGTCCTCCATTTCTGTCTCCAAGAAAGCTCTTCAGCAGTCATGCATAGTTGAATATTTGCCTTTCTACTGTGATTCTCAATAAAGACACAAATTTGTGTCAATAAAGATTATATTTTCTCATACTATAGGCACCTGTCCACTAGAAACTGAACTGAAACCAGCAGTTAGTAGTGATGATTTACAACCAATTCGGTGCTGGGCAGTGACACAAAATGAAAAGCTCAGTCACCCATTACCAATCACCAAAACGTACAGTCTTCCTGAATATATTTAATTCTTCCACACTGATTAAAATAGCTTCATTAAAAAATATATTCAAGGACCCTGGAGTTTTAGCCTCTGATGCTTTTTATGTAGGCCAAAGAGTACTTGTTCTACAGGATTGAAGGAGGATTAATCAGCAAATTGGCTGCAACTTCCTTCTGAAACAGAATGCTGATTTTTTAACTACTGTATTTTAATGGCATCTCCGAGCCTGAGACCTGATTTTGTGGCATTCAGCATGTGACTCATGTTCTCTTACAACTTTGAAGTAGGCATTTTATCTTTCCTTCTGATTTTAGTTTTTACCCACAAAGAACTCAATCCTTCCCAAATAAAACAAACTGGCATGTTTCTAAGGCTATTTTGGTACAGTTTCATTTCTTACCTAGACTCAGATACCCACAGTCCGTCCCTGGACTGAATACTCGTGCCTGCCCAAGCACGTCTCATAGCCTTGGCAACTGCCCTGCCAAGTCAACTGTTTCAGAGCCTCTCACTTTCTCGCTACAGTTTTTTGCTTCCCTTTTGAGGCTTCAGAAGCCTTGCTTTCCTCGTGGGGTGGAATGGTAGGATTTTTTGAATGTTTGCCCACCAGGAAATCTATCTGCTGATTGCTATGCTGCCTCTTTGTTCTGCCACACCAGTGCATAAAAAGCAATTGTGATCCAGATTAGGAAAGACCTTTTTGCACGCAAGTATCTGGCAGAAAAATTGTTCTAACTGCCTGACTTATTCCCCTTTCTTGCTATTTATAGAACCACAGGATAGTTCAGTTTGCAAAAGACGTCATATTTCTAGCTCAACCTCCTGCCCCTGACGAGGTCAGCTACAAGTTCAATGTCCTCCCACCTCACACCACTTTGAAGAGTCTGGCTCCATCCTCACTGTAGGTGCTGGGGCGCTGCTGTTGGGTGTCCCTAAAGTTGTTTCCTCTCCAGGCTGAACAAGTCCAGGTCCCTCAGCTTCTCCTCATGAGACAAATGCTCTTCCTTCTCCCATTGTAGTGGCCTCTACTGAACTCCTTCCAGTTTATTGATGTCTTTCTTGAAAAAGAAAAAAAACCCTGGATCCAGTAATCTAGATGTGGTCTAACAAGTGCTGAGCAGAGGGAGTACTCAGTTCTCTTGCTCTGCTGACTCTGCTTCTATTCATACAGCCTGGGACACTGCTGTTCCTCATTGCTGCCAGGCCACTGCTGGCTTATGCCCAGCTCACCGTCTACCAAACCCAAAGAGCACCTACAGCAGAGCTGCCCCACAGCAGAGCCAGTCCATTCCTAGTCTGTGTTGCTGCCATTGGTTCTCCCTGTCTAGGGGCAGGACTGTGCATTTTTCCTTACTGAATTTCATGAGATTGCGGTTGGCTGTTCCTCCAGGCTGCCAAGGTCCCTCTGAACACAGCCCTGCCCTTGATCATGTTGACTGCACCCACACTTGGATGTTGGCTGCAAAAATTCCTTCAGTTTCTCTAGGCAGTCTCTTCTCTCTTTTCATCACCTCCTTTTTCCTAGATCCTATTTGTTTTTATCTTAACTGCTTACTAAGCACAAGGTAAATTGCACTATGCACTGGTGTTAGAGCTGGCAAGAAGATATCTCCCTTTTTTAATCCAGATCATGCTCCTTCTGACACACTCTTTTCTCATTCATAACATCCAACCACTTGGGCCTAGAGAATGTAAATTTTCTCACTGCTGCAGCAAGACACTTTTCTAACAGCAGTGTAAAACCTTAACCAAAGCTTACAGGAGCAGGGAATGCAACAGTGTACATGTGTAATGCATCAGTAAAACCAAATGCCAGCTCTTTCAGTGCCAGCTGATTAGTCTAATCTCAGGCAAACCAGCTAGTAAACTGTGCTATAAGAGTATTTCCAAACTAGATTCCTTTCTCTGATACGAAAATCATTCTTAAGAACTTAAAAATACTGTTTTTATTTTGAGTAGATTTTTTGTCATAAGCACACTTTTGTAATCTTCATTAATATGTATTTTAAACATCGATAGTTCTCGGATCAGCATGGTTCACAGGTTCTGACAATTTTGAAGGAAGAGTTGGTGATCCTATATTGTTTTAGCTTTTTGGTTTATTGTACTAATTAAAGGATCATTAATTTTAAACACATTAATATATGCAAAGCTCCCTGTAAATACAAAACTCAAAGCTCAATTACTGTTCCATGTTTTGCTGTTCCCCTGTGGAAAATATAGGGTAGGGGTCACTTTGTTCTAAAAATACACAGAGTATATTTTGCAGGTGAAATATGTGTCAGAAAGTATTTATGAATCAAAACAGGATAACACCAAATAGATGATACTAAAAATGTCAATGAAAACATTAGAATGGAAATATACCTCCTATTTGTTTGTCAGCCAAATACTAAACCTGGACTAATGCTTCTCCTTTGCCAACCCTGTCTGTTTTTTTCAAGCCTGTGATTAGCATTAAAGAGGAAATCATGTGTTCTATGTGCCTGTAAATATTCACATATCCCATTTCCCTCAGCTGCTCTTTTGTCCCCTGACAGAGATATACGGATGTACACCTGAAAAGCAAATGCCTGACTGTCATTACTCACATCTGAATGTCAGCTTCAGACAGCTTCAGATGGAGAAGTCAAGGCTCTTGAAATAAGCAACTGTTAGGAAAAGGTTCAACAAGCATCCAGGAATTGTACCTCTGGAGTGGCTTCTGGATGACAAAGATGTTCCCTTCCAGAAGACACCAACTGAAGAGGGAGATCAGTGTGAGGCCCAGGATCTGTCTATGTCCTTTCTCCAGACATCACTTACTAGTTGCACTGGCAATGTCCAAAATAAAACTAAAAAGATAATAACACCAACCAAAGGATACTAAGGACATCAGTATAAGCATTATATAGAAATAACAATTCCCCTTTATTTGTCAGCCACATCCAGAACCAGGTCTACCGCCTTCTTTTTCCAATCATCACTCAACATCATACATATTTTGGAGAAGATGATCCAAGGGCTGGAGCACCTCTCACCTCTCTCTGTACAGCCTGGAGAAGATAAGGCTCTGGAGAGATCTTCTAGCAGCCTTCTAGTACCTAAAAGGGGCCTACAAGAAAGCTGGCGAGGGACTTTTCACAAGGGCATGTAGTGATAGGACAAGGGGCAATGGCTTTAAACTGAAAGAGGGTAGATTTAGATTAGATATAAGGAAGAAATTTTTTACAATGAGGGTGATGAGGCACTGGAACAGGTTGCCCAGAGAAGTTGCGGATGCCCCATCCCTGGAAGTGCTCAAGGCCAAATTGGATGAGGCTTTAAGCAGTTTTATCTAGTGGAAGGTATCTCTGCCCATGGCAGAGGGATTGGAACTAGATGATCTTTAAGGTTCCTTCCAACTCAAATCATTCTATGATTCTATGATTCTATGATCCTTGGGGCAATAAAATTGTGATGCTCTCTCTGTGTACTCCAGAGGATAAGGAATTGCAGACTGGTAGTTTTTTAGCTAAGTACATCTTATTTGAGCATATTTAGCTTCCCAAGTCTTAATTTACTGCCTCAAATTGGAATAATTTAAGATTATTGGCCCTAGGTGCCTACAGGACTACCAGGCTGTTCCACCAGCTAGAGACAGGCTGGAAAATGGGACGGCAGCAGCTATCACCTTTCTCTTTGAACTTTGCCTTCACTGTTGTTAGGCAGTACTGCATGTTGGCTGTGTCGCTTAGCTAGCAGATGTCTTCGATGGTAATAATCCCCCATGCTTTTCTTTTTTTTGGAACAAATGTTGAAATCCATCAATTTTATTTAAATATGCAAGGCTCTGCCTTATTTGTGCATTGCTAAAGCACATATCTGAAGTGCTAAAAAAACAGTGTGTACTGAAAGTGAACACACTTAAATTAAGATGAACATCTCAGATGCTATCCTGATTGATCTTACAGCAGTACACGTACAGCAGAATCGACGTAAATATTTAAGCTGAGTTTTGTATAGAAACAATCCTACAGAAAGAAAGAAGAGACTCCCAGCTCCTAGCAGCTCAGAACGGAACTATTTCATATTTGATTTCGCTGCAAGATTTGCTCTTGCTGCAAGTAGTTAGTTCAATATAGAACAAAACAGTGTGAAAACTTGCTTTGAATGGTGTAAGAACTACCTGTAAGATCTGAGACAGTCCCATGCAAGCACAGATATAATGCACCCAGGAACCACGTTTTTCAGTCCCTGAGTTTTTCAAATACAAAATACACTACGCTTACCAGATCCTTTTCAATTTGCAGCCTGAATTACTCCCCTCAGCTTACAATCTTCTGCAGACCTTTAATTTTTTTCAAAAGCAATTCTCTACAAACTCCTTTTCTGTTTCAAGAGAAAAACAGAGAAAATGAAGAGGAAAGGACAAGCTGAGGATGCCACACCACTCCTTGAGCTAGGACATTCTCTTACCACGCTGGTTGGAACAAGTAATCTAACCAGTAATGGCTTTTGTAATCACGATGCCCTATGTTACATGGTAGTCTGGCCTCTAACAAAAGTCATTTAATGCCCTGTGAGTTAGTTAATCCTAGTGTAAAATCAGACCAAAGATACAGATTTTTCAGTATCTCATAGAAAAGCTGTTAGGTGTAATTTATGTTTGCCAGACTTTTAAAGACATTTGCAAGAACATACTTGAGAAATGATTGTCACTGAGTTATCAAAATCATGTTTTCATTGTAGGGTCATATGAAATGTGAAAACACTTTCAATTACATAATTCATAATGACAGCTTTTTGGGATCTTTTACGATCTTCTGTCTCCAATACCAAAGAATCCGATCACCAACAATATTTATTGAAGTTAACTGTAAAAATGGTTCTGTGAGGTAGAGAAGGTATTTTATCTCAGTTTTTGTAAATGGGAGTCTGTCTCGCAGACAACCGGACATAAATCTTGCTGTGGCACACTGAGGAGGAGAGGGCAGAAGAGGGAACGGAAATTTAGGGTGGAAGTAATCTCAGCACTTCAAACATTGAATACCCAGTCTAAAATCGACTCTGAGGGATGAAGAGAGACATCTCCCCAGCACAGTACAATCACACTTGAAGACAGATGATTGTGGCACGATGTTCTCTGAAGATGTCTCTCCCCACTGGTCCTGACAGGAGGTCAGCCAGCCCCATCAGGCAGCCTTCTGACAGCTGATGCCTGAAGTCTTACCTTTAGTACTGCTGCTTCCAAGGAGACCATGGGGGTATCTACCTGTTAGGCTGCCCTTGCTTGTGCAACCTAGGTCATTTCTCTGGGCAGTTTTTTTTTTTTTAAAAAAAAAAAAGAAGCAGTAGCAATGTCACAACTGACCATTGTGTTCCATTTTTAAACCTAAACTATTTTTCTGACCAGGATACAATATACCATTTCACAGAAGAAACAAATGTTCTCAATCGTAACCAAAATAAAACGTGTTGCCCTGGCAGGAAAGCTAGCAGGTTAGACCATTCTGCTCTGTAGTCTTCTCTGAGGAGACTTACAGCGTTCACTCTGCATTTATTTTTAGGGGACAGGCTGTGCTAGCTGTAAGAGAAAAACAGCACTGAAATTACAAACTGCATAGATCACAGACCTCTGCTCCCATACAGAGGAGACTCTTCAGTAAAATCAAAATATTGTTGGTTCAGTTGCATCAGCCTTTTTCTAGCTTATGCCCTGAGTCCTGAAGGGAGACAAGGAGTCACGCTGTTCTGCTTACTCATGAAAAGGAAAGCAAAATCTGTTATGAAAGAACAAATGCAGTATGAAAGACCTAATGCTAGTCTAATCACTCTGCAAATCTTGATCTTAAGTGGCAAAAATGCCTGTGATGCTCGATGACAAAATCCAAGACTGAAGCCAAGTGGAGATGAGAAATAGAAATGCTTTAATAAGCCCTGTTTTTCCCTTCCCTTCCAAAGTCTTGATTCCAAGAACTAATTCATGTCTGCATTATTAAGAAGTATGTGCAATAGGAATAAATCTGCAGAGCAGGACAGCTGATGCTGAAGATCTTCAGGCCACACTATCCCTGTTTCAAGGAGCAATATTTCAGGTAGCTCCGGTCTCATCTCATGTACTGAATGCTCACTACTGGCTAGAACACACTAAAGGCTCTCCTGAAGCCCATCATTTTATTTAGTTCAACCAAGATCAGTCCAGATTGCATTTCAGAGACAGCTCCATGATCCAGTGCAAGGTACACAGGAACAAATGGGAGATTTTTGAATCACAAATGTGGTTCTGTGATTTTCTTCAAAACATATCCTCAGTTTGCACTGAAGCACTGATCTAGATTCACTAGGCATTGTTTTCAAGGACTTGCTGGCAAACAAAACTGCAGGGCTGGGCAGTTGACTTTCTGTGGCTTAGTCTATACTACTGAAATTAGATTGTCAAAGCCACCTAACAAACATGCAGCTCATACCCAAAAAAAGGAACTATTTTATAAGCAGCATTACACCATATTTCTAAACACCAGCCTTTATATTGGCACCTTTTACCAGAATAAACTGCCGACAAGATTGCATTTTCCACACTCCTTGCTAATGTAGCTACTTCAGCAAGAATTCTTCATTTAGACGTTTCATAAACTCTGTGAAGTCTACACAATTACGAATGAAGAAAATAATCCCAGGAAGGAATCAAAGTACCTCAGCCTTCCCTTGGCAGACCACAACACTTTTCATAAGCACGGTTGATTCCAGCAAAACAAATCTGAACTCACACACCGAACGCCTGCTCCATGCCAGTCTTAGCTGCACTAATCGGATATTTATGCGAGCTAGAATCTGCTTCAAGTAATGTTTAAATAATCATGGAAAAAATGTGGCCCAACCGTGAGAAACCTTTAATCCCCTTCCCTCCTCAAACGCAGGTGCTCACAATAACACTGTACAAATTTTTTAACACATCCTTCCTTTGACCCTTTGTGTTCTTCAACAGCCCCCTTTTGGTATATAACTGATTCCCTGTGTCACATTTTACATGAATTAACTTCATGTTCTTCGTAGTGCTAGGTTACCAAAGAAGAAGACAACGAGTCCGTTTTGATATCTGTGGTCTGGATCGAATAAAAGATACAGGTGCTTGAAAATAAAGCTCTGCAAGACCCCTGCCAGGGCTCCTGGCCCTTGGGGTAAAACTAGAGCTGAGATTTGGCTTCAAAACAGCAAAAAGGCATGATACCTTCAGTAGTAGCCATCTAAGTCTTGTCATTAGGAAATACTAAGCACAATAGAAGTCTTAAACCCTGTCCCTCAGCAGAGTTTAACTGAGGCAAGACTGTAGGAATATACCTTCATATATATTTTAATGCACTTATATGCATACATACCCATATGTATGCATACAGTCTGGATTCATAGCACAGTGTCCTACTTACTGGACAGTAGGCTACAGTCAGTCTTTGCAAGGACAGAGACAGTCTCTTCTTTGCACTAAGCAGGGTTGGAGGTGCCAAGATAGCAATGTAGAAAGTAGGAAACCAGAGCCACTTCCTTCTTCAGCTTGATTATTGCAAACACCACCTTCTAGTAGCTTCTTCTAAGTTTATAAGCAAGAAGCCTAATCTGGATGTGGTCACCATCCATGCCTCTTCTTAACTTGACCACACTACATAGCAAAGTTCTTCAGACTCGGGGCAAATTCAGATACCACATGCATTTCAAAAAATGTGGTAGTTAAGACACTTACTTGCAAAACAGAATACTCAGGTTCTGATATTAATATCCGGGATCCTTTCTAGGTCTTTATCCAAACGAATAAACAGGCAGATAACTGGTACCACATCTGCCCTGACCTCGAGAGGGTACCATAATTGCAGAGTAAGGCTGATCTCTATTCCTGTCCTTGCTCACGAAGCTTGCATTTTTGTCTTTACAGGTCCCAGCATAATGTCCTTTCCCACCACCTGCAGAGCCACACAGTGCTCAGCTGGAATTAAAGTAGACCCATACCTGCTGAATGGGAGGGCTGGTGTCCCTGGTCTCCTGAGAGACTGTGCCAGGTGTCACTCTGCAGAGGGGGACCTACTTTGTCAGTTGTATGTTTAAAAGTGAACCATCAAGTTTTTTGAGAGAAATAAACAGCTGGATGATCAGTTCAGGCTAAGTAGTAACATTTCCAGCCTTGCACTGGAGCATAACTTTGGGTGCTTTGGAATATTTTGTCACTAAAACTCAGGTCTTTCAGCTGCTTCAGTGAGCTAGGTACCATGGGGAGGCAAAGGAGAAATGCTCTCTTGTACCAAATTGCATGTACCTGCATCCAAAGGTCTTCAATACTGTTTTGTTCCCAAAGTCTGAAAGTGAAAATGGGCAGAGAGCAGCAGCGTGACACTTTTGCAATCATCGTTCAGATATTTCTCAGCTGTGTCTTGGTCCTGTTTTACATGACTACATCCTGTTCCAGATCCAGACTAAACTCTGATGAGACAAATCCTTAGCAGGAAGGCTGGAAAAATTGATCCCAGGCTGTGATCATCAGCCATCAGCTTCTGGAATATTTGGATGCAGTTCAAACAGGTTCCAGATGTTTCCAATCTAGTGACACATGAGCACATCTGGATATGGGGACAACAGTTCTCTAGTTACTGCATGAAATCTGGCTGGTTGGTCACTTGCACAGAATAAAAGTGTGCTATTGGTAATGCAATAAAATACTTTAAATCTGGAGCTCAGTGGAGAGCTATAGAGGTGATTCTTTGCTTGCTGCCCTACCTTCACCATGCTTTTATTTTCTCCAGATGGCTCTAATTTTGGCCCTGAGTCCAGTTCCTCTTCTGGCTGTCACTGCAACAGTTGAACTACACTCAGGAGGTAAGGCTAGAGTGCCAGACTGTCTGGCAGTGATGCTCCTCGGAGAACTGTATCTGGCACCTTTCTCCTTTGGAGGGACTAGGATGCTTTGCAAAACGCTGTGGTACTGTATTTTCAGAGAGGGAATCCCCGCATGGTCCCTGAACAGTTCCACTTAATGATGCACCACAGGGCAGCTCGATGACAAGCTTAATAAATTGCTGCAGGGCCAAAAGTCCAGCGGTACTGAGCACATACAGAAGTTTATTCGAAATATTGCATCTTGGTACAATGCAGATGGTGAACATGTGGGCAGTTACCCAAATTTGTTACCCTGTTGATCTCAGAGCTATCCTTGCGTCTGGCAGAGATATCAGCCCGAATGGCTTTGCTTCAAGTTTCTACAGTATCCTGTTACTGCTTAAGCAAATTGCAGAACTAGATTTTGTATTTGGAAAGGTCAAGGCCTGAACTGGCAGCATACACTTGACTTCAGCTCCAGGCAGTGCTTGGAGCTAATCAAATTCCTCCTGCTTTGTGGGAGAAGAGTGCACCTTGCATTTTGTTCCAGTTCTCTTAAAAGGGAAAAAGAAAAAAGGGGGTACTTCAGACCATGGCACCATCCTTTTTCTTCCTTTAAAACCAAGAGCTGGTTGAACCGCGGTGGAATCGCCACTCGTTTGGCACGAGTGCATGCGTCATTTCTGGGGCATCTGTGATCATCAGGCAGCGGAGGCCACTTACAGACGGGAGTTTCCACAGTCCTCCCCAAGAAAGGAACAAGAACATTAAAGCTGTCTTCTGCAAAGCCCTTTGCAAAAATTGTGGGAGACAAAGTCATAGGAAGATACCTTTAAACAACCCTCTGATATGGCCGAGGAAGACAGCCTGGTCTGTGTACCTCACATAGAGTGCTGTTAAAAAAGGTAAGTGAAATGCATTTAAGTGGGTAGCTGGAATAAACTACTTTCAAAATACCTGGTATTGTTCATTCTGCTAATTTTATATGCAAAGTAAAATGTTTTTAAATGAGTTTCTGATGAAAGAATGAAGTGGTTATAAATAAAGCTTAGAACCAAATGGTGAATTATAATAATCTACTGAATGGAGAAATCTGCTCAGTACACTTTAGTAATCAAGCAGCTGGAGAAAAACCATTTACCTTGGGTCTGTGAAAGTAAAGTGGTCTTCAGGAATATTGAAGTTCCTGAGGTAGTTCGTGCTGCAAGCAAACAGACAGAAGAGGCGCAAATGAAGCTTTCTTTCTCTCTCTACATTTTCCCTTTTCCTGGAGAGGTAGCAGGTTTCCCTACGTGTGACATTGGTCATTAACATACCTCGAAACTTTTAACTGAAAACAACAGCACCTTTTTGTGTGTTTCTCTTTACACCCTTAGGAACTCAGAAGTGGATAAGCAACAGACTTATTAGACCTTTCCTTCGTCTGTTTCCTGCTTTACACTTCAAGGCCAATATCTTGTGAACATTAGCACAGGTGCTTGGCTGTCATCCTTTGAGTAATCCACTGATTTCAAAGGTGAAAGTGCAAATGTGCACATGTTTTTGCATGATTAAAGCCTACTCTGCAAGTTATTTCAATATTCCCATGACAATTTAATTACAGGAAACGGACACTGAATCTGCAGTTTCTGTTGAAAGGCTGAAAAAAAGGTTGGGAAATAAGAAAGAATTTACATATTCCGAAGGGGTTTTCTCTAGTCACTACCTTCTCCCATGTAATTTCTATCATCTTTCTCAGTAAAGTTAATCTAAATAGCTGTAAAACCAGACTAAACCTCTTATATGGACACTGTGATTCAGAAAGAAACAAGGTTAAATTCAATCTCACTTACGTCACTTCTAAAGTCCAAAGGAAAGTAAATTATAGTGACTGAAAGTAAGTTTCATTTTGTGTAATAGTTTCCAATGGCATGAGGGATTAATATAATTTCAATAATCAATTTCAAAATCACTATGTTTAATTCAGATCATTTTCCCTCAGCATCAAACTGTAGACAATCTCTAAATGGGAGTTATTTGCTATAGAGCATAAGCCCTTAAGAATGGATTAAGAATACTCTTTAAAACATAAAAAAGTGTCCACTTCACTTGCTGGAGAACCACAAGATGAAATGTAACAGTTCTTAATCAGCCATTCACGATGGCCAGTATCATTAGGCATGCCGTCCTTCAGCAGCGATCTGCTGACACGACGCGCTGTTGTGTGATAACGGAGTGGTGGAAAACATAATTTTTAAAGAAGCATGATCATGCTGAATTTGGGTGACCTGATTCTGTAGGGTTTGAAAAGGCCAGTTTACTGAGCTCTACTCCAAACACATCCTGTGCTGTAGGTCACGGATTAGACTTTGATACAAGCTTAGGTTTCAGAACAGCTTTCACATTCCAAAAATATTGTTGCAGCCATGGGATTCAACCATTAATTTGGCAGGATATCATTCTTTTCACTCACACTGTGACATATGGGGGTGGTGGAGGAGGAGAGATGGGAGGGAAGGGTGGTCGTTTTGCATCCCTTCTCAGGTTTCTCTTTTTTTTTTTTTATTGTAGTCATCCATTGCAGTCACTCATTGAATAAACTTGGCAGTCACAGGGGCCAGATGTCGAAGCCTGGCTTTGACCGTAGCTCTTCAACACTGGCATTTGACTGTGCCATTGGCTTATTCATGGGCAGTCCATTACTATTTTAAAATGGTAAAGCTGTTGCGCTAGCTTCATGGTCTCCCTGCATTCAATTCAATTATTTGCAAAATAGTAATTTTCTAGTCACAGAAAATTCCAAGAAGTGGCCAAGAATCTGTAACTCTATGCTTATTTTTTCATACTAGGAGAGATTAAAGAATGTATGGTTAATTATCTACTTCCTTAGTAATCTAAAATCACTAATCCTGTTATCGAACCCAAATATCTCAATCTGTAAAGAATTCAGAGAGCTCATTCCAGTCTGCTTTTGTGTTTGCAAATCTATCGTGGATACCTGTAAACGGTACAGAAACGTCACAGTAACTTGTTCATTAATAGGGTCAGGCTCAGAGATGGCTATATATCAAAGCTAATTAGAAAAAAAAAAAAATCTTGGAAGATGCAAAAGCATTTCTCTGAAGTGCTGTTCTATTCGACAGCTGCAGACGTGTACCAGAGCTTGCCACCTTCTGCAGGGAGTCTCAGTTTTCTTATACGAACTCTTCAGCATGAACAAGGACAGCTGAGCTGGGCCCATAATAAAAGGATCTTAAGTAGGATTCTTCTTGTAGAAAGAGCAATCTGCTACCCCATACATCTGAGATGTGTCTAAGGAGCTATGTATTGCTGCCCAGCAATGGGGGAGGGATATGGGAGATGTGCCATCGTTTCAGCTCTTATAAAAGAAAAATGAAAACTATTAGTTGGAGAAAAAAATGCCAGTATTATGACAAAGAATGAAGATTGGAAGAGGGGGAAAAAAAAAAAGAAGAAATTGAAAGCAAATGCATTACTATATTGTTTTTAAATATTCATTTCTATGAACTAAAGCTACTGTTCATTTTTATTGACTAAAGGTGCTTCGCATTAATATTGGAAACCTCTATATGGAATCTACTACATTTTAATTATTTCTTGCCCTGTCTGGGATATTAATGTTGTGATTACCCTTGAAAGAGTATTACCACTGGTGATTTATGCAAAACTCTACCAGTTCTGTGACTCTATCAGTTAGAATTAAAACAAGCAATGGAGGAAGTATGCTACCATTATGTAAGCTGTAGATCATCATTATTTTCAGTAGTTGGTGTGGTTGGTGTACTTAAAGCATTACCTTTGGTCAATGTTCTGGAACTCTTTCTTTACTCGAGCAGCAAATCACTAAGAGAGAAGAAACTTAGAAATTTGGCTGCATGGTCTTAGATTTAGGACGATAATAATCCCATAGAGTAATGTGATTCATCTGCTGCGCTTTGTTTAGATTCAGCATTTCAGGCCAATGTTTTTATAGTTTAACTGTTAATGGCTGAGCTAGCCAGAAAATGTGTTTAATAGATACAATTTTCTGATTGTGTTAAGCTCTATATGATCCATTCCTGGCACTCTGTGCTGCTAGATTTAATCATAAAGTGTTTGTACCTACTGAAACTGAGTTACTGCAAATGCTCGATAGACTCATTTATCTCAATGACTTAAGATATCTGGAGGTCAAAGGGTGTCATGGTGAATCCCAAGGATCTTGTTTCTCTAATTACTAATTTGGCAATGGTCATTTTACATGTCCTCTAGAGTTGGCAGCTCCTTCCTAAACCTGTTCCAGAGTCTGTCAGAGCTTGCTTTCCTGGTCAACAAGAAGCCATTCTGTTTTCCTGGACAATGAGAGGCCAGACCATGACGTCTGATCTTACTGGCATGTTTGCTTTAGTCTATCCAAATTATCAGCTACTTCAGTGTCTTAAACCAGCATCATTGAAGCTCTGCTCTGCTCTAACTAACTTGTCAGGGATCCTGTTGCTACCACACAATATTTGCCATTTGATCCCCAGAACCGAGACATTTTTGAGAGAGAGGCAGAGGCTGTTGAGACAGCAGCTGGTAAAAAGTCAAGCTTTCACATGGTGGAGCTGTTGACAGCATTGAGCAGATGTTTGTCGTTTGTAAAAAGAGTATTTCTCTGTTCCCCTCACATCTGTGGTCAATCCCACTGGAAGCTGCACAAAAGCTGTAGTATAAAGACAACATCAGAGCAGTGAGGCCAATGGACAAAGTGAGGAAGTCTATTTCGTTCTGTTTCCCTTACTGAGTGTAAATAAGAGATGCTGAGATACCCTACAGCAAATCTCACTCTAGGTTTCCTCCACAGGAAATGCAGTAAGCAAAGGATAATATGAGGCCACATTTGTCAGCAGTGATGACCCACCCCCAGGAGATGTCCTTTCCCCCAATCTTGTTTTTACTCCACACTATAGCTCCTGAGGCATCCAGGTGTGAAAATGCTAATCACAAATCTGAGTTAAAAATCCAGATTCCTGCATTATGTGTAGGACAACTAATCAGCTTATAAAGGGAATCACACAAGCCAGCACTCTGTATGAAGGACATCTAGTTCAACCAGAAAGAAATCTAGAAACAGATTGCCTGAAATCTTGTCCTCTTGTCTTTAAGGTACATAGAGCATAAATGTTATGAGGAACAGCTGAGGGAATGGGGTTGTTTAGCTTGGAGAAAAGGAGGCTCGAGGGAGACCTTATCGCTCTCTGCAACTACCTGAAAGGAGGTTGTAGCGAGGTGTGTGTCAGTCTCTTCTCCCAACTAACAAGTGATAGGACAAGAGGAAATGGCATTAAGTTGCACTAGGGGAGGTTTAGATTGGATATTAGGAAAAATTTCTTCACTGAAAGGGTTGTTGAGCATTGGAAGAGGCTGCCCAGGGAAGTAGTTGAGTTGCTATCCCTGGAAGTGCTTAAAAGATGTGTAGAGGTGGTGCTTAGGGATATGGTTCAATGTGGACTCGGCATACTAGGTTAACAAATGGACTCAATAATCTTAAACACCCTTTCCAACCTAAATGATTCTATAGTCTATGATTCTACATTTGGATTTTTAACTTCCTGACTTGGTTGAGAATTGGTTTTACAGTCTGAAATCATTGTGAAAAACGTGCCTTCTCTTAAAATACAACTGATGAGTCATATAAGCCATATGACTACCTCGTCATGTAAGACAAGGCAGCGTTGTTCATTTCTTGTACACGAACGAAATAGAGACTCTTTTCACCAAGGGAACGGTCTAGATTCCCTGCAGTATGAGAGGGTTCAAACTCGCCGTCCTAAGAAAGAACCTAAACCCTGGGGTAGGATCGCTTTCTGCACCTCTTCTGAAATCAGGGAAATGATAAGGAGAAATATGAGATTTGTTCAGCTTTCTGCAGCCTTGGGCAGAGAGAAGACCCTCTGTTGTGAGATGGGTTATCATAGAGTTTCGTCAAGGCAAAGAACGACTTGGGCCCAGGTCTCCAGCTGCATGAGTAAGTACCAGCATTTAGACCATTGCATAAAATGCATTGTGTTGCACATCTGTTATCCACTGGAACGAGTTCTGATTCTTCAGAAGAATACTTACAGTAACGTGTTCAAGGATATGTTTTGCAGCCATAGTGAATAAAGGTGCTTGCCTGCCACCCTCACTTCAGTTTCTGGCATCTGGAGACGGACAAGAGTTCCAACTCAGCCCTTCTTAGTGTTTCTTGTTCGCTAGCTCCAGACAGTGTCCTGCTCAGTGTGAGGTTTTGAGTCCCCAGACACCATCAAGGGTATGCACAAAGTGTGCTACACAGGCCTTTTGGCTCCCACTCTAGGAACAAAGCATTCACTCTGTGCCTCTTTTCTTCTACATCTTCTCTATTCACTACAGAAAAAGTCAAATGCTGTCTTATATTACACGTGTTTTACAAAAGCACTTCTTCATTTTCTGTACTGACAGGGAAATTTGATGAGGTAACCTAGAAAAAACTATCTGAAGACATACTACAAAAAAGATAGGGCATGAGGAAAATATGTAAAGAGAACACATGGTAAGCTACTAGTTTAGCCGCTATTATCACTACTCAATATGGTGTCAGTGAAACACTGAAGGGACCATCACAATTATTTGGAGTTAAAATTATAGAATCTGTTACGAAAACCTGCATGTGTGTATGCCAGTACATAAACTCAGGAACATATCTGCTGATGGCTATTGAAGAGAAGCTTCAGTTATCTTTGAACGCACCCGGATGTTTACTTAGAATCATAGAATCATAGAATCGTTAGGGCTGGAAGGGACCTTCAAAGGTCATCTAGTCCAACCCCCCTGCAAGGAACAGGGATATCTCCAACTAGATCAGGTTGCTCAGGGCCTCATCCAACCAGGCCTTGAACGTCTCCAGGGATGGAGCATCCACCACCTCTCTGGGCAACCTGTTCCAGTGTTCTACAACTCTCATGGTAAAAAATTTTTTCCTAATATCCAACCTGAATCTACCTCCCTCTATTTTAAAACCATTACCCCTTGTCCTATCACAACTGTCCCTCCTGAACAGCGTCTCCCCATCTTTCATGTAGGCCCCCTTGAGGTACTGGAAGACCGCTATAAGGTCACCTCGGAGCCTCCTCTTCTCCAGGCTGAACAGCCCCAACTCTTTCAGCCTGTCCTCATAGGAAAGGTGCTCCAGCCCTCTTATCATCTTCGTGGCCCTCCTCTGGACCCTCTCCAACTGGTCCATGTCCTTCTTATGTTGGGGACTCCAGAACTGGACGCAATACTCCAAGTGAGGTCTCACGAGGGCAGAGTAGAGGGGGAGAATCACCTCCCTTGACCTGCTGGCCACGCTCCTCTTGATGCAGCCCAGGACGCGGTTGGCCTTCTGGGCCGCAAGAGCACATTGCCGGCTCATATTGAGCTTCTCATCCACCAGTACTCCCAAGTCCTTCTCCTCAGGGCTGCTCACGATCCATTCACCACCCAGTCTGTATTTGTGCCTGGGATTGCCATGACCCAGATGTAGGACCTTTCACTTGGCCTGGTTAAACTTCATGAGGTTGGTACGGGCCCACCTCTCCAGCCTGTCGAGGTCCCTCTGGATGGCATCCCTCCCTTCCAGCGTGTCGACGGCACCACACAGCTTGGTGTCGTCGGCGAACTTGCTGAGGGTGCACTCCATGCCACTGTCCACGTCACCGACAAAGATGTTGAAGAGGGCTGGGCCCAACACGGACCCCTGAGGGACGCCACTCGTGACCGGTCTCCACATGGACATCGAGCCGTTGACCACTACTCTCTGAGTACGGCCATTGAGCCAATTCCTTATCCACCGAGTGGTCCATCCATCAAACCCATGCCTCTCTAGTTTAGAGAGAAGAATGTCGTGCGGGACAGTGTCAAAAGCTTTGCACAAGTCCAGGTAGATGACATCCATTGGTCGACCCGTGTCCACCGATGTTGTCACCCCATCATAAAAGGCCACCAAGTTGGTCAGGCACGATCTGCCTTTGGTGAAGCCATGTTGGCTGTCACCCACCACCTCCTTGCTCTCCATGTGCCTTAGCATGGTTGCCTTGCTGTGTTCCATTCAAACGTGAAGTTATATAAAACATTCTGCTTCTTTTCTTCATCATCATTACAGAGTTTTTACGATACAGTTTCCTTGACAGAGCTGTAAATTGTCATCCTCCTTTGCGTATAACATTTACTACGGCCAGGAACCACAAAGAACAACTTATCACCTCCTCGTTAGGCAGATTATTGCTATTGAAGGTTTCAATCCAATCCCCTCCAAAGCAGCCACCCAGAGCACCTACTGATTCCTCTCCTCACACAACTCATATCATGGGTTTCATGCTAGATGCAGAGCAGTTGCTAGTGGTGTCCCCCTGGACCTGGGCCAGAAGTTGAGGTTATTGCTGCTAAAGCTGCTTTGTGTATGTTGCATGTCCTCTAGGGCTCTCTGGACTTTAGCTTGGCCACTTAGTGCTTTTAGGTCCAGGACTGGGGGAAGTCTGGAAGCAGAGGCCATTGATGGCTCTCCATAGAAACAGCTTTTAACAGTGTACAGTGAAGAGTACAACATGCATGTGAAGAGGGAAGAAGAGGTATGGTATAAGGACTGGAAGGGAATATGAGATTGCAAGGATATCATTGGAGATTTGTGTGTGGGCAGTGAGGACTGGGTTGAAACCACACGCACACTCCAGATCTCCTCACGTTAGTCAGCAGTAAGTGTGCTCCAGATGTCAACCTCCAAACATGCAACAGCTTGCAAGCAGATGAGGATTGGGAACTAAATCCGGTTGTGCCCCAATGTACTTTCAGACTTGTACTTTAAATTTGAAGTTTTAAAAAGAAGAAATAATTTTAAGTAGTTTTCCATTTAAGAGCCAGGGGGGTAGAATTACAGTTCTTGGCAAAGGAAGGGGAGTGACCGAAGTTGTCTTGGGTCACACGAGCTTAAAAACTCTTCAAAGAAAGTTAAATATCAATGAATACTCATCAATATACAAACTATTATTTAATCAGTTGTCAGACTGATTCATGAAATATGTCTTTGAAGTCCATTGTGTGTAAAGCATATTGTGCATTTATGTGTGTGTATGTTTATATATATATGTAAAATGTTTAGAAATGTTATATATGTTCATGTATAATATGTGAATTAAGAATAATTTATTTTCCATTTCCCATTCCCCATTATTTTAAGTTCCAGGTTATCACATTATTGTTTATAAAAACATGTAAAACCACCTTTCAGATAAAGAACAACACATTTTTTCATTCATTTTAATGATGTGCCAATCAAAAACTCTGCATCAAATTTTAATTTAATATACCCTATTACACGGGGTAAAACATACAGTCTTAAGGATGAAACACATCTTCTAACTTCTAACATTTTTGTATTACAAATGTGCAGTAGGCGATCTGGTTCCTCTGCAATGTGAACACTAAAAATGCAAATGCGGTTATCAGTAAAAAAAAGTCCAGTAGTTCCTTTGCACATAGCAGAACAAAATTCAGTTGATTCTAACATAAGTTCAGAATAAGGATTACCAGTTAAGAAAACTGAAATTGCATTTCAAACTACCTCTTCTGTTCTAAACTTGCACAGTAAAGAGTAGTGTTCTCATTTTGAGACTCTACTTTCAGCACTTTACAATAAGCATTTTAAAACATTTTGCACTTCATCTTTTTTTAAGAAAAAAAAATAGCTGCTGATGGAATGAGTAACAATGGGATTCATTAACATTCCTAAGAGATTCTTGAAGAATCACAAGACATCCAATGCTTTCAGTCTGTGTGCAGTACCTCTTTACATGATAGCTTACTACGATTATGTCAACGTGTCAATGAGAAACATGAGGCTATTGCAGAAGGTGTGATTGAAAAATAATCCAAAAAGACGGAAATTATTCTAGGAAGAAAAGGTCCCCAGAGGATCTTCCTAAAACCCTGAATAAGCATGCTCTTCAATGAGGATATGTCTTCCTAAAGGCAGTACAGAAGGAAGTCTTTAGTTCTAATCAGCTTCCTTGTAAGACACTGAGCTCAAGCAGTACTAAATCCTCTTTTTAGAGATTCATCAGAGGTACAGCACCCATTTCTTTAGTATAGTGTCCTAGGGAATGTAATGCATTTACACATCACCTCAAGATTACAGTCATACAAATACTATTTTCCATCTTTTATTTGAGTCTACGAGTTAATTAGAAACTCTTGCTTGTGCAGCCAGTAGGCTTCTGAGGCAAAAGTGCTTTACTGTACCACACTACTGCTTTAAGAACTTCCTTTCAGTCAGGTCTGATCTTAGTTCAGACCAATTTTGGAAAAAAAACGGTCTTTACTCAAAAATGTCATGTTTACCAAGAGCCACCTAGTAAGAAAAGTCATGCAAATTTGAAATAACCAATAGTAAACAGGGATATTATCACAATCCATAGCTATTTAAGAGGCAGAGGTAAACAAGTCTAAGGCTGAATAAGGCTGATTATGTTCACCATCTATGGGCCTTGATGACTAAGAACAAAATAGCCAGAATAAAGTGAATGGAACTTCTTGACTGACTCAGTAAAATCTTCTTTCCTGTTGTTCTGCATGTCCCACTGGTCTCTTCCCCAGCCACAAATCCCTTTTCTGGGATGTATACACCTTAGTGTCCCTATTCACATCTCCTGGGTATCCTTCACATTTCATAGAGACTTAGAGCTCCAGTCAAACTGCTGAGGCAAACCTTTGCTGGCAGATGCATGCATAAGCAAGAAGTCAAACAGAATATGTTTTGAACCATTGTTTAATCAGAGAATGCTTTCCAAGGGTGACCCTATGTTAGAATCCTTGTTCAGCTACAACCTTCAGATACTAAGTGGTCTGCTTCCCTAATTGGACTTTCTAGACTGGATCTCTTGAGAAAAGGTACTTTCCACACATTTGTCTGAAAACGTGAAAATCTAGGACTACTTGCTTAGCTATCCATCTGAATGCGAGAAGGGAAACTCAACCATTCCCATTCTCAGATATTTCCCCATTTTTCCTAGTTTTTTGCTAGCTCAATATCTTCTAAAGGAGTCATCTCTTTCCCTACACTCTGTCTTTAAAAAGATACTCCTCCCAGCAACTATCGCCAGGTCACCTAAAGCAAATGGCAGCCTAAACCCATTTACCAACTTGGATATAAGTAACCCAGAACACCATGGGGATAATAGGTAAAAGGCAATCCACTCCCTGACACAGCAAGTGAGGGAGTCTTGGAGAGATTCTAGGAATCTCTTTCCAACAGCTGAAATATAAAATGCCCCAAACCCTCTTGCCAGGGCACTTCTTCATTTTTCAAAGTTAGCTGCACTTTGACGCCTTTGATGAACCTGTAACTCAAAGATTGTTAACCTACTTCCTCTGCCTTTCTGCAGGAAATTAATAGAAAGGTGTCTTCCAATATCCTATACGTGTGTGGCTTTTCAATGACTTAAAAGGATTTCCTCTACTGCACCTACTAAAATAAGGTTTCACCCCTGAGCTGAGACTCTTCTTGGCAGATGATAGCTCAGAATGACACTTTTTTTATGGTTCAAAATGTAGGCATCTCTGAAAACTATGAGTTTAGTGCCAACAATAGATTGACTTTTAATGAGAATAGCATTTACCAATGTCCCAGTAATTCACTTATCACATGCGATCATTAATGTACCAGTAATTGTAAACTGCTGCTGCCTACAGAAGCTCTGCTCACAGGGTCTTGTGAAGTCAGCATCTTTGCCTTTATGTAGCATCTTGCTTGGCTAGTGAATCCAATGTGTCATTTATTTTTACTGCCTCATTTGTACATTGTTCCCATTCCTTTCAGAGGCTATATTCTGCTTTCCATGACCAAGCTATCCATCTTTATAAAGGGATAAGAGTCCTTTTAAAGAGGATGAGTGCCAAATGCTGTACTTTATTGAGGTTGAAATACAGGCTGCCACACTGTGTTCTGTAAAGCAAACAAATTTTTGAAAAATCTGAAAAAGAACAAAATGAAGAGCTGTAAGATTTCAAAAGGGTTGCTCAGCAGATAAAACATCTCTCTGTGTCAGAACTACAGAGATTATTAAAGTTAAATGCATATGGTTTCATTCCCCCATGCACAATTAGAAACTCCTTTTCTGAATTGTATATGGAGTATAACATGCATGAGCTCCCTAAAGTCTCAGGACAGTACTTAGGTGCTATAATAATTAATCAAAACCAGAAAGAGGAAAATCATCACTACACAGTTCATGAGAAGGACTGTGCAAATAAAATTTTATTGTTTAAAGTGTGTTGGGGAACAAAAGAATGTAAAGTCTTCTCAACAGCCATAGATAAATGTGCTTGCCATGTCTTTGTCTTTCATCAATCAGAAAAGAAGCCAGATTTTTTTCGGAACTGAGATTCAAAGACAAAGCTCCGAGAAGAGGAGGAAAATACAATATTCTACAGTTTCCACTGATCTTTCTAAGGCCGTTACAGATTCTTTTCAGAGATTCTTTGCAAAATTAATTTTGTTAACTAGTTAGCAACAATAGTAATACAGAGATGACCAATCGCAAGATGAAAATTCTGTAAATGTGGCAGCAATAACTGCTTAAAACTCTCAGCAAACAAACAATTACTTCTATCCTTTCTCCTCAACCAGGAATAATACAAAACTTAAATAATCACAGTGTGTTTTCGGTATCATATTTGTTCATGGAAGTGTTGCATCCACAGTCTGGAAGCAAGCAGTAGGTAGAGTTAAATTACCATTTTATTTTAGAACAGCCCTACTTGGCCTCAGTCTAGGTTTGGAGGGCAAAAACTGGAGGGGAAAACACAACCATTAGAGCAGAATTATAGTAATTTGCAAAGAGAAAAGTGGGTCAAATCTGCAGCATAAATTATTCATAATGAATTGTTCGTTCAGATTTATATTGGATAGATGTGAAAACATACTGAAATTGAGAACAGAATTGCTGTAAATATAAAATTACTTCAGCGCATTACCGAGAACAGCTATAGTATTTTACTTTATGAAATATTGAGTTGACATTTATTTATTCATTAGGGTTACCTGCATTACAGAACAATCCATCCATCCATCCAGTAAACTCTAAGCACAAAATGCCACGAAGAGAATGTGCATTGCATTAATGTGTATCATTTCAGGAGAGTGAACATGACAGAAAACTTGACTAAAAATACCCGCTAGTACTAGAAAACGCACACTACAGTCTTGAGCCTCCCCAGTAATAGGATGCAGGGCAGTTTGGCAGTCACAGAAACTGAATGCAAGATGAGTCTGTCTTTAGGACTGATTCATTCTTTCTGATGGCACAGTCTGTTTTCTCCAGCACGCGAACATTTAATCCAGGCCCTCGGGAATGTTTATGCTGATAAATAAAATGGGCTTTGTTTCGACCTCACTAACTAGCTGTCTCCCATTCACATCCACTCTAAGCGGTACTAACCATAGGCATAGTGGGCACAAGCCCGCTGGGGCTATCAGGCCTAGATGTGTGCCCTCACTTTATTTAGAGGTATAGCTGTGGAAGAGGTTAGGAGATCTCCATTGGCTCTCCCCTGTACTTGCCTGTCCCCACCCCACAATGGAAACCTGTTGGAGAGGAGACCCAGGACAACCTTTTTGGGAACCTGATCAGAGCAGTCCCCAACCACTTGGGCAGACGGGGCATGAGAGTCCCTCAGGCAGCACCCTACCCTAGGAACTTGCCCTCCAGCAATGTCTTTCTGGATCCCATCAGGGAAGCAAGGATTTGGATAAGATGTGTTTTTTTCTGGGAGAGCTGCTTTATTTTTCCTAATTTATTTTTGAAAACTGCTTTGCTTTAACAGGCACGTCGTAGGGAATTCTTCTCTTGAGACAAATTTGTCCTTGACAGAACTTCCTTGATTGGAACAGTTACACCAGGGATGAACCTGGCCAATTATCTTCTCAATTTGGGTAAACATCACTTAGTTGCTTTAGCATCGTTTGCTCAGGTAATCAATACACACGGCAGACATACAGAAATGAAGGCAAACCCATTGCACAGCTCCACTAGACACAGATGAGGATATATTCTGTAACACTTGGACAAGATTACAGAAGTGCTACAACTTGAAAAAGTATAGCATGTCTCTCTCAGCAAAGGACTGCTCCCAGCTTTGATCACATATATGCCCAACAGAACACTTTCTAAATGCTCATGACTTCCACTCTTGGTTTTCCAGTACAATTGGTACAAAAGAGAAGTACCGTTGGTACTTAATAGTGTGCAGGATTACAGAGCATTAGAAAGATGACCTTTTTATTCTTCTCTGCAAGTTACATAAAAAGCTTGTAAAACATGCTGAGCATTGCTCTCTGGGTTGCTGAGTGGCAGGGAAATTATAGCAGCTGAAAGGAAAAGGTATAGGTTAGATAACTATTTTAAGAGAATTTTTTTCAGCCTTTTCTAGCAGCAGCTGGCATTTTATTTATTGTACATTTGGAAAAAGTGGTACATCAAATGTTCCTTGCTTCATGAATCAGTTGAGGGGAGAGAGAGATTCTGCTTGAGAAACATGCTCTGGTTTGTAGATGTTAAAAAACATGCATAAGATTTTTGCATATCCTTACTCAGTGCTACAGCTATCATCCAGGCCAAACTCTCTTTTAGAAATGCTACCTGCCCTAATATCCCCTGGTCACACAAGGCTCAGGTCAGCGTGGTTACCTTCCCTGTCCTTGGATGATATCTGGATCTCTCCTAAAGGATGGCATCCCCATGTCCAGCTGTCTTGGGATCAGTGTCAAACACCTTCCTCTCTCCCCTCTTCCTCTTGCTGCAGTAACCAAGGTCATCTTTTTCCAAAAAAAGACCACTCAGAGCTGATATCTGCAGAAACACATGAGGGTAGATGCAAATTTTCCACTGATGTGTCTGGAAGGTCCAAACTCATGTAACACATAGCTACATCACAAGAGACAGGCAAACCTGTGGCTAAAAGGATTGAAATCAGCACAGAGAAGTCCTACCTATGATCCCTGTAAAAAAGAGATCTTGACCTCTAGCACCATCCAGGACCTCCTTATGAAGGCCCAGGACACAGTGGTTCTCAAGGTCTTCATCTGAAGATGAGTGACTTTGCTATTTCTCCCTTACCACTTTAACTGGAGTTCAACCCATAGAAAAGCAGTTTCTTGTCTGATTTGGTGACACCATTTCCCAAGTTGTCACCAAGAACAAGTCACTGGTTGCTAACAGCTCTTTTTTGATTAGCCATATGCTTCTCCTTTGAAACTTTGACTGAGAGTGAAGGTTAAAAAAAAAAAAGCAAAGTCACAGGGCAGACTTACAGACAACTAAACAGTCTTTCACTCATGATAATAGTCAGGGAAACAGCGTCTTGTTTGATGTGGATGCAGGCAGACATGCACTAAATAGCCACAACTAGGTTACCCTCTCAGCAGAAAGAAAATAACACTATCAGCACCTTACCTTCTGCAGGTCCTCATCCTGCAAAATGCCCCTGGCCTCTCACTTCTGTCTGCTGAAGCTGCTCTGGCCATGTGAAGCCCCTGGGCATTCAGACTGAAGTCCAGCATTACCTCACCAAAGAGAATGCAAGTGTTGCAGCAAACCTGTGTCTTCTCTCACCTTGCAGAGTGTCCTTATCCTTGTGGATGAGGAATAGGTGAGAGGGAAGGTAGCAATGCTTCATCCTCAGAGTTTTCCCTCCCCATCACCTCCCTTCTTGCTTAAAATCTTCACATGAATTGTCCCAAGATTACTGCATTTCTCAAGAAATATAGTCCTTGAAAAAATCAGCTCTTCTTGTTAGAGTCATCCTGGACTGAAATAACGAGCCACCTTCTTGTCAGAAAATGAAGATTCTCACACTCTGACCCTAGAGCGAGCTTCAGGAATTCCCTCTTCTCCCTGTCTTCTCAATGCCTTTTCATTATTTGTTCTCCTTTATGAATTTTTCCTTGTAGAGAGCTGCTTCTCCAGCACCCCAGAGAAGCCAGTATACTTGCAATTTTGACAGGAAAGGTGAAAGGGAAAGGGGACCAGTGACAGGGCTTAGTGGAGAGTCAGGGCTGACAGATCGCCGTAGCAAGGTTGTCCATGCTATAACCTGGGTACTGCATCAGCTTGTGGAGTGCATCCTTTGAGTGCTCGTGAGTGGGGCAGCAGGTCATGGGAGCGGTGATGGAGACAGCTTTCCACTATCCCTCCTACTCCAGTGTTAGCACTATAATGGTACAGGATGTGATCCTGCATACTATGACTCATATTCTTACTTATATTTGGAAAGATTGTTCCAATTGTCAACACTCTCATGGCCCAGTATCTCAATTACCACGATTTTCGAAGTGTCTACTTGAGGGATCAACAGTCTTAATTTCGTGCACAGTTCAAATCCTTCCCTGTTACCACAAAAAAATGTTAGAAACCACGAATGCAGACATACTCTTTGTTCAGCTGCTGCAAGTTTGCTGCAGTACCCTTGCATCACCACAGTACAGAAGCAACAGCCAGAAGAGGAGAGCAGGGGGGGGCTGCTGTCTGCACCAGCCCTATCCAGCCCAGGACCCTGTGAGGGAATGGCTTTTTGTTCCATCGCTAAATAGGGTGAGTAAACTTGGAAAAAAAAATCCCTGTTGGCCTTTCAGAGGCATCACAAAATTGACTGTGGATGCTATTTTATTGTTGTGGAATTTAGTTGGTACCATAATTTTATTTGCATTTGATTCACAGACACAATAAAGAGGAAGATATAACACTAGACAGAGGCAAGTGTTATGTGACAGGAGTATTAATCTCACGAAACAATCACCTGCATCAAGTGGCTGGGGCAAGAAATAACAGTCTCTTAGTAGCACTTTGGTGTGTCATACGCTTATTACAAATTACATCACATCATTCCATAAAGAGCTGTTGAAATATTTATTTGAACTATAATTATTTTTTTGGTAAGAAAAATACACTCTGAGTTGATGTCAAAGGTTATTTCCTAATATTTCTCTTTCTGTATCAGATCCAGCATTCATAACATAACAAATCTCTCTCAGTCTGATACAGTATTTCATGTTAGTAATTTTAATTAGTACTATTGAATGTGCATTAACTATCTGAGCTTTATTTGAAACTCAGATGTTGTTCTTATCCAAACTGCAATCCGCTGTTCACAGAATGATGTGCAAATGTGGTTTGATTTGATTTACCAACCGAGGAAGAATCCACAATTTCATTAAGAAACAGCTGAGGAAGGGAAGCTTTCTTCATTAATAAAAACAATTAACGAGTTGCCCAGCTGTGTTAAAAAGCAGCCTGCTACTTCTAGGCTGGCACCCCGACAGACTAATAATCCAGAGCTAATTGGGATATACTAGGCGGGATGTTCAGCTCTTGGTTCTTATTTATACTGGTCTCCATTCATAAGTAGATTTATTTTAAATTTTTACTTAAAAACAAAATAAAAGCTTGATTTATTCTGAAGCATCAGCTAGTCAAATCCTTGTGATATGAATGTTTCTGAAGACTCTGAGGAGTCTTGCCAAGGAAGAGTACAGCCTCATGCTGCTGGTGGGGCTCTCACAAAAAGCACGTACCAGCAGAGGACGGGGGGCTGTAATTCCTGCTCCTCTGTCCTTGCTCTCCAAACAAACATGGCAAGAAAATAAAAGTATTGCTCAGAGCAAGGAACAGTAAGTGGGGCTCAGGGAGCTGATCCTGCAGTAGCTGTGGAGCCAGACTGCTTGCAGGATTTTCAGGGAAGTATTAGGGCTTGCTAAGCACCTGTGCCTCTTTCCTCCCACCTCGATGATGCACTACCTACAAACAAGAAAAGTATTGACGCTGAATGCTTTCCTGCAGGGTAAAACCCTCTCTCAGTAGCTGCTTCTTGTATTCCCTGAGTGCCTCATCTTAAAAAAAAAATAAAATAAAACTAAATTAAAAAAAAAAAAAACACCAACAAGAGCAAATGAAAAGTAAAACTATAAAAAAAGAAGTGAACCACAGACACACACACAAAATCCAAAGTCCCAGGTTATACACTTAGTCCGACTTACTAAGAGTTGCTGTGGCACCCTAGACATGTATGTAGCATGACTGCTTCTTTTCATACCCAGAAAGCTCCTCCACACAGGCAATTTGGATTTGAGTCAGCTGCTACTGGGAGGCCATCGCATTCCCTGTATCCTGCCTGCAAACAGAGTGCCCAGATTGGTTTGGTACCCTTTGTCTAACTCCAGCTATTTGCTCCAGTCTGCATCCTCAGAGCAAGCCCAGCAGACACCAGCAAAACCTTGATCATCCCAAAATGCCACCACTTAGCTTGAAACTATTACGTTATTTAACCTGCAGCCATGTAATTTACTTGCTTGACTCTAGCTTTCAACCCTAGGTGATCAACTGAGTCTTTCATTCATCTTTGGGAAATTAAAGTATGAAGCTTTAGATTTCTAGAAGTTCTTAGGTGGCTGATGAAACAGACGATTTCTAGTGGGGGGTTCAGAAATATGTCCTTTCCTGACTTACCTCCTACCTATAGAGGCATCTGTATCCTTCTTTGATGCTCCATCCCAACAAATAAGATCCCACAGCAAGTCAGGAAAAGAGGTATTACAGGTCAGAGTGTCCCCTTGTAGCAATGCAGACATAGCACAAGATACTCTAACTCAATGAGCTCAGAATGAGTGTAAGAGAGTAAAAAGAGGTCATTATGTCAACTCCAGTGTAATTTTCCACTTCTGCCTTGTAAATTATTCGCCATACTCCACCAGACAGCATCCGTCCTTTCATGTGAGGCATTCTTGCAATTGGCAAATGAACCAGCCTGGGGCAAACAAACAAAATTATTCCTTGCTTAGTGAAATCGTATTTGCCAAGCCACACAACTGAGTAAACATCCTGAAGGAAAACCATTTGTCATAACCAAATGTATCACAATGTAAATATTATATGAAGAATGTAAATATCCCTTGAAGGTCCTCCATAAATAAAATTATAGCAAAATTAGTTTATTTGCTCAGGTACTACGTGTATAGTATGGTAGTCATCAATCTGTACAGGTAAAATTCAAGCAAAAAGCAATGTAATCAATCAAATCTGAAGCTTTCCAGCAAATGGAGGGAAAATTGCCTTTTAGATGATATACACTACAGCATGACTGCATGACCACTGACTTTTAATCAGCTGGGACACAGGCAATGCCCACCAATCATGAAGAATTTCCCTGTTACTGGTGGGAATTTTTTTAAGATTTATTATTTTGCGTATTCTGACCACAGTGTCTCAGTACATGGTTTCTTTTTGAGATATTTTTTGCTTAATGGCTATAGTTTTACACAATCTGCCCATGCAGCTGTGTAACTGTGCTCAACATTTGTGAATTACTTCCAAGGTCACTCTTTACTAGCAAAAATATTTCATTCATTGTCTTTTTTTATAGAATAAAACACATTATACCACAGCTGGTGAAATATATAGCTTAAAATGGAAACTCTAAAAGGCTGTCCCTGACCTTCATAGATTTAGGTCAAACCTAGCTATGAAAGTTAGCAACTTCATCTCCAAGAAACAAAACTTAGATCTGTCAAAGACTGAACTGAAGGTATCAAGGCTTCAGCTTTCACATCCTTCATATGGCAAATTGGATTACAATCGCAGAAATACACCTTCAACGGCAAACATAGTGGGGAAAACCAACGTGACCTGGCACAGTGAAGAAGCCCTTAGAGATAGTTCCATTATAATACAGTTTCCTCAAGGTAATTACTCAGGCACAACCTCTGCATATAATGAAAGAGTGTTTTTCATATTTGCCCTTTCATAGATGCCACAAACCACGGCTGATCCGCCCAAACGGCCCTGCTGAGTACATGACCCGTTGGTTTGTACTGGACGGCATGGTGACTTGCTTCTGGAGCTACAGTTGAAAAAGTCTACTTATTTCTCCCACGCAAAGGACAGGTGTGAAGCAGGTACCTGGGACAACATCTTCTCTGCTCTTTGAGCTCCATTAACATGTCCAGAAACATTATTCCTTTGCTTCCCATAAATTCCTGGCCTTTGTCATTACTCACTATACAGGTCAAATAATACCATTTGATGTTCCCTTTTGTCTTCACTCTGCTGTGCCAGAGCCATGGACAATGGGTCTGGCTGTGTCATGCAAAGCATCTCAGAAGGGCTGTTATGACATGGGGATGTGAAATTCTCCTTACTGCCTAACAGAGCAAGACTTATCCCATGCTGACAGCAGCAAGCGGTCTTACCAGGTGGCTCTGAGCACACCATGCTATCTTCTGGTGCCCAGGGATGTGCTAAAAATGACCCAGTCTCATTTGGGGGAATTTGCTGATAGAACCACAGACAAACCTCGAGTCGCCTGTAAATTTCAGCTGCCTGAAAATACAGCAGGTGCAGCAGTGCAGCTCAGGATACATTCCTTACCCTGTATCCTGTGTCCTTCTTCTCTGTGACAGCTCGGTGGCCTCAGCATAGGGAAGGGGGATGCAGTCTCCCTGCTCTGTCATGGTGATGGGATGCTGAGAGCTGGGTGAGGGAGCTGCTCACCTTCAGCCTGGAAGTGCCTGCTCTGAGCCACCAGTGAGTCCTCCCAAGGCTAGCTGATAGTGGAGGTATAGCAAGCCCCTAAAATGTTGTATTTTCTGCCCAGTCACTAGGTAAAGACTCTCTTTTATAGCATGGCTCTACATTTCCCAGGTGGGTGGAGTCTTGATCTCAGCTAGGGTCTCCAAACTCAACCACAGTTCAAATATAATAAATGATTCAACAACAGGATTTGTGGGCTCCTGACAGCTTCTCTTTGCAAAACAAACCTGGGAAATGCCCGTGCAACTCAGAGAATGACTGTGAAGTCGTATTTCTCTTAGTAAGTAGAAGAAAAGTAAACCCTGTTTCACTATTTTGTAGTCTCTGGAATATGTAAAGAGCTAGCACACAGGATGGCATAATAACATGCCAGTAAAATTAAAGCACAGATCACAGCTGGAAAAAGCAGGCATTTGTTTATATTCTGGAGGCACTTTCTATAGTGCCAGAAAGATGACAGCTTTATGGTCTTTAAGTAATAGGTTAACTAATGTACTTTACCATGTATTTCAAAGACGTTTAATGGTAAAAGAGGAGAATAGTGAGTCTCTACCTATTTTGTAGCTGAAGGGCATCAATCATATATAGTTTTGAAACGTTTGGGTTTTTTTTTTCAAATGAATTAGAGCTTACAACACTGCAATAAGAAGTTGGCATCTTTTCACTGAGGCACTGTTATAATTCTGTTATATAGCAATGTGAGTTACAAAATGAAACGTTAAAATTACACAGACCAGTAGATAAAGCATTTACCGCAAATCTGTCTGGCAAAGGGGGCATGATTTGTTTAAAACACTGCTTGAACAGATGCAACAAACACAAAATGATGTATCTTCAGCCCACCTTCAATGCTCTACTACAGCTTAATTTATTTTCTTCACCTGCTTATGTAAAACTTAGTGTCCGTGGAAATACTGGCAGCCTGATCTCTTCAATCTGCCATTTTCTGAATTGCAGTCTTCTCTATGTTGCCCTACCACTGCAATTCAGAAAATGGCAGAGTCTCATTCATAATACCTTAGTTTGGGGATGTATGTCCCAAGAACAAACAGCATAGCATTGATAGCATAGCATAGTGTAGCACAGCATAGACAGCATAGTGTGGCATAGACACATAGCATAGAAGAGGACAGATCAGGAAGCAGAAGGTCAAGGGTGACGGTCATTGTTCTGCCATACTGTGTAAACCGAGGCAACTACAGACCTGTTCTTTCCATAAATACCAGTTATCACTTTTTCTAGTACAGCTGATATCAGCCCAGGTTGCAGACAACCACACTCAATACTGAGTTATACTGTCAAAACCGAAGACACCAAGTCTTAAGTTCCTTAGCAGTGTCAGCATTGGTACCAGTATATTGCCCTGGGCTGATGTCTAGGTGGACATCCCACAACCAGGTCAAGCCTACCTCCACAGATGACTGACTTAGAAAAAAAAATAATTTCTGCACATGGTTCCCTCACTTGAATAATTTGAACAACCTGGTGATTGAAAGGCACCAGCAGCAATGCCTGCTGAAGTAGGAGCTGTATGCCAGCTGCTAATTTCCCTTTTATTTCCTTTGTCCTGGCATAGCAGTGCCAGGTCCAACACTGCACAAATCTTTCTGTGAAGAGTTTGGGATAAAATAAGACCTATGCTTCCGGAAGCTGCCTTAAGCCTTCTCTGAACAGCTGGCATCCTTATAAGAGGTAGATCAAGCCAGGTTCACCACCACTTGTGACAATAATGTCTATTAGCAGTACTCTTACTTCTTTTACAATAAATACTACATGATCTACTCTCTCCCTTTCCCAAACTCTCAATTTTTGCAAATAAGCCTTGCTCTTATGCAGCAGATGGGAAAATACAGCAGCTCTCTGAAAGAAGAGGCCCAGATCATAACCTGAGTGACTTCATGTTTTTATGAAGATCTTCATTGGAAAAGTACACAGTATTTATCTTATCTTCGAGGTCTGACAACCACTTCACTGCCACATGCTGCTGGATTTATCAGGGTCATGGCAGGATGCAACTGAGATGCACCGCCCCCACACATGCTAACAGCCTGACTTTCACAGGGAAGAAGAAGAAATAGGTAAGGGAGGACACTTGGTCTCCTCAAGAGTGAAAATCCAGATCTGCAAAAGAAAAGTCCAGAAACACATGCTAGATAACAAGCAAAAGATCTGACAGGTGCACAGCTTCTGAGATGGCAAACCTTCTGGAAGAAAATACCTGTTAATTTAGGAAATTGCACCAGCTCACACGAAAGGTACAGGAAAAATATGCTTTTAAAATTTCCCTTAGCCAAAAACCACTTCAGGCTACCCGCAGAGTCGTGGTTTGCTCAGCACAGACATGCTTTTCTTTCGTTCCTTACTTTTTTTCTTTGCTTTACAGCTGTTGTGTAGAACAATACCAATCCCTGGTTTAAGCAAGCCCCTGTGTGACACATCTCTGAAGAAGCATCCTGGAAACTTGCCCTGCTTTTACCCTCCCTTCTGGACAGATGCTATTAGCTACTTCTAGACACAAGACACGGAGCTACGCAAATCTTTCACGAGCTGTCCTGACCTCAGGATGAATTTCAGCTCATTGCAATGCAGGTTAGCCATAAGATTTCCACAATGCCACTCAGTTCCCACAGTAGTAGTCCTTTTTGCAGATGTACAACATCAGCTACTCAAGTGACATCCACTGACACGTGGCTGGCACAGCTGCCAGGGCCAGCCATTACCCCTGGGAGCTGCTCTCAACTCGGGCTCAGCCATGGGACCTGACCGCTGCATCCCCTGCCACCTCATAGCCCTGCCAGTGCCGGCCAATGAGCCCAGGATCAGGGCCATTCCTTAAGCTTCCTGAGACTTTTGCTGAAGCATGATCAAAAGTAGCTACTTCATTATTATTTATTGCCCTCTTTCCTTTTTCCTTATTAAGACAAAAGCTATGGCAGTGTAAGTATAAAGTACTGTCTCGCATCACTTTGGCATACCTCAAGGTAAAATCTCTGGCAAAGGAGGAGAATTTAGTACCTTCCAGGAATTTTACTGCTATGATGTACAGTCGACAGTCATGTAAAAAAACCCAAGTGCCCCTCTCTCACACATGTTTAGGAAAGAGTTTCCCAGAGGACAGGAGAACATTTTCCTCTAAATCTTCATCTTCATAAACATTTTCCTCCCTCTGTTGATAGTTGTTTGTAAAATATTGTTTTCCATGTTTCTATTAACAGTAAACGTCTAGCAAATGTATAGAGCTCCACCATATAAGAACTTGTCATTCCTTCTGTTTCTTTCTTAAAAATATGAAGCAAATTCAGTTTTGAATGTAGTTCAGAAATTACAGGAACATAAATACTCTGGGCACGTTTGTCTCGTGGGTAAGGTCTGATACATCCAGGGTGAGGTTCTGGTTCAAGGCACAACATATCAGGAGTATTAAACTGGCAGTACATAAACACATTTTTTTGATCATATACTTTATACAACATTAGGGATTCAGCTTACATTTTCTGTAACTGTTAATTAAGAATGAGCCACAGATGTGTTTTCAGATACAAATTTCTCTGAGGTAGGAATGCTGAAACCTAATATGCAAGGTATGGTCTTCTGCCTAACCAAAATATGCACAGTCAAAATTAGTCTTGTTAAAAAAATCTAAGACTCTAGATCTAAATCTAGCTTTATTGTTATTCATTATTCTTCAATTTCATTCTGCTAGTTGTTAGGCCTGTACTTAGTAACGCAACTGTGCAATGGCATGCAAATTTTGTCCATGCGCTTTTGCCTTTTTATTCTGTAAATATATCATTTGCAGGATATCACCTAAAAAGAGAAGGGATCTACATTGCTACGGGCTACCTACTGTTTATTGGCTCCATAGCCCAAACCAGAAATTTTTTAAACCTTGCTTGTCTGCAGACATGTACAAGCCACTGGGCTACAAGTTGACTAAAATATGACTGTTTATATTTCAAGGCTAGATAAAGATATTTTTTTGTAAATAGCAGAAACAGGTAGATACACATGTCCAACCTGCAGCTAGGCAGGTTTTTTGAGGGGTATGACTTAAGCCACAGCTCAATCCTCATTGTTTCCAGTTCATTTGGTGACATGCAGCTGCCAGGGAGATCTCCATCACCAGTGAAACCCAACTAGACCCATTTCTGAACAGTGGTACATCTATCAAACACATCTTGACACTCCTTTGAGGAGCAAGCGGGAAAACACCAATTTGAAAAACTGGAGGGAACTTTCCATTGACATTAAACTGCCAAGGATTTGAGAAGACATGTTTTATCTTGAGTTGCTGGGCAATCTTGCCCCACAGAGCTCTCCTGGAAGGACTTACTGAAATTAGGGATTTACAATCCTGTCTCCTCTGGACCAGACTGGAGTAGCATAAAACGCCATGAGAGTAAAACCAAAACCAAGAATAAAAAAAAGAGAAGATTAAAGGAAAAAGGTAGGCAGAAAAAAAACCAACGCTAATTTGTTTACAACAGACATGCTACACAAAGCACAGCTGCATTATCTGTATGCAGAGAATACTATTTCCCTAAAAGAGCGTGAGAAAATCTTTCAAGACCAAATAGCAACAAACTGGAAACACAAGACTTGTTTGTAAAATGGGAGCCAAACCTCTCACAATTAGACAGTGTCCTGTATCAGTACAGCAGCATTCAAAACAGAAGGGTTTCCATTGACTTTGGTGGATTATGTCTCAAATCTTGTTATTTTGAGTTAGTTCTTCGTTGGAAATAAAAAGACCTCTATTGTTCAGAAACTGCTGAAGAAACTCTACTGTTGGTATGCTTCACCGAGGCAATCACCAGGAGAAAAACGTGTCGTCTTTTCCTTCCCTCTGGCGATCCCTAGAGAAAACAGTGGCTGTTTCCAACCGCCAGTCCCAACATATTTACAATTTACTCTTCTTATATACACATGAATCAGATCTTTGTGTCAATACCTCGTATTTTTAGTTTACCTAATGTTATTACTGTACCTATTTATGTCCTAAAGAATCCCTAATTAATCAAATTATCCATCTAGTCTGATTACTAGTGGTAACTGACCCTAGAGGTTGATTAAAACATTCTCAAATTATTCAGGAAGGCTCTTGAAAGAGCCTACAAAATTTACCCTTTTTGCAACCACAAAGTGCCTTATGAGGCCCACAGTTGCCTGAGGGTTGAATATAATCAATAATCCATAAAGATAATTGTTCCCATATGATTGGTGAACAACCTCAAGCTGAGTGCACAAGGGCTAACACAGTAATTGATGTTTTTTGGGGGTTTCTACACTTAATGCAATTTGCCTTGAAAAAGCCAACTCATCCCTTCAGTTGGACAGTAAATATAGATTTAAGCTTTCCTCCAGGGTGTTTCACATAAAGGGAAAACATATTTTATGCTCTGTTGTTAGTTAAAAGCCTGAGTTTAGCAAAATTTATATTTTAATTGCCTGAGATATCGTAATTAATAACACTAATATTTTACAGGCATATAGTAACTTCCATCTCATATGTTCTTCCAAGTGATTAACTTTCCAGCATCGCTTTGAGGCAGTTAATTATATTTATCCCAATTTTACAGATGAGGAAATCATTACAGTCAATGTCATATGTTCAAAAGCATTGAGTCAGGATTAAAAATCAGGCCATTGTCTTAGAAATGCTAAGACATTAATTTTTTAAATGTTGATTTTTTTTTTTTTGGTAAGATTTTCATATTTTCAGCTCCTAGTGGTCTCAGAAGTCTGAACATCAGGGCCTTCTTCAAAACTCTCAGAGGTAAAAACTCCAAGGAAACTGTAACACCTTTCAGATATCACACAATTTGAAACTCCAAGGCAAAATAAAAATATGATGAGGTTCACTGTGAAACAGTGAGAGGAAAGTCAAAGTTTGCTAGAGTAAACCAGAACTAGATGTCCCAGCAGTCATGTCTGTTTTTATTCACAACTTCATCAAACTTATGCCACAGGTGTACAGCTTATCTTCTGTTTTGATCCCTTGGGCTTTCCCATGCTGTAGAGGAATTTCAGCAACAACATTTCTGGGTTTAGATTTAACTTTGCAAGAGTAGCACGCATGAAACAGAAGCAGTATCATCACTGAGTCACTCAAACCCAAGTGTCCTTTCCATGTTTGTGCACAGGTCAGCTTCAGAACTCATGTAGGCTTCATGGGGTGGCCGCTCCCCATCTCCAGGGCTGCCTCTGGTAGGCTGCACTGCAAGCACTGAGGCTGCTGCCAAGGACACCATTGCAGAGTTTCCCGGCTTGCCAAGCCACCAAGCACCACTGACAAGTGGACACATCTCCAAGGGAAATAAGTACAACTGTTTAGAACAGTGGATGTATGGCCATTCAAGCCGTCATTAATTAAAAAGTGTGCAATACTTCCAAGTACCTTAGCTAAAATGGTGCTTCTTTATATCATTGTTGACTGCATTAAATGGACATAATTCCTGAAGCTGTTTTTCTTCAGAGAGATCCTCAGAGACTCAGAGATGGAGAAGGACAGCGAAACTAAGCTGTGGATGTTTTCTGTTTCTGGAAAGAATGAGACTCATAAGCAACTACAGAAAAAGTTATTAAGCCAAGTTTCAATTATTACCAATAAACAGGAAGTGTTACCAAACTGTTATAAATGTACCAAAACCTTTAATTGGATATATATATTTAAAATCTAAAAAGAACAAAATAACCTCTCAAGAAGACAGCAAATTACTGAAGCTTGGTTGTATCTTTTAGAAGACTACAAGTCTGATGCTTCCTCTTGTTCCTCTTATGTCTTTCTCACAGGATTATAGAATTGTTTAGCTTCGAAATGACCTTTAAGATCATTGAGTCCAACGATTAACCTAGCACTGCCAAGTCCACCCCTAAACCATGTCCCTAAGCACCACATCTACACATTTTTTAAATACCTGCAGGGATGATGACTCAATCACTTTTGTCTCTTCATTTCTCTTCTTGAGATCTGCAGACTTTAATGTTTTATCCAGACGATGTCTCATCATGTTTGCTAGAAGAAAAAAAGGCTTCTGCTTGAGTTTACCATCTTAAGTGATATCACAATCCCACAGTTTTTCAATTTTTTTTTTGTTTTTTTTGCCTCCTTCTTTACTCTTCCCCACAGGTCTGTAAGACTGTCCTCTTAAGACCACTTCATTGCTGCACCTTCTGTACTTTAAAAAGATGATGATCAGATCTGTAAAAACAGCAGCTCCAAGGTAGTTCCCTTCTTGCTCCAGGACTTTGTAGGTCTCCACACCAGTTTATCAGAAGGAAGATGAAATATATATGAACCTATTGGTCAGTTCAATAATACTTCATATTGACTAGTGATGAAGACACCTGAGAGAGAAACAGCATTGTCCTTCAGGCCCTTGAAATACTCAAATGTCCTTAAAGACCAAAGATGAAGGATTACATCAGCCTCCATGAGCAGTGGCAGAGCTGTGCCCATCTTTGAACTGTAAATCACTGATCTAACATGGGGGAAAAAAATTTACTTGTCTCTTCCTGCAGTTACAAAGCAAATATCAGGGGAAGGCTGTAGATGTTTTTGGTTAAGGTGGCATCTCGTTGTGGTCACACAGTGTTTTCCTACGATCACAAACTCTGAACTCACACACTCTTTTTTTACTATCTCAACTTTCCCCTTTATTATTAGCCTTTAAGCTGTCCTGAAGAAGTCTGTGTCTTTTTATTTATTTCATAGTATGCAGAGGAAACGCTTCATGTAAATGAATAAACAATAAGGGATGTTGTGTTAATTTGTAGGTGCCTTTTGTGACAAGAAGAAAAAAGAAATACATGCTAACACATTTTACCACCGATGGCAACAATTTTCCCAGGTTTGGGATCCCTGCTGCCACCTATCTTTGTGTTGTCTTCTAGATATGATAGAGATTTTAGCCTTTGTAATTATATGGAGGAAAATAATATTCACAGAGGCAAGTATAAGGTTTGAACTAATTAAGACTAAAACTATGACTTGCAATATTCCCCAGCCCTATCACCTTTCTGCTTTTCATCACATAAGCCCATTTAATTGCATGTCAAATAATAGGGAAGCCTCCTGACTATTGTATTCCAAATATCTACTGTAACTTCTCTGATAATTTAATCACAGATTCTTTTTTCTCGTACTAATAGCTTTGACAACCTGAACCAGTGGAAATGTTTCTTATTCACCATAAAAAAATTCCAGCACTGACTTTAAGGAAAACCATAATAACACAAAGTTCTCCGAGGTGAAATGTATACATCTGAAGTAGATATGAATGATGATAATAAAAGATTTTACTTGTTTGGAAAAGGTAGCACTTTTAAAGTAGGTTGAGTATGTTAAGGTGGCCTAGAAATTCTCTATCACATTATGGATCAAATTTTATTTACTTCATCGACATTGGTAGACCTATCAAAGTCCTTAAATCTCCAGATTTCATTTTAATTTGTTATTGTGGAAGAGAAGCATCCAGTTTTGCCAAATATACCAGCATATAATGTTGAGCTATTTCCTTTCCCAAAGTAAAAGATATTTGGAGGAATATAGCAGCCACACTCCTTGGAAATTCTGTTCCTTGCTTCTCACCTTGCTATGTGTATTTTAGGCAAAATAGACATGCCTAGGTTGATCTTTATTGGTGTACCTTAGCAAGAACAGAGTGACATGAATTAGAGGTCTCTTTAATCCAGTAAAGTAAAGGAGAATGAAAAACTTCCTAGAAGACGAAGATAGGAAAATTCAAAGAGAACTATGGGATATCATTCCACTGTTTAAAAGTAGCTTAAAAAACAGGAGTCTTCACATCAGCCCTGTATTTAACTGTCCTCTGCAAATCACAAATCAGTCCTGTCTGTCCTTACACTCCAACACATCTAACTCCTTCTGTCCCACTCCTCTGCATCTCAGCTTTTAAATAATTTACTTACTCCACAACAACCTTACCTTTTTTGTTTCTCCTGTTTCTTGCACACTCCCAGTGTTCCCTTCAAAGATCTGTATTGTTCTATTTCCTGCACCATTGCACCAGCATGCCATCAGCATGGCACCAACTCTGCTGGGACATAGTCCTTTTTCCACTTCCTGGATGTACTCTAATCAAGACTAGATGCCTTTATGGAAGATATGTTTTAACTGATGGAAGTGTACTAAACAGTGGTAACAGAGTCTTTGACATAAAGTGATGCCTTCATCTTATACAATCCCAGCCTCCACCTATATTCACCTCAGGAGCTCCCTGAGCTGGATGTGGTAGGTATTTAGGAATTGTAAGAGTATTTCTCTTCTATGGTCTAGTCCAGTCTCCCCTTTAAGCTCATGGTTTTAGCAACCACAATGGACAGAGGCACTTTTCTCCCAGGCTGACTACACACTGGGTGAAATACATCTCTTATTTTTTTGGTTTTAACCTCCCTCACACAATCTTTGTTAAATGCCTCTATGACTTCTATTGGAAGAAGCAGTGAATATATCACCCTCTATCCTCCTCTTCACATGACTCATGATGTTTCGTGCCTCTGTCTCATCTCCTGTATGGGCTTCTTTCCTAGTACTGAAGAGTCCTGGTTTACTTAGTTGGTGCTCACACAGAAGTTATTCAATATCCACAGTAATTTTTGTTGTCCTTCACAGAAACTTTTTCAGCTCTAACATCTGCTTTCGAAATTGAGGGGAGTTTTGTTTTATCTAACACTTATGATGTAGGCAAACCATGAATTAATATATTGACATTATGACATTTTGTGGTTTGTTCTCTATTTTCTTCTTATGATTCTTAACATTTGCTTCTTTGACCACTACTGAGAACTGAGACTGACATTTTCATGGAAATATTTATTATAACCTCAAGATCTTACTTTTGAGAGGTAACGGTCAGCTAAAAGGCCATCATTGCATATGCAAAGTTAGGGTTTTTTTCCTCTGTGCGTCGCTTTCATTTATAGATACTGAATTTCACCTGCCATTTTGTTCTCCAATCTTGTAAGATATTTCTGCCAGTCTTCATATTGAGCCCTTGCCCTTGTTCTTAGTCCTGCTGTGAAAAACTTTGCAACACAGAATCGTAGCATGATTTGGGTTGGAAGGCACCTTAAAGGTCATCTAGTTCCAACCCCCCTGCCATTGGCAGGGACACCTCCCACTAGACCAGTTGCTCAAAGCCTCATCCAACCTGGCCTTGAACACTTCCCTCCAGAGCTTTATCTCATGATACTTTACCAAGCGGATCCCTGAAAAGGCCAAAATCTGCTCTCCTGAAAGCCAGGGTAGTGAGATTGCTGTGTGCCTTCCTCACTATCCTAAGGATCTTGAACTCAACCATTTCATAGTCACTGCAGTCAAGGCTGCTCTTGAACTTCACATTCCCCACCAGACTCTCTTTGGTGGTGAGAACAAGGTCCAACATAGTACCTCTCCTTATTGGTTCCTCTATCACTTGGAGAAGGATGTCATCATCAATGCATTCCAGGAACCTTCTGGATTGCCTATGCCCTGCTGTGTTGTCCCTCCAACAGATATGGGGGTGGTTGAAGTCCCTCATGAGGACCAGGTCTTGTAAACATGAGTTTGCTCCTGTCTGTCTATAGAGGACCTCATCCACTTGGTCTTCCTGGTCAGGTGGCCTGTAGCAGACACCCGCTATAGTGTCACCTGTCCTTGCTCTCCCTTTAATCCTGATCCATAAGCTCTCAGTCGGCTCCTCATCCATGCCCAGGTGGAGCTCCATGCATTCCATCTGGTCATTGACTTAGAGGGTGATGCCTACTCCTCGTGTCTCCTGCCTGTCCTTCCTAAAGAGCCTGTATCCTTCCATTCCAACACTACAGTCTTAGGATTCATCCTACCACATCTCTGTGATTCCAATAAGATCATAGCCCTGCAGGTGTGTGCAAGTCTCTAACTCCTCCTGTTTATTCCCCATGTTAAGTGCATTTGCATAGAGGTATTTAATTTGGACCTCCGATGAAGCTGACTTCCTGGCTGGAGTGGCTGGAATTTCTTTCTGCTGCTCTTCAGGTGCTCTCAGCTTGTCTTGATCAAGCCTGAGATCCTCTTCAAGTCTAGTTTAAAGCTCTGTCAATGAGCCCTGCTAGCTCATGAGAATCTCATGAGAGTTCATACCCTCTTCCCTCTTTGAGACAGGCGAATCCCACCTGGTGACGGCAAGCCTGGTGCCATGTAGGCCAACTCATCAAAAAACCCAAAATTGTGGTGATGACACCAGCCACAGAGCCACGTATTAATAGACTGGGCGTTTCTGTTCCTTCCAATGTCCCTGCCCACAGCTGGAAGAAGAGAGGAAAAAATAACCTGTGCTCCAGATTCCCTTACCTACCGTCCCAAGGCTCCGAAGTCTTTTTTGATCACCCTTGGACTATGACTTGTGGCTTCATCGCCACCCACATGGAAGAACAAGTAATAGTTCAAGGTCTGCACCAGGCTAGAAAGTTTCCTGGTGATGTCCTTAAGCCAGGCCCCAGAGAGGCAGCTGACTTCCCTAAGAAGAAGCAACATCAGCAACCATCGTCATGCCATTGTTCATCCCTTCCTCCAGATTGTTGATGATTATGTTGGACAGCCCAAGTGCCCACATAGACTTTGACAGGACTCCACCAGTGACCTCCCTTCACTGTCCTTATTGCCTCCATTAACTTACTCAAACCTTCAGTTTCAAATAATTAATCAGCAATACAGGGACTGTCTTTTTTAATCTATGACTTAGTTTCCTTAAACATTTTTTTGAGAGGATCTATTGAAAACCTTTCAGGACTCCAAATAAGGTTTGTCAACCAGATCATTACATCCACATTCCTGTTGTCTTCTCTAAGGAACTTCATTAGGTATCTATAAGGCAAAACCTCTCCTTACCAAGGCCACATAGATGTTTCTGAAGTAGACGGGACTTATCCAAAATATCCGTTAATTCTGATCCTTATGTATTTTGCATTCCTCTGTGCAGAGGTTGGGCATCAGCCCCATTGCTTCCTGGCACTCTTTTTACAAACTGGGGGTGAGTGAGATCCTGGTGGCTAAGTATAACTTAGTGATCCTTCATTCCTCCATCCTAATGTTTTATGAATCTGTACATCAAATGCCAGATTTTGACAAAAGGAAAACCTCCAAACCTTCTGCTCTGTTCTTTTCTACTGTATAAAGATCATTTGTATATTGGAAATTACTAATCCTTAAATCGTTGCTTTTGGACCATGCCTTGGAAGTACAAATATATCTTAAGTATCCCTACTGCCGAATCCAAGGACAGGTTAGGATTTTTTTTGTCTTGTAAAAAGCTGAACATTGATACATCACTGTTAGCCAAGTTCAAAGCTCTCACCTATTAGAAAAAAATTAATTGTGAAATCTGGATATTTTTAACAAAACTCCTAATTATTCTGCACGCAACTGCTCTATCACATGCTCAATATTTACTAGCAGATGTGGAAAAAACTCCTTGAGCAGGTTTCACAACTTGTTAAAAACAATAGCTTAGGGAGAAGTGTTAGTGTACCAAGCAGCTGTGTGCTGAAATTGGTCTTAATTTAAGTAATCAACAAGGCATTTACTGTTATAGCATGCACCTGTGTTGTATAGATCTGTTCACCTATGCATACTTTATCCTTAAAGACAAAACTGTTAGTTAGTAGGAAATCAGCATACAGATGTATGGACTACAGCTAGCTAGGAGCGCCACCTGAGAAGGGGAAAGTTAGATAATGTAAGTGTTAGGGCTGATTGACAACAGTCTTTATATTCACACACAATTCTGTCAACTAGACCTTTAAAAAATTCTTCCTTAAAACTAGAGGATCGTCAGAATCTCAGACAAAATTAAGACTTCTGAAAAAAAAAAAAAGAAATCAGTTTAGCACCTCCAAAAATCTCTGAGACACTCCAAATGCTGTATTTCAATTATGCTGTTCAGATTTTTTTTAATCTCAGTATTTAAATAAACAAAGTGAATTAAGTTACATAAGCATATATGACATTACATAAAGGTACACACAATATACTATAAGCATGTTATTGTCACAAAAAGAAACTAAAAAAAAAAATCTTGGAAGTAAAGTGTTCAACTCTTTCCCAGTAAAAGGTTTGCAAAAATCAGCACTTTCCTATAAAACATTCTTATACAAGCAGAATGATTTTTTTTTTTCTAGGAAGATCATTCTATTTTAAAAAAATGGATTTATTATCTGATTGCTTAACTTGACTATATTCACCTCACTATCTGAGCACCTCACAAACATTTTTTTTCTATGTTCTTTTTTCCTACTCATGACAAGCACTTTTCTTCATGGATTTTAATTACTGTCATTTTCCATAGGGAAGGATATCTATGTGGGAAATACTTGATCTCCCAAAAAGACAGGCCAAAAACTTACTGCAGGAGTCTAGCTGCAGAAAAATTTGGCTAGAAAGACAAAGAGGCAGAGTTAATACAATCCAGCTTAGTCATTTTGAGTCATTCTTTGGGCAATAGAGACAGACAGACATTTAGGAGCCAGTTTACATCCCATATAACAACGCACATTGGAGCATACCCATCTCCCCTGATTAGAGGAGGAGCCTACAGATGTATCCCAGGTGATGTGCTGTGATGTTAAATACTGAAGAACTGTAAAGAGAGAAGATGAATTCCAGATGTACCGTCACCTACCAATAACCCTATTAATCTGCAGAAGAGCTGCAACTTATAGCACAGCTGAACGTTGAGCCCAGTGCTGTCCCTCCCCTCCAATAAAGTGCCTGCTTATCACTGGTGAAGAGCTCAGTATTCATGTTCCTCTTGAATTAGGAGGCAGCTAATCCTTGGAAAGCACAGAATCAAACCAAGACTCGCAAATTAACCTTTAGGGAAGGAATGACTTCAGTTGTGCAGAAGAGAAGCCCTCTGCAAAATGGGGAAGAAATTGAACTGTGAAATCTAAATCTCCAACTAACACGGTGACCTTTGGAATCTAATAATTTGAGGAGATTTTAATATGACATGTGGCATTTTTTAACCTTTGAGTTTTTACACTAATCAAACTCTTGCAGTATGTTAAAGATGCAGGATTTTACAGGTTAAATGACTTTGCTAGAAAATAACATATTCCAGATTTAGTGTTCTTTGAGCACCACAGTACAGAATATAGAATTACTTTATAATGGTTCAACCACATAAATTGCTACGTCTGGTTTATGCTATTTATTTTTAAGGCGGGAGTACCATGCCATTCTTCACACCTTTATAGTCAAAGCTCTATCAATGGTTTTACTTTAAATTGTGCTTTTCAAGGCTATATTATTTTATTTGCTGGTACTGCTACATATAAATACTCACCCAGGAAGATCAATGATTCTAGATTTTGTAGCATGCATGTAAACTTCAAAAGAGTGGAAAAGGAATCCCTCTGGTCTTCCCTCTGTGACTAGTGAGTCACAGGAGCCACCCCAGGAGGTAACTGTTCCTTCTGGCCACCTAGCTGGCCCCAAACATTATTTTCATGATCCAGTTCTCGTAGCGTTGTTGAGTGATCTCTAATTCTTTGGAATTAAGGGAGCAATTTTTATCCTCAAATCGGGAGGAGCAACTCTCCCACCGGTGTGTTCTGCAGCTGTGAAAATCTGGAGCCGAGGACAGCTTTGGGCTCTCCAGAACATGCTGTTATGCGAGACGTCACAACCCTGGCTTTTCAAAATGTCACAGCTCCTTAAAGAAGCTATTAATTTTTTTCAGCACCACACTGAAAGAGTTTCTACCTCCCTGCCAATAATGCATTCACTGGAAACCAGAGGGGGAGAGACGGTTCCTGGAAAGGTTTCCAAATTATGTAGCTTAATACATTTTCTTACAGCTGTCACTTAATAGCTTTCTTAATGGAAAGGTACTCTTTTTCCTGTACAACCATGCGTGGTATTCCTGAGAGAGCACAGGACTGATCTTCAGGAGACTTGAAATGACGTTGTTAATAAATCCAGCTGTAAGACAGGCACACGGTGTGTTTTAGGAAGCTGCTAACGACAGCTCTCCTGGGAGAGGCGAGGTGCTGGGCCCAGCATGCTAGAAAGCTCCCCCAGCAAGTTGACTGAGAAAAACAGGAGTGGATGCCTTGGTCTGCTTGCTGCTTGTCTGCTCTCCATTCCCCTGCCCTCCCCAGGGAAAAGCACGTAATTGGGAATGCGCAGAGCCTTGCTCAGCTCACTGCTCTCTCTTCCCTGTCCTGGGACAGGTCTGAGAGCACCTGACAAAGACACTAAATGAAGCTGACTCCACTGATGCTACCGGGGAAGATAGCCCGAAGCACACACAGTAAAGCAGCCTCCAAAGCACTCTGTGAGTGGGGGAAAAATGGGAGCCCAGTCATTACCCCCCACAGTGGAATATCGTTTGAAACCTATGTTCTAACATACAGTCACCTGTGTTTAATTATGAAAATAATCAAATAAGTAGTATACCTAAGGTTAGCTCTAGGATATTCTCTCACAGGCAGAAGCTTAGAAGGAAAATGGTTGCCTACAATTAGTACAATTTGTTCTGACCTAGCTGTCTGAACCAGTCAGTCACAACGTATCTGAGCTGCCAAGGAGCAGTGGAAATAGAAACATCAATTGATCAACAGATGGATTTGATAAGCATTAAGATTTTCCCAGCAAAAATATATTTTGGACTTATTGCATCAGATGGGCATCAGGTCTCATTTCAATTCCTTCCTTGCTTGTGGCTTTGAGTCTGGTGAAAGGGTGGATTTCCAGATCACTATAACCCCTGCAGAAGTTTGCTGTTGAGAAAGGTGGTGATGGCAGAAGTGTTGAGAGTGCCTTGCAGGCTCCAGCTGCTGCACAGGCATCCAGAGCCTTCCAGAGATGGACAATGTCAGGGGGAAGGGGGAAGCCCTTGGAAAACACTCCTGAACCCTGGTAATGAAGACAGAGTTTTGCTCTTATTTTGCCAGTTCTGTGTCCTCATGTAGAGAAATGCCTGCACACTCAGCAAATGCAGAAACTGGTGCCATAAATGTTGCTATAATGGAAACATACAAAGCTGAGAGTGAGCATGCTGTTGAGTCTTGTTTAGAGAGTTATATAAATACCACTAAAAACCATGCAACTAGTAAATGTGCGCTTTACTTTTGCCATTCTGTGACCTCCTCAAACTCAGTTATTTTAGGCAGTAAAAGCATTCCAGCTCCCTTAAAAGCAAAGACAAATTTCCTGTTGTTTTCAAATTCTTGGGTCAAAAGCTTCCCTTCCCTTCCCTAACCCTTCCCTTCCCCTGAATGCTGTCACCAGTCACATAAGCAGCAGGTTGCCTTTGTGTGTATAAGAGTTATAACGGCTCAATATATTGAGACACTGCATTCAGTTTCTCATTTCTCCTTTGCGATGTGCCCGGGTGCCCTGTATCACACACGTCCCATGGGCCACCTTGGACTTCTACTTCCTGAACAAGCACTGATGAAAAGCCTCTGCAGCTGTCTCCCTAGCAGCCTGTTTGCTGGAGTTATTCTGCCCTTTGCCTGCTATAACCACATTCCAGAACTAACAGCACTTTACAATAAATAGAGTGATCGTTAATGTGGGAGAATGAAATTCTCTATGGCTGAAAGCCAATATAATTTATGTATGAAAAAAAATGTATATCTACCCTGTTTATTAAGTCTGGTGATTTGTATATTATGTTTATATTTGACAGATCTCCAGTTACACCCAATGATGCACACTTCACTTTGTGCGTTCAAAATTTCTTCCCATTTTTGTTTATGTGTATGTTTCCTCTTGATTGAAAGAAATCTTAATATTGAACAGAAGAAAATAAGAACATTCAGTCAATTTACAAAATGGCACGTCATTCAGTAACTGTACACAGCCTGCACCATAGCATCTGAAACTAAATCGTTGGGTGTATTCGTATTTTCAGAGAATACTTTTATTAGCTATATAATGCTGACACACAGATGACAGATAGGAACATGAAAAGCAAGGATTAAAGATTCAGGAAGAATAAAGAGAAGGTTAAATATTGAGCCCCACAGAAAAGGAAAAAAAGTCAGAGGATGAAAAAGGAGAAAAAGCTGTTAAGGAGGGTTGTGTGCTCCTGTGACTTACATGTTGTGTGCTCTTGAGGACCAGGAAGATGGAAGGCAAGATCACAGCCATGTGAAAAGGAGAAGATTTGGAATGGCTGAAGAGCATCATGAAGAGCAAGTACCCTCTTCTACTTGAAAAGAAGAAAACATGAGATTGCATTATAGAAATAAAGTGACAATAATGACCTGCACCTGCGTTCAGCCGTCCTTGTTGCACACAGAGTGTGGGTGCTACAGCTGTCACCCTTCGGTGCAGTGTGTAGCTCCCGGAGGCTCCCAGGGCACCCAGGACTCTGTCCTGAGGGCTGGTTTATTGTTGTTTACTGAAGTCGAAAAAAACCTGGAAACTCTTCTTTGTCTGATCTGCCGGCCTATGGAGACAACTTAGATGCTAATGAAAGTTTTTTGCACTGATAAATGGAGGAGGCAAAAGGCTCTTGGAGTCTAACAATCTATGTGTTAGAAAATACGTAGGATCAACTAGAAATAAGAAGCTGAAAATTCAGGCAGTATGGGAAGCAGCCTTCTGGCGTGCTTCTGGAGTGCTTAGTGATCCCTCACCAAGCCTGATGATGACACCAAACTGAGTTATGAGGTGAACACGTCTGAAGAGAGGGACGTCTTACAGAGAGACCTGGACAGGCTGGAAGAGTAGGCTAGCAAAAACAGTATGAAGTTTAACAAGTGCAAAGTCCTGCACCTGGGACAAAATAACCAAAGAGTCCAGTACAAACTAGGATCTGTCTGTCTGGGGAGCTCCTTGCTGAAAGGGACCTGGGGTCCTGGTGGACAACAAACTGAACATGAGTCAGCAGTGCACCACTGCAGCATTGAAGGCGAATCGGCTCCTGGGCTGCATCTGCAGGGGCATTACTAGCAGAGGAAGAGATGTGATCATCCCGCTTCACTCAGTGCTTGTCAGGCTGTACCTGGATTACTGTGTCCAGTTCTAGTCCCCACAATTCAAGAAAGATGAGGATTGGAGAAGGTCCAAAGGGGGGCCAAAGAGATGATCAACAGACTAGACAATCTGCCCTATGGAGGAAAGACTGAAAGAGGTCTTTTCTCCACGGAGAACAGTAAGGCAGAAGGGGAACCTCACTGCAGTGTTCTAGTACTTAAAAGGTGGCTACAAAGAGGACAAGGGAGGCTCCCCCTTTACAAGGAGTCACTTGAAGAAGACAAGGGGCAATGGTTACAGGTTGCAACAGGAGAGGTGTCATCTCAACATAAGAAAGAAATATTTTACTGTGAGAACAATCAATCACTGGAACAACCTCCTCAGTGACATGGTAGAGTCCTCATCACTGGAGGTTTTCAAGATGCAATTGGACAGGATGCTAGATAATCCCATCTAGGCTCCCTTTCCTGTGAAAGGTTGAATCAGATGATCTTTGGTAGCCCCTTTCAACCTGTGCTGTTCTATGACTCTGTTGTATTCTATAATGCTGGAAATAGCAAAGCAACAATCCCAGGCCCAAACAGTGCTACAGTACAAGGGGTAGGATGAGGGTAATGGCGGAAGAAGAGTTTCCAGGTTTTTTTGACTTCAGTAAACAACAATAAACCAGCAAAAGTAAGTAAATGCTTCACAGCAGAATATTCCATCAGGGGAAGGAAAAAGATGAAAAGCAGGGGAAGTTGAAGGGACTGTAAGGTTCTTTCTCCAAAAACATCTAGAGATACTCCCCACGTAAATTTACTGTTCTGGGGCTGTCCAACTTTGTCAACGTGATAGAACTTTTCTACCAATAAAAGGTATGCAGGTATGAATATTTTGCAACTGGCATTGCTGCATATAAAACATCTGGAATAAATTGTGAAAGCTGATTGGCCTGAGGGATCAATCAAGTATTTTGAATTCAGTTATCTGAGCAGCTACCTGGACCTATAACTTATTTCAAATACTAAAAGTCTTCTCAAAAACTATGACTGTTTGTTGTGTGTTTATGTTTGGTACCCCACAGAAACATGATATTTTAAAATCCACATCATAAAGTTGATGAAAACCTTGAAGAATCAGTAATGAAAGAACAGAAAGCAGCAAAGTAATTTTGGTTTATTACAGTCATTTACAGGCCTCAATTGAAATCAGATGCCTTTATACTAGTTACTACCCCAGTGGGCAGGAAGCAGTACGTCTCTCATGAAGAATTTACCATCTGAGATAATAAAATAAACAAAAGATGAGATTCATCTAATGTAGCCATGTAAAAATGAGGACTGAGATCTAAGTTAGTGGTCCGGCCTCCTCCAATGCACCGTGGAAAGAGAGAAGATCTTCCAGAGACAAATAACATATTTTACCCACCTCAGACATATCTCTTCAGATTAAGTGTACTATCCTGTGCACCTTCCTATCCCTTCTCTTCCTGTCTTTCTCCATTGACTACAGTGAGATCTCTCTCAAATTAGATACTCAACCCATGGATGGCCAAGGTAAGAGAGATCCAGAATGACTTGCCCCATGTTTATGAAGTGGGCTAGCAGCAGGGGGGTGATGGGAATGCCCACGTCCTCTGTGTGCGGGTAGGGAAGCCTGAGCACAGAGTACATGGTTGGTGATCAGGCAAAGTTCATGCCAGAACGTGTACAAGGTGAAACTGAGAGTAGAATTTCGGAGTCTGTGCAGAACCAGATGGCTACGGTTACGCAATGTGTTATTGGTTGACAACATTGGTGTCAAAGAAGGCAGCACCTTCATCTGACTTCCTAAAGTCACTGTGCTCTTGGGCCAAAGGTATCCTGATATTTGTTAATATATTTTTCTGACACATTTGAGCTGTTACATTTTGGCTTGGATCCTTCAGTGCTCCTAGAATAAATAGCACAATATACAATGATAATACTAAGATTCAATATCTCTAAGCAGAAGTTGAAAAATGAAAAGAAACATCAGGAGGTAAATTATGCCAAAAAATATGTAAAGTTTTGAAGTATGTGCAAATCTAGAAAACCTCCCTCAAAAATACTCTTTAAAATTCTTGGAAATCAAAGAAGGACACCAAACAAGCTCAAAGTATGAATTAAGTTCTCTATTACTTCAGTATAAGCATCTCTTGAGATTTGTGTATCAGCACATCCAAGAGCAAACTGATACCGTAAGAGATATTTTTTCATGTACTTTTCCAGATCTTACAGTCTGGGGAACAAGGAGTAGGAAAAGAAACAACATTTTATATGACTATAACTGAGGAATTTTTATCTTTCCATTATTATTTTTATACCTATTTTCCATTTTCTTATATGGTACCATAGAATCACTCAGGTTGGAAAAGATCTTGAAGATCATCGAGTCCAACCATTAACCTAACACTGCCAAGTCCACCACTAAACCGTGTCCCTAAGCACCACATCTACATATCTGTTAAATACCTCCAGGAATGATGACTCAACCACTTCCCTGAGCAGCCTGTTCCAAAGCTTGACAACCCTTTCAGTGAGGAAATTTTTCCCAATATTCAATCTAAACCTCCCCTAGAGCAACTTAAGGCCATTTCCTCTAGTTACTTGGGAGAAGAGACCAACACCCACCTCCCTACAACCTTCTTTCAGGTAGTTGTAGAGAGTGATAAGGTCTCCCCTCAGCCTCCTTTTCTCCAGACTAAACAAGCCCAGTTCCCTCAGCTGTTCCTCATAAGACCTGTGCTCTACACCCTTCACCAGCTTCATTGCCCTTCTTTGGACACACTCCAGCAGCTCAATGCCTTTCTTGTAGTGAGGGGCCCAAAACTGAATGCAGTATTTGAGATGTGGCCTCACAGTGCCAAGTACAAAGAGATTGCAATCCATTAGAGCAAGAGTACACACTGTTAGTGCAAGAGGCTGAAAAACATATTGAAAATTTTACAAGAGTTTCCCAGGCAAATCCAAACCAGGAGCTTCTAAAAAGCAGAGATGTCTTCTCTGAGCCTCTTTTAGCATTAGTCTAAATATTTTTAAGTAACAGAAGATTTTTGACAAATTTCTAGTAATAAGCTTAGATCCTATATCCTAGGAACGAAGTAGCAATGGTAGCATTTTTGCTTTTCTGTACGTTGACTTGCCTGCACGAAACTTTCACCTGGCCCTGCCTTCCCACAGTCCACTGCTACTGTTTCATGCTGGGATGAGATGCATGCAAAATGTCTAAATTCAAAACACCAGAAAATAATTTTTAAAATCGGTACAGAAATAGCAGAACTGACAAATCACAACCTAATGGCTGCTACCAGCGGTTTCACTGTACACCGTTTGGTACGTTTTCCCCCATCACCTTACTGCTTTTTTTTAAGGCCTGTCCTTGCAATTCACCATCCATGAGATGGCTGAGCTCTGCGGAGACGTTAATTTGCAAGCTCTTTGAGGCACAGGCTTTGTCTTTATTTCTGAGAGGCACACAGGATGCTATCATCACTACACAAATATTAACTGAGATAACGTAATAACAACTCCTCCACAAAAGGTGCATTAAGGTTCTCCAAATGTCTTCCATTACATTGGACAAACAAGTAACACATTAAGCAGCCAGTCCTCACCCCGTGCAGGGCCAGCCTTAAGGGATTACCCAGAGCCATCACAATTCTCACTGACGCCAAACACTGACAACATCTCCAGCGCACACTTTTGATACAACAGTTATCATCACCCTCAGTGCACACATCAAATAGCTGAAAAGGACCTGCTAGTCATCAATACATAAATGTACTCTGCAACATCGGCTGGGGTAATGGAGCGCCTAATTCTGGCACTGCTTCCAAGGTGATAAAAATCTAAGTAGTGGAAGAGAAGTATTGAGTAAAATAAAGCTCACAGTCAAGAAATGTCAAGGTTCTTTATGGAATTTGTTGAATTAAATTAATCCTATTGAACTACAAAAAGCAAGGAGCTCATCTAGTTCCGTCCATGCCTGGGGCCAAGTAGGAGAAACTCAGACTGAGACCAAATCAATTTATTTTCTGCCAGGTCTAAATTTTTGAGAGACACCTGGACCACTGTTGCTGTCCTGGGTGTACAGTTACTATCACTATAATGAACACTATTAATCCAAAGGCTTAGTGCAGCACAAAATAGAAGGAAAATGTCTTTCTCCGAAAAATATGTCTCTCCCAAAAGACTCAAGTGCTTGTCTTTTACTCCCATTTTAAGGCCTATTTATGGTGCCTTGAAGGTGCAAAATAGCTGAAGAAAAATCAGTGAGTCACTCTCTAAATTAGGCAAACACCAGAAGAGGAGAAGTGAGGGTCTTCTTCCTCCTCCTCCTCCCACAAATCCCTAGCCCAGGGGAACCTGGCTCCTGGAGGAGGGCACAGCTCCAGAGCACACTGGGAGCTCGTGCCCAGGGCTCCCGCTAGGTTATCGGGGTGCAGGCACCTCTCAGGGTGCAGACACATAGGGGTACAGCAACACCCATCCTCTCCCCACGCACCCATCCACAGCCAGAGCCACACAGAAACATCCATTCCTTCTCTTTCTACTCATGTAAATCTGGATTAACTCCATTACATCGCTGAAAGGGCAGCAGCATAAAACTGAGTGTGAATGAGGTCAGACCGGTACAGCTCTCAGCTAATGTGTAAAATGCACACTTGGTTTCATATCATTGATTTGATCCACCATTCTGCAATTACCAATCAAACATTTTTTGGGGGACCCTGACATCCAAAACCAAAATTTTAAATCAGGAAATAAAATACCATCCAATGACGTTAAGAAAATGGAGAACATGAACTGAAACTTAGCATCTACTTAAATTATTAATATACTCAGTATGTGTTCAGATTATAAAAATCTTGAATGACTAAAATACAGTTCACAAGAAAAGATTCCTGGTTTCTGTTTACTCACAGGCTGGAGAATGAGGATATTTGTGCAGAAAGAAAGGTGTCACACAGTATTTGTACCCGAACGATGAACCTGAATTCTGCAACAACTTCAGGATGGGCGCTAGGTCCTGCAGTGATCCAGACAGGATAAAATAGATGAAGTTAAAAGAAAATAGATAAAACAATGGGTACGATCCAGCCCATCCTCTTCTGGTATTGAAACTGTGGACTGCAATACTAAAATTGGGATTCTGATTCTCAGCAGGGGCATCCAGCTTACAACTCCCTTTACGGGCAGTGCAGGGGATAAAATTGAACCTGAGAGCATCCCCCTGCATGAGCCCTGTTCTAGAGGCAGTCAATTGGAAATGACCATAAGACAAAAAGCCACTCTTTCTGGGGACTTGAGGCCAAGAAATACCTCTGCTCAGAGTACAAATGTCCCAGCTAGGAAGAGGCATTTGTATGCACAAGTCTCAATTATTTTAAAAGACAGCCACCGAAATTGCAAAGTTCTGTTTCCCGGCTGTGGCTTTTATCAAATAAAGATCTAACATAACTGCGTAAGCAGTCCAGGAACTTTTGTTGATCATTGTCTTAATTGACTAAAGTGCAAGGATACTGTTCTAGGTATTGATTTTCTAATCAAATTAGTGCGTGATATTTACCCTCCATATGTTTATTCATCTGTTGTGCAAGGCTCTCTAATGTCTCATGGGGTTAGTATCTAACTCATAAGTTTATTGTCCTGCACCTTCTGTGCATATGCTCAGAATGCATCAGCCCTTCGTAACCATTACTAACCAACCAAACTGGAGAATATTTTTTTTTAATCAACAAAGCTGCTGATAGAGAATTAGTTTTGCCTTTAGGGGAATCAGTTCCGTTATTGATTAGGCTGCTTCAGATTTCTTCCCTGACCGCATGAAAACGGTTAAGTCTCACTCTGCTGCGGTTTCCCACTAAAAAACCCGAGTGTGATGAAGACAACAGAAGTTTCAGGCTGGAGACAGCAGCAATGAGACCATTGAAGTCTCTATGCTGTAGGATGCCTGTGCTGAGAAGCTAGGTTCTGCCCTCCCTGACTCTGACAGCTTCTTCACTAGGTGCTCCATTTACTCGACCTGAGAAGTGGGTCTTGGATTTGGTCCTAACGAAACAGAGGAAGAAAACACTATATACCTTTCAGAAGTATCTCATAATGCAAAAGGGAAAAATCTTGTTACAGTGCACTCCAAACAGCCTATTCTAGGTAATCACATTTATATTTATTAAATGAGACAGCATTCACAAGATGTCAGGGTTGCAGCCGAGACATAAACAACATTACCCAAGACATAGTCCAGAAGCAACAAAATGGTTTATGACACTTCCTGTTCTCAGAGTCCTTCTTTCTCATTCCTAATGATCTCTAATAGGAGGATGTACCAATGTACGTGCACGGCGATCCCAGGCTAGCTGCTTCCTGTAAATGCCTTTTTTTAATAAAGGAAACACCATGTAAGGTGGCATATTAAAGATCAATGCCAAACTTATGTCCCTATAACTTAGTTAATTATACTCTGAAATAGCATCTCAAGTAGGTTTTTAAATGTTTATTTTTCTGAAGAAGATCGCTTTTGTAAAATAGATATAAATTCACTTCCTTTGCTTATCCAATGACTTATTTAGTTAATGGATAGTACAAGAAAGCAGGTATAAAATAAAGTGGATCTGAGTCACTTAGAGGTTTTGAAGAAACAGCTGCAGGAGTTGCCACTATGCAGAAGTGGTGGTGAGCTTTCAGAATAGAGAATTGGAAATAACCTAAACTGAGGGAGCAGTGCAAGGAGGTTTCTCTCCCTTATGGTTCGAGGAACAAGACACTTAGAGAAAAGAGTTTGGCTTATTTTCATTTGCACAACAGCAAAATATGGTGTCTGACAGTACACTCTTGGTTTCATAATTACAACCTCTAGTACTCTGGGATCACTAAACACAAGCATAAGTCAACATGTGATTTTAACCATGAAAATTGACACATCTCAACAAAGTACTTAAGCCAGGCTTTTACACCTTATTGAATAAGGATGCAATTCTGAACTTCATTCAGTAAAATGCTTTGGAGCAAAGTTTTGAAAATGCATCTGAAAATGCTGATATACCAGTGACACACTTTAATGCGTTGGTACAAACTTAAGTGAAAAGGAATCGATTCTGAATTTTCAGACACACCATTGCGGAGGACAAAAATTACTAAATTTTAATACAAACAACATATTTGAAAAAAAGCTGGCCTGACAAAAAACAAGAAGATTATATCAGAACCTGGAACTTATCTTGTGCTATCTACAGCATGTGTTTAACAAAGCCTCTTATAATCAAAACTGAAACAGCAAAGTCAGCATTGCTTTCATTCATCAACAATCATCAGTGCACAAGAAGGCTGAAAGTCACTGGGGAAGCAGAATGATGTCATTGAAATTAAATTTATAAGCTGTAAATAAATACCCACTCCACCCCCAAAAAAAATCCCAACATAATAAAAAGACTCTTAAAGTGATAGAGAAATGTCTAGAGTGACAGATATTCTCGTCAAGATGACTAACTAGTTACAGATATTTTGGTCAAGATGCCTGACTATTTTCTGTATTATTTTACATATCAAAACACCTTTCTAGGCTTCAAGCACTAATTTTTCATCTTTTATTTTGATCTGTCTTCCAAGAAAGACAAAACATTGTAGTCAGAGTGCAGTATCAAGTCTGTAACATGCTCTGATGGGCAAAGCTTTTCTGCTGTCTTGGTCTCAGAGACATTTATTAATGGATGGGCAGAGAGTGCTTATTATGTGCCGGAGATAACCTCAAAAGAGCCAGCAAATAAAACTAGAGGTGAGCAATGTCTGTTGTTGTGAGGAATTTTTAGCAATAAATTGGATTTTCAATGCAAAACATATCACATTTTTTGAGAAAAAGCAATCAGACCTTTGAGAACCTACTAGCTGTAAAAAGTGTTTGGGAAATACGCAAAGACACGTTGCATGTCTTCAAAATCATTTCATTCATCAAAGAGCAAAGAAATCAGCATCTCATTGAAACGCAACCTTCTGTATTTTTTAGTTCAGATTCACATGAAGGTAGGGAATACGAATTTTCTAGCATTACATTCTCTGGTAAGCAGGATTGACAAAAATGCAGTCACATCACTCAGATAACAGAGCTGAGGTGATCCTTTTTTATTTTCCTCATTAGAATTTAATCATGTACTTCAAAAGAATTTCTGAAAACACACATTTTCCTCATACCATCGCACCTTAAGATACACAGCCACAGTTCATGCTGAAGTGTGTTTATTTGTATCCGAATGTATGCTTTTAAATTAAATTAGTCTTTGAGGCTTAATCCCCTGCCAACTGCTATTTTTCCTGCAGGAAAACAACTCCCTGAAGAAATGCAAATTATTCATGGTTCTTGAGGGCTTTGGGACAATTACTATGCCATCCGAGTTCTCAAAATTGCAGTAAGTAGGTTATATAGCCTTGGCATCATCATTCCATATGGCTGCATCTGAAATAAGATGCTTGGGTGGGTTGTAAAGTGACATAGTTTGAATACACATAATTGTATCTTAAGCTCAGCTACAAGCCCTAGGCCACCACCAGTTCAATAAGGGATCAGACATGGGTCAATTAAATTCTGTGAACATTTTGTTATCTGGGAGCTGAAAGTCTTTAGCTGGGATTAGACAAATACGGATCTTCGCAGATTATAAACACTGCATTGATGCACTGCTACTGAGTTATGCAATTAATATCATCTCACATCACAGATAAAACTAAAAGGAAAATAACATAAACAGGTAATTTCAGGAGATACTCTAAAAACCCAGCATCGATTCTGTGTATTTTACACATGGGAGCCATTATATAGGGCTACCTTTGTAAAAGCTGCACAAGCAATGAAGTAGGAAGGAAACAAATGTAAAACCAGTAGATTTTCTAGATGTGAAAGAGTAGAATATTTCTGTGTTGTCAGACTGCATTTTTCACTGGAAAAGGTTTTCCACCAAAATTCCTGCCCTGCTCTTGTTAACTATTCCCTATTAACTATTTAGTTAAATAAGGTCTGAGATGATTCAAAAACCAAATCATTTTGGGTCTGTATTTTCCAATTTGGAATTTCAAAGTTAGACATTCAGTTTCATGTGGGAACATACAAACCAGAGTGGCCTGGTTTCCAGAAGCACCAAACATCCCAAATAACACAGGAGTGGTGTGTGTTCATACCTATGAAAAGTGGACTTCGTGCTTTGTCCTGAGGCTAGGAGATCTACTTTGCGTAGCCACTGTGGGAGATTTTGCTCAGTTCAAGGTAGTTCACAAAACATCAAATGATCAGATGGGTTTTCTAGGCTCACATCTGGTTATTTGATTTCCTAAAAAAAAAAAAAAACAAAACACGCATGTAATGGAAGTAATCAGGAAGCTGAAAAGACTTTTATATAGGAAGTCACTAAAAAAAAATAATTTACCGTTGATGATTTCTAATACAGTAATGCCTAGAAGTTGGATACTTCTCTTTGCTGGACACGTGTGTACACAGAAGAGAGAAGATATTTTCTGCCCAAATTGTTTTGCAGCCTAAAATCCCAACAGTTGGTTTTCATTAAGAGAGGAAGTGGCAAAGGTCTACGGACAACAAACAGTATGAGGAGTATAGACTACGTGCGCTGCTTTATCTCCTTGCATTACACAAAAGGCAAAGAACATTCAATGAAATCAACAGGTATCCAGCTGCTACAAGGATACACGTTTTTTGGTGAAACATAATTGACTTTGGAATTCACTGCTGCAAGATGTCTCTGAGAATCTATACACTGCTAAACAAAAAGAGGACCAGAGAGTTTGCTCATACACTGGACCTTCAGGCATTCGCATTGCTTAAACATTATCGTATGTCTTTGCTCTCTCAACAGCTCCAACTTGCTTTCTTGCAAAGCAATATTCGGGAGCGGTTCTCTTCGGGCAATACAGCTGTTCTTGTATGGACAACAGTGCACCAGTTTGTCTCTTTCTGCCCTCTAATGATATCCTCAAAGGATCAGATATTCCCAGATGCACTCCAGGCCATGATATATATGACCTCAGTTTCATGTTGTTAAAATGCCACTCTCATAGACTCTGACATATTGCTGACATTATTTCCACTTCGAGTAGGAAAAAACACACCACAGAAAAAAAAATATTCTTATGTCCTAGGACCACCATTTGGGCCCTAAGGAAGTACTGAGCCAAGCCACTGTCTGGTAGACACTCCACTGCAGAGCGGCAGTGTGAAGGCAAGCCAGTTGGTGCCATCAGTCCTGGGGATGGAGATCATTTCCTGGCCTTCCTGCAATGTGAGATGTGCCACATCACTTACCCTCAGGCAGACGATGGGTTTGCATCTGTTTTATTTACTAGCATAGATGTAATCAGTAAGACCATTAACTTGGGAGGACCAGAAAAGTATCTGATGGTTGCCAAGAGAAGATGAGAACTTACACAGCTAAATTAAATACAAAATAAACATTACCTTAGCTGTGAATCCCTGTGTTTCAGGACATCAGTTAGTAAAATTAGACAGAAACCATCACTCCAGACAAGTTTATACAGCACGTTAATTGCCTGCAATGGTTTCCCATCTTCCGTAGTACAAATCTTCACACACCGCTGGTTTGATTCACTCTGGCAATTTCTGTGATCCTAATATTGGCATCCAGTCATGTCACTGTTCAGCTAATGTAGCCTTCAACATAGAAAGGTCAAGTAATTCCTTTGCCACTAATGGTCTTTTTGAAGTTTACAAATTTAAAGCATTAACCTGTTTTCAGCGAGAAGTACTATATTATCACACTAAACTATGTAAATTGTTTACAAGAGCTTCCTATGGACAGTGCATTTGCTGATAACAAGCGCTTCCTGAACGGAATGAGTGTTCTCAACTCCCTTTAGTGAGAGTAGGAGACACTTAGCATTTGGGGATTAGACTTGAGCCCCTCAGTCCTTGCCTGATTCTTGGCAAAATCTGCCATCTGGCCTAAGTACCACAAGTTCAGCTTTCCAACCACCATATGATACTCCTGCAAGTAAAACGCATTGGAAGAGATTTATTGCATCAAAGGTAAACATCTAAGAGTATGATCTAATGTGACCTAGTTGTCTACGTTCCTTTCATAGCCCGTGAAGCGAATAGGAAGGGCATCTACAGAGATTTATCTGAGACATAAAGAACCACGCTATATATCTATCATTAAGAGAAGTGAATCCCACCACCACTTATATGCTTCAATAGCTTCATCAGTTGGACTAGACTGAAACGCAGGTAGGAGCTGCATGGTCCTCACCATGCACAGAGCTTTGCAATCCGCTGCTTCTGTTCCAAAGATGTTTGTGCACACAAAAGCATGCCACATTTTTCCAACCCTGCTAACTGATTTGGTAAAAAATATTAGTTGTGAAAACAAAACTCGCTTTGTCAATTTTTCTTAGACCACCATCAGACAACAAAACTAATGTTAATCCTCTATTCTGTCAGTATCCAGCTTTTCTTTGTGTGGGAATTGGTCAGCAGCACAAAGGCCAAGCAACAGCATAAATGAGCTGAGATTATTGGACTACAGCTGAGATACATAACCAAGAACATGGGCCTTCCTCTGCCTACACCCCAGATCTGGATAATTGTCTCAGACTGTGATGCAACCATGGGATCCAGTGGCCAGGGCTCAGAACCTGCTACATCCTTGACCTGATGATCAGAGTAAGATCCAGGTGCACACATCCTAATATGCACATCAGCAGTAAAATGGGAGACCTGGAGTCACTTCTTTCCTTCGCTTCCCTCTCCTTCTCCCAAGATAATTTTCTGAACTACACCTGCTGATGGCACGGATGGAGGAGGAGGGACCACGTCCTGCAGGAGCTCCTCCTTGCTGCAGGCAGGAATGAGGCCAGAAAGGGAGTATGAGAAGGAACTTTGTGAAGTTTCTCTTCAGGAAGGGAATAGGAAGGAGGAAAAATGAGACTACAGTTCCTATTCCCCGGTCCTAAAACACAATGCACCAGCTAATTTGGGAATACAATTTTTTCTCCTCATCCTTCGCCTCTGTTTGCTCGGGTACTCTTCTAGGACACAGGAGATCAAGGTGTCAAACTACTGGTGCTGAGGAAGGAATCGGATCTTCTACTTCATAGACACCTCCTAGTATTTCACCTAGTATGTTTAAACACTAAGCCTTTAGCTGTGTGTTAAAGGAAAGTAACCACAACTTCATTTGGTGAGAAATTAAATCTTTGCAGTGTGCACTGTATGTTATTGGGGAATGTGCTGATTGAATTCAGGACCGAAGGGCTTGCAGGCAAAAGGATTCTTAGTTTCTGGGCTGCTATCGGGTTAAGGCATCAACTGGCTACGAACTGCTCAGACTGGCAAAAATTTTGGCATAAAGGGGAACTTTCAAAGGACAGCATCTAGATAGGTGGTTGTAGATTGAAACTTTGAACTTTGAGGAATTTCAGGCATCTAATTTTTCTCCTAGTGCCAAATCCCTTTGTGCAGTTTTCGTATTGTTTGAAACAAGAACTATCCTGCATTGAAACAAGATAACATTTTAAATTAAAATAGGGAACAATGTGCCAGAAGAACATAGAAACTGAATAAGAATAGAGTGGGAGAAGAAAGCAAGCAAAAAAGGGTGTAAGAAGAGAGAGGCAGAATTAGGATGGAGTGGGAGAAAACGAGAACAATCAGAATTAAAAATAAACTCCAGCCACTTTTCACATTGAAAGCTCACAGCTAGTAAGCTGATTGACATCTTACATCTCTGCCAGAGTATTACAGAAAGAGCATTTGAAACTACTATCATGTGTTTAATGTGTTTCATAATCACATTTGTTAATTGGAAGATGAGTGATTTTATATGTGCTAAGGTCTAGTGCTTTACCACTAGACTTTAATTAGTGAATCTTGGAAAGAAAGGAAGGCAAGCTGATGCTTTGCTCAACAAACTTGTACGTACAATGGAAGAATATCATCAGGATTAAAAGCCGGATAAAACCGTGGCTTTATTAATTTTCACTTGACTCTGATACAAATAGATGAACCATGCAATTATTTCAAAATCCTACCGGCATTAAACTCTCCCCATCTCATACATTTTCCTCATCACTCTTTGACCAGCAGCAGCAAAGAGCGCTTTCTCCTGCTAACCTGCTATAAACTCTGCTTACAGCTGCCTTCAAAGGAGATCTGCCAAAACTTAAAAATAAATGAGACAAGACTAAGATTAATAAAATAGGTAAGGATAATTGTTCATTTTGTTATGACCCAAATTCAATCCATTAAGGGAAGAGTATAAGACTCCCTCCTAGTTAAATTGACTGAAACATTCTGCAACTATGGAGAATAATAAAGCACAATTAAAAGTGAAAGTGACCTGGGGCTTTAAATACCCAAGAACCACGGTAATGGAACAAGGAGGCCATTTAAAGGTCAGCAACTTATAAACAATATCCTCAGAGCAATTTCTCAGGAGGCAAATCATTTCAGATGGACCTATTGTGCAGTTTATAAAAGAGAAGGTTTCTCCCATCTTGAAGGAAGCCAAGCAAAATTAAATGCCTACTATGAGGCTCTGGCAGCCATTGCTTCATGTCTCAGGTTCAAGAGGAGCTATCCTTATTCCAGCTGGCATTCAGTGGGATCGTCTGGCAAGGTAAATCTCAGCATACCATGCTTATAGAGCCACACATTTTCCAAAACAAATGTTTCTTTGGACACAATCCCTGGGCTGCAGTCCACGAGCTCTGCCTGCACAGCAGGTAGGGGTTACCTGAGTACCTCCACTGCTGCAGAGCAAGAGGAAAAAGAAAACACTGAAGCTCACATGTGTCTCTGGACAATGATGGGAAGCAGCATTCGTCTACCCTTTCTGTCCTTGCCCAGCTGCGCTTCTCAGACAGAGTTTCTGTGGCCCCTCGTAAGCACGCACTTCCCAGAACATCCTGGGGAGTGGCACCTGCTGCCAGCCTGCACAAGGAGAGAGTGTCCTGGCACCGCTATGGGAATCTTCAGCCCTTCCTCGCTGAGATCAGTTGTCCTGAATGTGTTGGTCTATGACTTTGGAAATTTGTTCCCTTGAGTGAAAATACAGAAACCATTAAAAAAACTTAGTATCATTCCTCATATTTACAAAAATCCTGCAAGCCTAAAAGAAAAAAAAATCCTTCTCCACTTCAGAGATCTTTTTTTTCCTTCATTTTTCAGATTCAGAGGTAGTACCTCATTCCAGCAGGGTCTGTACCACAGAGCTGGAAATACAGATTATGCCAAAAAATCTTTACCTTTAATTGACTGCAGCCAATTCATATGAACAACCATCAAAAATCTGACAAAAGATATGGCTAGAAAATTATTTTTCATCCAAGCAGGCATATTGAATACAGTGATCCAACAAAAACTGTATTGTGTCAGCAGCCACAGCAAAAACTGCTAGGAAGGCTTTGCAGGATGCAGCAAGTTATTCTGCATCATTTAAATCCTCATCCAGGGGGAAGAAAGGGATATATTTACTTACTCTGTGTTATACCTCAGTCATCATGGAACACCTCATAACCCAATGTCCAGGGGAAAAAAACAACAGAATATTTGGCACCAAGTATTATCACATGTAGAGCGTGTTTTATGTTTCATGCAGCTGCATGAAAGACTGACATAAACCAGTTGTTTCAAAAGTCATCTAATGTCAGAGAAGAATTATACTGAAGCTTTTGGTGAATTCTTTGCACATGTGTCTTAATTCAAGAGCAAGCCTAATAGTAATGCTGCCTTACACAACACAGGTTTCACTGGCTATTTATGGGCATTTAATATTTCATTAGTTCCCTTTCTGAATGCCTTTCTTCTGCTGTGCTCATTCTGTACTTGTTTCTTCATCTGACCTCTTTCTTCCCTTTTCACACTGTAAGTTCATTGAATATTTTACTCCCTGTTCCTTTCATGGTCTCTTTTATCCGAGCAACACATCAATCCAATAACCTGAAGCTTGGTCCCCCTGTGTTCAGGCTAATCAAAAAATTAACCGAAAGAATTCAACCACTTTGCTATGCATGTGTGTTGCCTGTAAATTACTATGTGTTTTTTTAAATATGACATTACATAGTATTATTGATATTTCAAGAAAAAGAGTGTCCTCTATGTTTTCTGCTGGTACAGTTCATTTACAGCAGGCTGACCATGCACTCACTGTGCACAGATAGTGCATGCAGAGTCACAGGAACAGCTGATCAACCAAGCTAAATTCAACTCAGTACGTTTTCCATTGCCTATAAAAGAAATTTGTTTTTTATAGATTTTGTCTGGGTCTTGCTACTGAGCTATAGGTGTAAAAATAAGACAGGAAGCTGGACAGCTTTTCTTCCCTCGAGACTGTAAAATCGCTCAATAAACCTCCTTCTATAATAAAACCCCTTAAAATGATGGTTGAAATCCTGGCTCCACTGGAGTCAATAGTAAAACTCCCATTCACATCAGAAGCGACTGACTTCTGTGCTAATGAAAGCCCTTTAACTACACCAGATACGCTGCATAATGGTTCAATACAATAACTTGTTATAAACTACATGCTTTTCTCCAGATAGGATTTCACGATTTTTTAACTAATATTACATTTTTTAAAATACTGATTTCTTCCACCAGTTAAAGACAGTCAATATACCAGTGCCCATTAATACTAAGCAGCAGTTTAAAAAAGCACTCCTAAAGACAGCATGGAAATGAAACCGCAGGGGGAATGTTATATAGGCCAAATGAAATGGTCAATGCTGGTTTATGTCTCTGCTGGAAGCTGGTATCTCTAGGACCAAAGTAATTGTTAAAAGCATTATTGATCAAGATGGACTCACATTAACATCTGGCAAATTCATACAAAACCAGAAGGAATTTGTAGTCTTTGTCTGTGCCTAATATTTTGGTTTAGACTGACCAAAGCGTATAGGGTAAGCACCCACACAGAAAACAAAAATTCCAGTTTATCGTGTGTAAAACGCCAGCAAAAACAGATTTTGGAGAGAGAAATTCACATTGTCAGCTGTCTGCTCACAGCACGGATAAATCCTGGTGTGTAATTACAGCATTAGTCACACCAGCTAACAAAGGCATGGCAGCGTGGGCGGAGAGGACCGACAGCGCAGAGCAGAGAGGTCATCGTCTGCTCCAGCCACCGGCTTTCCTCGCCAGCCTCCAGCACCAGCTCAGCAGGCGTGATGGTGTGACAGGCTGGAGCACCATGCTCGCTGTCACCCTCTCTGCACCCCACCACCGGCTCATCCAGCCAGCGGCTGCCACCCCTGCTCCCCTCGTAGACAGGTGTGGATGGGCTCAGGTCCTGCTGCACCACTTGTCCAACACAGGAGGGAGAGAAGTAGACCTTCTCATTGAAGCTGTAGCTGTATCAATATTCCCTTGGTTTTGGGGTAGAATGGAAGAGGAACAAAGGTTTTCCAAACCAGCCTCACGCCTGAGACAGGCTGCTTCTGGATTCGAACTTCAGGTTGACAAATGCGTACCACTACAGGTGTGAAATTAAAGCCCCTTCTCCACCCACAGAAAACTCTTTTGAAGATACAACCCTACAAATTTTTTTTCAGTAAGTCAGTAACTAAGCAAGGGCTTGAATCCAAAAATGCAGTCCTCATGTGATGATTTCATCACTTTGTAAATAGTAGCAGGGGAAGAGTATTTCTGATAGTGACATCTCTTACATTGGCCCTGTTTGCAGCTATGGATGATCAGAATTTTAAATACAGAACTATGGGAATAATCTGTCAAGCAATTTGTTAGATTTGCCATCACTTGAAGTCTTTAAATCAAGCGTGGACATCCTTGTCCATCATATTCTAGCTCAATAGCAAGACAGTTCTATGTCACGGGCCTGCATGTACAGGTAGAGGATATGAAGACAATAGCTCTTGCAGGTATTAAAAGTTATGAACCATTGAATCAGCTTTGCCAGACTGGTTTGGCTTTCTTTTAATTCCAAGATTTTGGGTTATTTTAGCTTTCCTATTTGTCAGCTTGAAGAGAAAAATCAAAAACAAAGGTATGAAGCACAGCCTTTCAGGATATAAATAGATTAGCAGTTCCTAGAAAGAAAGATACCTGAAAGACCTTGGCTGATTCTGGGCCCTTCCAGAAGGCTACTGTTAGACAAAGCCTTCCCCAAAACCCACTGTTAAGAGCATTCGAGGCGGAAGGAGATATTGGCCACAAGACAGGCACTCAAAGCACACCTGCTTGGGGCGTAAAAAGTTCAGAGGTGTTTTACAAGGAGCTAAAAGCATCTCAGGAGAACAACTGTTTTAAAGTACACAATAAAGGCAGGTGGACTGAGGAGGCTGTGTCTTTTAAAGTTTGGAGAGTGCTGATACTGATCAAGAAAGTGTTTCAGTGTGGCTAAGCTGGAGCACCCAGCGTTGCAAGAAACATAACAAACCTTCACCATTGCTCCAGTGTCCTCCCGTCGAGTACTCCCTGTGTCGAAGAGGAGCCGTGCCAATTTATCCATCTCAAATTGTAAAATCCAGCCACTGGCTAGAAGCAAAGAATTTTTTTCTTCTATGTAGTCACCAAGACATTACTGTTCTAGACAGTAAGAGGTTCTGCAGAGCTACAAATAAACTGCCTGCATTAACACCGCCTGATCCTGCGTGGAGGTGGACATCATGGGTCTCTGCGCTGGCACGTGTCATGCAGGAGTAGGACCATCAGACTGCGGTATCTTAATCTTGCAGTGAAGTGTGCAAGGGATTCATACTGAAGCCAAATAAATCCTGCAAACTGTAACACCACTGCCAAACATGGACACTTTTTTCTTTTAACACCTAGCATGGTAACGTCCCTGAGACAGAGGCGTTGCCACAGCGGAATTCCATAGAGCACAGTAATACGAGGTAATTTGCATGATTAATCAATAATGTTTTGTCCTGAATTGTTAAGCTTTTTGTCAGCTTTTTGGTTCTACCAACATGTTAATTAACAGCTGATTTCTCAAATCATCCCCAGGCCATGCTGGTGAGATACTGGAGCTTCACTGATTGGGGGTAAGGAGGAGGGTTTTGGGCAAGTCATTAGTGAAATGTGCAACAGGTACAAAGAGCAGCCTCAAATTTCAAACTTGTTTGCTCGTTTCAGACACATTTGGAGTCCCATAAAAGACATAGTGAGAGGGAGGAGGAGAGGGGAGGCGAGGGGAGGGGAGGCAAGGCGGGGAGGGGCAGGGCTGAGAAAACCATTTTCCATGATAATGTGGAGTGGTCAGGAAGAGCGGGAAGAGAAGGGCTGTGCTGTGCTCCAAAGCACCTAGAGAAAAAGAGGCTCAAACACCATGAATCAAGAGATACCATGAGGCCTCCCATGTTTGGGGGCTGAGAAGGAAAAAAGCAGTTAAAATGTAAGAGGACATCAACCCAAGAGGAAAGCAGCATCTGTGAAAAAGAGAGAAGGGGAAGATGGGGAAGAGGAGGTGAGGACAAATAAGAAGGAAATGGTATTTTTTCTTGGCAATCAGTGAATCCTTCTTACACGTTTACAGAGGAAATTGCTCTTTCTTGGAGAACTTGGCACGTTCTCCTGAAGCCGATAGCTTTTTGGCAATGAGATGTCCTATGTGCCGGAGCAGTTTTGTATGCAAAGAACCATTGGTTTTGTTTACATAGTTTTCTAATTCATTAAAAAAACCCAGGAGAGGGCAGTAGCAAAACTGCTCCCTGGCACACCCTTACGTGAAAGAGGAGCTTCACAGTAACCTGCAGAGGGTCTACAGAATGGTTAGCTCTGCAGCACAGACCAGCAGCTTGGGAGGAGAACCGCACCTCAGCCACACACTGGTTTGTAAGAGACCCAGGCCCAGGACTGTGCTAGTCAGGAGTACTGATTTCTGTACGTGCAGGTACAATATTTGCTTGGGATGCATTTGACATTTAAATGCATAGGATTGAAGTTACAGTCTCTCTGGAGAGAGTCCTGCATTTGCCCACCCCCTCATCATAACTTTCTGGCCCCTACAATTCCCCATCATCTCGACTAAAACATCTTATTTCCTTCTCCAAAGAATTCAGCGATATAATTAATAGTAAGTAAGAGCTAACTTACAACCGTATACATTCTCTTACGTTCTCAGCCAAGCAAATCTTTCATTTTGTCGGGTAATTTCTTTTTAATGTGGTGGTTGCTATTATTTCTTGATAGTGACAAAAGACCTGAAGCAAAACTCTTTTCAGAGAATTCGAGACAAAAAAAAATCTTTGTTGGCTGAAAGGAGCATATTTAATGCATGCAGAAGGTGTTAATTAAAAATGCTTGAAGCTGATGTTATAGCCCTAAAAATCAAGAATATTTTGAGTCTTAAATGTCTCAGTTATCATCACAGAACATGCCTGCCATGGCACCCATTTCTTTGCCCTGAGGCATTACTATAAAATTAAAAATGGGTGTTTGGAGCTAGTAAGCTTTGATCTAATTGAATTTGGGGTAGGATCAAATCATAATATGCCCATGATTTCCTGATCTCACTCGTCCCTTCTGGCAAGGGTTTGTCAAGTGATACTAACGGACACTTCTAACCTACTAAGAGATTTGCTACAAAGCAAGCTGATTTTTCACTGTGTAACCTACTGTTGTGAGGGAGCTTAACAAAAAATAAAATTAAAAAACCTACAAACCAAAAAAAAACCACCTGAAATTTGCATCCGCGCTAAATGGCAGAGGAAGCCTCCAAGCTGCTATAATTCAGTAGGTATGACATTTACCTCTCTGTGTTTTTCTTCAGCTGGCTTAGTGCACACCACACTGTGCAAAGTTGAAAATCAATTAGTTTTGGAAACAATTTCTTTTTATACACTCTCTTCTATGGATCAAATTTCTCATCCATTCAGAGAATTCTTTTGGCATGAGTAGAAGTAATACTGATGAATATTAAATCTCTACAGTCTAATAGAGAGTAGTGCTTACCTGAGTTTCAGTGAGATACAGAAGTGTGTATATATATACACCTAGACACATGTCTTATACACATATGAAGACATGATCAATGCGTAAGTTTTATCGATGTATACGTAGAGGTTCTAAATGAAAAAGAATGAATTTTTTTTTTATCCTTTAAGATCTCAGCCAGAAAAAATGTGTTTTGCAAATGAAAAGTGGCATCACTCATCAGTGAAAGGAGTGTATGGAATTTGAAATAGCAAGGCAATTGAACATGAAAAGTTTGGCACAGAAAAGAAGAGTGAGTAATTTAAACCCACTCAGGAACAGGTGTGACTTGTTCGTAAACCAGTTAGGAAAAAAATTTGTTCAATTACTCCTCTCTGGTAAATAACAAATTACCATAGCAACTCCAATTTTAAACAACATATGCATATATCTTGTTTCAGAAAAGCTTGAGTCAAAAACTGTGTTTTACTACCATGCCGTGCCTTCTTTCTTAACTTCAAGATCCAAACTCTATGAACTTCCAGCTCCTTATTTATACACACTGCTTTGGCCATGACCTGGAACCACCACCTTAAGAATGACTGCTTATTGCTCAATCCGTGCTCAAAAAATGCTCTGCCTATTTGTTGAGACTCTTTGTGAGCAAATCCAGCCGGTAGCTTTTGTGATAGGGAAAGTGAATAGCTGTCATTTTGGGGGTGGATTCCAAATGATTTGTTAAAATCAGATGGTTTTTATCAGCAATTACAAATAACCTGACGCATATGTGTGCATGCAAGTGTGTATTTAAATTTATGATTGTATACTTTTGTGGTGGTGGTTAGGAATTTGTGAGCATTTTGATTGTCAAGGAGTAGGAAATTATTCAACGGAGATCTGATCAGAGTTTGAATAACATTACATATTGGAAGGCTTTGAATTTTAACTGAGAGACCATACAGAATCCAAAAGCTTGTGTAGAGCTACAAAGCCCATACGGAGCAGAAGGAGTCCCGAACCTCACTGCTCCCCAGGCTTTGTTGCACAGTAACAAACACTCGTTTCCGAATCCTGGCCCAGACTTTATAGAAGAAACATTCATCAGCAACAGTCCATCTGCAGCAGGCAACACAAGCATGATTTATAATTAAACTTTCTTTAGAAGCAACCTAAAGGCAGTCAGTGTCAGTGTCTCCAGACCTGGATCTGTGTATAAATATATAAGGGTTATACAGGCTTAGTTAGGTAACATCATTTTAATATCCTTAATATTTAAAATAGGTATGATCTGGACCTTGCACCTTGAAGAGTGGTTATTTTTGTGCAGATTCATGTACTGAGGGATGTCTCACCATTTCAAATTAACCCGTCCAGGTTGAAATTAGCCTCCAAGTGGTCTTCAAACTAGGAGAGTTGATCAGAATCTGCTGTCATTGACAAGTTCCTATTTTGCAGTTAGCAACAAACAAGAGTTTGAACTCAATGTTCCCATAACCATCTGTTGCCTCCACAATGGTAATTTCAGTCAGGATCCTTATATTCTGTCTATGTTTACATAATTCAGATGGCCAAAAATATCAGAATGGGCAGCAGCATAATGAACACTGACTCCTCCAATTTGAAAAGTATCTCAGATTCATTTCTGATTTTATAAAACTATGCCAGAAGGTTGGCCCAATAAAGACAAACCATGTATGCAACTGTAAGCTCTGGTACCCCATCCTCATTTTTCTAAATAATAAGAGAAGAAAGTGAAGTAGAAAGTATAGGCACTTATTTCTTAGCCAGTCTCATCTCATAGTTCATTGGGCATCATTTTTGCTCACAGACATTCTCTGAGCCAAACCACTCAATCATCAATAGATGCAGTGAAACAAATTTCTTCTCGTTCCACTGGAAATATGCAAACAGTAATACATCTCTTGCCTGAAGAAGAATTCCTTGTTCATACCAGAGTAATTCATCTCAAAGAATTATCTTGGTTTAGTTATTCATTTTAGAAGCTTTTAAAGAAAAGGAAAAAAAAAAAAAAACAAACCAACAAACTGCTCATCAACAGAGGAAACACTTACATTTAGTTGATCAAGTTCACCTGTGTCCAGTGATTCAAATCAATTGAATGGCAAATCTCTTTTCGGGTCACACTACATGGGCTGCATCTATAGTATCATTTTAGTCTGCAGCAGGTGTGCAGTTTTGAAAGAAGTCTTCCAGTTGTCCCCACTTGCAGTGCCTCAGTTGACATTGTGGAGAGGAGTCAAGTCACTATGCACAAGCTGGATTCCTCCCAGTGGAGATAAACTGGAAGATGTGTTTCAGGGGAGCGCCTAAGGCACTCCAGCCATTTATGGGTGTTCAGTGGAAGTAGTAAGGTTAGAGCTAGGCCAGAGTAAGACCTCCTAAAATGCAGATAGACACCAGGTCTACAGCCTCAACTGCTTTGCTTTGCAGATCCATTCCTCTTTGGTTGCACTACTTACTAATACAGACACAAGTTCTGCCAGAGAGCTTTGCTTCAGAAGACTTTCTTGCATAGAGTGATTATGTCAGTGGGATTTTATTGATATCTTTTGTTGCATTGCATCCTACCACCTTTTCACCTTTGTATTCAGGTAAGAAATACATTTCTACCCAGGTATAAAGTTATCATATCCTTGCCATAAACTGAGTGACACGATAACTTGTCTTGTCAGATAGTTTCACAGTGCTATAGAACAGCTGGAAGGCTGAGAATGAAGCAAATATTCAAAGTTTTTTTTATATCTCCCCTCAAGCCACAAGGAGATGTAAGTACTGATATGAAATGACATTACATTTTGTTTGGGAAAATTTTGCAGAGCTGCTTTAGCCCAAGATGGAAGCTATTATGTAAGTAGCAACAATATATTCTCTTTCAAAGTCTTCATTTTCCCTTTTCTCATGCAGACCAAATGTACTTTGAATAATGTACATTTGTAATTAATAATAATAATGTAAATAATAATTTAGAGTACCAAATGTACTCTAAATAACAAGAGCAGAGCAAAGTGCTTAAATCAGCACATGAAACTTTCTGAGTAAGAGACATAGGGGCTTGAATTAAAACAGCCCCTCCCAAGGTGGCTCCTTAGTGGATGAGGGAAAGGCTGTGGCTGTTGTCTACCTAGACTTTAGGAAAGCCTTTGACACCTTTCCCACAGCATTCTCCTGGAGAAACTGGCTGCTTATGGCTTAGACAGGCGTACACTTCACTGGGTAAAAAACTGGCTGGACAGCTGGGTCTGAAGAATTGTGGTGAATGGAGTTATATCCAGTTGGCGGCCGGTCACAAGTGGTGCTCCCCAGGGCTCAGTACTGGGGCCAGTTCTGTTTAATATCTTTATCAATGATCTGGACGAGGGGATCGAGTGCACCCTCAGTCAGTTTGCAGACGACACCAGGTTGGGTGGGAATGTTGATCTGCTTGAGGGTAGGAAGGCTCTACAGAGAGATCTGGACAGGCTGGATCGATGGGCTGAGGTCAATTGTATGAGGTTCAACAAGGCCAAGTGCCAGGTCACAACAACCCCATGCAACGCTACAGGCTTGGGGAAGAGTGCCTGGAAAGCTGTCTTGTGGAGAAGGATCTGAGGGCACTGGTCGATAGCCGGCTGAATCTGAGCCGGCAGTGTGTCTCAGTGGCCAAAAAGGTCAAGAGTACCCTGGCTTGTGTCAGAAACATTATGGCCAGCAGGACCAGGGAAACGATTGTCCCACTGTAATCAGCACTGATGAGGCCGCACCTCCAATACTGTGTGCAATTTGGGGCCCCTCATTACAAGAAAGACATTGAGCTGCTGGATCGTGTCCAAAAAAGAAGGTGGTGAAGGGTCTAGAGCACAAATCTTACGAGGAACAGCTGAGGGAACTGGGGTTGTTTAGCCTGGAGAAAAGGAGGCGGAGGAGAGATTTTATCATTCTCTACCACTACCTGAAAGGAGGTTGTAGCGAGGTGGGTATCAGTCTCTTCTCCCAAGTAACAAGCAATAGGACAAGAGGAAATGGCCTGAAGTTGTGCCAGGGAGGTTTAGACTGATATTAGGAAAAGTTTCTTCATCAAAAGGGTTGTCAAGCATTGGAACAGGCTGCCCAGAGAAGTGATTGAGTTACCTGGCCAAGGACATCAAAGGCAACAAGAAAAACTTCTATAGATACGTCATTGACAAAAGGAGGATTAGGGAAAATGTGGGCCTTCTCCAGAAGGAAACGGGAGACCTGGTTACCCAGGATATGGAGGAAGCTGAGGTACTCAATTACTTCTTTGCATCAGTCTTCACTAGCAAGTGCTCTAGATGCAACACCCAAGTCAGAGAAGGCAAAGGCAGGGACTGGGAGAATGAAGAACCGCCGACCGTAGGAGAATCATAGAATCATAGAATCATAGAATGGTTAGGGCTGGAAGGGACCTTCAAAGGTCATCTAGTCCAACCCCCCTGCAAGGAACAGGGATATCTCCAACTAGATCAGGTTGCTCAGGGCCTTGTCCAACCTGGCCTTGAACGTCTCCAGGGATGGAGCATCCACCACCTCTCTGGGCAACCTGTTCCAGTGTTCTACAATTCTCATGCTAAAAAATTTTTTCCTAATATCCAATCTGAATCTACCTCCCTCTATTTTAAAACCATTACGCCTTGTCCTATCACAACTGGCCCTCCTGAACAGCCTCTCCCCATCTTTCCTGTAGGCCCCCTTGAGGTACTGGAAGACCGCTATGAGGTCACCCCGGAGCCTCCTCTTCTCCAGGCTGAACAGCCCGAACTCTTTCAGCCTGTCCTCATAGGAAAGGTGCTCCAGCCCTCTTATCATCTTCGTGGCCCTCTTCTGGACCCTCTCCAACTGGTCCATGTCCTTCTTATGTTGGGGGTTCCAGAACTGGACGCAGTACTCCAGGTGAGGTCTCACGAGGGCAGAGTAGAGGGGAAGAATCACCTCTCTCGACCTGCTGGCCACGCTCCTCTTGATGCAGCCCAGGATGCGGTTGGCCTTCTGGGCCGCAAGAGCACATTGCCAGCTCATATTGAGCTTCTCGTCCACCAGTACTCCCAAGTCCTTCTCCTCAGGGCTGCTCACGATCCATTCACCACCCAGTCTGTATTTGTGCCTGGGATTGCCACGACCCAGATGTAGGACCTTGCATTTGGCCTGGTTGAACTTCATGAGGTTGACACGGGCCCACCTCTCCAGCCTGTCGAGGTCCCTCTGGATGGCATCCCTCCCTTCCAGCGTGTCGACAGCACCACACAGCTTGGTGTCATCGGCGAACTTGCTGAGGGTGCACTCCATGCCACTGTCCACGTCACCGACAAAGATGTTGAAGAGGACCGGGCCCTACACAGACCCCTGAGGGATGCCACTCATGACCGGTCTCCACTTGGACATCGAGCCATTGACCACTACTCTCTGAGTGCGGCCATTGAGCCAATTCCTTATCCACCGAGTGGTCCATCCATCAAACTCATGCCTCTCTAGTTTAGAGAGAAGAATGTCGTGCGGAACAGTGTCAAAAGCTTTGCACAAGTCCAGGTAGATGACATCCATTGGTCGACCCTTGTCCACCGATGCTGTCACCCCATCATAAAAGGCCACCAAGTTGGTCAGGCATGATCTGCCTTTGGTGAAGCCATGTTGGCTGTCACCCACCACCTCCTTGCTCTCCATGTGCCTTAGCATGGTTCCCAGGAGAATCTGCTCCATGACCTTGCCAGGCACAGAGGTGAGGCTGACCGGCCTGTAGTTGCCCGGGTCCTCCTTGTTCCCCTTTTTAAATATGGGGGTTATGTTCCCTCTCTTTCAGTCATCGGGGACCTCGCCAGACCGCCACGACTTCTCAAATACAATGGCCAGTGGCTTGGCAACTTCATCCGCCAGTTCCTTCAGGACCCGCGGATGGATCTCATCGGGTCCCATGAACTTGTGCACCTTCAAGTTCCTCAGATGTTCTCGAACCTGCTCTTCAAGTACAGTGGGCGGTGGTTCACCCTCACAGTCCCTGCTAGTTCTTTCCACAGCTTGGGCAGTAAGACAAGAGGCTTTATCAGTGAAAACTGAGGCAAAAAAGTCATTGAGTACCTCAGCCTTCTCTATGTCCCGGGTAACCAGAGCACCAGTATCCTTCCGGAGGGGGCCTACGTTCTCCTTGGACTTCCTTTTGTCCCCTACATACCTATAGAAGCTTTTCTTATTGCTTTTTATATCCCTTGCCAAATTTAATTCCTTCAGGGCTTTAGCCTTCCTCACCTGATCCCTGGTCACTCGTGCAGCTTCTCTGTATTCCTCCCAGGCTATCTGTCTCCGCTTCCACCCTCTATAGGCTAACCTCTTCATTTTCAGTTGGTCCAGGAGCTCCTTGCTCATCCACGCAGGCCTCCTGGTCTTTTTGCCCGACTTGTTCTTCATCGGGATGCACCTCTGCTGAGCTTGGAGGAGGTGCTCCTTGAATGTGGACCAACTTTCCTGGGCCCCTCGTGCCTCCAGGGCCGCCTCCCATGGCACTTTGCCCATCAGGTCCTTGAAGAGGCCGAAGTCCGCCTTCTTGAAGTCTAGGGCACAGAGCTTGCTGTATAGTTTCCTTGCTGCCCCGTGGATCTTGAACTCCACCGTGTCGTGGTCACTGCAGCCAAGGCTGTCCTTAAGTTTCACATTGCCCACCAGTCCCTCCCTGTTGGTGAGCACAAGGTCGAGCATGGCACCCCTCCTTGTCGGCTCCTCTATCACCTGCAGGAGGAAGTTGTCATCAGGTTCATCAGGAAGATCAGGTTCATGACTGTCTGAGGAACCTGAAGTTGCACAAGTCCATGGGACCTGATGAGACGCATTCACGAGTCCCAAGCCAACTGGCAGATGAAGTTGCTGGCAGTTGGAAGGAAGGGATGCAATCCAGAGGGACCTTGACAGGCTTGAGATGTGGGCCTGTGTGAACCTGGTGAAGGTCAACAAGGCCAAGTGCAAGGTCCTGCACATGGGTCAGTGCAATCCCAAACCAAATACAGACTTGGTGGAGAATGGATTGAGAACAGACCTAAGAGGAAGGGCTTGGGGATGTTGGTTGTTGAGCTGACAATATGCACATGCCGCCCAGAAAGCCAACCATATCCTGGGCTCCATAAAGAAGCATGGCCAGCAGGTCGAGGGAAGTGATTCTTCCCCTCTACTCTGCTCTCATGAGACCCCACCTGGAGTACTGCGTTCAGCTCTGGGGCCCCCAATTGAAGAAGGACATGGAGGTGTTGGAGCAGGTCCAGAGGAGGGCCACAAAGCGCTGGAGCGCCTCTCCTATGAAGATAAGCTGAGAGAGTTGGGGTTGTCCACCCTGGAGAAGAGAAAGCTCTGGGCACACCTTCTAACAGCCTTCTAGCACCTAAAGGCTGCCTACAAGAAAGATGGAGAAGGACTTCAGGCAAGAATGTGTAGTGATAGGACAAGGGACAATGGATTTAAATTGAAAAGGGCAGATTTTGATTAGATCTAAGGAAGAAATTCTTCACTCTGAGGGTGGTGAGACACATGAACAGGTTGCTCAGAGAAGTTGTGGACACTCCATCCCTGGAAGCGTACAAGGCCAGGTTGGATGAGGCTTTGAGCATCTGGTGTAGTGGAAGGTGTCCCTGCCCATGGTAGGGGGGTTGAAACTAGATGATCTTTGAAGTCCCTTCCAATCCAAACCATTCTGTGATTCTATAGTTCTATGATTCTACTAGCAGTTGGAGACAGGACAAAGCTGAAGGTAAAGAGTCCTTTCTTGTCAAATCTTTTTACAGTGTTAAATTTCCAAGTTTGAAATTCTTGACCCTTGTTGTGAGGAGTTTTACACAGCCATAGAGCATCTCTTCTGTCTGCATGGGTCATCCCTTTGGCTCTGACTTCCTGCATCTCCCATGGTCTGAGCAGTAGCAGTGCAAGACGATATCTTTCCTTGGCCTCTGGGGAACACCTAGTCAGCATGGGTATCCTTATACAGCTCTTATACGAAGTTTTCAAGATTATCACTGGTGATGTTAGTACAAGAGACATGCAGATCAAAATGACAACAGTAACAGAGCTGGTCACTGTTCCTTGCCTCAGTTTTCTGATCATTCTTTAATGCTTGTTGGTCATTGCTGTGTAGGGTAGTTCCTCAGCTTTATTTTAGCCGGTGCATCACTGCAATCCATGAAGAACTTTCTTTATGATTCCTTACAGAAGGTAGCTGCTGAATCATGTTGTTCAGGAAAGATAAAAGGCAAAAGACGTTTCAAGCCCAATAATTTTTCTTGAAAACTGAATGATGATACACACCAAGAAGTGCTTCATTAGATACTATTTCTCAACTTTCTTAAGCCAAGGATCACCATGTCTTTTTGAAACATCACTGCACCGCTTTCATTAATAGACAAATCAAATTTAAACTAGGCTTTGAGGAGTCATTAATTCTATTTTTCCACATTGCATTTCTTGTTTGCATATATAGGAATGTGTGTATTTGGATAATTTTTTTAATGCATTTATTCTGTGGACCATGTTCTGATGTGTCATGGACCTCTTGTATATTGGAGATAAGGGATTCTTAAAAATTTCTGATTGCAACTACAATCTCCTGTTGGATCCTGTTTTTTATTTCACTCAGAGACTACAATCAGGCTGTTGCAGGTTTTGTTTTATCCTTATGACAGCTTTCTTTAAGCTTAGCTGTTCCTATGGCCAAGACAAATCTCCAGTACCACCAGAAAAACTACACTGTCATTCTTCTCTTTTATTCCAAATGTTAGCTGCATTTTTAAACCCTTTCGTTACGATAGATGGTAGCCTCCTTGTTAAAGCTTCTCGGAGGTCCGACAATGTCAACTTTGTCAGTTTGGCTTTCCTGAGTTTATCTGTGGTCAGAGGCTGACTTTCACAGTCACAACTTATTTTTGTTCTGTAGCTTCTAACAGAGTGTGAAATTTCACCTAAAGGTTCTCATGGCTGATTCCCTGCACTTGAAGCACCCTCCAAAAAGTATCAAGAATTCCAACACTTACACACAGGTTAAACCAGTTACACTGGCACGCTATTAATTAAAATTAAAATTCAAATTGTTTCTCTTGCCCCAAACGCTGTAAAGCAGCATAACCTTCCTCATCCTCAGCTTCCCCAGCCACAGCAGTACGGTCACTGATCTTCTGTCCGAAGTCAGCTGTAGGATTCCATTTCTTCCCATAACTTCAAAGCACAGAGACTGTCAGAAATTGAAGCATCTGAAAGGAAAATCTCACAAACTGTCAGAGGCTCTGCATGTCTGTTAGCAGAATTTGCTTGTGCCAGAAAGGCACTGAGCCTTGCTGGGCATTGAAGGATCAGCAGTCCACATTTAGCCTTGTGCCCCACAGAAAGGACACAGTCATCCCTTCCCACCCACAGCTCTGGAGGTGACTCAAGGAGGGTATATGCATGGCATGGCCACTGAATTAAAGTGTGCTAGGAAAATAATGCATCCTCTACAGATTATTTTTAAAATCTCTTGACATTTTGGAGTTGCAATGATGGAGCATTTGTGTCCTAAAATAGTGTATCTTGGAACCTCTGTCATTACATGACAAATCAGGATGCTGCTGACATTTCCTTGCTCCATAGCAAACCTGAACTCTGAGGCTATCTTACAAGGAAAACTGTGCAAGTACCATCATTTGAGAATTCAAAACTAGGCTGAACAATTCACCAGGGAACATGCAGTAAGAAATAATCACCCTCTGACAAGTGACCTAGACTAGAAGGCCGAGCAGGAATTTTCCAGCTTTCACTTTAATTATTCCTTGCTGTATGAGTATTTGGAAAGGCATAGAAGCTCCTATCAATTTGGAGAGTGTTTTTATATGCAAAACATAGTATAATTCTCGGTACAGGGAACTGCACTTTGCAAATAGCATTTTCAAGAGTGTTTCTGGAATTCCATTTCTGCCAGGTACCCTTACAAATATCCAGCCAACCTAAATAACAGCTATCCAGATTTCTTCTAAATTCTGACTTTGCTTCATTGATTCTATTTTGATACTACAATAAAATGGCACTGTGTAATTTTATTCTTTTCTTCATTCATAATTGCCCTTTTGATTTTGAAAATAATGCTTCTTGCTAACTGCAATGTGAGCCGCATTCAGTTTGTTATGTTATCTAAATTTGAGCAAATATTATAAAGCTCACGCAGTTCCACCGAGGGACAGAATGTTCTCATTTCTTCAATTACTCACATTTGAATATAATGTTCACAAAGACACTTGCACTTGTTCTTCTTTCTTATAATTGGAAACCTTAAGATTAACATTGTTGTTTAAAATAAGATACATTTGAGTCAACAAGCCTCGCTAAACTTAATTCTCAGCACTGCAGGTTATTAATTTTTTTTCTATTCTGACTTTCAGAAGAAAACATATGTATCACACAAATGCACATTTTCAAATGTTCTTGCTGATTTATGTCCAGGTTGTCGCAGAGATCCAGACCTAATTGTGCATGCTCAAACAGGCAGCTATTGAAAACATCCTTCAAAGGGACATGTCTTTTACTAAACTCCGTAGAAACGTCCCCGCTGAATGCAGGGTCACTGGGCTGTGTCTCAAGCCTCCACCACCGCTTAAGCATAACCAACCACTTCCGAGACTTGTTCTTGCAGCGTCAACCTCATGTTTGCACCAAGGCTGGCTATGCTAGAGCTGGGCATGAGGAACGACACATCGTTTCATGGAGCCACGCTGTGTGTCAACAAAGTGCAGAACTCTTGGAATACGTCTGGGACTTTATCTCCATGAAAGAAAAGAGCATCTCCTCAGTCCAAAGGACAACCATAATAAGCATGTTTGCATAGAGCTGAAAGGGACCTGCTGGGCCATTGAGCCTGGTCAGCTGATACTACAAGCAGACACGTTGTATTAGCAGTCTGAGGGACACGTGGTGCTGGGTTGCTCGCTGTCTTGCTCCTCGTGCAGTTATCCCAGCCTATATGCACTAAGCGAGGCCCTTGGCCCCACAGCATCTGCCTGCTGTTTGTCTGTTGGTGGAAAGCAGCTGGCACCCTGGGTTAACAAGGCTTACCGTGTGTCAACGCAGGAGGTCTCGCTGGACTGAGGGTGGCAGGACAGGGCCCCAGTGCCAGCCTGGGTGGCTTTCCAGATCTCGCTAGCCAGTAACCCTCACACATAAAAGTATACCGATGTTCAGTTTTTGACTAATATTTTAAACTTACCTTTTAGCCCTTGAATTCAGAAATTAGAAATCCTTGGTTTAGAATGAAAATGGTGATGATTCCCAGCTCCAGCAGGACCAAGCCCACCACTGGCTGGAGAAACTGGACGGCACCAGCATCATACTACCCAGGCTCACAGTGATGTCCCCCCAGGAACATAAGAGACAGAAGCACATCTTCTCCAGGGGTACAGCACCACAATTTGTTTTACACTGCTCTGGAGGAACCAAAGCTCCTCTCTTTGGGTCCCCTTTTCTTTTTTACTATTTCCTCAGAACTGTGCGTATACGTTTTATAATAGAGATTAATTACATAAACAAGGTGGGTTTTAACAGCAGAAGGTAACTGCTGTCTGGAAACAGCATGAATTGTAGAATACTTTCACAAGCACACAATATGGAGAAGGACACTGCCAAATTAGTGGCTGGAAACAAAGAAATATAGATATTTTATTTAAGCAGTATGGTATTTAATGTCACAAACTGAAGGGAAGTCCAACTGCAGAATAAATAAGACAGCGAGTGGATTAAGGGCATGAGTTTATGCACATAGTATGCTCTTATAAGTAGGAATAACATATACCTATGTACATTTGAATCTGGATGTATGCATAAACAGATTTTTATTTCTTTTTCACTCAAGAGTACAGCTTAGAGATGTTTTAAATGAATCATTTATAGTAAAGTGGTCACAAGAAACATCATGCTTGAAGTCCACCCTCAAGTAGAGAGTGTTTTTCTCAAGACTTGAAATACTGGTGAGCAGCCATTCCTGGCCTGAATGGGAGCATACTTTTCTTTCTGCTTAACAAATTGTGCTGCCCTGCTCTTTATGCATGGGAAGGGCATCCAGTTTGAGACACATTTAAATAAAACCATTCTGGCAGCTATTTGCCTCAGATCAAAGAAGGTAAGGCCAGCCTTCAATGTCCTAGTGGGGTTTGTGGCTGCAAATCCTTTTTTAGTTCCCTAAGTTATGTTCTCATCAAAACGTCACCTTACAGTAATTCTCTAAAGTAGTGGATTCTGCCTTCATTAGCTGTTGAACCAAAGCTAGTAATGGAAAAACAGACTACCTTGAATTTACGATGGGCTAATTCCACTCCTTTTAGCCATAATGATAAATCACCCTTTGTTTACAATTGAAAGACCAGTAATTTTGAACAGACTGAAGAATGGATGGAAAAATATAGTTTTAACTATTGGCACAGATTGTTATGGGGCCTCAAATTGACAACATGGTCAACAAGTAAAATGTAAAAACATGCTCTGGTAAAGCCCGGTGAACAATGCTTTCAGATTGCCCCTACTTTAGTCAGTTGAATATCTCACCTTTTATCTCTGACAATGGGATTTGACCTGTGGGGAAATCTCTGTCACAGATGTTGTATTTTTAAAGAAGAGGTGGAATCCAAGACATCTGCACAGAGACGTCATTTCTGGAAGGTCACCACCTAAAACCTTTCTGGACTGAAAGAAAATTAGGGGACTGAATCTTCTCAGGATGTAATTAGGGGACTGAAAGTAAAATTAAGGCTGAAACCAGACACTCATTTGTGTAGCCTGGATCTTGTGAGAGGTTAGGAAATGAGTCTCCTACCTCCGACTGCCTTTAGAGCCTCTTTCAATGCTTCTCTGAGACAGTATCAGGGCCAGCACACATTCTGCAAGGTACTGAAGCATGTATAAACCCCCACACACACACTCTGACCAGGCAGCAAAGGCACCTACAAACTACCCTGGTGTTTCTCTGGCTCAAGGATCCCCCAAAACCTGTGCAGATTTATTTCAGCTTGTACTATTTCTCTGGCTGTTTATCTGGCTGCATGGTGTAATTCAGTGTTAATATACTGAGATGGACCCAAAATTCCTTAATTCTTTATGCAAACACCTGAGGGGCAAAAAAAATTACTTAGGAGAGAGAGTAGTAAAAATCATGATAAAGTCAGTACTGTCTAAAAGATACCTACCAGATCTTATTCACAAAGAAAACTTCCACAAAGCATCTTTGGGCAGATAACAACTCACTTTTTTATTATTATCATTATTAGTATATTTTTTTTAATCCTGTTTTAAAAGCACAGCTAGAAAAAGGCAATGAATAGGAATGTCATACAGTGGCATTTACAGGCTTAGCATAGGGCAGGAAAAGGTCTCACCTTTGTAGGCATGGAAAGGGAGTGGGGATTCATTATCATGTGTTAGAGAGATGATGTTGAATGCAAATTTATAACACTAAGCAGCTACATTGTATGTGAAAAAATAAAAAATCTGAGAAAACATTTAGATGCTTTTCCTAAAGGCTTTTTTGTACCTGTCAAAATAGAATACACTGTAATTCTATAGAAAGTAGATGATATATATGAAAATTTATGTTAAAATTATCAGATTCTAAAGTAACAGAGCTTCATTTCTTCTGCAAATTAGTTTCTATATGTATACATATTTAACTATCTACCTATACCTTTCCTTCTTATTTTTTGACAACTGTGATTTATTTGTACTATTTTGACCAAGTTGTAAAAGCCTAAAATATCAAATAAATAAAAAAAAGGAAAAGAAAAAAATAAAAAGGATGCTGTTGGGACAGAAGTGCCCTAAGGGACAAAATGAAATGAAACATTTTAGCTCATCAGGCAAATACTATGTCAGCCTCCAATAAAGGGCAGTATTTTCATTTGACTGGTTCAAAGAAAGCAATCCTCAGAACTTCTTCATGCTCCTTTTGCTTGCCAAGTGAAGGAAGGATGTAGTTAGGATATAGATTTAACCGGTGAGCTGAGAAAACTTTTATTCATTTTGTTTGCTTAAAAAAACCCAGCAACTAATATTTTTCTTTTTTTTTTTCCTATCTCTTTCCCTCTCTTTGGGTTATGAACTTCTATATTCTTGGGACTTCTATATTCTTACATTGGATTTATTGCCTTGTATCAGACATCAGAAGAGTAAGTGAATACACTAGTAAAAGATGTGGCTAATGTAAGATGCAATCTTATTTTGACAACATACAGAATTTAGTTGGTTTTTTAAAAAATCTTGCAACCATATTCCTCTTAATTTCAATAGTCTGAGAATCGTATTCTTGCTCTGGAGTTGATGACAAATGTATTCCTACTTATTACATTCAGAAAGGGATTTTGTTTTGCCCAGAGAGCAAAGTTTATCAGAGTGAGAGAGATTTGTTTTATGTATGAACTGAAATCTGCTGCAAACTCTCTTCCTCCAAACTGCAAAACAACTGATTTCTGTGGTTTATTTTATAAAGTCTCCCCAGGCAAGACTGTCAGGAATCTACAGCTGAGGCACGGTGAGAATATCTTCCTTTCTTCAACCATTTGATTGTTTCACTTATTTAAACCCTAACTCCTTCAGGGTATTTTGCTCTTCAAATGTACAATGAGATCCTTCATTGTACGTGTTTTAAGGAGATATCACTGTTGTCAGCTGTGCCATGTTTATTTGACTCATTGATATTTGGTGTTTTTCCTAAAGTTCCTAAACTCCTTGGCTGAAGCAATTAAATAAGAGTTTGAGGAAGGCGAATTCTTAGCACTTGTCATTAGAGGAAGAAGTTTTAAAAAACTTGAACACTAACGCAAATACAGACAACCCAATACTCCTGAAATAGCAAGATTTTAAATCCTTTCATGACTTCTGAGTACTCAGCATTAACAAAAATGATGCAATAATACACATTATACATAATAATAAAAATGTTTGCTAAAAATGATCCTTCATTAGCAAGCAACAGAGCTTCTGATTCAACAATGAAATTTAATCAAAACCTAATAACCCATGTGCACATGCAGTTATGTTTTATTTCTGTGGCTGCAATTTTCCCCCCAGTATTATGAGAAAAACACTTGGCTCTTTTTGCCTTCCTTTTCTTTATGCTGACATTGTTAAGTTCTGTCTTTATAAATGATTACAACAGCCCCTCTCCATCAATCACCATACTATTTGCATTTAACAACACTGATTTATCCTAACATGTCTTAAATATGCCCTGAAGATGTTTTCCCATCTCCTTCCCCAACAAATTTGGAAGAAAATCTTTCAAGTTTTTTCTGACTTCCAGGTCTATTTCAAAATCTGTCACTTACGTTTCTTCATGTCCCTCAGTGTTCCACCCCTTCAAAATTTCTGTATTGATAACTCCTTAGAAAAATCGTTTCAATAAGCTGGTTCTGAAGAGAAGAAGTTGCTCTCCTGCCACGTGATCAGTGATTACTATACCTAATTGCAGCAATCGGTCTCTCCAAGTGTTGTGTGTCTAAGTGCCACTCAGGATGCACCCAGAACTCCCTCCTTCAGCTCTCTCACAGAGGCTTTCTTAGTGATTTTGAAGCTTTAATTTCTGCTAGTCTATAATGACTCTAGAGCGGTCTTGAGAATCATAGAACAGTTTGGGATGGAAGGGACCTAAAGATCGTCCAGTCCCAATGCCCTTGACATGAGCAGGGACACCTTCCACTATATCAGGTTGCTCAAAGCCTCATCCAACCTGGCCTTGAACGTTTCCAGGGATGAGGCATCCACAAGTTCTCTCAGCAACGTGTTCCCGTGCCTCACCACCTTCAGAGGGAAGAAATTCGTCCTTACATCTAATCTAAATCTCCCCTCTTTCAGTTTAAAGCCATTGCCCCTTGTCTTATCACTACATGCCCTTGTAAAAAGTTCCTCTCTAGCCTTCTTTAGGCCTCTTTAGGTACTGGAAGGCTGCTCGAACATCTCCCCAGAGCCTTTTCTTCTCAAGGCTGAACAACTCCAGCTCTCTCACCTGTCTTCATAGGAGAGACACTCCAGTCCTCGGATCATCTTTGTGGCCCTGCTCTGGACCTGTTCCAACAGCTCTATGTCCTTCTTCAGCTGGGGGCCCCACAGCTGAACTCAGTACTCCAAGGAAGGTCTCACGAGAGCAGAAGAGAGGGGCAGAATCCCCTCCCCCAACCTACTGGCCACGCTGCTTTTGATGCAGCCCAGAGGCACCTACAATTGTCTGACTGGAATGAGTAAATGTCTGATTTCTGATGGTTTTCTTTCACTGGCAGATCCTCTCTTCCCTCCCTTCTGTGGAATCTTGAGTTGCTTGATTAAGGCAACTTTAAGCCAGACTTGTGCTTGCCAAGCAGTGCGAAACATGTCTCTCATCTGTCAGGATCTTGCCCTTGCCCCAAACACCTTTTCCAAGGATAACACCAAGACTTTTGTGAAGAATTCAGCTTATGCTGCATTAGTATGTTGCAAATCTATATATCAGACCTGCTTCTTGCCTAAAGCTTTCGCTGTAGGACGTTGCAGGAATTCCTAAAGAAAAACGGCAAATAACTAAAAACAATCACAAAATAGTGAGTGATACAACACGCAATGGAAGCAGAAGAAAGCAGGGACAGAAGCATTCAATAAGATAATAAGTGGAGAGAAAATTCTAATGAAGACAGAAAATGCTAACCAACATTTAAAAACCTATAAACTTTACAAAATACTTGGTAATTTTGAACTTGGTATTTAAGGAAAGTGTTACTGATTTTCTCCTGAGTCCATCTGTTCCAGCATCCTTATCCTGATACAAAGGATTCTGCAAGCAAGATGAAAAAACAACTTAAAAGCATAAAGCAGTCATTTAATAGCAAACAGAGAGAAGTAGGTGGACAGTATTTAGCCAGCTGTCAGGCTAAGCATAGGTGTGCTCCTCACCCCTGAAGAAGCACCCAGAGAGCTTTTGCTGGCCAGGCAGGCATGAGCCAAGAGGAGCAGGGCTGGCCTCTGCAGCTCCTTGGAGCAGGTCTTCAGTGTCACGGCGCTATCCGTGTCCATCCACTTCTGGTGGCACTGATGATTTGACCTGATGAGTTGATGCTTCGCAACTAGCCCCCAACTAGCCTGACCAGCCTCTCAAATGTTTTTCTTTTACTTTTTTACACCTTTCCATACTGAGGTTTTTCCTCTTGAATGCTCCAGCTATTTCTGATCCTATCTCAACAATCCTACTTCTGCCTGTAATTTTACCATTCTTATCTCCATACAGACTTTCTCTCAGCTTTTTCTGAGCAGTGTGAGTAGAGGTTATGCACCTGTTCTGCACTCAAGCTGAGTCGTGGGTCCAGGTAACTGATCAGAGAAACCCTGTCTGGCAGGCTGTCGTGGTTTTAGGTTGATCCAGCAACTGAAACTCACACAGTCCCTTCTCCAGTAAAGTGGAGAGGAGAAAAATATAATAAAGGGACTGAGGGATGAGACAAGAACAGAGGGAGCACCCACCAACCATGGTCCTGGGCAAAACAGACTTGGCTTTCTTAAAGCAAAACAATTTATTGACGGTTACTTAAAAGGACAAAGGGAAACAAAACCAGTTATGTGAGAGGATAAAAAGAAACAAAGCCAGATCTTAAAAACCAACACCTTCCTCGCCCCCACCCCCCTCCAGCAGCACGGGGGGCAGGGACTGGGGGAGTGCAGGTCAGTTCATTCCATGCTGTTACTGCTGCTTCTCTCTTAAAGGAGGAGGAGTCCTTACACCCTTTTCCCCTGCTCCAGTGGATCCCCTACCCACGAGGAAAAATCCACAAATTTCTCCAGCATGAGTCCAGCCCACAGGAAGCAACCCTTCCCCACAGATTGCCCCAGTGTGGGCTTTACCACAGTCCCGGATACTTAGGGAGTTGTAGCCACTTGCTCTGGCGTGGGTCGTCATGCAGACTCCAGATGCCTCTCTGCCTTGTCGTGCGTCCCAACACGACCATCCTCAGGCTCAGGAATCTTCTCCCCACGGGCTGCGAGTGGGTCTCTACTCCACCGAGGCCGTCCTGGTTGCAGGGGGGCCGCCTGCCATCTCACCACCATCTGCAGGGGAAACTCAGCTCCGGCACACCTCCTCCCGCTCCATCCTCACTGACCTGCTGTCGATGCGGCTGTTTCTCTCAGATCTCAGTCCTCTCCAGGTGAACTCAGCCCAGTGGGCACCCCAGGAGTGGGGTGCCCCCGAGTTCCCCAGCTGGCTCCGCCGCCGCCATTCTCCGTGGGCGGCGCCGGCCCGACGCAGGCAGCTGCCTGGCCGGGAGCCAGGGAGCGGGGGCAGTGCCCTCCTCCCTTCTCTGGTCGATCCTGGGCAAAGCACCTTTTCCGGTTCCTTTGTCCCGACTTAAATAGGGCAATTCGCAGAGGCGCCCTATTGGCTCAACCCCGAGGGGGAAGGCAGTCCAATCTGGTGGACAGAACCAAGTCTAACCCAGTTCCAAAACCAGGGAGGTCACAGGGAGCAAAGCCCCTCTCCTGCCACCAGAACCCCCACACCCTCCACATCAAACCATGACACAGGCGAAAGCTCACAGCAGGGGCTACAAACAGTGGGGGTTATGAATAAATGTAATAAATTCCTAAATACATCAATATAAACTTACTGTTTCTATCAGCAATAATGTATCCACACAAACACCAAAAGTTCCCTGTGAGTTATAAATCATAGAGTCATAGATATGATAATACCATAAATTATAACAATAAATAGCTCACTCCTGCAAGCTAGCTAGTTACAAAGGACTTCACATGGCAAGCAACCTATGCCTAGGACAAGCCACCTGATTTTTCACACTAAGGCAGTATATCATATGCTTGGCCTGGCATCCCTAGGCACCCATAATTCCTAACCTACTGAGAGCTTTAGAGAGACAACATCTGTAAGACTGGACCTAAAATGAGAGAAAAGTATTGAAGGTCATGTAGAATAATTTACGTCAGCTTTGGGTATTTGATAGATGAGAAGGCTCTTACTCATTGGAAAAGTTAAGAAGCATTACAAGAACAAGTGAGAAACAGAACTTTATAGATTTATAAATTTTAATACCAAAAGAATCCTCTGATCTGGCCTGCAATATCATACGCCACAAAATTCCACCAAATAATTGCCACATGAAGCTCATTAATTTGAGGGTTAAATAGTGCTTATCTCCTCATAGAAACAATCACCAGATATCATTGGGAGACTATTTTTTTAAGAGCAAGTAAAAAAAAAAAAAAAAAGAAAAAATCACTAGTGCAACACTATCCACCCCCTTTTTCTATACACGCTTGCTGGAAATTTTCAGAAAGCTGTACCGCAGTAAGATTACAGAGAATAAATGAGAAGTACCTATGCAGTTTGCACATGACATTGCACTTCTTGAGTATCTAGCAGCTACAGAGAAGAGTATAATAAATTATCTTTATGCAGCAAGAAAGAAATGGGGAGTTAAAATAAACACGAAGAAAACTAAAGGTGACATAACGCATTTACACTCAAGAAAAAATATTCTTGGTAAATGGAAAGTAATAAAAAAGCCGCAGCATACATTTACCTTCCGTAGCTTTTCACTTTAGAAAATGACGATCATGAGAAAGAAATTATAAAAAGAATCTAGGATAGATGGAGAGCATGTGAAGGGATGAATGCAGTTCTGGAAAACAACAAAAGTGTGTCCTTTGCAGATAAGATTACTGGCTGGGTAGGTAGTTAGCTCTCTGTGACCTATGCCAGAGCAGGAAAAAATGGTCGAAATAACAGCAGAAGTTGATCATAAAAGAAAGCAAGTTAGTACATGAGCAGTGGAGCTAAGGAAATCTTGTTTCAATGGATTTGTCCTGCATGTCCCATATGACAGCTACTCACCTCAAGAACAAGAGCTTCCCCATATACTTACAATCCTCCAACCATATCATGTATAGCTCTCCCCAGTGTCTCACAGTTGCCCCATCCTGCTCCCAGTACTGCTTTGCTCCCCACATTCCCACACCATGGTACCCCCAACCTGCCCGTATATCTCTTCTCCATCGACCTCTCGGGTCTCACTGCCTGGGTGAGAGACAACACAAGCAAGAGAGAGGGCTAGAGACACACTGACCACCTGTGCTGGCTCTTCAGGTGGCTGCTGTTGACCAGACCTAAGTCATGATCAAATCCTCCATTCCTTTCACTCAGAAGGAGTTTTAATAGAGTCAATCTCCTCTACTCCATCCCCAGTTATTACAAAATTTGTAAGACTTCATAATCTTTGAGACTTCTGCCTAAATTGACTAAAAACAGGCAAGGGGGAAGAAAAGGAAGTGGAGGACAGTGAGATAACACAATTAATTAACCTTAGTTTTCATTAAACCAGACTGAAAAAAAAAAAAAAATCATTTATTCAGTAGGGGAAAAGAGAAAAAAAAACATACCATCTTTGCAGGACTAAATCCTGACATGCAGGCTCAATATTGTTGCAAAGAAAATGCAAAAGCCCCTTTTAACTGAGTCATCAGGATGCCAACTGCCTAACCAAAATAATCAGGGGATCTCAATATTATTCATTACTTTTTGTTTTAATCATATGTGGGAGGGTAGAAAATTGAGTCTAAACATTTTGGTCAGAAACAAGGCCTTTGTGGCTGTCTCGTGAAGGAGGAACACACTTCTAGGTGTTTCATGAGGAGAGTGAGGTACAGTTACCAGTACAAAGGATGATACAAAATGTACCCATACAGCTAGTGAAAGAATATCTAAAGTAAGGCTTGAAATTAATAAATGTATAAATAGATTAATTAAATAAATGCAATGGCAAAAGCAACTCCTATCAGAACTAAATAATTATGAGACAAAATGCATGTCATTTTTATTTAAAGTTCCTTATTTTTTTAACTATAAATACTACAGAATCTCTTACCTGCAAACTTACACAAATAAGTGTTTAAGTAGATAACACTTCTATAAATGTAACAAAAGTTTCTATAAATGCAACTGCATCCTGATGAAGAATAATTATTTTTCTATTTTCTCAAGTCTCTCAGCAATAGATACTTGAATAAATGTGAGACAGCATCATTCTAATAAATGACTGTAGGAAATGCAACTGGGGAGATGGAGACAGATCATAAATTATTTATCATTTTCCCTGCTACCACTTTTTGAAAAAAAACAGTGCTTGAGTGCCACTTGGGAGAGGGGACAGAGCTGTCCCCCTCTCTTGAGGGAGTTCGATGCTACTGATAGAAGGGCCAGAACCTGTTTCAGTGATAGTGATAAAGCACTAATGAGCCTTCTAGTGATCTCATTGTCTGGGTGTGCAAGGAGATTCAACCTGCCTACGGTGCTGTTTTCAGGGCAGGATTTTATACCTTCAGTTTTTCTTCGAGAGCCAGTTGTTGGCCAACTGCTGCTCTCTTCTCAAGAGAATGATCAATAGGGAACTTGTCCCTTGTCCTATTCTCCCTGTTTTCCAGTGTTCCATCAGTGAAAACTCCTCCCACCTAATGCAAAGGATGAACTTTTAGTGAACTAAAGCCACTTTAGATTTCATGTCTTGCAATGGAGTTGGTCACTCCCAGCTTCTGCTACAGTCAATGGACAGAAGTACTATTAGTGGTTGGTTGACGTACTTTAAGCATCAACTTTAAGTCTGAAACATTAAGTTTAAAATACAGCATGCCTTTCAGGGTTGAGTTTTCATTTTGGGTTTGTTTTTTTTCCCTGGGAGGGACAGAGGTTTTACTTTCAACACTTGATTCCTCTAATTTGTTTTAGGCATTGACTTTAAAGTTGAAATCAGTATTGCCTAAACGGTACCAATATGCCCTGAAATTAGGTACATAAACTTTTTATTATACTCAGAGATGTCTGGAAGAAAAAGGCACATTTTATAGATGTATTTATTGCAGTCAGCTACATGTGAAAGCTGTCCCAGTTCAGGCAGGAGGAAGAGGCGATCCAAGGACACCCAACATTCCGGTGGCTGAAGGTATGGTATACATGATTCCAATTACACCTGACACTGAAGTTGATGCCTTGATGAAATAATTACTAAAGCTTGCAGGAAGCTGCAAAGATTCATGCATATGCATCAGGAACCCTACTGAAATATGGGAGAGCAGCAGCTGACTTCAATCCAAGTCATTGGGGAACAATGACAACTTTTTTCTGTCTTCCAATGTATAATAACTAATTATTCTTGTCCACTAATTATTATCTTGAAAATGAATAACCTATACTGTTCTTGCTTTGTATACTATCCTCCTAAAACTCCTTTGCATTATACATGTGTAGACCCTAAGTCTACTACTGAATTTTCTGTTGAAATTCCCACCAGCTAAAAAGCATTAGGGTTATCACTGATGGAGGGAAAGCAGTCTGTGATGGGGACAGAGGCAGCTTGGAAGAACTGGAAGACCTTCCCACTGGGTTGAGAAGGGATGTGAATCACCTTGAGAAGCAGCTCATCTGTGAGCTGAAGGGAACACAGCTCGAAGCCAAAACAGTGTGCAAGGCAGCTGTAAAGTCCGCTGTTATTTCCCCTCCCTGTACTTGTCCTAAATATAGTAAATGATTTCTTAGCTTTGCATTTCAGACAGATAAACTTGTTTTCCTGGGAGGCAGAAGTTCACCTAGTAGATGAGCAATTTCAAAGGACTTGGTAAGGTGCAGGTGGAGTCCCAGTTCTCTCCTATGAGGGAGCATCCAGCCTCTGTCCAGGAGTCCCAGTAAAGCACCGAGGCTCTGCTTCCCGACGCGGCAAGGCCAGAGGGCAATTCAGCAAAGAGGGGAGAACATCCCGTGGGCAGGGCTGCAGGGCTTCCCTCGGCAGACAGCGGGGACCGTGGGGACAGCCAAGGGCTGAGGCCATCACACTTAACTCCCTACCTCTGCTAAGTACGACGCTCAGGAGAGGAGCAGCACTCAGTTATGTACCTGACATAGTATTTTCTTGTAGTTACTAGAGAAGACCCATGTCCTATTTTGTTAGCTGTCGTATAGTTATGAATGCAAAGATGGCCATGGCTGAAAGATCTTAAATCATACACTTACATCAAGCAAAGACGCGAGTTCTGAAGTCAAGAGGGAAATGTTTCCCTGACTGATCATGTCTATTCGTGGCTCTGGTTTTGTGTTTACTCTCCCCATAAGCGTAATATGGGTGTAGCGGAGTAACGGTTAATGTGTGTGTTTGCAGTTGTGGGGAGCGAGTGGCTGCCAGAATAAGAATTCTCCAATTTCTTAATTCTATTCACGAGCCCCATCCCTCCCGCAGACTGTTTCTGCAAACACATCCTTTATTTCTTTTTTACCACTAGATGGTAGTAGCAGGTAAACGCTTGCTTTGTTTCCCCCCCTCCGCCTCCCCCCCCCCCCAGTATTCCCCTTTCTTTGTTTACTGTCTGTGAGTAGTTTTAGGACACTGGTTCCAGCAAAAGGCTTATTATTTTCTCTGAAGGATCAAATGATTACACAGATATTGTAGATTTAAAATTCACTGCTTGCAAAATAACCATTTCCTTCACTTTCTAATCCTCACACCCCCTCTCCCCACGCATCCTTGCTGAATCTGGTGAGGGTGCAGATCACAGGCAGCAACCATTACGAGCAGCAATAAGCCTCACTTGCCCACGAAATCCCACTGAAGACTTTCTTACATACTGCGAATTAAGCTCAGCATTTTCAGCAATTGCTTCTTTATGGATATTAAGGGACCTGGGGAGCTATTCTGCAGCCTCCAAAGCAATCCCATGCTCTCCCTTGGTCTGCCGTGCCTTTCTTTCCCCACTTGCTGGGTTTGGGTGGGAAGAAGCATCCCCAGCCACGGCAGCTCTACAGAGGGATGCCCATCACCTGGCCAGGGCCAGGACACAGCCAGGCAAGGGGCAGCTGCGTCTCCTCACACTGTCAGCCTCAGAAAATTGTTAGGAGAGGAGGAATGGGGTATTGTAACTTCCCCATGACTCCAAAGGTAGGCTCATCCATTTTGATATTTACACGGGACACATTTTTGCTCTGTAGGTGCAGCCAACAATTAATAAAACATTGTTCTAAATTAGTGAAAACTATCCCAAACCCTCACTAACACTTTGTCGATGTGCTCTGTCTCAAGGCTGTTTTGCACAATCATTATCATTTAGAAAGGAGGGGAAATAGTCAGTGCAGCTGTCATTTGATAATATCTTTGCTACTGATGAAGTATCACAAAAGCGTCATTTAGCAAGTGCTTGATGACCAAAATATGGATATTAAGACTGCATTTTCTCTATAGATATTTATTACAAATGGACCAGAACAAATTAAGCACTACTATAGTAACAACTACTATATGCACTCTCACAGTCCCTTGGGTACACACTCATATTCAGCTTACTTCATTGATGTGACCCCAAGGAGGACCCATGTGTTAAAGTGCAGGTCAATTTATTCAGAGCTGTATTTACTTTTAAATGGATAGCACCAACCTACAATAATGATAACTGAAGGAAGAGTAATCCTTTCATTTAGTGAGAAATAAGATTTTTGTAGTTTTCTCAGTAGCTCTATCTCAAAATCAGGTATTTCTATTCAGATAAAAATGCCTGTTTAGCAGACTGTTCAAGCCTAAATTCTGATGAGCATTTTCATTCTTTTTACACAGCTATAAACACCAAGCAAAATAACACCCAAGCAAAACAAAACCATATATTCCTACATCTATTGGGGTTAGTCTGGATTCAAGCTTTCATCTTCCCTATGGCCACCTTTGCTTTTGTAAGATATTAAAGACATACATCTTTCCTCTTTCATACTGACTTCTTTCTGCCTCTTCTCCCTTTCTGTCACAGGAGAGGAACACTTCAAAAAAAATAAAGTTAAAACTAAGGAGCAGAGTCTTAGATGCTGAAAGTCAATATTGCGCCAATGAACTCAATTTATGCAAATTGTTATTAGCTGCAAAATTAGGCCCGCTGGATTTTAATTGCACTTCAACATCTGATGTGCCTTTTGATAACAAAAGCAGAAGGCAAGCAGTTCTAAACAACCCTTTAATTTTCATTAAAGGAAGAAGGTTTAAGATTTAGTGAAGCATTTTTCAGCTAGAATCTCTCCTTTCAATTCGTAAGTACACACACACTCTGTTCTGTAACTTCAACACTTCATATTCATTTCCAGGTAGCTGCTTCAATTATAGAATGTTCAGAGAAATGACTGCATTAATAAGGAAAATCTCTATCAGAGGAGAAATATGTCCTTACAGTTAAATCATTTGGGCTGGCACCAGGCATTTTGGACCACCTTGCTGCTCTCCCACAGGCTTCTGTGTGTCCTTGCACAAGCTACTTATGAAATGGCTCTTCCAGCCTGACCATGGACACTTATCAAAGTCTCCAAATTGAGAACTTCGTAGCTCTGCACTCCACTGTGGTCCATGCCCTTGCAAGACGTTTGCTTCTCATCATGGAAGACAGAGTTGGGCTCCAGCAACCACAGCTCAAAAAACCCCTTCGGTTAAGTACCTGAAGTTAGATATGGACACTATGGATCTGAATCTCAGGTCACAGATTGACCAGAGCACAGATTTTAAGCCAACACTGTAGTCCTACACTTTCCCTGCCCTCTGGCAATCATTAGTGTCTGCTCCTCCTCTTCTCATGTCCTTCCTTGCACAAGCAGTTGGGCAATTGCATGCTGAATACAACTGCTGGACAGATTTGGACTAAAACTGACATAGCAACAAAAAGATTCCTATCAGACCAGACCCACTATCTGTTTTGGCTACTGCACGGACACACATCTGTTGTCATCTGATGATGTCAATGCAAGCAAATAAAATGGATCATGAACAGAACCCAGAGGGCAAAGGCTGTGTTAAAGTCTGCCTGTATACGGACCCCCACATGTATACTTTCTCCCTCGGAACAGAGTGATCTCATCCATAGTGCTTACTGGGACCAGTCTCCCAAACCACAGTCAGACACAGCACTAGACAGTGCAGGCCAAAACCAAGCTGGAGGAGCCTAGCCTGAGTTTGCTCAGTTTATTAGTGCAGACAGTGAGCGGGAGCAAAATACCTGCTAATGGTGCATCAGTGCTGGGTTCGTGATATGGAGATAAGGAATACCTGATTTGTCTAAAAATCTGTCTTGTCTAGTTAGGTTTGTATGGCCTCTAACACCATCAGAGCACCATTGAACAAAAAGTAACCAGCCACTCAGCTGTTTTGGGTCAGAATTACTTTCTCATGGGAAAAACATTCTCCTAAATTTTCTACAGGAATAATTGACTCTGTGGCTTTTCTTTGAGACAAGATGGGGTTTTTTTAACTTGATTCAGTAGGAACCTGGTTTCTGTAACAACACTGCATTGTATCATTTGGTTTATAGTTCTAGCTTCCTCTGTTTCCTGTGGTTAAATCCTGGATTAGAGTCTATCTACACGGGTACAACACACTCACTCCTCTTGCTGTCGTCATCCCTGCGGCTGCGATGCGGCGCTGGAGACACGGCCTGAGCCCGCAGTCTTACCCACCAAGGACAGAATGACACAATAGGCGATTCAAACTCCAAACCCCATCAGGCAGTGTAACACTGCAGAAATAGGCGGCTTTTGTCCTCGGCTGGGAAAAGATGAAATGTTCCATTGTTTTTGAATCCATGTTTTTCAGAACATTCTGTTTCACAGCGCGTGTTGATATTTTGACTTCTTGTCCCAAAGTGGATGGAAAGTCCAACTTTTGTTCAGCCCTCTAGCTCCTGCTATAACAAAAGCAAACCAATTACAATAAAAGAAAAATAGCTTTTAACAGTTACGCAGTTTCAATGATGCCTTGTAGAACAGTTGCACTATTTTAAAATTAAGCTTTACTCTTTACAGAATACAAAAGATTTCAAGATCTTCATCACAGAAAATGGCTAGTTCCTATTAGTTGCATTAAATTTCATGTGTGCGATACATTTCTTCTTTGCCTGACTCCTGACAGGACTTCCAATGTGAAACACATCGTACATTCTGCTCTCAGTTGCTCTGGTGCAACCGCATTGATTTCAGGGGTCTGCTGAGTTTTGAATTCTGTTCCCACAACTGCATGTTAGCACACTCTGCAGTCAGACTTGCTTTCTGTTGCGCTCGTATGGGAGACAATTTCAAGAATGAGTCAAAATGCTTTAAAAGTGCAATTGTGGGTGTTGTTCGATATAGTTTGCTCTTGACAATAGTTATAATTAATCGGGGCTTTTCACTGTCACTGACATTGTGGTTACTTCTGAGTTTTGTGTTTGGTTGGATTTTTCTTTTTTTTTCCAAGACAGAAAACTGTGGAAAGCAAAGATCATTTTTAAAAATAAATTCCAGGAAAGGTTGTGTTATTATACCATGTTGTGTTATTGCTTTAAAATTGGCAGCTAGGTTGTTTTGGGATCAGATTGCTGTGCTGTTTGTTTGCAGAGGGGTAATGATTTTGCAATATAGAAAGCACTGCCTAAAGGATGATGAAGATAATGAATGAAGGTGTTCTTAAGAGCAAAACTGTTTCTTTCACATGGCATATAAGGTGGTGTACCTCCTAAGAGACTAGGCTTACTAGAGCTCTGTAATTCACAGAATTGTTCCAGATACAAACATCTGCCTGTATGCTGCATGGTATCACAATCAGATATTTTTAAAAATTCTGCTTCAATTTTTTGTTGCTGTTGTTGACATATGAGATGATTAGCATACTGTCATATTAGACTATGACAGCTAAAATCACCGTTTTTCAGAAACACCATTCTTTTAATGCCTAGGACTTTAAGTATCTCATCCTCAGAGGCACTCAGAGTGGCTGTTCGAAAGTCAGTAACTTATCAAAGAGTCGCAGAAATAGTAAGATAGCACTGGAGTACCTCTTGGTGTCTGGGGACTCAGCTGTATCATCATCAACAATGAAAAAGAGAGAAATCTCTACTAAGAATCTTTTCTCTACCATTTTCACAATGCTTTATGAGCTTCAAAGATCAGATCTGATTTGCTGGGGCGATGTTATTTTTTTTTATTTCGCAGTTGCTAGACATCGTATAGAAGGTAAATTTCTGATGAATAGATCAACTACTAGCAGCTTGAGTTTTCATGTGTTCAGCTTTCTGGCAGTATTATGAGCATCCTTTGCTCATTTAACCAAGTATTGGGAGAATGGCAATATGCTCAAAATAATTTCTGGTATAAATATGGATTTCAGGTAGATATATTACAAAGATGACATGTCAGAATTTTTTTTCAACCATTTCTACAGGCTTAAGGCAGGGGAAGGTTTCATCTGCAGTGTGAGCACCCACATCCTGCTTAGATATGTACAATGCCTTGCTGTAGATACCATGCACCTCAAATAGCTATTCTTACACTTATATTCTGTGTATATATCCTTGGCACTAAGATTTGTGGGTGCCTGCTGCAGATTTCCTACTGTCAGAAAGTGTGATCCTTAAGAACTGACTTGTAGATTTTGTGGGACAGCTTACTTTTTCTTCACAATTCCAGATCAGAGGTGATTTGGGTCTGCTTCGCAACACAAGTGGAAGTCCAAAACTTAGATGAAATGTCTTGTTTTCAAGATAAAGTAGGGAACAGATCCTTATGGCCTTGCTAACCCTGCAGGACCAGCATGGCATATTCACAGCTGGCTGTACATGCTTCAAGAATATCGCAATAGCTGTGCGATTCCACTGTATCCCGTGGTACATGTCAGGGATAAGAGCAAAGTTATAGAATGGGATCCTAACATTTTGGATGAAAGTAGAGACCCCGGATGAAGGATCAGGCTTTCCTGAAACTACTGGGGGAACCTTGTCCCAGTTCCAAATGCAAGCAATACATCGGTGCTCAAGTTGATGGCTGTGCACTGCTGGAAGAGGATAAACCAGACTAGCACAAGTAAGAGCATAACCAATTTGATATCGGCTAGTCAACTGCTGGAAGTTTGCAATGGGATCTTATCAAGGGTTACAGCAAGCAGATGGCTGGATGAGGTAAGGAATATAACTTACTATCAGTGAAATTAAACCTTTTGGTTGCCGTGGGTATGGCCAGGATTTGCACTGAGGAAGAAGAAACCCGAAGTGTCAGAGGCAAAAGATACTTCACCTTGGGTCTGCAAGGCATGTGGTCTTAATTGCAGGTTCATTAACACCCACGTGGGAAGCAGAGGCAAGATATGTTATGCCAAGGCATTGAGGAAGCCTGGCATTTAAAGGCTGGGACAAATAAGAACCCATTTTCCTCTTAGTATTGTTGTTATCAATGAGGTGTTAGTGCCAACAATTATTCTGGAGGTCTGACTTTGGCTTTATACGCCTCGGAAAAATAAGTTTAGGTTAAATATAAAGCAGTCTCAGTAATACAGTGGAAAGCACATTTAGCAGGCTAAATGGAGTATGCATTTACACAGCACACATTAACTAAAGGAGCATTTGAATATCACTGTGACAAATATCATCCAGACTGTAGCACTCTGCACCACAACTGCAGGGGTAAATTTGAGCACTGGTATCAGGAAGACCAAGAGAGAGAGACTACTGGAATCACACTCTGCCTTCCCTGGGACAGGCCCAACAGGCAGGCAGGACACATGATATGGAGGATTCCCTATCTTATCTCCACCTGGCTGAACACAGTGACTTAAGGAATAAGGGGCAATGTTGACAAGTTCCTGCCCAGCACAGCAGGTGCATCTCCTCTGTGACTACACCTTGCAAAAATAGGTGTGAGGCTTTGCAAGTGGAACCAAACAGTAATGAGGACAATGGTTCATCTAGCTTAGAGGTGTCACAAAGGTTAAGTCAGCCTATGCCCTGTGTCAAAACTGCTTCCATAAAGAGAAAAGGTGGGTCATTGTCGTTGGAGACTCCCTTCTGACATGAACAGTAATAAGGCCATCTCTGTTTAAAATCTTTATCAGTGATCTGGACGAAGGGATCGAGTGCACCGTCAGTCAGTTTGCAGACAACACCAAGTTGGGTGGAGGTGTTGATCTGCTTGCAGGAAAGAAGGCTCTACAGAGGCATGTGGACAGGCTGGATCAATGGGCCAAGACCAGCTGCATGAGGTTCAACAAAGCTAATTGTCGGTTCCATCACTTGGGTCACAACAACCCCATACAATGCTACAGGCTTGGGGAAGAGTGGCTGAAAAGCTGCCCAGTGGAAAAAGACCTGGGGGTATTGGTCAATAGCCAGCTGAATACGAGCCAGCAGCGTGCCCAGGTGGCCAAGAAGTTTACCCAGTGTACCCAGAAGGCCAAGAGCATTCTGACTTGTATCAGAAACACTGTGGCCAGCAGGACTAGGGAAGAAATCATCCCACTGTACTCAGCACTGATGAGGCCACATCTCCAATACTGTGTTCAATTTTGGGCACCTCACTACAAGAAAGGCATTGAGGTGCTGCAGCGTGTCCAAAAAAAGAAGGTAGTGAAGGGTCTAGAGCACAAGTCTTATGAGGAACAGCTGAGGGAACTGGGCTTGTTTAGCCTGGAGAAAAGGAGGCTGAGGGGAGACCTTATTGCTCTCTACAAGTACCTGAAAGGAGGTTGTAGTGAGGTGGGTGTCAGTCTCTTCTCCCAAGTGACAAGCAATAGGAGAGGCCTCAAGTTGCATCAGGAGAGGTTTAGCTTGGATATTAGGAAAAATTTCTTCATTGAAAGGGTTGTCAAGCATTGAAACAGGCTGCCGAGGGAAGTGGTTGAGTCACCATCCCTGGAGGTATTTAAAAGACGTGTAGATGTGGTGGTTAGGGATATAGTTAGTTTAGTGGTGGACTTGGTAGTGCTAGGTTAATGGTTAGACTCGATGATCTTTGAGGTCTTTCCCAACCTGAATGATTCTGTGATTCTATTCTATAAACACACATACTACAGACCAGAGAAGCTCTGTGAGAAAATACATGGACCTGAAATACATCTTTATGCCAGTAATGACCATTATACTCTCTATCCTATTTGTTACTGCTTGTGAAAAACTATAGTGGAGAAAGAAAAATACTTTTTGATTTAAGATATTCAGATGAATCTGTTTGCACTGAGCACAACGGAATGACTAGAGTTGATAAAGGCAATACTTCAAGAATCACCTTCTGTGATTATGAAAAAAAAAAGGCTAATCCTAATAATGAGGTGATCGATAGTGACAGAATATCCCTTCCACACTTGACCCTTCTCCTGTCTCCCCTGCTTTTCTGCTAGCACGAGTTTCCCTTAGAGGATGCACAATGACTGATGCCTCATTTTCTCTTTCAGTTCTTTACTGTTCCCAGATTGTTTAAATCAGAGCACTTTAAGCCTAATATTAGCCGAGTAAGAAATATCAGCCCTCTGGAACCCCTCCCAAGGAGCAGTCAAAATGAGAAGAACTGGCTACAGCTACTGCCTGAAAATTTTGGCACTTATTGCCATTGCACATTATACTGGCCAATATGCTCTTAAAACCTGGTCAGTGCTTTCACAGCTAAGGCGCAAAACCCAGCAATGACAGATGTAACCACTCACTGACATCAATTATATAGAAATCCTACTCAAGCTATGAAACTAACTCTATAATCATGGTAAAAATTGCAAAAGCTTATAAAACAGTCAGGGTTGTTTGTGGGGTTTTTCCCCCCTCTCTTTGCCTACCATTTTGAACATATGAAGAGATGTAGCTAGAAGTAGGAGACAGAAAATTAATTATGAAAGTCACTTTATATTCTCTGCTTTTAACTGAAACTGAGCACACTCCAGAAGTAAACTGTTTCCTGTAGCAGTAAACATTTTGGCCAAAGCCCAGGAAATTCGTCCCAGATATATTTATATTTATACTATATGTACTTCCAGGTAGTAATAAATAGGATAGATGGCCTTAATGATTATGGATGTGTTTCAAGTCCATGCATTCCCCTGCCTGGGTCCTTGTGTCATTCACAGATCTGTCCCTACGTCAGTCTTTCATTTTTTTTTAAGTCATCTGCTATATCAGCTTTCCCAGTTAGTTGTCTGACTCTCATCAGTTGCAGTCGATCCATGTTAGCTCTACTCAGAACATGAGATTCCTCCTTGAGATCATCTTATTGTCTATATTAAACTACCCAGTTGAAAGCGTAGTGGGGAGAGGAAAAGTCTGTCTGCTATAGGTGCCGAGTAGAGCATGTTTGTATTCCTTGTTGCAGAAACACAAGCTGGGAATAATTTTAAGCTTACGCTAGGGTATTTATATTCCACATGCTTGGTCTGCACACAGTGCTGAAGTCTAATTCTTGTGTGCTTTTCCAGATAAATTCTTTGCATGCTGGTAGGTTATCTTTAACCTCTCGTAGCAAGGATTAGCTGTGTCTAGTTTGTAGTTCGAATGGTGAATAGAGTTTTCTTAGAGACAGAAACCTTCTTGAAATCAGAAAACTGGAAAAAAAAAAGTCAATAGATAGAACATAAAAGGAACAGAATACAAATTCAGGAAGCCTCAGAAATAGCAGCGGTGACCTGTTTGCACCAGATACATGCTAAAGCCATGAAGAATAACAACTTGCTGATCATCTTTAGTAATAACACCTGGCTAAAATAGCTGATTGTGGATGCACTTAGTTGCAATTATGTCCAGAAATAGGAAGAGGGGAAGGGCATTTTTATGAACCTGAACATAGGGATAGCCCATTTTGCTGTCATCCAAAAACACTCATCCAGAAACAGTGCTCAATGACTATATAGCATTGCTACTGATAGGGCCAATCTTGCTTGCACTCCTCACTAGCTCTGATTATCATAAAGTCTGACCTGCTGGATTACCAGTGAACCTTTTTATTTCTTGCATTAAGCTGGTAATAGAAAGTTTAATGACCATCAAGATTATTTGTGATGCAAGAAAGGTACAAATATTATCAAGTAAAAGGAGCACAACAGATTATCAGAGAAACAGAATAAAATAGCAATTGATGTGGTTTAAACTTTTGAAAGTTCCAATTTTGTTTAGCTAACAAAGTATTTGAAAAAAATGTGAGCAAGACAAGCTACAGGTAAAAACTGAAACCTAAGAAGTTGAAAAATGAAGAAATGGGTATTTTCAGTGTAATATAGCCATGGTAGCCAAGAAAAATACAATGTTCTGATGTAGGAAACTTCCACAGCACAAGAAAAGATAACAGAAGTTTCAGTGGAGGGAAGAGTAGAGAGGCCACAGTGGAGGGAGGTCAGGCCTGTGTACATGAAAGCTCGTAGATGGAAATTCAGTATAATGATTCTAAAGCCACGTGTTTGATAAACTGAGACAGGAAGAGAAGCAAGGAGAGCCAGTAAAGTCAAAGATGCATGATGTCTTGGGGCATGTCTGATACTATCTTTCATTGTCCTTTGATATGAGATGACAGTGGATTATGATAGCCTTTAGGAATGAGGGAAGTTGAGAACCAGGAAGCAAAGAGAACAGACTCAGGAAAACAGGCAAGGTCTTAACTTCCTCAGCAGCAGCTCCAGAAGGACGTAGTCATATGACACAAAAAGTGTTTTAATTTGATAATGTCATGTTGGAAGTCTGTAGGACTAAAACCTAGATCTCTTAATGCTGAGAGAATATCTTAACCACAAAACCATTCATCTTCTGCTATGTTCCACAGTTTCATCACCACAAACTACCATGAATAATTCAGAAAGCACTTTGACACTGGTCTCATTAATAAGACATATAATCAAGGAGATGTTTAAATAATGATGTAGAAAAGGCAGAACTCAATAAATATCTAATTTCATAAGAAGGCAAAGAAGTACTTCCCAGCCCACTCCTAGTAAAGAAGGAGAATGTTAAACTGAATGCCTCTGAGGTGTGGACATTAGAGAACAAATGGGTTAGGTTAATTTTTAATATATCTCAGATTACTAAGGAAATTTGAGAAGACAAAAACAGTGCTAATGTTATGTCAATGTTCAAAAAAGGTTAGTGCATTGGCTGATAGGTCTCTTAGCATGGAGTCAGCGTGGGCCCAATAACAGAAAAACTGGTAAAAGATTGAATCTATAGCAAGAGATGGGAATAGAATTTCAAGATGTTAAATCAGTCTGGTCAAACCAATCTGGTTTTGTACTACAAATTTGTTTGATAAAGGATGTGTGGCAGAGTTTTGTAAGGTATTTGCCATAGTATCACATGGCAATCTGATTAAACAAGTAGTTCTCAGAGCTAACAAAACCTGACTTTCTAGGGAATTGTGTCTCTCTTGGTCAATTGACTGTTCAACAGTATTACACTTAGATTTTCTGTTTACTCTGCATATATCAACACAGGGCTATTATTTCTTGCTGCAGGGTATTTCAAAATGACAAATATGCTGTCATCTTTAACTACAGAAACTACCCAGTGGATTCAGAAATTATTGAGAGTGATATTTAGTATTTTCCTACAACTAACTACTTTTATGAAATATGTTTATCTTTAGGATATTTATCTCTCTGCAAATGAGCTTGAAAATGACAGACAGCCTCAAAAAATATTGGGCATGAGGGCAAAACCTGGCGCCTTTCTTCCATTGGAATAAGAGTACCATGAGCACTGTAAAATCCTAACAAACAACAGTTCTTGCTGGGTTGGAAACTATCTGACAGGTCTCAGACAGCAGAGATCAGTAAGAAATCATAAACAAATAACAGTATTTCTAAAGAAACCTCTCTGATGTTAGTATTAGAAAATAATGGATTATTCTGCACGGTGGAAAAAATAAGAAGCATAGGGAAGCCATGGAAGACATCTACAAGGCGGATTGTTAAAAATACACTTTAAGAAAGCCAAGTTCAAGCTCCAACAACTAGGAACAAGGAAGGAACCAGTAGCACAGAACTGCACGATACACCCTGCAAAGCATTGACTTCAAGTTGGGTTTAGAGATTACAGTGAAGAATTGACTCAGTATGAGGTAACTGCATGATGGTGTGGGGAAGGGGGCTTGTTCTACTCAGGGTGTAACGCTAGAAGAAAAGTAACTTAGATTTACACAAGGAAGGAAGGACCAACAGGCTTTTAAACCAGACCGCTAACGGGCTACACCACAAGGTTATGAGTAGGTGTGCTTATACCGGACTACCAAGTGCTTGCCTTGGGAAGGAGGAAACTTCAGAAGTCAGCAAAGGCCCCTGAAATCCAAGATTTTGACCTTTCTGCTAGCTACATGATGCCAGGGTCTGTTTTTTGACTTGGACACAAACTGTCATGCTCTAGACATGGCCGTACTATTTGTCTCTAAGTCCAAGGCAGGATAGCCACATCTAACCTGCCTCTTGAGCAAGGTCTCTGAGTTAGCTAAATCCTGAATGCCAAAACAGCACCAGGAATTACTCCAACAGTTTAACTGAAAGCATGTTGGGCCATGTCTTGGCATTGTGTTTTTTGCAGGTGTCAACTCAGTGATTCAGAAGTCATCATGGTGTAGTCCAGAGGGCTCTGTGCAGTAATTTACTGTCCTGGAAACACTGTACCCACACTACAAACAGATACTACAGCTTTTTCCTTGAAAACCCAGCCCAGCCACCACGAAGCAGGGTTCTCCTACACACCTAACACTTTGACAATGTGTTTTCTGGTGTGCCCTGCAGTCCTGGCTCCCAGGCTGACTGTATCAAGTCAATCACTGAAGCACCTGCACCATCCCCACCACTCCCATCTTTCTCCATGCCCATGCAGGTGGCTTTCTACAATGAAGGCCAGAACCAAGTGAGCCTCTTCATCCCAAGCCCTTGTAGAAGGACATAGGAAGTGGAAGAAAGGCAACGTTTACCTCAAAGCATCCTAGTTTCTGAATACTGTATCGTGAAATGTGAGATTTTTGCTATCTACTAAGTCTAAGAAAAAAGAAAAAAATGTCACATGTTGCTATTTCGTAGATAGTCACAGAATTAATGCACCACACTACACACTACATATTCATCACCATGACAGAAACCTCTGGATGTTTCCGTATCATGCAAGAAGTATTTTGTGGAGCCCAGACTTCTTTCATACACCCTTTCGCAGATCTTATTTGCAATCCTCAAATAAGTACTAAATTCCATCCATCTCTTTGTCCTTGCATCTTCATAGCTAATGGAATCCTGAGACATCACCTAATCAATATTCACTTATTTAATATATTCACAGAGGTAGAGTGCCATAAAAAATTGAAGATTTTTGCTTTTATCCATTTAATATAATTTACTATCTGTATATAAAGTATGTCATTAAAGCATTATAATCTTAAAACTGATTTTTCAGCAGACCAGCGAAAGGCATATCTACATTCCAGAACTATGTCTCTGACAAATTTCAATTTTTCAGCAGTTTTCATTGCAATGTGAGCACTGTTCAGATGAAGATTGAATAAAAGGGCTTTACCTTCTCATGCACTTACTTCCATCTAGAAAATAATTTAACAAGTTTTTCCTTAAGAATACTATCTTATATTTGAGAATAACTATATCAGATTTCAGATGAAAAAGTAGAATTTTGAAAAATATGTTCATAAACAACTGAACACCATCCTTTACATGGTTAAATAAATAATTTTAGCATAGCATTTTAGCAAATGTTAGCATATGTGTCACCTTTAATTTATCCTATTAAGGATAGATTAGGCCAGGCCTATCTATCTAAGGATAGATGACACCAGGCCTGTCAGTTTGACCTCGGTGACGGGCAAAGTCATGGAACAGGTTATCTTGAGTGCTATTAATGAGCACATACAGGTTAACCGGGTGATCAGGCCCAGTCAACATGGGTTTATGAAAGGCAGGTCTTGCCGATCAAACCTGATCACCTTCTATGACAGGGTGACCCGCCTAGTTGACGAGGGAAGGGCTGTGGATGTAGTTTTCCTAGACCTCAGTAAAGCCTTTGATACAGTTTCTCATAGTGTTCTGGTTGAGAAACTGATAACTGCTGGCCTGGATAGGCACACCCTCCTTTGGGTTAAAAACTGGCTGGACGGCCGGGCCCAAAGAGTGGTGGTAAATGGGGCTAAATCCGGCTGGAGGCCGGTCACCAGTGGGGTTCCCCAGGGCTCAGTGCTGGGTCCAGTTCTGTTTAACATCTTTATCAATGACCTGGATGAGGGAATTGAATGTACCCTCAGTAAATTTGCGGACGACACCAAGCTGGGAGGCTGTGTCGATCTGCTCGAGGGTAGGGAGGCCCTTCAGAGGGATTTGAACAGACTGGATCGTTGGGCTGAGGCCAATGGCATGAGCTTTAATAAGGCCAAGTGCAGAGTCCTTCACTTGGGGTATAAAAACCCCAAGCATCGCTATAGGCTCGGGGAAGAGTGGCTGGAGAGCTGCCTGGCGGAGAAGGACCTGGGGGTGTTGGTTGACTACCGGCTTGATATGAGCCAGCAGTGTGCCCAGGTGGCCAAAAAGGCCAATGGGATACTGGCGTGTATCAAGAATAGTGTGACCAGCAGGAGCAGGGAAGTGATCCTGCCCCTGTACTCGGCACTGGTGAGGCCGCACCTGGAATATTGTGTCCAGTTTTGGGCCCCTCGCTTTAAGAGAGATATTGAGCTCCTGGAGCGAGTCCAAAGAAGGGCGACTAAACTGGTCAAGGGGCTGGAAAATAAAACTTATGAAGAGAGGCTGAGGGAGTTGGGGCTGTTTAGCCTGGAGAAGAGGAGGCTGAGGGGAGACCTGATTACGGCCTATAAATACTTGAGAAAAGATGGTGGGGAGGTAGGCGAAGGACTCTTTACATTAGTGATGGGTGATAGAACAAGAGGAAATGGGCATAAGCTTAGTCAGGGGAGATTCAGGTTGGATGTTAGGAAGTATTTCTTCTCTGAAAGGGTTGTCAGCCACTGGAATAGGCTGCCCAGGGAGGTGGTTGAGTCCCCATCCCTGGATGTGTTTAAGAATAGGGTGGATGATCTACTTGAGGATATGGTTTAATGGGGATTAGGGATGGTTGGACTCGATGATCTCTAAGGTCTTTTCCAACCTAGAAATCTATGAATCTATGAATGAATGAATCTATTCACATATCAGCAATCACAGTATCAGCTAATTTTATGGCCCACTAATCTTTTAGCATATAACGTAATGATAGTATCAATTATTAGGCACTTGATAATATGAATAGATTTATAGGAATAACTGATGAAATATCTGTTAGAATTGACAGTAATGGGGAAATTTTTCTGCCTTTCTTACATGTCACAACTTCTTTGAAATCAAAAAGAAAAAATCCTTTATGTCTTTTTAAGAATTTGCTATTATTCTGTTTATCATGCATGATACTACCATTGTGACTTTCAAAAACCCTGTCAATGACTAAAATCAGTAGAATACTAAAGCGCTAACATATTCTAGAAGAATGGGGTTTATTGGAAAGAAAATATTGTTATACAACAAACATTAGATTTCCTCTTGTTACTGAAAATATGACTTGAGAAAGTCTTTCTAACTTATTAACTTAATAGACATGGTTTCATAGTTGTCTGCTAGACATTTTCTTTCACCTCTTGAATTAATAGAGGATGGAAAAAACACTAGTAACTTCCGTTTCTTCGCTCATTATAGAGATTTTTGGGTAAAACTTAACACAAACACATTAACCGTAATACAATGGCACATAGAATCATAGTCATAAAATCATAGAATTGTTAGGGTTGGAAGGGACCTCAAAGATCATCCAGTTCCAAATCTTCCACTACATCAGGTTTCTCAAAGCCTCATCCAACCTGACCTTGAACACTTCCAGGGATGGGGCATCCAAAGCTTCTCTGGACAACCTGTTCCAGTGCTTCACCACTCTTTGAGTGAAAAATTTCTTCCTTATATCTAATCTAAATCTCCCCTCTTTCAGTTCAAAGCCATTACCCCTTGTCTTATCACTACATGCCCTCGTAAAAAGTCCCTCTCCAGCTTTCTTGCAGGCCCCCTTTAGGTACTGGAAGGCTGCTAGAAGGTCTCCCCAGAGCCTTTTCTTCTCCAGGTTGAACAATTCCAACTGTCTCAGCCTGTCTTCATAGAAGTGCTCCAGCTCTCGGATCATTTTTGTGGACCTCCTCTGGACTCAATCCAATGTGTCCATTTATTTTAAAATCGCTTTTTAATTGTTAAATAATGTCTTAAATCACATAAATGATAACATGCCAAAATAGCATGATACATTGAGGCATAACCCCAGTTTGTAACAAATGTCAAGATATGTTATGTGAGCCATTTGATTCCAAAGCTCAGCATCTCCAGTTACTTTATTAGACTCCTTTTAGCTTCTCGCATCAACAGTGATAAGAAGTAGGCTCTGTTGTACTATTGCTTGCACTTTGCAAATGTACCAAACGTTTGTAGTAATGTTTTATATGATGTTCTGAGAAAAAAATAAGAAGTTAATGGGAGTTCACCAACTGCCTGAAATGGGCTTTGAGTTCAGTTCTTAACAAATACAAAAATTCTTGCAACCATCTTTCCCAAATTCTCAATGTTTTCCTTCTCTTTCTCCAGTAAAAACAAGTTCCAAATGAGTAAAAAATGTTGGGAAAAAAATTCTACTCCTTCATAATTTTTTCAGTCACTGCTGTAAGATGCAAATGCACCAATGAAAACAGGTTTTCCAGCCATCTAAGTTACATACTTGAACTGATTTTTAATTCTGTTCCAGGTTAAAAATATATTAATAATTTATTCTCTTAATATCCAATTTATGGTAAATTGGGTGTCTTGTAGAATAAGGGCAGAAGTGCACAACCAGAGAAAGTAAAGGGTCAGCATAATCACTGCCTAGACAGTGTTCATAATGAAAGATGAAAGACTGCATGTCAGTAGAGAAATAGCAGGATCCTTTGCTTAATTTCATATTCTAATGCTAAACGACTTTCTCCTCCCAAAACCTTTAATGTATGTGATAGCGCATCCTTTTTTTTCAAAATCGCTTTTTACCATGTTGTTTTATTTTTGAATTCCTGGATTGGACAGCTGCGTACAGCAGAATTCTGGGTGACTTGGAGCCATGGTTCCACTGAATTTAATGAGCTCTATACCCAGAGGATTTGCCCTCATGTTGTAAGTGGGGTTGGTGTATAAATCAGCAGTCGCTTCTTAAAGACCTTTGGAGGCTGAACAAAACAAAATTCTGGTTTTGCAAATCTGTAAGTAAGCTGTCATACCAACAGAAAAAATTATTTACCAGCAAAGAGATTAAAATCAGTGGAGGGCAGCAGTGTAAGAGTAAAAAATTATCAGACTTTAAAGCAAAGATTTAAAACTTTAAAAGGACCAGGCCAGATCCAGAAGGAGGTAACTCCTGCTCTTAGCTAACTTAGCTGGACTGGGACACCTTTGGAGGCTCCTCGAGGTGCAGTTGACTAGAAAAAGAACTGGGATGCTTAGGACTAGATTGCCACTCTTAAGTGTTAGTCACAGTGGACTGGTGATGACAAACACTGGTTCCTGCTGACCTTTCCCAAGAGTAAGATCAGAATAATTTTTTTTATTGCTTACAAACACCAGTAAGATCAGGAACAAAAGCCCAATTTCACTGAAATCTGGCATGTAAGCCTGTTTGTTTTATGCGGGTAAGCCTTCTCTATCTGTGTAAACAAAACTACTGCCAAGAGTCAATACTGATGACTCCTCAAAGGGCAGAAATCAAAGAAAAAAAAGTTCTGGCAAAACCAACAGAATGAGTGAAAGGAATGAAAGAAAAAGAGGAAAAGGAAGGAAGGAAGGAAGGAAGGAAGGAAGGAAGGAAGGAAGGAAGGAAGGAAGGAAGGAAGGAAGGAAGGAAGGAAGGAAGGAAGGAAGGAAGGAAGGAAGGAAGGAAGGAAGGAAGGAAGGAAGGAAGGAAGGAAGGAAGGAAGGAAGGAAGGAAAACATGGAACGAAACCTTATTTCAGCTGAGTCAGGACTACTCATCTAAGCAAGAATTTGCAGAATTGGTATGACCAGAAGCTCAAGTTTTATTCCTAACTTCTTCAAATACAGACAGGTCACTTGAACTTGCTACATCAGAAAACCCTCACATGCATGTATTTATAGCACTGGGACCTTAACTGACTGTCTCTCGGGATTTTTTTTGCATGATATCAAATAATTAATTGAAGAAATGATGAAATTAAAAGATACGCTTTCTTTAGTGTGTTTGTTTAGTTCTGTAAGGAAATCCAGGATTTAAACATTTCACGCAGACACTATATTTGTTAGGATAGGTTTGGTTTTTTTCATTTAGATACTGTGTTTGCTCTGCTTTTTCTTTCAGTTAGTTTTGAAGGTTTTTGATGCAAATATACTGCCTCAGGTTATAGTTTTCCAGAATATTTTTTTCTTTTATTTCTAAAAAATATTTTTTGTCATGCATTCATGCATGGGTATAATTAACTCTATGTACTTCTGCTGGCCTGCAAGGGCCTGCAAGCTCTAGCAAAAAAGAAGGACCCACATTGCACCAGGTGCTGTACAAATACAAACCAAAATGTTGTACATTGCCTGACAGATTTCACGCGTTAAGTAACAAGAAGACTCATACATACCACTTTTCTTCCACGGAAGCTGAAGCACCTCGCAGAAAGGCAAAACGCGTTATCTCTATTTAGAAAGGAACAAAACCTAAGCAGAAATGCAATGATTCAGAGCAACTTCGTGCAGCAAGTCAGTGGTTAAACAGTGACTAGAGGCCAGGGCTGGCCAGAACTATATGCAATTCTCCATTTCTTTTAGCTCATGAGATGCGTCAGGTGTGAGGGCTAAGTTTTATGTCTTATGGCAGCATTCCTCATGCCCCTAGATGCTTTTCTTTTATACCCACCTCGGTGACCTGCACCCTTCTTTATATTGTTCAGAACAAGTCGGAGAACTGTATTGATTTTTCTCCTCCTTTTGAAATACGCAATCAGAGTTATGGAAACCCTTCGCCATTGCACAGTGAACCCAGGTAAACGTCCACGTTTGTCTTTGTAAGGTGCGTAACGGGAGTTTGTAGTTTGTTTCCTTGAGGTAGAACCAGCAGAAGGGGAGGAGGCCATGGGACAGGGGCTCAGTGGGCACGGGGCAGCGGGGTCTGTCATTCCGGGAGGGTTCGCTCCCTCCTGAGCCCCTCGGGTGACAGTTCGTGAGGCCGGCGGTCGGCCGGCCCAGCACTGCCCTGCCTGTGCTCCATGTCCGCGGACTTGTCAAGGACACGGACCGCAGTGTGGATTTTTGTGCTAGTCCGACACTGAGCTGCCTTCTCTGCATGGGATCTTGATACCACATGCCTGCCTTCGGCTGTCGGGGTGGCACGAAGGGCGTTCAGACAACTGTGAGAACGGCCCACCCAGTATTTTGCCTAATTTAAATAAAATCTTTCTCTGGCACGTTATTTCCAGCTGGTGAGGCTGCTTACTGCACAACTTTGATGGATGCTTCACTGTGTGAAAGGAGGAGCAAGTCCCTGACCTCACAAAGGCTAAAGCATGATAAACGAGCCGTGGATCAGAGCGGTCTGTCCGGGCTGTGTGCCTGCCCCCTCCAGTACCTGTACAGTTGCTTCATCCTTCTTTCCAGAGGAGTTTGGCTAGGAAGCCTGCATGCTTGCAGATTCGTCGGCATACCCCTGCTCCCGAGTTCATGTCCCTCCTTTCCAAGGCTCTCCCAAGCCGTCTGCCATGTGGTCTGGGGGAACAGACCTTCTGCGCCATGTACTGTAGTATGGTCAGGAGTTTCTGTAGCATGATTGACACTGGGAGATTTAAATTTGCCCTTGCATTTTATTTCTTCCTGTAAATGTACTTCTTCTGCTTTCTTGTATCCTTCTATTTGTATTCCCCACTACTTCTTCTTCCAGAAGAAAATCTGTTTAGAATATGAGCTGTCAGATGTCATTACATATTATCAGGAAACGATGCTGCTGTGTTTTAAGAACATGCATATTTCAGGACACACTGATCCATAATGTTTGCATATTTGATACATATTTGCCTTTATGAATCTCCATGCCTTTTGGAGCGTTGCTAGTCGTGGAACTGCCTGTGCAGAGAAAGCAGGCAGCCAGAAGAAAAAAGGTTCAGTGCCTGGTCCCCTATCCCATTCAGTACAATAAAGCTCATTGTCATCTGGCTTTTCTAATACTGCAATGATGATATAGGCAAAACCAGAGCCCATCTACCACTATGTTTAAAATAGTTTATGTTCCCTACCTATCAAGTGGTATTTAGTTGAACTTAACAATAAAATGCTAGTAATAAGCGCTGTGCCTTGATGCAATTATATTGCTAACACATGTTGATTCTTGATAAACCAAAATTATTTGAATTTCACATTTTAAAAAAAAGCATCTCAAAACACATTTGGAAGTCAGCAGTGTAAAATATGGAATGGGTCTCTATCAGTTATTCAAAGGTATAAAAACCGGTTAACAATTTTGCTACTAAGAATAAAGTCTAACTACATATGATAAGTCTAACTACGCATGAGCTGGTTGACGAGAAGCTCAACATGAGCAACAATGTGCTCTTGCAGCCCAGAAAGCCAACCATATCCTGGGCTGCATCCAAAGAAGCCGTGGCCAGCAGGTCGAGGGAGGTGATTCTTTCCCTCTACTCTGCTCTTGTGAGACCCCACCTAGAATACTGCATTTAGCTCTGGAATCCCCAACATAAAGACATGGAGCTGCTGGAGTGAGTCCAGAGGAGGGCCATGAAGATGATCCGAGGGCTGGAGCACCTCTGCTACGAAGACAAGCTGAGAGAGTTGGGGCTGTTCAGCCTGGAGAAGAGAAGGCTCCAGGGTGATCTTATCGTAGCCTTCCAGCACTTAAAGGAGGCCTACAGGAAAGCTGGAGAGGGACTTTTTGCAAGGCTATATAGTGATAGGACAAGGGGCAATGGATTTAAACTGAAAGAGGACAGATTTAGATTAGACGTAAGGAAGACATTCTTCCCTCTGAGGGTGGTGAGGCACTGGAACAGGTTTCCCAGAGAAGTTGTAGATGCCCCATCCCTGGAAGTGTTCAAGGCCAGGTTGGATGAGGCTTTGGGCAATCTGGTGTAGCAGAGGGTGTCCCTGCCCATGGCAGGGGGCTTGGAACTAGATGATTTTGAGGACCCTTCAAACTATTCTATGATTATATGATTCTATGATTCTATGATGCTGTACAACGTTCTTTCATGCACATTCTGCTTTTTAATTTTCTCTATTGCTCCTATAATTTATTAGGTCTTATAAAAGTAGTTGTTATTTTGCTTTTAACCACAAAAATCAATTTTTCACAGTTAGACACGTTTCTTTATGAACCATAAATCTATGTGTATGTATGCACTCACACATGAAAGAGAGGTGTATATGCAAAGAAAGATAGCCTTGTAGTTAAGGCACCAGGCTTCAGAGGCAGGAGATCCTTCCTTCTACTCTTCTTTATGTATTTTCTCTTTGACCTTAGGGATAAAAGTTGGTGCAGTTCAGTTTCTTCTCTTATCTGTAAAATAGTGACCTAAATATGCGCCTGTCTTCCAGAAACATTGTTTACCGTAGGTTGTTTCCTTTGGCAGTAAACTGCCTGACACACACTGATTGATAATTATTTTGCATATCACCCCTTAGAGAACACTATCAATATGAAATCTAGTCAGTTAAGAGTGTTCTTTCACAACAGGGATTAACTGACCTCCATTTGCACTGTGTGTGATGCCCTTGAAAGGAGTAATTTCACTCCTGCACTGGGGTTTATGTGGCTGATTGCATGATCAGCCAGGTCTGGAAACTGATCTGACTGAAAACTAACCTGGCAAAACTCAAAACCAGAAAAATGCCTTTGGCTAGATCGATTTCCCAGTCTTCCTTTAATGCTGGCAGAAGGGGGTGGACAGAAACTTGCAGGCTGGGGCAAAAGGGAAGGCATGAACGCTCATGTTTTTGCAATAGTATGTAGATTTAGTTTGTCTTAAGCTGGCCATGAAACTTCACCTTAAGGCAAGTATGTTGTGGCAGTTTATACACTGAAAGTGTCTATCTATTGAAGACTTCCTGACCACTTTTCACGGGCTTGCAATTACATTTCTGTTATGTGCTGTCTCCTTTCTCTCTCTGTGTTGCTATATAAAAGACACATGTAGGCACTGCCGATGCAAATGATTGCACGAAAGAAGGGCCGTCTGCAGTGGAGTCAGTTGTATTCAGAAGTATAAAATGCATGTTGCATTTCAGGTTGGCTGTGAGAGAGTAGAAAAAAGACTTCATGTCCGCTTTAAACAGATGGTGACAATTTAAATGCAACAGTAAATCATGATTTATGTCTGGATTAAGAAAGCATATGATAGTTTTTTAAGAAACAAGATACTGTGTTAGCATGCCTGGCCTATAACAAGCGTGTTTATTTAGTGTTTATATTGTAGTCTTACAGAAAATCTTACCAGGCTGGGGCCCTGGGGGATGTATAATAAATATCCCCAAAGGGTTTACAGGCTCTTGAGCATGCAGCAAGTCTACGCAGGCTCAAGAGTGTGCAGCAAACCAGACAAAGAAGCAACCAAGGGATGGTGAAAATGTGTGCAAGGTGACACGGACAGTTACACGTGCACAACTCCTGTCCAGTCAGAAACAGTAAAAAAATTACATTTGACATAGATTGCCTTCTTTTCAAATGAGCTGCTCAGTGATTCTGCTCTGGTCACGTCTGGAGAACTTCACTGGATGTATGAGCACCAGGTGGCCAGTATGGAGGTTTTGATGGAGCTTAATGTAACATCATGACTGAGAGCACTGTCAGTGGGCTTGGGCAGTCAACCTCAATTTGCACAAATCCTGTCTATTGTGAAATCGCTCTCAAGATGTAAGTGGAAGAGAGTGGAAAGCTGCCAACATCTGTGTGTTCTGGTTTTGGTTTTTTTTTATTAAGATCTTGAGTATATGTTTCATTTGTTTCATGTTTTATTTGTATTTATACTTTAGGTAACACTGCAGTAAGAATACGTAGGAAGCTTCAACCAGACGCTGTGTTTTGGGTACCATAATCCATAGTTCCAACTTGCATGAAATGTCCTCCCAGAGTCATGGAAATTGCTGTTCCCAGGACAGGGTCAAAATTAAGGTGAAAAAAATGGGGCTCCTGTGATTCCTAGCCCAAGCTCTGGGAGGCTTCTCATAGAGATCTTTGTGGTATTACTGTTTTCAAAGACTGAACTTCAACAATTTTAACAAATTGTTCCACTCTGTGGAGAGGGTTGCTATGGAAATGAACAGGGCTAACATCTCTGAGAACCCTACCAAAGAGCACTATGTAAGGGAGTGAAGGGAGAATTTAAGAAAGCAGAGCGTGCAGGGGATTAACATCTTTCTTTAGATCTGTGCACCATTGCTGTGGGCTTTAGAATTTGGCCCAATGCATAGAGACTGGTGGGGTTTTTTCTCAGTCCGTTCTACAGAAATTTAATGCAAATTGAATTAAACGATACGCGAGCAAATGATTTTGAAAGTGATCTCTGGGAGTAAGCTTATATAGACATAAACATCTGTATTGAATCGTTTTTTGTTAATAATGTCTAGCAGAAAGATGTGATTATAATGGAACTGAAGAGATTATTGAAGCATAACGCTTTACATGATTTTTTGGGATAGTTACAGTTTGCCCAAAACCTGAAGCAACTGTAGTGTTCAGAGCATTTGGATGGAAAAATATTGCTATGGCAACAAATTACTTTTATATTCACATAAAGCAAAAATAGATATCTCTCTCCCTTTGTGGGAAGCACATATTTTAAAGTGCATGAAAGATTAAAGGTGATAGGCAGAAACAGCTGCATGAATATATTTTCATTTTTCTTCATTTGGTTTATACGTATTTCTGTATAAATCTGAAATGCAGAAATAATTTACAGCTAGAAGCATTTTGCAGCGAGAAAGTAGAAACAGCTTAGGAAAGGGGAAAAAGTATAATATAGTCAGAACTTCTGATTGCAGTGTAGCAGCATCAGACTTTAATTGATTAAAACAAAATATCCCCAGTGTCATTCAAAAAGGAGGGAGAGAATCCTCTCTCTTCTGCGTGTACCCAGCGAAACTGAAATAGCTTTCTGTCCATAATTTAAGAGAGAGACAATGTTTTTTATTTTTGATCAGTCGGGCACCTTGTCAAACTCAAGAAATAGATCTTGTGGCAAGATTATTGATTGCTTCATTTTAGCTGTGTGACGGTGGTTTTTTTTATTTAGAAGGCATGCAGCTTTTATTTTTTTGGGGGTGAAGGGCTTCTGGTACATCTATATGCTGTGGTGTGCACCATCTGCAAAGAAAGTATAATATGTCTACATTGATATGTAAGGTCTATCCTGAGGTTCTCTCTCAATTATTTTGAACCACGTGAGCTGTCTTACACCATCTGTATATCTCTTCATAAGGCGCAGCAGAGCAGCCCACGTTATGTGCTTCTTAGCTGCAAAATAGAAGCCTCCTTGTGAATTTCTTGGCTCTTTTTCCAGCTAGTCTCTTCATATGGACAGCAGAGAGGGGTACCAGAGAACTGGGGGTCAGAAGTGAGGAATATGAGGGAGTTTGTGAGTCAGTCACTTACTGACCTGTTCTCAAACCTTCAGCCTAAGCTGAATAAACTGAAGGAAGAGGCAGTCAAGGCGTGAATTGCGGTGAGCTGGAAGCATGGTATTTTCAAACTGGACTGCTTTAGGCCAAATACAGAGGTTTATGGTATAGATAGACCTGCAGATCTGGATTTGAGAGTCACTTTAAAATTGAGCCAAAGTACCAGACAGTTCAAGGGGCATCACATCCCTTCTCTAAATGCCCAGGGCACAAAAGGATCTGTAAAGGATTTGAAGAGACCGCTACATTGAAGTTCATATTGTCCATGCTATGAAAATTGCAGAGACCACATTTTAGGGTGAGGATAGGAAGGCCCTAGAGGTACTTGGTGTAGAAAGGGGAATGGAAGCATCCATTTGTTATTCTGCATCTCTGCAATACCTCATAAGCAGTTTCAGTACTTCTTAAGAGGAAGGTGCTACAGAGCAATTTGGGGCAAGCTGACTCACACCCAGATTACTCTGGGTGAGCTTTTTATCTAGTACACTGACTTCTTCCAAGCTGTATGGTACTTGGCTGTGGGTCTCCCTGGGCTTCAAGTGATGCTTTTGAGACCCAAAGACATAAATATAGTTTTGTATCTCTTTTTCTTTTCAGCTTGAATTGCCTGAAATAATGTGATACCTGTGTTGCAGCTGCAGTCTTATTTGCAGAGTGTGAAACAAGGTGTGTGGCATACCCTGAGATGCGGGAGGAGGATATATGGAAGAATTTGAGGGCCTGAAGCTGGGATTGTTGTAAGCCACCTCTGGTGCAGTTACACATCTACTATGTGTTGCAGACAGTCCCTGGAGTGAGCTCTCCCCCAGGCTGTCCCTGGTGTCTTGGAGAGACCCAGAGTAGCCCAAAGAGTTAAGCGACATGGGTGAGCAGAGATTCAACCCTTTACCTTGGTCTCTGACTGACTTCAATGCTGTGCTGTCACAATCTTGACTGTGCTCGTACTCATACACAAATCCTGGCCACGGATCAGGAGCAGGCATGCGCCAGGGACTCTCTCAGCAGGCAGTATGGGTGCAGCCATCCACTACGGAGGGGTGAGAGGTTTCTGCATGGCTGTTCTGTCTCCGTTGGCTGTTGTGTCCCAATTGGCCTCAGTGCCAGCATAGTCCCAAGCACACTTGATTTACTGCTGTTGGCTGTAATACTAATGCCACTAGACATGGTATCACAGTACTATGGTCAGAATAACCCAAACAAAGAGTTGTATCCTATTTAAAAAAAAAAAAAAAAATCTCTGTGGCTCATTTATCCTCCATTTGGAAAGAAAATGGAGTTGAATGGGTTCTATAATGAGACCCAGTCTGGACAAAATTTCAGTAGTTTATATTTTCTGGCAACATTGTCAGAAAACATGTGTTGGAATCCATCCACAGCTCCAGTGCTTGGAGTACACGAACTAGATATTTTAAAACTTGGGTATATCCACACAATCCAAAATTATGCCTTTGAATGCTGTGTTGACATACCCTCAATTACACTGATGCAAACCTCTTTGCATCAAAGGAACAGAAGTGGGCTAGAGATATTTTTAGATGTGCAACTCAGAAAGGGATGGGAGACACATGTCATGTTACCCTTCCGTAATGCAATCCTCAGAACTGTCGGATTCTTAGCTTCTGCATATTCCCCCTATTTTTTGTGTGTGTGTGTGCAGCTGAATTTTTGCCCTCTGTGCCCTGGGTTTTGTTGTGCTCATAGATGTCAAATGCAAATTTAGTCATGTTACCAGTTTAGAATAAACAGTAAAGGTCTTGAGTATCTCACTATGTCCCGTGGCCTTTTCTGAGAAAGAAGGGAGTAGCATACATTTCTTTTCAATTTTTGTGTCTTTTTTCTCTCTAAGAAGATGATTGAAGAAAGTGTGCAGCATGACAGAGGTTGCACACATGAACACTTCTGAAGTAATTCACTCCATTTTGTAAAGAGAAGTGGGTCAGAATAAGGTATAAATCTATCCTAATCTGATCTTAGTTGTTTACTCACTTGGTCTGTCCTCTCACTCTCTGTCCACCCTTACAGTGTAGTTTTCTGGAGTCTTTCAGGTTCTGCTTGGCACTGTTTTTTTTAATTACTTAGGAATGAATAGAGTTGGATGTGACTGTTTTACCTCTTCTCACCACATGCACTCCAAATGAAGATGAGATATTCCCACTGGTGGGATCTCTGCCAATGAGGAGTCAAACACAGGAGGTATTCGCAGGTAGTGATTTTTCCTGTTTTGTCAACCAAAGCCCAGTGACTGTTTTATCATTGCAGACCTTGTCGTATATTACCTCTAACATAGTGTTAATAATACACCTGTGCATGATAAGTCTTCTTCTTTATTAAGCATAAATCAATATGATGGAAAACAAGGAATTTTGGAAAAAGACTGCTATAGACTGTGATTGGCATATTCGTTTATTCCTTTGTTGGTGGTGTAATCTAACAGAATTGCTGCACAAGTGTTTTTTGTTTAGTTTAGTTTAAGCAAGTTCTTGCAGAACAATGAACAAAGGGATTTGGGGATTTATACATTCCATTATATATACAGTGGCATTTCCACGACCCTGTTTAGAAGAGTAAAGCTTCTATTTGTCTCCTGCTGATTCTGTCAACATTCACACAGTGAGTTCAGTAGAAATCCCTCAGGTATTCCAGTGTCAGACCACAAAGTCATTTCTGCCTTTTAAAGAAAATACTGTGTTTCAAGGAACAGGGACTTTGGGGAATATTGCTCTGAAGTAGAGACTTGATGCAGCAGTGCAGATGTAAAGAACTTAAAGGCTAGGCACAGAACTGAAAAACAAGCAAAAAATAAAAAGAAAAAATCTATATTTATATATCTTCTGAGTTTAGTTACCTTGGTGAAAATCTGCAGCAGCTCCACAACATCTACAGAATTTCCTGGAAGAGCTCAGATTAAAATATATACCTGTCTGAAGATAAAATGAACTGCAGTAAACAAAGAGAGGAGAAACACTAACCTGTGCTGGCAGCAAATAGTTGGGGAGGAAAAATAAATGACATCATGAATCAGTCTTTCTTTCTTTCTTTCTTTCTTTCTTTCTTTCTTTCTTTCTTTCTTTCTTTCTTTCTTTCTTTCTTTCTTTCTTTCTTTCTTTCTCTTTCTTCCTTTCTTTCTTTCTTTCTTTCTTTCTTTCTTTCTTTCTTTCTTTCTTTCTTTCTTTCTTTCTTTCTTTCTTTCTTTCTTTCTTTCTTTCTTTCTTTCTTTCTTTCTTTCTTTCTTTCTTTCTTTCTTTTCACAAATATTAATCCTTTGGATTAATTCAGGCCCACATAGACAAAGTCAATTATTACAGAATCCAATTACTTATTTAATTTCCTGGTTTCCAAAGAATACACAGCTCATGCAACCGTGTTGTCTTGTCTGCTGGTCACTCCTTTCCCCAGTAATTTCTTAAAATGCTGGCTGATTTTAACCAAAAGGGCAGATAGGTACCAGGCTCACAGATACTGTGTTCCAACACATGTGTAAAACTCGTGTGTGGATAGACGAAAGAAATCCAGACCCAACAAAGGACAAGTGGTTACAGTTGAGCCTTTTACCATTTTGACAGGCACTGACAATTGGCTTTTTCACATGCGTTTTCTGCTTGCCAGGGCATGGATATAGGTGTGTGGTGTGTGCAGCGGGATACATAGAGCACTGAAACGATAAGGTTCATATGAAATAGAAAGTAGAGGCTGGTTGTTACACACACAGATAATAGCTAAAGCATAAAAGGGGGAATAAGGTAAGCATGGCACAGTAGTGGTGCCTGTGGTACAGTTCAGGCACAGCTTGCTTCCCCTTGGACTCATCTCAGGGCTTTATAGGCATAATGGCACAGAGTAATGGGAGAAAGGGTCTGAAGGACAGAAATCACACTTATTATGGAGTTGGATTTTATTCTGTTTCCTAGAACTGATGCTGAATTGCGGAAACAGCAGAAGACAGGGCTGTGATGGAGTAAGCTGCATCTCCCTCCTGCTGGGCTCTAGTAGTTTTGCAGTATATTACAGCCTGAAAACTGCTGGAACCTGCCCTGTGACACTAAAAGGAATTTTTCTTAGCCTGGGATTGGCAAAACACAGCACATTCCAGCTGCGTTCCTTCCCCACTTTGATAAATAGTGATTCGCCCCATAAAGGCTTTTGGTACTCGCAAAGCAACAGCAAAGATAATTTGTGACAAGCTGGATTGTTTTTCAAGTTAGAATTTGGATTTGGTTGTGTGGGGTAAATTCTCATCATTGCATAATGAGGACAGGGCTGGCTAGTATTGATTCTGTATAATTTTCCTTTCATATTCCTGTACAATGTGAAGTAGCAACTTTAACACTCTTGGATTTTCACTTGTGTAATAGAGAAGACAGGAACTTTTTCTTGCTTTCTCTTTCAAAATACTTTAAGATTTTTCCAATCTTCAGCTTTTTGCAAAGGTATATATACTGAATATTTTACTCTTAATTGGCTTAACTTTTGGGAGCCGATATTTATTGAAATTTCACACTCTTCAGTGATTCTTTTTGTGGCTTTGCAAAGGGGACACACAATCTTAAACCTTGTGAAAAATCCTGATATGGTACCATCTGGAAATGAAAGCATTTGAATTCCAGATTTCGAGTCCCGTTGCAGCAGAATATTTACTTGTCAGATCATGCTTGTCAGTGTTGCAATGCATGTGATTTCCTGCAAGGGATGGCTTTGGAATGTGAGGCTGCAGCAGTAATGAAGGAAATTTGTATGGTGGTTGAGCTGACAGTGGGAGTGTGAGAACTCTGCTTTGTAAAGTCAACACAATGCCGGCATTAGCATGCAGATGAAATTTAGGCTTCCGTGAAGAGGCTGTCATGCAGTCAGCTTGTCGAGATAAAGCCTCACTGTGTTCGTTGCACCCTACGAGCGGCTCTGCGGTGTGGCAGAGGTGAAGTGCAAGTTCTTTTTGGAGCATCGGTGCTGTTCATCCTCGGCATGGGATGCCCTCTTCTCTAACAGGAGAGTTTTCAGTTGTTGATCCCTGTCTATGCAGGCTCCTGGCTGTGTATTACAAAGATAACTAAGCACTGTTTTAACTGATTTTGATTGAATGGTATGATTTTAGGTTTTTTTAATCCTGTTTAAAAAAAGATGAAGCAGAACATTGTACAAAATCAGAGCTTAAAATGGACGATACTTTGCCTGCTAGCATTAGTAGTTGTTGCGTAGTTACAGCAGCACTTTTGAGGTGCTTAGCTGCTGGTTCATGGACTGGGTCCCTGTTGTACAAGGCAGTGTAAGCCACAAACAAAAGAGGTTACAATTCACCTCCGTGGTTTTTTTTGCATACAAATATGTATGGCTATGCTCCAAGGGTTTTTCCTTGGCGTGGTGCTCTGCCCAAAGAAGGAAAACTATACTGGTTCAGCTAATGCAGTTACTCAATTTCCAGTACAATTGCATTAGCATTGTATAACTGCATCAGAAGGAATATTTTGTAACGAACATAAGCAGAGAGCAGTGTGCTCGCATCTACCACAAAGGTGGCCTGGGCTGTGATTCAAGAAACAGCACAGGGTTGCTGTCAGGCAGGGTAGGAAAGGAAACAGGGAGACAATTCTAGGTCAGCAGCAGTCCGACAGTGGACTAAACACTGCCTGGTATTTTGTGGTGTCGAGATGGGTTCTGTACTCATTTCCGAGCCTTCACTTGGCATACTGCGTGTCAGGGAGACAGGGAAAAGACTGGGAAGTTGCTTGGTACTCTCTGCAATCCCCTGCTGCCTCCTTTTGATTCGGTGTCTTTGTACATCAGCCTGCTTACACAGAAGGGCCCAAGGCAAGCTTCGAAGGGAGCAGGAGGTGGAAAAAGATGGGCTTATGTCTGCTAGGAGAGAATTCCTTCATAGCAATGGCCACGTGGTTCATCAAGAATTGTTCTACAGTAGAAAAATGTGGAATTTCCCCAAACAAAAGTGATGCAGAGTTGCAATGATTTTAACCAAGTATCTCAGCTGAAGCCCAGGGAGTTCTCATTTGGCCTCCACTGCATGGAGGTATTCTACTAAGTGTAGGGAGTCAGTGGAAAATAACAATCTCTGATCAATATGTAAGCTCATTGTGACGTATGCTCTCAGGTCGTCCTGCACCATCACCCGCCTGGAATCCACATCACACGCTTTCAGTCTGGGGAAAGTACAGCTCACAGAACCTTTGCTGAGTACTGGGAGGTGGTAAAATAAAAACTAGAACACAGGCAGCTGCTCAAAATCCTGTTTCTCTAGCATATTAGTGTTCTTTGAAAGTACCTCCAAGCTAGTGTGGAAAGAAGAACAAATGGGCATAGTTCTATCCTTTTGAAAAGGTTCGACAAAAGTTTTTGAGTTTGTGAGTAAATTTAGAAACTACAGAGTGACAGATGAAGTCTTATTGTGGATTAAAAACAGACTAACACCTAGAAAAAAAAGGTTCAGTAATAAACTGTCTGTTCTGCGCAGGCAGATGATCTCATGATGCGTTGTCCTGTGAGCTGAAACAGAGGAAAATGTATTCATAGGTTAAATAGCCAGTAGGCAAGTACGCTAATGACATATATAGAAGTAAATGTAACCTGTCAGATAAGTAATTGGATGACAAGGCAGGCTAAGCATTTCCATTAAAATTTTAACCTATTTTTTAAATAGTTGAACAGTTTGGAGAATTACCTTTTCTCTAGTTTATATTTATACACAAGCCAAATCCTCAGAAAGCAGGACATTTATGGGTAAAGGGGACAGTGGGATTTTTGGCCACGGAGACGGAGTCAGTGTGTGCCTGGTCTTCCTGTAACCTGTCAAAACAGTGGGATTTCTCTGGTTGGTTTGTTTTGCAAGGGTTTGGATCTGACCACATGTAGGCAACCTGCTTTAGTCCTCTTTAGAATCACACAGGCACTTGTGATGGGAAGCAGCAAACTGCAGGAGCACAGGGCAGGACATGGGAATGGGGGAAAAATAAGCTATATGGCAAATGGTTAGAATTCTTTCTATATTAATATTCTAAATTTAACAGCTGGGCAATAGCTTTCTCCTTATTGACATGACAAGCCTATTGCCTGGCCAACATTGATTAATTTAGAGGACAATTATTTTCCCATTGCCATCAATGAGATTGGACTAGGGCCTCAAATACTTCTGTGTAGGATTGATGTCACAGCAGATTTAATAAAGCTGGCATTTATATTCCAGGGAAGAATAGAACAGCAAGATACAGAGGATGCAACACAGTCAAAAGTCACATAGAACAGCTAGAAACAAGATAAGAACAGAAAGTATTTCATAAAATAGAACCGAAATAGCCTATTTTTGTGGAAAGGTGGCAAATATTTTTGAAACTGAGGAAGAACCATGTAGTGTGAAAAAAGGTAAAAGGCTAATTTAAAATTAATAACTTCATTTTTAAACAAATAAAACTTTTTCTTTATTTAAAAGCATATGTAACACATATATACTAATATATATGTCAGGAAGCATATTCTTTCACATTTAACATGTGGCTGTCTTTTGTAGTTGTTCATGGCTTCGTTCAAACTGGGGGGAAGGAGAGGGAGCAATCCCGAATTTATTCTGAGTAGGGTAATGATAGAGATTATCACTCCTAGGAGTTCAGGAGACCGGAGATGTTCTTCCCCTCCCTCCTGTGGGGCACTCAGCTCTCACAGTGTCACATGCAGGTTTCCCTCAAGATTTCTGGCATGTGCTGCAGCAGGAGCCAGATCTTCGGACAGGAGACACCTTTGGCCTCTGCCAGTGCAGCACTTGCTGTGTTTCTGGGATAAAACTTAGGCCTGCAGAAATGTGTATGAGCCATTACTGACATAATGTTATCTAAATTAATCTTGTTTTATCTGTTCCAGTCAATGATACTTTAAAATTCTGTAGTCAGTAGAGAACAACTATGCTTTTAAGAATTTTCAGTTTTTCAAATGTATAACTTACAGTTTGTAATTAGAAGAAAGGCACCTTTACTTTCTATGAAATAATTTTTTGAGCCTCTCAAGATATGAATTATACTGAAAGACTGAACGTCTTACAATTAACACTCATTTGCATGCATACTAGTGCTCTGTGCTAGTCGAATCAGATCCGTTCATCCATGTGTCTCAGAATCTTTACTGCTATGAGATGATTGAGATTTTTCTGTGCTATAGATAGAAGGGAGGGCTGATAAAGTTATCTTGGTTCCATCTTTTTGACTTACAGTCCTGAGAATTGGTCAATCTGTCGTAAGATGGTTCCGCAACTGCCTTGTTCGGTGTCATCTGTGGGCCCATATACACCCTTGACCCTCCCCAAGGTCATTCTTGACATGGAAGATCACTTGTGCAGTGAGAGACATAAAATGTAGATATGCTGCATTTGCCCAAGCCATGAGGGTGGGACTAAATAGTTTACAGGAGCCCCTTATGCAACAAGGCCAAGCTCTGTTCTTCCCAGAGTCCTTTTGACAGAAATGAGAACCCTTCAGATCACTTACAGATCAGAAATCTCTATATTCATGTCTTGCTGTAGTTCACGAGGAGTTTCATCTCCTGAGCGGACTCTGAAAGTTTTATTGACTGATCAAGGTCTTATAGGCTGTGATATCAAACGTATCCATCTTTTATAAACACTTTCAATTGTCCTGGTTTCATCTAAGAGCTACTGTAGGAGACAATTCTGAAGAGCACAAGTGACTGTAGTAATAGGGGACATATATTTCAGATTCCAGGAAGGTTTAATATCTGTCTAAGCAGCAAAGGTCTTCCCTTTCTTAGAAGCTTGGATTGATGTCATCCTGCATGGAGCAGATGCTTTGACATTGAATTTCTCTGATTATTTTGCCATACAAGAAGCTATAGACCACTTTATTCACCAGCTGCCCATTATTCTATTGTCTTTTCTTACTCCAATGATGAGAAAAATGTGGATAAACGATGAGAGATTTTTTTTTGTCAATTGTTCCTTAAATTTCAGAATATAATGTTATTGAATTTTTGGCACCCTACATTCTGTCGCATTCCTTAGGCCAAGGACACTGAGTAGGACAGATTGCACAGGCAGAATTACTATTCTTTGTCATTGGTTATAGTCCTGTTGGGTCATTGAAATTTTCCTTTGGCTTCAGAAGAACCTTCTTTATTTTGACTTTTAAAACCATATTATTTCAGAATACATTTCCTACAGCAGACTGTATTTATCTCTTTATATTGTTTTATATAAATTGACTGGGCAACTGGTAGCAAGTTCATTCATGAGAAATAAATTACTAATAACTACTGTTAATGTATTTCGCTTGCCTGTTGCGAAGCTTGTTTTGTTTAGGGATTTGTATATCAAAACTCTTCAGAACATTAATTTGACTTTATAACTTAGCGCTCAGGATATTGTAATGCAATATGACTTGTAACTTTTTATCTTCATACAACATATTTTTTACAGCTCACATCACATTTGTCTGTTTATGAGGACTAGTTTGTGAATTTTCTAATAAATAAAAGACCTTCTTTGTTCGTCTTTTAGACTAATTTTTGCCAACATCACTGAATTGGGTAGAAAGAAAGAGAAACCACTTTCTAGGATTTATGCCAATGTTAAAATACTTTGTATCTCTGCTAATGTGGCTGAGAGATTTTGGCCTAACAAGAAGACTCAACCTGTAGGTATGAAGGTGTCTTTGTGAGTTTTTGGACACGTACACACGCAAAGACAGCGTCTTCTGGCAGAAGAGTGTTGTGCCATGCCCACTGCTGGCAGTGAGTATCAGCCATCTGATTCTGTTCTATCTCACTTTCAGCTGAAGTTGCTTCGGACAGCAGAGGTAAAAAGTCTTCCAGAGTCAGGTGAAACAGTGTTAGAAAAAAATTAAGATGTTAGAAGGAAAGTAAAATATGAAATCAGATTATGGGATTAACTAGAGTGAAAGCAAGGAGGCAAATAGGTGACATAGGGACCATGAGAACCATGCAGCTACCACCAAAGAGAGTCCACCTTGTGGAATGAATGACAATGGCTGGCTGAACTTGACCAGACTGGACTAGTTACAGAGAGTAAAGAGTTAACAGATGATGACATGAAACTTAACAGTTTGAATGATTTTTGGGGGGAAAAAATAATGAGATTAAATGAGATGAAGACATTGAGCATTCTTCAGGCAATAGCTGGGGAGTCTGACTCTTTCTGGACTGCCTGGAGGTTTTGAAAGCTGACTTACCACTGGGAGGCCAGGTCTTTTAGGCATCTTTATAAAATGCAAACAATAAATTTATTTCTTCTGACTGTGATGCAGGAAACAGAGCTCTGAATTCCCACAGTTCCCTCCCCTCCACTTTTTCCTGCATTTCATCATCTTTGATATCTCATTTCACTTCCACCCCCCACCACTTCCCCACAACAGCAGCCGGGACCAGTGATCCTTTGCTGCAGAGAGCAAATTTATAAATTTTGCATAGCTTCCAAATCTCTCATACATCAAGACTTTCATAGATTGGAATTCAATCAGCTTCTTGGCTGAGGGAGACAGGGCTCTCACCCTTATCCGAAGGGAAGGGACCCCCTGAGTCAAGGCCAGGCTTCTGCTGAAAAATCCCATAAGCTCACTGAGGAAAACATGGTGTTTACCTTCAGCTAGGACAGGATTCTGCTGGGATATTCCCAGACCCAAATGTGAGTCTTCGGTGACTTTGCATTTAATTTTGACCACTCTCATTATGTTGTTTAGCACTTTGGCAAGGAGATGAGAACACTCTACAGATCCGTCTTGTCCTGACTGATACACGCAGCACACAGAAGGTCGGATGCACAGCTCGTGTCAGTCAGTAATGGGTACAAGGTTACATCACTTTAAGATTTGGCAGTAGCATTTTGGCTAATACCTTTCACTATATCCGTATCCTGGAAGTAACTGCAGCTCACTGAACAGTTTTAAAACATCCATAAACCTGAGACGTGCGGCTACTGCAGTGATGACTTCAATGAAAAGATGTTCAGTGCCAGATTATGAATCCAGTCATGCTGGTATAAAGCCAGAGTATTTCTGTTGATGTCATTGGAGCTACTTTGGCATTAAATTATCATGAGACAGATCAAACCTTAGTTCACAAGTGGTTCTGTATTGCTTTGAAATTTTTATAGATTCCCCTTTGTCTTGCCTGTTCTCTTTATATCATGTTTGTTTAGTTTGGCTTAATAAAATAATTCAGGATTTATCCACAGCCCTTGCTTATTTTTTTTTTGGTCTAAAGTCAGTTGTAGAGGGTTTTGTTTTGTTCTGAAAACAAAGAGAAATAGCAAACAAGCTGTCATTCTTTTCTTTCTGTTTTATGAGCTAGCAGTCAAGAGCTCCTATTCTTTGGATTTCTGAAGGATTTTGGAAGTTTTATCTTTTTTAAGCTGAAAGGTATTGCAAAGTGAACATCGTTTTGTCTGTTTTCACCCCAGCAAGAAGAACCTGGGGGCCGTGCAGGCTGCTGTTTGCAGACAGGTTAAATTCTGGAGGCCTGCAAGACTGGGGCCTTGCAGCTCCTGTGGCTGTCAGAAGTAATTCTGGCCAGAGACATCGCAGCTTTGTATTCGGCATAATTAAAGCAACCACTTGGAATTGTTTGTATGTAAGGAAGGAAACAATAGGCATTGAGACTTTATTATTGAAAGCAGCTGCAGGAGAGGAAGTCTTGCAGCCAGGGCTTAGTTAGTAAATTCTGTGTGGGACATTTTAGTACTGCAGTTCAAATTCTCATGATCCTTTCTGTAAGGCTGGAAGCTATTTTGCACTGTCTTCTACCTTTTCAGTCCCATTCTTCCCTCAAGTACTAAATGTGTGAAACCAAATGTAGAGATATTGGAGGCCCCACTGTGATCCCACAGCTGTCTGTGAGAATGTAGCAGACTGTATATACCACCCCTGTAAATTTGATGAGCTGAGCATTGTACAACCAGCTAGGCGAGCCTATAGCTGGAATTCATTGTGGAAACTCTTGCCGACTTCAGTGGGGTTGAATGTATGTGTTTCAGTGGGCTGCAGTTGCTTAGGATGAAATCCTTCCTGCTTAGCTGGGGCACTGCTACACCGACCAGACTTTCATGTTGCTGGCTTAGAGGTGGGGACAGCAAGGAGAAAGGGGGAATGGGTCAGGTGACTCAACAGCACTGCAAATTTAGTGTGTCAATGGAGAAAAGTGGATTCCCCTAGAGACCTTCCTGTAGAGATACATGCCATTTAACTTCAGTGCCTTTGTCTTTCCAGTGACTGTACAGAGCCTGTGAACTCCTCCCATGTTAATACTGCTTTGCTTGATACGCTTCTCCAAAGACCACTTCCATTCTGCTTAAATCCAGTATTTGGCTGTCTACATGTAAAGGATGAGGAGCCAGAAGGAAATGTGGGATGTCTCGATCTCCCTGGGAGCTATACTGCAGAACTTCCTTCTGAGCAGACTTCAGGGCAGCACGAAATGTCAGTTCCCAGCTTCAACAGAGCAATTACAGCACTCCTCAGAGCATTTCATCAAAGAGTTGATGGCTCTACGCAGCTCCTCTGTCCTAGCGTGTCGCCTACTGACAAGGTAATAGGTTATCCTGGGTGAAAACACCATGCCTTTTGAATTTTTGGCTGTGTCTATACTGCCAAATAAAAGGTGAGGGACTGATCCTTGGCCCTGAGACCACTGACTGTTTTGTATCCCCACTGTTATGGGCCATCTTTTTATAGCAGGTAAGACATAAAGAAAATAGTCAAAGCACTGAAACGCAGAGCCAGGGAGTGAGCCAAGGGTTACACGGCATCAATGTATCTGAAGGTTATCTCTCTAGTGCTAAAGACAAGTGATCAAGGGAGTAGTCCCTGATCCGTAGGCCAAGTGGCACAGTCTGGCTTGTGTCCATGCTGCTTAGGGCTGGCTTCTTTTGGAGCAGGTTGGCCGCATTCACACTCCAGAGCACATGGCTTTAGCTGTTTTCTGACTCTTGGGTGATGTTTCTGTGACCATACACTGTGATGATGCTTCTGTGTGTTTTTCAGTTCAGAGGAAGATCTCATTAGCGTACATAAATATAAGATGAGAGGGTTTAAAGAAGACAGAGACAGACTCTTCGGAAAAAATCTGCTTGAGCATAAGAAACATCTTTTTACTGTAAGGGTGATTGAAGACTGGAAGAGGTTGCCCGGAGACATTGTAGAGTCTCTATCTTTGGAGTTTGTTCAAAACCTGACTGACCACAATCCCGAGCAACCAGCTCTGGCTGATGCTGCTCTGAGGAGGGGGTTGGACTAGAGGATCTCCAGAGGTGACTCCCAACTTCAATGGTGCTGTGATTTTGTGGCTGTAAAAGATAGCATCCATCATCATCTCAGGAGAGAGATTTCTGGGCATCCAAGTGTGACTGAGGTTCAGAATTTGTGATAGTTTCCAACTGAACAGCAATGTGCCTTATGTTTGTGTTCAAAGCATTAAAGTAGGACAGGAAAGGAGGCAGGAGTCTGTTTACTGGGACTTATATGGGGTTTATTTGCCTATACTCCAGTTCCAATGGGTCCTCTCCTTAAATTAGGCCAGATTATACCACTACACTTTCCAGTTAGTTGTATTTTTAGGTTATGGCACTAATAAATTTGAGCAAACATTGCAAAACTATAGCCAGGGGGCCTGTGCCCTGCTCGCTAGCCCAGCTTGCAGTGGCAGGTACCTGTCCATTCCATGACTGTGCTGCTGCTCAGCCCTCCCCACACTGCCTCCACTCTCACATCTATATCTTCTTCAGGACTTCTACAGCATCGGAATTTGAAACAGACATAATCTGTTGGACAACTTTCTTTTTTCTGCCCTTACACAGATTAAATTAACCTACCTGCCCCAGAACTTTGTCTGTGCATGTTGTTATTGCATATATTCACACAGTTTTCCTTTCTCTCACTCTCTCACCTGCTGCCAAGTGGCGATTCTGCCATTTCAGTTCTTTGGCTGCCTTTTCTGAACTGGATTCTCAGCATGTCTTGTGTAAGCATGCGCCGTAGCGTGGAAGAAGCAGGGGTGGGGAGAGATGCTTCTGGCAGTTTAGAATGACTCTTCCAAGCTGAACGGCTGTGTCTTTTCTAAATGGATGTGGTGTTTTAATGACAGTCTAAACTAATGTGGAGTCAGATTATTGACTTCTGTTTCAGGACCTGATGATGCTTCCACACTGCTTTGATGTTTCATTTTGTCTGTCTTTTTTTCAGGCTCTGCAATTAAAAGTAGGTAGTAATAGAGCTGAGGAGAAAGGAAGCTTGTTAAAATGATCTTAAATCAAAAGCTAAGAAATTAACTATTACAATGCCAAAACTGCAGCTGTCACTAACAAAATTAAGTACACCATTCCATTTGGCTAAAATTGTGCAACTTAATCCATTTTATTATTAAGATGCCTTGTTTACAATACTGAAGTTTTAATGAAAACAGATTTATTTTAGTTCCATCTCTTCTGCTCTTTTCTCCTCAGGAGGGAATATGAGGCAAGGAGCTACCATTTTCCCTCTGTGGCAAACGTCCCACGGGCCAAGCAGGGGAGTTACAAAGCGGGAGCTTCCCCCCGAGCTGAATTGGCAGGACGCGACATAATCATTTAAGCACGAACCAGACTGGTTTTCTCTCCACTTACGTAAATCCATAATACTTAAATCCATAGTCCTTCGCTGTTGAATTCCTGCCAATGGTTTCCAAATACAAATTCTCTGTTAAATAAACAGGGATCATATGACATGGGTTAGAGTGCAGATGACCAGTGCTGCTATAGATTGCTTCTATCTGTAAAACAGAGATTTGTAAGGGAATGCTGGGTGTATCCAAGCAAGGATTACCAGGCGCAGATGGCAGTGCTCATTTATAGCAGTAGAGCAAGGATGTAATAGTATTAACAAGTGAAGGGTCTGATTTTGTACATGAGGAAAGTGAAACTCATCACATGGAGATGCAGCAGAGAGTCACTGATACGAGCAACTGGCAATATTTTCCTGCCTAGTTCACTGCCAGCTACATTAGTGAAAACGCTTGAGCTATTCCCATGTGAACTAGCATTTTAACCCATCTCTTGTTGCTGCCTTGACCCAAGCTGGGGAGGAGAAAAAGAAATAAGAGTATAATATCATGTTGATGCAGAATCTCACAAGTCCATCTGCATTGCCCACATTTTACCATCATCTTGTGTGCCAGTGGCCATGAAGGCCAATGAGATCCACAGAGATTCTCAGAGCTAGGCAGGCTGCTAGTCCCGCTCTTCCACAGCATCATCTCCTTCACTCCAAAGCAACATGCGAAAGTATTGAGATGTGATACTTCAATGATACCTTGGAAAAAGATTCCCTGTGGGAGATGTACCCGTGCTGGATTCTCTATTAAATAAAACCTAAGCAAGCCTATTTATAGCCTTCTTCAGACCCTTTTGTAAAATCTATATTTACTTAGGATCCGTACTGTAACTGTGGGGTCTGTGAGGATGCAAAAGAACAGAGTAAGAACTTTCCATGTCTATTAACCCAAACTAGAAAGTCTGAGGATTAAGGTAGTACAAACACGTGCATTTCCAAGCACATAATTGGCTGCTTTGAACAGACTATCAGACTTTCAGACTTAAAATGTGTAAGCAATTTATTCTGACTCGCTTATATCAAGATGGTATGCCTGATGCTGTGCTACAGAAAAATACCTGGTGACTGGTTAATTCCAGGGCAAGTGTTAGAGCTGCACGTTCAGGTGATTTCGTCTCTTTTGTTTGAATGCTACAAATCATAAAGTCCGGTACTGGTTTGCACTTAGGAAATTGTCGGAGGCTTTGCAAAAAGAAGTGTTGAATCCACATTTTTCTCTGAAAATGCGATACATAATGGTTGTTTGGTTTTTTTTAGGAATTCTCATTGCAACAGTCAGCTCATTGAGCTGTGGTCAATGTGTATTTTCTTGACTATCCGGTTATTTGCCTTTGTTCATAGTTTGCTTTTTTGGTTTGTTTCTGTGTTATTAAACAGAAAGTTATATATTGAAAATTATTTCACATGATGTCTCTGTTCCCATCAGTCCCTGAACTGTAAAATGGTGTCATGTACTGTTTTGTTCAGCTGACTAAGTGCATCTACATCTATAAAATGATTCAGTCTTCAGTGGCCAGAGGCTCATCTTATTATTTTCTTCCTCTTAAATAACTTTAAATAAAACATTGAAAATTAAAATGCAGTTCATTGGTTATTAACTTTTTTTTTATAAACCGTTATCTTTCTGAATATAATTCACTTCTTCAAGGTTGAAATTCTAAGTGTAAATATTAGCTCGATTAATGGAAATTGTATGCATAAAACCTTAAGCACAGTGCTGGAAATCTTTTCTTCACTTTATTCCCAGGTACAGTTCCTTCTTAGTACCTCAGACTTGGGGGGAGCATCTGGCCATAATGCAACTTACAGAAATATATTTTTTTTCAAGGTCTCTGCAGCTGGGAGAGGGAAGTACTAAATTTACAAGAACTTCAGTTTAATACGTTCGATTTTATGCTTTCCATTTGTATAATCATGTCAATTTTATAATGGCATAAAGTAACACTAAAGCATTAAATCCAGCATAATCCAATTACTGCTTCACTCTCTCAAGCATGTCTTACTCTTAGACAGGAGAAAATCACCAAGTGTGATTATTTAATGAATTCACATGTACACTTGGTACTGTAAGTAAGCTGTGTCATGATGTTTGCCTTTGTTTTCCCATGTAGCTGTTAACTGAGAGGCTGTCTCAGTGATGTGACATAGAAGGAGATGATTGACAGTTTTAAAAGGTTATTTCATAAACTATGAAAGGGGTGCAGTTGTTACAAGTAAATTTACCAGTGTCTCAAAACAGATTTTGCAAGGTTGGTCTTCTCCTTTGGGGGAATTTTCTTCTGCCCTCACTTAGGGTGATATCTCAACCTGAGCAGCACCAGCGTTTCAGGGATGCACAGACGCGTCTCCAGGGGAAGTTTTACTGCTTAAGTCCCACTTCCAGTGACAGCTCCATGTCAGGAAGAGCTAGCTGTGACGATGATGTAAGCTGAGTTTATTACTCATTGCTGTTACCAGCACGTGCTTGGAAAAATTCTCCTGGGATGTCAGGTGAATTGGGCAAGACATGAATTTTGTGTCACAACTGCAGCTGAGGAGAGTAAGCTATAACCAGCACAGCAGCACGACTCCTGAAGGTGATATCTCCACTCCACCAGTAGTTTCACAATGCTGTGACATTCATTTTCTTTCCACATTAGGACTGGAGGAAGAATGCTGCTTTTGTTATTTTTCCGGTTCTAAATTTGCCTCTTTTCTCATTTGCTTTGAGACGAACGTTGTTCCTTCCATATATTATGTTTGCTTAAAGACTTGCAAGGGGTTCCTAGGAAAAGATGTAGTGCTACACCTCCAAAGGGCTGGGATCAGCAGACAGTATCATTGTGATCTGAGCTAGTGAGCAGGAATCAGAGAATCACAGAATTATTTGGGTTGGAAATGACCTTCAAGATTGTCTAGTTCCAACCTCCTTGCCATGGGCAGGGATGCCTTCCACTAGACAGGCTTGCCTAAAGCCTCATCCAGCCTGGCTTTGAACACTTCCAGGGATGAGGCAACCACAACTTCTCTGGGCAACCTGTTCCAGTGCCTCACCATCCTCAATATAAAAAATTTCTTCCTTATATCTAATCGAAATCTCCCCTCTTTCAGTTTAAAGCCATTGCCCCTTGTCCTGTCACTACATTCCCTTGTAAAAAGCCTCTCCATCTTTCTTGTAGGCCCCATTTAGGTACTGGAAGGTACTAGGAAGGATTTTTCTGTCCATCTGTGCAGGCAACGAGAAAAAGTAGAGGGGAATCTTATGACAGGTTATGGCTGAGTAGATCAGGGTAGTGCAGCCACCATGGAAACAAAACAGAAGTCCAAGAACATAGCACTGGTATTTAAGGGAAAATGGGTTTAACACTCAGGTGTCCAGTGTCCCAAACTCCCTAAACTAAATTTCCTGCATTAGGTGAACACGTCACCATGTCAGGTTTTCCAAAAATTGATGCTTTTTCTGAGCGAGCACTGGCTCAGTGTCACAAATGCCATCCTTCCCTTCTAGTTCTTCCTTCCTGCTTCTCTTCTGCACGTAACCACCTCCTCGGCAGCACCTGCAAGACGGGGGGAATTCAGAAAGACGCATACCAACCTTACACTGTGGCTGCGCTGCCATTGGCTTTAGGAAGGTGGAAGAGATGCAGCTCTGCTGCCTCTCAGTCCCATAAAAGGCTGAGGATAAGGCCAGTAGGATGTGCTGCAGGAACCGGGAGGCTGTGGGAAGGTTTGACGGCACAGCGTTGATATTAATACAGCATTATGAGGAATCCCCAAATGGCTGATTAACTGTCAAATTGTGATGCTGTGCCTGTGCATGATGGTATCTGGGAAAAATACAGCAAGGCCAACTAATTAAAATACTAACCTGGAGTGTCTTTACATGTCTTTGCTTTTTTATCTCCCTCTTTTTCTCTTTTTTTTCTCCTTCTTTTCATTTCCTTCCTTGCCCTTCATTTTCCCTCTTTATTATTTATAAAATTCCCTTTTATCATTTTCTTCCCATCTAGCTTCTTTCATTTTTTCTTTTCTCCTAGCCCCTCTGTGCCCCATGTTGCATTTCCCCTTCTGTTAATCAGTCCTTCGCCAGATCCTGACACCTCATGGGAACCATCGTTCAAGGGCTTTAAGGCCAATTTTACAGTTTTCTCTCTCTTGTTCTTTTCTTATCTGTTTCACAGGGGTAGGGACTGACTGACTGGCAGAGCGTTCCTGTTGTGGCTGCTGCTGCTGGAAGAACAAGCTTGCTGAAAGTCCCTGAAGGGACCCTACCGAGGTCCAGCTGAATATCTGCAGTGTTTCACACACAGATTAGGCGCTTCACAGAAAAGCTACATCAATGCAGTTGCAATGTAATGTTTGTGTGTAAGGTGGGAATGATGATGGTGCAGGGGGTGCAGAGAAAGACAAGAATGAAGCAGGCTTTCCAAGTGTATCGTCACACGAACACTTACTCAGCGGAGGTGAGGCAAGGATCGCCATCTCTTTCATAGCTGCTAGAAATGACACGTTCCTGGAGTTGTTGGTTTGGATTTCCAGCTACAATAGGCTGGCTGTTATGTCATTTGCAGGTACTAATTATTGCAAGACTGATCTTTTTACTGAAGAAGCCCAGATCAGCTTGGCAGCTCCAGTTTTCTCTCTCCAACCGGTGGTGGGGAGGACTCGGTGCCACCGGGACGCGTCTCTGAGCCAGCCCCGTTTCTCCTGTGCTCTTGCCAGCTCTTCCATGGCATGGTGCACGTGCACAGGGCTCCAGAGAGCCCCTGGCAGAGCTGCTCTCAGCTCACCAGACCTGGGCTGGCAAGAGCTGCTGCACAGCCCATGCAGCCTTGTCCTGTGGCTGCCTCCACAGCTTCCAGTGCTCAGGGGCAGAGGGGGAGAATAGGCAGGTTTTTAAAATCAGGAATTACTCATTACATCTGGGAGCTCTCTGATGACATGTCTTTCTAGAAGACTCTCCCTGTCAAAAACAAGCTTACTACCAATTTAGTTTACTCTCTCCTACTAGGTTGAACCACAGAGCAGCTGAGTTAAATTGATGTCATCGGGTATTACCCAAAGCATGAAATCATTTAGACTTAGAAAGCCTATTCCCCTCCCAGACAATTTATTTTTAAATTCAAAGATAAATTTAAGGCACTCTTAACACAACAGAAGCCACAACACTGCAGCCAGAGGATAAGCTCCTGCTCTGGATGCAGGAGCCAGAGCCCCTTCCACCACCTGCCTGTAGTGGTCACCCCTGGGGAGCAATGCTCCAGGGTATCGAGACTCCCTGAAGCATGGGGCACAGCCTGCGCAAGGCTCGCATCCCACACGAACCATCAGAGGTTTCACAGTGTTCAGGAAGTTAATAATCACTTAGGAACTCAGAAGTTTTTAATGGCTTTTAAACTCTAATTTAATTTCACTTTCAATCAAGTTGTGTCAAATTTAGCTTAATATTAGGTGACAGGCAGTCAGGCTGAACTGCTGCTCTGTACCTCTTCTTTTTTCTTTCTTGCCAGCCCCAAATGAATAAAATTATTATTTTTTATTTTATTTTGCATAAAGGTAGGGGTGAGCATGCTCAAAAGAAAACATCCGCATTCCTCAAAGCCTTTGTTATGCAAGTAAGCAAACAACATTGATGTAAAATGCCATCGTGTGACATTTGCAGCATGAAATATTCAATTTTGTGTTGGACGGAAAATGTGGATTTTTTTCCTGATGCATAGCTTGATTTTTCAGTTATTTTCTGGCTTTCCCTGTGACTAGAGAAAGGATGATGGGGAATGATAGAGAAACTGGAAAGTCTTGGAGGTTCAGATTGGCACATATAAATCGTATGTTTGAACCTGAGTCAGTCCCTCAGAAATTATTTTTCTCCAGGCTAGATTGGTAGACATCCCTCTTTGCTTTTTGATTTTTTTTTTTTAATTCTTGCTTCTGCAGCATGGGTCGTAACCAGCTTCCTAGGATTGTCTGAACATTTTTACTCAGCAAACTTAGTGGCTGTGCCCTCAAACATCTCTCTGCTCTCTTCCTCTGGCGCACTGTATTTTATATGGTTTTCAGCCTGTTGCACTAAAAGCATTAAATGGATTGTTGACAAGCGTGTTGTGGTTTATGGCTTGGTAAGCACAGGAGATGGGTGTTCATTGGACTCCTCTAGGCAGAAACACCCATAGCCATAGCATGGCTGCTGGTGGTTTCTGGGCACCTGCCTAACTGGTCTCTTCCTCCAGCCTCCCCCACAAAGGGTTACTTTCTTATATGAACCTTACGGAAAATTTATTTTAATAGTGTCTTGCAGAGTTGAACTTTTAAACTTCAGAGTCCAGACTCTTGTCTCCACTCTTCTAGCTGCCATTTTAAAACAAAAGATACCATGTCTTTTTTAATTCTAATTTAATTATAGCCCCTGTTACATCTTTTTTGCACCTGTTCCAAAGAAGAGACTGTTTTACACACAACTCATGATGGGGTTTTGCATTTAAACATTTTTTTTCCTTAGTTTGAAGGGGTGTCTTACTATGTGGTTTCTCTTGCTAGGTGCTTTCATTTGCACCTTCTTTCTTTTCCTGGTAATTAGGCGTCTCAAGCTGGTAGCAACTTCCAGACTGTCACTCTGCCTAAGTGGGCTATCCTGCCTGTAAGCCTAGAGTTAAACAGAACCAGCTCTGTTCTCTTCACTCCTATGATCTTACATCAATTTTCCAGTTATTATTTCCTCTTGTCAAATGAAGCAATAGCAAAGCTTTGAAATGATGTTGCAGCTTTTCCAAAGAACAATTTCCCTCTCCTTCTCTCGCCTCCTTCTGCCTTTCCCTGTATATTTGATGGTACATCAGCTTCCTTTTGAAATGATCCCCAGTAGAGCACTTCAGCTATTTCATCCAGGGTTTTTCTGAAGGTATTTTTCAACAACTAGCTTCTACAGCAGAGTTTGGTTATAATGAAGAACAATAAAAAAAATCTTTCTGCCTTAGAGAGCCAGTCTTGTACGCACTAATGCATGTGGTGAACTCTGTGCCTGGAATATCCCCACTGGATTCAGTCAGTGATATTGTTTGCACACACAGAGTTAAGCACCTGTGTAAGTGCTTGCAAGGTGATAACTTTAAATCTCACTAGAAGCTAAAGATATTCATTGCAGTGCAGTAGAGACTAAACCAAGACATTCATTGTCTTTTTTTTTATTACTATCTGTGTTTCTAAAGTGGCTGCTATTTATAAACACATATAATGAAGAGAACAGTGATGATCTTCCAAAGTATTTCTTCATCCCACTCCAATACTTGTCATCACTTTGATCTAGGCAGGATTTTCAGAGAACTTGCATTCTGGGCAATTTCCCAGTGATGCTGAGTGAGTATCTGATATGACAGAAGACACCAAGAGCTACAGAATTTAATCCTAGCACAGCTTTTCAGCTTAATAAATGACAACCAAAACCCCTCCAGAGTTAATTTCTTGGTGTTACTGAAGGATCGAATTTGGGCTTAGTCTGCTCCAGTTTTTCTCTTTGATGTAATTGTCTAGGAAATCACAGAACAATAGTCTTTTGAGTTGACAGGATTTAAAATGCTTATGGGTTTGAAAATAAAGACCATATAAGGATTGTATCAGGAATCAGATTAATGGCCAGCCTAGAGTGCAGGTATCTTAGGCGAGGTGCTGTCATGGATACCTTTGGCTCAGAGGAGAAGTTATTCTGCATGGAGTTGTTTGCAGCATGTGAGTGGAGCAGGAGCACCTTGTCTTGGCGGCTCAAGTCTTCACATAAATCAATGGAAATGCTGGCATGGAAAGCATATGTTCAATGAAGTTGACAATTTTTACAGCCTTTCTGTACAAAGCTTCATGGTGAACTGAACAATGACTTAGGATGCAATAGGCTATTCACAATATCACAGGATTTTCCTGGGGGCTTTGCTAATACCACTGCACCATGCCAATCCAGAACAGCTGAAAAAAAAAGGATGTTTGGAAAGCTGGAAAGATTTTTGTTCACAGTAACACAGAGTGTCAATGAATTGTGCAGTGGGAAGGCTGTAAGCATGGATCTTTCTGGGTGCTGAATGAAGCAGACGAGAAATGACGCCTCTCGGAGCTTTTGTTTCAGACCCTGAGCATCTTTTGGTATTCATCATCATGTTCAGTTGCTGTTTTTTAAGATGCGTCTGTAAACAAAGGACTTAGAAAACTATCTTTTTCAAGGGTAGACCGAAAAAGGGTGAAAGACTTTATGAAGCAAAATTTAACAGCTTCTGAAGTATAACAATATAAGCAAGTTAATGAAGATTGAACAGTAGGTCATAAAATTCCTTTCAGATTTATATGAGAAAACAATACATTGTATAAAATCATAGAATAGATTACTTTTCTTCCTTTAAAATCCTCAGCAATTTCTCTGTAATGGCGATTTAGTATTTGAAAATACTATTCCTAAATAAAAAATGTCATACTGCTTAACTTAAGGAAATTTACTTTGGTAACAAAGAGTTTCAGCACATTTTTCTCCCTTTCTCTAGGACAGTTGCACTGACTTAAATGAGTTAGCCTAGCTTTGGTTGAAGTAAGGAGCAATTTTCTCATATACGCTATGAACATGGTCCTGCTCAAGTTGGTTTGCCTCCTTCTCCATCACAACCACACTACAAAGCATGGCCAAAGGTGCAGCAGTTCATTTCAGAGCAGGATCAAGGCAGCCTGTTTGCTGATATTGGTAAGTGGAGTTGTTTATCACTTTGCTAACGATAGTCTAAGTTCTCTCTTTCTATCAAGCAGTATTTGTGGCAGAAGAGTATGGAGCCTATGAATCTAACTAGGGAATCAAAATGGCCAGACACACTATCGAATTTGCCTCCTACTTTGCTCCACCTTTCATAGGTATATGAAGACAACTTGACTTCTCCCAGTATCCAGCAGATGAACTAAGGCAAAGCACTATTGCTGCTAATTTTGTTAAGATGTCATTAATGGATACTATGTTTGTCTATTGGCATGATAATTCTGGAATTTTAAATCTCATTTAGCTGTTACAACATGTATTCTGTGCGGTCAGTTGGAAGCAAATATCTTGACACTGCCCTGAGTGCTTTGGGCAACTATGTGAGTCCCTAAGTTTATAATTTCCAAAGGTTCGGGATTGTCTAAATGGTACAAGGAAAGCCTCTGTACTGGCATCAGCCACTGCACCAGAAGTGGATATATGCTGGTTGCCCAAATGAGATCTAAGCATTAACTCATCATTTCTACATGTTCAGACTAGACTTCTAAATAGCTTTTTGGACCTGTAATCCTTTCCAGCAACACACGTGTGTAGTCTCCCAACTATAGCATGGAAATGTTTGTGAAAGCAAAAAATTACTGAGCATTGGGCTAATCACACTAACTTTTTGGGTGTCATTCAAACTTCACCATATACTTTTCCCAGTATATCACAGTCTAAGTGCTGGACACTATATTCCTACCAGATCTTGGCAGGTTTCACAGTGTTTTCAATGTGAACACATAAAACGTGTGCAAAGAACCAGCATGAATTTTTACCAATGTCACAGCCTTTGAACATCGTTAATGTTGTGATTTAAGCTCAGGCTTGACTCCTGGGCTTTGGCCTGCAGAGGCTGCTGGCATGCTATTGTGGTGTCCATGTCCAGAAACCAGTTTTGTATGAAACACAATTGCCAAGAGTGGTACCACGATGCTGGAGAGGAGTCTACGTGTGGGACTCTCTTCTGCCCCTCCATCCCTGAGAAGCAGCCTCTGGTGTTAGATTAGACGCAATGTTTTCAGTAGCTGTTGTTTGGCTTATACTGGAGTCTTTCCCTCCAAAAGTGAAAATCAGAAAAAGTCCTGGAGTTCTCTTCCAGCCAGAGCTTCAGGGTAGTCGTCTCTCTATGCTTTATCCTTGGAAAACAAAGTCTAATATTAGCCAAGTGCTGGCACCTCTTCTCAGCTGGTGCTGAAGTCAGGCATGCGAAGGACTGAGAGACCTCCAGCTTTCCTCTGGATATCTTTCCTTCATTCCTGGGAGATGAGATCATCAGTTAATATTAGAAAAGCAGCTAGGAGCAGACTTCTATCTGTGGCTCAGCGATGATTCATCTCCCATTCAAATGGCATAACCGACTGATGGGGCTGGGAGGCTCCTTACCAAACTAGGGACCCACAGAGGGTTTCAGAATAGGTTCTATGGGATGACTGTAACTTAAATATAGGAACTTAAATATCTGGAAGGCTCCAAAGTAACTGTATTTAAAAAAAAAAAAAAAAAAAAAAAAAAAAAAAGAGAGAGAGAGAATCTGGGCTCTGACCCAAGCTTAATGTTTGATGCAAGCGTAGCCATAAACAGGATGTGAACTAAGGTCTGCATAAGGCACAGGGTATTATGTTAGCCCAATGCATTTACCTCCCTGATCTTAATCTGAACTATGATTTTTATGATGCAAGTGAGAAGGCAAGTTTTTAAAATTAATGATCTACTTTAAAATGCACTTTATGTTAAGATCCAGATAATCCTGCAAACGAATTATCAAAAATTTAGATAAGATCCATTTTACTGCTGACATTAAAATCGTCCTTATCTAAAGATGTCTGCCTTTATTTCAACACAAGAAGTATTTCTGTTTGGGAAGATGTAAATTTCCCTGTCGCAGGCTCCATTATGAAAGGGAAACTGTGAAGATACCAGAAAAAGAAACTCCACTGTTGTCATGGTGACAGCAATTAACAGCAGTTAAAACAGCAAACAATGGATTTGATGGTTTGGGCTAATAGTGACTTAATTACTTAGCAGTCTAGTTTGTCTATCAGCATTTCAATACACAGGAATAATTCAGTGCTGTGCTCCTACTACACGATGCTTTCACTTAACATTTTGAGACTATTACACGCAGAATTGCAGTAGCATCATTACCATAAATATTTTTGATTCAATATGTGGTGGGAAGGCCAAGGTAAATGCTCTCCAGCAATCCCACTTGAACACCTCCTGTCACGCCGCAGAGAGCCTGCTAGACAGAAAGGAGCAGTCTGTGCTCATTGTACTGTGATGGTAAAAAATAACCTGAATTCCACTGCAATTGTATCATCTCCTTTAAAATCGGCGGAGAATTTCAAGCTATTAGGCCAGTCAAGGGCGTACATCATGCCTTATGTCAGGAATACATTATCTTTTTGTGCAGACACCAAATGTCCGCCTTTCTTTCTCCCCCTCATTATTTCTTCAGGCTAAAGAAATGGCAAATACCTTCACATCAATTTGCAAGTCTATAAACTGAGTTGTGACTACTGTTTCTCATTGGTGGAATCAGCACGAAAGGAAGGTCATAAAGGTCTGCCATAGCTTGTATCTACCTTATCATAGAATCATAGAATGGTTAGGGTTGGAAGGGACCTCAAAGATCATCTAGTTCCAACCCCCCTGCCATGGGCAGGGAAACCCTCCACTACACCACGTTGCCCAAAACCTCGTCTAACCTGGTCTTGAACACTTCCAGGGATGGAGCATCTACAACTTCTCTGGGCAACCTGTTCCACTGCCTCACCACCCTCAATGTAAAAAATTTCTTTCTTATATCTAATCTAAATCTGCCCTCTTTCAGTTTAAATCCAATAAGTCCCCCATGAGGACCAGGACTCGTGAACATGAGGCAGCTCCTATCTGTCATCAAAAGTGGATGTCTCACTTATCAAAGTGAGTGCTTTGATGCTGTTCTGTCCATTGCTTGTAAGTTCTGCGTACTCTCAGTGTCTATAGGTCAGACATTTAAAGGGTCTAAAGCATTTAGTCTCTTCTAGATTAGGGGTTTTTTTCAGTGACCAACAGGATATTTTAAGCTTTGTAGACCAGGTAAATCTATATTAACACAGGAAATGTATATTATTGCAAACTCAGTGAAAAACTGCAAAATAGGTAAGTCACACAGATATGAGCTGTTTTATTCTGGTCCAAGCACAGTTAAAGTACAATGTGCAAAACAGGAAAGGAGAGCCTTATTTTTGCCTTTTTACACGGCAGAGATTTGAAATGTTTGCTTTATCAGGAGGAAAATAAAACTTGCTTAGGAACATTAAGTATATTTGAAGCTCAGTATTCTGCACCTTTCCAAATGCTGCTTTTTACTCCCATGCTCCATGGTTTGTCAGCCAATACAGTCATTTTTATGCTAATGAGGTTCACTATGACACTGATCCGACTGGAAAGTAACCAGCAAAAAGAAAGGTTGCTTTTAGCTATATCAGTGACCCATTGCTTCACTGCAGAGACACCTGTTTCAGCAAAAGCAAGGGATAATGCAGAGAAAGAATAAGGAGCCGATGATAAAGGAAGCAGAAGTCCATGTTTCAGTGACACTGCTGACTTAAAACGTTCATCCAATAACCTCAGATTTAATTTCTTGTAAGATTTTTCCTTTTTGTTTAGTTGCTCTTTTCAATGTAACTTAATGATGGAGGAACTGCCTGCCTTTGCCACTTTTAAAGCAGAAATTGAATGGTAGCTTTCACCTTTGCTTTTTTCTCTTTTAAATTTTGAAGATTCTTGTGTTTTGGGAGTCTTGAAATTACACAACCACCTTTTGAAAGTTTGGTATCA